>NC_090837.1:31717500-34217500 GCF_028021215.1 Eschrichtius robustus | reverse complement strand
TTGTACAACAGAAACTAACACGGTATTGTGAAGCAATTATACTCCAATAAAGATTTAAAAAAAAAAAGGCAGTCACTAGTTTGCAATCATATGTTCTTTAAAAATAGGCCATAACAATCACATTTTGACATTGACTAGCTATAATAGATTGAGGGTTAAGATCCTGGAGTTTGCGTGGCTATGGGCAAGTCACTTGACTCTGGAATAAATACCCCAGTGTTTTCCCTACAAGTCACTAATGGCTGTTTGTCTAGAAGTTTCCATGGTGAAATATACTGCAGAAATAGTTGGTTAAACAAAGATCGATAGGTTTCATTGTTGCAGAACTTCTCAGTCTTTCATAAGTTCACGTGCATTGTCAGTTTCCAAGAGTGAGCTATGACATGCAGTGTCTTCCAACTTAATTGCATGGAGAACAATTTTTTTCCCCAGAGTATCTTACAGGACAAGGCTCCTATAGAACTCTGAGAAATGCTATGCTGAAAGTCCCTTCAGTTCTAACATGTTATGACCACATGTGGTTAATTATAAACTATTAAAGTCAATAGTCACTATGGCTACAATTAAATACCACAGTTTAGAAACATTGTGTCAGATTTTCATACACATAACACAAAAGCAATAAAAGCCAAAATATATCATACGTTTGAACTCTGGAACTTACCCATTAAGTGCTTTAAAACGCAATTTCAAACTAAATTTTAAGGCAACTTTAGATTCCGTTAAGCTTATTTTTCTATTAGTTTTTGTTCCAGCAGCTATTAAAGTATCTATCCTGATGGGCTATCATTCATTCCATTTAAACTGCATGTTAATTCACTTATAAAAAGAAGCAGGAGGACAGGAGGTGGGGGATGGAGACAGCACAGCCCCTTTATAATCTGGTTAGGTAATTCTGCATCCTTAATTAGATGAGAAAAACCTTTCAACTTTATCCCCTATTTGACAGGAGCCCTGAGATATGTTCCAGATACAGCACCAAAAAAAAAAAAAAAAAAAAAAAAAGCTTTAGCAAACAGATGGTATCATCCTGTAACTAAAAACATTCTCTAATCACATTTAAGTTACTAATACGCACTTTAAGGCTTATTAACAAAATACTTTATAGTACTGATCAAGATCTTCCTTCTTAGGTCAGTTAACATCTATGATATATATACATACAGATTTTGCAAGGATTCCTCTTCTTCCCACATCCTACTCCCAGTGCCCTTGACTCTGATCAAGATTTCCAGGGAAATCTGAGGTTCCCCCAAGCCCTCAGTTTCCTCAGTTCAGTAAACTTGCAGAGAAGGTAACCTCCCCACTCTTCTCCTGCCTAAACTCCCAACTCCCGTATTTACCTAGCATTTCAAAAATACATTGACTTCTCTGCCAGACATTTTATAGTCACCTTGATCTAAACCTAATCCTCACAATAATCTGGCAGAAAGGCAGCGAGGAGGTTATCACCCTGCACATTTACAGTGAGGACGTGCAGGCTGGGAAAGTAGAGGGAAAAATTAGGACCCAGTCTCCCGGCTCCCCCCGTGGTGATTCCCACTCTGCCACCAGGGTTCACACTAGGCAGTGGTCGTGAGTTGCAAACAGTAGGATGCTTTCCTTTAGATTCTGAGCTCACCATTAATTAGACGATGGCTTTGGTTAACTTACTTAACTTCTCTACATCTCAATTTCCCAAACTGTAAAATGTACAGATTGTGGTACACACTTTATAGAGAGATAAGGATTAAATTGGTTCATATATGCAAGAAACTAACCATGGATTTTAGAACATAATAAATGCTAATTAAAGTTTTTATTACTTAATTTCTTTATTCTTCCAAACCATGTATATTGAGCACCCACTCTATACAAGGCAAGGGAGTTGTGGTCATGGATTCTGTAGCTCGTTTATTATAATTACTGTAATTTACATGAGCTCTTAACAGATGAAAAGACTGGAAAGCTGAGGACTAAGGTATAGTACTGCCCCATGAAGGATGAGTAGTACCCCATGGTAAGGGGATGGAATGAATCTAGGTAGACCCAAGTATTTTTAAATAGTAGTAATAAATCAGAAAAAAATTAAGCTTGTTAACACTTTTCTAACAGTATTCACACCTCTTCTTTCCAAAACTTCCACTCATGTCTTCAAACTGATTTCTTGGTAGCAGAATCTCTGTCATGGTTTAGAGATAAGGTACACTTAGGTTTAAAGAATAAGGTACTTAAACCACTATCTTAAATTCTCAATTAGATAGAGAAAAATGTTCAAGGGGCATCCAAAAGCTTGGGAAAATGTCCTGTGGAAATTGTCAGTAGTCTTTAGGTCTTGGGAGTGCAGATGTAGTTTTTCTGAAGGATCCAACAAACTCATTCTAATTCATTGGTTGGCTTCTATCTTGAGGGACCTTATTATAAATCACAATCAAGACTCTCCCTCCTGAACACTTTTCGCCTTCTGTTCGGCAGTTGTGTTCTTTTCTTGGGTTTGGTGATGCTTTCGGTACCCTTGAGGGGGTGATTTCTAATGACAGCAGAAGAGTTAGGGACGGGAATGAGTACTGCCCAGCTGACATTACTGTACACAATACAAAATGGCAGCATCCTTATAAGACCTCTCTAGGCGGCTGCTGAAGGAGGAGAAATCACTCTCAACTGTAATAATATGTAAAAGTAATTATTTTCTCTACAAGAGGCATAAATATTGGCATCTTTCCTAAGAATTCTCCGATTCATTGGTTTAAGGTATGGGCTGTTATTGACATAATTCCTGTCACAAGATAAGGTAAATCTTAGTCCTCCTATGCCTCTTAGTAGCTGCCAAAATCATGATAATTAGAGGTCATAAAATTCCTTCACCATTTCACGTCACTTGCAAAATAAGAAAGGCCAGACTGAGTGGGATCTCCTTTCACCTGTGCCCCATCCCTAAAATGCAGCACAGCTCAAAATATACATTGGGAAGTCTAAAAGTACAACTCAATTCCACATTTACTGAGTTCAAACCCTATTCAAAGCACCGCACACTATCATGTGAGTGCAAGAATGGTTAAGATATGGCCCCTACCCCAGAAGAATTTACAATCTAGCAGGGGAGATGGACACTTCCGTAGCGATTGTAAAAACATGAGGCAGATCTTAAGATAGAGGCATCCCTGGGAGCTTTGGGGCACATGGAAGGCTGTGCTTAGACCAATCTCACTGGGGGAATGAATGAAAGTATAGAGGTGTGAGAAATACTTTTAGAAAGAGAAGATTCTTGAGCTGATTCTGGAAAGTGAGTAAGAGATTCCAAGAGAAAAGATGTTGGGGAAAGTGTTCTGGGCTGAGGGAACTACATGATCACAGACACAAAAGTGTGAAATTAAAGAGAAACTACAAGTATTTTAGGACGACTAGAGCATAAAGTGTGAGTTAGGAAGTGGCAAGAGATGAAACTAAACAGGTAGAGGAGGTGATCATTTACAAGGTATTTTTGATCAATAAAAAATGTATTATTGAAATCCAAAAAATTTAACGATAATAATTTAAAATTTTTATTTAGGGGTTGGGAGGGAAGGACTGGGAGTTTGGGATTAGCAAATGCAAAGTAGTGTATATAGGATGGATAAACAACAAGGTCCTACTGTATATCTCAGGGAACTATATTCAGTCCTGAGATAAACCATAATGGAAAAGAATGTATATATGTATAACTGAGTCACTTTGCTGTACAGCAGAAATTAACACGACATTGTAAATCAACTATACTTCAATAAAATATTTTAAAATAATTAATTTTTTTATTGAAAACAATGACTTTTCTTTGCTTTTCTTCCATTTCTCTAGTTCAAAAAGATTTCCATTGACATGTCCTTTCCTCCAAAGACCCGTTCCTGCTCTCCTTTGCCATTTTATATCTAAATAAACCTGTCCGTTTCTACTTTATATGATATGCATTTGAATAACGTCTTCCCTCCCTTTCCTTTCCTAGACCTTAAAACCATCCTGCAAAGTAGGATTTTCACACAGTACCCAACATCATAGCTTTTCAACAGCATCTGTGTGGCGCTTTGAACTTTTCTAAGCATTAACATGATCTCTTAAACGAACCCTCCAAGGTAATGTAATAGCGTACTTTTCCCTCAAGAGGGAGTGCGAGGAACTTTCTTTCACTCCACCTCTAAAGAAGTGTTTTTTTGTGTGGGTCAAGGACAAAAGGGAATCCTCGTGGGTATATAACTAGATCATTAACCACAGAACATAACTCTTATAAGACCAGGTGTAGCCTTTATGGGTAGTATAAGTAGAAATGAACTGGAGAAAAAAAATTATATTTTCTTGGAACTCTTTTCTGCATGGGACCAATCTAATGGTTCTCATCCTGTCATGCATATGGTATGAAAGACTTTGCCAAGGATTACCCCTATCTTTGGAAGCCCAGAAGGAATAAAGGTGGGTTTAAAAAAAAGAAAAGACTCAAAGCAGGTATACAGCCAGATACTTAGGCCTTCCACTAGTCCAGGTAAAAAGGTTTATCCTGCGTGTTTCACCAGGTTAAGAAACCACGTAGTGGCCTTGGCTCTGATGTCTTGCAAGGATTAAGGATGCATTTGCCTCGGGAGCTCTTCATTCATTTAGCTCTTGGGACCCCCACAGGACTGAATGTAATGACACCAGCATTTGGATACCATTCACCTACCAACTAATAGTAAAAAGTAGAACTGTGTAGACATATAGAACAGACTTGTGGTTGCCAAGGGGGATGGGGATGGGGGAGGGAATAATTGGGAGTTTGGGATTAGCAGATGCAAACTATTATATAGGATGGATAAACAACAAGGTCCTACTGTAGAGCACAAAGAACTATATTCAATATCCCATGACAAACCGTAATGGAAAAGAATATGAAAAAGAATATATATACGTATAACTGAGTCACTTTGCTGTACAGCAGAAATTAACCCAACATTGTAAATCAACTATACTCAATTTAAGAAAAAAAAAAAAAAAAAAAAAAGTAGAACCATGTAATGATCCTTTGTCTCTGAAATAATGAAAACAAGCACCAGAAAGATAAACTCATTTGCTTCAGGTCACAAACCTAATTAGTTTTGAACAAATATCAGCATCAGAGTGGTTTGTAGTAGTTTAATAGTTATATTATTTCAGCAGGAACTCCAATTTTCAATAAACTTTTAATGTAATAAAGTAAAAATAAGTTACTTGAGACGAATTAGGATATGAAGCTACTCCAAAAGGAAAATTATTTTAGTAAAGATGATGGAAGGTATTTCTGTTGTGGTGCCTTTGTTTTGTTTTTTCTAAGACAGTAGCAAGACTCTGAGTTCATAACTCAACTTGAATGAAAGAATTCTCTTTGGAAGCTTGGCTGGCAAGGGTTCCAAGAAATCGAGAGGTCATGTATCTGAAGAAGACTACTTCTTTTTTTTTTTTTTTTTTTTTTTTTTAAAGGGACGACGTTTATTCCTTTTCCAAATGTTACAGTTAAACCAGGTGGAAGAGAATGGTTTTAGCAGTTAGAAAAAAAAAAAATTACAAGTCTGGGGTTTGGCCATTAAAAGTAATTTACAACCATGGGAGGGGGAGAAAAAAAAGACAACAAGAAGTTGTTTCACATTACATACCTCTCCCCCCACCCCAAAGCTTAATACTTGCTTACCAAGTCAAAAAAGAGACACAGTTGATTCACAAGCTGAAGGTTTGAACTTGAGCAAGACATTTAGAAAAACCCGGACAGGGGCAGTGTCCTTCCCAGCCCAGGTGCCACTAGGCACAGCACAAGAGACTACAAACTCAACAGGGGAAGGCTGGACACTCAGGGTGTGGGAGTGTAGGCACATCCACATCTGGCTCAGAGATTTGGGGAGTAAACAAAACCTACTTGGAAAAGAATTGGGGAAGAAAACCAGCAATTGCCAAGAAGACTACTTCTAATTGTCCTAATGCCACAGAGCTCTAGCCTCTGGAAAAGAGTAAAAGTCTAAGAAATTACTTTTAATGCAAGTTATTTGTTTAATACTTATGTGAGTTATTATAAAATAGGCCTACTTTTCATTTAGAACCAAGACCAAAAATATTTACTTAATTTTATCCTAAATGTGCATGTTCAGACTTAGGACATAAATACACCGTAATACAGACACACACATGCAATACACACGTGTGTGTCCATGTGGACGTGCCCATACGTGCACATTTCTACACAGAGCATAAATCTTACTCCTTCCCTGATTCACTTTAACCTTCTTTTCCTCTTTTCCCTTCATTCACCTCTTCTTCTTTCAAAGATGGATTCAGAACTGTCAAGGCATGGTAATGATGCAGAAGCTTGATGGCGGGAAAGATGATTGTGGAGGAGTACAGAGGGGTTTGCAGAAAGTTGGTCAAACAAGAGATGAAAAGGGTTGTTATCTAATAGCACTGGATTCCTTTATTACCCACCGTGACATAATTTTAAGTGACCCTATCAAAATTTCCTCGCTGCAAAACACTATCAAAAAGCACATCAGTAGAGTATGTAGTTACTCAAGGTTGCCTCCAAGTTGTAATTCTAAAACAAATGAAAGTGAAAATTGGGGTTTTGTTCTTATATTTGATCCCATTATTAAAAATGTGATCTGTAACTGGTACGTTATCACTGGTACCATGTCTAGATTAATAATTCACAGAATCAGAGGATTTCTGCTTTGGGGAAGGATAGCAACTAGAAAAAAGAGTGGATCAATTACCAAGAGCATACTTGAAATAAAGCAGAGTGGCGGGATGCAGTGGGACCTCGGTAAACTGGAGTTTCAAATCAGGGCAAGTCTTTCCAGGGTGAGATGTTTTCTTAAAAGGAGGAAGGGAGTGGGGTCTTGGCTGATTCTGGGGCGAGGACTGAAAAAAATGAAATCAGCAAGGATTTTGGCAGTCCAATGGACTGAATGGAAACATGAGATATCCAAAATTAGGCCAGGTATCCCCCAAAGGACTCATACTGAATTCTGGCAGAACAGTCAGGAGGCTGGGGAACCAAGGGCTCTGAAAGGCAGAGTGAAATTCCCCATAATCTCATGATGCTTACAAAACAAAGTCCCTTTAGAAAGATGAGGTCTGCCTCAAACATGTGAAGCAACTGGAACTCTCATATATTCCTAGGAGCAGGATAAATTAGTGCTACCATGTTGGAAACCTCTTTGATGGAATCTAGTAAACACATATATACTATGACCCAGCAATTCTACTCCTGGGTGTCTACCCAAAGGAGATGGCATATACCTACCCAAAGATATGTACAAGGGTATTTATTGAAGCTGTATTTATAATAGCCAAAGTTGGAGGGAAACCCTAGTAGAGTTGATAAATAAGTAGTGGTATATTTATATAATAGAATACACAGCAAATTGAAAAAAAAAATTACCACTATTTGAACCAACATGAGTGAATATCACAGACAAAATGTTGAGGGAAAAAGGCCAAAAGAAAGTTTATACTACATGATTCCATCTATATGAAGTTCAAAAATGAGCAAAACTAATTTTTAATTATATAGGTCAAACAGTGGTTAGCTTTGTGGAGGTATCAACCAGCCAAGGGCATAAAGAAATGTGCTTAGGTGCTGGAAACATTGTGTCAATCTGGTGGCACTTACTTGACTATATACACACATAAGAATACATCAAGAGGGACTTCCCTGGTGGCACAGTGGTTAAGAATCCGCCTGTCAATGCAAGGGACACGGGTTCGAGCCCTAGTCTGGGGAGGTCCCACATGCCGCGGAGCAACTAAGCCTGTGCGCCATAACTACTGAGCCTGCGCTCTAGAGCCCACGAGCCACAACTACTGAAGCCTGTGCGCCTAGAGCCTGTGCTTCACAACAAGAGAAGCCACTGCAATGAGAAGCCCGTGCACCACAAGGAAGAGTAGCCCCTGCTCGCTGCCCACGTGCGGCAACGAAGACCCAACACAGCCAAAAATTAATTAATTAATTTAAATAAAAAAAGAATTCATCAAGCTGTACACTTACATGAAACCTCAATAAAAAAATACCAAAAAAAAAAAAAATCCTGCATAGAATCATTTAATTTTAGAACTAGAAAGACGCTTAGTGATCATCTTAGCCAACTTTTATTTTACAGATAAGGAAACCAAGTCTCAGAAAAATTAAGAAGCTTGTTAATACCACGCAGGTAATTTATTCATTTGTTCAACAAGTAATTACTGGAAGTTTACTCTTTGCTGACACTGTATTAAGTTACAGGTTAGCAAGACGGACACATTACCTGCTTTCATGAAGCCTACAGTTTAGCTGTAGAAACAGAAATTAAACAAACAACTTAAAGAAATAAATACGTAATTACAGATTGTCATAAAAGTTGCGAAGGACCAACACAGGGTGTTTTTAGTGATCGCACCTGGAGCACAAGCCCAGCTCACCTGGCTGACAGAATAGTGCTCTCTTGATTCCAAAAAACACTGCCTTTTCCCATAAACTTTGAACTTTTAAAAAACTAGGAGCAAATTCTAAGTCTACATAAATTTATTTCTCCAGATTTCAAAGGGCAACCTTTAATTATAAAGCATAGGCAAAACAATAAATAAATGTAAAGGAGTGACTCTCTCAAGACTTGCCAGAAAAGACTCGATTTCAGCAGGAAGAGCACTGCTAAAATTATTGGACTTGAAATTTGCTTCCTGTTTGTTAAATCTCAGTACTTTAGATTCACAAGGCGGATGACCTGGCAGTGGTCTCTCAGCCACTTTCGCCTCCCGTGCCTGTTTATTTGACATTTATGTGGATCCAACTGTTATAAATTAGCCAGAAACTTGGAAAACGGAACCGAGATAAATCAATCTCAAGACAACCAAAATCTCTGTAATAAAATTAAAATACACATCTAATTTCTTAACCAACTCACGGTCTGTTACTTTGGAGATTTGTTTCGAATGACGCCAGCTTCCGCTTGAGATCTATCTGGGGCAGATGATCTTCCCAGAAAGGCTGCTCTGATTTGCCTGCAACAAAACACAAGTCATTAGTAACCTCAATTTTCTTTGATAGGAAACACCTATAATAATACCACTGTCTTGAGTTTGGGTCCCCCAAACCCCGAGAAAAGTACACTCTGAGATGAAGATTTGAGTGAAAGTAGTTCATTTCGGAGCTCACCCTAGGAAGCACAAGTGGGGAGATGGTGAAGAGAGAGAGACAGGAGGGAAGGGCTGTTCACACCTGGGACACATCAGACTTGCAATGCTAGGAGCCTCAGGATTGGTCCACCTAAGGGCAAGGAGGCTGGGGTACTTATGGACCATCCATCAGCATTTGAGGGCTGCACCTGGGGACTTAGCTCCCTGGTGCTTCAAGCTACCCCTTGTGCGAGCTGAGCACACAGGCAGAAAGTGACAGCTTTTGCACTGAGACACCATCTGTGCATAGGAAAATGGCAAATACTGAGGGACTATAAAAGGCCACCAATGGTGTCGGCCACACGTATTAGTGGAGTGTTAGTGCAAGCGCGTGCAAAGGGGTCGATTCTTACACACAAATGTCAGGCATGTACAGAAAGCACTGGTTTAACAGTTAAGTAGAAACCATCTAAGAGAGGATCTAAGGCACAAGACCAACTTGCTTTAAAAACTGAAAAGCACTATGTGCCAAGAGGCACAGGAAAAGATGCTCAACATCACTAATTATTAGAGAAATGCAAATCAAAACTACAATGAGGTACCATCTCACACCAGTCAGAATGGCCATCATCAAAAAGTCTACAAATTAACGCTGGAGAGGGTGTGGAGAAGAGGGAACCCTCCTACACTGTTGGTGGGGATGTAAATTGGTGCAGCCACTATAGAGAACAGTATGAAGGTTCCTTAAAAAACTAAAGATTGTACTACACTATGACCCAGTAATCCCACTCCTGGGCATATATCTGGAGAAAACTATAATTTGACAAGATACTTGCACCCCCATGTTCATTGCAGCACTGTTTACAATAGCCAAGACATGGAAGCAGCCTAAATGTCCATCGACAGATGAATGGATTAAGAAGATTGGTATATTTATACAATGAAATATTAGCCATAAAAAAGAATGAAGTGCCATTTGCAGCAACATGGATGAACCTAGCGATTATCATACTAAGTGAAGTAAGCCAGACAGAAGAAGACAGATATCATATGATATCACTTGTATGTGGAATCTAAAAAAAAGATACAAATGAACTTATTTACAAAATAGAAATAGACCCACAGACATAGAATAGAAACTTATGGTTCCCAAAGGGGAAAGGGGGGGGGGTGATAAATTAGAAGTTTGGGATTAACATCTACACACTACTATATATAGAATAGATGATCAACAAGGACCTACTGTATAGCACAGGGAACTCAATACTTTGTAATAGGCTGTAAGGGAAAAGAATCTGAAAAAGAATATATACATATATATGTGTATAAATGAATCACTGTTCTGTACACCTGGAACTAACACAACATTGTAAATCAACTATACTTCAATTTAAAAAAAGAAAAACAATTTAAAAAATAGAAAAGTAAAAAAATAAAAGCAGTATGTAAATAAAGCTATTCTTTTCTTCTCTTATTACTTAGACCATGGACCATCTGTGGCCTAGGCGTAATAATCAACAGAATTACTTTTCCCAAGGGAAGGTCAGTCTGGGTCTTCACAGCTGCAAGAGTTGCAAGAGTCTTGTGATCAGTTTCAACGGAAGAATGAGCGAATAGTTGTCATGTGTGGTACCAAGGGAATTTATATATATAACAGTTCATTTTTAATTTAATGAAAGAAAAAGAAACTGAATGGAAACTAAAGGAATTGCTACACCTTAAATAAATCTTTATCATGTTATTTTCTAATACATTCCTCAAGGGTTAAGGAGAGAAATTATGAAATCAATTAAGAGATTGGAATCCTTGGGGTTTTTTAAACTAGATCATTCAACTTAAGATCAGATAAATTCTCTTCCTCTAACAGATGAAGTCATTAGCACAATATTTCCCTCGCCCCATCTCCTGATTTTTGTAAGTTATATTTCTATACTGTGAAGATAGAACAATACACTTTTCTTTTGCCCAATTTTTGCAATTATATCAGGTTCACTTGATATTTAAGTGAAAGCACTGCTCCTCACCAGTCCTTCTACTGAAGCTTCCCTACACCTAGATTCTTTATTATGATTTATCTTTTTAGTTGGCTGAAGTTCCCAGCCAAGCAGTTTTTCCCAGAAGGGCCCTTGAGTACAATTTTTTTTTTTTTTTTTTATGCTTGCCTTTGTTCTTGAGTGACATCTTGGCTGGGAATAATACCCTTCCTTCACACTTTCCTTCCTTCAGAGCTACTCTGTAGCCTTTCTCCCTTATGTTAGGTTGTCACACGCTGCTATGAAGTAGTCTGACGCCAGCCTAAAGTTTTACCTTTGTAAGGGACTAGGTCTCAGCCCAGAATTTTCAAGAATTTTTCTTTTATTCTTGGAAATATTGCTGTTGAGCATTTGTATCCATTTTCCTAGGATATGAGGGGATTTCTTATTTTTTGTTTTTTAAGTTAATTTTTATTGGAGTATAGTTGCTTTACAATATTGTGTTAGTTTCTGCTGTACAGCAAAGTGAGTCAGTTATACATATACATATATCACCTCTGTTTTTGGATTTCCTTCTCATTTAGGTCACCACAAGAGCACTGAGTAGAGTTCCCTGAGCTATACAGTAGGTTCTCGTTAGTTATCTATTTTATACATAGTATCAATAGTTTATATATGTCAATCCCAACCTCCCAATTCATTCCACCCCCCAATGAGGGGATTTTTTAACATGTATTTTCTTTCTTTTCTTTTCTGTCTTTTTTCATTTCTGTAAGACCAGGTGGTCACTTCTTTCTGAAAGGAGTCCTTTTTCCTATTTCGCCTATTTCTTCCCAATGGTCATTTCCCCTACACTGTAGCCAGAAGACAAACAGTAATGTCACTTCCTCATTCACCTTTCTCCACATCTGGGTCAGGATTCTGCGGCTGCTGAGGCCTAAAGGGAAGAGAAGCAACTTCACATGCTCTGTTGTGATTTTCTATTTTGTTACTTCTGGAGTCTCCCGTTTCTTTTCTTTGCTGCCACTTTTCAAGGGCGATGGCATTGAGCTTTTTCTCCTGATGATGATTTTTGCTGGCCCTTTACTATGTGTTACATTTCTGATTCTGTAAGGCAGTTCGTTCCATCTTAACGTAGATATCCCTGGAATTTATATTCTTAAGCTCCCTTAGCTAATGCATATGCCCACAAAGATCAGTGATGTTGATGCGTGTATTCTTCCACCCAATAGTACTCACTTTTCATACTTACCCTCTCTGAGATTCAGTGTGACTTTCTCTGCAAAAGGAGAATAAAATCTTCCCGGCTACACCTTAATTGTGAAGTTGTGACAATGAGATACGTGAGTTAATAGGTAGTCATATATTTCAGAAAACTTTCTCACACTCAAGAGAGCTGATATTATTATTGTATTTTCTACTTTCTCTTTACATAAACTTGACAAATTACTCAAACTGGAGTATTTAGTTTCTTTACCAGTTTGGGTACTAGAGTTGCTGAACTAGTTACCAGACTTTTCAGAGATTTTATTCTCTACTGTATTTTACTTAGAAGAGTTGTTACTGTGGATAAATGTAAAATTCCCTCCTTTTTGTAGTTTTTTTTATAGAGACCTTAAACCTTGAATATAGCCTGAATGGCATAAGTTCAGTGATTATCTTTAAATGTTGATTCATTTATTTGTAACCTGAAACCACACCATAAAGGAAGACTAAGCAGCTAAAAGAGAAGAAAGAGAAACAAGGATGAAGCGGTGAGTTCTTTTCACAACACTCTTCACGCTGGGTGGGTGACTACAGAAAAACAAAGCAGCAGAAAATAATTTGTCTCCAGTTCCACCCCAGGGACAGGCAAAGCCCAAGACAAACAGCTGAACACGCAGAGCTGGGAAGCCCACGTGCATTTTACTATCTGTTAAGCCAGGAAGGTAAAGGGCATGAAATACATGCTCCCACTAATTCCTAAAACCAAAAGCTCTGTGCTGGTTCGTGTAATAACCAAGGGGAAGCCCACCTTGATCCTACGCCGAATGAAGTTCTGTCGGCCCCTTCAAAACCCCGTAACTTTATACCAAGACAGATATAAGGAGGAGTTTAACAGATGCATTTATTTTTATGGCTGAGTTTTCTTAGAATTCTGCCAAGGCGGCACCTACCTGTCGAGTGCAGGGATTGATTAACTTTCTTTTCTCCTTCCAAGAACTTATCAATATCTCTGTTCCTTGCTGGAGACTTTCCATCTCACAAGATCATGAAAGACACTCAGCTTTCCCCCATCTACTTACCTTTACTTCCTGAGATCAAAAGGCCACTTCTTAGCACACACCCTTTTCTGCTCAAGCCTCAGGAACCCCCATCCCACAGCTGTCCTCAGGCAGTGACAGTGAAGGCCTATTAAGAAGTGCTTTCAGGGTCACGAGATCTAGAGGTTTGGAACAGCCTTGGGATGCCTCGTGGCCCCACGTGAAAGGAGCCGAAGAGTAGGGCAAAGAAAACTTGGCTATAAATGACAACATATTTCAAAGCTGGATATATTTTATTTATAAATAACATTTAGATACAGAGGTTAATCAGATATTCTCCAAGATCCCCAACGTAGTAGCACAGACACACCAGAGAGGAAAGAGAACGTGTTTATGTGTTTCTGACACACGGCAGCAAAATCCAAGGCTGGTTATATCCAGACATCTCAGTAAACAGAGTGCCAGATCACTTGCAAACTACAAGCATTGGGTTTATTTTGTTATTTGTGGATACACCTGAATAATTTCCCTTAATACCTTCATTCCTATTATCTAGGCTGTACAATTATATCACATCCATTATATGACTTCAGGTCAACTTAAACTCATTCTTCAATTGTCATGAGCACTACTTAAAGAAAATTATGAATAAACCATATTTAAACGTTAACCCCTCTGCTCCCTCCCACAGACATTCTCCCTGTGAATTTATTCCATCTGTACATGGTGTGAGACAGTCTAACAGAACTGATAAGAGATTGTTTTCATTTATTTCTCAATAGTATCCATTCTGGAAAGTGTAACATATTGGAATTTTAGAAGTATGTCTTAATATCAGTCACACTTCATATGTTGATACTTTTGCCTTTTAAAAAACTATCAAATGTAGACATTGATACTCTGAAGCCCAAAAGTTTCTAACAAAGGTCAAATTCTTCATATGTTCCCAGCAGCATCAACTCAGTAACTGTTGGGAAACCCAGGAAATGGGACTCTAAGGACACAGAGAGCTGTGCGGTACCCACATGGGAGTGGAGCGGAAGTCATTCTGTTGCAACAGAGATGGCTTTATTCATTCACACACATATGTTCCCATCACTGCTTTCACAGCATGGTCGCTTTGTTGATCCCACTGGATTTTCACGTTTCAGTTGAGGAAATGATTTTCCCATTTTATGTGTCATTCATTCCTGATATGTATGATTTTCAGAATCTCAAAAAAAAAATCTAATTTGTGGATGGGAAAAGAAAAGTTCCTCTTAGCAAGGTACTAGTGCAAATGCACAGTCTGGTGGCAACACAGCATTTATAAGTCCCCAGAGCTCCTTCCAAGGACCCTGCACCCCATAAGCTGACCCTAGGATATCTCCAGGATGGAATCTACAACTCCAGCTGCTCTTCAAGGGGCTGCCGACATTGGCGACTCATGCATTTAGATACACCTGTCTTATTTTCATCTTGAAATGGAAAAAGAAATCCATAATATTTCCCAAGGATTTCTGCACAGAGAGGAAACATTAACTATCAAACAATTGAGAGAACTGAGACTGAGTTCTGGAAGAGCTGGGTTCCTCCTTTTTAAAAAAAACATATATATAAATACATGCCTTGGGAAGATCCTGAGGGACTTAGAATTTGCCTTTGCTTAATATGATCTTGGACCTGAACCCACTTTTAGTAAAGCCTTCAATTCCATATTTGAGGAGGACTGTAACACCATTCCTTTACCTTTCCAGCACGTCTTGTTTAAATATTAAAGATCACAGCACAGCACTCGGTGTTTCAGCAGAAAGAACTGCTGGTTAAGGTCACAGACAGAATGCATACAAGGCCAAAGTAAATTAACAAGAGGGAATCATTTTAAAAAAAAAAAAAAAAAGAACTTTTTTTTTAGAAATGAATTGTGCTGCAAAACTACTTTTGCAATGACAGTGTCGTGTTTGGCCCGACTACGTTTCAGAGGCACTGCATTAATATAAACAGAATCATCTAATGCACTTTTTCAGAACAGTGCTTCTCGGCCAAGGCCTAGTGTGAATTCATCCTACTGCTAGGTGTCGATGACACTTTGGTCTGCTTTACTGGCAACATTTTTGGCAACGCATCCTATACTAAAAAAAGGCTGGAAACCAAGCGTGTGACAAGAGCCCCATCCACCGTGTTACTTCTTTTCATGCTTCTGGGTTAATTCCCCCGCGCCCGGCCGGAAGCTGCCCTGGGGGGTGTCGCCAGCCCTGGCTTCCCTCTGCCGACTTTCCCGGGAGACCTGCTGCACAGCCCGCAGGATGGCATTCTGCACGATCTGTTTGCTGGCGATCTGCAGCTTCGCCTCTTCAGGCTCACTTCCAGGTTTCTCACCTAGCCGAGAATACGAAAGGGAGGTGAAAAGAACAAGATTAATTAATTAATCTTAATTAATTAATTAATTTCGGGAACTGTGACAGGTAAAGGCAGGTAGGAAAGGAGAGACTCTAGCAAAGGTAATATCTCTAGAGGGACCCACATTAGTTGCGGGGGGCCCTACACAGCACACACCACTCTCGTCTCCACGTCTCCCTTTCCAACACAATCTCCATGTGTCTGCCCCAGTGATGCGCCCAATTTCTATTCTCATCATCCCAGCATCCTCTGCTGCTAGCGGTGGTCATGAGACATAGTCCTGGCCAATGAGGACCCTGGGAAAGTTTTCGGAAGGGGATGGACTCATGCCCCCTTTGGCACCTTCCCTTTCTTCCTATGCAGGATGCAGACATTACACCTTTAGGCGCTGTAGCCGTCTTACAATAAGCATGAGATGGAAGACAGCATTCTCAGCATGGTTGGGGAGAAAAAAAAAAGAACCCATTTGGAAAGCATCATTCAGCATCTGTACCAATCCTGGACCACGTACTTCTGGACTTCTTTGTATCCAAGATAAATACACTTCTTTTTGTTTCATCTGCCATTAGTCAGGTTTTACGGTACTTGCAGGCAAACATATGCTTAATGGATATAACTTCACTTGGGGCTGGAGAAGAACAGATTATTACTGAATTCATATTAAGCTCCATGCTGCTCCTGGAATGGCATCCCAAGGAATGAAACCATTCATTCCTCAGAATCCATCCCCCATGATTTAGAAGAACAGGGGTTGGCACACTTTTTCTAATGAGGACCAGACAGGAAGTATTTTAGGTTTGTGGGCTCTACAATCTCTGTAACAAATACTCAGCTCTGCTGTGGTAACCTGAAATGAGCTATTAAAAATAAGAAATAAAAATAAATTTAAAAACCAGGCTGCAGGCCAGATTCGGCCCATGGACCACAGTTCGCCACCCCTGATCTAGAATGGTGGGGATTTTCTAATTAGAAGGCAGGCAGTCTACCCAACATTGACTCTTCTCCTTCTTCCTTAAAAACAAGACAAAACCTTGATTTTACTTGGGCAGCTCTGGAACTAGGTAGAGCTAGGTTCTGACCAGTGAGGTGGAGGTTCATTTAGTGAAAATTCTGGAAGAGGTCTTTAAGAGGGAAAAGGAAGGTAAAGGCCCTTTGCCCCCTCCCCATCCTACAGCCTGCAACTCTGAAACAACGGTTGTCTCTACCAGGGCTCTTGGTAACCAGGAGGGAACCTTTAGAATGGAAACCATTTTCAGGGATTTGGGAGGAAAAAGTTAGAAGGAGTTTGAGCATCCAGTGACCAAGAAGCCACCATACCAGTCCTCAGCTGCCCACCTCCAGGCTTTTTCATGTTAGAAAAAAAAAATAATACATCTTATTTGAAGCACTATTATTTTGAACTTTCTTTAATCATGCAGCAAACTTCACACGAACTCACACGTGGCAGAATGATCATGAATCTAACATCTGGCTGAAGTGCCATTATGAAAATTTAAAATCCCACCTGCTTGTATTTAGAACAATAAGTAGAATGGGCATCATTCCTTATTCAAAATCATCTCTTCCAATGTTTCCTCTATTCAAATATTCTGCCATAAAAATGTATTTTAAATGGGGGCTGGTTTTCACCAGGATTGATTGATTAACAACAGAACTTATACACCCGTGAGGAAAACATCACCCAAGAGAATACTGCATCATTCTGGAAGACCAGACATATCTTTTCTCTTTAGACGTGTAACTGTCATTTACTCAGCATGTGTCACTAGCACTATCCCCTGAGGGATTTACAATCTAATGAATGAGGCAACATGAATTTATTCAAAACTAAAGGATGATCCTCGCTCCCACCCCCACCCCCCAAAAACAGCAGAATAAAATGAGCAATCTACACCAAACCAAGCAGAGAAGCAGTAGAGCCCAGAGTCGCGATGTGTAACATAGTGAAACTTTAAATTGGCAGAGAAGAATACTTCGAATATTCTCTTAGGAAAAGAGTGAACAGTAATATCAAGAGACGCGAGGGCACAGCAATTAAGGATACGTGTTTTGAAGCACTTCACAGCCGAGTCCAAGTTCCTTCTACCACTTACAGCCATGTGATCTTGGGCAAGTCACCCTGCCTCTCTAAGTCTGTTTGCACATCTGTAAAATGGGCAAGTAGTATCTATTTAGGGGTGGTTGCTAGAAGATCAAGTGACATAACACCTATTCATCACTCAGTGAGGTTCCTGAGCACTTAGTGTCCACCACTGTGTACTGGCTGGGTTATAGACTGGGCAGTTGTAACAGAGAAACTCAAACATAGAAGAGCTGACACGGGAAGAGATGCTGCCTGCTCTCTCCTGTAACAGCCCAGAGGTTCTCCTGCGAGTAGGTGGTCCTGCTCCACCAGGTTCTCTCAAGAGTCCACTCCCTTCCCTCTCATTACTCTGCCCTCAACTGCAGGGGTGGAGCCTATTAACCAAGATCCCATCTGGGGCTGGAAGGACGCCAAAGAGAAAAGGGAGGGCAGGTCATTTCCTTTTGAGGAATTGCCATAGACCCTGTGAATATCACTCTGCTCACATTTTATGGCGGGAAACTGAATCATGTGGGCACACCTACCACACAGGCGACTATGAAATATAGTTTTCAACCGGGTAGCCATATGGCCAGCTACAACTCAGGGAGGTTCTATCGCTAAAACAAAGAAGCAATTACTTCCACGCAAGGGCAAGGCTAAATTGAAAAGAGGGAGGATATACACTTGCACTCCCTGATCCTCAGGGAGCTCTGGCTACGACCAACAAATAGCGTTAAGTGTGTGGACAAACAAAAAAAGTTCAAAAGGTCCATGTTTGCTCCTGGAAAGAGTATCTTAGCCAAACCAGATCTGTGTTAACTCTAAAAAGTCCCTAGTGTGAAGCTACTTTTCAATCTTTGGGTGGAGGAAGGAAGAATCTAAGGATAAGAGTAAGCTGATTTCTTAGAGAGAGAGAGAAAGAGAAGAAAGTCGACTCTAAATTTAGCTGTGACTTAGTATCTGAGCTAAATCGTCTTCCCCTCGTCCATCCATGGGGACTCCCCTGGAGGGCCAGTGGTTAGGACTTTGCCTTCCAGAGCAGGGGGTGCGGGTTCCATCCCTGGTCGGGGAGATAAGATCCCACATGTCTCACGGCCAAAAAGCCAAAACATAAAAAAAAAAAACCAGAAGCAGTATTGCAACAAATTCAATAAAGACTTTAAAAATGGTCCACATCCATTACGAAGATAAATTGACTAAAAAGTCAAAGGCAGTCTGCATGATGCTGTGTCTGGAGTATCCCTTTGGTGACTTGCAAGGCTGGTATAACCTTAACTGCCCTCATTACCACTTTGCTCTGGGTCAGGAATATCTATCTACGGTGAGGATGTGGGACGAAAAAGAGTTGCAACAAGCTGGAACAGAGAAAGAGAAGGATGAAGATGAGGGTAAAAGCCACTCAGAGCATTTAGAGAATCAAAGCAAAACAAAACGTTATATATGGCGCCACAAAAGACCCTGAATAGCCAAAGCAGTCCTGAGAAAGGAGAATAAAGTGGGAGGCAACACACTTCTCGATTTCAAGCTGTTTATAAACACTACAAGTAATCAAAACCATATGGTACTGGCATAAAAACAGACATATAGACCAACGGAACAGAATAGAGAGCCCAGAAATAAACCCATGTATATACGGTCAACTAATATTTGACAAGGGAGCCAAGAATACTCAATGGAGAAAAGACGGTCTCTTCAATAAATGGTGCTGGAAAAATTGGACATTCACATATAAAAGAATGAAACTAGACCCCTATCTCACACCACTCACAAAAATTAACTCAAAATGGATTAAAGACTTAGATGTAAGACCTGAAACCATATAATTCCTAAAAGGAAACATAGGGAAAAAAGTTCCTTGACAAGGGTCCTGGCAACAAGTTTTTGGCTATGACACCTAAAGCACAAGCAACAAAATTAAAAATAAACAAGTGGGACTACATCAAACTAAAAAGCTTCTGCACAACAAAAGGAATGAAAAATGAAAATTTCAAAAATGAAAAGGAAACCTATAGAATGGGTGAAAACATTTGCAGATCATATATCTGAAAAGGGTTAATATCCAAAATATATAAAGAACTTATACAACTCAGTAACAGAAAAACAAGTAATCCAATTGAAATATGGGCAAAGGAGCTGAACAGACATTTTTTCCAAAGAAGATATTCAAGTGGTCAACAGCTACATGAAAAGATGCTCAACATCACTAGTCATTAGGGAAATGCAAATCAAAGCCACAATGCGGTATCACCTCATGCCTGTGAGAATCCTATCATCAAAAAAACAAGAGATAAATGTTGGCGAGGATGTGGAGAAAAGGGGGCCCTGGTGCACTGTTGGTGGGATTATATATTAGTGCAGCCACTATGGAAAACAGTATGGAGGTCCCTCCAAAAATAAAAAGTGGGACTACCATATGATCCAGCAATTCTGCTTCTGGGTACATATCCAAAGGAAATGAAATCAGTATCTTGAAGAGATGTCTGCACCCCCATGCTCACTGCAGCATCATTCATGACAGCCAAGACATGGAAACAACCTAAGGGTGCATCAACAGATAATGGATAAAGAGGTTGTGAGGTACACACACACACACACACACACACACACACACACACACACGCTGGAATACTATTCAGCCATTAAAAAGGAAGGAAATCCTGCCGTTGTGACAACATGGCTAGACCTTGAGGACATTATGCTAAGTGAGATAAGTCAGGCAGAGAAAGAAAAATACCATATGATCTCACTTATATGTGGAATCTAAAAGAAAACAAAAAACAAAAAACTCAAACTCATAGAAGAAGAGATCAGACCTGTGATTACCAGAGGTGGGAGATGGGGGGTGAAGGAATTGGATGGGGGCTTCCCTGGTGGCGCAGTGGTTGAGAATCTGCCTGCTGATGCAGGGGACACGGGTTCGAGCCCTGGTCTGGGAAGATCTCACATGCCGCGGAGCAACTAGGCCCGTGAGCCACAATTACTGAGCCTGCGCGTCTGGAGCCTGTGCTCCGCAACAAGAGAGGCCGCGATAGCGAGAGGCCCATGCACCGCGATGAAGAGTGGCCCCCACTTGCCGCAACTAGAGAAAGCCCTCGCACAGAAACGAAGACCCAACACAGCCATAAATAAATAAATTAATTAATTAAAAAAAAAAAAAGGAATTGGATGAAGGTGGCCAAAAGGTACAAACTTCCAGTTATAAGATAAATGAGTACTGAGGATTTAATGTACAGTACAATGACTATAGTTGTCATTTGAAAGTTTCAAATATATATTTGAAAGTTGCTAAGAGAATATATCATAAAATTCTCATCACAAGAAAAAAATTTTTTCCTTTTCTTTTTTTTTTCGTTGTATCTATGCGAGATGATTGATGTTAACTAAACTTATTGTAGGTACCATTTCACAATATACATAAGTCAAGTCATTATGCTATCCACCTTAAATTTTTGTGGTGATGTATGTCGATTATATCTCAATAAAACTGAAAGAAAAAAGTTACATAAACCTCAGATACATGTTGTGTGTTAGATTCCTTGGCATGCAAGGAAAGATACTCTCTTCTGCTTCCTTAAGTTTTTTTTTTTTGGGGGGGGGCGGGGTAGGGGTTGTTACTGTTGGGATACACATGTCATAGACAGACATCATGGAAATGGTCGGCTGAGTCTTACATTTCAGTTCAGAAATTGTAATAACCCAATATAGCTCCAGTGATTGGATTATCTAGATTATTCTCTGCTGTTAGAGAGTTTCAACTCTCCATCAGCTGCTTCCAACTAACAACTCTCCCTTTCTTCCAGCCTGACTCCCTGACTTCATGGCTTTTACTTATTCATGACCTGTAGTGCTTCGTGATTTTGCACACTGCCTTCTCTCTGAGAACCTTTCAACTAAGATTCTACTTGCAATTGCCTGATTCTGGCCATTTCTTCAGTTGAAATTCCTGTGCAAGAATATGAACGACTCAACCACCATCATCCCTGAGATACAGGACTTTCATGCCAGGCCATCGATTGAACGCCTGGGGCTCATTCTGACCCAATCAGGTTGGATCAAGAGGTGGAACACAGGAAGGAACCACCCAGGCCCCCTGGGGGGCAGAGCACAGGGTGCCGGTGAGGGTGGAGGAAGCAGGCACGCATCCAGTGTAACAACTCGCTGGTGCTCCTCTGGCATTCACGTAGGAGGATAGGGTCTTAGAGAACATCCCGGTGGACACCCTGAATGTAAGTAAGTGTGAAGAAGTGCATTGCGCTGGGCGGAAGGCAGAGCCAGCCACAGAAACCCTCAGAGTCTTGCCATTTAATTACATGCATTAAATTTACTTGAAATTAATGAATCACCTTACATGTTGCAGGTGGCCAATTGCCTAGTGTTAAATGATGTAAACGTCCTCTAGCCTAATTGGTGTTTACCAAATCCTTTTGGTATTTCATAAAAGATGATGCATCGATTTAATTAGCTTTAAACTCAAAATGCCCAATATAAACACACTGAAATCAAGACTGGGATGTAACCTAATTTGTCTTCAGTGTCTTTCCACCCTGAATCATAACCCACTCCCCGCCCCCCACACACACACACTCAGACATCCCTGTGGTCGTGCTTCCCTGCGCCCCCTGGCTCACCCCACCCTCAGATCCCGCTGTTCCACCTGCCCCAGCCCCGGAAGGCAACTGAGGACCTCCACTGCAATGTGGTTAATAACTGGTCTTAATTCCTTATTTATATCCATTAAAACCATGCTTCTAAGGACCACAGGAAGGTCCTCCTGATAAAAGTATACACTGTTTTTTCCCCTAAGAACCTAAGTGTCATTTACCTCTATGACATTAACCCTATTACACTCCAGTTTGGTGGATTTGAGAAAAGGTCAGTGTTCCCATTTTGGAGGCAGAATCCAATTAGTGGTTCTCCCTTGGTCGTACAGAAAAGGGGGGCAGAGGCTGTATCAGAAGCGGCATCTCTAGCTGTTGCCTCTCCCCACTAAATATGCAAATTACAGATGTCCCTATCAGGACAGGATGGGACTCGACCACCACAGCCTGCCCCCTCCCTCCAATGCAGCGCTGCTGATGGTGACCAGGGAGCATACTTTTTATCTTCCCCTCTGACTGCTTGAGACTATAAAGACAGGATTATCATTCATCAATGACTAGCACATGAGGCACAGAGAACAAGAACTAATTCTGGTCCCTTTATTAATGGAATGATAGTCTATTTTCCAGCTCTGTAACTACAGGAATTTTCCATGATGGACCAGATGTTAGCTCTCACTCATCTAGGCCAACTGCCAACGAAGCCCTCCTGGCTGCCCTGCTTTGCCACTGAGCAAGGTGAAGTGACATGAATTCCCAGGGGTTTCCAAAAGGTAGACTTGAGATATGGAAAGCAAGACAGGTATGGCAGGTGGGGGACACTTCTAAGTCATATTTGATTACCACTACCACCCCTATCAAACCAAGTACAGGGCCTGAAGAATCACCCTGACTCTGCCTGCAACGGCCAGGCCTCTCAGTTCAGAATGTGGCAAGCTACTCTTACAAACTACACAGAATTCGTTATTAAAATGTCCTATAGAACAAGGTAAGATGAATCAGAAAGATATTTATAGAGCATCTGCACGCAGGGTGCTGTGAAGAGTAACGTAGGCCACGAGGCCAAAGTGTTTCATTCACGCATGCATTCATTCACAGAAGAATTACGGAGCACTTGCTATGTGACAAATACTAGGCTAGATATCAGAGATGAAAAAGGATGAGTCCTGGATCCCGCCTTATTGGAGTTTAGAATCTAGTGGAAGAGTCAGGCGTCGATCAAATCATCCACTAGGTTTATAATTTTGAGCTGCGACGCACGCCATGAAGGGGGAGCATATTACAAGGGGAGCTGATGTAGTCTGGGGGCCAGGGAAGGATGCCCAGATGGAGGACTTGAAGGGTTCACAAGGCATCAGCCCATACAAGGAAGGCTGTGGGAACAAGAAGCGAAGAACTGCGCAGAGGCAGAAAGATCAAACCCAAATGGAAAGTCCCCGGAGTGCGTGGGGCAGAGCCCTGTGGGGACCTGAAGGCTGGGTACCGCGGGGGGAGGGGGAAACGGGAGATGCTGTGGAAAGTGGTCCAGCCCGGACGGTGGAGGTCCTGGGAGGCTGGGAGGCGTCTCGTCTTTTCCTGAGAGTAACACTGCATCATCACCAAATCTGTGCCATGCAGGGCGGCTGGGCAAGTGTGAGGGGAGTTACGTAATCCAGGTGGGAACGTGCGGCTTTGGAGCAGCCCTTGAAAGACAGCTGGAATTTGGAAAGAGCAAAAACGGGAAATTCTTTCCCTGACCCTGGCGGGCAGGACAGACGTGTGACTCACGGACTTACCGTGTCCTAGAAAGCTTTGCCCTTGTAGCGCTATCTCATTATTTTAGAACATAATTAAACTTATACCATATGACTGGCCTCCCATGTGTTATTTTTAGGAAAGCCACAAGGAATCATGCCCATAAAACTTGGAGAGGAAAAGACAGTTTTAATCTAGAAATCAAATTTGAGTATTTTGGCCAAAAAGAGCAACGGTAATTTTGAAAAAAGAACAACAAACAGGGAGGACCTGTTTCACCAGCTCTCAATACTAATCATATAGCTATAGTAATTAAGAAAGTGGGATATTGATATAGCAGTAGAAAAACTGACCAGTAAAATAGAATACGGAGTCTAGAAACAGCCCTACACTTTGGGGTCACCTGATTTATGAAAAAAACAACACAGTAGTGGAGTAGGGAAAGCACGGCATTTTCAAGCAATGGGGTCGGGCCTAGTAGTTATTCATATGGGAAAATAAAGAATTTTGACTACCTCACATTATGCCTAAAAATCAGTTCCAGGTGGATTTCATATCTGTATTTGAAAAGCAAAACAAGCTGGAGCACAGAGGATTTTTTAGGGCGGTGGAAATATTCTGTGTGACACTATAATGGTGGATACACGTCATCATACATTTGTCCAAACCCATGGAATGTCTTAATATAAAACCAAGAGTGAAGCCTAACGTAAACTACAGACTCTGGGTGATGGCGTGTCCATGCAGGGTCACTGACTGTAACAAATGCTCCATCCTGGTGGGGACGTTGATTAGGGGGCTGGCTGTGCCTGTGTGGAGCAGGGGGTATTTGGGAGATCTCTCTACCTTCCCCTTAATGGTGCTGTGAACTTAAAACTGCTCTTAAGGAAAACAGTGTTTAAAAGACTATCAAGCCTTTAGAAGAAAATACAGAAGAATATTTTTATGACCTGGGAGTAGGCAAATATTTCTTAAACAGGACACAAAAAGTAACAACCATAAAGGAAAAAATTCATAAGTCAGGCTACCCTAAACTAAGCAGTTTTTGTCATGGAAACACACACACACACACACACACACAAAAGAGAAAAAAGCTTTTCACTTGAGGAAGCTGAGGCAGGAAAAATGTTTGTAAAAATGCCATCTTGGAAATGCTTCAGGTATTTGATTTTCTGAACACTTGGCTAGCAAATAACTCCATCAAGACTGGGTTATGAGTTCCGAGAGACACAAAAGGCGGTTTTGACCTCCACATGGATTTCTGCAAAATTCAACTTCAAGTTTCCCTCCTTTTGCCCCAAAGACGAAGGAACCCCAACTCCTCTGGTTCCTAGTTTTTTGCGGTCAGTAGCAGCTCTAGAATTTCTATGCAGGAGGGATTCGGGAATGGCAATGCAGAGGAAAGGGGAAACCAAGAATCTGTCCCCAAACTACGGTGTGCATGACACTTTCCACGAGAATGAAAACAAGTCCATTATCCACATCAAACAACAGGGGGCGCGAGGGGGAGATGGGCCCCCGACCACCCTGTGACAGCCACTGCCCCTCTTCTCAGCTTTTCTCATCAGCTCACTTCTCCCGCGTGGCCATGTCACCCACTGCCCGTCCTCCCCTCCCAGGGCCACCAAACAAACCCAGCTGGCCAAAACTGTGGGCTCCCGCAGTCCCCCGTCCCAGGGATGTGCCAGGAAGGGACAGTAGGTGGGGTCACAGCCCAGATGGCCACTCTGGAAATATGGGAGCCAGGTATTAAGGGGACAGAAAAGGTAAGCACCATGTGAGAGCGGGTGTTAAAAAAGGCGACATACTAGACCCGAAGAGAAAGCAGAACCAGCCTGGGCACGCTGGGGATCGCGGACGCCCCTCCCACCCTCGGAGCCAGGTCCCTGCCCCAGGCCTTCCCTCCACCCCCGAGGCTCCGCTCCCCCCACCGCCCGGTTCTGCAGCCTCTGCTTCCCCCTAGTGGCCACTTCTGGGGTTGCTGCAGACCCGGGATGGATGGGGGGTGGGGGGGTGTGTGTGTGAATATTTTGAGTGTATGAGTGTGTGAATGTGTGAGTGTGTAAATGTGTGTGTGACTGTCGGCAGGGGAAATCTTTGATTCATGAGACAAGGCTGTGGTTTTATTTAATCAAACACAGTAAGAATAACCAGCACATCCATGGTACTTTCTGACCACAAAAACTCTCACAAGGCCATTTATAGATTTGTCCTCCCAAGAGTTCTGGAGCGGCTGGAAATACAGTCCAGAGGTTTCCTGTCCTCATTCAGATGAAAATTACTTGACCGAATTACCAGATCTCTTAAATATTTAACAGAAGATTCTGAGTTCCTAGGCAAAACTAGCCACACGCTCTCCCTTCCTACTCAAAACGGAAAGGGTGGAAGGAGGAAGAGGAGGAGAAAGAGAGGGAGGAAGGAAGGAACTGATATCAGCTCTTCGAGTGCCTTCGGAGGAATCCTTAAAAAGCAAAAACAAGGACTTCCCTGGTGGTCCAGTGGTTAAGGCTCCATGCTCCCAGTGCAGGGGGCGTAGGTTCGATCCCTGGTATCCTGCATGCCACACGGTGCGGCCTTATTAAAAAAAAAGAAGAAGAAGAAGAATCCCTCTCATACTGTCCTCCCTAAAAATAAACAGCGTAATCCTCACAATCACCATTTTTCTGCTAAAGAAGGAGTCAAATTCCCAGCTGTGACGAGTCTTGAGTGCAAGATTAGATTTTAACGTCTTGTCTAAATAATCTCTCAACAGTCATTCTTCACCCCTGGAGGATGGGAGTATATTGCAGGACTCTCAGGAGTATAACCAGAGGAACACTATCCTCTGACGTAAAGTAAAAGCACTCCTACCCTCCTTGAAGGAGCAGCTCCCAACGTTTTGAAGATGATTCCTTTGTCATGTCAAAGTATTTCACATAGCCCCTCATGACCCAAAGACAAAAAGAGGCTATGAATTCAGAAATGCTTTTAGATGAATGTAAATGTTATTAATCTCCACGGCCTCCATATACGTTTGAACACTTGCAGGAGTTCTGTGAGACCGTGTCTTCCAGCCACAGGAAGTGCGTGCTGCAGGCGCGACATCCCTGTCCCTTGAAACAGCTCCATGGCCCCCAGGGTCCCTCTTGCTCCCACATCACCCTAGAGATGCTAGAAGCAGTGAGAGGCAGACAGATGCTATAAACGAACTCCTGATGGAGCAACGTGAGCAGAAGCCGGGCGCGCCGTGGAACTAGCCTTCCAGCAGCCATCCTCAAGTCTACCTGCTCCTAAATAGTCACTCACGAAACACTGATTACATGTCTAAGTGTGCCAGGTTCGCACAAGACAGACCAAGTTTTCACCTTCCGGAAGGATGTGATGTCTAAGCTTTCTCGCGGTTTTTAAGGACCATAAAATATTTTAAGACTTAAAAAGATGAACAGGGATAAAGAATCAAGTCTCTCAGTTTTTTAAGCAGAGAAATGGAGACCCAGATACTGTGTGAAGCCACTCACTGGCGTCCCACTCTGTACGTCCCTGAGCTGGGATTAGAACTGCCTGCCAGGAGTCCTTTCCATGACGCCTCCCTGCTGTCACCTGGTCTCCAGAAGGCAAGGAGTTGGCAGCTCGGAATGCAGCCCAAAGATGAACTCGTCCTCTGCACAGCATGGAAACCACATAAACACACGCCTGGGCTTGCTTCCTAATTTTTTTTTTTTTTCCCACATCAAGTCATTGTCTTGTTATTACACCTTTTATTTATCCATCCACTTGCTCCTCTGACAGCAGCCAGAGGAACCTTTTTAAATGGAAACCCAATATGTCACTCCACGGCTCAAAACCTCCCTGGTCTCCCACTGCCCTGGAGTGAAAGCTCACCTCTCACCATGGCTTTCAGGGCCCTGCTGACCAGGCACCTGTCTCTTGTCTGACCCCAAGCCCTCCCTCCTTCTCTCATTTGGCTTTGTGTTCAATTCATCACTAGAAGACCCAGTGTTGAATGCATGAATAGCCCGTTAGCACTCACTGTGTGTCTTAGTCTGTTCAGGCTACTATAACATAAATACCACAGACCAAGGGGCTTAAACATCAAACATTCATTTCTTACAGTTCTGGAGGCTGGAAGTCTAAGATCAAGGTGCCCACAGATTCGGTGTCCGGCGAAGGCCTGAGTCTTGGTTCACAGATGTCTTTTCACTGTGTCCTCACATGGTGGAGGGGTGGAGAGATCTCTCTGGGGCCTCTTTGATAAGGGCACTAATCATATTGATGAGGGTTCCACCCTCATGACCTAATCACCTCTCTAAATCCCCACCTCCTAATACTACCACCTCGGGGGTTAGGATTTCAACATATGAATTTGGGGGAGAACCCAAACACTGAGCCCAGAGCACTGTGAGACCCTGAGCAAGCCAATTTCCTTCCCTATAAAGTGGGCACAATAATAGCACCTCCCTCATAAGACTGTTATGAAGATTAAATATGTGAATATTTGTGTGCTTAGAATTGTGACTTAAAGCAAGGAGTACCAAAGTCAGGGGTCCCCAACCCCTGGGCCGCAGACCAGTACCAGTCAGCGGCCTGTTAGGAACCAGGCCATACAGCAGGAGGCGAGCGGCAGGTGAGCCAGTGAAACTTCATCTGCTGCTCCCATCGCTCCCCATCACTCGCATTACTGCCTGAACCATCCCCACCTCCTACCCGTGTCCGAGGAAAAACTGTCTTCCACGAAACCGGTCCCTGGTGCCAAAACGGTTGGGGACCCTGAACAAGGTGACTGTTAAATAAATTAAAATACAAAAAGCAAAAGAGTTTGGGTCTACATGGATTTCAAGCCGTCCACCTTTGTCTAAAATTCAAAACCCTTAACATGGGGCACTTGACCCTTGGTAGCAATGCCGCATTCAGTTTTCTGAACTTAATCCTGAGAAGAAAAGTCTTCCTTATACTGCGGCTCTTTGAAAGTCTCTCATCAAGAGGGAATGAACAGCTGTCAGGAATGAACCTACCACCCATCTGCTGGCAGCAGCCTGGCCTGTGCTAATGGTCTGTCCTTCCTCACGAGACCATCAGCCCCCGAGGGCACGACCCCATCTGTCCTGCTCACCCCTCTGACCCCAGGATCTAGCACAGCCCTGGTTCACAGCAGACACTCAGGATTTGTTGGGTGAAGGACTGCTGCACTGGGTGCCCAGTTTCCGTTCTCCAATCTGTTCTGTCTTCTCCTCTCTCTCTGCTCCCACTAATTCCCGGCTCTTGGTCGCCTTTGCTACGTTTTGCTGCTTCACTGCAATGAGAGTCCAGCTCAGGAGGAAACAGCTGAGGAGACGTCCTTTTGGCACCAGCCTGGGTCTCCGTGCAGAAGGCACCCTGGCATAAGAATATGAGAAAGGCTGCTCCAGTTTCTAGGCCACATCTAACCAGGCCAATGATGACTTTTGAAATTTTACAGCAAGTTCCTCCCTCTCGTTTCCTATCAGCCTGTTTTTCTCCCTTCTCTCCTCCTTTCCCATCCTTACAAGCCCCCTTCGTGTCAGTTCTCAGCACCCTCCATTTGGTCTCAAATACTTTTCAGAGCAAGGCGGTGTGAAAAGTCCCTTCAGATGTTGAAGCGTGATTTTGTTCCTCTTGGTCAATCGTTTGCCATGAAGACTCTCCAGGCGTTTATCAACTCCCTGAACCCCGCACACATCAGGCTCTAATGAATCAGGTCTCACAGCAGGTGCTCAGAGGCCATCAGCCTGTGCGGAGGGGGCCCCTGTCCTAGAGGTACTGGGTTCGAACCCCACCTCCAGACTTCTCTGAGCTCACAGGAAGCCTTGCCTTCCTCACACAATACACGCAAAAACACCTGATTTGTTTTTGTAGCAGAGGAGTGAGAACGCAAATCACCATTGCTTCGCCTACAAATTGGACAAAGAGAGAACAGAACGCCTTCTTCAACCATGAAGCCGAGTTTAGCTTAGGCAAAATTCTAGTAGACATGGCTTTTCTTTTATTATACCTTTTTATATAACCATGAGAATCTTGGCTCTTGTTGCTGTGTTGGGGTTAATTAGAAAATGAGAACAGGTGGCTGGAAAAAGAAAAGGAAGTGAAGAACAAAATCAGATGTTTTATGTCTTTTTTTCTCTCCAGTGATATTTCAGAAGGAAAAAGAAGCTGAAGGAAAATAAACCCAGACGGTAGGAACCGTTGTTAGACCCACGTGACGGGGGCTCATTTCGCGTCTCGCCCTGGGTCTCAGGGAGCTTTGGCTGTCAGCCTCAAAACTCCAAGTCAGAGCACAGCAAACGCACTGAGCATCTGGTCTGAGAATCAGATTCGGAGAAAAGAAGGGAGGAAGGGAGGGAGGGATGAAGAAAAAGAGAAACAGTTTCTCTGAGGATGCAAATTAGCTACCCCAAAATAAAATTAAATCACATGCATCTGATTGAAACTGTAGATAGTAAAAAAAAAAAAAGCTTCCAGCAAGCAAACTATGGAACATAGAAATTAACTACATAAGACACATTATAACTCGTTTAAGACTCAAGACTTCACATTTACATATTATTTAAAGTGCTGCCATTTTGGTGTTAATGAGTGAAAATAACATATTTGCATAGGTTTGCGCAGAGATCACAATAGAAATGCTTTCCCAGGTGTATTACATAAATATGAGGATAAAAAATTTATAATAAATATTCAGATGCTATCAATAGTTGAATGTGATATGTGTTTGCATCATGGTATATAGCAAATAAGGCTGAAGGGATTCTTTCAAATTCTGCCGTAAGTTCAAAATTCCCATTTTGTACAGATTTCTCTTTAGAAAAGACCTAAAATCAGCACGACCAGGGGCATAAAGAGCAAAAGGGTCGACCAGTCATGGCACAGGCAGCAGAAAACAGTGAACAAACAGAAAAGTGATAAAGAGGATGATCCTTCACTGAAAAGGTCAGATCGACGTGACGGGCCCCAGGCAGGTCACTGACCCTCAGGTGGGTTGGTGGTTCCCGAAACCCGGCATCACCAGAGCCACGTAGTTATAGTGACGTCACAGGGAAGAGGGTGGCCGATGGGGCTCAGAAATTTACATATTTAGTCACCACGGCAGGTAACTTTGATGCAGCTTCAGATGTTATCTAATGCTCACCCTATTATTTAATGCTCACCTTCAGTCTATACCCATGGCTCATGAGGAAATTCAGTGGACAAGTTAGCATTTCACTGTTTACTTAATTAATGGGAACAACCAAACCGATAATAAAAGCCCCCAAGTGCGAGGGGTGTCTTTTCCATTTACTGATTTAGCTAATTGCCAGATCCCAACGGCACTCTGGGAAACACTAATCAGACATTCATCTTCAACAAGGTTTGACCCATTAATTTCAAAATTCTAACTGTTGCTACATCTATGCCCCTCTCTTGGTCTCCAACCAGGGTTATGGAGATTAGTATTATTTCCAGGGTTTTCTGCTTTAATTATAGTTAAATTTGTCAAAGCTCTCAGGTTCTTGGACAATGTAAGAAAACAACTTTTTTTTGAGGGAAATGGAGTTGCTTCTTTAATCATTTTTGGATCATTGAGAGATGGAAATAAATCAAGGAGAAAACCCTCAAAGCCTGCTTTGTTTCGAGGCCAAAGGCGTTATTGACCAGAAACACTCTCAAGTTAGAAGCTCTTATCTATGAAAAAATTCCTTCTCATATACATGCTTTAAATGCTTTGTATGTTAAAGTTATGTTGTCTTCTTGGCAGCCTTCAAGCTATTTATTTCAATACTTGATTGGAGTTAATAGATATGAATTAAAACGGATTCTAAGAAGTAAGAAAATTAGAAGACATACTTCCAAATCTCTAAAGCATTAACAGGTAGAATATTTGCAAATGATAAAAAAAAAATGCTGGCAGATAATGTTATCAATATGTGTGTTCAGGTTGAACAATATGACTCAGTATCTTTTGGATCCATCTGGTATACTTAGTGAATCACATAATGTACTGGGCAGTTTATTTTAAAATCTAATAGTACAACAATTAGGCCTTTTTAGAAAACTGTGAAAAGGGTGGAGGTTGTAATTCTATCAAATGAACAGAAAAGATGATACACATTTGAATATATATCATAGGCAGATATTGCACCTGTATTTGGAATATATTCTCTGTGTGCAGAAAATCTAGAGCAAGATGGAAAAAAAAGGATGGTTGAAAAAAAAACCCAACTCATATTTGAATTTAAAATGCATGTGGAGGACTTCCCTGGTGGCGCAGTGGTTAAGAATCCGCCTGCCAATGCAGGGGACACAGGTTTGAGCCCTGGCCCGGGAAGATCCCACATGCCCTGGGGCAACTAAGCCCGTGCGCCACAACTGCTGAAGCCCGCGCGCCTAGAGCCCATGCTCCACAACAAGAGAAGCCACCGCAATGAGAAGCCCGCTCACCGCAACGAAGAGTAGCCCCCGCTCGCCGCAACTAGAGAAAGCCCCCGTGCAGCGATGAAGACCCAACACAGCCAAAAATAAATAAATAAATAAATTTATTAATAAATAAAATGCACATGGAAATGATGTTATGTAAAAAACCATGTTAACCCAGGGGGAGGGAAAAATTAATCCTAGCAAGATGATAAAAAGATAACAAATATACCCTATTAGTGCCTACTCTTATTACAAAGTTCATTTGCCTACACAGGCTAGAATTCTGTGAAGTTGAGGAGCAATCAGTTCACTGCTTGTGACTTGAGGTAGGGTTAACACAATTTAGAGGCACTGGTGGATTGCAGATATATGACAATTTTGTATTTATTTTACTAAATGAGTTCTTCATTCACTCAAAAGAAAATTAACTCTGGAAAAGCAAGTGAAAAATGTGTATCTAATTTCTACTTCATTATCTCTAATCCAGTGAACTCAACTGTTTTGCATAGAGCTAAAACGGTCAAGGTCAGACAATCTGGGATGAGCCAGGAGGCTCCAGTCTTTTCCAGAAATAGGGATCGCAGCTCTCAACATGTAAGCTTGCTTCAGTGTATCCTCAATGGTCACAGGGGAAAAGGTGGTTGAAGGTGAGTAGCTTAACAAAAATTTTATCACAACACTTGAAAACAATTGTAGCACCTGCCTTACAAGTAATACATAGGACATTAGTGTCATCCTTTATATGTAGCATTTATATCATGTAACATAAAAATGAATTGGTGCAATAATGCATTCCCAGTGACAATGCATAAGGGAAATTACCATATCACTGGTCTTTATGAATGGATATTAAAAGTTGGGAGTAAAAGCCATTACCTTTTATTCCATTATGTCTAAAAACAACAAAATGTGTAAGTAACATTGTCCTCAATGATTTGAATTAATTTCCACCTTTCCAGCCCATTAACTGAATACTTCTCAACTCATTATTTCAGTTCCTGCTGTAGACAGCTGGTGTCTCTCTTATGTGTACTCTAGTCTACCAGCCAGATAGGCTGCAGAGCATGAAAACTCACTGAGGAAATATGGATCAGTGCAAGAAAGAAAGATGAACCCAGCAAAACATTCTATTGAAATGTTTCAACGTCTGCCTACTGCTTATCAAGGGGAGATGCCATCTACGACTTTAATTGGTGCCTAAGAAAAGCAAATAAAATGGTCCATCAGCTACTGGCTCCATCCCATGCTCACCTGGTAACTGGAGAGTGGCGAGGTCTGCAGGGCACATACCTGCCAACACCCCAAGGGTGGTATGAGTGAAGGGCAAGAAATAACAGCAGTAATGACAAAGCACTTCACTCCCTGTGCTCTGTCTGCTCTCTGTAATTACAGTACGAACTTTAACCCCTCAGAGCAGCACGAGCACAGGGACACTCTGGGGTCACGCCCAGTTTTCAAATAAAGTAGAGATGAGAGTTTTCCAAGATGGGATGCTAAGGGTTCTATCTGGGCACTTGTTCTGTCTTCAATCCCTGTCCTTAAATCAGGTACCAGGGAGCTTCACCCACACATCCAATGTGGCCTAAGTGGAATCCTCAGCTGATAAGCTAAGAACATCTATAAACTTATCTCTCGGAGTACAAGAGAAGTGCAGTACAGTGTGAGCAGACATTGGCTGCATGTCTCACCTCACCTCTTTCTAAGGCTGGCACTGCTAACCCTCCTGTCACTTGTTAAAAGTGAGCTTGGCTACATCCCCAGTCTCCAACCAGTGCTCCAGACAGCCTTTGCCAGTTGATTCTTAGAGAAAGCAGTTTGCTTTTCCTACATGGCAGAACCCACACTGGTCTTTTTTTTTTTTTTTTTGGCCGCGTTAGGTCTTCATTGCTACGCGCAGGCTTTCTCTATTTGCAGCGAGTGGGGGCTACTCTTCATTACAGTGCGTGGGCTTCTCATTGTGGTGGCTTCTCTTGTTGTGGAGCACAGGCTCTAGGCGCCCGGGCTTCAGTAGTTGCGGCATGTGGGCTCAGTAGTTGCGGCACGTGGGCTCAGTAGTTGTGACTCGCAGGCTCAGTAGTTGTGGCGCACGGGCTTAGTTGCTCCGCGGCATGTGGGATCTTCCTGGACCAGGGATCGAACCCGTGTCCCCTGCATCGGAGGTGGATTCTTAACCAATGCACCATCATGGAAGTTCCCACAGTGGGCTTTGATAGAGGTCTAATTTGCAGCCAGCTTCACCCCTAAGTTACTAAGCAACTTGACAATTCATTTGACCTGTCTGGGTTCAAGGTTCCTTTTCTAAAAATCCTCTGATACTCAGCATTCTAAAATGTGCTATGCAATTATTGTGATAAGCTATTATTTTCATAGCTTTTAAGCTATGTGATTTTTGGCAAATCAATTAGAATGTACACAGTATCCAGAAGGATTATAAGCATCTATTAGTGAGAAGGTTCCCTAAACTAAATAATTACCTAAATTACCTAAAGTGTCCTAACCCCTCCTCAAAACCAAGCCCCCCTCAATTATTATATTACTGATTATTGGTAGGAATTAAAATGTTCACATCTTATAGCAATGCATTTGGGTTTTTTGCCATTTTGTCCCAACAAAATGCTAGAGTTTTCATTTTTCTGAATTAACACATTTGACTTTTCGGGCACTAGTCAGTTGCCAACTCTTCCCTTTTTGTTTTGCTCTAGGGGGGCACAAAAAAGTCTTTGCTTCGCTCTTCCTCCCTGTCTGTCCTCCCCGACAGCAGGCACAGAGGACCACCGTCCAGTGCTGCTTCATGAAACAAGGCACTATTCTGTGTCCGAAAGCAGAAAATCTGATTCTCACCACAATATTTCCACATGCTCCATGGAATAAGAACCATATTCAAACCACATCCCCATGATAAACACACAGGAAAGACGAAAGCTGTTGATAAATATCAATTCCAGACAGAAAAGTCTGCTCAACACGGATAAAAAGAAGGTCAGAACCCAATTTCGTTCTTGGATCCTTGCACAATCAATGCACAGAATGACATTTGAAATTGTTTTCTTAGAAGTTGACAGAGAATGATTTAAGGTTACAAGAATGTTAATCACAGTAAACATCTTCAGTAACTCTAAACCAGAGTTCACTAAAACATGTGAGCATGTTTCCTTTTGAATCAGTCATAGGCACTACTTTTAAATATGTTTTTGCTCCCAAAGTCACATCTACCATAATATTCTTCACCATCTGCAAAATGTAAGGCATGACTGGCTTAGGTGACAGTGACTAGAAATTTGCTACACTAACATACATAGATGTGCTAGTTACTAGAGAATGGTCCCCTTGTCTATCATATTAAAAAACAGAAAAGAATTAAATGACACAGGAAGAACATCACACGTGATTTTCATTCCTGCATACTCAAATGTTTTTAAATTATATAATCATTAAGGTAGTGTGATCTTAGCACCAAAGCAGTCAGATGGATAAATGGAACAGGTTAGAAAGCCTGGTACCTGACATTTGGTAAAGAAGGCAATTCGAATGAACAGAGAAAGACAGTGAGAAAACTGGGTAAATTTTTTTTTTTTAATTTTTAAATCTCTAACTCCAGATGGAGAAAAAATGGTGAATGTTTTTTTAAAATGAAGAACATACACTGGATGCATTAGAATAGATGTATGTGGTTGGAGAGAGAAATGGCACTGAGGATGGAGGATAAAAGGAAAAAAAGAAAATAAAAAAACAAGAGCTCTGCATGGACCAATGACGATGGTGTGCCATGCATTGAAAATGTTATCAGTTAAATTTAAGCCATTCGAGGTCAAAAAGAAAGAAGAAAGGAAGACAGAGAGGAAGGGAGAATCAAAAATGTATAGCGAATATATATTTGATCTTGGGGAGAAAAAGTCCTTCTAAGAATAAAAACAAAGAAAGAAACCACAAGGAAGATTGATAAATCTTACTACGTGACAATATAATCTTCCATATGTCAAGAAAAACACGAACAATTTTCAAAAGCAATAAACTAGGAAAAATGTTGGTTATATATGTGAAAAGTGGTTGGTATCTTAATATGTAAATAGGTTTTGCAAATCGATGACAACCCCAATATAAACAGAAATTAATTATAAGGAGCAATTTACAAAAGAAATAGTCATACTGATCCACTAAGCACAAGCATTCGCCTGTGTACTTTCCCATATATAAAAGTACAAAAAGGACTAAACCCACAAACACAAAAAGAAGAGAAAATGGAACAGAGGGCACCAATGAAGAGAGAGCTTTACAAATTTCTGGACAAAGAAAAGCATATAGGATTGAGTAGACGTAGGAAATAGTCAGAAAAGGCCACATCCTAGAATATACTAGAAGAGGACTGTCAAGAAGGTGGGACTCAGTCAGCCCAAGAGAGCAGAGAGACTCTGGGATCAGACTCCACAGTATTGTGGAGCAGAAGTAAGAAGTAGGGCTCAACAAAGGCAAAATGTGCAAAAACAACAGCAATATGTATTCATCCTCCTTCTTCAGTCCTATCTTCATCCAGAATAAAAACATGATGGGATGTATCTCTCCCCAGGCAAAAATAAGCCAATAATAATAATAATAAAATGATGGCTGGTCTCTCTCCCTCATGTCCACAAGATGGCTGCAATAGATCCAGGCATCACATCCTCATAAAGCAACATCCAGAGGTGGAAAGTGGACTCCTTCTTCCTTCTGACTATTTCTAAGAGCTAGGAACTTTTTACTAGATGCCTTCCTCCCTTTCCACCCCCTCCACACATGTCTCAACCAGCAAGATTTCTTTCTTATCTATTTGGTTATATGGCCACCCTGAACCAATCACTGGCAACAGGAATGGAACCATCATTATAGCCTAGACTAATCAGTGTTTACCTGAACCACATGGGTGAAAGATACCAGGACAAAATCAGGGCTCACCCAGATGAAGGAGGAGTTGCTGTTGTCTAGGCGAGCATCAGTGTCTGCCACATCCGTGTTGTTAACTTTGCAGAAATACCAGGCAATGCCATCCCATCAAGAGTTTATAACAACAGACTGTACAACAGAAGTGATGTTTTACAGGGCAGATTCTCATAAACCATTGCCAAACAGCGGTAATAATAACCATACGAAGCGTTTTGAGTTTTATGACACTGCCCTGGCTCTACCTTAAATATTTTACTTTTCCCTAATCCCCACTGAAAAGTTTTCCCTACAGTCTATTTGGCATCAGAATACGCGTCATGTTTATTTTCCCACGTGGCCTTCTTTCATACTTTCCCCCACCTGAAGTGCTGGATGCCAATCTTTGTAGTAAATTATTCTGCCACCGCTGCTGCTGTTTCTACCTAACCTTTACTAAGCACTTGCTATGCTCCTGGCACAGTGAGCACATTTCATGAATTACCTCCTTTATTCCTCTAACCGCCTACAGGAAGTAGTGCTGTTTCTCCTACCTGCAGGCAGAAAGACAGGACCACATGCTCTGCTCACTGCAGAGGAGACCACCGTTTCTGCCCCTGTCCTTCAACCCAATCTGAACATGATTGCCCCTGAATTATGGCTACTGCCAGAATTTCTGTCGCTTTTGCTTTTCCTTAAGCCCTATTATGGAAAAGGGTAACAATGGGTGCTCTTCTGTATCACTTATATCTTGAAATGAATGAACAGTCTGCAAGCGCAGCTGGGTGAAGTAAAGGGAGGAGACCAATCTGAAAACTGTTTATTCAGCAGAGCAGAAGGAAACAATAAAGAAATACGACCCACCGCATCATTTTGCCATTGCCCTAATGCAGCCTTTCTTAATAACCAAAACAGCCAAAGTAGCCACCCATGATTGAGCACCTACATGATCTACTACCCACCAAAAACTGGATGTCATTTCGCCTGTTTGACAGATGAGGAAAGCTGGAGCTCAGAAAGGTTAAGTACCTTTTTGAAGGTAACTCAGCCAGGAGGCTGCAGATCACAGTCCAGATCCAAGCTGCCCAGTTCCAAAACTCATGCCCATTCCTCCTCGGCACCACCCTGTCTCCACGTTTCTATATCTTATATTGTTTAAAATGCTCCTTTATCCTGAAACCTACTACCAAGTTTTTGTATCTCTGTCTTAGTGTAAACATGTTCCTTACGGTTCCTGCCTCCAAAGCCAGCCTCGCTAAGAAATGTGCCCTTTGGATGACACGGACCATAAACAGGTGCTCTTCTCTTCACAGGAAACAATTCTTTAAAAAACAAACAAACAAACAAAAACAGTGTGGGGCAACTACATAAGGGATCTAAAGGAGGTGTATCACTCAGGGATCTTCAGAGAAACAGAACAGATGGGATAGAGACAGAGCTAGAGACAGAGATTTAAAGGAACTTGCTCACGTGATCGTGAGGGCTGGCAAGTCTAAAATCCTCAGGGCAGGCCAGCAGGGAAGAGTTGATGTTGCAGGCAAGTCTCTGGAGGAGGAATTTCTTCTTCCTCCGGGAACCTCAGTCTTTCCTCTTAAGGCCTTCCAGGGATGGGATGAGGCCCATTCATGTTTGACAAAAATCTGGGGACCATCGCCGGGCCAAACTGACATGTGGAATTAACTACGGTAGGAAGGCTGGGTGAGATTTACAGCGGGGACAGCAAATGCACAGCATGTCGGCACAGCCAGCGCCTCTGCCTGAGCCACAACAGACACCCTTCGTCAGCCAAGGCCGTCTTCCCTGGCGAGGTCTGCACAGCTTAGCTCCAGGAAACCAGGCTGAACTGGAAGACGAGATGAACCCACTGGCCTTCCCCACACCAGCACCATGACCATGGGTCACATGCCACACGCCCACCACCACCAACGAACTTGGCAGCTCCAGGCTCCTCTGAGGTCCCTAGAGGGTCTAACAGACAGATTTAGAAAATCCCAATAAACTAAAAGCAAGAAAACACTTTCTCTCAATTAACATATTTCTGAGCAAAAAGATAAAGCTTTATAATAAACTATACACATAATTTTCTAGGAAAGAAATGAGTCCTCATTAAAACATGTTTATATTAACTATCTACCATTACAGCCAATGCCCAGCCAGTATAGTTACTCTTCACCTGCAGCCCCTCAATCCCATACCGGCCTGAAGTTTTAATAACTGTAACCAATGAAATTTTACATTGGGAAAGTGTTATATCTGCCTTTGGGAACCAGCAGGCAGAGGCCGCTGAGAGTTCCTGTAGACCCTTTTTTGCCCCAAGGTTCTAGGAGGACAGCTCAATCAGCATGAGCTTGGCCAAGGCCAATGGAAATGTGCTTTTTCTAGGGAGAGCGCTGGTCAAGCTAGGCCAACATGATGATGATCACAGAGGCGTCATTAAGAAGACAAAGTTTATCTGCAAAGAACTGGTCCAAGGTAGCAAGACTCCCATAGTCCCATGTCAGCATCTCAGCCTATGGGAGTGGACTCGGGCTGGGGCTTGCTGGGCCCTGGGGTGGCAGGTGAAGGTTTCTGAGATGAACAAGGGCCAGGCAGAGGAAAAAGGCCTGCCACACATCCCAGCCCCCTCCCGCCACCTGAAGCCCTGGACTGTGCCATGTATACGTCCTGTCCGCCCACTTTATCAGGTACAATCTCCTCATACAATTATATTTGTATACAAGACTGGCACACCTTCACACATTTGGGATAGTCAAAAATATTCTGATTTTTAACAAAAATACTGCCTTGTATGCATTATGTGGCAAAATATGTGGTATTAGCAGTTTTGGCAGAATTTCATCTGATCCTATCAACCACAAAATAAAGGCAAAAAAACCAACTTTGCAACTGAACACAAATATACTACAAGTTAGAGAAAAGGCCTATTCCTTTTATCACCAGGTCTATCTTTGATTCCAAGGATCTCTGGAGACAGAGCATTTATTACTTAACTAATTATTTAGAGGTCTATTCCCATGACTGCCAGCTCTGTAAGTTTCCATTGTCTGACCTTAAGCAATAAGCACTTACAACTTTGGTCTCATGACCACAGTTCTTTCACTGGATGGCTGAGCAAGTTAACCTCTGGCCTTCAATTTCCTTCTGATGAAATTAGGGGTTGGACTGGTAACTCCAGAGTTTTCTGTCTCTGCTAACCAAAGAATTTATACAGTCCCCTAGGGCATTTTACATGCTCTGTAATAACAACAGCACATGTATTTACTGCTCCATATTTGCCAAACATTTTATTTATGAATTGACTCACAAAACCCGTACCAAGTAAGTCAAACGTTGTGTTTTCCCAATATGACAACAACATCTCTGGTCCCCCATGTTCTTCAGAACCCTGCCATCCCTCATCAAGAGACGGAATCTATTTTCCTTCCCCTTGACCTTGTGTGAGCATCTGGGACTGCCTCAATTAACAGAATATGGTAGAAGGGATGGCTTGACTTCCAAGGATAGGCGATACCACGTCCACCTGGCTTTTTCTCTCTTGGGGTGCGCGCTGTGGAACCCAGCCACCATGCTGTAAGGAGACCCAGGCCACGTGGGGAGGCCACGTAGAGGTGTTCCAACCAACAGCATCCAGCTAGGATCTCAGCTGACAGCCAGCATCAACCATCAGTCGTGGAAGAGAACATGGCCTCAGACGTTCGTCATCCCAGCTGATGCCAGTGGAGCAGAGACAAGCTATTCCCACCTTCCCCAAAGTGAAGATTCATGACCCAAATGACTAGTGTCCTGTTGTTAAGCCACTGAGTTTTGTGGTGGTTTGTGATGCAGTAATAGATAACTAGAATAAGGCTGGTAGTATTTTATCCTCGTTTTACACATGAGGAAACAAGCAAAAAATGACTATGTAAGTTGCCCAATATCATACAGCTTGTAAGCAGAATTTGAACCCAGGCAGGTTGCCTCCACAGACAGGGCTCTTAGTATGCTATATATATCTGCTTAATAAGTAATTGGTGATAGATAGAATGATGAGTCCCTGATTCATAGCCCTACTCATTCCTTGCGATATTTCACTGACCAAATTATTTAATGTATTTTACATAATTTTTATACAATTATATGTATTTTCCCCCAAGAAATCATGTTACCAAAGGCTAAGGTGATCCATAACAACATTTGAGGGAAGAAAAAAAAGAAAACAATATCCTATATCAGAAGGAGTTTTTCTTGGTCTCTTCTCTTTGTACTTCCCAAGAATATAAGAAATAGAATTTTTACTGCCTGGAGAAGCAATTTCTAAAGTGCCTGACTCAATTCATTTATACCAAATCTATAAAACTCCCTCCTTCATATTAAGACTGTGAAGATCAGGTTCCTGCCAATGAAGAAAAGAGTTACAATGGAAGAAAACAGGGGTGAGATCTAGATAACACAGTTTTTGTTTGAAAGTTCATAGCATAATCAGATATTTTGAAGAAGGACAAATGATTTGGTGAAAAGTCTTATTTAAACATTGTCTGAGTTCTAATGCATGAGAAATGTTTCATTTCACAACTGGTTAAAAATTATTTTATCATTCAAATCCTGTAATTTGATATTGTAATATGCAAAATAAAGAGCCTAATAGAAGCATCCTAATTACTACTAACCATGAAAATGCTCAGATCCTCTGCCAGGAGAGAACTTGCTTTGACTGACCATACGCTGTTGCATAATACATGTGAATTTCCCTGGGATTCACTGCATATAATTGCTGAAAGCCTTTTGTGAAAGTAAACAAAAAAAAATTTTAAATATCACATCATGGGGCATAGTAGGTGTTTTTTGGTGTGTGTTGTATTTCATTGTGTAGCTTTCTCATCTTCTGTATATTTCTTGTTTTCCAAATCGTTGGTTCAAGAAACTGACATTTTCCCCACGTCCAAAAAGAAGAATAGCCATCAGTGACATAAAAGCCCAACAAAGGCAGCTGGCAACTCGACTGTGAGCCAAAACAGAAATGAGGGGCTGACTTTGCTTATATTCTAATTGGAATAAAATCGTGTCCTTTCCTTTGACAGAGAAAACAGAGTCAAGACACCGGGCAGTTGTTTTTCTAGTCTCTGTGCCTAAGCATGACAAGCCCCCTGAGGGCAGGGGTCACGCCTGTTTCACTTGAGCCCAGGTCTAGCACAGAGTGTTTGCCTCATAAATTAATTAACATGAATCAAGCTCTGAGAATTCAGAGGGAAGCTTCAAAGAAGGATCCTGAATGCTGGGAGCACAGAGCCATCATTAAGCCCTGGACCACACCGACGGTGGTCAGCAGCAGCAGCAAGTGCCATGCGCGCACCTGTCCGGCCTGGCCCTTCTTTGCCATCATCCCCGCCCCTGCCATCTGCTGTGCATGGTTACAGACCTAGAAATGGGATACCAGGCAGAAAAAGGGGGTGGGGGGATCAATTCTGGGCTGTCTGGGATCTTTGCTCGCCCACCCCCAGCACACTTCCTGCCACGTGAAGACAACAATCCAAGAAAGATGCTCTGAGATCTTCACCTGGAGCCTCCCTCCCGCCCCGGACCCCTCTCCACCCCAGGGTTCGTTCCGCACCTGCTCTCTGCCCCCTGCCCTACGTTCTCTGGCTTTTCTCCCACGAACATTTTTTTTCAACTTTCAGACGTGCAGCGAAGTTGGCAATAGTGCTGTGGACTCTGGTATTGGAGACGATCCTGCCTGGCTAGGAACAACCCCGGGAACCATTGCACAAGAAGGGCCAAGCCTCTCAGTGTCCTGCCCTGCGGGAGAGGCGGTGCCCATGAGGGTTCCCTTTCAAGGGGGCACTGCCTACAGGGACCCTGAGGGCCATGTACCACATCCAGGAGCGGTCAAGGTCCACCCCGGAGAACCTGTCTCTCATCAGCAAATTGACAGCAAAGAGCAGGAAGCAGAACTGCCCACTTAGACGAGGCGCTGAGGGGCCCGACCACTGCAGAGTAAACAGTCCCTCCCCGCAAGGAGTAGAAGGCCGTGGTCTCTGGTGGAGTGAGCGTGACACTGAGGAAAGTGGAGCAGAGCCCACCAGGGGAACAATTCTACAGACAAAGCGAGAACCGGCCCTGTGTGCAGGCCTCTGATGCTCTTCAGAGACAGAATAGCAACCTCTGCAGCAGTGCCCTCGATGGGGAGGCAGGCACCGGCACCGTGCGATGCTCAGCGTTATCCCTAGCCTCTCGAGCAGATGCTGGTAGCCAGGGCCAGCTGCACGGGCCTGTGACGGGTGCAGTCACACGAAGCCCCACATTCAGAAGCCTCCAGTGCTTGATTTAATGCTCTGCTGTTGCCACCTTGAAATTCTTAATGATCTTATCTTTGAACTTGAGTTTTGGGATGATGGAACAGAGGCCTGCCCAGAGACATCCATGCAGTATGTCATTCCCTGCCCCCCCCACGCGTATAAATATAGCCTTAGTGATGCCCCATGAGCACAGAATTCCAGTGGATCGTGATGCGGGTGAGTCCAGGGAGGCTCAAAGCCTCCACGCGAGTATGAGGTTAAGTGTGTTACGTCTACAACTGGGGGAGGGGTTGGGGGCAGCGACACTTGCTGTTAGAACCACGGCTTGCTTAGAACACAGGAAGAAGGCTACAGCAGTCTAAGAAACGTGCACAACCAGTGGACCCCATCATATTCTTTCTTGTTCTTACTGCTCCCCTGTATTAGCCAACAACCTAAGCTGAAAACAGTGACACAGAAGGAAAGGGAAAGACAGGGTGATCCTTAGTTCCTTTTTTTCAGTCCTTCCTGAGTCATCAGTGAGCCTAAGGTCACATGTTGGCAGAACACGTGCGTTCAGGAAGTGAAATAAAGACAGTTCAGTACGTTTTGTGCAGCATTTCCACTGTTCTGGTCAGAAGTATATATGCACGTTCAAGCCACAAAATTCAAACCGTGTAATTTCATTACAAATAATCATTTTGAACAATAAATATATATAATCACCTCTTGTAGCAGTATTACAAAAAAACTCAGGCAATTCAAACCCAGGGTCACCAAAACCAAGTGGGACACTTAGCATATTAAATAGCATTAAATATTTATTTTCAGACTCATGCATTGTATGTAATACTCTATAAATAATAAATATATTCTTCCCATTTTATGATATGTAAATTGATTCTAAGTTAAATTACATAACAAAAATATGTCTTAAGCCTAAGGGAAAACTGATTTGACGATATACTTGTCTTGATTCTTTTCTTCTGTGTTTGAAATCTGCAGTGTTATGCCCTTCTGAAATGTGGAACCAAGAAAACTGTCCCTACTTCTCCATTTGACCCAGACTATTGTAGGAACACCAAAAGCTACTGAGAACATCACTGGAGAGCATATAGAATTGACACTGCCGGGTGGAATTCCTGGTATATTCCAGGGGTTCTGCCTTATTCCTTCTTCAACTGTGACACCACACCCATCTAAGAGTCATGCCTGCAGGCAAACCACCCGGCAAGAAGGTTATATCCCAAGGTCTCAGTGCAAGTCCCTGGTTGAAATCCCTCTAGGTCTGTATGCTCCCGCATTGGAGGACTGGGCTACCTTGGCTTTGACCCCTAGCCTTACCAAGGTGACACCCATCTGCCTACGATATGCAGACCCTCCTGCTAATTGTCATGCATAATCCTGCTTGTCTAGCTGCCATAGTCATTGAGTGACTGTCATCTCCCCAAGAACAAGTGGGACAAGACCACTCCCAGTATCTAAAGAGTGACAATCCTACAGCCCTGCTAATAACCAGAAGAGGTATCTTCCTTCAACCAGAGCAGGGCCTGGCTGGAAAGACCCCACGTGGGCAGCAGAGTCAGAATCTTCTCTTGCTTTTTACTTTAATGGGATGACTATGAGGTGAAAAGAAAGATGACCATTGATTCATTCATTCATGCATTTATCCGGCATGTACCAAGTGCTTGTATGTGCCCCGTCTGAGAAGACACAGGAGGAATAGGAGTGAAGAATCAGGCAAGCTGCCTGCCTGGTGCGCTTGCCCTTTGAAGTGAGATCAGTGGTTCTCAGCCCAAATGCACAGTCAACCACCTGGACAGCCTTTAATGAACACTTACACTTAGGGCACACCACTAGAGATTTTTATTTTACCAGCCTGGGTTGGACCCAGAGCACTGAGAGATTTTAAAAGCTTCCAGTGTGTAGCCAGCAGTGAGAACCCCTGAGCTACAGCACAGATAGTTACAGGTGGGCTGGAACCCCACTGGGACCAAGAAGTAAAATACCTGTGATCACATCAAAATCCCAACCCTTTTAACGTACTGTATGCTGATTTCCTTTGGGTTTTCCCTTGATGTTTAATAAAAGTCCCCCCGGCTCTGCTTGGAGAAACAGAAAAAGACCGATCTACCCAGGCTGGAGGCAACTCTTTAAGGGGAACATAGCACATCTTAGTCCTGTCCTGGTGGTGGCAGTGGTCCTTAAAGGGAGATGACCTCAAGCAGAGTCAGGCCCAGATCAAACACATTTGCTCGCCTTAGAGAGTTTCCTTTTAGGTCTTTAATATATTTCTGCCTTGAGGACATCTTTACTGTCATTTAGAGGTTATAAAGACCATTTCTTTAAAAGGTACATTTATGTGCCTAAAAGCAAAGACAAAGGGGGCTCTGATTCTCCCTTGGTGGTCCCTGTCTCCCCAGGCCACACTCCAGCACTCACACACAGGGTCCTTACGCATGGCGCAGTGGCACTAAGGGATGGTCAACAGAAGAGGGTTTCTCTGGAGTAAGGCTTTCCTATTCCCCAGGGCAGGCTTCCCAGGAGGAATCAGACCCAGGGAAAGACGGTCACTTCCTGCCCAGCAGAATCGACCCACCCCTCCTCTTCATGCCCCTTTACTCTCTGCCCTTCAGTCACAGAATTCTAATCCTTTAGTGTACTTCTGGATATCAAAGTCCCAGTGTCCACGCCCAGCAGAGTGTCTGGCTCAGAGAAGATAGGCAGTGAATGAATAAATAGATGAAATTATCTAAAGTGTGTGTCCCCCACCTCCACCCACCTATCCATGGCCTTCCCTGACATCCCCAGCTCCATCCTCACCAAGGACACTATTGCTCTTTCCCCAGGTCAGGTTGCAAGTGGCTCTAAGGGCTCTGCTCTGCTCTAAGGAATCGGAGGAGGAGTGATCATACCTACTCTTCTTCCTGAGTTCCATTCTAATGGCTAAGAGCTCCACCCTAGTAGCAATGCCCCAAAGGCACAAGAAAGAATGGCAAGATAAGTGAAACTTTAAATGTTGTCCTTCTTGACCTAAGTTATTTTTAGAGCAAAACAACTATCATGTATGGATTTGTACAGCATGGCCTGATTGGTGGTGAAATAATTTATTCTGAAGCATGAGTCAGATTGCAATTAAGGCTATAGGGAACTTCTTTCCAAATTCCCTGGCTAGGGGTGATCAAAATCTCATCTACGGTACTGCAGTAAAGATAGAATTTCACTTTTTATTCCTGCAAAAATGTAAAATTAAAATGGAAAGGCAAAAAAAGCAAAACAAAATAAAACACACACACACACACACACAAAGAATGTTAGAAATAAATTCCATGGAGAGAAAAATGAACAACTTCTGTCAGACAACACAGATGTGGATTCTATGGAGGCCTCCTGTCTAAATACCAGAAAGACCCATTATATGTGGTTTATGAGACGTGTTCAGAACAGAGACTTTACATTCGTAATCTGAAAATATTTCTTGAGTACCATAAGCTCTATTTCCCTCATTTGGAGAAAAAACAAAAAACAAAATAAAACACGATTTTTTAAAGGGAAAGAAGAAGGCATTTCATTTTTGTCTACTAATTTCAGCAAGTAGATCCTCTGTGACTATTTGGAACATGAAATAGCATTTTAGCCACAAATTAAAGAAAGGCAGTTCTAGGTTGGCATTTCTTTGTGCCTTGCTTTAAAAAATAATGCATGTGACGCACCCAGCACACAGTAGGTCTTCTACAAATGTAGCTCCCTTACCTCTTCTTGCATTCATCTTCTCTGCCCAATAAACATCTGTGCTGAGAACTAAGATGCTAAACCTCTAAGATGCTGAGGAGGACTATTTAGAAAATGTTTTGGAAAGAGAGGCAGGAAGCACATCACTTACCCAAAGTCACACAGCAAGTCAGGGAAACTTTTGAAGAAAAACTCCAACCTCTCTGGTAATCTCTGGCTCATGACTGTGAGGTTGTCTCAACAGACAAAGTTAATGGCTTTCTTCCTAATGAGATTTATGTAGGACCAAAGATAATGTTCAAAGAATAATATCTAAGAGTGTGTGTGGCCATGACATACGATCACGAAATGGGAACTTAAGGCTCCAGGGGGAAAAAAAAGGCAGAGAGAATGTGAAACAATATCTCAAATCCCAAAATACTAATTTACCCTAACTACGTAGTTATATATTAAAAATACACTGCATTATACCTTTACCAGAAAATCATCATTCAGCTTTTAAATTTGGAGAAGATCAGAATGATTCAGATCAGCAAGACCGCCATCTGCTTTCAAGCACGCAGCTGCGAGCCTTTAAACAGCAACTTTCCGTGATTCATAACTTATTCATCCCAGGATGCACTCCGACATCTGCTTTATCATCAATTCACCTTGTCATGGCATTTTACTTTAAAGTTTTGTAACCTCTACCCAGGTGACATAGTGAACCAGTAAGCCATTCTTCTTCTATGGAAAGAATCAACTGTATAGTTCCCCAAGACTGATGGTCCAATCTTGAAATCATATACATGCATATGTATATAAAATACACATTCTTAGTCATTGCCTTTTAAAACAATAATGTCAGTAATCACTACCATTTAGCACCCTGTAGTCCAGGCACTTCATCTTTATCATCACCACCCTGGAAAATAGATATTCTGATCTTCATTTAACAAATGAGCAAATCAGCAAGATGGGATGACTTAGCCAGTGCCACAGTGTGGACATGGCAGAGGTGAGCTATTTGCACCCAGGCCTGTCTGTCCCCAAACCCAAGCTTCTGCAGCAACCAACTTTGCCTCATATTTGAACTGCTGTCAAATAACTGAAATATTCTCATCAGTTGTATAGAGGAGGAGAGACTATACTTAACCCAATACCATTTACTGTCAACCCAAGAAATGTCTTGCATATGGCACTTAGTTAACATAAATGCTTTAGAAATTATAAAGCACTGTGTAAATCTGTTAGAGCTTTTTATTCTCCCTTCTATTTTGGCAGTTCTGGCTGTCCACTGTTTCACCCTCCATCACTGGCAGTGGCCCGGAGAAGATGAAGAATCCAGGAAGTGTGAAAGGACAGAGCCCATTTCAGGGTGGTTGAGAGAGTACCTCGTGTCCTCTAACTTGGAAGAAGAGATGTTCAATATACAGAGATTCTCCCCAAAGGAGACCAGTTTTACCTCTTTTTCTTTGTCTCTAATTCTAGTGTGCAAACTGTCTGTTGCTTGCTATGCATTTAAAACTACGTTGTGTGTAGAAAATAAGTGCACCCAACGTCAAATCTTGGTTCTGAAACATCAAATTGATCAGGCATTCTGAACCTTACTTTTTTTTTTTTTTTTTTTTTTGAACCCTACTTTTATCATCTATAAAAATGGGAACAATGACAACTCTGCTCTACGTCTTTTTTTAAAATGACACGTAGAAGACAACTGAATGGCATGAAAAGATAATGGTACATCCTGTAGACAATCATGGCCAAAAGTAACAGCCATGTCAGGATAATCTTTTTGTTTAAGAAAGTGAAAGATGTAATCATAGAGACAAAGTCTGTGAAGTTGTATATAAAAAATTAACGGTTGTTACTGCTGGATAATATTGTGATTTTTATTTTCTTTTTGATTATCTATGCTTATTAAAATTTCTAGAACTATAACAACAAAAATTTTCAAATGATGAAATATTGTTTAACTTTAAATGATAATGGGGAATTAGAAAATGCAGTAATTATAGAAGAAAGACATCTAGGCAGTCAGTAGCTAACTTACCACCTTTAAAACTCTATGCATTTGATTAAAAAGAAGACCCAACAATATGCTATCTACAAGAAACCTACACTGAGTATAATGATAAAGATATTAAATGTAAAAGGATGGAAAATGATATACAGTCAATTCTCATTTATAGTAGTTATATTATAAAGTCACTGCAAATAGTGAATTAGCAAATATGGAACCACTGCTCCCAAGGGAAATACAAGGGTTAGGTTCCTGCAAGCCTCTGGTCACAATATTTTTGCTAACTGATCAATACATAACTTTGTTGTATGTATGTTTCTGTTTAAAGACACCTTATTTATTTGTTTGTTTTATTTTTTATTTTTTGGCCGTGCCATGCAGCGTGTGGGATCTTAGTTCCCCCACCAGGGATCGAACCCGTGCCCCCTGCAGTGGAAGCGTAGAGTCTTAACCACTGGACCGCCAGGGAAGTCCCAAAGACACCTTATTTAATACATGATGTTGATTTCTTAACATCGACCTCACAGCCAACAGCACTATAACTGATGCCTGAATGGAGCTTATCTAATAATCTCCTCCTCCATATGGCACATCACAACTTTCCTGTACTTAGGACATTAGACAACACCTCAGCACCACACTTGAAGGCCACATTAAACAATGAAATCACGAAGAAAAGCACAAATGTGTAAAAAACTAAATAGACCACAAAAAGCACATTTGTTTACAGTATGAGAGCTGAAACAAAAAGGTAAAACATTGCCTTGTTCAACCTCAGCTGGGAACATGTATATCAAGCAACTCAAATTTTTTGCCTCTCTATACATGTCCTTGAATGACAGAGAAAGCACTGCAAATATTGATTTCCATTGATCTATTTTACTAATAGATTTTAGTGAGTAGGAAAACTTACGAACACGGAATCCATGAATGATGAGAATCAACTGTACCCTGCAAACATTGCTCAAAGGAAAGGTGATATGACTAGGTTATTATCAGTCAAAATAGACTTCAGAGCAAGAAAAATTGCCAGAGATAAAGATATAACAATCTTAAATGTATATGTACCTAATAAAAGAGCAGCAAAATACATGAAGAAAAGGTGATAAACCAAAGGGGAAAGGAAAAAATCAAGTTTTTGCTAGAGGCTTCAGCACTCCTCTCCTAGTAATCAATAGACCAAGTAGACCGAATATCAGCTAGAATATAGAAGAATGAACAACTTCATCAACCAACTGTAACAAAATGACGTTCATAAAGCACTTCACCTGAAAAGAGCAGATACACATTCTTTTCAAGGGCACGTGAGCCATTCACCAAGATAGACCATACCCTGTCTCAAAAACAAACCTTACCTAATTTAAAACAACTGAAACCATAGAAAGCTTATTTTTCTGACCATAATGAAATTAAACTGGAAATGAATAACAGAAAGATACGTAGGGAATCTTCAAATAATTGGAAACTAAACAACACACTTCTAAATAATTCATGGGACAAAGAGGAGGTATCAAGGAAAATTAGAAAATATTTTGAACTGAATGAAAATACATTAAAATTTATAAGATATTCTAAAGCAATGCTTAGATGGTAATCTATAGCATTAGATGCTTATATTAGAAAAAAAAAAGAAAGAAAGATCCCAAATAAACAATGTGTCATCTTAAGTCTGGAAAAAGAGAGGCAAAGTTAAAGCAAGTAGAAAGAAAGGAATGATAAAGAGCAGAAACCGATGACACTGAAAATAGGAAAAACAATAAGGAAAATTCATGAAACAAAAAGATGTTTCTTTGAAAAGATTTTTAAAAATTAACAAACAAACCTGTAGCCAAAATGTCAAACAAAAATAAAAACATAAATTTCCAGCATCAGGAACAAAAGGAAGTGATCACTACAGACCCCCCATAGATTAAGCAGATAATAAGAGAATATTACAAAGAAATTTATTCATATAAATTCAACAAATTAAATGGACTAATTCCTTTATTATTTTTTATTAGATCTTTATTGAAGTATAATTGCTTCACAATACCATGTTGCACAACAAAGCGAATCAGCCATATGCATACACATGTCCCCATATCCCCTCCCTCTTGAGCCTCCCTGTCATCCTCCCTATCCCACCCCTCTAGGTCATGGCAAAGCATCGAGCCGATCTCCCTGTGCTATGCTGCTGCTTCCCACCAGCCAACTATTTTACATTGGGTAGTGTATATATGTCGATGCTACTCTCACTTCGCCCCAGCTTCGCCCTCCCACCCCATGTCATCAAGGCCATTCTCTATGTCTACTTCTTTATTCCTGCCCTGCAACTAGGTTCATCAGTACTATTTTTTTTTTTTTAGATTCCATATATATGCATTAGCATACGGTATTTGTTTTTCTCTTTCTGAATTACTTCACTCTGTATGACAGACTCTAGGTCCATCCACCTCACTACAAATAACTCAATTTCGTTTTTTTTATGGCTGAGTAATATTCCATTGTATATATGTTCCATATCTTCTTTATCCATTCACCTGTCAGTGGACTTTTAGGTTGCTTCCATGTCCTGGCTATTGTAAATAGTGCTGCAATGAACACTGTGGTGCATGTCTCTTTTTGAATTATGGTTTTCTCAGGGTATATGTCCATTAGTGGGATTGCTGGGTCATATGGTAGTTCTATTTTTAGTTTTTTAACGAACCTCCATACTGTTTTCCATAGTGGTTGTATCAATTTACATTCCTACCAACAGTGTAGGAGAGTTCCCTTTTCACCACACCCGTACCAGCATTTATTGTTTCTAACTTTTTTGATAATGGCCATTCTGACCAGCATGAGGTGACACCTCATTGTAGTTTTGATTTGCATTTCTCAAATAATTAGTGATGTTGAGCATCGTTTCATGTGCCTCTTGGCAATCTGTATGTCTTCCTCGGTGAAATGTCTATTTAGGTCTTTCTCCCATTTTTTAACTGGATTGTTTTTTTGATGTTGATCTGCATGAGCTGCTTGTATATTTTGGAGATTAATCCTTTGTCTGTTGTTTCATTTGCAAATATTTTCTCCCATTCTGAGGGTTGTCTTTTTGTCTTGTTCATGGTTTCCTTTGCTGTGCAAAAGCTTTTAAGTGTAATTAAGTCCCATTTGTTTATTTTTGTTTTTATGAAATGGACTAATTCCTTTAAAAACTACCAAAACTCAGCCAAGATAAACAGAATGGTCCTATATCTATTTAAGGAATTTAATTCATGGTTAAAGAGCTCCCTACAAAGAAAACTCTAGGCCCAGATGGTTTCACTGATGAATTCTACCAAACATTTAAAGAAGAAATTATACTACACCATCTCTTCCAGAAAACTGGAGAGGAGAGACCATTTCCTGTATCATTTATGAGGACAGCATTATACTGATACCAAAACCACACAAAAATAGTGCATGAAAAGCAAACTGTAAACCAACATTCCTCATGAACATTGACAAGAAATCCTCAACAAAATATTAATGAATTGAATAATATATCATGACCAAGTGAGTTTTATCTCAGGAATGTAAGGCTGGTTCACTATTTGAAAATCAATGTAATCCACCATATTAACAGTCTAAAAAATGAAAATCCACTTGGTCATATCGTCACAAGCAGAAAAAAACACTTAACAACATTCAACATCTATTGATGATAAAAACTTGCAGCAAACTAGGAATAGAAAGGAACTTCCTCAATCTAAAAGAGTATCCACAGAAAATCCTACAGCTAACATCATACTTACTGGTAAAAGACTGCATGCTTTCCTCTAAGATTGTAAACAAGGCAAGAATGTCCACTCTCACTACTCCTATTTAACATTGTACTAGAAGTCCTTGCCCGTGCAAAAAGGCATAAAACTGGGAGAAAAAAAAAAGGAATAAAATGGCCTCTATTTACAGACAACATGATTGCCCACATAAAAATTCCCAAGAAATTTACAAAATAGCTCCTATAACTAATGAGAGAGGTAGGTAAAATCATAGGAAACAAAGTCAACATGCAAAAATCAATCATGTCTCTAAACTGGCAATGAATGTTTAGATATTGAATTTTTTTAATGTCATTTAAATGCTCCTCCCCCAAAAGAAATACTTAGGTACAAGTCTATCAAAACATATGCGAGATCTGAAAACTACAAAATATTGATGAAAGAAATAAAAGACCTAAATAAATGAAGAGACATATCATGTTCATGGATTGGAGACTCAACATGCTTAGGATATTAATTCTCCACAAACTGATCTATAGATTTCATGAAATTCCAATCAAAATCTCTGCAGATTTTATGTAGATATAGGCAAGCTGATTCTAAAATTTATAGGGAAAAGCAAAAGAACTAACCAAAAAAATTCTGAAACAGAAGAACAAGGACTTCTCTTGTCCTTCCACAAGGACCTTCACTACTTGACTTTAAGACTTGCTGTCAAGCTATAGTAATCAATATGTGTTGTTAGTGGAAGGATAAGATGAATGAAATAGAACAAAGAGTCCAAAAATAGGCCCACACAAATATAGTCAAATAATTTTTTAACAAGTTACAAAGGTAATTCAACAGAGAATAGCGTCTTTCCAAAAACTGGTATTAGAACAATGGGACATTCATATGCAAAAAAAAAATTAAGCTTGACCTGTAATTCACATCATATCCAAAATTCAACTTATTATGGACTGAATATTTGTTGTCCCTCCAAAATTACCATGTTGAAGCCCTAACCTACCATGTGATGGTATTAGGAGGTGGGGCTGTTAGGAGACAATTAGGTTTAGATGAAGTGATAAGGGTGGGCATCTAATCCCATGATTCAATCTAAATGGAAAATTATAAAACTTTTAGAAAATCTGCCTGACCTTGGGTTATGAAAAAGTTCTAAGACCATCAAAAGTAAAATCAACAGAAGAAAAAAATCAATAAATTAGACTGCATCAAAATTTAAAACTTTTGCCCTTAAAAAAGGTAAAAGTGTTAAAAGAATGAAGTCAAGACACAAACTAGAAGGAAATATTTGCAAATCACATATTCAACAACAGATTTGTATCCAGAATATATAAAGAACTCTCAAAACTCAACTATAAGAACACAAATATCTCCCCGCAAAATGGGCAAAGATTTGAACAGACACTTCACCGAAAGAAGATAACACATTCAACAAGGACCTACTGGACTTCAATTGTGGCGCAGTGGATAAGATTCTGTGCTCCCAGTGCAGGGGGCCTGGGTTCGATCCCTGGTCAGGGAACTAGATCCCACATGCGTGCCGCAATTAAGAGTTCACATGCCACAACTAAGGACCCTGCCTGCCGCAACTAAGACCCCTGCCGCAACCAAATAAATATTTTAAAAAAACAAAAAAAAACAAGGACCTACTGTATAGCATAGGGAACTCTACTCAGTATTCTGCAATAATCTATATGGGAAAAGAATCTGAAAAAGAATGGATATATATATATGTATAACTGAATCACTTTGCTGTATACCTGAAACTAACACAACATTGTAAATCAACTATACCCCAACATAAAATAAAATTAAATTACAAAAAAAAGACACACCTATGGCAAATATTGATAAAATCCTGAAAAAAATTACCAAAATCATTAGCCATTAAGAAAATGCAAAATAAAATGACAATGAATACCATTATATGCCTGTTAGAAAGACAAGGATGCAGACCAACTGGAATTCGCAAACATTGCTGATGGTAATGCAAAATGGTACAACCCTTCTGAAGAACATATACTTACTATAAGATCCAGTAGTCCCAAGCCTAGGTATTTACCCTAGACAAACGAAAACCTATGTTCATACATAACATGTACAGGAATGTTTACCACAACTTTATTCATAATCACCAAAAACTGAAAATAACCTAAACTTTTGGGGAAAGGTATAAACACCTGTGAGTCTGTTCATACAATGGAATACTACTCAACAATTAAAAGGAATGAATTCTTGATATAGGCAACAATGTGGATGAATCTCACTGACATTACACTGAGTAAAAGAAGCCAGTCTCAAAAGGTTATATATACTGTATGACCCCATTTATATGACATTCTGGAAAAAGCAAATTTGTAAGAGTGGAAAACAAATCAGTGGTCACCAGAGGTTAGGGGTAGGAGGAAAGGTTTGATTACAAAAGGGGTAGCAGGAGAAGATTTTTTGGTACAATGGAACTGTTCTGTGGTCATTATACAACTCTATGCGTGAGTTATAACTCAGAGAATTGTACATCCAAAAAAATGTCAGTTTAACTGTATATAAATTTTTTAAAATAATAAATTAATTAAATTTAAAATTAAAAACCTTTATGCCAACAGAAGAGAATTTAAGTTGGCAGACTGTAAACCTTACAGTTAAGACAGTCTGCTATATAATTTATTCATTCATGGATCTCTCAAGAATTGGTAAGAGATTTATATAAAGAAAAGCTATAACACCCTTGCAATAATTATTTTCTTAAATACTTTTGATAGCTCTCTCTAGAACTATTTTTGCTAAATGTTTTTCAAACTAATCTTAGAAGTCAAGGGACTGGCTAATGGCTTAAAATTATACCATTTTTATTCCCCCCTGAAATCCTTATCAGACCTTGACTAATTCATGTGCAAGAGAAGAGAGATCATTTTGCTGACAGAACCTCTTACTTGAAGGCAATCCAAACAAAGTCAAGTATATATTAGGTCCATCTACAGAGAAGTGCATTTTAACCCCTGAAGTATAAACTAATCATTGGGGGAAAGGGGGGAACTGCCCAGGGATAAGGAAGCTTCTGTCCTCGCTTTCCACCTCATACTCTATTCTTTAATAGCTCTTCCTTAAGGGAGGAGGGGCTGCTAATCTGATTGTTCATAGTCTTGAATTCTTTGGGTGAAACCATGGCATTGAAAAGACATTTGAATTTGTGAGCATCTTCTTTCTCATCCTGGAATAGGCCAGGAAATACCCTGACATTCTCTTGTGTGCTTTTTTTCACTTCCAACACCAATGTCCAGTGGTCTTTCTCCTTTCCTCCGCTTTGACTTTGTCCACAAATTGGTAAGAATGCCTCGATATTCCCCCACAAAACCAACAGTACCATATGGGAAGTCCAGACATTTCCTTCCAGAACTTTTTCCTTTTCTCCCAAGTGGGAGCTTTTGCTATAGTCACAGACTAAGTAACCTGGGTCAATTTAGTAGCATGCACAGGAGCTAAAATATTTTTCCATGTTGTTTGTGTCACCCTCTTCCCTTTAGCACTGGTGGTTTGCATCTAAATCTTCTCAAATTGCTCTGTGAAGAAGGATTCTAACCACAGTTTGGGAGTAAGAAAGCAGGAGGAATAGATTAGATATTTAGGAAAAGCAAAGGGCCTGCCTTTGACCTTTTGCCTCAGCCATGGGTCCCCCCCCCACCACCAGCTTAGTTTAACCTATGTTTAGGGATATATGGTATTTACAGAGAAATTCTGTAATTTTTTATTTCTCATTTAACTGTTATTAATTTTGTGTAATTCCTTTAAAGGGAAGAAGCAATGAGTGATAGCAGCCTTCAGGTAACTGAATTCTCAAATAATTAGTAGCCTTGGCCCTTACCTTTAAGGGGTTTAACATTGGTACGCACAAAACTAAAACCCTCTTAAATTACAAAGCCTATGAATGGTATAGGAAGGGGGAAAAGTGTAGAATTGAATTGTCTACCCTATGTAAACTGAAAAACCACCCAAAGAACCTGCCCAACTTAAGCCCTGTTCCTTATAATCTGTAGATGAATTGAAACAAGAGAATGCAAGACTATTTTATACTATATGATGAGAGTGAATCGTAACTAGAGTTATATAAGGTTATTTCTCCTTCATTCCATTATACTTCTGGACTTAAATTTGCTTCATGAATCTCTGTCACTTTTCACCTTGCCTTTAAGGTAAGCAAAGAGGCAGCAGAACCATTCAAAGGCAGGCCAGTCTATACAGGCAAGGCCGGAACTAGAACTCAGGCTTCTTGTCTCTCTTTGCTAAAATCCAGAAAAGCTACAATGGGTTTTGAAGGGCATGGTACCCACTGACCCAATTTTATGAACAGCTCACTGTTAATTTGTTATTATATTCATCTTGAATTTTCTAACACTTTTTATTAATTTTGGAATAACCATAGCACTTGCCTCTGTCCCCTCCCTTCCTGAGTGTCAGGGTTGGCTTGGAGAAAGGGATGGGGCAGTATTTCCCCTCACTTAGTGCAAAACATCTGGATCCCCAGATCAAAGAGATTTAGAAGAGTAAGAGTCCTAGAAATGAGGTTGTAATGCTGAAAATCTGGCAGAACTAAAAAGCAATTCATTGTTCTGATTTTCTTTCGAATAATATCACTACATGAGGTAGAAGACTGATGATCAGTAGATGAGAAGGTAATTGACATAATATTTTTAGCACCCTGTTCTTACTGCCCCAAAATGCTTATGACTTTTCAAGAGAAACTCAAAATTGAAGAAATGACCCAAAAAGTGTTTCCCTGTGAGTTTCTGTACGTATCCTATTCAGGTCAATTTATGCCATCTCTAACAGTTATGAAAAGATGGAACTAATACAAACTTGGGGAAAAATGGAAAAATAAAGCCCTACCCAAAGGGTGGGCTCCAGAAATTCCCCACTGCTCATCAGACAATCTTCCACCTATTACCATAAAAAAATGCCTAGTTAACATCACCCAACAATCCTCACTGGACAACACCAGCCCATCCCCCACCTCGGAAGTGTAAGAACACTTCCCTTTGGCTACGTCTGACCTTGGACCAAAAAGCAGCTATCCCTGAAACTAAGGTATTTTGTCTGAGGTACAGAAAAGAAAGAGAATCTGAAGTCAGAAAACTCCAGCTGAGGCTGGCAAGACTATCTGGAACCACCACCTCCCTGGGGAGTGCTAAACTAGAGATGATACTGCTTACCTCAGAGGGTAATCTGAAGTTCGAATGAGATAACGACCTGAAAATGCTTTTATAAAGTGTTAAGTACCTTATAAATGCAACAGGGAGCTGCTGTTTCCCAACGTCACAGATTCTGGGTTGACTGAGTGTCCTTCGCTGTACAGAACACTGTCTCCCCTTGAGTTATTTGGGGTGGGCAGCAGAAGGGCTCCTGGGCTTTCCTCTAAGGCATTTCTCTGAGTCACTGCCTGTGGTGAGTGTCAGAATGACAGAAACTCATTCCTGCCTCCTCAGCTAGCCCGGCTCAATTCTTACCTTTTAAAAATGCATTATACCTCTCCTCCCTAGCCATCTGAGGTCAGTGGCCACAGCAAATGCAAACCAACCTTTTAAGTTAAAGAACCATAACAAAAGTAAAGACTTCCAGGCCCCTCTACTCTTTTCCTTACTTTTTTTTTTCTTTTTTCCCCCACAGCGGTCTTCAGTGATAGCAGAGCCTGTCATTTAAGAGAGGGGAAAAAAAGACTGAAGCTCTCTTCCCTAGAGAGAGCTTTCTACGTTAATAATGACCACGCTTTCCCCGCCACTCCCTAGCTCTCCAGACCTCACCCGAAACACACGCCCATGTCCTTGCTGGGGGGCTGAGGAGGCTCAGTCAAGTACACACACGCATACGCTGGTCCGCCGGTCAACCGCAGGCAAATCTGACTCTTCGCCAACTTGTAGCCACAGAGAGCAGCAAAGGGACTGCGTCCTTCACCGCCAGCTCCAAAAAGACACTGCAACCGCCAGCGGCGCCGCAGGAGCAGCCTCTGTACTGCAGCCTCCGGCCGCTGGAGTTTCAGATCTAATTCCTTAAGGAGTACTGCTCTTCCGCCCTTCGTCCCACTCCCTGGGCTTCACACACCTCTCTCCCCAGGAGGTCGGGAGGAACGGGGTCACTCGATCACTTCTACGGAGGGGGAAGTTCCCACCGAAGTAGCCCGAAACCCACTACTCTTTGCCCCATCTCTCCACCCTCCCGCTCAAGTAGGCGCCTGTGCTGCCGTGAAGGTCCCAGTTCTCGAGGTGCCTGAGTCCGACGGGACACGGAGCAGCAGGAGGCATTAGCAGCGGCGGGGCAGGACGAAGGCTGAGATTCTTACAGGACAGATGGGGCGGGACTGGGGAGAGGGACACTCTCCCTCCCGTCCCCCGCTCACAGACAGTAGTAACTCCAAAACGCACAGGTGGGCCGAAGAGAAAGGCCTTTTCTTTCTATCCTCTCCCGTCTCTTCCCGGCTCCCCTTCCGGACACCTGGTGAAAAAGCAAGGTGCTGGTGTACCTGGAGCGAACACCATGATTTCCTCCAGCCGCTGCGCCCCAAGGTAAGGAGAGACAGGCAGACGGACGGACAGACGGAGGGTGGGCGGCAGACCAGGACTTGGGGTCCGCTGCAGGTGCGCCGGCCGCGGGTCGGGAAGGTCAGCACCTCGGACAGCTCCACGGCGCGCGATCCCGGGGCCGCAGGTCCCGCCGCCGCGGCGCGCTCAGCCTCCACAATGCACTGCTCTGCCGGCGGCCGCCGCGGCGGCGGGAGGAGCAGAGCTGATGCCTGCTCAGTCCATCCCTCATTCCCGCGCCAGCTCAGCGTACACTGCTGCTTGGGGAGCAAAACCTTCCTACCGCTTCCACAGAGAAGGACGGACGGAAGAGGAAGAGAGAAAAGGTAATCGCCCGGCTTCCCGGCAGGGGGACAGCTAATTGCTTCTAATTACCTGCTGTCTCACGCCCCCGTGGATATTGGACTGACATTTAGGATGGGTTTGCCCTTTTTTTTTTTTAACATATATAACTCAAAGAGCTTTACTCTAGAGGCTGACTCTTGAGTTCTCCGAGTTGGGCTAGCTCTGAACCGAGGGGTGGGGCCTCCAAGTTCATCGGTCCTTGAAGTCCAGGACTACTCTCTCGCCCCAAGTCCCAACCTTCTGCTAACGTCAGAAAGGAAGCTGGAGGGAAGGACAGGCTGACGATGGAGCGCGTGAGGAGGGCGACGCTATCAGGCCCCGCTCCCAGGCGACTCTGAAAGCTCCCAAGCTTGGAGGCCCCCAAGGTCATCACATTAGGGACAGCAGGGCTGGCCAGCGCAGAGTAAAGACCTTGGTGAGGCGGGTCTCCTCCACCAACAAACACACACCCTGTGAAAGGTAGGGCCAACAGAGTTCCCTTCAAGTGTGAGAAGAGCCCTGAGACCCATCCAGAAACATCAATCCTTCCCCTGCCTTCACCCAACTGAAAACCATGCCCCGGTGTACACCCTGTTCTACTCTAAAGATGCTGGGACGTGCCCCCAGGCTCACTTCGTGCTTCAAATACGCTGCTCATTTTAAAGCATTATCTCGTTCCCCCAAGAAATGCTTGTGCAGTGTGGACAGCCCACACTAGATATTGCCCAGATAGAAACAACTCCATCAGGGTTACGACCCCTGAGCTAGGGTGACTTAAGGATACTCTAGCCTCAAAGCAAATGTCAGTGGCTTTGGGTTTTAGCCTCTGTTTTTGCAGCTGAGTGGAGTCTTCCAAGAAGGAAGGGTGATCAGGGTCACCTCCAGTGTTTTACAGGGTTTCTTCACTTGCACCTCTCCCTGGAAAATTGAGCTTTTCTGAAAACGCAAGATTTCTTAATAATTTGGTTGGTGGCCATACGTTCTACACTCTTTTGGCAAATATTAAGCATTTTTCAAATAGCCTTATTGGCACTAGTTTTGTTCAAAGCCATCTGATAGACTGCAAATGCAAATAGTTCTACAGCTCTTGAACTACAGTTTGCATGGAGGCATATGGGCAGCCTAAGCATAAAACAATCAGTACTGCTCTTAGCACCTGGCTCAACATGGGCTTGAACAGATGGGGCCTACCTCAGCAGCAACAAGATACAAGTCAGCTGACGGGCAGGATGAAGCGTGTGCATGCCAGGATGCACTCTTCCCACTTTCCTAAGTTACTCCAACAGCCAGGGACCAATGATGCTTCACTCTGTCTTCTTTGCTTTATCACCAACAGAGGTGCGAAGCACTATTTGAAAAAATCTTTTTTTTTTTCAAAAGATAGGTATTATATTAGCCCAATTTATAACTAAGGCAATTGATGCAGAGTGAATAGTATTTCAAGGTTACGTAAGTTTTGCCTGCAGAGTCAGGAGTCAGAGGATATTCCTGGCCCCCTTACCTATGACTTTATAGTTCCTCTTTTATTTATTTATTTACTATTTATTTATTTGAATTTTATTTATTTTTTATACAGCAGGTTCTTATTAGTTATCCATTTTATACATATTAGTGTATACATGTCAATCCCAGTCTCCCAATTCATCACACCACCACCCCACCCCCACCGCTTTCCCCCCTTGGTGTCCATACGTTTGTTCTCTACATCTGTGTCTCTATTTCTGCCTTGCAAACCAGTTCATCTGTACCATTTTTCTAGATTCCACATATATGCGTTAATATATGATATTTGTTTTTCTCTTTCTGCCTTACTTCACTCTGCATAACAGTCTCTAGGTCCATCCACATCTCTACAAATGACCCAATTTCGTTCCTTTTTATGGCTCAGTAATATTCCATTGTATATATGTATCACATCTTCTTTATCCATTCTTCTGTCGATGGGCATTTATGTTGCTTCCATGACCTGGCTATTGCAAACAGCGCTGCAATGAACATTGTGGTGCATGTCTCTTTTTGAGTTATGGTTTTCTCTGGGTATATGCCCAGTATATACTGGGATTGCTGGGTCATATGGTAATTCTATTTTTCGTTTTTTAAGGCACCTCCATACTGTTCTCCATAGTGGCTGTATCAATTTACATTCCCACCAACAGTGCAAGAGGGTTCCCTTTTCTCCACACCCTCTCCAGCATTTGTTGTTTGTAGATTTTCTGATGATGCCCATTCTAACTGGTGTGAGGTGATACCTCATTGTAGTTTTGATTTGCATTTCTCTAATAATTAGTGATGTCGAGCATCTTTTCATGTGCCTCTTGGCCATCTGTATGTCTTCTTTGGAGAAATGTCTATTTAGGTCTTCTGCCCATTTTTTGATTGGGTTGTTTGTTTTTTTAATATTGAGCAGCAGAGCAGTTTATATATTTTGGAGATTAATCCTTTGTCCATTGATTCCTCTGCAAATATTTTCTCCCATTCTGAGGGTTGAAATAATCTTTAAATGATTGAAAGACCTCTTTCTCTTAATACGCTCAAAAGGGCTCTCTTTTACAACCTTAATTTTTTAATGAGTTTATTCTCCCAATGCATAAACAATTACTCATTATTAAGTTCAAGAAAAAGCAATATAGTGTAGGAAAAGAAAAAAAGCTTGGGAATCAGTCAGATCCCAGTAGAACATTTCCACTGTTTACTAGCTGTGTAACCTTAGATAAGTTACTTAACTGCATTATCTGCAACAGAAGGATTAAGGTATCTTGAAGGTTTGTTGTGAGGATTAAACGTGATAATGGATTAATAGATTAATTAAGAGAGCACAGCCCCAATTAAACACATTCCAGGAAATTACTGACACCCTGGGAGTAGAGGATACCCTATAGGAATGCCAACTAAATATGTTAGATCAGTACTTCTCCAGCCTGACTGTGCACATGAATCCCATGGAGATCTTGTTAAAATGCAGATCACGATTCAGCAGGTTGGGTTGGGGCCTGACATTTTGCATTTCTAACAAGTTCCCTTGTAATGTCCACACTGTAGGTGCTGCTGGTCCATAGACTATATTTTGAGTAGCAGGGTGTCGATGTGTCAGCATTTAAAAAGAAAGAAATTACTTCTATCTCCTCCAACGTCAGAGATCATCTTTCCAAATGTCATAAATTTATTTATTTATTTATTTATTTATTTATGGCTGCGTTGGGTCTTCGTTGCTGCGTGCGGGCTTTTCTCTAGTTGTGGTGAGCGGGGGCTACTCTTCGTTGCGGTGCGCGGGCGTCTCATCGCAGTGGCTTCTCTTGTTGCGGAGCACGGGCTCTAGGTGTGCGGGCTTCAGTAGTTGTGGCACTCAGGCTCAGTAGTTGTGGCTCACGGGCTCTAGAGTGCAGGCTCAGTAGTTGTGGTTCACGGGCTTAGCTGCTCCGTGGCATGTGGGATCTTCCAGGACCAGGGCTCGAAATCGTGTCCCCTACATTGGCAAGCAGATTTGCAACCACTGCACCACCAGGGAAGCCCCCAAATGTTAAATATGGAAGGAACTCGGATGGATTCCCACAGATTTCCAAGCTACACAGAGGCCAAGATGGTAGTAGAAAGAAAGAATGCCTGAAAAAGGTCCCAGAGCTCGTTTGATTAGCCTGCTATGGCAACAGGAAATAACACGACCCAGTAAAAACCAATGCAACGGGTCAAGGACAGTTCTCAGCCCCATCCTCAGCTCTTCTCTGTCTTTCTTCCTCCCATCATCTCTTCATTTTCTCTACCCAACACACGACTGCTACCTAGCCAGAGGACAATATACTCTCATTCCAGTGTTTTGTTTTGTTTCTTCGGTCACGTGGCTTGTGGGATCTTAGTTGCCTGACCAGGGATCGAACCCGGGCCCTTGGCAGTGAGAGTGTTGAGTCTTAACCACTGGATAGCCAGGGAATTCCCTCCCATTCCAGTTTTTGCTTGTTTATATTTTAGTAAGAACAATTAATTTTATTCCCAATAAAACCACGGCACTTTAATAAATTTTTAATTTACAGTTATTTCATTAGTAAATTTTATATCCAACAATACTATCTCTAATTTGTACTACTTAGTGGAATTGTTTTCATGGTTTACTTTCAATACCCTAAAAATGATACTAGATTTTTTTTATGTCTTAATGTAAATGATCCATTTAATAATAGAATGCTTTCTAGGAAAATAAAAATTCCCTTCTATTCTACCACAACAGCCAGATTCTTTGATAGATAATTTATCCAGTCTTGGCCCACAACCTCACTCTGGTTTTTTGTTGTTGTTGTTGTTGTTTGTTTGTTTGGGCTGCACCGCACAGCATGTGAGATCTTAGTTCCTGAACCAGGGATCGAACCCGTGCCCCTGGCAGTGGAAGCGTGGAGCCCTAACCACTGGACCGCCAGGGAAGTCCCCTGTCTCTTTTTAAACACCTCCACTCAAGGTGAGTCACCCTCTACTCAAACAATCCATTGCATTTCGAGACAGTCATCTACCAGAGAGGCAGCCCCCAATCACCACCACCATCTATCTCCTCCAGCACCCTCGTTCCCAGTTAATGATGGTAACGGTGACGGGAAGCAAGAGAGTAAACAAGTTGGATGAGATGCCCAACTTTCTTGCTCTGGTGCTGAGCTTGTCACACTGGGCACTCCTACCCCTACAGATACTTGAACAAGGTGCTGGATGGACTAAAAGGCACAGGAAAAAGAAAAAAGTCATCTAATAGAACTATCTTACTTGGAGACTTGGGAGACTATTTTATACAAAAATGAACATGGAGGGGCTTCCCTGGTGGCTCAGTGGTTAAGAATCCACCTGCCAATGCAGGGGACACGGGTTCGAGCCCTGGTCCGGGAAGATCCCACATGTCGCGGAGCAACTAAGCCCGTGCACCACAACTACAGAGCCTGCGCTCTAGAGCCCGTGTGCCACAACTACTGAAGCCCGCGTGCCTAGAGCCCGTGCTCCGCAACAGGAGAAGTCACTGCAATGAGAAGCCCGCACACCGCAACGAAGAGTAGCACCCGCTCGACACAACTAAAGAAAGCCCATGTGCAGCAACAAAGACCCAATGCAGCCAAAAATAAATAAATAAATTTATTTTTTAAAAAATGAACATGGATGTACTATGAAGTTGTAATTCATGTGACGTACGAACATTAAATTGGAGATGCCAAAGAAATCACCATAGGCAGATTAGGGCTGTAACTCTCAGACTTCCCCAAGTCTCTATCCATCCCCTCTAACATTTATTTATTCCACTCTGTCTTTAGAGCTTTCACACATATAAAACTTTGAAAACCCATTCTGAAATATGCCCACTGTTTCCATGATTTGCAGTTCACCTTGACTCTAGCCATACCCTGATTCTTTCCATCTATACTCATTTCAAATGCATTACTCAATCAACTAAAATTTTAAATGTTTTAGCATCTCTGAGGACAGTTGAAATGGACTGAAAAGAAGCATTTTCATTATGAAGCATTAAACCATAATTGTTTCCAAATGTCTTAGTTTGTAGGTTTCAAATGATTACAGAAATGAAGTACTGGAGAACTCTTTTCTTCTCCTAAGAGCTGCCAGAAGTCGCTGAATTGGATCTAAGGAGAAGCATAGATGTGAATTAAGCAGAAATTTTTAAAGGAATAAGAGAATGTGGTATAGAGGGACGGGAAAATAGAAAACCTGAAGGGGGAAGAAGACACTGAAAGAGCAATCATTGTGCTATCCAAACTGTAAAGCCTTAAAGAGTGCAGTAAAAATATACAGAGAGAGCAAATGACATAAATTGGAAAAAAATGAAGATAGAATATGGAATAGAGAAAGGGAGAATAAAAATAATGACTGTACCACATTAAGAAAAGAAATGGGAAATGTTAAAGAATTTTGCAGGCTTAAAGAATACAGGACAATGTCTCTGTAGGTTTGCATTTTATGAAGCAGTTTATAAGTCCTGTGAGATTCTTTAAAAGGGACTATGAAATAGCCATATTTTCTGAAAGAAAACATCAGCAAAACCTCCCAAAGTACATTAGAACAGTTAAAATTTTGTACAATGTTTATGCAAAATGAATATTTTCCTGAAAAAACAATCTCACTTTGAAGATTTTTTTTTCCCTACCAAAGAGCTTTGTATCTGTGTTCATCTTTGTACAAAAAGTTCTCCCAAATTACCAAATAAAACTTGATTCTACCTGATGACAGGAGAGAGAATCAGTTGAAGACAATATTCAAATTAAAACCAACTTGGTCAGTTTTTAAAGAGAAGCATAAAGCATTCAACTCATCTTCAAAATTGTGAATAGATACTATAAAACTCTACTCAAATTCTGAATGCATAGTTCTGTCTGTTTATATATAGGTTCCACACTAAGTCAATTTCAGAAGGGAATAATCAGTGAGAAGAAAAAGACTAGAAATAGAAGAGGTGAAGAGAGAAGTAAAAAGAGATAAGAAGGGAATATGGGAAGGGAAAGAAAAGAGGCGAGAAATAAATGGAGCTCTCTGGGAAGAGCAAATATAAAGGGAAAAAGATACAAAAGACAGAAAAAGTGGCATATTGAGAGACTCAAAACAGATTTTTTTTAAACAAGAGGAGAAAGAAAACGGGAATGACAAGCTTGTTTTATGTGTGTGTGTGTGTGTGTGTGTGTGTGTGTGTGTTGTGTGTGTGTGTGTGTGTGTATACACATAAAATGACAAAGAAGAGAACCTCAATACAGTCCGAATTGAGAAACTGGGTGCTCTTCTCGTATCCTGTTCACTTGGGCTCTATGTTTGGGAATAAATGTAATCATTACCTTTGGAAATACTTATTAATTTCTTAAACAACTGTTCAAAGCTCTTCATCTCTATTCAAAGGCTTAGTTCAGAATTAGGAGAGTCACAGTATACTACACAGGGATTTTGGTATCAAAGAAGAATTATTCTTTAGACCACAGTAGCTAAGATCATAACAATGCTGACTCACTGGTTAGTTTTTAACCTATTTTAAAAATCAGCTTGTAACATAAGAGAGATTCTTTGCAACCACGGAGTAGGCAAAGATTTCTTAGATGAAACACAGAAAGCATGAATCATAAAACAAAATAATTGATAAATGGGACTTCACTGAAATTAAAATTTTCTGCTATCTGAAAAACACTGCTAGGGAAATAAAAATGCAAAGTACAGACTAGGAGAAAATATTCACAATATATATATCTGACATATATATCGATAACTCTTGCAACTCAGTAAGAAAATCACCCAGATAAAACTTGCCAAAATGTTTAAACTAACACTTCACCAGAGGAATATATTACTAATTGCCTGTAAGCACATAAAGACTTGTCAGCATCATTAGTTATCAGAGAAATGTACATTTAAACCACAGTGAGACATTATTACATACCCAGTAGAATGGGGGAAAGTAAAAGGACTGACAATGCCAAGTGTTGATGAGATATAGTGTGATAAGATAGGGAGCAACTAGAACTCTGGTGGGAATGTAAAATGTTAACAACCACCCTGGAGAACAGCTTGACAGTTTCTTATAACATTAACTTCATACTTACCCTAAGACCCATGCATTCTACTCCTAGGTGGTTACCCAAGAGAAATGAAAACTGTATCCATATACAGACTTATGCAGAACATGGACAACAGCTTTATGCATTACAGCCAGAAACTAAAACAACCTCAAAGGTGATCAACATTATATGGCTACACAAATTGTGGCAGAGACCACAACACTGATAAATTTCAACAATGTACGGAGCAAAAGAAACCAGACACGACAGAGTATATACTGTATGATTCCATTTACATGAAATTCTAGAAAAAGCTGAAGAAGCTATAGTGACAGAAAGCAGATCAGTAATTGTCTGGGGCTTGGGGACACAGGGAGGTGGATCGGGACAGACTGAAAAGGGACACAAAGGAACTTTTTGGGATGATGGAAATGTTCTATATCTTTACTGTTAGTGGTGGTTATATGGGTATCTACATGTGTCAAAACTCATTGAAGTATACACTTATAATGAGTGCATTTTATTTCATGTAAATTATACTACTATAAGTTGATCTAAAAATGAGTTTGTAATAATTTAATGTTTCTAGTAAATAGAAATATGGGTGAGAATATCCCAAAAATGGAATATTTCAAGAGCCAGATTTAACTATAAAGTATGTTAACTCAATTTTTCCTCATTCTTTAATGTTTTAAATCTAAAATAATTTCACGTTTTCTATTCAACACTTTTGAATCATTGTATTTAGCCACTATGAATGACTGAAGAATGAATAAGTAGATATAAAATGTTAAATTTATTTGAAGAATAAGCATTACTCTTTTCTTCATTCATTCACCAAATATTTATTGATCAGTACTAAGAAGAGTATTAGATACTAAAAATTCAGAGGCATAAGACCCAGTAGCTTAGAGTCCAGTAGAAAAAAAGAGATAGGAAAAAGAAGCAGGGGAGAGGAAGCGGGAGAGAATAACACTAAGACCCAGCTGAGGTCGGCAAACACTCATCTAGAGACGTGTCAGGTGCTATGGTCACATGAAGTCAGGTACAGGTATGTTAAAATATCTAAAGTAGGCCCAAGAAGGGGTCACTCATGCTAAGCCCCAGTCAGCAAACCAAAACTTAGCTAGTTTCTATGCTGGGATCTCCCAGAAAAGGAAGGCCTAGGTCCACCAATCAGCACTTCCCTGCTCAACACAAGTATCCAGACCAGCTCCAAGACATCCCTTTGCTCCATGAAGCGGGTAACCCTGCGTTGATCAATCAGCAAACGCCCAGTATAACTTCCTTGCTCCTGATCGCTTTGGTCTATAAAAATCTCTCACCTAGAGCAGCTCTTCAGAGCTCCTTTCTCTTAGCACTCCTGAACCTGGATGCTGCCCGACTCATGATCTTTTCAAAAATATACGATTGTTGGATTTTTCCTTTAACAGTTGAGAATGCACTTAACCAATGGGATCCAAGTGGGAAAGAAATTAAGGGAAAGAAATTAAGTAAACCACGGGGAACTCCATAAGGAGGAGGAAAATAAGAAGTGGTTCTGGATTAGAAGCTGTGAGGTTGAAATGCTAGCTCCACAGGAGCAAAGTAAGAAACCTGCCAGGACTGAAGGCAGGATTTCTGGGTTTAAGGCAGAGTCCTGGAGGACAGCAAGGTCTTGAGAGCACCCGTCAGTGACTGCAGAACAACCCCAGGGAGGGAGTGAAAGAACCCTGAGACTGAAGTGAGGGGCTGTGGAGGTCATCCTGGGAGGTGGGTGGGCAAGCAGGAGAAGATAATGAACCACACAGCTTGGCTTCTGTCAGTGGCAGTGGGCAGGGGAGTGGATACTTAGTACTGAGAAGCTGCCAGATAAATCTAAGGAAAAAATAGTTAAAAGGTCCTTGAATAAGCTAATAATGCTTAAGTAGCATGATAACATTTGGAAATTGAAATTGATAATTTTCATAGTAATTGATTTTTACACCACTTTACATAACAACAGTAGACATTAGGCTGGATCTTACTGCTTTAGAGAGAGACTGACCTGAGTTCAGAAAATAAACAATCAAATTCCTGGCATTTGAATTTTAAAATAAGCGCTTGAAACGCAAAGCAGAGGCTAAAGTCTTGAAAGCTGAGGCTTTCAATTAATTGCCAGAGCAGAGGGGAACGTTTTTCTGAGTGGGAGCCTCAAGGTTAAGTTTGTAACATAAAAAGAGCTGGCGTGAAAAGGGGGAAAAAGCATAGCCAGTTCTACATTTGTTTTATTCTGTTTGAAAACTCATTCAAACCCCAAAGGAAATATTTTGCATTTGTTTTATTTTGTTTGAAAACTCCTTTTGGGCTTGGAGGCAAGATTTTTTTTTTTTTTTTTTTTTTCACAAGGACAGATAAGAAACTATAGATTTAGCAGGGCCTCCAAAAAAGGGACTGTGTCTCAGGCTGCCTCCCAAGCCTGGTCAGTCCATGGAGAGGTGGGGCCTCAAAGGGGAAATGACTGAGAGCCCAGATGAATTTGGAGAAATCCCAAGACCTTCATCTGACTTCCACGGGCATGTAGTTCACAAAGACCTCTAGCCTCTTGAAAATTTCCAGGCTGAGGCTAGAGGGATAAAATACCAACAGCGAAGTGAGTTGTCTGGGCAGATGAGCTTGAGGGCCACCTCCTAGGCCCCTCCCAGCGCTAGAGAACACTCACATACGTAGAAGGGCTTAGACATATAGGGACAGGCCTCAGAACCCACCTCAGGATGGGTCTGGAGGTCAGAATAAGGAAGGTTCCAGAGGGACCAGAGGCCACGGGGAGACGTGGGTACCTCAGATGATGGATCAGGGATCAAGTCCCACAAGCGGAGGACTGACAAAGTTGCGTCTCAGCAACTGCCAAGGCATGGCTGGTGCCTGCAAACTGGATACCCCCCAACCCCGGCCCTTGAGTCTAGACACAGCCTCGGGAAAGGTCCAAAGTGGAAATCCTGTATTAGCTATTTAAATTCCAGAACTTTACTCAGAGGTTTCTGAAATGACTGAGTAATCAATCATCTTGACCGAGTCTGCCTAGAAGTAACTGGATTAAGTTTTCTGCCATCAAAGTGATAAAAAGATTGGCTCTTAGTTATAAAAAATCTTTTGTTCCCCACCTGAGGGTGTGGCCTGTGACTGTCTACCAGCCTCACTAAACGTTTTTTTGAGTGCTTGTTTAGGACACTCACACAGTGGTTCTGGCTGCCTGAGATGCTCTTCCTTTCATCCCACACAGCTGTCTCTTTCTCATCCAAGTCTAAGTTTAAATATTACTCAGACAGATTTTTCCTGGCTAACTAATCTTAGCATGTCTAACCGCCAACTACTACACACACACACACACACACGCACATGCACAAATGTACACACCATTTGTTCTATATCAGGATCCTAGATTCATTTCCCTTATCTCCCTTTCCTCAATTTAGTATTTCATAGTTATTTGATTACTTGGTTAGTGCTACACTGGTATCACCATAAGGGCAGAGCCTGTGCCTGTTTAATTATCACAATGGTCACAGCGCCTAGCATGGTTTTAGCTCTACAGCAGCCATTCGAGAAACACATGTTGAATGACTATACCAAGCTCTATGCTAAATTCTTTGCCTGAATTTGTCTCATTTAATCCTGAGATAGATGCTGTTATTGCTCTCGTTCTAAAGGCACAGCAAATGAGGCACAGAGAGGTTAAGTGGTTTTGCAAAGGTCACACAGCCAGTAAATGGTAGAGCTAGAATTTAAACTCAAGTAAGAAGGATAAAAAAAGCTAAGTGTGACTGACTGCACAGCATAGCGTTTTCTCTTTTCACAAACACAGAAGGCAATGGCCTGGGCCTCGCCGTCCCTGTGGCACTAGGAGGACAATGACCAGTGGACCCTCCCAAAGGCCAGGACACTGGAATGTGGGCCAAAATCAGTTTCTACTTCTCAGATGGGGGGATTTTTCAGTCCAAGGATGTAGTTTGTTGATGACAGTGTAGAGGTTTCTGATGGCACCTGGGGTCTACGTGGGGACAGACTACACAGATGAGGATGAGATAGAGCTCTATGGGATTCAGGGATATTTTGGTACAGCTTAAAAAACAAACCATTGGATACTTTTTTTTGTTTTTAATTGCAGTACTGCAGCAGCCCTCCATATCCCAATCCCAAAGCTCAGACCTTTCTTGAATGAGGTGGCAGGTGGGCTGAGGCCTTAGACTCACAGTCTATTTAAAACTTTAGGCATCCCCTCCCTCCCATACGAGTACTCTCCTGTGCTCTCACTCTCTCAACCGGAGGCAGCATCTTCCACCTACTGTAGAAGTCGCTGAGTGATCCTTAACTTGCCTGACTTTACTTTCTAAATATTTCTTAGATTTACCAGGTACCTTCCATTCCTATCACCCCTGCCCTAATCAAACCCTCATTCTCTCTCACGTGGACTATTGCCGTAGCATCGTAACTGGTCTTCTGTTTTCACATCCATCTGCTTATTTACATTCACTGGCTTTCTAGGCATCTCTTTCACAACCACTCACCTCCATTTTCACAATAGGAAAGCAGTCAGCGTGTCCATAAATGGGTGTGGCTGTGTCAATAAAACTTTATAAAAACAGGTAGTAGGCCAGATTAACGCCTGATTTACCACACACTTACCAGAATTATCTATAGAGAACGCCACACCAACCACATACTATGTCACTCCTCTCCAAAGGGAAAAATAAAACTTTTGATAACGCACGCTGTCTATAAAAGATCCATACTTCTGAAGGTGGCCTGCAGGTGGCATCTGGCCTCTGCCTGCTGTCTGCCTTTATATCTCACCACTCCCTGCCGTGCTGTCCCACTCCTGCGACACAGAACTGTGTCTGGTTCCCCGCACACAACTCTTGTTCCCTGACGTTCCTAGTCTGACATCTTTATCCATGTGCTTCCTCCTGCCCAGAATGACCTACTCACCTTTCCTCTTCACTTGGCTAATTCCTACTTATTCCTACAGAGAAGACGCAGGCCTCCTTCTGGAAGCATTCCGCTGTCCATACAGGATTTGGTGCCGTCCCCTGCTTCCCAAGAGTCCCTGTTCATCTCTATCATTGTTAGTACAGCACTGGGTTATCATTATCTGCTTGTCTCCCCCATGAACTATGAGTTCCTCAACAGAAGTTTTTCTGTGTCTTATCCACCTTTCAATCCAATGCCCAGAGTTTTCTTAGCACATAGTAGAAACCGTACACACTTTAAGATATTTATTAAATGCATGCATGTTTGAATGAAAGCAATGAACTAGTTTGATTTTAAAAAGAGACTGTATATATGGAACAGGGCTTGAATACTATCATTGTGCCACATACATCTTTTGTTTTATATATATATGTACACACACACACACACATATATATACATACCTCAGGTCTGAATCCCATCTCCATGGCAAGATTATCCGTTCCAGAAAGTTTGTATGGGCTTCTTTCATGCCCCTCAGAGGCTGTGGTTCTGGGCCCATTCTGGGAATCATGGAAACACTTTTTCACTTTTAAACTAATATAATTTATTCCAAAGATCAGGTTTTAATATGAGCATTTAAATGCCAAACCAAACAGGAAATTACTGTTACTTTCTAAAATACTTTTTCTAAATAAACTTATATCTCATCCACTTTCTGTGTGAGATTTTGTGCTTAAGAAAAGCAACATCTTTTGTTTATCCTGTCTTTAGGATAACATACTTATTTCTATTTTTGGATGAACATTTGTTGATCATTTTATCACATGATAAGAATATATATTGAAAATACAATTTGAGTTCATATGACGAACTAGAAAAAAGCCATGTAGAATAGAAGAAAGAAAAGTTAGGAGTCAGACAGATGTGCTTTTGCAAATCTAGTCATGAGAATTTAAGCACATTTTCTAAATGCTAAAACAGAAAAATTAATAGCCAGCACATAGGGTTTGAAAGAAAACTGAGTGATATAACAAATGATAAAACACAATCTTGCCCAATGAACAGCAACTAGAGGCAGCAACTAGAGAAGCAGCAGTAGCCGTAACAGAGGTAGTAGTTTTTGTTATTAAATATCAACTTTTATGACCTGGCTTAAGTCCAAAAATCTACGTAGTATTTTCCTCTGCACAAAGCTGCTTCTTAGAGAAATGAGTTGAAAATAAATGAGTGTGAAATCCCTTTAAAATGGTATGGGAAAATAATGTTTAAGATTATTCATTAAGCTGTACACCTGAAACATTGTAAATCAACTATACGTCAATTTAAAAATTTTTTTTAAGATTATTCGTTAAATATTCATCTGACATATCTTTGCTTAACACCTATGAAATGCATAGCAGAAGGTTAATCACTGTGGAAGGTATAAAAATAAGATAGGATCTCTGCCCTCAAGAAGCTTCCATTCCTAGGGACATCCCTGGTGGTCCAGTGGTTAACACTCCGTGCTTCAGATGCAGGGGGCACAGGTTCGATCCCTGGTCGGGCACTAAGATCTCACATGCCACTCGGCGCAGCCAAAAAAGAAAAAAAAAAATAGGAAGTTTCCGTTCTAATAAAGGAGAGACACACATATAAACCATGATATTGCAAGCCAGAATAGGATTAAATGCCAAGCAACAGTGTAAAGAAAGACCAAAGAATTCAAACAATGGATAGATTACTTCCAACTTTACAGAAATGAGCTTTTTTTTTTTTTCTCGAAATGAGTTTTATATAAGTTAGAATTAGAGAATCGCAGGCAAAAAAATGTGTAAAGGTAAACCTTAATGGACAAATACCCATAGACATACGAGCCTCTGTCCATGGAAAAGCACTCATTTGACCCTGGTAATGAGATTTGAGATTTTAAATGAACAGCCGCTCCAACACTTAGGGAAAATCGACACACTGCCAATATTTTCACATACATGTACTTTTGAATAACATGACATTATTGCCCACTGAATCTGTATGAACCCTGCACACATGCATATACAAACAATGTGTGTATTATATTATCAAGACTACTCTGGGACTTCCCTGGTGGCGCAGTGGTTAAGAATCCGCCTGCCAATGCAGGAGACATGGGTTCGAGTCCTGGTCCAGGAAGATCCCACATGTCGCAGAGCAACTAAGCTCGCATGCCACAACTACTGAGCCTGCGCTCTAGAGCCCGTAAGCCACAACTGCTGAGCCTGCGAGCCACAACTACTGAAGCCCACGTGCCTAGAGCCCATGCTCCACAACAAGAGAAGCCACCGCAATGAGAAGCCCGTGCACAACGAAGAGTAGCCCCCACTTGCCACAACTAGAGAAAGCCCATGCACAGCAACGAAGACACAATGCTGAGAGATTGGTTCAAGATGGTGGAGTAGAAGGACGTGCTCTCACTCCCTCTTGCAACAACACCAGAATCACAACTGCTGAACAATCATCGACAGGAAGACACTGGAACTCACCAAAAAAGATACCCCACATCCAAAGACAAAGGAGAAGCCACAATGAGATGGTAGGAGGGGCACAATCACAATAAAATCAAACCCCAAACTGCTGGGTGGGTGACTCACAAACTGGAGAACACATACCACAGAAGTCCACCCACTGGAGTGAAGGTTCTGAGCCCCACGTCAGGCTTCCCAACCTGGGGGTCCGGCAACGGGAGGAGGAATTCCTAGAGAATCAGACTTTGACAGCTAGTAGGATTTGATTGCAGGACTTTGACAGGACTGGGGGAAACAGAGACTCCACTCTTGGAGTGCACACACAAAGTAGTGTGCTCATCAGGACCTAGGGGAAGGAGCAGTGACCCCATAGGAGACTGAACCAGACCTACCTGCTAGCTCTGGAGGGTCTCCTGCAGAGGCGGGGTGTGGCTATGTGTCACCGTGAGGACAAGGACACTGGCAGCAGAAGTTCTGGGAAGTACTCCTTGGCGTGAGCCCTCCCAGAGTCTGCCATTAGCCCCACCAAAGAGCCCGGGTAGGATCCAGAGTTGGGTCGCCTCAGGCCAAACAACCAACAGGGAGGGAACCCAGCCCCACCCATCAGCAGACAAGTGGATTAAAGTTTTACTGAGCTCTGCCCACCAGAGCAACACCCAGCTCTACCCACCACCAGTCCCTCCCATCAGGAAACTTGCAAAAGCCTCTTAGATAGCCTCATCCACCAGAGGGCAGACAGCAGAAGCAAGAAGAACTACAATCCTGCAGCCTGTGGAACAAAAACCACATTCACAGAAAGACAGACAAGATGAAAAGGCAGAGGGTTATGTACCAGATGAAGGAACAAGATAAAACCCCAGAAAAACAACTAAATGAAGTGGAGATAGGCAACCTTCCAGAAAAAGAATTCAGAATAATGATAGTGAAGATGATCCAGGACCCCGGAAAAACAATGGAGGCAAAGATCGAGAAAATGCAAGAAATGTTTAACAAAGATCTAGAAGAATTAAAGAACAAACAAACAGAGATGAACAACACAATAACTGAAATAAAGACTACACTAGAAGGAATCAATAGCAGAATAACTGAGGCAGAAGAACGGATAAGTGACCTGGAAGACAGAATGGTGGAATTCACTGCTGCAGAACAGAATAAAGAAAAAAGAATGAAAAGAAATGAAGACAGCCTAAGAGACCTCTGGGACAACATTAAACGCAACAACATTCGCATTATAGGGGTCCCAGAAGGAGAAGAGAGAGAGAAAGGACCCGAGAAAATATTTGAAGAGATTATAATCGAAAACTTCCCTAACATGGGAAAGGAAATAGCCACCCAAGTCCAGGAAGTGTAGAGAATCCCACACAGGATAAACCCAAGGAGAAACACGCTGAGACACATAGTAATCAAATTGGCAAAAAATAAAGACAAAGAAAAATTATTGAAAGCAGCAAGGGAAAAACGACAAATAACATACAAGGGAACTCCCATAAGGTTACCAGCTGATTTCTCAGCAGAAACGCTACAAGCCAGAAGGGAGTGGCATGATATACTTAAAGTGATGAAAAGGAAGAACCTACAACCAAGATTACTCTACCCAATAAGGATCTCATACAGATTCAGTGGAGAAATCAAAAGCTTTACAGACAAGCAAAAGCTAAAAGAATTCAGCATCACCAAACCAGCTCTACAACAAACGCTAAAGGAACTTCTCTAAGTGGGAAACACAAGGGAAGAAAACGACCTACAAAAACAAACCCAAAACAATTAAGAAAATGGTCATAGGAACATACATATCGATAATTACCTTCAACGTGAATGGATTAAATGCTCCAACCAAAAGACACAGGCTTGCTGAATGGATACAAAAACAAGACCCATATATATGCTGTCTACAAGAGACCCACTTCAGACCTAGTGACACATTCAGACTGAAAGTGAGGGGATGGAAAAAGATATTCCATGCAAATGGAAATCAAACGAAAGCTGGAGTAGCAATACTCATATCAGATAAAACAGACTTTAAAATAATGTTACAAAAGACTAGGAATGACACTACATAATGATCAAGGGATCAATCCAAGAAGAAAATATAACAATTATAAATATATATGCACCCAACATAGGAGGACCTCAATACATAAGGCAAATGCAAACAGCTATAAAAGAGGAAATCGACAGTAACACAATAAGAGTGGGGGACTTTAACACCTCATATACACCAATGGACAGATCATCAGACAGAAAATTAATAAGGAACACGAGCTTTAAATGACACAATACACCAGATAGATTTAATTGATATTTATAGGACATTCCATTCGAAAACAGCAGATTACACTTTCTTCTCAAGTGCACACTGAACATTCTCCAGGGTAGATCACATCTTGGGTCACAAATCAAGCCTTGTTAAATTTAAGAAAATTGAAATCATATCAAGCATCTTTTCTGACCACAATGCTATGAGATTAGAAATCGATTATAGGGGAAAAAAATGTAAAAAACACAAACACAGGGCTTCCCTGGTGGCGCAGTGGTTAGGAATCCGCCTGCCAATGCAGGGGACACGAGTTCGAGCCCTGGTCCGGGAAGATCTCACGTGCCGCGGAGCAACTAAGCCTGTGCGCCACAACTACTGAGCCTGCACTCTAGAGCCCACGAACCACAACTACTGAGCCCACGAGCCACAACTACTGAGCCCGTGTGCCACAACTACTGAAGCCCACGCTCCTAGAGCCCGTGCTCTGCAACAAGAGAAGCCACCACAATGAGAAGCCCACGCACCGCAAGGAAGAGTAGCCCCCACTCGCCACAACTAGAGAAAGCCCGCGCGTAGCAACGAAGACCCAACGCAGCCAAAAATAAGATAAATAAAATAAATAAATTTATAAATAATAAATTAAAAAATTTAAAAAAATACAAACACATGGAGGCTAAACAATACGTTACTAAATAACTAAGAGATCACTGAAGAACTCAAAGAGGAAATCAAAAAATACCTAGAGACAAATGACAATGAAAACACGATGATCCAAAACCTATGGGATGCAGCAAAAGCAGTTCTAAGAGGGAAGTTTATAGCTATACAAGCCTACCTCAAGAAACAAGAAAAATCTCCAATAAACAATCTAACCTTAACCTAAAGGAACTAGAGAAAGAAGAACAAACAAAACCCAAAGTTAGCAAAAGGAAAGAAATCATAAAGATCAGAGCAGAAATAAATGAAATAGAAACAAAGAAAACAACAGCAAAGATCAATAAAACTAAAAGCTGGTTCTTTGAGAAGATAAACAAAATTGATAAACCATTAGCCAGACGCATCAAGAAAAAGAGGGAGAGGACTCAAATCAATAAAATTAGAAATGAGAAAGGAGAAGGTACAACAGACACTGCAGAAATACAAAGCATCCTAAGAAACTACTACAAGCAACGCTATGCCAATAAAATGGACAACCTGAAAGAAATGGACAAATTCTTAGAAAGGTATAACCTTCCCAGACTGAACCAGGAAGAAACAGAAAATATGAACAGACCTATCACAAGTAATGAAATTGAAACTGTGATTAAAAATCTTCCAACAAACAAAAGTCCAGGACCAGATGGCTTCACAGGTGAATTCTATCAAACATTTAGAGAAGAGCTAAAGCCCATCCTTCTCAAACTCTTCCAAAATACTGCAGAGGAAGGAACACTCCCAAACTCATTCTATGAGGCCACCATCACCCTGATACCAAAACCAGACAAAGACACTACAAAAAAAGAAAATTACAGACCAATATTACTGATGAATATAGATGCAAAAATCCTCAACAAAAAACTAGCAAACAGAATCCAACAACACATTAAAAGGATCATACACCATGATCAAGTGGGATTTATCCCAGGGATGCAAGAATTCTTCAGTATACGCAAATCAATCAATGCGATACACCATATTAACAAATTGAAGAAGAAAAACCATATGATCATCTCAATAGATGCAGAAAAAGCTTTTGACAAAATTCAACACCCATTTATGATAAAAACTCTCCAGAAAGTGGGCATAGAGGGAGCCTATCTCAACATAATAAAGGCCATATACAACAAACCCACAGCAAACATCTTCTGAATGGTGAAAAACTGAAAGCATTTCTTCTAAGATCAGGAACAAGACAAGGATGTCCACTCTCGCCACTATTATTCAACATAGTTTTCGAAGTCCTAGCCATGGCAATCAGAGAAGAAAAAGAAATAAAGGGAATACAAATTGGAAAAGAAGAAGTAAAACTGTCACTGTTTGCAGATGATATGATACTATACATAGAGAATCCTAAAGATGCCACCAGAAAACTACTAGAGCTAATCAATGAATTTGGTAAAGCTGTATGATACAAAATTAATGCATGGAAATCTCTTGCATTCCTATACACTAATGATGAAAAATCTGAAAGAGAAGTTAAGGAAACACTCCCATTTACCACTGCAACAAAAAGAATAAAATACCTAGGAATAAATCTACCTAGGGAGACAAAAGACCTGTATGCAGAAAACTATAAGATACTGTTGAAAGCAATTAAAGATGATACCAACAGATGGAGAGATACACCATGTTCTTGGATTGGAAGAATCAATTTTGTGAAAATGACTATACTACCCAAAGCAATCTACAGATTCAATGCAATCCCTCTCAAACTACCAATGGCATTTTTTACAGAACTAGAACAAATAATCTTAAAATTTGTATGGAGACACAAAAGACCCTGAATAGCCAAAGCAGTCTTGAGCGAAAAAAATGGAGCTGGAGGAATCAGACTCCCCGACTTCAGACTATACTACAAAGCTACAGTAATCAAGACAATATGGTACTGGCACAAAAACAGAAATATAGATCAACAGAACAGGATAGAAAGCCCAGAGATAAACTCACGCACCTATGGTCAACTAAACTATGATAAAGGAGGCAAGGATATACAATGGAGAAAAGACAGTCTCTTCAATAAGTGGTGCTGGGAAAACAGGACAGCTACACGTAAAAGAATGAAATTAGAACGCTACCTAAAACCATACATAAAAATAAACTCAAAATGGATTAGAGACCTAAATGTAAGACTGGACACTATAAAACTCTTAGAGGAAAACATAGGAAGAACACTCTTTGACATAAATCACAGTAAGATCTTTTTTGATCCACCTCCTAGAGTAATGGAAATAAAAACAAAAATAAACAAATGGGACCTAACGAAACTTAAAAGCTTTTGCAAAGCAAACTACAAACAAGATGAAAAGACAACCCTCAGAATGGGAGAAAATATTTGCAAATGAATCAACGGACAAAGGATTAATCTCCAGAATATATAAATAGCTCATGCAGCTCAATATTAAAAAAACAAACAACCCAATCCAAAAATGTGCAGAAGACCTAAATAGACATTTCTCCAAAGAGGACATACAGATGGCCAAGAAGCACATGAAAAGATGCTCAACATCACTAATTATTAGAGAAATGCAAATCAAAACTACAATGAGGTATCACCTCACACGTCATCAGAATGGACATCATCAGAAAATCTACAAACAACAAATGCTGGAGAGGGTGTGGAGAAAAGGGAACCCTCTTGCACTGTTGGTGGGAATGTAAATTGATACAGCTGCTATGGAGAACAGTATGGAGGTTCCTTAAAAAACTCAAAATAGAATTACCATATGACCCAGCAATCCCACTACTGGGCATATACCCAGAGAAAACCATAATTCAAAAAGCCGCATGCACCCCAATGTTCATTGCTGCTCTATTTACAATAGCCAGGTCATGGAAGCAACCTAAATGCCCATTGACAAATGAATGAATAAAGAAGATGTGGTACATATATACAATGGAATATTACTCAGCCATAAAAAGGAACGAAATTGGGTCATTTGTAGAGACGTGGATGAATCTAGAGACTGTCATACAGAGTGAAGCAAGTCAGAAAGAGAAAAACGAATATCGTATATTAACGCATGTATGTGGAACCTAGAAAAATGGTACAGATGAACCGGTATGCCAGGCAGAAAAAGAGACACAGATGTAGAGAACAAATGTCTGGACACCAAGGGGGGAAAGCCGTGGTGGGGTGAGGATGGTGGTGTGATGAATTAGGCGACTGGGATTGACATGTACACACTGATGTGTGTAAAATGGATGACTAATAAGAACCTACTGTATAAAAATATAAAATAAAATTCAAAAAAAAAAAAAAAGACTTAGGATATGTAACATCCACATACAATGCAGGGTCCTTGACTGGATCCTGGGACAACTGAGGAAATGTGAATATGATCTGGATATTAGATAATATAAGGTATTGTTGTCAATTTTGTTAAGTGTGATAAAGTTATTGTGGTTATGTAAACAGAAAAAGACTTTTTTAGAGATGCACACTAAAATATTTAGGGGAGAAATGTCTGCCATTAAAATATTCTTACAAAAAAACAGATGAAGCAATTATAGTCAAATGTTAATAAATGTTAACTATTAATCCAAAAAAAAAAACCCAATGCAGCCAAAAATAAAAAATAAACAAGTAAATTTATTAAAAAAAGAAACAAAAAACTGCCCTGCCATGCAATTGCTTGTGCTTCCATTTACACTTTCCACCTTCATAAGCCTTGGAAAGGATAGTGTCCCTTCCCATAAATCCTGCTCTTTCGCTCCCTCTCTCACTCAGCCTTACTTCTCCCCTGACAAGGAGCAACTTAACTTGAGTGGTAAGTGGAGGAGAGAACCTGATACTTGATGACTCCACTCCTTCCTCTCTCTGCCTTTATTTAGGGAGCTGGCTGCCCGCACAAAGCCTGTGTCCTCCTCTGTTCCCTGTGTGATCACGTCCTCAAGGACGATGTGGCCAAGTCTGCAATTTCTGTGCTCCTGTGACTCTGGTGGGTGCGTGAACCTCATTTTGGAATTCAGTATCACAAAGCCCATTTGCCTAAGCTGCTCAAAGCCACATTCTCCAGTATCAGAAGGTAAAGCTGATTTATTACTGGTAAAGTAATAAAAATTGTGTTTTAATCTACACCTGCCTGACTCCTTTGCCTCATCTGCTAAAAATGGGTTCACAGCTCCACCCAGCAAGAAGGGTCAAGTTCATCAGGCCCCTTCGAAAGCCAGTATGCTGGAGCACAAATTCAGGCTCAGATATTCTGTAAGAACTCTTCCAATTCCAAAACGAAGTCCAGGACTTACACTCCTGCCTGTCTGCTGGAGGCAGCTGAGATGGAGACAGGACATCATAGACTCACAGATTCTAGAAGTGGAAGGAAAATAAGATCGTCTGTTGACAGCTTTTCCGTGAGCAACCTGAAACCCAGAGAAGGAAGCCAACATGGCTCTGGCAGGACCAGCACTGGGACTCAGGCGTCCTGACTCCCACCCAGTCTGGTGAGAACTTTATCTGAGGAAAACCTCCGTTTTACTCAGCCTCACTCATTCCTGAAGGAGAAACAGAACAGACTGTCTTCCAGAGCGTGTTTCTCCAAACGATCCCTACCTTTTCCCACACATATATGTTGACTCATGACATCACAGAAGAAGAAGTGGGTATTTGGCCGCTGAAGGCAACATCACTCTTAAATACTTTTCTCTCGGTCATCTTTGCTCCATCAGAGAAAAAGCCTAATTTCCTGTAATCACCTAGGTAACTGAAGACATGTCAGCCGATGATTCATGATCACCAACCTCAAAAGAGCCCTTAACATTGTTTCCTCTGTCGGTGACTCTGTCACTCTTGTAACTGCTCTAAGCCCCAGACAGGCATCTCCCGCACTCACAGGTGGTCCTTCCTCCTTCTCGGGCACGTTGAAGACCCCAGACAGCAACGCCCTCTCCTCCCACATTCACCTGGCCAAACCCAGCTGTATGTGTGCCCAGCCCCTCCGTCTTCCCTCCAGTTACAGCAGACACGTACCCCTCAACCCACCTCTGGCCACTCTTCCCATCAATGCTCATATCCCACGCCCCTCCCACCTTCCCAGGTAAAATGCCACCATCAGTTCTCTCTCCCCTCTCCTGTTTGCTCTGCTGTTCTCTCTCATCTGGATCCTGCCCATCGACATTTCAGCTCAAACCTCTTCCAAACAAAAACAGAAAAAATGCCCTTTCAGTGCCACACCCACTTCCACTGTGACCACATTCAGGGCCTGGTCAGATCACTCAGAGGACTAAGTACTGAGGTACTCTTTCCCACACGTAAAGCAAACAGTAAAACAACGCACAGCAAGCCAGATAGAACTATGAGTTTTTGGTAACGACTCCTTTAGTTCATTGTTTCCAATTGTCAAGCACTAAATTCTCTCCACATTTCTTCTGTTGTGCGGCTCCTACTCTGCTACGAGCTTTGCCTTAAGCACCTACTCAGTCTGCTCAATGGGTAATCCAGAATTTGCCCATTCTCTCTTATATTCACAACCAAAGGAACTGGATTTTCTATAACTTGCCGTCTTCCTCATTTCTCCTCCCACCATTACATCGATCTGGTTTCTGCCCTAATCACTCCACCAGAAGGCCTATTACTGAGCATCTAAGGCCTATCACTGACTTCTAAGCATCTAATGGCTATCTCTCAAGTCCTCATCTTATTCCACCTCTCAGTAGACTTTGACTCTACTGACCTCTTGCTTTTCTTTTTGAACTACTCTTTTTTCGTAGCTTTTGTGCGTCTGGTTTTTCTCCTCCTTGTCTGACTGCTCCCTCCTCTATGAGCCTTTAAAAGTGAGAGAACCTAAGGGCTCTTTCTAGATCCTCTTCTGGTTTTACTTTATAGGCTTTCTCCAGGCAATGCCATCCAGTCCTACGGTTTCAGCTACCATGAATTTTTAGGAGAACTCTACAATTTATCATTCAAACCAGAGCATTTTTTTCAGAGTAAAGGAGGGGTACTATTAGCAATTATGCCCAGACTGTGCTGGGCCAACTTGAATACACGGTCACCCTATCTCTATGCCAAAGAGCCCCAAATGTGCTTCCCCAGTGAAAACCTCTCCTCTGAGCTCCAGACTCAAAGACCGAGTTGCCCACTCACTATATGCACTTGGATTCATTAATCCACGCTTCTAACAAATACTGAGAATCTACCATAGGTCGAGCACTGTTGCAGGAACTGATGATACAACAGTGAACAAAGCAGACACAGCTCCTGTCCTCATCACGCTTCAGTTCTCTTTGGGGAGAGAGAAACGAAAGCACAAACGTATAAAAACAGACATTTTTCACCAGGATGAATGCTATGGAGAAAAATTAAGTGGGAGAAGGGGATAGGGAGTGTTGGGAAGAAGATGGAACACACGCTATTTAGTGTGATCAGATAAGGCCTCGCTGAGAAGGTGATGCTTGAGAAAAAGCCTGAAAAGGGTAAAGAAGCAATGAAAGCGGACATCTGAGCAGAGGGAACAAAAGGTGCAAAATCCTGTAAGTGGCAATGTGCGCGGCACCCTCGAGAAACAGTGATGACACCACGTGGGTCAGGCTGAGAGAACAAGGGGGAGAGCAGGGAGATAGATCAGAATGCTAACAGGAAGCCTAGAGTGCACAGGGCCTTGGAGGCAACTGTAAGGATTCTGGCTCTTACTCTGAAGAAATGCGAAGCCACTGGAGGGTTCTGAGCAGAGGAATGACATGATCTGACTTGTGTTTTTAAAATGCTGCTCTGGGCGTGGGGCTGGGAGTAGAAGCAGGGGGCCCAGTTAGGAGGCCGGCAAGGTAGTCCAACGGGACAGTTATGGCGGCTCTGACCAAGTATTAGCTGTGAACCTGGTAAAAGGTGATCAGATTCCATACACATTTTGAAGATGGAGCCAAGAGAATTCGCTGATGGTTGGACATAGTGTTTGAGAAGAAAAACGGAAGTCAAGGATAACCCCCAGGTTTTTGGCCAGGGTGACTAGAAAGATGACGCTTCCGTTTTCTCAGATGGAGAAAACTTCAGAAGGAGCAGGTCCAGAAACGAGGAGCAGAGACTCACTTGGGAACATGTTAAATCTGAGACATGCATTAGACATCCAAGAGGAGCTCTTAAGTAACCAGCTGGATATACAAGTCTAGAGCTCAGGGAGAGGTCTAGGCTGGAGATAAAGACTAGGGAGTTTGCAGATCTATACATGGTACTTAAAGCCACACACCTGGACAAGATCACTAAAGAAGTGGAGGTAGAGGAGAGGTCCAAGAAATGAGATCCGGGCACACAGGGAGGTGAGGAAGAACAAGGAAAGGAGACTGGGAGGAGCATCTGGAGGATGGGAGTAAAACCAAGAGAATGTGATACTTGAAAACCAAGAGAAGACAGTTTCAAGGTGGAAAGAGTGATTTGCTATCAAATTGATCTCTGGCATTGATATTAAATGCTACCAATAGGTCCAATAAAATGAGGGTTGAAATTGACATGGAGGTCACAGTGACCTTGATACATTCAGGATGAATAAAGTACCAAGTATGAAAGTCTGATTAAAGTGGATGGAGAATTAGAGGAGATAATACAGAGACAGTGAATACAAACAACTCGTTTGAGGAGTTCCACTGTTAAGAGGGGGAAAGAAAATGGACATGAGCCAGAGAGAAAAGTGAGGTCAAGAGAAGATTTTGGTGGAAGAGAAGAGTGATGATGCAGGGGAGAGAGGAGAGAATTTCTGAGTGTTGCCGTTGCCCTTGCCCTTGGGTGGTCCCATCCTAGGAGGAAATGGGATCACAAGTGAAGAGGTTAGCCTTTGCTAGGGTAAGCTTAGTTCCTCTGTACTAAGAGAAGAAAAGGCACAAGAAATGATTACAGACACCTAGAGGCGGGTAGACGTGATGGCGGGAGTTCATGGACATTCTCTTCTGATTGCTTCTGTTTCTCAGTGCGGCGGGATGCAAGCTCATCCGCTTAGAGTGAGAAGTGGAGAAGAAAGATTTGAGGTGTGGTCAGTATGAAACAATCACCAAGGAGAGTTGAAGAGTGAGTACTAGTGAAAGCCAGTATGATTTTCAGGCAGCATTATGGGTATGTTTGATATTAACGCTCATATAAATTGAGCCCATTCAGCATGGCTTTGTGTTTTTCTCCAGAATGAGGGCAGGTAAGGAGCAAGTAGAGAACTGAATTTAAGTAGGATTGTGTTTTCTCCAAGAAGAGAGAATGAAGCAAGAGAAGGTCAAGGGAGTCGAGCATGTATGCAAAGAGGTGATGATAATGATGCTACGGAAGGAACAGAAATTGAATAAAGTGGTCAATGAGATCAGAAAAGAGTGAGAAGCCATGAAACCATGAGAGATCAATAGACTATAGGGACTGGTGGGAAAAGCAACACTGGAGTAGTGGTACTAAAGAGAGTGAGATGGAAACATAAGAACTGGTGGTAATAGGGTGATTGGAATTGACATTAAGGAGGGCTACAGTTATTAGTAATGGCAGGCTCAACATGTCCAAGATAAACCTATGATCCTCTTCCAGCATTTCCTATCTTAGTAAATGAAGTCACCAAGCTTTTCCTTTGCTGCATGCAATGCATCACTACATCTTGTCCATTTGACCCCTTATAGAATTCCCAAAGCTGTCTGCTTCTCTCTTTTCACCTGCTACTCTGCATATCCAAGCTACCATCATCCCTTGCTTGGACAATTGTAACAGCCTTTTGGTTGGTCTCCTCATATCTGCTCTGACCCCAACTATAGCCAGAGTAATCTCTTCAAAACAAATAATCATGTGCCCTATTAATTAAAACTTCAATGGCTTTCTATTGTTCTTAGGGTGAAGACCAAGATTTGTAACGTAGCCCACTGGGCACCTGCACTGTCTAGTCACCGCCTCCTTCTCCAGCCCTATCTTGTACTGTTCTCCCTTTCACTCTGCGCTCTAGATATGCTGGGATTTTTGTCTTCAAATATACCGTACTTCCTCTGACACCAGAGACTTTGCCGATTGCCTTTGTGAAAATCCCCATCTCCTCCCTAGTTAATGCCTTCATGTCCTTCAGATTTCAACTTAAGTGCCCTTTCTTCAAGGCCCACTTCTCTGACTACACAGTATCAACTGGGGTCCCCTGTCATAATTTTTCTTTTACTATGCTGCCCCAGTTTTCTTTAATCATGCATGGATCACGAACTCCAGAATAGCAACAACTGTATCTGTTTTTATTCATTGCTGTGTCCTAGTACCTAGGACAAGCTGACACATAATTCTGTCCTTTAAAGGACCACTTAACCTTGTTACACTGATAGTCATATAGGCCATATTATTGCCTCTGCTATTAAAATCTTGAATTCAGTGAATTCCTTAATGCTTTGCTTCCCACACGGAAAGCTCTGAAAATTCAATAAAACCATCCCTCCCACCAAAAATGCCAAAATTCATTTAAATATTGTATAAAGCTTTGAAACCAACAAATGGTCTCTGATAAATACTCTGACATTTATAATCGCTTTGGTAAAGACATTGTCTTACTTGTATCATCAACTTTCTAATTTTTGATCGCTTCCAAAATGCTTTCACATGCATTACTCAATTGATTCCCCCAACAAATCTATAAAGGTTGGTGAATATAGCTGGGGTTCCAGACACGCTGACAAATGACCAAAAGAGACTGTTACCTTAGTATGGGGCCCACGTCAAAACAAAGCCCATTCATTCCAGGAGGCAGGAGGACTATCTCCTAAGGATATCTGCAAGAAAAATATACCCATTTAAAATGCTATTTCAATTCCACAGGTTATCCATTCATCAAGCCCCTGTAGGATGTGTCTCACAAGTCTTTTTAGTGTGACATCAGGGGACATTTCACTTCCTGCCGCACAGTTTGAGTCACTGTAAATGATTCCCCCAAAGAGAGCAAACAAGTGATAAAGATACACGCTGGACAACAAAAACAACCATTTATTAGACAGTCACACTGTCCTTTGTCATAATTGCTTTCAGCAGTTTGAAATATATTCTGATTAACCCCACACAGATAGGGACATGGTTCTGCATTTACTTGCCTAAAGGAAGTAACTATTTTGAAATATTCCTGATTTAACTTCTTTTTTTACAAGAATTGTGAGTCAAATAAAAAACAACATTCAGATGAGTTCTCTCACAAACGCTCACTTTTGTTTAGGCCATTTCTTCAAACGTCTTCAAATTTTATTCTAAAATGATCAAATTTCTACATAGCTGACTTTATGTGTCAACCTGGCAAGATTATGGTGACTAACTGCTTGGTCAAACATCTGGTTTTCAAGTTGCTGTGAAGGTATTTTTTGGATGTGATTGACATTTAGAATCATTGACTTTACAGTGAGCAGAGGGCTTCCCTGGTGGCACACTGGTGCCTGTCAGTGCAGGGGACACGGGTTCGAGCCCTGGTCCGGGAAGATCCCACACGCCACGGAGCAACTAAGCCCATGCGCCACAGCTACTGAGCCTGCGCTCTAGAGCCCGCGAGCCACAACTACTGAGCCCGTGTGCCACAGCTACTGAAGCTTGCGTGCCTAGAGCCCGTGCTCTGCAACAAGAGAAGCCACCACAATGAGAAACCCGGGCACCAAAACGAAGAGTAGCCCCTGCTCGCCACAACTAGAGAAAGCCCACGCGCAGCAACGAAGACCCAACACAGCCAAAAATAAATAAATAAAATAAATTTTTAAAAATACTCTTTAAAAAAAAGTAAAATAAAGTGAGCAGATTATCCTCCATGACACAGGTGGGCCTCATTCAATCAGTTGAAGGCCTTAGGAGCAAATGCTGAAGTTTCCCAAAGAAAGAGTTCTGTCTCCAGACGACAACACAGAAATTCTGCCTGCGCTTTTATCTCAGACTCAGAACTGCAACATCAACTCTTCCCTGAATCTCCAGCCTGCCACGTTGCCCTACAGGTTTTGGACTTGCGAGTCCCCCAGTGGGAAAAGTCACCCCCCCGCCCCAAATTTAATAAATTTAATAAATTTAACATCCTCCACTACAACCCTGTCCAAAGCAGGTGTGTACCATCATTCAATGTATTTTCTCTTAAGCCTTTTAAAACATCTTGAGAATGCACAGAACCACACACATACAAAAAATTCATGGTCCTGGTTCTTATTTGTCATAGGATTTTTTTTTTGGTCCTATACATTTGAAAGATAGTTTTTTAGAGAATATATCCATGAATATACCCTTGATTAAAGAAGAATTAGAAATGACTAAAAGAAGAATGTATTAGTCAGGGTTCTTCAGAGAAACAGAACCACCCTTATGACCTCATTTAACCTTAATTGCCTCCCTAAATACCTTATTTTCAAATACAGTCACATTGAAGATCAGGGCTTCAACATATGAATTTTGAGGGGACCCAGTTTGGTCCATACACACTTTAAGAAACTAGAAAAAGAAGGGCAAATTAAACCCAAAGCTAGCAGAAGGCAGGAAATAATAAGGATTAGAACAGAGGTAAGTGAAATAGGGAATCAATGAAACCAAATGTCTGTTCTTAGAAAAAAAATTAACAAAATTGACAGACAAACTTTAACTAGACTGAGAAAGAAAAAAGAAGATGCAAATAACTAAAATCAGAAATGAAGATGGGGACATTACAACCAACTTTACACAAATAAAAATAAAAGAATGCTATGAATAATTGTTCACCAATAAATTAAATGAAATTGAAAAATGTCCTAGAAACACACAAATTACCGAAACTGACTCAAGAAGGAATAGAAAAACTGCACTGACCTATAACAAGAGATTAAATCAGTGATTAAAAAACAACAACAAAAAACTAGAACTCCCAGCACAGAAAAGCTCTGGACCAGATGACCTATCATATATCTGGCAACATGGTTTTCTTAAAAATGTATACTGTAACATATGATATGTGCGTAAGAATGTATGCGGTATTATTAGTTAGTGGAAAGCACATCCTCAGTGTTTTGAGCTGATTGCCCAGTCTTGTATTTGGGTTCATAAATTTTGTATTTCTTATATTGAGGACAAACTAAGAGTTCATTTTGGCTCTGAAACTTCAAATGACATTTTGATACTCTCTGTAGCTCCAGAGAAATTCCGTAAGTTATACTGATTCAGTAAATGGCTTTCTTTTTTTAGATGAACTGAATATGATGACGTTATCTTTTTCCTTGGCAAAATAATAATAATTTCTAGCTAAAAAGGAACAGAAGAACACTACATGTTTTCAGATTAAGCCTGAGATCTGAAATGCAGTCTCAGTTAAGCTAGGCATTCATCCTCTGTGCTTTCCAAAATTCCCTTTAGATAACTAATGTGTTAAAAATGTAAAGCATTTCTTTTATATTTCCTGTTTTCTTTCATTTTTAATAAATTTTGTTTTTATTGTAAAATCAATAGTCACTTCAAAAATGCAGACATATAAAATAAAAATTTTACCACCCAAAGATAACCACTTTTTTTGTTATATGACTTTCTTCTTTCTTGAGGTACATATATTTTAAATAACTGATCTCAAGTATTTTTGTACTTTGTTTTTGAAAGTGTTTTAGCACAATTTATGACCTGCAGCTTTATTAGGAAACATTATTTTATTAATACAAACTAGTCTCCAACAGTAAAATACCAAATAAAAGTACATCGATCAAAAGCCAGAATCAAAACCTACCATCTCCATGTAAATGACAAACGGAGGATTCTGGCAAAAAGTATCACTTCTCATTTCTAAAAAGTCAAAAATTATATTCTTAAACGTAAATGTAACTACTCATCAAGATATGTTATTTGGGTTTCTTAGTCACTGAACCACACAGCAATACCCCCTCCTGAAATTTCCTCCCCCCAGTTTCACCTCGGGTGGTTCTGGCATGGGAGGGTCCTCGGGGTCAATCTTTGAGCGCCTCAAATATGGAAACAGTGGGACATAGCTGAAGTCCCAGAGCCTGAGAGTGGTTCTTGGTAGACAACGTGCTTAACGACTCGCTGGTTGCAGACACACACACAGAGACACGCAGACACACACACACACACACAGACACAGACACACACACACACAAAGGTTGAAGTTTTCTTTACCTAGCGCGTCACACTGATGGAAAAAATAGAATTGTTAGATAGGAAGGAGGTCAGAGCAGAGCCTAATTACAGTAGAGAAGCAGAGCTCACAGCCAGCGCCAGTAAACGGTGGCTGAATTGGACCAGACGGAATCTGTTTCTCTCATTCATATAAATACAGATGGCGTTCATCTCAACAGGGCCTCTTCCAATCTACAGACCCTGCCGCCACCTTAAGTTTAAGTTCATCCTCAATCACTTGGCACTCAGGAAGCCTTCACCAACGTACCACCGACTTTGTAGCCAGAGTAAATTTGTATACTCTCTGAGCTGCTTGTGTCCTCAGGAAAACAAAAACAAACAAACAAACCAGAAACCTAGCATGGGCTTCACAGAGTCGGGAGGCTTAGATGAGATAGGATAAGGCGTCTGGCACCTGGGAGGCACTCCGGATAGGAGAGATGCTCCTCGTTCCGTCAAGTTGGAAGCCCCAAGGGATGGTCTACTCTGCAGGCACAGAGGGCTTTATTAGAACTGCCTCCTCGTGGCTGTGAAGCCTTGAGCGTAACATGCAAACAGCCAGAGATAATGGAACTTCAAAAAGCTCTACGACTGCTTCGCAGCTCGGCAGGAGCTGGCGAAGCTGCAGCCGCCCAGTGACACTCGATCCCCGAGCAGACAGCTTCTCCTTTAAGCACCTGCGCGTCGGCCGCGGAGGGAGCCCACCGGAAGTCGCGGAGGGAGCCCACCGGAAGTCCAAGAGCGCAGCCACGGCGTCAGATTCTTCCGCCGAGCGCGGCGCTGCGGCCCTCGGCTCGGCCCCCAGTCTACTCCAAATTTCCTCTCTGGCCGCCGCCCGTCTGCTTCAGGCCTCCCGGATGCTGGTTTTCCGGCCAATAGTCCCGGCGACGCTGCCTGCCGGCGCTCGGGCATAAGCCCGGCCAGGACCGCGGAGGGCGGACGCGCGCCGCCGGGACCCCCGGGACCCGCCCCCGAGACCCCCGGGACCCGCTCCCGAGCCACACGCACTTCCGGCGGCGCGGCGGCGGGGACGGAACCCGGCGGGCGGTGATGGACGCGCTGGCGGTCATGATGCAGGACCTCCTGACCCAGAACCGTGCGCTGCGCAGGGAGAACAAAGAGCTCATGGACCAGGTGCGGCGGCTCCTGTGCGAGAAAGCCAACCTGCTGGCCCAGGTGCGCCCGCCCGCCTGCCCGGTGGCTTTTCCCGAGACGTTCAAAGGCGACTCCGCCCGGCTTCCCGAGTTTTTGATCCAAGCGGCGTCTTACATGAGGTTCTTTGAGGCCAGGTTCTCGAACGACATCCTCAAGGTGGCGTTTTTAATCAGCCGCCTCAGTGGGCCGGCCGAGGAGTGGGTTGTCCCCTACATCGAGAGGGAGAGCCCCATCCTGGCACATTACGAGGCCTTCGTGGACGCGCTGAAGCGGGCCTTTGGCAGGAACGGGTAGGAAACGGCAGGGCTGCGAGCCCCACTGACCGGGTCGTGCTTGGCCGTGACTCACAAAGAGCTCTCCAGTCCCCACCTGCTGGGCCCAACCCTTGCGAGGAAGCCCCGCTGCCTTTGCACTCGGCCCAGCAGCGCGGCCACTGGCGGGGGACCTGTTAGCAATTGAACGGACCACCCCGAATCGCCCCCCTGCCACCTGCCGTCTCTGAAAACTGCTGCTGCCCGCCCTGGACGATCTGTGCCAGCCTGGGAAGTGTCTGAGCTTGTCACACGCCCGGGGACACCGATTTGGAGACCTCAGGTCCGGAGACAGCTGCCAGGGTTCGCGTGGCTGGCAGACAAATATTGACACTCCTGCCCCAGGAACCTGTTTTTCACATACTTCGTTTCTGTTCTGAAACCACAACAGGCTCAGAGACTGTGCCTTTTATCAGAAAAGTCCAGGCGCTGAACAGTACATGGAAAACGTATTTACTTTTAAAATGTAAATATGTATCTTACAGCACCATATATTGGGGACTGTACTTGGGGTTACAGGAGAAACAGATGAATAAGACCAAATGTATATCTCCACAGGAACACAAGTGTGAGAAAAAATTCTAAGTGCATATTCTGATGTCTGGTAAAATAATGCTTTCACGTGCAGAGAATGGCGTATTTGCTTCTTGTTTTATGGACTTTTCATATCACAGTTTTAAAATACATGTTAAAAACATGTGCAGCTTACAAAGGAGGCAGAAAACCCAACTTGAGCAATTTCTGTGTTTGCTCCTGAATCTGGCAAAGATGGTGTTTTTAAAGATGCGTGCAACTTGTAGCAAAAAGAAGCGGGGGCAGGGAATGGTGCATTCTTTGAGCTGTATCCACTCACCTTTATTGCCTTGTATTAAATGACTTGGCTGCTTCCTTTTTTGTAAATTACAGTTTTGGTCTCAGTTTTTCTTTTGTAATTAAAGGCATTACTTGATCATTAAAATTTGGTTCAGAATTCTGTGATTCTCTTAGGGCCAAAAAAGGGGAAGAAAAAGGAAGGTCTGAGCCCTCATGTCAAACAAAGTAGTTCTTGAAATCCTCTCAGGACCAAAATCTATAGCTGCCTTTCCTTACATGTCCATGGGTTTTGTCATTCTGGTGGTCAATATAGTTTCACTGAAATAGCTTGAATTCTAGTTACATCTTCATACTAAGAAAAACTCATCACTGCCCCCTTGATGGACATTTCACATACCTAAGGACTGAACTGAAAACCTCTAATTATATTTTTGCACGATTTTATTAAAAGACAGGTTATAGCAATCTAAAATATGACACAAATGAACATATCTATGAAACAGACTCAGACATAAAGAACAGACTTGTGGTTGCAAAGGGGGAGGGGGTCAGGGAGGAAAGGATTGGGAGTTTGGGATTAGATGCAAACTAGTATATATAGGATGGATAAACAACAAGGTCTTACTGTATAGCACAGGGAACTATATTCAATATCCTGTGATAAACCATAATGGAAAATAGTATGAAAAAGTAGTATATCTGAGTCCCTTTGCTGTACAGCAGAAATTGACAACATTGTAAATCAACTATACTTCAATAAAATAAATTTTTAAAAAATAAAATTATTTTCTTGCCATAAAAACTCAGACACAAAGGTCCTTCATACACCTATTTCGCCATGTGGGGATGAGCCAAGATACTACTTGACCACTAAACAACACCCCACAACCTTATGCTCTTCACCCAGTTAATGCTCATTTTGTGCACATGTCAATACACTGTTTAATTCTGCAACTATAAATAACTATAAATGAACTACAATAAAGTTTTTTTAAAAGACAGGTTATAGCAATTATTTTATCATTGCCAGTTAGTATTGTAAGAGTTTATAAGAGACTGGGACCCCCAACACGACTTCTTATAAACAATACTTTTGTGGTACATATGTACTAACAAAATTAATTGATTCTTGGTCCTACTGGCTGTCAATTTCAGAGCAGTGTTTTTCCCACAGTAAAAATAACCTGCAGGATATAGCACCCCCCAAAATTTCAGTAAACCTCACAAGAGCACATATTTGATAGGATACAAAAACTTGCTAATGAAAGATCAGCATCAACATTGAAGAAGTCAAATAGAGCATAACTCAGAAGTCAAGATATCTCATACTTAATTTTCTATAGCTATTTTTTTTTTAAGGGTATCAGATCTCCACCAAAAGGAAAAAACGAGGAAAGTATACAAGTCTTGCTTACAGTTACACAGAGAGACGGGAGGAGGGAGAGAAGGTCACTTACTGGTCAGTGACCTCCACATCATTCCATCTCTGAAATAAGGTCATAACAGATGATGAGTAGTTCATTGCTTTCTTTAGTCTTCTGCTGAATGGTCTCTGGGGAATGTTCCTCATCTGGCCCTTTATCAGGCTTACCTAGAAGGCCAACAGGCCACCGGGGCCTTTCCTCTGGACCCGAGCGATTTCTTTCTCTTCCAGATTGAGGACCTCTTCTGTGTGGGCCTTTAATGTTTGGTATCTTTGGCCTTCCATTCCACTTCTTAATCTGTAATCCTCAGCACACTTCTTCAGCCATTCTTCATTCATGAGATAGCCTTCAGTCACCTCCTGCTTCTCAAATTCCTTGAAAAGTTCAGAGAAATATGCTTCATGGAATTTGTCTGTAGTAAGTTGACCTTTTTCTTTCTGACTTTCTAGATTTCAGCTTCGGCAAGCTTCTTCTGTTTCTGTACCTTCTCCATCACCTGGGTACATCCCTAAAAATCCGATCGTAATTTTCCCCATCTCCGAGCATTTCGCATGGAGCTCCTCATACTTGCTTTTCAATTTCAGGTTCTCCATCTGCATGGCTTTAACTGCAACCTCCAGGTCCTTCTGGGTAAACTGCAGTACATCCATGAATGGGACCAGTGGGCAGGAAAAGGTCCATAGCCTGAGGACACAAGGGGGAGAGTCCATCACAGGGATACCCAGAGCTCCTAAGACAGCAAATGCCACCAGCCTCACTTTAGGTGGTCTTCCTCAGGAAGGCTTGGCATCATGAATGTTGTCTATTTCAGTGGCCACAGAAACCAGTTTATTAGGGCTGTCTTTCAGAAGTGGGTCAAAGGAGGTATAAAGGACTTTCCTCAAAGCAAACTCTTTAGATGAGGACGTTCCAAACTACTCCAAATTCTCCACATCAGCCCCCATGCCTAGAACTATAGCTGGGGCTCTGGAGCCCTCTTCTTGGAGGTCCATGGTAGGCTCTGGCCCGTGCTGAGAAAGGAGAGCAGGGCTCACTGTCCCAACTGCTTATGTGAACCCATGACCCCAAAGAACCCACTACCTGCTGCTCTGAATCTCCTCTGAGGGTGTGTTTCTTATCCTCAAGTGATTCCAATTTGCATCCCAAATGGTGAAGCACTGAGAAAGGACAGATTTTGTCCCCCAGCAGAAAGCCAGGTGAACTTAAGAAGGGGTTCATGCAAAAAAAATTGCACAGTTGTCTAGTTTCTCTTGAGTTTGGCTTGTATGGCTTTACCTGATTTGGGCATTTTGTGATTTTCCAGAAAATCAGGCAACTCTCATATATTCAATCAAGGAATGCACTTGAGAGCCAGATGAGCATAATTCCTCATAATGCTTTTGCTTTTATTTCTATTATGCAAGTTGTTACGATTTGACTGTCTACCCTAAACCAAGGTTCATCTAATATCTTTATTTCAGACATCTTAATTTCCTGCTAACTAAGTGAAGGTAATGTATTAGCAGAGCAGTGACTACCTCTGTAATGCAAACTGCAGATAACTATTAATTCAAGTTCAGTGAAATCCTTCATCTTCCCTAAATCTTTTTCAAGTGGCCTGCTGTCAACAGTTCTCTACAGTGATTCTCAAGCTTTAGGGAACATGAGCCTTGCCTGAGGGATTTGTTAAAAAACACAGATTGCCCGGCCCTAACTCTAGAGTTTCAGATTGAGTGGGTCTGGGTTGGGACCTGAGAATCTGCATTTCTAACCAAAGTTCCTAGGTGATGCTGATGCTGTTGGTGTAAGGGTAAAATAAATTAGAAACGAGAAAAATATCTCGTTCTCCCTGGTGCAAAGAAAAAGAGAGCATTTACTTTAGAAAACTTGCCCTGGTGGGCTCTTTCTCTGCCTTTTGAAATGTATGGAGATCGTTTTAAAGGCTAAATAAGCCTCTTTCCCATTTTACAATCCAGGAATTTCTCTATGAAAGGGGACCCCGGAGCCATCACATAGAACTGGAACCAGCAAGAAGACAGCACCCCTTCCTCCCAGTTTCCTGGGAGTATAAGAGCCTAATTTCAGCAGGTACCTGTCTCCAAATACAAACCTACCTTCTGTCATAAAGATATGAGAAATTTATTTTTCCCTTATTTGAAGGCAGTTAGTCCTCTTATTTGAGAATCAGTCACCCTTTATCTTGAAAACATGGAGGTAATTGGTTTCATCTGCCTGGTTACGTAAATGGGTGCCATTTCTTTTTGTCTTTGCTATCTATCCCCTTAGTGGCTTTTCTGTGATTCACATTACGTTCTGGTTTAATGCTTATTCAAAATAAAACCCTTTTGTTTCTCTTCTATCTTTGTGAAGAGGTTTTCTAGGTTGACAAGGCATTTTGTTCTTAATTATATTTTCCCGACATTGGTCAGGGCTACACTTTGAGAACCACTGCACAACATGAACCTACCTGTAGAATTTTACATTTCTCTCTAGAACTTTACCTTACTGGTTTCAGCCTGTGGCATTTTAGATCTTTGACTTTTTCAGTTTTGATTCTGTCATCCTCCTTACTTGATATCATCTACAAAATTGAGAAATTTATGTTTTCCAAACCATTAGTAAGTTCAGAAAAGAGGCAGCAAGGGTCCCTGTAACATGCAGCGCTTACATTTTTAATCACCAGACAACTCTCTATCATGTTATGTGCTGGTACTGCGGACACAGCTATGAACAAGACAGTCCTGATTCTCCAGGAGCTTATGACTGGGAAGATAAAGAAACAGGCCATTATAATGCAGGACTGCAGCAAGGAGGGGACAAGAAGAGCGGGCCCGTGGTAGCACGAAGTGGCGCCCCTAAGGCAGCCTTGGGGGGTGTTAAGGACTGAATGTTTGTGTTCCTCCAAAATGCATATGTTAAATCCTAACCCCCAATGTGCTGGTATTGGGAGCTGGAGCTTGCGGGGAGGTAACGAGATCCTGAGGGTGGGGCCTGCATAACCCGCATTAGAGCCCTTAGAAGAAAAGACGGGAGAGCTTGCTTCCTCTCTCTGCTCTCTGCCATGTGAAGATACAGGAAGATGGCCATCTGTAAACCAGGATGCAGGCCCTCACCAGGCCCGGGATCTGCCAGCACCTTGATCTTGAACTTCTAATAGACTTGGAGACCACGTCGGCCTGCATACATCTCTGGATTTTAGGCAGCTGGGGCCTGAATTGCATTAATCTAATGAGAAAGGAAAGGGTTTTGGTTTAAGGGGGAGGCAACGGAAGTGGAGAGAGGAGGACAGATTTGAGGTATGTTTTGGAGACAGAAATGGCAGGCCCTACAGATAAATGGATGTGGGAAGTATTTCTTCCTCTCTCCCCAGTCAGGAATATTGCAGATTCCATTTCCATTTTTCTACATCCCCTGTTTTGTTCCTCTCCAAGAGAGGAGGAGAGAATAAAGTGATTGGTCCAAGTTCGCTAGTCTTTGGACATCCTTTTCCTTGTGGATGGATCTGGAGACACTCCCCCTGTGTGCAGACAGAGCTGGTCCTCTGGTTCCTATTGTCGCTCTGCAGTTTGGCACTATGACAACAGACCCCTGACTACATCCCTTCTTACTCCCTTCCAGCCCATTGTCCACACGGGTCATGGTTACTTTTTTAAATTTCCCCAAGTAGTTCAACTGATTTACCTGAAGAGACTTGGAAGTCTATTTTCAGCCTGCAACAACATGGATGTTAGTAAGAAGCGTTTCCAGTCAACTTTCTGCTTCACCTTGATGCAGAAATTATGCCATTTTTATGACATAATATTATCCACACTTCAAGTTTTCCTCACTGGCCTCTGTTTTTTGACGTTACCCCTTTGTCAGGTGACTGTAAATATCTGCATCAAAGAATAAAGCCACACAGAATCTCCAGAATCTCTCATTGAAAAATGAGAAAAGAAGAGGTTGATAGAGATATTTTCCATTTCTGAAAGGCTTATTAAAAATAAAACCCCCCAAATCCATTACAAGTTATGAAAAATGCGTTGACTGACCTTTGAAGTTCAAGCAAGCTCCAGAAGAGCAGGATAATTAAAGAAGACAAGCAAAACGTCCAAGAAAATATATGAAGCTTGAATAATCAGCATGTTTAAAATAAATAATTTATCTTTATGAGTTATTGATGATCTTATAATTCATGAATGCTAAGAAAAACATAACAAGGAGTGATTTGTAAAAGGTCATCAAAACCAAGTAAGAACACAACCAGCTCATTGCTTATCTTGCAACTGATTAAAGTTCTAAAAGGGAAGGAAAAAAAGCAAAACAGGGGGGTGGGATGGGTAACAGAAAGGGGTCTGTACTTGATTGCAAAATGTCTCCCCCAAATTTTTGTCCGCCCAAGAACTCAGGATGTGACCTTATACAGAAATAGGATCTTTGCAGGTTTAATTAGTTAAGTTAAATTGAGGTCATGTTGGATTAGGATAGGTCCTAAATACAGTAAGACTGGTGTCCTTATAAGGGGAGAGGATGCAGAGAGAGCCACAGACACACGCAGGGAAGAAAGGCGCGTGGCAACAGAGGCAGAGATTGAGCAATGCAGGGGCAGGTCAAGGATGCCAAGGATTGCTGGCCTCCACCAGAAGCTGGGAGAGACGCATGGGAACCTCAGAGGGAGCATGGCCCTACTGAAACCTTGATTGAGGCCCCCAGAACTTCAGGAGAATAGATTTCTGTTCTTTTAAGCCACCCAGTTTGTGGTATTTTGTTATGGCAGCCCTAGTACACTAATACAGAAAAAAAGAAAGAAAAGAAGGGAGGGAGGGAGGGAGAAGTGGAGGGAAGAGGAGAGGGGAGGGGAGGGGGGAAGGAATGAAGGAAGGAAGGAGGGAACAAATTAGTACGGATTTCAGAAAGTAAATAATGCCTTAAAGAAAAGAACATGGAGGGACTTCCCTGGTGGTCCAGTGCTTAGGACTCCATGTTTCCCTGGTCGGGGAACTAAGATCCCCCAAGCCACGCAGTGCAGCCAAAAAAACCAAAACAAACAAACAAAAAACATGGAAAGATCATAATTTGTGGGTCTCTCCCCTCCCCTTGCAAAGTCATTAAACTAATCTGACCATCGTGAAGGACTAATGGTCAAATTCTGACATATTTTCTACTTCTACGGAGGCCTCAACAGACAGAACTCGGTCTCAGCTTCTCTCTCCCCAAACTCCCCAAATCCCCTGCAGGGCTCCCCCTAGAACCTGGTCTGCCTGCCTCTGACCCACTCAAGACTGAAGGACATCTTACATCAAGAGACCCCGAACAGCCCGGGCACCAGGCCTCCGAATGCCCATCTCTGTGAGTTGGTCCTCAAGACCAGACCCTATTGTTCAGTTTATCTGACTACCCAGCCCGGTTCCCAAATCTCTCTCTCAGCCTAGGTCCTGTCCTGCTGTGAAACGACCAGGTTTGCGTAGATACATGGGTACTTGCCAGATTCCTCCCTGGGAGGGGTTAATATTGTAGACTTGGTCAGAACTTCATTTATATGCATAATTTCCTTGAATAGAACAAATGTATGGTAGCGTAGAAAACCTATGACATGAACATCTGGACACGTAAAAATGTATGAGAGCCATAGTCTTCATTTTTAATAAACTACCAATGCCATTTCAAAATTGTGAATTAGCTTCAGGTTCTCAGATGTACAGCTTTCATACTTAAAGGGATTAAACACAGACACACAGACACACAGACACACAGACACACACACACACACACACACACACTCCCTTTTAACAGACTTACGTGGGCCTAGAGGAGAGTGTAACTGCAAACAATATGGTTTGTTTATGTAATAATAACAACAAATATTAACTGAGAACTGAACAGTTGTCACCATGATAATGGCCTTAGCCCATAGAGAGGCAAGTTCAGAATGAAGTATTCTTGAAGGTAGAAATCACAGTTTTTAATGCTGAAACTCACTGTGCAAAAACTAAGTGGCAGCAGGATCAGCCCATGCTCTGGATGTTTCAAAGTAGCCACCTCTACTTTTTTTCATGGCACTTAACTTCTTGCCTTGTTAAATAGTAGCTGAATGAGTGATTACATTATGTTTCTTTCCTCCCACTCCAGACTTGTATCCACTTTGTATCCACTTTCCCACAAATATTCAGAGCTTGAGCTTCCCTTGTGTGTTTAATGACTGACTGACAGTTCATTTGAGAAAGAGAGTAGGGGGTGGAGGGTTAGAGTGGATCAGTAAATATAAGTGTGTGTGTATCTCTTTATATCAGCTCTTGCTAATTCCTTCCTAGCCAATATGGTAGTGAGTCTCATATTCAAGTATTATACATGTATCTTTTTAAAATTTAAAAAAAAAAAAAAAGATTCTCACCTATCCCTGAGGCTGGCTTCAATTATCAGAATGTCACTTAAACATATACAAATTAAACCAACTCTAAATCCTTGTATGAGTTAAATCTTTGTAGCTTTTACACACTGTTAAAATTACAAATTAAATACAAACCAAATTTCAAAACCAATAAAATTCAAATGAATGAGTTAAAACTAAATTATGGATGTGCCTTGCTGAAAAGAAATGACTCCTTCACAACCTGAATATGGTACTAATGATAATGGCACTCTATATGCCCTGTAGACTCATGGCTAGTGGGCTACTTTCTAGAACATTTACATATTTCTGCCTCTATCAGTTGAATTGTATGCCTGCTGAGAGTTGGATTCCTCTATCCTCAGACATATTTATGCCAGTCATATTTTTAATCTAAATATGTAATTCAGTTAAATATTTCACAAACTGATAAATCATTGTGAGAAGAAAGAGGTTTGCTTCTATAAAAAGAAATCTGTTAGATGCCTTCAAAAAATTGAATAGCTAAATTATGTTATGCACAGGTGAGACAAATATAAAATATTGGCTAAAAAAATTCCAAAAATCTAAGCAATAATCATGGTTTCAGAGTGGGTTTAAGTTCTCTCTCTATTTTAAAGAAACAGTATTACGGTTATGAATTATTTACGCTATGACAATCTAATCACTGAACCTCTTGACCCTGTATCAAATGCAGGTTAAAAAATGTACATTTAAGTGGTTTACATATAAATCTTTAAGGTACATGTTACTTTACCAATGTTTTTCATTAAGTGACCAGTCTTTTATTTGCTCAGTGCCATTTGCAAGAATGCAACTCTTACATACTAAATCTACTTTCATCCTTTTCTTATTATTCCATTCATTGTAGTAGCAGAATTTTCTGGTGTCTGTGCAATCCTAAACACAAATAAAAACTATGGAACCTGCAAGTGACTGGCAGTTACTTCTTATTTATCAGGGCACCTTCCAAAAAATATTGGGCATTACTTTTTTATTATTATAAAAATAAAGCCAATATTTAAAATTTCTTGTAGAAAATATGCAGTAGTATTATGTATATGAATTATTATGGGTAAAATGTTAATGACATTTTTCATTCCCAAGTAAAAATATTTTTAGTAGGATCCTTCTAAACGAGAAAGTCTCTTAGAAGATAAAAGCAGTCTCCAGGAAACCACTGAAAAGTTTATCCCACCACGTTTAAGTGACTTTCACAAAATTTTAGAGTGAGTCTGATACCATATAGATAAGGCAAGCAATAGACTGAAAAGGGAAGATTTTTATCTTCAAAGAAAAGGATCAAATTCTTACTGGTTTCTTCAGTTTTATCTTGAAAAACTGAAGTTATCTCTATACCTCCTATACCTGCTAGTGTAAGTGTTAAAAGAAATTGTATGAAACTGGTAGAAGTATAAATAATATCACCCTTCCGAGATGCAATTTGGCAGTTGGTAACAAAGTTTATAATTTTCTATGTATCTTGAGCCAACAAGACCACCTCTTAAGACCCATCTGAGGGACATATCCTGTGCTCAGAGATGTGAACAAATATTTGGTCAGAATGGTGTGCTTTAGGCACACAAAAAAGTTAAACATAGTGTAAAAAAAAAAGTGTAAAAATAAAAGCTTGAACAAATAAACTATGGTAACATCCAAATACTGGAATGCTACACAAAAATAAAAATTATACTGTGCAAGAATAGTATTGTTACTGAAAAATGTTTTTATATGCTGCTTAATGAAAGAAGCATGGTTAAAAACAGGATGTATAACATGATTCAATGTTTATTTAAATATATTTATAAATATAGAAAAATGTCTGGAAGGGCATACACAAAAATGTCAAGAGAAATTTACACAGTTCTAGGATTATCTAGGGAATATACTGTAATGGACAAAACAGACCAAATTCTGATTATAATGGAGTTTGTATTCCATGGGGGAAAGACAGAAAATAAACAAAATAGTAAGTTTACAATAGTAAGATATAGCATGTCATAAGACAAGGAGTACAATGGATAGTGAATGCCTAGGTGGAGGTAGGGGGGTTGCTATCTGTATAAAGTGGTTAAGACTTCACTGATAAGGTAACATTTGAGTAGTGACCTAAAGGACCTTAGGAACGTGATGGAAGGGACATTAGAGTTTCTATTTTAAAAGATCCTTCTGGGGACTTTCCTGGTGGTGCAGTGGTTAAGATTCCGCCTGCCAGTGCAGGGGACACGGGTTCGATCCCTGGTCCGGGAAGATCCCACATGCCACAGAGCAGCTAAGCCTGTGCGCCACAACTACTGAGCCTGCGCTCTAGACCCCGCGAGCCACAACTACTGAGCCCACGCGCCACAACCGCTGAAGCCCGCGTGCCTAGAGCCGGTGCTCCACAACAAGAGAAGCCACCGCCCTGAGAAGGTGCGCACCGCAGTGAGGAGTAGCCCCCGCTCGCCACAGCTAGAGGAAGCCCCTGTGCAGCAACAAAGACCTAACACAGTGAAAAAAAATAAAAATAAAATAAATAAATTTATTTAAAAAATATAAAGGATCCTTCTGGCTGTTAAGTTTAGCCTGGACTGTAGTGGAATGGGGCAAGGGCAGAAACAGGAGGCCTCTGCAATATTTTGACAAGAGATAACGGTAGCTTAGAACTAGGGTAGTCAGATGCTGGCTCCAGTTTGAAGGCTGGACCAGTAGGAGTTGCTGGCGGCTAGCATGTGGAATGGCTGTGGGATGCCGAGGAAAAGGTTTTATAGCCTCGACAGCTGCCAGGATGGGGTTGCCATTTAGTGAGACAGGAAAGAACGTGTGGGGAGCAGATCTGAGGGTCAAGTCAGGAGTCTGGTTTTGGATTTGTTATGTCCGAGATGCCTACCAGAAGTCAATATGGAGACCACATATGATGAAGTTAGTATGTGGAAAGGCTTCTCTCCAAGAGCCTTCCCTCACCCCAAGTTTGAATTAAGGGCTCTTTCCCTGTGGGGCACCACCCGCCCCCACCCCACTCCCACACTCCCCTTGCATGAGATTGCAATTGTTCATGGATCTTTCTCCACCCACTAGACTGTGAGGATTCTCACTGCATCCCTGGCACCTCCTACAAGACCTGGCTTGTAGTAAAGCACAATAAGTATCAAATGGGGGTTTAAAAAGCAGAGAGAGAACCGAAGCCTGTGAACATCATCATATGTAAGTTTTACCAGTAGGATAAATATCTTCTATATTTCATTTAGAAAGATCCTACTAAAATATTTTTACTTGGGAATGAAAAATGTCATTAATATTTTAATAGCTTATTGGAGTCTCATAGTTGTGTGCTTATTTCTCCCCAAACTTCACAAACTAAAGATCTACAACCAAAGTACAAAATCTGAATGTCCTCACGTTACTCTGGTTTAAAGGAAAGACATTAGAACTTCCGATTTACTGACTGACTCCACAGGCTGCCACCGAGAGACAGGCCTCGGCACATTTCTGCCAAATCCTAATTAAGATCTACTTATAACCTCCTTAAGAAGTTTCATATTAAAATAGTAATTGAGACTTCTGGCTATACATGACAGATGAACAAATGTATTTTCTTAATTTACCATCCCAAAATGCTACTAAGTGACAATAAAGAGATTTTTTAAAAAATATGCTCCTGAGGGGGTAAAATAAGAATCCTCTTGATTTTGGGACACCAGCTGAAGGTGGGGATTCAGAGAACAAGGAGACTAAAGGGAGTTCATACATACTGATATTCTTCAGCCTTCTTCTCCCTCAGATTCCCAGAATTTCCTCCCAAACAGGAGATTTGAAAATATTCTTTGTATGTCTGACCATCTCAAATGGAAGGATCTGAAGATGCTGACATCAGGTGATAATTAATAAGCATCCCAGTCAGGTCATCACACAGTGAAGCCTCTCCCATGGGCTCAGGGATTCCCATCAGCTTTTATAACATACTTTTAGAAATGAGATGACAAAGAAGTATCACCAGTCATCTGAGGAATGTCTCTAACATAAAGAGAGAAACCAAGGCAAGCAAACAAACAAATAGAAAAAAGCAACCTGGAGGAAACAGATGATTGATGCAGGGAGAACATTAAAAAACAAATTACCATTAGTATCTTCAGAAAAATTAAGATTTTGCAACCATAAAACAAGAACAGAATGTTATGAAAAGAAAGCCGGTGGGAGGCAATTGAAAAATAAAACAAAGCTTATGGAAATTAAAATTGTGGTAGACAATGGCCAAAGCTGAAACAATTTGAGTAACAAAATAATGATAGCATTGGCTTATATCTCACAGAATAAAATAAATATTCATGAGTTGTGATAAAAAAAATAATTGAATAAATAATTGGAGGAGAAGGGACATCTCTTCCTTATAAAAGTATTCAAATGTACCCATCTAGGAAGAATGAAGAAAACAGAAAAACCACTATTAGAACAGCATAGTAATAACTATTGTAGGCAATTTCCACCAAAGGTGAATGTTAAAATTAGTGACCAAACATCTGAGGGGAAATAGGATGTTTACGTATTCTCAAAGTACCACTTCCAAGATATTAATTAAAAAGGGCAAAATAGTAACTTTATAGTTGAGAAACCTCGCAAAGACTAGATTACTCAAGTAAGGTAAACACCACCAGAAATAAGACAGAGCAACAACAGGAACCCCCTGATATGAGTCACAGAGAAAGACATATCACTTCTGTGGTATTCTTGCCAAAAATGCACAACCTCAATGTAATCATAAGAAAGTATCAGACAGACTCAAACTGAGACACATTCTACAAAAATAACACACTAGTACTATCCAAAAGTATCAAGGTCATGAAAGACAAGGAAAGAATGAGAAACCATCATAGATTGGAGAAAATTAAGGAGATATAACAAATAATTGCAATGTGATATCCCGGACTGGATCCCTTAAAAGAAATAGGACATTAATTAGTGAGAAGAAAAAAACCCAAAACTGGTGAAGTCCAAACTTAAGTTTGTAATTAATAGAATTGTTCCAATGTTAATTTCTGAGTTTTGATTATTACATTATGGTCGAGCAAGATATTTACATTAGGGGAAGTTTGCTGGGGTATATGGAGACTCTCTGTACTCATTTGGCAACATTTCTGTAAATCTAAAACTATTTCAAACAAAAAGCTTTCTTTTAAACTTAGTATAAATGTTGGAAATATAACGTTAAAGAAATCTCTCAGAAATCAGATGAAGAGGACAAAGAGATGGAAAATAAGAAATAAACAAGAAATTTAGAAGACTTGTCTAGGAAAACTGGACAAAGAGAAAAAACAAAGATAAGGAATCATACAAGAAATAAGAAAACTTTCCAGGCCTGAAAGACATAGTTCCCAGATTGAAAGATTGACCCACCAGTTTGCAGTACAAAGACCCACACAGGAAACATCATCCTATTTCATTCAGAACATGGGGCTGAAGAGAAGATTCTTCAAGCTTTAAAGAGAGAAAAATATATGGGCCCCACATAAAGGATCAGAAATCAGAACCGCTTTAGACTTCTCCAGATACTTCAAAATTGTAAGATAGATTATACATTTTTTACTATCTACTTATTCATATTTTTACCCTGAAAGCAGATGTGAGGTTTCTAGAGGAGAAATCAAAGTTGTTATTACTTAGCACCAGGTTCCCTATACCTAGTACCCTACAGGTGACATGATGGGAGCCAGGTGTCACTCTGTACACAGGTCTGCCTGAAATGATGAATCTGGAGTTTATATAGACCCCAAAACTGCCCCTTCCCTCCTGAGAGAAGCAGAGAAATTTTGCTCCCTAGTTATTAACAATCTTTCGGAATGTAAATGACTGGCTCCGGGATCTGTGGTTCAACACCTTTGAAATGTAAACACATTGGGAGATAAGTCTCTAAGAATCCCAGCAGGTCTCTGGCTATTCAATTACCCTTCAGCTTCCCAGGCTAGTTTTTCAACCCAGGTGTCATAAAAAGTTTGCTCAGAAAACTCTGTGCAAAAACATGAATTTTTCACTTCCTGGCAGATTGTTTTCCAACCTACAATTCAATCCCCAGCCCAACCATCAATACGCGTGAAGGTAAAACGGATCTCACAAAGTTCACTCCTATTCTCTCCTCAGACTGAGTACGTGCTCCTCCACCAAAGCAAGAGAATAAATCAAAAGACAGCATGGTATCCAGGAATACTTTTTAGAGTAAGATTTGTGTTTCTTTTAGATGCATCTCCAAAGTCTGAGAATGTCCTTAAAATAAGGGAAGGAAAGCCCAGGTTTAGTGGCATTACATCAAGTGTGATTTGAATGATTCTACTAGGAGTTGTGACAGTGTGGGTGGAATCATCCATATCCCCCTTATTTTGAAGTGGCACAAACTTAAGTGATGTTCACCAGCTTCCGAACACCCCTCTCCTATTACCTCTCATAGGTATTGAGGAACTTGGACCTTGGGATCCCCTTTGGTGCCCATTTGGAGTTAGAAGGCAGGCAATTCAAGTAATTACCTTAAAAATGCCTGAAGGATCATCAAAAGGAATACAAACAACAAATGTTGGTGAGGATGTGGAGAAAAGGGAGCCCCTGTACACTGCTGATGGGAATGTAAATTGGTGCAGCTACTGTGGAAAACAGTGTAGGGGTCCCTCAAAAAACTAAAAATAGAACTACCATATGACCCAGCATTTCCACTCCTAGTTATATATCCAAAAAAACCCCAAAACACTCATTTGAAGAGACTCATGCATCCCAGTGTTCATAGCAGCATTACTTACAATTGGCAAGATATGGAAACAAACTTAAGTGTCCATCAACAGATGACTGGATAGAGAAGATTTTATATATATATATATATATATATAAAATGGAATACTACTCAGCCACAAAAAAAAGGAAATTTTGCCGTTTGCAACAAACATGGATGGACTTAGATTGTATTATGCTACGTGAAATAAGTCAGACAGAGACTGACAAATACTGTGTGATACCACTTACATGTAGAATCTAAAAAATACAACAAACTAGTGAATATAACAAAAAAGAAACAGATTCACAGATATAGAGAACAAATTAGTGGTTACCAGTGGGGAGAGGGAAGGGGGTAGGGGCAACATAGGTACAGGGGATTAAGATATACAAACTATTATGTATAAAATAAGCTACAGTGATATATTATACAATACAGGGAATATAGCAAATATTTTATAATAACTATAAATGGAGCATAACCTTTAAAAATTGTGAATCACTATATTGTACACCTGTAACATATAATATTGTACATCAACTATACTTCAACAAAACAAACAAAAAATGCCTAAAGGGTATTATCCCAACTAATTAAATAATTACAGAACAATAGACTTGAAACCTGAAATAAACTTAAAGATCACCTAATACAACCCCTCCTTTAAATCAAGGACTCAGGAGGATAAAATCAGTTACTCAAAGTTCACATAGCAAATTTAAGGCAGAGAGGAGACTGAAAGCCAGGAGTCCCATCTTTTCATTGATAGATAGGAAAATAACAATAAAATACAGTGTTCATCATGTGTAGAAACCTTCCATAGATTATTTCACTTAATTCTCAAATTATTATTGTCCCCTTTTATAGGTAAGACAACATAAAATTAGAAAGGTTCAAGTATTTGTCCAAGGCCACTGAGCGAGTGGTGGAACCAAAATTCACACGCAGCTAGTCTAAATACAGGTCCCACACTCCAAATTACTGCACTGGATGGTGACACTCATAGAAATATTATCAAAGTTTTTCAGTTGGAAAAAAAACCCCACAGAATTAATTTTAGAGATTTTACAGTCATAAGTGAAGTGCACAGCTAAAAATTCAGTTACTATAGAACAAGAGTAGAATGGATACTGGAAGATAACTAGTAGACAGCCATACACAGTAAAAACAAAAAAAACAACAAATTTTAGGAACTTGGGAGTCTTAAATCAAATCTTAGTCTTTTATATGAGGAAGTTTTAAGAAGAGCCAAAAGTTTTATATAAACTAAATAGACAGTATACATACTTAGTATTCTACTTCAGGCTGCTTATAATTCAGACATTAATGTATCTTACATTACCAGAATCAAAGAACCTAGGTTTGAGCCCATTTAAAAAATTTTTGTCTGTAAAATGACAATAATATCTATCTCAAAATACTGTGAACTAATTTAAAAAATGTAAACTGTAGAGCCTTCTGTAGATGTCAGATATTAGTTAGCATAAGTCTAGTTCTACCCTATCTCCAAAGTTAAATTGTTTTCTGTGCATTATTAACATATCGCTTAAAAAATGAAAGCAATACACTAATAGTTGGGAACTTTAACACCCCACTCTCAACAATGGATAGATTATACAGATAGAGAATCAATAAGGATACAATGGATTTGAACAACACTAGAGACCAAATGAACCTAACAGTCATATATAGAACATTTTAATATAAAACAACAACAGCAAAATACAGATTCTTCTCAAGTGCCCATGGAACATCTTCTAGGGTAGATCATAGGCTAATATACAAAACAAGTCTTAGCAAGTTCAAAAAGATGGAAATCATAACAAGTACCTTCTCTGACCAAAGTGGCATGAAACTAGGAATCAATAACAAGAGGAAAACTAGAAAATTCGGAAACACAATGGAACTGGAAACCAGAACTTACAGGATGCAGCAGAAACAGGTCTAAGAGGGAAGTTCATAGCAATAAACACCTACATTAAGAAGCAAGAAAGATCCCAAATAAACAACCGAACTCTACACTTTAAGGAACTACAAGAAGAAGAACAAACTGAGCTCAAAGTTAGCAGAATGAAGGAAATAATAGAGATTAGAGCAGAAATAAATATAGAACAGAAAAACAATAGAAAAGATTAACCAAACTAAGAGTTGGTCCTTTGAAAAGATAAACAAAATTGACAAACACTTAGCTAGACTAACCAAGGGAAAAAAAGAGAGGACTGAAATCAACAAAATTATAATTGAAAAAAAAAGTAACATTACAACTGATACCACAGAAATACAAAGGATCATAAGAAGCTACCACAAACAACTATCTGCCAACAAGCTGAACAACCCAGAAGAAATGTAAAAATGGAAACATTCTTAGGAACATATAAATTACCAAGGCTGAATCAGGAAGAAACAGAAAATCTGAATAGATCAAGTACTAGTAGGGAGAAATTTAAAAATGGAAAAATCTTAGAAACATACAAAATACCAAGGCTTAATCAGGAAGAAATAGAAAATCTGAATAAATCAATTACTAGTTGGGAGATTGAATCAGTAATCAAAAATCTCCCAAAGAAGAGAAGATCCCAGGATCAGATGGTTTCACTGGTGAATTCTACCAAAATTTAGAAAGAATTAACACCACCTTTCTCAAATTCTTCCCAAAAAATCAAAGAGGATGGAATACTCCCAAACTCATTTTATGAGGCCAGCATCATCCTGTAACCCAAGCCAGATAAGGACACTACTATCCCTGACAAATATAGATGCAAAAATCCTCAACAAAATAAATAATAGCAAACTGAATTCAGCAGCACATAAAAAGGTTCACCGTGATCAAGTGAGATTTATCCCTGGGATACAAGAATGGTTCCTCATATACAAATCAATCAATGTGACACATCACATTAATAGAATGAAAGAAACGAATCAGATGATCATCTCAATAGACACAGAAAAAGCATTTGACAAAATTCAACACCTGTTCATGATAAAAACACTTAAAGGTAGGCATAGAAGGAACATATCTCAACATAATAAAGGCCATATATGACAAGCCCACAGCTAACATCATACTCAATCATTAAAATTTGAAAGCTTTTCCTCTAAGATCAGGAACAAGATGAGGGTGCCCACTCTCACCACTCCTATTCAACATAGTGCTGGAAGTCCTAGCTAGAGCAATTAGGCAAGAAAAAGAAATAAAAGGGATCAAAATTTAAAAGGAAGAAGTAAAACTGTCTCTATTTACAGATGACATGATTTTATGTACAGAAAACTCTAAAGATTCCACCAAAACACAGTTAGATCTAATCAATAAATTCAATAAAGTTGCAGCATACAAAATTAACATGCAAAAATCAGTAGTGTTTCTATACATTAACAATGAAGTATCTGAAATGAAAAAAATTTAAAAATTGACCCTATTTACAATAGCATCAAAAACAATAAAATGCCTAGGGATAAATTTAACCAAGGAGGTGAAAGATCTTTACTCTGAAAACTATAAGACATTGATGAAAGAAATCAAAGAAGACACAAGTAAATGGAAAGCTATCCCATGTTCACGGATTGGAAGAAATAATATTGTTAAAAGGTCAATACTAGCTAAAGCCATCTATAGAGTCAATGCAATACCTATTAAGATTCCAGTGGCATTTTTTTTTTTTACAGAAATAGAAAAAAATACTCCTAAAATTTATATGGAACCACAAAAGACCCGAATAGCCCAAGAAATCCGAGAAAGAACAAAGCAGGAGGCGTCACACTTCCTGATTTCAAGCTATACTATACTATACTATAAATCTATAGTAATCAAAACAACATGGTGTTGGCATAAAAACAAATAGACCAATGGAATAGAATCAAGAGCCCAGAAATAAACCCAAGCATGTACACTTAACTAATATTTGACAAGGAAGTCAAAAATACTCAATGGAGGAAAGACAGTGCCTTCAGTATATGGGCTGGGAAAACTGGATATTCACATGTAAAAGAATGAAACTGGACCCTTATCTGACACCACCCACAAAAATTTACCCAAAATGGATTAAAGACTTGAATGTAAGACTTGAAACCGTGAAACTCGCAGAAGAAAACATAGGAAAAAAGCTCCTTAACATGGGTCTTGGTAATGATTTTTGGAAACCACACCTAAAGCACAAGCAACAAAATTAAAATAAACAAGTGGGACTATATCAAACTAAAAAGCTTCTGCACAGCAATAGAAACCATCAACAAAGCGAAAAAAACCCTACAGAATGGGAGAAAATATTTGCAAGCCATGTATATGATAGGAGGTTAATATCCAAAATATATAAAGAATTCATACAATCAAAAAACCCCAAACAGGGCTTCACTGCTGGCGCAGTGGTTAAGAATCTGCCTGCCCATGCAGGGTACACGGGTTCGAGCCCTGGTCTGGGAAGAGCCCACATGCCGCAGAGCGACTAAGCCCGTGAGCCACAACTACTGAGCCTGCGCGTCTGGAGCCTGTGCTCCGCAACAAGAGAGGCCGCGACGGTGAGAGGCCCAGGCACCGCGATGAAGAGTGGCCCCCGCTCGCCGCAACTGGAGAAAGCCCTTGCACAGAAACGAAGACCCAACACAGCCAAAAATAAATATAAATAAATTAATTAATTAAAAACAAAAAACCAAATAGACTTTGGGATTAGCAGATGTAAACTATTATATACAGGATGCATAAACAACAAGGCCCTACTATATAGCACAGAGAACTATATTCAATATCCTGTGATAAACCATAATGGAAAAGAATATCTAAAAAAAGAATGTCTATATGTATATAACTGAGTCACTTTGCTATACAGCAGAGATGGGCACAGCATTGTAAATCAACTATACTTCAATTAAAAAAAAATAAAATTAGAAACCTAATGAAAAAACACCCCAAATAATCCAATTAAAAAATGGTCAAAGGACCAGAATAGGCATTCTTCCAAAGATATATAAACGGCCAACAGGCACATGAAAAGGTGCTCAATTCACTACTTATTAGGGAAATGCAAATTAAAACCACAGTGAGATATCACCTCATGCCTGTTAAAATGCCTGACTTCACTTATATGTGGAATCTAAAAAATAAGTGAACAAACACAGCAAAACAGAGATGGAGTCATAGATACAGAGAACAAACAGGTGGTTGCCAAGGGGAGGTTGGGGAAGAGAGAAATAGTTGAGGGAAATTAAGAGGTACAAACTTCCAGTTACAAAATAAATGAGTCACAGGTATGAAATGCACAGTGTGGGGAGTGCTGTCGATGATTATTTAATATCTTTGTATGGTGACAGATGGTAACTAGACATATCATGATGATCATTTTGAAATGTATAGAAATACCACATCACTATGTTGTGCACCAGGAGCTATGTCAGTTATACTTCAGAAACAAACAAACTCATAGAAAAAGAGATTAGATTTGTGGTTATCAGAGGTACAGGGTGGGGGGAGGGGAAACTGGATGAAGGTGGTCGAAATGTACAAACTTCCAGCTATAAGATAAATAAGTACTAGGGATGTGATGTACAACATGATAAATATAATGAACACCGCAGCATGTTATATATGAAAGTTCTTAGGGGAGTAAATCCTGAGAGTTCGCATCAAGGAAAAAAAATTCTTTTTCTCTATTTCTTTAATTTCGTATCTATATGAGATGGATGTTCACTAAACTTATATGGAAAAAAATTTAGAAAATTCTTATGATCTCATAATTCACAGAAGTGAGTTTGGGAAAATAATGATTAATTATATAGCACCTAAATTTAATTCATCGCTACCATTTTTCATTCCTCATTTCTCAATGTCACATTTTGTCATAGACGATTAAATATAACCTTTTTGGTTTAAATTAAGTAGGTCACCTTTTTTTTTTCTTTTTCTTTTTTTAATATTTATTTATTTATTTAGGCTGCACCGGGTCTTAGTTGCGGCATGCATGAGGGATCTAGTTCCCTGTCCGGGGATCGAACCCGGGCCCCCTGTATTGGGAGCACGGACTCTTACCCACTGGACCACCAGGGAAGTCCATATTAAATATAATCTTGTCTATACTTATCAGATCAACTGATCCCATAGCCTTCCAATCTGGTTAATACTTCCTGTTTCATACTGGCTGAAAGCTTGCTGGAAGACTGCAGAAGAGTAGCTAAAATATTCCAAGAATTAGAAAAACCAGTACTAATACACACACACTTCATTTAATTAAATGTAAACAGCATTAAGAATGAAGTGCAATTAAGTTCCTCGTTACCCTTCTAACCTTCTCTATCGGTCATCCTGAGGTCGGTTAACATTTTAAATCAATTATATCTGATCTTAAAAAAACATCTTAAAGCTAAATTTCCTACCTGTTACTTATGCAAAACAATGACATTATCTTTTGAAATAATAAGCAAGAGTGGGGTAAACTGGGCAGGCAATCACTGTTTGCATTTTGGCTGAAGGAATTCAAGAGATTATATAACCAGCCCAAGGTGGTGACAGCTTGAAAGCAGTAGAGGTAGAACCTGAATTCAAGTTTTCTAGCACTTTTCAGAGAGAAGGGGGTGGGTGGGAAAACTCCTGACATAGATAACCATTTTTACAAACACAATGAGTTAATTTTGGCACCAAAGTAGATGGCCTCTGGTCTGGTGGGATTTCCCTGGCTCACTGCATAAGGGAACGTGTAAAGAAAGCAGACGGGTAGCTTTGTTATTTTGCAATCAACCATGACATTCTGTTTGCAGTTTTCCACATTATTTGGGGGCAGCCTCTAGACCGGAAGAGAGGCAGAACAATGTTGGTTAGTAATTCGGGCCCTTGGATGGGAAATGTCTTACAGAAATTAAAATATTGGGACCAATTTATTATACAAACTCAGGGGCAGCTATTTGTGTAAATGCCCCCTCTGTCCTCCAGCTGCTCTCCCTAACAGTGGACTGAAGGTGGTAAGAACATGTGCAGGGCCAGAGTTGCTCCTTTCCTGGTTTGAGGGCATATGACACGGTGACTAAGAGCACAGGCCCTGGAGGCGGACTTGTTCTTCTGTCCTGGCTCTGATAACAACTTGATATTGGCGGCATTTTTAACTTCTTTGAATCTTGGTGTCTTCATCCCTAATAACATGTACCCTGAGAGTTGTCACAAAGCATACAAAGAGATTGTGTACATAGTGCCTGATACCTGGTAAACATTCAATATATGCTAGTTTTCATTATTAAATTCCTGACCCTCTTAACTATCCAGTGACCGAAGTTCAACACGACAAGTGAAAGCAAATAAAAAGAAACAGCCATGATCTATAAGAATCACTTATAGGAATTATCTATGAGGCTTCTGCCCTCCGATTGAAAACAAAAAATAACCACATTCCCAATAAGTTTAATAGCACAGGATGCTTTCCACAGAACTCCCTCGAAATGACAGCCCGCCTTATGGTGATCTAAAACTAAGAGACGAAATTTTTTTTCAGGTTTCCCTTAGCTTACTTGCTACCCTACCCTGATCCATGGGCTCTAAACGAGCACCTGCTGAATCTCAGTTGGATACCTTGTATTGCTCATGGAGGTCCCTCTTTCTGAGGTACTAATATCTTTGTTCAAAGCTGCAGGAAGCCAAGGTTACCACGCTTTTACTCTTCTAATTTTCATCAGTACCCTTTCCTGATGACAGGATCCATTATTTTTTTTTTAAATAAATAAATAAATTATTTATTTATTTATTTTTGGCTGCATTGGGTCTTCGTTGCTGCGCGCAGGCTTTCTCTAGTTGCGGCGAGCGGGGGCTGCTCTTCGTTGCGGTGCGCAGCCTTCCCATTGTGGTGGCTTCTCTTGTGGCAGAGCACGGGCTCTAGGCACGCGGGCTCAGTAGTTGCAGCACGTGGGCTCAGTAGTTGTGGCTCAAGGGCTCTAGAGCGGAGGCTCAGTGGTTGTTGCCCACAGGCTTAGCTGCTCTGCGGCATGTGGGATCTTCCTGGACCAGGGCTCGAACCCGTGTCTCCTGCATTGGCAGGCGGATTCTTAACCACTCCACCACTGGGGAAGTCCAGAATCCCATTATTTTTAAGAAATAAACTATAGTCTCATTTTACACTCCTGTTTCCAAAGTCCAGTATCATTGAGAGAAGTTGAGAACCATTGAAAATGGTAATATTGAACACATACATTTTCTCAGTACTCATTCAAAAAGTCATCTGAGAATGTTTCTTTTGGTCTGACTAAATTTCATGACTATGTATTAAAAATGCTTAATTACCTTCTAAAGTATATTCCATGAACTGCATTGAAATACATGTCACAGCAGAGTTTTTAAAGCATTTTTCATATTTGTAATCTTTTGTAAATCTTTGTAAAATTTTGTAAGACTTGGAAAAGTCATCGTTTAACTCCATTCTGGACCGTAAGCTCCATGGGGTTGAGAATGGTGTCAATCCCGTCCACTGTTGCATCCTCAGCATCCAGTCCAATGCCTGGCACACACAAGACATGCAGTAAGCATTTGTTGACTGATATACTTTAATCTTACGCCACAGAAAGTACTTTTATGTAAGGTGGATGGAAATATCCTCCAAAAAAGAGCAAAGTGATTCAGTAAACTGGTATTCTGGAACTAAAGGAAGATCAGAATTCTTCAGCAGTAGTGCCAGCCCCTTTGGGGAGAAGACAACAGATCATCTTGGAATTCATACAAACCAGAAAGGGAAAGGTCAGGTGTAGACTCAAATACACTCAATTTCTGAAAAGCAAATGTAAACATACCTCCCCAAATGCACGATTTCAGAGATGAAACTCAAAAGCCAGCTCTCAAAATTGCAATTCTGACTCTGCCATCACACATATTCCCAAAGAACAGCAGGGAGCCCACCCAGAGCCCAGTGTTTACACTCGACTACACTCCCGCGACCTACTTAATTAAAGGATGGGGGATTACAGAACCAAAGACAACTGAGAAGAATACAGGAGTTTGTGAGGACAAAGCTGTGAACTGGTTGAAGATTACAGAAATGCTAAGATAAACACAGCTTCTGTAGATATCACAGAATGAGGTCTAGGTCTACAGCTTGGAGCCAAAGATGGACAGATGTCAACGTCAAGAGAAATTCAATCTTGCTTCTGCTTCTGTATTGAGAATGCCCTTTAAGAAGCAGGGAACATTTACAGCGCACCTCAAAAGTAGTAGATGTGTACTGGTTATCACTCATCTTCACAGCAGACCATTGAAGTAGAAATCCCCGTCACTATTTTAGAAATAATGAAATGAAGGGTCGGGGCAGCTAAGAATTTGCCTAAATTTATACGTTAATCGAAAAGCGGAACCAGGATCCAATTCAAGTTTGACTTCAAAATTCTTTCCACTAACCCACCCTCTCTCCTTGCTATCTTGAAAAGATTTCTGTGAAGAAAGGTAATTGGGAGCATCTCTGGAAGATATCATGGAATCACACAGCTGCTAAAATCTGTCGCAATCCAGAGAAATTACATCCAGGGCCCTTGAGAGACGATCAGTATGGTGACCTTTAAGGAATCCGGGGCAAACGCCACCTTCAGCCCAGGGCCTCACATGCAATGCTTGAGACATGCTGAATTAAGGACACACTGTCTTCACGTATCTGAAGCTTTGTCAAGCAGGACTAAACATATTTTGAACAGTTCCAAGGGGGAGAAAGTTCCCAGTTACAAGGGGGTAGGCAAAAAACGGAGACAGAATGCAAAGCACAAGGAGCAGTTAGACATCTTCGGGATGGGAGTGGGCGTTCATCACATAGGCAGGGAATCCCCATCGCTCACGTGCTTACAGCTTTCAGTGAAGTATTAGAAGGAAGCAGGATAAATTTAGGCCCTGGTCTCTCACTGCGATGATTTTCAACGGTTACCTTGCCTCCAGCTGGATGTCTTATTAGTCTCCCATACATTTGGTAGGGGTGGCGTGCTGGGTAAAGGAGAAAGGCAGGCAGATGTTCAAAGTAAAGGGCAGACAGGGATGTGAGAGCTGTTCTCCCTTTCTCTGTAACTCCTAACTCAGAACTCCAGACTAGAACCCTTATCATACTAGTTCAATTCCACTTACACAAAGGGCTTTTACATCTGCCCTGGGAACTAATCACCACTAACAGCATTACTCCGGAAAATGAGTTCCAGGCTCCCAATGACTAAGTTACAGATAACCTTACAGGACATAATCCATTAAATAGGAAACTGTATCAACTTGCCTCACTCTCTCAACACAATTTTTTTCCCCCAACACAATAGGAGGAATTTGTTAGTATCAGCCTCACTTGATGGTGACCTCTGTAATGTCTAAAAATTCTAAATTTGTGATCAAGTTAATTAGCAGGCAGATAACCTAAATTTTAGACTTCCTAAAATTCCCTTCCTCAATCACTGCCAATGCCGTGCAAGTTGGCATAAAAAGCTAAATCAAGTTTGTAGACATTCTCTTTGGACAAATAGAAAAAAGGTAGGTGGTTTTTGTATAATGAAAGAGTGGCAACGTTGACATTGGAATTTCCTTCCCTCTCACAAGGCAGATTCAGTGTAAGCATGTTTCAGAATTACCTCGCTGTGATGGGAGGTACCCTTGAACTGCTGGACATGAGATGAGGGTTTCATCACCCAGGGGACACTAAAGCCAACTGGGTGGGGAGAGGCAGGCTTAATGACCAGGAGACAGGACAGCTGCCATGTCATGACCTTGCTGCTGCCCAGAACACAAGGAACACATGCACAGATGAACCCAGCACCGGTGGCAGAAATTACAACACAAATATATTTCTCATGCAAAATAGGACAAATGACACATATTTACATGATGCAAATAAAGTGCTGAATATTAAGCTTTCTTTTTGGGGTACCACCATGCTTAGGTGGTTTCAATGAGGGTTAATGCCACACGGTGAACTTGCAATTCTGTAAAACCAGGACGAAGACAGTATAGAAAATGCACTTTAGTAGAAACCTGGATATGTGACAGGTTGCTAAGAAAAAAATGAAAACAGGAATGACAGAAGTATATTTTCTTTTATATACAAAAACGAAGGCCCCAAAAATGATTTGCTGAAGTAGCTATCCACAAGATGTTAAATTATTTTTCCTTTGCTTTGGTTAAAACAGTCTAGGAACAGCAATCAGTTCCCTTTCTACCAATAGTACATAAACACAGTGACAGGACTACTTTTAGGAGAAAATAATCAACTTTTAAGAAAAAAAATTAAATTAGTTTTAAACTAAATTAAACATTTACCAATAAATAAGTTTCTTAAAAAGGTAGCATCTTCATCCTACAATCTTGGGCATAACATATACACCAATTTAAAAAATAAAATTTATCTCACAATTATAATTACAGGTGTTAATGCAACAAGCTAGGAAATGAAATTAATGTATCTTTAAAAAAAATCCTAGCAACCAAAAATAAATTTTAAAAATTGACATTTTTCAAAAATGGTACATTCTAAAATAATTAATACTTTATTACAGAACATAATTCAAACTATTGATGGTATTTCAATATATTCCTAAAGAATGTTTAAAAAGAAGTTTCATACACCAGAATTGGAACAGCACTTATAATTCCATTTACAGCTATGAAAAGGCAGTCAACTTCCACTTAAAAGTGTAACCAGTGATGAAATATACTTCAAAAACATAAACATTTGGTCTGACAATCTTTAATACTGGTTAAAAACAGACTGATGTTTGTTGCTGATGGAAGTAACTTTAATCCAATGTGCAAAAAAAGTGCAGCTGTCTACTTGTACTTGAGATACATAAGACCAATGCTTCTGTACTATTTACACACTTAAAAAATTTTAAACGTCTTGACTTAAGGAAGGACACTGCATCTCCTTTATGGATAAATCATGTGCTACAGAGAGCCCAAAAGCTTGATGACACTCTTTTAAGTTACACAAATGTATCCGAAGAAGCATACCTGTTCTTGTCCTAATTTTGATCCTAAACAAAAATCCGATTTCAAAATCAATTAGGAATTTATTTGATCTAGGAAATCTTGGAATTGTGGCAAATGTGCAAGCCTTGTCTCTGAGAGTCAGCTTCCTATACTCCTTTTTCTAACCCTCTCATCACTGGTCCATCCCACAAACCCCGTCGGCTGCAGAGTGGCAATGCCCGAAATAAGAGGAATGAAAAAACTCAGCCCTCAGACCACCAACATGCCTTCGGGACGTGTGATGATGAAACCTTTGGGGGGCAGGTGTGGGCAATCAAAAGGGATGAAGAAACACTTCAGCAAAGCAACCATTATTTGTCCACAAAAACCATGAAAAACAGTGATAGAAAATTAACAAACCAAGTATATAAATCTGAGACCATTTTGCATTTCCACAACTTGTTTTCACATCTGCGCACGCAGGGTTCTTGGTCAACCACCCACCCGTATTTTCTGCGTCGACACAAAGTACTTTTACCAAAGTTTTTAAAAATGCTGTTGCAACCCTAAGTCACATAGAACGGTGATGACCAGGAAATCAATTCATTCAATTATCACTCTGTGCAGTGCGCTCCCCGGTGCAGCAAGCAGAGAGAGGAATTTAAAAAAGGGACAGAAGTCTCTCACTTCTGAACTGGACACAAGAGTTCTCAAAATTAAAATCAGAAATCATAAAAAAGTGGGGCGGGGGGTGCGGATGCTTACTGGCAACATTAATACTAGACACCAGACGGGACGGTGAAACTGTTCGGTCAGAACCAAGGAACGGTATTTCCTTGAAAAGTTTTCAAAACACCCAACCAAGCACTGCCTTAAGTCCAGCGAGTACAATGCTCCGTAAGTTTCCACCGAAATGCAGCGGCTGGCGTTCATGGGTCAAGATGCAGGATGCCGGCGGAGCACCCCTGCCCCGAGCATCCCGGTCCCCCGCCTCTAGCTGCAGGCGATGGTCTCCAGCTGCTGCTCGGCCTCCGCGGCCATGGCCGCCGCCTGCAGCTGCTCCGTCTCGCTCTGCATGGCGCTGGGGGTGACCTGCTTCCGCTCGCTGTGCATATTGTTCTCGTGCCGTTTCAGATCCGACGCCTTGGCGAAGGCCTTGGTGCAGGAGCCGCACACGAAGGGCTTCTCGCCCCGATGCCTGCGCTCGTGGTCCTTGAGGTGGGACTTGTGTTTGAAGGCCTTGTCGCACATGTGGCAGGCGAAGGGCCGCTCGTTGCTGTGGACCCGCTCGTGCTTCTTCAAGTCCGGGGCGCGGATGAACGACTTGCCGCACACCTCGCAGCTGTAGGGCTTGTAGCCCGTGTGGATCTTCAGGTGCTCCTTCAGGTGGGCCTGGGTGGTGAAGCCCTTGGTGCACATCTCGCAGACGAAGGGCCGGTCGGCCGTGTGCAGCTTCTCGTGCTTTCTCAGCCTGCCCTCGTCCGAAAACGTCTTCCCGCAGGCCTGGCAGGCGATCTGCTCCCGGTGGTGGCCGTACAGCAGGTACTCAAACTTCATGTCGCTGGCAGCTGTGGTCCAGCCTGGGGTCTGTTCATCCTTCACTTCGCTCATCCCATCGTTAAATGTTAAGGCTTGAGGGGTCTGGGATCCCAGATCCTTGGACTCGGGGGTCTCCATGGATTCGACTTCCTGGCCATAGCAATTGACTTTCCGCACCTCCTCACTCCCCAGCTCTTTCAGGATCGCTTCCTGGACCCTGAGCGTCGTCGTGGGTGACTTGCCATCCTCCTGACTTGGGGGGGTGCCTTCTACCGTGTCATCAGAGGGACTGTCGTCTTGGTCTCCGATTTCCTCCACGTCATCATCCTGAGTGTCAGCGGCATCTCCAATGGGGCGATTGATCTTGAGGCAGTACTTGCTTTTGGACTGGCCGTTATTTTCGTCGGGACTGGACACGTCCCGCTTCTGAGAACAGAGTTTATCCAAAAATCGGATACCGAGAATCTGACCCGATGACATCATTAAGTTAACATCTTCTTTTTTCACAGAAATCTTTGCCGTGTACATGTAATTCAGGACCTCTTCAAATATATCAGAACGGAGAAAATCTATTTCTATTACTGAAGAGCTATCGACCTCAAGCTTCTTGAAAAGCTTTTTAAAGTAGGTGCTGCAGGCGGCAAGGACACACCTGTGCGCCCTGAACTTGACATCCTCCACCACAATCGCGATATCGCAAAATTCTCCTTCCAGGCGCTGCTCGTTTAGGGTTTTCAGAAACAGAGTTTTATGATCATCGTCATTGTATTTAATGGTTTCAGACATACTGATGAAAAACTCCTACAAAAAATGTTTAAAAAAATACTTTGGTAATTACGCACAATACTTTTTCCATACAGAAAATACAGGGAGATTCTCATTTTCTGACCAATTTCCGGTCCCTAACAATTTCAGAAAGTCAGTGTCAGGAGTGGTTCAAGAACATGAGGAGAAAAGACGGATCCCAACTTAGGGATTTCCATATTGTTCCTTCTACTTATCTTCACTGTACTCCGCATTTGCCTACTCACAGTAACAGCAACTTCTACCAAGCACGTAATACCTGCCTGGCATTGCGCTACATGCTTTTCTTTCCACGTCTTCACAAATGCAATAATCAGATGGCCTTGAGAGATAGGTATTACTACCCCACTTTATAGATGAATTGAGGAACCTGCCCAATATTCTAGTTATTTAGTGGCGTATCAGGGCTCAAATCCAGGCACTCTAGCCCCCAAACCCGTGCCTCCTGACAACTACGGGTAATAATGACAAATAACTCAGCTTCAAGGTTTAAGAAACAGGTCTCCAGCAAGCATCCACCAGTGCCATCTGCTGCGTCTACTCTAATTTCACGCAGAGGAAGATTCAGTAAAATTTCACACAGAGGAAGATTCAGTAAAATAACTAGCAGCTCTCAGTGTTCTGCTTCCTTGACGGAAGAGACAAATTGCTGCTGCAGAACCAGAGAGGGATATCATTGCCAGAACATTCCATTCAGTGTTGTCTTCTAGTTTTTCCACACCAGTTTTGGGCCACTTGTGAACAAGGGTCAAGGTTTAACATGACCCTCAGAGAATCAGATGACATTTGGGAAGACAGTGACGAGAGGCTTCAGCCCCTCTGGATGCTGATCTATCTGCCATCCAGATCAAAGTGTCATCAAGACTGGATGCAGTTGACAAGTGCTGCGAGTGTTTTACAAGCAAAAGAAATCTAGAACTGGCGTGGAAGACATCTGCCGTGTGTTAAAGTGATCTTTTTAAAATAATGTGTCCTGTTGTGTTTCTTTTCAAAAACATTGTTTTTTTCTTTTATTCAACAAAGTATAAATATGAAGAAAATACATATGTCCCCTAAAGAATGCTAACACGTAATTGAGAGAGAGACATTTTAAAGCTAACACCAAACAATATTTTCAGGACTTAATATCCAAAGTCATAGTTACCATGAACAACTCAGGCTATTATCTTAATGCTTTAAACACCAAATTCTTCGGATCAGAATAATTCTGATCAGGGGCACGCCAGTCCTACAAGAGAAAAGGACATACAAGAGTAAGGTAGGCTCTTCCCCTATCCCAAATTCTAAACAAGAATGTTTTCAAGAATTGATTTTTAAAAAGAAACTTTCCTTTTTTGTCTTGCCATTGGCACCTGTACCTATTTTCAGGTTGGGAACACAGAGGAGGGTGGCTGGCAGCATCAGGTCCAGCTCTGAACAGATACGAAGGAGAAAAAGTAAGGGCTGGAGCACTTGCAGTCTGCAGGGGGTGTGTGCCGGGAATGGGAAAGATGGGTTGGAGATCCGCTGAGGGATTTCCCCTCACAAAGCCCGTGTCCACATTTGTAAGGATGTTGATTGCGGCACAGATAGAGTAAAAGCCAGTAAATGCCCCCTACCCCTACCATTTCCTGTTGGATACACAGCCTTCCACATTTTTCTCTAGGCTCACATAGAGTATATATACTTTCAATAAATATAGACAAAGTTAGAGAGATACATACACCCAACATTTAACATTGGAGCAGAGGGAACAGTAGCTGCTTTCTTCTATCCACACTTGTGTGTGATGTAACATATGTTACTTAAGCTACTCTGGTCTTGAAGCTTGCATTTGAGAAATCTAGGTATTTTTGCCTCTATCCCTACAGGGAAACTCAAAGGATTCTAGATTTTTGCGAGTTTTAACTTTTACCAGAGGGACTCCATGCTGCAGACTAACATCCTGAAAAACATAAAGTCTCCTCTACTGAATGGTGACCACACAAACTCGAGTGTGGTAGGACCAGAGTCCTGAAAACCCTCCAAAGTTCCCGCTAAGGAAAAGCGAAAACACCGTTAAGCTGCCTAAAGTGGCAGGCTGTTTTCTTATCTGCCAAGTGTGAGGGTTGAGCAGAATTATTTCTAAGGATGCTTCCTACTCTGCCTGTTCCCTGGATGCACCCCAGCCTGTAGTCACCCCCAAGGGAACGCAGCCAGGCGAAACCTTCCTACCGGGTCCCTTCCTACAGTTGCCAGTCGCTCTCCCTAGGGCTTGTGGGATAAAAGCGCATGGACCAGGCCCAGGAGTGGTGTACAGTACCCACGGCAACATAGGAGTGTGCTGGATTTTTTAATTTATTTTTTCCTTTTCCGGTCAGTGTGTTATTTGGCCCCCACTCTCTCTCCAGATCTCTGAGGACCATTTTTTTCTGTTGAGATGCTAAGTTCAGGTGAGTCAAACTGGAAGATACCCGTGGCCAGTATCCCCGCAAGTGGAGGGAAAGTTAAAGACCAATCACACCTCCAGAACGAAGCTGCCCCTTTATTACGCTTCTCCAAACCGCCGCGCAGGGCCGGAGAGAACTCCTGTAAAGCCGAACTTACATAAGCGGCGGCGACGGCCGCCTCCCCGACCCCGGGGCCGCCGCGACAATGGCGGCGGCACCACTTCCCGGTCAAAAGCTGCCAACTTCGGGATGCGGAGGAAGCAGGGAACGGAGCGGAGGACCCAGGGAGCCTCCAGAGCCTCTCCAAGCCTCGCTCCCATCTCTTTCTGCCCAGGAGGTGGGGGACGGGATCAAGCCGTTTGCACTGCTTCCCGAACAAAAGGTCCCGCCCGGGGAGCCGGGAGGTGCCAGGGCCCTTTCCCTTTTAGAATCCGGCTTTTCGGCGCAGGCTGGGGCCGCGGCTCCGAGCGCGGGAGGGAGGACCCACGGCGGCCCCAGCGGCGGGGAGCGGGAGCGGGAGCGGGTGTGCGGCCCGGCTCCGCAGCCCCGCGCCGCGCCGCGCCCCGCTCCGCCCGCGAGCCCGGAGCTCGCGCCCCGCGCACTCCCTGGCCGGCTCGCGCCGGGCCCTCCCCCGCCCTCCCGCGGCCGGGGGCGGGGGCGGCGCGCGGCCGGCTTCCCGAGCTCCGCGGGCGCTCCCGGGAGTGCGAGCGCCGGGGTCCCGGCCCCCTCCTCCGAGGGCGGCTGGGGGCGGCGCGGCGGAGCCCGCGGAGCGGAGGGGCGGTGCCCGGCGGGCCGCGCTCGGCGCCGGGTTCCGGGCCGTCCCCACCCCCACCGCGGTGCACTGCGGCGGTGCGAGCGGGGGCGGCCATGAACTCCGCCGCCGAGGCTCGGCGAGCGCGCGCGCGGGGCCGCCACTGCCGCCGCCCGGCCGCTGCCCGAGCCCGCTCGCCGGCCTGCGCGGCCCCCGGAGCGCCCAGGCCCCTCGCCCGGCCCCGCTCGCGCCGCGCCGCCGGGGCCGCCCGCACATCCTGGAGCTGACTGGTGCCCCAGAGCGCGGCGAGAACGCGCTTCTTCCGGGCAGCCCCGCCGCGCCAGCCTCCGGCCTCCCCCGCGCCCCCGCGCCCGCCTCGCGGCCGGCCCGGGCCCCTTCCGCACCCCCGGCCCGCGCTTACCTGCAGCCTGGCACAGCCGCAGACACTTGCCGTGGGTTCCCCGCGCTCACTGCACGCAGGCCGGGGACGGGATGGACGCGGGGCGCGGGGGCACGGTGGGTGGCAGTGTGTTTTGGATTTTTTTTTTTTTTTTTGGAGTTTGGGGAGGGGGCGGGGTGGGGAATCGTGCACGTCCCTGATGGTAGGAGCCCTCCTCCTGCACGAGCACAGAATGTCTAGCCGGCCGTGAACACCCCCACCGGCACCCCCCCCTTCCCGTGCATGCGCGGTGCGGGCGAGGGGGAAGGCGCGCCGCCGGCTTGCGCAGGCACGGAACCCGACTGCGCCTCTAAATGGGTGAGCAGGGAAAGGGTTAATCCGGGACCTTGCGACGCTTTCGTTGGAGTCTACGGGGCCGCCCCCGGAGGGCCCTGGCCTGCGCACGCGCGCGCACGCGCGCGACTTGGGGCGCGCGGAGCCCGCGCGCGGGAGAAGCGGGGGGCGGGGCTGGGGCGGGGCTTCGGGAGCGGTGGAGCGAATGCACGAGCGCCGCTCGCGGGCACCCGCCCCGCCTGCAGCTCCCGCCTCCCGCTTGGACTCTCGAGCTCCCGCCCGCGCCCGGCGCCGGCACAGCCCCGAGGACGCGGGAGCCCGGCGCTCCCGTGCGTGTGCATGTGCGTGGGCAGTGCCGCCTTCGGGCGCGCGCAGGCCGGGCGCTGCGTCTGCGGGGCTTTCCCGCGACTCCAGGGCGGGCGACCCGGGCACCCTCCCCTCCGCGCACACCGGCGACAGCGAGACGCGCGCTTGCGGGCGTTGGGTCTTAGCTGGTACCTCTGCCACATTTTTGTATATGGGGAAGTGGTAGGCACTCAGTAAACATTTGCAGAACAAATGCAAAAAGTGACACGTTTCATTTGGAATGTAAGGGGCGACCCCAGTCCTGCATGAGAAAGGGATCACCCCTAAAGCTCTGGATCCAGCCAGGGGCGCGCCCACGCTCCCGCATATCCCCGGAAACTCGCAAGGAAAAGTCAGGGGGGCTGGAGGCTGTAGCTTAACCCTGGCAGTGGAGCACCTGGGCTCGGTTTCATTTGCAGCTCCCCCGGAGAACTCGGATGACTCAGGACTGTTTCCTACATCCCTGTTCAGCAAAGTAATGATTCCACTGCTGTGGAAGCATCGTCGCGTCCCCTCTAACGCGGTGACGGACCTGGGAGGTCCCTCCTGCTCCCGTGTTTTCTGCTCACCTGCACACAAGAAGCTGGACGGCCCCCCAAGGCTCCGTAGAGTCGCTTGGGGGGCTTTATCACACTTGCTTTAACAGCGTTTCGCCAGAACATTCGTAATTTAATCTAAAAATTAGTGCAGGACCGTCCACGTGGGCTTGTGTGATGATTACAGAAGATAATGCTTGTAACAGGTACATAAGGCACATAAACTTTAAAGAAATTATATTGTGATTGTGTTAAATTCCAGAGAAATTCTGTACGGTCCGAGGTGATTTTGTAGTAGTAGCTGACGTTGGTTTCAATATTTCGAAAGGTGCTTTTTATACACATCCTTTTTGATGTTCACAAAAGCATGGGGGTTAGTGGGTCTATTGAATGAAGCAGGGTAGAATAGACCAGTTCTAGAGTCAGACATATGCAGCTCAAATACAGGGTACATTCTTTAACTTCTCTAAACCTCACTCTTGTTCTCTGATAAGAGCCGGGAATTGTGAGGATTAAATGGAATAATGCTCAGTTAAGTGCTTAGCTCTAATACTAACCTGATGGTGTTAAATGACCTGCCAACTCTCTGTGGATAGCGGGTTTAAGTGGCAGGGGCAGAACCGGAACCACCAGAGTTCAGGCCCACACTTGACACCTAGGTGGCCATGTTCCCTCTGATGCCATGCTGGGCCTGGTTATTCTTACATAGCTTTTAAGGTTACACGTCAATCCTGTCTGTGTTTTTATAGGGGGATAGTAATAGTACTATATCATAGGATTATGTTCTCAAGCACTAAAGCTGTCACTTCATTTAACAGTGTGTCTGATGCACCCCCCTTCTCCCATACCACTTAATTGCGTAGGTTTATACACTCATTCTGCATATATTTATCTGTTTACTATGTAAAGACTGTCTTTTTGCATATGGCTAGGTAAAGTCTTCTCAGGATTTGACTAATTCGATCCAATTAAAATAGTTTCGCAGAGTTCTCAAGCACTAGAATGCATTTCTCAAGTGACAGGTTCCATGACATCTTGGTTTTGCATCAATTAATCTTCCTTTTCGTTTGCTTTATGTGCTAGTCACTTGGTCTCTGCCTGGCTGTCCCTTACTTCATGGGAATCATGGGATGAGTCTAAATGAAAGGGGACACTCTGTGGGATGGAAAACTACAAAGGAAGGGCCTGACCCAGACCTGGCACCTCACCTTAACCCAGCAGCCTTTCCCCGGGCGCCGCCCAGCATTCATTAGGCCCTCAATAAATATGGGCGTACAGATAAGTGACAGCCCAGAACTCAATACCATGGGGAGTTATAAGGACACACAGTGGGGTTGATGGGGGTGGGGTGGTCAGGACCTTTCTGAAATACACAGACCTGAGGCCGTTGAAGGAAGTCTTCTTGCCTCTCCTGCCAGGAATGCTGTCACTGTACGTGGGACCCTCAGGCCGACAACTCTGCTGGGAACACCTGTTCCTCACCTGGGATGCCCGCAGCCTCCTCTTGAGTGGAGCCTGCTTGTTAGGATTGTGAGGCCTGGAATGCAGGGCCTGTGGCAGGAGTCTGGGGTGCCAGGGTCTAGAGTGGCTGTGAAGCAGCCCCCAAGGGACATTGGTAACGTTAGATCATTTGGGTGGAGTTGATTTCTCCATCACACTGATCTTGGGCCCTCTGACCAGTGGAAGATGGGCAGACAAGAGGGTGCATGAGTTCTGAACAGAGGCTTTGAGAAGCAGCCTGTGTTCCACTCTCCCGCCAGGGCTTGTGCGGTCCGCCGTGAGGGGACCGGGCCCAGGTTGCCACTGCCTCTTCTGTCTGGGCCCTCAAATGACAAGCAGGCCTCAGAGAATGAAGCTGACCTGAAACCCAAGCCCAGCCAAGCCCAGGCAGGCAAGAGCTCATCCACAAACCCATGAGTGAGAAAGAAATGCTTGCTTTGTTAGGCACTGGAAGACTGTGTTTTATGCTTTGTTATTGCAGCCAAACCTGAAAGACCTGCACAAGGAAAAATATCCCACCAAATGCCAGGAGCACCCTCCCCTTGCTGCTCTGAAAACACTGGACACAGTAAATGAACAAGAAATAGATCTAATCCCTGATGACACGGAGGTATGGATACACACATTCAAATATAATCACATAAATAATTATACAATTGCACACTGTGATAATGCTACTAATGAAAAGTTACACATGCCAGAGTCTTATGGTAAAGAGGAACTCATACTGATTGAGAACTCAGTGAAAGCTTCTCCAGAGATGTACATTTGAGAACAGAAGGATGAGGGAAGACAGGCATCTTCGGGGTTGCGGGTAGCATTTCAGGCAGAGGGAGAATAGCATGAACGAAAGGGTGGGAGGGGCTTGGTAGCTTGAGGCTCTGTGGGAGGACAGAGTGACCGGAGCCCAGTGGGCATGAGATAGGTCAGTGGAACGGCGGAGCTCAGCACATCTGGGGCTCTGTGGTCCATAGTGAGGGCTGTGGATTTTATGCTATGCATAGTGAGAGCCATCAGGGGCTTTTCTTTAAAACTAACATTTCCTTAGGTAAGCATATTAGTCTCATAACTAGGGTAAATGCAGCCCTTGGAATGCAGATATGGTCTTTGAATTTCAAATACCCCCAATGGCGCGACGGCTCCTATAAAACTTTTCCCATAGTTCAGGTTATGGGGAACATTTTCGACACCATCAACTGAATTACTATCTTTCACTATCTGGAAATAAAAGTTAACAATCTACTCATGAAATTTACTTTTGAATGAAATACATTTATCACACTATCCTAACAAGTATTATAATATGATTCTGGTCAAACTTGCACGTGAGCAACCGTATGACAACAGCAGCTTTGAAATGAAATGAAGGAAAATGGTAAATTAGCGGAGAGACAAAATATTGTCCTGTTTCTGGGTCAAGAGAAGAAACTTGTTAAATGGCAACAATAAAAATACTATACACTATCCAGAAATCAAATTTTAAAAAAGCAAATTACTAATGAGATTCACATTTATAGAATATACATTTATGGAACATTATCCTAAGAATTATGATCCCATGAAGTTTTCACTGGAGTTACTGTATAATCACTTAAATAATAGCAATGAAACCAAAAGAGAAAAAGCTCAAACTTATTTTAGAAGAAAGATAAAAAATCATTATTGCTGTGTTTCTGAATGATTTTAGGGGTCTTGCTAAGAACAAAAATATTGTAATTATACTACCTACAAATAGAATAAAATGGAAGCAATTAATTGATAAGATTCACATTTAAATAATCTAGTTATAAAACATTATTCTAAGAATTGCAATTATATCAAGCTTACATTTGAGCCATTGTATAATCTCTTAATTAATAGCAATAAAACTAGAAGACAAAAAAATCAAAGTTTCTTTAGTAGAAAAGGGGGAAAAGCACCTTGCTATAGTCCTGTATCTTCAGAAATAGGCTTATTGGGAGGTGGGTCTGCTTACCAGGTAATTCACTTCTGTTTTCTGGCTTTGTAGATACAAGATTGAATGGAGCCCTTGCTATGGATATTTCTTGTTGCCCATTTTGGTTGTGCTGGGCCAGGGAAGTCCCTTGGTGGAGCGAATTTCTGGGGAGGAAGAGAAGAACAGGGTGTCCTCAGGAACTGCCCCCGGGACTTCTCTGTCACATCTGATCTCTGAAGAGAGAGAGAACCTGGGCTAGCAGCTCCCTTTCAGGAGGGAGGGTTGAATCAAAAAAGTTCTGAACATCTTCCAAGGTAAGGAGCACCAGGACAAGCTTTGCCTTGCACTTGGGGAAGAACTCCTGCATAAGGATAGAGTCGGCTGAATGAAGGGATCCTTCCCCTGTGGGTTTGAACTTGGTGGGGCATCTGGTCTACCCTGGGCATCAGACCCTGGATCCCCATGCCAAGATAGCCTTTGCTCCTCCTCCTCTGGAAACTGGTCATCCAGAGGATCCTCTCATGGTTCTCTTGGGTTAACATTAGAGGGAGCTGGGTGAAGGGTTTAGAGGAACACTGTATATTTTTGATAACTTCTGTATATATAATATTATTTCAAAACAAAAAGGTTTACTGTATAGGTTTACCAGAATTATTTTTCTCTGGTTACTTTCAAGACTTTTCCCTTGTTTTTAGTTTTCAGCATTTTAGTTATATTTCTGGGAATGCATTTTATTAAGATTATCCTATTTGGGATTTATTGAGCTTCTTGAATCTGTAGGTTTATATATTTCTCTAATTTGGGGAAATTTTCAGCCATTATTTCTTCACATTCTTTCTCCTACTCTTCTGAGACTCCAATGACATAGACATTGGATTTTTAAAAAATTTCTCTTAGGATTATAATATTTTTCATTTTTAAAAATATTTGTTTCCCTCTTGTTCAGATTGAATAATTTCTGTTATCTATCATCAAGTTAACTGATTTGTCCTTTTGTCATCTCCAATCTGCTATTCAGCCCATTCAGTGAGATTTTTCATTTCAGTTGTTTATTTCAGTTCTAAAATTTCCATTTTCTTTTTCTTTTAGTTTTCTCTTTCTTTTCTGAGACTTTCTATTTTTTGATTTGTTTTAAGAGTGTTCATAATTGCTTGTTGGAGAATTTTAATAAAAGCTGCCTCTAAGTTTTGTTATTTAATTCCAACATCTTTGTCATCTTACCGTTACTTTCTGTTGATTGTCTTTTCGGAAGTGAGTTGAGATTTCCTGGGTCTTTTCATATGGAGTAATTTTGGATTGAGCCTTAGGTATTTTCAATATTACATTACAAGACTCTGGGCCATGTGAAATCCTATGGAAAAATATTGATTTCTTTTTCTTTAAATTTTAGCAGACCATCAGCTAGGTTAAGTTCTGGTCACAGGTTTTAGCATACATTCTGTGGGCTCTTGCTTGGTATATTTGCATGCTATTTGGATGTGTCTCAAGTATTTTCAGGCACTGGCCAGTGTAGAACCTGGGCAGCAATCTGTTGGTTCAGTTCTCAAAGTCTTTAATGTGCTGATTAGGATCAGATCCACAGATGTGCAGCTCGAAGGTGAGCCTAGGATTTGTAAACAGCTTTATGGCTGTTGCTTTCCTGGGCTTCTTCCTCTTTGTGACTCCCTGGCACCTTCTGCCTTACTGGGGCTCCCTTTTTCTATCCTCAACCAGAAGGTAGGGGAACTTGCATGACTGCCCCTGCATCTAGAGCCAAGTGGTTGGAGAACCAGAAGGAAAAAAATTGGTAAACTTGTTGCTGGTTTGGTGATAAGCTTGCTTATTTTCTGATACATTTATTTTAAAGAGCTATACATTTCTTCCTCGGGACTGCTTTCCCCTTCCCAATGTATTCTTCCATGTAGTTTTATTTATATTCAGTTCTGTGTGTTTCTTAGGTTTCTTTATGACTTCCTTTTTTAACCCATGTTATTTAATAATCCAAGTGTGATAAATGTTATTTTGTTTCTAATTATATGGGAATTTTTTTGACCTATCTTTTTTTATTTTGTAATTCTTATTTTGAAAGAATACAGTAAGAAGAATTCCTATATTCAGTTTACCTTTATCCAGATTTACCACTTGTTAACATTTTACCCCCATTTGTTTAATCATTTGCTCACTGGGTCCCTCTCTCTCTTACTCTTCCCCCTCTCTTTCCCCCCTCAGTCTCTATGTACACACACACACACACTCACATTTTTTTATGAACCATTTTTTAAGAGTAAGTTACAGATATTATGCCCCCTTTCCCTAAATCTGTCAGTGTGTGTTCTTAAAAATGAGGACAATCTCTTCCATAACCACAGTACTATGATGAAAATCAAGCATTTAACATTGATACACTATTATCTAATCCACAGCCCTATCCAAGATTTCACCAGTAAGGTCCATTACAGTGTATACCTTTTTTTTTTTTTTTTCCCCTGGTTCAGGATCCAGGGTTACCCATGGCATTTTTGAATTTAGCTATTATGGAGCTGTACTTTCATCATTTATTAACCTTTTTTATATGCTTCAATACCAATACTGGTCCTTCTTCCAATTCTGTGATTTGTGTTATGCTAAAACATCTCTATGAGGATGTTTTGTATCTTTTAAATTTTAGAATATCAGGGGCAAGACTCCTTCTCTTCCCTGCTGTCATCTTCCCCACTGTCAGAGAATGTTGTTATCTTCCTATAGGCCGGCATTCCTAAAACCTCAGAAAAATTTTGGTTGCCGTTTTTTCTTCTTCTCTTTACCTTGTGTCAGTTGCAAAGCTCAGCTACTTGATTTACAACAGAGTAGAGCAATGATCTACACTTGAGAGTTTTCTTCATTTCTGGAGAACAAACCTCAAGATTTGACTTTTGTCCTTGAGCAAAGAATATTTCATCTGCTAAAGTGAAACACGTATTCTTATATTACCATTAAAAATATTTTATTCTCCTTGAGCTAGCATGTTACTGAAGCTGAAATTGGTCTCCTCTGGGCTTTTTTTAAAAAAAGGTGAACACTTTCGATGCGTGGTACAGCTCTTCATCCACCATATGGGCTGATGATGCTTGTCAATTACCCTTCTCCAACTCGGTGACAGTGTCTGGACACATGACACTCCAGGCTGTCTGAACCATTGCACTCCAAAAGAATGACACTTTTCTAATTTGCAACTGCAATTCACATAAAATCTCCTATTAATAATACTAGAAAGAAATATCTACCAAATTCTATTTATATCAAATTCCTTTCTCTGTGACCCAAACTGTTTATGATTATTTTCCCACTACTTTTTGAAACTGGTCTTCTATCATGTTGACATTATAAGCCTAAAATATGTAAACTATGTGTTATATTATTTTTGATGTTTAGTGAGCTGTCTAGTTTATGGATCACATATAGAATCAAGTCATAAGTTTGCTTTAGAATTTAATGTTTTAACTTATCAAAATTATCATCATGATGCCAAATATTATTAAAACATTTCAAAAAAACTGCAAAGTATTTATCCTTAGTTCTGGTGAGCTAAAGTTATAGTTTCCTTTTAGGTACAAAAAAAAAGTATATTGGTAAATTGATTTCTCAGTCATAAGGACTTCACGTTCACCTTAGTAACTCAGTGAAAAACTGAAATAAAAATTTCTCCAAATGGAAGAGGGAACCCTCCTACACTGTTGGTGGGAGTGTAAATTGGTGCAGCCACTATGGAAAACAGTATGGAGGTTCCTCAAGAAACTAAAATTCAAATTGCCATATGATCCAGCAATCCCATTCTTGGAAATATATCCAGACAAAACTATAATTCAAAAGATACATGCACCCCTATATTCATAGCAGCACTATTACAATAGCCAAGACATGGAGACAACCTAAATGTCCATCCACAGAGGAATGGATAAAGAAGATGTGATACACACACACACACACACACACACACACACAATGGAATACTACTCAGCCATAAAAAAGAATGAAATAATGCCATTTGCAGCAACATGGATGGAACTAGAGATTATCATACTAAGTGAAGTAAGTCAGAAAGAGAAAGACAAATACCATATGATACCACTCATATGTGGAATCTAAAATATGACACAAATGAACTTACTTACAAAACAGAAACAGACTCTCAAACATAGAGAAAAACTTATGGTTACCAAAGGAGAAGTGGGGGGGGGGAGGGATAAATTAGGAGCTTGGGACTAGCAGATACAAACTACTACATATAAAATAGATAAACAACAAAGTCCTACTGTATAGCACAGGGAACTATATTCAATATCCTGTGATAAACCATAATGGAAAAGAATATGAAAACTAATATATATTTATTTTTTACTGGATCACTTTGCTGTACACCAGAAACTAACACAACATTGTAAACAACTATGCTTCAATTAAAAAAAAAAAAGAGGCTCCTGCTTCAATTCAGTCATTCACTTCACAGATGCACATTGAGCACCTTCTATGCGTAAGGGATGGAGGACATAGCCATGAGCAAGACAGACATAACCCTGCTCTCAAGGAAATTATAATTTAGTCATGGAGGGGGAGGAGGGTGGAGAATTTGGTGTGGTAGAGGTAAAATAGTCTCACGATACCAGAACAAAGGGGTCAGTTGCTGAAAAAAATAAAAAGATGTAGCAAATTGTAGCTGCAAATAAAGTCACCCCCAATAGATTAATAAGTTCACAATTAAATACTAGGTAGGGTCCTGGTAATGTTTTAGAAGAGACAGTCATCATGACTGTGACAGTAGTGAGTACCGTAATAATGGCTAAGACACAATGTAAGTTTCACTTCATTTCTAATATTCCTTAAAAAAAAATCTTTTTGCCAAAGTTTGTTTCTCATATTTCAAAGGGAAAGGCCTTTATCGCATCTGTATTTTAGGGGAAGCAAACTGCAAAATGTTTGAAATTCATGAGGAGACACATTTGTTTCTGGCCCCAAACAATCCTCTATTCCCCAAAGACAAAAATTTCCAAATGTACCTTACAACGTCCTGGCAATCTCTGGAAGCTGAAAATATTCTAGTACCTGAGATTTCAGCTAAAAATAATTCTTTGATTTTTCTCTGCTGACAGGAGGGAGATTATGATATCTCCTTTAATAGATAAAGGTCCATGGAATGGGCGATATCTGATAACTTATCTTAAAAAAATCTTCATGTGGAATGCTGGCTTTATTTTGAACTTCCAATCCAGCTCATGGGCATGCATGCATACTGTTCAGATTTCATTATTTATGATTCTGACATAACTTTAAGGATAGGCAGTTAGACAGGAAATAGAAGCAATTATTTAGGCTGCTAGTCAGCATTTTTATTGATGCTGACTCATAAATTCCTTGATATGGTCACGTCTAGCCAACTCTTCCTTAATTTGCATGCAGTCACAAGAAGGAATTATGACCCTGAAATCACAGCTGGAAATCTCTCTTTCAGTTTTCGTGACTCCACAGGGCGTCCACTGATAACTGGCTTGTCATTTGCTCATTTTTACCTTTGCCATGATTTTATCTCCACACAAATCACTTGCCAAATGTTTCTGGAAGCAGCACAGTTGTTTTCACTTGAAACAACCCACTGCTGGATGCTTATATTTCTTCTGCTGTCAAATTCAGTAACTTGGTCCGAATTGCTATAGCTCTAGTCACAAGTAAATCAACGCTTCATGTGAAAGTTCTCATTTTTATTGTCGAGGTATTAAATGCAATCAAGACTCATAAAAAAAAAAAAAAAAAAAAAAGACTCATAAAATGATTTATTCCCCTGTGGAGTAGAAAGGACAGTAATCAAGTATATCCAAAATCATTATAGTCACCACAGCAGCCAGATTGAACTAGAATCCAAATGATCTCTAGACTCTGTCATGCACCCTAAGTCCTTTTTTCTCTTACATTTGCTGGTCTTAGAAAAACAGATATTCATCCTAGTAGCCTTTAGTTGAGGTGGTCATTATGATTTTTGTACAGTGCTATGAAATTAACATTCACATGTATATTTCACGTGGGTCCCCTGCATGTAAAAATGCTTTTGGGAGAGCATTGGATTGGGAGAGTCAATATTTCTTTTTTCTTAATTAATTTCTTAATTTATGGATTTTTGGCTGCGTTGGGTCTTCATTGCTGCACGGGCTTTCTCTAGTTGTAGCAAGCACCACTCTTCATTGCGGTACACAGGCTTCCCATTGTGGTGGCTTCTCTTGTTGCAGAGCACGGGCTCTAGGTGTGTGGGCTTCAGCAGTTGTGGCGCACGGGCTTAGTTGCTCCATGGCACGTGGGATTTTCCCGGACCAGAGCTTGAATCCGTGTCTCCTGCACTGGCAGGCGGATTCTTAACCACTGCGCCACCAGGGAAGCCCAAGTTGATATTTTAGAAATGGAGAAAACAAGACTCGGAAGCTAAATGACTAGTCCAGGATGATACAGGTACCAAGTGGCCCTGCGGATGCTGGAATCCTCTGACTCCCTGACAAGGCTACCCTCGCTGTACTCCCCTCAACAAACCAAATAAAACAAATGAAGTTAGAAAGTAGAGGCGATGTGTCTGACAATTGACAAAAGGATCTCATTGCTGGGATGGACAAGCAAACGTGACCTTTTGTTTGGTTCTGTTAAAAAACCATGATCCTCTGTCTTCCATTTGATGTCTGTAGTTCCTGGGGTTTCTTCCACGCCTGTAACCAATTCCATTTGATAGAGATGCCCTTTTGTCTAACGTTGCTTTTACTTTCAGACAATGAAGATAGTATGGGGTTAGAAATTTTATCAACCTAGGTCTGAAATTCAATTCTGCTACCATTTGTGTGACCTAAAGGCATGAAAAAATCTCTCCCAAGCAAAACAGTAGATAAATGAAAATTTACCTCCTCATTGAATTGCTGTGACGATTTTAATGATAATTCCGTTTATGCATAGTGCCTGGCACAGCGAAGGTAATCCACAGATGCCTTTCCTTTGATATGATCATATTCTGCCTTCTGTGTGCATTTAGGTTATGTACTTGTTTTATAGTTAACGGTGCACTGCAATGATGGCCAAGAGAATAAGGGAAAAACGAGACTAAGATGGATTCAATACACATCCTCTAAATATAATATTTATCTGGTCTAACATCTGTATTAGCATGATGAATTTCAATTAAAGTATCCAGAATCTCCTACTGGAGCAAAAATCTCTTAGTAATCTATACATGCAAATTATTTAAACCTCATATTTAGAAAATGGTGAACAATACAGAGATTCTTTTAATCCAGTGCCATAGACTCACATGAAAGGATGCGTGAACCTAAGTGTACCTGGTTAGCTACCATTCCCTCGTTTATTAAATAAACATTTATCGAGTTCCTTCCTGGAGCCTGTTAGATTCCAGGTAGAGAAGCAACCAAAAGTTACGACGGGCATTCTTGAATTCTAATGTGTCTCTAATGTGGGGAAAGATGGGTTTCAAGTAAACTTGGAATCCATATAATTTCAAAATTGACCTGACACTAAGGATTCCCTGCAACTATCAAGCTATTTCATGATGGCAGGTAACCGGAAGGGGGAGCTAGCCCCTTCTGTTCAGTGTCACCAGTGTTATTTCTACCACACTAAAGGGGTTACCTATCGCCAAGTGCTGCCTTCTGGCCAGCTGGCCCGAGACTCCTGGACACACCTGGGAAAATGGGAAAATGACATAAGAATGTTCCTTTCGATTTGGACTCTGATTTTACTCATGAACGTCAAAGGAAAAAGAAGCCTTAGATCATCTTATCCATGCCTCTATTTTACAGATAAGGAAACTGAGGCCCAGAGAGGCAGAGCCTTGACATATGTAAGTGTGCATATTTATACTAAAAATTAATCGTTGTTTATCTGAAATTCAAATTTAACTCAGCACCCTGTATTGTTATTTGCTGAATGTGCAACGATGTCCAACAAAATAAAATGTTAATCCAATGTAAGCCTTTAAACAGTGTTATCAGCCCCGTTTCTATAGTCATTTTCTTATTTTTAAAGGTCTCTATAGTATTCCTAATTCATATTATTTGGGGACCTGTAACTTCAAGGATGCCTTTCATTTGTTGGAGTGGAAATGATTTTAATAGTGATCTGAGATCATTTATATAATTGTAATTAAGCTTAAGTAAAGTACTTGAAATATGTATCCCCCATATTTAAGAATAATTCTAATTGGTAGTGGGTCCTTTTCTTTTTCAGATTTAGCCTGATAACCACTGAGAAAGGGAGAGACTGAGCCTACATTCAATTCGGGAAATGATTGGATCAGAGGTTCGATGATACGTTTTCAGCGAGTAGCCAATCAAGAGGATGGTGATAGAAATATCTGTGTCAGTATCAGCAAGGAGCCAGTCCCTTGCTGTTTCACAAAAGCCATAATCCCAGTAACGGCGATTTCTTCTTGTAACAAAGAAGACAGTAAAATCAAAGGGGAAATATTCAAAGTGGAATGAAAGGAATTGGCACTAGAAAAGATGATGTGGTGACTGGAGAAAAATAGGAAAAGATTTTAGAAGTTCTCCATTGTGGGGGGACTCTACAATCACTGGCTTTGCCTCTTGTCCAGTTTCCTTCCCTGTTGTACTAACCCTGTGCTTCCTGGGTGTCTGCTCGAAACCAGCAGAAAGAGGAAAGGTTTCCACACGCTAATAGGTAAATCCAAGCAGCCCGTGTCTGCGTGGAGCAACCAGTGACTCAGTAATGCTCAAAAGCAAGATCAGAGGCAAAGCAAACCTGCCTTCCCCCAGATGCTTGGTGACTGGGTTCTAATAATCCACCCTGAAAGTTAGCGCCCAAGGGCAAGTATGCGGCAGAGCAGAGCCGGCACAGAAACACCTCAGTTCGTGCAGCGGAAAAGACAGAGGGTCAGAAGTTCTAAATCTTGGACACCACTCTACCAGCAACGAGCTCTGATTTTGGACAAGTTCTTCATCCTCTCCCTTTATGGAATGAAGACGTTGAACAAGACTAAGCTCCTTATCCTATGACGCTCCAAAGAACCTTAATTTAATTACCTTTTCCCCCAAACCCTCACTTCCCTTGCCCATCTTTCCCCCCAGATCTACCTAGCACAGCCCTAACCCTCAATCAACCCAACTCTTCTAATCTTTGTGTCGCCGCCCCCAGGCAGCTGAGAAGCACGGGAGAAAGTGTCGCAACTGAGAAGGTGGGTGCCACCCCCGATCCAGAGCGAGCAGCCTCCCCCTTCATGCGGCAAAGGTCCTCCCTCAGTTTAGAGAGAATAGAGAACCCCTCGGGTCCCTGCCTTCTGCCTGCTCTGCAGACTCACTGCCGCCACAAGTGATCTCCTCTTCCCGTCTCTGTAGAGGAGGGATCTTTCCCTGGACAATGCTCCACTGATTAGCATTTCTATGAGACATAACTTTCTTCCATTTTACTGAGGATTTCTTCAGCATAAAATGCTTACATAATCTGTTATTTTTCAAAAACCCTCCCTTGTGTGTCCTGAGGGGCCGTTTCCTTTCTTGAGTTAAGCTCTTCGAAAGGGTGGTCTGTGACAATCATGCCCACTGTATTTCAATTCCCTCCTTCATTCACTTTTACCCGGCTTCTGCCCCGGCCACCCCAAGTGAACACCCCTCTCCAAATTATCACCTGCCTTATTGCTAAAGCCAGAGGACACGTTCTAGTCCTCATGCCTAATAGCACTTGCACTGAAATGTCCTTTCCCTTGGCTTTTATAATCTCCCTCTCTCTCTGTCTCCACCTTAAATGTTGATCTCCCACCTGGTAGTGTCTCAGGCTCTTCTTCCCTGGTTGGATAAATTTACCAACTTTCTAGATTTCATTTTTCCAAAACCGAACTAGTCATCCTGCTCACTAAACCCTCTATGTCCTTCTCAACTTGAGGGACCAGCAGTCACTTTATCACCAATATCAGAAACCTTAACCCCATCCTTGAATTCACCATTTCTTTCACCTTCATTATAATTGGGCATTGAATCAATATCAGTTCCACCTCTGTAATGTCACGCTCGTTATCAGGCAGATCTGATCTTGTCATCACCACCAACCACCTCTGAGACGCCACACTGAAAATTTTCAGAGGTTCCAGAGCACCGACAAGATACAGTGCAGCTCTTCGCCATGGACCGCAAAGCCTTCTGAGAGCCATCGCTTACATACTGCACTGATCGCACCTCCAGCCACTCTGCGCTGTTGCACTCTGTATTTTTGTCAGAACAAGTGCCTGTGGTCTCCAGAATATCTCATGCTGGTACTCACCCAGGGACTTTGCACATCCTTCTCCTTCTGCTAAATTCCTCTGCTCCCCATGTCAGCTGACTCGAGTCTACACATGCTTCAGACTCAGCGCCAGTGTCTTCTCCACAAAAAGTCTTTCTTGCTGGGCCAGTCTTTGTTGGTCTAGCCCACTATCTGGAATATAGCAAAACTTTCAATGTTTTTGAAAGTTCAATGATCTGCTTCAATGATTTTCTTTTATTTTACTTTTTAAAATTTTATTTATTATTATTATTATTTTGGGGGGCTGCATTGGGTCTTCATTGCTGCACGTGGGCTCTTCTCTAGTTGCAGCGAGCAGGGGCTCCTCTTGTTGCGGAGCATGGGCTCTAGGAGCACGGGCTTCAGTAGTTGCGGCGCACGGGCTTAGTTGCTCCGTGGCATGTGGGATCTTCCCGGACCAGGGCTCGAACCCGTGTCCCCTGCATCAGCAGGTGGATTCTTAACCACTGTGCCACCAGGGAAGTCCCGTGATTTTCTCTTTTAAGCAAGTCAATTTACCCTAATTAGTAAAGTACCTCAACTTTATTTGTGCTTCACTTACTCTTCTTTGGGTCTTTATCGCATTTTCAGTGTATCACTTTTAATTCTGTCTTACACAGTTCTTACAAAATATTTTCCAAATAAAAATGTTAAAGAGAAGCAGATGAAGGCATGGGATTAATAGAAAACTGTAAAATGAAAACGAGATGGGGTTGGGACCTAGTTTACCATGGAATATCTGGCCCTCCAGCTATTTCCCCCATGTGATATTTCCAGAGCTTCTTCAGTTACAATTCCTTAAATTTTAAATATTGTATAAAGCTTCTAGCTGCCTTGAATGTAGGAGTTTTCAAAGAGGGTGTAAGTACTATAAGTGTGTGTTTAAATGTGAATATGAGTGTTAGTAAAGATACAGGCTAAGCTTCTGTGATGAAGAAAGTCAAAAAAAAACACCCCTGGCTCCAACAAGGTAGAAATTTATTTCTCATATAATAGCTGTAGCCAGATAGTCCAGGGAGGCTGGGCAGGTCTACACAAGAGACCCAACTTCCTTCTGCCCTCTCGTTCTGCCATGCTCTAGAACCGCTCTGTCCAATATGGCATCCACTACCCATGAGTTCCTATTGAGCTCTTGGAGTGTGGCTGGTTCAAACTAGGACATGCTGCAATACATGTACAAACACATACCAGTTTTCCAAGACTCCGTATGAAAAAAGAATTCAAATATTTCATTAATAACTTTATATTGATTGCATGTTGAAATAATATTTTGGATGCATTGGGTCAAGTAAGATATGTTATTAAATCTAATTTTATCCATTTTTTCTGTTTAGAAAATCTTTAATCACACTTGTGTCTCACATTATATTTTGCCTGAACAGTGCTGTTCTAGAATGTAGTGTATTATCTTCATCTATATGGTAAAAACTGGCTCACAGTACCACATATGTGGTCAGAAAAAAGCAGGAAAGAAAAATAGTAGAAGACAAATCTCTAAGGAGATGATGTGCGATCAGTTCACTCAGATTCCATTGGTGAGGGCTTAGTCACATGGCCCCATCAAGCTGCCCAGAATATAAGGAAACGTAGTGTGTGGATGGTCAGCCATGTGCTGTACTGGAAACAAAAGGAGGGAGAATGGATTCCAGGGTAATGTGTACTAACTATGTGGTCTCTGTCACGGGTATGTCTCTAGAAAGTGTTACCAGAGTTGACTTTGAGTAGAAGGGCATTGAAGACGTTCCCTGGGTTGAGGGGATGGGGAAAAGAGTAGAAGGACATTCAGAAACCCCATGAAAAATAACCAAAGTAAGATATTTCAACACCTGGTTTGAGGAAGTAAAAGAAGGAAGAAGAGGTAAACAATGGCTCCAGGAGAATAGGGGATTGGCCAAGGGGGAAGATGTCCTTATGTTCAAGGCAGTGCTTAATAGAAGACGGTAGGAGGGTGAAGGTAATCAGCTTTCTGCTTCTGTAGGTGGGGCAGAGGAAGGTGGGATATGACTTTGCTCCCACATGTTGTAGAATTGATATGGGAAATCAATAGTCAACTGAGATCCTAAGAGTCTCAAGAACTCAAGACAGAGGATGGTGAAGAGAGAATGTAATGGGCACAAATGTACATGGATGAATCTCCCAGACACAGTGTTGAACAATAGAATCAAGACACAAAAGAATATATACAGTATTGTTCAATTTATATAATGTTCCAAAAGTGGCAAATCTAATCTATGGTTATAGACAGCAAATGCTGATTGCTTGGGGGAGGGTAATGCCTGAGACAGGCTTCTGAGTTGCTGGTAATGCTCTATATCTTGATCTGGGTGATGTGTATATGGATATGTTGCTTGGTAGTCATTATTCATGGTCAGTGCTTGTCTGTATTAATATTATATTCAATAAAAACTGTATAGAAACAAACAAGCAAACAAGGGGATGGGTGACTATGAGTGATAGAGTGCCTACATTATAGACCAACCATGATTCATTCCTTGGGACTGGGGAGTGGCCGGCATTACCTAAGCACATTGCTGCTCACTTAATACCTGAATGAAATCAAGGTTCTTTTTACAGGGAAGCAGGGGAGAATGGCTGTTAAGTAGGCAGCAAATAGTGACTGATAACATGCAGTTATTTTTCAAATGACTTCACTTCATAGCCATTGACCTGGGTGAATATCCACCATGAATTTTGAAATAAGAAAGATAAGATGCTAAGTAATATTCTCATTCTACTAAAATTATCCTTCCCATATATGGAGAGAGACACACCAGGCTATCAAAGCTGGGTCCCTGAGGACAGGTGGGTGGGAAAAATGAGGGGCAGAGCTTGGAAGGGTTTTCTTGGTTTTGCATTGTTTCCCTGACTATAGGAAGCATGTATACTTTTATATTTTTTTGAAGCAGAATTTACTAGGAAGATTAAAATTAAAAAGATCAATCATCTGGTCAATTAGAAACTAAGGTACTAGTGTAACAGAAAAGAACAAACCTGAATCCATATTAGATCTGTTTCCTTTAGCTTTAACTTTGTGCTCTTTTGCCTGTGCTTAGTCACGCTGGCTCTGCACGTTTTGTAAAAGAATGTTGCCTATTGCCTGAAATAAACGTGGTAGCCCATTCTCTAGGCTCTCTGATGATAAACATGTAACACTCTTCCATTCATACAGAGATAAAAAGTTGCAGAACAGAGAATACAATTTTCTTGTTGGAGGTTTATAGGCACCTTGTGACCAGACCTATACGGACAGCTGTACTAACGAAGGGGAAGCTAGTTCCTGGGACACTAGTCCATCATCTTCTCGGTCTGCTGGCTTTCCAAATAAAGTCACTATTCCTTGTCCCAACACCTTGTCTCTCCATTTACTGGCCTGTCGTGTGGTGACCAATACAAGCTTGGACTCAGTAACACTAGGAATGGGTGAATTTCATAAAGCAGAGTAAGGATAAGACTAGACTAGACTCGAAGGCCAGGTAGCAACACTTTATCTTTTGCTCTTATTACGTCATTAAAAGAAGCACTGTTTTAACTGATTGCCCCCTTAAATAAGCCCCAGAACCCGATGGTACGGTGCTTTCTAAGTGCTTTTGTTCCTTAGAACGAGTTCTTGAGTAACGTTTGAAAACTATTAACATAGAACAGAATTCTCGGCAGGATTCAATTTCTTTCTGTGTCTTAAAATTGTGGAGAAGCGGGTAAGTGGGAAAAAGTCAATTTTGTCTGGCAACACCCACCTGTCAGAGGCATTTGTTTCCTGGGAGGAGAAAAGGTACCACCATTCTGAACAAAATCAGTTTTTCAGAAATCTGATTCACAGATCTGAGCATTCAGGGCATTCACACAAAGCTTTTTCATTAGCTATTTTGGCATCATTACCACTTCATCTAATAAATGCTAATTAATACTGACACTACAGTGTCAAATTCACCTTCAGGACTTTTCCTCATTTGTGGAGGTTGCCTTAACTTTTTCTCAGGTGTGAAGCAAACAGCAGTAAAAACTTTAAATTCTTCTGTCATTTGTTTAGTACTGAAATTACTCATTTTTGCCTACCTTCTTGACTCAATTTCATATTCAGCTATGCATAAAACAGCTATGCAAATACAATTAAAAATTCATTGTCAAACTGGTATGCATAGATTTTTTTTTTTAAAAAAGAAACACTTCTAGAAATATTGGCTTTGGAGTCTTCAAATTAGAGTCAAGTCCTTTTAAACAATGTGACAATGAAGAAAAGTATACATATATCATTTTGCACATACTGTGTGACTGTATCTGTAGAATTACCAGAAGTGAACGTTTTTACCTTTTTTTTTTTTTTTGGTTTTATAGGATTTTTTTCTTGATTGTCAAAGTACATACTTACTATTAAAATCTCTCTCTATATATATGTCAGGTGAAAAGGAGCAGAAAATAGTCCATCACACAGATGGAACCACTGTTAATATTTTAGTCTATTATTTCCAATCATGTATCTTTTCTTCTATAGGCTTTGGAGTCAAATACTCCAGACTTCTGCTCTACTGATGATTAGCTGTGTGACCTTAAGCAAACTATTCATTATCTCTGAGCCTTAGCTTTTTCCTTATCTGTAAAATAGGGAGTATCTATCAATACTTATAATTGTTACGTGAGTGGACTGGAATATGGTATGGTAAAGTCACTGTCTCTTTTAAAAACTCAGGTTTACTAAGGATAATTTACATAGTATAAAATTTACATTTTGTAGTATTAAGCTTTTTAAGTTTTGACAAACATATACAGTCATGGAATCACTACCATGATGAAAATATAGGGAGTTTCTGGCATGAGCAACAACTACTCTAATTTCTGTCTCTATAGATTTGTCTATTCTTGACTTTCCATATAAATAGAATCATACAATATATGGTCTTTCATGACTGATTTCTTTCACTTTGCATAATATTTTAAAGGTTCACCCACGTTGTAACATGTACCAATAATTCATTCCTGTTTACTGCCAAATAATAAACTTCACTGTATAGATATACCATATTTTATTTATCCATTAGCTGATGGACATTTGGATTGTTTCCACCTTTTGGCTATTATGAATAGTGCTGCCATGAGCATTTGTGTAGAAGTTTTTTTGTGTGTATGGGGAACATATGATTTCAGTGCTTTTGAGTGTATAGCTAGGGGTGAAATTGCTGGGTCATTTGATAATTCTATATTTAGCATTTTAAGGAACTACCAAACTGTCTCTTAAGGCTGTTGAACCATTTACGTTCCTACAAGCAATGTGCGAGGGTTTCTCCCACAACGTAGTCCATATTTCCTTTGTCCTCAACAAGTACCTCGGTTGGTTGTGGCTTTTTGCCTCGTTGGGTAAAACAAACATTTTTTCCTGAAGGGTCTGTGCCGTTAGTATTCCTGCGTGTATTGGGTTGCTGTAGTTTTCCATTGACTTTAATTCCAGGGCACAGTAGTAATAAGGGCTCACCAATACTCTAGGCGTACTCTTTCTTACTCCCTTGTGGAATAGCAATCCACTTCCCCCTTGGGACGTAGGATCCATTGCCCCAGACAGCACAGTATCTCTTTACTCTGTCTATTGATTTAGAGGCAAGACTGGCTGGGTGGCAATCTTATCTTCCAGTTCAATGGAATCATTGTTGCATCTTTTGGTGGAAGCATTTCTCCCTTTAGAGTAAGACCTATAGGCCAGCAGAGCATGAAGTCATGGGAACAGGAAGCAAAAATGTTGCCACTATATCATTAGGGGTAATAGTAAGTGGTTCTACGCCCATTTCCACCCCTTGATTCCTGGACCTGTGAATCCTGGCTAGGACAGAAAGAACATCATCTATTGAATGCTGACTCAGGACAAGGTCAGCCTCCTGGAGAACCCTGCCCCAACCCTGCAAGGTATTGCCACCTAGCTGACATGATAGCTGAGTCTTCAAAAGGCCATCTCGCTGTTCTATGGAGACAGCTGCTTCAGGATGGTGAGAAACATCTTAAGACCAATGAATTCCCTGAGCATGGGCACACTGCTGCACTTCATTTGCGCTGGAGTTCCTTGATCAGAGGCAATGACAGGGGGTAAGGCACTGTGGAAGCCCATAGAAGGTAGTTTTGGCAGAAGCACTGCGTGCAGGGAAAGCAAATCTGTATACCAAGTAAGCGTCTATTCCAGTAAGAACAAAACACTGCGCTTTCCATGATGGAAGTGGACCAATGTAATCAACCTGCCACCAGGCTGATCACCCCTGGGAATGGTGCCATCTGGGGGCTCAGTCTTGGTTTCTGCTGCTGGCGGACTCGGCACTCATCATTGGCTGTAGCCAAGTTGGCCTTGGTGAGTATAAGTCCATTTTGCTGGCTGCTTATATAACTCCCATCCCTGCCACCAGGGCCACTTTGTTGATGAGCCAATTGGTGGATGGCAGAAATGGCTGGGGGAAGAAACTGACTGGTATCCACAGAAGGGGTCATCCTGTCTGCTTGATTATTAAAATCCTCCTCTGCAGAGGTCACTCTTTGATAAATAGTCACATAGGACATAAATATCTTCATGTTTTTCATTCATTCAGAGAGGTCTCCTCACATTCCTTTAAACCTCCTTGCCACCAATTTTCCAATCATGTTCCTTACAAGTCCCTGACCATCCAGTCAAACCACTGGCCACAGCCCATGAATACATACAATTCAGCTCAGAATGTACAATTGCACATCTAGCCGTTTCTCCTTCCAAGAAAAATGAACAACCAGGTGTACTGCTCAAAGTTCTGTCCACCAGGCAGATTTCCCTTCAAAATTGTCCCTTAGGGGTGTCCTGGAAAGGGCTTTCAGAATGCAGCTGTCCACTTCTGGGTGGTTTCTGGATATTGTGCAGAACCATCTATAAACCTGATGCAAGTTCTCTCTCTCTCTCTGTCAACTGATTGTAGGGAAATCCTCACTCCTCATAGGCACAGGCTGGGAGAGCAGGAGTGGAGACCATGGGCATTTGGGCCACTGCTTCATGTAACTTACTTGTGCCTGCAGGGCCTACTTGAGCCGAATCTTGTATATTCCACCTCCACTTGATGGTGGGGTGCTTCTGTGAACCCCCGACTTTATGGCTTGGTGGGTCAGACAACACCCACAGTACATGATGGGTAGCACAGGGTCACACAATAACTTGATGGCCCATGGTTAATTGTTCAGCCTTTACGAAGGCCCAGTAGCAAACCGAAAGCTATTTCTCAAAAGGAGAGTAGTTGTCTGCAGAGGATGCCAGGGCTTTGCTCCAAAATCCTAAGGGTTTGGGAACTTCCTTGGTGGTCCAGGGGTTAAGACTTCACCTTCCAGGGCTTCCCTCGTGGTACAGTGGTTAAGAATCCGCCTGCCAACGCAGGACACACGGGTTCGAGCCCTCGTCCGGGAAGATCCCACATGCCGCGGAGCAACTAAGCCCATGTGCCACAACTACTGAGCCTGCGCGCCTAGAGCCCGTGCTCCGCAACAAAGAGAAGCCACCTCAGTGAGAAGCCCACGCACCACAACAAAGAGTAGCCCCCGCTCGCCACAACTAGAGAAAGCCCGTGTGCAGCAACGAAGACCCAGTGCAGCCAAAAATAAAAAAAATAAAATAAATAAATAAAATTTTAAAAAATTAGCCCTTCTGATGTATATGTGTGTAATGTACAGTGTATTGTTGTTGTAATTTGCATTTTCCTCTTTACTGATGGTGTTCAACACTTTCATGTGTCTTTTGGCCATTTGGGTAGCCTCTCTTATGGAGTGCCTATTCAAGTGCCCATCTCCGTTTTTCTTCTGGGCTGTTTTTCCTTTTTTTTGGTAGAAGTTTAAAAAATATATATTCTAAATTAAAGTCCATTGTTACACATATGCTCCTACTTTCTGCTTTGTTTTTAAACTCACAGTGGTGAATTTGGTGAATAAAATTTCTTATTTTAAATGCAGTTCCACTTATTCAACTTTTCCTTTATAAGTATGATGGTCCCTGTTGATGAAGGCTTTCTTTATGTCATGCTATAAATTTGTATTATATTTTCCTTTCACATTTATATCTAAAATTCACCTAGAATTGATTTATGTGTATATTGTGATGTAGGGGTCAGGATTTATTTTGTATGTTTGGATGTTCAGTTGTCCCAAAACCTTTTATTGAACGGGTCATTTTCCCACCCTGCTCAGCTGTGTGACCTTTTCATAAATCAATCATCCATGTAAGTGTAGCACTGATTGTAGATTCCTTTCCTGATTGTAGATTCTGTCCTCTGGTGTATTTGGCTATCCTTGCAGCAAAACAACACTCCCTTAATTACTGTAGCTTTATAATAAACTTTTTATCCCCTAGAGTAAGTCCTCCTGTTTTTTCCCTTCAACATTTTTTTCAGTATTCTTGGCCCTTTGCATTTTCAAATAAAATTAGAACTGTCTTGTAAGTTTTTATACAAAAGAAACCTGTTAGCATTTTTTAATGGGATTTTATTAAATCCATAACTATTTGGGGAGAACTGACTTCCTTAACTTTAACCCATTAATATGAGTTCCAAGTCTTAAATCAATTAATCCAAGTCTTTAACTCATTAATATGTTATGTCCCTTCCATGTATTTAGGTCTCAATAGCGTTTTTTAGTTTTTGGTGCAATGGTTTTTACACAGTTTTCATTTGATTTATTCTTTAAAATATCATATATTTGATGTTATTTTGAATTAAATCATTTAAAATTATATTTTCTAATTGTTTACTGCAGGTATGAAGGAATACATTTGGGTACCTGATGATATTGCTAAATTCTAATAGTTTTGTCTTATTTTGGATTTGACATGCATAATTATGTCATCTGCAAAGAACACTTATTTTTTTATTCCAATCATTATGCCTCTTCTTTATTTCATTTATTTGTTTGTTTGCTTGTTTATTGCCTTACTGTGCTGGCTAGGACACATTACAGTGTTAAGTTTAAAGTGGTAAGAGTGGTAAGATTGAGAACCTTGTCTGGTTCCCAACTCAGAGGGAAAGCTTTTGCTTTACCATGAAGTACAATGCTTACTATAGGGTTTTTGGTACTCTTTATTTAGATTAAGGAAGTTCCTGTCTATTAATAGTTTGCAAAAAGTATTGACCTTGGATGGTGAGTTTTATCGAATGCATTACTGTCTATCTTTTTTATGACCATATATGATTTTTTCTTTATTAAAATAAAGAAACGAATTGTAGTCATTACTTCTCGAATGTTAAAACAACCTGTGTTCTTAGAATAAACCCAACTTGTTAGTGATGAATTATTTTTATATGACTTGGACTTGATTTACTTATTTTTTCGTTTAGAATTCTACATCTATGTTTATAAGAGGCATTGTCTGTACGCATTCTTTGATTTTATTTAAACTTCCCCATAATGACAACAACTTCTTCCCAACAAGATGTTCCTGGTACAAATGAAAATGTTCTCATTGGCTATGAACTGAATTGTGTCCCCCTCAAAATTCATGTAAGAACAATAACCCCCAGTGTGACTGTATTTGGAGACAGGGTCTTTAGGAGGTAGTTAAAGTTAAGTGAAGTCCTAAGAGTGGGGCCCTAATCCAATAGGACTGGCAGCCTTATAACAAGAGGAAGGTCTCCCTCTACCCCCTGATGCATGCACTGGGGAAAGGCCATGTGAGGACATAGTGAAAGGCAGCCATCTACAAACCAGAAGGAGAGCACTCACCAGAAACCAAGTTTTCCTGTACCTTGATAATGGGCTTCTAGCCTTCAGAGCTGTGAGAAAGTAACTATTTGTTGCTTAAACCACCCAGGCTGTGGTCTTTTGTTATGGCAACCTGAGCAGACTAAGACATCACCTATATCCAAGAAAGAAAGGTATAAAATCCCACCAGTTACATATCTATCCACCTCTGGGAGTGTTTTGGTTTGCTTGTTTTTTGTTTTAGTTTTTTTTGGCCACGCAGCACGTCATGCAGGATCTTAGTTCCCCGAACAGGATTGAACCTGTGCCCCTGCGGTGGAAGCTCCGAGTCTTAACCATCAGACCACCAGGGAAGTCCCTCTGTGTGTTATTAACTAACTGCTTTCCTAGCTCATTTACAAGCCCACCTGAGTATGCTATAATGCAAAGACTAAACTGCAAAGTCAACAACCATGAAATTTCTTTATATCAAGTAATATAGAAAAGGAGGAGGATGGCAAAAATATTCAAAATATGCAAAGTCATAAAAACAAGCAAGAAAAATATGCCTCACTGCTATAGTCTTCATTTCTATTACTGACTGCAAGGCTGTAGTTGATAATAATAATTTCATTTTATTCTACTAACAATTCCATGGTTCCTGGGCCCTCAACCAGTACCTAAGCTAGCTGGGAATTTTTACTTGGTGAAGTAATCTGAAGTTTCATTTCTGAAGGGCTTGAGTTCTTAATGGTTCTGTCTTTGCTGGGTTGCAGTGGTTTTCTGTTAACTTTTATAAATGGACAGGGAAGTAGTAAGAAGTGCCCCCAGGGAAAGTCTTCTCATGTCCAGATTTTACTCGCTGATGCCATTTCATAACAGAAGTTGACATTGCACTGACTTGGTTATCAGAATCAATTTCCCCAACTAGTCTCTGTTAGTTCAGGGACATAGGACCTGAAATGGCCAGATGGTAGACTCTACTTCCAATCCAACACATCCTTTTATTGTGTCTCCTGGTGGAAGCATTCCTCCCTTGGGAAGTAAGACCTTGAAACCAGCAGAAGCCAGATGTGTAGGAATTAGAAGCAAAAATTCTGGGAGTGGGTTTTAGGTTTAATAGTGAGAGGAGCCACTCCCACATCCACCTCTTCATTTCCAGACCAATATATGCCAGCAGTTAGAGAAATGGCATCATATACTGGGTGCTGCCTCAAAGCATATGATAATGTCCAACATAAAATTTGGAGGGGGGGGGTGGAGTAAAAGGATAGAGTTTTTGTATGTGATCAAAGTTAAGTTGTAATCAGCATAAAATAGACTGTAAAATCTATAGAATGCTTTATGTAAGCCTCATGGTAATGACAAAGAAGAAAATCTACAGGGACTTCCCTGGTGACACGGTGGCTAAGATTCCATACTCCCAATGAGGGGGCCTGGGTTCCCTCCCTGGTGGGGAAACTAGATCCCACATGCATGCCGCAACTAAGGAGCCCACGAGCTGCAACTAAGGAGCATGCCTGCTACAACTAAGACTCAGCGCAACCAAATAAATAAATAAATAACTTAATTAATTAAATATTTTTAAAAAGAAGAAGACCTACAGTAGATAAACAAAAGACAAAGAGAAGAGAATCAAAGTATACCACTATGGAAAATCATCAATTCACAAAGGAAAATAGCAAGAGAGGAAGAAAGGAACAAGACAACTACAAAACATCCAGAAAACAATTACTAAGATGGGATTAGTAAGTCCTTACATATTAATAATTACTCTAAAGGCAAATATATTAAACTCTCCAATCAAAAGGCATAGAGTGGCTAAGTGGATTTTAAAAAAAGACTCAACTATATGTTGCCTACAACAGATTCACTTCAGCTTTAAAGATATACATAGGCTAAAATTGAGGGTTTGGAAAAAGATATTCCATGCAAATGGAAAATAAGGAGATTAGTGGTAGCTATAGTTATATCAGGCAAATAGACTTTAACTCAAAAACTGTAACAAAAGACAAAGAAGGTCATTATACAATAATAAAGGGGTCAATTCATCAAGAGGATATAATAATTGCAAATATATGTGAATCCAACATTGGAGCATCTAAATATATAAAACAAATACTAAAAGATTGAAGGAAGAAATAGAAAACAATGCAATAGTAGGGGACTTGAATACCTTACTTTCAACAACGGATGGATCACTCAGACAGAAAATCAACATGGAAATGCTGGATCTGAATTATACTTTATAGCAAATGAACCTAACATACATACACAGAACATTCCACCAACAGCAGCAAAACACATTCTTCTCAAGTGCACACAGAACATTCTCAAGGATAGATCACAAAACAAGTCTTAAGAAATTTTTAAAAATTGAGATTATACCAAGTATTTTTTCTTACCATAATGGTATGAAACTAGAAATCAATAACAGGAGGAAAACTGGAAAATTCACAAATGTGGGGAAATTAAACAACACACTTCTGATCAATCAATGGATCAAAGAAGCAATCAAAAAAGATATTTAAAAAATCTCAAAACAAATGAAAATGGAAACACAACACACCAAAACTTATGGGATTCAGCAAAAGCAGTTCTAGGAGGGAAGTCTATTGTGGTAAATGCCTACATTAAGGGAAAAAAGATCTCAAGTGAACAACCTAACTCAAGGAAGTAGGAAAAGAAGAATTAACTAAGTTTGTTAAAGTTAGCAGAAGGAAGCATATAACAAAATCAGAGCAGAAATAATGATATAGAGACCAGAAAGAAAATAGATCAGTGAAACGAAGAGCTGGTTGTTTAAAAAGATAAACAAAATTGACAAAGCTTTAAGCTAGACTAAGACAAAAGAGAGGACTTAAATAAATAACATCAGAAATGAAAGAGGAGACATTACATAGATACCACAGAAATACAAAGGATTGTAAGAGACTACTATGAACACCAACAACTTGGAGAGCCTTGAAGGAATGGATAAATTCCTAGAAACATACAACCTACTAAGACTGAGTCATAAAGAAATAGAAAACCTGAACAGACTAATAATGAGTAAGGAGATTGAATCCATAATCAAAAACTTCCCAAAAAAGAAAATCTAGGACCATATGGTTTTACTGGTGAATTCTACCAAATATTTAAAGAATTAATACCAATCCTCCTAAAACTCTTCCAAAAAATAGAAGAGGAGGGGACACTCCCAAACTCATCTTGCAAGGCCAGCATTACCCTGTTACCAAAGCCAAAGACACTAATGGCCAATAACCTAATGAATACAGATGCAAAAATTTTCAACAAAATATTAACAAATAGAATCCAATGAACATTAAAAGGATCATACACAATGATCAAGTGAGATTTATCCCTGGGATGCAAGGATGATTCCACATACACAAATCATTCAATGTGATACACCACATTAATAGAATGAAAGATAAAAACATATGATCACCTCAACAGATACAGAAAAAACATTTGACAAAATTCAACATTCCTTCATAAAAAAGTTCTTAACTAATTGGGTATAGAAGGAACATACCTCAACATAATAAAGGCCACATATGATAAGCCCACAGTGAACATCATACTCACTGGTGAAAGGTTAAAAAAATTTCCTCTGAGATCAGGAACAAGACAACTATGCTCACTCTTACTACTTCTATTCAACATAGTACTAAAAGTCCTAACCCAAACAATTAGGTAAGAAAAGGAAATAAAAGGTATCCAAATTGGAAAGGAAGAAGTAAAATTGTCCCTGTTTGCAGATGCTATAATCTTATATGTAGAAAATCCTAAAAACTCCACCAAAAACTAGAAGAACTAATAAACCAATTCAGTAAATTTGCAGGATACAAAATCAACATACAAATATCAGTTGTGTTTCTATATACTAATAACAAATTAGCTGAAAAAGAAATAAAGAAAACAATCTCATTTACAATGTCATCAAAACCAATAAAAATACTTAGGGACAAATTTAACGAAGTAGGTGAATAATCTGTATGCTGAAAACTGTAAGACTTTGATGAAAGAAATAAAAGAAGACACAAATAAATGGAAAGATATTTCATGTTCATAGATCAGAAAAATGAATGTTGTTTAAATGTCCATACTACACAAAGCCAAGTATAGATTCAAGGCAATTCTTATTAAAATTTCAAGGATACTTTTCATAGAAATAGAAAAAAAAATCCTAAAATTTGTATGGAACCACAAAAGACCCCGAATAGCCAAAGCAGTCTTGAACAAGAACAGTGGTGGTGACCTTACACTGTCTGATTTCAAACTATATTACAAAGCTGTAATAATCGAAACGGTATGGTACTAGCATTAAACAGACATGTAGACTAACGGAACAGAATCAAAAACCCAGAAATAAACCCTTGCGTATGTGGTCAACTAATATTTGACAAGAGAGCCAAGAATAATCAATGGGGAAAGGACAGTCTCTTCAATAAATGGTGCTCGGAAAATTAGATAACACATGCAAAACAAAGAAACTGGATCTCTATTTTACACCACTCATGTAAATTAACTTAAAATGGATAAAAAACTTAAACATTAGACATGATGTTGTAAAACTCCTGGAAGAAAACATACAGAAAAAACTCTTTGACATGGATCTTGGCAATGATTTATTGGATATGACACCAAAAGCAAAGTGACAAAAGCAACAATTAGTAAGGGGGACTGCATCAAACTAAAAACTTCTGCACCACAAAAGAAACAATCAAGAAAATGAAAAAGCAAACTATGGAATGGAAAATATCTGCAAACCATCTATCTGGTAAGGGGTTAGTATCCCAAATATATAAAGAACTCATACAATTCAATAGCAAAACTCCAAACAATCTGATTAAAAAAATGGGCAGAGGAACTGAGTAGACATTTTTCCAAAGAAGACATTCAAATGGCCAGAAGGCACATGAAAAGATGCTCAACATCACTAATCACTGGGAAATGCCAATCAAACCCACAATGAGATATCACCTCATGCCTGTTAGAATGGATATTTTATATATATATAAAAAGACAAGATATAACAAGTGGTGGTGAGGATGTGGAGAAAAGGACACCCTTGTGCACTCTTGGTGGGAATGTAAATTGGTGCAGTCACTATGGAAAACAGTACGGAGGTTTCTCAAAAAAATTAAAAATAGAACTATCATAAGATACAGCAATCTTGCTTCTGGATATACAAGCGAAGGAAACAAAAATAGGATGTCAAAGAGATAACTGCTCTCCCATGTTCATTGCAGCACTATTCACAATAGCCAAGAATGGAAACAACCCAAGTGTCCATCGACAGATGAATGGATAAAGAAAACATGGCATGTATATATACAATGGAATATTATTCCGACAAAAAAGAAGGAAACCCTGCTATTTGTGACAACGTGGATGAACCTTGAGAGCATTATGTTAAATGAATTAAGTCAGACAGAGAAAGACAAATATCGTACAATTACATTTATATGTGGAATCTAAAGAGTTGAACTCACAGAAACAGAGAGTAGAGTGGTGGTTACCAGGGACTGCAGGTGGAGGAAATGGGGAGGTGTTGGTCAAAGTGTACAAACTTCCAGTTATGAGATGAGTGAATTCTGGGGATGTAATATACAGCATGGTGCCCGTAGTTAACAACACTGTATTGTATTAAGAGAGTAGGTCTTAAATGTTCTCAACACACACACAAAAAAATGGTAACTATGTGAGGTGATCGAGGTATTAACTAACCTTGTTGTGGTCATCATTTCACAATATGTATATACGTGTATCAAATCATCACACTGTACACTTTAAACTTACATATATGTCAATTATATCTCAACCAAATGTAAAATAGCTAGCTAGTGGGAAGCAGCAGCATAGCACAGGGAGATCAGCTCCGTGCTTTGTGACCACCTAGAGGGGTGGGATAGGGAGGGTGGGAGGGAGGCTCAAGAGGGAGGGGATATGGGGACATATGTATGCATATGGCTGATTCACTTTGGTGTACAAGAGAAACTAACACAGTATTGTGAAGCAATTATACTCCAGTAAAGATCTATTAAAAAAAATAAAGCTGGAAAAAAATAAACAGAAGAAAAGAAGAAAGAGGCCTAGGATAAACCCTAGGGAGAGAAAAGGAAGCTTACAAAGAATTAGAAAAAGCAGCCAGAGAAACAGGGGAGAAACAAGAAGAGTAGGCGTTGTGGTAGCTAAGGAAACAAAATATCTCAAAGAGGGAGATTGCAGTGGTGTCAAATGGTGCAGAAAATGAGGAATGATTGGGGAGGTCTTTGATGACCTTGGCAAAAGCAGTTTGGGGGAATGGTGAGGGTGGAGACCAAAAGGGGAGCGGTGGGTGGGCTGAAGTCGGAGAGGAGGCGAGGTGATGGAGCAGCTGTGGTCAGAGTGGGGCGTGTGAAAGCCAAGTCAGTTTCCTGAGTTGCCTTTGCAGTTCTTTCTCTGCCCACTGGCTCCCACCCCCGCCTCACGCCCACACGCGTGCGTTCCTCTACAAATACTGCTGGTGGCAGGAGCCCCGTATGTCCTGAAATTGGGTGACAGACTTCCTAGATGTCTTTCATCCTTCATCCCTCAGTTCCACCCCCGCAACCGCAGGCACAAATGGGTTGTTATCCGTAGCTTCCCCAAAGCTAGTTTTGTTTGTTTCCAATTTCACACGCCACACTGCCATCAACTTTTAAAATGCAGATATGATCATCTTTTCCCTCTGCTTAAATTAAGGACACTCCAGCGCGTGTAAGTTATGTGCGAATTGCTCAGCATAACCTCCTAGGCTTTCCAAATTCTGGTTCCTGCCCCTCCCTCTCCTCTTGGCCAATGAAGCTTACGCTCTCGCAACTACAGCTCCTCAGACTTTTTCAGACTAGCCCTGCTCTTGCGTCTTTTCCTTTTTCCAGGTGTTTGGAAGAGTTTCTACTCATCTTTCAAGATCAGCTTCAAGCACTTCTTCCATGGTAATCCCCTCCCTGTCCACCCCATGATCACTCCTGTCCTTCATCCTTTATTTCTGTTATTGTTCGCTACCCTTTATCCCATCCATCCTTTACTGTGTTGTATGTTTACCTTCCCCAGCAGACTATCACTTCCTGGATCACAAAAACTATGGTATTCATCTTTGTATTTCTAGGATTTATGACAGTGCCTGGCATGGTGAGTGAATCTTAAATTGCTGTATCAACGACAACTAGGGGAGCAGTACTGATATTTCTGATATCTCTGTTCCTGCTTTACCAATATCAGAGGTCCGTCTGCAGAGCAGTGAAGGATGCGTGCCTCATAATCACATTAAGTCCCCAGGTGTCCCTGGCCTCCAACGAGCAAGCATCCTCTCCTCAGCAGACCCGGGTCTTTTGTTCAAGTCCACCTGAGATATCAAAGACCTTTCTTCCCATTGTCAGGACCCTGGAGCTCTTTTCTTGGCTTTTCAGTCCAATCAGCTCCCTGAGGATTCTGCCCCAGAGAACCAGAGGGAGCCCCATGGCTGGGTGCGAATGGGATGCCAGACGGCTACTCCTCCTTGTTCCCTGACTGTGGGCTCAGGGCTAAAGGAGATATTGGCTTCTGGGAAATATCAAAAGCTGGAAATAACAAAAGCTGCTGTAGCACCAATGAGGCCAGTCTAGGTAAAACTGAAAAACAAGAATTATTCCAAATGCACCTATCTTTTACTCTTTGTTCCATCTGATTATACTTTTTCTGCTTTTATCCTGTTCATATCTGCTTTAGACCAGTTGACAGTGGGTACAAACAATTTTTTTCTTGGTCACTTCTTCAAGTAGATCACCTTTTCACTTGGTCTGGGTTGCTTTAAGAGTTCCCCCATTACTCGCTATTATAGTTGAATTCTTGAATTCTGATAGCATAAAAAGAAAATGACTCCACGCTAGCATCCTGCTTGTGATCAGTTAGGCACGACTGAATTCCCATCCACTAAATTGATACCAATAGGAGTCACGGAAGATCGTTCTTAATAGGCCGGCTTGTAGTAATTGTTCCTGCTATAAAGTGATTTCCACTTCATTTATATAGTACTTCATTTTTTAATGTGTTCTAAGGAATAATCCGACAGGGTCTAATTCAACCATTTCTATAGATCAGTTATTTCAAAGGTAATAACTTGCCTTATAAAGTGACTGAAATTATTGTCACCTCCATGTGGGTTTCCCAGAATGGCACTTTTTGAATGAACCAGGAACATCATTATGTACTTGGGTCATGTACTCCATATTTTTGTGTCTTTCCTCCTTGGGCAGATAAGACTGTAAAGGTGGTAGGAAAACACAGGCAACCAGTAACGAGGGCCTGGGGCCATCATGTAAGGCCAGACTCTTTCTCCCCTAATAGCCCAAATGGGGTACACTTCGCTGCCCCACTGTGTCTAGCACGTGGGGTTCTCCCTCTCTCTTTGTGTGAGGATTATAGACTAGGGTAGGGTCAAACTCTGATAATGTAATGAGGGTGGCAATCTGCTTGTTTACCTGGCCAATTTCACCCCTGTGTGGTGCAGGGCTCAGGGTGAATTGCTATTTACCTGTCTACAGGTCTACCTTGTTATTCTCTTGTTTCCTACATCCCAGGCTGATTTTGGCAAAGTTATGTTTCAAAGTAAAAGTTGTCATTTACTGAATTACTCAGTAGCTCCCAAGTGATTTTAATGAAAGAATTAGTTAGTTAGTCATACTCCTTCCTGAGTGGTAACAATGAATCTTGACATAAAAGATGTGACTTCCTAAAGCCAGTGCTGCTCAGGACTGCCCCTAAGAGTCCCTTCACCAGGGCCACAGGACCCAGGAGGCCTTCAGGACTGTGACACCCAGCAAAGACACTGGCCATCTGCAGAGGTGGCCAAATTGTCTCTCGGAAAAATATTGCTCTAGGGCCTTGGAGCTTTCAAGTTTACTTTAGAGAATTCTCATTTCAGACAAACTCAGACCTATTGACTTGTGAGATCTGAGGAAAACAAAGATAATGTATCGGAGATTTGCAGAGGTACCTAAAGCAAGTTCAGCAAGTGTCTTATTACTTTAGGAAAAGAAATGCCACGTTCTTGGGAAATCTGATTTGTTCAATAATAAATCATCCCAGAAGAATGACAACTCATGCTTAAAATGTCACAAGACTTGTTGTACAATATTCCGGTGTTGAATCATTTATTCAGTAATATTGACTGTCACCTAGAGGTTATAGCCCAAAGGAAAATATCAAATTATGCGAGATTTTATCTGTAGTGCATATGTCAAGCTCAAAAGGAAATCATATTAAAGCAAAACCAAAAGTCTGTGAATGTCTTTCTGGACACTTGGAAATGGCAAACTGCTTCTTATATTCAGATTATCATTCCCAGGTGATGTCCTTTAGGTTGATTTCCAGGTTAATGTCAGAGATGATACCACAATCCCTCCATTCAAAGACTTGCCTAGTCTTGGATTGGAAGAAGAATTTATAGTTTCCAGTGCCAGGTGTGAATGAAAAATGTTATGTTAAAGTCTCCAGTCAAGTGGAAACTACAATTAAGTTTGACCCTTGCCGCCCACTAAAGGAATAAGAACTCTATTGATAGATAAAGGATCTGGCACAGGGAGTGAAAATAATTTAGTGAAGCCCAAACCCATATCAGAAATACTGTTAAACAGTCATTTGTATGTAGCCCAAGGATGAGAATAGAAAGGCCCAGAGGTGCATTTTTATACCTCTGTCCTCATTTCTTCCAATGGCATAAAAGTCAAACATGAAATTAAGTGATAAGAGTTAACATTAACATTAATGTAATTAACATTAAATGTTAACATTTTCATGTTAAGAGTTTTTTCAGCCATACACTCTCTTTAGGACATAGCAGGGCAGGAGGCATGGAGGTGGGAGTGGGGTGGAAGGGTGAACTAACCTATTGAATAGAATTCCTAAAAAAATTACAGGCAGGGGCTTCCCTGGTGGCACAGTGGTTGAGAGTCTGCCTGCCGATGCAGGGGACACGGGTTCGAGCCCTGGTCTGGGGGGATCCCACGTGCCGCGGAGCAACTAGGCCCGTGAGCCACAACTGCTGAGCCTGCGCGTCTGGAACCTGTGCTCCGCAACAGGAGAGGCCGCGATGGTGAGAGGCCCGCGCACCGCGATGAGGAGTGGCCCCCACTTGCCGCTGCTAGAGGAAGCCCTCCCACAGAAACGAAGACCCAGCACAGCCAATAAATAAATAAATAAATGAATAAATAAATAAATAAAATTAAAAAAAAAATTACAGGCAAATTGGCTTCATCTCTACACACTGACAACTAACAATCCAAAAATAAAAGTAAGAAAACAGTTCTATTTACAATAGCATTAAAAAAATACTTAAGGAATGAACTTAACCAAGAAGGCAGAAGACTTGTACACTGAAAAATATAAAACATTGCCAAAAGAAATTAAAGAAGACGCAAATAAATGGAAAGACATCCTGCATTCATGGATTGGAAAACTTAATATTTTTAAGATGTTAATACTACCCAAAGTGATCTACAGATTCAATGCAATCCCTATCAAAATCTCCCAATGATGTTTTTTTGCAGAAATAGAAAAATTCATCCTAAAATTTATATGAAACCTCAGGGGACTCTGAATAGGCCAGACAATCTTGAACAAAGTTGGAATTCTCATAATTTCTAATTTCAAAACTTACTACAAAGCTACCATAATCAAAACAGTGTGGTCCTGGCATAAAGACAGACATATAGACCATTGAAATAGATTAGAGGGCCCTGAACTAAATCCCCACATATATGGTCAAATGATTTTCAACACAGGTGTCAAGAACATTCAATGGGGAAAAGAATTTTTTCAACAAATGTTGACAAAACTGGATATCCATATGTAAAGGAACAAAGTTGGACTCTTACCTTATATCACATGCAAACATTAACTCAAAATGGATTAAAGACCTAAAAGTAAGAGCTGAAACTATAACACTCTTAGAATAAGACATAGGGGAAAGACACATGTCATTGGATTTGGCAATTGATTCTTGGATATGACATCAAAAGCACTGGCAGCAAAAGGAAAACTAGATAAATGGGACTTCATCAAAATTAAAAACTTTTGTGCATCAAAGGATACTATCAACAGAGGGAAAAAGCAACCCACAGAATGGGAGAAAATGTTTGCAAATCACATTTCTGATGAGGGGTTAATATCCACAATCTGTAAAGAACTCCAACTTGACAACAAAAAAAACAAACGACCTGATAATGGGGTAAGGACTTGAAAAGACATTTCTCTAAAGGCATGCAAATAGCCAAAAAGCACATGAGAAGATGTTTAATATCATTTGTATTTAGGGAAATGCAAATCAAAACTACGAGACACCACTTCACACCTATTAGGATGACTGTTATTAAAACAACAACAACAACCCCTGAGCCAGAAAATAACAAGTATGGGTGAGGAATTGGTGAAACTGGAACTCTTGTGCACTGTTGGTGGGAATGTAAAATGGTACAGCCACTATGGAAAACAGCATCTGATCCAGCACTTCTACTTCTGGGCATATACTCAAAAGAATTGAAAGCAGGCTCTCAAAGATGTACTTGTATAACCATGTTCGTAACAGCATTATTCACAATAGCCAAAAGGTGGAAATAACTCAAGTGTACAACAGATGAATGGATAAACAAAATGTGGTGTAATGGAATATTATTCAGTCTTAAAAAAGAAGCAAATTTTAACACCTGCTACAACATGGATAAACTTTAAAGTCATTATGCTAAGTGAAATAAACCAGTCACAAAAGGACAAATACTGTATGATTCCAGTTATATGAAGTACCTAGAAGAGTCAAATTCATAGAGCCAGAAAGTAGAATGGTGGTTGCCAGGGGCTGGGGGGAGGGAGGCTGGGGAGTTTTTGTTTCATGGGTACAGAGTTTCTGTTTGGGATGATAAAAAAGTTCCAGAGATGGATGGTGGTGATGGTTGCACACTATGTGAATGTATTTAATGCCACTGAATTTCACACTTAAAAATGGTTAAAGTGGTAAATTTTATGTTACATATATTTAGCACACATACAAAAAAATTGCAGGCAACCCTATAAGGAGGGTTTAGGGTATAATCATTTAAAGATGATAACTTGTACATTCTCTCTGGTAAAGTAACACAAAAAGTCCTCTGTAAGTAAGTCATGACTCATATTTCCCTTGGAGGTAAAAGTATTATATTATCTAAATATGTTCTGATTTCTAAATTTTAACCAAAGGAATAATAGCAGGAAGTTAAAAATTATTGACTTACTGTTGATTCCCATACTTATGTTGTGAAAGCATTAGAAGCATGAATGCAAAACATCAAGAATTAAACATATTTCCAGAATAATCGGTAGCTAAAAGAAAATGTAGCAACAGGAAGAAGTAGGTTTGTTTCTGGAGAGAAGACTCAGATTTCTGCGCCTCAGGTTGTATTGAAATATCTCTGGGAATGTTGCCTTTAAATATTTATTCAGAAATGCTTCTGGGCCATTGAGGAAATGTGTTCAGGGACAGGAAAGACAGAAAAATAATTGATCAATTAAACTTCTAATTTTTTAATGTAACACAGAGTTTCTTCATAAGAATATTTACAATTTTTGTGTTTTGTTTAGTCTCTCCTGTACCAGAATACAAGCTCCATGAAGATAGAGTTCTTATCTGCCTAAATCACAGGCACCACTCTGTATACAACAAAATCTAGCATGTAGAGAACATTTATTATATACTTGCTGTATGAAGGAATAAATGACTCTTTATTTCTAACACTACCTAACACAGTGCCTTATGCGTGAAATATAATAAATAGTCATTGATCTGGTTACATATGCAAAAAGAAGACTGATGTTAGTTGAGTTACAAGTTGACGATGGCACACTAAGGCTTTTACTAGGATCTCAAGGAATAGGTACTGTATTTTACTTAAGGCTCCATTGATTGAAAGATGAACAATTATTTTAGGAAAGTTTAAGAAAGAAAAAAATTTGCTGATTAAGCCATGACCAAACATCAACTGTAATTGTAAAATCTCTCCCATCTTGATTGCAGAGATTTTAAGAATACAAAGAATGTGCATCTTAGGATTTAAGAGATATAGTATATAACATAGAATTTCCCCTAAGACCTATTGTAATATGTCTCTCTTTTCATGGAAACCTTGGACTGAAAAGAACCCTGAAAAGGGCATTAGTCTAAATTTTCGTACAGTGCTAAGGCAAACACTTGTTCATAGAATGATGGGAATGAAATTTAGGTCCATATAAGCTCAGGTATGTTTAAGCAGCACTTGAGATGTGGAAAAAGATGGAACTGAAATGCTTTCCCTCTTCAATCCTTACTACTTGATCAGATTCCAAGCACACATTCTTATGAGAAGAAAGAAGGAAGCAGCAGCAGAAGCAAGTATGAAGGGAGTCTGGCGGGAATCTTCTAAAGACCACCTTGTACCAATGACAGGTGAGAACCCAAAGAAGATGCAGGGAGACCAGCTAGGCGGCTCCCCAGTAAACGATGCTGGTAGCTTGCACTAGGATTGTGGAAGTGGGGATGCAGATTCAGGAGACAGTGTAGAGGCAACATGGACAAGATTTGGTGATGCATTACATTGTTTTTGCTTCCCCGCCCCAATCATGTTTTTTAATTGTTTGGCAAGGACTTGTAGTGATAAATGCCTCTGATTCTAAGTTTAAACAGGAGCACACACTAGGAAACATTCCATTATTTTAAAAAATGTATATTTGACTTAAAGTTTCTTTTAGTAGCAGAAATAACAAGATTCCCATATTTCTGAGGATACTTTTCATTTAATTAGTTTATTTTTATTTATTTATACTTTTAAATAAAATTTTAAAATTTATTTATTTTTGGCTGCATTGGGTCTTTGTTGCTGTGCGTGGGCTTTCTTTAGCTGCGGCGAGCAGGGGCTACTCTTCATTGCGGTGCGCGGGCTTCTCACTGCGGTGGCTTCTCTTGTTGCGGAGCGTGGGCTCTAGGCATGCGGGCTTAGTAGTTGTGGCTCGCGGGCTCTAGAGCGCAGGCTCAGTAGTTGTGGCGCACAGGCTTAGTTGCTCCGCGGCATGTGGGATCTTCCCGGACCAGGGCTCGAACCCGTGTCCCCTGCATTGGCAGGCGGATTCTTAAGTACTGCGCCACCAGGGAGTCCAGTTTATTGTTAAATACTAAAATTTTAAAGACAGAAGGAGTTCCCAGGATCCGACTGGCATAGAATGATAAAGGTGTGCTGTTTCTTAAAGGGCCTGGCTTCAGGGGGTATTTAGAAATTAGGGGCTTGTACCCCTAAAAACTGTCATTTGTGCTCACCGCACAGCTGTGGTCATGGCCAAGTTGAAGTACCTTCTGTATGGATCCATGCAGTAAATTCTCATTGTACTCACTGTGAATTATCTATCCACCTATTGATAATCTCTAAAGCGCTAACAAAGAAGAAATAACATAAAATTCCAAGTCTAGGGGTTCTTTGCACAATTACTATGAAAGGTAGAGGTAACTATAAGGTCGGGACCTCCATCGCCACCTGTGTCTACCTTTGTTCCTTTCCACACACTCTATTGTATTCTGACCTAGATTATGAACAGATTGAAAGATCAAGTGTAAACTACAGTAAACAAAGTTACATTTGTGTGTGTGTGAGATTTAAGAGTAAGGCTTTCAAGAAGGAGATTGAGTAGCATAGCTCCTATTGAATTAAAATGATACAGCACGTTAAAAACAAGGGCAAATTTATATTTTTTAATAATCCTGTGTATATAATACAGCACTTACATAGGAAGTAGAAAATGCTGGAAGCCATTCATTCCACTCTATTTCCACTGCCTCTAACTCCAGTGACATCTGACAGAGTGGGGTGGACTTTTAAAGACACAGTAGAACCAAGATCTGTAACTGGACAGAGAAAAAGCTAGCATTGAATCCTCAGCTCTAGCTAGAGGCTCATGCGCGAAGAGGCTTTATAGAGATCCATATCGTTGGGACCGTCAACAATTGGATTTTTTACTTTCTCCCTAATTATACTGTAGCTTTAAGATTTAGGATTCTGGCTTCTACCTCATTCCACTTTATTTTCTCTCCCTTAATTTTTAATCTTGACTTAAAAAGAAAGACTTTAAATATATTCGAACACTGAATTCTACTTGGGCTACAGCAGGTGTGTTATTTTGAAGAAGATGAAGCTCTTTGCTCTATAAACATCTGTTATGGATCGAATCGTGTCCTAGGACGCTGAAGTCGTAACCACCGGTACCTGGGCAGGGGAAGTAAGGTCCTGCCAACACCTTAATTTCAGGCTTCTATTCTCCATAACTGTGAGATAATATTGATACATTTCTGTTGTTTGAAGCAACCCAGCTTGTGGTCCTTGTTAAGGCAGCCCTGGGAAACAGATAAACCCCTCATCTATCCATCTATTTATCCTTACGCCCATCTCCTCATTCATTCGTCCATTCATTCAAATAACATTTATTTAGCACTTGCTGTGTACCAGGAAAAGTGCTAAATATTTCCAAGGAGGCAAAGAAGAGAAAGAAACCATCTCTGGCCCTAAGACCTTTTGATCTCAGGAGACAAGAGACTCTGCGACACAAGGAGGAGGGACTGACTCTTCCTGGCATGTGGAGACGGGGGATGGGTGTTGATCGTGGAAGATGTAACAGAAAAGAAACTTAAAGAGTGGCTTTAAGATGGCGATGGTGGAAAAAACTTGCATTTCAGATATAAGAATTTAAGATGCAGTGAAGGGAATTTAGAGTTTAATTTTTTAGCTCTAAATAAAGGAGACAGATGCCCTTACAGGCTGTGACTGGCCCAGCATCACACAGCTAGTGGTGGAGCCAGGATGAAAATTACTGAGAAGAAAAGCTTCTGTGTGCTACCCACAGTGCAGGGGCTGTACCTGCACCATCTTCCTTAGCCCTCACCTCAGTTCTCCTCTTCAAAGAAGGAATCTTAACGTCCAGAGAGGTGATGTGATTTGTCCAAGTAAACTGAATTGTCTATTAAATGGCAGAGCCCAGGTCAGAGCTACCTTCAAAGTCTTAGGGCCCTGCATTATGCAACATACCCCAGGTTTTAGAAATTCCAGATCTAGTTTTCTTTCCACTCTCCCACATCGCCTTACAACAATTTATAAAAATCACATTAAAATGAGACAGTTCCTTGTAAAGTCAATTAAAACTCCTGGAAAGAAACTAGAATTAAACATGTAATTGTGCCTTTAGGGCTCACATTCTTTTAGCCTCAACGGAATGTACTATTCATAAATCATGTGAGTGATACAAGCATATTCATGTATTCATATAAGCATTGAAATTAAATTACCATTCCTATTGTCATTGCAATCGTCACAGATAATAGATAAGATTTATTTCTCTTTCACATTTCAGAGGGAGAAAAATATAATGAAAACTATTGTTCTACACTGATGTCCAGAGTGGTTCTGATACTAAGATATGATTTAGTCCCAAGAATATTTCCAAACTGATTGCAGATGCATACGGATGGTCTTAGAGTTCGTATATATGTACAATTTATATGGATAGAGAGTAACTCTGAATTATTCAACAAATATTGTCATACTAGGGTAAGGGGGTATCCCTTGAAACTTGAAGAAGCAAACTGGGGACTAATAAAAGTAATTCAACCTTTACAGAGCAATAGTCAATTTACAGATGCATTGTCCTAGGAGGTAAAGACAGTATAAACAAATTATAATGGTGTCATCACGTCCTGGGACTTTTCATGTTCTGGTCCATGAGGTCCACGGGTAGGGGCTGCCACGTTTCCCAAAGGCTTGGGAAAATACATGGGAAGGAGCTACAGAGAACTTTTGATCCTTAAGTATCTGTCTCAGTGAATCTCTGTAAATCTTCCTTCTGCATCTTCAGCTCGTGGCTTAGCACTCAGACCCTCTCAGTTCTATGAAATGAGGCCATCTTAGCATCTACCAAACATGGGTCACTTCAAGGACATCTACATTATTGGAATCTGTAGCCAAAGGAAGAAAACCTCAAAAAAAGAAAACGAGTTCCTTTTCTGACCTCCCTGAAGCCTCCCATTCTAGACTCCATTTCCTGAAGATTAACCTCTTTCACGGAACCTCTTCCCTGATCTAGGAAATGACCACACGTTCTAGGGCAAATGAAGACTTCCGCACAGGGCTATGGGATTTTTCTAAGAGGCATCCACGGGCATTCATTATATTCTACAGGGATACAAGGCAACCCCCCCCCCACATTAACATACAAGAGCCACACAGCCAGGACTGCCTACGGCGGGGGTGTGGCTTTCACTGCTAGGAGGGTCGGATTTTTTCACAGCTGTCATTTGTTCAAGTGAATCAGAAACTAGAGAAAAATCAACGTGGCTCTCCTTAAGCATCATTTAAGAGTTTCAGGTCATACAATTGGTCCTACCTATGTATTTCTTCACTGAACTGTCATAGAAAGTGTAGGTATGTTATTTGGCTACAAAACACATAACTGATTTTCATTCCTGGCTTATAGAAATCAACCTTCTTACTTTACAGTGTACCCTATAATGAGCCAGTTCTCTCACCTGAGTTAAAAATGATTTTCCTGATCTCTCCCTGGTCTACTGATTTTGTTTATGGTATCTTTTCTCAACAAAGGTTTTACATATTCTACAGTCTTTTTTCAAAAATAGCTTCTGGGTTTCCAGCCGTGAATAATAAGGTCTTCCTTGCTGTTGGATTAGACAAAGTTTCATAGCATTTCTTATTAAGAATTTTAATTATTTTATTAACACCAGTTACATCCATTGTGCATCTGGCATGAATTTTTGTCTGTGCCTGAGTTGGAGGCCGACTTTTATTTTCTTCTAGAAAGATAGCTCTTTACACCAGCACGTTTATTAGACAAACCGTTTCTCCCACTGGGTTAAACGTTTTTCGCGTAGTAATTCTCACTTACCGACGTTGTTTGTTGCTCCTTATTCTGTCCCATTGACCTGTCTCCGTTCTGACACCAGCACCATCTTGTTCTGATGGCGGGGGCTTTACTCTGGGTGCTACTCCCTGGCCTGGTGCAGCCCCACGTGCACGCTCAGATCTCCTGCAGGGGGAACTCAGCAGCTTAGCTGTGAGGGGTTAGGCGAGCTGCCGGGGCGCAGTGTTGGGGCCAGGCAGCACCCAGCGAATGACTGAGCTGATGTGGCAGAAGCACGAAGAAGGCCTGGTCACTTCTGCCCAGTGTAGGACGCCACCAACCGTGGAGGCTTTGCTCCACCCAGAGCTCTGCACTGGGTTGGCCGGGACTTTGTCACGTCTGCAGGGCGGCTGAGGCTCTTCCTGACTCTTTCCTTTCACAGGTGTCAGACCTCATCAGGGCCTGAAGGCTTCCTCCCTTTTATAGGCATTCTTTCCCCTTCCCCTTCCCCCTCCCCAAATTAACCTCTTGCACTCCTAACTCTATCTCAGTGTCTGCTTTCCAAGGACTCACACTTCCACCCAAGGTAAATTCCCCTCCCCTCGCCTCACCAGATCTCCTTCTTCCCCTGGCTAGCCTTGGTCTTTTATTCTTCCATATACATATGATCAGTGTACTACAGAATTATTTCCATCAAAAAACAGTTTGGGATTATAAATTGAATCGCATTGAATTTAGGTATTAATTTTGGGGAAATTGACACAATTTGTAGTTATATATTTAACTGTGTATTTGCTTTATGTTTACATCTCCCACTAAACTGTAAACTCCATCAGGACAGGTATTGTGTTTATTTTGTTCACCGCTCTGTACCTAACGCATATCCCAGGGCTGGTTCGTAACAGATACGCGATAGATATTTGCTGAATAAATGAAATAACCAACATCCAAGGCTTATCACTTTAAAAGGTGAATAAAGACACTTAAGGCAGGGACTTCCCTGACGGTCCAGTGGTTAAGACTCTGCGCTCCCACCACGGGGGCGCTGGCTTCGATCCCCGTTCAGGGAACTCGATCCCGCACGCCACAACTAAGACCCAGCACAGCCACATAAATGAATAAACATTTTTAAAGAAGACATTTAAGGCAGGCAATATATGGTGAGGAGAGTAGTTGTTACTAATAACATTCTTTGGTAATTGAGCAATATATGACGCTGTTTCTTTTTTCCATAACCAATTGTCCAATACAAATGGATTTTTTTTATTTTAAAAATTTCATTTTAGATATATTAGCCAAACTTGGAATACATTTACCTACGGAAACAAAATTTATAAGTAGAAGTTAGATTATTAGCCTATTCCACAGTGTACACAACTCAAAGCTATATTTTGGCTTAAACAGGCTTCTGTGGCACTAATTGCTATTTGGAAAAGTACTATAATAAGAATAAAAGCATTGACCAATTCAACTGGGAAGACAGGAGATATCACTCTGCTCTCTCCCACCATCCCCACCACTTATAACAAGAGGAAAGGAAGCATAGCACAGGGAAACAGCAGGTTCAAATTACATCCCCCTCACTCAGTGGCCCAATGACCTTGCAAAATTTACCTTTCTGTTTCTAAGCCTTATTTCTGTAGTATCTGTAGTGACGATGATGTTGTCTTTCAGCTCTTGTTCTTCATTAGGTGAGCACGCATCCAACTCACCTGGAGAGATCTTTTGAACCAAAACACGAGGGCCCAGATCCCAAGCTGGGATGGGGCCGGGGTATGTGGATTTAAAAGTCTGCTCAAGTGATTCTGATGGGAACTTGCTCTTATCAGCCGGGAAGGTCTAAGTTATGCTGTAGTAATAAGGAATCCTGAATTTCCTGTGGCTTAACACAAAAATTTATTTCCTACGCATGTTACATGTCCCATGTGGGTTTTGGGGGGCGGACTTCTCCACAGTTATTCGGGGCTCAGAATCACAGAGGCTCTGCTGTCTGGCACATTCCCAGACAGGACAAAAGAGGAGTGTCATGCAAGCAATTAAATGTTTGTCCTGAAAGTGACCCACGTCACCTGCTCACAGCATTTTGGCCAAAAGTAGTCACGTGACCCCGCCTCCCCACAAGAGGGCTGGGAAGTGCCTTCCTCTGGGTGCCCAGGAAATAAAGTAGAACCTGTCTGGTGAGCAAGAGTAATGTCTACACACAGACATTGCTAAGAATGAGCTCATTCAATTTGCTAATTAAATGAGATACTAAAAGTATGGTATTACTTATCTACCCAATATGGTAATCACTGCACATATATGGCTGTTTAAGTTTGAATTAAAAACTGAACACAATTTAAATGCAGTTCTTCAATCACAGTAGCCATGTTTCAAGTCCAAAATAGCCAAATGTGGTTTATGGCTCCTCCACGGGACAGCTCAGATGTGAAAGATTTCCAACCACTGCAGAAAGTTCTGTTGGACAAGTCTGGTCTAGTCCACAGTCGGTCTCCTTCCCTGTGTGCCATCATTTTATTCTATACCCACACATGGCCATTAGTAACATGCTGCAACTACTCAGGAGCTTTCCACATGAAGGGCATTTGCAAGCTAGATGTTCATAAGGCAGAGAATGTAGGTAGGGGCTGGGGGAAGGTGTGTGATACATTTTCAGGTTAGCAAAGCTAATGATAAAGGGCTAAAGAAGGATAGCTATACATAAAAAAGGGGTCAGGTGGAAAACCTGTGGGTCAAAAGGGGATAAAAATGGTTGTCAAAGCAAACCTGTAAGGATTACGATTAAGCACATCGAGAAGGCAGGGAGAATTGATTTTCCATGTTTTTACAAATAGGAATCTTATGCAGAGTAAGTGGACTAACCAACCTCCATCTCTACTGAAAACAGAATCAAAGGTGATGGGATTAAATCTGATTTATGAATAGGGTAGGATGTATTGGGTGAAAAAGAGCTGATTGCAAATACTCATCTATAGTATTGTAAAATGGAAGCCGTATTATATTTTTATAGTTTGGAGAAGACTGTACCCTTTTAAAATGTGGCACAATACGGTGTAAAATTTTGCTGAATGACCTCTCGATGCCTCTTCTAAAGCTGTGATTCTATTTGGGGGTCCCTCACATATCCAGTGACCTATGATTCTGTAATTGTTTAGGACAGTGTCTCAGGTGTGGCCCGCAAGCTCCAGGAGGTCCCCAAGAACTTTCAACTCAAACTGTTTTCCTAGTAACACTGAGACACTGTTTTCCATTTTCAGTGTTGACACTTGCATTGAAGGTGCAAAAGCGTTAGTGGGTAAAACTGCTGGCCCTTTAGTACAAATCCAGCCAGTGGGACAAATCTGTTCTAGCAGCCATTGTGTTCAATACAATGCACTTGCAGTAAAAAAATAAAAATTTAAAAATGCTAGTTTCACTGGGATAACCTTGAGGAAGCAGTAAAAACTACTAAGTTTATTTGATCTTGACCCTTAACATATCTCTGAATGTTTTGGTGGTGAAATCGGAAGTATGTGAAAAGCACTTCGGCTGCTACAGGCGCACGGTGGTTTCCTGGTGGCCATTTGAGTTTATCTCAGGGACTTCCCTGGTGGTCCAGTGGTTAAGACTCTGCACTTCTACTGCAGGGGACACGGGTTCAATCCCTGGTGGGGGAAATAAGATCCTGCATGTGATCCCACATGTGGTGAGGCCAAAAAAATAAGTCAATGAGCTGCAAACCCAGCTAATGGTCTATTTTATGCGATATTATTGACTGAGAGACAAACCATAGCTAGTCAGACTTAGGGATTTGGCAGGTATTTTCTCAAAAACAAAAAGAGGTTCCCACTTCAAGGAAAAATACTTCAACTGAAATTATTTTTGCTAATAATGAAAGTCAAGCTTTCAGGTGAAAATGAGAATAATGGAAAACTTGTCTTTGCCACTGTAAGCTTTTCAGCTCTCTAACCCTTGAAGATTTTAAATATTGTGACATTGGTGGTTATACAAATGAAGGAGATTTTTTGGTATTGTATAATGAAATATGTCAGTGCTTGAAAGATCTGCGTAACCCAGTGAACGGTATTTTCCGAATGACCAATGCGTAATATTACAATCATCACTTAAATCATAAGTGCAAGATACAAGTCAATGTACAATAATGTGATAGAGTGTGAGAAGTATGTTGCTACGGCTTCAGAGTCCCCACATATCACATGTGGAGTTTTGGTGTCATATTAAAGAATGCACAAAATTTTGTGAAAAATATTCTTTCCTTTTCCAACTATTTCTGTGTGAGACTTGATTTTCTTCATATACTTCAACCAAAATAATGTATTGTAACAGGTTGAATGCAAAAGCAGATATTAAAACTCATCTACTTTTCTATTATTCCAGACATTAAAGATATTTTTAAAAATGTAAAACAATGCCAGTGTTTTCACCTTTTGGTTTTGGAAAATAGACCTATTTTTAATAAAAATATGCTACGTATGCTAAAATAAAATGGATTTATTATTTAAAAACGGATGCATATTTTTAACATTTCTCCCTTTAAATTTCTAATAACATAAATATTAGTAGATATAACTGACATAAAACACCCCTCTTTGGGTCCTCAATTATTTTTAAGAGTGTGAAGAGGTCCTGAACCCAAAACATTTGAGAACCAGTGGCTTGGGACTTACTCCGCACTTTATAAAACTGAACACCATGGACAGCTCCTACAGCTGCTTCAACAGCACAGGAAATACCTAAGGCCTAGCACATAATAAAAAATGATAGAATTCCACGTGTTCACTCTATCGATCTTAAACATTGCAGGCCAGGACAAACATTTTCTGGGAGTTTTAGAAAAATATTTCAGAACTGAACTTAGGGAATATTTATCGCTACTGATCTGTTCCTTAAGTGGACACTAAATTTATTTTTATTTAAAATATCTAACTAAATGATCTAAAACTGCCAGAATGACACGTTATGTGACAGCATGCTATATTGTTCAAAAACATGAATAAAACGTAAGCAAATCGTGTTCAAAAGGCATAGTCATCTGGAAGGACAGTTTTATTTTAAAAAATGTACTGGAATTATATGAACAGATGCACTAATTGCTCTTTAGTTGCTATGCAAATGTTTCTAGGGTAAATTTTCTTGTTATATAAACTTTTCTACTACTTGTAGTAGGTGCTTATTTTTTTAAATTCAAAGTCCTCGTCACTGTGTAAGAATGTGGAATGGAACAACATGCACCGTGATTTGATAGGACAGTTGTTAGTTGTAAAGTCAGGCACACTAATAAAAGCATCTAAAAATAACTACACCAGCGAGCTTCCTTGCAAACTCTTCAAGCTGCTAAGAGTCTGCGGTTATTTCTAGATTAGAAATGGCTTGTGATCATTCTGGTTTTTAAAAAAGGCAACAATATCCCATTTCAGTAAATTCACTATATAATATTTTAAGCATTTCCCCCATATCATTAGATAAGACATATATGAGAAATTTCCAAATGTTGTTAGATAATTACCTCCAAAAAACTGCATCTATTTCACTTCTTTGAATTACTAAGTTAATCTTTTGTGCCCAAAACAAGTGAGATAAAAAAAATAAAATATGGATAATATTAAGCAATTTTATTATACATGACCTTTCCAAATGTTGATCTCTTTGTTGACTTCTGGGGGTTGTAATAACCATCAAATTATACTTACATGTGAGTGAATAGAATGATATTGACATGGAGTGTATAAATATCTAAATATTGGCTTTTATGACTATTCTAACGTTGAAGCTTCAAAGATACACAGGCTTTGGAAAAGAGGAACCAAATATACTGAGGTCATTTCCTTTTGGAATTACTCTGTTATCGTTGTGGGTTTCCCTTTAGTCATTGGAAAGACATGCATGTAATACTGAATAAAGGTTTTCATAATGAGATCTCATTTTTTTAAACCATTGTTCATCCAAAGAATCAAATCTAATCTTGAATGTTTACTAAACAATGTTCAAAATCGCTCCCTGAAGCAGAGAAACTTAACTCTTCTTACTTAATAGAAAGAAAACTAGAGATCATGAAACAATTGATAAGTACTTGCATTACGGTGTGTGCTCATTGCCACGCTAGGTAGGTATTGCTAGGTTAACACCTATATTGAATATATTGAATATATTCAATATTCATATATTGAATACATGATCCCAACCTGCATGAAACTTACATCTAGTTGAGCAGTAGATGAAAGACATAGAATAGAGACAACTTCCATCCTAAGTCTGATTAAGAACACATACAAGGAGGCAATCAATTTGGATTACTTTAAACCGCTGAATAAACTTTACAGACAGGGAATCCGAGTTCTGCAAGCATGTATTAAGTGGGGCATGACATGGGAATTTAGAAGTAGACAGGATATCCACTGACCACTGAAAACTTAGAGTCTGGTGGGAAAGACAAAGCAATGCCTTCAACAGAATATTCTACATCTAACAGCAGACGAATGCAAAGGGGGCACTTTGGGGTGTTGCCCATGATGCCTGGGTTGAGCCCTGAAGAATGAGTAAAAGTTAACCCATTAGAGAAAATGGGACAGAGGCTCCAGGCAGAGGGAGCAGCGTGGATAAAGTCGCAGAGGGGTGAGATGGGACTTAGTATGTAGAGAACAAGAAATTATTTACTTTAGAGTAAACGCAGGCAAAGGCTGGTGCCACATCTACATCTGGCTGTGCAGGTAGGGGGCAGCGGGTCAGTGAGGAATGGGGGTCAAGCTGGAGATGAATTTGGGTCAGGGCTGGGGGGACCAAGCCTTTGGAGGGTGACAGGGGACTCTTGGTGTCCTGAGCTCTCTTTGACCCAGTCACACCCTGCACTCACATCTACATAATATTCTACTTATTTCAGGATCTCGGTTGAGAAAACCTGAGACTAAAGGTCTTGCTGGTATGAATGGGGGGACCACACAGAGGAGGACCCAGGAGCCACTTCTCTGGGTGGGACAAGTGCAAAGGCAGGGGTGCAGAGGCAGCTGCCTTGGTCTGAGCTTCCCTAGGGATGAGGATACAGCCTGATGCTGTCCCTTGTACGTGAGAATAAGCAGAGCGAGCTTATTCGTGAGATGCTGGGATGCAAGAAAAACCATCACATTTCAATAATGTCGAGGCTCAAGAACCCTGGTGTGAGGGTTCAAACTTGGGTGCTTTGATTCAGGGTCTCTGGACTCCAGGGAAATTAAAACCTGGAACTGAAACAGTTAAGGTCCCTCTGTGCCTGCTTTGGCTTAGTCTCTGGATGCTTCAGAGCAGAACTTCCTGACTGGTGAACGGGAGCAGGTGTGTTGTGAAATGCTGATTCTCCAATAGTCTCTCGTCTTCGGCCTGGATTACTGTGAAGGCCTCCTAATGTTCTTTCTGCTGCAATCCATGCCCCTTTGTAATCTGTGATGGTTCATTTTACGTGTCAGGTTGACTGGCCGAAGGGAGGCCCAGGTAGCTGGTAAAACTTTTCTGGGTGAGGATGTTTCTGGAAGAGATTAGCATTTGATTCAGTAGGCTGGGTAAAGAGATGTGCCCTCACCAATGTGGTGGGCATCACCTAAGCCACGGGGGGCCTAAATAGAAATCAAGGTGAAGGGAGAGCGAATTTTCTCTCTCTGGAGCTGGAACGTCCATCTTCTCTTGCCCTTGGACACCAGAGCTCCTGCTTCGAAGGCCTTTGGTTTCTGGGGCTTAATACCAGCAGCCCTCTGGTTCTCAGGCCTTTGACCTCAGACTGGGAGTTACACCACCAGCTCTGCTGGTTCTCAGGCATTGGAACTTAGAGAATTACACGCTGGCTCTCGTGGCTCTCCAGTTTGCAGACAGCAGGTTGTGGGGCTTCCTGGCCTCCATAACCGCATGAGCCGGTTCCTGTAGTAATAAATGTCTTCTTCTACATACCCCTGTATGTCCATCGGTTCTGTTTCTCTGGAGAACCTTGAGTAATACATGCTCTAGCTTCAACCAGCAGAGAAAGTCATCCTTTAAATATATATATGTTTTATCCTCCCTCTGCTATTGCCCCGCATCGGCTTCTCACCCAGTTTACAGGAAGTCCTCACAGCGGCCTACAGAGCTCTCTGTGGTCCGACCTCCGTTATGTCTCGGGTTTCATGTCATACTACTGCCTGCCATGGTTATTCGGCTCTATCTATGATTGTCATCAGCATGTTTCTGGACCAAGCTGGACACACTCTTGTCTCACACTTTGCATGTGCTCCTTATGTCGGCCTGGAATGCTCCTCCCACACAGCCTCAACTTTTCTGGGTCTTTGTCCAAATATCACCTTCTTGGTGAGGTCTTCCTTGACCACCCTATTCAAAATTGGCCAGCACCGCCATTGCTAAATATCCCTCATTTTAATTTTTCTCTGTATCATTTACTACCATATAAACATACTAAATATTTATTTTGTTTATTGTTTGTCTCCACTGACTAGGATGTAAACTCCACTAGGGCAGGAATTTTTCATTATTGTTGTTGTTCAGCACTGACTCACTGGTATCTAGAACCTGACAAAGAATAAAAGATCAATAACGCTTTTTATATGAATAAGTAAATCTGACCTAATTGATATAAAAAGTTCAACTGGATTTAAAAATCCATTAACCTTATCACAAGAACTTAAAAATTACACTTGTCAATAGGAGAGCTGTTGCGATATTTAAATATAATATCCTTATAATATAAATTACATACATTTAAATATAATAGCCTTATAAATTAAAAAAAAATTCACAGTGGCTTTATTTATTTTCAAAATTTATTTATTTTTTTGGGCCACATGGCTTGTGGGATCTTAGTTCCCCAACCAGGGATTGAAACCGCACCCTCGGCAGTAAAAGCACTGAGTCCCAACCACTGGACTGCCAGGGAATTCCTGCCTTATAAATTTTGAATGATTATAAAACCAATGGCTGATACATTTTTCTTACCTATTTATTTAAAAAAAGGTTCTCATCAAGGGAGACTATCAGAATTTGAAGAAATCATCATTAAAATTTCTTGTTCAGGAATAACATGGAAACATTTCAAGCATACAGATATTAAAAAATACATTCATAGAAATATGAAACCATGTAGAGTTTATCACTAACACTGAAAATATTTAAAAATATTATTTAAAAATCAGAATTATTTCCCCTAATATACTGTCTTTACATTTTATCATGATTCTGTAAATAAAAAATGATATTTTTTTCACAAAGCCCCACAGACATCCTCAAGTCCTTCCATTTTACCCAATTTGCCATGCAAAATTATGATATATGATGTGTGCTATTAAGTAAATAAGGTAGGGACGCACTAACATAAAGGGCTCACCATCAATGAATGTCCTGAAGTGTAAATATTGGCTTGAGAGATGGGGACCCAATGTGTCTACACTCTAGGTCATGGGGTGGGCTGGGAGGTCTGTGGTGTTGAAGCTGAGAAGGTGGGTAGGTTCTGACTGTGCGTGGCCTTGAAGGCCACTATGAAGAGTTCGGACTTTATTTTATGGGGGTAGAGCAAGTGGTGGCAAATGATGTTCATAAAATATTAGACCACATCTACAGCATTTTAAAGGCCAAATGATCTATCGACATCCTCACAGTGGTCATTATTTGCATAGAACATGATTTTCATTTCATTGAGACCATTTCATTGGTCTCACCCTTTCGGATTCAAGCCCAAATCCACTCCCTGCCCCTAGTCTACACTGTACCACCTCCTGCACGAAAATCAACCCGATAGAGACAGCTGTCTTCTAAATTTGTCAATTAGCCTTGATCACAGCCTGTTTAAACTTGGAGGGCCAGGTACATAGAAGGCCAAAGCTGCTTGTTCTTCTTGATAAAAGTATGAGAAGGTTCTCTTTGGGGAGGAAGGTGCTCCCATAAATTCTGCTGTGATTACAAGTATGGGAGATTTTGCTTCAGGAAAGAAGTGGCCCTTTCAAGTGGAGTCCATGCCTCCACGATCAGGACGTTAGCAGCTGTTCCAAGAAAGGAGGTGAAAAGAGGGAGCTGCCAACCTCAGAAGCCCAGATGGCATCCTGCAGTTCCCTACACTGTAGCCGACCTGAGTTACCACCCCTGCATGCAAGGAGTCTGCAAGCGTGGCCCTGTCAGGAATTAGAGGAAAGCGCTAGATTTCAGGTACTATAGAGGATGGCTAGGAATGCTGTCCCCTCCAAAAGACTGGAAAAGTTTCTAGGAAAAGGTAAGAGCTGGTGATGTCCAGGCTGAGCAGTCCTGATGAAAGACAACGCACCTGGTGGAGGAGATGGGCCATCACAGGATTGAGCTGATTGATGACAAGCTGGCCAGCGGCAACTCTGAATCATCTAGGGTGGTCTCAGCGCATATATGAAATCAGAGTCAAAACCTCAATCTAGACAAATAGCAATGTGACGATCTTGACATTGGGCCTCAAGATTCAGGGGCTGGATCATGTTGAAAGACTTGGGAGAACGGTGATGGCCCCATGGGTCCCCCCAGGTGTAAAGCTGGTTGGATTCTCTCCAGAATGCCTCCGTGCCCTTGATTCAACTCAGGTGGGCCGTCCTTCCTGTCTGGGAATCAGGATCAGATCTCATCAACTTCAGTGATCACTTCAGTGGTTCAATAAACATACGTATGTCAGGCATTGCCTTTGCTGCTGTGAATGCAAAACATAACGTAGTGTGTGTCCTCTCAAAAATGGACTGCCTGGTGGGATTTTAGACCGCTGACTGAAGACCAGTGACTGATCCTGCTAGGGACGTTGGAGCGGGAGGGGGCTGGTGAGCCCCGGGAGGGAATTTGATCCACGTTCACTTTGAAGAGAGGTATTTTGAGCAGGATCTTGGCCACCTCCACGTGGGTGAGCTTGCCGAGATGTGGATTTGAGGCTTTCCTACACCTGGGCAGCCGTGGTGACTGTACATAACCCAGACTTAGGGACTGCAGGTGAACCCTGGTGATCAGAATCTAGAGATTCGCTGATAAATAGCTTCTTTCCATTTATGCTTTTCAAGACACCCTCAGAGTTGAGCCACACTTCTTTTTTTTTTTTTTTTAATTAATTAATTATTTATTTATATTTATTTTTGGCTGTGTTGGGTCTTCGTCTCTGTGCGAGGGCTTTCTCCAGCCGTGGCGAGCGGGGGCCACTCTTCATCGCGGTGCGCGGGCCTCTCACTGCCGCGGCCTCTCCCGCTGCGGAGCACAGGCTCCAGACGCGCAGGCTCAGTAGTTGTGGCGCACGGGCCTAGTTGCTCCGCGGCATGTGGGATCTTCCCAGACCAGGGCTCGAACCCGTGTCCCCTGCATCGGCAGGCAGACTCCCAACCACTGCACCACCAGGGAAGCCCAAGCCACACTTCTTGAGTAGCAGTTCAGAGCTAACTTTTAACACCTTATCAACCAGAGACGTACCCGAACGTTGTTGACCGGAGACGTTTCAATATTCACTTACATAACAAATCGTCAGCCACAGGCGTTAGGTTTCTGCAAAAATCCCCCAGTCGGGCTTCCCTGGTGGCGCAGTGGTTGAGAATCTGCCTGCCAATGCAGGGGACACGGGTTCGAGCCCTGGTCTGGGAAGATCCCACGTGCCGCGGAGCAACTAGGCCCGTGAGCCACAACTACTGAGCCTGCGCGTCTGGAGCCTGTGCTCCGCAACAAGAGAAGCCGCGATAGTGAGTGGCCCCTACTCGCCGCAACTAGAGAAAGCTCTCGCACAGAAACGAAGACCCAACGCAGCCAAAAATAAATAAATTAAAAAAAAAAAATCCCCCAGTCAATGGTTAAGAATCTGCCTTCCAAGGCAGGGGACGCAGGTTCGATCCCTGGTTGGGGAACTGAGATCCCACATGCCGCAGGGCAGCTAAGCCCACATGCTGCAAACTGCAAAGCCCATGCGCTCTGGAGCCCGCGCGCTGCAACTAGAGAGACGCCCTTGCGCCGCAACGAAGAGGCTGCGCACCGCAACTAAGACCCGATGCAGCCAAAAAAAAAAAAAAAAAAAAAAAAAAAATACAGCCCAATACCTGAGGCTAATGAAAGAAACACCTTGAAGTCATCACGCGGTACTAAGTCTGAGCTCTATGAAAGGCCAGACTCAGGGTGGCAGTTAGGCAGGATCCCCACATTGAGTCAGGAGGCAGCCAGCTAAGGGTCCTTCTGGCCCCAAAATACCTTGTATTATTTGGCTGCTCAATACTGGATGACAGCTTTTCTGAAATCAAACTAGGTAGCATTCCCCAAATAAATTCAAGCCTCCTGACAAAACTGTTGAAAGCAGAGCAAAACGATCCCTGAAATATAGCAATGTCTTGCAACATTGTTGCAAATACACTGGAAAGTGAAATGTTATATGAATCTGACAACATTTAAATTTAGAATGCATGTGACATTTGCGTGGGCTAAACCTCCATCAGGCAGAAGATGCCTAGGGAGACTAAAATCTGGTACTGGTATTTTCTCTTCTTTGAGTTCGGAAAAGGAATTACACTACTGTTTGAATTACCTCGCATATGCAAAATTATATACTCTTAAAATACATGAGTATGCTAAGTTTGCATTTAAGATATAGTTTGGAAATGCACACAAACTTAGAGTCTCTGTGTAAAAAGGAATCAAATTTATAAATATACAATGACCTAACTGAATGCAAAATGAAAACGTTGATGGGGGGACGAATTTTCATAGGCAAAAAAGAAAAAAAAGTTTAATTGGGTGAGTTGATTTATCAGGCCCTATCTCATTCCCAGAACCAGCTGGATAAGCCCATGAGTTATGTTTGTTGAATTCAGTCTGAATTATGTTTGCTGTTAACCTCTTCCTTCCACTCACCCTATACCCATAGTATAGGTGGGGTGGGTGGGTTTTCCATCTCTTAGCAACAGTGCAGAAAAGGTGTTTCCACTTTAAACTAATTAACATGCTCCATCAATCCCGGGCTTCTCTTGTTAGGAGTTTATCCCTAATGTATCAATATTTTGCTGATGTGAGAAGGAAGCCATTGATCCTTCCAATAGCGGGACCCCTGAAGGATGCCCAGCCTGCAGAATGTACGTGGCTGGAAACTGTTTCTTTGACAACAGACTTAACAAAAGTAAGGGAAGGTTTGGCCTCATTAGTACCATTCTTTTTTTTTTTTTTTTTTTTTTTAAGGCAAATAAAAAAGGCACCATCTCCTTTGCCTCCTTTGTCCTTCAGCATATTATTTCAGAAGTTCAAAAGGGTATGGAGATGTTTTACCTTTAACTTGTCTTAATTCTTCAAAGTTACAGGTCTGCTTCAGTTCTTTAATATTTCATTTTCATAAACATGTTCTAAATTTAATTCAAAGGTGAAGGGAACTAGAACCTGGCTGGGACCTAGTATTGAGGGGCAGGATTCAGAAAGTTTATGACAAGCCTAGACAGTAAAGAGGGGCCTCAGAGAGGTTCTAACGTTATTTAGAAGTGACAGCTTACATAGGAAGCACAGAGTTGGAAGAACTGAGCTGCAAAGAACTAGGACAGTCGGTGGAGGTACAGGTACACATGTATGATTTAACTTAATTGGAGTATTCCTATCCATGGAAAATTATCCCCCCAACACACCCCTGGACAACTTAAGCTATGTGCTAGTTTTGTGTGGGTCACTTCCAGCTCATCGGCTAGCTCAACATCCCCACCCCTTAAGCCCTGCAGGTTACATTTAGTTTGTAAGAAGTCTGAAATCCAGAACACAAGTTCCAAAAAACCAAAATGACGCAAAGGTTCTTGAACCTATAGGCCAGCGCACAGAACCCCACTTACGGGGGTAACTGCAGCGGAGTCAAGTATTAATGTTACTAAACCAGGTTCGTTGTGCCCAACGCCCAGCGAGCCAAACGCTGAGATGCTGAGCTTTGCAGCAGTGAGATGGTTTGTACACAACGCAGCTGAGCACAGAGACGAGAAAAGCAAACCCCATACCTACCTCGCGAAAGGAAGGGCCTGGGGTATTTATAGGATGAGCTGGCGTCTCAAGCTCGGGGAGCGTGGGGAGAGCGGGGAAAGGTGATGGGAAACAGGTGCGTCATCCTCGTTCTGCGCAGGCGCAGCTCAGCCACAGCCTCTGCTTGTTCAAAAACCGAGGCGCTTGGCTCCATCTGAGGGTGGTTTTGAGCCCTCTGACGTCAAAAGGTCATCGAGCGGACATTCGCGCATGCCCAGGTGGAGGGTCAGGGGTCCTATCCAGTTTTAACCAACTCAGCTCCAACTAGACACAGCTGATCCAAGTCCCTGGAAGACAACTTGGGGAAACACCTCATTGTTTAAGCTCCGTGCAGCTCAAGGACAAGCGGGTCTTTTCCAGCAACCATTAAAAGGACCTTGATTAGCGAAGGCAGGTTACAGGTAAAATGGATTGAAATGGTGATTACCCACGATTTCATCACCGTGATGTAACTGTCAGGCAGAACATTTCTATGAAAACATTCTGTTGCGAGATGCCAGGAGCACACTGCCCGCCACAATGGGAGTGGGGGGCCCCTTGCACTAGACCAGCGGGTGGTGGGCATGGAAATCCCTGGAGGGCAAGGCCAGAAGAACAGGGCCATGGGGTTGAAAAGCAGTGCCTCTTCCCTTCCTAGGGTTTGAATTTGCCTCTGGGCTCGGTTGGAAAGCCCTGCAGTACCTGAGCGGTGTCTGCCTGGGATGGGGCAGGAGGCAGCAGTGCAGACTTGCTGCCGTTGGGCAGAGACATCATTGATAGCACCCGAGCATCGTAACTAGAAAGGCGCTGCTTACAGAGTGCCGGGCACTGTTTGAATCGTTTTACATTGAAGTCGTTCTCACAGCATACGACATTGCCATTTCTGTAGGTCAGAGCGGGTCACACATTGTCATTTTGACACTGTTCAGACGAGCACCGAGCACTTTACCGACTCCACCTGAAGATGTGAAGGGAAGATCTTAAATAACCGCCCAGCATCACAGAGCTAATAGGTGGCCGCACAGATCAAGTCATCTTGCAGGGACCAATGGCACCCTCAGAAGAGTATGACGGAGACATTAAGGAGAGACTGCTTACAGATGGGCTTAAGTGAACTCAACAAGAATGGGGAAGCTTCTGGAAAAGCCATCCTAGAGGGGTGTGGTGGGCACCAGGAGACGGCTGGAGCTGTAAGCAAAGGGCTGAGGGGTGTGTGTGTGTGTACGTGTGTACGTACAGGAGGGGTGACTTATAAGTCACCTCTCATTGTGCGTGGCCTTATAAATAGTGCTAACATTTTTCTTGTTTCATGTCGAAAAGGGCTGAAGTCAGGTGTTTATTCTTTATAACATATAGCACCTGTCAAAAAATTCTGTAGGAGCCATTCTGGGCACAGCAGGGCCATCTCACGGACCATGGCAAGGGAATGACAGCTAGATATTAGTCATGGGTTCTTAAATAACATCCACTTATCATCAACCCTTTATTAATGGGTACCCAACTGCCCGGCACACTCAGCTAGACTTCTGCCTCCCCTTGGTCTCCTGCTCCTGCCAGATCACGTTTAGGAGGAAGGGGAATGACAAGCAAACACGCCAGAAACACCAGAATTTTCAAAAGCCGCCTGCACGCAGAGCAGCCAGTCCTTGGTAAGTTTTTGGACTCTGCCCATAAAGCCCGACTTCCCTCTCAACCTTCCTACTTTACACCGTCTCTTGCCAACCCTCCTGCCGCTCTGACTTGCTGTGTTCGTGTGCTCTTACCTGTGACTGTCACCTGGCCCCGGGCTCGCAGCATCCTCTGATTCCTGCCAGGTAACTCCAAGCGCAGACCCAGGCTGTGCTGGCTGGTCCCTCTGGTCCCGGTCCGCACCTTCCAACATGCCCCCTTCCTCCACCGACTCCCACCCACTAACCCTGACGGATGGAAAAAGCTCACTTGCTCAGAAATGACTAGAAGAAACCTGAGAAATGATTCCTACACAAGGAAGCCAAGCTGCCCCCCACCCTGAATGTTTGAGGGTGTCTTCAATCCTAAGGGTAATTTCACCTGCTTTAGAATCTAACAGAACATCCCAGCCAATACCAATGAGGCCCAAAGCTGGCTAGATTTCCCCAGATGCTCCTGATAATCGAGTTCTCTCCAAACAGAAGGGGGGATGTCATGCTTCACATGGATCAGCCCTGTATCTTTTTGTAGGAAACTCCCCTTCACCTTAAATTCAAGTTTTTAAAAATTCAAAGCACCTAATGTTTGCACTTTTCAGAAAGTCACGTAACAAACAGGCTGTTACAAGGAATTTCTTCCAAAAAGCAACTTTCAGACTCTGAGGTCAGTGACGGCCATCTCCTTCACCTCCTGTCTCCACGACACTGTGTAGTGAGAAGAAATAATATATGAAGACTCTGATACAAGGAAAAATCCTTAAAGAGTGCTTTGAATTCTCAAAAGAGAAATTATTCACAGTATTATTGGCATTAAGTATGTTACACGGTATTGTCAGCCTTTAAACATTGTTAAGTCATGTATCACAGATATGGCAAAAACTAATCAGACTGTCTGTCCCACCTATTTCTGGTAATTGAGAGGTTTTATACAAAAAAATTCCATTGAATTCTTAGTTCTCTCTTTTCAAATAGTTCCAATAATTCTCCTCGTACTTGAAGAACATGTTCTTCTGTTTTTAAACTTTCCTTACATGGAAAGTTACCACTTATGTAGATCTAGAATTCTAAAGCTGGAAGAACTACTGGATAAGAAACCCAATCCAGCTCCAAGCTTCTTGCAGGATATCCTAAGCCAGTCCCCAGAGCTGACATCTTTTGTATGTTTTGCTTTTCCTTACCATCTCTAGAGAGGAGATTCCCCACGACCTCCATCACCTGCTCCAAGTTATAAAAACCCTTTCTTCGCCCCCACCTTTCTCTTTACAGCCCTGACTTTGGACTTCAGCTGTGGCTCCTTCTGGGGGCGGGCATTGCAATCAGTAGCCCTTTGGTGACTCTCGGTCACTTGTACTGGCATTGTCACTCTGGGTACATTTCCCTTAGACCTCTGATGGTCTCCATTGTCATTTAGGTTAACGTTTCCGCCGTTACCAGGGCAGAGGACAGAACTGGTAACAGACGGCTATTTGGAATCATGAAATGCCAGACCGAGGAACCATTCCTGCGTGAGAAGCTTCTAGCACTTCCTGTGTCCTGCACCTCACCTCCCCACCACCTCCTTGTCTGGTGTCCGGTGAACACTCCACATCCTTTAAGGGTCGATTCCAATGTTGCTTCTCCTGTCCCACCCTGGAGAGGCTCTTTCTCCTCTGGGCTAATTGTCACCCACCACTATTACACCTCCCATCACATCTATTGCATACTGATTTTTCTGTCTGCTTGCTCACCTCTTTACGAGCATCCTTCTGAGTGGCCACGATTGGTTCTTCTCTAGTGTAGTTTATTTCAAGGCTTTCTGAGCCTGTAGACCTGTCTTGGGTGATTATAACAAACTAATGCTGAAACGCTTTGAGGGGAGGCAGCACTGCAATATTTTAAAAATCATTTTTGGTGCCTCTTTGGAAACTTCCTACTTTTCTGTCACTTTGGTTATTCTTATCAATGTTCACAGGGCAATTCCTGATGCCCCTTAAAGGTACAATTTCTTCTACTGGAGTTATTTCCAGCCTAACTACAGGTGGTACTAGCGTTGCCTTCATCACCTTACCATCGTGCTTCTCTTAGTGTTCCTGGGGGCCACCCCCTCTGTTATCTCTCAAGCTCCCAATACGTGGGGGAGATAACAGTATTGCCTTAGGCTTACTCAGCACTAGAAACATTCCTTATGTGACTCTGAGAATACTGTCTCAATAAATCTTCACAGTAATTTGTATGTGGATAAGTTAATTTCCTTCTCTAGAAGATGAATCACAATAGGTCAAGAAACTTGCCACCCAGCTGTTCTCCTAAGTCAGTGCTCTTTCTACCAGGCCAGTAGTTGTCAAAGTGCCATCTCCAGACCCCTGGCATCACCAGCACCTAAGAACTTTCTAGAAACGCTCATTCTCAGGCCTTGCCCCAGACCTACTGAGTCACTGGGGGGCGTCCGTGTATTCCGACACATGCTTGGGTCTCAGGACCCCTTCACGAGGCCAGTGAGTCTCCACGCTGGCCGTCCATGGCATTTGTCTGCAATCTCTTACAAAGTAGTAATGCTGGGTCCCACCTCCAGACCAATGAACTCAGACTCTCCGGAAGCTCAGACTTCAGTTATCTTTAAAAAAAAATCCCCAAGTGATTCTAATGGGCATTTAGGCTTAAGACCCACTGCTCTGGAGGACGCAGAGCTTGTGCTGCCTGTGAATTCCTTCTGTCTTAGTCCTTGGGAAGCATCCCCAGGAAAGGTATCGGACATGAACCAACTCAAGCACACAAATGTTCTGTTATCACTTATCAACTCTCTCTCCATTCATACAGAAGGGGCCCATGCAAATATAAAATCCCTCTACGGAAAATTAATGTAGTTAATCCACTAGTATGTGCACGCCTTTACACACACACACCTTACCTGACAAGCCACGCAAGAATCTTACAAACGTGCATGTGTAGGTTTTGGATTCATGCTGAACGTTGTGAGGCATTGTGCCGGCTGCCTCGTGGGCATGGTTTCATTGACAATATCAGCTAAATTCTCACCATAGGAAAGCATGAGGTCATCATAAACACGCGTTTCTTTTTTGCCCCTCTGAACAAAGTGAACATTGACCTGGATACAGGGAAGGATCCTAGCTAGGGTCACTCCCATTGCTTGAATCCTAACAAGAAAAAGATCTTTGCAGCTTCTGAATTCTCCCCAAGCAGAGGGCTATTTTTTTCTCAAGCAGAGGCAATTTGCTCTTCCTGAGATAAACTAGTTTGGATTCTCACATACAGAATAAGGGATGCACAGCGTGGTGGGGGAGAGGGGGACAAATCAAGTCATTACATCAAACTGCCATTTTCTATTTTACAAAGAACTTTCTCATGCGTTCCTATTTACTAAGCCCGTGCTCCACAACTACTGAGTCTGCATTCTAGAGCCCGTGAGCCACAAATACTGAGCCCACATACCACAACTACTGAAGCTCACGTGCCTAGAGCCTGTGCTCTGCAACAAGAGAAGCCACTGCAATGAGAAGCCTGCGCACCGCAACGAAGAGTAGCCCCTGCTCGCCACAACTAGAGCAAGCCCACGCGTGGCAACGAAGAGCCAACGCAGCCAAAAATAAATAAATACAAATAAATAAATTTAAAAAAAATTATTAAAAAAAAAAACCAAAAAAGAATGAGACCTCACTGCTGAGGACAGAGAAACCTGAAAACACTAGGTTTGGTAAACATGGCAAACATGGACAGCATCGTGACTATAATTAATAATAGAAATAAATATATAGTATTATGTATTTAAAACTTGCTGAGAGTAAACCTTAGAAGTTCTCATCACAAGAAAAAAAACTGTGACTATGTATGGTGACCGTGGTACCCAGCTTTATTGTGGTGATCATTTCAGAATATATACACAATATCAAATCATTATGTTGTACCGAGAAAATAATGTCAATTGTACCTCAATAAAAATTTTAGAAAAATAAAAGAGTGAACTTTTTGGACACAAAGTAAGCATATCAGATGCAGGCATATCAATAAAGGGTTAATTTTCATATCAATAAAGTGTTAATTTTTCTCAACACGTTTCTTTGGATTGGCTTTAAACACAATGAAAATGATGCTTCAGTTCCTAAGATGAATACTTAGTACTGACAGTAAGGACAATCTGAGAACTCCTTCAGAGATAAATGATAAGACTCTGACTCCCTCAGTAAAACTAAGCTCTGTGGTCAAATCTAGTAATTTTCTGAGGAAGAATAAAACATTTTTTTTAGAGTTTTTTTCAAAGTCCAGAAGTGAGGTAAGAAATGCCAGCGAATGCATTTAGGCGTTAGGTGGGCGGTTGGTAGCGGAAAGGCTGATTCTTAGTCCCCGGCATGCGAGCAGCTGGATGTCAGTGAGCTGCAGAAACACTCACGGCCCTGCAGACCCAGCTGCCAACCTGCTCGTCTCTGGAGAGGATGTGAGACAGAGGTGTCTCTCTGGTAGATTAAAAGCCCCCAGAAACACTGGGATTATAGCACAGCCTGTCTTCTAACAGAAAAACGAAAACTTTGAAAGTGAGATTCTGTGATACTAGTTGTACTTTTCAAGGCCTGCATAGGCAACCAACCATTTATCTACACGTATTTCGTTCCCCATCTGTCTACACTTTTTCTCCTGGAAAAAGACAGGCTCTCTCTACCCTGAAGATGAATGAGGCCTTTGATGTCATGCAAATGTTAGCTCTGGGCCAAACACGTACAATCCTGAAAGTAGTACACTTAGAGAATAAGAGGTTTAAATGCATTTACCATTTTTATTTTGCTATGCGGAAACATACATTCACCATGGCTGTGCGATGCGGTTGACAGTGAGATGGAGAATATAACTTTTTGAAGGCTATTTATAACTAAACACTAAATAGTTTTATTACAGTGGAAATTCTGTACAGTTTAAGGCTTGGCTCTGAACTAGACTGCAAATATGGACCAGATTTGGAAATAAAACACTTTTTTTCAAGTAAAAGAAGAAAAATCCATTAAAAAAATACAAGGACGAAGAAATGAAGAAAGAAAACAAAGCAACAGAAGCCCAACGGGTTTTCCCGGAGTGAAATTTCATCATACGGTGAACTAACAAAAATACAGGTTTTCTTTCCAAAATAATGACAATTTACATATTTAGGACTTGTCAGGGAACTCTGGGAAGCTTTCCAGACTGAACACAGACCAAAGCGGACGACGGGGAAGAAATCACATTAATATGCTAAAGTCAGTACTACTTTATAACGGTTAAATTAGATTACACAAAGCAGGATAGTGAGCATTAAATATTTCCAGAGGATCGGAGAGTCGTTACTGCTGACAGGTGAGAGTAATAAACCAGAGGAGACAAGTACAAGATTCAAGTTGTTTACTGAATAAACTCGGTTATTGGCACATCTAACATGGGAAAAACCTGACACACTGGACTAGACAGCTTCTAGCAGTTTAGGGTAATCTTTGTTGATCTGTAAACAAAAGATCTGTCACCTAAGAAGCTGCAATTTTGTTTAGACTTTAATAATAATCAGCTATGAAAGGCATGGATTGTTTTATGTGTTACATGAGATCACGGTTTCTATTGTTGGTTATGAACGTGCAGGTGTAGCTGAGAACTTAGACACTGTGTGAAACGTAAAAATGCTGCTTGTTTTGTAATTGTATCGTTGCTTCATGCATTATCAGTTTAGTGATGCTGACTCAGATTGCTTTATTATGGGAAGATCTCTGCCAGTGTCTTTATTAAATGGTCAAGGTCAGTTCTTCTGGATTGAAATTGTCCATGGGCAGATACAAATCAGTGGGTTAGAAGAGGAAACTCCATATAGACTCTGGCTTTTCATAATGGTTTGCATGACTGGCTTCAGGTGCAGCCTAGGTTATTCCTGTAGAAGAGAGATTTGATCAGTTACTCATTTGAAAACATCTGAGAGTTTCCCTCAGATCGAGGTCATGGGGAAAGTATCTTGTAAGGTTATAAAATGCTCTTTTTGACAAGATACTGTAAAATACCAGTGTACGTCACTGATAGGCTTTCTCTGAAATAACCACATCGTCACCCAAGTGGCTGAACTCACTGAAGAGAACCTTTCTTTTGGTTTTCTTTTTTTTGCTTTCTATCTTCCAAATTACCTTCTTAATTTGAATATAATGAGTGATTTTTATACTTTTTTTCCTTTGAGAGAAGCCACTCGTCAATCAACGTTAACCAATGTTAGAGAACGTACTTATTTCATTTATACATGTAAAGCATTTAAGAGACTTTTATCACATAACCAAGTGTGCAAGGAGCTGCATTCAGCATTCAAAGCCTTCCAGGGATGCTCGAGGGGCGGGTTAGTATGCATGACAAGTCTGTGCACACACAGAAGATGCTGTCTGCTCATGATGTTGGCCAAAGAGTGGCTGGAAAGGCACGCGCTTTCTGGAGGAAAGCAGGACCACAAAACTGAATTTTTGCTTCCTCCCGAGACACAATACCACACTCGGGAAAAAAATCATCCCAGAGAATACAGGAAGTAGATGACATCCACAATGAGAGTGAGTGCTCTGGTCTCAAATTGTAAAACAAAGCAAAAACAAAAGCATAAACAGGCTAGAACCAAACACAGTGGAAGAGAAAGCTTACAATGGGATAATGTTACCAACGGAAGGAGAACAGGCTATATTTTATTTCCCTAGTATTTGGAACACACAAATTGCACCTCTCAGAACAAAACCATCCTAGTTCTGATTAGGCTACGTGGCAAGTGAAACCAGATCTGACCTTTCAGATGTGGATAATGAGAGGAGCACAGAGCATGCATTAAAAGGGAACATGCGCGGGACCATGCAAGCAGACTCTGCTTTCTCTTTATCCTCTAACTGGCAGGGGAGGTAAAAAGTCCACAGTATGGAGCCTCCAAACATGAAACAAACCAGCAGCCGCAAACCAATTTTCCATCCTCTTGATACCCAGAGCCCTGCAAATGCCAGTGAGAGAAAAAGGACAGGGAAGAGGCAGGGGGAGGGAGAGAGGAAAGACCTGGGCCACATGCCAGCCGAGGCCGAGCCTAGAGAACCAGCGCCACCTCTTACCTGGGCTCAGTCCTCTCCATCTTCAGGGGTGATCTCTGTCTCTTTATGGACCACTACTTTGGTCACTGACATGTCAGGGTGCTGCTCTCTGGCCTCTTTAATTGCCTGAGCCAGTGCCTATCCCCAGGAAATCACAGAAGGGCAAAGACAAAAAAGGAGGTGGGACGTGCAAGATCAGAGCCGGGTGGAGACTTATGAGCAAGATCTATATACACAATTTACAAATGGGATACAATGACTGCAAAGGGGGGGGGGGTCACACGTTGCATATTGGAAAGTTAAGTCAGAAAACTGTTTAGACTACAGGCTGAACTAGAAGGACAGCTCTGGGAAGAGTACGACCAGCTCGTGTTTCTCTGTCTCCCTGCCAGGGTATCTACCCTCTCTCACATGCTACCTGGTCATGGTCAATATCCGCGTCTCCCGTGATGACGATTCGCTTCTCGATTCTCGTCTCTGAAATGCCTCCTTTCACAGTCTGAAAGCAACAGATAAGCATTATGAATTTACCGTCACTGTTGACTGGGGGAAATGGCGGAAAATGCCGACACAGCTTTAAGTTGCATCATTCATTCTTTAAGAATTGAAACAGAATCCTATGGCAGTTATTTACAATTGTTAATTTCAGAAGCGAAGCCAGAATAGAGTCCTTCGGGTTTGGCTGGCTGGTTGTTTCTGGAACGTCTACCATATGCTATGCACTGGCGTTAAGGGTTATGCAAAGGGCATCAGAATGCATATTCTTAAACGGAACCTGGCATGTGAGGACAGATGCACCACAAATACAGCAGCCGTGAGAGCTCCCATGCAGCTGCCTGGCATCCTGATACTCACGTATCTGCTGCTGCAGCCCAACCCAGAAGTTCTGAACGGATACCTTCCTGTATCCGTTCCCACTCCACTTACTTTGGTGATGTGGGTGGTGGTCGTGGTGCTAGTGGTTTCAGATGTGATCGTCTGTGCGCTCATGAGCACACCTGGCTCCAAATCAGCACCAAGATCGACCTAAGCAAGCAAAGGGGGAGACGCCACTCTTGAATACTGATGTTACCTCTCCAGACGTCTGCTATCTTGGTTTAGGGCATGACGATGATTTAATTATCTGCACAACCACTGTGCTGTTCCATCAGCATCTGGGAGCTGCCACTGACTAAAGACTGACTCAAGCTTGGCCATTGTTAACCCTCATTAAAAAGTTGGGGCTTCGGAAATGTGAGCAGGGACTGGAAGAGCTAGTGTTTTTCCTTAACTATGGCTAGGGAGATAGATTTCCGAGCCTCTTTCCACAGTTCAAGGTATGTGAAGACCTGCTTAAGTCACCTGCTCTTCCTTGATCGGTAATAAAATTACAATTTCTGCACCGTTCTTGATGGAGACAGTTGGGTCCCCTGAGTCTCACAAATTAAATATCACGTAGTGACACTTAAATGCACGAAGCCATTCAAGGGGTGAAACGGGTGCCAGGGCTCTGGGCTTCATCGACTGTCTTACCTGTGATGATTCGTATGTTATGGTTTTGGTTTCTGTGTGAACTACAGGCACTTCCTTGGTAGAAATTTCTAGCTTTACTTCTCCTGGTGAAACACTGTCAAAGCTGATGGTTTCTGTCTTCACAGTTGATGACTATACCAATGGGAAGCAGGCAGAGTGGCTATTAAATTTTGCAAACACATACCTTTGTTTTTTTCCCTCCCCTCTTGGTGGATATATATCAGCACAGGTTGGTATGAAATAAACGTTTACATTTTGCATGCGGGTCGTCAGTTGGGGAATGAGGCACACAACAGATACGTGTCAGTCTCCCAGAATTCATATGGAATGCTCCAGGTACAAGAAAATATTTCGAAGGAAACTGAAAAAACCCACTCTTTTACATTCCCTCTCCTCTATCTCATAAACTAATTTTAATAGATTAACAAATCATAAATTTGCCTTTTATTGAAAAACTTCTTGGACAGAAGGAACAAGTAATAAGACACTGAACCACTGCCCCTCACCCCGCCCCCATGTGCTTCAGGAATTTCAATAAAAGAGAATAAAGAATAAATTCTAGCACTTGGTGCCTGGGCAAGCCTGGTTTTGGTCCTTCTGGTTAAGTACACTGATCAGAAATAAATTTATCAAGTTTTCTAATATCTTGGCAGGCTACGCATCTCCCAGGTTTATTGCCAGTTACGGTAATTGTAAAGAGAGTAGAAGCCATTTCCTGGAACTTTAGATTGTGAATAATCATTATATATGTTTGCATGGGACCCCAGACCAGCATGGAGACCCCATAATTGCCAGGCAAGAGGGCAACAAGAGGAGAAACAAACTGCTCTTGGAAAAGGAAGAAAATTAAACCTAGCCCTGCCTTTATGCTTAACTAAATTTCAGGGACTTACTTCAGCACTAAAAGTAACATTAACCGCTAGTTACCTCAAAATGAGGTTTTTGTTCCAAAGCTTCAGAAACGTGGATGGCTGCACTCTGCTCCTCCTCTGGCTCTTGGGAAGCAGCTGCCATCTCTCCCTGCTCGAGGACAGCTTTGTCGGCCACCTCCCCTTTTTCCTCCTTTGCTCCCTCAGTCAGAGCAGAGATCTCCTTCCCTTTCACATCAGAAGCATCAGCAGATGCTGCCTGGGTCCCAGCATCCATGTCATCTCCAGCTGCGTAAGAAGCATCCCCACTCGCGTGCACATTCATCACATGTCTTTCCTCCATCAATGCCGTTTCCTGCACAACCTTCTCGGTGCTAAGTGGCTGGGGGCGCTGGGTTGTTTCCATCTCTATTTTGCCAGACTCCGTCTTGGTTTCCGTTTCCTGCATGGAAAAAAAATTGTGGTGTCAGTGTGACTTTCCACAAAGCAAAGGTCAGAAAGCAAAAAAAACCAAAACAAAAACAGCCGCTCACCAGGGTACCTAAAGCCAGTACCAGTGCTTATAACCAGCAACGCTTATAGAAAATATAAATTAGCTTTCATTCCCCCCACCAGAATCTTTGATGCCTGCCCTCTGCCTGACACATAGCCTCGAACCCGTGCTGCTTCTTTGGATGTCACAAAAGAAACAAGAGTGCGGTAAAAAACGCAATTAAAAAACCAAAACAAAATGAAAGCATTGGAGCACATGCATATTGGTTTTGGCTGCTTCCTTAGACCTAACAGGTGACATAAAATGCTTTAAGAAATTAAATGCTGTTAAAACGTCTCAGCACAATTGCTTTCTGAACATCTGAAGTATGTTCTTGTAATGGAACTAAAGACATGTGATGCAAACGTGGGACAGGCGCAGAGGGGTGTAAGTGAAGACCCCTCTCAGGTGTTTAAAGCAAAGCCACTTGGACGCAACACACACACACACACACACACACACACACACACACCCCAAAAAGGCACAAAGAAAAGGCAAAGAGGCAGAGACAGAGACACCGAGGATGGAAACAAATGGCCACCTGCACCCAGCTTTGAGAAGTGGAAGTAACCCCTCCTATGAATTCTGTCGGTTTTCTCGCAGACTCTAATAAGCTGAAGATTTCAGAGCCATCCATGAGCTTTTCTCCAGAAGACTGTTTAGTCTGAGTGAATAGAGAAATGGAGAGTCAAGCACAGAGGTCGGGACACAGGAGGGCATGTACTCATTCACAGCTGGTTAGACAGAACTGTAGGCGCGGGACCCAGGGCGAGGGATGGAGGGATCTACAGACAGATTTGGAAACACATAGGAATGGGAAATCAACAGCAAATCAGGGTGAGCAGGGGCTCTGGTTTGGTAAAGCGGAGAGAGTTCCTGGGTTTAGGGCGGTGCTGGGTGAAGCGGATCCTTTCACCGGCACCGGCACCGGCACCGCAAGCCCCGGCAGCACCACCCCACCTCGGGGACAAGAGCTGGAAATAAAACGGCAGGTGTCTCAACGCTCACGTCAGGCCGCGGTAGTGACTTAACCATGAAAACAACAAAAAAGCTTGGGTTGGCGGCTCTCAACATAAGCCAAACAGCAAGAGAAATGGAAAGGCTCGGGGTGGAAGGGCTGCCTCGGCAAACGTCATGCTGGAATCGGAAACGGCGGCCCAAAGGCGGCACCGGTTACCACGACTTGGGACGTGGCCGACTCTGTGACAACGTATCGGGTGGTGGCGACGGTGACGGCCGGTTCCTGGGAGTATATCCACTCGGACAGGCTCTTCCCGTGGGGACCGGAGGGCCCCACCTTCAAGGCCTCGGCCTCGGCCTCGGGCTCCGCTCTGCCCAGCCGCTCGCCCTCCAGGCTGGCATCCCTCCCGGGTGCGTGCCTTTTCTCCAGAGCATCGTCCTCGGGGCTCTGCTGCCGGGACTCGGCTTCCCTGATGGGGGCCAGCGACTCCGACGGCCTCCGCTTTGGAGTGTGGACCTCAGGCCCCCTCCTGGTCCTGTCCTCGGTGAGGGCTCCCAGGACCTCGAACTCTGCCAGGACAGGGGGGGTCTTCACGGACTCGGCTAGTCCCGGCTCAAGAGGGGAGGGGGACAACACCTTCTCCCCTTCTTTGACTTTTCCTGTCATAGTGACAATTTTTCCGGACACGGTATCGTAGGACTTTCCGAGTGTGTATATTTTCTGTTTGTTCTCTTCCTTCAAGTGCATTTCTCGGGCCAAGTCTTCGAAGCTCTGCACTTCAGTGGCGCTAGATCCTAACAAGTCGGTGGGGATGTCATCAGTTCTACCGCTCGCGGTCACCACCTTGTACGTCACAGTCTTTTTCGAATCACCATCAACTACCTCAGTGGGTATTTTGTCTACAATAACCCAGTCCTCTGTGCCCTATATTTGGAATATAAAAGCTAAATTAGAAGTTCTGATGGTATCTCATTTCTAAAATAAGAATCCTTTAAGGCAATCAGGGTGAGAGCTACACTCAGGCCTGGGAGGTGACTGCACAGGGCTGGGGTTATTTTCTATTAATTATGGCTGCAATCTCTTCCCATCTGAAATTTATTAACTCTAACCTGCAACTTGGAATACGGTCTGTGTGTAGACTCGCAATTTCAGATTTCTTGAAATACTTTGGTGGTAAATTTTGCAAAGACTATATTTGATCTTAGGCTAAATGTCTGATCATTTTGTAGGTCAAGATTAAACAACATTTTTGAAGCTGCTGTACAAGTTATTTAGCTTTACTTGTGTGGACATAGAAAAGACAGTTTTCCATGTGAAATAGAACACTGTACTTCATATCTGTTGTTCTCACAAAGAATGTGCCAGCATTCCCACAAATTTCTGTGAAAACCATTTTCCATGTTTGTGAATTATACTTCCTTATATGGGAGACGGAATCCACTCTAGCACTTATTATCCAATAAGTATTCAGTGCACCTGTGTTCCAGGCATTGTAATGAACTATTTCCCACTGTTAGGACACTGTCGGAGCCTCTTAGAAATAGGTCACAGTGGTCTGTACACTGTTCCGATTTTATTTACAACCGAAGTTCATGGTCTCAGGAGTTTCTTTGCCAGTTTCCTTAGTGTTAGTTCCAATAAGGCAGAAGAAATGGAAGTTACGAAACTTCTGTATTGGGGAGCCTACCAGGATGTTAGCAGGTAACTAGTCTAACAGGTTACAGAGGGAAGAGAAACCAAGCCAGGAGCAAGGGAGCACCTTGGTTTACATTTTAAACTTGGACGTTTGCTACGTTCTTATTTATCCTAGCCTGGATCTAGAAATAGGTGGGCCTTAAGAAAAAGGATTACAGATCCATCTATAGGCTGGTGCAGGATTAAACAAAATGAATTGAAAAATAACCTCTAGGGTCGATGGGACAGTTTTCTGGAAAATGATTTGACGAGAGGTAACCACAGAGCCTCCTTCCTGAATTTTCTTTATCACACTCGGCTAGTGGGAAAACCAATAAAAGTTCAGAACTTTCAAAATCAGTCAAGGTCATCTAAATTAGCATCACTCTATGGGTGAAAGAGATACTAAAAGGTCCAATAATATCATTACAAAGTATAATCATAATGCTTCAATGACCGCACACAGATATAATCACCTAGGAGCAAAAGCCACAAAGAAATGATAGCTAACGGATAACTAAAATAGTAACAAAATTCCCTATTTCCCTCCCCAGAATCTAAGCAAAAATGATATACCTACCTTAGTGGCAAACAAGGTAAATTTTAAAAAGAAAGGAAAAACTACAGACATTTTAATGACACTGAAATCTGAAGAGCAATTTCCTTCTGGAAAATTCCTTAATGTTTGTTTTTTACCTGAGACTCAAAGAATGGAGAGCTTCCTTGATGCAAAAATAGAACCTTTTCAGAAATCTCTCTTTCTTCTTTGGTCTGTTTGAATAAAGGGGGTTGGGTTGGAGAAGAGGAAGCAGACAGTTTCCAAAAAGGCAAGTTAGGAAGAGAGTTCTTTTCTGTGCTACACATATAATACTCATTCATTTTTTTTTCTGAAGAAGTAAATTAGTGTCTATCAATTTGGAAAATGGTCTGAAGCCATCTCAACATTTAATAATTATTTCCAAAGAGTAACAGATTATGTTTTGAATCTCCAGTGTTTTTAGGATTCAAACATTTCTCATTTCTACAAACACAGAACATGCAAGAGTGGCATAAAGAGCTTTCTGGCATTTCAATAGTGTTCATACGTCAGTGATCTGAAATACTGTAAAAGTGAGTATTAAAATGAAAATGTTAAGATTTAAAAAAAGTTAAGTTAGGAATAAATCCTCACTTCCATGTCTGACAAATTCTTGATCATATTCCCTACTGAAGTGTCGCCTGATACAGAGGAAGGAAACACACATGGGTCACTGCATTAGCTACTAATCTGAAAAACCCAGTTATGCCTAGATTGATGTCTTTATTCCACAAATAACCATAAGGTTATAGCTTTATTTGAACTTTTATAACATGGCAAATAATCCTGAAAAGTCAACTTCAGAATATCTTGGTGAAGAATTAAGTATTTCAAGTCATACTTGTCTTTAACATATAAAATTTAAAAAGGACATTAAATATGTTATGTTAGAACAGTTTTTTTCCTTTCATCTTTTTATTGCTTCCTTTAGTATTAAATAGGCATAATTCATGGGGCAATACGTTAGCTACCGAGCCTGTCTCTGTGCACAGCACATGACTGCATAGAATAGTGACAAAAGGATATTTTGGTAAAGTCATCTAAAAATAATAATAGAAAAGTTCAAAGTTTCTAGACGAATGGAACTTTGAAAATAAACCCTCTTGTTGATAAGCAATATAATTTTATGAGAGGTGTTTAAAATTCCTAGGTATGTATCTACAAAGCTATCAGTACTATATTTAATCGTTTGCCTGCAAGAGGTTATAGAGGAGCATCTGGAATGTTCTCTGGAACGACCTGCTGACAGATTTTGATAGCATCGTCCTCATATGCTCCTTTCAAATGAGGAACAAATAAGACATTTCGAAGGGGGGAAAAAAAAAAAATCCCTGTCCTGCCCCATTCTGGAGAAAGATATTGCAAGAGACAAAATGTACCATGTGGAATCATTCAATGTGGATTTAGTTTTTAAACTTTCAATCATAGCCTCTTTTTTAAACAGAAATAAGAAACAGGAAGTCAAAATTATAGGTACTTTTCAGAATACCATGGCTAGGCCTCTAATTATAATCACTGAACTAAATATTTTCCTACAATGAAAGCTTAAAAAAAACAACAGCAGTGGTTTTCAGCATATCCTGTTATCTGACATCAACTAATTTTAAAAACGTCTGTGTCTGTAATTAAAAATGTCCACAGTGTCTGCATCCAGAATTGTGCATGTCCCATAATAACGGAGAAGGGTAAGATAAGGGGATAGATGTTATCATTAAATCCTGTATACTGTCAACCCCAATCCAGTGAGTTCGGCTAAAGTTAAGAGGTACTGATAAAGAAAAGCTGATAATCGAAACATTTACTAGGGGTTAAGACAGAGTCAGATGCACACCCTGACTATTTCATCTAGTTACTTAAATGTTCATGCCTGTGTCATAATTGGGACACAAGGCCCTAGAGTGGCATGCAAAATTCACAGAGGTGTTACTTGCTCAGATGATTAAGGGTCTCTATGGAGCTGTGACTTTCATTTCTGCTCGGGCCAGGGGTTCTCAAATTGGGCTGTGAATTAGAATTATGCGGAGAGCTTTTAAGTAAGAGTAATGTGTGGGGTGCACCTCTGACTAATCAAATCAGATTCTGATGTAGAACCCAGGCATCGGTATTTCAAAAATCTTGTAGGTGACTGTAACACGCATCTAGAGTTGCACCCCAGGGTCTGAATGGAAAGTCACAGAAGTCAGATTCACAGAATGGAGATAATCCATAGTGAATGGATATTTTGCCCAATTTAAGGCCCATCCAAGACCTGAATAGCAAAAGTAAAGCTGGACAAGAAAGCAGAAAAATGCACAAAGAGAGTTGATTCTAGTTATTCATGGCAGTTGGGTTCTATAAAGTCGCCGTGAACACTGAATTACTGAGTACTGAACCACAGCTCCTAGGGGAAAGACAGGGTCAGGTTCCTGGGAGCTTCTGGTCATGAAATTTTCATCAACTGATCAATGCATAACCTTGTTCTATGCGTGTTGCTGTTTAAAGACCCCTTATTTAATATCTATTATTGATCCATTAACATCAAACTCACAGCCAGCAGCACAGCACTATAACTTATCCTGAACAAAGCGTATCTGACACACATATTTTCCTATAAGGCACATCTCAGCCTTCCTTACTTGGGAACACTAGACAGCACTTCAGCACTATGCCTGGAGGTCGTTTTAAATAGCAAAATCACCAACAAAAAACACAAAAAAGCAAAAATGTGGCACTAAACAGGCTGTGAAACTTGTTGCCTGTTCACCTTACCTGGGAAGGTGTGCCTTGAGCAATTTTTTTTTTTTTTTAATCACATTGTACCTGTCTGTGAATTATCGTGAAAGCGCTGTTAATATTGATTTTAGGGTTACAGTAAGTTTTAGTGAGTAGGTGAATTTGCACAATAAGGAATCCACGAATAGGGAGAGTTGACTGTATTAAGCTGACATACCAGTAAAACCACCAGCCACCTTAAAAAAAGAGGACAGTACTGGCATGGCGTAAGTGCTAACGTGTATTGCATTGTGGTTGGGATTTGGAGACTTTTAATATTCAAGTAACCATGAAGGGATATCTGTCCAATATGGACTAGGCCTAGGTATACCACAAAAGGCTGTCATGGGAAATATCTGTGGACAGAAGATGTACCTGAAACCCTTCACATCCCATCCATCTGTCCTACGTTTGGAGGGCGCCGTATGTGGGTTTGCCTATTTTCCAAAGTTAATGATGATTTGCTATTATTTGCTTCTTTGGGGCATCATTGCTACTTGTCTCCTGTTAACTCAAACATTTGAAACTTGAAACCACTGGCAATAAAATTCCCATTTTATAATAAACATAACATCATATTCTTAGAATATAATCACCATTACTAGCTCACTATATTTCTGACTCCTAATTTTTCTCTAATTGGTCATAAACTGGTTGCATAGAAATAGATTTACTTAGGGTTCGACCACCACAGATAAAGAAAAAAGGTGGTCACATTAAAAAGCAGGAGTCATTACATTTTTTTCACAACAACATTGTATCACTGAGATTCCCAAAAAAATCCAACTAAGTGTGGCGTCACTGAATCAGTTTCTTTACCCTTCTGACACAAGCAATATTACTTTGAGATGTCACTTTAAAAAATTAAGTTAAATATTTTCTTTTAGAAATAATTGGACCTCTTTCTAAACTGGCCAATTATTGTTTAATTAATTTAAAGTGGGTCATATTAAATAAAAGGATAACATCAAATGAGTAATTTACTTAGAAAAATACCTCCCCTCTAAAATGAAAATCTTTTGTTTAGGTGTTTTCAAACAAATATGCTTTGTGTATGCCTAGCTGGCTGGGAGGATAAAATTATCTTTTGTGCTTTTCACAAAACCAATAACAAAAGCCAATATTAAGTTTTAATATAGAAATGAACAAGAATTTGGAGCATAAGAACTTGCCGGGCTGTCTCCAGGGCCCTCAAATGGAGGATAAACTGGGTGTCACCAAGGTCCCCGGGAGGAGGGTCGGATGGGAGCCCCAAGGTGAGGGAAGCGCGCATAGCCCTGACCTCCCAGAAGGGACCTCTCTTCCTCTGGGACTTGAAGCTCCTTGGAGCTGCTTTTTCAGAGCCCCTTTGATAACCAGGGTTAGCCAGCCTTGTTTTTAAGAAGCTCTTCTTTACATCTAGCAAGTCTCCCACCAATTTCCTCCCTTCCCGGTGGCAGTGGAGTCCTAAGGTACAGCTTCTGCTCACCACCCAGCAGACACTTGAAAGCGGTCACTAAGCCAGCTGCTGGTCTCCAGTCTACGTAACCAAACTACTTTGTGCTTCTGCAGAGGACATCTTTCCTCCATCCTTTAAACCTTTTAAAACAATCCTTTCTTAGGTCTACTGCAGTTTCTCTGCGCCAACAGGGATAAGGCATCCACATCGAGGGTAAGTTCAGCAAATTCAAAGCGTCACCTCCTCAAGTTATTAACATTCTTGGGGGTCATCACCGTTATCCTCTAAGAATTAGAGGATTTAAGAAGTGAAAAAAATTTCTTTTACTAGTCTAATGACCTAGACTTCGACAGTCCCTTGTTTATTATCACCACCTTTAACTTCTCCAAGCAACTACCCGAACTTCCATTCAAAGGGCTGCAACCTCGCGTGTCCCTGAGTGACAGCAGGGGAAGAGAGGCTTGACTTTTTCAGTGGCTATTTATTTTGTGTTTTTGTAACGTAATCCAGTATCTGCCGTCTTCAGAGCCAGCATGTCCTTCCTTATTTCCAGCCCTCGTAGAAATCGGGTAAACCAAACTTGACCAATTACAATAAAACTTATCTGACCATAACTCATAAGTGGCAGTCTCACTAATGCAGGAACTACAATATTTAAGTCAATCAGGAAAATCTGAAATTTTTGTGTCTTGAAACTCACACAATCTGAATGAAACCGATGTTTAATGGTATAGGACTTTTCATTTATTCTGCATAAAAAGGCCCTTTACAAAGTAATTCAAATGGAGATATACCTTGTCATTTTTTTTTAAGTGGGATTGGAACTGTCATGAACGTCATGATTGTGGTCACTTTAGATAAACAGCTTTCAAGGGAAGAAAGAAGTTAATATGATACTAGAAAGCTGCCGTTTTAAAAAACTACTTCTTTTGAAAGACAGATAAAGTAAGATGGTGTGTAGCAGATGACAGTAAGATTAGTACCACTGCCACTGTGGGTCCCACACGATGGGAGCCTTGAAGTAACACCAGCTGAATCCTCTATCTTGCTGTACGATTAAAGAGCGATTTCCTACATGGAAGACTTACTCAAAAAGACATTCTGGCCTTTACTTTCCCTATTAAAAACCAAATAAAAACTGATTATAAGTCATAATATAATATACATGTTTATATATATAAATCAGTTAAAGTAACCAGTTTTTAAAAAATATAAATATATATACTATAAATAAAAATGAAATAAAAAACTGAGTATACCCGTAAAAACCTGGTGTAGTAGTCCCAGAGTAAAGTATGCCCTGAAATGTTATCAACTTCAGAACACTGTTTAGTCAAACATTAGACAATCTCAATAGGCCTCATCTTGCAATTGATGAGAAACAGTCATGAATTTTCAAGGCATTTCCTAAAGCAGCGGAAGTACATTCAGAAAAACTGTTGGTTCATTAATACAGTAGGTCAATGTCTCCCAGCTGTGAATCTAGAATAAGCAGATCTGAACCAGAGTTTCCTTGTTCGTTCCAAAGCACCATGGGATGCGATTACTCACTCCTTGGCCACCTAACATTGTACTGGCTATACACAGGCAAGGGGTGAGATTCTCTACTCAGAAGCCTGCCACATCCTTTCCCTGCAGACCCGGCAGAGGAGCAAGGCTAGTGAACAGAAGACAAGTGAAACCCAAAGCCTGAATACCGACCTCTTCAGGTACCAGCGGCTCGATCATGGGTGCCTCTTCTTGCCGGGCGGCCAGTCGCACGGGGGAGGTGGAAAGCCTCTTTTCCCATTCGTTCGTGATGGCAGTGTCCGTGGAGGTTTCTAAAAAGGTTCTTTTCAGCTCACTAATATTGGTCTGATGTTTCATCAGGTCATCTTGGGTTTTATCTAGCTCCTATATTCAGAACATGAAGAATCCAACAGTGAACATTTTACGTGTGTTTTCCTTTCTGCGTGCTCTCTCTCGTTTTAAAAGTTAGGTCATTATCTCATGAGTAGTCAAAATAAAAGAATTCTGATCAGGGCTCATGACACTACCACAAACACTCTGGTGAAAATGTGATATTTCCGAGGGAAAACAAAATCTAGTTCACGCAAGCATAAAAACCAAAAGTTTCAAAGGTCAACTGTTAAGAGTGTAATTCACATGTAACCAGAGAATTAAAATAAATACACACGCAGGAAAGGGGATCTATGTCTAGGAGAGAGGAAGGAATCAGAGGAAGCCGAGAAGTCAACCGCACGTATTCACAGGTGAGAACACACCCTTCATGCATCATGGTACGAGCCCACAGGTTAAGCCACCAAAGGAAAACCAACACACACAAGCATGCACTGGTATATACCAATACCAACCTCTAACATAAGATTACTATGTTTGACATACACATTTTCACCCTTTATTCGCTTAATCAGACTATTCTGAAAAAAGTGGAGAAGAAAGGAAAGTAAGGGACACGATAGTCACATGAACAAGTGTCGTCCTTCACACTGCACCAACACACAGTCACCACCTCGGAGCATGCTGCAAGATCTGCACACCGCAGACAAACAATGACTTATCACACGCTGGTTTCTGCTTTTGTGTTTGATTTTGAATTTTCTACCTGTGCCTTGAGCTCTGCATCTTCCTCCTGGTCCGACTGCCAGCATCAAGAGAGAGTGGGAAATAAAGTCTTACCATGCCATTGACTCTAAGATCGAAGGATGGGTCTACATAAAGCCAGCTACATGGGGGCGCTAGTTTGCTCTTATGTGAGAAGACATTTCTTTCTTATATATAAACCACAACGTTCTCACACACAAATTATGCAGCTTAATAAGAAGACAGGAGCAAAAGATTCCTTGCCCCATGGGTCTTTGACATTTTAACCTGGACACTTCCAAGCGCGATGAGCCCACACGTGTGCTTGGGAGGTGACAGCTAGGACTTGGGGGGCTGTCCTTAAAGGACGTTAGCAACGGTTCAGGAAGTGGAGGCAGCCAACATCGAAATTAAAATTCACAAACAAGGCTATGAATATCCAATGATGAGAGCTCCCTTGGAGTGTAGGAGTCCTCACAAATAATCCTATGAGGTTAGCTATTATGATCCCTAATTTGTAGACCAGAGAACTGAGGCACAAAGAACGTAACACAGAGGTTCCCACATTAAAAAATTTCTTGGAACTTTGAATTTCTTGAACCCACCTACTTAAAAACAAATTTGGGAGAGGAGAGGGCTGATACGGATGGGGTAAGTGAGGAAATTAAATAGACTACCATCAACTACAAAGATCAACTCTTAAGACGCGGTCCAGAGTGAAATTATGGGTGACAAGTGGGTGACGCCAGAGCACATGGCCTTCAGCAAATGGATCACTTCGTCTGGGTCTCAATGGGGGCCAGACTGTCTAGCCTGCACGCTCCACCCTGCACTGCTGTTACACTGGCTCCGGAAAAAAGAGAAGGGGAAGCGTTTATAGGAAGCGTTAGAGGGCCGGAGGCAAGCTGATTCTACAGAGGTGGTGGGTTCATAGCTCTTCATTTTATTTTTAAGCTTCATAACCTACCTATGTTATACGTCTTTGTTTGCATGCTTCAAACGTTGTATAACAAAGTTTAAGACTGCTAGAGAAATTTATAGTATTTTTTTTTTTTGTCTCATAGCGGAGTCATTTTTTTTTTAACATCTTCATTGGAGTATAACTGCTTTACAATGGTGTTAGTTTCTGCTTTATAACAAAGTGAATCAGCTATACATATACATATATCCCCATATCCCCTCCCTCTTGCGTCTCCCTCCCACCCTCCCTATCCCACCCCTCTAGGTGGTCACAAAGCACGGAGCTGATCTCCCTGTGCTATGCAGCTGCTTCCCACTAGCTATCTATTTTGCACACGGTAGTGTATATATGTCAGTGCTACTCCCTCAAACAAATACCGTATATTAATGCATGCAGATGGAATCTAGAAAAATGGTACTGATGAACCTAGTGGCAGGGCAGGAATAGAGATGCAGAGAACGGACTTGTGGACACGGGGAGGGGGAGGGGAGGAGAGGCTGGGACGAATTAAGAGAAATTCAAAGTAGTAGTATTAAAATATGTTTCACTTACAGCATACCTCAGGATTACAATGACATTTACTGACTGTATCAGTAGCTACATATAACTAATTCTTACAAAATTAAGATGCAATTGTTATATTTGGTGTAGAAAATGATTACCTTGTAATCAGTTTACATTTGATTGCTTCAAAGAACCAGGATGATAGTTTCACAGTATTATCTCTAAATTAAAAAATGATGATTTCCAAACTTTGAACTGAACTCTGGCACTTCCAAAGGAAGAAACAATTAAACTCCATTTTGAAATGTTTTTCTGAACATATTTTCAATGAAGTGATGTATAGATACTACGTATAACATTTTTAGTTCTTCCTAAACACCCAACTAGAAAATATTGTTATGACTGGATAATGTAAAAAACAACCTAATGTTAAACACTATCACAAAGTAAAAAATAAATTCTGTTAGCACTTTAGGAAATGAACATCTTGACTTCCATTACTATAGATAAATATTGTTTTTACAGAAATTTTAATTAGTTACTGGTAGAGAAGATTTAAAAAACAACGTAAGCCATACACATATTTAATGAACCCTAAAGAATTAACAAAGGATAAATAAGAGCATAGTATCACTGGTCAATGTGATAATTTTTTTTCCAATAAAGTCCTGACAGTAATTTGTTAATTTTCTTTTCCTTGGAAAATTCATTTCTTTTGAGTGACCCAGACTACATCCAGGCTATGAAAAATGAGTTAAGAGAAGTATTATAATTTTAACAAGCATTTTGACCATTTGGGATTTTAAAGTATATCTGTATCTAGTCAATAAGCTAATTACATAAATTGTACCACCCACCCCCAATTATGGCTATCATGCGTAAACATCTGGGATAAGGGAATACATTTTTTAAAAAATATACACACTACTGCATATAAAATAGATAACTAATAAGGACCTACTGTATAGCACAGGGAACTCTACTCAATACTCTGTAATAACCTATATGGGAAAAGAGTCTAAAAAAGAGTGGATACATGTGTATGTATAACTGATTCACTTTGCTGTACACCTGAAACTAACACAACATTGTAAATCAACTCTACTCCAATAAAAATTTTTTAAAAAGTACTACCAATTTAGCCAAGGGTTCTCAAAATGTGACCCTGAAATGGATGGAGTCACTGTCACCTGGGAACTTGTCAGAAATGCAAATTCTCCAGTCCTACCGCAGACCTTCTTCTGAATGAGAAACAGGAGGATGGGACCCTCCAGATGACTCTGATGCAGGCCAGAGTTTGAGAACCGCTGGTCTAGGCAGTAGAATATATTTAACTCCGACTGTTAAAAGTAGAATTTCTCTCCACTCTAAAAGGCAATATGCAAAGTTCCTAAACGCAGAACCAGCCTGCAGAGCATTTCTGTTAGGCAACGGGCGGCACCCCCAGTGACTGTACCAACCTCAGTGGCGGTGGTTTCCCCATCGGCCGCGGTGTCCGTGCGCTCACTGTCGGTCTGTGGATCACAGAGGTGATCAGGTTCCAGGAGGAAGGCAGGAAGAGAAAACAAACCATCCGGTCAAGCGGGCATGCCCGGGTCCTACAGTTCAGTCCCTTTTTCTGTGATCTGTATCGCGCTACCTTCCCACAAGAATGCAGGTTCCAACAAAAGCAAAAGAAAGGCCAGAGCTAGGTTCCATCAGCAGAGACACTCAGAGGAAGACCAGAGGCACACGGCCTGCGCAACCACAGGACGTGTATTAGCCAAGCTGACATGTCTGCTGCCGTGTCATTCTTTCCCCCATTTTTAACTGAAACCCCGAGAAAGAGCTCCTAAAAATGTTTAATGCAAATAAAATTGCTGTTTATATATTTTTAAAAAAAATTCTAGGAATAGGTCACATTTGAAAAGTAACTTAACATGTCAAGTTAAATAAAAAGCTACTATTAACAGTCACTGGACTTTCAGCCCCTCATTTATACCATTTTGGTAATTTGCGTCCATCTAGGACCATCAGGCTGTCTGCATTACCTTTTAATTATAAAAAGCACATGCCAGTGACTCACAGGCATATGTTTTATATATGAAAAATGTAACTCAATTCTCAAGTAGGATTGCTAACTAGATATTTTTAAGACTATATGTTGTTTATTTCGCCCCACCCTCCAATAGAAAGAGGTATAGAGAAGTATGTAGTTAAATATCTCGTTCCAAAATAAACATTCAAATGAAGCAAATAATAATAGTAGTAATGAAAAATAAGGAGAGGAGGGAGAGAGACATCTACTTGGACACAAATAAAACAAAGCACAGCATTTGACAGAGCCTAGGTTTTCAAGGGAGAATCACAATAGTAATTTCAAGACTGACTTTTAATCTGTTTTTATAGTGGTTTATGATTTAAAACAAAAACTCTTTTTTTTCTGGAGGAGAGACGAGCCACAGCCATTGAAATTGGGACATCTCAACGTCCTATATAATATTAACTGACTTTCCCTTCTCAACTCTCAAACTAGTCATTATTAAAAGTCTCTCGAGCAAAGTTGTGCGATTAGTAATTTGTCAACAAAAATCGAAACTGGGGGCTCTAAGGTTGTGAATCTGCCTCTTAAAATAATCTCTCACTGCAAAGACCATGGATTATCAGCGGGAGGGCTGGGACACTGCTCTTTATGTCTGCATGACTCTGGCTGGGTTGACTTCTTGATCCTCTCCCAAACTTTCATTTTCTATATTCCTAAAAGAAATGGAGTTGGAACTCATGCTTGGCGTGTGCACCTGAGGTCTCCATCCTGGCAATCTGCTCCCGTGCCTAAGAGGGAAATCCTTTTCAGTAGGTTGGTAAAGAAAGCATGCTGAGTGCTTTCATGACCCGACCACCTTGGCAACACCCGGAGGGGGGTGGCTATTAATTTTCTTATCAGGGTGATCACTGCTAGGGCATTAGCATGGCTTCACCAACTGACAGTCTAGGGCAAGGCCAGTTTGATTTAGGAAGAGAAGCAGGTCCCTGTTGAAGGGTATGGGATAACCCGAGGAAATCTTAGGCTTTCAAGAACAAGTAAGAATGACTTCGGCTCAGCGTGCCAACTAGTTGTGTCAAAGGCTTCGAAAGTTGTTGAAAGTATTTCTCCTCCTACTTTGATTATTTCCCTTATGGCTTTAGAATTCACTTCAGCAGCTTTCCAGGCATCTTGGCAGTGGAATTACCGCCATGGTTAAGAGTGAGGGGGTCTCAGGACAGACTGATATCAGCTCAAATCCTTGCTATTTATTTAACTCTGTGGCACAGGGGGCAGGTTTCATATTTTAATCCCAGTTTCCTTCTTGGAAAATGGGGAAAATCATAGCCCTAACTGTATCAGGTAACGGATACTAAGTCTTTACGCAATGCCTGACACAGCTAAAAATGCCTATAAAAATCATAAATATTGATATCAACACAGCATTTCCTAATTATTGCTATTATTTTTCCTAGCTATACACAAATAAGTAGCAGCTTAGACTGCATCTAAACTCCCTCAACCTCCTACTCAGCACCTAGTCAGTCAGTCATTCAACAAACATAGTGCCTGATCAATAAACTGTTAATGACTGAAGTAATAAAGGCTGAATAAAGTAGCTTTTATAGCAACTTTTATTTATATAATATCCTATGTCTAAGCAAAACTGCAAAATGTATGGCATGCCATGGACTATCATATAATGTGTTTACACCATTTAAAATGTTAAATCAGGTGATCAATCTTTTCCTCCAGATTTCATCCATCTCCTTTTTTGGTATTATCAAAAAATTCTTCACAAGTTGGCACGTGATTACGGTGAGCTAAATTCATCTTATGTCTCTGGACAGATGTAGATGATTTAGCATTCGGCCCCTCCTTATTTGACCAAAATTCTAGAAGGACAAATAAAAAAAAAATAGCCAACAGCTCTGTAGTTTGAAATGATTACAGCTCTCTGCACTGGGTTTCGCTCTTGAGAAGGGCTGGGACTAATTAAGCCACTACCACACGTGACAGATGTAAGCAGTGATGATAAAATATTTAAAAAGAATCAGAGTCATTAGTGATTTTGCAAAACCAAAGTGACAGAGCTGAATCGTATGTTACAAAGTCACCCGGTTTAGCTGCCAAAGCACTTGAGGCCCAGGGAATAAAACAGGCCGTGTCAACAAACGGCGAGTGTTTTTTTTTTTGTTTGTTTTTTTTTACCTGAATGACCTACATCTGAGTTCTCTAGCTCAGCTTGAACCAGAGCTCACAGCTCTTAACACCTGGGGTTGAGACGACATTGAACAGATGGCCAAATACAAAGTCATGTGGCAGGAGAGCCGTCATGGGTGACCGAGGCTGGAGGGGACGACTCGGAAGGCCGCCTCGGCCAGAGCTGGTTCATGGTCTCAGAGGAGGGTTCACGTGTGGGAAGCACCAGGCACGCGGCCTCCAGCTTGCGAGGAGTAACTGCTGTGATTTGTTTTGCTGATGTAATGCAGACATGCCCAAGTTGAACGTTAATTTTCATGCACTGATTACAACAAGATGTACACCCTGGATTAGGCACAAGATCTGTGTGGTTTGCTACATAAAAGTTCAGTTATTTAAAATGCAGAAAAACATAAAATGGCAATCTTTTCGCCTTCTGTTAGCTTGATGACTAGCTCCATTGCTAAAGGAACAAAGATGTGCAGGTTGGAAACCAGCTAATATTATAAACAGTTTTTGTAGATAATATTGCGTGCGTAATGACTGTAGGTTTGGACCTACGTTATTTGATTATGTTGCTACTATGAGAAACAGTGATATTCAAACCTAGGATTTAGAGTGGTTTTTCTCTTAAAATATTTTCCACGTACGAAAATAGTTACACATAGATAGATTTGGAGCTAAGTCGCAGAGGATCCAAGAACCTTGCAAAGGGCTCTTAGGCAGTATCAAATTGAAAAGCCGAAACTTTTCTTGAGAACATCTTGGAGACCACTCTCACTTTTTTCCTGCTGCTGCAAAGAAACAGTCATAATACCACTAAATATAGATACGTACCTCACAATGCTATCTACTCACAGGTGCAGCTCGGATTACCATTTCTAGCTGAGCACAGAACTGAATAGACTTTCCTTTTTTAGTGTTGCTTTGACTTTGTGATTTTCTTTTTTAATGCTAGGTGTATTGGGTTTGGCTCCTGACACGAAACCCTCCAGAATTGCTGGAGGAGCGGGGGGCAGGCGTAGGCAGGAGGGTGGGTTTCAGCCAGGGGCCTGCTGGCACTTCTGTTCTTTTTCCCTGCGTTCTATTTAAAGGCTGCACAAAGGGAAACCGCTGGGCTGTTCACACGGCAGTGGAGTGGAGGGAAAGGGGAGCAATTAAGAGGAAACACTACCGGCTAGGACGTCACCTCCCCCAATGGCTCGGATGAGGGACGGGGGACTGACAGGCAGCCTGCTTTCACGGATGGAGGCTGAAGGCTCAAGTCCTTTCCTGGTCGCTAGCCGCAGAGGCCCATCCAACTTCCCCAGCCTCACGCTGGAACTGAGAGAATGGGTGCCACCCAGCCACATGCCTTGGCATTGCTCGTGCGCATGAAATTTCAGCCCATTTTTACAGCGTATAGAAACCTAACAGGAGTCTTTCCTGATGGTGTTTGGAAACTGCTGTTTGCAACTGCCGCTCTTTCTGGTCCTGTTTCTGGCCCTGCCAATGACCAATGTCACTGAGCGTTTTAAACTGCTCAAGCCCTTCTTTCTGACCCAACACACCCACGGGATCGGGCTCCCCTCGTGGAGTAGTAACAATGACGGTCTGGCAATGACGATCAAAGAGCAGCGGGGGCATTTCAGAATCTCCAGGGAGGAGAGGGAGGCATTTACAGTCTTGGAGAGCTGCCCCGAGGGTGATGACCCACCTCGACGGCGGTGCTCCCTCCCGCCGCACCCTGAGCACCTTTACCTGGTGCGTATCACCCCTGTGCATCATTACATCAGGGTACATTTTGGTAACTTGCCGCCAATCTAGTTGAAAGTTACTCATCTGTCTTCTGTGTCATTTCCTTTATGGAATGAGAACCGAACAGAGCCTTTAACTAGACCCTGAGTTCTTACGTAGCTAACGGGTTATTTATTTACAATTGGCTCACGGCTGAGTCCTTCCCCACCCACTGGAGTCGGTGGGTGGCAGCGCGGCTCCGGGCCGGGCTCAGCCTGCTGCATCCACATGGTGTTGTGCCTAACCCCGGGGCCGGGTCGCACCCCCTGCACACAAAACCTCTGCACAGATTGGCACAGACGATAAATGAGCCTCTGAAAGTAGGACCACTATCGCAGCAGCCGTCTGAGACTGTTTCGGACCGCGGCCCCGAGCACGACAGGGACGTGTGTTCTATGCCGAGGTACACACCTCTTCCTCTGAACTGTCACTCGGGTCATTGTCTAGTGAGGCACTCAAGGAGGCCGCCTTGGGCTCCAGGCAGCAGAGGCACAGAGCCAGAGGGAAGGAGAGAGTGAGGGCGTATGGCACTGAGAAGGAGGCAGAGAGCAGGAAGAAGAAGATGAAGAGGACGCAGGGCACCAGAGAGGGTGAGCGGATGGGGAGGTAATGCTGCAAGCTCTGGGGCAGGAGGTTGCTCTCGGAAAGGCTGGGGAAAGACAGGTAGCCATCGTCATCCAGAAGAGAGGGGAAGGACTCGGGGAGCTGCAAGGAGAAGGAAAACAGGGTGGTCCCTCGGCCCGGCTGCTGTTTGTGGCTAAAAGCCACATCGTGGTTCCCCAGGCACGGCTTCCCTCGGCCGTCAGAGTCCGAGGCGGGCTCCCCGTGCAGGTGCCTGGGGTCTCTGGCCGGCTCGACCCCCGGCGGGGGGTGCCCGTTCTCCTTACACCTCCTGCGGAGCCCTGTGGGAGATGCAGGGGGAGAGCGGGCTGATGGGGGGGAGGGGGGACATGAGTCAGTGCCAAGCCCGGGTGACTGATGTGAGAGAGACAGCGAGAGAGACAGAAAGCAGCGAACAGAGGTGCAAAAGGACAAAAAGAAAACTGCAATTAGTTAATTTTCTTATGGGTACCGAGAAAAAATCGTAAAACAAGAATTTCAGCACTAGGGTTGTTTGTGAATTTTAAAGTATTCAAGCTGCATGCCAACGCTGCCACGAATGGCCATCGTTTTCCCATTAGACCCTCAAGTCAAACATAGGGTGGGCTTGAAAAAAAAATCAGAACCGAAGATATCTGTGGGTAATCTCAATGACTATGTTTCATGTGATCCAAAACTTCTGTTTAGACCAACAACTCTAGAAATTTTTAGGATGCTGAGAGCAAATGCAACTCTCTGATAACTTAAAACCAAGACTTTCAATAACTTCTCCTAATCTCCAGCTACCAGATCTGTTACTAGGGTTCAGTTGGATTAAAATGACAATGAACCCAATTTTTGATTACTAAAAACAAAATCTCTAGCATTACTTTTCCTTGGTTAGTCAGTTACAGCCAAAGCAGGTGGGTTTCCAAATCAAGAAGTTTCTGACCCCACTCCTACCCGTAAGCAGCTCCAATCAGGGAATTCCACAGTGAACACCTACCTTACCTCTCCATAAAGCACCGAGGCTCTTTCGAAAACTCCTATTTTGGCTCCGTTACCCATAATGTACACGGGGGAGCTTAAAGAAGTGCTTTCAAACAAGCTAACTAGCAAAAAAGAATGTGTTTTCCTGTGATGTGGTTTATCAGCATTTCCTTTGTATTACTTGTGGTCCATAAGTAATAGAAAGATACAATTTCCCCACCTTCCGGTTTTTCTTAGAGGAGCGGTAGGCTTAAGCTGCCTGGTTTGAGTCCGTAAGGGGACGATCAAGGCAGGCATCCCCACAAAAGTGCTCCTGGGGAGGGGCACGCAGGCTTCTGCAGGGCACGTTAAGGTTCTTTACACCCTTCCTGGTCCCCGCAGTCTCCGTGACCACAGCCAGCTTTCTCTGCAGGTGGTGGAGGGATGCTGGGCGAGAGGGGTGGGAGAGGCAAGCATATGCCAAACAGGACCCAGGGCCAGCGTGGAAGCTGCTACAGCCGAGTTCAAGACAAGGTCATCTGGAGCCTGAAGATGACTGAACTTCTCCTCGTGCGAGTGTGTGTCTGTGTGTGTGTGTGTATCTGTGTGCGCACCCACATGCGTGTTTCTGCCTAGTGTCCTGAGAGCATGGACATTATCTGGCCTGCTTTGTGACGGTTATCCAACCCTGACTTGGTAAATATAGAGACAGAGGGTAAGAAAATGCACAAATAAAATTATACCATGGGTCTAGTAGAATGTAGAAGTGTCTCTTTTTCGGTATCAGACGAGTATGTCTTTTCCTAGTACTCACATCTGACGTTAAACGCTGTGTCTTAAACAAGACCCTGCACAAATCCCACTGAGCTGAGGATAATGTACCAGTTACAAGCCGCCTTCTGCCCGTGGAGGCTGCCCCGTCACCTGGGGTGATCGTTAGTGGGGAAACACACCTCCTCTCAAAGGAATCTAGGGACCAGTCGCTTAAGAACTATTTTCAGTAATACATTTTCATCTTGGTTAAAAAATGAGCGCCCTCGGGCTTCCCTGGTGGCGCGGTGGTTGAGAATCTGCCTGCCAATGCAGGGGACAAGGGTTCGAGCCCTGGTCTGGGAAGATCCCACATGCCGCGGAGCAGCTGGGCCCATGAGCCACAATTACTGAGCCTGCACGTCTGGAGCCTGTGCTCTGCAACAAGAGAGGCCGCGATAGTGAGAGGCCCGCGCATCGCGATGAAGAGTGGCCCCCGCTTGCAGCAACTAGAGAAAGCCCTCGCACAGAAATGAAGACCCAACACAGCCATAAATAAAAAAAAATAAAGAGGGCCCTCTACGTTACTTTTCGAAGATAGAGAAGAATGAAATGACGGCTTAATCTTCCATGTTGCTGATTAGAGTGGTTTTTAGAGAGGCTTTTTTTTTTTTTTTTAATTAATTTTATTTATTTTTTGGCTGTGTTGGCTCTTCGTTCTTAAGCCGGGCTTTCTCTAGTCACGGTGCGCGGGCTTCTCATTGCGGTGGCTTCTCTTGTTGCAGAGCGTGGGCTCTAGGCACGCGGGCTCAGTAGTTGTGGCTCGTGGGCTCTAGAGCGCAGGCTCAGTAGTTGTAGCGCATGGGCTTAGTTGCTCCACGGCATGTGGGATCTTCCCGGACCAGGGCTTGAACCCACGTCCCCTGCATTGGCAGGCGGATTCTTAACCACTGCGCCACCAGGGAAGCCCCAGAGTGGTTTTTAAAGACAGCTTTGCAGTGGGGGAGATGTAGACGCCCTTCAGCTCCTTCAGCACAAGGCCTCGGCCACGGCCTCTCAGAAGGCATCAGCGTCACAGTGCTGGCTTCTCAGAGGCTCCGACTCTAAGAGCACAGTCTTCTTGGTCTTTCTAGTCTCGCATGGCATAAATGGCACCAAGTGATGCTGGCTTAGGGCTCCATCTCATGTAAACAAATCACTGATCTTTTAAAATCAAACAAAGTGGGACTGGATCGTTTTTGGAGCAAACGGCAAGTCATTTACTTTTATGGGGCACTTAATCATATTTACACATCCCTCAGAATGGAGTGTTGGCCTGGGGGACTTCCAGAAATCATGGGACACATTGGCTTTTCAAGTATATCATCTTCTGATCGTGACCTAGTTAGAACCCGCCTTAACTGAAGAGTGTAAAAACAAAATTCAGAACAAAGCGCATTTTAACAGCAAAAGTGATCCAAATATCCTTCCATTATGTTCTCTCCTGTTTTTATTTTTGTGTTTGGCAAATAAATAATCTTACCCTAAAAAAGGATGATGGATTGGGTCATTGGGATAGTCTAACATAAAAAGAACGATGATACGTTTGCCAATCTGTCCGTTTAGAGGTCACTGTTAAATTCTTATCCAAAGGAGCATTTTTCTACAGAGTCCCAGCTGATTCTCTGCCCTGTACCCTGCATTTGAAGAGCCCATGTGCGAAAGAGCACTTTTGAATCAAATTTACCTAAGTTTTAGCATAACCTCTAAGTTATATGGCATTTTTATTCTGCTGTTTCCTTTCACTCTGTACTCTGTACATTCCAAGACCCACTCTTGTTTTTCCATTATTATTATGTATAAACCTCCCAGTGTGTTCTTTGACTTTTAGGGAGCTGCTCTGCGACATACAAAACCCCGAACCAGAAGCAGGCTGTCTACATGTCTTTTTGACTTTCATTTTCCTGAAAAGTTGCTTTATAGTGATGGACCTACAGAAATAAACATAATATTTAAAAATAAATTGACTTTTGGATGAAATGAAGTGACCAAGTTCAATGAATAAAACACTCTGGAGAAATTACTGCCAAGTTCACCCTCCGTCTTCCCTTGCAACCTTTGGCCTTAACATCCCTTTTCCAAAACACATCCACTGGCTACTTTGATGATTAGGTTAAGATGGTAAGACTGAGAGAGAGAGAAACAGTGGAAACAGTGTATAAGTACGCAGGCTGTGGTCTACCTGCAGTCAGAAGAAGGGCAAAGCAATTACTGTGCATCTAGACAAATACACAGCCCTGGGTAGGAGGATGGGGCCAGAAACAAAGAAAACAGCTTTAGTGACAGTTCTGAATTGTGAGCCCAAACAGAAAAGTGTAATTCACTACCAAACGTATTTTTAAGATCTACAGACAGGACAGCTGTTGAAAGTCTCACGTAGCACCTGAGTTGTTCAATAAGAATTTCCCGAAAGTTAGAAAGGGCTTTTGCAGAGGAAAAGTGTTGACAGAGGACATAACTAATTTAAAAATTGACAACATGAAGGTGACTAATGCTGAGATATGAATTAGCCTAAGTCTTATTCACATTCCTGGCTTACGTCCTCAGTCTCATTCAGGAGTTCTTTAGAGAGTGCACAGGTCGGGGAGACAGCGGGGAGATGTACCTTTCCCTCGGGCCGTACGGCAGTGACTGGTGTGGCTTCCTCGCCCTTTTGCCGTCTGTCCTCTTCCTCGTCCCGCTCCTCCTCTGCCTTTTTCTCCGGAGTCACAGTGGTGATCAAGTTGGTCTGAGAGATGCCCTTTGTTGTTATGTACTGGCCAGTACCAACCTCTGCAGCAGACACAGAATCCTTCATGTATATTTCATGGTTTTCATTCACTGATGCTAAAAGCAAATACAATTGGAGAAATAAAGACCAAAATAGTTAAGTCAGAAGACAGACGGACGCCACCTATTGCTCCCATTACAGAAAAAAATACCTCCATAAAATACCAGGTTTCTCTTCAAAAGACAGGTCAGCCCTGCAGGTACTCTCATCTAAGCAACGCCACAGATTCATCTTTCTATGTCACCCATAACTGCGTTTAAGCGTGATTTCAATGCTCATCTCTCAAAGCCGCCAGAATAATTTCCATCCACTCTCAGGCTCTCGGGTGAGGACACGTGTGAGGGTGGAGGTGAGCGGAAGGATGGGGGGCTGAGTGGCCACCGAGGCTGTTACCCACAGAGTAACTGGCGGGGCACCAGCACCAGACACTTGGGGCAAGTTCCACAACTAACAGCAGACAGACAACTGCCCTAGTGCACTTGACTTTAAACAGAGCTTTGGAAGTGCCCCTCATTAGGGAGCACTGAAATGCTTTTTTATTATTATTACTATTACTACTACTGTTAGTGCTTGGAAAGTCTATCACTTCTCCAATATAAAAGCTACATAAGTAATTACGAAAAGTAACCATCTGGGCAGAGATTATAGAATTCAGATGGCAACTCTGTTCAACTGAAGTGCAGAAATGTTTTAACTTCTACTGTGCTTTAAAAAGACTACCACGATATGCATACATTCATTCATCTCCAGTATTTTGGGAAAACAAGACAAACGTTGCTAATGAAATTCATGCAAGTGCAAAGCACGCAAACGTAAGAGATGTTAACACCCAGCCTTTCGTCCCAGCTAAAATGTCTTAGTGAAAGAGATGCTTAATTTAGTTAGATTTTTGAAATTTGGTACTCATTCTTTTAGGTTTTAGGTACCATAAAATTTACTGAAATTTAGAAAGGCTGCTTTTCAAATCATAGGCAAAATTTAATCTGCTTTCATATTTTAGGAAGTTTAAAACATAAATGTAAGAAAAAAAACTCTGAAATCCTTTGAATAGTAAACCATTTTACTAAAATACCTTCACTAAGATATTTTAACATCTCTTACTGATGATGAAAAAGCTCATATGAGACACAGTTTCCTAAAAGGCTTGTTAGGCTGTTCTAACAGAAGATGCAACCTTGCAAAAAGCAGTTTCTATTCCAGCATGCAGCCATGGCCCCCCCGAGCAGCAGCACAGAAAACATACGAGAATTGGCAGGACCCCAGAGAGTGAGAGACAGCACATACTAACATCACTTCTGGGCAGGGAGAGAGAGACAGCATGGAATTAGTACACTGATTTCACAATTGTCTTCTCAGCAATCATTATCACACAGAAGGTCACAAGGAAAACAACATTCACAACAAATGTGTCCCCTTGGGTTCACATCGCAGGACAGAGTGGATGACATTCAGGGGAAAAAAGCTGTGATTCTACACAAGTTCCTCCAACACTGACTTAGAGAACACACACTAGTTTACACAGACTCCTCAAGGAAGAGGAAATGAGGCACCGCCAAAAGAAAGTGTCACTGTCAATGTGAATTTTTCAGTACCTTAATCTGACTCAAAACGGTCCTAATAAACAGTTTTTCCCAAAAGTTTGGCTCTCAGAGATTCTAAAAACGGGACATTGTTACAGAAGGTAGAGAATGGTTAAGACTGACTTCCTAGGCCAGCTCACAAAAGCCTAAAGAATGATTATCAATATACCTACTGAGATCATTAATGACTACATCTGTAACAAGACTGCTTTCACCTACATCTTATTCACTCTTCGCAACAACCTGTCAGAGGAGGCCTTGATCCCACCTTACAGATGACGACTAAAGCTGGGACCTGCAGACACTACATCATCCACTCACTGCTGTACAGACAGACGGTCTGGACACCGGTCTGAACTTACCTACGCTAGGTGAGCATTCTTCCCACTTCGCTAATTTATAATAACGATACAGCACTAATAACACAATTTTTACTTCCACTAAGTATCCCTTTGGGACAGTAAAGTCTTCTAAGTCAGGGGATCCAGGGAGTTCGCTCCTCTACAAGCCACATCGGGGTTTGGCGAAATGGAAGGAAGAACTGAGACTCCATGGTGAGTGGGCAGCAAAAAAGGTCAGGAGGGAGGTGATACCAGGCACCTGTAACTTTTATTTGTTTCTATTTATGCTTTTGCTTATTATTAAAATTGTATACACATGCTAGAAACTTCTCTTTTTATGTGCCCAGGATAAGTCTCCTATGACACATCTCACCCCCAAGGTGCAGAGGTCTGGCCACAGTCGTCCCCTGGTGTCTGGGGGGAATGGTTCTGGGACCCCTGTGGATAACCAAAATCCACGGATGCTCAAGTCCCTTATACAAAATGGTGTACGTAGTACAATGAATACAGTTGGCCCTCGGTGTCTGTGGGTTTCACATCTACGGATACAGAGGTTCCGACTTTCCTACAGCTGCCATGTCTTGGAGCAGAAAGCACATCTGCATGTAACTCTGGACAGCCACAGAAAACTGCTCCACAAAACAAACGCCTGCTAAAAACTCATTATTATGCCTTAAAAATGCTACTTAAGTGATTCAGTGACTCTCTCCCTGTGGTACTCACACATCTGACTTAACGGTAGAGAATATTTACACAGCAACGCTTTCCCAGCCCATCTGGTGTAGTAATTAATATTAACCAGGACAATCTCCTTAAAGCCCTTTGCTCTGTTATTTGAATGCCATCCTTTCTATCAGCTATTATTCACTGACTGATAAAAGTCACGTTTTATTCATAACATTTTTAAAGAAACAGAGACAAATCTAATGCACAGTTTTCTTTCGGAAACACATCATCTAAAACAAACCTGATAATCATTTACCATCTACTGAAAAGAGAAACAAATTACTTATAAGTATGTGATTACCATATTTATTTAGAATGAGAGCATCCTTCTCCAAATTCAGGGTACCAGCTTCTGAAAGCTACTTCATTCCCCAAGTACCATTCTTTTGTGTGATTTTATATAAACCCACCAAGAACAGACATTAGACTCACACAGGCACCTTTTTTGGGGGGTTGGTTAAAATTCGCCACTCAACCCGAAGACCAACAAGTGCTCTTCCTTTCATGCTATCCCAGAGCACCTACGTCCATCAAAGGCTCACGATGGTTTCACGCGGCTCGGTAGCCACTAGCGATCATTAAGGGGAGCGGTGCCTACCTCCATCCAAGCTGCGAGACATGGTATAACGTTTGCTGGAAGAACGTTCAAAGTAAGGGGCTGGGCGGTCTATCAATGCACTAGCTCTTCTGGTTTGGGCTTGTGTCCTGCCACTGTAACGAAACTTGGAACCCAAGGTAAGGAACTTCTTTGGAGGTGCTTCTGGTAACAACAGTCTGGAGATATTAAAGGAAAAACATCAGCAAGACTATTAAGCCACCTACTAAGAATGCTAACTTATCACTCTGTTCTGAAAGGTAAAGTGCTTTGTGTACTCAAGGTTGAACCCCCAACCTGCCATTCAGTGAACCTGATTTTATAAGGAAAAAAAATCACTTCACACAGTGTGTATCAACTAGGGATGTTGTAGAGAGGCTAGAAGCAAAACAGGGGTGGAGTTGGACTAGATGAATTTGAACATCCTATGGAACTGGAGAGTCTGTGGTTCTACAGACCCAGAGAGCAATGAAGTAGGTGATGTTAGTGAAGAACAGTGATAATTTACTACTTTGTAGACACAAATCTGAGGGCTTTAGTACTTACTGTATGTGGGCAAAGGGGTGCATGGTATTGAAAAGCTACTGAAAGAGTAAGGAATGGATTGGGCACCTGAAGTGGACGTTCTAGAAAAATAATGAAAAACCACTAAAGATAACGAAGGGGAGATGAGACAGATAAGTATCCAACAAATGAAGGAAAATCCTTCAAATTTAGTCAGAGGTTCTTTTAGGATTTATCAAGAAATCTGGCGGCAACAAACTTGAAGGAATAGAAAGGGATCTTGTGGTCACATTCTTCTTTTCAACAACCTTTTTTCAGTGTAGGTGATTCCAATCATTCTAATTCTTCCTTAGGAAAAACCAAAATGATCTCTACCCACCTGAAAAATGTATGGTGCTCTACACACACTTTCCATAAACGCTTGGCCGCTCTATGGTTGGGCAGCTTAAACCCGATGGTGCTTTCAAATTGTTCAAACTAAATTTAAAAGACATATTGAAGAGGAGAGTGAAGTTTGTAATCATAAATAACATGAAAGCAAATAATATACAAAGTCAAAATACCACCCACAAATTTTTTCTTTACTCCCTAAATCAATTGCTATACACAGATTTCATGCTATACACATTCACTCATTATAAAAAAAAAATCTCATATCTATCTCCTTAAAATGCTGCAGGTACAGACAACCACATTATGCATGTAGTAAATGTTTCATGTACAAGGATGAATCTTATGAAAACTAAATGCAAAAAAAGAAGAATATTTGTATTCCTTCCAGAGACCAATTTGTCCTGATCTGATTTCTAAGCCTAATCTTCATAGTTTCTCTCTCACATCATGACTTCAGCTGCAATGCACAGAAATGAATAAAATGTTTACAGTCTACAGCATTCTCAGGCTGACATTTTCTCCTTGTATCTGGTCTGGAAATATGCACATATCCTAGGTATTTGATGACTTGGTATCAGATACTGCTGATTTTATTTGTGCATTCTAATACGGATTATCACGTTAAATGCTAACATCTCTCAATATTATACACAGTCGTCCCTCAGTACCCAAAGGGGATTGGTTCCAGGACCCCTGTGGATACCAAAATCTGTGAATGCTCAAATCCCTTACATAAAATAGCATACTATATGTGCATATAACTTATGCAGCCCTCCCATATACTTTAAATCATCTCTAGATTACTTACAATGCCTAACACAATGTAAATGCTAGGTAAATAGTTGAAATACAACGTGAATGCTACGGAAATAGTTGCCTGCATGCAGCAAATTCAAGTTTTGCTTTTTGGTGCTCTCCAGAATTTTTCTTCCCGAATATTTTCAATCCATAGTTGGTTGCATCCACAGATGCAGGACCCTGGGATAAGGAGGGCCGACTGTAATAAGGTCAGGGATTGGGAGAACACATTTTCATATTTTTCAGCATGTAGAGTTCAGATGAAACTCCATCAGCCATTTGCTTTTTCAGGGTGAGATAGCTAACTTCCTGAGTACTATATTTTAATATTACTATGGCAGATACTCAATAAATTTTTTTTATTTTATGAAGACAAGATACATCAGGCCACCAGAGGGCAATCATCTTAAACAGTAAAAGGCTTCCCAAAAGAGCTCAACTCCCCCCCCACCCCCAGACTACTGGTATAATCGAGAGCAAAAGTAATTTATGTGGCAAAGAACCAAGGGGAGGGGTCCTGTGCGAGGTATGTGAACTTTAGCTATTCTGGACCTCTGTTTCTTGTTCATTGAGTGGGACTGGCCAGGAGGAGAAGGGGAAATACATCACGGGTGGCTCTAAATGCAGTTGCCTTGCCCATTTTCTCCCTCTCTCTGACGTTCCTGTCCAGGGACGGTCATGAAACTCACCCCCGTCCAATGGACCCAGTCAACCGACAAGCCAGAGGAAGGGACCTTGACTAAACCATCCTCCATTTATTCATCCTGCATCTCACGTGGACAACACGCCATGCTAAGGCCAGGGGTTTTACAGCAGAGTCAGCTAGCTCTTCCCGGAAGAAGCGGGAAGCCGGGAAGATTCCCTTACTGCTCTGTCCTGCTCAGCACAAGGATGAGAGCGATCCCAGCACTTTTTGAACGTTTATCTCTCTCTGTCTCTGTGCTCTGTATCCACTTCTTCCAACCGCTTCAGAGCCTTCGTGCCACCAGTAATTCCTTCTCACTCATTCTTCTCAGCCTATGAATATGGTTGTAAAAAGGGGGGAGAAACGACTTCCTCTGAGCGTGTTTCTGCGGAACCAGAATCACTGCTAAGTGTCAGGAAGGGAAGCCGCTGCTACTTCACTCCTTGCCTTGCTGCTACCCGCCGGGGGCTCTAACTCTTTCCTGAACCCCTACTGCCGCGACAAGACCTGGTTGTCAAGTTCAACGCACTTTCCTCAGTTCTCATCCGAGCGCCTCCTCTGCCCCGTCTGGCACTGCTGGTGAACCAGGTTCCCTGAATCTCATCTTCCTTATTTATCATCCATGACTGTTTCTGGCCCTTCTTCTCTTCTCTGGCTGTTTTTCCTCATCTGCCTCTGGTCCTTTTCTGCCTACCTCTCCCTCAAAAAGCGGTATTATCCAGAGTTTTTGTTTTAGGGTTTTTTCCCCTCTAACTTCCTTGTTCTTGGTAATTTCTTCCAGGCCTAAGGCTTTGAATAAAATGTATTATACAGCTGATGACACTGTTTAAATCTTATATTTCTTACTATGCAAGGATCACCCGCCCAAAAATCTGTCCCAAAAGGAATTTCAATCTTTTTGTCTGAAATTCTCCCTTTTTCTCTGTAGTAATATCATCACCATTGAGTTCGCTCATGCAAACCAAAAAACCCTCTGATTATCCTGGACTCCCTTCTTTCCTCTTTTGATCCTTCCCCCATCCTGTCTCCAGGACCTACTGGTTCTGCCTCTGAAACCTCTCTCTCAAATGTGCTTCTTCCATTCTATTCCCACAGCCTCTGCCCTAGTTTAGGTCCTATCACATCACATTCCTAAGTTGCTGAATTTCATCCCCAAATATCCATCGAGTATGTCACATCCCAGTTTAAAGTTCCCATGGCTCACTATGGTCTCATGATGCACTGCTCCAGGTTCCCCTTCTGGCCCCTCACAACACCTATGCTCATTTCACGTCTACGGAACATTATCACACTTGCATCGTGATGCTGTAATTGCAAGTGTGTGAGTCTTCTCTGCTAAACAGAAACTCCCTATAGGACAGCAACAAGGCCGTATTTACCTTTCTATTCTCAATGCCCAACACAGTGCTTGGCAATATACAGATGCTCACTTAATGTTTCATAAATCAAACATATCTTGGTTATAAGTTTAACATGCAATCTTTAGGAAATATTAAAAAATGACTTTAATTTCAGATATTTATATGAAAAGCTCATAGATTATTTCAGTCTTCACAGACAAGTTTGATTTTATATTTACGTTAAACACGATTGCTTGCTTTATAGTCTTATTCTTTAAACTTTTTTTGTACTGAGATATAACTGACATATAGCATGATATTAGTTTCGGATGTACAACATAATGCTTTGATGTTTGTATATTTTGTGAAATGACCACCACAATGAGGCTAGTTAATATCTATTACCACGCAAAGTTACAAATTGTTTTTCTTATGATGAGAACTTTTACATTCTACTCTCTTAGCGATTTCAAATACACAATACGATGTCATGAACTACAGTCACCATGCTGTACGTTATATTCTGTACAGTGATTTTTAAATTGTGTTTTCCACCAGTGGTGAGGTTAATTTTGAAGACAGGAGATAATTCTATATTGTACCAGAAAATGTTCAGAAACTAAATGAGCTGCAGTCTTAGAGCTTCAACTGCCTCCATTATATTAACTATACTAATTAGAACTTGGACATATTTATTACCTATTATGAGAAAACAGCAGATATTTACTAGATATTATGTCAAACCACTAAGGAGGACATAAGTTGACCATGGATGGATGCTTCTGCCTAAGGACCAAGGATTAATTAACAATTTTGATTCTTTCATTAGCCTCTCTGATTGAAAAACAAAGGGGAGAAATACATTAGGCTACAGAACTTGCATAATTTATACCCGGTGTCACTTGTTCTAATCTTTCTTATACTTTGATGCATGTTACCTCTAAGCTATTCCCTTTAGGGTACTATCAGATTTGGAGGACAAGAGAGGGGACACGGAGACAGAACAACAGGACCGATGGGAAGAAATCTATTCTTCATTCACAAAGAGGTTTAGCAACTAAGAGTTTCTTTTACACCGCAGCTTGAAAAATACAAAACGTTATTCATGAATCTTGATTTTCCACTGAAATATGTAAAAAGAAAAGCCTTTCAATTAACGTATGTAGTGGGGAAAAACTAGAACTAGAATAAAAAAGAAGAATAAAAAAGAAGAGAATACCTTATTACTGTCTATTGGACAAACCTACAATAAGTTCTCTTAGGCGTTTAGCTATAACTCATTATGTCCTGCCGTGTTCAGAACGTGTGAGCAGGTAACTTAAATTTTTGTTTGCTCTTTGGTAACTTTCTTCCCAACGTACATGCAAATTGGGGTCTACTTACCTCTCCCGGCCGGATCTTAATGTAAAAGTTGTTCCGTTTGTACGAAATCTTTAGAACCTTTGGCCAGGCAAACCTGTTGATGCGTAGTCGGTCACGATATATCAACAAACCACTTGCACACACTCCTAACATGATTTCAACTCCTTCAGAATCCTGGAAAATGGCAGCAAGAAACGGTGGATGAGCATCTCACCTATTTCCATTTATGGTGGGTACACTATTTAAGCCTCCAGGTCAGAACCTATAATTAACCACCTGCAGCTCTAACCTAAATATGAAAAGTACTGTAGCACTTTAAAAAATATTACCACTAAATAATAGCCTTCTGATGAAGATATTTATCACTCTGGAGATTTGTTAGTGTAAACTCTGTTCACCCAGGTATCTTGGACTTACACAGCATGTCAACACTGCACACAGAGAAGGCCACCCAGGTGAAGGTGTGTTAGTAACGGTAACGATCAGAGCCTCAGTTCTTATTACTGAGTGCCAGGCACGGCCCTGACCACTTTACATGCATTGTTAATCTTCACTAGGATAATTCTGAGATAGCTGCTATTATTATTCCCACTTTACAGACAAGAAAACTGAGGCACAGAAAGGTTAAGTGTCCATCCCAGTTGAATATGGGCAGCCTGCTTCCAGGGGCAGGACTTTTAACTAATACGTACACTAACAGAGAGACCCCCATCCTTTCTGATGAGTGTTTTGGGGTTTGTTCCTTTAAGAAGTCTTGATTCTCTCTCTCTTTTTTTTTTAAATTTAATTTTTATTATTTATTTATTTATTTAATTATTGGTTGTGTTGGGTCTTCGTTGCTGCGCGTGGGCTTTCTCTAGTTGCAGCGAGCGGGGGCTACTCTTCGACGTGGTGTGCGGGCTTCTCATTGTGGTGGCTCCGCCTGTCGTGGAGCACGGGCTCTAGGCGTGCGGGTTTCAGTAGTTGTGGCAACCGGGCTTCCGTAGTTGTGGCACACGGGCTTAGTTGCTCCGCGGCATGTGGGATCTTCCCAGACCAGGGCTCGAACCCGTGTCCCCTGCATTGGCAGGCGGGTTCTTCACCACTGCGCCACCAGGGAAGCCCTTGATTCTCTTTTTGTATACCATTACTGTCAGAGTAAAATTCGAATGTACAATAGTCTTTTTAAAGTACGAGCGTGCTCCCCAACAGGACCCCAACACACACTCACGCCCAGTGGCACTCACTTAACCACTTGGCTCACATACATAAATATATGCATTTAATATATGCATATAGACTTCTTTCAAAACAAAAGTGGGATCATGCTATATTTGCAACTTGCTTTTGCGGCTTGCACAGTCCACCTTTGGGTCATCTCCTAGGGATGTGCAATGAGGGGTCCCAGAGGTCATCAGAGATGTTATATGAAGCTCAGGAGACACCCCACGAGCAGTCTATGCCCCCTCAATGTTGTGTCCCGGTGAAATCGGGGTAAAGTGAACATCTGTGGTGGTCTTGAGTGGGGTAAGAACAAAGGACAGAAGGCAGTGCTGTGTGTGATATGCGGTCCCCACCCCCCGTGTCTCACTGGTTGTTGGAAGCAGGGTGTCGTGGAGGCGAAGCTGAGGTCTGAGACACGGTCATCGGCGGGGCTGTCCCGCTTTGAGTCACTGCAGCCCCAGCAAACGGGGGGAGGGAGACATGAAGGAATCCAAACGGGGGCTTCTGACTCATCCGTACGGGGGTGGGAGGGACTGACTTCCTAAATCCCGCCGGTGCAAAGCACAAGATGAACATTTTCAGAATCAGAAATAAATATTTTGGTCCCTCTCTGGGAACTGTGAGGTTACACATACAATTTAACTGATTTAAAATGAAATATTTTTCCTTGGAAACGTATCACTCCACTAGACACGAAATCACTCGATAGAAGTGGAAGGACTTGACGGCAGGATATTACAACATAATCAGATTTGAGGGGAATTCAAAGGCTCCGCCACCATTTATCAAGGGCTTTAACCTGAAAGAGCAATTTACAGAGCTATGACCTGATGCTGGAAGTAGGGCGGGGCCGGGGGGGGGGGCGATGGCGGGCACGATGGACCCTGAGATCTAGCCGACCTGCTCCCAGGACCACACAGGCGACCCCCCAGGTCCTGATCGGAAATGTCTGCATGAGCAGGGCTGCTGGAATAACGGCTCCTTGAGTCACTTTCTTTGTGATGAAGAACATAAGTGTAGGAAGCACTCTGGGCATTTACAATCTCTTCCATTATTATCTACTTTAAATCACTCCTTGGTATCTTTGAATCACAAGAAAGTGGAGTCCGTTTGTGGGGAAGATCGGAGGCTCCTGCGATTCATCCCTCCCTTGCCGTCTCCCACACACACTTCTCTGGGTCCCCAAAGCATTAATATCGCCAGCACAGCCCGAGCCAGCGGTGCTGCCACTAACCCCATGCCTCTTCCTTCTCCAGACCCAGGCTGGTGGAGAGCAGCCTCTGTTTATCCTGCTGACCTGGGCACGTGGTCAGCGCAGCGCCTGCCTAGCACGTGTTAAGCCACTACTTGTTTGCCGGAAGAAAAGGCAAACGAAGAAAGAAAATGGCAGGAATAAGTGGAGCTTAAAATTGATGGACGTTTCCATTTCATTCATGGCACAGCACCCAAAAAAAGGATACTTTTGATATCAAGGTTACTGCCGCAGCCCATAGCATTGAGGTAGTAGCTTGATGAATCTTCTGTATCAAAAGCTATAACCGTGGTCTTTCTTGGGGACGTGTGTTTCCCTATCAATAAACATATTTAATGCTCCCTTTAGCAGGGAGCATTGAAGGAAGCCCTGGACGGCCTCAGCCTATCCTAATTAAAATAAACGAAGGTACTATTCTCTTAACTTGAAATCACTGTTCCAACTTTCCCATCCTTTATTATCTCCTGGTCCACGGGATACCCGATATGGATTTATAACTACATTTCAGAATCTTATATGAAATAAATGACTCTGACAGAGCCTATTCAGAGTGACATTAAATGACAAACAAGCAGAGACAGGCTTCCTAAGAAAAAAACAAAGCATTTAGAACAGGTTTTCCAAACCAAGGGACCTTCACCTAATATGGATATTTATTCTTCATACAGAGCTGTGGAGTCCAAGATCACAGTTCAGAATTTCTAACTAGGTCCTAGAGCTCAGGGCCTTTCAATACTATCAATAGAAGAGAAGCATCTCACTTATAACCGGAAATTAGCTCTAATTTAATTCAGTAAACTTCCTTCTTGAAATGATGGAGGGCGTCTGCATGAGAAAATGAAGTCCAAAACCAAATCATTTGTTATACTTAGTATTCACATGAAATCCTATCACAGGCTGCATTGGCACTTCCTTAATTCTCTCTCTTTTTTAACTGGCATAATTTCACATCACATTATTGAATGACAAAGCAGCCATCTATTTTAATTCAGTCGCGATAGCCATGTTAAGTGATTTCATTTTTCCTGATAGGAACACAGATACATGCTGAGTTGCCCTTCTCCTAAATGGAGGCCCTCGCCTTTTATTTATTTTCCCCTGGGCAGTAAGTGAGTCATCGTGTGTAATGTAACTCAAAAATAGCTTTCGAGTCACTCAAATTTCCAGGCTACCTTCATTTTGGTCTTGTTTCCTTATCTTTCAGCCACGTAGGGAAAAACTCTAAGAGAAACACAATCTTAGTGCGTGTCCTTATTTTCTTTTTAAATCCTCATCCTACGTTATATCTGGCATAAACTATAAAACGCTATGTTATCCGAGCACAAAGTAAGTGAAAACGTGTAATAATTAACTGGCAAGTAAACAGGGCTATACCTGCTGTTGTAATTACACACGAATGTCAACGAGCTTGCCTCTCCGGTACCAGCGTCCCTGGTGTAAGCCCTAGCCAATTCTCAGGGATTTTGCTCTTGTTGCGGCCTGCAGGCCTCAGAAGTGCTCACCCTGAGTGACGTACAAAATGATCCACAGATGCAACCAACTGGACCTGCGTTCATTCGATCCTCACCATTTTCTTGTCCAAACTCACTCTCGATCTGTCAGGTCCCCAAATGCAGCATCAACAGAACGTACAGATCATAGATTTTCCTCCCAGGGGTCCCCAGGGTTGTTGAGATGTTTGCCTAAACAAAGCCGGCTGAAACCCTCTTCATTTCTTGGCCCCAAACTTGACTGTGTAAGACACTCGCTCGGCTGGCAGCCTGTGACGTGCACGTTCCTGTGAGCCCCGGACTGTGTGATCGTGACCACTCTGCCCACCCGAAGTAAAGCCACATCCCCAGCCAGGAGCGACGTCATCGTGTCAGCCCAAATCAGAAGAAGCTGCCCCCGAACTTCAAGTACTGATCGTTTCAGCGCTGCTGAAGTACCAGAATCCATCCCTAAGAGCCTAACCCATTTCCTATGTTTCGCTGATAGAAGTTTTTGGGAAAGCTTGCCTCTGCTTCCGCGGCGCTTTTATTCACAGCTGTTCAGATAACAGACTAACGGTCCATAGGCTCACTCCCTCACTGTCGAAAAATACAGAGATTCTGGAAAAAGTGTGACATGGAGTAAAAGCTGCTGGTACATCCTCCCAACCTTAATCCAGTCCAATCCTGACTTCTCTCTTCACAAGACTCTGGAACCAAGATACAGCCTCAACAATTCACCCATCCACTAGGCAATCTTTTCTTTTTTTTTTTTTTGGACAGGCAGAGAGGATTTATTTGTTGCAGAATTATTTATTACAGAGAATGTCCTGAAAATAAACTTGACCAAACACTACAATTAATGTGCTGTATGTAAGGATGGAGAATCCGTTTTATTACACACAGTGACTGAGAAAGTTCAAAACAAAACAAACCCAAAACTATAGTGCTTCTCCAGTTCTCTCTGCTCTCTTATCTTATCTCTTCCCTCTTTTTCTTTCTTTAAAAGACAAGTTAGGCAAAAAAATAAATAAATAAAATAAAAAGGTGATAGTGATGAGATGGAGAGCAGGGCTATTCTGGGACTCAAAAGCTTTTATCAGCTCAGAAGATGGATCAAAGCTGTTCCCAGGAAAAGTGAACCACTGTTGATAGACTAGGCAATCTTAGCCTGGCTGGTTAATTTTAACTGAACTTCAAAATAACCATCTTATTTCAAAGCCCTGATTATTTGTCACAGTATCTAAAGTTTATAGAGAGCTTTTAAAATTTAACATGAATTTTCTGAGTGCCTGGTGGGCATGACAACGGGGCATACACAGTACTTGGCGTATAAACGTTTGTGACAACTGGGTCCCGGATACTGTTAAATAAAATTAGATGGAAGGCCTGGAGTTTAAAAAATGCATACCTTGGCATGATGTAAATCCACCCCATACATGGAGAGCTTTTTGGCGTTTTCCAAGAAATACATCTCTGCTTCTGCGGGTGTCATTCCTCTGATAAGAAAAAATGAGAGGTATTACAATGCTGTTTTGTTTTTGTTTTTTTTTTTTAACCTGGCGGAGCCATAATATTTTCCACTTAGCTCCCCTGCAAGTTCCCACAGAGGTACCAAAAGATTTGTACTCTGGGGGAGGCGGGGGGAGAATACCAGGAAAATGGCTTTTAGCAGAAACATCACAAGGACGTCCCGAGTGGGAGTGTAAATACCCAGAACTGTACCAGGTCCAGAACCTCACTCTGCTGAGTCCCACCCTTAAGGCACTGACTTCAGTCCCGGGAGACGCAGGTGGCGCAGGGGATGCCCACCCGCCGAGCACAGCTTAAACGGACGCTCTCGGGGCTCCTGCCGCTAACCTGTGGCTCTTGTGCAGCTCGATGACTTTGTCTTCTAGTTCTTTCGTGTGGTTTGGCGCGAAGCGGAACTCGCTGATGTAGTCACTGCCACACTCATCTGGGTCGTAGTCTCCCAGTTCTGACTGGACGGTGTACGAGCCCAACGTGGCAAGGGTGACAAAGGAGCAGGGCAGCCTGCCAGACACGATGTCATCGCGCAGCTGTAAGCAGAGGTAGTACCTTCCAGGAGCCAGAGGACGGGCAGAAAGCCAGCGTTAGGAGACTGGAAAGGAGACTGCCCAGTACAAAGTGGGCGGCAAGCAAGCTCTCCCTGCAGAATAATCCACTAGGACACACTGTCTAGCATCTGGATTTGGATCTAAATACTAGGGGAAGATACTTAGCTACAAAATACAATATTTAAGGGCATCTAGAGGCAAGTTCATAATAATACAGGGATTCATCGATGAGGCACAGAGTAAAAGAAACCTACAGACTATTTCTCTAACATTAAGATAACGTTGAAAGTCAAACAAAATCTCTGGTGGGGGAAATTATAATATAAAAATGGTGCTCTTAAATATAATGATTAGGTCCCAACTACCTAAAGGAAGTCTCATTTTGCTATCTAGATGAAAGGTCCTGCCACACGACCAAGACAAATTGCAGGTAACTGAACGGGCTGCGCCATCATGAACACTACTTGCCACTTCCTGCGTTCCTGATGAGAGGAGCTTTCTCCTGGGTCAAGGTCTCATTTTTTTCTTTAGATAACTTCCTAGAATTCAACCGTTACGAAGACTAACTCTGAAGAATTATTACATTAAAATCTCATCACTAAAAGTAAACACTTCTAAATTGGGGGACTATGAAACATTTTCCATATAATTTTGCCAATATCATATGCAAATATCTCCATTAATAGCTGACTTTTACCTTCCCTGTTATTCTGCTTCTAAGAGTGACAGATATACTAACAGTAGAAGACTCCAAGGTAAGTGGGAACATTGATGAATTTTATGAACAGTCTTCATGGCCCAGCGTACGAGTATAAGAATAAAATATACCTTGTACCTTTCACATAAGAAACGAACCGTTAATCTGTTGAAGCTGAGGACTATGTTAAGGTCCCCTCTAAATACGGTTTTAAGCTGATGATATAAGTAAACGCCATGTAATCCAGATACAAAAATTTCGACACATTTCACAGGCCCTACACACATGACACAAATGGAAAGGAATCATGCACTAGATTCCAACTCAACGTATATATATGCTCTCTAACCATAAACTAGCCACAATTAAATAGTCCCTCGACTACTAAAAAGTATCTTTATATTAAGAAATTACAAATTGTCTTTTGATTTAATGAAAATATAAAAGAAATCTTCTGGAACTAGTTTTTTCCCTTCTCCTAACATGTCTGCTGAAATGATTTTTCATCATAGCAAGTGACGAAGGCTTTTTGAGTAATTTCTCTCTCCTGAAAAGCCTGCCAAGAAGGATTGTCAGGCCACACTGCACAGTATCACTCTGACTGGCTATAAACTTACTACGAAACACAGTGAGAAAACCAAGGATTCCAAAGTAGAAAGCATTAGAAGAGGCCTAGAAGGACCCACAGCAAACCCAGAATGGCTTCATGAAGAGATTCTTCCTTAAACTCAAAGCTCAGTCACCAGGCCAGACTGTTCGATTCCTTTCTTGATGCCTTTTCTCTAAAACGAATGAAACATCTTCCTTGTATACAGAAGGCGTGGAAGGTACACTCTTAGGTGTGCACGTGTTTATGTGCATTTGTGTGTGTGTGTGTGTGTGCAGGCCTGTGTGATTTTTTAAAACAGCCACCACGTATCAGACTGGTTATATAAAAAGGCATAAGCATCCGAAGACACGCTTTTGCTCTAAGTTTTGAAACAGGAGCACTAGGAATTGTATCATTTAAGGCTGAATCCCATCGAATTTGACTGTGGTGGGTGGATGACAGCATCTCAATTCTGCGTGTTTTCCCACCAGGGTCAGGCAGAGGGAAGTATCAGCTTAGCACCAAAGATTCAACTGGGAACAGATATGATGTGGCAAATCTTCTCATCGGATGTTTGCTCTCATTCAGTTGCCTTTTGTTTGCCATTTCAGTGTGGATGACCGTAAGGTTACCAGATGTAAGCCTGCTCTCCTCCCGAGAATTTAAGAGGAGCACAACCCCCAACATGCCTGCCTTTTTCACTGCCAACTTTCAAATACCTGGTGATATCTTCAGACAGCTGGGCAGGGTCTGGTGGGTAAAATTTCACATTAAATGAAAAGTGCCAAGCACCACCTGTGGAGAGGAGAAAAAATCAGAATAAAGTCTGAGACAATCCCTTTGTACCTATTATACTAAGAGGTAGCTAGAACTGCCCTAACTCCAGGCACTAACACCCAAGCAACATTTTAATCATCATTGGAAAACAGGGAAGTCTCCTTTCAGTGAAACTCACAGGTAACTCCGAAACTTCCTCCAGTTTCTAATCTTCTGCCCCATCAAATCCTTTACTGGGGTTTCTAACTAGCAAGGAAATTGACTAAACTTCCTCCCTTTCTCAGGGACAAAGGCCTTGGGAAGAGGGAAAGAAAGTAAACGAGACAGATAAGCCTCAATCAGACGAGTCTAGGGCTGACCGGATCTATTCTCTGAAGTTCTGGAGAGCTCACATACCAACATTACAGACAGAATCCCATTTCCTTTGTCCCTTCTGCTTTGTTATTACAGGTCAGATCCCAGAATAATACATGTCAAGGGACTGTTCAGGATATCTGTATTTTATGGGAAAGGTTTGCTGTCGTATTGAGAGATGAGCGGCTCTGTGGGCCATTCGGAAAGTTCTTTCCTTACTTGGGGAGATTTCTGATGGAAGAGACCGGGGGGGGGGGGGGGGGGCGGTATTTGCTGTGCATTAGCAAGCCCAGCCCTCCTCCTCAGCCCCTGATCAGGACGGTCCTCACTGCACGCGGCCGCCCCTCCTCCTGTGGCCTCTCCTATGGCCTCTCCAGCGGGGAAGGGGGTCACCCAGACGTCAGCTCACAGGCACCTGCTCCCCGGACTGTCCATATGTAAACGTGAGACATTACAAGCCTTCCTGAGTGCTCCGTTTCATCCATGCATTCTCTAGTTGTGTATACCTAACCATGTTTACCACCGTAAATGAGAATAAAACCCACCTTTTCTTCTTTTCGACATTTACTCTCTCTGTGATCACCCCTGTCACTTATTTTCACCTTGGTCTCTCTGTCTGGCCTTTTAATAAACGCGGTACATTACTGAAGGCTGGGTGCTCCTTCGCCGGGAACTGTTTCCGTGTCTTCCCTCCACCCAGTAAGCACACTCCAAGGGCCCGGGCCCCGCTCGTTCCGAACGGCGGCTTGGAGGACCCTCCTGGTCTCCCAGCTTCGGTGCTGGAGGCCTTTCCTCTGAGCCGTGGTCTCCCTTTTGCTCTGACCTCGTGGTCCAGCCCTCACGCTTCAAATGCCCTCCTAAGCCTTCCAAACACCCCCTTCTCCCATTCAGTGACTCCTGGAAGCTCCATTCTCTCCCGGAGTCCTTCCCAAACATTCACAAGAAAGGGACAACATCCTAAGTACCGCCCGGCTCCTTCCTTTGAACTGTTCTCTTGCTTGAGGAGCAAATACTTAGCTGCAGAGGTCACCTGTATTGCTGTCATCCATGGCATAGTCCATTCACTAATTCTGGCTTATTCTGGACACCGCTTTTCATATTACACTTAGAGGTCCACCTGGCAGGGACACCATTTGACTTGCCTTATAAAGGACTTGGTATAGGGACCGGGTATTACTGGGTGTTTCGTGCCATTTCTAAACCACTAAGAAAATATTCCCAAAACATGGGCTGTAAGAATTACAAGTCATAAAATATCTGGCAATCAAATATATTTCTAGCGATTATTTTTCCCACTGTTCTCAAAAATGTCCTCTTGTTATTCTAAAATTAACAAGTCTGATTTGGTTTTACTTTCCTATTGACTCCTATTCACCTCCTGCTAAAATGGAATGCTTGCCAGCGGTGAGGTTCATCATGAGAGCTGGTTTCCCCGCAAGCAACTGGAATGAAAGCTAATGGATTCGTTATGGGAAATGGATTTATTGCTCTTTTATAATTTTTATCCACTTCAAAGTGAATCCAATGAATCGTTTAGCAATGTAAATAAACTCATAATAAATTCAGGGTAAACACTCCAAGTTGGAAACTAAGAGGGAATAAAAATAGAAGAAAGATATTTCAATGCAAAAATCCTCATTACAGGAAAGTGACTTTCAAATGATCGTGGGCCTAAGAAGCATCTGAGGGGCTTGTTAAAAATGCCAATCCCTCGGCCCTACTCAGAGGCTTTTATTCCGGAGATGTGCATTATGGCCTAGGAACTTGTGATTTTAATAAACACCCTAATGGTTCTAATACACTTGGGCTCAGGGACCGCACTTTGAAAATCATTAATCCCAAGGAATCTTCTTTCCTAAGGTTATAACCCAATCAAATATGAGGTTTTGCAGGACATTATTTTGAAAGGGTGGGAAAGTTTAAGGAAAACACAATCTACACCACAATCAAGAAAAAAAAAGAAAAAAACCAGTGAAATGAGGTGTAACATTTGAAATTAATGAGAGAGGCAGATTAAAGCTGAAATACATATCCTCGTAAAGAATCTGGTAGAAACAAATCACTGGGAGGCTATAGTTATGCCATAAATAGGTTTGTGAGCGAGCCTGTTGTCTGATCAGATGACGGCTCTGGTTAGAGACGGAAACGCAAGAGCTTGAATGCATTAAAATGACATTCTATAAGGCTGATATAGGATTTTAAATTCCAAATTTATGATAATCAGAAAACTGTGAAACTGAAGAGAATTCATTCTCATGAAAAAATTCTAATTTTAGTCTTCTATGCTTGCCAAATCTTAAAATTTCTAAATATACTATGTTTATAGCATAAATCACTATATATCATATATTCTATATCATGAAGTTACTATATCATAAATATACTATGTATCAGAATATATTTAGAAATTTTAGATCTGCTAGGCATAAAAGATGACTGGAATAAGAATTTTTTTTCATAAGAACTAACTCTTCAGGCTCAGAATTTTCTATTTCTCATAAATTCATAACTTAAAATCTTTATCAGCTTGATTGCCATTCGCCATTCTCTTGAAGATCTCATTCTAGAGACCTACTGTGGACTTACAGCATAAAAATAATGGAAATATCCTTTTATTGTTGATATTTATGTTCAGAAAGAGGAAGTGATTGTACAATAATTACATTGACTCTGATAATACTTTTCTGCCTTGATAGAATGTACCTTTTGTGGAAAGAAGGCATTTTGTGCATGGGAAACAATAAGGAATATAGATGAAAACACCCAATTCCATTCCTAAAAAATTCCAATTTTTTCTTGTCTCCTCCTTTATCTGCATGATTGTCACTTGGTTTTCTTTATGTTGCCGTCACAAACACTGCCTAATCTACATGAGGAAAATATCCTCTAAATCTCATGTTCTGATTGTCCCCTAAACTTCATCTCTTAGAAAGGAAGGTCGGAGACAGGATAAATGGGAAATGAAGGAAAAAAAGAATTCCATTAACAGCAGAAAAGAAAATTAACTGTTGTTACAGCCTTTCTTGTAACAGGATAATTAATGACTTATCCTTGAACATTTAATATATTTTCAAAGTGCTCTGTAATTATTAAATCAACCAAGTATGAAACAGCGTTTTATTAATTAGGTGAATATAGAGGACTTAAAGCACATGAAATGTTAAGATATTCAGCACATCTGCTCTTAATAACTCCATAAAAAGATCCTTAGAATATATTCATCATCTTAAAGTTTTTACTAGGACTCTGAAGTTTTCACCTTCTTATCACAACTGAAGCTGTCCCTGGTTTTAATCCCAACTTAGTTCTATCAAACTACTTCACTATCAAGTTTCTGATTAGTGACCACACCAAATTCCTCTCAAAACTATGGTAAAGATGTTTTCGTTGCATAAAGAATTATCAGACTCTCTAATATCTAGAAGCATAGCGAATTTTTTGCTTCTTTTGAGATATTATCTAGTATTAAGCCATTTCAAACTGCTCGCTACTAATTACTTTTTATTAGCATGTAGGGTATTTTGAGACCTCAGAACATTCAAAGGCACTAGAAAGATTTGCTCTCTCTTTTAATAGTAACTTTGATGGGAAGGCTGTTCTTATTAATAAATTGGTCTTAAATTTAATCTTCAAATAGAATCAGTTGTTCTGGAAAATTAAACTAGATTTTATTGATAAAAAATGAACTGCTTGAAAAAAATTAACTAGTTAGTTGAAATTATAAAGTATATCCATGTTTTACCATTTATCCATAGTAAAAGGCAACAGCTACAGAAAAGGCTTAAAAATAAAAAAATTCCTCTTTCTCAACCCCCTACCCTGCAGTGCCACTTCTGGAGGTATAGGTATTTCCATATACCTATGTATGCATAACTCATTTTAAACAAATACGAATTATTTCTCTAAGGTCTCACTAATGAGAGCTAAAACATATTTATTCTACCTCATTCTATTTAACAGCTACCTAGTATTTCAAGGTATGGCTATTTCATGATCGATTTAATCATTTCTTTATAAATGGATATTTAAGTTGCTTTGAGTCTTCTTCTATTGCCAATGGTATGACAATGAACTTTCCTACATGTACACACATGTAGACACTCCTCTCTTAAGCAGACACTGGATACATTTCTACAAGTAAAATCAGGGGTCAAAGAATAAGCACATTTTAAATTTTAATAAATACTGACACAAAGTGCCTTCTTAAAGGGTTATATTTCTACCAATTGTGTACAAAATTGCCAGTGTAGGGCATTATTAAACTTTTAAAATCTTTGCTAATCTGAATAGGTGAAAAATGTCTCATTTTAATTTGCATTTAATTATTACTAAGACTTAGCACCTTTTCTAATACTTATTAGCTACTTGTATTTAAATTTTCTGAGGGGCTCATGTAATTGTTTTCTGCGCTAGGAAATGTCCATTTCTTAAATTGCCTTTAGGGCTAAGAAAAGAAGACATCATCAGACAGTAAACTTCAGTCTGACTTGTTACTCCGTTTCTAAGCTATTAAATGACTATTACTTTTAGCTTGACTGCTTGCCTTGCATACTTTGGTGGCAGTTAGGTTTAATACAACATTAATAATTAAGTTTGAAACTTTTAGATGATTGTCAACAGGGGCATCACTTGATTAAATCATATCTCACATCTCTGAACAGGCAAGGGAATAGGTCAAGTGTCATGTCATTTTATTCCCGGGTCGTGATAATTAATAATGGGTATCTGAGCTAGACCAACCTGCCAAAGATAAAATTTGAGATCTTAATCTGTCTTTCAAAATACCGTATTCACACCAGCCATGTGGGTATGAGCTACCACTTCAGATAACCCCACTCTTTGAAAATCTTCCTATTTCTACACATAATAATCCAAAAGAACTTACTTCGAATCTGTTTTTTAATTTCCTTAGCAGGGTCCAACCAATTCTGAAAAAGAAGTGAGAGTCTGAATATGAATCAGAGAAGAATGGAGATGACTTAGTGTTGACTGGGTAGAGATGAACTAAACGTATTTGAGAAGGAGTGGCTGCCGGAAGGCTCCCCCACCTGGGTCCTTCCCCTACATCTGGTGCCCCTTCGCTAGTCCTGCGAGGGCCCAGGCTCTGGTCTAATGAGAAGATGTGTGTGCACACAATTCAGGCTTGACAAAGTTCTTTTCTTTTACAACAAGTGCCTTCAGGGATTCAAGCTAGCACAGAAACAGAGGGGAAAAAATGGTGGATTCTATGTTCAAACAAGTTACAAGCATGAGCTGAAGATACAGTCATCCTTCGGTAACCACAGGGGATTGGTTCCAGGACCCCAGGTAACACCAAAATCTGAGGATGCTCAAGTCCCTTATATAAAATGGCACAGTATTTGTATATAACCTATGCAACGCCCCCATATACTTGAAATCATTTCTAATACCTAATTCAAGGGACATGCTATGTAAATACTTGCTGGTGCACTGGCAAATTCAAATTTTGCTTTTTGGAACTTTCTGGAACTTAAAAAAAATATTTTTGATCTGCTGTTGGTTGAATCTGCAGATGCAGAACCCAAGAACACAGAGAGCTGACTCTGCATGTAACTTGACCACTGATGTCCTAGCCATTCAGTCCCATGCAGCGACTTCTGTGATTATAGATTTTAAGGCACCTTCTTGGAATGCTTTCCTAACAAACGGACACTTGTTTGACATGATTTTCCTTATCAGAACACTCAGGTGTTTAATAATGAAGTTAGACATCATCCACAGAATTCAGTAAAGATAAAGTACGATTCACTAACGAACGACAACAAAACAAGTGACATTTAATGAGCACAATTGCTGTGGCTCAGTTTCCAGCATTAAGGAAACAATTTCTTCTTCCTTATCTTTCAGGCAGTTGGGGGGATAAGTGAGATAAAGGCCTGAAGAGACTGCAGCAGGTATAAGAGTCTACAGAGGTTTTACATGTAACATTAAACGTGGACTGAATACATTAACTTGCTTGCCTTGTACACCAGGTCTGTACGTGATTCATCTCATATTGTGATTCAGCAAGAATATGAAAGTGTAATAAGATGAATTAATAAGATGGCATCCAGTGAACATGTTTTCTGTATAATTATCAATGTATGTGATTCTCATTGGCTCAAATCCATGGAAATATATCATCCCCCCAAAGCACCATATAAAATGCTTTTCTGGAACCTGAAGAACTCAAGCATGAAAAGCAGAAACGCTGACTGACTGACTGTTTCCAAAAGACTCAAGATTAAAGGAAGTTGTCAATAATTTCCTTCATGAAGAAATAAGGTGATTAACAGCATTTAGGGCCTTGGATAATAAATGTGAGGGCGTGGGAGTACGAGGGGAGGTGGAGAAAACGATTTACCAATTCAGTTTCAGCTCACTTTCTTGCAGTGAAGCGCAGTTGAAGCCATAATACTTTGTATTGCTTTCAACCACTCACCTTCTGGTTTTCAGCATCTTGATATGTAAGCCCAAAATAGTCTTTTTCTAGCAAATTCAGATGCTCACATACTTTATCAAACAGCACTTGGCCTCTGGAGCGTTTCTATGGAGAACAAAACAGAAAAACGAGTCAACACACACCAAGAAAGTTCTCTCAATTGCCACGAACAAAAATGGGTAAAATTTAAAATCTTGCTTGTTGTAACTGTTCAGTGAATAACAAGCAGGTTTGATCACTTTACCGTCTCCTTTTTTTTTTTTTTTTAATTAATTAATTAATTAATTAATTTTTGACTGTGTTGGGTCTTCGTTTCTGTGCGAGGGCTTTCTCTAGTTGTGGCAAGTGGGGGGCCACTCTTCATCACGGTGCGCGGGCCTCTCACCGTCGCGGCCTCTCTTGTTGCGGAGCACAGGCTCCAGACGCGCAGGCTCAGCAGTTGTGGCTCACGGGCCCAGTTGCTCCGCAGCATGTGGGATCTTCCCAGACCAGGGCTCGAACCCGCATCCCCTGCATTGGCAGGCAGATTCTCAACCACTGCGCCACCAGGGAAGCCCAACCGTCTCCTTTTTAACTAGAAAAAAAGGCTCAATAAAGTGGACCTAATCCTACAAGAGGCAGCTCCTACAGAACAAACAAGTAAATAAAAAAATAACGCCTGCCAGTGAGTAAGCACAGGCGACCTGCGGATGATTTCGAAACGGAAGTAGTCGGGGAAATGAAGTTGGTGCTCGGAAGCCTCAAATACATTGTGAAACACAAAAATCCCGACGGTGAGCGCATTAAAGGGCCAACCACAGCTGTGTTTTCGGAATACCCACGCTCACTCCCCCAGGTGATCAGGCTCTGGGCCTGAGAAGAATTAACCCCATTCCTTGTCTTAGGCGGAAGTCCCCTTCAAACTTTCTATCCCAGTCCTTACTTAGAAATTCTAGCCATGGATCACTTTCTAAAGCCCGTCAAACTTTATTAGTTTTTGTTTACAGCCACAAATTTCAATTTTGTATCACAGTGTTCAACTTTCTCTTAATTTTTTTTTTTTTTTAGAGAAAATCCTTTCTCTTAAACATAACAAACATGTTCGTTAAGTTTAAAGATTTAAATTATCATTTATAAATGTAAGATGTAGATATATGTGCTGTATTTTTGGCCATAAAGCAGTCAATTGGAGAGAGAAAAAAGGCAGTCATCTGGGGAAAAAAAAAAATCCATCAGCTTAATTTATGGTGATAGACAGTATCATATTTTCACCAAAGGTCTTTTAAACTTGGCCTTGGAGTCGGAGATGGATTAACTGGAAGCAATTAAGCTAAACTACATTTTGTCTGTGCAGTACCAACATTTGACATCTCGTACCTTAAGCGTATTTGTCTTTAAGATTTAATGTAGTAAGAGAAAAATAAGAAAATTGATAAACAATGGGCATACCAAAAGAGTAAGTATCCAGAAGACGTGTCAGTGGTATGTATTACTGTGCAACCGCAAATATATTGGAAATTACTTAGTGCCCTCAAGCATGACTATTTAGGAGAAAAGATAAATGTAGGATAGAAAAGTGAAGCCTGAATTGTAACCAGCTGAATAATCAATGTTGAATTTGAAAAAAGTTTAATAGTGTATGAAAATAAATTACATGTTAGCTAAACTGTGTAACATTGTTCAATGGATATAAATAAATGGTATGACAATGAAATGCTGCTCGCTGGTTTAAATCCTTTATTTGTAAATAACAGCATATTGCTTCTGAATAATGCTTAACAAATTATAAAGTTTGCACCAAAAAAAACTGGTTCTTCTGATGCTTCCATTGGTATAATGTCCAGTTTAGAGATAAGAACACAGAGGTTCAGAGGAGTTACATGAGAGAGGCAGTCTTAGTGTTGCCTATGACGGCGGCTTTAATAGGTAAACCTGGCTTTGAGTCTTCCTTATGTCCCTTGCAGCTGTGCGGACCTCGAAGCTTTCCCTCTGTAAAACGGGTATGATACCATCTACTTCTTTGTAATGGTTGACATTAAAATGAAACAAAGTATTCCAACTTGGTCCAGTGATAACACATGTCAAGCATCCCACAAACGTCAGCTATTGATATTATCAGCCTACGTGATTGATAAATGGCAGAATACGTAATATAGAACTCACTAGGCATTTCTGTGGTAGGAGCACATATACAGCTCCTTGTGGTGCCAATAAGCAGCCTTAGTATTAATATGCCCTGCTCTTTCTTCAGATATCAATTATCTGCTTACTGTCTAACTGCTTTAACTAGAACACAACACACACACACACACACAAATACACAGCAGTGTCTGGCCAAGTACTTTCTCAATGAGTAAAAACAAATCAAAACAAAACAAACACAATAAACCTTCCTCTACAAAGCCTTCTACATCCTCTGAGCCAGCAGACCACAGCCAGGCCCTCAATGGAGGAATTATTCTGGTCATGCTGCAGGCGGCCTTGGGCATTGTTTTATTAGCTGTCTTCTGGCTGCTGTCTTCTTCCTTTTGTCTAACAGGTGGAATGATTAGCTCAAGCACAGACCACTGTACTAACTGGTTCTTAATTTTCTGGCTTCTCACCATTTGATTTCTATTAATGAACCACAGCTCTCTCTTGAACAGACCAGATTTTTTCTTACTATTTTAAACATATTTGAACCCTATAAACAGTCCTTAAGACAATAACATAGTGGTCCATTCTTCACTCTGAAGGGTTTTTGGGTTTGTTTCTGTTTGTTTGTTTTGGCCCTAAGAACTAAGACGGGTTGTCTAGAATCTGCTACAGATGGTTATATGTAAACAATGAAATTCCTATCTGCCAAACATCACCACAGCCGCCAGCCAGCTGGATGACACTGGAAAGGCCTCTCCCGTTATGTGGGCTCAACCTTGAGTGAGGATGGATGACTCCATGGAGCCAGGTGATCACGGGCTTGAGGCTGTAACTGGGCACCTGTGCTCATGGCCAACATCACTAATGATCACAGCTCACTCCCCCGGGCAGCCCAAATGCGGCTTCAGAGCCCTTCCGTACACGTGATGAGAAAGACCCTGGCAATGGATGGAGTTAGCACACGACACAAAATGGGACTATTTTGTAGCCCCGGACAGGATCCCCTCTGCAATCACTCCCAACTCCCCCAAATTCTTGATTCTTCTTACTCAGGTAATTTTTTTCTAGTGCATTATTTAACTTTTTAAGTCAATTATTTCTACATGTTGACATTGTGTGCATCTTTAGGTAGTAACATGTAAAATATGACTAAAGCTCAACCGTCACTGGACCTTTTAGAGAATTTATGTTAAATATTCGGTTCCCAAAGAGGATGTTCATTAAGTGATCAAATCTAGGCACTTTACTTTCATTGGGTATGTTTATAACAGCTATAATGAGTCAAGAATTCAGTAGAAGCTAGTGGGAAGCAGTCGCATAGCACAGGGAGATCAGCTCGATGCTTTGTGACCACCTAGAGGGGTGGGATAGGGAGGGTGGGACGGAGGGAGATGCAAGAGGGAAGAGATATGGGAACATATGTGTATGTATAACTGATTCACTTTGTTATAAAGCAGAAACTAACACACCATTGTAAAGCAATTATACTCCGATAAAGATGTTAAGAAAAAAAAAAAAAGAATTCGGTACATTAAAAAACATTTTTTGGACAGAGGTATTCTAAAATCAATGGATAATTTACTTAACTGGAGACGATGAACAGCTTTTAGTCTCATTTGCTGTTTCCTGTGAGCTGTTCCTGTAAGTCATGTCTCTGACTCAGATGCATTCGCAGTCTACATAACCATTGACTTTTAACACCTGGACATTAAGGAAAGTGGATTTTGCTTTCCTGGAGTAACAAACCAATGGTGGACTGCCCTCTCTCTACCCTCTTTTTCCACTTAAAATTGGGTTTCTGTTTCTAATAGAGAAGATGAGGATACGTCCATCATCACCACTCAAACACAGCAGATGAAATAAGCTTTTCTGCAGCATTAATGAAACTTCCTGCAAGTCCAAGATAATTCAAGATTTTTACAATGTTTGTGAAACACTGGTTCTCAAGGTCTTATCAACCAGCATCACCTGAAAGTTTACATTAAAATTTTTATTTGTACTTTCATTTGTCTAACAACTTTTAAAAATTAATTTCAGAATGTTTTAGGATGGGGGAATTTCAAACATTTCCCAAAGTAGAGAGAACAGCATCATGAAAGCCCGCATACTCATCACCCAGTTTTAACAAATGCCTCTGAAGACCACAACTTTGGTTCATCCGGAGTTCTGCTCCACTCATCCTCCCCCTGGGTATTCTGAAGCATCTCAGCAAATAATTTTGTCTCTATTTATCTTAGTATGTAACTCTGCTCTTTTAAGAAATGTAATCTCAATAACTTCATCACATCTAAACAAAAGTAGCAATCAGGGTGGGAGGGAGGGAGATGCAAGAGGGAAGAGATATGAGAACATATGTATATGTATAGCTGATTCACTTTGTTATAAAGCAGAAACTAACACACCATCGTAAAGCAATTATACTCCAATAAAGATGTTAAAAAAAAAAAGTAGCAATCAGTTCATAATATCACCAAATATCTAGTCAGTACTTTAATTTCCCCAATTATTTCAAAGATTTTTTTTTCTTTTTCATTTTCTTTGATTAGCCCATACACTGCAGTCGGCTGACATATCTCTCTGGTCTCTCTTATCTGCAAGTTCTCCATTTATGTTGGTTTTCCCCTTGAAATTAACTTGTCTAGGAGACCAGGTCATTTGCCTGTAGAGTTCGCTCAGTCTAGACTTGCTGTTTGCATCTCCATGGTGTAATTTAACATGTTCTTCTGTCTTCTGTATTTCCTGTAAACTGATAGTGAAATCTAGAAGCTTGACCAGATTCTTGTTTGACTGGTTTCCATAAATGATGCTGTGCAATTTCACCAGGAGGCATAAAGTTAACTCTTGCCTTTTTGTGATATTAGCAGTCACTAACGATCGTTGCCCTAGACCCATTAATTTGAAGTGGCAAGACGGGAATATTCGAATCCGAACCTTGGTCCCCCATTTATTAGTTGGAGTATGTCTATGAAGAGACACTTCTCTTTGTCAGAATTATTTACCCAGTGACATAGTCTGATGATGGAAGCCAGGATCAATGCTCACACCTTTTCCTTTATCCAACTTCAAGATAACGAGTTGGCTTTCTAGCACCATCCAGAAGTCACCAATTAGGATTTTTGTTTTCTATAATCACTATGAACTCGTGGGCTAAGTCAGGCTTGACGTGTTTCAGTCCATTACAGGTGTTACGCATATTGATGCTCTAAATGTCCCCAAGTGCTCTGCCTTGCATTTTGCCTGTCAACTCCCATCCTTCACAATGCTTCTCCAGTGCCACTTCTTTACAGCATTTCCTGTCCTCCCAGCCAAATGTGATTTCTCTCACCTTTGGACATTAGAGCACTTTATGGTACCAAGAGGGCACGTTCCATATTCTGCCTTATATCACAGCTGTCTCTCTGTGCACTCGCCTTATATCCCGACTGACTATAAAGACACTCCTGGTGGCAACGTGCCTCCTGTATTTATTTTTCATGGAGCCTCATTTTGGTCAAATACCATTAAGAGAATAAAAAGGTAACGTGATGAAACTTAAAATTTTTCTCACTAGCATAGCATAACCAATGTTGCCAAAGCAATATTTTAAGCTAGTGGTTTTTCAACCGTGGATCCTGGGAGCATTTAAAATATGCCAATATCCAGGAACCCACCTCAGGTCAAATAAATCAGAATTTCTGAAGGTGGGCACAAGGCCTTTGTATGTTTTCAAGATCTCATTTGCAGGCATGGTTGAAAGGTACACTTAAGTTTACAACATAAAAATTCTTAAACGGAGGACTCTAAAGCAATTTTTCTTTTTTTTTTGAGGAAATGTGTAACTTCTTCAGATTTAGATCCACACCAGTTTTTTCCAGGCCTTCTTGTACCAACACTGATAGCTGCATTATGATAAACTTTATTTACGCACACACACAGTCTTAAAATCTTAAGACACCCTTTCCAACAAATTTTCTTAAGAAACGTTAAGTTCTCAAGAAATGAAAAACCAGCCACACGCTGAAATAAAATGATACAAATGAGCAATGATAAACCACCAAACTAGAAAACCAACCAATAAACCAGCCAAACAATGAACCTGCATTTAAAGCTATGAATGAAATACACAAAATTGAAATGTCTTTGAGTTTGTTGAATTTTTTTTTTTTAGCTCTCCCTTGGTAGAGCTAAAACATACAGACTTCAACTCAAGAACCTGCTAGCTTACTAAAAAATGACCCAGGTAGGTTAACAAATGTCTTGACTTCCTCTTTTGTGAAGGAGTAAAAGCATTCACATCTTCCCTGGCAGGTTAGTGAGGTGATGGGGAGGAACAAACACTGGGCACTGAACCCAGGGGAGGATGGAGGGAGGAGCTTCTCTTGATTGACAGCTGACCAGGAGACGGCACACCTGTGGACGCATCCTCCGACAAGAGCGCTGCCTTGATGCTCAAGTCCCTGGAAATCATGTCTTGATCTGTGCTCAAGTCATGAGCGCACAAGCAGGTAGCACAAATTGTACTAAACCTCAGCAAAAGACTTCAACAGAATCTGTCTTTTCTTCCAGTCTCACAAAGCTACGAATCAGCCTGGGGAAAGGCTAAAAGCTGAAATTAGAGAAATTTGTAAAATCAAGTATAATCTTCTCGCCTTAGAAGACGGGCTGCAGTTCTTATTTATCTGAAGCTGCACAATCACAAAGAAAATGAGGCAGAGCACGTCGTTCTGCCTGAGAACTGGAGCTAATCAATGGTCCCTACTTCTGGGGGGGGCGGGGGAACGCGCCCCTACTTCTTGGGGCGGGGGAACCAAAGCCATCAGCACCAGGGCGTGTGGGTATATCCTTGAGGCTCCTCGGGATCTATGTGCACATTTCTTTAAACCATCACTGAAAAAAAAGCCTCTTGTTACACTGGCTTAGGCTTATACCACGTGCGTTAATACAAGGAAACATATAATACTGAGACCGTTCAGGGAAACTGACACTTCCGTACCCTTATTTCAGCTGCTTTGAAATTTGAGGGAGCGCCAGCCCTGTAAGCACTTTATTCTTTCCACCATATATCTTCTTCAAATGGACTGCTGATTTTCTTCTGAAATTATATCCTTCCGTGTATTGTTGCACGGTGTGGAACTTGTATTTCTGCTCCCTGAGGACAGGAAACTGTGCAACCTTTTTAATGCCCCCGACAGAGTGTCCTAAACACAGAAGACATTCAACATATGCGCCTAATAAGCGCTCCGGGCATGAATCTGAAGGAGGAATTTCTCCTCACATTATCTTCGATTAATCTCGATGAAAAATGCCATCATTTTTTTTCATGCTTCCTTCCCTAATTGCATATTTCCACACTGAATGCTTTTCCATTCTCCTCACTTCTAAAGGTCAACTGGAATTCTCTTCATTTCTAAATGATGGCAACACAATTTGCCTGGTGTTACAGGAGCATGTGGAGAGCTCAGCAAACTAACTAAGCCTGAGCCTGAGCCTAAATCGGACACCTGGACTCTGTGTAGGTCATTTTTTCCTGGGCTTTCTTTTTTCTCTGTCAGATAGAAAGATGTTCTAACACAGTCTGCCCTGAAATTTAAGTGGATTAAAAAAAAAAAAATCTACACTTAGAAAATACCAAGAGGAATAAAAGATGATGATGGTGTCTGGTCTGTGACAACAGTCCATCAACACTTGAGAGAGATCTGAGGCCGGGAAGGCCTAAGAAGCAATATATGGCCCCAGCTGCCCTGTGTGCATCTACTTCCATTTGGGGCTTTCTGTCTCAAGTGTACTTTCAATGCCAAGTTTAATAAGCACAGTAGGAAGTCCATTATCCCCATCACTGCTGCCAGGATCCATGCCCAGAGGGGCAGGACCTAGTCTGTGTACTAAATCCCAAGTGTGATCCAGGCAGCGAATTCAGAGGGCTGATGTGAGAAGCAGAGATGATTTTTTTCTGCCTAGGTGTTACATATCTTGCTAGCTCTTTCTTTAAATTCACAAGCAATCAGCTTTTTAGAAAACCATAATAGTTCTTTTCACATTATTAATAAGTCAATCAATGACTATTCTGCCACTTTCTTAAACTCAGCTCAGTTAGCAATAAAGATCTGAAGTGGCCTGTTAAAATATGAACCTGGGACCACTTCCTGGTCTTGCTAAGTTTTTAAACAAAACAGTGATTTATTTCCATGTCTCAACTGTCTAGAAACTTAGAATTCATCTAGCATTATTTAAATATCTTCAAAATGCAATTTTAAAGATATTATTCCTATCCAATTCAAGTCGGTTTTCCCACCATTCTATTCTAAGTGAGGCACATCAGACAGCCCCAATGCTGGACCCTGGCTCTACAACTAGCTGGCTGTGAGGTGAGACGGTCACTGAACCTTTCTGAACTTCACTGCCTTCATTAAAAAATGGAAATAATATTGGTCCTTACTCATAGGATTGTTGCATTAAATAAAACACAGGAAAGCATACGTATTGCCTAGCCCATGGGAAACGATAACCAATAAATGCTGGTGATTATTAGTAGGTCCCTTTCATAAGAAGCCCAATAAATTTAGGTTTTCTAATGCTGAAATTTGGTATAGAGATTGACATACCACTGATGCCTATTTCATCTGCAGTGAAATCATCCCATGTCTCTTGTGAAAAACAAATCTCACTGTACAGGTAAAAGGGAGAAACGGCTGAAAATAGTATTATTATCAGTAAACTAAGGGTACATTCAATTATCCTTTGCAAACACATACAAAACGGTTTTCAACAGGCACTGGGTATACTGGCACATTTTGGTACAAAACATGATAGTTACATATTATCACAGACATGGCATGCAGCACAACCAAAACAAGAAGGGAGAGTTCAAATGCAGTAGAGTCGACCTAGGTTTGACGGAGATTCTCTGAAAAAATACTTTTAGCACATACACGGCAAAAGTCCATTTGTGCACGTGAAGCCCCTCCACCTTTTTTAGAAAGATGCCTTTTTCTTTCAGCCACAATCTGTTTCTGTCTTCATTTGTTGTCGTCATTTCAGCCTCTGTCTGAAATCAGACTTTTGTGCTCAGAGCCACGTACCGTGGTAGATGACAGCTTTTCAGTGAAGCGTGCTTCTTCCTGGCAAAAACATTGGGCTCGCTTTTTCACAAAGAGCTTCACATCACACATATGAGATGTTGGCAGCGAGTAGTCAGACAACATTTCCTGCTGTTAATCTGCTAAGGATTCAGGTCACTAAGCCAATGTGTGCCAAACGAATGCAGAAAAGGAAGCCCTCGGGAAGAGCAATGCTTGAAAGAGACACAGACTTAAACCTGAATCTTGTAAAAGAACCACAGGGCCTAATTCAGAATGACGCGGGACTTTGTGAAATTCTTCCTGGGAGAGGAAGGACTTATTTCACCTTTCCAAGACTATTCTCAAAAAAAAAAAAAAAAAAAAAAAAAAATCAAACAAAACCCAAATTGTGATTTATAACTCACTTGGTCAAATAAAGAGCTGTAGGCAATGCAAATGTTGACAGTGAAAACACAACTTTTAACAATATACATTTAACGAGTATGAATTTGTAGAACGGCCACTTTTCAGTCCTATAAGGCACTGATGATCAAAACCATGTAATAACAGTCAGTGCTTTAAACAAATAAGTCTTAAGTGAACCAGTGTCCATCAACTGTTTCCTCTTATTAACGGGACAAGGCTGTGAGTAAGCACACAGAGGAAGGATTTCAGGGTTATTACGTAAACTACTCACATAATTAAAAAATGTAATTATATCATCTCGCTAGTTAAAATAGAGGTTTTAAATTAAAATAATTGTAAAACCTATGAAAGACCTATCATGAAAACATAAATAAATGGCAAAAAAATAGGACAGGTGATGACACTTTCAATGATACTTAGGGTCAGTCTGGCCTTCATTGAAAGCATATCATATTTTGGATTAGTATTTAAAATACAGTAGCTGGGGGGAAAAAGCCTTTGTAATCATCTAACTTTCTGATTCTACTTACATGTTCTCCAGCTTTGTCGGACACGTGCAATAGCCCGTGTGGACCACCTGGGGTACCAGCAGGTCTACACGTCCAAGGTTGGGATTGCTTTTGGACCTCACTGTCTCTATCGGGGGCATCCTGGTTTAATGCTCCTGAGCTTGCAATCCTGAAAAGCCTGCATTAATCCTCTCGGCCCAGCACTTCCCACACCTGGGAGTGGGGGTGGGAGGAGCCTGCAAGCCCTGTAAAGAAGCGAGGCCCAGGCCTCATTCTAGAACCAGACCAGACTCGTCCCCTTGGGTCAGCACGAGGTCCCCTCACTGCAGCCGTCCCAAGAGCTCATTTAACCTTGAGAGAATGTTAGTCTCTGCTGACTCCTGAATCTCAGATGGTGATTTGAGTTTTGTGGTTATCATTTATCTTTAAAGCACGAATTGCATTAGCAAATGGCAGTAAATAACAATCACAGAAAAACTGAAATGATTAGGCAAACTGAATCCAGAAGACAAATGGCTTTTAAAGTAGGTACAGCCTTTTGCCCTAACAAACAGCTGTAACGTTCTTTCATTGGCAGGAAAACTTAAAACCGTTCTATTCAAGCAAAAAGTAAAGTACTACACACTCAGATTATTCTGCTTTTTCTTGTGCTCACAAGAACACCACTGTCTTTTCCGGACCTTATCGGTGGTCAGAGTTGAACTGGGAGGTTCGGGGCTGAGGGACTTTGGGAAGTTCTTCGGGACTTGAGTGATGCAGCTTCCCCTTCTCTGAAGGTTGAGCCTCTAAGCCAGTCCTGCCTGCTCCCTCCTGGCTTAACAAGGACTGAGGGCAGCAAGATGCCCGCGATCTCAGGGGCTCAGGAGGATGTCAAGTGAAATTCAAAGGAGGCGACCCCGGAGATTTTATCAAATGTATTTTCACTTCTGTCTTTACATTCAAAAACCCTTTGTGAGAATATACCCATGTGGGAAGACCAGAAGTTGGCTATCAGACTCAGCAGTGAGAGCACAGACGGCCCGACTGAGGATGTGGTCAGACTCCATCATCACGGTGAGGGAGGTCCTGCCTCTTTGGCTCCCCCCGCGGTGCGCCCTGGACTGCCCCGACCCCCTACTCCATCACACAACCTTCCTCCAGCCCCTCTCCCTAGGCTTCCTCCTGCCAAAGTCTGCACAAGTCACCTTCACACCCTGGACCCTTCCACCCGCCCAGCCTTCAGATCTCTCCTCAAGCACCTCTTCCTCAGGACTCCACCCCCCGGCCGCCAGGACCAGGTCTCAGAGAACACGTTTTTATATCTTCTACATTGCACTTGTCAGGGTGGCAATTTCACACTGCTTTGTGTTGTGATTTGAGTAATGGTAATGCCAGCCTCTCAGGTAAGCAGTTTTTACCCACAACTGGATTCCCAACACGTACCCCTGTGCCTGGCAGAGAGCAAAATTAATATTTTTTGAAACAGGAAAGAAAATCAAGCAAAATAAATGCATCTGGGGTTTATTTCCTGTTTCAAAGCTCTTCAAAAAACTGCTCTGTTCTTTGAAATTTATTCAGGATCAGTTTATTTATATTTTTCTACCACGTGGGTATAATCTGCTCTGGCCAGATCTGGACTGTTGGATTTTTTTCCTAATTTCTGCAAGAAGACAGTATTTCAATCCCGCAGGTGGTAGACCTACTAGCTTTTTTTTTTTTTTAACATCTTTATTGGAATATAATTGCTTTACAATGTTGTGTTAGTTTCTGCTGTATAACAAAGTGAATCAGCTATATGCATACGTATATCCCCATATCCCCTCCCTCTTGCGTCTCCCTCCCACCCTCCTTATCCCACCCCTCTAGGTGGTCACAAAGCACCGAGCTGATCTCCCTGTGCTATGCAGCTGCTTCCCACTAGCTATCTATTTTACATTTGGTAGTGTATATATGTCAATGTTACTCTCTCACTTCGCCCCAGCTTACCCTTCCCCCTCCCCGTGTCCTCAAGTCCATTCTCTATGTCTGTGTCTTTATTCCTGTCCAGCCCCTAGGTTCACCAGAACCATTTTTTTTTTTTTTTTAGATTCCATACGTATGTGTTAGCATACAGTATTTGTTTTTCTCTTTCTGACTTACTTCACTCTGTATGACAGACTCTAACTCCATCCACCTTACTACAAATAACTTAATTTCGTTTCTTTTTATGGCTGAGTAATATTCCATTGTATATATGTGCCACATCTTCTTTATCCATTCATCTGTCGATGGACACTTAGGTTGCTTCCATGTCCTGGCTATTGTACATAGAACTGCAGTGAATGTTGTGGTACATGACTCTTTTTGAATTATGGTTTTCTCAAGGTATATGCCCAGTAGTGGGATTGCTGGGTCGTATGGTAGTTCTATTTTTAGTTTTTTAAGGAACTTCCGTACTGTTCTCCATAGTGGCTGTATCAATTTACATTCCCACCAACAGTGCAATAGGGTGCCCTTTTCTCCACACCCTCTCCAGCATTTACTGTCTGTAGATTGTTTGATGATGGCCATTCTGACCTGTGTGAGGTGATACCTCATTGTAGTTTTGATTTGCATTTCTCTAATGATTAGTGATGTTGAGTATCCTTTCATGTGTTTGTTGGCAATCTGTATATCTTCTTTGGAGAAATGTCTATTTAGGTCTTCTGCCCATTTTTGGATTGGGTTGTTTGTTTTTTTGATATTGAGCTGCATGAGCTGCTTGTATATTTTGGAGATGAATCCTTGGTCAGTTGCTTCATTTGCAAATATTTTCTCCCATTCTGAGGGTTGCCTTTTCATCTTGTTTATGGTTTCCTTTGCTGTGCAAAATCTTTTAAGTTTCATTAGGTCCCATTTGTTTACTTTTGTTTTTATTTCCATTTCTCTAGGAGGTGGGTCAAAAAGGATCTTGCTGTGATTTATGTCATAGAGTGTTCTGCCCGTGTTTTCCTCTAAGAGTTTTATAGTGTCTGGCCTTACATTTAAGACCTATTAGCTTTTAAAATTCCACCTCAAATGTTGCAGGTTAACTTCCTGATAAATTTCTCAATTTCTCCCAAAGGGCGAATGGTCTTGAGCTGGGGCTTCACTCCATTACTTTCATTTGATACCCGCTCTACCCCTCACGCTGAAATAGAAAAACCCAAGGTGGGTTATGGTTTTTAAGGACCTTCATGACTAAACTGCATGAGATCAGCCTGAACTCCCAGGTACCAGGAGTCCTGCACCTGCTCAGGAAGTCTGTCTGATGAATGTGGAGAGCAGTTGCATGCGTAGGACAGGGATGCGTCCTGGATTCTCCTTTAAAAATTCTTCTTAAAATGCCTGGTTAAGTAGCAGATTGGAGAGTTAACTACTGAGTGTGCAACTGGTCCTGCCACCTAAAAACTTTTCTAAAACTGAAGTCAATATTTTTGTAGGAGTCACAATATTTCATGGGCTTACAGTTAATAATCCTATAAAGGGAATGGATGGACTCATTCACACACCTAGGCACAGACTTTCCTGTGAGGTTACCTGGAAGAGTACAGAGGAACTTATACTGCTCAAGCTTTAAAGTTTTTTCTGAGCTGAAATCATTGAAGTCCTGCTCTGTCCACAGTGTCGGGGTCCTGGGCATCCTTTGTCTCCACACTGGCCTAGATCCAAATGTCTGAGGTGTGTCTTAACTTCATCCTCAGGCATTCTGGTGGCCATGTCCTTGGAGAAGGTGGCTGATGGTCTTTCTGTGAACACGCTTGTCAAGCCCTCACCTCTTCTGAGATATCAGTAGCATCCTTAGTTCTGCTGTTAAAAAATATAGTTCTCCACTGAGCTGGCAACGCAGAAAGCTGCACATCTCAGATACTTAAAGAGAAGCATTATCTCCAACCGGCAAATCATTACTTAGCGCTTCTTAAAGGTCTGACTGAGAGAATCAACAACCACTGACACTTTCCTGACGGCTATTCATAATCTCCTAGAAGAAGCTGACAGAGAGGCTTCTCTCAAACGATGGGACCCCGAATGAAAATGCTTCTAGCCAGCAAGTGGGGTGCTTTTACTGTGTGGACACTGTGAGGTGAGCGCTCTGAACACACGTTTTATGGGTTCATCTCTTTCCGGCTTCTTCCTCTCATGTTCTCTTGGTCCTGCTTTCTGCTTATTTATTTTCTTCTCATTATAATGTGTATTTCTGTAAAAACACCTTAAATCCTTGTTAGAACATGGCTGGGTATACATCGTAGAAGCCCCAAGTTAAAATAAAATGTATTTTTGAAACAAAGTACCTTTACAATTTGGATGGGTTTTTTTTCCCTATGACTACGACTTCTTGACCTAGTACTATTAAGGAAGCTCAGCAAGACCTGATACTCCTGGCGGTGCCTTTTTTTTTTTTTTTAAAGGAATAACTGGAGATATGAACCGAAGCATTTTGCTTGGGGTAGTCCTTGAAAACTATCCCGTGTGCTTTACAAGTTCAGTACAGGGGCATTTCCCTAAAGAACGTGGTGGCTTTTTCAGTGACTCTATTTGCTGTCACCATGGCATTCCATAAGAAATAACAAGTCTCTTTATTCCTTCCAGTTTCCCAAACACCATCCTAAGAACCAATCCTTGTGCTGGCCGTATGTCCGCATACCATCGCTCATGCCTACACGCAGCCGCGGGGCGAATGAGGTGCATTTCGAAGTGTAAATATGACTTCGAGATCAGAATTTCTTTCACCCGCATTAGAAAATGGCTCCAAATGTGCATACCAGTTAAACACAGATGTCTGTCACATGTCCGACACAGCAAAGATGTCTCGTTTGTCAATGAGAAGAAACCCCCACTGATCAAAGCCTTTCATGAATTAATACCTAACCCGGCCATTTAAAATTGCCATTTGTAGAGACATCCTGGACCCGAACTGCAGGAAACAGTCACTAGGCAACACTAACAAAATAGATCGGTCTTGGCAGGAGAAACAAAAGGAAGACCCAATATCCATTTATCTAGAAAGAAAATATCCACAATAGTCATCTGACAAGGGAAATCGCACCAGGTTATAAGAAGCTAATGTTCTTGATGGAAGTGTGATGTGTTCCAACAAAAAGATCCCATAACTTAGAATCCGAGACCTCTTCTAGAAGAAACAAATAAAAACTTGAAAGTGTTCTGGCTGGTCAATACAACCCACAAAATTGAAGAGGAAAAGAGTCCGTGGCTTTTTTTTTTTTTTTTTTTTAAATTTATTATTTATGGCTGTGTTGGGTCTTCGTTTCTGTGCGAGGGCCCTCTCCAGTTGCGGCAAGTGGGGGCCACTCTTCATCGCGGTGCGCGGGCCTCTCACTATCGCGGCCTCTCTTGTTGCGGAGCACAAGCTCCAGACGCACAGGCTCAGTAATTGTGGCTCACGGGCCCAGCCGCTCCGCGGCATGTGGGATCTTCCCAGACCAGGGCTCGAACCCGTGTCCCCTGCATTAGCAGGCAGACTCTGAACCACTGCGCCACCAGGGAAGCCCCGAGTCCGTGGCTTTTTGGCCGTCAAGAGAGGGAACCCGGGACTCAGCACCAGATGCCCTTCGGCCCTGGACCAGGAGGAGGCGAGGACGGGAAGGGGGTGGTATTTCCTGAATGAACAGCAAGGTGTGACCACAGCTCCCGAACTGGAAAACTGCGGGCGTCTATGTATGGGGGGGGGGGGGGCGTATTTTTTTCTAATTTGAGATTAAAACGTTCAAGAGAACTTTCTGAATAACACCACCCCTTCACAGTTACTTAAAGATCACAATGACACAGCGTGCTAATGTAAAACTAGTCCTAACGGTCTTCTTACATTGTTCCAAGAAACAGGGATCAGTCGTTCCTTCCAGGAAATATAATGTTACAGTTCTTAACACTTTGTATAACTGAAATTCTAATGTACAAAAGACAGCAAAAAGCCCAATTAAGGAAATAAAAGGAAGGATAGAATGGATAAAGAAGATGTGGCACATATATACAATGGAATATTACTCAGCCATAAAAAGAAACGAAATGGAGTTATTTGTAGTGAGGTGGATGGAGTTGGAGTCTGTCATACAGAGTGAAGTAACTCAGAAAGAGAAAAACAAATACAGTATGCTAACACATATATATGGAATCTAAGGGGAAAAAAAAAAAGGTCATGAAGAACCTAGTGGTAAGATGGGAATAAAGACACAGACCTACTAGAGAATGGACTTGAGGATATGGGGAGGGGGAAGGGTAAGCTGTGACAAAGTGAGAGAGTGGCATGGACATATATACACTACCAAATGTAAAATAGATAGCTAGTGGGAAGCAGCCGCATAGCACAGGGAGATCAGCTCGGTGCTCTGTGATCACCTAGAGGGGTGGGATAGGGAGGGTGGGAGGGAGGGAGATGCAAGAGGGAAGAGATATGGGAACATATGTATATGTATAACTGATTCACTTTGTTGTAGAGCAGAAACTGACACACCATTGCAAAGCAATTATACTCCAATAAAGATGTTAAAAATAAATAAATAAAAAATAAAAAATAAAATACCCAAGAAATTTTTGACCAGGAAAAAAAAAAAAAAAGAAATAAAAGGGCGGCACAAGAATCCATCACAATGAATGACACTAAGTTATTTCTCGGTGGACAGCACCTGGGGCGATCCCCGGCCTCCTGTTTTCTACATTCAGTAGTGCCATGCCTTGATGGCAGTTAGAAAGTGATACTGGGAACGCTGGCCTATGTAGATTCTCTCTTGGATCTGTTTGAAGGAGACCCACTTGACCATAATCACTGCTGTAATGTCCCCATGGGGTCAGGCACGCCCGGTTCCTAAGCTGGGGGTACGGCCCAAAAGGGCAGGGGTTGGGTGTATGAGAAAAGCTGGGGATGGGGTGAGGGGACACGGGACAAGGCATTCCCCACCCCAACTCTAAACATCAGTGTTGCCCAGAGCTCTGCTGTTAATGCTCTTCCCACTCATTCACTGGCCGTCTGCACGATCTCATTCACTCGTGCATGTGAATGAGTGTGAGAGATATTGGCTCCCACAGAGCCTACCAGCCTGACTTCTCTTCCAAAGGCCGAACAATGTATCCAATTGCAACAGTACATTGCTACTTTCATATTCCAAGCACCCTAAATTCAGTAGGTTTAAATTAGATTCACTATCTTCCCCCACAAACTTTTCTTCTTATACTGTATTCTATAAATGTGGATGCCATTATCAGTTACTGTCTCTTCCACTACCCACATCCCTGCCCACCCATCCAATTAATCAAGTTTGCTCATTTTCAGGATAGTTCTTTAAAATCCATTCTCTTCCCTCTGTCCCACTTGCCGCCGTCTTGGTTCTGGTCCTCAGCATCTCTTGGCTGGTTCATTGTGATGCAGCCAGTTTCAAGACTCTTCCTCCTCAGTTTCTCTTTAATAGAAGTACATTTTCAAAACACAAATGGCCAAATAGCTCCCCTCAGAAGCAGCCCATCACCTATTGTGATTTCTCATCTCCCTGGTGTACACGCCCCACATGATCCCTGGGACTGCGGAGAGAGTGGATCTTACTTTAATCTAATGATTAGGTTACATTGGCTGGCACAGCTGACCTTATGATAGGGACATTATCCAGGTAGGCCTGACCTAATCAGGCCTGAGCCCTTAAAAGCGGAGAGTTTTCTCCAGCTCATAGCAGAAGTGGGGTGGGCAGAGAGATCTGAACGTAGAGGGCTCTAAGGTGAGTGACGTTCTCTGTTGCCAAGATGGAGGGAGACTCACAGACCGGACAGCCAACTCAGGAGCCCCAAGTGGTCCCCAGCTGACAGCCACCAAGACAGGGGGACCTCAGTCCTACAACCAGGAGGAAATACATTCTACCAACAGCATCAAAAAGCATGAAGATGCATCTTTCCCTAGACCAGCCTCCAGACGAAGATGTAACCAGTGCACAACATGATTCCTGCTCTATAAGACCCTGAGCAGAGCACTAGCCAAAAGATGTGAGATGATAAATACAATGTTGTTTTAAGTCTCTAAGTTTATGGTAATTTGTTACACAGCAGTAGAAAACCAACATATACAAACAATACCCAACCTTGTTAGCAGGTCAAGCCCATCCTCCGTCATGGGCCCCCTTGGTCTTCCTTTCCAGCCTCAGCTGCTCCTGACATTTCAAATTCTCCCTGTGTGCTTTTCACATCTCCTTATGTGCCCAAATTCTAAACAGAATTATGTAACTATCCTGAGTGTAATTAGAATTATTCTGGAAATATAAAAATAAGTAAATAAAATAAGGGAATGCCGCTTGACTTAAATATCACTGCAGGGAAAGTCAGCCAACATATTCTAATAATAAATATCTATCTGCCAAAAAGTGATTGGACACGTGCTTACCATTTTTAACAGCATGAACCACTGTTGAGGAATCTTTGCTTGTAAGGAAGTATTTACAGACAGCTAAAGCTCTGGAGTCATGCTTTTTATACATCAGCCCTATCTCAAAACCTAGGTCCTAAAAAAGAAAGAAGAATCCAAGAAACGTGCCTCAAACAGCCACTCCCAATTTCTTCAGGCAAGAAAGTTCTCTACAATAGCAGAGGATCCGTCCCAGCATGAAATGGAAGTGAGTTGCGTAGATTTCCAACTCTTTCCTTTTTCTGAGTGGCTCCTATTGTGCCCCTAGTTATTTTATTAAAACCCAGCACATCACAAAACTCCTAATAGGGTAAGAGTCAAAGACTCCCCTATTCTCTACTTGCTACACAAGGGCAAATAGAGGATGACCTGCATTTTGTAAGACACTTAAAACCGAATAGTAAAGAAGCCTCTTCGAATACACTACTCAGACCTGCTATGAAAGAAACCGGAAAATACAAAGAATCAAGGCTTCGTGGAACTAGAAAGACAATTAAGGGACTTCTGAAGGGAACGAGCGTGAAGGAAGAGCGGTGTGACCTCATCAGACCCCTTCTCTAACACTTTCCTACACACCTCGAGGAGTTCATCACCGAAGCCAAGGACCGCTGCCTCCTCACTCACCATGAAGTGGGGGTCCGCTCAGGAAAAGAAGCTAGCACTGAAAGCCAGAAATGGGGTGTGTATAATTATTTTCAGAACATATTCAGGCTTGTTAAACACCTACTGATTCTGACACAACAGCAACAGACCCTTAGCTGCATCTTCTGTCTGATCTCAGCAGGTGTAAGCCGGACAGTGTGAGAAAAGCAAATTTCCTGTTTTCTAGGTCAGTGTCTTAGTCCTAACAAGCTTCTAGGTAAATGGGTGTTAAATCTTAAACACAAGCACAGTTACCTCCTGTTCCTATTTAATACGATCATTCAGCATTTCCCAAACTGTCAGAAGAATGATTAGCTGATATGGAAACACTGATAATATTCTCTCCAGGTTGGGGAAAAAAACCCTAGAAAGGGAGAGTCAAGATGAACTTCACTTTCTTGCATTTAAGAAATACTTTCCAGTGTCTAATATACTATTAGGTGATAAGAGGAAATCTCTATAAACAGTGTGGAGGCTATGATCCTGTGGTTTTGTTGTTGTTGTTGAAAAGACTTAACATTTTTAGAGCAGTTTTAGGTTTGCAGCAAAATTGAGGGGAAGGTACTGCGATTTCCCACATACCCCCGGCTCACACATATACCCATGCCCAGCCTCCCCCATCATCAACGTCCCCCACCAGGTACATTTATTACCATTAATGAACTTACACTGACACATAACACACCCTAAGCTCCTAGTCTGCATTACAGTTCACCCTTGGTGTTGTACATTCCATGGGCATGGACAAATGTATAGTAACATCATTAGATCGCCAGTATCCTACAGAGAATTTGCACTGCCTGAAACGTGCTCTGTGCTCAACCAATCCATCCCTCCCTCCTCCGACCCAACCCCTGGCAACCACTCATCTTTTTACTGTCTCCATGGTTTTGCCTTTTCCAGAATGTCCCAGAGTAGATGGCATCATACAGTATGTAGCCTTTTTCAGATTGGCTTCTTTCACTTAGCAACATGCATTTAAGGTTCCTCCACATCTTTTCATGGCTTCATAGCTCACTTCTTTATAGTGCTGAATACTATTCCATTGTCTGGGTTCTAACACAGTTTATTGATCCATTTACCTACTGAAGGATAAAAGCAAACCTCTAAAATGTATGAAGCTATGACTCTGTTTTTATGTTAAAAACCTACCACTCTCTATACAGAGTCTTTTATATTTATATTCTTAGAGACAAGGCCTAGAAGGATCTGCCTTATGCTTTATAGCGTGCAAGTTCCATAAGGTTAGGGAGCCTTTCAAATTAGCCAGTCACTGTAGGTCCAGCAGGGTTCCTGGAACCTGTAAGCACTCTCTCTTCCACTCAAAACAAGTGAACTCTAGTTTACAGGTGAGAAAACAGAACACTTTAGAGGACGAATAGCTTACAAACAAATGGCAAACCAAGATGCCACCCAGGCTGGCGCTACTATCGCATACCGCCTCCCACAGTTTAATATTCTTAGACTCAAAATTCAATTCTTGGGCTTCCCTGGTGGCACAGTGGTTAAGAACCCGCCTGCCAATGCAGGAGACAAGGGTTCGAGCCCTGGTCCGGGAGGATCCCACATGCCGCGGAGCAGCTAAGCCCGTGCGCCACAACTACTGAGCCTGCGCTCTAGAGCCCGCGAGCCACAGCTACTGAGCCCACGTGACACAACTATCGAAGCGCGCGCGCCTAGAGCCCATGCTCCGCAACGAGAAGCCGCCACAGTGAGAAGCCCGCGCACCTCAATGAAGAGTAGGCCCCGCTCGCCGCAACGAAGACCCAACACAGCCAAAAATAAATAAATAAAAGAAAGAAATTAAAAAAAAATTTTTTTTTAATTCAATTTTTTAGAGAGTCAATTGAGAAAACTTATTCTACTGTACAACAACTCTCTGGTCTGCTCTGATTCGTGATACCTTGCTATATATTCAATTATTAAGACATTCGTGATACCCTGCTATATATTCAGTTATTAAGTACATTATGAGTTTCATAAACACATTTGTAAAAGCCTGGGTGTGAGTGATCCTTTTTACTAAAACACTACATGCCGGTTCCACTGCTGGATGAAGGGATTCAAACTAAAATTAGAGTTCAGCATTTCCACCATTCTGTCTTTCATGGACGTATTTCGAGCAGTGCAGCATATTTCGAGCAGTGCAGCATAAAAACTGACAGGGCAAGGACCTAGTGTATAGCACAGCGAACTACATTCAATATCTTGTAATAACCTATAATGGAAAAGAATCTAAAAAACAATGTATATACATATATATCAATACATGTATAAGTGAATCACTCTGCTGTATGCCTGAAACTAACACATTATAAAGCAACAATATTTCAATAAAAATTCAAAAAGAAACTGACAGAACAAGTGTCTTAGCAGAAGTCCCCAGCTATTTAAGAAAGTTAAAATTTGACACAGCTGTATCCAATTTTTAAATTAATTTTGAATTTTTAAATGGCCCTCTGTTTACTGGAGCAACTATAGATGCTCTGAGCATGTCTGTCTGATACAGAAACCTTGAGAGAATCAGTAAATGGAAAATATAAAACCTTGGCAAGAATGATTAATAATACCTTTTCCATGTATCGATGGCCCCAAAGGAAGCTTGCGTTTAAAGCTAATACACTATTAGCCTCGAAATAAGTGCCCAGACTGGCCAAGGTAATTTATTAGTTTATTGCCAATAAATGTCAGGCATGGCATATGTGTTACTAACAAAAAAGCAGGGAAGGAAGCTCTTCAATTTCACTAGGTAACATTTTAGCAGAGCTTTTCCCTCTCCGTATTTCCTCATTGACTTCCCCATCTCCTATTGTTTATTTGCCATATCCAGACAGCAAGAAGACTGGACTGAAATATCACTAGGATGGATTTTCCCTTCTTCCTTTGCTATAGAAATTAACATGATCATAGGAATACCACAAAAGGTATTCATGAGTGCAGTTGAATATCTCCTTTTAAGTTACAACAGTTTTCAAACTAAGAACTCCGTATTCACCTCCTTTCTTGTGCCAATCAGAAGCTGGACCATAAGGCGTAGGTGGCAGCTAAATCCTGACACTAACTGCTGCCTGTGTGCGCTTCCCTTTTAAACCAGATCAGCTGGTGTGTGGATGCCAGTAAGTGTGTGCAAGCTGATTCTCTGTAACTATTTCACCGTGTCCCTGTAACAGGGCCTGCAACATCACACTGTCCTCCAGGCTTCCTGAAACTACCTCTGTATTTTGTTGGAATGTGTGTGTACACACACACCACGTACACATTTTGCAGGACTGAACTAGAGTTCACGCCCTCCTCCGACCCTAAGAACCTGTGATTCCACAAGACTTCAGCTCTGTAGTCAAAGAGGTCATGGGCGCTGTTCGCAGGTGGCGGAATTTTGAGACAAGGTCAAAGACACCCGCCTCTGAAATTGAAGGTAACAACAATAAAAAAGGTAATATCAAATTCAAGAGATGATCCACCACGTAGAAATCTTCTCAGGTTATTAACTAACTTTGAAAAGATTTTCTCATCTTGTAGCTGATACCAGTGGTCTTCTTCCTAAACTTCCTGCAGAGCCAAGACTACGCCTGTGAAAAGAAAGGCATTTATTTAAATACTAACTAAAGGGAGATGCTATTATCTTGAAAATTATAACCTGTCTTTCACGGGGGAAATGCTGTAATTATGAAATGAACTGGCAATTGATCAGGAAAATTAGAAAAAAAAAAAAATCACTGGTGAAAACTGTTTCTCTCCAGAAGGCATGGAGACTATGGTCCCAGTTCACACTTGCCTTTCCACTTCGAGCAGGATGGTGTTAACAGCTGTACAACTTGCTTCAAGTCATTCTACGTTAAGGCAGAGAGGGGAGTCGAGCCTGGAACTCTGTTCCCTTCCCCACTTTGAAGAGCTTCTGCATGATACCTCCGCAGCTGTTTTCCCCTTCTTACTCAAAATATTGTTGTTTTTCTACTCTTCGTAGAGTATCTTTTTTTTTTTTTTTAATTGAAGTATAGTTGATTTACAGTGTTGTGTTAGTTTCTGGCGTACAGCAAAGTGATTCAGTTACGTGTATATAGACATACACACACACATATATATATATATATATAAACATATATATTCTTTTCCAGGTTCTTTTCCATTATAGGCTATTACAAGATATTGAATATAGTTCTCCGTGCTAAACAGTAGGTCCTTGTTGGTTATCTATTTTTTATATAGTAGTGTGTATATTTTAATCCCAAACTCCTAATTTATCCCTCCCCCCTTTCCCCTTTGGTAACCATAAGTTTGTTTTCTATGTCTGTGATTCTCTCTCTGCTTTGTAAATAAGTTCATTTGTATCATTTTTTTTAGATTCCACAAATAAGTGATATTATATATTTGTCTTTGTCTGACTTACTTCACTTAGTATGATAATCTCTAGGTCCATCCATGTTGCTGCAAATGGCATCATTTCATTTTTTTTTTATGGCTGAGTAAGTATTCCTTTGTATATACATACCATATCTTCTTTATCCATTCATCTGTCGATGGACACTTAGGTTGTTTCCATGTCTTGGCTGTTATAAACAGCACTTCTATGAACATAAGGGTGCATGTATCTCACAGAGTATCTTATTTCATGATAGTACAGCCAAAAGCAAAGCCTTGGCAATCGTTTTGAGAAATTAGCTTTAAGAAGTCTTGAGAAGGTAACATCCTTTCCATTGACTCAATCTGTCTCCTGGATAAGATCTGCCCATAACCTCAGGGCCCTTTTGTTTCCAGGGGGGAGGCCTAATTACACCACTTCAGGCCAGAGTCAAGTTGCCCCATTTATTAAAAAGGAGAGCCCCTTTAGCATGTCTGCTTCCAGCTGCCAGCAGAGGGGAGGGGAGGGGAGGAGAGAGAAGGAGGTAGGGGTGAAGGGGGGGGAAGAAGGAAAGGAGATGAGAAAGTGAACAGAGGAGGAAGGCCAGTGTGGCCTCACTTCCTGCTCCTTACCCCCGAACTACATGCATAACTAATATAAAAACATAAAGCAGAACTTGAAAGTTTCATCCCATAATTTAGAAAAACTGGTCCATTTGATATCAAATGCTTACAGAATTAAAACTAAAGTAGATATTTAAATACATTATTAAATAATTTGAAAAGCAGATCTTTCTCCTTCTATTTCTCTTTGTGTCCTACTATTTCACAAGTCCATGCTGGCAGTAAATACTGTATATTTCGGTTTGTTCTGTCTGCTGCTACAGACTTTGGATGTTTTGATGCCCCCAGTAAAGAGCGTTCTGGAGCAGAGGGTAGGAGATCTGGGTTCTAGCCCTTCTCGGCCCCTTCTGGGCTGTGTGTCCTCTGGCACACCATGAACTGCTCTGGGCCTATTTCTTCTTCAGTGAAATGAGATAGGAGACAAAGTTATCTCCAATGTCCCTTCCAGATCTAAGACTGTAGACCCTATGAGGAAGACAATGCCCTATCTAAGCCTGAAGTCTTTGTCTCTCTTGGTTTTCAGTGCCTGGAACGTAACAGGCATTCAAGAAATACTTTATATCAAAGCCTCTGCAAAATTAGTAAAACTCCTTGGCATCTGTTTGCACACGGTGTGATGTTAGTTCTAGGGACTGGAACCGTTGTAAACAAGAAAAAAGAAGGCTCATTGAGACAAATCATCATTAAAACTCGAATGATGCGCTCCCTTGTTAAAAACTATTTCGGTGCCTGCCACGTACAGATTGATCAATGTCCTCTAGAAAATACAGAGATCTGAATGAGGTGCCTGGTGGAGACAACACCTTAAGAGATTTTTGGAAGCTGTAATAAAGGTCCAGTTCTAGGAAGGAGGCTGAAGAAGCTCACTGGTGGCAGAGACTCCTGTCCGGCTTGGCCCTGTGTGAATGCGAGGCTGTGGTCGCTATGTGAGGGATCGGTTGCCATCCTCCAAGCTGGGCAATGAGAAATGCCTTGGATTAAAGCAGGGCAGAACTTCCCTTGCTTCTGGGGCTATGGCTGAGTTAGAGTGGACATGAGCTGGCGCCTGGCATGTGAAGCAGAACGGTGCCAGGCAGGATGACGCTGATTAGGAACTCAGGAGCAGGGTTTCGGTCCTTCGCACCTAAGAATGGCACTTGGAGTAACACGTATTCTTTTTTTTCCCCCAAGATCAGGAACAAAACAAGGATGCCTACTCTTGCCACTTTTATTCAACATAGTTTTGGAAGTCCTAGCCACAGCAATGAGAGAAGAAAAAAGAAATAAAAGGAATCCAAATTGGAAAAGAAGAAATAAAACCGTCACTGAGTGCAGATGACATGATGCTACAGACAGAAAATCCTAAAGACGCCACCAGAAAACTACTAAAGCTCATAAGTGAATTTGGTAAAGTTGCTGGACACAAAACTAATATACAGAAATCTGTTACATTTCCATACACTAACAGGTATTCTGTCTTTTATATGCTCTTTCCCCAAACCTCAAGTTAAGCCTGAACCCAGGTGTGCTAAGGAGACATATTTCTGGAGAAGCAGCCACGAGAGAGCAGGACCCTCCTCCGCTGAGCCCAGGGGAAGGTGTCAGTGGCTGATCCATCATCGCCTAAGGCCACAAACAGAGTAAGGGAATTTAAAAGATTTTTTTCTAGCGCACATGTGAAAACTCTCAGAGGGGGAAGATGCTGAAGGAGGCAAATTTTAAGCAAGTCAACTAGATATAAAAATATCAAGTAAAACCTCAAAGTTTAATCGCACAGTGTTGAGAACTAGAAAACTTGGATTGTTCTTAAACCTGGAAGATTGCCTTCTTCACCAAATAGGTAATGAATACCTACTATGTGAAAGTCAACCACCATGTTATACGAAGGACAAAGATAAATAAGACACTGCACGCTGGAACAGGTTAAACTACGCATGCACATTTCGCTTACGAAGCCCCTCTGCCTGAACGCAGAGCACGGAAGTTCATTTCATCAAATCAGCAACACAAAGTAGTTGCAAAATACAACGAGAAAGTTAAGAGTTAAGGGAACAGCGGAGTGAAAAAGCAAACCTGGGGTTTTGGCACTGCATGTCAGAATAGTAACACCTGGAAAACAAATCTCCCTTCGGGCCTTCGCTCCATCTGACAACTGAGAGTGAAGTCAAAAAGAACTCCCCAGGGATTATTACCTTTGATAAACAATCACCCCAGTGTGCACAGGCACTCAGGTTCAAATTCACTCAGCTTCCAAAACACAACCCACGGTATGGTGATATGCCCCAGGGTTTTACTAGTTTTATTTCTCGACAAATATACTTGTTTTTAACCTTCGTACTATGTAGGGTGTTTACTAGACCATGCCTGCACTCATGAGGGATTATCAGTCTGTTACTTTTTGAAAATGAAAACCAGGAGAAAAGTTTTAACAATTTTAGTAAAAGGGTTTGTTTTTCTTAATCAAACCTTCACAAGGTCATTATCTGAACACCTTGGGAAGGCTGAACATTGACTATGTCAGGTAAATAAGCAGGTGCCTGTTTACTGTCCTCGTGTGTAACTGTTCCTATGTTGCACCAAAGAGTCATCACACAAGGAAACCGAGTTAATTAAAGCCCTGCCATGGTCGGGAGTCCCTGGGGGCACTGATCTTCAGGCAGGAAAGCTGCTGCTGCAGGACTGGGCCACTTGGTTACAGCACGTGGCAGATGGTCTGATGTAGTAAAGACATACAGTTGAGCAGAGACCCACTGAGAGGTTAAATCGTAATTTATACGATTACACAGAATCAAAACCTCTGACTTATGTAGTTATTGAAAGAACAATACTTGCAATAACAATAAAAATTCTTATTTTTAATTTTTTACAATTACTATTTCTTATAATCCATGAAAGGCAATAGGTGTTCTATTCAACTTTCTGGATTATGGCAATTCTATTTGCTGTCTAGTCAAGAACTTCTAAAGGGATCGTAAGGCATTTTAATCATGTAACCTAGAGAAGCTGGAAAATTCAGACACTGATTTTGTTTTTCTAACCAAATCCCAGTTAGTGGAATACATGAAACAGAAGTATGACTTGAAACGCTAATTGAATCACGGGCAAGACAGAGCATTTAGAGATTTTTTTAAACAGTCCCTTCCTGACCAGCAGTCAGAAGGTGACAAAAGCACATTTAGGGGACGGAGTGCAATAAATTCCCTTCTCCTCTCTGGCCCCTTGGAAGCACCTCTGGGTGGTATCAAGAAGTGCTTGTTGGAGTGAACGCCACCGTTTCTCTGATTCCGGCAGGATCTGAATGGTACTCAGTCATGGAGCCCATCAACCAGCAGGCCTCTGGACACAGCCAAACCTTGGGGAGGAGGTGGGACAGGCTTTTAAGGTTTTACTGCTGCACGTGGGTAGCTTTTAGATTTGCCCCAATCTGGATGCAAGGGTCTCTCCAGCGTGGCTGAGTCACTGGCACTTCCCCTGGAGTTCCAGGCCCGCGTGGGGTTACCTGGGGCTCAGAAGCACTGAGTCTCACTCACTACTAAATCAGCAACGTGTGGAGCTCAGGAGAGAGAGCCCAGGTCCCCGCACACAGAGGAACACGGTGGAGCCTTGTGAGAAACACCTGCAAGGTCCACCTTCCGTCTCTTTTGCAGTTATGCTCAAGCCTCCTCCACTGGTCAGGTTTCTTGTGGAGAACAGACCAAACTACACCCAAAAATGGCTTAAGATGTTTCTATGTGCAGCACACACCTATATTAGGAAATATGGACTCAAATGTCAAACCTTGTCTGACTTATTTTCCTAAAACCATATCAGACTAGATACGAACGAAACATTTCTAACTGGACGGTCATCAGGAAGTTCATCCTACTCTAATCAGAGGCAGATGAGTCCAGGAACCCAGAAGTAACGGGGACTGAAATAAACGTGAAATAAACATGATAAGCACTGCTTCCGCTGCTGTGAAGGGGGTACTTTTGTTTATTTTCTCTTTTAAAATTCATGTTCAAGAAATAAACAGCAAGGATGATGACAAACTGGCCATAGGAAGTAGCCTGCATTTTCTAATAGTCCAGTAAAAATGACAAGAAGGGAACGGCAGTATTAGCGATTATGCTGGCGTATGTGACAATCCGGTAGCCTGCAAACATTGCCCAAACGTGTATATCAAATTACTTATTGTAAGGCCCTTTCTTGTATTTTACTCATAGTAAGATCTTTTTTCTTTTTTTAATTAATTAATTAATTTAATTTATTTTTGGCTGCGTTGGGTCTTCATTGCCACGCGCGGGCTTTCTCTAAGCTGCGGCGAGTAGGGGCTACTCTTTGTTGTGGTGTGGGGCTTCTCATTGCGGTGGCTTCTCTTGTTGCGGAGCACGGGCTCTAGGCTCGTGGGCTTCAGTAGTTGTGGCACGCGGGTTTCAGTAGTTGTGCCTCGTGGGCTCTAGGGCGCAGGCTCAGTAGTTTTGGCGCACGGGCTTAGTTGCTCCGAGGCATGTGGGATCTTCCTGGACCAGGGCTTGAACCCGTGTCCCCTGCATTGGCAGGCGGATTCTTAACCACTGTGCCACCAGGAACGTCCCGTAAGATCTTTTTATATTTTAGATAATCAAGACTAAGAGTTTGAAAAAAAATTACTGAGAAAAACATCTCTCAAATGGAAAAACACTGAATGCCACAATGATCTAAGCCTATTGCTAGAGGGAAATTCGAGAACTCCAGGACAATCGGTAAGGGCCTCCCATCAGAACACTGGGGGCGGGAATTGCAGACTTAATCAGTGTCCAGTCACTGCTCTCAGAAGGCAACTGCTTCTTGTGTCTTGCTTTTCAGGGTTCTGGCTTTCTACCGCTGTAGCACTGCTGGGCAAGGGGAAATGCTACCTTGTGCTTTCAAAAGAAAAGAGAACTATAATGAAGGCATAAAATAAGCCACAGGGGAATAACAGCTAGGCATAGAGAGTTCACTAAAATAAAATGCCTTTTTTGATGCCTTATTCAATGCAACAAATTTTATGCCTGTTATTGTCTCCTGCATCCTGTTTGCAATTCACAACCGCACGTGTTGGGGGCAGGGGTCGTGGAGGCCGTCCTGCTTCTTCATTCAGAGCTTGGTGCCTCTTCCCTCCGTGATCTTAGAGCAGGAAGGGGCACGAGAAGCCACTGGGTCTGAGATTACACCCAGGAGCTGCTGGTTACCAGACATGCACCTGTGCTTTCTGCTGGAATCCCAACAGCAGAGCACACGTCATCACGAGGTTGACAATGACCACTTTAAAACTTTCTTTTTCTGCTTATTTAAAATTTGACTTCCTGTAACTTCTTCCTAAGTTTTACTTCCTATACGTTAAAAAATGTGATGACATTCAATGACAACCTTTCCAAGTAACCGGAAGCAGCTATCCTGTCTCCTCCTAATCGTTTTTCCATCTTCAACACATTCTTTCTCGAATCATTCCACATGGGAAGGTTTCAAACTACTCACCATCCTGTAATTCTCTCCTGAATAAGCTTAAGTCGGAGTTCACTGCTATTATCGTTGTTAAACTGGTACCATTTATCAAGACTCTGCTACACCCCAGAAAGTGTACATCAGTTATCTGCTTTAATCTTCTCAATAATGCCTTATTTCACCCCTATTTTCCTGGTGAGGAAAATGAGGTTCAGAAGATCTAAGAAGTTCCTTGAAATCACTCCCCAGGTCTGGCGGCTCTGGAGCATGTGTATCACATGTGAATTACACAAATGGGACCTCCCAGCAGGGGAACGGGGACGACTCACTGCCTTCCACAAACTAGACACTACACTCCCCGGAAGCAGCCTGGGATTTCGAGAACACTCCTGACAGCCACACTGCACTGCTGGTTCCTGCTGGGTTTGTAATCACCTTAAACCCAAAGATGAGTTTCACCCGAACTGTTAACTAAGTCTGCCTGGCCCTTCCTCCAAGCCTATTTCTGTTTTGCACTTGATCTTTAAAAACAGAGAGAAGTTTTACCTCCCCTCCTGCTAAACGTTATCTTGCTACTTTGCTTTAGTGTCCGCACCATCCATTTAAGAAACCTGGATTCTGACACATGGGCTGTTCCTTACTTCTAAAGCCCTTATCACTTAAAAAAGTTGTTTTTGCGTGTGTGCTGTGCCTTCAACCAAGATTCAGATAACAACTCAGTTTTGAGGAGAGTAAAGGCTGAAGGACACCTTCTCTAGGACAATGTTTTTCAACCTCTGTTTACCTGCTAGACCCCGTGTACCTTGCCAGCAAAGCTTTACTTTTCATAGTTTGTATCTAAAAGCAGAGGCATTTTGTTTTTGTTTTGTTTTGTTTTGTTTGGTGCGTTGGGTCTTCATTGCTGCGCACGGGTTTTCTCTAGTTGCAGCGAGCGGGGGCTACTCTTCGTTGCGGTGCGCGGGCTTCTCACTGCAGTGGCTTCTCTGGTTGAGGAGCATGGGCTCTAGGTGCGCGGGCTTCAGTAGTTGTGGCACACAGGCTCAACAGTTGTGGCTTGTGGGCTCTAGAGCACAGGCTCAGTAGTTGTGGCGCACGGGCTTAGTTGCTCTGTGGCATGTGGGATCTTCCCGGCCCAGGGATTTTGAACCCAGGGGATTCTTAACCACCACGCCACCAGGGAAGTCCAGCATTTTGAATCTGCTTTTTCAACTAGCATCTCATTGCCACCTTGAGAACCACGTCACCGATTCACAGCCCATTTTTCTTATCCAGCTAGTTGGTGACACACAAACCCATTTCACTTTAGCATCTCCATGTTTCTCCATCTTCTCCATGGCTGTCAGGATGTCAGTAGCGGCCACACCTTCTTCTGTTGTGACACTGAGAATATTCCGCTGACAAGGATTTGTGTGTCCCAGAAAAAAAGTTACTCTTAAGAATCTGTCCAATTCATAAAAATACCGTATTATAAAAGAAAATAGCTGATCAACATTGCCATGCCACTCACAGTCTTCACAGTGACATTAAAAGTAACACTGAATGGTACTCAGAGTTAATTACAAACCAAAAATGCTGTACTAAAAAACACAGATTAGCTGGAATGGATTTGAAGCACGGGATACAAAATAAATTTAGCAAAAGGATCAGCATGACGTGCACTGGGTCAGCCCGGAGGCATTTATTCTCCCTACAGGAAACACTATCAACTTTCTTCTAGACTGTTCTTTAGAAAACTCTGGTAGTCGTGACTAGAGGACTGCCAGGGAACCCTATTTATCCCATTATATAAATACAATCAGTAGAAAGACTCGCCTCCAAGTCAAAGGAAAAAAGCTCCTCTTGACTTCGATGAATTTTTCCAGAAGGGAGATCCACACTGGAAAAATGCAACCTCGCTAAAGGTTACAGAAGTGCTTTAAGCTTCATAGTAAAACCCAGGTAAAAGTGTATTACCGGATCTTCTCATTTCCAGAATAAACATCTAAATCAATAATCGAACACCTTGGGCTAAGAAATTAGCCAAAATCAGAGCCAGCGAAATGCAGGAAATGGACCTGTGCATTGCAAACCTCAGAACATATATTTTATTCCCTGTAGTAACCCACTAATATTTGTCAGGTTATAGGATAACAAAAATTCTCTAAATTAATATATGGTAGACTTAATCTCTTTTGATCTAAGAGTTTATCTAAAACTTTTTTTCTACGTCCCTGCAATCTGTAATAATTTGATAACCCACCCCCACCCTAAATGACGTCATCAACATGAAATGGATTTGAATCTTTTGTTCCAAGAAAAGCACTGGTGCATGAGTGCATTATGCAAACTATAAGGAATGAAACGGGGGCTGTAGGCAGAGAAAGAGGAGACAAATGAACGTGGACCATGGGGGATCAGGTGAGCTTGCTGGCTGTGTCTTGAGAAAAGAGAAACGGAAATGTATGACCACACACAGATGTACGCTGGCTGCGGAGCCAGCAGATTCTCAGCACGCCGGGCAGAAGAGGGGACCAGTGGAGGCATGTGGTGGGCGGGGCTGACACAGAGGGATGTGCGGTGCCCACGTAGGACCAAGGGCAAGGGGCTGGAGGCGGGAGAGTAGCTCTCTGAATGAAAATATTCAATCTGAAATGGAATCAACTTGCAAAAAGAGCAAGCTGCTCCCTCCCAGCTGGGGGGAAAAGACGCGGTAGGTGGTGGACGGGGCTGACCTGATTCTCCGGCCAGAGTTCACGCCCTGCCTGTGTCCCCGTGATACCCGGGAGCTCAACAACCATCCATCGCTGCCACTCTCAACAGCCTATGTCGTTCTCACTTGTTAACTTGGTCTGGCCAAACATCTCTGACAAAGGTCATTCACCTGCCCCTTCTCTCAGAAGAATTTTTGTTTTCTTTACAAAAAAACACAGAGGAGCACACCCCTTTACACTCGAGCTGCAGTGCCCACCACCACGTGCATTTTAAAAACGACCCATTCTCCAAGCAAGAAAAGGACATTCACAGTTCAAATCATCCCACCGCTCCTGTATACAGAAATCTACAAGTTTCTACCAATTAACAACTTGGCCATAAGTTATGCAAACAGAAAAGGTAAAATTCATTTCAATGTTAGCACATAGCCAGGATATTAAAGAACACTTGATTTTTAAGGCCTCCAAAATGTTTTTCCTACCATGGAAAGTATTAGAGATTTCTTCTTCTTTTTTTTTAAGAAGACCACATTTTTCTTTTGATTGTAACATTTTGGGGACTTTGTAAGTATTTTCAGTAATTTGATCCTCTGTGAGAGACTTCGGAAATAATTTTGTGTTTAGAAACTGGGTCTGAGTAATTTTCCAGAGTTCTGGAAAAACAAAGAGGCATCTTGTATGCTTTACAGCAATATTTCCTAGCTCTCAATACCTGGGACAAAAAAAAGTTGTAAAATATACATTTACCTCTACATCGCAGGTATATTCTGATCCATCCAGAAGTATCACTTTGCACTGCATGCTTTTAGGCTTTTTGACAATCTTTAATGGAGATCGAGATAGTTTGCTGCTAGATGATTTCTGAGAAAGTTTATCGTCTTCGAATTGCTGATATTCGGGCTGTTTGGAAGGCCCGGCGGCAAACTCCGGGTCCTTGTCAGTGACCTGTGAAGAGCAAACAATGGACAGTTTTCATTGCAAGACAGGAAATAAATATTACATTGCTCAGGCAATAACAGAACACTTTAGAAACAGGCTTTCCTATTTCCTAAAGGATGAGGGATGTCTGAATTAGGATATTAGGAATGGATATACATATACAAATACTTATAATGCTAACAGTTACACCTAAATAACTTTTGCAGTTTAAATGTACCCATAGGGCCTTATTTCAGTTTGACTCAAGGATTTACATTAGAAGTGCTAAGTTCTTAGCAAATGCCATCGAGATTCCACTAAGCAAAGGAGGGTACAAAAATGGGCTGCTGACTTTTTAAAAAGGCATCGGCTTTCACAGACACAGTGAGAAGACTTATGGTTACTGGAGGGGAAAGGGTGGTAGAGGGATAGATTAGGAATTTGGGATTAACGAATATACACTACTATATATAAAACAGATAAACAAGGACCTACTGTATAGCACCGGGAACTATATTATCTATAGTAACCTATAATGGAAAAGAATCGGAAAAGGAATATGTATATATATATGTATAAGTGAATCACTTTGCTGTACACCTGAAACTAACATGGCATTGTAAATCAATTATACTTCAATTGGGAAAAAAAAAAAGGCACTGGGTAGTATAAGCCTTAAAAACAAATAAAGCATCTAAGATTTAACCTAATGTATTCTGCTTCTTTCATTCACTGGATCCTCCTTTATTCCATGACCCATAACTGTCCCATAAGTATACCAGGTATCTTATAAATTGTAAGGCCTACATAGCTTCAAGTATTAATCTTCTCAGTAATTTTACAACTGTTAAAATATTTGATTTAGCTCTAACTCAATTCAATGAAGCCAGCAGCACTGAAATTCACTACAAAGTAATCCCTTAAGTCTGCTTCCCCCTTCACTGTAATGAGCTAGTATAAGAACAGATCAAATCTGTCCAAAAGCTTTAATCTGCTTTCAAATCACAACAGTCCAGTCCAAGCTAGACTCAGAACTGCAGAGGACATCCTATGAACAATAAAATCCTCCCCTGAGTCAGTCCCCTTGGCAGTCTCCCTGTGCACTCCTCTCCAACAACTCTTTTTCTGCCCTTTTTCTATGTATTAAATGACCATCAACGCATATTCGACCCAAGGGCCAGACCACAGCTTCCATGGTCTGCAAATACACTCTGAAAGTCCAAAGAAAGATATGTTCTGAAACTCAGTTTGGGCCCCTTACATAAGCACGAAATTTCCTCTCTCATGAATATACCACCACCCTGGTGGCTAAAGTTCATGGGCTGGAGAGTAAGACCATATTGACAGTTGCAGCTTTCTCAAGGTCACCAAACTAGTCAACTGGAATTCAGATCCAGCCAAAGCCCACTTTGGCTTTAATCATCACGAGATACCAAAGCACACTTCATTCTACCTTGAACATAACTGGGCACCTGGTGTGGATCAGAGAATCTGAGAGTGGAAGAATCTTAGAAAATTATCTTTTCTGATCTCTTCGTTCTGTAAATGAGTAAGCTGAGGTCCAGAGGACTCGAAAGAGTTCTGAGACCACTGAGATAACCAGGGGGGAGGCAGGGCTAAAGTCTCGTGACTCTGCCGCCAGTCACTTTTCCCTCCGGTGGCTTCGAGTCACTCCTCTTTAGTTTCAAACGTCTGACTACAGAATGTCAATCCATTTATTAAATACACATGTCTAGTCGTGTCTGGGTATGGAAACTCTTCCTTCTCTCCAATTTCCCCCACTTTCACATTTATTTCATTTCAGAGTTAAGAGGAAAGAAGAGAGAAAAATCCAGTCTAGTAATTTTAAATTTCTGAAGATTTGAAAATTAACAAACAAAACACTACCACCATCACGTCTCCACAAAAAGAAAAGATAAAGGAAAACCATGACGACAACATCTGTTCCTTTGATTCTGTTTGACAAGTTGAAGTATAACCCCCAGCTCCCTGCACAAAATGTCTGAGATCAGACAGAGCATCTATCTACAGAGCGTGAAAATAAACATTACTCTTTATACCATTTAAAAGCGGAACTTAAATACCATGGGAAAAGAAATAAAATAATCAGGCTGTAAACACGTGGTAGTTTAAGGCTACACCAATGTGTTGTGTTTTCCAAAGACATGCCGGTTTCATGTCTCTTAACATCTTCTAGAATTTCTGGCTTGACACAAGTACTTCCAACCTGTAAGAGGTCAACCATGTGTAGGGACTCCCAGATTTCCTTAACCCATGAGTCAGGACCCTAAAACATGCTGATTCCAGGTTTGAAGTTTCAAGCCAAAGAAATTTAAACATGGATTCATTCAAGGCCCGGGTATAAATCGTGCTTTATATTTTGTAGGAAAGCTTTTAAAAGGAATAATCACATATCCATGACAACTTAAACATGTTTAGGTAACAGAGTTGAAAATAGACATGTCCACGGGAGAGGGAAAGAGACACGAACACCCACTATGAGTAGTTGGCAACCTTAGGGTCAGAGTGGCCCCAGGGAAAAATCACAAGAGCTCTGAACCCAAGGCTTAAATAAACAACCGGGCGCATAATTAGAGCCGCCAGTGCAGTGTCCAGCCTCCCCGTAAACCCAGACAAAAACCACTGACCTGCAGTCCAGATTTCAGTGTGAGTTCAAATGCTTCCATCAAAGGAAGGCGTCACCAGGCAAGGCTGTGGAATGCCATTCACTGAAAGCCTCAAAATTGCATAACTTTCCATCTGCCCAGGACCAGAAGGGGCCAAGCAGATGACCCCTGGTGGTGCCCTCTAGTGCTAAGAGGCCAAGGTCAGAGCAGAGCCTGGGAAAGCTCAGCAAACATTCTTTCGCGGGTTTTGGGGGGGATGTTCGCAAGTGCGGGGTGGTCCAGGCTCACCTCCTTCCTCACGGGCGTGCTGTGCGCTGCCGCCTCCTCGAACTGCTCCAGTGCCTGGGGCTGCTCCTCAGCGCCCGGCTCGCCTCCTGGCTGCGCCCCGAGCTGTGCCCCCGCGTGACCCTCTGGTCCCGCCGCCTCCTGGGGCTCGGCCTCCTGCTCCGGCTTGGATTCCAAGTCTGATCCCGATTCGGTTGTCATGGTCGATTGTTCTGCAAGCAGAAAGCAGGAAGGGCCCATCACTCGGTGCCCATGACCTCCCCCAGGCAGGCAAGAAAGGTAGGAGGTTACAGTGAACGGCTGAAGGGAACCAGCACAGGAAAGATGGAGAAACGCTAAGAACCAAAACACGATCCCACCACACATACCTAACAACAGCCTTGTCCAATTCACCACAAGGACGGGCGCCCGTCGACGTCTCAAAAGGAACATTTAGTAGCAAATGCTGATTTGGAACCATCACGGGCTTTATTTCTATTAGATTTTTGCCACAGATGACCGTGAAACGACATTACCGTCATAATAATTACCTAACTTAGATACGTTTAATTTCAGAAAAATGAATTTTCTGAATCAGCTGGAGATACGTTTTAATCTCTGGCAAGGATGATCTAGTAATGGAAGCGGATGCGCCTTCTCATTCCCTTTCCCCTTCCCAGGGGCCCTGCTCTGCCCTTCCACACCCGTGAATCCATCCATTCTTCTGTGAACAAACGCCCTTCCCCTCTGTGATTTTCCCGTAACTGTTATTCCCTTTTCTTCTTAAATAAATTTATTTATTTTTGGCTGCATTGGGTGTTTGTTGCTGCGCGCGGGCTTTCTCTACTTGCAGCGAGCAGGGGCTACCCTTCATTGCGGTGCGCAGGCTTCTCATTGCGGTGGCTTCTCTTGTTGCGGAGCACGGGCTCTAGGCATGTGGGCTTCAGTAGTTGTGGCTCGCGGGCTCTAGAGCACAGGCTTAGTAGTTGTGGCGCACGGGCTCTAGAGCGCAGGCTCAGTAGTTGTGGCACACGGGCTTAGTTGCTCTGTGGCACGTGGGATCTTCCCGGACCAGGGCTTGAACCCATGTCCCCTGCATTGGCAGGCGGATTCTTAACCACTGCGCCACCAGGGAAGTCCCTGTTATTCCCTTTTGAACGAGCAACCACAGTACATCAGCGGCTTCCTCGGTGTTGAGGAACCTGTCCCGCACTGGACCAGCCCTGGCCCCAACGGGGGGAAGCCGGGTAGCATCCCCTCTCCCGCTCATCACAAGTTCACTCTCAAAGGCTTCTTCCTGGTTCCCTCCTATTTCCCGTGAGTGCTGAAGAAGTTTGTCCATCTCATATCCCATCAGGAACTCAAACAACAGATCCTGACATAGAATAATCTGCTCTTACATCCTAAAAAGGATGCCCTAAAATATAACTGCCATCTCCTTATAATTTACTCGTCAAGACATAAGTATTTTGTGCCTCAGTTTCCACATCTGCCAAATGAGAGCATTGAACACGATCACATCTAAAGAACCTATTTCTTGCTGTTACTTCTTCCTACTACTAATAGACATGCTGCTATAATTAAAGCCATTTTTTGCTCTAAGCAGCAAGAGAGCTGCTATAGCAGTGGTCACCATGTCATTTTAAGTAATTTCTCATCTTGGCTATGTGATAAATATCTCAAAAATGAATATCTCAGATGATCACATAATTTCCCTTCCTAATTCTAATTTTATGGTAAAAATACCATGAGCAAAGGGCTAGTGTAATACTTTAAGCAAATGATACACCCGTTAGTATGAGTAGAATTTTTATGAAAAATAAAACTCCATAGTAAAACTACTAGTTAGTTCTTATTTTCACAATACACATTGGAAAATGCTTAATAATTTGAAGAGGGAAACATTACAAATACCAACCTATTTTATAAACTAAATGTGGTTATCTGTGCTTTCTGTTTAAGGTTACTTTTTACAGTCACCAGCTATTCTGTCTGTTAAATAAAAGACCTGTCAACCTGGCATGTGCTCAGTTACCCAATGTAAATGTAAATATCAAGTCCAAATGCAAAGCCAGATAGGGATCTACATAAAACTAAAACATTTTCTCTTTCCTTCTTACATTTTAGATTTTCAAGCAAATCTTGAAGGCAAATATGATATTCGCATTTTTGTTCTTGTACTGCAAAGTGTCAAGTCTACAGAAAAAACAGTGGAGGGGGAGGGAGAGGTGGTGATTGTGTAATTCAGAGCCTATAGTTGAATTTTACCTTTCAGGAGAGGGAGGATTAATTTTAATAATCAGTTCAACTCACCCAACACTTATTGAGTACCAAATATAAGTCAAGCACTGCTCCTGGTTTAGAGGCAGATAAAAATGTTGTAACCCCCTACACCCTACCTACCTTCAAGGAGCCCAGAGTCTGTGGCTGAAATAGACTCTCTCCAGAATCTATTTTTTCCATCTTTCTTTTAGTAAGCAAACTTTCAGTTTCAGCTGGCACGCCTCCACCCAGTTGGAGACCACAATGAGTTGGGGCCATGTGATTAGGCCTGGACCCATGAGACAATGGAGAAAATGTATTCAATATTTAGGTCATCTTCATAAAAAGAAAGCCACTTGCCCTAGATTTCCCTTTTGCATTGTCTGGAAAATACTGACTGATGTCACTACTACAGACCTGATCACGGAAGCCCCAAGTTGAGGAGGATGCCAGAGCCAGCCCCCTCAGCCGGGGTCCCGGGATGACCTCGTGGAGGGCAGCCCACCTGCTCCGGATGGTCACACAAGGCAGAATCCTTCCGTCTTGTTTGCACCTCAGTAAACCAGCCCACACCGAATCTAATACACATTCTACAGATTAAAATTCTACCCAAACACAGACTTGAGTGGCTCCCATCTTACTAAAACAAAGTAGTCTTCTCTTGACCTCACATCCTCTGGCAGCTACTACCATATTTCCCTGCTCTCTACTCATAACTTCTCAAAAATCTTGTCGACCCTGCCTCACTTCCTCATTTCCTCTTTCTCTGCCACCACTCCAGCCTGATTCCATCGGGGTTGTTCTTGTGGCCACTACAGAGGCCCTGCTCTTGCCTGTCCTTGTCTCATCTGACCTCATAGCAGCCCCAACTCAGGTGATGAGACTTTCCTTGTCAACATGATTCAGAACACCCCACACTCTCCTGCTTTCCTCCTATCTCTCTGGCGACTCCTTTCTATTCACTGTTACAGGTTACTCCTTATCCAACCTCTAAATGTGGGAATGTCCCAGCAAACTCACTCCTAGGCCCTCTTCTCTTCTCTATATTTTTTTCCCCAGCGCTTTAAATACCTCCTACATGCCAACGGCTCGCATATTCACATCTCTGGTCCAAACCTCTGTCCTGAGCTTTCAGCCTACTGTCCAACTGCACACTGGACACTCCTCACTGACACCTCACAGGCGCCTGTTGATTTCTCTCCCCTCCTCACCTTCCCCACCTCAGTAAGTGGCAATGCCATTCCTTCAAGCCAGAATTCCAGAAGTCACCCCTGACATTTTCCTTTCCCTTGTCTTCCTTATTAATATACAACAGAAAGTTTTGCAAAATATTTAATTTTGCAAATATATATATATTATATATATATATAAATGTATACTAAAATATATATCTTTCCAAAACATATCTTGCATTGGTCCCCAGCCACTAGGCCAGCCATCATTTCTTCCCTGAACTCCTTCAATAACTCCCTTTTCACTGCCTCGATTCCTTTCCACCTCTATTCTGTTGACCTTCATAAAACATAAATCCAGTCACATCACTCACTGCAGAAAATCCTTTAATAACTTCCCAATGTGCTTGAAGTTAACATCAAGACTCTTAATTCCCATGGCCTTCAAGGCTAAGCTGAGGCCTCAACCCCCTATCGACACCCAGCGGCACTGCCCATCCGGCCATCCACCGGTGATCCAGCCACGTGGTCTCCTTCCAGCGTGTAAACCACATCAGGGCTTTGTCCTGCTTCAGGGTTTTCTAGACACGCTGTTCTGTTCGCTGAGAACATTTTTTCCTCTGCTCTTCAAGTGCCTGACTCCTCATTCCTCAGTTGTTGGCTGAGAGAGGATTTCCCTTGTTGCACAGTCATCCTAATTGTGCCTTATTGTTTCCTTCCCATAATGCATCAAATTTGATTATTATTCAGCCATCTCTCAACCTCCTTCCCATATACTCAAGGGGGGAAATCATGTTTGTTTATATCTGAAAACTAGAACATAGTGGGGATTTCAATAATAATTTAATGAATGACTAAATAAAATCAACCCCATTTATTATATAACTATGCATTTAAAAGTGTAATCTCTCTTCCTTATAGTTTTTAACCACTGTAAGATCTCTCTTAAGTGGGTGGGTAAAGAGTAGATATTTCTACTCTTTAGAAATAGAACTCAGTTACAACTTTCAAAATCAAATCTCTCAAGGTAATAGACACTATTGTTCTGATCACAGTCTAATGCTTTTATCAGCAGTTGTAAAGGTCTTCCAGAAACACAAAAAAGAAAATGTTCAGGTGGTTTAGAGAATCTCTATAAAAGAGTAACCTAAAAGCCACTAGGTCATGAATTTACAAAGTAAAACATAAATGACTATTAGAAAAAGCATATTTTAAGAAGATGCTTAGTTTTTCCTAGACAGGACAGTTCTAGCATATAAATCATATTATTGAAGAAATTTGAATACCTTCAATATTTTCTGTCTTCTATGAATATCCTACTTAGGGTTCTCTGTTGTTATTATCTGTGTTTCAGCAGATAATGGCTATAACTTAGTAATTAGATGTCAAAACTGTCACAGAAGCAGAAAACCAGAATCATATCTCAAAATTAAAAAGTCACTTTAGGGCTTCCCTGGTGGCGCAGTGGTTGAGAATCTGCCTGCCAATGCAGGGGACACGGGTTCGAGCCCTGGTCTGGGAAGATCCCACATGCCGCGGAGCAACTGGGCCCGTGAGCCACAACTACTGAGCCTGCGCTCCGCAACAAGAGAGGCCGCGATAGTGAGAGGCCTGCGCATCGCGATGAAGAGTGGCCCCCGCTTGCCGCAATTAGAGAAAGCCCTTGCACAGAAACGAAGACCCAACACAGCCAAAAATAAATAATAAATAAATAATAAATTAATTAAAAAAAAAAAGTCACTTCAAAATCTATGTATAATCTTTATAGGTACAAGAAAATAATCAGCAGCAAATAAGTTGCCATGTATGGTCTCGGGTGACTAATTTTTTTTTTACTCTCCCACTTCCTCTTCCATAAAACAAGGGGTTCGGACTAGAAATCAGTGATGCCTGAGTGAGGTGGGGGTAGGGCACGGGCTGGGGGTGGTGCAGGGGGCAGTGAAAGGCCGGAAACTTGAGATCTTCTTTCCGGTTAAGCTGACAAACCTGCTGCCTCTTTCACCATCTTCTCCCAATTTCCTTACTACTTGTTAAACCTAAGGACTTTTCACACAAAAGTCGTTGTGGTACTATACATCTCACATCAGTGCACTCTAAACTTGCAAATGTGGTTAAATACGTGTTAAAATAAAAATCTTTCTAAACATGACATTAGCCCCAGGATTCACTATATATGAAACAGAAGAGCAAAATCAGTAAAGGAGTAATCCCAGTTTTGACTTTCACTATGAAACCATTCAGTACCTGGCTTTTGTCTTTAATTCCATGCCTCGTCCCGAAGGCACAGAGCCAGCTCTACAAAAGCTGAATAAAAATGCAAAATGGACATAGCCCAGGAACCACCTATCAACTACTTAAACAGTAAAATAACCTACCATTATTTTCTACCTATGAATACACCGTATAAAACCTTACCTGTCACACATCACATAAATCACAGAACCTCAAACCTCAAATAAAATCCTATGCCCTTGCCAAGTATTTCCTAGGTATATCATTTCCCCCAGCACTTTATGCATAATACAAGGAATAAAAATCATTGCTGCTTTTTTGAGTAATTGTAATAAAATAAAACTTCCCTTGCTGTTGAGAGATAGTAAAGTAAGAAACCTTAAAAAATGTAAGGCTTTTAAATTCTGGAATCTCACTAGAATCAATATTTAATTCCACATATCTGAAAGGGCATAAGTTTACCTATGAGTAAACAGTATCGACAGCCTCAATTGGTAAATTCAATTTCAAAACTTTTTTTTTAATAATCTTCCTCCCTACCCACATGTCAATATAAGCAAGCAATAAACTGATTTTTAAATGGCACACAATGAAAATCATAAGCATCTAAATACAGTCCTTACTTTAACTCATTACTTTAATAATTCTACAGTGTACACCTCCAATCTTATGCCCAAATGCCAAAACATTTTTTAAAATTAGATTTTCATGATATTTACATTGTGTTGGTTTTTTCTTTTTTTGTAAGATACTCATTCCTTGCTTTCTTGGATGACCCTTGCCACTTGAAATTGCACATTTTCCTTTCCGACTCACTACAGATGACTATTTTCCAATGCTCCCTTCTCTTCTGATAGATTCACTCTGGACTACCTATAACTGTCAGTCATTTCAGTTACTGGAAGTAACACCATCACCTGCGATCACAAACGGAAAGTGATACAAAATGCTTATGCTTAGCTTTGGCTTAAACTGTGCCCTTTCTTTATATTAAACTTACCTTGTTAAATTGTGTTTTGCTTCAGCTTAAAAAGGTCTGGAATCCCAGACCTCCAAACCCTAAAAGCTGGTGTAAGGACATTTACTAAGTGTACTGGGATGATGGCGAGAGGAGTCCTTTATCTTTCCAAGAAACATAAACTGTATTTCATTCTGCCTCTTCTCAGGGATGTATTTATTAAATGACTACCAAAAGAAATAGTAATCAGGGCTTCCCTGGTGGCGCAGCGGTTGAGAATCTGCCTGCCAATGCAGGGGACACGGGTTCGAGCCCTGGTCCGGGAAGATCCCGCATGCCGCGGGGCGACTGGGCCCGTGAGCCACAACTACCGAGCCCGCGCGTCTGGAGCCTGTGCTCCGCAACAAAGAGAGGCCGCGACAGTGAGAGGCCCGCGCACCGCGATGAAGAGTGGCCCCCGCTCGCCGCAACGAGAGAAAGCCCTCGCACAGAAACGAAGACCCAACACAGTCAAAATAAAAAAAATTAAAAAAAACAAAAAAAAGAAATGGTAATCAGCTTAAAAGGTGGCATCGTGCAGGTGTGAATGAAATCATTCCCAATTCCCAATTCGTGTCACCTATAAAACATGGTCATTGGCATGCGTTTCAGGCTCTGTTCCTTTTCAGCTCTAATGTGTTTACTCTGCACAAGCAAAAAGTCAGTTTATCCTCATCTTTTCCACTTTTGGAAGTGGCATCTCGAAATTTAACATCTCCTAAAAAATGACTGCTAAATTAGCTTCTGCATTCAAATTTACGTACCTACTTCTCTTGGCAGATAAGAAAATCCAGTGATATTCTATTAAAAGACACAGACCTAGGACTTTAGCGCAGGAAAATGCTCCGTAAGAATCTCTGTCCTTTACATATAAACCAGGACGCCTACAGAATAACCAAGCACTTCATAAAGAAAAACCCTTCACACCAGTTACCTGCCTAGAGGATTGTAAGACCAACAGACGATTGTTTTTTTTAAAAAAACAAGCTTTCCCCCCACCCCGTTTGTATTTCAAACATAAATGTACAGAAGAGAGGCTAGTAGACCTTTATAGACGCAGCTTAAGTATTTGTGACTCCTGGATACCATCCCCTGATCCACCAAAACCACCAACATCAAGCAAGTAAAAAGACAGTAGTATCCCCTGACCCCTCTACTGGATTCTATCTGCATTGAAAAAAGCCCCAGTTATCATCCATTAAACACACACACACACACACACACACACACACACACACACTCTCTCTCTCTCTCTCTCTCTCTCTCTCACCCCAAACGACTGCTCTTGACCTTGCCTTCTACCCTCCTACAACCCCCACCTCCACCCCTCCAGGATGGCCCTACTTCTCTCCTCTTCCTCACAGCCATGCTTCTGGAAGGAATTTCCTCCCTGTGCTGTCACCACGCGCTCCCTCCCACTCACCCTTCAGAGTATTCCCCATTAGTCTAGTAAATCTTACTAAGGTCACCTCCCTATAAGGCAATAAATCCATGGGACGCCCCCTTCCCGTCTCTGAATTCTCTGTGTTTCTGACACACTCCTGATGTTCCTTCTCCTTCTGCCTCACTTCCATTTGCTCTTCACACCCACCTTCTCAAAGCTAGATTGCAGGGATATTACATGTGTGTAGCAGACATGGCGAAGGGTCATCTTTATCATACATGGGACTCATATCAACCAACAATATCAAGACCCCACTAGATACAAGGACGGAGATAAGCTGTTTACACACACACACACACACGGTAACCAGTCAACCCAAAATGTTTAAGTTCATTGTAACCCAGCTAGCTGTCCTGACACCTCTGGTCAAGTCCATGTTCAGAACCACCATGCAGTCTGGCCCCCACCCCCCAGGATGCTGTCAGGCACTGCCTGGAAGAGGCTGGTTGCCAAGGCTACAGGTGCACACTAAGTATCTACATAAACCAGTTATAGTATCTACAAAAAAGTTACGGTGTAACCATAATAGCTACTACGTGACTATGTGATCCCCCAGGGGAAAGGGCTACAGGATAGAACATACAGCCGAAGTAACAATGACTCCACTTAGTGTTATCACAGAACCCCTCCTTCCCCAGCTCCATTTCCCAGAGAATAGAGCTCATTAAAGACAGCTAGCAGGACATCAAAAAAAAAAAAAAAAAAAAATCCACATATCCACTCTGCAGGTCTTTAGAATCAGAGCTCCTTCACTCGGTTTCAAATACAACAGCACATCCAAGATACAGGTTCCTCACTCTGACCTCTCTGAGCTTCAGATCCACAGATACAACTCCACTGCTCTCTCCTCGCTTCCTTGGGTATTTCAGAGGCACCTAACACTGAACACGTCTCCATCCAAAGCATTGACCCCCACCCCCGCCCTCCCAGCCCCCCATCTGCTCCACTTCCGTCTTCTCCATGTCAGTAGGTGTCCATCTGTCCAGCTGCTCATGCTGGGGATCAGGACACCACCTTCCTCCTCATTCCCAACTGAATCCACTTCACACCTGTCACCTCTTGAGTTGTATTTAAAGAAAGAAGACTGGAGAACGTTCTGGGCAGAGGTGATCAATCAGGGAAAAGCAGAGAGGTGTGAAAATCCACGTGCACGTCCTTGCATGAGAGCATGTGGTCAGCGGCGGCTGGAACACGAGGGCTGTGTGGGCAGTGATGGGAGGCGGTGAGACCAGCCAGGCAGAGGTCAGGCCTTGCAAGGCTGGCTGGTCCTCGCTAAGGAGACCTCATCCCATCACACAGAGGCCATTCTGGCAGCCACGGGGATAACTAACATCAGCTCAAAATTAGACCAAATTATCAGACCAAGGCCGCCTCGATGGGGCAGCGGTGGACCAGTCACTCCTCAAAGCACAAAACAGTGGAATGCAGGGTTGATCATTATAAAATATCTTTGAAAACTTGACAGTAAGGAATTGAGACACCGTTTGTGACTAGTGGCAGAGACAATTCTGATTGTTTTTATTCAAATAAGCTTTTTGGCCAAATAAGTTCAAACCTTATAAGCCAATATACCAACTCCTATGAAGATGCCTGACTTTAAGTGTAAGCAGAAAGCTGGAATTTTTTTTTTTTAATTTATTTATTATTTATTTTTGGCTGTGTTGGGTCTTTGTTTCTGTGCGAGGGCTTTCTCTAGTTGCGGCAAGCGGGGGCCACTCTTTATCGCGATGCGCGGGCCTCTCACTATCGCGGCCTCTCTTGTTGCGGAGCACAGGCTCCAGACGCGCAGGCTCAGTAATTGTGGCTCACGGGCCCAGTTGCTCCGCGGCATGTGGGATCTTCCCAGACCAGGGCTCGAACCCGTGTCCCCTGCATTGGCAGGCAGACTCTCAACCACTGCGCCACCAGGGAAGCCCTGGAATTTTTAAGATGACAACATAATAATTCAAAATTACTTTCACAATGACCATGGTCAACCTGTAAGGGATGACCAACTCCCATCAGTATGGAGACAAAGGTTTCATAACAGCACTGCGCATCTACAATTCAGTGTTCAGAATTTTAAAAACTAAACAAGACCCAAAAAAATAAGGCCACAGTCCCCTGCTTCAAGGAATGTACAATCTGACAGGTTACCTTGAGAAGCGAAGCAACACAGCATCGAGGGTGTGAGACAGACGCCCAGAGGAGAGAGCTTTCCACCAGCCCGTGGAGGCTGGGTGGGCTCACAGGAAATCATCTCGTGTTAGAAAAAAACCCTTCAGCCCCAAATTAAATGACTAGTTTTAAGCTTTATAAGCAATTAAAAATCACAGGCTACCTCAGGAAGATAAAAGGGAAGTCAGGGATAAATAAAAGCACAGGAGAGGTACAGGATGGGGCACAGGACCCTGAGAGGGTAGGTGGGTAAGAACCAGCCTCAACTCTGCCAGATGCTTTGTGACCTCAACAGAACTTGGCTTCCTTTTCTGTTCTAAGAGTCTGAAATTCTAGAATACCTGATAACCTGAGATACTGTTATATTAACAGCATGAAATCTCAGGAAATTTTGTCCTCTAAGTGAGGACAGATGTTTACTGATCAGCCCAAGAACGTAAAGCTCCTAGGGCAGCGATTACCAGCACTCCAGAGAGAAAGCCAGCCTCCCCACCACTGCAGCGTCAGCGGAAGGCTTCATCAACTATTTGAGTCTCCTGAAGTTTTATTTAATTCACCGAAGCAATACTTACCCGGATAATCTGAAAAAGCCGAAGGAAACACTCTTAGTTTACTTAATTCATTTGAAAAACCTAAACTTTTTTCAGCAAGCTCTTAGCTTTTCAAGTTCAAAAATGTTAAGCTCTATGTGTGAGCAGAAAAATTAATAAATACGGTTTAGAAAACAGATACGGTGATGATGGAAGTGTCCACCTTATCAATATGTATCCATATTTCCAAATCAAACTGATGCCAAATATCAGGTACAAAATTCCCATATATTTTTGAAATAACAGAATTTTTGGTTGTTTCCATAAGCCCCTAAATACATTTCAATAAAACCAAGGAAGCAGCTGGCTCCCCCTCTCGAGGAAGGGGGACTTGTGTTAGTAAAGGACTTGAACAGGATTCAGTGACAGCACTAATAGGAGGAGAGGCAGGGTTCCTGAGGGGACAAAGCTACTTGCAAGTTAGGTCTACAGAGCGAGTGGCAGAAGCACCAATTCAAGCTCTGTTCTAGTACATCTATGTTATGACCACTCTGTTAAAAGCAAGGGAGTTCCCAAACTCGGATTCCTGAACTCCAGACACTGGGGAAGGGGGCCCTAAGGGTCTGAGAGTTTGTTTTGATGTTTCAAAGGCACGTGTACATTCAGCCATGACACGGCTACACACACTGACCGAGACTCTCTGCTTCTGGTTGGACATTTATCAGTTAAGGTTAGAAATATTGGCTACATCATTTCTTTATTCATGAATACATTCCTTCAACAAACATTTGCTGAATAGCTGTCCTGAGGCCTGCGGACACATCAGGTGAAGACAAACGGGGTCTCTGCTCTAGTGGAGCCTGCCTGCTAATTGAAGGAGAAAAAGAATGAAAAGATGTCAGCTACAGGGAGATGTTATTACACGAGCGAACCTACAGTGGGCGGGTGGCTGCTGACATTGGGTGGTTGGGGAGGGCTTCTCCAGAGGGGGGGAACGTTCCCATGTCAGGGACGGGGGCTGGGATCACACCTTCTAGAAGACTAGTGCCCGGGTCCTAAGGACGAAATGAGCCTGGTGTGGTCGAGGAACGAAAAGCAGGTCGAGGGAGTTGGGACCCAGGAGGTGCAGGGGAGAATGTCCACCATGAAGTAGGAGATGTGAGCAGGGTTTGGGGTCTCAGTAAGCCAGTGTATGCAGCTGAGTTTTATTTTAAATGCAATGGAGCATTTTAAGGGAAGGAATGAGAGGGTCTTATTCAGGCTTTTAAGAGACCACTCTGGGTTTGGAGTGAGGGAGCCAGGGTGGGAGCTGGGAGAGTGGTGAGCAGGCTATGGCAATAGTCCAGGCGAGAGAAAATGCTGGAACAGGGTGGGAGGAGACAAAAGGAAGGGCAGGGGCGCCTTGCATCGGAAGCTCTGATCTGAGCCTTGTGCAGACAGGGGAGATGGGCTAGCTGTGGGGCACAACCTCTTATAAATGTTAGGTCTCTTACAGACACAGGGACCCCTGGAGATGAGAGGACTGCACATCATGCATTCTCCACCAGGCAGGGACCCCAACGACAAGCAGAGGTTAAGCTTCGATCCTTATTCTTCTGGGCGCTGCTGCATCTCTAAATGAGGGAAATCTTCAGTGAACCCCGAAGTCATCGGTCATCATTTCTAAACACATTCATGTGAGACGCAACGCCCGGCTGCATGTATAATGATCGTCTTCTTCTGGTCTAAGTGACAGCTCCAGCCTTCCCAGAAAAGCAGGTTGATTAACACGAAAAGCTTTGGCCTTGGGGGTAGAGCATGGGTTTCTAGACTTCATCTGAGTACCTAGCTCATGGCTAGAGGGCATATGTATGTATATGCTTGTTTCACACATAACCTGGCAAAGAACTTTAGTCTCCATGAGGTTTTAACATGAATTATCACCAAGACGCTGTCATTATCGGGATCGCAAATAGGTGTTATAAAGTTTCTACAGGGTCTACACAAGAACCCTTCTGCTGCTATTAAAGGGTTTAATTTAAGTGACTAAGTTGTCCACCCACGAATCTCCTCTTGCCCAGGTTGGACCTAGAACTACCTCACCAACCACAGCGCAGTGTTTTTTCACAACATATTTACATTTTTTCACTTGGACAAGCATTTGAATGTATTATTCAATGAACAGCAGAAATATTTTAGGGAGCTGTTCCTGGGATAGGAAAGTGCCAGACACATCTATTTATTTTCAGGAGTGAACATGAGTACTTGAATTCCGTTTCCTGCTACCTCTGTTTACCAACGCTCATTAGTGTCCCCGATCATTGAAATAAGAGTTCAGAATTGACCATGACTTCATTTGCCTCAGCCAAAGGCACTCCCACAGTACCCTTGGGGTTTTAGGCAAAAAATCAAATCAACATGGAAATTTCAGAGCACCAACGAGATACATCGGAAAGAGCAAAAAGACAGTCCTTAGGTCAAACTGAATCCTGGAAAGTCTAAGAGAATAAGCTAAATATAGCAACCATTCTCTCCATTTGCTGTTAAGCATAAATCACTCTTTCTAAGGAAGAAACTGGCATTAAGTCCTCTGTGTGGGGATGGCAATTCAAACACAGCATATCTGCTTAACTCACCTCTATACCAATATCAGGAAATACTGCCCATGGTTTCCTCAAAGGAAGGTTCAATTTGTAAAATGCATAGGAGCTTCCTGAGTTTGACAGCTGCAATAATTTCTCATCAACCTTCTGTGCTTTCCTTAATATTATTTTGTAATTAACAGGGTGTGGCACTTGAGAAAGTAAAGGAACTTGTCCACAGGGAAGCCAAGATGCACGGTGGATGGTACCCCACAGGACAGATGGGGACAGGGAGGTCATACTTGCCCAAGGTCATATAACAAGCACAGGCCAACAATTAAATCTGAGTTTCTGCCTCTGATAACAGAGCTCTTTTTCCACACAAGTCCTGCACTTCGGTAATAGCAATAAAACCTACTCTTAACCTCCTGTTCTTATTTCAGAAGTAGACAGCTTTTCAAAATCACTGTTTTATGTGACCATCTGTAATTCACGATGCTGATACGCTACCTTATTCTTTTACTCAATGTAAATCAAACATTAGTAAATTTAAACTTCTATAACACTATATTTTGTTTTACACACTATTTTCCCTACTACTTACTTTTCTTTATGCACTTATCTTTACTACTTACTTTATCTATCTATATCTATATATAAATATAAAAATCACAATTCTAGTTTCTAATCCAGTGCAAGCCCTTGGGATTCTATAGCAGGTTGCCAACTTGTTTCTGGAAAACAAACAAAACGATCATTGTTGCTTCTAGAGAAAATACGAATGGTACTGACCCTGCTTCTAGAGTCTCAACAATGATAACTTTCCACTGATGGTGGCTTTAAGCCTCAAATGGATGTCTAGATTTTTACCAGCTCCAACTTTAAAAGCGTTGTTTGTGGAGGGCCTCAAATAGACAAGACGCCATCAGCATACGTTTCAAGTTATAACTGTCTGACTCCATTGTTTGAAATTTTCAAGAATTCAATGGCTAAAATTAAAAGAGGAGAGAAAAGGAGATGGTGTGTTTCTTCTGTACTGCTGGCCAATTCTATCTCTGGCGAAGAACTTAATAGCAAAAAGATATCTTTGGCACCTTAATGCAGGAGCATATTTCTCTATTACCCAGCATCTGACTCTGCATCTGTGAGAAATGAGGTGTGAACCAGAGAGAGTGAATAAATTAAAACAGAGTCAGACCCTGTGCCGTCATCCACCACCGACGAGAGCTGCCTGGCTCTTTCTGAAATGGGTCTCTCTCCCACAGAACCATTCATTTTCAAAACAGGGGCAAGGTTATGGCCAAAACCCCCAACCTTTGCACCTTAGTGAGGGGCAACATCCCCTCTGGTATCTGGGGGTACCTGGTCGAGAAGCCAGGGTTCAGGCTTCTCTAGAGGTTAGGGTTGAGGACAGCTGGGACAAAAAGGGTTTGTCTCAAACGACTCGAGAACAAAACCTGTGCTCTGATCGCCTGTCTATCCAGGAAAATGCTTGCAACCAGATGTTGAGAAAATGAATGAATGAACAGCGTGTGTTTCTGAGCCTCGTGAATACAAGGCTGGTCTTACTTTCACCTAAGCGCCCTGAACATTCAGATGAACCTCAGAATGCGGCTCTGGCTGATCCATTTTCTCAAACTGCACGCATGTCTCAAGGCTTTTATCTCTGTGGTTAGTTCCTAATGGCAAGCTTCATGCAGGCACCAGAGGGACCAGTCACCAGAGGGACCAGTCACCAGAGGGACACCTGCTGAGAATGAGAAGGGAAACCAAGAGGAAAGTAGACCTTGTTAAGGACCCGGAAGGTAAGTTGCCTGTCAATATTTGTATCTTGCCTTTTAAAGGAGCCTGGGTGGTAGGGATTTGAAGACTCACACGGCACGAATAATGTTTGATCGAATCAATAAAGACATAAGGAGAAAAAAAGGCATTTCCAGTGCTGAGAAAGGGAAATCAAATATATGGGAAAATTCCCGGCAAGCCATTATTGTTTCCATTTAATACTTACAAAATCATACAAAGTAACCATTATTGTCAGCCCCGTGGTCATTAAATACAGGCAGACCTCACTGTACTGCTTCACTTTGTTGGGCTTTGTAGAAATTGTGTTTTTTACAAATTGAAGGATTGTGGCAACCCTGCATCAAGCAAGTCTGTTGGCGCCATTTTTCCAACAGCAACTGTTCACTTCGTGTCTCTGTGTCACATTTTGGTAATTCTCACAGTATTTCAGACTTTTTCATCATTATTTTATTTGCTAGGGTGATCTGTTGAAAGCAGCTCTTTATCCCGTTTCCTGTTTGCCCATTTCTATTCCCCTCTAACCTTGAAAGAACCTAATTAACCTGTTGATTCTTTTCCTAGATAAAAAGAAGAATGAAGAATTCAGGAGTTCAAGAATGACTAGCTCTCTTCCCTCAACAGCCCACTAAGCAATCTGCAGGTAGATCACATGGCTAAGACAACATCTGAAGAGAGGGTCAGCCAGCCCGCACGCAATGGAGAATGATGCAGACCCCAACCTCCTGCCTGGATGATTCACTGAGATTCTTCCACTCCCCGCCCCACCATTTTTCCCTTTAAAAACTGTCATGGCTGAGCAGAATCTTGGGAGTTGGTCTCTGGACACGAGACTACCTTCTCCCCGGAGGGCCGGCTTTTCTGATTAAAGCACCTTTCCTTTCTATGGACACTTGCCTCTTGAATTATTGACTTTTGAGCAGCCAACAGCCCAACCTCAGTTCAGTAACACTGTGATCTGTGATCTTTAATGTTACTATTATGACTCACTGAAGGCTCAAGTGATGGTTAGCACTTATTAACAATAAAGTATTTTTAATTAAGTTTTATGCATATTTTTAAAGACATAATACCACTGCACACTTAACAGACTACAGTATAGTATAAACATAGCTTTTATCGGCACTGGGAAACCAAAACACTTGTGTGATGGTGCTTTATTGCGGTGGTCTGGAACCAAACCTGCAATATCTCCGAGGAATGCCTGTATATGAATGAATGACTGAATACATCAGCCTCATTCAACATAAATGTGCCCTAAGTCACGTGTCCACAAATAATGTCTTGGGAACTCAGATCCAATTGAGTCCGACTCCTAAAACTCCTGGGCTGTTTTGTGGTTTACTGCAATGTACAGAAACGAATACAGGTTAAAAGCTCTCAACTCTTCCCCGCATAGAATATGCTAAATTCGATCAGTTTCCCTTTTAATCCTCACATTTTCTGGGACATATATGTATTCCAAAGCCAAATTAATAGAATTCGGTTTTCACCACAGTTCCATATCACGGAGTCTCTGTCACCCCACAATTAATTAAACGTTCACAACTCTTACACTGAGGAGAGGAAATGGGTGCTCCTCTGGCATTCTGGATCCTTCTGCACTTTGGGATCTGGATAGACTGTTGAGTTTTTTCATCCTTCAATACAAATGTGAGGCCAGGTATTTAATTATTCTGTTTTTACCGTAATGAATCAGCTTTTATCTCCATGCTAGCAATGGATGAAGATTACAAAGAATGTTCTTAAAAGATCTCCCTGGCACACAAATGAGCTGCTTGGAGACAGTGCCTGGTCCAGTTTTCTGAAGGTGCTGATAAAAGGATTCTTTACTCCAGGGCTGTTCCCTGGGTGCCTGTAGCACTGGAAGGGTTCTCCATCTGCACCACAAATCCTGTGTAATTAAAGCTTTAGGAGACTGGCTCAGCCACCACTTTCCCCTCCTGCACACCCTCCTCCCCGCTCCAGGTGCCTCAGTAGATAAAAACGCAGCCTGCTGGAGCCGCCTTCCAATCAGATATTCCGACTGGGGGGTTGAATTTCCCACCCAACGTACTAAAAATGACTGAATGGCTACAGGGGTGATGTTCCATTCATATTCTTTTTCTCTAACGGGGAACTAAGCCAATAAATAGCTCTTTCAATTTTTAAATCCACACATTTCCAGTTCAATGGGGATTAACTTAAAACCTTACAGACAAAAATAAATTTGAAGAAAAACAGAAAGGCTGAAATGGAGTTCATCTTTAAAAATTTTCGTACATTCTTTATGGTCTAGGTTTTCAGAAAAGGTTTAATCACGGCAGAACCTGCTTCACTTCAAACGTTGATAATTTTTTTAAATTACTGCACTTTTCACAATGAAATTACTTTTACATCCTTTAACCTGTCTGTTTAAAACGAAAGCAAATAAATCTCTCTAGCTGGCAGCTTTATATGCAGTTAAAGAAGCCACAGGACAGTCCTTACTTTAAAACACAAATAGGCGGGGAAAGGGTGCTTTCTCCCTCAAAGTAGACTCTGCCAGGGTCCGGTTGTGAAGATGATAAAGGTCTCAAAGCCAGGGTACAAAAGCAAAATGGACCAATAAGAAGAGAGGATGACGTTGGTTCTAACACATTTACCAGGAAGCTCTATCTTTACTGGAAAGAGTCACACAAGTTCGGGACGGAATGCGAGCTTTCCGACCTCCCAGTGATGTTTCTGATCTACAGTAGGAAAAATGAAGGGACAGAGGAAGATAGATTAAGTATTCTCTGAGATCGGGGAGGTAACAATGCTTTCTGATGGAAGGAATGGGCAAGCAACGGAACCCAGACAGCTGGGGAGGGTAGCGGTAATGACTAGCCCTGGTAAGGCTATGGATTAAGCCTGGGGTTTTCAACATCCAGACTCACCAAGAAAAGACATATTTAAGCGATAAACCAAAATGTTAGGAGAGATCATTTCTACATGGCTGACTCTGTCTTTTTCAGTTTTTGTACAACAGTATTATTTTTATAACCAGAAGAAAACAAATCAACAAAATATTGCTTCTTAAAGAGATGTTTATGACACCTTTAAAATACTTTTATCTAGGTGACTATCCTACTATCTTCAGTTAGTTTTTTTATTTAAAAAAAATGGATTCGTTCTAATATAATTTTGTTTTAATACTTCGGAAATACGCCTATTTATCCGTCACTAATACAACTTGGTGCCACCATTCAGTGGCGAGAGCAAACCAGTGAAGGCTTAAGGTTTGCACAAGATGGTACTCAGACCACTTGGATCAGAATCACCTGGGGCTCTGGTAAATTTCCACAGTCCTCAGAATTAACAACAGGTACAGAGAATCTTCCTCACACAGATGCCTGGGTTCTACCCCCACCAATTCAACCAGAATCCCTGGCGGCAGGTCTTAAACCTCGTTAAATTTTAAAAACTACCTTGGGATTCTAAAATGCAGACTGGATTGAGAAGAGTGAGATTAGCATTTCTGCACTTTTAATAAGCACCCAAGTGATTCCTGCACTGAAGTTTGCTAATCAATGGCCCATCAGGAAATTCACAGCCTGAAAGTTATTGAGCGGCTGCATTTGGAGACAGAAATGACCAGTAGATCACAATAGCTCCTTGGCCCTGGTCAAGGTCATCAGCTTCTGCTTACTTTGATTACGGCCACAGAATTGGCCCAGCAACCTTACTGTGTTTTGCGTCTCACGTATGTATATGCCATTTTGGTTTTGCTGGTTTACTCAAAAGGTATATGCAGACTATATGCTTTTGAATGTTAAGATCTTCACTTCGATAATAAAGCAAGACTCATTCCAAGCTCTATTTCACAACAGCTATGTTCTTCTGTCTCAGTCACACGCAGTCTTCTTCCTAACAGACTATTAAGCAGTAACTGATGGAACGAGTATTATCCACCTGTATTAGCAATGATGATTACTGAAACAAGGTCGAGAACATCTGACTTGCTTAACGTTGAGTAAATCTTATTTCCTCTTCTTTCCAAAGCAGCACCTCCCTTAACTTGAAATGGGCTCCCAGTGAGGAGAGGATGAAAGAGGAGTGGACAAAAAAGGGAGGAAGGAAAACCCTGCTAATTAAAATTCAGAGGCCTCCTTCAGTTTCCGCCGTAGTGAAATCTGGACACCGACCAGCCTTTAGCCCATGTTTTCAATTCAATTCCACATAAATTGCTGAGCACTTACCCCTGAGTCAGGGTCTTGGTCATCTAATAGAAGAGGTAACAGATACCTCAGGGTCTTTTTTTTAAAAAAAGCCCCCACGACCAAAATCCTTTTATTTATCCAATCCTGAATGTCAAGAAAACCAGACATGGGCTGGGATTATAGCTTGAGCCCCTGTGAATTGTGTGTGCTTGGGCTGCGTGACCTTCCGAATCTCAGGTTCTTCAACTTTATTTATTTATTTATTTATTTATTTAATATTTATTTTTGGCTGTGTTGGGTCCTCATTTCTGTGTGAGGGCTTTCTCTAGTTGCGGCAAGCGGGGGCCACTCCTCATCGCGGTGCGCGGGCCTCTCACTGTCGCGGCCTCTCTTGTTGCAGAGCACAGGCTCCAGACGCACAGGCTCAGTAGTTGTGGCTCACGGGCCCAGTTGCTCCGTAGCATGTGGGATCTTCCCGGACCAGGGCTCAAACCCGTGTCCCCTGCATTGGCAGGCAGATTCTCAACCACTGCGCCACCAGGGAAGCCCTCAGGTTCTTCATCTTTAAATGAGCGGACATCTACCTTACGAGGTTACTGTGAGGATTAGAGATGATGTATGTGCAACACCTGGCGTGTAGCCGATCCTCCGTACATTATAGCTATTATTGTTGTTGTTGTTTTTCTTACTAATTTCTCAGAATGTTCTCAGGAAATTACCCACTGTGGACTACTCCTTAATAGAACAGGGGGTGGGACAAAAGTCTAGATTTAAAAGAAGCTTTGGTCCAGTGTGAGAGAAAAACATATCTGGGTCCTTAGCCAGAAAAAGCACGGTCACTGTCATCTCTAGTGGCGACACCTTGGAAACTGGAGGAGTGGAGCCGGTTCCTCCAGACATGTCGCAGAATCACAGATGTTTCCTCGACTGGCATGGGTTCCTTCTTTAGGGCCCCTCTGGACCAGGCCTGAGAGACAGCATGAGGGTCTCCAGAACTGAGACACTCACCCTCCTCAATTCCATCTCTGACGATGGCCCCCAAATGCCTGGAGGCGGCAGGGCAGTCTGGATGCCAGGGTTGAAGGAGGCCAGGCCACTGGACAACCCAGGGAGTAGCTGGAATTAAAAGCACAGTTGACCCCTGAACAACGTGGGGGTCGGGGGCACTGCCCCTCCACACATAACCATAGTCAGCCCTCCGTAGACCTGGTTCCCCCTGTGCATCCACGGTCCTGCATCCCTGGATTCAGCAAACCTCGGCTGAAAGAGTAGTATGTACCACGGAAAAAAGTGTGCATGTAAGTGGACCCCGTGTACTTCCAACCCACGCTGTTCAAGGTCGAAGTGTCCTTGTACACTAACCATGACCCCTATCTCATGCAGAACGTACCACCTGCTCCACATTTATCTAAAGAGGAATACTCCTTTCTGTGTAAAATCAAGAAGGCAAAAATGTCTATGATATCCAGAAAAATGCTATGAAGAGTGACCCATCCATCCCACGTCCTGACCCAGTTTCGGTTATGACACAGGCAGATCACTCTTGGTCCAAACTCATAAAGAACCACAGAGCAAACAAAGGACACGGAGAATATCGATGTGAGGTCCCAGAGGCAGAATATAACCCACCCTGCTCATATTCAGCATTAAGAGTTTGAGAGGAGCCTCCTCTCTCTCAAGGGGATTAACAATAAAAGGCAAAAGGACATTATTATTTAAGATACTTTGAGAGATACTAATAAGCGCAATTAATCACTTTGGCCAGTTGGGATCAGTCACCGATCTCCTACAAGGTGTTCAAACCTAACAGATTATGTTACATTTGAGCTTTGTCACTTACCAGCTCCGTGAACTGGAGTAAGTTACTCAAATTCTCTAACAATCCATTTTTATCAATTGTAAAATGCAGATAAAATACCTCTCATGATTGCTGAGAATTAAGTAAAATAATGCATATAGAGTAGCATTTAATACAGTCCAACACACATAGAAAGCATTCAATAAATGGACCATCATTTTGAAACCAGTCGAGCAATTCCTGTTGTTACTATCTCCTGGTTAGAATTTATTCCAATATTAGTGAGGGAAAAAAATGAACATTTTGTTAAAATCCAAAGATGATTTGGGCAAAGTTCCTTAAAACTTATGAAATGTTATCTCCTCCTTTACAGTTTCATAGGATCGCTAGTGCTAATAGATTCATAATTAATAAACCAAATTAAGGGACAGGTTCAATTCTCTCCTGGCTACTCTGTCAGAAAAATCACACCCGCATCTATCACTTCTGTGCACTTGTCATTTCCAGTAATGTGCTTACATGAACTCCGCTGAAAATCTGAGCTTGGGAGATAATTATCTACCCCAGGACTCTCTCAGAAGGGAGATAAGGAAAAGGAGTTCAGAGAAAGGTTACACAGAACAATGATGCCCTCGGTCAGCCAGGAAGACGATGAAAATAAATGCTCTGGGTATCCAGGAACCACAACTATGAAATCATAATTACTAGAGTCTAATCCTTATCTGGTCCTAAAAATATTTTGTCTTTCATTCAGCTTCCAAAAGCCATGATAAAACAAAAAAACCATACTCCACTTTCCAAGCTATGTTCTTCCCCTGGTGATGGGGAAAAAGAGAAGAATTCACTGCAGTATAATTTTTTAACAACACTGTCCACAGCAGAAGATATACCTCCCACTAAAATCTCTTCCGTTTGTGCTAAAATTTTTGCAAAGTAATCCTGTCTTCCACCTTTCTGTTTTCCCCATATATTCACTCATTCCCCATCACCATGTCTCTGCTTCTTCTGCAGAACCGTATCTAAGAAGAATCACAGTTATTTGATGTGTCCATTTCTTAAGTGTGATAGCAACACACAGACCAGTGAAGCAAAGATCACACGTAAACATAAAAAAGCACGCTGCGCTCAATCACGAGAACAATGATGATATTTATTCTAATCAGCGCCATCAGCCCTGGAGTGCTAAGAGGTCGCCCACGTAAGGGTCACAAAGACCAACCTAGAAGAGGCCAGATTTCAGAGTCCGGTCAGGCAAACATACCTCAAGGTAATAAAACCAATAAATTTCATAATCAGAGACCAGCCGTGCTGAGAAATTCTTCCTAAACATTCGAACTGCCCGAGAGGACGCGTTAACTCTGAGAAGAGCAAATAAACCACAGGACACCTGAGGCTGTTCCAGTGGCGGAGGAGGGCTCAGGTCCTCACCTGGCCCAGCAGCCCCCCTCCCGACCTCCTCCTGAGCATTCACTGCCTCGGATGGAGGACTGGGTCCTGAGGGTCCACAGCAAGGCGTCCCCTCCTGGTGACACGTGGTCCGTCAGAGCCAGGGCACTTGCCTAGGACAGCAGAGATCTGAGGGGAGAGAGTTAAATGCGGCAGGAAGAAAGGAACAGTTGGAGATGTAAATGGGAGTGGAGACATTAAATCTTCCTACTTCACGGTTTGCTACTCTGGAATCACACTAATCTGAAAGGAGGCAAAGGAGATCAGAAAGTTAAGTCAGCAGGTCCCCAACCGGATGTGCCTAAACCAGGGGCAGCACTCACACAGAGAAACCGCGAAACAGCCTCAGATTGCTCTGCTCAGCTGCTTTTCCGGAGCACTTTGGGCAAGTTTCTACTAATAGGATTTTTGTTGTTTTGCTATTATTCTGCTTTGTTTTGGTTTGTAAAATAATTATTCTAATCATTCTCTTTAGAGTCGCCCTTCATTCTGGACCATTCACTCCTTCAGTCTATCATTCAGCAACATTTATATGCTATATGCTGGGTCCTGAAAATATGAGATTGATGTCTTATTTTTGATTTGGCTATTTTTTTTTTCCTTTTCCACTATGGTTTATTACAGGATAGTGAATATAGTTCCCTGTGCTATACAGTAGGACATTGTTGTTTATCCATTCTATACATAATAGCTTGCATCTGCTAATCCCAAACTCCCAATCCTTCCCTCCCCCACCCCCCTCCCCTTTGGCAACCACAAGTCTGTTCTCTGTCTGTGAGTCTGTTTCTGTGTCGTAGATAAGTTCATCTCGTCACATTTTAGATTCCACACATAAGTGATATCATATGGTAATTGTCTTTTTCTTTCTGACTTACTTCACTTAGTATGATAATCTCTAAGTCCACCTGTGTAACTGCAAATGGCATTCTTCCATTCTTTTTTATGGCTGAGTAATAGTCCATTGTGTATATATACTACACCTTCTTTATCCATTCATCTGTCGATGGACATTTAAGGTTGCTCCCATGTCTTGGCTATTGTATACAGTGCTGCTATGAACACTGTATCTTTTCAAATTATAGTTTTGTCTGGATGTATGCCCAGGAGTGGGATTGCAGGATCATATGGAAACTCTATTTTTAGTTTTTTGAGGAACCTCCATACTGTTCTCCATAGTGGCTGCACCAATTTACATTCCCACCAACAGTGTGGTTGGGTTCCCTTTTCTCCACACCCTCTCCAGCATTTGTTATTTGTAGACTTTTTAATGATGGCCAATCTGACCAGTGTCAGGTGGTACCTCATTGCAGTTTTGATTTGCATTTCTCTAGTAATTAGCAATGCTGAACATCTTTTCGTATTGATTTGGCCTATTTTTTGATATTTACCACTAAACAACATGTTATACATACACGGTAATCATTAAAACAGCTAAATACATCAAACAAGTTACTTACAGCTAACCATCATCAACCTAGACCTAGGTCGGGAGGTACCTGTACTCCTAGAACACACATACTTACCCCTTAATACAGATGCAGTATTTTAATATGGAAATCAGGGAAAGCTGGTATTGTAATATCGGTTTTAAAATAATATTTGAGGGCTTGTACTTCTGAAAAAGAACTCTTTTTCACATCAGGAAAGGTGTTAATGTGATGTGACTACATATGAACTATATGATTTTGTTACGAAACTAGTATTGAGGACCTAGGGGACGCTTGCATCTCTAGGTTATCTGGTCTACCTACAGGCCCCATGTCATGTAGTCCAAGGAGGGTTAAGATCTGACACACTGTGCTCAGGAACGGTGATAAGAGGGCCCAGAGGTCCCAACTTCCTTCCTTAAGGACCCAGGTGAAGCATCAGCCCTTACATAAAACCAAGCCCAACTCCCAGGCAGTTGGGGAGCCCCTCCCCTGTGCTCAGGAGCAGCGCCCACATACTTACAACAACTGCTCTGCCCTTACCTAGTGCCCACCCTGACCACAACCTCTTCTTCAGCAGGGAACAAGCAGTTTTAGCTTTTTATTCCAGTGCTTCGTACCCAGATCACGTATTTGTTCAATAAATGTATAATGGAAATTAATCTAGTAGTTGTTTTATCTTAAAGTAGACTTACCCTCAAATTTTATCTGATAAAATGTATTAAATATATATCAATATTTTTTTCTTAAATGTTAACTCCATTCACCTATTCATTTAGGAGAGGAATGAAACATTCACTGTAGGCATCAATCTCCTAAAAAAGGAGTGTTTGAAGGAACAATACTTGTGGGTTGTCCCTTTATGCAAGTGGGCAATAACTTGGGTCCACAACCAGTCAGCATTCCACAAGTCCTGAGACACCTGTTACACAGTGAAAGTACAAAGAACTGACACATCTATTTTGACCAAAGACCTTCACTCCTAATAAACCCAGGGGCAGACGGTGGATTGTCACCCACGTGCCCCCTCCAGTTCTTGCCTGCTGTGGACCTTCTGTTGAGTTTGATGTATACTAGCACTTCCATTATAAGGGAAGGGGGAAAAAACAGGAAGCGTGTGAAAATCAAGTGAATTAATCTGACTTTTCTCCAATGTCTCCTCAGAAAAACTGAGTTGAAGAGACAGTAAGAGACAAAGGAACTGAGTCCCACCTCTTTTTTTTTCTGTCTGCTTTTTTTTTTTTTTTTTTTTTTTTTTAATTTATGTTGTTTTGGCTGCACTGCAAAGCATGTGGGATCTTAGTTCCCCAACCAGGGATTGAACCCGCGCCCCCTGCAGTGGAAGCGTGGAGTCTTAACCACTGGACAACCAGGGAAGTCCCCACCTTTTCTTTTAATGGCTGTGTTTTTTTCCTATGTATTCCCAACATTCCCTTATCTGCAAACATAATCAGAGGATCCAATTTTGGTTTTTCCCATCTTTGAAGAGAGGAGACTTGGCTTTGGCTGAGATTTCTGAGTTTTTTTTTCACAATGATTCTAACAAAAATCAAGATATGTTTTAGTCAAATATGTAATCTGTATTTCGCAATACTACACTGAAGCTTTTCTCAGGTTTCTTTTTCACATTTACCATCTAAAACACTGACTAATTTTCAAAGTGGTGACTCCCAGTGCTGACTTTTTAAGGGTCCTCAACATCCCAACATTCCAGACCCACACAGGATGCCTCCTGGGTAGAAATGTATGCCAGGAATAGGGCTGGAAAATCAGAAAGGGCCGCCTGGCTAGAGATGAAGAATGTATGGAAACTAATCTGTACCCAAATCATTTCAAAAGGTTTCCTGAATAAAGTAATATCTGAGAATAGCTTTTAATGAGACAAGGAGATCCCGGAGGAGTTAGAACTTTCTTTCAGTCAAATTCCGCAATACAGGAAAAGAGGCACAGCTTTGGAAGAAGAACGAGAGGGCTAGCAGACTGGATTCCGCCGCCTGGTCAGAGCTCCTTCAACTAACTCTGCACAATGTGCTAACGCGCGGGGGACAAACGATACACACAAAAGACGTGGATATAAAATCCCCCCGCCCCAAAGATCTCATAGTCCAGAGAGAACTCAGACAAGCAAATCGTTCTAAAACAGAGCTGAGAAATGCCTCGCGGTGGGGAAGGGGCACCCAGCTTGATGAGAGACCAGGAATTCCTTTCCAGGGAGAGTGAAATCTGACACCCAAAGAAGAGAGCAAGGCCAGGAAAAGAGGGTCTGGGTTTGGGTAAGGGGTTGAGGGTGAGGAGACAGAGGAGGCTAAAGAGGCCCCAGGATCAGATCACAAAGGGGACTAACTCAGCGCGCATCAGAATCAAAGGAGGACAACTTCGAGGTTTGAAGGCTTGGAGGAGAGAGGCCAGATTGGCGTGTCAGACGCATCACACAGGCTAGAAGGTGCGGAATGGATTAGGGAGTAGACCTGGGGTTTAGCCCAGTGCCGAACGTGTTAATGGCGATCCAGGCAAAAGAGGAGGGCCTGAATGATAGCGTCCTGGAAGTGGAGAAGGGTCTGGGGAGGGGAGAGCAGGAAGGATGGGGAGCTTTAGCTCTCCCCCTCATCTCCAGCATTTACAGATCCCCCCATAAGCCACCTCCCTCCACACCCTCCCCCCAGTAATCTAAGCGAAAAAGGGCTGGCTATGCAAATGCAGGTACAAGACAAATCTTCTAGCTCCCCACTTCCAAAGAGCGTACCTGGTTACACCACCCCTATATAAAAATGCTGGAGCCGCCAGTTAAGGGGACAGGAGTGTATTCTGCAGAGAAGGGATCCACAGATACAGTGGGACAAGGGAAACGGCAACAGGCAAGGTGCCCGGGCGTCAGTGGATGGTGTGTGTGGAGCTCCTGTTTGGGAACCTGGTTGTGCAGTTAGCAGAGCTCTCTCCCAACGAACTCTCGTTCACCTCTTTCTAGGCGCATAGTGAGACTGCACGTCCTTGTGAATCTGGGTCCCTCAGTTACTACCTTGAGTAAAGACCTCTTGCCAAACCACAATGCACGTACAGCTCAAGCAAGAGGTGAATCTTTGCTCCTTTAAGGTGCAGAGATCTGGGGTTGTTATAGCAGCATCACCTCACCTACCCTAACTGTCTGAGCATGAAGGCCGCACGTCTGATGTCATGAGGGAAGAGAAAGCCAGGCATGTTTGCGCTGGGTTTCAAGGACTCAGGAAAACGGAAAGGGTGGCATGACCAGATAAAACTGAAGGTGGCAGCTTAGCAAATGGAAAGACTTTTCCCTCATTCAAATACTTACGGAGCACCTCCTCTGCAACTGGGGCAGGGAACTGCTCACACCATTTATTGGTCTCTATCCATTATGAAGACACAATACAACAGAGAGGGTATAAAACCCTAAAGTCAGACCACCTGGGTTCAACTAGCTCCATGATGAATCAGCTGTGTAACTTTGGGGAAGTTACTTAACCTCTCTGAGTCTTAGTTTAGTAAATAGGGATATTAGTCAGATCTGCCTATCTCACCAGCTCACGAAAATTAAGTGAGATAATTCATACAATTTATACAGTCTGGCACATATAAGTACACATTAGGTACTCAAACATTAGCCAATATTTATCATTTATATTTCAGATTCCTAAACCCAATATGTACAGAATATAGTACCTATAGTTACAACAGCTGAGCCCAAGTAGAAAACAAGATAATTTTCATGTATGGCCTAACAGAAATCTGATGATAGAAAAGACACAGCAATGCTAAAGCTGCATTTTTAAACTCGAAACTTACTTCAATAAAAAAGTAATAATGACTTTGGTTTGGTTAATGCAGAGGCAAAAGCATAATTACAAGGTTGCAAAAGTGGAAGAAAATGAGCATTTCCCTCAGTGCGTCTTGTGTATTAAATTACAACTCTTAACAGCGACATTGCTGACATCAACCCTTATACGATGATTATTTCAGTATGAGGCAGCTCTTCCTTCCTGCCCCAACCTAACTGAAACGGAACGCCAGAGCAGCTGCCGGCACAGTGCAATCCTCACCACTGATTACACTGCGAGGTTCATTTTCCCTTTACAGGAGAAAGCAACAAGAGAAGTGGAGTTGATGTACGTTTTGATATCTGAGGCCAATCACAAATGGCGTAAGTGTCCTTGCACTTTTTACAAGAGTAATTCGACAACATAACCAAAATAAAACATCACTTCACATAATCGGTAAAAATATACATTATATGAAAAGATCACTCTTGAAATACATTTTCTCCCTCCATTTATGCATAAGCATTATAGTCCACCTGCAAATAATTATTCTTTTTATTTCCAAAGTAGTTTTCTCCTCTTTAAAAGACAAACCTAGCCTTATTTGCACCGCATATTATTAATGTACGTATCCACTTTATTTTTATCAAGGAATGTCAAAATATAAGGAAAGTTACAAAGAAACAATATATTTTCAAATGAACCTCTTATGAAAAATGCTAAGCCCGAGAAATGTATTCCTTCCGAAGACTCATTAGCACTTTCTTGGTATGACTCTGGTGCTGGTGGGTTGTTTTTAAAAAAAAAACAGAGGGAGTATTTCTCGCACCATATGTTTCTGACAAGAAGGTGGGATTTCCTCGGTCCTAGAATCCATTAGTGCAGGCAGGGCACAGCTGCACCCAGAAGATTCTGATATTCCACATCACAGGTCTAGAATGTTGATTTCCTACGCTATCTTTAAACCAACAGACACAGAAGAGTCAAGTGTCTCAAACACACAATTCTGAACAATCCAAGGAAGGGACATGTTCTCCTGCCCACAGGGTTTGAGCCAAAACTATTATAGTGATGGACCACCGATGTATTATCACTAAGGAGGGTAATTTTCACATGTGTCTAAGGCCAACATCTGCTGGACAGGACACTTTATTTTTATTCTCTCTGCACTGTGGCTCCCTGGTGCCCAAGGCAAACAGCTGTCACCTACATGCAGGCCTTCTGCTAATACTTTCTGTAATTCCTCAGGGGTTTCCCAGCCTATAATTAGACTTTCCAGCTGCTGCCCTCAAGGCTGCTGCGGGGAGCTCAGAGAGCTGTGCTGTACAGCAGTCCCTAAAAAGTCCCCTTCAAGGCGGTGCTGTTGGAAGAACACGGATTGGAATTCGGCCTGCAGAGCAAGTAGGCATTCTTCCACCACTTGCTATGAACAGATCTGTTCTATGAGAGGGGTCTGCTTTAAAATGCACTGAGCCAGCCATGTGGGTAGGGACTTGAGACCAGGCATGAAAAATGGGGAAGTGCGGAACCATACGAGAAACTTCCTGATTCAAAGTTGCAGAGCGCGTCGACACTGAACCCATTGCAACAGCTCCCTTGGCCTTTTACGTAATTCTCCTTTCCAGGCACCATCATCAAGATTAACCAAAACAGCACGGCAAGGAGGAACTAAGAGAAAGCAGGCAAAAATCCCACCCTGTTTCAAAATCCTCAAGGCCAACAGCATTAGAAACGAGAATAATAAGTCAAAAAGTAAAGGAAGGAAGCAAGCTTTAAGCTGGAGTAAGTCTTTCAAACAAAAAGCAGCCTGGTTTTTAAGAAAATGAGAACATTTTCAAAACACAGAGCACCATCTACCACCACCCCTCTGATCTGCTCCAATAGTCCTAGGAAACAGAGGGACAGAAGTAGATTTTCCCAACAGAGAAGGACCTGCTGTCCTTGCTGAGGGAGGCCTGTGCCCAGGGTCAGCCTCAAACTCACGGAATCACTGTTTCCCTGACTAGAAAAATGACTATTACAATGGACCGAAACTCAAATGCCCATAAAAAGTCAGATACCCCAAGAGCTGATAACTGATACAGGCAGGGTCCTCAGGGCAGTGAGATGCTTTTCACTAACAAACATTTCGGATGCTACAGATGCCTCTGGTCTGTGGACCGCCCTCAAGAGCCCCAGGCCCAGGGGCGGATTTCACACAATCTATGGATGCTATCCTCCTGGGCGACTGACACCCGGGCACAACTGGGAACTTACCTCACTACCGGCTTCTTCAACTTGAACGCACAAGATAACAACTAAGACCAAGGGCTCATCCATGTTGTGGGCTTTTGAAATGCCAAAGACAAAATTAAGAGGATACTTTAAGGAAATATTGAAAGAATGGATGTGAGGACCAGCCCTCCCACCCAACCAAGGACCCCGCTAACTACCTCTGTTCTAGGAAGAAGGCATCTGGAAATTCTTGTTCCACTCACTTTACTGACTGGAAGTCACATGGTCAAGGAAACACTAGAATGTCCATGCTGGTTCCTGACATTATCAGCTGTTTCCCATGTGAATGTTTCCATAAACTGAGGTTTTTTTCCTTCCAGTCCCAAAAAGGGGCTTTAAAACCATCTTTGATGGAAAGAACTCTCAGTGTTCTTTACAGTCCATGACACCCTAAACCAGAAATGCTCAACACTGAACTGCCAGGACCCCCTTTCCACAGCATGTGGCTAGACTACTGTCCTGGGTATCGGATCGTGAGAATCTGGGGAATGTAAACACATTTTAAGATCTACCTAACTAATGAGAACCTACTGTACAGCACAGGGAACTCTACTCAGTGCTCTGTGGGGACCTAAATGGGAAGGAAATCTAAAAAAGAGGGGATATATGTATACGTATAACTGATTCACTTTGCTGTATGGCAGAAACTAACACAATATTGTAAAGCAACTCTACTCCAATAAAAATTTAAAAAAAAAGATTTGCCTAAGCAAAACAATTAATGAGACAGGTTTTATTTTTTTAAACTCCGGCGGTCAAAATTCATGCATTTACACTACTACGTATGCCTATAAGCAGAGATAACCAAGAGTGGATTGTTTTACAAAATCTGATTAGATTAGTTAAAACTCGAGTATGGGCACTTCCCAACTGCCAGTTAGTTATATTCCAAAATGTAACCTGTAAAGTGGTGGTTTCAGTGGTTGCTGAAAGCCCCAAATCCTGTTTTCCACACAGATTACTGGTGTCTTAAATTACAGTGAGGCTTCAAGGACTGCCTATAAAAGTCTGAAGCCAGAACACACAAGAGAACTATATTTTGGTGGACTCCCAAAGACCCATGGGACTCCTTAAACCCAATGGGGATGAGTCATGGGGGAGGAGGTCTGGGTATTGCTCTTAAGACAAGAAATGTCGCTTTGTCTCTGGTTTATGGCTCCATCACCAAACATTTCAAGCAGTCCTCGGCACATACCAGGCACTCAGTATTTGTGGCAGGGTGAATGAATCAATGAGTGAATGAATGAGTGAATGAATGAACTGCACCCGCGAGTCTGTCAGGGTGAGGGTCTGGCATGATCCCACAAGAAGAATACCTCAAAGCAGAGCCAAGGAAAGAAAAGAGGAGGGAAAGCCAAGGGTTGCCATCAACTCACACGTTCTTATAATGGAAACGGCTTAAAAACTGACTATGACTTTTAAACTGAAAAAGTCTCTCTCCCCTCACGGGAGCCCCAGTAGGCCTCCACAGGGGGACACAATGTCAAGTTTTTTGGGTATGTCCCCAGAAATGTTCTAGGCATAATCGAGCACCAATATGGATACAAACTCCTCCCCCTTTAAACAAAACAGAAGCATCTTGTACGCACGACTCTGCACCATGCTTCATCCATCGCCCGCAAGGGGCACAGTCATCACCCCCCTGCCCTCCAGACACTTGCTCCGTTAGGATTCCTGGCCCCAAGCTCCCGCTTTGCCCTTCCTCTCTGACTGCTCTATGGTCTGCAGACACTGGAGAGCTGCAGGGCTCAGTCTTCAGAGCTACGCTCTTCTCCACCTACATTCAGTCTGCGAAGAGCTCAACCATCCTGGGATGCTACCCTGGGATGCTTTTCCCTCCACACCCACGGGCCTCCCTGTGTCCCCTTCAGGCTCTGTTCAAATGCACCTCTTTCCCTGAAGCCTTCCCTGAGTACTGCACTCTCTCAAAAATGCCAACCCGCCCTTCCTAACTCCTCTCGCCTGCTGTGTTTTGTCCGTAACACTTACCAGACCTCGAATACCCTTTATTAATTTGTTTATTTTCTAGAGTATAACTTGCAGGACAGCAAGAATTTTTATTTGCTTCTTCCCATTTCTGTCTTGGGTTCCCAGAATAATGCCTGGCACTCAATGATAGGCACTCGGTAAATCTTTGTTGAATGAACTAATGAATAAGCAACGTGTTTTGAATACTATTTCTTAACAGTTTTCTTATTAGGTGGAGAAAATGATCTCCATGTATTTAACACTTAACACTGCCTCGTTCCCCCACCCCAGGGATGGTAAGCATTTATGCAATCGGTCCCCTCTGGATGGACCTTTAGGGTGTCTCTATTCTTTCACTACTTAGAAATAATATAAACTTCCTTCTATGTGGACACATTTGCAGATAAAAAGGAGGATTAGAATGAAAAGATTTGAGCTTTTTCTTTTGGTACAAATATCTCAAAAGGTAACACGAGTAAGCAGAGGTTCGCTCAAGTGTCTGAACCCACTTGTTGGGCAAACGAGCAGGCCATGTTTTTGCTCGGCCAAGACGGCAGCTCAGTTGTGGGTCAAGTGACAGCCCACGGAGAATTATCACAATAAAATTATAGGGTTGATCAGAGAGAAAAATTGCAGGGAAGATGACTCACGCCAGGCTTTGAGAGAGGAAAACAGGACTGAAACAACAACAGACCCTCAACAGTTGTTTTTTTTGGTGAAAGCACACAGCACGTTCCTAGCAGAGCCAGTCCATGTGGCAGCGCGGCGTGGCCCGTCCGCAGGGCCAGATGCAGACGGCACGTGTATGTCCTTGGGAAGATGGTGACACAGCCCAGAACTTCCAGTAAAGAGGGGACTGATGATGACGAAACCCTTTCCTCTTCAGCCCTGTTCTCCTCCCCATCTTACATCTCAGTAACTCCTGATATGTCATGTTGTATCCCCTTGTTTTCCTTTCCAAACATTCTCAGGGAAAACAGTCACTTATAACCAAGAACTGCGATAGAACAAATCTAGTGCCACATACATTTAAGAGCAGAGGGTGGTGCCTCTGAACTGCTGACCACCTTTGTCAAGAGAAAGTGCTTAAGCCACCAGCTGTGTGTCCCCCCTCAACTCGGGGTCCCTAAGGAGGCTCTGCAGATCACCACGGGGACATCCCCCGTCGTCGGAAGATGCCTCTGCAGGTGTCTCCTCGCTGAGTTACTGCTGGACCTCTGCTGCACGTGACTGTGGGCTCGTCTTACTTTCAACCTCAAGGTCCACCCGACACACAGGATGGTCTTTGTTCTTCCTTAGAAAGGATTTACCCTCCTTTCCCTGCACTGAGGTGGATTCAGCTGAGCATCCCTGATTCCCTTCCTCCCGTGGTTGGTTATCCCCCAGCTTCGCCCTTCCGTCTTCAGGGAAACACTGGGAGGGCGAGTATCATCCCTGCACCACGCTCCACAAATGTTACAAATGAGCACAACCCAACCTAAAGTGTCTTCGGGGATCAAAGCCGCAAAGGCGACTCAGTAATGGGATTGTTTTGCCTTTTGAGGCAAGTCAAGGGTCCTGTCTGTGATCCCCGGCTGCAATTCCTACTTCCTGGCTGGGCATCATGACATGCTAATAATACTATCTAGTAATCGACGATGTTTCAAAGGTGTCAAACCAGAGATGCCCCCAAAAGAAATATGCTTCAAATCAAGGAGAGAGTAATCAAGGCCAAATAAACTAGGTCAGTAGATTTATTCCTGAGTTCAAAAAGTTGGACATGTTACTGAGTCACAGAGTATTAATCAAGGAGAGACAATCAAGCTGCTTGCTTCCTAAAAGGGAGGACGGATCCAGGTCAGGGTGGTAAAGCACTTCCCTGGGAGTTAAATTCTGCTGGTTAGAAGATGCCCAGGTATAATAATATACTTTCCATCAGAATATTGTTTTGTTATTAAGTTTACTGCCCATCAAATAAGAAAAGATAAGTAATAAAGTGTTCTTCCACTTAAAATATCTTCCAGGAATTTAAACCCGATGTTTCCATGATCAAAATGCTATTTAAAAAAAAAATATCTAAAAACTGGTAATGTGAAATCCGATTAATAATAAAATAGGTCAAAACACTTTAAACTAGCTTCTCCCCAACTATGTTACACGGGATGACGTTCTTCTTGACATATATTATTGGGGGGAACAAAATTAGAAAATGCTGCACTGAATAACTTTGATTTTATTTCTCTTCCACGTAACGTCACCCATGCACCCCTCCCCCACCCCAGGGTAAAAAAGTATAAAGCTGAAACTTCCACTCAGGACTTACAGACAGGGGGTAATACCTGCCCAAGAAAGGTATTGCAGGCTTAGAGATAACAGATTGGACTAGACTATAAGCTCCATGTAGGCAGAGATTTTCTGGTTTTGTTTTTTTGTTTGTTTGCTATGGTTTTTGTTTGTGTTGTTCACTGCTAAGTTGAAAAGTGTCTGGCAAATAATAGGTACTCAAGAAATGTTCCATGAATGGGTGAATGAATGTAGATGACTAACACAGGTGGCACTCAAAATATTACTGGGATTAACTTAGTCATAAAATATTGAAATACTGGCAACTATTCTCACATTAGCCATAAAAACCCCTTAATCATAATATACAATATTAACAGTTAAAAAATTAACTTGTAGCAAGAATGCAGTTAAACAATCAAACAGGGGACCTCAGGAGGTTGTTTACAAGTAAAAGAGTTATCTTCGTAGACCAGAAACAGATACTCCTTTCAATGCCAAACAGATGTTTACAGTTACAGTATAATAAAATAATCAATGTATATCTCTAGATATAAATGGTGATCGAGATGAAAGAAGGTATCGGTCATGCAAAGTATACTCAACAGACTACCTTTCAGAGACTGTATACATTTTGTCGTTTTGCACTCTACTTAGCTTCAAAAGTCATCAACCCTCTCATCACACAGTTTCCCTAGAGTTCAAAGCCTTCCGAGCACACACCTATTCCTTTAGTTTTTGACCTGGGCCTAATTTCAGTGATCTGAAAACATGAATAACTAAAATTGCTCTTAAAACTCATCCCAACTGGGGCCAAATCTTAAACAATGCAACATAACAAAGCAAAGCGACAGATACAAAATAACAGGCAAGTTTTCTATTTGACTACATGCATCATAAATCACGTTATATTTCAATATTGAAAGAGAAGTAATAGTAAGGACCTAGTATCAAAAACATCATAGGTTTAGCAAACAGGGACATACAAAATGAGTAATTCCCATTAAAATCTTTGATAAGGACAGACATAGATACCATATGCAACACACAAGGGCCACAAATGTCATGAAAGCAGTGGTTTCCGTACTTTGATTTCACAAACCGCAAACTGACATTATTGAACATGAAACGGTGTCAGACGTAGCTGCGGAACCAAAAGTCATCTGTAATGGTTTCCGAATACAAGCTGCTCAGAAGTGGGTCCCTTCAAGTTCTCCCATTCCCTCCTCATCCTCCTCTGATTCTGGGCTACCACGCCTCCTCCTTGTGAATTCTCCTTTTTTATTCCTCAAACTATATAAATTGGGCTTTTGTCAACTGAAACAATAAACCAGCACTCCAAATCGGAAAAGGATTAATACTATAAAACTAATATAAATAAATTATGTATAATCTTGCTGCAAAATAAAATGTAATTTTTCTCTGTTTGAATTTTTAAAATATATCCAGCTTTAAAAAATTTTAATACCTGTTGGTATAAGCTTGATAACCTAACATCTGGAAGAAAGATTGTCCAAGATCATGTCCTTACTACTTTTTAAATTTTAAAACCTTTTGTTAAAAAAAAATTTTTTTTAAAGTATGCACGCATCTTTAGAATGCCCCCCAAATATTTAAATACATATTTTAAATGTGCTTTATATGAAATATGTATATACATATGTATGTGTGTGTACACACACGCAACACACACACATATTGCCCTAAAAATGTTAACTGACTTAATTCTCACAACAAACCTATGATGTGGGCACCATTATTTCCAATTAAGGAACGTGAAGCACAGAGAGGTTAACTTTCCTCTGGTCATGCAGATAGTAACTGGCTGGGCTCTATATTATATATATATGTGTGTATATATACTCTATATATATATATATATATATATATATATATATATATATAGAGTATATATACTCTACATATATATAGTATATATGTATACTATATATAGTATATATATATAAAACTATACTATATAGTTAATATTGTATATTATGATTATATATAGTATACTATATTATACTGTTAGCAGCTGTTTTCCTACTATCCTTAGCAGATATTAACAAAAAAAGTTTTGGCCACTTCCATTGGTCATTTGCAGGAAACAAAGCCGCTCCCCAAACACCTCAGGGATTCTACTTTGCTAATAACACATTATCTCACCTCTCTTGCTGACATCACACTCTCTTGGACAAGCAATAATGTCACTTTCTTCGATCTCAACCACTCAGAAAGTTAAAGCCACCTTCCTGTAGCCAAATGGAAGATCCCAGGGGAGGATCACATACCCAGGAAAGAAAGAGCACAATGCCAAGGCCTGGGTCACCCGCCTCTCATTTAGCCAGGGAGCAGGAGGCCAGTACCGACAGCCCCAAATTATCCCAAGAAAGGAGTAAGGAGCAGTTCTCCAAAGCCACGGGGAGGAGGCGTCGGTCAGAAAGAGAGATGCCCACCATGAATGTCGACGGTGTGAGATCAACTGTCCAGCTTTTTTCACTTCTTGACCTTTAAATCATTCATTGTAGGAAACCCAGTTTTAACCCAGATATGCCGTATTTCATTTCATTCCATGTACAGTGATACACAAACATGAGGGCAGCCAAGCAACAGAAGTCCCCCCCCCATTCTGTGCCCTTTCCTACATTTGCTCCTTGCTGGGCCCAAGAAGGCCTGACAGCCCTGGGGCCGCCGGCTCTGAGCGGTCAGCGGAAGGTCCAGTCAACCACAGCCACAGGGAGTTTATCCGGGAGGGACACCATGGCCTAGGAAAGCTTTCACAGGGGCCAGCACTGTCCTGGGGACTGGCATTCTGACGCCAACTCTGTGAAGTATTAGGAATATTAATAATCATCCTCACAGTAACACAGTGAGGCCAGCTTCACCACGATTCCCACGCTGGATGTGCACTTTGCAGCACATAAACTTCACATGCACCCAGCGAGGCTAGTATTACTAGCCACACTTCATAGGCGAGGAAACTGAGACGAACAGACATGAAGGAACTCGCCTATGACTGCACTGTGAGTAAAAAGTGACTGAGCTGGGATTATCATACAACATATAAAGGTAATTTACTGCATATCACAATTCTGAGCTAAAACTTCCACGCTGATTATAACACCCAATTATAATCGTAACACCTATATGCAAAATACAAATGATTATTATATATTCTTACATATGTAAGAGATAAGAAAAAATATGAAATAAAGATTGACAAATATCTTCTCAGAACTTAAAGACGTGAGGAGAATGATTTTAGAAGGCATATAGGCCTCCTAACTCTTCTGCTATTAGAGAACACCCAAATTGATATTTACTTTACCATGCAATCCTCCCTTTTTCAGATGGCTGGATTAAAATCATTGCACTGTCCTCGGCACATCTTCCAAGAAGACACCTTGTATAGGAGAAAGAGTCAATGCACATTTAATGCTTATGAGGACTGTAATGATGTTGGTATTTCTACTGAAACAGTTTTCCACCTCATCCTCTTTCCAGTATCAGATAAAAGAACGCCAAGAAACAAGACTGCTCTGTCAGGTAATCCATTTCACTAGAAAGCCATAAAAACAATTATCTCCGTCATTACAGACTCTTTAAAAGGAGTTTCAGAACATCAAAGTTGCTGATCCGGGCCTGAGACAGAAACCTGACTGCCCACGCTGAGGAATAATGGCTTCAAATTGAGTCCTGGTTGTCATCAGACCTCCTAAAGTCAGAGAAGCCAAAGACAGACGGATCCCAAGAGGTGGGGCACCTGTACATCTTGCTCCGAACTAGCATGTGGGTCACGCACTGAAGCAGGTCACGAGGAAGGATGATGGGGGTGGGGGGGGGTACAGGCGTCCAACATCCTCAGTTATTAGAGAATATCTAAGTTGCTATCATCTTTACCACTCAATCAACTCCCCTTTATCAACCGACACGTTCAACTCATCACGCAGATCGCAAAGGCTCATCCAAGAACAAGTCACTGCTGACATTGAGAAGAAAGGAACATAAGTGAAAACAAATTTAACAATGACGAGAAACCATTCCATTTCACCTGGACGTAGATAAACGCTTCCTGGGTACCTGGAGGTAGATAAAGAGAAATTGCAGATCTCTACCCTCATGAAGTCTAGACAGAATACTCAGATTTAGAGAAAATTTTCATTTTTTATAAAGAAGTAGAAAAAAGGCAGTCATGAAAACTTTCTTTTAGATAAGAAATTCTTCAAAATCAAGTTATAAATGATTTTGCCAATAGGACAACACGACTATCTATCCTTATATGTCAGAGTCATTATCTACGGCGGTCCAAGTGGAAATTTATCATTCATTTTTCTTTAATTAGGATGCACACCTAATCAAAACCTCTCTTATCTACTTGATGTTTAACTAAAGAGCTCAGAAAACCAACCATGCTTTGATTTTTCCCAGCACTGAATACAAAGACTGAAAATGAGAGGTGTGCAAATTATCTTCCAAATTACAAGAAAATGGAATATTCATTGGTAAGGAAGGAAAAAAAAACCTATTTACCTTCGACTGTGCTAAAAATGGAAGGGAAAGAAGGGGGCAGGCCAGATGGCATGTCTGGGAAGATACTGACGATGTGGAAGTGTTAATTCTTGGGGAGGGGAAAAATTACTATACTCTAATGAGCGTAAAGAATTGCAAGTCCAAACTAATTGAAAATGACTGGAACCCAACTGTCACTCTGGGAGGCATGGCTGAACTCACTCATCAGAGCAGGAAGGTCTTGATCTGGTGCACACACCAATTCTCTCACATCCCAGAAAGATCCTTCAGCCCACACAAGTGACCTCTTCTCATCAGGGAGTCTCACTTGTTAAGGTTATATTTACAACTCGACATTAAATCATTTTTCGCAAAATCATATCCACTAAATGAAATGTTAAAAGTGGATTGAGAATTCTCCTTCATAAGGTCACATCACATTTTAAATGACTCCTTCATTTACTATTTACTGAGCACCTACTACGTGTCCAGCACTGTTCTCAGAGCTGGGGTCCACGGTGAACAAAACAGATTAAGTCCTGTCCTCATGGAGCTGATATTCTGGTTGGGGGAGGCACACAATAAACATAAATAAGTAAAATACATAGCGCCATGAAGAAACAGCAGCGGGGAAGGGGAACAGTGCTGGGCGGGGTGAGAGGTGGTGGGTGTGTGTGTGCAGAGCAAGCTTTGTAAACCTGCTGGGGAGGATGTCCCAGGCTGAGGGGCAGCAAGGACAGTCGTCCCTTGGTGTCTCCGGGGGGTTGGTTCCAGGACCCCTTCGGATACCAAAATCCACGGTATCAAGTCCACGATGCTCAAGTCCCATAGGTAAAATGGCGTAGTATTTGCTTTAACCCCCTGCACACCCTCCCGTATACTCTAATAAATCAGCGGTCCCCAACCTTTTTCACACCAGGGACTGGTTTTGTGGGAGACAATTTTTCCATGGACTGGGGTGGGGGGGTGGTTTCGGGATGATTCAGAGCATTACATTTATTGTGCCTTTATTTCTATTATTATTACATTATAATATATAATGAAATAATGGTACAACTCACCATAATGCTGACAGGAGGCGGAGCTCAGGCAGTAATGCGATTGATGGGGAGCGGCTGTAAATACAGATGCAGCTTTGCTCGCTCACTCGCCCGCCACTGACCTCCTGCTGTGCTGCCTAGTTCCTAACTGGCCTGCTACCGTGGCCTGGGGTGTTGGGGACCCCTGCTTTAAATCATCTCTAGATTACTCACAATACCTAATACAATGCAAATGCTATGTAAATAGTTGTAAATACAATGCAAATGCTGTGTAAAAAATTGATGGGGGCAAATTCAAGTTTTGCTTTTTTGGAACTTTCTGGAACATTCTAAAAAAATATTTTTCAATCCATGGTTGGCTGAATCCAGGGATGCAGAATGGGAGGACACAGGGCAGCCGGTTGCACCACGTTCTGAGGTGGGAAGCACAACCCTGTTCAAGGCCTGGGGAGGAAGCCACGAACCGTGGTTAAAGCATCGGTTTTCACACATAAGAACTACACCGTGGGCTCCTGGAGGTGTCAGCAGACAGGAGACTCCAGCAGGTGCTGCATAAACAAAGCAAGCTGCCGAAGGACAGGTACAGGACACCGTTTAAAGTTGCGTAAACGTGAAAAACACCACCACAAATAATTTAGTGATGCCATAAAGAGTGAGGGGGAAAGGAATAAAGAAATTTTATGGTTACGATAAACACCAAATCAGAGGAGTGGCCGATTCTAGGAGGGAGGGAGGTACAACTGTGGAGGAGAACTTGGGGAGATAAGCCATTTGGGGTAACATTTTATTTCTTAAACTGGACGTTGGATACATAGGTGGTCATTATATTACCTTTCAACCTTTCGTGTATCAGAAATACTTCGTGCTATTTTTTAAGAGGAATCTTCAACCCTGTCTCAGCATCCTCTGGTCTCTTAGTTAACCAGCCGTGGGTCATCCTGACATGGACCTCTGCATAATGGACAAGGCAGCACCAGTATTTCTGTTCCGCTGTGATTAAGAATACTGTACCACCGGTGGAATCATTTCTGGTACGAGGAAAAAGGGAACAAATTAAGGGAATGAAAAAGCTGTCATCACTTTTCTAACACTCTGAAACTACACATTAGAACCGTTTAGGGTCTACAGAAAAGGCTGCATAAAAGAAAAAATGGCAAATCTATGTTTAGTGCTTTATACTGAGCTGCCTGTCACCATTTTAGACACAGCCCCTTATCTACATAGGAGGGAGGTATTTTTAGCAATGTCACCTTTGCTTCTCAATATACTTCTTTGAAAAAATAAAATGCCATGGATAAAAGGACGTCATATATTATATATACATGTGCATTTCACACCTCACCGGCATGTGGAAAAGCAGCTGTGTATCCAGGGCTTTTCCCTGAGGGATCCCTGGGGGCACTGGCTCCCCCACTTCCTGACTCTCCTCCGCTCCCTGCAGTCTGCTCCATCCTCAGGACCAAAGGAAAGCGAGGAAGCAGAAGAAGCAGGTGCTCCCTGGGGAAATGGGTCCCGCTCTCTAAGCCCCTCGCCGTGAGACCACCAACATCATGGCAGCTGAACCAAAGTTGTTTCAGGCACAGAGAGGGCCTGGGTGCCCGGGAGCCCTGGGCACTGCTCCTTCCAAAACACGTTTCCAGGTGTGTCCCCCTTCCCTCTTTCCACTCTCTTCCTCTGCACACGCCCTTCTCGCCCTCTCCCGTGCCTCATCTTCCAAGGCTTTAATAGCATCCTACTGTAATGAGTCCGCGTCTTGATCTTGAAGCTGGACCCCTCCGGAACCTCAGACTCCCATGTGAAGGCTCCCGGACATCTCTCCCGGGATGTCCCACAGACCCTGTGGACCTCTGCACCACTGTCACCTCCCCAGCGCTCTCCCCAGATCCAATCTCACTCCGTAGCCATGTGCGATTTCTGACTAAGCACCCTTTTCCCCTGGGCCTTTGTACCTGCTGGTCAGTTACAACAAACACCCCTCTCTAGCCCACTCTGGACCCTACAAGGCCCTCCCCTTCTTCTCCACCAGGTGCCAACCTTTCTTTGGTCACGTTCAGGTCTCAGGTTAGATCTCACTCCCTCTCCTCCCAGGACCACACCCGAGTACGGGGAGGCGGGCTTCCCCTGGGCTATCTGGAGCCCCGATTCCCCTATCACAGCACTTGCCAGAGCCAAATGACTGCCAAGCGGGCAGTGACTTAGCTCTGTGGCCTGGGGGCCAGCAAGTGGCTGCTGTTCATTTTGCTTCCTGCTCTGTCACCAATACCCGCACGGTGCAGGCACTAAGTCCTCAGAACGGACTTCATCGTCAGGAGAAGTAATGAAGGTGCAGAACAGTGGAAGCAGAGCATGAAAGAAATCAAAGATGTTCCTTCAACTAAATGTCTGCCACCTGAACTCCCTAAAAATACTGCTGATTATTATTGCCCGCATCTTATGGCTTGAAAATTGGATTGGATCAATGGAAAATTACCATTGGATCATCATGGTAATTCCACAGGAAGAAAGGGTTGTTCTACACTTTTATATGAGAATTTGTGTCTCTGAGAGGTCCAGTGACTTTTCAGTCCAATCACAAATAAATCCAAGCCTTTCGACATATCTCTCATGTGAGCCCATGAGAAGATGAGTTGGGACACAGTCAACTTCTGGGTTCTGACTAACTAGAGTTGCAGTCAGAATTCACAAAAGGGGGCATTTAATGTGGGTTGAGATCAGAGGCAAGTGTAGCTTTCACAATTTGGGAAACCTTCTTTAAGAAAAAGATGATAACATCTTAAACTTGAGTGCACATTTCATTATTTCCATAGTTAAGTCCACATCTGAGTGGGATGGTCCAAGAAATCAAACTTAAAGGAGAAGCAAGAGAATGTATATTCTAAGTAAAAATCATATCACAAGAAAGGTAAGGTACAAGAAAGAGGGCTGGTGAGCATAGAAGCTATCTGTTCCGCAGTTAACATGGGACTGCGGCGAGGTGCTATACGAGGCCCAAAGACATGCAGATGATTGAAGATGTGGACCGCCTGGTACAGATCGCAATCTAGGGTTGATGTCACACTTGCGAGGAGGGGTACAAACGAGAAGGAAGGACTTAATAAAATGTTAAACATCCCCAAATGGCAGTATCTGAAGTAGCCCGCTACACCCATCGACCCCCTGACCTAGTCCTGCTTCAGAGCATTCATCCCGATCTGAAATCATATTTGTTTATTTGTTGATTGCTGGTCCCCCAGCTTAAAATACAGGGTCCAGGAGAGCCGAAGCTTGGTTAAGTCCTGTTCTTTGCTATAACCCTAGCACTGAGCAAGGTACCAGGTACCTAAGAAGCATTCTGTAAGTATTTGTGGAATAAACAGATAGATGGCTAATGAAAAAAGGAAGAAAACTTTACAAAGGTTCAAGGTGTCACATCATCAGTCTTTCCAGTTTAGAGCTGGATTTTGGTATATGTTAGTGAATCTTTTCAAATTAATTATTGCTATTGCCAAATGAATATCCTGCCTGGAAAAAAATCGTTAATTTCAACGAAGTCTCGCTCATGGCCAAGCAGCAGATAAGAAGCACCAGCTGTAAGCTTTGGGGGGAAGCTGAGTTAAAAGATGGGTTGGTTTGTTTTGTTTTGCTTATTTTGTTAGGCTGGGAGACACTGGAACTGGATTCACTTGGAAAAGAGAATTCGGACAGAAGCTGGTCTGAGTGGAGAAGATGTGGATCCATCCTGGGGGCCAGTAAAACAGTCACTGAGGTAGGGAGGGTGTGGGGACGTCCTTCACCTGACCAGCAATACAAGCTCTTCAGGACTAAGATGGCAAGGTCAAGGTCGTTTACAATTCTAGCCAGGAGAAGGGCGAAGGCAGGGAGAGATCACCAACTTGACATCCAACCCTTAAATAGGAGCATTTAGAAATAACTGGTATGACGGTAAACCGATAAAGCTGATAACTGTTTCAGAGGAACATTCTGCCGGAAACTGAGTAGAAAAAGAGATTACGAAATTTAGCTTCCTAATATTTGTATATTACATCCTTTACCTTTTACATACATTGTCCTAATGTTAAAACACCCTGAGAGGTGACTCCAAGATGTGTGTCTGAAGGTGACTGGAGAAGGTGCAGTGAGAGGGAGAAAGGCAATGTCTGATGGGGTTTTGATAATTCATCTGACTTACTGGCTCTCTACCGAGACAGGGCCATGCTCTCAGGAAAGCTTCTGAAGACTCTTAGGCTGCAATGCAACTGGAGCTCCAAAGACTGGAAGCTCCCTCTTGAATTCGTCTTTGGATCCTAAGAAATCGATGCAATTTAAGTGTTTTGTTTTGTAGCCCCTATATGAAAGTTAAGAATTTCATAATATCTTGAAAATATCTGTAAGATCCAAAGTACTCGGTATGATTTTGATCAGCAGAATCACATTTACTCATAGATGCATCTCTTCTTCACTGATTTCACTCCATTTTTCTATTATCAATCATAAGGAAAGAAAACTAACCCCAACTGAAGACGTATTAGAGAGCCACATATTTTCACTTAAGATGCTCATTTCATACTCCCAACCTTTATGCTAAATAATTACTATCATCCCTATTTAACAGATAAGAAAACTAACCTTGAATCCTACTTCCTTAACCTTTTAAATTTTACATAATTTCCTGGGGCCACAAAAGTGGTAAGTGGGGACTTCCCTGGTGGCGGCGTGGTTAAGAATCCGCCTGCCAGTGCAGGGGACACGGGTTCGATCCCTGGTCCAGGAAGATCCCACATGCCACGGAGCAACTAAGCCTGTGCGCCGCAACTACTGAGCCTGTGCTCTAGAGCCCGCGAGCCACAACTACTGAGCCTGCAAGCTGCAACTACTGAAGCATGCGCGCCTAGAGCCCATGCTCCACAACAAGAGAAGCCACCGCCGTGAGAAGCCCACGCACCACAACGAGGAGTAGCCCCCGCTCACCACAACTAGACAGAGCCTGCACCCAGCAATGAAGACCCAATGCAGCCAAAAATAAATAAGTAAATAAATAAAAACAAAAATAAATAAAAAAAAAAAGTGGTAGTAAGTGATGGACCAGCCATAGCGAAACCCAGGCAAGGCTCTTTCCTCTATGCTAAGTGTTCTCTCGACCATTGGTACCATTTATTTACAGTGTATTATCTTTCCAGATGTTTACCAGACACTAGCCAGTAAGCTGGAAAGTCACTGAGATGATTCCTTAAGACAGCGATCTCAGAATGCGGTCCAGGGACCACTGCATCAAAACCCACTGAACTTGTTGGACATACAGGTGCCTGGACCCAATTCCAGATCTACTGAGTGAGAACTGTGGATGGGTCCTTGGACACTGCTTTTTAACAAATTCCCCAGGTGACTCTGTTTCACATGAAAATTTGAAAACCGCTGTGGCTAATTCTCTGAAAACTTCAACTATTGTTATTTGCAGTTTCAAATTTGACAAAATTTTGTATTCTCATTGAGGGTCATCTTTTGGATGATGGAGCTTGTGGTGAAATGTTACAAAATTCCATATTCCCCTTGAGGATTTATCTTTGGAGCCTCGCAATTCCTAACCTAGGTCCCTAGGAACCTGCAAAGCAGGTAAACATTATGAGCTGAAATGGTAGAACATTTATGACACGCCTACTTGGACTCCGCACTGCTCTAGATGTCTCCCAACACAGAAGTTTCCTTTCAACCTTGAGGTTGCACCACCATCACCATTTCATTGCCCAGAGAAATGGAGTAACCTGTCCAAAGTTACACACCTGAAGGTTGACAGACGTTTCAATGTATCTCTTCTAACTCGCTGTATTTCCTTTGTTCTACAACACAGCTCCTCCCCATGAATGACTGCTACCTAGGGTTTAAGAATGAAGGGGAGAAACTTTCCAAATGTCCTGAGCAGACAAATCAGTCAACCTCTATTTTTCCAACTTTATACGCATTCCACTAAGAGTATTCCTCTTAAACTCAAGTCAATAAAAGTCAAAATCTAATAGCACAAGAGAATGGTATCAAGTGGGGGGGAAAAACCCAGGAATTCTCTGTAAGGATATTATCAAAACCTCTCTATATCTCTGTGATGTGAGTAATTCTGCATATGAAAACTGCAAAAAAGCCGGCCACTCTCAAGCCCATCCTGAAGCTCCGAGTCCACGACGGTGGGGGCTAGGAGAATTCCAGGTACCAGGCCCCATAGCATGACCTTCGGTGCATAAAGCTGTCTTCCTCAACTGCATGAACATGGGGAACACAAGACTGGATTTCAGGTAACTAAGGTCCATCCAAACCATGTGCTTTTTAAGAACATAACACAGCAGCTCAGGTGCCTGGAGAATCTGCATGGAATCTGTGAGGTGAACGGGACCTTTGCTAACCCCCTGCTGCAGAGGAGAAGGGGAGGCTTTGGAACTCAGAACAAGGCCAAAGGAAGCTTAGTATTTTCTATCTCTGGGCCAGCGCCCCCATAACTCCTAGTATATCCCAGCCTCTGAAGCGTCTTGACTCTGAGTTCAGGCTGGTTCGGGTTCAGGCTGCGGTGTCTGCTGCCCCCTGGGACGTGCAGGAGGCAGGTGGGAAACGGTGGGCACCAGCCCCCCATGAAGAGCCTCTACACAACAGTTAGAATTAAGAAATTGGGGAATAGATGGCTGAAGGCTGGTTGTTTCAGTTAAAAACTAAATATTTACACACAACATTGAGATGTACACAATCATCGTTAGTGACTTTAATTTTGCTTTAATGCCCTGTTTCGCCACAGCTCTCTGATGGCTGTGCTGCAGGACAAGGATGAAAAGTGTAGGCAGTGTACAGCGGGAGGAGGAGGGACTGGATGACAAGGCTTCCCATCGTCATCGTCAAGGTAGTGATGCTTTACCAGTACTGCACAGGACCCAAAGAAAATATTTATCTCCCATTAAAAATAATGATGCACATAAAGATTGGTATAGATGAAAAAGCTCCCCAGAACATACTGTTGCATAAAAAAGAAAAAGGTTACATATTAGTATTTAAGTCAGAAGTCTACTCATGCCAAATATGTAACTGTCTACAAATCCGTACTTGTGTCGAACAAAGCTATTGCTATTAACTAGGTACTTGTGATGTACCAGGTACTACGTCCAGTGCTGTGCATGTATTATATATGTAATCCTCATGTCCTTGAGGTTTAGGCACTGCAGCCATTTTGTAAGTGATTAGACTCAAGAAGTCAAGAGACTTGACCCATGTCACAAAGCAATCACATAGGAAGACTGGGAGCCCAACCGAGGTCTGTCTGATTCCAAGACCCACTATAGTCTATTACACACTCAAAGAGGCAGCTTTGGGAGGATTTTTGCCAACATATCTTCAGTAGCTATCTCTAGACAACAAGATTTCTTCTTCTTGTTTTTCGATATTATTAGAAAATATTTTACAGCGAGTATGCATTATTCTTATTACCTGAAATAACAAAGATGTTTTAATTGGAAGGATAAATAGGAATGAAAATCATTCTATCTTCTGAACATCTCATTTTCCACCCTAAACGGTCCAAAAGTAATATTTAATCTTCAACTAAATATGACCACAAAAAATATATGTAGCAAACTGCCAAAATATCAATCATTGAGAGGAATTAGCATTACAGTCAATTTCTGAAACTTTTTGGATTACTCCATTAACAAAAGACCATCTGTCTCCAGACTCCTGTTCTTCCAATACACCCTACATTTATCACCAAGCATCTGCTTTCCGACTCCACTACTTTCAATGGCTCCCCAATACCTAGCAAAGTCCAAAATATCCCTTAGTTTCATATCCACAATCAAGCCCCACACTCCTTAGACTCATCTCCTAGTACTCCCCAGGATAAAGGCTACATTCCAGTAAAATGCAGGCGTCTTGACTTCTGGAGTGTTCTATCTAGAATGTCTGCTCAATGACTAATCAAAGTCCAACCATCTTCCAGGGACCAAATTGGAAAAGCCAAAGCAGAAAATGAAGACCGCTCAATCGATTTTTCCTACAGAGGGATGCGCGTAAGAAACATAATTACCAATACATAGAAGGGGGCATGTGAATAAGCACCGAACATTATAAAACATTTTTTAAATTTGCATAGCCAAGTGACAAACCATATTTCATAAAATTCATGACACCGTTAATTGTAAGAAATAACATGATATGTAGCACTCTGCGAATTAAGAGGTAACTCATAGGTTGGAATTTTAATTTTCTATTTAGAGAACTCTTTTAGATTTATTTAGATATTCTGTGCATGCATAAAGAAAAGAGAAACGAAACATACTGGCCAAGATATTCAAAATAATTCTTTACAAGGTCAGAATCCAACTCTTTTGAATTGCATGACGACTCAGTTACTGTGGTCTATGTTTTTACACAATACCATCTATGTTTCTTCATGGGTGATGCACTATTTCTTACGAGTGCTCCATTACTGTCTCCAAGATTTTCTTCCAACCGACACCCAATCTCCAATTTTTGATGCGTGTGCCCCATCAACGAATTCTGTTGCCAGCTTTCTCTCTGCCATATGGCTGAGAGCAACTGTAAGACATTTCCCAATTTCAGAGACGTACAAATGTGAAAAAAAATAGGTTTGTTTTAGAAAGGATGAAATGTGGGGCTTGACTAAAACACACAGAAAGTCACTGTTGGAGAATGTAAACACTACATATAAAATGACCAAAGAAGAGAGATCTACAAGAGAAAATAGTTTTTCTCTTTTTAGTTCAACGTCAAGATCAATATCATGGCCCAGCCCTAATTCAGCTTTTGTCTCTTCCCAATCTGATCCCTTTCCTCCTCTTCTGAGTATTTCCCCTCTACTGATGTCCTCCGTGACACCAATTAGAGCTGGCAGGAAGGGAAGCAGCCCGCCTGCACATCTTCTCTCAAAGATCCCATTCTTCCTTCTCCGGGAACCTGCAGTATTCTCTTCTCGGATCAGACAAAACCTCTAGAATCTGTCTAATTTGAGCTATGGACAGAGCAGCAAACTTGTTATGAAGAGGATGGTGCCATTAAAAATAACAACCGCATACATGAGTCCGATAATTCTCATTTTTAAATAAGTGGCCATGTTTTTTAAGCCTTTTCAAATATTTTTTGTAGTGAAGCGTAAGTCACACATGGCCTCATTTTTTAATTCAATTCCATAAATATTTACTCAATATCCTAAGTGTTGAGACCCATACTGGTCTGGGGATCAAACTCCAAGGGAAATAATTTCCTCCAAACAACAAGCACTCGCTCAATATCAATGGAGAGAAAAATAAGCACACAAGGCAGAGTAAACATCACATCTGTTTTCTAGATTTAATTTAACCTTTTCTAGATTTAATTTAAACCTTTCTGCTTTCTTTTTCTTTCTTTTTTTTGTTTTAAGTTTATAAGGAAGGGTTAAAAGAACAGTGTATCAAAATGTCAACCACCTAAAAATTAAGTTGTCAGCTTTTTCTCTGTACTGCAAATTACCAAAGAATTAGGGGTTTGGTGCTAATAGAAGCTTACAACTCTAAAGTGTGCAATTTAACCAATCATTGTAAAGTCTAAAAATGCAGTACCGAAGACATTTCAACCAAGCAAGCTGCAGTTCTGGTACCTAATTTCAACTTCTCTATCTGTGCCACTCTTCCCTTTTTCTTTTTTCCTTCCCTTTGCTTTGGAAATGTGTTTTGGAACAGCGACATGGTTAAGTGAGAAGTGCCCAGAGGTCCCACATACATAATACACTCATGTGAAAAAAGGATAGTCATCCAACCAAGGAGGGGGAGAGAAGACCTCGGGCTGCGGCCATTCTCGGGTCTTCTTTATGCTCACGTCACATTCAATGCAGGACTCAAAACACGAAATTTGCTTTACAGCTTCAGAATTTCAGACTTCCTTTTGTAACTGATTCATCACTAACTGGGGTGCAACGTGTCTGTGATCATCTCTGCCCTAGAATTCTCACTTCGGAGAATTCTAAAATGCTAAATTATAAAATAATTTGCAAATAAAGCAAAAACTTAAACAGAAATCAATTACCCCAAATCACTGCAGGTATCTTCTACACTTGTGAAACCTCTCACTTTTCCCGCCCCCCCCCCATTTTTTCTAATTGCCAACTGCAAGCACATCACTTAAAAATAAATCGGAAAGAATACTGCTTACCCAGAAGAGACTGTATCTTGACAGACAACACATACTTTTCAAAGACAACACCAATAACCTAAACCGAGAATTTAGCAAGATATTTGGGTGCAAAGGAGAGTAAGAAATATACTGACTCTTTGCATTAACATAGACTCGTTACTTAAATATAATTTTTAAGTGGCCCTTTAAAAAAATTACAGTATTTTCCTCAGTAAGAGGAATATTCAATGATTTCTACTACTGCACACACAAAAATACCTCCTCTTCCCTGATCTATGAAATACACTTTCCCATGCAGGCTTGCATGCATGTCTAATTCTCCAAACAATACCTTACGGCGCAGTCCAACTTGAGAAAGGAGAGTCTCATTCATTTACCAGGCAAACTTAAAGCCAGCAAGATGCTTCAGATGGTCTGGTTTTGCCTGCCCCACCCTTGTTTCCTTTGAGCCATCGTGATGTCACAACACCAGGCAGGGTAGTGACTTCACTGCTCCAGCCCCTGCTTCTGAGCACACAATTCTCTGAAGCCCAGACAAATCAAATGACAGCAGAGCCCTCCAGGAGTGCCTGATGAATTCCCAAGAAACTAGCAGCTACAGAGCCTTTCGAAAGAAAGAGATGCTGCAGTGGCACCATCAAAGATCTCTCCAAATGAAGTCGTGCCAAAGAGAAATCTGAGTCATGGTTTTCGAGTAAGTCTATATTCCATAATAAAGCTGACATTCAGAGGAAGACTGTGGTTGGATACCTGGAAGAGGCGGGGGAGGAAAGATGACCAGGGTACTTGAGGACTTAAGAAATCTCTCTCCATTATAGTCAAATTCTCATGGAAAAGAAACATGTATTTATTTTTCAGCCTACTCTTGGAGTTCTATTTTACTGGAGAGGACTTGAATTCTAATTCGTGAATTTTAGGGCTTTTTAAAAAAATCACTAACTTAAAAGATAAATATGTTTTACAACATGGAAGAGAATACACTGGACAGCATATGCCTGCCATAATCCAACAAACAGTAAATCCAGAAAGGATTCACAAAGCACTGACGATATCACATCTCCTGGGACATGAAGGGCTGCCCCTCTTCTACTTGAGTGGCCCCTGGATGCATCTGACCAACCGATGTTTCAAGACCAATGTCTAGATAAAACAGCATCTGATCAAGTAAAAAAAATCCCAGATCTATTTGAACACAATTCAAAGTTGGCCCAAGTCCAAGAACTGCGCAAGAATCGACACAAACTGCTTTTAACCTAAGTTGCATTCGTGCACAGGAAATGACTTAAAAATTAAATGGAAACAGTTCCCTGAGACAGACCTTTGACCTCTATCTTCTCAATCCTTCACCTCAAAGGGGTTTACAAATTAAGTGGCTTCTCTTCTCCTTCTTGATAAATCATTCACAAAACATGTCCTGTGTTGCCAAAATTATTTGCCTAAAGTGTATTAGTTCCATAAACTGTATGCAGTAACTGGTGCATCTGGTATTTTGCTTTTCTAAACCACCAGAAAATCATAATGCAAATGAGACTATTTAGTATTCAGCTATTTTATTTTCATCAATGCCTTCTGAAGTTAATAAATTAAAGTCAGCCTTCTCAATGTAGAATTTATTTCCTCTCACAAGGGCTTTGTTGCTCCAATTGAAATTTTATAAGTCTGCTACCAAAATTAACATGCATTTTTTAAAAACACTGAGCCAAGATACAAATCACCTCCCATTCCCCAGAGTTCACTCAAGCTTTGATGTGCTTTTTTCTTAATAAGACTTTTCTGCTTAATTTTCTGTAATTGGTGCTGCGTTCAGGGCTCCCGGATCATAAATGGATGACCATAAATTATCATTTTTGTTTCCTTGAGACATTAAAAATCAGTGTAAAACTCAAAAAGAACGTTTCCAGCACTGGATTTGATGACTCTACTGCTAGGAAAGTTAATGTTACCAGGAGAAACTCCAACGCACACCTGGCCGCCCCAGAGAGCCTAAACTGGGCCAAAAAAAGGGATGGGCAGGATATCTGCAAAAGCAATTCCGCAAGCCTAATGTAAAAAAGCTGAAACCCCAACTTAAACACGTAATGCAAGCGCCGCATCAGCAGGACTGCCTGACCCTCTCAGGATTTCTCAGGCCGGCCTCCACGCGTAATTAATACCACATGTTCTCTTTATCTTTCTATTTGTTCGGCAACAATCTCTCCCCAACTTTAACCCTAGGCTGGAACTGGAGGAGAAACCCCTAGACAACTTTGTATCCGGAAATCTGAAAACCGAAAAGGAGAGAACGCTCCGGCGGCAAAGGACCACAGTGTCAATTTACTAGGTAACCACACCCACCGCATTGCAGAAGCCGTGAACTTGGCGGGGCGGGGGGTGGGGGGGGTGAGATGGCGGGGAGAGTTGGAGAGGAGACGGGAAAGGGGGAGGGAAAGGAGGGCGAGAGACGAGGGGAGATCCCAGAAAGCCGGCCCCCGCGGCAAGGAGCCGGGAAGCACCCGCCAGGAACTGGCTGAGACCCCCCGACTCCCGCGATTCCGAGCCGCGGCCCCCACCCCCCGGGCTCCCCGCCCCCAGCCGCCGCAGAGCCGCCCGCGCACACGCCTCCCAAGGCAGCGGAGCTTCGGGGGCGCCAGGTGAGCAGCGCCGCCCCCGGCCCCTCGGCCCCGAACCAACCCTTTGGGACGCTGCCCCCTCCTCCCTGGCCGCCCGGCTGCAGCCCCCGCCGCCGTCCGGAGGCCGCCGCCCCACTTCGGGGAAGCGGACAAGTTACATAAAAGCGGCCAGCCGCTCCCGAGCGGGGATGCTTTGTGCGAGCACACCTTACCGGCACCGCGCCGTTCCCGCCCGCGCCGGGCCTGCAGCCGCCGCGCCCAGGCCCCTCCGCCGGCCGGCCCCCGCCCCGGGCGGCGCCGCAATGTCGCCCCCGCGCCCCGCCCCCACCCTACCCCGAGGGGTAACTCAAAACATGGCGCCCGGGACGGGGGTGGGGGGGGCGAGGAAACTGACAGAGCGGGGGCATGGGGAGCCAGCCGCCCCTCTCGGCCATGGCTCGGAGTGAGGCCCCCAGGCCGGAGGCCAGGGCTCAGGCTGAGCGCCGGCCCCGCGATGCTGGAGCGCGGCCGGCGGAGCGGGCACGTCCCCGGGCGCGACACGCGGCACCCGGGCTCGGCCCGGCGGGGGTCCCCGCGGGGGTCCGGGCGGGGCGGGCGCCGGGCTCCCGCGGTTCAGGCGGACGAGCGGCGCCGGAGCCACGCGTCCGCCGGGCCGCCCCGCGCCCGCTCACGGCCCGCCCTGCGCACCTCGCGACCCCAAGCCCCCCTCGGATCCCCCCCAACTCCGCAGGCAGAAAAGTTACCTGGCTTGGGCCGGGGGCCCGGGCGCGCTGCGGCGTAGGGACCGGGCTCGGGCGCGCGTCCTCTGGGCGCTGCGCGGAGGATCGGGCGTGGGGAGGAAGCCGCAGACTCGGGCCGCTCGCCGCGCTCCCCGCCCCCTTTTTCAGGAGCCACGGAGGCTCCGCGGGCTGCGGCGGGGCACACGCCCAGGGACGGCGCCCGGCCAGGCTCGGCCGCGGGGGAGGGGGCGCCGCGGGACTTCAGGACCGTCGCGCCGCGGCTGCCTTCTCCATCGTGGCGCAGGGTCGCGCTCGGGGACGACGCCTCCAGACCGTTGCCAATCGCGTTAGCCTTTGGATTTCCACTGCGATTTCTGCCCGGCTCTCTATCCCTCCCAGACACCCCCGGGAGAGTGGGGGGAGGGTGTTCCTGACCTTCAGGTGAGTTATTTATTGGCTTAGGGACTGCAGGGGTTTTTTTTTTTTCTTTTCCCTTTTTGAAAAAAAAAAAGAAATCAAATTGGCGGCGTTTTGCACAGGGTGGGTGCCCCAGAAATACTAAATTAATGGAGAAGATCTGAATTAAAGGTTGAGGGAGGAGGTTTCCTGTCTTTGGACAGCCCCCGCCTCCCCACTGTCTCCCCCTTCCCCACCATAAACCTGCAGTTACAGGTGGTCTCCTGGACTTCCCAGCCTAAAGAGAAGTCATTATTGATAACGCTTCCCACTGAAATGGAGGGCGGGGTGGTGCACAGCGACTTGCAGGCAAAAGAAATTATTCCTGATCTCTCACAGAATCTAAGCTCTAACCAAGTAACCAAGGCACATTTATTAAAATGTTAAGGGCCTCTCCATCTACTCCTAGTCACCCTTCCAGGAGCTCCCCGACTCATTTAGGGAGGGGAAAAAATGGATTTACAGAAGTATTGCATTTACTATCCAGTGCCAAAGATGTGCTGCAGAGTTAAATGGCTGTGGCAGAGCTTCTGGACCTGCTCTGTCGGTGAGGCCCCAGGAGGTGGGAAGACTTGGCCTGTGTTTCCAGGACAGGGAAGATGGCAATGGGGGGGGGGGTGCCATATAGCACAAGGAACTCTATATTCAGTATCCTTTAATAAACCAGAAAATGGAAATGAAAAAAAAGAAAGGGGAGGGGGCATTGTTCACATTTTTCAGGTTGTATAAGAGAGAAGTTTGGAAAATTGTGGTTCCTGTGTTTCTGTGGAGTTTATGGATCTGTATTCTGTAGATATGCAGCTTTGAAAAATTTTGGAGGAAGAAAATGTGACTTAAGTCATGTTATAGGAAAACTATTCTGATAACACTGCAAAGACTAGAAAGGATGGGCAAATACCAGAAGCTGACAGGAGGTGACTATGGCATTGTTCCGAGTACCAGAGATAACAAAGACCTAAACTGTCTTTCAAGTGACAGATAAAGGGTCAGTTCAAATACTGGATGCATTTGTGGATGATGACCTGTGTTAATTTCCTATCGGGGGCCACAAGTGTTAGACATATATATATATACACATATCACATCTGTACATATATGCTGGTGTGTGTTACATATAAGATCTGTGAATAAAGAAAGGATTTATTTTCCTTTTTTGATATGCACACTAAAGCACTTTCCTTTTTTTTTATTTATGTAGGTTGTTTATTATAAAGGATCCATTGTTTTTATTAACTGCATAATGTTAGGAAGAAAATGCAAGGAGTACTAGGATTAGGGGCAGAAGTAAACCTGTAATACCAAGCTAAACCTGATATCACATAAATCATAACACATAAATCCAAAGTAATTCTCAAAATTGTTTTCATATCAATTTATAATTCTGTTTTACATGAAGCAATATGTTTCTCTTATGTTTTACATTTATCTCTTTTTTTCATTTTTTTAAACATCTTTATTGGAATATAATTGCTTTACAATGTTGTGTTCGTTTCTGCTGCATAACAAAGTGAATCAGCTACATGTATACATATATCCCCATATCTCCTCCCTCTTGCATCTCCCTCCCACCCTCCCTATCCCACCCTTCTAGGTGGTCACAAAGCACCGAGCTGATCTCCCAGTAAAGCACTTTCCTTTAAAAGTGGACTTGAACAAATTGTATTGTTTACAATATATACCACATTGGCATTATCATTTGAGACAGAGATGGTTTCATATTCTCATTCATTTTATTGCTGTGTTTTTGCTATTTTTTAAAAATTGAAAGCAAACTGTTTTCTCCCTGACTCATGAATCTTAATCTTTCTAGTGATGGAAAAAAATCAGCAATAGTGTATGAATGTCTATTTTCTTGGGAGGAAATGTTCAAATACTAAATATTATTTTTTGAAAGTTAGAAGTACCTAGCTATTTATCCTAATACTGCATAAATTCAAAATTTGGAGTAAACACCATACTGCTTCACAGTTTAACAGTAAATGTGGGAAGCAGTTACTATGAAACCCTTTGGGTTTGACCAAGGCTCTCCGCTATTCTTTTTTTTTTTGTTTTTCCTAGCACACATATGGAGAAAAAGAAATGCCAAACGAAAATTCATGAGCAGCACAAAAAGCTAGCTGTCAGTATCTTGCTTGCATCTCTGTAATAAACTCTCTTCCTTCTACCTTGTGAATATCATGCCAAAGCCCCTGCTAGTCATCTGTCCCCCCACAGTGCCTCACTGGGTACATTGCAAGCAAGCATTGAACACTTTTGCTAAATGAATGAATGGACGTTGAATAATGCACTAAGTTGTCACTTGACTTTGAAGGTTCCGTTTCCTCACATATAAAATAAAGGACTATTTCCAAAATTCCTTATGTTTCAAAAATACTAGGGTTCCATAAAATAAAAAGACATGAACACATATTAATACCTGCTGAGTAAAAGCAATAAGGAAAAACCTACACTTTAACGCTCGTCAGGAAATAAAATAACGAGCTCTTCCACATGGAAAAGAGAAGGAAAGTAACAAAATAAAGGAGAAGACAAGGTGATGATACCATTATAGTTGGATTTGCTTTGTTTCATAAAAGACCAACATCACCCTGCATCCCTCTCACTATCAAAAATAAAGCCACTGTACCCCCAGAGAACTTTTTATTCTTGTCAGTGTGAGGCCCCTCATGGTGCTGTTTCAGTGGGTTACAGAAAAGTAGTTCTTGGGTCAAAGGAATGCCTTTCAGACAGTCCCAGAGTGAGTGCAGATTTGGCCTGAGAACTCAGTCAGATTCCAAATTTTCTGTGTTCACACAGGAAGTACCGAAATACGCCATGAAATGTGGGGAACGATTCCATGACTCCAAGCCCAGGTCTCAGGATGCCCGTTCTGGTCTCTACCACCATAACTAAGGCTTACCCTACAATAGGCTTCCTGAAATTGCTCTACTGTAGGGAAGATACATCACTGAAGGCCAACAAGCCATCCAGAGAAAAGGAACACAGCTAACTTTAGGTAAGATAAGTGTGTAACTTCATCCCAAGCTGTAGAGACAGGATTCCCCACGAACCTCCATCCAACCACAAGCATCCACAGCATACCGACTCCTTGGTACTCACTGGTACCCTGCTACCTGATGAGCAACGATAACTCCAGGGAATTCACTAGTGGTCCAATGATTAGGACTCCAGGTTTCCACTGCAGGGGGCACCGGTTTGATCCCTCGTTGGGGAACTAAGATGCCGCAAGCCGCATGGCATGGCCAAAAAAGAAAAAGCAAAAGAAAAAAAAATGATAACTGCGGCCTGACAGCCAAGGCAAGGGCAGCATTTGCCGGTTGTATTAGAGCCTCATCAACAAGATGTCAGGGTGTATTGTCAACCTCATCAACACGACCCCAGGAAGAGATGATGGAGAATCTATCAAGTGATCCCATCAGAACGTTGCCCTCCAACACGAGGACTGGGAGAACACTGAGGCTTGACCAAACCCTACAGATGCGGCCGATCTAACAGGCATGCAGCCCTGTCGACAATCTCAGACTACCCTTCGTTAAAGCATGTGGTATTTAAAAATACCTCCATATTCTTCAGCCCTTTAAGTTGACTGTTTCTCATAGTCAGTTGCTTTAGTAAAATGTTAACAACACTCGCAGTAGCTAGTTGAGACTTATTCCATGCTCAGGATAATGTCAGGCACCTGAATTGCATATTAAGTCCTTGAAATGAGGACACAAAGTCTTTAGCCAGGGCGTTACCAGGGACCATAGATAAGGGAAATACAGGGATGAATGCATAATTCAAAAGCAACAAGCTTACTCTTTTGAAATAAAAATTCATTTGAGAGTTTCTAGGTTCTAAGAATAGTGTCAAGTTAACAGCTCAGCAAAGCTTCCAGATGCTTCCTTCATTCCACGTTTGTACACATCATTTCAGGGGTCTGCGTACATGCAGAGCACAGATGCAAAGCGAAATTTTAAAATGCCAATAAGTACAAATGCACCACAAAATATACGAAAACATGTACATATGAGAGGAAGTACATATGATGTACTTCCCCCTGCTAGTACATCATTAAAAAAACCGTTCCCCACAAGATCCAGAGCTCTTCTCTACCTTTTTTGTTAAGATATGGAACAGATTCAATGCCTTCAAAAAATCAAAACATAATCTTAATGGAAAATAAAATGATTTGTATGCAAGTCAAAATTACAGTGAGGTATCACCTCACACTGGTCAGAACAGCCATCATCAAAAAGTCTACAAACAATAAATGCTGGAGAGGGTGTGGAGAAAAGGGAACCCTCCTAAAGTGTTGGTGGGAGTGTACAACCACTATGGAGAACAGTATGGAGGTTCCTTAAAAAACTAAAAATAGAACTACCATGTGATCCAGCAGTCCCACTCCTGAGCATATATCCAGAGAAAACCATAATCTGAAAGGATACATGCACCCCAATGTTCACTGCACTGTTTACAATAGCCAAGACAGGGAAGCAACCTAAATGTCCATCGACAGAGGAAAGGATAAAGAAGATGTGGTATATAGATATACAATGGAATATTACTCAGCCATAAAAAAGAAGAAATAATGCCATTTGCAGCAACATGGATGGACCTAGAGATTATCATACTAAGTGAAGTCAGACAGAGAAGACAAATATCATATGATATCACTTATATATGGAATCTTAAAAAAATGATACAAATGAACTTATTTACAAAACAGAAATAGACTCATGCACATAGAAACAAATGTATGGTTATCACAGAGGCAATGAGGTGGGGGAGGGATAAATTAGGAGTTTGGGACTAACATATACACACATATACTGTATATAAAATAGATGATCAAGAAGGACTTACTGTACAGTGCAGGGAACTCTACTCAATATTCTGTAATAACCTATAGGGGAAAAGAATCTGAAAAAGAATGGATATATGTATATGTATAACTGAATCACTTAGCTGTACACCTGAAACTAACACAACATTGTAAATCAACTATACTCCAATATAAAATTAAAATTAGAAAAATTAAAAATCATTCCTATTCATCAAAATTCCATATTTGCGTCCTTCCTGTCTTTGTACTCTTGTAAAAATATTAGTCAAAAAGATGGGACTAATATATATCATGTAAGTTTCATTGCATTAAAATATACCCTTATTAAATAATTTTTTACTTTCTTCATTTGTAGTAAATTTTAGAAATCTCAGCCCTTTTAAATAGAATAATTTCTGGGGAATTCCCTAGTGGTCCAGTGGTTAGGACTTCTTGCTCTCACTGCCAAGGGCCCAGGTTCGATCCCTGGTCAGAGAACTAAGATCCCGCATGCCGCACGGCGCGGCCAAAAAATAAAAATAAAAATAAATAGCATAATTTCTAACAATAAAATTTTAAGGGTTATTCTAATCCTCAGTTCTTTATAAAGTTTAAACGCTGAATAAGTGTATTCTCTTCCCCTTAAGTAAAAATAAAGAATATTTTATATTTGGGTATTTTGTGTGTAGTGGCAAAATATAAGTAATGGAAGTTGGTAACCTATAATATTAGGAAATTCAACTCCCAAGCGATTCACCATCTGAGACCATATTGATACCCCAAACAGATGATCACTACTGAATGATGCCAAGACAGTTAACATTTTAATCACTTTCCCCGAAAAGACATAAAATGAATGCCAGCAAGCCCCTCAGTCTCCTGTAAAGTTGTAAATAATCCTATTTCATCCTAACAGCAATCAACAAGAATGAACCGAGGAAGAAAAAAATGGTAATAAGACACATTCAGATGTCTGGTTTATTAACTTGTTGACTCTGTCTCCAGGTTTATGTTCTCCTCTTTAGGCAAACAAGCCATAGTTAACTTTGTAAACTGAAGAAACATGCAACTATGACTACTCCAAGAAAAATGTCAGCTTTGCTGCTCGATTTGATTCCTGTTTTCCAGGACTTTTATTTGCTATGTTCAATGCCTCCCTGTGCATGCATACTTAACAGTGTGGGTACAACCTGAAAATAGTCCACAGCTTCCAGAATGTTCTGGGAATCAATGAAAACATCATTAGACTATCTTTGCCCCTTGAAATAAATTTGGTGCTTAATAGGTCAAAGCCATCTTAAAGAAAGCTTCTGCTATTGATTCTCTCCTGTTCAAGATGTTTATCAGGCACTTGTCAGAACATCAAAAAAGGGCTTATTTGCAAATGATAGAAATCTGAGAAGGGCACCGGAGTTTCTCAATCCAGGTGGTTTGTGAAGAGTTTAAGTTTTATATTTGCGTGTCAACAATAATCTTGGAAAGCAGTAAAAGTACCACATATCAGAATCCCTCGGAGTACTTGTTAATAATGTTGATTCCTGGGTCCAGCCCCTGGAATAAGCAAACCAGAACCTCTGGGGTGGGATCCAGAGAGCAGGCACTTTGAACAAGCTCCCCAGGTGATTCAAAATCCCACTTGGTTTTGAGAACCACTGATCTAGGTGACCAGGGTACAGCAATAATGACACAGGTCAGAAAGTTGGTGTATTGTTCACACCAATGTTTCACAGAAGATGGGACAGAGAAAAGTGACAGGACAGCCTCATTCAGCCACGAACTGTACGGAGCCTACACTACGGCAGTCAGCACACATTTTGCCAGAAGAGTTATTGTTTGGATCCTGTCGTTGTATGTATGCATCAATTTGCAACAGCAGTTCATTTGCAGTAAGTATAGTAATAAATAACAATGAAAGATTGTTCTGTACCCAGTTCCGTCAATAATTGGATTTGATGCCCATTTATCGAAGATTGCAATAACACTACAACTCTGACCTTAATTTCCAAGTACACAAAAAACATCTTGAAAAATTTGCCAAGAGATGTCTCATTAAAATGGTAAATGGAAAACTAATTGCTGGCAGTTTGAGTTAAGTTTGAGATTTGACTTTCCCAAACCCAGCAAATAGAAACTTTAAGTTATTCATACCTTTTGCTATAACATACATATACAGACAGGCATACCCTGTGCTGATTAGTGAAAGCTAGTGAACCAAATTAAATAAAGAAATCGACCAGAGGCTACATCTTTCTACCCTTAAGCACAACGTGAGGGATTTTATTTCGGAAAAACAAGATCATTAATCCCATTTGTATGTTGTTACTTTATAGGTCTTGTATTTTTCATATCATTTGTAAGGTTAGTTTGGTTTTATAGTTGATGAGAACTACAGCATGATGAATTTAAATCTAGTTTTACATCTGTATATATTTAAGTAACAAAAATAATATAAGGTAATATGGGAGGCATCAGAAATATTTTCTTTCATTAAAGCTATGTTAAAGAATGAGATTTCAGCTCAATAAAAGATAATACTAATATGGACCAGCTGTCTTATGAACAGTGGGCTCTCCAGCTAGAAGGATCAAGGGGACACCACATGACATCTGTCAGTAATGCCCCAGAAGAGATTCCTCTTACACATGGGCAATTGGGCAAGAGCATATTTAAAGTCCTGTCCATCCCTGAGATCAAATTGTTTTCCAAATGTTTGCCACCCAGGAACCAGGGCTTGCCCACTATTTTTCACTGTTTAGGTAGCAACTCAAATCTTGACTTCATTAAGATATACTGAGATATATATAAACACATACGTGTGTGTGTGTATACATATTATGGAAGAGCCTACAAAACTTCTCCATTATAGGTTGAGATTAATCTGCCGTTGGTTCATTACTTTTTCTCCATGAATCTGAAGATAATTTCCATGACCAGTTCCCTTCCTACATGACCTCTCTGATCCATCAGCTCTAACCCACTTGTCCCATCCTTGCTCATCAGACTTTTATCTCTGAGTTAGGTTTTATTGCGTTGCATCCGGTGGGTGGGCACAATATTGTTTGAGTCAAGGTCTAAAGATTCTAAACGGGAAACCATTATATTTCTAAGCCCTTTTCTGAAATGTTCCCAGGTGTTCCAATGCCCATTCCCAAACGATTCCACTCTTTAACAAAATCAAGCAGGCACACACTTGCCATACCACATACATGTTCAAGAATGCCATTATGGCTTGATGAACAGAGTACTGAATGATGTCTTAAAATTGTTGTGTGGCCTTGAACAAATTTCAGCTTCTCTTTTTATTTGTGTTTATTTTTTTGGCTGTATCACGGGGCATGTGGGATCTTAGTTCACTGAACAGGGATCGAACCCATGACCCCTGCAGTGGGAGTGCAGAGTCCTAACCACTGAGCTGCCAGGGAATTCCCAAATTTAAGCTTCTCGATATCAATATCCATTGAAATATTCCTTCCATTTTCTGTCTTATTAGAATAGAGCCGTGGTTCTCAACCATGGCAGTGCATCAGAAGAATCACGTAAGGGAGATTTTAAAAAATAGCAACTGAAGTTCATTATCATGGTGGCGTGATGGATACATGTGGACTTATTATTATAATTCTCTGTACTCTGTGTACATTTGAAATATTTCATAATATTTTAAAGTTTAAATTTAAAAATATTTTTTAAAATAACTGATGCTTGAGATCTACCCGAAACCAATTAGAACAGAACCTCTGGAGAATGAAGGGCAGGCATCAATATTAACATTCCCCAAGTGGTTTTTAAGGGTAGGCAGAGTTGAGAAACAAGGGCAAGAGAAGACTGAAGCACAAAATTAAGTTGAATATTAAGAATTCCTCAAAAGAAGGATGCCATAAAAATAAAAATTCATAGAAGTTTATATTTGTTTATACCTTCAAACAGAAGCCACTGGATTAAACATGCATGTACCTATTTGTCCTCTGTGAAGCTAGTTGCTTTTTGAACACATCTTCAGCTTCCTTGGCAGTGCCTGCCATCAGATTTGTTGATACTCACACTCTTTAGGGGAAACTTATTACTGTAGCTGGCTGCCCGTTTCATAGTAATGTGTCAATAAAATGCTGGCATATTTAACAACAGGCATAAAGAACTCATAACACTAAATACCATGACTAGAATTTCAACAACTCTTCAAACACCCCAAAGGAAAAAAAATATCATTCAGTTTTATTCCAAGTTCCTCTGTGAAGTAGAGAAAATACACTTGCACACTCATGAGTATCTTAGGTGGTGGATGATAGAAGATTCCAGCACGTAATCAGAGGGGTCTAGTAGGGAATCATGTCTAAATAAATATAATCTTAACATTTTATGAATTGGAGCTAGCGATTTCCCCCAGGGGTGTTCAGGCATTGGGATTCAACATCATGGTGCCCAGCCCAGGGATCACTATTTTTACTAAAAGCCAAAATTTATGGAGCATTTACCTTGTGCAAGGAACTGTTTTACGAGCTAGTCTATGAGAATACCTTGTTTCACCATCATGAGAAGCTTATGAGATAGATCCTATGATTGCCCTTATTTGACAGAAGGGGGAAATGGGGCAGAAGCAGGTTCAACAGTGTGTCCAAGGACACACAGCCATGACCAGTAGAGCCAGGATACAAACTTGGGTGGTCTGACTCCCAAGCTAGACCCAAAAGGCTTCTACCTCTACAGTCAAATGTACATATACGCACACACACACATATTTGGTTAAATCTCATGAAATCGGCAATCTTCAATTGTTTTTTGACTTTCAAAAACAGTAACTTTACAGTAATGTAAGCAATGAGAAGACACTGCATTAGCTATGAAGGCAGAGAAGCATGGGGTTAAGGAATGACTATTTCTGCTACCATGGACATATTAGAGAACAGGAAAAGTCTGCTGAAAGTCTCTAAGAACATGAATATAGAAAGAATACTCTGGTTGTTTTCAGTCTAAGATGATTCTAAAAGAACTTAAGGCAAACGCCAGTAAAATAATTATTACTAACTTTTCTTTAACACCTACCATGTGCCCACACTGTTTTAAGTGCTTTATATCTCTATTCCTCACAGTTCTGTGAGGCAGGAACTCTTATGATCCACATTCTAGAGATGATAAAACCAAGGCCACTGAGCAGCTAAGTCACTTGTCCTGGTCACACTTTGGGAAGTCGTGGACCTGGCAATTTTATTTTAGAGCCTGTGCTCTTAACCACAGTGTTCAGTTGTTCCTACAGAATTCCATCAGTTCAGCTGGAGTTTCCTCTACATAAAGGGAAATATCAAATTTAAAAAGCTATACCCTACATGGAATCCATGTATACAGATGGATCTATTTTACTAAGAAGAGCATTCTACTACTATTACGAGTTTGAGAAAAAGGCCAAAGGGGAATGCTCTAATCCATGAGTGAATTTTAGGGGCTCTACCCTCAAAATCTATCCGGAATCCCACCACACCCACTGCTAGCACTCTGGGGCAAGCCATCACCATCCCTCTCTGGGTTCCTGCAAGAGTGTCATCACATCTCCCTCTTCTGCCTCCCTGGGACCTTTGTTGTCATTCTCCAAACAGAAGATACTGTGATCTTAGTGAAACAAGCCAGATCACGTCAACTCACATCCAAAGCCCCAAAGGCCTCCTGACTGTACCCTCTGCCCTCACTGTTCTGGCCTCTTCTACCAACCACACTCGCAGTGCCTCGCTCAATCTCACCTCCTTGTAGATCCTCAAACAAGCCAGGCACAGCCCACCCTCGGCTCCTCTCTCTGCTATGCTGACATCTCATCTCCTTCAAGTCTGATCACGTGCCGCCTCCTCAAAGAGCCCCTGCAGACCTGATTATAAACGGACCCAGCTAACTCAGCACTCCCACCCTACTCTACTTAAAAAACAAAAAACCTAACATACCCAGCATTTCCTTACTGATTATGTTTACTGTCTGTCCCCTGACATTCTCAATGTGAGTCCCACAAAGGCAGGGGTTCTGGGGTCCTATTCCCTGGGTGTCCCAGCCACAGAGAACAATGCCTGGCAGAGGGAAGGCTTTCAATACGTGTTTACTGAATGAAAGAATGAAGAAAGGAGCAGGGATTATAAAAGATGAAGAAAGGAGCAGGGATTATAAAAGATGGGACTCTGGGGTGAAGAGTGATTAGAGGGACAGAATCACAGAGTTAGGTTGCCCAGGATTGGGACTGGACACCAGAAGGAAGAGATCCAGAAGGAAAAAACTAAATATAAGGAGGAATGAATATATGGTCAAAACATGTGCAGAGTTATATGCAGCATACCTCCTCCGGATCCACTAGTGGAGCTGATTTGGGCAGAGTCTCCCAACCACCCTAAAAGATTCCCCATCCTCACCCCAGACCAACACAGAGGACACCAGCAGGATGCACCTCTCGCCACATCCTCAGAGAAGAAAATAAAGAATGGTGTAGCCACCTCCCCAAATGCCACTTAACATCAGGGGGGATTTAATGGGCACTTGTCTTCTCAGGGTAAAGGAAAATATCACAAGGTCCAGGCAGGACCCTCCTCACTCATCTCCACAAACAATGGAAATGACCACTGCAGTGGGAGTTGTCACGTCAGCTGGAGCAGAAGTGTCCAGGCTAGTATTGTTTTTCATATCAGTGGTTGCCATGGTGATATTTATAAAGATGTAGCAGTGATCAGGCAGTGAATACTTTTAAGAGGCTGCTGGAGGAAAAGAAGTTCAGTCCACCCTCCGCCTTCACAAATCACTCTCATCCCACTTGCTCCCAATAAATGGCTCAGTTCTTTTGATTGCACTTGGCATGCCCATGAAAGATGAGTCTTAGATTCTGTAATCTCAGGCTTGAAGCCTGTACTGTGTTTTTCCACTTGGCCTGCATTATGGTCTTATTCAATGATTCACAGCACCTTTTGACCTTTTCAAAATGATCACCAGATCATTCCTTTATCTGCCAATAATGTCTCCTAATCCCCAGCCTCTTCCTCCCCCAGGGCACCCAAGTGCTAAGACCTCCCAAGCCCTTTGGAAGAAGCGTCTTTGTGTATTACCATTGCCAAGTTTATGTCACAGCCATACTTTAAACAAATCTTAGGAGACAGAATATCTTCAACACTCCCTCCCCGGCTCCATGATTAGATTGCAAGCTCTGTGAACGAAGCAGGTATCTCTTTCTCATAGCTGTACTTTCCAGTATGGGTATCATGGCACATTAACCCTAAAATAAAAACCCTGAAATAACTCCTAGCACCAGGTACTAGAGGGCTCAGTGAATGACCCCACTGTCTCCAGCCATACAAGTTAGAAACCCTGGTGTCTTCCTGGCACCTCACTCCGTCAGCTCCTTTACCAGCTCTATCACCAAGTCCTTTGCATTTTACCTTAATCTCCTGGATCTGTGCACATCTCCCCTCCCCAACCTCCAGCCTGTAATAGTCCCTTCTCGGGTCTCCAATTTCCCCCGACAAGAGTGAGCTCTCAGAGACATAAGTGGGATGCTTGGAACATCTGCACGTCAGTGTTCTGAGGGCAGGGACAACTCCCTCTAACGCAGCCTCAATGCCCTGAGTTATCGCCGGGCTCCTGAACCGTGCCCCCTTCCTCTGCTTGCTCAGACTGGCCCCTTTCCATTCCTCTTTTCCAACTTCCATAACTGGGTCATACACCCTCATTAAGGGCTCCGGAAGTGCCACCATGGCACCTATGCATTGTGGTATGATTGTTTGATGAACCACCATCTCCCGTCACTAGAATCAGATCCCAGGGCTGCTGCTGCTTACCACGGTGTCCCCACCGTGCACACTGCCTGGCACGTCAGAGACACTCGGTGAACACTTATGACAGATGAACATCACGAGACCGTCGTCATTGGAGACGGTACGGTCATGACGGTTAGATGTGTGCCGTAGTGAGGCGCTCACTACTTCTGGATACAAAGGAAAAGCAAATGCACAGACGCAGACTCAACGAGGCCTTTAGGATCTTGGACACTTAAGTAAGGCTCACAGCGGGCGCTCAAATATTTATCCATATCATTTGCAGACAGGGACGGAGCAGGAACCAAAACCTTGCCATTTCTCCCAGCGGTGTGGCGGGAGTAGGAACATTTGGCGCTGGAAATGCTGTCCCTACGGTGGGGAGAATGACACAATTCTTCCTCCGCCCAAAGCATCAGCCTCTGAGCTTCGCCACTGATTCACGTTCACTGTCTGCATTTCAGTGATCAATCCAGTTAGAGGAATTAGAGGGCAGGCAAAGAGGAGCCATCGGGACAGCCATCGGGGATGGACTGCGGGGAAGCCTGGCAGACACCGAGTCTCTCCATCTGTCCCCGGCCCTGCGTGCTGGACAGAGCATCGGGCCTGGAGTCAGTCCACTGGCTCCTCCGTGCACCTGCGTCCCTGACCTTGGCCTGGGCCGTGTTGCTTCATCTCCTTGTATCTGCTTTCTCATTTCTAAACTGAGTGACTAACCTGCTTCAGGGACCGTCGAGAGGACTGAAAGAAATAATGTAGAAAGCACTTAGCTCTAAGTTCATATAATGGTGGTGGCATTATATGCAGTTATGAGGGCAGCTCACAGTAATACCTGTTGGCCACCCTGCCTCAGCCAGTGCAGCCAGGAGGCCCCTGAGGTCTCCCCACTTCCGTCTCACCTCAGTGGGCTCCAAGATGCAGAGCAGGGTGCCCCTGGAGAACCCGCCTGCTTGACAAGGTGAAGAAGGATGGCTCTCGACCTTCAGAACGTGTGTTGAACTCATAAATCCCGTTCACAGAGGAGCTGGGAAGAAGCAGCCAGGAGCCCTTAACAGCTAATCTGACTTGGTTATGTTGCCCGATGGAGAGGGGTAAGTGCAGGAAATCACATCTGCTTGGAGCTAAGTGCTTATATATTAACATGTGTGCTGCTCCTAATAAGATTTTTTCCCCCAGTCTTGCCGCCTTTGCTGAAAGCATTTTTAAAGCACTTATCTGAGAAGTTCTCAAGAGCACCTGTCTCAGTGTTTGGGAACCCCATCAAAAACTGCAAATACTCACGTTGTTGAAGATGGATTTTTTTTTTTTAAGGAGGCAAAATGATTTAGCACCAGGCTAATGAATAAAGGGGTCAACTGGGACCAGAACCATCGGCCATCAAAAAAAAGAAACAGAACGAAAGACACAAAACCCTGAGTTTTAACTATAAACACTTTCAACTGAGTTCTTAGAAGAGGTTAATGTGCTAGTTTGGAAGGAAGTTCAAAAAGCAGTTCCAAAAAGACTTTGAGCCACAAAACCATCTCCACTCACAAAAAGAACTCTCATTTATTGAGAACTAGCTATCTGCCAGGCACTTGGTAAGTATTTTACAATACACTCTATTACTTAAGATTCAGAAAACCCCTAAATCTATATTATACCATTTTTCTTGTAAAGCTTTTTACTTTATATTGGAGTATAGCCGATTAACAATGTTGTGATAGCTTCAGGTGCACAGCAAAGAGACTCAGCCATACATATACATATATCCATTCTACCCCAAACTCCCCTCCCATCCAGGCTGCCATATAAATTGAGCGGAGTTCCCTGTGCTATACAGTAGGTCCTTGTTGGTTATCCGTTTTAAATATAGCCGTGTGTACGTACCATCTTACAGTTGAGAGGTTCAGCACCTGCCCAAGGTCACAACCAGGTAAATGGTAGAACTGCACTTGTCTGCAGAGAGGTGTTTACTCAAATCCCTCTCTCCTCTCCAAGAAGACAGCATTCCTTTGAATGAATGCACTCTGATATATTTGTAAAAAAATTTTTTAAAATCATATAGTGGTCAAGCTTCTTTAATCCATGCCAAAACAGAACCCTGCAATAAACATGCAGGATTAATGGAATCTGGGGCCTAGACCACTTGGAACAGGGCTTTGCAAGTGGACAGAAATCGTCTGAGACCCTTTCAAATGGGAAGAAGAAATGAACCTAAGAAAAACCCGGAAATGGGTAACAGGGAATGGCGTGTGTATCCAGGTACCATTATGCTTACATGGAGCGTTTAAGCTGGTAGTATGGAGAATAATTATGTATTAGATTTAATTATATAGAAGCTGCACGGTCTAGGTCTAGGTGTTAAGAGCTGAGTTTAAACCTGGCTCTGGAATCTCCAGGCTGTGCACTAAATTATCCTTCAAGGCCTCAGTGTCTTTGATGCAGAGTGGGAATGACCAAGTCACCCTCTTCCTGAGATTGCTTGAGAATCAAATATGTCAAGTGTACCTAGCACATAGGAAGCCCACTGTAAATGTTAGCTATGATTATTCACATTGATGTAAAAATACATTCATTTTCCCCAAGGGTCATTATCTGGCAGAGGGCACCACAGGACAGGCATTTATATTCTACAAGTGTACTTAGTTTTTGACAGTGGTGCTTTAATTCAATTAGACTACATCAAGTCTGAGTTTTTTGAACTTCAGGAGAATTTTCCTTGCCAACATTACACAGTGTCTGAAATTAATTAAATGATAGTTGCTAAAGTGAAAAGTTTCCAGGACCCGTTTCTGTAGAATACCTCAAAAAAGAAAAATTTGGCATGCACTCCTTATGAAGATGAATATACATTTCTTTTTTCCTGTGGAGGACTTTGTGATCTTCAAAATATTTGGCTACAGTTTTATTTTTATGAAGTTGAGGCAGCAACAGTTACTCCAAAGTTGGAGATCAATAGAATAGATGACGGTGTTTTCTACCATGAAATGTTCTCATATTATTAAGTCTGAACTTTTAACAGCCCTATTTTCAAATTCATGGAGAAGAAAAATTTCCCTGGGTTCCTAATTTAGAACACTGATTTTATGCAAAGAGAGAGAGAGACAAAGTTATGGGTACCTGGAGTATCTACCTCAACTAGAGGAAGTCCCTGCTTCCATCAGAGACCTGCTTCTTCCCCCATCGTAGGACACCAGGAAAATATTGTATTGGGGCCACCTGTGAACTCCTAGCTAACTCAACCTCCACCAGAGATAGGACTCCAAAAGTGAAGCTTCATAGCAGCCATGCAAAAAATATCAATTCGGTGGAAGTAAAATACTACAGTTTATCCATTCTTCAAATGCATCGTGGATGAAACAGACTTCCGTCCAGTTACCTGGGAAGCCAACCACTACAGCAATCTTTCTATGGGAAATTGTCTTCTGAGTTCCAAATAATCGATCTACAAGTGAACTTATGGCTGTAAGTGTTTATAAATTCACGGTTATATGGTTTAATTTGAAACCTTGCAGTTCATATCAATCATGCAATATTTACTTGGTTGCTTCTCTAGAAAAACCAATGAAGACTAAACACAATTACTGACAGTTTAATTACTATCTCAGATTCTTGGTATGTGATCTAAATGAAATATTTTTCACCTACCACATAATTAACAGTTTTTCTAGTAAGACGAGAGAAAATTCATCATACTGCACCTATATTATGACATTAGTTACTATACTCAAAATTTCACCTTTATGCATGCTAAAACACGAACATGTTATTTAGCCTACCTCTACAGGTAGCTTATTTTTTCTTTTCCATCTTATTTTGATCTTTGTCTCAAACACTATGATACCATCCAGACATGAAAATATATGCACCTCCACTGACTGTCCCCAAGATGCTCCTGTCCCTACAAATCCTCTCAAAATCTTGTGCTCTCCTGCAACTCTGAGTTACAGAAATGTTGAAAGTAATCTAAGGTGTTTGTATAAAAGGGTAATATAAAAATGGAGGTAGCACAAGAACTGATTAAAGCTGAACCTAAAATTAGGTGGGTTCCCTTGATTAATTGCATAGCAAGTGTCTGATGAGTGATGGATGGGGGACAACCACAGTCTACATTAGCCTAGATTCAGTAACTTTAAGAATGAAGAACTCTCATCCCTAGCTTAAAATTAATTTTTAAGAAAAAGCTCCCCAGGGAAGCATTTAGAAAGACGAAACAATTTGGGCAGCACAATCTGCCTGATAAGAGTAACTTTTTAATTTTAACTTTTTCAAACTTAATTCAAGAGACAACAGGTTACTGAACTAAGTCAAAGCCTCAGGCAAAGTACAATTTCATCTAAATACGGGAATTAAAAGTTCCTAAAAGCAGATCCTAAAAGTTCTAGACAACACTGCAGGATACCCCACTGCACCATTCTGAAAATCTACATTTGTTTGGGTACATTGATCAGGAAGGAGAACATTTGCACGTTTATTGAAAGGAAATTGAATGGTAGGACTTGTTATGTGACTTGAATGTTACATTCCATACTTTACAGAGTAATTTCCATGACTTTATATTGGGGGAAAAGAACGAAGAACGTATTATCTTCTGTGGTTTTCTTATGGCCGTAAGAGGTAAATCCTTCATAAGAGGCTTTCATTGGACTTAATGAGGTGTCCAATGAGAAATTTTAATTTTCAAGTAGGATACACAGTTGTAATTAATGTAAAAAATGTGCTTCATTTGCTGAACCTGGAGCATCCTTAGGGCTTTAAGGTAAGAAAGTGCTAAAAAATAAAGTTGGGGGGCATATGGAAAGGACACAGGAGCTCCTAATGGCCAAGGCTGGAACAATCTGAGCAAAACAAAAATAACAAGAAGAATAGTATTGGATTATAACCCAAAGAATCAAGTAAATATGCACGAGTCTGTACTGCTATTAAAAAAAGACCGAATAAATACATGAAAGTAGAAGGAACAACTCTTACAGAAGAATTCCAACTAATAATTGTAGGCTGAATGAAGGAAATAGAAAAATCACCATTAGAAAACCACAGGGATAATGGCTCCAGGCAGGATCCATTGATGAATGCTAAAATTAGGGAGTAAAAATGTAAGTTGCCTAGTTTCAAAGTATCTCTCCACATATATTTCTTAACTACAAAAGGATACGTGTTACCCTCACAGTCAGAACCACCTTCACCAACTGATGAAAGTTAACATCATCAATAATAAGAAGTTAACATAGAGGTCACAGGCCCCCTGACATGATGCCCTGAGAGGTCATGTCACCTATACAGGTTCTTCTCCTAAATGCATAACCTCAGTCTAATCATGGGAACACATGAGACAAAGCCAAATGGAAGGACATTCTACAAAATATCTAGAGTTAGTCTTTCAATATACCAAGGCCATGACAGACAAGATTAGAGGAGATGAAGGAGGTCCCATTAAGTGAACTAATGTGCAAGGTGAGATCCGGAACGGATCCTGGAACAGAAAAAGGACATCAGTGGAAAACTGGGAAATCTGAACAGTCTGTAGTTTATAGTATTGTACCCATGTCTTAGTTTCTATTATTGTACTATTTTTATGTAAGTTGTTATCATCAGGGGTAGCTGGGTGTGGGATATACAGGAACTTTCTTATTATTTTTACAGCTCCTCTGTTATGTCTAAAATTATTTCAAAATAAGAGTTAAACAACAAGAGTTAAAAATTTTGCTTAGCTGCTCTGTTTACAAACTGAATTGTTTCTTGAAGGACGAACAGGAGTTAAACAGTGAAAACGGGGATCGTCACTAGCTTAGATAAAAGAAGAATTAGTCATATAACCCACTTCCGTTCCTCCCTCAACCAGTTATGAGCTGTGTGACCTTGGGCAAGTCACTCAGTCTCTCTAAGGCTCAGTTTCTTCGTCAATAGACAGGGGACAACTCAGGGTACCTACCTCATAGAGCTAGAAAGATGATTAAATGAAACAAGGCGTGCCTGGTACATCGCAGGGACCCAATCAGTGTTGACTGTGGTGATGGTGATGACGGAGACAACATTGACAATGCCGATGATGAACAGCCTGTCTCTGACTGGCCACCCTGTGATATCCCATCCCCATCACTCAGTCACAGAAGTCCCCAAAGCTCTTGTCTGCACACCACCACTTCGGGGCCTGTCAGAGCCCCCTGGCACCTTCCCAGCCCCGTTTCTACGCAGTTTTCTTCAGATGTTTTTATTGAGCACTTACTATGTGACTTAGTACTACTTAGTACTTAGCAAGGACAAAGAGAGCTGGTCTTTGGAGGGAGAAATAGACTTGTTACTTGTCCAGTGGGAGAACAGGCATGTGAACAAATCCTTTCACTTCACTTGGGGATGCTCAGCTGGAGATAAGCCAAGGTGCTATGAGAACACCCAGCCCAGCCTGAGCTGAGTCTTACTGGATGAACAGGGGTTTAGAAAGAAGAAGGATGGGATGAGGATGGGGAATGGGGTTCCAGGCAGAAGGAACAATTGAATTAGAAAAGACACAGGATCTTTGAAACAGTCAGGCATATGGGGAACTCTGTGAGAAGGGAGGATGGGAAAAAAATTGAACAGAGGCAGGTAAGGCCGAGGTGATTGATGATTCTGTCTATTAAGGTAAGTCCTTGAATTTTACCTTTGGGTGATGGGTGGTAGTCAGGGGAGCAACGTGATTAGATGCGTATTTCAGAGCTATCATTCTGAAGGCATTTGGGAGAAAGGATTGTTGAGATTAAGACTGGTTAGTGACAGGGGCCCCAAATAGAAGAGCTCTGCTATCCTTTCAGCAAGAAATAATAACTCATAATATTAATAAATGAGTTATTGTCATTGTTATATTAAGTTATTATTAGGGCACTAATAGTAGGGATGGGAAAAATGAGATGGATTGAGAAATATACAGAAGACAAAACTGACAGGACTTGATGTCCCATTTCTTGACACAGTTTCCACCCAAGGCCCAAGTTTTGACTGAATTAACTGTCTGACTATGAAAGGAGGGGTCTGTGATGAATCTAGGTGTCTAGCTTAGGTGACTGTGGTTGGTGGTGGTGCCATTTATTGATAAAGAAATGGGGTGAAGAATTGTGTTGTTGGGGGAGATGGGAAAGAATGTGAGATGAATGATCAGTATTGTTGTGTCCATGTTGAATCTGAGTTGTGTGCGAGGTATTGAGCTCATATTTCTAACAGTCAATAAAATATTTGCTTGAAAATCAGGGGATATTAGAATCACAGAGGCAACATGGATAAAAATAAGGAGTTGGGCCAAAGATAGAACCCTTGGGGTCACTTGTGGTCAGGGGTTGGTTATGAGAGAGGATGGCTGTGAGGAAGACCAGGAGGAAACTGTCAGGGAGAGACTACGTAGAGCTAGTTATGTCATCCACAAAAATAGGGATTGAGAAGAGTCCACTGGATTTAAAATACAAGTGTCACAAGTGGCCTTGCCAGAGCAATTTCTCCTGACTTTTGGGGATAAATAATTCAGTGGCTCGAAAAGAAAGAAATAAATGCAGACATTTAAATATCAATAAACTTGGCTAATAAGAATTGCTAACTCATTGACGTCTTATAGGGGAAGACAGGGCTCTGGATCTTTTGCACGTATTAGTTCATATAATTCTCTCAGTAACTTTATCATGTAGCTACTATTATTACTGCCATTTTAGAGATGAGGAAGTAGATAAGGTAAGGAGAGAGACAGTTGCTAGTAGAAATGGATCAAGGAAAGGGGTTGATGAGGATGAGATAGACTTGAACGTGATCATACCTCAAGGGGAGAGAACCACAAAAGAGAGGGTGGAATAATGGAGCAGATGGTGGGTCCCTGGGCAACATTCTGGAGGAGATGGATGGAGGGCACAGGTGGAGGCAACGTCCTTGAGCTGAGAAGGACCCCTCATCCTCAGAAATGAGAGTAAGATGGGCTTAGGTATAATATATATATAAGTTTATAAGTAATGGGTCAGGAAGTCGAGGAAGCTCAACTTTGTCACCTCACTTTTTCATCTAAGTTTCCAAGGAAACAAAAATTCTCATTTCCTTTCCCGACTCCTCCACTCCTACTAAATTCCTTTGCACCAGTGGAACCCCGATTCCCTGAGCCTTTCACATCCTCTATCAAGTTTGTGTATTGAATAAGAGGAGCGGGGAGACATCGGACAATGTGGGGTGGGACACAGACATCAGAATTCTACCTAATAGGGCTTTTCTTCAAATAATGGTGACATTGATAGGACAACTAAACACATCATCAGAACTTTTCCCTCAAACAAACCAACGCATAGCAAAATATTTATCATCTACAATAATGCTCTTCAAACTGGAATATAGATGCCTCCAGGAGCACACAAAATTATTTTGAAGGAAGATGCTGGCACTTGTCTAGTTGTAAGGGACTCAGTTTCTGGATTCTTAACCTCCAGACCCTAAAACGGATCTGCCTGAGAAAGCGTCTGCATTCTGAGGTTCTCCTTTCTCACCTCCTACTTCATAAGCCCCTTCCTCCCACTGGACAAGGCGAAGGCACACCAGCTCCCATGCCTAAGCTGTGTAGCATGTCATCCCAGGATGGTGACCCTCTGGAGGGCAAGAAAGGGGACTAGCCAAAGACTGCCAAAGTCAAGTTCTTCACTGATTGGAAATAATTTGGTGACTGATTAACGAATCTTTCACAACTCAGGTAAATTCTCATCTTTTCCACTCAACCAAACTGAGGAAGGGCAAAATGAAATAGCTCACATCATATCATATATTATATAACATATATTATATTCAAAGAATTGGGGAATATTTGCTGTAGTATGGTTCTTCTTCCATTTACATCTACTTTTGTACCTCAACAATTTTGATTGTGTTTATCTAAGAAATGGAGAAAGAAAAAGAAGAAAAAAGGAAGGAGGGAGGGAAGAAGGAAGGATTTTGCTGAACCTTGTCTCATCTTAGCACTATGTAATATTTACCCACAAATACATAAACTAACAGAAAAAATGCTCTACCTGTCTTATAAAGAGATTAATTTCCAATAACATTTTACTTTTTATGTTTTTTTATCATAGTGTATAATATATTGGTGTTGTTTAGATCAAAGCATCTACTGCTAATAATTAATCACTTAATCCAGAAAATATTTTTCAAACTTAGAACGTTATGGTCACATAAAACGAAAGTTCAGATTTCAATTTATATACCCATTTTTTGCAGACAATTATGATAGGTAATCAATAAAATACTTTCAAGCGTAAAAATATCACATGAGGGTAATATTCTGTGGAGGAAGTAGAAAGAAATAAAAGTTTAAGGAGAAAAAGAAATGATGCAAAATACCTGTAAGAGAGAAGTTTGTTCCTGTCCTTACAAAATAGATGATGACAGATAGCAAATTGCTATGATACTTAAAAGATACATATAAAAGAGTGATGTACTTTTTTGATTATGAAAAGTATAATATATGCATGATAGCTGAAACCACATGCTGTATAACCATTTAAATTTAACATGAAAAAATTTAACATAAAAGCATTTAGATGTGAGCCTAAAAATGTTCAAGGGGTACATAGTTTTTCAAACTTTTTTAAGGTGAGACAGAAGCAAAAAAATGTGAAGACTGCTGGCCCTCAATGGAGTACCATTCCATCCATACTCAAAAGCTTCCCTTCTCCTTCCACTATGGTTTATACCAATTCTTCTGGACGGTTAAAAAGAAAAAAAAAAAGGTATGAGAGAAAGCACAGGCTTTGTTGAAATATCAAAGATTGTTTTTGAAACACTCAATGTGAAAATATGGATCTAGATTTCCCAGAGGTATCTGCATGTTTGCTAGGAGGTTCCCCAGGGAGCCCTGATTAAATGCAAAACATCTGTGGGTGATACTGATTATTTGTCAACAAGAGCAGAGACTAAGGAAGTTCCAGTAACCTTTCCCAAGGCATCTTCCTAGTAGTGTATATACAGATTATTCCCAGGTTCTCTAATGGAGGAACCAAGTGAAATATTTTGCTCTTCAAGTCCATATTTTCAGACCCCTGAATTTCCAAATTAAGAAGTTGTTATTGAATACATTGTTGTGTGTTAACCACTTCTTCAAAGAGCCCTGGCATAGCCCCCGACATGCTTTGAACTTACAGAATTCTTTAGGAAACTCAAGCTGAAAAATTAGAAAAAGAAAACCAAGACTTTCAGTTATAAAAACTTGAGGAACTGCTTAAAAGATTGAGTTTAGTGCTGGTTATGCCATCTCCTAAGGAACTTTTCCATAAATACAATTTTACAAAATGTATCTTTTTTTTTTTTTTTTGGCTGCACCAGTCTGCATGTGGGATTTTAGTTCCCACAGCCCCTTCATTGGAAGTGGAAACTCTTAACCACTGGACCACCAGGGAAGTCCCTATAAAATGTATCCTGATTATAATCTGTAGATTTGATTGGGCAACGTTTCCTTTCAACAGGATTGCACAGCTTTTTAGGACAATTTTCAGTAATCTGGAATAGGAATACTCAAAATTAGGCCTTCAGATCTAGAGGCAAACTAAAGGAAAAAATAAGGAAACAAAATAATAACTGCAGAATCTGTTTTGGTGAGCAGAACATTTTTAGTTTGATGGCTGCATTTTAAACAGGGTGGTCGGCTACCTCCAAATATTTTTACCAAGTATTGGTACTTATTGTATGAAGTTAATCAAATGTTTCAATCACTCACTTTTTGTCAATCACTCACTTTCTAGTTTGGAATCACTGTCACTGCTGTGTGCATGACCAAAACAGCAATTAAGAGTCAGCAGGGCTTGTGAACAATTAGATTAAAACGTTGCTGAGGTGTAATATACAAAGCAGTCCTCAAATCCGGGATACCCCCATTGTGAATGAGTAGCCCACCTGAGGGATGAGAGGGAGGGATGAGAGAGGAGCATATTCTTGGCCTCTTCAGGGGCAAATGTATTTTACTACACAGTTCATAACACTAGGTTTGGTGACTAACCCAGAGATGTGTATTTCTCTTATGCAGAAGTGAAAATCTTGCTTCTTCTCCTCTGTGTATGTCCCAAGAGGAGACAGCTTTCCATAGCTAACTTTCAATGCATCTGAATGGAGGATGTTTATCTGGTATCCCTAGTTGGAATTCTTAATATATTGATATTTCCCCATGGCAATATATTGGTATAATTCATACCAAATCATAGGTATAATTAAATTGTGGTACTTTTATAACAAAGTCCAGCTATACAGCTAGATGAACTTTGCTTAGAGCTGAAGACACACCCCTTCAAAACTTGTAGTCAGTGCTGTTTTCTTTTATATATTTACTATTTATGATTCAAACTTTCTAAAATGCACACTGAGTCTTTTTTTGTGCTCAAAACATTGGAATTTATTTACTATGATCAATTTTTTTTGATAATTCACTCTTTTTAAATGGAAGTATAGTTAATTTACAACGTTGTGTTAGTTCCGTGTACAGCAAAGTGATTCAGTTGTAGACACTTATATATATTTTTTCAAATTCTTTTCCATTATAGGTTATTACAAGATATTGAGTATAGTTTCCTGTGCTATACAGTAGGTCCTTGTTTATCTATTTTATGTTGATATATAGAAGTGTGTATATGTTAATCCCAAACTCCTAATTTATCGCCCCCTCTATCCCCTCTGGTAACCATAAGTTTGTTTTCTATGGCTGTGAATATATTTCTGTCTTGTAAATAAGTTCATTTGTATCATTTTTTTAGATTCCACATATCATCATATGTGATGTCATATGATATTTGTCTTTCTCTTACTAATGAGTCTTTAAAAAGAGTATTATTTGTTAGTTATGGTACAGTTGTTATAATTCTTACAAGGAGGACGCCTAGAGGTAGAGGGTTTACTACCCATCCTATTCACTCTGGCTAGGAAAGGTGCTACTTTTCAATCCTTCAAGAGCATCGGTCATTGAACAGACTTACAGTGGCTGACTTGGGCGCTGAATGGCCACTGATAATATTTTTAACATGAAAAAAAAGTATTTAAAATTCTAAATAAGCAGTTTACCCGCTTAAAGAATACAACCCATTCTTACATAGGAAACTTTCCTTACTCACACAGGTTTTATTTCTCTGCGGTTGCCTGGCAACAGAGATGTGGTAAGAGATGTCAGGTTAGGGAGCAGACTGAAGTCATTATGGAAAGCAAGCTTATCAGCATTTTCCATCGAACTTCGTCATCCTTGAAATAAAACAGGTTTTATTGTACTGAATAGTCTGTATTTCTTTCTTATCAAACACCAAGTTTTTAGAGACTTTCTTTCTTTCTGAATATAAGTGCAGTACACATGGAGAATTTAGATTATGTGCGTTGCTTTGAAATGGACTTCTCCATTACACTAGCACACTTTGAAGGGTAAAATGGAAAACTTCTGGCATTCTGAAGTCAGGTACTCTGAGAAAAGTGGTTGTGAACACATCTGAAAGCATTCAAAGAGGTATCAGAAATACATATGGGCTCTAAATTTCCTCACCGTTGAACCATTAGTTTATGTCAAATAAAATTCCATTTTCAAATACACTGACCTGCTAATTAAAAAACTATTCTTTAGAGAAAGGAATGCAAACGTTCTATAGGTTGGCTTGCCTCTATTTTGAAATGAGCAGGAATGTGATCCAAATTTAAGCATCATCTCTTGGAGTTTATTTTTTCAGCCTGTTCTGTACCAAATGCTAGGCCCCTGAGGATTCGTCGCTCATGGGTAGTTCGTTGCATTTCAGCATGATGCATTTTAAGACTTCTTTTCCAGTGGGCATAACATACTGTGCTTTTAATGACATTTCATTTCTGAGCAATGTGGTTGTTCCATGATTCCTAGCCCAAATTTTTAACTTTTCCAAATAACTGCTACAAAGGTAAGACAACCTGAGATAGAATCATGTTCTCTGTTGGTCTGAAGTGGATCCAGAACTATTTTTGGAGGAAGATGTTTATCCCTGCTATGGGGTCCTCCCTTGTTTCATCCCTGAGTGAAGCCACAGTGGCCATCCATTCAGGGATGTGTTCTTAAATTTTGCTATAGAAAATTAACTGTGTCCTTCTGTAGCCAAGGAGGACCCTATGGGGCCTTCCTGGAACAGAGCCACCCCCCCCCCCACCATGTCCTCCACCTGCCTCTTGTCCGTAGAAAAACTTTAGCCTCCTAGGCCTTCCCAGAGTTCCAAAGAGTAAATTTAATCAGAGAAGTGAGAAAATGCAGAAAGAAAGGTAAACAGTCAAGCAAGACAAAATAATAATAGTTTAGCCATTAAACAAAGTCAGGGACCTTTACTTCCTTCTCAAGGGCTATAGATAATATTCTGAGCCATGTTCTTTGAGCAGTTTTGCAGATACTCAAACCCCCACCAGGTGGAAGAAGCTAACTGCATGCTGACCACAAGCGTGTAGACCCCAGACCATTTGGAACCAGAAGGTTGATGATGTTGATTCCCGATTATCTCGCCACCAACCAATCAGAAGACTGTCCACAAGCTGATCATACACCCCACAACCCCCCTCCCCTATCCTGTCTTTAAAAACTTTTCCCTGAAAGCCTTGGGGAGTTCAGGCCTTTTAAGCACTAGCTACCTGGACTCCTTGCTTGGCGCCTGCAATAAATGCTGCACTTTCCTTCACCACAACCGGTGTCAACAGATTGGCTTTACTCAGGCGAGTGGACCCCAGTTTGGTTCAGCAACACTTCCTCCATTGACCCCTAGATACTTTGGCAACACTGCCACTCCTGGTTTTAGTCAGAAATAATAAACCAATATTCTATGTTGAGTAATTCTTATTAAAAGCCCAGTTGGGAGAAATACATTCATGAATATAATCACCCAAAGGATATAGGGCTGCCTATTCCTCTGAATTTCCTGAATGTTGCTTATGGACAGGACTGTGTACTGGGAATCAGTGGTCTTTTTAGAACTGCTTCTGCTCAAGTAGGTTTGCGCAGCATATAAATAAGCATATATTGATGACATCCTAGTCAACAGCCATATGAGTCTCACTATCTGTTACAGGGTGCTGGTGAATTATTGTCCTTTACATTACCCTTAAAGAGCATCTATGGAAGAATCTCCTCTTGGGTTTTAGGATTTGGAAAACTTGGGTTTTTATCTTACAGATATTTCAAATCTGTCACTGATTATGTTTTCCTCTTCACTTTCCCTGCTAGGAACCTAAGAGCCAAATCTGCAACCTACCTCATCCACAAGGCATGAAGGTATACACCTCTCAGATTCATCTAGTCCTGGCTTTGCTTTTTCATTCCCATATTGTCTTTTAACTCTGACTTCCTCAACGATTTATTCTATTTGAACAATTGGTGTGTGCCTAATTCAAGTACTTAAGAGCAACATGGGATATGAGTTTTAAAAATTAACAACAAACAAAACAGTCTCATGGAAGATAAAGAAGATAATCTTCTTCCTGTTTTTACACCTCCACTTTGTGAATCCAAGTGGAATGAAGGATGCCCTATCCCTCCCCCCACTTACGGGAGTCCTGACATTTAAAGCAGATGGCAAGAGTTCCGAGGAACAGGAGTAGGTGGGGCTGGGAGGGCTCGCAAGAAGGAAAGAGAAAAATCTCACTCTTGAGCAGCAAGGAACTGGAAGTAAGTTTCCATGGCTACGGGGTCACTTCTAAGGAAAGTCGAGAAAATGCCAGTCAGGAATTTCTTACATGAAATCCGAAGGTGACATTTAAAATCATGACACATCCAATTTGTATAACATAAGAATGTCATCTCCACAATACATATTTATGAAGTAGTTTTGCCCAACTCCTGCATCACATGTGTCCCCCACACATGCAAGTCTAAAAATTATCCCAAACCTGTTACTATACTTTCTGCGCCCACAAGTGAGAGAGAACCTTCATTAAAGAAAACAAAACAAAACACATGTAGAATGTTGAAATGTTGTTTTGGCTAAGTGAAATGATTATTTTTCTGATCAAAAGCAGTTATATTATAATCAATAAATAGGACTTGGATATTTAATGTAGTAACTATGGGGAGGAAATATAACTGTGGACTCTCAGAAGCCATCTGGCTGGACATACAGCACAGAAACCTCTAGGGGATTGCTCACAGGCTACTTCTTTCTTACTTGCAAACACATAAGAAAACATGAGCTATTTATGTTTTTTAAAAAATCAAGATGAGATTAGACAGCTCAGGTAAAGCGTTCCAACTGTCAATGAGTGGTAAGTAGAATAAAAAGCTGGAAAAAGTTGCCGAAAATAAATACTTTTAAATGACGTGAATACTATTTCTAGGTTAAAATTATGTATGTTAACAGTGTCTCCTTCACTGCTACTACAAGTCAAATTTTCCTCTCAACACTAATTATTTTATTATGCGATTTACTCTACTTGTCTAATCATGGCACAAGAATATACCATGGACATGAATTTCATGTTAGAATCAGTTTTTTAAATAATTTACCAATATCTTGAATGTATTTCATTGCTGGTAAAATATGCATATTTTATAATATATACAATAAATATACATATACTTTGATTATTTTATAATATACATATTATAATAAAAATAATATATCCTAAACATAATATATAATATATATAAATTATATATTATATCAATATATCCAGAATTTAGAATGTTTCCCTTCCCATCGAGTGGCTCCACCTAAGTAATCCTCTTCTGCCAGAAAAAAACCTACCAGGTATTTCATCTCTCAGACTTGAAAACGTCTTCCTATTCCCTTCTTCCTTATCTCCAAACCATTTATTCTCCTGGCTAGCTATCTCTTACATCTATCCCTCCTCTTTTTATTCTCACACTGATATCTGAGATTTGGACTGGATTATTTCCAATCTCCCGGCTCCAGTCTCTCACCAACTACTCCACTCTGTTCTCCACTCCACTCCAATGAAATCTTTTGAACAATGGTTTTCAAGGTCACTGTAGCTGTTCAATAACCTACAATAGCTCCTGTGCAGAAAAGAGTTAGCACAGCAGGGTTGAGATGCTATCCCTAGAAGGCCCTGCTTGCAAGGGTGGCCCTTGGCTGGTGCCTGGGAACTTGGATTGGGAAAGAGTTCCCTTTGCTCCCAACTGATCAGGTGACTTGCTGGGCCCAAACTGTTGGTACAAACAATGTGGCTTATGCCGAACACCTGCTTTCCTTCTGGGAGCCTGGAATTCTGATGGGTACTCGGCGGAGGATGTCCATGGGATCAGCCCCCAATAAAACTCCTGGGCATGGAGGTCTCTAGTAAGCTCCCAGGTGGACAACATTTTCCACGTGTTGTCAGTTTATTGCTGGAGGAATTAGGCATGTCCTGTGTGACTACATGGGCAGAGGACCTTTGGAAGCTCAGGGCTGGTTTCCCCAAGGCATCACCCATGCACCCTTTCCCTTAGCTGCTTTTGCTCTGCAACATTTTGCTGTAATTAATCTCAGCTGTGAGCACAAATGTATGCTGAATCTTATGGGTCCTCCTAGCAAGTCACTGAATTTGGGAGCCCCCTGACACAACTTTTCTCATTTCTAGCCTCTTCCATCCAACTTATAAAGCCCTTCATAACCTGCCTTTATCGTAAGTTCTCCAAGTGTGCCCATGAGATTCCAGTGCATGCCTACTACTTCAGTTAGACCACACTGGTACCATAGGGCTGGCAACTGGTGCCGTAGGGATGGCTACTGGTGGGGAGAAAGTTCTCAACCTGGAGGGAAGAGACTGCTTTCTGTTCTTAGGTCCCTCTGTTTGTTCCACTATTTCCTGTTTAATTCTGAGTCATTCAAACCTCTCTGGTTCTTACCCTCCTTACACATAAAGTGTGAACAGGGACTTCCCTCGTGGCATGGTAGTTAATAATCCGCCTGCCAATGCAGGGGGCATGGGTTCGAGTCCTGGTCCGGGAAGATCCCACATGCCGCGGAGCAACTAAGCCCGTGCGCCACAACTACTGAGCCTGTGCTCTAGAGCCCCCGAACCACAACTACTGAGACTGTGTGCCACAACTACTGAGCCCGCACGCCTAGAGCCTATGCTCTGCAACAAGAGAAGCCACCGCAATGAGAAGCCTGCGCACCACAACAAAGAGTAGCCCCCGCTCGTGGCAACTAGAGAAAACCTGCACGCAGCAACGAAGACCCAACGCAGCCAAAAATTAATAAATAAATTAATTAAAAATAAATAAATAAAACCGAACTTTTAATAAATAAATACATAAATAAAGTGTGACTAAAACTACAGGTACCAATAACAACGAGGGGCAAGATTTGGATTTTCTGTACAAATAATTTCTCACCAATTTGCAACTAAAAGGTACATTCTATCAAAGTTCATTTGAAGCAAAACAGCTCTATTAAGGGAGGCCTACTTTCTCTGTAACTTCCATAATAGAAAGTTAATTTTTGTAGAGTTTTGCAAAAATTTCTGGATTCATTGAAAAAATAATGTAAGAAATATTTCAGAAGCAGACAATCAAAGGAAAATATAATGTGGTACAATATAAGGATAATACTCAAAATATCACACCAATATCTCCCAGCTAATAATAATGTTTTTGAAAGTTACTATCAGAAAAGGAAAGAATTAAGAGAAATTAGCAACTCAGTAGTTGGCAGGAAAGGGGTTACGTTCCTGTTCATCCAAAGCCCCGTGTCTCTCAGGATGAGGAAGATGACAGATAGGAAGCAGCCCCTTTGGAAAGATTAAGAACCCTTTTGATTAAATACATGTCAAGATCAATACATTTCAACAGGAGAAGAGCCCACTGAAAACCCTCTCTGAGTTTCTGTATACGTACCTTGCTAATTAGTCACTTCTAACACCAATTATTGTTAAAATTCATTTTCCCAATGATCTACAAAAGACCGACAAAAGCCACCGAGGGAGCCAGACATGAGACTCTCCAGCCTGAAATAGGTTCCTGGCTTGACTGATGGGCAGTTTCATCCCTTTGAGGTATGTGTATCATCCATGTTTTAATGAAGTTGTTTTTAACAATTACTTACGAAATAATTTAAGTTATATTTGACTATTCATCTGTGTAATTCTTGGCACAAAGGAAAGTGAATTACAACTTGTGAACTGCAAAACCTGAGCATAAGCCCGTGGCATTCTTGTCTTTGGAGAGCATTCAAACTTTTCTCTTAACCATTTCTTCAACTGAAGTTGCCATCACAACTAAAAGCTGTTTCCAAACTCTCTAAGATGTACCCTTAGAGCAAAGAGTTTCTGATGAATCAGACTGGCGGAGACGAAGAAGGACAAAGGGAAACGTGAGGTGACATTGTTGCTAAACCTCGTCTGTTCTTGTTTCCAGATTTTCCTACTAAAAGCTGAAAAGCAAAGCTTTTAAACCAGAGGAAAACTAGAGAACAATCAACATAGCAACGTCATGAATGAACCAACATTTTCAGAGGCATCAGGCACTAAAGAAGAATTTCTACATTTTCCTGGTTGAATTTACATGTGGACTTGCTTAAATATTTATCCAATTAAGAGTAAATCCCTAAAAACGGTCATTTCTCATAAGTACTATTCATGTTAGGAAGATGAAAACGTTACCTCCAAATCCTAAGAGGGACTTTGAGCATAGATAGAGGCAGATGAAGGATGGCATACTGCAGTGCAGCGATTTCAAAGTGACCGGAGCTCTGGCATCCTGGCTTCTATTCCTCCAAGAATAGACTCAACAAAACACAAACAGAACCACGGTAAAGCAATTGTTTTCCTACCACATCCAGCTACTCTCCTTGAATTCAACGCTCGAAAAACAAGCCAGGAGCAGGAAGAAATCACTGCACAGTATCTTACAGTGTCTTTCAGATCCGTCTCCTAATAGTCTTCCTGGTTCCTTCTGTAGCTTCTCTGCATGACTGCAGCACTCGGAAAAGTGCTGTGGACGGAGCTTCAGCCGCAGCGAACAGAACGCCTCAAGTCACACAGGGCTTCCTATGACCGCCGGCTCCCAAGCAGCGCCGCAGAATCTTTTGCTTGGTATCGAATTTTCAGTTTAATTAGGTAGATGAGCATTTAAAAACTCCTTAGTTTCCCCCATTGCCGTATGAATACACACTTCAAACATCTACAGACAGGGCTATTGAGAGCAAAATGGAATAGTGATACTGATTTTTTTTTCCTTCATTTTTCCAAGGACTCCACTGAAGTTCTTCCCTTCCACTTTCTTTCCCTGTATTTCTTCCAAGGGAGTCTGAGTTCATTGAACTGCTTTATTCCCTAAAGTATAAAAATATTAGTAGGACTACACTGCCCAGGCCAATAAGCAGAGATTCTCCAACTAAGCAAATGGGGCAAATTCCAACAAAGCCAGTCTACCAAACGGAGGCTCCAAAGTTAGTTTTTGCTCACTAAAGCAGCGAGCAAGAACTAACTTTTTTTTTGATCATCTGTTGTGCTCTATGTCAGTATTTATGGTATCATATGTAAACATGAATCCGAAAATCAACCCTCTGAACACTGAATTATCATCCCCAGTTTTTAAAAAAATAAATAAATTTATTTATTTATTTTTGGCTGTGTTGGGTCTTCGTTGCTGCACGCGGGCTTTCTCTAGTTGCGGCGAGCGGGGGCTACTCTTCGTTGCGGTGCGTGGGCTTCTCATTGCGGTGGCTTCTCTTGTTGCAGAGCACGGGCTCTAGGCGCACGGACTTCAGTAGTTGTGGCATGCAGGCTCAGTAGTTGTGGCTTGTGGGCTCTAGAGCACAGGCTCAGTAGTTGTGGTGCACAAACTTAGTTGCTCTGTGGCATGTGGGATCTTCCCGGACCAGGGCTTGAACCCATGTCCCCTGCATTAGCAGGCAGACTCCCAACCACTGCGCCACCAGGGAAGTCCCATCCTCATCTTTGCAGATGCAGAAATTATCTCAAAAACGATCAAGTAACTTGCCCAACATCTCCTACAAACCGGTAAGAAAATGACAACCCAAGAGAAAAGCGATCAAAATATATGAAGAGACATTTCAGAACAAAGACATATGGCCAATAAGCATGAGAAGAAGTATTCATCATCACTAATTGTCAGAGAAACGTAAATTAAAACCCCCAATGAGATAACCATTTTATACCCATTCAATTAGCACAAATGAAAAAGTCTAACAATTCCAAGTGTTAAAGGACCGTGGATCTATATTCCAAGGAGAGTGACAAATGGGGCAACCAACTTTGGAAAACAATTTGGTAATATATCCTGAAGTTAAACCCTATGATCCAGCAATTCCACTGCTGTCCAAGAGAAATTCTTGGACATGTGCATGAAGAGTTATGTTCAACAATGTCAAAACAGCTCTCTCCACAACAGTAAAATCCTGAAGATACACAAATGCCCCATCAACAAGTGAGTGTATAAATAAACTATGGAATGTCTTATACATTTGAATATTAAACAATAGAACAAAGTAAATGTAGTACAGCATATCAGAATGGAGCTGAATCTCCCCAATTAAAGGCTAATCTCAAAGGATTACATGCAACATTATGTCCTCTTCAGAAAGTAAAAAACAATCATGATTAAAAGTGTCTTTTTCAGAATACTTATGAATGCAATAAGATTGCATGTAAAGGAAAATAAAGGAGTAATAAATGTGAGACTCAGGATGAGGTCAATGCAGGCGGAGCTGGGATGAAATGAGGGAACAGCCCAATGGTTAGATGGTTTACTGGATTACTGTCAAATCCTAGCTTTTGTGTGGGAAGGTGGTCTCATTGGTCTTACTGCATTTAAAAAATAACCAAATAAATAACGAGGGAACACAGATGAGAGTGCATCATTAACCAAGGATTACTAGGAGTCCAGTTTGTACATCTGAGGTCCTAAAAACACCCAAAGAAGCAAGAAAAAAAGCAACAAATAAACAAAAGTTGGGCCCAGGTCATACAGTGCTGCATTAAGGACTCAGATTCAGGTCTGGTGAACTCCAAAGCCCACACTGCCCAGGACAGGGACCATTGCCCTGTTCTCAACTGGAGACGTACAAACAGTGCAAGGGACTCCCATTCACCCATGATGATGGAGCAACCTTGTCTACAGGTCATAACCAGAACCGATCAACTTATTTTTTCCAGATGGTATAGAAAGGCAGGAAAGATATCACAGTCTAACAGATACTTCTGGGCAATACACAGACCAACCGAGGCTAGCGTCCTGGACCTACAATGTACTGCCTACGTCACTGGAAGGGGGTAGGTATCTCACTCTCGCAGCCTCAGTGTCCTCAGGACACGAGGACTAGAGATGGCAATGAAGGTGACGATCGTGACGACTAATGCTTTTAGTTGCTTACAAGCCAGAGCATTACCAACATCTTTCGATATGCCCCTCACTACAATCTATGAGGCATGACTGATTATTATGTCCAATTTAAAGATAAAGTGATTGAGGGCTTCCCTGGTGGTGCAGTGGTTGAGAGTCTGCCTGCCAATGCAGGGGACACTGGTTCGAGCCCTGGTCCGGGAAGATCCCACATGCCGCGGGGCAGCTGGGCCCATGAGCCACAATTACTGAGCCTGCACGCCTGGAGCCTGTGCTCCGCAGCAAGAGAGGCCACGATAGTGAGAGGCCCGCGCACCGCGATGAAGAGTGGCCCCCGCTTGCCGCAACTAGAGAAAGCCCTTGCACAGAAACGAAGACCCAACGCAGCCAAAAATAAATAAATAAATTAAAAAAAAAAAAAAGATAAAGTGATTGAAAGAAAAAGAGGTCAAGAAATTTCTCCAAGGTCGCACAATTATGATGGAAGAGTCTTGAACCCAGTTCTGTCCTGTTCCATTGCCCAAGCTCTTAATAGCAAAGATACACACACATATATATATATGCACAGATACATACATAATACAGATACAAATATCCATACACGAATAGATATACAGCCATAGAAACACATGCATATATACTCATATGCCTAGATACACGTGTAGACACACTCGTACACACGTGTATGGACACTATATGTATACATACACACTCATACGTATGTACAGACTCATACATACATGTGCATAAACACACATGCACAATCTGTATTCAGACATACATATATACACATGTATAGGCACATATGTATATAAACTCATAACAACAGACACATACTCATGAACAGATAATACTCATATGTATATGCTTATACATATGTGTAGACACATACCACATACACATGTATAGACACATACATGTACAGGCACACACTCATGCACTCATATGTACAGACACAAACACACAAAATGTTGCCGAGCTTTTCCAGCACTGCTCGAGACTCATTAATCATTGTCAAAAACTATTGTGTTCCTTCCCTCCTCCAGTATATGTCATTGAGTTGTCCTAATGAGAAGCAACTTGGCTTAAATTGAATATGATTCCTTTGGAGCACCTGGCCCATGACTTTCCTCCTGGGGCTCCTGGTTATAATCCCTGTTTGCATTTTCACATATGCCTCCCAGCATGCCTGTCCTCCACATCCTCGAGCCCTGGAGCCTCTGGTCGTACCTCACTTTCTGCTTCTTCAGAGGGTCAGGCCCACACTTGCCAGTGGCCTCACAGAGCAACTGAGTGCAAGCGAATCTGTCACTATTTGTAATCAGATCTCTTTAAATTGAAAAAAATCCATTAAGCCTTTTTGGTATGACACAGGCAAACAAACAAAAATTTCGCTTTATTGTTATTGACATATAGCAGATGGAGTCTGGAATGTAACCCACACGTAATGAATAGTACCAATTATTATCATAAAAATAAGACTCACTATTATCATCACTTAGAGAGAGTCTAGCCTTCCTAAATTTGGTTTTTGGAGCCTTTTAGTTTAGGGCATTTACCCTTACAGCGTCTAAATATGAAGTTTTCCCTTGAGTTTAAGTTCAGTTATAAGAATATTATCTCAAATTGGATTTTAAGAGCTAGGCGTTCCAGAGAATAATGAAAGAGTAAATAGGTTACAATTTTCAGTACTTTCTGTTGATGTAAATAAGTAAGATGGGTATGAGAGTTGGAAGTGGGATGCAGAAACGCAAAAAAAAAAAAAAACAACCCACCAAAAAACAAACCAAAAAAAGCCGAAAACAACAACAAAAACCTCTACAAACTCTGAATCTTTAAGATACGTGAGAACCAGATATATTTACTACTAGGGGAAAAAGTGCATGGGACCCCCTTTCACCCATTTACACACACACGCATGCACACACACACACACACACACACACACACACTCTTCATGATTTAGCTCTGTGACATTCCGTCAAACGTCACTCAGATCTTCAAAACACAAAAATTTAACCTTCCAAAAAACTTAGATGTTGTAGTTTCACTTTGTTAAGAAAAGAAACAGCAGGCCCAAAATGGAGCACCTGTACTAAGCCTCACATCAGCAAACCAAGACTTAATTCCCAACCTAACTGCAGTTTCAACTTCTCCCAGGACTGTAATCTTAAACCAGTCAATCTGGACTTGCCTGGTCAGCAGTAGTAGGTAACCCACTGATTACTGTCCCACCCTCCATTCCCCAAAGGAACTGAGGGAATCTGCTCTTCCCTCGGCCCTGCCCCCTTCTACTTTTAAAGATCTCCCATTTCGTTCAGCTCGTCGGAGCATTTTTTCTCTTTGTCAGATGGGATGCCTCCTGATTCATGAATTAAAGCCAATTAGATCTTCAAATGGACTCCACTGAATTTTGTTTTTTTAACAACCTATACCTTTCATAGAAAAGGCAGAAAAGGAAAAGCAAAAGAGAATAAAGGCTTGGAATGTTGAGTTTTTACATCAAACTAGAAATTTTTGCTTCATGGCATCTCAGTAGAAAGCCCCCCCAGTGATTTCAAATCCAAAGACCATCAGGGTTTGCTCTCAAATTGAATCCCGAGGCCACGGGAGTCCGCAGCCACTACATTTTGCTCTTACATCAGAGAGGAAGTGCAGTGGGAGGCTGTAAAATGATCCCAGTCTAGAAAAAGTGCTAAACACAGGAGAAAAGAAGCCACCTGAGCCGGAACAACTTCCCAGAATCTTCATCCCACAAAGACCAGAAAACAGGTAAAGGAACACAGAAATCTTGGCAGCCGCCTCCAGTCTGGTTAGAGATCTAGGCTTTAAATAGATGTTTCCACAGACAACAGGATCACATCTGCAGCCTACAATTTAATTTCCCCCAACATCAAACAGATGCTTACTTTTAAAATGCTAAACAGCATACGTTTAAGGAGATTCTAAAACTGTTTTCTAAATATGACAAATGTGACTTCGTATTTTCTTACAGCAGCCAAAATGGTTTTAACTCAGAGAATGTTAGTGCTGGAAAGGACCAAAGAAATAAGCTCTTCCAGCCCTCATTTTAGGAAGGAAGAACTGAGACCCAGATAGTTAAATGACTTACTGTTTCTATGCAAATAGTTTGTGACTGAGCTGGAAGTCGGACCTGAGTGATGATTTTCGCTTGTTTTAACCTCTCATAAAAACTTGTGTCCCCTGGAATTACAGGAGCTGTCATGAAAGTGTAAATGCCAACGAAAAGCAGTCCCCGGGGATCCCTGAGGGACGTGAAATTTGACAGCACTGATGCTGGAGTTTCAGCAGGGCCAGCGAAGGGTCCCCAGAGAAGTGTCCCCAGAGAAGTCGCTGGCCTCTGCCAGGAATTGAGAGCCACTGCTGACGTCATGGCAGGGACCCAGAGCAGCAGAGGGGAAGGTGAACGATGCCACAAGGTAACTAAGGACCCCAAGCCCATGAGATGCACCTTACATAGTCCGGAAAAATGATGGTGAATAGAAAGGAGAATCTGGACAGGGTTCTGGAATTCCGGAGATTCAGGCAAAGAGATGAGTCAGGGAAGTAATGTTTTCTGACTCTTTTAGTTACTGTTTGACTCCCAGGCAGGGTAGCTGAGACCAATAGGTCATAAAACCATCATAGAAAATGTATAGCAAGAGTCGTGACCACCTGGCAGGGTACCCCACCCAGGTGAGCTCTTCTAAATGTCCACCAGCCTTACAAACCAGGCCTTCAACTGCCTGCTGTATTCATGACGCCTGGGGAAGTTCACAGACATTGTAGCTGAGGCTTGATTTTAATCCAAATCTCGGGAGCCAGCCCAGGAGAGCCCGGTGCCCCAGGCATGACCCATTTACCCATTAGAATCACGGTCTAAGTGGGCCATCCATAACAGCAAAATTCAAAATCAAGAGGCCTTTTTCTTCCTCTTTTTTTTTTTTCTTCAGAATATCATCTGGATACAGCTGACTACAAGGAACAAAGTTTACTTCCAGAAAATGATGTCACAAGAACTCTTTATTTCCTCATTTCTAACACGTGCTTTTCTCTGAACATTTCAGTATCTCTGAAATTGGGATGTGAAACTAATTCGTATATATAACGTGATAGTGTTTTCTCCCCCCAGAGCTGTTATTAAATCAATGGGCTAACCATACAGCATCTGAGAATTGAAGAGACATGGTATATTTTTAGGGGATAAACGCCTCTGAAAATTTCAGATTAACCATTTTAAGGGACATGGTCCTAGAAAACAATTCTTACATGCTTACATAATGTGTTTCTGACCTGGACCATGCCTTGTCTATAGGTTCTCTATCCATAAACCACTGGAAATGAGGGTATGGTATAAACTGGTGAAAAGCTGGGGCCTTTATTTCCTAGATGCAGTCACTATGGATCAGCTAAGGCCTGTCTGTGGCAGATCCCAAATTCCTTGAATGAATCTGTTGCAGTAGAATGTCGTCCCATTAAAACAGGTGTGACCGGAAAGCCTTTGATGCGTGGGGTGAGGCGTATTTTGTTGTTGTCCTGGTACTGAGTTAGTTTAACATTAGCAGATCATCTCATTTTTATTGGAGAGACAGCAAGGTTTAACTTAGATATTTGCTTCAGTTCATAGTTTTACAATGTCACTTGAGTTCTCTCGATCTTTTTTACTCATCTGTAAAGTGAAATTAATCACGCTTACAGCATAGAGCCATGGTAAAGATGGTGACCTGTTAACAAAATTATTCCAAGCTTCTTTTTGAAATAAAATGAAGGATACAGAACAAAGAGAAAGATGAAAAGACTGTGGCACATAATAGGTGTACAGTAGATGTTAGTTACCTTCCCTGAGTAATATTTTATGCTTCTTCCCATCATAAAAGGGAGAATTTCAGCACTCTAATCAATAAATATACAAAAATAACTCCCAACCACCAATGGCAAGACACCCCAAAGTATCAAAGTATTTCATCTGCTTCAAAGTGAAAATCTGTAGCAAATTAAAACCGAAGGCACACAGCTTCAAAGAGAAGGCTGACTTGAATTTAAAAAGTGAATATAATGCTAAGTCCAGCATGAGAGGATGACTCAGAAAATTGGACCGCGGGTATGTGTGACTCTTACTGTACAGTCAATGGCTGCCTTGTGTAGAGGAGGGTGTAATCCCCCCACATTAATAGAAGGACCCTTTTATTCCTTTAGGAATTGTGTGAAACTTTTCAAGAAAGACAACGTGCAAACTGAAATTTAAAAGAAAGGGGAAAATACATAAACATGCTAGTTGCAGTCTGCATTTCAGTTTTTGCTCTTTTTCGAGTTCTGGTAAGTTCACTTAATTGGCTTCTGCAGTTGTAAGTTACAAGAAGTGGATGCCGTTGCCAATAAATGATCATCTCTCTACTTGTTCCTGCTACTCAAATAATATAGAAAGATCTTAAATATGTATCTTTGAAACAAGTAATGCAAGTACAGAGCTATTTAAAAGATATATGATTCTATTGCGTACTGCTCTTCTGAACATGTTTACCAATAAATTTCCTCAAAGGGAACCTCAACGTTCTATCATGCTAATTATTCTAGGGACCCAGATCCATTTTCTACTTTGCTTTGCTTGGCACCAGGGAGTTGGGGGTTGGGGGAGGGTCCACTCCTAGGACCTGCATCACTCAGGCTGCTGGACCCTCTGCTTGGGTTGGCTTTGACATTGGGAAGATGGGAGATGGTGTCAGGACTCAAGCAGAGTAGAGCGAGGCTGGGGTACTTACCCCCGGCTTCCTCCCTGCTTTGGTGCCATATGCCCCCCAGAGGCAGCATCCGTCTCCAAGGACCATTCTTGTTGGACGGCTTCTCTCCTACCCTTCAGCTCATGGAGGGCTGTTAACAGCTTCTTGCCCTCACCACTTCAGCCAGGGGTGGTAACTACTGGCTACTCTTCTGGTCCTGGTGCCTCAACACCCCCTTGTTGGCTTCTGTAAAATTCCCTGTGTTACATTCTCCAAAATTCACAGTTGAGTGTGCCTCCTGCCTCCTGGGATGGTCTTGATTGATAAATCCACGAATCAAGCTAATAGATAACTAAAAAGTGTTCCCTACTTCAATAATTCAGTTAGAGCAAAATTCTGTATTTTGGCATATGGCATTTTTTTTTTAAGTCATTTATTTGACCAAGCCACATGAGACAGAGAAGCTGAAAGATTCAAGGATCATATGTTATGAATCGGTAGTCTAAATATTCTTAAAATATCAATGAACTGTATTGCATTGTGTTTTTCTGTGTGGGGTACTGTTTATGATAAGTAGGCTTTCCTGTGTGGTCATTTAAATGATTTCCGAAGATAATTATTTGGCAGCTTGGTTATTCGGTGGGTCCATGAAGCCTGACAATGTGACACATTTACAGGCAGATGCTGGAAACACAGCTGGTATTCGAACCCTCGGTGTCCCAGGTAATTATAGTCATGTTTTAATCTCTTCAGAACCTTCACAATTCTTTAGCTCTTTACCTACACAAGAAGTGGCAGCAAGACCTCAACTTGTTCAAATATCCTGAGCAAATGTAAACAAATTACAGATTTTGGTTTATAACATTTAAAAAATTCATTAGGACAGGTTTTAACAGACATCTTGGAAATGAAATTTAAGCCATATCAGTCACCATCCGTGTCAGAAATCATTTAGTAAGGAGATAATTTTATGCAACTTTGAGAAGTAGGGATCATCAGGAAGAAGCAGGTAACGGTAGAAATTAATCAACTGACGATGGGCCTTATAACTGGAAAAAGACCATCCTGGGGTAAGTGCCCCAGCAGCTCAGACCACGCACAGCCTTAATGGTCCTTCTTCCCTTCCTGATTCTGTTTCCTCACGTGACATCCATGAAATTTCCATATGATGTAAAGGCAACCAATGAAAGCTTAAAAGCCTGAGAGAGAGACCGAAAGGGGGAGTGAGCGAGATAGGGAATTTTAATTAATTCTGGAGAGCAGCTAGAGTTTGTTTGACTCTTCTTTTTTTTTTTTTTTAATTTTATTTATTTTTGGCTACTTGGGTCTTTGGTGCTGCCCGCGGGTTTTCTCTAGTTGTGGCGAGTGGGGGCTACTCTTCGTTGCAGTGTGTGGGCTTCTCATTGCGGTGGCTTCTCTTGTTGCAGAGCCCGGGCTCTAGGCACGTGGGCTTCAGTAGTTGTGGCTCGCGAGCTCCAGAGCACAGGCCCAGCAGCTGTGGCACAAGGGCCTAGCTGTTCCGCGGCATGTGGGATCTTCTGGGGCCACGGCTCCAACCCGTGTCCCCTGCATTGGCAGGCGGACTCCCAACCACTGTGCCACCAGGGGAGCCCTTGTTTGACTCTTATCATCTATTAATGGCTTTAACTTAATGAAATAAAATAATTCTGTAGGACATGAAAATGAGAACTAAGATGAAAATAAAAACAGATGCAATGATACAATAAATTTCTCCATATTATGAATGTAAGCCTCTTAGAAATACCTACTTAAATCCGTTAAGATAATACCTAACCTCAGCTTAACAAGAGTAAAATGCAGCTCACACCCAGAGGCACTAAAATAACACACTTTGAAATGATATTCAGCTTCGCAGACAACGAAGGCAACACACATTTAAATAAAGTACCATCTCACACTTACTGAGCTGGGAGACACAAATTAAAATAATGTTGGCAGGAGTTGCTAGGAGCCCTATAAATTCCTGTAAAGAGTGCAATAGGGACATCCCTGGTGGCGCAGTGGTTAGGAATCTGCCTGCCAATGCAGGGGACATGGGTTCAAGCCCTGGGCCGGGAAGATCCCACATGCCACGGAGCAACTCAGCCCGTGTGCCACAACTACCGAGCCTGTGTTCTAGAGCCTGCAAGCCACAACTACTGAGCCCACGCACCACAACTACTGAAGCCTGTGTGCCTAGAGCCCGTGCTCTGCAACAAGAGAAGCCACAGCAATGAGAAGCCCGCGCACTGCAACAAAGAGTAGCCCCCGCTCGCCGCAACTAGGGAAAGTCCATGCCCAGCAACGAAGACCCAATGCAGCAATAAATAAATAAATTAATTAATTTAAAAAAAAAAGAGTGCAATAAACTTGGGAAACAACTGCGAAATCTTCAATAAGAGTCAGGATGTTGATCATAGGCTGGGACCCAGTAATTCCAACTTTAGAATTGGTACCCTCAAGATGCAACTGAAAGGGAAAAAAGTTGTATGTGTAAAGATGTTTTTAATATGCCTTCAGTAATGTGGAAATGGCCGTTTTCCAACTATAAGTAACCTAAGAATGATATGTTATTATGATAAAATAATTTTAAATTTGAAATACATGAGCTGTGTACATCCTGGAAAAGTATTTATGAAGTCATCTTGAGTGAAAAAGAAAAATTAAAATGGTAGATCCATTCATTTATTCAATAAAAATTTGTTAAATGCTTACTACTTTCTCATACCCCGGGGACTTAATTACATATCCCATCCTCATTTGCCATGAATATTTCCACGTTAAGCACATTGACCAAAGTCACAAAGGTTTTTGTGGTGTGCAAACATGAGGAATCATTTGCTTGGGAGAAAAAAGTGGAAGAAATATTAGGAAAGTAAAATTTCAAATGGCATTTGCAATGATTGGTAAAAGTCTGAATATGTCACTTTTCTTTTGTAAAAACTTGTGTGAGAATCTCACCTTTATTTGACTTCTAAGTATAGGGTAAAAAGAAATGTCAGGAGTGAAAGAAAAATGAAATCGAACAAAGACTTTCAAAAGATTTCAATATGTCGTTTTCCGGAAAGGGAGAACACCACAAAATAGATGCGTGATGTAATCTTTTACAGCCACTCCCCTTCCTAGAAAAATGAAATAATTGCCTATGAAAGAACGCTAAGCTAAGCAGGGACTAGACTTAAATAAAAATGTTTTAAGCAACAGTGAACTTCCTCATTGTCTCTCGTTTTTGAAAAACAAAGAAAAATGAGCTATGATGATAAATAATTTACCTAAAAAGCTATGCCACCAAAAAACTCTAGAAAAATCATTCTCATCTTTAAAAGAGAAGCTAGATAGACTGCCAACCGGCCATTGCAAGAATGGCCCTCAGATGTCCGGAGGTCCTGGCGGGGCTGGCGAGGGAGGCCCTCAATGGTTCCTCCGTCCAATCTTGCAGCACATACCTAGGAATGTGTTGGAGGAGGGAAGGTTGCACCTGCAGCAAACAGGTAGCCGGGCCCCCCCAGAACAGAGGGGGAGGGGCATAGGGATGGGCAAGCAGGACCACAGAACTCAGGGAACAGTGATGTTCCCTGACCCCGGAGACACTCACTCCACACGGGCGTCATCAACCCCAGCTGTCCATCACTACCGGGAACTTTGGGGGCCTGGAAAGTCATACCTCTGGCAACACGCCACATTATCTCCTGCTCTATGTAATAGTCTCTGAATGTTTTCGAATCAACTGCCATTAAAGAAAAAACATATTTTCTAGTTGTAGCTGTTGGCATCTTTCTATCAATCACATCACCGCCCAAATGTGACAACCACGCAGGTCTCAGGAAAACAGTACAGCTCAGCTCTAATTGCACTTGAGACTCACCTGGGAGCCTTTATAAACCAACAACAGGGCCCAGGCTTTGGAGATATGGACTTAATTGATGGGACCCAGGCAGCAATATTTCTAACTCGCGGGTCGATTGTAATGATGAGAACCACTGACAACACCATAGACCATATACTGTTTGATACTTTAGCATCCTATAGACATGGTTCCAATCCATAACGTATCCCTACTACACTCTAAACATCTGTTACCCACTTTTCCTATGTTGGTGCTAATACTTCATTAGGTAAGACCTTGGGATTACTTTTAACTCACACAAGTAAGGTTAGTGGACTTCCTATTCTGTTTGACCTAGTATTAACAGGTGGAAAGAAAAACACTTTTTATTTTAAAACCTTGGACTGTAATAAAATGTACCAAAAGATATAATTTGTATCTTCCATAAGAGTTCATTTAATTGGTGATTTTAACGCAGGCTATTTAGCTTTTAATTATGTCATCCTGAAGTCTGATCTGCCACCTTCAGACAAGGCAATAGCATCATTTTCCTTCACTCAACTTTTAGAAAGAAGACTCAAAAACAGCCCTTTAAATTGTTGTTCCCCTTGCAGGGAATTTAAGCAGCCTCTGTCAGTAATGAAGTCCTAATATAGTCTGGCAGTGAATACTAAGGATGAAGATTCAATCAAATCAGAAGACACTTTTGCACTGCCCTATTTCTTCTGAAATTAAACAACCAAGAAATGATGGGCTACATGAGGTCATCAAGACAAAACTGCTGTCATTATAATTGAAAAGTTCTAAGAAATGAGTAGAAAATTATCTTTCTTGCAAGAATTAATTAAAATCGTGTTAAAAGACTAAAAGGCAATGCCTTATGAGCACCTGCTAAGTACACAGAATTAATCAATTCACATGAGGCACACTGAGAGTAAGCAAATGATTAATGACCCAACTTTTAGCTTCTTGAAAGTTGAAGTAAAAATAGAGCTCAAAAGTCTAAGAAATGTCTTGTGGGCAAATGGTTATAACTCGCTCTTTCAGGAGAGCAGCCCAGTTGTTTAAGATCCAATATCCTCAGCTGGAAGACACTGTTTCCAAGAGAATCCTTGGAGCCAAAGCAGAGAAGTGACAACTGTGCATGTTAACATAAGTGAAGGAAGGAAAGGATTCTACTTCATCTCTTTCTAGAGATTTCCATGTAGCCCCTGAAGAAAACTCAGGAGCCATGGGTTCTTTGTGGAAAGCTCCTCCATCAATTGGGACTCTCGAATGACCTTTGACCTCCAGCTTTCCCTCCTGCCATCCTCTCAGCTCACAAATGCCCATCTAGCTCATCTCCAAAGACCAACTCAAGTGCCATCTCTTTTGGGAATTCCCGCCCCTCGCCCACCCCCCCCACCCCCACCCACCAATTATATTCTGGCAGAAGGAATCTGTGGCCCATTTGGTACTTGTTCTGGCCACTTTTGCATATAATTGTGTGAAAACTCACAGAGAATAGGATATATCCCACCCCAGGACTTAAAGCAGCTCCTTCCCTATCAGTAAGTGTTTAAAACAGATTTGACAAACAAATGGAAACTGGAGGAGATGTATTGAATGAGTCTCTCCTTTAGAACCCCTGGAAAAGTGCTTATACTTTCCTTAACAATTTACTGAAAATTTTCTAAGTCAGTTTTTCTTAACCAAGTCTGTGAGGACCAGGGATGGGTGTTAGGGCATCTGTGAACCTCTTGAAATTGTGTATAAATTTAATGTTTATTCTAGTGTGTGGCTCTCCTCCCCTCCAACCTCCCCACTGGAGAATCTTTACAGCTTTTTTTGAGTCTTTAATGTAACCATAATCCAAAAATCAATTTTAAAAATCAGTCCTACATATATTTTTGTATAAACAATAAAGTATAAGAGCTTCTTGAAATGGTTAAGTAATGCAATGAGCCACCTAGGGCAGTTGCCACCTTGGATATCTATTAAAGAAAAACAATTCTCTGATCGGATTGCTCCATATAACTATTCCCTGAGGGCCAGAATGAACCACATGACTCAGGATCTTCTAGTATTGAAACTAGAAGGGGCCTTAGAGATCAGCTAGTCCAGTGGCTTGAAAACTGTAGAATGCACAGAATCATCTGGAGAACATGTCAGAACACTGATTTCTGGGTCCTGCTCCTACAGTTTATGCTTCAGTAGGTCTGGGAGGGGGCCTAGGAATGTATTTCTAACCAGTTCCAGGGGATGTTGTTGCTGCTGGTCTGTGGACCACACTTTGAGGACCAATGATCTAGTCTTATTTCCTACTGTATATGTGACAGAGACCTTCAGAAGCTGGGCGTGACCTACCCTAAGTAGCACAGCCAAGTTGGAGACCTGGGTTCTAACCACACTCTGATTAGCAGGGTCCTCTTAGGCAGGTCACATCTGGGTCTCTGAAGCTTGTAGATGACTAGCACAGACACAAAAATCTGTCTTAGCTGGAGACATTCAAACTGATTGGCAATGCTAGTTTCACCTGAAACCACAGAAGTTATGAAGAGAAAAGAATTTCTTATTCTGCTCATCCCAAGCAGAAAATAAAGAGTTTTGTTGATTTTTTTTTTCTTCCTCTAAATGATAAATCTCTGTGGCAGTTTTATTGCTGTGGCTAAAATGTTCTTTTGAAACAAAAACATTATATCATCCTTCTGACAATGCAATAAGAAGATTCTTTTCAAGGGGTCACTTTCATAGTGTTCTAATAATGACATATTTTTCTATAAACCTTTTAGATAACTTTTTTTTTTCCAATCATTTTTAAGGAGTACATTTTCCAGCATTTGGAAATATCCTCTCCCAGCCCCCCCTATAACTAAACAAGACCATAGATAAAAGCATGATCTACAAGATTTGGCTTCAACCAAAGTTTCACCTCTGTCTTGTCCCATCTTAGACTGCCAGGGGTCTAACTTCAGTCTACTGTTTGTTCCTAACCTCCCCCTCAATGCCACCAGACCCTTCCCAAGCCTGCTTTGGTTTACACGCATTGGTCTTCTTGCTTCTAGGATCTCTGACCAGTATTCTGGACCTGTCTTGTAACCCTTCTGACTCAGGACATGCAAATTCATCTCCCTGTAAGATGACTTGGCTTTCAGAGGAACGGACTCCATTGTCCTGCTTCATCCTGAACATAACCTTTTAGTATCACGTGTCAGACTGACAGTACTGTTTCCGAAGTGTTACAGAAAAAAATGGGCACAGCACATTATAGTTGAAATGTGCTTTACTCAACATCACAATGTACTAAACTGCTGAAAAGCATTTGTAAAGCCTTCCCAGAATTTTAAAAAACTTTTTCCAATCCCACAGTACTCATTCTCTACCATTTATTTTATGAAAAATTGCAATTATTCATTATACTTTAAACAATGAACTTCATATCAAATGTGAATATAAAATACGAAACCCCATCTCTGTTATATTTTCTTCCAGTCATAACCACCATCACCAGTTCTCTAATGTAGTGTATTCAGAATGTAGGAAAATTGTACAAAACCCGGCAAATCAGCCTCATCCTGGATGGGAAGGATATCGAACTGAATGGACCAAGCTGTATAACCTAGGAATGAGATGGGTCCTGCTTTGTCCATAGTATCATTGTCTTCCACAGAGTTTTACTTCTAGGCAACCCTGAGCTGAGCATGACTTTGTTTTCTGACTCTGGGCTTCACATCACCCAAGCCCAGGGGAACAGCAGCATTTTATTACTGCTATCACATCCACATCACAACCATCTATTTGAGTGCCTTCTCTGTGCCAGATCCTGTGCACACATTGTTTCAAAGGTTAAGTAACTTCCAAGGGCTTCAGATCTGGGAAGTGACAGACCTGAAGTGATATTTGAATCTAGGTCTCATCTTACTTAGACTAGCAGTTCTCAAAGTGAGGTCCAGGAACCCCTTGGGGGGTTCCTCAAACACCCTTTCATGGGTCAGCAAGGCCAAAAGAATTATCTGAAAAGGCTATTAAAGTACTTCTCCCTTGTCCAACAATATTTCTGTGTGAAGCTGGATTTTCTCGCCAGACTTCAACCAAAACAATGTATTGTGACAGCTTGAATGCAGAAGCAGATGAGAATCCAGTGGTTTTCTTTCTATTAAATCAGACATTAAGAAGATTTTTTTGGGGGCTTCCCTGATGGCGCAGTGGTTAAGAATCCGCCTGCCAATGCAGGGGACATGTGTTCGAGCCCTGGTTGGGGAAGATCCCACATGCCGTGTAGCAACTAAGCCCATTCGCCACAACTACTAAGCCTGTGCTCTAGAGCCCTAGAGCCGCGCTCTGGAGCCCGAGAGCCACAACTACTGAGCCCACGTGCCACAACTACTGAAGCCCACGTGTCTAGAGCCTGTGCTCGCAACAAGGGAAGCCACCGCAACGAGAAGCCCGCGCACCGCAACGAAGAGTAGCCCCCGCTCGCCACAACTAGAGAAAGCCCGTGTGCAGCAACGAAGACCCAACACAGCCAAAAATAAATAAATAAATTTTAAAAAAAGAAGATTTTTAAAATATGTAAAACAATGTTACTCTTCTCACTCAATTGTTTGGTTTGGGAAAACAGGGTTATTTTTCATAAAAATATGTCACTTGTGTTAACATGTAACATGGGTTTACTAATGTTATTTTTAAATGGATTAATACATATTTTAAAATATTAGTTTTGGCTTCTAAAATGGTAAATATCAAAAGGCATAGATTACTTGAACAAAAGCTCTTTGTGGATCCTCAGTAATTTTTAAGAGTGCAAAGGGGCATCAACTGCCCAAACTTTGAGAATCACTGCTCTTAGATAACACTCTGATTCATCTTGTCACCTCCATTGCAGAAGGAAAGTTCTCATTGCTGGAGAAGGGGGTGGGTAGGAAAGAAGACCCCTTGCTTTTAGAAATCCAAATTCCTATTGCACTTATTATGTATACCATACACCAGGCACTTAACTAAATGTAGAAGGGAATAAATGGTCTTAGAAAATACACTTGGGCTCAGCCTCTTCAGCTAAATTGAAAGTTTCCTGAGGACACGATAGTATTAACTCCCTTGGAATCTAGAACATATTCAGTCTTGAATAAAAATAGTGATTAACTGGAAACCTAAAAAAGAGTTGGTGTCATGAAGGATTTCATAAGTTTTACATAGGTTCATAATAGGTTGCCAAGGAAAGAACACACATAGTATGGAGAGACATAGTCTTGAGTTCAAATCCTGACACACCTGGATAAGTTATTTGATTTCTCTGAGCCTCAGTTTCCTTATCTGTAAAATAGATCTGTGTTCCTAATTCACAGGGTGTGAGGAAAAGTAGATACATCGTATATGTACAACATCTGTCATGCAGGAGGCACAAAAGAAATATTATTCCCCCTGGAACCACAATGGGTCAGGTCTAGGGCAAATGCTGCACATCTGAAAATCCAAATACTCGAGGGGACATTTTTCTCAAGTGAATTTCTCAACTCTCTGCATCTCTTGGCTGTTGATGTCATCAAGCTAGGTCAATTTCCTGTAGGTGTCACTTCAGTCTAGTTTTAGTTCTTTAGAGACGTACACACATTCTGCTCTTGGAACTCACTGGCAATAGATATAAGCACTGGAAATTCCCCTCTATGAGAACAAAATATAAAGAAACTGAATACTACACTATAGTGATCATTTCAAAGTTGTAAAAAATTATATTATCGACAGTAATACAACTACACTGAGTGGTTGCTAAGTAAAAAATCTAAATCTTACAGCTGGATGCAATATAAACATTTTCAAAATATAATCATATGGCATTATGTAAAGTATTAAATTAAAATGTTAGCCTAAAATTTAAGTCCCTGTTTATTAAAAGAAAAAAAAAAAAGCAATTTCAGGCAGTAAGTCTAAGTTTACCAACTGTGAAGACATCCCAAAGTGTTTTATTTGAGATTCTTGTCTTGTTATACCACCGGAAAATTGGATCTAAATCCATTTACCATAGGCAAAGAAAATGTTTACAACCTAAAACTGTATTTACACATAGCTGTAATGTAATTTTGCCTTAAAAAAAAAAAAGGTATAAAAGTAAGAATTTGTGGAAAACGAGGGAATGAAAAAGAATGTTTCTATGTCCCTAAATTCCATGAAGCATTTGGAACCACAAAAGCATTTTATGAAATTATTACTATCTTTTGTTCTGCATTCATATCATAAAGGAGTCTATTCAGCTAATTTTTGCCCTTTCCTTATAGATATACTATTTTTTTAACCTAAAACTTACACTAGGTGGAGCCCCATGTTCAAGATTTGGAGTGATTTAAAAAAGGGAAAGGAAAAAAAAAATTAACAATTGAAAGCAAAACCCAAAAGGCACTCATATTTTCTCATTTTTTAAGAATGTACCCTCAAAATCTACAGTACCATCAGAAAAGAATTTTTCTTTCTAACAATTAAAACCGTGACACTGAATAGGACCATCAACATTTACTACGGAGAAGCACTTGGTGCAAAGCTGCTGCTACAGTCAAGAGCTGTAAGGTTCTGAATTCAATGCAAACATTACATTTCCTTTGGGGAGGAGATACACAGGGCATGGGAGATAAATCTTTTCTGGATCCTTGTAAAAATATTTTGACAATGTTAATGTTCTCCTGTGTCTAAAGTGGGCACAGTCCTCAGATCCGTCATGACATTCCAATTAGAGATACACTGTTGTGGAAAACAAGACTCTTAAAAACATCAGAGCATGCGTAAAAGAGAAAACATCCAAAATAACAGCACAGGGAACTATATTCAATATCCTGAGATAAACTAAAAGGGAAAAGATTATGAAAAAGAATGTATATATACGTATAAATCAATCACAGTGCTGTACAGCAGAAATTAACACAACGTTGTCAATCAACTATACTTCAATAAAATAAATAAAAAACAAAACAAAACAGAATACTTTCAAACCTCTAAGTTTCCACGATGCAGAAATATAGGAAGCCCTAATCAGACATTTAGGAATGTCTGAGGAGGTAGGGGCTTCTGAACTGAAAAAACAAAAAACAAAAAATCGCATGTTCAATTATGGGTCGGTAGGACTTGCTGTTAAAAATAGGCTCTAACTACTCTTGAGCCTCTCGGTGGACTCAAGCTGGAGGAGATAAGGCGTCAGAGATAACCCGCCAAACTTAGTCATCACTCACTGCTGATGGATAAAGGCACCACGATTGCCCCACAAACATCTCCCTTCATTGTTGCTGGGTCAGCTCCCACTGCGCTATCTCAGGGCTGTCTTTCCAATGCAACGTGCTCGAAATGCAAAGTTCAGACCAGCAGCAAGAACCCTTGCCCAATTCCCCAATGCTTGTGCTGACACAGCCGACGTGATTCTGTCAGTTTACTAGGCAGTAAAATGTTCCAGAGTCTCTTTAATTTTTTTTTTTCCAGACCTATACAAAATCTTGGGCCAGGCCAGACCTAGTTCTGCTGACAGCCGAATTATGTAGCAGAGTAACCTTTGAACAAGTACAATTCATTGACCTCACATAAATTCTCCCCCAGAAAGTCCAAGAAACGGGTTCAGTCAGGGTCAGGTAGGCATGGAGGCAGTTAGCACTACCCCAAGAATCCAGCATCCATCATAACTGGGGATTTATACCTGTTAAACCAAACAGTTACGAAAAACAGAAAATTATGTTCTTTGATGTTTGCTTCATATTTTCCACAGGCAAGCTGATTTTGTCCTTTGCAAGCCATTTACTAAATTCAAATTATTCTGCTACATAAATGATTTATAGAAGCAAAACTAATAGGAGTAAAGAAGAATAGCACTTTGGAGTGGATAATCTTTGATGACAGAGGTGATTTTTGAAAAAGAAGAGAAACTATCTGAGCTTTGGGTTCTCAAGCCATTCCTTGGTTAAAACAAAGACTGGATGAATTGGACAAACTACATTAAATAGACAGCCTTTTTCAATATCTTTAAAACCGACGGCTTTTATGTAAAATCGGTCATTCAACTTTTCATATTTTCATATCAAGTTTTCATGTTGATGCAAAGCTATTTGTCCTTCTCCTCCAATGTGATGGAGTTTTCCAATTAGTTTTTCAAGTGGGAGGGGGGTGGGACCTGCCCTGTAGCACAGAAAATACACACTAACACATTTCCCTCAAACACTGCACTTTCCCCACCCCTCTTGCCAGTCTTGTAGCCAGTATTAATACTATGATAATAAGAGTCTAGGGGCTTCCCTGGTGGTGCAGCGGTTAAGAATCCGCCTGCCAATGCAGGGGACACGGATTCGAGCCCTGGTCCGGGAAGATCCCACATGCCGCGGAGCGGCTAAGCTCGTGTGCCACAACTACTGAGCCTGCGCTCTAGAGTCTGTGAGCCACAACTACTGAGCCCGTGTGCTGCTACTACTGAAGCCCATGCACCCTAGAGCCCGTGCTCCACAACAAGAGAAGCCAGCACAATGAGAAGACTGCACTGCAACGAAGAGTAGCCCCCGCTCACCACAACTAGAGAGAGCCCGCACACAGCAACAAAGACCCAGTGTAGCCAAAAATAAGTAAATAAAATAAATAAATATTTAAAAAAAAAAAAAAAAGAGTCTTACAGAGTAAAGCTTATATTCTAATTGTTCCCTAAAAGATAGAGGTTAGCCAGGCACCTCGTATCTACTTCCGGCATGATGGACACAAGGGAAGTGACGCTAAATCCAAAAGGAAAGATCAATACAGACTCGACAGATTTACAGCCCGTCAGCCCTCCGCTCTTTATCTCAAGGGCAGCATCTTCAGAAGAGTCAGCAGAGGAGACTGGGTAACTGATGTTTTAAAACTTTTAAATATGGGACTTTAGGACCATCAGAAAAAAATGGTTGATAGAGAAAACTACAGACTAAAGTAGACTGTAGAATAACTTTGCCGAGCTAATAATCTCACTCTCTATATGCCAGGGAGGGAAGAACTTGATGAATCAATTGTTTTCATTTTGCTGACACTCCGTATTGGTTCTGAGAACAATCTCTTTCTAAGCAAAGTAATGTTTAACTACTTCCTTATCACCAACACTGCCTCATAAGCATAATTTAGAACTTTGCTATTGTAATTCAGTTTGCTTTGGTGTTTTTCCTTTTCACTAAAGCTTTGAGGGAGAGACATAATGTCTTCTTCACCAGCACTGTCATCATCTTAGCAATTAAAGATAAGGTAGAGAAAACAAAGGAACTACACGTACACAGAAGTCATTAAAAGGAAGGGGGCGTCCCCTTTAAGTGAAAGGGAGGTGAACAAAGACACCTGCTTTTGAAAAGACAGTGGAAATGAGCTGAGGCACACCTCCATCCTGCATGGGGCTCAGAGTCACCGGTGGGGACAAGGGTGCACAGTGAACCTGGGAGGTGATTAGAAGCCAGCATCACAAAGCAAGACCTGTAGGCGGCTGTAGGTCCAGCCCTGGAACTGAAATACAGCCCCATGTTTGGCGACTTTTTTCCCTACAGAAACCAAGCCTGACAGGCACAAGCATCATTTCATTTTTAGAGTCTGGAAGTGGAATAGAGAAGAAAGAGTTATGATTCTGATTTCACTGGCCATTGTAGGTTTTGATAAGAGCACCCCTCCTTCCAATAAATAGACGTCATTGGTTGTAGAAGCTATAAAAGTTGAATGAGATATGATTTCAGGCAGAAAAGTAAAAGCTACCATTTCCTGGAAGAGTCAAACTCAAGTCTCTGGAGGTTCAAAGCTCAGCTCGTATGACATCTCATTCCAAAGTTTCATTCTGCCTTGCATTATGATCAGTCGTCTAGACAGCTTTATCTACCAATGGTTTGAAATCTCCTTGATATTTGATTTTTTCTTTAAACAATTTTTTTGGGTCCCACACTGGCTACTATAGTGCTGTGTATCTTTCGGGGAGTCAATAAATATTTATGAAATGAGTAGCAGAAATTTCAGGATTTGGAATAGTTACAAACAATGCATTTGCTGCTTTTAGGGCTGGAAGCCTTAAAGCTTAAAGGGTCTTTAAAAAATTGTATCTCCTTATTCAGAGAAAAATCCATTTTATTAAAACCATTTCTATTAATAGAGCAGATAGAAATCACCCACATGTTTCATTTCCTCCTCTAATCCCCAAATTCACAGGCATTTTCTCTTCTTCAGTTAATTTCACAAAAAAGTTCTGTGCCTATACGGTGGACACCATGATATCCTGCCCGGATCCCCTTACAGGAAGAAAGGATTTATAATCCTCCAGTTTCTAGAAATGCTGCCAAAAGGCAGTCCTCAGCTGTCAGTCCTTTGTGGGGTTGCCTCCACTGAAGAAAACCATCTTGCACAGGTCACACCTCCTTCCAGTAGGGGAAAGGAGGCTCGGGCCATCTAGCTCTAATTGGGAACCACTTGGAGGTCATTCCAGCTATAGGGGTCCCCACAGGGTGAGCTGAGACCTTTGTGGGGATCACGACTTCTCCCTCTGCCCAGTCCTGCTTTCCTCCTTGGCCTTGGTCCCAGGAGCTCTTGCTAAGAAACACCTTGGCCGCCAATGTCCATTTCACAATCTATTCTCAAGAAACACAACCCGTGACAGCCCTGCAGACTGTAGGCGTTAGGCATCAGGAATTGTTAAAGATGAAATCCCAGTTCTTTCTGATTTTATAAAACAATAGAGGGCATATATAGGTAAATCCATCACTCCCTTATGACATGCAAAGACACAGGGAGACACATGCAGGGTGCTGTAAAAGTCTGATGGATTCTTATACCCGGTGGGGTGGGAGGAGAGGTTGCTTATCAGGACAGAATTCTTGCAGGAGCTGTGTGTAAAAGACAAGCAGGAGTTACTAGATAAAGACAAGGGAAGGAGCGGGAAGCAGGAGGAAGAAAATGAGAAAAATCATGGATACATGTGAGTTCCTGGGATGCTAAAGGCAGGACACACATGGGACACAGCAGGAGTGACAAGTGACACAAGTCTGGCGCTAAAAGCAAAGTGGCAGATGCATCTGGTAGGTGGTAACAGGATCAGGGAGAACTTGTGGGTCATCCTAACGAGCTTGGTTCTTGACCTGTTTTTCAGACCGAGACACAAGACAGATGACCTTTCATGCAAACTATACTTCCAGATTTTTCCAACTCCTCACCTCTAGCAAAATTACTTGGGAATATAAAGCAAAAAGCAGCACAGACATTTCAGGAGGATGAGGGTGGTATGGATAACACCTTATATAAACATGTAAGTACTAACATCATCTACTATATACAGAATCAGTCATCTTACAAGGCAAACCTTCAGTGCATAAGATTTTTCAAAATATCTTGTTTTATTTTTATTTTTTTAAATTTTATTTATTTATTTATTTATGGCTGTGTTGGATCTTCGTTTCTGTGTGAGGGCTTTCTCTAGTTGCGGCAAGTGGGGGCCACTCTTCATCGCGGTGCGCAGGCCTCTCACTATCGTGGCCTCTCCCGTTGTGGGGCACAGGCTCCAGACGCGCAGGCTCAGCAATTGTGGCTCACGGGCTTAGTCGCTCCGCGGCATGTGGGATCTTTCCAAACCAGGGCTCGAACCCGTGTCCCCTGCATTGGCAGGCAGACTCTCAACCACTGCGCCACCAGGGAAGCCCAGCCCTCTTGTTTTATTTTGAAAGAAGAACCTTGTCTCTTTTTTCAGACCTCCATTACACGGGTAATATTAAAAAAGTAAATAAACACGGACTCTTGAAGAGGAACTATGTTATTTTTTGTTATTGAAACAAATGAAATGTACAGGTTTTAACTTTTTAGTTACATGATTTTTCCTCCTGAAAGTTTTACTCCTTATCATCACTTTGATGTTTACTTGGACATCAAAAATTACTGTCATTACGGGTCAGAATGTTCGTAACATCACTGCATACAACACAATGTTGGAACTCTCTTCATCTACCCTTGCCTTCCTTCTTACCTAGAAATTTTCCACGAGTAGAATTACATTGCCCAAGTTAATAACTACAAAATCACAACTCACAAGCGCTACAGAAACTCTTGATAAACAGAATTATTAGCTGTACACCAGGAACCATTAGGTGATAAGACAAATAAGGAGGGCTGATGATTTTATACACAATCCCCAGCACGTAGCCAGATGTGGCATCCGATAGATAGATGGATAGACAGATAGATCTTTATCTATCTTACACACAGAAGAAATAATATGGAATAAAAGTGAGTGCAAATAATAGTGCCATAGAGGTAAGCTTGAAAACAGTCTATTTTACTTTAAAAAAATAAATACTTTTTAAACTTTAATACTTAGACTTATTATTAGCAGCCCCTTACCTGTGACACCCAGACAAATGATTAATGCTCACCAGGCTGTTGCAAAACTATGGTGGAGAAGCAGTACCAGAAGCAAGATGGAACCACTGGGGTGTTTAAAGCAAGAGGGAGGCGTGGGCAGATTTATAGCTTGGCTATGTCTCTCTGGAGCAAGATGGAGGATGGTATAAAGATGAAAAGAAGGGTTTGGCAAGCTGCTGCAAAACTCAGGTAAGATATTATGAGTATCTGCACACCTTGGGTAACCGGAAATCCCAGCATCTTGTCCAAGATGTCTGTGGCTTGGCTCCACCAACTCCTACCCTTGTCAATGGAGACCCTTGGGAGATTCAAGCAGGGTGAGCTAGGTGACCAAGATAACTTCCTGCTTTTCATGTCTCTCTGATTTTGAAAAGGGCCTTATTACCCTGACTAATAAAGCAGAAAATTAGCTATTCGAGAAGTACTCATGATGGATTTAGAAGCTCAATAACCCTCAAAAGCAAGAGATGGAAATCTAAATGGAATTTGTAGGTACAGGGTTTATATGAATTGGGAAAGAATTTAGCTTCTGTTTGATTTTTTTCCTGCAAAACTACTGTTAGTTCTATCAAAATATGATTATATTGTCAGATACAAAGATATCAACTCCTCTCGAAACAGAAATCTCTTTCATAGGGCAAATCACCCTACTAATTAACAAGTCTTTTACTATAACCACTCCTGCCCCCCCTTCACTCCCTGCCATGACTCATGAAAGAGCTTTACATAACTGCCGGATAAAGACAAATTTCATTGTACGGGACAAAGTATTGTCTGAGATGTACCAAAATTCTGTCTTTGAAGGTACAGAAGAGTCCAAAAGTATGTTAAAATGGTTAAAAGGAAATGTGTCTAAATGAAAACATTTTATGACTAGGACTCTGGTGGCCTTCAGCAGGTCAAGCTGTACCTCAGTTTACTCATCCATAAATTCAGATGATAAAAAGTTCCTGTATCATGAGGTTGTTAGGAAGATTAAATGAGATGCATGTGGAGTCCATCACCCAGTACCTGGGAAAGAGGAAGTGATGAAGGTAATGCTGAAAATGAGGGTGCTGATGACATGTGATCGTGCACATCCCAAAAAGTAAACCATGTCAGGGTGACAAACCCATCAGCTATTTTTTTTTAAGAAAATGATCCCATATTGACCAAACCAGTAACTCTTTAGGCTGCAGAGCCAGCCTAACCCCTCCCTATAAATGGAACAAAAACAGATTAAAAAACCAAATGACCCACACATCAAAAGATTCCTTAATAGACTAGAAGGGAGCCTTAGAAAGTGAAGGAAAAGGAGAGGCTGGTGAGAACAGACATGCCCTACAACAGAGTCGGATGAGAAATAATAAGCAAACACCCTGACTTGTACTTTGCTGCTTTTAGGACCAGAGATTTCTGAAGATTCCCAGAGCATCTCACAAATACAGTGTTATATTCAGAAAGCCTTCCAGGTCCCAGACAAAAGAAGAATTCACAAGTTTTGGGGCATGATTAATTTAAAAGAAGTAGGTTCTGGTTACTGATTATTATTGGAAGAGAAAGTGAGATTTTAAGGATGGTTGACCAGCGGGTTATCATTTACGAGAAGGAGGGCGATGGAAAGACCCAGAGAGACACACAGAGGAAAACACACAGTGTGAATCCCAGAAGGAGATTTTAGATGTGGAACTGAAAAATGATAGCATAACCCAATAGGCAAAACAGCTGATTAGGTGGTAATTGTGTCAAATCAACTACTCACAGCTCAACAGAGTAAACTCAAATGATACATATTCCTTAGGATATTTATGGGCAACTAAATCATCTAAGGTAAAGATTCCCAAATTACTTACACCACAATAGAAAATCTTACAAACATCCATGCCAAATTTCATGCTAACATTCAGTATAATTTTAGAGATTCCAGAAATAACAGATGGCAATAACAAATGTATTTGCTCCCAACAAGTGAAATCCCACCACCTCAACTGGCTAAGATGGCAGTTTGAAATTTATATGAAATTTATGCAGAGGGAGACCCAAGATGAAAGGGGAATTGATAACCAAGACAGTGATTTTCCTATGGAAATATACCCCAACTAATTTCTTTTTTCCAGGAATTAGCCATGCTAAGTAATTTTAAAAATGGATAGAAGCTATTGGACCAGCCACTTCTATAGTATCAGGCTAATCAAAGGCTTTTTAAAAAATCTTGCTTCCCACATGCTTGATAACTAGAAAGAAATGTAACTAAAAATCTACTTTTTGTATTCAAAACCTGCCTGTCGTCTGGTCTCCATTCCACAGCAAGAAATCCACCAGCAGACATCAACCCTCTCTCCCCTCCCTGGTCCTGCATGCGCAGTAGGTGAGTGCCCAGTACATCCTTATTGCCCAGTTTTGGAAGAGCAAAGTTAGAATTTGGTATTTAACAGTGTTGCTACCTTGAGTTTTGAAACCATTGACTGAAGACCAATTAAAGTGGGAAGATTTCATGTCAAGATTCATGACTAATTTAATATAAATACATCAACAATGTATCATTTCCAACGCCTTTATATTAGAAACGATCCCAGCATCACAAAAACAAACACATTTATATCTGCCATAAATGGTAATAATGAATATTTGCAGAGTGTGATTTATAGAAACAATTGAACAAGAGCCTTAGAAAATTCCATTTGATTCGTTATAGAGAACTATTCTTCAAAAATCATATAAACCCTCCCCTTCCAAAAATAAAGAAAACCAACAGCAAAACATTAAGGTGTATGGGGGTGCACGCACATGGGCACTAAGATGCTAAAGATATTGTCCCATCAAACAATTTCACTTGGCAACTTTTTTCTTCCCCAGACAAGAGAGAGAAATCGACAGCTTAAACATTAATTTCAGGACTCACCCACATCGCCCGTGTCACATGCCCAGAGATAACAGTTTTCCAGGTGATGGGCAGGTCACGTGCCATGTTCCGAGGGGCAGCAAGACAGGGACGGTGAGCAAAAAGGAGAAGAAAACACAGATTAGAAATAATCCAACAACTGGTGGTAACTCACCCCCATTCTGAGCATGGCAATAAGAGTTCTCTCCTTTCTAAACCTGCCCCGTAGCCAAGACACTGTGGGTTAAGGACAAAGTTGCTACAGAAAAGCAAAGGTAGATAATTCACAAGAGATACAAAGGGATCTCTCGTTAACATTTTCTGTTTCTTTTTCTTTTTTTTAATGTTTATTTATTTGTTTGTTTGTTTATTTATTTATTTATTTAACATCTTCATTGGAGTATAATTGCTTTACAATGGTGTGTTAGTTTCTGCTTTATAACAAAGTGAATCAGTTATACATATACATATGTTCCCATATCTCTTCCCTCTTGCATCTCCCTCCCTTCTGCCCTCCCTATCCCACCCCTCTAGGTGGTCACAAAGCATAGAGCTGATCTCCCTGTGCTATGCGGTTGCTTCCCACTAGCTATCTATTTTACGTTTGGTAGTGTATATATGTCCATGCCACTCTCTCACTTTGTCACAGCTTACCCTTCCCCCTCTCCATATCCTCAAGTCCATTCTCTAGTAGGTCTGTGTCTTTATTCCCGTCTTGCCACTAGGCTCTTCATGACCATTTTTTTCCCCCTTAGATTCCATATATATGTGTTAGCATACTGTATTTGTTTTTCTCTTTCTGACTTACTTCACTCTGTATGACAGACTCTAACTCCATCCAGCTCACTACAAATAACTCCATTTCGTTTCCTTTTATGGCTGAGTAATATTCCATTGTATATATGTGCCACATCTTCTTTATCCATTCATCCGATGATGGACACTTAGGTTGCTTCCATGTCCTGGCTATTGTAAATAGAGCTGCAATGAACATTTTGGTACATGACTCTTTTTGAATTACGGTTTTCTCAGGGTATATGCCCAGTAGTGGGATTGCTGGGTCGTATGGTAGTTCTATTTGTAGTTTTTTAAGGAACCTCCATACTGTTCTCCATAGTGGCTGTATCAATTTACATTCCCACCAACAGTACAAGAGGGTTCCCTTTTCTCCACACCCACTCCAGCATTTATTGTTTCTAGATTTTTTGATGATGGCCATTCTGACCGGTGTGAGATGATATCTCATTGTAGTTTTGATTTGCATTTCTCTAATGATTAATGATGTTGAGCATTCTTTCATGTGTTTGTTGGCAATCTGTATATCTTCTTTGGAAAAATGTCTATTTAGATCTTCTGCCCATTTTTGGATTGGGTTGTTTGGTTTTTTGTTATTGAGCTGCATGAGCTGCTTGTAAATCTTTGAGATTAATCCTTTGTCAGTTGCTTCATTTGCAAATATTTTCTCCCATTCTGATGGTTGTCTTTTGGTCTTGTTTATGGTTTCCTTTGCTGTGCAAAAGCTTTTAAGTTTCATTAGGTCCCATTTGTTTATTTTTGTTTTTATTTCCATTTCTCTAGGAGGTGGGTCAAAAAGGATCTTGCTGTGATTTATGTCATAGAGTGTTCTGCCTATGTTTTCCTCTAAGAGTTTGATAGTATCTGGCCTTACATTTAGGTCTTTAATCCATTTTGAGTTTATTTTTGTGTATGGTGTTAGGGAGTGTTCTAATTTCATACTTTTACATGTACCTGTCCAGTTTTCCCAGCACCACTTATTGAAGAGGCTGTCTTTTCTCCACTGTATATGCTTGCCTCCTTTATCAAAGATAAGGTGACCATGTGTACGTGCGTTTATCTCTGGGTTTTCTATCCTGTTCCATTGATCTCTGTTTCTGTTTTTGTGCCAGTAACAAACTGTCTTGATTATTGTAGCTTTGTAGTATAGTCTGAAGTCAGAGAGCCTGATTCCTCCAGCTCCATTTTTCGTTCTCAAGATTGCTTTGGCTATTCGGGGTCTTTTGTGTTTCCATACAAATTGTGAAATTTTTTGTTCTAGTTCTGTGAAAAATGCCAGTGGTAGTTTGATAGGGATTGCATTGAATCTGTAGATTGCTTTGGGTAGTAGAGTCATTTTCACAATGTTGATTCTTCCAATCCAAGAACATGGTATATCTCTCCATCTATTTGTATCATCTTTAATTTCTTTCATCAGTGTCTTATAATTTTCTGCATACAGGTCTTTTGTCTCCTTAGGTAGGTTTATTCCTAGATATTTTATTCTTTTTGTCGCAATGGTAAATGGGAGTGTTTTCTTAATTTCACTTTCAGATTTTTCATCATTAGTGTATAGGAATGCAAGAGATTTCTGTGTATTAATTTTGTATCCTGCAACTTTACTGAATTAATTGATTAGCTCTAGTAGTTTTCTGGTGGCATCTTTAGGATTCTCTATGTATAGTATCATGTCATCTGCAAACAGTGACAGCTTTACTTCTTCTTTTCCAACTTGGATTCCTTTTATTTCTTTTTCTTCTCTGATTGCTGTGGCTAAAACTTCCAACACTATGTCGAACATCTTCATTGAGCAGTTGCAAATAAGAGAAAACGCATGCAGACCACATTTGAATATGTAATAGATGTTTCCAGAAAGAGACCATGAAAGAGTTGTATGAATGTATAGGGACATAAAAATAATTAAAGCAAGTCTGGACTAGAATGGGGGGGACGGGGAGGGAGTTTAAGACTGTGGCCAAGTAAAGACTTAGGCTAATTCAAAATCAAAATCAGAAAACCCAGTAAAATTATTTACACATTCCCACAAGCATTTGACTAAAATAATTCCAATTATACATTTTCCAAGAATATAAATTATAACTCATTTTAGAATGTGCTGAAGGTCAGAGCCATAGAATATAATTTGAATTCATCAATAAAAAGACCAAAGAAATAAGTTATTATCTTTTTTATAGAGGCCATGAAAAAATTTTACATGGCATAAAATTTCTAGGCTATGTTGTTTTTCAGTCCTACAAGCCATAATAGTTGCTCTATTAGGGAAGAAATTTCACAGCGTAAAGTCACATAAAACATAATATCAAGTAGATGGAACTCCCTAAACAGGCTTCATTTAAGACAGAGCATCTGTCACAGGCTTTCCACATGACAGTCACCTTGGAAGACCAGGCAGTGCCAAGGTCATGCTAGAGGAATTCTGTGATCCTTGGATCCACCAGGCCTCCTGGGCCTCTGCCCTACAGATGTAAACTACTAATCCATTACATCAAAAGCTACTATCAACTCAGAAGAACTGAAAGCAAGGTCTCAAAGAGATAACTTGCACACTTGTGTTCATAGCAGCCTTGTACACAATAGTCAAAAAGTGGAAGCAACCCAAATGCCCATCAACACATGATGGATAAACAAAATGTGGCCCGTACATAGACTGGAATACTATTCAGCCTTAAAAAGGAAGGAAATTCTGACATGTGCCCCAACATGGATAAACCTTGAGGACATTACACTAAATGAAATAGGCCAGACACAAAAAGGACAAATACTGTGTGATTCCACTCCTATGAGGTCCCTGGAGTAGTCAAATTCATAGAGATAGACAGTAGAATGGTGGTTGCCAGGGGCTGGGGGGAGGGAGAAATGGGTAGTTGAACTTCACTGGGAAGATGAAAAGGGTCCTCGGGATCGGCTGCACAGCGATGCAAAAGGATGTAACACTGCTGAACTTAAAGATGGTTGATACTAAATTTTATGTTATGTGCATATTACTACAATTAAAAACAAAAAGCTACTGTCAGAACGATTACTGGAAATTCTGGCCACCCCATGTAGATTCAATCTTCAAAGGAAAGAATGAATAAGACTCTAAGTCACACTCAGCAGAAAGTGTTAAAAATATTGCAATTTGTAAAACAAAAGCATCCTAGCACAAACTCAAGAAACCTGGTCTTCCTTCTCAGCCGATGGCGGGATGAGAGCAGTTACTTAAAGGGCACTGGATGAAGTCGTGACAGATATGCCTGCAAAGACCAGAGAGGATCGAGCTGTCAGCACTCAGTCCACAGCCCTCTCCTGTTCCACCCAAGTCCACGGACACCTTGGAAAGTGCCCATGCGAGGTCTTCCTCCATCCAACGTCCATCCAAACTTTTAAAACATCCAACATCCTCTGGATGTTTTAAAAGTTTAATAACTTGGCTTGTGAGTAGCATTTGGTTTAATCTACTCTCCTAGTAATGAAATGGTGAATTTTCTTCTCAGTGAGAACATGCGAACGGTCATGTTACTGGCCAAAGGAACAGTTGATCCTGTCTGGTATATTAACTATTTTTATTTCCTAAAGAATCAGAAAAGGGAATACACGGTGCATACACGAATCACTATCACAGAAGTGAGCTTACGCATCTGCTTTCTATCATCTTCTGCCAATTTCTATCACCCTGTGCAAATGGTCCCTGAGTGCATGTGTTGAACCCTCAGTGACGGGAGATGGCCAGCATTGGGGGAGGACTTGAGGAATCCGAGGTGTGGGTTCAGTGGTCCATTAAAGGAACTGGGGGGTCTTGAGCAAGTCGTTAAACATCTCTGTTTCCTTGAGTGGAAAGAAGAATAGTAGATGTCCTGGTTTTCTCATCAAGTTGTGGTGGAGATGATATGAAATGATGTTTGAAAAAGACCTTGGGGAAATAGCAAGCAGGGCAAATTCAGAGTGGGCTTTGGAATGTCTGCTTCTCAGCAGGAATGCTCAGCTCCTTCCTTGGATAAGGAATGTCCAAATAGACAGGACATGCTGCAGCCTCAACTTCAATTTCCAATCTTATTTCCCGTTATCCATCAGTCATCCTATTGGCTTATTTCCAGCCAACCTATGGGCCATTAGAAGACCCATGAATCCAGAGTAGGTTCCTAAAGTGTGGTCCAGGACCCTGGGAGGTCCCTAAGCCTCTTCCAGAAGGCCTGTGAGATCAAAACAATTTTCCTAGTCACACTAGGACATAATTTGCATTTTCACTCTCATCCTCTCAGGAGTGTACAGTGCAAGTTTCCAGAAGCTACCTGATCTATGAGATCTCACTCTCAGCTTCTGACGCGGAAGCAGAAGCCTACATAAGAATCCACTCTCTTCTCCTAAGCCAGACATTAAATAGAATTGCAATAACACTCTTTACCCTAAATTGTTTTTGTTTTGGAAACACAGTTAACTTTCATAAAAAGAATTAGGTTTATGTGGCATGGACTTATATTGTTATTTGTAAGTGAATTAAGTATTTAAAAAATTTCTCAGCTGTATTTTCCAATGCAGTACATATCAATAGATATACCATGCATAAACAAAGGTTCTTTGTGGTCTTCGATCATTTTTAAGACTGTACAGAGGTCCTAAGACCAAAATGTTTGCGAACTGCAGTGTCGAGAGCACAAATCAGGAGGGCAAAGGATAAGAGACCAGGCTGCAGAAGGAAGCAGGAGACGCCAGAGGCCACGTTGCGGGACTCTGCTCTTTACCTAAGAACAGGGTCAGGCTAGTCCATACGTGTAGGAGGCTGCAGTTACTGTCTCTTTCCCGGTATGTGACAGATGTACAGAATCACTCACTGTTCAACCTACTTTTCCAGCCTCTAATGATTCATTATAGAAAATGAATTCATCAGGCTCCAACATAGAGCTTCATCAACCTATAATGAATCTCAAGGTTGCTTTCAAAAAGAATAACTTCCGGGGGCTTCCCTGGTGGCGCAGTGGTTGAGAGTCTGCCTGCCAATGCAGGGGACGCGGGTTCGAGCCCTGGTCTGGGAAGATCCCACATGCCACGGAGCAACTAGGCCCGTGAGCCACAACTACTGAGCCTGCGCGTCTGGAGCCTGTGCTCCGCAACAAGAGAGGCCGCGACAGTGAGAGGCCCGCGCATCGCGATGAAGAGTGGCCCCCGCTCGCCACAACTAGAGAAAGCCCTCGCACAGAAACGAAGACCCAACACAGCCATAAATAAATAAATAAATAAATAAATATTTAAAAAAATAAATAAATAACTTCCTCTACACGGTCAGTGCAGTGTCTGCATTGCGCTTACCTTTTAAAACCCACGTTATGGTTAATTGGGAAGTGGCAAATGTTTATAGAGGAGCCCACATTCCAGTGGAGCCAAAAATAAGGGTCAGAGCTCTAAGGATACTCTGTGGGGTGGGAGGAAATGGAGCTTCTAGGAAAGATGGTCCTTCCTGACTTCAGTGAGGCCCTCCCCTGCTGCTTGCAAACCTTCTCTGCTTCCTTGGTGGCTCTTTGGTACCTGTCCCCTCAGAAGTGGTTGCAAACTTTATCCACCCTCAAGTCCCTTCTGCATTCCCCTAACTCTTAGGGAGAAAAACCTCACTTCTCTTTTCACCCAGGAACTAGAGGCAGGTAGCTATGGGGTTAATATCCATGACTATAAAATAAAATTTATGAGTTGTTAACTTTAGTGTCGGCAAGATAAAAATAATTATCTTAATATGCAGTTTCCAGGAATAAATAGCAACTGAAAGCGTGATTATGATTTTAATAACAAGAAAATAATTGTATGTTCGTAAAATCAGCGAGAGAAGACAGATCTAAGGCATGTCAAGGTAAGGAAATGTGTGTGAAGGGGACGATGGAACACAGCCAGGAAACAAGGCTGGTCACAGCAAACATTGTTATCCAAGTACATTTCCAGGGACGCCTGCTGGAACAGCATCATTGAGGGGACCGCCTGTACCTTAAAGAGAGCAACTGATAAGGTGCTAGAACCTTCCATCAAGACTGAGATGGTAGAACATAGGAGAAGAGGGCACATCTTTAAAAATGCTAAAGACATCTGAGCAAAAAGTGCATGGAGTTAAACTTCTCAATGGATCTAATTATAGCTTTTCTTTAAAGGTGCTTTGTTTTAAGGGTTAGGGGTAGGGTTAGGGTGTGAAGGAGGGAACCGGTATGATTTCATAGAGATAGTCTGTATTTCTGTGTGTGTGTGTGTGTGTTGCACCACGCAGCATGCGGGATCTTAGTTTCCCAACCAGGGATCAAACCCGTGCCCCCTGCAGTAGAAGCGTGGAGTCTTAACCACTGGACCACAGAGGAAGTCCCAGACAGACTGTATTTTTGAATCGACTTTGGCTTGGTGAGTCACTTGCCCTGGGCAAGCCTTGATTTTGTTGTCTCAACATTACTACAGAGGTGTGGGAAAAGCCAGAAACAAAGGCATATTCAGCCCTTAGATCAGAATACTTGGAGCATAGTAGGTGCTCAGTAAATGGCAGTTCCTTTCTTTCGTTCCTTCCCTTTTTTCTTCTCACCACAACTGGCCATCCAAGAGCTGCTCAACTTTTAGGTAACTACGATGTATACATAAGAGAGAGAGAAACAGAAAGGGAGTGAATGAGTGTACAGCGAAGACGGATGCCTGTAATTCATGAATAGATTAAAAATAGAATCCTCTATCCCGTGATGATTTGGTTGAAACTCTACGCCCTGACATCTGACGTTGGATGTGGTAACTAGCTTGATGTGGCTTCTGAAAACTCGTTCAACTTTAACATTTGTCTGGAATCTGTGATTGCACTTACCTACTTACTCCCTTTTCTCAAGGACAACCCTTTTCGGTGCCATGGAATCCTTCCCTCCATGGGTCTGAAAGCTCCTTCTGCCTGGAATGTCGTGGTTCAGAGCTCTCTGGTTCAACCCCTCGTTCAAGGGGTCTTCCTGATTTTCTTTACCTGGGTTCCCTGCCCTCCCCTGGTTCCATCTGTGGCTTCTTTTCCTTTCATTCCATTGGTGACCTCATGCGTTCTTGAGGAGGCTGACTGGCATCATGGTCACCTGGCTCCTTACATAGAAAGAATACACCACACCCCTGCCCCACCTCTCCCAGCTGCAGCTTCTACACCTCCGGCTCCCACAAGCCCACCCAAGTTCTCTGTCACAAGCCCACCATGTACATGGCCACCTCACTCTCTCTCTCCCCACTCTCCACTACTCAGCATTTGTCCGACCCCCAAAGCCCTACTTTTCCTCCAAGTCCAGGGTGAACACAGCCCCCTCCGCCAGGAAGCCTTCCCAGCCTTTCTGTCAGAATTAAGTGCCCCCTCTCTGGTGTTTCCCCCAAACTGGGGCGGTCACTTAAAAAGTGCACGTAAAATGTTTTTATTATGCAATAATTTCATACATGTAAATATACATGTGCAAGTGTAATAATAAAATGAACACTTGTGAACCCATCACCTAATGTAGTAACACAAGACTGTTACCAAAATCTCTGCATCTGCCATTCAGTCCTCCTGCCCTACCCCCTGGCTGCCACGCAACGTAGGTTTTCCTAAAGAATACTGTTAAGTTTTGCATGGTTTTGAAAAAAAAAAGCCTTATAAAAATTGTATTATATCATTCAATCTTCTGCAGCTTTCATTTTGATCATCATTATTAATGATTCATCCACATGGTTGGTTAAACCGATATACTTCATTCATTTCTGTGGCTTGTATAATATCTCATTTTGTGACTGTGCCATTATTTACTTATCCATTCTCCTGTCCAAAGACATTTGTGCTGTTTCCAATTTACTGCTATTATGGGTATTTTTGAAACATTTTTTGGTGCATATGTGTGACAGTTTCTCAATGGTATATAATTATATGCAGAATTACTATGTTGGAATATGTGCACATCTTTATAAGAAAATGCAAATTATTTTTCAATATTATTGTTATCAGTTTATCTGCTTCTCTCCAGTAATGTATAAGATTTGATATTTTCATAAAGTTCTCTTTTGAAATTCATCATTATCACATTTTGTATCATGTTTATTGGCATTTATATACTTGTCTCCCTGTGAGGATGATAAGCATCATATTTTATTCACACTTTTATTCTCATGGCCCACATCAGTACCTTGTTTGTAAAAAAATAAGTGAAAACCAAACTGAAGTAAATACAACAACCTGTATTTGATTTGAGTTACAAGACATTCTATTTTTTTTTATCATAGTAGAGTTGATTTACAATGTTGTATTAGTTTCAGGTGTACAGCAAAGTGATTCAGTTATACATATATATTTTTTTGATTCTTTTTCATTACAAGTTATTATAAGATATTGAATATATTTCCCTGTGCTATAGAGTAAATCCTTGTTGTTTATCCATTTTATATATAGTAGTGTATATCTGCTAATCTCAAACTCCTAATTTATCCCTCCCCTCACTTTCCCCTTTGGTAATCATATTTGTTTTCTATGTCTGTGAGTCTGTTTCTGTTTTGTAAATAAGTTCGTTTGTATTATTTTTTAGTTTCCACATGGAAGTGATATCATGATATTTGGCTTTCTCTTTCTGACTTACTTCACTTAGTACGATCATCTCTAGGTCCATCCATGTTGCCACAGATGGCATTATTTCATTCTTTTTAATGCCCGAGTAATATTCCATTGTGTGTGTGTGTGTGTGTGTGTGTGTGTGTGTGTGTGTGTGTTTATGTGTATATATATACATCACATCTTCTTTATCCATTCATCTGTCATTGGACACTTAGATTGCTTCCATGTCTTGGTTATTGTAAACAGTGCTGCTGGGGTGCATGTATCTTTTTGAATTAGAGTTTCATCTTTTCCAGATATATGCTCAGGAATGGGATTGCTAGATCATATGGTAACTTTATTTTTAGTTTTTTAAGGAACCTCCATACTGTTCTCCATAGTGGCTGTATCAATTTACATTCCTACCAACAGTGTAGGAGGGTTCCCATTTCTCCACACCCTCTCCAGCATTTATTATTTGTAGACTTTTTGATGATGGCCATTCTGACCAGTGTGAGATGATACATCATTGTGGTTTTGATTTGCATTTCTCTAAAGATTAGCAATGCTGAGCATCTTTTCATGTGCCTGTTGGCCACCTGTGAGACATTCTATTTTTTAATGCAAATAGCATGAAGGGTTATGGGGTTATCAATCCCTTGCACGCATACAAAAATATGATTAATTTAATCAGGTGGCTTCCCTACTATTACCAGGTTAGAGCAGCAGAACTAAGAAAATGGTAGTTTTATTTGAGAAAGAGAGAAGGTAATACATTTGGAATGAGGAATGTATTTTGGGAAGAAAGCCTAACTATAAGCATAGAAGTGTGACTCAGGATAGTATATGGACATCAGAGCCCAGAGAAATGGGCAGAAGATGGATGAGGGATTCAGGAAGGGATGCTATAGGTGCATCCAAAGAATTGCGCCTTCGGCTGCCCCCATGGCTTCCTGGGGCACCATTGGTTTCCTGTCTGAGTCCCACCACTGGTACTAATAGTTCCAAAATTTGCTCATGACATAGACTGAGTATAGTTGTCTGAACTAGCCTGGAAACCTAACCATAATTTTCAACATCTTCTCTCCGGGCAAAGAATTCAAAATTCCAAACAAATACTGACAAATGCACTTTTGGAAAAATGATTCATCTGTAAAATGGGGAATGCCTACATTCCGAAAGTAGGTCTCTGCCTTTTATCAATCTAATCTATTCACCCGTAGGACCGAAAAAGCCAAAGGCTGAAGAACATAAGCATTTCTATGCTCTAAAAAACAAAATGCACTACATACATTAAATGACCCTGTGATCATTGCTTGCCTTCTGCTTTGAAAAATAACTCAGAAAAGGAGAGCCGAAACTTGCCAAAGTATGAGATTTGGGGGCATTCCTTATGGGGGGAGATGCAAACCTTCCAAAGACCATGGGCTCAAATGAAAAGGAAGACTCTGTTGGCAGATGCGCAACCTGTTCCAAAGGGCACAGGACTACTAAAGCCAGGCTTCTCCCCGGCATGAGTGCAGTTGAAAAATAAAAGGCTTCAAGATGTTCAGAGGTCACTGACCTTGTCCTGTCCACATCTTTGATGCTGGCTTTCACATCAGGAGCAAACTGATACTTTAGTAGGTCAATGCCAAAAAGCATATTTCTGAATTCAGCGTGTCTCTTTGTGAACAGAGAAGAGTCAACACAAAGTGGGGGAGAACCACACCATAAATCTCGAGCAAGCAACCCCATGCGGACAAATTCAGCTTGTGGCTACAACCAGGAACCCATCTGACCATGAAGAGAAGAAGGCATCTGGAACGCAGCTCAGTGTTTTCAGCCCGGGTGGAACGCATGTTCTCACAGCTCTCTGACTGTTGGGTGTTAAGGGAAAATCAAACCCCTCGCTGAAGTTACAAGGAGAGGTTTAGCAGAGACAGGATTTTTAAACTATCACTCTGATGAACTCAGCCACTTAAACTTTTTTGAAAATGAGTGAACGGATGTGCTTAGTTTCCATCCCGGTTCACGACGCTAAATCAAGTCACTATGATTATTTGCATTTATTGAACACCCACTATGTCCTCTGTAAAAGGACAGCCCCACAAAAATCTGGCTCTTGGCTGTTAAGAGAGTTTTGGGATCAAGAGGTAGAAACTTCCAGCTGTAAAACAAATGAGTCATGGGGATGAAATCTACAGCACGGGGAATATAGTCAATCACTAGGTAATATCTTTGTATGTTAACAGAGGGTAGCTAGACTTATCGTGGTGATCGTTTCGTAATGTATTGAAATAACAAATCACAATGTTGCGTACCAAGAACAGACATAGTGTTGTAGGTCAATCATACTTCAAAAAAAAAACAAACTGAGAAAAAGAGATCAGATTTGTGGTTACCTGAGGTGGGTGTCGAGTGAGAGGGGGAAATTGGATGAAAGTGGTCAAAAGGTACAAAGTTATGAAATAAGTAAATACTACGATATAATGTACAACATGATAAATAAACACTGCTGTATGTTATATATGTCAGTTGAGAGTAAATCCTGAGAATTCTCATTATAAGGAAGAAAAGTTTTTTTTCTCTTTCTTTTATTTTTTATCTATATGAGGCAACGGATATTCATTAGACTTACTGGGGTCATCATTTCATGTTGTATGTAAGTCACATCATTATGCTGCACACCTTAAACCTTTACAGTGCTGTAGGTCAATTACATCTCAATAAAACTGGAAGGAAAAGAAAAGAGTTTTGGTTTGTTTGTTGTTGTTGTTTCAAATTTATTTATTTACTTTTGGCCGTGTTGGGTCTTCGTTGCTGCGCATGGGCTTTCTCTAGTTGCGGTGAGCAGGGGCTACTCTTCCTTGCGGTGCGCGGGCTTCTCATTGCGGTGGCTTCTCTTGTTGTGGAACATGGGCTCTAGGCATGCGGGCTTCAGTAGTTGCGGCATGCAGGCTCAGTAGTTGTGGCTCATGGGCTCTAGAGCGCAGGCTCAGTAGTTGTGGCACACGGGCTTAGTTGCTCCGTGGCATGTGGGATCTTCCCGGACTAGGGATCAAACCCATGTCCCCTGAACTGGCAGGTGGATTCTTAACCACTGCACCACCAGGGAAGCCTGTTGTTGTTGTTTTGAGGTAGGGACTAGGGCGATATTCAGAGGCAGTGGGCAGAGAAAGACGGAGAGCATATTTATTTGACACTAATTTTCTATGAACACAATGCAACTTTCTTTATTGATGCCCAGCACTCACTTTCATTGGCATCCAACACAGTGAAGTGTAACGTGAGAGAATGGTTATTTTCCTTGTTTCATTTTTTTTTCTATTCTCAACTCTCTTTCTCAATCTTATTAAAATTATACTTTTGGTCGGAGCAATAATTTTATGGGTCAGATACTTTTTCCACATCCACTGACTTCCAGGTAGTAAGTGAACTGCACTCCGATAGGACGTCACCAGTGGCTCAGTCCAGCTGTTCTCTGAAGCATCATACAAGCAGCTCACCGCTAAAGCCACTTGCTACATTTCCAGCCCTGCCCAGTGGACCTTTACCTTCCACTAGACTAACAGCTGGTCAGATGTAACCAACACCCCATTTCCTTAGGCCAAATGGAGTCCAGGAGAAAGCATTTTGAAAGATGTGCTATACTTTAGCCTGTGCTTATCACTTCAATAGATTTTAGTGAAAACCACACAGATAAATCATCTTGCCAGGCTTTGTAAAGATTACCCAGAATATCTCTGAGATCATCCAAATCTAGGCAGAGAGGTGAAAGGAGAGGAAAATAAACATGAAATTCTGGGTAACATGGTTAAACAGGAAAAGTGCCGAGCCAATTCCAAAAAACGAGACGTTGAGTGTCGTCAGGCTAATGTGGTCAATTATCCGGAGAACAAAAACTATATTACCTGTGCTCCTAATAATAATACTATTACTATTATTATTGTTATTAAAGAATTCTTTAGTATATATTTTGTCTTGTTTCATTTTTAATTTATTTTATTGAAGTATAGTTGATTTACAATGTTGTGGTAATTTCTACTACACAGCATACTTAGTATTTTTGTATAGCAGACCCTGTGCAAAGTGATATTTTCATTTCCTTGTGCTAACATTGTGTTTCAATAATGCTAACATATAAAAACTATCATGAAGTTTATGTGATGTTATCAGGTTTAAAAAACAAAAGGTTTTTAATCTATGATGACGCTTTAGGATTGTAGATTTGAAAGCTGGAGCCACTGTAACTCCATCATAAAGATGAATAAACCATCATCTAGGGAAATTAAGTGCTGATGAACCCACAATCTGGAAAATTACATCACTGCTTATTTTTCCTGAAACACACTTAGTTATCTTCTAACCATATCTAGGGGTGAGCAAAGCTACACTTGAGACAAAATACTACATGAAATAACCTGAAAGATAGGCATATACTCATATATTAAAAGTACAAGACATAAATCAAAACATCGTGATACTTTTTCACTGAGTGAAAAGGTTTGACATCTGGGTCGCACATACACTTCAGCAGCATTACTCACTGTTGAATTACCTAACTCATTTTAATCTTTAATATGTTTTTCAAAGGAAGCAAATAGCTAAGAATAGCACAAGTTACTCATCCTTTATAAACACAACGTGTTCAACAGATGACGTTGGAATATGATAATATTCCCCAAGATTCATAAAATTTGTGAAAGTATCTAAGCCACCCAACCTTTGAAGAATGAAATCTCTACGTTTGTAGCTTTTGTTATTCCAACATCTAACCATAGGAGAAAAAGTTAGGGGCCTCCTGGGAAAGAACCCAGGTCAAAGGAGAAGAAAATCAAGGTCCCAGGTTAGTGTGGGGTGTGGTGCTTAGGTGGGAAAGCTTCCTAGTTGCCCATCTAGCTTTTTGCCCTCTTATGCCATCAAACTCACCCCACCCATAGCCAGAGTAAGCTTTCTATTTCTAGCCTCCTGTATTACTCTTCTGCATACATCCCCCCCATGGTTCCCCACTGCCTATTTGATAAACTCCAAGATTTCACAAGCTTGCAAGTTGGGTACACCTGTTCACACGTTTACTATGTGCCAAGGAGTTCATATGAAACCATGAAGCTGGAACAGATTTGGAGTGTGATACAGAGTATGCCTGGCTCCATCCTCCATCCTAACACCCGGATGCTCGTGTCCGGGTCCTGAGTGAAAGAGCCACTTCACCTCAATCACAGAATCCACCAAGTGGCACTGTTGTGTGGTGGTGTCTCCAAGAAAAGGGGATGAATGCTGGACCTCCTGGGCCACGGGGATAACACAGCCAACTGAACAGTGATCCAGAACCTGCACCCAATCCAGACCTCAGGAAAGCTGGAGAACATGTCACCTCCTGGCCACATGGGTGCCTCTCTGTTGGGTTCAGGCCACAGTGGGTTTATCAGCATCCTTTGGTGCATTTGGGATCTTTAATGCCAAATATCACTAGGGTGGCTTGAATAAAAGCAAGTGGAAATGGTGGGGGGGGGCGTACAGACAGCACAGAGGGGATGTGGTCTTGGAAGCAGGGGAGAGATTCCCCAGGGCTTCCTAAGGTCAGTTAGGAGAAATCTGACTCTATTTAGAATTACCACAATTGCAGGTGGTGATAGAGTCAGTTGTCTTAAAGTTATTAAGTTTTTTGGCCTGGAAAACATGGGTTACTCTTATATCCACTGAAAATTAAACTGCTCTTCCAAGAAATAGATCAGCTCTGTCCATTTGAAAAACACGAGGTGCAGCAGTTTTACCTAATTATCTTGGTGATTAAATGGTCAATGTTCATCACCTCAGGATCAAGGAGTCCAAATGAATTTGTCATGGATTATCTTAGTGCAGACAGAGGATAAATGTCTATGCCACTCACTATTTTTGCAACATGAATGATGCACATATAGAGAAGGTACGAATGATGCATCATTCATAACAAATAATAATAACAATACAACAATTGTTATACATAACAAAATATTTGTTATAAATTTCTAATCGATTTTAAAATGCAGAAACTTTTGCAGTAGGATTATCAGGTTTATCTTCCTAACTGCATTGTACTTTGGTTACTATTTTTTTAAAAAACTTGAAAAGTGCCAAAAAGAAAATTACATTTAAATATACTCAGGATTACAGTTCATTTTTTAATGATTAAAAAATAGTCAGAACCAAAAGTTTGAGACACAAATATTGAGACTAAAAGTTGATTGGTTAAATACAAATTTTCATACTGAATTAAATGTTAATATAATATACATCATAGGACACAAAGGAATGGGTACACTTGTTCAAGCACTTACTATATACCAGACATTTTATAAGTATTTTTCCTAGTCCTAATAACAACTCTGCTAGGTAGGTATTACTAAACTAGTTTTGCAGAAGAAACCTAGACTCAGAACACTTAGGTGATGTGTCCCCAGACATTCAGGAGAAGCTGCTGGCACAGGAGTGCAGCTGGGTGAGTGTGACGGCTTGATTGTCCCCACTTGGCACCCAAATCCTGATCTCAGGCTCTGTTTCCAAGGAAATCCAGAATAACACGATATAGAGACACTGACGTATGTGTATGGGCAGGGGATGGAAGCTTAGTTCATAGACGTGTAGAAGGTGGGTGAAAGCAGGGAGAATGCTTTCCAAAAATGACATTACTGTATTTAAACAGTTTCTAAGGATCCGTATTGAAAGTCATTGTTAAGACTTCGATAAAAGGGTGTTTCAGGAATTGGCATGAAAGGAAGACACTGAGATACAGAGGGAAAACAGGCAAAGTGTGGCACCTCATACGTGTCCCCACCCCAATATCCACCCACATATGATCGTTGTTGTCCCCTCTTTCCCAAAAGGTACTCTCCGTGGAGCTCCTACACAGTGGGATGGGCACTGACCGTAGCAGCAAGGCTCTCCCGCTCATTTTATGTTGTATCACCATGTTCACACTGCTCTTTAGGGTCTGCACGTTATGCATTTTAAACATTCTCATTTTGTATAGATATTATCTTATCTATAAGACAGATTTCTATAAGAAAGAGAGATTTTGGGTTTCTCACAACCCAAACTAAAAAGGGCATCCAACATCCAAAAAAACAACTATCTTAGGTGGAATGCAAATGTATCTCGGTCTGTTTTAACGCAGACCTCTAGCTTATCCAAATAGTCTTTGCCCGCACAGGCTCCTGGTTTGATGATTTGGCGCTGCAGAATTTTATGGCTGCTGGGGGGAAAGAAAGACGTTCTCTTCTGAAGGTGAATATTAGTCTCTGATTAGACATTTGCTTGCATTTGTGCACCCCTATGTTCACGGCAGCACTATTCACAATAGCCAAGACATGGAAACAATCTAAATGCCCCTCGACAGATGAATGGATCAAGAAGATGTGATATATGTATATATACACACACACACACAATGGAATATTACTCAGCCATTAAAAAGAATGAAATAATGCCATTTGCAGCAACATGGATGGACCTAGAGATGATCATACTAAGTGAAGTAAGTCAGAAAGAGAAAGACAAATACCATATGATATCACTTATATGTGGAATCTACAATATGACACAAATGAATATATCTATGAAACAGAAACAGACTCACAGACATAGAGAACAGACTTGTGGTTGCCAAAGGGGATGGGGGGTGGGGGAAGGAAGGATTGGGAGTTTGGGATTAGCAGATGCAAACCATTATATATAGAATGGATAAAAAACAAGGTATATAGCACAGTGAACTATGTTCAATATCCTATGATAAACCATAATGGAAAAGAATCTGAAAAAGAATATATATATATATATCTGAATCATTTTGCTGTACAGCAGAAATTAATACATTGTAAATCAACTATACTTCAATAAAACTTTAAAAAACAAATATTTGCTTGTATTTGAATTGGTTCATGTGAATCTTCCATGATGGACTTTTATATCGAAGAGGTTACAGAGATGGAGAGATTTGTATGGCAAAATGCTGATTTAAAAAAAAAAAAAAAACTATCAGTCTAGTAATTAAAATATTGTGTCTCACTTTGAGATGCCATTTAGTTTCTTTTTTTGTTTTTTTTTCATGTTCTCTGTGATATAGTAACACTATCATTTCCATTAGCCAGTTTGGAACAGTGTCCTGAATAAGAATCACACATGTGGCCAAATGTTTTCACCCAGTGGATGACCAACATCTTTTCTATTTTGTAATATATTTTTGTAAACCCTATAAACACCATGTGTGGGGACTTCCCTGGTGGTCCAGTGGTTAAGACTTTGCCCTCCACTGCAGGGGGTATGGGTTCGATCCCTTGTCAGGGAGCTAAGATCCCACATGCCTTGCCGCCAAAAAACCAAAACATAAAACAGAAGCAACATTGTAACAGATTCAATAAAGACTTTAAAAATGGTCCACATCAAAAAAAAATCTTTAAAACACCATGTGTCAAAATTTATATAGCACAGATACAACAGCCCTTGATCACTTAGATCATCCAACTGCTCAGATTCTAGAAGAGGTTTGAGAGTATAATTCCAACATTATATAATAAGTGTCCCAGTCCTAACTATTCAAAACCTCAGTACCTGATCATGTCCTATTTTTTTTTCCTACTTGTTCATTCCTCATGTGCAATGGGCTGTTTATTTGATGAGGATGGATTTATCCTCTCAAGTTTGAAGGCTTGTATATTTAAGACTGTTTGGAAGCATTTCTCTTCCTAGAACAAGCAAGCTGGCAAGCTTTTCATAATAATTTGTTTTTCCACCTGTCCTCAAACATATTGTATACACAAGAGGATCGGCTTAGTCTTTTTATTCTTCTCGATCAGAAACATTCAGACAACTACCCATGCTAATTAACACATGCATGATTATATATTTTGATAATATAGTATGTATATTTTGCAAATCAAGGAGCCATGAGAGGAATCAGATGAAAAGCTTCCTAAAAGGAATTCTAGATCAGACAAATTCATGAGCCCCAGACCAAGAATTCTTCCCTCTTTCTGGATGCGTTCAGCATTTACAGGCATCTTGCCCAGGCTATCTGTTTTCTTTCAGCCCAATCACTGTCAGCTTTGGCTTCCCCACATTCTGGTCTGTTTTGGAAAACTGTCCAACTCATATGACTAGAAGCTCATTTCTACAATGAAGAATGTCAATAATGACACAGATTCCTCCAACTACCAAAGCTTAAGTTATTCATTTAATTAGACAAAAAGGATGTAGAGGGTAGTTTGTGACTTTCAGATAATTGCCTCTTTTTCACTTCACCTTCGAAGACCCGATCAAGGGTTGGCTACTTCTTCCTCCTACCGACTTGGGTTTGGAGCATTCCTTCTTTCATTGTCTTTCTCAGGCATCACTACACAACCATTCACTCAATGAAAAGTGACGGAGCCTACACTCTGGGCACCACTCAATGATGAATACAAAGATGAATAAGTTCTCCCATCAACAGGAACACACTACAGAATAAAGACCTGGTACGTGCCACATAAGAGGAAAATGCAAAGATCTGCTGAAAGGGGAGGGAGCCCTTCTGAGAATGATCAGGGAAAACTTCAGAAGGGAGGTGGTGTTTGAGTTGGATCTTGAAAAACTGGTGGGATTTCAAGATGAAGATATGGAGAGGAGGGGTATTTCCGTTCATTCCTCGGAAGGAAATGGATGAGCAAAGGACATCGAAATAAAATTTAAAGGTGTGCATCCAAGACGGGGACAGGTGCAATGGGTTTCCTGCCAGGGCCAGTGGGAGATCACACTGAGTGTTGGACACAGGGCTGTGAACACAGATATAAAGGATTGAGATCTTATCCTTCAGGAAATAGGAGAGACCTGAAGTTTGGAGTCAGGCAATGATGTGATCAAAACTGTCCAATCAAAGGACTGAGCTGGAAGCCCGGGTTAGGGGGCTGGGATGAGAGTGGGATGGGATGATGACCACAACAGTCCAAGCAGGAGGTGACAAGAGTCTGGGGAAGGACTGGTGACAATAATATAGAAAGGAAGTGACAGTGGGAGTCACCACAACAAGACCACTGGCATTTCTGTGTGTCTACAGGGCAGCAACGTGAGAAGAAGAAGGTGTAAAAATGAAGACCAGGCTTCCTGCCTGGCGACTCAGGACATGTACTGGGATAAGGGAGGAAAGTAGGAAATTGATGAATGAAAGTTTTAGACCTTTTCAGTCTGAGGTGACTCTGGAACAGCTGGGTAAAAATATCTACTTGGCAGTTGGAAATGTGAGACTGGATTTCTAATGGAGGCCAATCTATACTCCTGTGTCTAGCAAACCGGAAGCTTGTTGCCAGGGTAGCTAACCTAAGAACCAGAAATAACATGCCATAGTAACAAGTAAATGTGAGGTATTTACAGGTTATTGATTCCTCACCAGGAAGTATCCTTATCCCCATTTTACTGATGGGGTCACTGTGGCTCAGAGACGTTACATAACGTGATGTAGCAACAGTGAGGGGTCTGAGTTCTGACTCCTGCCCTTGCTTCCCCACCACACGGAGACACGGCAGCTCTCTCCCTCCTTCTGTTTCTGAATTCCCAGTGTAAGTACTACCGGGCATTCCTTTGCCCATTCATATCTTTCCTCCAGTTCTGATCTGGGTTCATGCCACTTGACTGAAATCCTCCTAATCGACCCCAATTATATGCAATGCCATCCCCTATCACATCACCGCTCTTAACCTAGTTAGCTGCTCACTCTCTCGCTACTGAGGATTCCAAGATACTGTACTTCTAGCTCCGGTGTCCTGATTTCTGTCCACAATCCCACCGGGATATGAGCCCCTGTATTAGCTTTGGGCTCCGTGACCGGTGGCCCCTCAGCGCACAGGTGGCCCATCTATCAGACCTGCTTTGTACCTCATGTCATCATGACACCGAATGCTGTCAAACAAAAGCCTCACGTGCTACTCGAGTAGCACTAAAACACAAAGATTTTCTTCCCCTCAGCGATCTGGTGGCTGCTTTGATTTCTCTAGCGCCATTTCACTGACTCCCTGGCAAAATGACAAATCAGAAACTTTCTAACAGCCATTGATGTTTCTCCATCTTTGGAGAAGATGGAGAACTGTGAAGAGCACGGTTCGATAGCTTTTACAATCTCCAGCCCCTTAAGCAGCTCTCCGTGGAAAGTCGTGTTTTCTAACTAATTGTGGGTCTTGCTGTTCTTGGTTAACTGGTTCTGAACTGGAAAATTCTACGTCCCATGTGCTTGCTCTCACAGTCTCCATCCCACTGCCTCTGAGAACGGTGGAGTCGTAATTGGATTCTCACCGTGTGGCAGGTGAAAATGATGAGGAAGTGGTTGCCCACAGTGGACCCGTGACTCATCCGGCTCCCTGGATCTTTTTAATGAACCACTCACCGCCAACCGCCCTGACTTCAAGTCCTACACAAATCATTCCCTGCTTGAGTTTTTGCTCCTTTTTTTTTCTTTTTTTTTTTTTTAATTTTCAGAGATAGCATGTTAATATTCAGTGTGTTGTGAGCAGAGCTGGCAATGCGGGGATGGGGATAGCATGAAGAATCTTAGGATTCAAGAAGAAAAGGAACAGAGAGGCTTGGAGACGGCTCTTACATGTAAGAAGCGTAGGCGTGTAGGAGAGAGAGAGGGCTGAGTGTTATAGCTCAGGAAATGGCGCTGGAAGGAATAGATAAGCAGGCCGAGCTTCGAGAAAGTTCTTATTAGTCAGTTTATATAGTTCTCTTCCTCCTCCAAATCCAAAGCATAGAACCATCCTCAGTCAAGTGCCCCTTGCTGCTGCCACTCAAAGCGCTGAGATCCTTTAACTTTCTCCCGTGTCTACCCAGTAGCACCAAAATCACGTTTCCTTTTTGGCCCTGCCAACCAGCACGTACGGGCAGAGGCCCTGTCATGTTCAACCTTGAGTTCCTAACATTTGAATAATGAGTTTATCTAAAGTGGACAGAACCCTTGTGAAAGTAGTGAGATCTCCATTTCTAGAGGTATTCAATCCGAGACTGTTACAGAGGGACTTTAAACATGCAACGGTCATGCTGTTATTTCTAAACTTCTTAACACCTTAAGTGCATTTTTATTCAAAGTGATTTCACAAATTCCAAATAGTTTAAAAGTACATGTAAACAATGCACATTAGGCCTCATAATGACTATTATAATTGGTTTAATATTCTGATTTTAAAAATGACTGACCCTAGAAATTACTAAATGTCTTTTCAGGCCAACATTTTAAATTATAAGCATCAGTCTATATATGTTTGTTGAACACCTACTATATACCAGGCCCTGGGGGGACAAAGGATGAGACAGAGCCCTGCTCTCAATAACTTACACCACAGTCTGGAGGAAACCTCCCTTATTGGGGCTGAGATATCACAGTCTAGTTATAAAATTTCGGTTTTACACCCCTGCTCCTCCGAACTGAGAATGTTTTCCTGAGGGTACTACAGTTCTAAGAAGCCTCTTTAAAAGTCCTCTTTGGAAACTAATGTTACAGGAGAGGATCTTTAACCCCTTGGTGTCGCTAAGTCTCTGAACGTATGTAACTGATCCAGGTGGGAAATGCCTGTGGCAGATGAGAATGGGAAGAAGGCCTGCAAGGTCATTTCCAAACCAACCTGAACTTGACCGCTTCCCTGCTGTAAATTAAGGGTATGTGCACCCGCACTCCCACCCCTTACCCACCTCCATCTGCAGCACAATTCCAGCTTGGGAAGGACGAGCCTTGCCGGGCCCTCCACTAACTGTCATTAGGAGAAATGCACCCAGACCCTGCGCTACCAGATTAGAGTCTGTTTCTAATCAAACGGAATTTAGATTTAAACCGGAATTATATTTGGGATTTACAGTCCTTTCTACTTTCATTCATTTCATGGATTTCAGCCCTCTCCCCGCCCAGTCTTAATCCAATGCACTTCGGAGGGAATTACACAGGAGTTGTCCACGAGCCCGAGCTGGGGGCGCAGGAGGCTGGAACCCTTGGTCCCCTAGGGAGAGCGGCGCAAAGGGCCGGGAGCCGGACCTCTTGCCTGGGTCAGCCTCGCCTTGCCTCGGGGATCTTTGGCGCTCGACGGCTTTACCCGCCGGATCCTGCGTTCTCCCTTTCCGAGTCTTTTCGGCGCCGCCCTCGCTCCCCGGAGGATTTCGCCTCCAGCACCCCCGGCTTTCGGGGCGCAGAGGCTTCACTTCTGCAGAACGAAAAGCGAAAGCCGCGGCCGGCGGGCAGAGGCGGGGACCGAACGCGCCGCGTGGCTGCTACTCGGGAATCCGCAGGGGCCGGGAGGGCTGTCACCACGCGGCGCGGGCCCCGACCTCAACTTCCAGCGCTAGTCGGGCGCCCCCGAGCCCGCCGCAGCCCCGACGCGCCCTCCCACGCCGACGCCTAGCCCTCCGGCTCCAGCGGCCCGGGGCGCCCTCCGGCAGCTGGTCCCCAGCCTCCCCACCGCCCGCGCAGCGCGCCTGCACGCCAGCCCCTGGTTCCTCCGCCTCCGCGCAGGACGCGCCAAAGGGAGTTCGGATGCTCAGCGACCCCAACTTCGGCTTCCCGAGTGACACGACACCCTCTCTGGAGTGCGGATTCGCCTCCGCCAGCCTCTACCCGAGGTCCTCACAGCCGAGCCGCCGGAAGATGAAATGCCCGGCGAGCGGCGTTCCTCTGGATTTTGGAAACCTGCCCCATTCGCCTCGGGAGCGACTCGATTCCCCCACCCGCACCCTCCGGCCAGATGATTTTCACCCTGGGTCGCGCCTAGGTGGGCGGCGAGTGGGGGGGGGGGGGCGGCTAGCAGCTGGAGCGGGAGGAGGAGAGGGGCCAGCAGCGCTGAGTTGCTGGGATGCAGCTGCGCGCCGCTCGCGGCGAGGGGCGGCGGAGCCCTGCGGCGCGGCGGGGCAGGGGGAGCGGGCTCCTGCGCCTCTGCCTCACGGAGGATCACAGACACAGACACACACACACACACACCACACTGCCGCCAGCACCCCCATGCCAGAGCCCGTAGGCGGAGGTCAGAGCCAATGTTCACTTCACGGCAGGGGCTGAAACGCCCAGATGGAGGCAGAGGCTCCCGCCTCTCCTCCGAGGTTTGCAACATCCTAGGAGGCCCCCAATTTCCCAGAGCGAGCAAGGTCTGGCTACAGAGACTCCGCTCCCTTGGCCAGCGGTTCAAGCTGCAGGGGGTTGGGGATGGATACAGCGAGCACTGGAGAGCGAGCCCGCGCCCACCTCCGCCCTCGGCGCAGATAACTGGCCTGCCCCACTCGCCCCCAGCGCACCGCTAGGAGGCCGGGGCCGGGGAACCAGGCCCCGGGGCGCTCCAACTCCGGCGAGGGCAGGGAGGGGAGTGACAGCAGCAACCACTCCGCGCGCTGGCCAAGACACGAAATCTCCGAATAGGCTGCGCCGCCGGCGCGGAGGGGTGGAGGCGAGTAGGAGCGGAGGAGGAGTTGCGGGGCATAGAGGGATGACGTCCTTCGGCGCTCTGGGCTCGCAGGGACTGAAGATTCGTGCGCTCGCCTGACCCGGCGCGCTCACTCCGAAGGTTCGCAGAGGCGCCGCGCCCGGCTCCCGCTGCGGCTCCCGAACGGCGCGCACGGGGGGCGATTCCGGCCCGCTGCGACCAGGGTGTCAGCCCTCCGGCCACCGCCGAGCCCTCTCTGTCCGTCCCTGCGGATTCCAGGCGGGCCCGGGAAGGCAGCCCCCGGCCGGGCCAGCCTCGCCCCTTCCTCGCCTTCTCCCTCCTCGACCTCGAGCCAAGGGCAGGCGCCCACGCACCAGCCCCTGCCCACCCGGAGAGCTGGAGTCCCGACCTGCGACCGTCTGCGAAGAGGGATGGGGTAGGGGAAGGAAAGGGGCTCACCTGGGTCACCGGGAGCGTCCCTCTCCGGCCCCTCCAGGAGCCTGTTCGCCGCTCCCCGGCACAACCTTCCTGGAAGAAAAAAAGTAGCGCAAGGGCAGAGGAGAGGTAGGGCTGCTCACAGGTCCCTGCGCAGCGGCTTTTTCCTTCGGATTGTCCCGGATCCGGTCTCGGGTTCAGCAGCGGGAAAGGGCTCCCAGAGGCTGGAAGGGGCCTTCAGACCCGGGCCCTCTCGCAGCGGCAGCGGTGGCACCTCCAAGTTACCACCTGCAGCGCGCGCCAGGCGCCTGTGACTGCCCGCGCCCCTCGGCCCGCGCCGGCCCGCCCTCGCCGGCCGCTGGTTGGCTGCGCCCCGCGCCCGGGCGGTCCCCGCGCTCGGCCCCGCCCCGCTCCCGTCCCCGAGCCGCGGTTCGCGTTGAGCGGCTCCTGCCCGGCCACCCCGGGCTTTATAGCTGGCGAGTTCTCGGAGCTACTCCGCCTTTTGCAAGCAGGGGAAGGATCGGGCACACATACTAACAGACGCGCAATTTTGTGTCGGCTGCGGATTGGAGGAGAGAGAGAGGATGTGAGAAATGCCCTTAGTGTGCCTGAAGGGGACCTGGTAACTCGGTTTCGTTTGCTGGTATTAAATGTGTGCAATCCCTGAAAAGAGTTAAAGCCACAGAGGCAAGCATGCAGGGATGTGAGTCGGAGAGTGGTTGGAGGTTTGTTTTTGCTTAAGCTTCGCACAAGTTCACACGAAGCGCTAAAATATGAAGATAAGTCCTGGGTCGCTGTTTTTTCTCACCCAACCTGCATGAGTGCCGCGGAGGAGCCTTGGGCTCCAGCGTCCCCTGAGCCACCCACCCCACTGGTGCCCACGGAACCTCCAGGCCTGAAGGTCCAGCGTATCAGCCACGTGCTTGCTTGATTCTACGCCTCGGAGTCCAGGCCATGAAAACTCCTGCCGGCGCATATAGGAGGCCTGCGTTTTGCACAACTCTTGGGCCTTTTAAGTAAACAAAGGGCACATTATCTTTCTTTTCCCTCCCACTGCCGCCCCAAAGACTGGGACAGGAGTTCACTGCGCCATCTCCCAGGGCATTCATGCGCACTCTTCCCTCGGCCGCTTACAACCTCCTGAAGTCACGCTTTCTGGAAAATTCAGCGGGTAAAGTCTACCGGAGGAGAAAAACATATAAAAAAGATGAAAATACCACTCTGGAAAGCTATCCAATCAACCCGAAATGTCTCACTCCTAGGTGTATCTCTGGGAAAGAGGTACATTGCCAAGTACCTATTAGTTTAATAACATTTCAAAATTAACTTCCCAAATAGCACATTTTATAGCCCATCAGGGACATGTCTTGTGTTTTGTGAGCGCAGGTGTGGCACTGTTAAGCGTGACAAGCGCGCACACGTGGTCGTGTGTGGCTGTGCTTTGTAGACTCCTCAGTAGGGGGAGGGGGGAGGAAAGGGGATTCACTAAAGGAAGTCAGGGGGCAGTTGGCACCGGTCAAGGAGCCACTTCCTGTCAACTGTGGCTAAGTGACTCGGAATGCTGCTTCATGGCACTAGCTCCTTGCATCTTAAGGCAGATTTTGTTTCATGAGATCCTAACATCTTGGGTCCCCTTTGGAAAATAATAGCCAACTTTTTTTTTTTTCCCTGCAGCCAAGTGCTAACGTTTACCTCTCTCAAGAAGAGGCAAGCCTGTCCTTATTCATCTTCTTGAAACTTCTTGAAACCCAAGGAGACTAGGGCCACGCAATTCAGAGGCAAAGCATTCACGAGGAGATATTTCCATACTCTACGTTAAGTGCTTGCTAAATGCATTGCCCTTTGACCTGAACTGGCTGAAACCCTGCTTAGAATGAAGGTGTGGCTTGGCTCAAGTGTGAGTGCAGCTGAACTCAATACCCGGAGGTTTACCTGATAAGAGGTGGGGTGGGCTGGGGTGTGGATGACAGCCGTAGTGATATTAATCCATCTAAACATCTGATGTGTGGACAGCCAGGCGAGGCACAAACAACTACACAAGATGCATTTCCTTCATAGTGGGGAAGGGGCTTAAAGGCTCAAGTGGATGAGAAAGCAGCAAGAGAGAGAAGTGGAGCATCTGTGGACAGTGAGAGAAATCAACCGACACTCTTTGGTCCATTGAACATGCCAGTGGCTCAAGATTCTGAAGGAGGAGACAAGAGAGAGTCGTTGGGACTCAGAGGCAGGAAATATGCAGCTAAGAGTCCCGGAGTGGCATACGGAGTCAGCACGCATAGGGCTGACTCCAGGCACCAACTTCTGTGTGATGTGTTTGGTTTCCAAGTGAGACATGCTGTTTAAGCTTCATTCTCTTCATCTGTGTGAAGGGGGTCAGGGTGCCTGTCTGCTAGAGCCGTGGGAAGGATTAACTGAGATAATGCGTCTGTAACGCTGGGCATATAGGAAGCGTTCGATAAATAGTAGGTGTTATTGTAAAGTGTTTAAAAGGGGCTTAAAGGTCACCTAAGACTTTTAATATTTGTTTCTGATAGAATATTTCTGGCAGGTGCTCACCCTGGTTCTGCTTTCCCTGTGATGAGAATCTCACTAACCCCAAATCCATTCCCTCTCCCTTACTTGAAGATGAAATGTGGAACAGTACTTTTTTTTTTTTTTTTTACTGGTTGGTTCTGTTTCTACCCATGGTGGTCATATAAATGTCTAAGCCCTGTTTCACAAGAGAGCACTCCAGATCGTTTAAGACAAATAACAGGTCCCCTGCGTGACTTCTTTTGTCCAGACTAAAGTGCCCTGGGCTTCCAGCCTTTCCTCATATGACCTGGTTTCACAATCTTTCACCATCTCTCACCCTCCAAATTGCCTCTGAGCTCCTTAAAAAAGAACGCAGTGCTCCGGCCCCATCTGCCAGCAAAATACCTTTCTCAACGTGCTGCTGTTAGCGAGGCCTGCACTTTTGTACCCATTTTGTATGGGAGATTGACTCTTTTTTTTTTCTCCTTTTAAGTAAGTATTTAATACGTTGTTTTTCAGACTTTAGGCCAAATCTAACAACTTTGTAAATCTAGAAAGCTAAAACTAACCATGTTTTAATATTCTTGACTTAGAGACTGCAAACTATTCCTTATGAGCTAAGTCCTCATTTTTCTTTTTTTTTTTTTGAGGAAACAGTTTCCCTAATTGTTACCATTTTACATTGATCTCTCTCTCTTTTTCTCTAGATGGATAGATACTCATGATCAATATTCTTTTTTCCAAACCATTTAAGTGCAAGTGTAGACATGATGCCTCATTATCCTTAAATACTCCAGTGTGTATATTTCCCCCAAATTGGAATTCTCTCCCACATAAGCATCATTCCTTTTGCAACTATTAATTGGCATTCTTCTGTAGAAAATATTTCCCTTCCCTGCATTTATCTATTTATGTCAGTATAGACTCAGGAATTCCTATTCCATCCAATGAATCATTTTGTTACTTTCATTATTTATTTTGATGCTCAAATTACCTAGATTTGGCCAAGGGGTGTCTCTTTAAGATGGCTCTTCAGTCCCTTTGACATGTCCCCACGATTCTTTGGGCACATTCTAACTTTCTGGCACATCAAGATGTTCTGGGCTCATTTTGGAATCAGCTATCCAAGGAGCCCTGGTTCCTTTTCACGGAGGATGGCATTTAGGAATGAGATCTGGGCACCCAACATGCTCACTGCTACTGGCATGTCGTAACCTCTAGGTTCTCTCAGTGGATAGAGTGAGGAAATAATTGACAAATGTTCACACACAGGCACACATACATTTATGTCTACTGCTATGTGTGTGTCTATCTATGTATCTATTTCTCTATATAGCCATTTATAACTATATACCTATGGAAACATATAGAGGGAAATCTATCTCAATATCTATTATATAGAGATATATAGATAGCCCACCATCTGTGTTGGACTCCTGTGTTGGACCTTGCTTTCCTAAAGACTATCGTCAGCCCAGTAGCCTAAATCATGCTTTCAAAATATGTCGTATCATTTTCACTTCCCTCTCCATGGCTTCTACTTTGTCAACATAAAAATTCCAAATCCAAACCGATCTGCCTCTTTGGTCTCAATGCCTCTTTTTCCTCATGTCTTACTGCTCTCCACCTTGGGCACCCACTCTAGGTTACTGGCTTCCGAGATGCTCCTGAAACTTGCATCCTCCTCCCTCTACCTGAGATGCTCTTCCTCAGCGGCCCCTCTAATTTCCACCACCTCCAGGTCTTTGCTCAAATGTGTCTTCCTCAGTGAAGCCTTCTCTGGGCGCCATATTTGAAATTACACTCCCTCCTTCCAACGCACTCTCTCTCTCTCACTGCTTGATTTTTCTCGATAGCATGTATTATAGTCCAACATTGTATGCATTGTCTTTATTAATTAGTGACAGTCTGCCCCTCCCCTGCCATGACTATAACCTCCACGAAAAAGGAAATTTTGGTCTCTTTTGTTTCCTGCTACACCCTCAGTGCCTATATCAGAGCCTGGTATACAATAGACCCTCAATAAATATTTGTTAAAAGAATGGGTGAAATTCCGGGAGCACATAAACACATTTACAACTGACTAGATACACCCACAGGCTAAGTGGTTGCCAACGTGACTTGAGAAATTGAAGCCAAATAGTGTAAACGTGAAAGGTTTCATAGAGAGGCCTATATAATTAAAGCAGAGTGAAGTAAAAGATTATCAAGGATGTAAAGACAGAAAAGGACTATGTGTTTGATGAATATGAGGTAAAGCAGGTAATCTGGAAACAAAGTGTTGTTAGGTATCATCTGACCATTTAGTGGACCAAAAGGTGAAATTACATACCACCAGACATCAAAATGAAAAGTTCTACAAATATTTCCAAATATATTCTTTAAGATCACGCAGTCTGTTAAGAGGAATTTGGACATTTTCCTCTTGTGAAACAGAAGTCTTTTGGAGCAGAAAGAACTCATTAAAGGGGTTAATGATATTTCAAATTTAGCACTATCTTTTTCTAAAGTGGCAACTCAGCTCACAAGGGAAATGAATCCCTTTCTTCTACTATTAAAGCTCTGGGTCCAACTTGGGCCTTATAAGCTGAAAGTCCTTAGAAAACATTTATACAAAGTGGAATGGAAACTCACACATATTGGACACATTTTCAGCATCGATTAGTCATCCAACTTTTTTTAAAACAATTATTTATTTATTATTTATTTTTGGCTGTGTTGGGTCTTCGTTTCTGTGCGAGGGCTTTCTCTAGTTGCGGCAAGCGGGGGCCACTCTTCATCGCGGTGCGCGGGTCTCTCACTATCGCGGCCTCCCTTGTTGCGGAGCACAGGCTCCAGACGCACAGGCTCAGTAGTTGTGGCTCACGGGCCTAGTTGCTCCGCGGCATGTGGGATCTTCCCAGACCAGGGCCGAACCCGTGTCCCCTGCATTGGCAGGCAGATTCTCAACCACTGCGCCACCAGGGAAGCCCCCAACTTTTAATGTACCTTATTCTGTGTACTTTAGGAGAATCTGAGTGTACATTTCAGAACTGTTCAGAGAGCAGGTTTGACTGAGGCCAGTCCTACTATTATTTAATGACTGTGCTTGGAGACAATACATATGATACAGTGATTTATATTTGGAATTACAAAAACAGTTATTTTTATTTTGTGTAATTCCCTCAAGGTGTCTGGGTAGATATTGTAGTAGAACACAGTGAACTGAATGAAAGATACAGCTCCGATAGAAATTTTAGGTGTTCTAACTTTTAAAGTTTTTCAGCACATCCTTAATGGAATGAGATGGTTGGAAAGAGGGTTATTTCTCTTAAATTCATCTCATTAGTGGGAGCCTTTGAGATGAATTTTGCGTTCTGCAGAAATAGCTATCTGGCTTACACATTCTTTCGAAGGGAAGACCTTTCCATGTTTTCTCGAAGGAGTCATCCTTGCTAACACAAAGGCTGGCAAAACTCAAGGCCTCCTGATGCACAAGCTGGAGACTGGCCTTTGCAGCATAAATCTTTTCCTCCCGATACTGCTGTCCTGCTCCTTCAAGATGTTAAGCAAAAAGTCAAATAAAGTTGTGATTTCTTGAAATGCCTTGCAACTTCTTCCCCAGTGCTGTTTATTTTTACCGGTAGTGTGATCTCAGCATTAACCTCTCTGAATCTCAGTCTCATTAGATAAATTGGGAATGGCATGGAGGACCTCATCGAACAGGTAGGATTAAATGAAATAATTTGATGAAAGGGCTTCGAAAACTAGAAAGAGCCCTAAGAATGACAGTGTGCTATCGTCACCACCACCATCCTCCTTCTCAAGCCACTTGTATTGAATAACAGCAGCAGTTTAAAAACACTGTTGATGTGAAGCCTGTACTTTTTTTCTTTTTTTACAGTCCGATACTCCTATCCTCCTGACCAGCTTTTCCCCCAAGTGAAATCCTACTGTAATACTTAAAACCATCGAATCTTCCATGATTCCTCCAGAACTTGCTAGGTTTGGCATGGCATAAACCAGCCCCAGAATGGTTTTCCTTTAAAAAGAAGAACAAAAAACTATACATTATAAATAAAAGTTTCACCAAGTTGCCGAGAGCAGAAAGTTCCAGAGTAAGCTCTGCCCTTGGCAGGAAAATATCAAACAGCAGTGACTGAGCAATAAACCTTCCACATAACTGCAGATCATCAACTCATTGTAAAGATTTAGGACTTGACGTTTCCTGCTTCTTGGCTTGATGCATGGCAGCCCGTGAAAAAAACACTCTAGATGCAGAAACTGTTTAGGTTATTCTCTGATCTGGGGCAAGGCATACGAACTTAGCAATACGTTGGAGTTAATTATCTGAAAAGTGAATTCTTTGCCACATTTTACAAAGCAAGAAGTTTTCGAAATACAATATAAGATGGATTTAAAATTAACCGCTGTTGCCATCTGTCTCACCTTAAGCCGGTGCTGGTAACTGGACTGAATATTAATCTGGTTTCTACTTTTTTCTTTTTTAAATCAGAGCTACATTCTTTGCCATGAGGAGCCATGTACTGTGTAGCTGCTTGTGATGTTTATTTTCATTAAGTGAGATTTAGTAAGGCTCCTGGACCTTGTCAGCCTCTGGCTCTGGCCTCACCCTGGCTCTTTTCATCCTGTCAATTATTTGGGTGCTGGGGCCGTCCACTGGGGAGGGGCCAGTGCAGAATTTTGCCAGACCCAAGGTGCCACAAGAAGGATCTGACAGAGGTCTGGCTCAGGCATCTCTAAAACACGAAGGGCTCCTTTGGAACAGTAAGGAACTAGATTATAAAGAGTTTCCTAGGCAGATACTGTCTAAGTGACACCTGAAAAGGGTAGGATTTGCTGCAGAGGTTCGCTCCATCATCAGATTTTAAGCAAACTTGTTAACGTTCTCTTATTTCACATATGGTTGATCCATAAAAAGAACAATGCTGATTTTAAAAATACAATCCAGAATTTCAAATCTATAAGAAAAGGATATTTATTCCAGTGTTTCAGGGTTTTCCCGGGGGTGCCTCGAGTCACCTGGAGACCTGTCAGGTTTGGCCAGATCTGCCACCAGATCATTTCCTTAAGGTGTCCACCTCTTCTATCGCCATGGTTTCCAAACCCCGTCTTCCCTTGCCTGGGCTGTCAGTAGGCTCCTAACTGCTGTGTTTTGTTTTTTTTTTTTTCCACCCTTGCTGCCTCTGGCACATTCTTCTCATACCAGCCCAGGGATTCTTCCTTTGCTTAGTTCTTTTCAATGACCTTCGGTTCACCCTAGCTAAAATTTGAAAATGCCTAAAGTAACCTAATCTGGGATTGCCGCCAGCCCACCCAGCAACTGTATCTCCTCCCACTGCGCTCTGCCCTCACTTGGAGTCCAAGATGGCAGTGAGCGCTTGCCCACCTTTTCCAAGCCTCCTTCTCTGCACTTGCCCAGTTCCTCCTTTTGCAGTCTCTTCTTCCTGCCAAAGCCTCTTCACCCCACGAGGCCCAACTGAAATGCACTTTCTCTGAGAGGACTCGCCTCACGCCTTGCACCTCTCAATTTAAATCAGATTCCACGTAACCTTCTGTGCAGTTTTCCCAGCACTCACCATTCAGTATTGATTGATTGATGTGCTTTTCAGACTAGACAGTAAGTTCCGTGATGACAGAGATGGGATGGGTTTTTTGTTTGTTTTGTTTTTCCCTTTATCTACAACTTCTGCACCTAGAAAGAAGCTATCCTGTGTGGACTCTCACCCAGCTCTGGCACCAGACTGCCCCCGGGGTGAATCCTAGCTCTGTCTTTCTGACCTGGGCTAACTGACCTAACACCTTTGTTTGTCAACTTCCTAATCAGCACAAAGGGACCATTGAAATACCTACCCCATTGGATTTATCCATCAAATTGGGACACAGCAGGAAATTGTGAGGGTTCACTTAGTTTATAGGCACAAAGCACCTAGAAGAATTCTCTGTGCATGAGAAACAAAGTTATTATTTCAGCAGGCGCTCAAAAATATTTTGGATAGAATGGATTCATTCATACTACTTTGGTCACAGATTTCCTCCTCATTTGGGAGAATTCTTCCTTGATTTAAATTATATAATACAATATAGGGAAAATAAAATTCTCCTGGTAAACAGAATTAAGGATGACAACCTTCCCTTCATCAAAAAAGGTAAGCACAAACAACATCAAAAGTGCCAGATCTGCCATATACATCAATTCATATGTGGCCATGGATATTTTTTTTGACCCTTTCTTTACCTTTCCTTCACAAACTAAGCCTAAAATGGCTCTCACAAAATCCCAAATTTGGCAACTCTTTTTCTTCCCCAGCTTTATTGAGAGACAATTGACATATAACATTGTGTAAATTTAAGGTGTAGCACGTGATAATTTGATACACATATTTATTGTGAAATGTTTACCACAATAAGATCAGTTAACACATCCTTCATCTCACAAAATTACCATTTTACTGTTGTTGTTTTAGCCAGAACATTAAAACTCTACTCTCATGGCAACTTGCAAGTATGCAATACAATATTGTTAACTATAGTCACCATGCTGTTCCTTAGATTCCCTGGAACTTATTCATCTTATAAGTGAAAGCTTCTACTCTGACCAGCATCTCCCCATTTCCTCCACCCCTCAGCCCCTGGCAACCACCATTCTCCTCCCTGTTTCCAACAGTGCAATCTTTTGGATTCCACATATAAGTGAAATCAAGTAGTATTTGTCTTTCTCTGATTTATTTCACTTAGCATGGTGCCCCAAAGATGCATCCATATTGTTGAAAATGTCAGGATATCATTTTTTATGGCTGAGTAATATTCCATTGTATAGATAGACAGATGGATAGATAGATAGATACCACATTCTTGGAGCCCTTGTCAAATATTAGTTGACCATATACACGTGGGTTTATTTCTGGGCTCTCAGTTCTGTTCCATCAGTCTTTGTGGCTGTTTTGTGCCAGTACCATACTGTTTTGATGATTTTAACTATGTAATAAAGTTTGAGATCAGGAAGCCAAATTTGGCATTTCTTTTGATGAAAAAATGAAAGAAGGGTCTGGAAAACCTCAATTAATAAAGAGAGAAGAGATATTTTGTTCTTTTTTTCCAGATGATTTTATTGTCATCACAATGTATTTATTAGAAACATTACCATGGAGAAAATCAAGGACAGAGCTGCTGGCTTCTTGGCTGATGTCAGGAAAACCTGCCTCAAGTAATATTAATGACCTATATTTTTGATATTTCTTTTTCTCTTTAAATGAATAAATCCATGACATGAATTGGGAGAGAACTGTAACAAATAACATTTGTTTAGCTCAAATATTACCTCTCCAGAGTTGTACTGCCTCTTTTTAAGCTCAGTGCATTTCTTATGGTTACTTTACAAAACTTGTCCATTATTAATTACAACATATTTATCATTTTGTAGTTCACAAAGTTTAGAAAAACCATTGTGACCCTTAATGCTAACATAGCCTGTTGTGTTGGAATGGCTTTTCTAATAATATACTGATAGCTATGATTTAGATGTACAATTATATACCTTAGAATTGGGCAAAATGATTGAGTATTTTTTAAATGCCATTATACCATACATCCTGGAACAATTTTTAAAAAATAAAAAGCATACATATTTGTGAGTAGACTTCTCACTGGATATTGAAGAAAAATATCCTCTGATTTATAATGTTAATAGTTTCCAAATTCTCTTAAGACATGAGTTAGTTGTCTGCTTTACCAAATTTTGAAAAGGCTTTTGTATATAAAATTATACCTTAATTTGGGGCTTCCCTGGTGGTGCAATGGTTAAGAATCCGCCTGCCAATGCAGGGGACACGGGTTTGAGCCCTGGTCCGGGAAGGTCCCACACGCTGCGGAGCAACTAAGCCCGTGCGCCACAACTACTGAGCCTGTGCTCTAGAGCCCATAAGCCACAACTACTGAGCCCATGCGCCACAACTACTGAAGCCCGCGCGCCTAGAGCCCATGCTCTGCAACAAGAGAAGACACGGCAATGAGAAGCCCGCACACCACAATGAAGAGTAGCCCCTGCTCACCGTGCTGCAACTAGAGGAAGCCCACGTGCAGCAGCGAAGACCCAACGCAGCCAAAAGTAAATTAAAAAAAAAAAATATTATACCTTAATTTAGTGAGTCAAACCCATACCTATTTTGGTTAGAAGACTGGAACACAATTAATGTCCTGAGTTGTTGGCTGGTTTATCCTTGGCTAAATTTAGATGCGTAAAATCATTTTATATTAAAGGCCATTTTACTTGTTGTTTGGTAAGTTCCATTTCTGATTTAAAATAAGACTGCATATCTTTCCACACTTCCCACTTCCCATCCGCAGATTTTCCCACTATCAAATTTGCTGTTTTAAATTTCTGACAAGCTTGTGCTTGTATATATTTTTCTAAACTCAATAAGAACGCTGTTTTACTTATTTTTAAACACTGTAGCCCTGGATCTTAGGTCATATTTCTCAAGGGCTCAAGTGTTAGAATACTGACTCTGCAAATCGATACCTAGATATGAGTCCAAATAGTCCAAACAGCTGCACAAGTGTTGCAGTCAAACCTGGATGATAAGGATAGCTCATACAAAGTGTTAGATTGTGCAAATAGCTCCCCAGTAAGGCAAGGGCAGTCCAGGGTGCAAAAGTCTGTTGTTCTCTACTTGATGATTTTTACAATACCTACACATGTGGTGATTAAAATAATCTCCGTGTTCAGAGTACAGATGTGTATCCATTTTACTGCCCCAGTGTGGATCTACGCTTGCTGATATCAGGCCGTGTCAAATGTGGTTTGGCATGTTCCACCTGCCTAGCCCTGGAAATTGTCTTGATTTAGGCAGCTCAGAGCAAGGTTGGAGTGGTCTTCCTTTACTATAGCTTGAGCCCCTTCTTTTTTATTGTGGTGTAATGTACATAACACAAAAGTTACCACCTTAACCGTTTCTAGACATACAGTTCAGTGGCAGTAAGGACATTGACATTGTACAACCATTGCTTGAGCCCTTTTGAGTTAAGCAGTAAGACAGACCATCAGGGTTTCTTTGGGTGCCTTTTCTCTGTCCAGCAGCAGTTGCTGAGAACACACAGCTAACCACAAATACCTGGAATTTCTGGATACTTGAAATGTCCTTCTACATAAAGCGTTCCTGATGTTGTCTTGAATGACTGTTTAGAATAATTTGGAGTTTCTCAGTTACTACTTAGAAGTACAGTTGACCCCTGAACAACATAGGTTAGAACACAGGTCCACATACCTGTGGATTTTTTTTCACCAAATTTGAACTACACGATCGGTAGTTGGTTGAATCCAGGGATGTGGAACGTTGGATATGGAGGAACCACCAACTGGAAAGTTATACGATTTTCAACTGGGGCAGGGAGAGCGTTCGGCCCCCCAAACCCCCATGTTTTTCAAGGGTCAACTGTATAGACCTTTGTAGAAAGCTGCTAATATTAAGTACATCCATCAATACCAGGAGATAACTTTCACTTTCCCTTAAGAGTGGAGAGAACCATAATTCAAAAAGATACATGCACCCCAATGTTCATTGCAGCATTGTTTACAATAGCCAGGACATGGAAGCAGCCTAAATGCCCATCAACAGAGGAATGGATAAAGAAGATGTGGTACATATATACAATGGAATATTACTCAGCCATAAAAGAGAACAAAATAATGCCATTTGCTTCAACATGGATGGACCTAGAGATTGTCATACTGAGTGAGGTAAGTCAGAGAAAGACAAATATCATGTGATATTGACTATATGCAGAATCTGAAAAAAGGGTACAAATGAGTTTATCTATCAATACAAAACAGAAATAGAGTTACAGACATAGAAACAAACCAGGAGGTACGGGGGGGTGGATAAATTGGGAGATTGGGATTGACACATACACACTACTATACATAAAATAGATAACTAATAAGGACCTACTATATAGCACAGGGAACTCTTCTCAATACTCTGTAATGGCCTATACAGGAAAAGAATCTAAAAAAGAGTGGATATATATGTATAACTGATTCACTTTGCTGTACACCTGAAACTAACACAACATTGTAAATCAACTGTACTCCAATAAAAACTGAAAAAAAAAAAAAGAGTGGAGACTTTATTCTCAACTTCCCAAAGTTCTAAAGAAATTAACACATCAGGGCTTCTTATTTTATCAGATAATTGCAACCTTGGGTGCAAACAAAACCACCAAACGTGGTGTTGTTGTTTGATGGCACAAAGAATATCTAATCGGGCTGCTTTTGCAAGACAGGCGATGAGGCAGCCTTGAGAAAGAACTCCATCACTCGTTCTAGGAGCGCCATCCTCGACAAGATGGAACCAGCAGGCTCTGTGTAAAGGCAGCTTTCCTCCACAACTGTCATTTGGAGACAGGAAGAGCCCGTGCCAGGCAGGCATAGCATTTGCCTCTGATTTCGCTTCTGGACTCAGGTGCTGCAAAATAGACCCGCGTCTCGGATTGCTTTCCGGGACTTGTGCGTGGCCAAACGAACCCAACGTGTGTGGACATGCACTTTCATTTGAATTTGTCATTTGACTTCCCCGTCTAGATCCACTCACTTTTGCTGAGTGTTTGCTCTGAACGAGTGTTCAGATCGTAGGTAGCCTACCGCTCTTTTCTTTTCATCACTTCAGTTTGCTACTGTGTGTGCAGAGAGCCTGCCAGAAGTGTGTCCCAGCCCGATGTCCTCGGAGTGTCTTTGGGAATACGAGAACTCATATTACATTTCCTCCTGTGACCTTCACCGGACTCACCACCATGGTGACATGGTACCTTCTTTCGGGATATTTCATGAGATACCAATTTCTAATGAGCAAGTCTTTCTTGGAGTAGCAGCTCGCAGACTTTGGTTTTACAATCTTTTTACATTCTTAAAAAACTATTGGGGACCCCAAAGAGCTTTTGCTTATGTGGATTATATCCACATTTATCATATTAGAAAATAAAAGTGAAAATTTTATTTATTTCCAGTTCTATTGAGAAATAACTGACATCCATCACTGTATGAGTTTCAGGTGTACAGCATGATGGTTTGATTTACATAAATTATGAAATGATTTACACAGTAGGTTCAGCTAACACCTCCATCTTTTCATATAGATACAATAAAAATAAAAGAGAAAAGAAAGGGGAAAGGAAAACAATTTCCTCCTTGTGGTGAGAACTTTTAGGATTTACTCTTTCCAACTTTCCTGTATATCATATAGCGGTGTTAGTTACAGTCATCACATTGTACATTACATCCCTAATACTCACTCATCTTATAACCAGAGTTTGTACCTTTTGACCACCTTCCTCCAATTCCCCCTCCCCATCCTCTGACTCTGGTAACACAAATCTGATCTCTTTTTCTATAATCTTGGAAGTTTTTTGTTTGTTTGTTTTAGATTACACATATCAACGAGATCATACGGTATTTGTCTTTGTCTGAATTATTTCACTTAGCATAATGCCTTCAAGGTCCATCTATGTTGTCAAAAATGATAGGATTTCCTCATTTTTTTGGCTGAATAATATTCCATTTATATATATAATGTGGTATATATATATATATATACACCACAACTCCTTTATCCATTCATCCATTGATGGACGCTTAGATTGTTTTCATTGCTTGGCTACTGTAAATAGTACAACAATGAAATGGGGTACAGACATTTTTCTAGTTAGTGTTTTTATTTCCTTTGGATATATTCTTAGAAGTAGAATTACTGGATCATATGGTAGTTCTATTTTTAATTTTTTAAGGATCCTCCATACTGTTTTTCATGGTGGGTGTACCAAATTACAATTTAAAAAAACATCAGAATACAAGCTGTCAGATGATGTCATTCCATGCCACCTAGTCTCCAGAAAACTAGATTGTACTCATGAGAGAATAAGGGTAAAAAAAGATAATAATGTCTTAATTTTGTTGTGAAAGTTGTTTCAACTCAGCAGTTCCCCTGAAAGGGTCTCATGTACTGCTCAGGGTTCCCAAGACCACACTTTAAGAACCATTTTCCGGGAATAAATAAATCCTCTTTTTTTTATCCCTTTCCTTTTTTTTTTTTTTTTTTTAAATCTCTTTATACTCTTTGTAACAGTGCTATTTCACAGAATCCAAAGGATATATTTTAGGAAAAGATATTTGGTAACATTCTTCTTAACTTGGAATGTAGGTGGGAAAGGTGTTTGGAAAAGGATTTTTAAATAACCCTTAAGATACTTTTCTCATAGTTAGATGAAGTCTATTTTTTTCCCACCTCCTACATCTCACAAAGTTAGTCCTGTCAAGACCAGAATCTTCATAGTTAAAGAACTCTAGTTTGAAATAGCAGATAAAAATGCATAGATGCAAAACTTCTTATTTCTACCACTGTGTTGAAGTTCAGTTAATGGGCTTTGTGGCTATTTGAGCCCTGTGTCTGAAATGCCATCAAAATAAGGACCAAAAAATGTCTCCCTCTGATGCTCATTCTGCAGGGAATGGGGGGTGGGTGGGAACTGATGACATTTCAGGAAACAAAAATGCCTTCAGAGCTTCTTGCTGCCGGAGATTTCAGGGAGAAGCCACAGGGAACCATAAGGGACTGAACTGTAACAGCGACAACAAACTCAGAGGAAAGGTGGTGGATTTAGGAATTAGAGGGATTGGGCTAGCACGTGGTGGGGTAGGGCGGGGACATGTGTGCACAGATCTATATTTATACACAGCGAGTAGCCACTCAATAATGCAGGTGAGAAGTAGCCTAGTGAAATGGAAAGGTTTGAGTTCAGAGGTCAACCTTTGACTGTCTTGACTTCTACTTACGAACCATGTGAATCTGGACAAGTGACTTCGTCCCTCTGAAAGTATTCTTCTCACCTGGAGAATGGTATTCTGATACATGCTTTGCCAGGTGATTTTAGAAAAGGTGAAATAATAGTTTCTGCACAGGTAGATGCTTAATAGGTGATAGCGGGGAAGATGGCCAGGAAATGAAAAGCCACCTGGCTAATAAGGATAAGCCTGATTGTCTACTCCCTACCCGCCTCCTCCCCCCACCAGACCACCAGAAGTCTAAGGGACAGGGGAACACTAGCAACTTCACTGCCACCTAGGTCCCCAACTTGGCCTTGACCACCTGAGATCATCCCCAAGATTCCACAGGCACAGCTGAGCCCCGTGCTTCTCTGCATGATGTCGGGCTGAGGGGTAGATAGCGAGGGCTCACACTGTTGGAATCTTCCCAAGACCAGCTCTGCAGGGGCCAGGAGAGTGGCTCCTTCCTGGCCAGGCTCTGCTTTCCAAAGTCATGTGCAAAATCACAGTATTGGTTGGTAAGGTTCTTTCGCCAAAAGGTGAAAGCATCAAATGCCTCCACTGAAAATGCCACAGGCCAACCGCCCTCGCATTTTACACCAAAGAATATGGAAACCAGGTCTTGCTGCAGAGTTCTGTCTTCCCTGGCAGGATTACTGTGTGTCTAAGTTGGGGTGTTAATCCTTCAGATGAGTCACCCATGTCAATGGCTAGATATTGTCTCATTATTTATTAAGAATGGTGTGACTTTTTATTTCCTACCTTCTTCCTTTCCTCTCTTTGAACCCTTGGCAACTATCTAATTTGTCAGCATTGGCAAATTTCACTTATGTGCTACTTTCTGCATCCCTCAGATAATTAACAAGGGTGTAAAACATGACGGAGAGAACAGAAAGAAATGAGACACATTTCGGGAGTTTTTAATGACATAAGACTACATTTAAAGATGTGAAAATGACTTTAAGAAAAAAAGCATACCTCAGTAATAGGACTCTCCACTCTTTCCAGCCAAGGTTATTATTCTGAGCAATGATTAACTGAAACTTTTCTCAGAGAAAAGGCATGACTGTAAAACATTAGATTGTTCATTAGATGTTGGTCAGGGTGCATAGTGTCAACTTTCATCTTGCTACGTGATTCAGGAAATGACACCTGACCTTCAGGTAATCTAGGGACATCTATACAGGGTTCAAAGAGAGGCAGGGAAGAGATAACAAGTGTTGGCGAGGGTGTGGAGAAAAGGGAACCCTGGCGCACTGTTGGTGGGAATGTACGTTGGTGTAGCCACTGTGGAAAACAGTGTGGAGGTTCCTCAAAAAACTAAAAATAGAAGTACCATATGATCCAGCAATTCCACTTCTGGTTATCTATATGAAGAAAATGAAATCACTCTCTGGAAGAGATATCTGCACCTTCTGGTTCATTGCAACATTACTCACAACAGCCAAGACTTGGAAACAGCCTAAGTGTCTGTCAGTGGATGAATGGATAAAGAAGATGTGGGATGTATACAGTGGAATATTACTCAGCCATGAGAAAGAAAGAAACCTGCCAATCGTGACAACTTGGATGAAACTTGAGGGCATTATGCTAAGTGAAATAAGTCAGATAGAGAAAGACAAACACTGCATGATCTCACTTACATGTGAAATCTAAAAAAGCCACATTCAGAGAAACAGGGAGTAGAGCCAGGGGCTGGAGGATGGAAGAAAGGGGGAGATACTGGTCAAAGGGTACAAACTTTTAGTGATAGGATTAACAGGTTCTGGGCATTTAATGTACAGCACGGTGATTATAGCTAATAGTAGTATATTATATTCTTGAATATTGTTAGAGAGTATGTCTTAAATGTTCCCACTGCAAAAAAGAAATGGTAATTATGTGACAGGATGGGAACACCAGCTAATGCTAAGGTGGTAATTATTTTGCAATATATGAATGTATCAAATCAACACATCGTACACCTTCAACTTACACAATGTTATATATCAATTATATCTCAATAAAGCTGTGAGAGAATATAAAAAAGAGAGAGAGAGGCAAGGGAGATGGGAAGGAAATAAAAAAAGCCAGACCATTCTCAATTCGCCAAGACTTGGTGAAATACGTTATTCTCTTTTTGGCTGCAAGTCAGACTGTTCTTTTGGAAATGTCCAGTTTCACAGGAACTGGCCAAGTGACACGGGACACATGAACTGCCTGGCTTCCCTTTGGAGTTAGACAAACTGAGATCACTACCATCTCATTTTATGCAATGACTAGAAGCTGTGATCCCACAGTAACCAGCAGCCTTGAAACTTAACATGTCCCCTGAGTGCAGTGGACATCAGTGAACTTGTATCAGTAAAGGATTGGGCACCTCCTATGTGATATTCCATTTTTGCCACTGAAAAGAGAGTTATTCCCGTTAAGAACAAACAACATATTTTTAAAGAATATAAAGTAGGGGCACGTGACAAACTGCACAGGGACATTTGGCAGCATCAGACGAAGAGGTCACAGGAGTGGTCAGAGCCTGGGGACGGCCCAGTGGAAGGAGGAAGTTGTCCCTAAGGGCTTTCAGTATGACTTTTTGAGGTGAAGGAAGAAAAGACCAGAAGCACCAGTTTTTAATTTCTATTTTGCAAATGCACATTTACGGTGTCCACATGGTAGTCCATTTATGTAGTGTATAAATGAGAATGCACAGATGGTCTACGGAGGGGGAGCTTGTTCCATGAACTGGAGAGACCCCTGCAGGCAGTGAGAGCTGAAGGAGGGCAGGGGAGGAAGAGGTCAAGGTGGGCTCAAGCCAGGAGGTGAGCAGGGGTGGGATTTGAATGGGCAGAAGAGAAAGGGGAGTAGTATTCCAGTCCAGAAGACAATACGAGCTGAAGAATGGAGCTGGGTGGCCATCGAATGTTCCTGAGACCAGCAGGAGACTATCCAATCGAGGGAGGAGGGAACAGATTTGAGAGGAGAGGTGATAACAGACCAAGGCTTGTAGCCAGGAGAGCACCTGAACCATTGCTGCACGTGAGACCTCACAGGAGGACATAAAGAAAAGAGAGATTTAGTATTTAAGAGTTTTGAACTTGGCTCTGACAGGTTGAAAGTCATGATTAAGGAAAACTCACTGGCCAGCAGAATAAAGCCTGGGTCGAAGGCGGAGGCACGAGGTAGGGATTTTCGGTAGAAATAACGGACAGAAAGTGGCAGCAGCTGGTATTGAAGGGGTAAAGGAGCAAGGTGAGTCACACATCGTTCTGGGTTAGGATCTAAGATTGTCCTCAAGTTCGTTGTCCAGGAAGATCCACCCAACAGAGGACAACAAACGCTGAGCAAGCCCAGACACTGAGTCAGATCGACCCAGTTCTACACTCAGGCTTTGCTGCTCACTCCAGCTCTGTGACTTCAGGCAAGTTACTTTAACCTCTTCAAGCTGTTTTCTCATCTGTAAAATGGGGATAATACTAGTGCCCACCTTGTGGGATGATGTGAAAACGAAATGGGAAGGTGCATTTAAAGCCCTTTCAACATACATAGCGCTCAGTATGTTTCTTTTCAAATTTTTTTTTTAACATCTTTATTGGAGTATAATTGCTTTACAATGGTGTGTTAGTTTCTGCTTTATAACAAAGTGAATCAGTTATACATATACATATGTTCCCATATCTCTTCCCTCTTGCATCTCCCTCCCTCCCACCCTCCCTATTCCACCCCTCTAAGTGGTCACAAAGCACTGAGCTGATCTCCCTGTGCTATGCGGCTGCTTCCCACTAGCTATCTATTTTACATTTGGTAGTGTATATATGTCCATGCCACTCTCTCTCTTTGTCACAGCTTACCCTTCCCCCTCCCCATATCCTCAAGTCCCTTCTCTAGTAGGTCTGTGTCTTTATTCCCATCTTACCACTAGGTTCTTCATGACCTTTGTATTTTTTTCCCCTTAGATTCCATATATATGTGTTAGCATACTGTATTTGTTTTTCTCTTTCTGACTTACTTCACTCTGTATGACAGACTCTAGGTCCATCCACCTCACTACAAGTAACTCAATTTTGTTTCTTTTTATGGCTGAGTAATATTCCATTCTATATATATACCACATCTTCTTTATCCATTCATCTGTCGATGGACACTTAGGTTGCTTCCATGTCCTGGCTATTGGAAATAGAGCTGCAATGAACATTGTGGTACATGACTCTTTTTGAATTATGGTTTTCTCAGGGTATATGTCCAGTAGTTGGATTGCTGGGTTGTATGGTAATTCTATTTTTAGTTTTTTAAGGAACCTCCATACCGTTCTTCATAGTGGCTGTATCAATTTACATTCCCACCAAAGTGTAAGAGGGTTCCCTTTTCTCCACACCTGTGATCCATTTTGAGTTTATTTTTGTGAAGGATGTGACGTCTGTGTCTAGAGTCACTTTTTTGCATGTGGCTGTCCAGCATCATTTGTTGAAAAGACTATCTTTGCTCCATTGTATTGCCTTTGTTCCTTTATCAAAGATCAGTTGACTATATATGTGGTTGGCACCTGTATTTTTAAAAGGCCTTAAGGGGGATTCTATGAACACCTTCTAGGCACCCCAAAGGCAAGTTTCGCCAGTAAGAATTATAATAAATAGTTGCTCACAAGTAAGGAAATAATAGAAAGAAGAATGTTTTCTCTTTTACTTAAGTCAAACTTGGAATATTTCAGGACATAAAAGATAGATGCAGTAATGTTATCTGCTATATTTGGATGAAATTGAGCATATCTAAAGGCATAAGTTTTGCAGGTTATTCTTGGTGTCATCTTTGAAAGAATTACATAAGGCCCATGAAAATATTCCTCTGATGACAGATAAAGGACCTAAAAATCCAAACATGCATTTTATTCCCTTTCAGACCCAGTAAACGAGAAGCAGATTTCAACCACATACAGAATTTAATATGCACAGAGCTGCCTTCACTCCCTGGAGGCAAATCTAGTTTCTGGTTGAAATCATGTTACCATTGTAGCTGTTTCTGTTCTGCTTTTTGAGAGAGTCCTTGCCACAACGGTAGATGCTAAAATAGACTTCTCATGAGTTGGATCACCGTCAGACAAGAGCAGTAGAGGTAGAAAAGGCCCTTGTGAAAAATGAAGAGGAACATCAACTCTTGACCTAGCTCCCATATATCTTTTCCTTCTGGGGTCAGCACCTTATTCTCAGTTTAAACATTTGTAGAGTAGCACTCTCCATGGAACTTTCTTGACTGTAAGAACCAGCTACATGAGTTGGTTAACTTAGTTACTTGTTCCATTTGAACAGCCAAGTGCAAACCAGGAAACAGAAAAGGAGGGTAATCTTGGAACCATAATGATGCCCTGACATTCAAAAAATTTAATTCCTATTGCTTCCATTACCGAGTGCCAGAACAGAGCCATCAATGCAAGTGATCATGCCTGGAAAAACTCTTCCCCAGTGGCATAAAAAACTGAGATCTTTTATATTCATTCAATGCTTGAGAAATGGGTGAATTAAGTTTTGAGTGTAGAGTAGTTGGAAAATATTCGAAAGCTAAGATGATTGAAAAGATTGGAGGTGCAGATAAATCCTGGAAACTTCGTAAGTATGAAATGATATAGCTTTCCAATATTTTATAATATCAGAAAATCTTACCTTATAGTTTTTTCTCGGCCTGCAAAATCTTCCCCAACAATCTTTGATTTTCCAGTGTTAAGAGTGTCTGGTAAATTTGTTATCAGGAGAAATAGAGTACTAATGCTGACAGATGTTATGTAAACTTCTATTAAAATCATCTAACAACTTTTAAAGTTGAATGAATATCTTTCAGACCATGAGCCTGATTTCAATTGCACAATGGTTAACATTTCTCTGTAGACAATGTCTATGATGAAGTATGAGATTTTTTTTGTAATCAAAATGACATTAACAATGTTATTATGATATTTATGCAGATATTTCCAATTTTAAAACAGTACCTTTGAGATACAGGGGAGCAGAACAATGTAATTTTTTAAACTGCTATATATCATTCATTAAAAGTAGATATTCCTCTAGGCTATTAGACATGGTTAAAACTCTATATTGAGCTCATTTTCTGTTTAAATGGAATCCCAAGCAAAATATTAGAGGGTTCAGGTCACACTTTCTTAGGGATTTGATCCCATAGCCCTTAGAATGATGGATGAGGAAACCAGGACACCCCACTGTTGTCTGTAAGCTCATCACACATTATCTGCTTTCCATAACTCTTTCCCTGGACTTAAATTCTATGGCAATGACCAGAGGCCTCTTCACACGGAATGGGCCAAAAATCTAGTTCCATAGAACTAGAGTCCTTTTTCACCAGACTGAAAGGGATGTGATGGAGTGTTAGAAATTATTTTGGAGCGAGATCTAGCATATTCTATTCTGATTCATGCTCTGAAGTGAGCTGGACATGCTTAAAGCTGGACAATTTATGAATAGAATAAAATTGATAACACTGCCAGCCTCAAGGCATTCCTTTTCTGGAAGGAGAACTGTTTCTAGACCAGAGGGAATACAATGTTAAGGGGAAAAGGGAATAAAAATAAGGGAAATGGCCAGTTTAAGTTGCTGCAACAGCCCGTAAATGTTGTAATCTACCAAGAACATTTCTTGGTGTGTGTGTGCTAGCGGTGACGGTGAGCTCCGTCCCTTGAGCTCCACGTGGCCTGATCAGCCTGGCCAGATCCGGAGCCAATCTTGGTCTGATCAGGTCAACTCTGTCTCTGATGACCAGGGGTGCGGGATGGAAGAGGCGGGGGAGGCGATGAGGCTGGGGGGATGGGGGTGTGAGTGTTGAATTTGTTCTGGAGCCATCAGCCTGATGCTGGGGGAGCCCTGGGAGGGACTCCTGCTCACACTGAGCTGGGGCTGTTTTCTAAGCCTCCCTGGAGTTCGCCAGGCAGCCAGTAAAGCCCAGCGATTACAATCCAGCCTCTGCAATCAGACTCCCAGCTTTGAAGTTCAGCTCTGCTCATTCTTGGGTCACCTGGGCGATGTACTCACCTCCCCCCACCCGCCCCCTCAGGGCTTGGTTTCTCTATCTGTGATGCAGTTCATCGGAGTTCCTATCCCCTGACTCCTGGGATTATGGGTTGTTTGTACCTCAGTTTCCCCATTTGTAAAATAGTGTTAATAGGACTTAAACCTCACAGATGGTGTGAGTATTAAGTGAGTTAATCAGTGGAAAACTTGTTAACTCTGCGTGGCACAAAGTGCAACATAAGAGATGCTGTTATTAATGGTGTGAGGATAAGTGAAATAAGGAATGTAAAGCAGACAGTAGACACTCGGAATATTAACTGCTGGAGCTTCTGTTTTGGTTCCTGGTTTCCATCCAGCTCCTGTAAAGCTCTCTACTAACCCCAGCTTGCCTGGAGGGGGCTCTGATAACCACGGGTCCCTTCCTAGAGGTTCAACCCTGCCCCAGCCACCAGCTGAGACCCTAGAGCCATAGGGCTTGCTGCTGACTTCGGGGTTGTCTATCATCGCGAGACTTGGGCTGCCCTGTCCCACTCTTTTCTCGCTATTCTTGTATGTTGACACTTGTTTGTGTCAATGTTAACTTTTCCATACCAGTGTTTGAGCTTTGTGATTTTCGCGGCGCAAGCTCCTTGGCCAGGGATACGCAGGTATGTCATCTCCCTCCCAACTCCCCAGCCCAGGTGAAATCAGCCCTGCTTCTTCCTCGACGAGGCTTCTGCTTTCTTCCCAGAATGTCTTGCAGGCACACTGCCTTGGAATGGTACAACTCTATCCATCACGACAAGGCGACATACCATTTTAACCATTCTTAAGGGTACAGCTCAGTGGTATTAAGGGCATTCACACTGTTGTGCAACCATCACCACCATCCTTCTCCAAACTCTTTTCATTTTGCAAAACTGAAACTCTATATCCAGTAAACAATAACTTTCCACTATTCTCTCTCCTTAGTCCCTGGCAACCACTGTTCTACTTTCTGTCTCTATGAATTTGATGACTCTAGGACCCTCATGTAGGTGGAATCATACAGTATTTGTTCTTTTGTGGCTGGTTGATTTCACTTAGTATAATGTCTCCAAGGTTCATCCATGTTGTAGCATGTGACAGAATTTCCTTCCTTTCTAAGGCTGAATAATTCCATTGTGTGCATTTATCACATTTTGTTTACCCATTCATCCACTGATGGACATTTAGGTTGCTTCCACCTCTTGACTTGTGAATAACACTGCTATGAGCACGAGTGCACAAATCTCTCTTCAGACCCTGCTTTTAATTCTCTTGGGGATACAGGCATACCTCATTTTATTGTACTTCACTTTATTGTGCTTCACAGATACTGTTTTTTATAAATTGAAGGGTTGCAGCAACTCTGTGTTGAGCAAGTCTACTGGTGCCATTTTTCCAACGGCATTTGCTCACTTCATGTCTCTGTGTCACATTCTGGTAAATCTCAAAATATTTCAAACCCTCCACCAGCAAAAAGATTATGACTCGCTGAAGGTTCAGATGATGGTTAGCAGTTTTTAGCAATAAGGTATTTTTTAAAAATTAAGATACGTGCATTTTTAAAGACATAATGCTATTGCACACTCCATAGACTACCAGAGTGTAAACATAACTTTTATATGCATTGGGAAACCAAAGTCTGTGTGACTCACTTTATCATGATACTCACTTTGTTGCAGTGATCTGGAACAAACCTGCAATATCTCCGAGGGATGCCTGTAGACCCAGAATTGGAATGGCTGGATTATATGGTAATTCTACTGTAAATTTTTTGAGGAACTGCCATACTGTATTCAAGGGAAGATTTTTTTTCGTAAAGATTATTTTTGTGTTATTTTATTCCACGTTTCATCTTGATATGACTTCTATGTGTTGCAGTTCTACCATCCCTATTTCAGCTTAGATAGATGCCAGTACTTGAGGTTGACGCTACTAATTTTTGCGATCGTTTCATGACAGAAGAACTTTGGTGGTAAAAACCTAAATAGGCTGAAGGAAATATTAAAATGCTACAACAAGAAGAGTGGAGACACTAGGACATCTGGAAATCATTAGCATCAATCAAGAAATTGTTGCCTTACAAATCTTGCTCTGAGTATTCCTTGTCAGTTGTAAAAACTAGTTATCTAGGAGGAGACATGAAAAGGTAGTTTTGCTGAGTTAAGAGTAATTAGCTTAGACCCCAAGGAGAGCAGATGTTGGCTTTCATTTTTTAAATACCAGACTGGAAAGTCTTGTATTATGGTATCAAATTATGATATTCCAGGCAAGGCACTGCCAACAGTGTTCTCAGGCTTATTTCAGAGTAGAAGCTTTACCACCTGAGGTCTCATGGTGACACATAATCTAAATGGAACCATGTAGTAACAGGAAGGGGCAGATACAGAAAGTCCTTATTTTTGAATTTTTGGGAAAAGGAACAAATGTCCATTAGGGATGAAGCCAATTGATAACCAAAAAAAAAACTTTATTTCATTCAATCAGAAATTTATCTGAAATGTCACCATGGTGTTGAAGTGTACACTGCACATAAAATAAGGAGAGATTGGGTTGCCTTCTTCCTCATTAGAGGAGAATTTTAGGTTCATGTAATTTTTGTTAAATCCTTGGATATTTTATTCCGTAGAAAAGATGAAAGTGGAGAATTCAATGTTTCCCAATTTTGTTGACTATGTATTTGAAACATCTCAATTTCCAACTTCCAAAACAAGCTAATGACTTTTCAAATGGCTTTGTAACCTTTTAACCTTAGACAAAGACTTTTAGAATTGATTTTTCATAGGAGAAAAAAAAAAGAATTTCATAGGAGGAAAAAAATGGAAAATGTTTCTGTTAAAATCACTTATTGTAATACAAGTCATTAGCTTGTTTTACTTTTCTACGGAGGTGGTTGGCAGTGAATACATTTTAGTTCCAATGTGGACCTAGATTCAGTTTTCAGTGGTTCACCAGAACTGTAACATTGTAACTTAAAACACTGATGCAGACTCTCAAATCTCAGCCCCAGAACATACTCAGTCCAATCATCTGTCCTTGCAATTTCTTTTCTTCTTTTTTCTTTTTTTAAATTAAATGTCTCTCTTTAAAATTTAAAAAAAATTTTATTTTATATTGGAGTATAGTTGATTTACAATGTTGTGTTAGTTTCAGGTGTACAGCAAAGTGATTCAGTTATACATATACATATATCTATTCTTTTTCAGATTCTTTTCTACAGAGAAAATCTACAGGACATTGGCAGTCCCAGAGGGAGATTTCTCAAAGGATTATTATTTGCCACTTTAATTCCCACAGAAGCAAAAAGAATATTTAATAACTCCAATTATTAAGGTTACTGGCAAAAAGTGTTTTGGAAATATATATATTCATATACACACTGACTACATTCTGCTAAAACACTGAAAGGTATGGTTGTGTCTATTTGTACAATTAGTGCTGGTTCTCATTAAGTATCAGAAAGGGAAGGTTTACGGTGTTTTATTTGTAGCTATTAAATGGTTAGGATTGAAATATGAAGGATTAAACGATATGCTTTTTAAAAACGTACCGCATCTTAAAAGTTGGAAATGTAATACTTAGGTTGATTTTACAGCCTCAGTGCTTCCTGTAGGAGCCCTTCACATCATGCCGTCATCAGAGTCTGGGGAGAATAGTCCATTTTTATAGCTGCTAGGCAGATGCAAAGGAGTACTTCAGTGATGGCTTCAGCAAGTTGGCTTCACCACCACCCAGCTGAGCTTCACAGCCCCACCGCTCTTCTCAGCTGCTTGCTGACTGACCCAGACATTTAGAAATTAGTCCTTGTGAGCCTGCTCTGTTCTGAACACGATGCCAGCTGCTGAGTCACAAGAAGAACAAGGGAGGAACCATGCCTGCCTTCAGGGAGCTGGCGGTGGACAGAGGACTACAGCGCGTAAATCACATCCCTTGCTGAGAGCTTTGAAGGCAGGGTTCAGGGGCTTTGGGAGTTCAAACCAGGGGGCATCCAGTGCAGAGAAGAGATTGCAAAGTGGACACCTGTTGGGAAGCCGGGAAGAGAAGCCCAGTGTGTTGCCCTAGCGGTTTTAGAACGTAACTCTTCCAGGGCAACCTGACTGAGTTGAATCTCCTGAACCACAGGGCAGAGTGCAGGGGGGTGCCCTGGGGCAGGATGGCCTTCTCAGAGCCCTTGTCTGCAGCTCTGTCCTACTCCACTCTGGGCCACCTGAAAAGCACTTCATCCTTCCTCTCAAAGGTCACCAACGTCACCCTAGACACAGATTTCTTAACCACTTTTACATCCTTTACGTAGTTGAATCCTTAAGCTCTGTTCTCAATTTTAAACCCAATTCTTATCAGCAAAGCACTTGAAGCAACTGCCTTAGACTCTCACAAAATCAGATTCATTTGTCTGATGAGGCTTTTCTTTATTGTGGTAAAAAATATATAGCACTAAAATTTCCATTATAACCATTTTTAAGTGTACAGTTCAGTAGTGTAAGTACATTCACATGTTGACAGCCAATCTCCAGAACTCTTCATCTTGCTGAAAACTAAAACTGTACCCATTGAATAACTCCCCATTCCCTCCTCCCCCCCAGCCCCTGGCGACCACCCTTCTACTTTCTGTCTCTATGAATCTGACAACTCCAGGTCCCTCATGTAAGTGGAGTCATACAGTTTTTGTCCTTTTGTGACTGGCTTATTTCACTTAGCATGGGGTCCTCAAGGTGCATCCATGTTGTAGCATATCTCAGAAATTCATTCCTTTTGAAGGCTGAGTACTATTCTATTGTTTGTATAGACCACATTTTTTTTTAATCATTCATCCGTCTATGGACACTTGGGTTGCTTCCAGCTCTTGGCGATTGTGAATAATGCTGCTGTGAACATGGGTGAGCTGGTGACTTTTTTTTTTTTTTTTGATGTGGATGATTTTTTTAAAAGTCTTTATTGAATTTTGTTATAATATTGCTTCTATTTTATGTTTTGGTCTTTTGGCCACGAGGCATGTGGGATCTTAGCTCCCCAACCAGGGATCAAACCCACACCCCCTGCATTGGAAGGTGAAGGCTTAACCACTGGACTGCCAGGGAAGTCCCAGTTGGCAACTCTTTAAACAATCATACACCTGAGTGAGTTTTCACCTATACATATAGAGTCAATGGATGAGATAGAAATAATTGTTGGGGAAAAGATTCAGGAAAGCTGAGTGTGAGATCCAGCTGGATCTCCTATTCGATGTGTGACTTTGGCCCAAGCAAGCCCCTCTTTGGGCATCAGTTTCCTCATCTAGGAAAGCTCCATCACTAAGGTCCACACATGATACTAACCAACACTCAGAAGGCAGTGTAGGGGGTAGCAAATTAAGGGTTGGGTTAATATGGCTGTCATATAATGTCTTTGTTAATTAGGCTGTCTTTAAATGACCTCATGCACATGTGGGGTTTTTTTTTTTTTTTTTTTTCTTTATCTTCTCGTCCTGGGAAGGAAGGGGAAATTAAGGTCAGCAACTTTTCAAAGGAATTTGGAAGCGGAATAATAGGAGCTTTTTTCTACGTGGGATCCTATGAAAAGAATGATCCTTAACTTCCCCTTGTGAAGTGACACATGCTTAAGAGGGTCTGTCTAATAGTAAAGCAATTTTCATTGGAATATAAGTGGAATCCTTTGTCTCTGTCAAATGCAGTTTAGTGAAATGGCTACAAAAAGCCCAAATTTAGAGCATATTACAGTCCTAGTTAAAGACCCAGCTAAGATCTTCATGGCCTATGACTTGCATTAATCCCAGAAGACTGGATCCTTGCTCTGTTTCAAAAGTTGTGAGTGAAATGGAGAGAGAGCCATCTTTTCATGCATCCACAGAATCTCCTATTTGTCCTTACAGGTTCCTTTAGTGTCTATCCTTGAAAGATGGTCTATAGGCTCATTTCCTAAGAATCAAGCATGACACTGTCCTGTCAAAAACACTCTTCTTATACACAGAGAGAGGCTACATTTCAAAAGAAAATATTCCAATAGCTGAAATTTTCTTGTGCAAAAACACAGAATGTCAAGGAAGCCAGACTTATTGGGTTTGTATGTTAACCTTCAATTTACAGGAGCTTTCGGTTTGCCAGCTAAAATATAGGACACCCCATGTGAATATCAGATAAATAATGAATATTTTTTTAGTATACGTATGTCCTAAATAGTGCCTAGAACATACCTATCCTAAAAAGCCAAACTGTTATTTATCTGAAATTTAAATTTAACCTGACATCCCGTATTTTTACTTGCTAAATCTGGCAACCCTGAGGCTGTGTGAAACAGCATGGTCGATTTGTTCAGTTTCAAAAATGTCAGAACTCTTAAGAGTAGAGGATTTATTATCTAAGAGGCCCTCATAAACATGTATGCTCATTTAAACCACGCTTTACTGATTAAGACACAAAACTGTAGCAGACCAAGACTTTTGTATGAATTTTAAAATAAAGGCTTTTTAAAAAGATAATTGAAAATCACAGTGCAATGCATAAAATTAAATATGCCTGCCACACTAAAAAATACCCAGAGGAAGTGCAATCAAAATCAGGTAGAAGAATTGTTCTAGATTCTATTTCCTTTTTTTTTTTTTTTATGGAAATCTACATTTGTGGAGTAACTCTAAACAACAACAGCTGAAGACAGATGTTTCTCTTCCCTTAGCCCAGAGTTACATAATGAATTAGAAAGAGTATAGAATACATTTTAAATGGAGAAGATAGTTTTTATAGATGTAAAAGTTTGTGGTAAATGGAACAGTCAAGGGACTAATAGCATTTTTACAAACCAATGATTTAAAGATTTTCAAAACCACCTGAACAGGTGCCTCACAAGCAAGTCGCTGTTGAAGAATAGCTCAGAATATTTGACTTGGTCTGTGCATCAAGTTCCAGCATCCCCTCTACCTGTTTGCAAGTCAGCTCTTAGAAGCTTGACCGATCCTTCCAGCCAACGATGGGCTCACAGCCACAGGACTGTCCATTAGTCGTTGGTGATAAGCCAGGACTATAGCAGACAATGTGAGATTCCTTGAGCCAAAAACTGCAATTAAACCAAAAAGGGACACACTCAACTGCACAGGCTGCATTACTGGAAAACTATAGGCTCCCAACCTGGCAAAGAAGGAAGGGCCCTGTCCCTTTGGAATGCCAGCTTTATGGAGGGTGCAACACTGATGGGAACAAGGTCTTGATTTTTAAATGTTTATTGATCAGCTGTGTCCAAGATATGAGCTAGCATCTATTTCAAGCAGGAAAAGATTCTGGTACTTCCCCCCTTCTCATAAATGAAATGAAAGGCTGAAGAAGGCTCAGCCAGTGATGTACACCTCACTAGGCACCTGATATTAACCAAAGCTAACCCCCCAGCCTAAATCAGCTTCCTACTGGGAAGTAGTATAATGAATGAGTACAACAATGAATGTCTTGAGAGTTCTGGAAAGATTTTGTGTCTTCCTTTCTGGGAGGGTGAGGAAGGGGAGGGGATTCATAAGGAACCCTTTCAAGATCAAAGAAAGGGGAAAGGGTTTCCTCAGTCCTTGGAAGAGAAAATACAATGAACTGCTCAAGTCACACACCTTCCTTCATCCTTGACTCCCCTTCACTCTTAAGCCTCTCACCCACTGTATCTCTACATCTCTGATTCTCCTCATGAGATTCTCTCAGATACACCCCATCCTCTCTGCTGGCCCTTGCCTTAGACCAGCCCTTACCATCCGTTCTGTGACCTTCCTCAATGGCCTCCTCATCAGTCTCCTTCCCACAAGGTATTTCCACTCTTGTGTACACTATCTAGTTATTAAAATTACATTTCTAGACAAACTTATGGTTACCAAAGGGGAAAGGGCGGGGAGGGATAAATTAGGAGATTGGAATTAAAATATACACATACTACATTTAAAAGCGATAACTAACAAGGACCTACTGTATAGCACAGGGAACTATACTCAATATTTGTAATAAACTATAAGGGAAAAGAACCTGAAAAAAAATATATATGTATATATAACCGAATCACTTTGCTGTACACCTGAAACGAACACAACATTGTAAATCAACTATACTTCATTTTAAAAAATCTAAGAAAATTACATTTCTAAACTGTACGCCAGGTCATCAGACCCATTTTACCCATGAGGTTCAAATTCCTCATCATGACTGTAAAGCCCTTTCTTACCTTTGCAGCATCTTTTCTACCACTACCCTCATTCCTGAATGCCATGCTCCAGGTATTCTAAACACATCCCCCAAATGTGTAGTATTCTTTCAGGCACAAACCTCCCAGCCCTCTGGCCTCTGATGGACCGGTTCTTCAGAACCCGGACCAACCACGTAACTCCCTGGAAAGCATGGTTACAACTCTCCCCGCTGGCCCTGCAGCTCCCTCATGGTTCTCAGATTGTTTTAAAACTACTTGTAACACACTGCACATCACAGGCCTTGGAAAACATTTGCCACAATCGAGAAATAAATACTGATTGTTTATTACATTTCCTCTCTTAAATGCCAGCTTGGTGGTAAGATGTGTAGGAAGGGCCCTTATGTGTTTATGCCTCCTTGATTCTCCTCTGCCTTCTCGCCTTCTCCCTAAGCCCTTCCTTAGTTCCACCCCCAGGATCAAGTGGCCATGAGAGTGCCCTGCAGATTCTTTCTGGAGCATTCTTACCATTTCAGCTCCACTGTCTCCCCCCAGCCCTGCTCCAACCCACATTCCTCATCACCAGGGTATGTAACCTGAGGCTTGGAGCCAGAGTTGGATAGGGGACATGGTATCCTCTGCCGCAGGGGTTCCCAAAGTCTGTTAACCATCACTGAAGGAGGGAGCAGAGAGGAAAACACCCAGACAAGCCAATGGGATGGGAACTAGGGAATTAGCTCATCTAAAGCCGAGGGAAGGGAAGCCAGACAGAGGGGTGGCTGCCACGGCTTTTTGGTCTCGCGGGGATTCCGGCGTCAGTGGTGCAGTAACTGTTAATGACGCTAACCCAGGGTGGATGCCTTGGGTGTAACCCATCGTGCCAGCAAACGCTATGTTCTGCCTGCATCTCAGTCACCCTCAGAGGTTCTGTCTTTACTTCGCTGCAGAGCTTCACGTAGGTCAGGTCCTGGGATCACATATTTTTGTGAGATGAAAACAAGACACTTTGCCGCAAATTCTGCAAATTGTTTTAAAACCCGGTCTAATGGACAAGGATGTGAGTCCCCTTTCCGCATCGGGCCACCTGCTCTGCGAAGTTCAGAACGGAATGTAAAAGATGGTCCCTGCAGGGCTGCGCTGGGGAGAAAGCCAAAACCCGCCGCGGCTCATCTTTATGAGCTTTGCACGGAAGCAAGCTTAATAGTATGTTTTATGCAGCATTTTTAATGCCAAATTAGCCTCCTCGAGGGCTGGAGCTGGAGCTTTTAGACACAAACACGAAGGCCCGGGTCTCTATGTGGCCTGGGCGTTGGGAAGTCGGTGAGCGGCGAGCCCGGGGCAGGGACGGTGCTCTCTGGACGAACATCCCACCCTGCTTAGGATCCCGCCCCCCAGAAGGCCAGTGGGAGGGGCCAGGGGGTCACAGTGCTCTTGTCCAGTCGCCCTCGGCCTCCCGGGGTCAACCTGCTCACTCCCTGAAAACCGTCAATGGGAGGAGAGTTTTATCTCACTTTGCCTCTCAGATAAGTTGCCATCATTTCCCCCTGGGGGGCTGGGGGGCACACTTATCAAGTGCGCGTCCCGGATTCCAGAGGGATGAGGCGCTCTTATCGCAGAGTCCCTGAGTGAGTTTATACCTAGACTATGGTCTGGGGACCATCAAGTCTTTGTTGCCAGATGTGCAGAACTGGGATCCTACGTGGGGGGAGAATCGCGGAGGCTCTGGGCTTTCTCAGAGGGTGAGTCCTGCCCCTGTGCCGGGCTTAGGGCTGCCTCACCCATGAAGAGGCTAGACATGGGTATAACTGGAGAATCCAAGGACTCACAAACATCCCCCGTTTGAAACGAAACTCTTGTTTGTAGATTTGGCAACATGGATTTTGCGAGGATTTAATCATACAAAATAAAAATTTTGAGGCTCTCATGGATAAGGACAGGGTAGAGAGTGACACTGATTACCTTTCGTGAAAGATTTGCATAAATGAGAGCGTCATGAGCAAAAAGAAACAGGATTTTCTGTCAGCAAGCATTGGGCTGATAGGTGCTTCTGGAGTGAGCCCTCTTCCAAGCGCGATCAACATGGCAGCCAAGGTCATCTGAACCTGGACATGCTCTCTTGACGGGGCTGCTTCAGAGTACCTTCTGTTTTCCCAACCTTGGTATAGAGCTGCCAGGATCCCTAAGGAACTGAGAACCCACTTATAATGTCTTTGTATTTAATAGGACTCCCTTCCCACTGAGACTTACCCAATCAGACAAGCCTCCCAAGACCCAGATGGGCTTAGTAAGGAGCAGATTTCGTTCCCAAATTAATTGCCTGATGTACTTGGCAGGCCAAAATGTCAGTTCCCGTCTTCTACGAGTAATGCACCCTGATTGTGCCGATCATGAGTAGACTCATTCAGAAGAGAAAGAAGTCAAGTGGTTTCTCTCTTAATTTTCACCCAAAGCTAGATGATTTCTTACTTTTCCTTCTTAGCCCTGCATATTTGCGAGGATTCGTTTTTTCCTGAGGGATAAATCATAACCACCATCTTGGCCCATATTCCCAAATCTAGACCTCAAAAGAAACTCAAGGAGAGATCTTTCTTGCTCTTGATATTATTCCTCTTCTAGTTCCATTCAAATCCGTAAGGGGATTTCAGACCTTCATTGTAAATCTTATTGACTAGGTCTGTATGATCTCTGTGTGAAGAGGGGAATAATTCACCGTACAAACAATGCCTACGTTAGAGAAAACTCATGACAGCTCTGAGCTTGCTGGCCTGAAGGACATGGGGTGGATGGGCAGAGAGGCACTTGTTCTGGTGTGTGTGTCTTCCAGATAGCAAATGCTGTGTTGTCTCTTTTAAATAAGCCACACCTGTTTCTCCTTCTATTTTTTTTTATCCTTTATGAGGGATCTGAGAGGGACAAGAATGCCCCCTTCTCTATAGTTCCAGGCGTCAGAGGCACCACCACTCTGGGCTTCATCTGGGGAGAAACTGGAGCCCAGCCTCTGGTGTGATGGGCTTCTCATCTGTGGAGATCATATGCCTATAATCTCTTAGGCGCCTAAAGAGCTTTCAGGTTTATCTTCTCACGACTGGGTATCGTTGTCACTATGCCGCAGGATGAGCTCATGCTCAGGTCTCCTGATTCCAGATCCAACGTCCCTTTCCACTGCTGGAGAACACTTGCCGTTAGCGGAAAAACACACAAGATGAAGGAGCTTCTCACTTCAACTCAACAAGCACTTGCTGAGTTTGGGGCTTGTACACCAGCAGGGCAGCAAGTTTTGTCCCTGGGGGAGCCCCCAGTTGGAGAGAGACAGTCAGGCAAGTAGGCTGTTAGGTCAAGTGACAGGTGCGACACCTGAGTGGGGCAGGCGAGGGCCAGTGTGACATGAGCACATGAAGAGGGACGATTGGGGCATGGGGAGCCTTCCTGGTGGGCAGGGGGGCTCAGGACACAGGGCACAGACAGCGTGGGGGCTGGGAGACCTGCATGTAGCTTTCCATGGGTCAGAGTGGACAATCTGGGGGGTATGGAGTCTGGAGGGGTGACCTGGATCCATCATCCAGGTTCTTTTCGGCCAGGCTAATAACAGAGCACAGATTTTCTCCTACAGACAGAAGGGAGCCATAAAGCCTTAAGCAGGGGCTGGCTTGAGCAGGATGAAGCTTTGGGAGGATCCCCCAACCGCAAGGAAGAACTCTGCTCCTCCTGTTGGCTCACAGCCCCTCGCAGCTTCGCAGGGTTATGCTTGGTGCAGGTGTTTAAGCATCACAAAAGTAGTCTGGAATCAGCCAGAAGAAATAAGAGACCCATGACCCGCATTAGAGAAAAATTTCTTAAAAATTTTTTTCTTTATGGTAAAAATGTTATAGTTTTTTTTTGGTTTTTTTTTTTAAACTTAAATATTTTATGTGTGTCTCTCCTTGGATCATGCACTCCTTGCATTACTCCCTCTCTACGCAGCACAGCACCATAGAAACATAATAAATATTTCAGAATGTTCTATATTAGGATGCCAGAGCCTGAACACCGCTGTCCACCCTGGCCTAACCCAGCCTGGGAGCTCATGGGAGAGGGTCGGGGGCGTGTTCTCTCTGCACCTCCCTCGCAATCACTGAGAGGCCAAGTTATTCCTACCAAGGGAAGCGTAGGATCTTAAAGTTATGAATTAAGTTTTCTCTCCTCTCCATCTTCAGCTTCAAACCTAAATACTGTCTTATACTCAGTTGTTGAGGTCATCAGATCCCAACTTTGTAGTGAAAACAGTGAGGCCCAGAATTAGGAGAGTAAAGGGTCTTAACGTTAAATATAGAGAGGGTTTATGTATTGTTATGATTCGATGGCTTTCTGAAATATGATGGGAAGGGTTGGATTAAATGGAAAGCACTAGAAGAAACAGACATTAAAATGTAATTGAAAAAGACTCATCAAGTCAATTGAACTGTAAATTATGGTTGACACTTGAACAGCAAGGGGGTCCACCTGTATGGGGACATTTTTCAATAGTAAGTTTCACAGTCCAAAATGAACCGCAGATACAAAGGGCCAACAATAAGTTATTGGAGGATTTCTGACTGCAGGGAGTGTGGGTGTCCCTAACCTTGCATTGTTCAAGGGTCAACTGTACTTGTCTTTCCCCCTCCCTGCAGCTCTTCTCAAACTTGCTGAAATTGGAAATATGTATTCACACACACGTATATACTTACATATGTCTGTCTCTCTCCCTTCCTTTCTTCCTTCCTCCCTACCCCTCCCCTTTCCCTATTTCCATCTTTCCTTCTTCCTTCCTTCCTTTCTTTCTTTCTTTCTTTCTTTCTCTCTCTCTCTCTTTCTTTCTTTCTTTCTTTCTTTCTTTCTTTCTTTCTTCCTTCCTTCCTTCCTTCCTTTCTTCCTTTTTTTTATGGACTATTGCCCAGCCATAAAAAATGAATACAATAATGCCATTTGCAGCAACATGGATGGACGTAGAGATGATCATACTAAGTGAATTAAGTCAGAAGGAGAAAGACAAATACCATATGATATCACCTATATGTGGAATCTAAAAAATAATACAAATGATCTTATTTACAAAACAGAAACAGACTCACAGACATAGAAAACAAACTTATGGTTACCAAAGGGGGAAGGGGGTGGGGAGGGATAAATTGGGAGTTTGGGAATAGCAGATACAAGCTGCTATATATAAAATACATAAACAACAAGGTCCTACTGTATAGCACAGGGATCTATCTTCAATATCCTGTAATAAACCATAATGGAAAAGAAAAAAATTAAATTGTATTTACACAAACAAAAGCTAAAGCTATTGCAAAATCTTGGGATTGATTTTTCTTACTAGGAACCTTAGTAAGGTTTTTTTTTAACTTAAAAAAGGATTTTTTTTTAACTTGAAAAACGAGCTGTAGTATCAAAATTGATTTCAAAATTTAAGAGCTTTATTTAATAACCATTATAGATCTAGATGCCTTTATCTTAAAGTAGTCATTAAATATGATTAGCATAAAAGTAGATAGCTAGCAAAAAAGTCAGTGTGACTTGATAGATAGAACTCCAAATTATCAATAATACTGCAAGGTGGCCACAAACCCAAGGTTCCCTAAGTGCTGGTTAAACAAACATGAACTTGATTCTCTGTGATCTCCCCTATGCACAGAAATGGGGAACATCTCTGAACCCCAAACGTGTTCTGTAAGTCCAAAGTGAGAGGTCTGGAACCAACACAAATGTGTGTTTTGCAAGGCAATCCAAGGAGAAACAAGGAGAAGATAAATGATTTAACAAAAAAATTCTGGATGTCTGTGCCTCTCTGTAGCTGTCTGAATCTTTGGAGTATACATAACTCCATCTCTGCCTGTTTGGGTGACAGCCATGGAACATGGAGGGAACATTCTTGGAGCAGAGCAAGAGGAGGTTTCCTGCTTCCAAAGTTTCCAGTCGCTTCTAGTGGGGCTACCTTTCCTTTTTAACAAAACACCTTTGTGTTGAATTCCTATTCCTCGATGGGGCTTGCTAAGATTTTATTTTTATTATTCTGATGATTTTACAAGACATTATTTTTAACATTATTTAATACTGGAAAGTGGCAATGATATTATCTCATCCGGGTTGTGCAGGCAATTGTCACCTTCTGAAAATAAATAAGAGGGAAATTTGCATAGAAATAAGGGCATATAGGCAAAAATAATTGCCGTTTTTCATCACCACAAATGAATCAGTTATTAGCATGGGATGAGGTCATAAGAATCTTCACCGCTGATATTGAAAGGCATTGCCTAAAAAGCTAGCATGTTAGAAAGTGTAACCCTTATGATAGAAATTCTCTTAATAGTTCTGAGTATGGACGATTTCAGAGTACATTTGGGAAAACACCCTAAGGATATCAATGTTTTATTTTATAATTGTTTTGGAATGAGAGAGTATTTGGTGCCAATGTTTTTATTAATAAAGGAAGGGGGGCTTCCCGGGTGGCACAGTGGTTGAGAATCTGCCTGCCAGTGCAGGGGACACGGGTTCGAGCCCTGGTCTGGGAAGATCCCACATGCCGCGGAGCAGCTGGGCCCGTGAGCCACAATTACTGAGCCTGCGCATCTGGAGCCTGTGCTCCGCAACAAGAGAGGCCGTGATAGTGAGAGGCCCGCGCACGGCGATGAAGAGGGGCCCCCGCTTGCCGCAACTAGAGAAAGCCCTCGCACAGAAATGAAGACCCAACACAGCCATAAATAAATAAATAAATAAAATTTAAAAGAAAAAAAACCCAAAAGGTTGCCAGTAATCTTTAAAAAAAAAAAATAATAATAATAATAAAGGAAGGATTCACCTAAGGAAACAGCTATAGCTGTTAAAAACTCTATTTGAAATCCTTTTCAATGGTTAAACGTATTAGAGACAAAGTGTACATTTCCCCCCCCAATGGCAAATTTTCAAAAGTTCAGGTCACAGTGATGCAAAGAATTTAAGGTAGAGGTCTAGCCATAGCAATTATTAGTTATATCGTCAGGGTCTCATTTGGCTGGAAGCAAATGGACTTGTCAGGAGCTCTGCCATTTTGCTGTAAAGGACTGTAACAATCTCACTATAAAGGATTATGACAGCTACCTGTTGCTGGGAAAGAAGTGTGAGGACATTCCACTTCAGCGCTTTTTCGTAAAAATGCTCTGTTGCTTTCCAGTGCTCTAAGGTCTCCCCAGAGACTCTGAGCCCCCTCCCTCTCCCCTTTCACCTTTAAATACCCTGCAGCTCAGATGTTCAAAAACCTTGGAGCCACCTCTAGCAAAGTCAGAAATTGTATAAAGAACGGAGACAACGTCTAGTGTTTCAAGGCGTGTGAGTTTCTGAGTCTACTTGAGCAAATGACTTTTCCCCAGCATCAATGCCATTTGTATTGATATATTCCGGGTACCTATTGTCTTACTACTTCCTTGCCACCCAAATTGTTGTCCATAGACCAACAGCATGAGCATGACCCAGGAGCTCATTAGATGTAGAACCTCGGGCCCCATCTCAGACACACTGAATCAGAATCTTCATTTTAATCAGATTCATATCACGTGCATTTTAAAGTTAGGGAAGGCTTAGTCTTTTTGACCTCTGAGATTCTGCACACTTCTCTGTCTTGGCCACTAAAACTCATCTTCACTTTCTAATATGGACCCTCACATGCTGCTTACCGTAAGCTTGGTTTCCTTTGGACCTGTAACAGGAGGAAAATGTGTACCTGTTTCCAGTCATGGACCAAAGCTTCCCTGTTTTTATTCCTCTACGTGAGTAATAGAACTCTCTCACCATCTAGATACATCTGAACCCCAGTTACTTGTAACCCTATTGAAGGCATATCCCATGAGGTACGTGGTCAAGAGAACATAGGTCAGTGACTAAAGAGTTCTTTCAAGATAAATTTGTAATTGTATTTCTTAAATATCATGTTGTGTACACTTTAAAAAGTTCCCTTTTCCTCTCACATCTGCTTTCTTCATAGACCATCACCCTCCCACCCCTCTCTCCCTCACTCCTCCCAAAAAACTCCTCCTTCAAAGCTGAACCTAAAATTTCTCCCATAGACCTAGCCTGCCTATTTTTCCTTCTAGCCTTTTTATCTTTTTTTGCTCCATTTTGCATCTAGAAAGATAAAGAAACCAGTTGGTCCTGATGGAATCTTCTGGAAAAGGATGGGGAGGGGAAGGAACAGAATGAACCAAGGCCACGGTGCAGAGAAAACCTGTGTGTTAATAACATCCTCTCTGTCCCTCCCACCTCTTCATGTCTGTATTTCTCTCTCATTTCAGCTCTCATTAGATTTCAGTTCTTTCTTTCTTCATGAGCATTTGGCTAGAAGCATTTCTCAGCCTCCTGGATTCTAGGTGGGGATATATGATTAGTTCTCAGCAGCGAAATGTGAGCCCAAGTGGGGGGTGTCACCTAAGGCCGAGGCATCTATGAGCGATGGGCCTTTTCTCTTGTCTTTTATTAGTGGTGAGATATAGAGGAGCTAGTGGAGGACAGTGGTCCTAGGGCACCGGTTCTTAAGCGAGGGTGGGGGAATAAGGAGGTGGGAAGGTAGGAAGTGGTTTTGAACCTCATGTGACATTTGACAATATCTGGAGACATTTCAGGCTGTCATAACCAAGGGTGCTACTGGCATCTAGTGGACCTAGGCCAGGGATGCTGTTAAACATCCTACAATGCACGGGACAGCCCCCCACCACAAAGAACGTTCCAGCTCAACGTGTTAGTAGTGCTGAGTTTGAGAAGCTCTGTCCTGGGGGGAGGGCAGAACCACCAGATGGTCGGAGCCTGGGTCCTCCCATGGGCACCCCAAAACCCAACTGCCGCTACACGGAACTGAGAGCAGCAAGAAATAAACCCTTTGTGGGTGAAGACACTGCACTTTGAGTGTTGTTTGTTTCATCTGTGAGCCCCCTCAACTGATAACACAGAGCTCTACCGAGATCTGGGTCCCGGTGTGATCCTGCTGGTCTGCTGTGCAGACACACCTGTGCAAGCTTTATTGCAATGGCCCATTTTATCCAGAGACTTTGGAACAAGCTGAGCATTGTTATGAAAATGGCACCTTTCAGTTAGAAGCAGTAGACATTCACCACGACCTCTCCCATTTCTGTCTAAGATCAGGAACGAGACAAATATGACTGTAATTGATGGCCATGGACCAACAAACTGACTCCTCGTTTTTAGATGTAAAGAGAATGATGCCAAGTGGCCAAGGGACTTACCCAAACAGGAGGATGGAGGTCAAACCCGACATCTCTTAACAGCCCTTGTTGTCCTGGTTACTTTCAGAAGCAACGGTCCTCTTATCGTGTTTGTGTGCCTCTTTTTTTCATTTATGAAGACTTTTACTGCTCCACGAGGCAATTAGAGAGGAAGGCTCTGCATCGTCATATTGATCTCTCCTGTTCAGATGTAAAATTAGCTGTTAACATTTCATTATCATCAACGTTTTCCCGGGTTCTCCATGACCCTTGTCTCACGAAGTTCCCAGACCTCTGAATGCTGTGAGCTAATTAATTTTTCTGTCTGATGTGAGGATGTAAAACATGGAGCCCAGAGTCATGATAGGAAGGTCATATTGGATAATCACATTATTCTTCATATGAAGTGAGCTTTATTGGGAACCCCGACAGAGAACTGAGTTAACAAAGCAGCCCTCTCTGGTTCCAGCAGAGAGGCATGAGGCTTGCAAATAAATGCTGATTCTAAGAAGTGTTATACTGAGTTATATATGAATGTAACTCTTGAGCGTCATTCTTATGGAAGGGAAAAGACGCCAATCACTTAAAGGAGAGAAATATTCTGCTGCGTTACTTTGAATGTGGAAAGCGGTCAGGTGTATACACTCAGGTACTAACACAAGTCTCTCTTAGTTTCCCCCCAAGGCGGGTGCTACTGTCAGCTCCTGAAAAGGGCAGGGCAGGTAACAGTGAGTAACTCACTCAGGACAGGATCCCGTGATGGATTATTAAGAGCAGACTCTAACGTGTCCTTTGAATTCAAAGATGACACTGAGGGCTTCCCTGGTGGCGCAGTGGTTGACAGTCTGCCTGCCGATGCAGGGGACACGGGTTCGAGCCCTGGTCTGGGAAGATCCCACATGCCGCGGAGCAACTAGGCCCGTGCGCCACAGCTACTGAGCCTGCGCGTCTGGAGCCTGTGCTCCGCAACAAGAGAGGCCGCGATAGTGAGAGGCCCGCGCCCCGCGATGAAGAGTGGCCCCCGCTCGCCGTAACTGGAGAAAGCCCTCGCACAGAAACGAAGACCCAACACAGCCAAAAATAAATAAATAAATAAATAATTAAAAAAAAAAAAAAAAGATGACACTGAAGCGAGAGCAAGCGGATTCTTCCAGACCTTTCCACACTGTGCAGGTGTAGACGTCCTGCATGTTCAGCCACAGCTGTGTTTTTAGCATCTCTGAGGTCTATAGCTCTGTCCCTCTCAGGAAGCCTCTGATAAAAAAAAAAAACCTTGCTCATTTTTTGATGAGGACAAACTCTTCTGTATGATAGCTTGGCTCCACTGGCTTTTCAACTCTACTGCCCAATTTGAGTGGTCTTTTTTCCTGTTTATACCTCTTGTTGCAAACTCAAACTCAAAATATTCCTCCCATTGAATGAACAAACTCATCCAGAATGACTTGGGGTCCAATGCACTGGAACTGTATAGGGGCAAAAAGGAATTTAAGGCAAGTCAACTGGACACAAACATTTCAGGTGTCACTGTGGGTGACTGTGGTCTTCACGTAACGTTTTGTATGGCTTCCTGAAAATTCTGATGAAACTGGGGAAGAGACTGAATATTTGGGTATGTTTAAGCCGTACAGAAAATGGACCAGCTGAGGACAGGGTAAGAGGCTATATCTGAATGAGGGATATATTGGCTTGATTGGTAAATTGGTGCACATTATAGGGTGGGAATGGGTTGGTTAAGAAGAGAAAAGACAAATATCATATGATATCACTTATATATGGAAGCTTAAAAAAATGATACAAATAAACTTACTTACAAAAAAAAAAAAAAGAAGAGAAACATCTTGGTGCTTAGTTAGCTCTCACTGACTAAAGCTCAAAGGAGAGCTTGTGTTTTATTATATTTCCCACCCCTACTGTCCTTTCCTCCGTCCCTTTTTCACTTCTGGAATGTCTTCTGTGGAAATGTCCCTTTCCCCAGCCTCCCCACTTAGGCATCCGTTACATATGCTTACCACCTGTGGCCTTCTGGTTGGATGTGGAGAACTTAGAATATTCTGGAACTCTGCCTTGGGAAACAGACCCATTTATTTTGAATGCCAGTTTTACCACTTCGTGGCCATATGTTCTTAGATCAGCTATTTAATTTTTTTTCTGAGCTGTTTTTTCATCTGCAGAATGTGCATGATAATAGCATCTACTTTGTAGACTTTTTGTGTGAATTAAAATAATGTGCGCAAAATGCTTAGCAACAGGCCTGGCACGTAGCAAGTGTTCGACAGACAGTAATCGTTGGCGGATTCTGCTTATGACTATACTATTGTAATTGTTACTATCATGGGACTGGGCAGCTCAACCTTCAAAGTGTATCTGGAATCCAGCCACACTCACCTGCCTCTCGGCTGCCATCCTTGCTCAAGGCACCATTGTTCCCTGGCTTGGACTGCTGCAGTATCCTTCTGACCTGACTTCCTGCTTCCACCCTTTCTTAACTATTTCCCATACGGCAGCCAGAGCTCTCTTTTATTGATAACACTTGCTTTTGTCAGATCATATGACTCTCCTGCTAAAATCCCCACTGCAGCTAGAAGCAAGTCCATCCTCCTTCCCTAAGGCCCCGGCAAGCTCATCTCAGGCTCTGCCCATCTCTTCAGCCATGCCTCTCTCCCATCTCTCTTTGGTTCCCTGTGACTCGGCAGTTTGGCCCACCTGCCCCTCAATTCTGCATATTCTTCCTGCCCTGGTGCCTCACACATGCGTGCTCTTCTCTTGTATTTGCATGCTTGCATCTTCCTGTTGTTGAGTAATCAGCTCCAGTGCCACCTCCTCATCTTATTAAATAACAGGTCGGACTGGATGAAATCGCTGCTATTTCTTGACCTACACTTGACCTACAAAAATGACAGCTTTATATGATTCACCCTAATAACTGTCCCCACCACCCCTCCATCACCATGCTGTCCATATGGTCTTTTATTCTATGTTTTACTTTGTCAGTGTGCTATCTGCACATCATGCAGGTATGAATCCATGTCAGGAATGCAAATAGATTCCATCTCCTATAACAGCTCTTATAAATGGGTACTACCTGTTGATGCACCGTGCTGAGAAAAATTCTGAGGTTGCAGTCAGACTCAGCAGAAAGAATCCCATGATTGATTAGCAGCGGGATCTTCTGTGGCTGAGGCACCCACCATTGCCTCTCTGAGGAATGTGCGTGTACGTGAGGACTTTCATCAGTGCAGGCTGGGACAGGGTCTCTGCCTCCCTTGCCCAGTTACAAGTTCACGGTGCCGTCTTATTTCTGTGAAGCAGCTGTATCTTCTTACCCACGCACTTTGAAGGCCACTTACTGGTATCCAGTGGCACGTATGTAACTTACTTGGAAAACTTCCAACAGTATTTTACTGCTTGTACCTAAAGACCACAAAATATTCTAAGTCTCCAGATAATTTTCATATGACCCCCTAAAATTCCTTTAAAAATTAGACATTTTATGCAAGGCTGACTTTATTATTAAGAAGGGTGGGTCAGATAGGACACCAGGGAGATTTTTAAAAATTAGTAAGCTTCTTTCAGCAGCCATGGTTGCTTAATAGCTTCCAGAAACTATCCTTAGCCTTCCTAGAATAAAAGGTTTAAGGTACAGCCATGGAGAAAATATATTGTTTCATACTTCCTGTTAGCTAATTGTTGTGTTCAATTTCCATCAATTATGGAAAAATGATGCAAAGCATATGATGAAATTAAAACATCGATTGAATCTGTTTAAACCTTGAATCCAGTAGACACCCAATGAAATAGACTTGGCCTCATTCACCATGCTCCAGACACAGGTCTTTAGGATTTATTTTCCCCTTAATTGTGATGGCCGTGTAAGTTGGGTCCAGGGAAGTTGCTAGTCACAAACACTCTGGAAACACTGCCTGACAGGTGTGCTGTGATGCCATGTTTTAAATGAGTCCTTCCAGCCTACTCCTCTGGGCTCCTGTCCAAATTCTGTCTGAATTCGCCTTCACTGGGACAAAGGAGGCAGAGGGAAAACCTGCCTTTCTCCCTCATTGCCCGGCAGTTACTCCTGTCTCCGTCAGATGGCCGTGATCCCTTCCCCAGCCCTACCACGTGCCTGCCCTGTTCACCTCTGCTTTGCAAGAAACCTTAATTCTCACTCCATCTAAGCTCTCACCTGGCTAAGCATTCAGCGTGGTCCACTGCAAGTAAACACAGCTCCTCTGTCTCTTTTATGGTCTCTCCGTAATGCTCATTTGTTTAACTGGCTAGAGAGTGAAAAGCCTTCCCCAGCGAAATAATGATCTCCTTTTTCTTTGGGCGGTCTCTAGACAACCTGCTTCCTTTCCATCTATTTTTATCCTGCTATCTTGTCACGCCTCTTCTATCTTGTAATTTCATGCCATCAAGTCTTAATCTTGGGTTTTGACTTTTTGTGTGTGTGCCAGGGTATTGCACTTTATCTGGATTCCATGTTCCTGGAAGCAAGGGAAGGGATCCTGCTTTATATCTTAAAACAAGTAGCAGAGTGCCATGGGCATAGAAGTTTCTTAGTTAAATCACTGCAGAAGGTAAGAAATAAAGAAGAGAGAGGAGTAAGGAAGGGAGAGGAGGGGGGAGGGAAAAGAAAAAGGAAGGGAGGCCACGATTTTCCCTGAAACCCCAGAACAGCACAGTGCTTGCTTTAAAATAGATGCCAACACGTGTGTGGTTAATATAGAGAAATACTCAGTCTTACCAGTGTCCTAAAGTTGCAAATCCAGTTCTCTTTCTCTCTCTGAATATACAAAGTATCTGATCAGACTCCTCTTCCAAAGTGACAATTCCTGAGGATACCAGACAGACTAAAAACAGAGCAATTAGACCTCCGGAGCTGATGAACCTCAGCTGAGGATGGTGTGCGTTTCACACCCACATGAACCACATCATTGCTGATTTAGAAGATGCTCATCAGATTTCACATCTGAGAACAAGGACCTTTTAAAAGTGAGAGCTGCAGAGTTGAAAATCACAAGCTCACAAACTTTTCAATAGAAACACATGAATGTATTTATCGAAGAGGGAGAGCCTGTAAAATAGACTAAGTAGAGGAGTGTTCTCAATTCAGTGACCCAAGCTTCTTTTGCCCCCAGTTAGGAGCAAACTGGTGGAATGAGATGCCAGTAAAAATAGAAATAGAATTCCCTGGGACACTCAGAATCAATGGTTCACCAGGACAGATTCACAGAGTCCAGAGGAGCGTGTGTGAGTGTGTGTGTGTGTGTGTGTATGTGTGTGCACACACACAGGTGTATTTGCTGGACTATAAAAGTGCACACACTCAGGCAGGTTCATTCCTGAGCAGTCCCAGATGTAATTTCAGGGGCAACAAGTCAAGTCAATTCAACGTTTATTGAGTGTTCTGCCTGACGTTCTGGAGCGTGGAGCACACAAGAGAAGTTTAAACCGATGTTTCTTTTATGTGGGTGCAGCTACCAACATCTTCTCTCCAGAGCAATGTGGTCCCACCCCCACTCAATGCAAAGTTCCCATTTCACCTGCCCGTTTGGAGAAACAAGGTTTTCCCCCCTAATTACAAGGGTACTATCTCCTCGATGAGAAAATTTGCCAACTGTATGCAAGCACACAGGTAAAAACAAACAAATGCATGATCTTACCACCAAAACAGATCTGTTGTTTCCCTAGTTTATATTTTGATGTTTGCTCTTGGGTGGTTTTTAAATGTAACATCATGATTTTCCTATAATGTTGTTTTCTGTTTCTTAGAAATACATTATATGGCAGGAGGTTTTAGCTGATTATAAACTGGGATTCTGTCTGAATGGTAATTGAAACTATGGGTACCCCCAGTGCGCTTTCAGGGGAGAGTTTGGTCATGGCCCTGGGACCAAGCAGGAAAACAGGGAAATGAACTCTCCTGGGTGTGTCTGATGGAAGCTTTTGGTATGGGAAGTCTTTCCCTGTTCCAAAGTCACAAAATGTTCTACTGCATTGTGTTCCGACTACATCAGAGTGGTTTTTTTAAAAATAAATTTATTTATTTATTTATTTTTGGCTGCACTGGGTCTTTGTTGCTGCACACAGGCTTTCTCTAGTTGTGGCGAGCAGGGACAACTCTTCATTGTGGTGTGCAGGCTTCTCATTGTGGTGGCTTCTCTTGTTGCGGAGCATGGGCTCTAGGCACGCGGGCTCAGTAGTTGTGGCGCACGGGCTTAGTTGCTCCACGACATGTGGGATCTTCCCAGACCAGGGATTGAACTCGTGTCCCCTGCATTGGCAGGTGGATTCTTAACCACTGACCCACCAGGGAAGTCCCATACATCAGAGTTTTTATATTTCACTTTTAATCCATCTGGTAGTGACTTTGCATGTGGTATCAGGGAGGGATTCCATTTTAATTTCCCCGTTTTGTGAGCCAGTGTCCAAGCACCATCCACTGAACAACTCACCCTGCCCCAGCTGATCTGTGAGGCCACATCTGTCCCCTATGGTGATCCCGTATATGTGTATGGATGTGTCTCTAGATCTCTTTTTGTTCTTATCTCCATATTCATTGTCATTATTACCATGGCTTTATAATGTCTTAAGAAATCTGCTAGATAAGTTCTTACTTTGTACCCTTCATTTTCAGAGTTGAGTTGGTTATTCCTGGGTTGGTATTCTCATATAAAGTTTAGGCTAAGTTCATTGAATTAAAAAAATACAGCTGGAACTTTTAATAAGATTATGTTTAATTTGTAGATTAATTAATATGCGAGTTGGACCCATTTATATATATATATATTTTTTTTAAAACTCATTTGCGATTTTTTTTGTTTTTGTTTTTTTAAAAATTTATTTATTTATTTTTCGCTGTGTTGGGTTTTCATTTCTGTGTGAGGGCTTTCTCTAGTTGCAGCAAGCGGGGGCCACTCTTCATCGCGGTGCGCGGGCCTCTCACTGTTGCGGCCTCTCTTGTTGCGGAGCACAGGCTCCAGACGCGCAGGCTCAGTAGTTGTGGCTCACGGGCCTAGTTGCTCTGCGGCATGTGGGATCTTCCCAGACCAGGGCTCGAACCCGTGTCCCCTACATTGGCAGGCAGATTCTCAACCACTGCGCCCAACCCATTTATATTTATTGATTACTGTAATATCAGGGATTGTTTCTGCCGTTCTTTTTCGTGTACTCCATTTTCATTTTCTCTGTTTTGTTTCTGTTTTCTCCTTTCCTCTTTTCCTTTAGATAGAGTGTTCTTCTGATGTTTTAAAAGCTGAACATTCTGTTTTTGTCCTTGTGTGTCCTTAACCTAAAATTGTTCATGATTATTTACCCCTATTGATTTTTTTTAAGCTCAACAATATCTTTATTTCCCCACTGACCAGGAAGTACTTGAGCACATTCTCATGTCCTTCTGGTCTCTCTCACTCCTCCAGCCCTCTCTCCCATCAAGTTACTATTGTCTAGAATTCTAGCTGTGGGTTGTAATGAATATTCTGTCTTGTTTCCCTGTTTTCTCTTTTTTTTTTTTTTTTTAACCCAGAGTTTCACTCCACCCCCGGAGTTTCTGATTGGGTACGTCTAGGTAGGGCTGGAGAATTTGCATTTCTTTTTTTTTTTTTTTTTAAGTTATACAATTTATTTATTTATTTATTTATGGCTGTGTTGGGTCTTCGTTTCTGTGCGAGGGCTTTCTCTAGTTGTGGCTAGCGGGGGCCACTCTTCATCGCGGTGCGCGGGCCTCTCACCGTCGCGGCCTCTACTGTTGCGGAGCATAGGCTCCGGACGCGCAGCCTCAGTAGTTGTGGCTCACGGGCCTAGTTGCTCAGCGGCATGTGGGATCTTCCCAGACCAGGGCTTGAACCCGTGTCCCCTGCATTGGCAGGCGGATTCTCAACCACTGCGCCACCAGGGAAGCCCTGTTTTCTCTTTTTTCATCAACTCATCACCCCTGATGGTGTCCTGTTGATACAGTGGCCTGGACTGTGGCTGCTGACTTGTGGGAGAAGGTGTCTCAGGACATCTCAAGGAAGGATGGAGAGTAGGACCTAAACTCTTCCTTTATCCCATTGTCTCATTGCTGCCTCCAGTCACTTGCTCCCAGGGACATCAGTTCAAAACAACCTTCGTCATCCCAGGGCTTTTCTCAATTTTAAAAGTTCCTGGAGCCCATACTTCCCTTTAGCTTCTGTAATTTCTCTAGGGTTGATCCTGGGAAGAAAGCCAGCTTCTGTACAGAAATCTGACAGTTCGTATTTCTTTATAGAGCAGGGTACAACTCCTCTGGGGAAGGAAGACCCGAATAGAACAGAACCTTCCTCTGCTCTGCTTTATGGCTTGGAGGACGTCAGAGAGACTGCCCTGAGCAGGGCAGAATTCTTGTCCTAGAGCTCGTGTAGCTGTGGCAGTGGTGAAGTGCCCGCTCAGGGGAACAACAAGGAGACAGGAATGGAAGGATATTGACAGGTTGGCTTTGTTTTGTTTGTTTTTTACTGAATATGTGAGAAACCTCTTGGAAATTCCCCTCTGAAAACCTGGGGGGAGTCTGATGAGGGTGAATGGGTGGGCATATATTCCCCCTGAAGTTCTGTGGCCATGTAGGCGGGGGCTATCAAGGCTGTGAAATGTAAATATTGTCCTATCATCAGCACTAATATATACTAGGTATGTCCTAATTACTCTCTCTCCATCACTTTTCTCTCTCCCTCTAACCTCCCTCAACTGGATTGCAGGCTCCAAGAAGGGCAGGATCCTTCACAGATTTGTTGACAGTTATATCCCCAAGTCTGACCCAGTGCTTGGCCCAGAAGCATGTGTGCTTGATAAATGTTTGCTGAAACTGTACAAAAATTGAAGTTTTTCTTTACTAAACCTATGCTCCTATCAGTCCCGTATGAGAATGCCTGTTTTCCCAAACCACTACCAGCACGTTACTATTATTATTCTTTATAAATAGTGCAAATTGAATAGATACCAAATAACATGTCGTATTTTTAATGTGCATTTTTCTAATTCCTGTTGCAGTGGAATATTTATCACAGGTTTAGTTTTCATTTGTACCACCTCTATTGTGAATTTCTCGTTCATTTCTTTTGTCTGTTTGAGTGTTCATTGTTTCTTACTGATTTTAAGAGCTTTTTCTATAAAGATAGCAACTCTTCTTTTTTTTAAAATTAATTAATTTATTTATTTTTGGCTGCGTTGGGTCTTCATTGCTGCGCGTGGGCTTTCTCTAGTTGTGGCGAGCAGGGGCTACTCTTTGTTGCGGAGCGAGGGCTTCTCATTGCGGTGGCTTCTCTTGTTGCGGAGCACGGGCTCTAGGCGTGCGGGCTTCAGTAGTTGTGGCGCACAGGCTCAGTAGTTGTGGCTCACGGGCTTAGCTGCTCCGTGGCATGTGGGATCTTCCTGGCCCAGGGCTCGAAGCCGTGTCCCCTGCATTGGCAGGCAGGTTCTTAACAACTGCGCCACCAGGGAAGCCCAAGATACCAACTCTTTGTTATACATTTATATTCAAAAGGTTATTTTTTCCCCTGCTGACCATTTGCTTTTCAATTTTGTTTTTTGATAAAGTTAATTTTTTACATTATCAAATCTATCAAATGTTTCCTTTATAGTTATGTTCCAAATATACTTTCTTGAATTAATCTTTTAACTTTCTTTCTTTCTTCCTTTTTTCCTTCCTTCCTTTTCTTTCTTTCCCTCTCTCTTTGTCTCTTTCTTTTTTTCTTTCATTTTTATTAAAAACATTTAACACTCTAAAATATTTTACCTAAAGAGTTAACCAATTATTCTGGCACCATTTTTCTTGGGCATCATTTCCTCCACTAATTTGAGATTTCAGTTTATTGTGTTCTAAACACAACAAATTCAAACTTAAAATTCTCAAAAAGGAAATTGAAGCACAGGAGGAATGAGCATCTGTCTCCAGTGATGGGAGCAGGCTTTGAGGTTGGGCAGGCTGACTCAGTGGCCTGCATTCTTTTTTTTTTTTTTATTAACATTTTATTTTTTTGGTCTGACTTTTTAATTAATTAATTTATTTTTGGCTGTGTTGGGTCTTCGTTTCTGTGCGAGGGCTTTCTCTAGTTGCGGCAAGCGGGGGCCACTCTTCATCGCGGTGCGCGGGCCTCTCACTATCGCGGCCTCTCTTGTTGCGGAGCACAGGCTCCAGACGTGCAGGCTCAGTAGTTGTGGCTCACAGGCCTAGTTGCTCCGCGGCATGTGGGATCTTCCCAGACCAGGGCTCGAACCCTTGTCCCCTGCATTGGCAGGCGGATTCTCAACCACTGTGCCACCAGGGAAGCCTGGCCTGCATTCTTTACTGAAATTAGAGAATATTGTTAGAATGAACTAATTTACAGTTTGTTATGAGAAATTTCTGGAACAGAATAAACGAACTCATACAATGACAGAATATAATGTTTATTTCAACAAATGGACCCCCCGCTTTGCCCATCTTTTAAGCTGGTTGCACGTTCCTCTCTTGTGTGTGCTGCAGTGCATGCATTTCTTATGGCTGCAGCACTGGTATGTCAATCGGTTTCTAACTGTCTTGTCTGAAAGACACGTTCATAGCTACAGTGGGTGAAGCAAAGCATCTGAGCAAAGTACTTCAAAATTTAGAACAGGTTCAAAGAAAAAGTCGTAAGAGTTGGTGACAGTTAGAGCGGCGAAGGTTGTAATTTGCAATAGAAATGCAGGCTCCCAGTACGGCTCTGGGTCCACTCTGATGGGAAAGAGTCACCAATGGCTCAAGTGTCCCAGGCCGCCCTTGACACACATTCAGGTTAACACAGAGCGGTTCAAAGCCACTGCCTCCTGAAGGTCACAGAGTTTGGAGTGGCAGCCTTCCTGGTAAGCAAGGCCAGGAAAGAATACACAGAGGTAACCTCTGAGGAGCTTGGTGGCCATCCTGGCATCTTGACGAAAACCAAGTCAACGACGTGTGTTCATTTATTTTTTTTTTTTGAAGGAAGTATTATATTTTTATTGAAATGTATCACTTAAAAATCCAAAAATGTTACCAAATAAGTATAAAACTTAAATGAAAATCTAGTTTTAGGTCTTCTTTTTTTTTAAATTTTTTGGCTGCGTTGGGTCTTTGTTGCTGCGCGCGGTCTTTCTCTAGTTGCGGCGAGCGGGGGCTACTCTTCGTTGCGGTGCGTGGGCTTCTCATTGCAGTGGCTTCTCTTGTTGCGGAGCACGGGCTCTAGGCGCACGGGCTCAGTAGTTGTGGCTCGCAGGCTCTAGAGCACAGGCTCAGTAGTTGTGGTGCACGGGCTTAGTTGCTCCACGGCATGTGGGATCTTCCCAGACCAGGGCTCGAACCTGTGTCCCCTGCATTGGCAGGCAGAGTCTCAACCACTGTGCCACCAGGGAAGCCCTACTTTTAGGTCTTGAACTAAAAAATAATGCTACCCAGTTTCACTGAGGTTACCTTTTTCTAGTAAATCACTTCTTTTTCAAAATACTTCTCACTTTATAACTTTCCTCTATTTAAAATTTGCTAAGTGGGATTGGGTTAATTAGCTTCATTCTTTGGGATGAATATGATGGATGCCGTATGAAGGTTGTCTTTATGATCCCTCTAAGGCTGTTAACTTTTTACGTGGCGTGCTGCTGGCTCTGTCCAAATCCTTTACAATTTAATTTATTTTTTGGTTGGAAAAAAAAATGGGATAAGAATCTAGACTCCTGGCTTACTGTAATCCATTGATACTGTATAGAAAGCAAATGTCTTCATTTAAAACAGCCTCGGACAACTGTCCTGCAGGAGCCCAGGCACCAGCCCTGTCCTGGAAACCACAGACAGCACACTAGCTGTGCTCACTTGCCCGTAAAGAGGCCAGCTATGAGTCTGCCTGCCCCACGTCTTTCGCAGCCCTTCCTTACCCAAGATGTGGCCTCCATTAGCGTGAGTGATGGGCTAGCTCACAGATGAGGGACCTGCAGTCAGAAGGCCAAAGGCAAAATGCTCTCTCCCATCAGCCCATTAGCACAGGGCAAGGGTCTGCTCGTCTCTGATGTCTTGGTCCCAGAGGGCGTGATGTTCGGACGAGCAGCTCTCCCCAGGCAGACGGTGTCACTAATACACCCTGATGGCCACAAGACACCTGAGACCCCGACTAGGAGGTCACCCCAGCATGACGCCACTCAGAGCTTAGGCCGAGGCCAGTGGAGACTAAAGGGCAGGGGAGTGTCATGGAGAGGGACAGAGCAGCAGTCAGGACACCCGAGTCTCAACCTTGCCCTGGGCTGCTGGCCTGGACATCTGCACAGGGAGTTCTGCCCTGTTACCGGATAAAGCAGGCTCTGTGGTGGGGAATCAGTGCCAGTAAAGAATCAGAGACCTGAAAGAATAGGGTGAGAACTGCTGGTCGCAACTCTGGGTCCAGAAAGGAGGGTCACCTGTGGGCATCCCACAGCTGTGGGTGGCAAGGCTTTAAAGTTCCATTCGGCAAGATGTTCACACTTTGTGGCTCTGGGGGTGCGGAGAGCACAGCTGCTCTGCTACAGCGGAGAAAGCTCCCCTCCTGGGTTCCACTGATTTTCCCCCGTGAGGTGCGACGAGCGCTCTGGAAAAAGGGCCACCACTGGCGTGAGAGTGAAGCCTGCAGTTGCCTCCCGGCGCTTATGGCTTTGCTGCCTGTGGATGTCCTGCAGCCTCATCTACCCCATCCTTGCCCCAAACATCTCGGTCACTTCTGGGCCATTCTTTCAGCCCTCCCGTGGTCTCTGAAACCTGCCCCAGCTATCTGTTCCGACCTCTTCTTGCTGGTGTGATGGAGTGATTTGAGGTGGGGAAGCGGGGAGACTGGGAAGTGGGCTGATGGACCTCCCAGCGTCCACATGGGGCTTGGACTCAGCGTGTCCCTCAGCACTGGGTCTCCCCACTGCCTCTCCGGGGGGAGCCTGCTTCTGTGATCATGTCTGATGTCAAGAACGGGTCACGCCTGATAACTGAAAGAAGGAAAACTGTAAATCCCCAAAAAGCTCATTAACAAAGAACACAGGCTTTGACTGTCAGCTACCGGGTCCTAAGCAAAGACGAAGCCTTGTTAAATCAAGTGCAGTATTTGGAGAGACGACCCACTTCAGTGCAGACACCTTACACTGCAGTTCCCCTGCTGGCCCAGGGTCAGCCCCACCGCAGGGCGAGCTCTCTCCCGGGACAGGTTTCCTCTTTACCTTGTCTGGCCTGAAAGGCTCAGCAGATTTCTCTGGGACAGTTCTGAGATGTGTAGTTCTCACTCTGACTGGTCGTGACTAAGCTGCAGACTCCTTTCCCTCCTTCGTTCTCTATTTCATGTGACAACAGAATCTTGTACTGTGTCTAGGTCAGTGGTGCTCAAACTTAATTGTGTGATCCCATTCCTGGGAACAGATCCAAAGGAAGCAAAATCTCTGTCTCAAAGAGATTTGGGGACCCTCATGTTCACTGCAGTGTTATTTACAATAGCCAAGACATGGAAGCAAACTAAGTGTCCATGAATGGGAGGAATGGGTAAAAAAGTTGTAGTATACGCACAACGGAATATTATTCAGCCATAACAGGGAGGAAATCCTGCCATTTGTGACAACATGGATGGACCTTGAGGGTATTATGCTAAGTGAAATAAGTCAGATGAAGAAAGACAAATATCTTATGATCTCACGTATATGTGGATTCTAAAAAAAACCAGAACTCATAGATACAGAGAATAGATTGATGGTTGCCAGAGGTGGAGGTTAGGGGGCGAGAATGTGGTGAGGAAAGTGTAAAAGTGGTCAGAAAGTAAAAACTTCCAGTTACAAGATGAGCAAGTCATGGGGGTGTAATGTACAGCATGGCGACTATAGTTAACAATACCCTATTATATATTTGAAAGTTGCTAAGGGTAGATCTTACAATTCTCATCACACACACACACAAGTGGTAGCTACGTGGGGTGACGGCTGTGTTAACTAAACTTATGGTGGCAATCGTTCTGCGATACATGTATATATCAAATCATTACCTTGTACACCTTAAACTTATATAATGTTATATGTTAATGACATCTCAATAAAGCTGGAAACTAAAAAAAACAAGACATGAAAAACCAATCAATCACCTGAAGGGCTTGTTAATGTAGAGTTCTGGGCACCGCCTCCCCTGCAAGGGTTTCTGATGTAGTAGGTCTGGGGTGAAGCCTGAGAATCTGCATTTCCAACAAATTCCCGGGTGAAGTTGATGCTGCTGGCCTGGTGCCCACACTTTGAGAATCACTGACCTGGATGCCGAATCCTGAAGACGTCAGTGCAGATTTGTCTTCGTTGGATTTCTCTCGGGAGCTGAAAACAAAGGCAAAATTTCCAGGGCAGGGGGTGTGTTTGGGAGATGATCCTAGGAATCCCTGGGAGCGGCTCGGGGATGAGAGAAAGTGAAGGGGGGAAGAGGAGGAAGGTTGCCTCAGGGACAGCCTGCCGCCATCTGGGGCAAAATCCCACTGGGGAGTCACAGGAGACGGTATAGATCAAGCTTCTGAGTTTTCCCAACAGGGGGCAGCCCGGGCCATGCTCCTGCCAGAAATTGGTTGACGGCTTTATTTGTCCCGAGCTTGTGGCCCAGGCAGTGCAGGCTCTGGCTCAGGGGACGGCCACCTGGAGGCCGCAAACTAGCACCTCCTGTGTGGGTCAGGGGTGCCTGGAACCGGGAGGCCCTGCTGGGGTGCTGACAGGCATGGCCACGCAGGCCTTCTAGGAAATGATATCCCACTTGGGGAAATAAATGATACACACAGGAATTTTTAATAATTCCAGACAGAGAACATTAGCATTTCAAAATCTATAGCCATGATAAAAAGTTTCCTGTGAGATCTCAGGACATAGGGTCGGGTTTTATTTTTGGTGGCCAAGCCCTTTAATTCTCTGGGAAAGAAAACCACCTCCCTTTGGCTCCAGACCCTTCCATTAGAGACTGGCCACCATGGAAACAGGACACCTGTTTCCAAAATTAGGACAGAAACCAGGGATCCCTCCCAACATGCGTCCCCAACCACGCATATCTCCACATCCATGGTCATCACCACCACCGATGTGCGTACACACACACACGCACACGTGCACACACAGACGTACATGCACGCACGCGGTTACTGGGCTACTTCCTCTTCTTCTCCAGCGCCAGTCTCTGTGGCTGATCAGATTCTCCCAGCCCTGCCCTCCTCACACCCAGGAAACTGGCCTTTGGATGCCCCAGCTTCCCCCTTTTCCCTGTCACCCTCCTTGATGCAAACCTGGTCTGAGGTTGGGTGGGGCTGGGGAGACCAGAGGCTGAGGTTAGGTTGAATTAAATCTTACGTTTCTGCAGCTTATGGGTTGCATGACCTCCAGACAAGTTCCTTGGCTTCTTAAACTTCAAATTTTTCATCATAAAGTGGGGAGAAGAATTGTTCCCTCTCTGGGGAGTTGCTGCAAGGGTTAAATGCCTTGGACTAAGTGATCACTAAATCTTAGCCCCTAATGTCGAGCCCAGTTTCCCAAAGCTGTTGTAAGGGTTAAGTAACACGAGGCCTAGGAAGTGATCAGCAATTCTCAGCTCACAGGAGGCACTTCAGAAACAGTAGGTGTCGTTAATGGTCATTACTCTCCAGAAGCGCGGAGTAGAGGGAGTCTCTGCCCACAGGTTGGGCTAAATTCACGTAAAAGGTGCCAGCCCTCTTGGAGCTTAACCAGGTCCCACAAGCCACGACTTGCTTCTGCCCGAGGCCCAGAGTACGTGGGCAGCTTTAGGTGGCCTCAGGGTGGGTGAGGAGGGCCCCTAGCAACCTCGCCACCGCCATTGTCCTGCCAGCAGACAGTAATTCCTTGTTCATAAGAAACACGCTTTTGCTTTATGAACGTGCATTAGAGCACGCCTTAAGGAACTCAATCAACATTTGGCTGTCTTTGAGGACCATGAAATTACTCACATTTTAATCTACTTGTTACGCTAAGAAAAGAGACTTCTAATTTAATAGGTTCCACAAAAGTAAGTAATTCAAAAACATGTTGTCAAACTCTTTGAAAGCAGATGAAGGCATGGAATGATGTGCTAGGAAAACCCTGCCAAGTCACAGTGTGGGGATTCAGGGTGTGAGGATGCCCAGCCAACCTCCCCTCCCCCATCCACCCCAGTAGGGCGGCTCTGTAATTGGACTGCCTTGTAAAGCAAAGGCTCCTCTGGGGGGTGTCAGGCTCCCGTCCCCTGAGTCATACAGGACCAGGTCCGCCTGCTCTTAGGCAAAACGCCAGCTGGACCAAAATATGCACAAATATCTATGTTCTAATCTCTTTCCCAACACCAAATTAGAGACTTCCTGTAACCACATCATAAAATCCAGAATGAGGAGATGTATTCTTCCTGTATCTCATCACGGGGCAGAAATGCGATCACCATGTGCTGAATGGCTGGAGCTCTCTGCTCTCAGAGAGGCATGCGGTGCCCGTGCATGCGACCAGGGAGAGCCGACGGAGGGGGTGGCAGAGGCGTTTAGGCTTCTCCGGCTCCTGGAAATGACTGCATTGATGGCCTGAGAGTTTGGTTAAGGTATTCATTGCCGAAGAGAATCTCGAGTCTATTTTTAAGGTATAATATACAAATATCAAGTGCACATACCTCAACGATATAGCTTGATGAGTTTTGTACCAATATGGGCAGCCGTCATCCAAATCAATATTTACGATACGTCTGTCACCTCAGAAAGTTCTCTCAGGGTCCTTTCTTGCCAATACCACCATTCCACCCTTGCAGCGAGTCACTATTCCGCCATGTACCACTGAAGTTCTTGAACTTTGGGATTATATAGTATATATTTTCTCATATACATGGCTTCCTTCATTTAAAATAACATGTCTCAGATTAACTCATGTTGTTGTATGGGACAGTAGTTCCTTCTTTTTTATAGCTGGGCAGTATTCCATCGTATGCATCAATCACAGTTTGTTCATCTATTCACCACTTGACAGACATTTGGTCTGTTTTTAATCTTGGGCTCTTATGAATAGATCTGATGTGAATATTCTTTTTTACAGTTTCTCATATTTTTAAACTTAATATAAATGCCATTGCACCATATTCTTTGCCATACATTACGTTTGGGAGATTGATTCACCTCGATATACAAACCTCACATTAATTCCTTCTTACCGCTGCATAGAATGGGTAGGTTTGGTTTTTTTTGAATTTTTGAATTTTTGAATTTTATTTTTTTATACAGCAGGTTCTTATTAGTTATCTATTTTATACATATTAGTGTATATATGTCAATCCCAATCTCCAAATTCATCCCCCACTCCCTGCCACTTTCCTCCCTTGGTGTCCATACGTTTGTTCTCTACATCTGTGTCCCTATTTGATGTGAATATTCTTGTACAAGTCTTTTTTGGGGGGGCATTCACACTCATGTCTCTTGAGTATATATGCAGGAGTGATCTTGCTGGGTCACACAGTAAGTGTCTGATTAACTTTTTCAATTTTCCTACATGGATACACCACTATACACCTCACCAGCGATGCATGGACGATTCCGGTTGCTCCAGGTCCTTGACAAGTCAAGTCCAGCTTTTTATTGACATATATACACTAATATGTATAAAATGGATAACTAATAAGAACCTGCTGTATAAATAAATAAATAAATAAAATTCAAAAAAAAAAAGTCAAGCTTTTTAAAAAGTCAATCAGTAATCAAGACAGTATGGTACTGGTGCAAAAACAGAAATATAGATCAATGGAACAGGATAGAAAGGCCAGAGATAAACCCACACACATATGGTCACCTTATCTTTGATAAAGGAGGCAAGAATATACAATGAAGAAAAGACAGCCTCTTCAATAAGTGGTGCTGGGAAAACTGGACAGCTACATGTAAAAGAATGAAATTAGAACACTCCCTAACACCATACACAAAAATAAACTCAAAATGGATTAAAGACCTAAATGTAACGCCAGACACTATCAAACTCTTAGAGGAAAACATAGGCAGAACACTCTGTGACATAAATCACAGCAAGATCCTTTTTGACCCATCTCCTAGAGAAATGGAAATAAAAACAAAAATAAACAAATGGGACCTAATGAAACTTAAAAGCTTTTGCACAGCAAAGGAAACCATAAACACGATGAAAAGACAACCCTCAGAATGGGAGAAAATATTTGCAAATGAAGCAACTGACAAAGGATTGATCTCCAAAATTTACAAGCAGCTCATGTAGCTCAATATCAAAAAAACAAACAACCCAATCCAAAAATGGGCAGAAGACCTAAATAGACATTTCTCCAAAGAAGATATACAGATTGCCAACAGACACATGAAAGAATGCTCAACATCATTAATCATTAGAGAAATGCAAATCAAAACTACAATGCGATATCATCTCACACCGGTCAGAATGGCCATCAAAAAATCTACAAACAATAAATGCTGGAGTGGGTGTGGAGAAAAGGGAACCCTCTTACCCTGTTGGTAGGAATGTAAATTGATACAGCCACTATGGAGAACAGTATGGAGGTTCCTTAAAAAACTAAAAATAGAACTACCATACGACCCAGCAATCCCACTACTGGGCATATACCCTGAGAAAACCATAATTCAAAAAGAGTCATGTCCCACAGTGTTCATTGCAGCACTATTTACAATAGCCAGGACGTGGAAGCAACCTAGGTGTCCATCGACAGATGAATGGATAAAGAAGATGTAGTACATATATACAATGGAATATTACTCAGCCATAAAAAGAAACGAAATTGAGTTATTTGTAGTGAGGTGAATGGACCTAGAGTCTGTCATACAGAGTGAAGTAAGTCAGAAAGAGAAAAACAAATACCGTATGCTAACACATATATATGGAATCTAAAAAAAAAAAAGGTCATAAAGAACCTAGGGCCAAGACCGGAATAAAGATGCAGACCTACTTGGGGCTTCCCTGGTGGCGCAGTGGTTGAGAGTCTGCCTGCCAGTGCAGGGGACACGGGTTCGAGTCCTTGTCTGGGAGGATCCCACATGCCGTGGAGCGGCTGGGCCCGTGAGCCACAATTACTGAGCCTGCGCGTCTGGAGCCTGTGCTCCGCAACAAGAGAGGCCGCGATAATGAGAGGACCGCGCACCGCGATGAAGAGTGACCCCCGCCTGCCACAACTAGAGAAAGCCCTCGCGCAGAAGCGAAGACCCGGCACAGCCATAAATAAATAAATAAATAAATAAATAAATAAATAAATAAATAAATAAATAAATAAATAAATAAACAAACAAACAAACCCAAAAGTTAAAAAAAAAAAAAAAAGATGCAGACCTGCTAGAGAATGGACTTGAGGACACGGGGAAGGTACAGGGTAGGCTGGGACAAAGTGAGAGAGTGGCATGGACATATATACACTACCAAATGTAAAATAGCTAGCTAGTGGGAAGCAACCGCATAGCACAGGGAGATCAGCTCAGTGCTTTGTGACCAGCTAGAAGGCTGGGATAGGGAGGGTGGGAGGGAGGGAGACACAAGAGGGAAGAGATATGGGGATATATGTATATGTATAACTGATTCACTTTGTTATAAAGCAGAAACTAACACACCATTGTAAAGCAATTATACTCCAATAAAAATGTTAAAAAATAAATAAATAAATAAATAAATAAAAATAAAAAAGACATTGGTGGCTTACAAAAGAAAAGCATCTCTTAAAAAAAAAAAGAAAGGAACACAGCCTGAAGAAACTTTCTTGGGTAACAGTGAAAGTGTTCTATTTCTCAGTTTGGATGGTGGTTACGTGGGTATATACAAATGTCAAAATTCATTGAAATGAACACTTAATATCTGTGTATTCTATTGTGTGTTAATTATGATGCAATAAAAATTACTACAGAAAAAAAAAAGTCAATCAAGGGCTTCTCTGGTGGCTCAGTCGTTAAGAATCTGCCTGTCTATGAAGGGGACACGAGTTCAATCCCTGGTCCGGGAAGATCCCACATGCCGCGGAGCAACTAAGCCCGTGCACCACAACTACTGAGCCTGAGCTCTAGAGCCTGTGAGCCATAACTACTGAGCCCACATGCCGCAACTACTGAGCCTGTGCGCCTAGAGCCCGTGCTCCGCAACAAGACACCGCAATGAGAAGCCCGCACACTGCAACGAAGAGTAGCCCCTGCTCGCCACAACTAGAGAAGGCCCACACGCAGCCATGAAGACCCAACACAGCCAAAAATAAATAAATTAAATAAATAAATTAAAATAAATGAATAAATAAATAAAAAGTGTTAAAAAAGAAAGTCAATCAACAGTCTGTTTCCTATGTTTACCCCATGTGCCTGCAGAAAATGCTTGGCAATAATGGAGCGTCTCTGACATGCCTATCAAATATTTTTATTTTAAATATCACAACAGCCCTATCAAGTAGGTATTTTAGTTTCCATTTACAGAGGAAGAAAGTTAAACAGTGGCTCACTAAGGCTACCAAGGCACCACACCAGGGTCCAGTCTGTACTCCCAGCTCTGGGGGTGTAGCTGAGGAAGAGGCAGCAGGACCCTCAAAGCGCCTGTACCTTCCCCCTAAACTTGCTGTTCCGGGGCGGAGGCTGCAGCGTGAGGACTCAGGTGAAGCCACCGATTTAGAACCTGCTTATAAAGTGGTTTGGTCTCACTTCTCTCTGGAGTCAGATATCAAATGAGGTAACCTGTCTCCAAGGCCTGCAAGAGAAACGCTTACATCATTTACATTGCGTATTTCTTTTTAACCTGTGTGAACACAGATTTCAGTTCCTAATATCACACTGAAACTGGTTTTGCCACTGTGGGAGATAACTTTAAAAAAAAGTGAGATGACTTTGTGTAAAAATGCCTGGAGAATTCCCAGCCTGGCAATTCTGCAACCATGGTTTTCCCCATTGCCGATAAGAGCCAGGCTGAGGGCTGTGGGCAGGTGGGTGAGGAAGGTTAATGTTTTTCTAAATCAAGAGCTCTAGTCTAGGGGCTTCCCTGGTGGCACAGTGGTTAAGAATCCGCATGCCAATGCAGGGGACATGGGTTTGAGCCCTGGTCCGGGAAGATCCCACCTGCCGCGGAGCAACTAAGCCCGTGTGCCACAATTACTGAGCCTGCGCTCTAGAGCCCGTGAGCCACAACTACTGATCCCACATGCCACAACTACTGAAGCCCATGCACCTAGAGCCCATGCTCTGCAACAAGAGAAGCCACCGCAATGAGAAGCCCGCACACCTCAATGAAGAGTAGCCCCTGCTCGCTGCAACTAGAGAAAGCCCGTGTGCAGCAACGAAAACCCAACACAGCCAAAAATAAATAAATAAAAATAAATTTAAAAAAAAAAAAGAAAGAAAAAAAAGAGCTCTAGTCCAGATGGGTTAGTAGAGATCGCTTCCTGAAAATGGTGTGTTAGGGTTCTCCAGAGAAACAGAACTAACAGGAGAGAGACATGGGAATTATTACAAGGAGTTGGCTCATGAGATGATACAGGCTGATAATCTACCATCTGTTGAGTTGGCGCCCGGGAAAGCCAATGCTGGAGTTCAAGCCTGCATCTGAAGGCCTGAGGACGAGGGGAGCGATGGTGTGAATCCCTCTCCAAGGGCAGGAGAAGACCGATGTCCCAGCTCATGCAGGCAGGCAGAGAAGGGACCGATTCTCTCTTCCTCCATCTTTCGTTTATTTCAGGGATAGGATGTTGCCCACCCACACTGGGGAGGGCAATCTGTCCTCCAGAATCCACCAGTTCAAATGCTAATCTCATCCAGAAACAGCCTCACAGACACACCGAGAAATAATGTTTAACCAGATACCTGGGCATCCCTTTAACGATCACAAATAGAATCTTTGGCAGCTATGACCTGAGCAGGCAGCGTTACCATTCTGGGACAAATACGAAGATTATTTGGGTTTGATTGATAAAATATATGATACCATTCGTTTTTATGTTGGGGTGGGGGAGGAGAAGATCTGATTTTCTTCGACCACTAGGAACCAGGCTCTTACACACAGCCCTTCATTTAATCTTTACCCTGGCCCTGGACAGGAGGGATTTTTATCTTCATTTTTTTCAGATGACAAAGTCGAGGCTCAGAGAGGTTAAGTGACTTTCCCATGGTCACACAGCAGGAACAGAGCAGCAATTTCACTTAGATCTGCCTCAGTTCAAAGCCAGAACTCAGTCTATTATATTATGCTGTCTCTCCAAAACAGACATTTTTGTAACACATTTAGATAAATTAATATTACTTGCTTAAAAAAATCACAAGTGTTTTTTGTTGTTGTTGTTGTTTTGTTTTGTTTTCTGTTTTTTTATTTAAATTTTTTTAACATCTTTATTGGAGTATAATTGCTTTACAATGGTGTGTTAGTTTCTACTTTATAACAAAGTGAATCAAGCCAGAATTTCCCCTAGTGTACAGTATGAATCAATGTTGTAAAAAATTATACTTAATACTCTCTGGACAACATTCATTATTTTTATGAGGTATTCTTATCTACAGAAGAACACAAGTTTATGGACTCAAGAACCTGGAAAACAGTATTAGTTTAATTAGAAAATAAATCAAACAGCTGTTCACTAAGATTCTAAACGAAAAGCAGAAACTCCAATGGTCTGGCCTCCAACCCATCAAGACCCTCAATCAACAAGACCCCCTTCATCCCCTCAACAGCAAATTACACAAAGAAAATGGAAAGACTTATTTTTAAATCTCAGCTCCTAGAATGTATCAGGATTTGCCCACATCCAGCTTCTATACTTTCCAAACCTACATGAATCAGCTTATCATCGGCGTTCAGGAAGGATGGCCAAGCCTTACTGCCAAACTTTCCATCTCCCAAGGAAGATTTTGCGGTGTTGTTCACTCTTCCGTGCTTACAAAGACAGGAGAATGGAGTAGCTTGTTTGAGAAAGGTTTTCAATCACAAGGATCGAAACGGAAAGGATTTCTTACTTTCAGTTTCGTAGGACATGAAATTAATCAAACGACCCCACTGACCAAACATTTCTCTTAATCAAGGTTTTGCTGTGCTCCCCTACTTGCTGTGTGTGTGTGTGTGTGTGTGTGTGTGTTTTAAATCAAATACATCATTCTGGTGACACCGACAAATACAGAAGAAAAGGCTGATGTGGTGCTCCAAGGACAATGGTGCTTCAAGGACAAAGGACAACCCTGCCTGAAAAAGTTTCAGTGTTACGCCCCCTACCGGAATCTTACTCGCCCTCCCCACCATGTTGTGATGGTTACGAAATTCCTGAGCCCACCTGGGCGATGCCCACCTGGGCAACGGGACCTGTCCCAAATAAGGAAAGGCATCTGCCCTGTCCCACTCCCACCCTATAGAAGGAAGGTATATGTGCCTCGACCAATCAGTAAACGAAATTTTCACCTCGGACCGTTCCTTTGTTTTCTGGCTATAAAAACTGATCAATAGCACATGTTCAGGCTTGACTCTCCCAGACTACTAGGAAGTCGGCCTGCTGTTCTGACAGCGACCCTTCCCTCTAATAAATTCTATCTTCTTTACATTCTGCCTTATGTCTGGAAATCCTTTTCCAACCTGCGTTCGGGCCACGATAGCTGAGACGGATGGTGAACTGAGCGGACCTGGGCACAGGTGCCAATGGCTCTGCAGATCAGCGCGGAGGAGAAGGTGACGAGAAGCCAAATGCAGCAACAAGTAGCCTCTCAGAATTATTTACCTGGCATGTGCAATAATTTTTTTAAGCTGGGGAAACACGCGTCCTCACATTTCTTTGTGGAAAGCCATCAGAACCGCTTTCTTTGTCACTGAGGAGGGTGCAGAACAGGGCTGCTCATTCCCACCAGCGACAGTTCATCTTCAGGTGAGCCCAAATCGGATACTTTTCTCCTCAGAGATTGGCTTTGTGGTTTCCGAGATGGCCCTTTGTTTTATAATCTGAAGCAGTATAAATTAGGTATGCCCTTCAGATAACACTGCTCTCAGATTTCCTCCTGTTTGTTCTTTTGAGCTCTGTGACCTTGAGCAAGTTACTAAGCCTCTCATCAAACTACCCCATCCAGCTACCCTTCAACTTCCTCCTCTGCAGAATGGAGATGTTACTACCCACCTGGTGAACGTTCTGCGAGCACAGGTGAGAGGTGTAATGAGTGGGTATCACAGTGGGTTGGTACCCAGTGAGCCCTCGGGGAGTCGTGGTCACCACTGTCATTGCTGTGATTACCCTGATCTCACTTCCTCCTCTCACTCCCCCTTCAGAGCCATCCTGCCCACTGGCCCTGCTTTCATCTTCCTCAAGCGCGGCTCTGCTCACCTCCCCACTGAGGTCAAAGCGTGCATTGGCTCCCCGCTGCATAGTCTTTGCCTAGATTCCTGTCTGTATTAGCATCTGTTTTAGGTGCCACGTGCCATCTGCCCATGGGACCTTGCTCACAGGCTCACTGACCTGCATCTAAGGCCTCCCAAAGTGGGGCCTCAACAGCTTTTTTTAATCCACGCTGAACTGTGGATTAAAAATGTGAACTACTCTAATCTTCATCCATTTCTTGTATTTTTCAAGCAATTTCAAGGAACCAGAGGATTTTCTCCTTTCATTTATTCACTCATTGAATGAGTGTTTACTCTGCAGCAGACATTATTCTAGGTGTTGAAGATACAGAAATGACAAGACAGATAATGTTTGGTTCTCATGGAGCTTACAAGAAATGTGCAATAAGATAAGCAAGATTGTTTTCATTTGTGATGAGTGTTATGGAGAACAGTACTGTGGCAATAGGCTAGCAAGTGCCTGGGCGGGGTTGGCTGGGTTGGTTGGGGAAGGCTGAATGATGACCAAATGAAGAGGAGACAGCCTTTATAAAGGTCAAGGGGAAGAGCATTCCAGAGAGATGGTGGCGATCTCAGGGGACACAAAGGAAAGCTGGGGCAAGTAAAGCTTACTGGTGAGAGAAACAGCAAGGAAGATTGTAGGGACAGGTCATTTAGAAGACTGTAGGACAAAAAAGCCTTTCGAAGGTTTAACTCTTTGCTGTTCTGTGCAAGGCCTCTGTCTTCAGTGTCGGCACGACCAGATCATATCACTTTCAAGGTCCAATTCAAATGCACTTTCTCCGTGAGACCTCCCCCCATCTTTAGCTCTCCTCTCTCCCATTTCTTGTTAAAAGCCAGTTTTTTCGCAACATGGATGGACCTAGAGATGATCATACTAAGTGAAGTAAGTCAGACAGAGATAGACAAGTACCATATCATATCACTTATATGTGGAATCTAAAATATGATACAAATGGACTTATTTATGAAACAGAAACAGACTCACAGACATAGAAACAAAATTATGGTTACCAAAGAGGAAAGGGGGTGAGGGATAAATTAGGAGTTTGAGATTAGCAGATATAAAATAGATAAACAACAAGGTCCTATATATAGCACAGGGAACTGTAATCAATATCTTATAATAACCTATAATGAAAAAGAATATGAAAAAGAAGATATATATGTATAACTGAATCACTTTGCTGTACACCAGAATCTAACACAACATTATAAATCAACTATGCATCAATTTATAAAAATAGTAAATAAAAAAAACTTTTAAAGACGTTTTTGCCACCTCTAAACTCACAGGGTAATTTATCGATCCCAGGGGTTTGCATCTTTTTGCCTGGAGAAATATTTCCCTAGTGGCTTGAATGATTTCAGTTCTATGAAACAAAATGTGTGTGATCAAAAGATGTCCAAACCTTAGGCATTTCTTTAGGGATAGTAGTAAAAGCAGTGATGCCATCTGCCTATAACTTTACTCTCAAGCCATAGAGGACCAGCTTCAGAAAATCAGACAAAAATGTTTCTAGAAAATGGTACAAGCTATTCAATGTCTTTGGTACAAAGGGCTGGAAAAAGAAAACTACTTGGTCTGGACAGTTCTTTTTAAAAAATGTTTTAGCCAGACCTTTCTCCAAAGGCCTTTCTCCTTTTGCATATTTCTGAGTACTCAGCTGAGTAACAAAGCTTAGTAAGGAAATAACAGCTGTATGTTTTTCAGTTGCTCTTTCTAATGATTTTTCTTTATGGTGTCTGAGTTAGGGTTCTTTAACACACACACACACACACACAAAATAAAACAAAACAAAGAGAAGCCAGTAAAATGAAATCATCCTTGGCATTTCTGGGCCTGACTATAAGATTGTTTCATTTTTCTTATATAGTTCACTAGCTTTCTAATCTTAATTAACGACTGTAGAAAGCTTCAGAATTTGTCCTTTAGTTTTTCTGGCCACATTGTGCTGAGGGCTTGATTCTTCTACTCAAGCCCACAGTTGCTATTATTTATTAATATTCATCGAACATCAGCAATGCACTTAGATGCCACTGGGAGACCAGCATTAGCTGTGATCACTCTCCAGTGAATTCAGCCTCTGAACGATACAGGACTCAAAGCAAAAAAGGAGCCTATTTCCAGAAAGCAAGGATGACATCATGCATGATGTCAATATCATAAGACCCACCAATAGCAGGGCTTGGGAGGACACAGGGTGCCAGGCTGGCCCTGCTATTGGTGGGTCTTATGATATTTCCAGGTAAGCAATTTGGTTTTGCTTAGTTTCCATGGGAAGTAGTGGGGAGAAGGAAAGCTGGGTGGCATGTGAATCACTGGGGGCACATTTCTTAGGCTGCAGAAAGAATGTTCTCCAAGCTTGCTGGGAAATAAGTCTTGAATCTATGAATTTAGTTTATTGTATCTTGACAGTAGATGTGCTTGGAATGAATGAGCACATGCAAAGGGGAAAGGATAAGGGCGTGAGGGCCCACACTGTGGCAGCTCACAGAACAGGGCAGGGTGCTGGGAACCAGAAGAGGAGCTCTCAAAGCCAGGGTTACAGTTTGTAGAGATATTAGATAATAGCAAAAAGCCTGGAAGGGGAAGTTTTGTTTCTTAAAAAGTACGTTTTTATTGAATTATAATTTTCAGTGAAATTCCCAGATCTTAAGTGCACACGTTCAATGAGCTTTGACAAATGCACACACACATGTAATGCACATTCCTATCAAGATATAGAACCCTCCCTCCTCCCTAGAAAGTTCCCCTGTGTCCCCAACTAGTCAATCCCAACTCGCCACCCCCTTACCCACCTCAAAAGACGCCACCATTCTGATTTCTGTCTCCATAACTGAGTTTTGCTCACTCTTGCATTTCACATAAATGCAATCACCTAGTACATATTCTCTGATGTCTGCCTTCTTTCACTTGGCATGTTTTTGAGTGCCACCTGAGTCATTAGAGGTATCGTTCCTTTGTAGTCTGAGTATTATTCCATTGGATTGCACTTTGAAAATCTGTTTTCCTTTTGATGGTCATTTTTTCCCCAGTTTTGACTACTGTCAGTAAAGCAGCTGTGAGCATTCTTGTAGAAGTCTTTTTCTTTTTCTTTTTCTTTTTTTTTAGGATATCTGATTTTATCAATATTTCTCTTGGACCATCCCTGGGAGCACAGTTGCTAGGTATAATATAGTTACATGTTTAGTGTTATAAGAAACTGCCAAAGGGTTTCCCAAACTGCTTGTATTATTTTAAACCCCTGCCAGCGATGTATAAGAATTCTAGCTGCTCTACATCTCACTAGCTTTGATATTGTTGGTCTTTTACATTTTCATTCCCCTGATGACTGATGATGTTGAATACTTCTTCAAGTGCTTTTGGCCATTTCTATGTCCGAGGATTTTTTGTTGTTGTTGCCATTTTTTAATTGTTGTTTTTGCTTTTTACTATTATGTTGTGAGAGTTCTTTATGTATTCTGTATACAAGTCCTTTGTTAGATTTATCTAATAGGAATATTTTCTGATAGTTTATGGCTTGCCTATTCATTGTCTTCATGATTCTTTCTCGTTGAGTAGAAGTTTTTAGTTTTGACGAAATCCAATTTATCACTTTTTTTGGTAGTTAACATTTTTGGGGTCCTGTCTAAGAAATATTTACTTACTTCAAGGTTACAACAATTCTCTTCAATGTTTTCTTCTAAAGATTTGTAGATTTAGCTTTTACGTCTAATTAATTTGGGGGTATGAAGATTACAATCGTGAAGCAAGGGTTAAGGTTTGTGTTTTCCCCCATATTGATTTCCAGTTGTTCTGACACCACTTTTGTGGAAAGACTTTCCTTTCCCCATTGGATTTCTTTGGAGCCTGGTAAGGCCAGCATCTGTTAGGAAGAAGTCATTGGTGACCTCAAAAAAATGGGGGAGTCTGGAGGGATGCCAAGAAAAAGAGAAGAAAGAGCCTTAACTAGACAGGAGAGAGTTTTAAGAGAAATCGATTAAAGCCAGATTATAGAGTACAGGAAGCAGATACTATGGAGAGGGTAGATATAAATCACACATCTAAGGAACTTGGCTATGAAGAGAAAGGTAAAAATAAGACCGAAATTCAAACAATCATGTTCAGGTCAAGCAATCAGAAGGATATTTATTATCAACAACGGGTTAGGGAAATAATAATGTTAACTTGGGAATTTAAAGGGCTCTGGGTGGAAAATGACTCAGATGACCTCCTTTTTTATAGAGACCTGGCCTCTTGCGTAGAAAGTTCTCTGGCATTACAGTGAAGCCAGAAAAGCTTACTGGAAAATACACAGTTAGTATGTAAATACCTATTCAGTATACAAGACTTTCTTGGCAGAAGTAAGGTATGGATAAGTGAGTGGTCTGAGTGAAACAGCTGGTCCACCCAGCAAGCTGTGAGCAGAGCACCCAGGGGCTGCTGTGTCTGAGCCCTTGTGAAGAGGGACAGCTACAACCACCTGCTTTTCTACGTGAAAGTCTTCCTTAAACATTCACGTGGATGAGGAGCATTGTGCAGCTATGTTCTTCAAATCCTTAGCTATGTGCTGTATCCCACATGGGACACTTTAAGGACCTATTACAATTTGTTCCCCAAAGCAGCTACTAGCAAGAATGAAAGGAAAGAATAATAGCATTTCCTGATTATTAACTGTATGCCAGGCAGGACTGCTAGATACTGTTGCACAGTCTGTGCACTATACAACTGCATAACCCCAGGGGGCACTATTCCCAACCTAGCTTGGTGTTGTGCAGTACAATGACCTTGGTATCACATGCTGCTCTGTGCTCTTTGTAAAAACAAGTTCACCAAGTCCTTGCAGTCACCCTGTGAGATGGGCATCACTGTGTCCGTTCTGCAGTTGAAAAAACTGAGGCTCAGAGAGGCAAAGCCGCTTGCCCAAGGTCATTCAGCTGGTAAGTAGCAGAGCTATAATTTGTAGATCTCTTGGCTCCAAAACAACATCTCTGTGGCCTTAAAATGTTGGGACTGACAATGGTCATCTTTAGAAGGCAGGTTAGTACACTATTTGGGATGGAACCAGTGGCCTTCAGGAAGGGTATGGAATAAAAAAGAACATTGGGCTGGAAGAGAGAGACGGGATGGAGGGGTAGGAACTAGCAGTGTGGCTAGCGGGTGATGGTGAGAAATCCGGGTTTGGCAGAGGCTGGAGGCAGATGGTCCGGCCACCCAGGCACACCCACCCACGTGGGAGAGAAAAGAGCCAGCTACAAGGTACCCAAACTGGTCCAGCCATGATTGGCTTGGGAAAAAGCCCAGGTGAGTTGATCCACTGAATCAGGGGACCCAAAGGGGAGGGCGGCTAAAGGGGGCTGGCCCATTGCTCCAAACCTGGAGCAGAAATACCCAGTTCTTGTTGGGATTCTACTGTGTCCTCTCCGAGAGGAAACCTGGCTCAAAAACAAAAATAACGGCTTACAATTTAGAGATCAAATTCTGATTCCCGCACTTGCTGGCTGTGAGACTTCAGGCAAGTGATTGAGTCTCAGTTTCTCACCTGTAAAATGGGATGACAGTATCAACCTGGGAAATCGTTCTGAGGATTACGTGAGATGATGTAACTTGGGGGCGTGGTCAGCAGTTGGTAAACGTCAGTCACTCCGTGGTTCAGGGCGTGTTTGATGAGACCTGATCGTGGTGACAACAGTCCACTTATGGAATCTTCTAAGCTCCTGGCTTGCCAGCTGCTGCATTGGCCCCCGTCCTTCAGGTCCAGCCCTGGGAGCTCAGACGCTGCTAAGTCCACAGTGGGCTATTTATGCTCCTCTTGACATTTTACTTTATCTGTTCCCACTCGACCTCTCTTTCCAGGACACCGTGCACATCAAGAAGCATACTTCTGTGGCCCAGTGACAAGCAGAGTTGTGTCATCTCAACTCCTGGTCTGAGCACTTCCAACTGTGAGCTCCTGCAAGGGGCAGTTGGGTCTCCTTTATTTTTGCATCTTCAGACTTGGACCCTCGAAGCCCCTTCCCCCCCCACCCCACCATAAACGTTGACTGGACGAGTGGCCAGTTAGTGTACCCACGTGCCCAGGCCCTGCATTTCAGGTCTGGTGTGAACCTGGGGCTGATGAGTTTCCACGGAGTCGGGGGAGGAGGCACTGCCGACGGAGGGCTCCAATGGGACGGAGAGCTGGATTTAGCTATCTGCTTCCGAACCAGACCCTTGTTGCAAGCCATCCCTGGTGGGTGCTCTCTGCATGCATCAAAACCATAAACTGGATAAGCAGATGCCTGGCGGTAACAGGCTGCCCGATTTCAGATGGCAGCAGAGCCCGGTGGGCACCTGGATCCCCCTTGCACATGAGCGGCTCTGTCAGGCACGGACATAAACCTTCCCTTTTCCTGGGCAGTAAAAGAACAGAGCTTCTGAAAACGGTGGAAAAACAAATCAAGCATGGCTGCACTACCGCGGACCCTCTCTCTCTCCTCATAAAACAAAACGAGACCGGCTCTCCTATTCCATCTGAATTAGTCACTGGTCAGTGCCAAGGTGACTGGTTAAACACTTGAGGGAAGAGATCAGATCCACAAGGTTAAACAGTAAAACTTGGAGGATAGCCTCTCATCAGAGATGAGGTAGGAAATGAAGAGTGTTTTCAGATTTCCAGTAAATGGGATGCTAAAATATTCAGCCATTTGGATATTGCCATGTTATCAATCCAATTAAGCTTGCTTCATGCTACAAACTGTGTTTGGTGATACCGATGTGGTACAAAGTGACATGAAATGCCCCATTGCTGAGGATGATCCTGGATAAGAGAGAAAATACAGCTCTCGTAGTCCTGAGTTTTGAAAAGAAGTGAATTTCAATTCTCAAGTTATGAAGGCAGAGATAACCTATGACGTGGTTGCAAACAAAGATGATTTTCATTTTATCAGCAACATAAATTTGTCAAAATCATCAGCATGTAGGACTCCGTATCCTGGATGATTAACAGTGATAATGGGAAATGAGTTTTAGTATTCTGCGGTTGAAATGACCCTGTTAGTAATGAAATAAAATTGGTGCACTAAAATGTTTTCTTTTTTTTTTTAATTTTTAATTATTTATTTATGGCTGTGTTGGGTCTTCGTTTCCGTGTGAGGGCTCTCTCCAGCTGCGGCAAGTGGGGGCCACTCCCCATCACGGTGCGCGGGCCTCTGGCCATCGCGGCCTCTCCTGCTGCGGAGCACAGGCTCCAGACGCGCAGGCTCAGCAACTGTGGCTCACGGGCTTAGTTGCTCCGCAGCATGCGGGATCCTCCCAGACCAGGGCTCGAACCCGTGTCCCCCGCACCGGCAGGCAGACTCTCAACCACTGCGCCACCAGGGAAGCCCTAAAATGTTTTCTTGAAGAGAGGTTATCTATTGAATAATGTCCACTGAATCTTATTACATTTTTTTTTTCAATTGCTTTGTAAATAGAGAAACAGATGTTTCTTTTACAGGAACTCTGCTTTCTCACAATTACTTTTTTTTTTTTTTGCTAACGATAAGAAGTATAAAGTACAAGTCAAGTGTGTTACTTGTCCTACTTCTGCTGTGTTTGAACATTTCCAGAAGTTGATTTTATAAATATTTTACTATCAAAAAAAGACATGCAGGAGGGAAACTACCAAAATATCCAGGTAACTGTTAGGTCTTTGGTTTTGTTTCAATTTAATTTATCTATCTCTTCTTCTATTTATCTATGTTTATGTGTAATAGGAACATTTCTCACACCTCACTGCATTGGTGACTCTTCTATAAATATGACTGTGGCTGAAATTATTATTAATATATATACCTTCAAGGTTCTACGTGAAAAACTCATTAAATTTTTGGCAAGATAGCACAGAATCCAGAAAAAAATTTTGATTTGGTATTTCTGTTTCAAATAAATGCAATTTATACAACAGTTCATCAGCAATCCTCAACCAAAAGCAAGGTGAAAACTTTGAAAAATATTTCCTAAAGTCTATGGAATTTATGGGACTTCCCTGGTGGGGTGGTAGTTAAAAATCTGCCTGCCAATGCAGGGGACATGGGTTTGAGCTCTGGTCCAGGAAGATCCCACATGCCGCAGAGCAACTAAGCCCATGAGCCACAACTACTGAGCCTGTGTTCTAGAGCCCATGAGCCACAACTACTGAAGCTCATGCGCCACAACTACTGAAGCCCATGCGCCTAGAGCCTGTGCTCCGCAACAAGAGAAGCCACGGCAATGAGAAGCCCACGCACCACAACAAAGAGTGGCCCCTGCTCGCCGCAACTAGAGGAAGCCTGCGGGTAGCAACGAAGACCCAACTCAGCCAAAAATAAAAAATTAAATAATAAAATAAAAATTAAAAAAAATAAAGTCCATGGAATTTAGGTGTCTGCTTTGAAGGAAAAAAGGAAGTAGTTCCCATTTAAATGGTTTCCAAAGTCACTAGAAAATAAAAACCTATTATATTTGTGTTACTTATTTCAGGCTCAGGAAGGAAATGACAGAGTTCAACCTTTTTCTCATAAAATATTATCCTGTAACTTATAAACCTGACTATTACTACTTATGGAAAATGAGATATTTTCCTGACATGGTTTATAATTTAAGTATATGTGAGAGTCAAAATGATTTGATATCCTGAGATAAATCATTACAGCTCTGGCTTTAGTAATAAAAGGAATTTATTGAATTAGGTGGTGGCTTGTGCCCATGAGTCCAGCTTTGAACAACAGAAATGCCAGGGTGCATTTACAGTGGGAGAAAGAGCCGGAGGAAGGAAATACTTCTCTCCATGTACAATCAGTGATGAAGATCCAGAGGATGCCCAGGGGATGAAGTGAGGGGGACCAGACGGAGGCTGGGCACGGTCGTGATGACATCTCCTCACTCACCTGTTCATCCCAATTAAGGCCATCAACACCTGTGCCTTGTGGGGTGTGGTGTCTGTGGGTTCTACACCCTCTTCTCATCCGTGTCCTCTCTTTCCTGTTCACCTGGGAGACCCTAGAGCCAAGAACCCTTATGTTGTATTTTTTAAAATTTTATTGAAGTATTTGATCTACAGTGTTGTGTTAATTTCTTCTGTATAGCAAAATGACTCAGTTACACATACATATATTTATCATATTCTTTTCCATTATGGTTTATCACAGGATATTGAATATAGTTCCCTGTGCTGTACAGTAAGACCTTGTTGTTTATCCATTCTATGTATACTAGTTTGCATCTGCTAATCCCAAACTCCCAATCCTTCCCTCCTCTACCCACTCTCCCCCTTGGCAACCACAAGTCTGTTCTCTATGTCTGTGAGTCTGCTTCTGTTTCATAGATAAGTTCATTTGTGTCATATTTCAGATTCCACATATAAGTGATATCATATGGTATTTACCTTTCTCTTTCTTACTTACTTCACTTAGTATGGTAATCTCTAGGGCCATCCATGTGGCTACAAATGGCATTATTTCATTCTTTTTTATGGCTGAGTAATATTCCATTGTATATATGTACCACATCTTCTTTATCCATTCATCTGTCGGTGGGCATTTAGGTTGTTTTCATGTCCTGTAGAGCCAAGAACCTTAACTGTGAAAGCCTGACACATTACAATATTCCAGAATAAATATGTATATGTCCTGAGGACTTCGCTAATCATGATGGGACATATAGTAAAAGAGAGATTCCTACCAATAGAAGCTCACAAGCCAGTCAGAGAAAGAATGCAGACAAAATAAATCGGTAACACAAGGTGGGATGTGGTAAATCCCTGAAAGATAAAGACCTGAATTATTACAGGAATGAAGAAAAAGAATGCAGAGAGGAGCAGGAGAACGTAGAAATTATCCAATAGATGGGGATCAGATGTCTGATAGAAATCTTTTTTACGTGCAATATAATGACACCATCAATTGGGGGTGGGAGTTAACTGCTTAGACTACAGATTCTAAGTGGTTTTTTTCCTCCTTGTATCTCTATTCTGCCAGTCATTCAATACCTGGCCAAAGCAGCACTCTGTAAAAATCAGGGAGGCTGAATACCTGAATGGGGACGGAACCGCTGACAGTGGGTGAGGGGTCAGACTCCCCGGGGACTGGAGGGAGGAGGTGGGCACCGGGCAGGACGGTTTCTAAGCAGAGGAAATGACTGCGGTGTTAAGAGAGCTGCAGAATGCTGCTGGACAGGAGGGCTGGGGGAGGGGAGGGAGGGGTGGAGAGGAGCTTAGGAACTCAGGACAGACGTTGGAGGATCCTGACCCCCTTTGTCACCCGGTTCAATTACACTCCCCCGTCGGGACTGGCTGTGACCTGTCACCCCCTCCTCGGAGCTCCTCTGACCCCCAGGGCTAGGCTGGGCGCCCCTCAGCACCCCGGCTCCCCTCCCCCTGCACCCATCCCGGGCCCAGGCACGCTTTATTCACTGGCTCGTCCCGTCCCCCTCCTGGTGAGACCGTACGCCTCTGTGGGCAGGGACAGGGATGGTCTTCACCTTCCAAGTCTCAGCACCAACCAGTAGCTGTTGAGTGAACGAATGAACACCAGCGGTGGGTCCCACGGACATTTCTGAAAGAGGGAGAGGGTGTGATGGGAGGAGTACTTCCGGGAGGTTTAGCGGAGGCAGGAGACAGGGCTTCAGGTATAACCTTGAACCTTGAAAATAACCTTGAACGTGACGTCCGTGGGGCAACTCACGGCAAGACCTAGGGCTGAGCTGATGTGGACTTAGGGCTGATGAGGGTTGGGGATGATGAGAAGAGTGGGGCTGGTCACATTGGAAGAACCAACAGAACTCGGTGTCTGAGAGCAAGCAAAAATAGGCCAGTGGATAAGGCCCAGGCAGACAGTCTGACTTCAGCAGTGAGGGAGACAGAAGAGCAAAAAAGCAAGCTGAGAGGAGCCGGGTATCCAGGGAAAGGAGCTGGCGGAGGAGAGGGCGCAAGGCGGGAGAGAGAGAGCAGCGTGGTCCGAAGGAGTCTGATAGAACGCACCGCCCATTTGCAGGTGCATCGGGAGGGATGGGCGGTCCAGGTGGGAGGGATAGGAACAAGGGCAGGGACCAGGTGTCCTGGGGGTCCTGCAGCAGAGCCTGCAGCGTGAGAGAGCAGGAGTTCTCCAGCCCCGTCCTGCGTCACCAGATTCCTGCCCAACCTGAAAGGATGCTGTCTTCCCAGTCGATAGAAAATGGAAGACTCATAATGGTCTTTGCATCATAACAGGGAACAATAAATAACTGTAATTCCCAAGAGCTTGTTTCTCTTAACGGAACATACACCAGCATTTCTAAGCCTATATCGTTGGATTGCTTTGAGTTCTGCTGGAAAATGGTGTGGAGTGGACCTATGGGGTTTATTTTTAGTTCTTGCAGGGATGAATGACCATCCCCTGTGGTTTAACGGTTATTTGAGTATCACTTTTGGTAGTAACCTGCAAAATCAATCTGTGGTTAGCACAGCTTAGCTGTTCAAAAGTGATCATTTTAAATTCTATTTCAGGAGAGGGGAGGCAATGGGCTGGCACGTGGGAAGGGACGCTTGCCCCAATGTCCAAGGTGTGGAGGTCTCAGCCGTGCTGGGCCTCAGGGGTCAGCTGGATCTGGACTCTGGGAGGGGCAGGCATCCTCTGCCCCTGTGTTTATCCATCTGTGAAATGGGACACTGCTTGTCCTGTACTCCCCTTACAAAGAAAGCACAATGATGTATAGATCCTAAAAGAGGGTTCTTTCTGCCCAGTCCCTAAAAAGAAGGGCATGGGACTACATGAACTGACTTAGAAAAATGTTCAGGATAACTAGGGGTAAAAAAAAAAGTATATACATATACTGTCTATAATATATATACACATACGTTATGATAAATTTTATAAAGTAATGGTAATTATTATGTAGATATTCATATATGCATAAAAACTCAAGGAAATCCACATAAAATAATAACTGTGATTATTTCTGGGGTGCATGATTACAGGGGACATTTGCTTTTACCTCATATTTTTTACCATTTGTATTTTTACAAGCTTGCATTTCTTTCATAATCAGAAAAAAATTTTGATGCAAGTATAAATAGATCAATGAAGAAGGTTCTTGGCCTGTGGAAGCCCATTTTGGTCCAGTGATCAATGGATACTCTTAACCACAGGCTTCCTCGTCTCTGGAAAAACTCTGACACAGCTAGGGTTGCAAGACCTCAAATAGCCTTTCCCCCAGACAATTTACTTTTAATGTTCCCACTTCTTATCCTGGGGCTCTAATGCCAACTGGCTGTCAGAGTCGCGTTGATGTCATTTCACGCCAGATGCCCACACACAAGGGGAGTTTGTCAAAGTTTTAAAGCCCACTATGATTTTCTCTGATGGAAAAATGCCTCCTCCCCAGGACTAAGCAAGTATTTAGAAAAACACATTTCCTTGCCTAAAAATGGCTGGAGAGCAAGTTTCTTTCTTTTTTTTTTTTTTAATGCCAAGAGATTTAAAAATTAAGATTTGGCAAGATTTGTGTTTCTCCAAACAGGAGTTAAGAATCAGGGCAGTGGCAGGCACGTGTTAGGATGCCCTAGGACCCGGTTCTGAAGGGCACTGCAGGACTCGTTGGAGCCGACTCAAGCTCTGCATTATGCCTTGTCTGGGTCTGTTGTGAGTTGGGGTACAATTATGATGAGTAGGGTGGAATTAGCGCAGCTTTGTTTGTCAATTATTGCTGACTAAAGTGAATTCTGGTGTGTGGTAACTAGGCTGTAACTTTTAAGATACTTGGGAGGACGATAAAAACACATTCATAATACTCCCTGGGCGTATGGAGGGTGTGCTGTGAAGGAGTGACAGGAAACTCACTTTCAGAACTCCGCCTAGTTTACTATATTAAAGTATCTGAATCTAGCTACTCACCTTGAGTCGTAGTATTCAGAATTCCTGCATCTCTCTTTCCATTCTGGTCACTTTGACTCACAGAGAAACGCTGCATCTTACGATGTTCATGTCTTTCTTAGACTCCGAAAGTTTGATGCGGATTTGATAGTTGAACGACATCTTCTTGGAAGTCTAGAGAACCTTTATAAAGCACTAGTAAAAAGTTGGTGATCGCCACAAGAACCCCTGAGAGAAAAGCTTCATTTCATACTAGGTTTAGTGTGAATTATTTATAGAACACAACCTTTTTTTTTTAAATCAGTCATCAATTTTATACACATCATTGTATACATGTCAATCCCAATCTCCCAATTCAGCACACCACCATCCCCACCCCACCGCAATTTTCCCCCCTTGGTGTCCATACGTTTGTTACAGAACACAACTTTTTAAAAAAGTAGATGGATGCATCTCTCCTTCCCCCAATTCCAAACAAAGAACACTGTCAAAGCATCACATCTTCTAGCAACAGAGCCACCAACAAACCTGCTGTCTCAGTCCAGACTAAGAGGGCTGCTTGATGCAAAGGTGATTTGCAGCATCAGATGGGCACGAGAAAGGATGTCATTGGGTCGCGGAGACTGAGGCTCGAAACTGAGGGATTTGTTAACAGACCGTCACACGGTCTGTTATTATCCAGCCGGGAACGGAACTCTCTACTTCTCAGCCAGACCTCCTTCCGCTGCGCCAAACTGCCTGCTTACCAGGGGCGTGACTCGCTACCCCTCTTGGGGAACACTGGCATTTTCAGCAAGGCCTCCAGATGCTGACTGTGGGAATTTCAGACATCGAGGAGGGGCTGCACAGGGAGATTTCTGGGCTCACAGACCTACTGGCGCTCTTCCAAATCCCTGCCCTGGGTGATTATTGTGCTGTGTTGCTTCCCCTTGGAAAACCATGGCTCGCTTTTCAGCAAGGCTGGACTTGAATGAGACATCATGTACTTGGGCCTCCAGAGTTGGAGGATGTACACTCAGTTTTCTTTGATTAATTGGTAGGAAGGTCCAGTACTGTGTATGTGGCCTTTATGCTATTTCAAGGATACCTTTTCACATCATCAACATTTACTCAAGGCAGTGATGTATTGGAGTTGATTCCTGCCTGATCACCAGAGCCTAACTGTGTATCTCACTTCAACTCCAGTTCAGTGACTTCACACGGGTATCTTGAAATCGCACGTGGAGAGAACACTTACATCACGCAAAAAATAAAAGTGAAAATCAGGGATTTTTTTTTTCCTTAGAGAGCCTATTTACTAGCACACGATTTGCCCCAAGTATGCATTTTTCTCCTAGAGCAAGAAACTTTATTCATTTGGTAAACCATTACCAAGTTGTGCTTGATACGTAGTAAGCATACAATGGATGTTCCTAAAGGAAGGAATGAATGAATTGAATGAATGAATGGGCCTCTTCTGGATATATACAGTATTCCATGCTGGTTTTTGAGACTCACCTGGGTGTGAAACTATGCTAATTTTGGATTCTCCAACCCTTTTTGTTTTATCTTGTATTCATCTTGGTCTCTCTAATACCAGTTCAGGATGTGGGGGGCTTTCCTACAGATGTCTTTCCAGTGTCCCTTTTTCAGGTAAGTGAAAAAATCAAACATTCCCTCTACTAAAATGAGGAAGCATGATTTAATTGTCACAAAAGGTAATTTTGACTTTTATGGTACAATATGAAGGAAAACATTTTTATGTATTACAGGTTATTTTTATTTTTAAAAGCAGAAGCAAATTCCAAGTGGAAGAGCTAAACTATTTGGCATAGTCTCATTAATATGCTGCCTCTCTGATTACTAGCTCCAGAAATTATAAAGAATCGGTTTTAAAACTGATGTTCAAATTCAATATGATTGTGCTTTGCATCTTGTTCCAGTAGGGTCTCTTGCTGGTTTGCTTGTCAGGAGCCAAGAAAAGCAGCAATCTTTGCTTTGGAAAATCCTGTGAATATTTATATAATGTCTCTAAGTTGCAGGGAATTTAAGAAGCTCAAAAGAATTTTGCAAAGTTTTTAAAGCAGGGAGTCACTGTATTGCCATGACTAGGAATACATTGTGTCAAACTTGAAATTGTGTGAGTGCTTTCCCTTATTCTCTTGGACCTGGCCTTTTGAATATTTCTGAAGTAATTTGACGTGGTGGTTTCTACTTCCTCCAAGTATTCCATTCAAGATTATCTGCACTAGTTTGCTAAACTTCCACCAATAAATGCTGAGAGTTTTGGTTTTGGCTTTTCATAAATACTTGTCAAAATCAGGCAAAAAAAAAAAAAAACCCCAAAAAACAATTATAGACCATACATCACCGCTCATGTAACTTAGCCTCAAAATTCTGTTGTTCTTGGTTGAGTCTTACAAACAGAATATTGCTTGAAGGAAGCTGGAGACGAAAGTTTTTATACTATATTATCCCATTTATATAAAGTTCAAAAACAGACAAAATTAATCCCTGGTGTTAGAAGTCCACAAAGTGGTTGCCCTTTCGGGGACAGGGACAGAAGTGACAGGGGAAGCTTTGTGGAGTTCAGGTAATGCTCTGCTCCTTGCTCTGTTTTCTGGTTATACAGGTGTGTTCACTTTGTAAAAATATATCAAACTACAAACTCACGATTTGGGCACATTTCTGTATGTAACTTACATTTCAATACAGACTTTACCTTTTTTTTTAAAAAAACTGGCTGATTCTCTTTAAAAAAAAAGACAAAACTGATTCTCTTTGAGATTCTGAAGCGTTTCAAAGAGTGATTCTAAGTGAACAAGATTGGCTTCTAAGAGGATGTGGCTGCAATGAGCCAGTGACTGAAAGGGGAACAGAATCCTTACATAGAAAGACTTGGTTGTACCATACGGACTCTGCCACCTGACTCTATGAAAGAAAAACTTGCACTGCATGGGGTTCAGCAATTTTTCTCAAGGGACAATTTCATGCTCCCCCACCCGAGGGGTTGTTTGTGATTAAGAACCCAACATTGTCTTTCTGCTCTTTAAAATATGATTGGAAAATAAGAAAGACATTTGGGGGGTCATATAGATAGGTCTGTGACAATATCAGAGGTTCCCGTTCTGGCGTCTTTTCACCCCATCCTAAAATCCACTCCGGAACGCTGAGCTAACTAGAAGTGGCCGGCTAGCATTTAGTCAATAAATAGCTTGGCTCAGCTGAAGGTTAATGCAATGCCAGATCAATAAGAACTCTGAAAATTATTTCTTCATTTCCTTCTATGGCCAGTAGACATCCACGAAGGACAGAATGTCAGCCTTCAGTCAAGGAGGCCTGGAACGTTTCATTATTCTGAATCGAGACGTTGAGAGGGAGCAAATGTAAACAGTTCCAAGCTCCTTATGGATGGGATGTCAGATTTTCATTTTCAAATGGAATAGGCTAGGAGAAGATTTGGCAAAAAAGGCCCAGTTCTCTCAACCAAAGTTGTTGTTGTTGTTTTTTTTTTCCTGGATGGGGACTTAGAAATGAGAACCACGCTGTCATTTAGAGCTATTAGCTGAAACTGCAGCTTTTAGGAAATGATAGGTGGTTATCTTTCATAATCTTACATACTCAAGGAAAAATGAAATGATTATTGAAAGATAGGAGGAAACGTTTTGGAGGAAAGATATTAACAGTTTGGTCCGTGTGACCTTCTAATAATTCATATGGACGGCTCGTCGGTTTCAAGTTTATGGCTATATCAGACTGAAATGAAACTCCTTTCAGTACCTTGTGACCTTACAGCCCCACTGTTCACCGTGACCTGGCTGCAAGGGCTTCGAGCCTCGGGAAAGCAACAGCGCAGGTACTAAATGGGGAATAATATACTTCCTAAAACTAATAGCCCCGCCAGCCAGTTAGGAAGTCCACGTGGACGTATGATGGCTGTCTCGACTTTTGAGAAGTGAGGGGAGCGTAAAATTATAGAGTCATCGCGGATTTCTTTCTTTTTGCGATTAACCTCAGGCTGATCACTGAAGCCGATGTCTGTGCCCTCATGGTCCGAGGGTTCCTTTTCTGAATGTCAGGTGTGGAAAGACATCTACACCTCAGGAGCAGTTCATGCTCCGCTTATTTTCCTGGAAACTCCTGGCTCCTGCGTGCCCCACAACATTTCCTGAGGGGGAAGCAATCTGGGACCAGAGAGTGGTTGGCTTTTCTTCTTTTATTTTAGGAAAATAAAAGACTACAGCATGTCTCTATCTCAAGACAAAAGTAAATTCAATTACAAGGTCATCCATCCAGGAAAACTGAAAGGACAGGTGTATCATTTCATCCATTTCCCAAGTGTGCTTGTTTGGTTCTTTCTCCCCCAGAGCTTTTTGTTCTCTCATTCTCTCTGTACAATCCTGATGGAACATTGGCTCGCTGGGAATGAATTCTCGGCATTTCCCATTTGTTTGTTTTTCCCAAATTACTCAAGAGAGTGGAATGGTATGTTCCAGCACAGGGATGGCCTTCTGTGGTGATGGGTGAGTTTTCAGAAATGTGCAGTCACATGAACAACTGACTCCACAATCTCGTCAGACCGTCAAAGAGCTCCGTGGAAGCCAGGCCTCCCACGTGAGGGCTGAGCCTCCAAATTTCACTGCTGCTTGTTTGTCTTCCATGGTTTTCCCAGCTCGCTTCCTCTGACCCCCTGCACTTGGGACAGATTTCAATTATAGCAAAGATTGCGTTCCTGTGCACAGGCTTTTTCTTTGCCCCAACCAAGCTCTCTCACACTTCTTCTAGCTATAATACCATAATAGTATTCATATAACATATACATATATATATATACATACATACCACAGCTTCTTTATCCATTCTTCTGTCAATGGACACTTCGGCTATTTCCATGTCTTGACTATTGTAAATAATACTGCTATGAACATTGGAGTGCATGTATCTTTTCGAATTAGTGTTTTTGGTTTTTTGTGGTATATACCCAGGAGTGGAATTGCTGGGTCATAGGGTAGTTCTATGTTTAGTTTTTTGAGAAACCTCCATACTGTTTTCCACAGTGGCCGCGACAGTTTACATTCCCACCAACAGTGTACGAGGGTTCCCTTTCTCCACATTCTCACCAACATTTGTTATTTGTGTTCTTTTTGATGATAGCCATTCTGACAGGTGTGAGGTGATATCTCATTGTGATTTTGATTTGAATTTCTCTGATGATAAGTCATGTTGAGCATATTTTCATGTGCCTGTTGGCCATCCCCATGTCCTCTGGACAGATCTCGATTACAGCAAAGACTGTGTTCCCGTGCAGAGGCCTTTCTCTGTGCCCTAATCACGCTCTCTCACACATCCCCCAGCTAGTTCTTTGTTAAGTCCAGTTCTCCACTTAAATATCACGTCCTTTTGAAGCCTGTCTTGGCCTCTCTCTGTGAAACTGAAGTCATGGATCCTGTTACCTTGGGAAACTCTCCCTTGGTTTTTCCTTCACAGTGCTAACTCTTTACATGCCTTTTTACTTAATTGATTTTGTCTATTTCCCGACCTAGAATGCAAGGACCATGAATTCTCAGACTAGGCCTCTTTGTCCACTGCCCTATCCAGGGCCTGGCGTGGTGCCCACTACATGGCAGACACTTGGCAGATATTTGCAGACCTTTAATTTTCCTCTATCACCTACATGAAGGCTGTAATTCCCGGACAAACCAAATCCGTCAGAACACTCTACCAGGAACAGTTAGAAGCTGGCCAACAATCACGTGACAGACTTCAGCTGCTCTTTTCAAAGACAACTTTTTGGATGAGTAAATTCAACTTTATAATTTTTCGAAGTGATTGGATATGGACTTTAACCAAAGGTACCAAAACTTCCTTCAGATTTTATCTTCCAGGTAGGACTAACTCTGCTACAAATGCTCGATTCATTCTACTGCTGATTAAAATTGGGTTTTACAGAAATAGACGCATAGACATAGAAAACAAATTTATGGTTACCAAAGGGGAAGTGGGGGGGGGGGCGGGTATTAGGAGTTTGGGATGAACATATACACACTACTATATATAAAATAGACAACCAACAAGGACCTACCGTATAGCACAGGGAACTACACTCAAAATTTTGTAATAACCTATAAGGGAAAAGAATCTGAAAAAGAATCTGAATATTCAGAATATAACTGAATCACTGTGCCGTACCCCTGAAACTAACACAGCATTGTAAATCAACTATACTTCCATAAAAAATAAATTACATTGGGTTTTAAATTCATGAAATAATAATTGTTTCTGATAAATCAAGTAAAAGTAATGAATTTATATAACTTATGTCCCTCTGGTAACAGGCCTGGCCAGACAAGAGTAAGACAATCATTTGTCTCTTCTGTACCAAATTTCCACCTTTCCTTTCTCAGTGGCTCCCCTCCTCTTTCCACTTCCCTCTGGTGCTCAGACCAGTTCTTGTGTTCTTCCTCTCTTTTTAAAAAAAAATTATTTATTTATTTATTTATGGCTGTGTTGGGTCTTCGTTTCTGTGAGAGGGCTTTCTCTAGTTGCGGCGAGCGGGGGCCACTCTTCATCGCGGTGCGCGGGCCTCTCACTATCGCGGCCTCTCTTGTTGCGGAGCACAGGCTCCAGACGCGCAGGCTCAGTAGTTGTGGCTCACGGGCCCAGTTGCTCCGCGGCATGTGGGATCTTCCCGGACCAGGGCTCGAACCCGTGTTCCCTGCATTGGCAGGCAGATTCTCAACCACTGTGCCACCAGGGAAGCCCTCTTCCTCTCTTAATATAAAAATTAGTCTTTGAATCCTTTACTCACTCCAAAGAATACATAACCTCTTTAAAAATCATTGTCCCATCTCAGGATGTTTAGAATATTAGAATCAAAGTGACATAATGGATTACATACGCGACCTCCTCGTTTTTTTGTCCTGATTTGCATTTTCACATACGAATATGATGCTATCACTCCCTCATACAATGTCTTCCCCTTCGAGAATCCTCTGCCCGGCAGAGCAGGGTCTTGGGCCCTGGCTCCCTGCTGTGCTGTGTGCTCGGGACCCTTTACCAGGTTGTGCTGAGCTCACACTTGCTTCTCTGTTGGGTGTGGACATCATGCTGGGTGCCTTGCTGCTCCCCGGCTCACTCCTTTGTGTTAATCGCCTGAGTACTCGTCTGTCATTCCCTGGGACAATGGACAGATTCTCATCTTGCCACCTGCACCCCCAGCCCAGCTCAGGCAGGGCCTGGCGCAGGGTAAGATCAAAATCAACACAGTGAATGAAGGAAGCTAAAGACAGGGAGGGCTAAGGGTGGAATTTCAGGGCTCAACCAGAAGAAAAATGTAATTATTTGGGGGCTGAGATGTTGAAACCCCCAAAACTTGTACCTCCTGGCAGCTGCGTACTTTGCCTGTGCTCTCGGTGTACCCATGTTGTCTGGACCATTCTTTTTGAGGATACATGTCACACACACTTGGAGGGCATTGGCTAGGGTTCCTCCATTAGTCAATCAATAAGTGTACTTTTTATTTTCTGCTGTACATCCCACTAAGTAATATTTAGAGGCTCAGGCTGTCTCTCTCCCCTGCCCCCCAGAGACTGCCCCTGAAGTCAGTACTTTATTCACGCCGTGCTTCCTCGGCTGAACGAATCTGCCCCGTCTAGCCGGGGATGCCTCTCTGCCCCCCTAGCCTGACTTAGGGTTGGGAGCGAAGCTGAGAGTAGTTTACCTCTGCTGTCTGGAATGTCTCCCCCGCCTCAATTGTTGTGCCTCCAGATGCTTTTCCCTTTTGGATTTGAGCAAGGAGACAACCTGGAAGAATAAGCAGAGGGTGAATGTTTGCAATTTGGTGCCACTTGCAGTCCAATGATGAGGAAGTAGCATGGAGGTCAGGGGACCTGGTGGCCACTGAGCCCTGCTGCCTCCTGTGATCTTGAGCACAGCATCTAAGCTCTCTGTGGCAGGAGGATGAGGCCGGCGTTCTTACAAGTCATGCAGGAGGCGGCACAGTCCATGCGAGTGGCCTGGTTCATGGTCAGTCCTCTGTCATTATTCACTTCCATCCCTTAAAGGGGACACCTGGGTGTTGGAAGCCTTGAGTTCCCGGATTGGACAAACATTTTCCAGATTCCAGGATACAGTTAGCACTGGACCACACTTATTTGTTCTAAGTTTTCCCTTTTTCCCTCCCTTAACTGAGATATCAATAGCCTTACACAACTTAACCCTCTACTCACAAAACCTCAGAAACCTCCTGAAAAACCTGTACCAGGACTGCCCCTACCTGCTGAGAGTTTGCAGTTTCTTCAGGGTACCTTTCCAGAAGCTAGCTAAACTACCATGCGTCAAGTTTCGAACTGTATGCTCTTCAGGCAAGAAGGTGGGCCTTTCATCTGCTTTTGTTGTTCTTCACCAGAGATTCGTCCACTGTAAGGCAGCTTAGACATTTGTGACACTTTATGAGCGATGAACAATGACTCGAACTTTGCCAGAGATAGCAACCTGCTGAGTCCAGCTTGGGTAGAGCTCTGACTGTGTGTGTGTGTGTGTGTGTGTGTGAGAGTGTGGGTGTGGGTGGAACCCTTGACAACAGCTCAACAGCTCTAGGGACACAGCTACATACTTACAGTTGTGAAAAATTCATCTTGTCTCCTCCAGGTTCCCATAGAAAAGGTCACCAGGCTCTCAGAAACACGATTTGCCTTTGTGGAACTTGCGGTTTCCATCACGGTTTTCCTGCAATCCTGTCTTTCCAGGAGTGAGTTTTCTTGCTGACAATGCTCCCCCCCTCCCCCCCTCCCCCACTCCTCAGAAAACTCAGCAAGCTTTTTTCTGCCTGTTCTTTGAGGCTTCATTTCTGGGGAGGCCGCACCCCTGTTCCCCCCGGGCCTCCAGGAGCAGAGGGGGAACAGGACACCGGTTTGTGGAGTCACCCTGGGCAGCCCCTGACCCCCTCATCGCGTTACCCCTCACAACAGTGCTGTGGAAAAGGTACTTTGTTTTGTGCCTTGAAGGCCCAGGGAGCACAGAGCTGGCTGGGGTTACAGGACGGGCTGGGGCAGAACCCGGCCATTGTTGACCCGGAGTCCCTCTTCTGAGCCACTCCCTGAGATTTGTGGTTCTGGAGTGAGAGGTAGGGCAGGATGAGGAGTCAAGTTGTAAGGAAACTCAGAGGACACGCAACCTTCCTTCACTGATGAGGAAATGAAAGACCAGCTTGGTGACTTCTGCAAAGATGCACATTTCTGAGGGCAGAGCTAGGACGACAGCATGAGTCCCACTGCCCAGTCCAGGGCTTACAGCAGGTAAGACCCCACGAGCCCACCCTCCACCTCTGTAGATTGGCTGCTGGTGGAGACCTGTGACATGAGGCTACTGCCCTTGTCTGTGCTGTTGATCACCGTCACGGCCACTCTAGGGCCCACACTCTTCCTGGTCAGCAGAGGACAGGCCCTAGGATGGCAACAAACGTGGAACAGGATGCCTCCCCCTGATGTTTTCATCCTGAGCTGAAAGCTCTGCACCACATCGTGAAGTCCACTTTACGGAACATTTGTTTTCTTGTGCTTATAGGAATTGTTTTCTTTCCAAAGAAAACGAGGCTTGTGTGTTCACTGTGGGGTACAGATTTCATTTGTGGAAAAAAATCATAGTAATAATGACCGCAATAATATTGAGGTGAATTTTTCTAGCTTATCAAGGATGGGGAAGGACGAGGAAGGTCATTGTCTCTGATCAGCTGAGAGGAGAGCTCCATCTATGATGGACAGAACCCAGCTTTTCCCTGTTTCCACTTCAAGCTGCTATGTTTTCAGGAAAGAAAAAAACATGCAAGAGTCTCCATGCAGATGGCTAAGACTCCTTCCATCACATCGGTTGCCAGTGGGCTCTACGTGACAACAAGGGCTTCTAGGTGGGGCTGAAGGAAGACAATGACACCCCCAAATAGGCCTCCCTCTCCTGCTGGTGCCCCCATATTTAGAGCTGGTACTCACTGGGCACCAGATTGAAGGGGATCTGTTTGTTCCTTATGTTTTATATTAAAACATCTATTTAGTTACATTATAATATTTTAAGACCCGAAGGGGAAATCTATAAATGATGGTTCTTCTTTTATCCACCCATGTCTGCCTCCTTACCCTCCCAGCCTCCCCGAAAAATTCCAGAGGGGATGTGGACCACTGTTGACACAATAGACGTGGAATCAGGCTGGGGATTCTGTGAATAGGTTCACAGAGCTGATTGGGGCTGCTTTGAGCAACAACGTCAACGACCATAACCATGTCTCAAGTCCCTATCATGTGCTGTACAATTGCTAGGAAATGTGTGCATCACACATTTCATATCTACTTAAATAATACATGTATTATAGAATTGTTCCTCCTCTTCTGCAAATTCTGTTCAAGTGAAACAATCCTTTTCCAGCATTTTAGCTATTTCTTCTGGCATTTTTCTCCATTTCTCTAAATATTCTACTTATATTGCAATTCATTGACTTTTTAGATTTATTTATAATACACTGATTTTTTTTTTTACTGTGAATGGTAAGGGTTTAGCTCCCTCCCTGCCCCCTGGACTACATACACATTTCCCTTCACCCATCTTCTCCTGGTAGTTAGATCACAGTTTCTGGTTAAATAAATATGCACTGCTTATATTATTTATATGGACATAATATTATATATAGTGGAGCAACATAGCATGATTTTACTTCTTTCTTTTACAAATTTTTTTCACCTCTGGAGTTAATATGGCTGTGATTTTGTTTGTTTGTTTATTTTTCTATGGACCTATCACCAATTCATCTCTAACACCATAGTAAATGTCTTCTCAGTATGTTACAATGTACCAGAAAACATATGCTTCCTTTTTTTCCCCCCTTAATTTGATGATACTCTTTGTGAAGTCCACCATTCTGCTACATGCTGGATTGGACATTCCTACCCTGATGCACAAATACCATCCTGGGACTTCTCTTACGGTCCTCCCTGACCTTTTCTCCTGTAGTAAAACTACTATCTTCATCTTCTTTTTTCTTTGCTTCCCCTACTCCCTGCCTTATGTTACTATTGTTGAAAGAGATTAGTGGCTAAGTAAGAAAAGGCTCCTGGGAGGTAAACTTTTGAGACCTTGACTATCTGAAAATATTTTCATTCTACGCCTATGTTTGATTGATAATTTGAGTATGGAATTCTAGATTGGAGGTACCTTTCTCTTAGAATTTTGAAGGCATTGATCCTTCTAATAACTCTGAGCATATTAATGATAATTTATTTGAAGTTTTCTTCTGATCACTACATTATCTCTATTTCTTCCAAGTTTCTTTGCATTTTTATTTGCTTATTTCTTTTTCTTTCATGTTAGTAGATTTCCTCAAGCATCTGAAAATTCTTAGCTGTCTGTATTTATTTAAAAGGGAGGCATTAAAATGCTGGGTGGAGGTTCTTTTGTGTAGATGAGAATTGTCAGCCAGTAGAATTAGCAGTAAGGATCATGTCATTTTGTTGGAGGACCCCTGAATCAGTGTCTGTAGGTGTTTTTTCATTGGCTGAATTTACCTGAAAGGAGTCCTGCTGTCCCCTTCCTTGTGGCACGAACCTGGCCACCAGGATTCTGGTAGCAACAGAGGGGGGCAATACCAAGCAGGACTCTGTGGGGTTCCTGCTGTGTTCACTCTTTGCCTGGCAAAGAATAAAGCTACTCTTTCTCTTTCCTCCAAAACTCTGTCTCTGTATTTCTGTTCGGCATCGGTGCACAGAGAGACAATATTGTGGCATCAGGGGAAGGGTTAGGGGAGTGTCACATCCTCATAAGTAAACTTTCACTAATTCTTCCTAGTTTTGGCATGGGGCTGTACCCCAAGCTTGGCTCTGCCTTGTGTTCCAAGCCCAAAACATCTCTGGTTCAAGCTCTTCAGAGAGGAAATCTCTATATTTCAGCCAAGGGCATGGTTGGGGCAGTAGCCTAGCTGGATGGACCAGGGAGGAAATCTGGAGGTTTGATGTTTTTTATTTTAAACCTTCCCCACACCTTTGTCTTCAGAGGTTCTAGGTACCTACAAGTTTTTAAGCATTTTTGCAGGCCAGTGTAATGAGTCAGCTTGCTCACTATTGATTTCTTCTCTGCCAGCTGAGTTCCATAAAATTTCCAACTTTCAAAAAAATTTTAACCACTCTTCTCTGCTGTCACCTTTGTTCTTATAAGTTTATCACCTCTCTCATTCAAAAATTTTAAAAAAATATTTACTGTAATTATAATAGAATTTTAGGAAGAAGTGGCCTTAATGTATATTTCATTGTGCCATGTTTAACTGGACTTACCCTCACTTGACTCAAAGAGATTAAGAATATGTGTAAGGCCCTACAGCTCAGTATGTGGCATGGCGGGAATTTCAACCCTCTAGGAAGGAAAGAAAAGGAAGATAAAGGAAATCAGGACTGAGACTGTGCATGGTGTCTAGTTAGAGAATGATGGGTAATGGAGTGATGGGTTGGTCACAGAAGGTGTTGCTGTGAAATCGAGGTGAGGGGGCAGCTACATGTAGTGTCCTTGGACAGTGATTCCGCCTGACTTCTCCCTTCTTCCTTTCATCTGTTTCTCTGTCCCTCTTTTCTTTCTCTTCCACATCCTTCCCTCCGTGAATGTGTGTGGAGAGACTCCCATGTGTTAGGATTGAGGTTAACACACCGTGGTTCATAAGACAGAGTTATGCTGCCTGTCTTCAGTGGGCTCACAATCTAATGGGATTAAACAACATTTACAGGACAGCGCACTCAGAGCACAGTGGAGGGATGGACACGGAGCCTAATTTTGAGTGACAAAACAGTTGGCTTTTCTGACTACTGCCAGAGTTCCTTGTCCTTGGACCCATTTGTCCTTCGTGTCAATATCATCTTTTTCATGACAATCATCATTGTTAGCATCATAACTATTTATAGAAAGTCTACTATTTGCCTGGTACCACGGTAGACACTCTATGTAGCTTAATTTAATTCTCACATAATTTAACAAGATAGTTATTATCAACTTGAGAAAACTGATGTTTAGAAATTATATAAATCTTCCAAAGTCACCAATCAGGAAGGCTTTCGGGTCTGCCCTTTTCCTCTGACTTTTTAGATGTGCCTCCCTAGTACCCAATGAAGGTCATTATCATTGTGCTTAGCCATCACAAATTTAAACATTTTAAAATGTATGTATATTTCTAGACTGTGTGCTCCCGGGAACCATTCCATTTTTAACTGTGTGTGCCTAATGCCTAACTCAGAATCTGGCACAGGACTAGAACTCATTAAATAAATAATTGCTTACACAAGGCAAAGCCAGAATTCGAACCCAGATTTTTCAAATTGCAAAGCTCATGCCTTTCCATTGTGTGACATTGTCCTCCAACTTCTCTCCTCAGTACTCCCTCTCCTCCTTATAAGTGAAGGTTCCCCTTTCTCTCATTCTTACCTTCTGCCCCATAAATGCTGAGCCCCAGCTGACAGTCATCTTCTTGTCTCTCCGGGAAGGCTTGTGATTAAACCAAAAAGCACAGACACATCTTTTTCAAAACCAAATAAATGCCTTTTGGAAAAAGCCCTCACTGCCTTCAAGTGCAGTCATAGCATACGTGTAAGCATCGAAACAAACTTTTTGTTATAAATATTTACTACATTATGGATAGAGACCTAGGATTCCATCTGTTCTAAGGGATTTTCATCTTAGTAGAATCTTTTGAAACCAGATTCACAAATCATTGTAACTATTGGCCATGCATGGAAATATCTTGCTTAAACAGAACGCTGTGTTCAAATGGCATCTGTTCTGAACCTTTAGTTTGTCTACACAGAGCTGCAGAAGGCAACGCAGATAAGTGATGGTGTGGACCTGACTCATCAACAGTCAATCAAGAGATTGCCTTTCCTGAAAAATCCCCGCCAGTTCACAGGAGCTTGAAACTCAGGTGAAAACAGCAGATGGAACAGGTGCTGGTATGAAGACACTGTTGCCTCCTCCAGTTCTTTGCCAGGTCCTTTTTCTTTGCCAGGTTTTTAAATGCTTGCTTTTGGAGGCAGAATCACAGAGGAACAGACCTGGAGTCTGGGGACACAGAGGGCTGGGTTAGATCTGGCTGTGCATTTGGAAACTGGGACATTGGCAAGTGTGAAGCACCTGAATCCTAAATCTAGATTTCCTCATCTGTAAAATAAGACAGTGTTGCAAAGACTGAATAAAGAACTCATGTAAAACATTAGTGCCCTTTGGGGCAGATCGTGGTTGGGCAAAGACTCTTCATTCCCCTTAAAAGGAGATAAAGAATCACACACGGTGATTCCACAAGCCACCCCCAGATATCCTGATTCAGTGTGAGGCCTGGGCTGAATGTCTCGAAAGTGTCCCCGGGAAATCGAAGCAGAAGACCACGGCCTTCAGTGAGGTGTGGAGCCAGTTTTCTCAGTTGAGACACATTTTTTGGCTCCCAATCTGGGATTAAGTGGATCATCAAGCTTGTAACAGGGAAGAGCAAATCTAACTCCAAATTGGATCTGTTCCGTGCACTTTAACCTTTGTATTCCATTGCTTTTGCTGCAAGTTAAGAATGCTGCCTGTAGCCTGAAATATACAAGATAGCCCATTCTCAAGGCTCTGACCTTTAAAGGTACAACACTTTTTCATTCCTCTCCAGATAAAAAGTTGCAGAACAGAGAATAACATTTGTCTTGTTAGAGGTTTACAGGAACATCATGACCTGACCTACGTGGACAGATGCAAGAACAGAGGATTCTGACACCAACGGTTTTTCAACAACAAACCACACCCCCTTCCTTTTTAGTATAAAAGGGGCCTGACTTCTAACTTGGGTAAATGCTCTTTGGGACATGAGTCCACCATTCTCAGTCTGCTGGCTTACCTAATAAAGTTGCTATTCCTTTGCCCCAGCAACTCGTCTCTTGATTTATTGGCCTGTCGTGCAGTGAGAGGACCAAGCTTGGACTCGATAACAAGTTCAGGATGCAGTGAGGATGTAATTTGCTCCCCATTCTTCCGTCAATAGATGAAAAACATGGAGACAATGTACAACACTGTACAAAAATCAGTTGCTGAAGGTTATGAAGAGGCTAAAAGAATCCAAATAATAAAACTCTTCCTATAACGCAATGACCTTTCCATGATGCTTTTGTCCCGTTCTTCCTCAGTTCCATAGAAAGGAATAAAAAATATAGTGTCCACCACTCTAGGTGCCCGGGCTATAATTTTTACAATGAAATATCATGAACTGTGTCATAGTATAGAGGCCTTTAATTATAGTCATTTAACACATTGTAACTCACCAATGATTTTTGCATTCAGCGTGTTTCAAACAGCTGAGCTTTAAAAATGTGGAGATTTGTTCACCACTCATTATCCACAGGCCTCTGCAGCTGTGCAGCCTCCTAAATATGGTTTTCCTATGGAGCTTAATGACTCCACAGAAGCAAGATGGAACCAAGGAAACAGCAGCAAAAAAACCACCCAACTGGAGAGGGAGTTAGCCCAGGCATGAAAGTGGGGCTGTGAATAAGCCTGAAGCAGAGCAGGCAGCAAGCCACATGGCAAGTGGGTCCTGGGCCATGGCTGAATGTCATGTGCCCTCTTACCTCTTATCTTGGGTTCCTGGAGAATCTGTGTAGGTTGGGGAACTCAGAAGGTACTTTCTACAGAGCAAGACCCACGAGTCCCAAGCACAGGTGTGAATTGCATGGTGAGGCCACAAGATGACTCATGCCACTTCTAGCTCCCCTGGCAACCCCCCAGCCTCCTCTCTGACATGACCCACCCAGTGTTGAGGCCACTCCCCTAGCAGCAATAGGACAGGGAAGGCCATTGTCCCCAGAGAGAAAATGTTACCTGAGAGGGACATCAGCTCTCCCTGAATTTCCCTCTGAATTTTTTTCTGAAATATATTTCCCCCCTTGTCACAAAAACAAAACAAGTTCTCGCAATAATTTAAAAACAGATAAGCAAAAAAGAAGGGGAAGAAGTAGGAGAAGGAGGAGGAGAGGAGGAAGAAGAAGAAGGAGGAGGAGGAGAAAAAGAAGGAGAAGAAGGTATGAGAAATCCCATTAATTCCACAAGTCTGATATAAGCACTTTTAGCCCATGAAGTATGTCCCCTCAGCCCTTATTCTTGGTGAGAACAGCCTTCTACATAGACTTTATGCCTATATATTATCATTTCCTTAGGATACAACCCTGCAGGCGATTTCACTACCTCAGATACTATGCATGCTTTAGATCTTTTATGATAAATATTACAAAATTGTCCTCTAGAAAACTCATTATTTTATATTTGCATCAGAAGAACATGAGTGACCATTTCCTAACACATTTGCTTACAGGGAATATTATATTTAACTTGCTAATTTGAAAGTTGGAAATCATTTCACAGTTGTTTGACTTCACGTTACTTTAACATTCCTGTTCAATTTCCACCACCCCTTTCCATCCCCTTGGGGGTTGGTCCTCGGGGAGATTTTCTGAACAGCCATCCCCTTTTCTTTCAGGCTGACATTTTCAGAAAGGATGTTACTGCAGAATGAAGTAGAAACAAGAGGAAATTATTATAGAAAATTAAAACAGCATAAAAATTTAAAAGTCTGAAGACTAAGCTATTCTAACTTTGCTTACCTCTTGGTGGAGAGAAATAAGAGCATGGCAGAGCCACGAGAAAGCTCTCAGAGCTTGCGTTCAGATGAACACACGTTCTTTCTGCTTCCGTTCCATTGGTCAAAGCAAGTAACATGATATCAATGGGGAAGAGATGCTTAATCCTCTCATAGGGAGACATCCATAGAAAGGGGCATATGGGGAGAGGAATCAGTATTTTGAAATATAACATTATCCACTACATAGTAGACAAGTGTCTGATACTTTTGTTCTTGCATATTTTGATAAGATCTGGGAGATTAACAGAAAATGTGATGACTCTAATTTTACTCTTGGGGAAACCAAGACCCTACAGGATGAAGCAGCACCCACATTGTCTGGGAGGGTGAGTGTCCTGACTTGTCCTCCAATACATTGCCTCTTCTTGGGGTTTTATTTCCTTTTCACCCAGGCCCAGACCTTCGATTCATCTTCTGATGCTTTATGATATCCCCTGATAACGTTTTTACTTGTGGGAGTTCTCTTAATATTAAACTTAGGCCTTTCTGTTGAAGAAAGAAAGAAATGCAAATGGAAAGAAAACCCAGCCTTCTGTTTCTAGTGGAGAAGGCCTGTATTTAACACCTTCTACAGACCATTAATATCTCATTTCTTAGAAGAACATTGAAGTGTTCAGCTGGGTGGGTCCGTCCATCACTGTTCTGACTCTGCTTCCGTCTGGTTCTGGTGGAACAAGACTCTAATAGGGAAATAAAATCAAGCCTCCAGGGTCAACCTCATCCTTTCCTCATTGTAGAGTGAAATGGACAGAAATGCTGAAGAATTAAGAAGCAGGTGAGAGGCTTCCCTGGTGGCGCAGTGGTTGAGAATCTGCCTGCCAATGCAGGGGACACGGGTTCAAGCCCTGGTCCGGGAAGATCCCACATGCCGCTGAGCAACTAGGCCCGTGAGCCACAACTACTGAGCCTGCGCGTCTGGAGCCTGTGCTCCGCAACAAGAGAGGCCGCGATAGTGAGAGGCCCGCGCACCGCAATGAAGAGTGGCCCCTGCTTGCCGCAACTAGAGAAAGCCCTCGCACAGAAACGAAGACCCAACACAGCCAAAAATAAATAAATAAAATTAAATAAAATTTAAAAAAAAAACAAAAAGAAGCAGGTGAGAACCCAGACAATATACAATATTCAATGAATATCTGCTTTGTCAGAAAGGGTACCTGAAGTTTTTTTGGCATAATCTGAACCTCCTTTTGGAAATGGGATGATAGTTAAGGGAAAAAAATTGTGTGACTAGAAATGGAATCGAATGTGGCCAAGACAAAGCTTGGAGATGCTAAGGAGCCTCTTTAAAAATGCCCATGGGCAGCAAATAGAGATTTTTTTTTTTCCTTCTGGCAAGTGAGACTCTGATTCTATAACCTTCATACATATTTAACAGCAGTTGACTTGAATTGACTCCAAAAACCTTTAACCTCATTTAACTTACCTCTATTTAGCTGAAAACATAAACTCAGAGTTCAAACTAGAAGAACATGTAAGTGATAGCAAAATAGGCTGAAAAGGCAGGAATCATGTAATAATAATTTGGAAAGCAGCAAAACTCTGTAGCTATGATCACCAAGGGAAATCTTGAAGTAGTGGAATATCTGTCCATCTTTTGGTTATGCCTGCATTATGCCATGTACTGCTTATAAAACACGGAACTATTTCTGAAGTTTCAGAGAAAGATGGTCAAACATGTCTTCCTTTTATTAAATTTTCTGTTTACAGTTTTATCTCTGTTTGATGTTTACTATCAGAGAAAAGACACCTCATTTTCAAGGAATGGTGGTTGTTTCTGTTTGAGACCAGGAACACACACCAGTGAACTATGGTGTCAGACATTGAAGTAAACAAGAGATCAAAGTGAATATTCATCCAATTTTAAATGTTTTGAATAAGACTATTCCCTTGCTGAATCCCTTGGTGTGATTCAGCTAAGTGGCAAATAAATAAGAAAAAATCTACTTAGGAGCAAGAGTTAAAGAAATTGCACAAAGCGGGTACAGATGGATGCCGTGATGACTCATAACACTGGCTTTAAGTAGTCAGCTTAACGCTGATATCCTCGTAGGCTTTTGAGAACTCAAGTGGCAATTTCATGTTTGCATTGCACCCTGGAGTCTCAGACTTCAGGTGATCTCCCCATGCTCTTGCTTTCTTCTGTTGGTAGAAACTACTTTACATATGAGTGTTGAAATTTAGCGGTGAAACTGACTTAAATTTTTAAGATGTTTAATTAGATTTTACAGCTTTATTTGCATAAACACAGTAATACTATACTCAGTTGTGGTAACTACTGTAGGATACAAATCTTTCTCCCAGTTGCTCTTTTTTATCTAAAACTGCCAAAGCTAGCTATCATATCTTTAGTCTTCACCTATGCTGCTCTTGTTTCCACTTCAGCTTCATGGCCAGAGAACCTTAACACCACCTCCCCTACAATGATACACACACACACACACACACACAAAGTGTCACCACCACTGTGTCTAAGAAGGCCACGGTAACATTATTCCATTTTATTTGTACTTCTGTGTAGCTCATATTCCACCTTGTATTTTAGAAGTCTGGCTACGTGATATGTCTCTCTCTCACCAACAAGGCGCTATGCTGTGGTGGCTTATATCAGGCTGGCAAACACTTTCTGTAAAGGGCCAGTCAGTAAGTATTTTAGGCATGCAGGCCATGTGGACGACGTCTCAGTTTGGCCACTGTGATGCAAAAGCAGCCAGAGACAACTTGTTATCAATTGGGCGCACCTTTGTTCCAATAAAACTTTATTGACAAAAGCAGGGGGCTGACCAGATTTGGCCTGTGGGCTGTAGTTTGCTGACCCTTGGCACAGGGTGTGAACTTTGGAATCACACTTCCTCACTTTCTGGCTCTGTGCCTTTGGACAAGTCACTAACCACTCAGATTTCTATTCTTCATGGCAACAATGATCACACCTGCTTTACAGGGTTGTCTGAAGGTTAAATTAGCTGATACATGGAAAGTTACTAGATTTATGCTTGGCTAAGGATAAAGTCAATATAAATGTTTGCTATGGTTATAACCAGCTTGAGTAAAACATACATTATATTTATTTTGATATTTCTTTGTACGCCCACAATCTCCTCACTATCCGTAGTGCATAGAGTACAAGTTACACAGATGTTCAATAATTATGTGCTGAACTACTCTTGCTGAATTATTCTTGCCCTTACTTCTTTACAAAGAATAATTCACTACTTTATTTTCTTACTCTTCCCTCTGATTAATAGATCATGTATATTTATTGCTTTCTTACTCCTGCAGCAAAATTTTATTTTGAGCTGCTACAACCAATATGGTTTTTCCTCCCCTTTATTGTTTAGACCTAAACTTTTAAAGGGGGCTTTCCTAAAGAGATTGAGTCTTTTGTTCTGACTAAATATTTTCATGGTGCTCAGAGTCTAAGGCATTCCCCCAATGATCCTCCCCTCCTGGTATTAATGCCCACGTGTAATCCCTTCCCCATGAGTTTAGGTGGGACCTGTGACTTGTTTCTCAATAGTAAATTATGGCAAAGATGATTATATGTCACTTCCATGCTTGTGTGACATAAGGTTGTAATTTCCATCTTGCCAGTAGGCTCTCTCCTTTGACGCCTCCCTTGAGGGCTGATGAAGTAGCTGTCATATGGAGACATACACAAGACAAGGAACTGAGAGTGACTACCAGCTGATAGCGAGCAAGGAACTGAGTCCTCAGGCCAATAGCCAGCAAGGAACTGAGTCCTCAAGCCAATAGCCAACAAGGAACTGAGTCCTGCTGACAACCGAACGAGCTTGGAAGCAGATTCTTTCCCAGTCCAAATTCATATGAGACCCTGGCCCTGGCCACACCTGGTAAGAGCCTAGTGAGAACCCAGCTCAACTGTGCCCCCTGACCTTCAGAAACTTTGAGCTAAGACGTGTTGATTTAAGCCACCATGTTTGTGGTAATATTGTTATGCAGAAATAGGTAACTAATACAACATTGAACTGTTGGATTATAACAGCAATTATTGAACATAATTACAGTGGTTTCTTATCAAGGATTGGGCTTGTCAATCATCAAAAGTATTTACGAATTGGCTTTTAATGGCATCATGCTCATCAGCTTGGTTCCCTGCCAACACTGTGATACTTAATAATCTACTAAAGCTCATGCATAATCCAGGCTTCTTGGAAATTCAGTTCTCAGGAAGAATTCTACATCTAGAAGACTGTGTCAGAGAAAGAACAAACTCAAAATTTTGTGAAATAAAAGAACTAAAGAAAAAATTGAAGATTGAAATATTACAATTGCTCTGTGACACAGAAGCAAGGAGTTAGTCTTGGTTCTAAATATGGACAAACAGTAGCTGGGCTTGATGGGCATCCAAACCCTCGATATTATTCCTTCTAAACATGCCTCATACATAATAATGTATTATATACAGAGCACATCCGGTACAATAATAATCCTCAGAATTAGTATGCTTGACCTAACAGCTTGAATATATACCAACTTCCTGAGCAGCCAACTTCCTACTGTGCAGTGCTTAAGCACTGAGGGAAATAGATCCTAGGTAACTAGTAACGATAAGTCCTATTTTCTCTTCCCTGTAAATGACAAAGCACATGCGTAATCATGAGTTGGATGGACGAAATCAGTTTCTCCCATACTTGCCAGTGGTTTCCCTCAATTTCATAACCCAAAGGATAACAGGGCCATGTTTAAATGAAATGGGGGTGATGCTGTAGATTTAGACCTTGGGGGTGGCTCATTAATGATAATGTGTATGTACTTGCGTATAGGGAATGGACCACCAGAGGAGCTGCTGATAGAACGTGAGTGTGATAAGGATGCCTGAAAGCCTGACCTCATCACCTATCAGTGGAGCATAAATAGATGGGCCCATCTCGCAGACAACTGGCTAATTTTATGAGGCAGCTTGGCATTCTCAAATCCAGGATGATAAAACCCTACTGGATTGGACAGACTAATGGAGGTGAAGAGAGCTTTTCTCTCTCCTCCCTTAGACTCTTGGGGGACACATTCCTAAGAGAGGGGGAAAGGAGGTTATGATAAAAGAATGACCTACAAAGCCACTCAAGGCTCCATGTAAGTCTGAAAACTGCAACTTCCCCTTGTTGATAAGGCGACAGGCAGAGAACTGAGCTGCTGGGAGAGTGACTTCACTTATAATCACAGGTCACAGAATGAAGTTTTCAGCCAAGCTTTCTATAGAGTCATTTTTATGGGTTCAGGGTTCCGTTTAACTGATTAATAGCTTCGAATCTCCACTTAGTTTTGTCCTTGTAAGTGGAAACTACCTAATTGTGTCTCGGAGTCTCATTAATTCAGTCCATTTCTAATTGGAAGACATTTTTTTCTTCCACAAGCATCATTTACAGTAATAATCCGTGGAGTCATCACATCTAGACTATCAAAACTTACTCTACCTACTTCTGACAGCACGAAAATTGTAGTTGATTAATACTGTGGGACCATTCTGAATAAACTTCGATGCTTGTCCTGATCAAATTCATTGCTTGCTGCATTGGTTTCCTGGTTGATTCCAGATTCGGCTTAGAGCTCCGAGGCTTGTAACTCCAGGCTGATGTCCAGCAGGGTCCCTGGAACCGTCTTGCCTCTGCCCTCTCTGTGTGAACTAGACTGGAAAGTCTGCTTATCTGACACCTCTGCTGTGCCCAGACCCACTATCAGATCCAGTGGGGCTCCCAGCATCCTTATTGCAAAAAGAAATCACAACTGGCTGTTGGTCCAAGGCTTCTCAGCTGATGGTAATCTAATTCTTTTCCAACAGTTGTCTTGTTTTTGAAAGAATGTGCTTTCCATGCAGTGCGGGGGTTAGCCTGCCTACACTTTCAGATAACTAGAGGAGAATCTCTAGGAAAGTTATTTGAGACAGCTCGTGTGAGGCTTTGATTGTGTGTGTAACTGAGAACACAAGTGGTAAATTCTGGTTTTTCATGCCAGCAATTGGTTGTAACTTTTTTTTTTTTTAAAGAGTACTTACATTAAATCCGTTCCTGGAGCCATCAGACCATGAAGTGCCCTAATCTAACACATGTGCTTTACTGCTCTCACCACCAACCTCAAAGGTTAGAGATGTGATGTGTTCCTGTCCCAACAAGCCGGTGTCCTCTCTGTTCAAGCCAGTTGCTTCTCTCACTCTGGGGTACATATGTCACCCCCAAAGGCAAGTGTCTCTAAGCGTCCAGGAAACTTTTTCAATGCCTGGGTAGTCTAGATCAACCAAAATGCTACATTATGCTACCTGACAGGCTGCCTGTCTCCTCAATCTCACCTCCCTGTTCCCTCAGCATCCACTTTCCTCCCCATCTCTTACCTGGAAACCTGAGTCAACCCCACTAACAACCCGATGGAATGAGGCAGCTAAAAGGAGACCTTTTAATGAATCCCACACCCCATTAACAACAGCTCAAGATTAAGGATGAGCAAAGAGTGCCAGCTGTCAGGGGAAGAATAGCCACACATTGGGCAACTCAGCCATGCTTATCTCATACCCACTGGGGCTTCCAAGGAGCCATCCGGACCACATGCTGCACTCATGCTATAATTAGAAGAGGGGTCTAGTCATGGTTTGATATTTTCTGTTGCACCCCCAGATCCTGTTCAAACAAAACACATTTCCTTTCTTTCTGTTGGTGATATAATAGCCTTCTGTGTTCACTCTTCCCTTTCTGCAGAGTTCTGAGATGAAAGGAAGTTCAGTCATGCTGCCCTTGATGTTAAGACATCCCACCCCCCTGCCACCACCGTTGGCCGTTTCCTAGTCTGTTCCGGAGTGGATTGGGTAGGCAAAGCCCAAGTTCTAGTCTCAGGGTGATTAGTGGTTCGCTCACGGTGTGTCACAGTGAGTAGTGTGTGTTGGACGCTCCCTACCACTACGTACGTGCAGGGGAGAGCCGGTCAAAGGAGGAATAATGGAGACTCTTTCCTTGATCCCTCCAAGCTCTTCCTCCTTTAAGGAAGATGTCATGGGTAAACTAGAAGCACTTGGGGCCCCTGTGAGTGTTTCCTACCTATGGCATACCAGTTTTAGAAGACCCCTTCCTGTCCCTTTCCCTTTCCGCCTGAGCCCAGGTTCGCCTCCAGCAGGAGACCTCCTCTGACCCCTGCCGGCTGGGATGGGGTCTGCCCCTCCCCCACCATTCCCCCCGTGGGCTGCACCACTCACACTGTAGTACCCTTCTCTGCTCCTGGGTCTGTGCCCTCCAACAGACTGCAAGCTCCTGAAAGCCAGGCTAATCCATGTCCTATTCATTTTTATATTTCAGGCCTGGCACACAGTGGACCCTCAACAAATATTTTTGAGTGTGTTAATAAAAACATGACAGCAAAGAATATCCAAAGCAAACTGCTCCTCTGATGAAAGTAAATGTTACAGAATAAAACTGCTCCCCGATAACACCACTGATTTGCCTCTTCATTTCCTGTCTGGTAGGTTGGGGTTTCCGGTTTCCTGTGAGCCCTGCCTCAACTTTCCACCCACTACATGGGAATAATAATAATAATAATACTTGCCACCCTTTTACTACTGATGAAATCTGGGAATGGTTGAGGTTGGAGGAAAATAAATAAACAGGGTTTTGATTTTCCTGATTACTATCTAAACTTTTTTCTTTTCTTTCTTTCTTTTTCTTTCAGCCACACCATACAGCTTGTGGGGTCTTAGTTCTCTGACCAGAGATTGAACCCGGGCCCTCATCATTGAGAGTGTGGCGTCCTAACCACTGGACCACCAGGGAATTCCCTGAATACTATCTAAAGAACAGAGACACATGACGAAGCTTCTCATTTTTATTATCACTCTCCCTCCCATACTCTGGGCAACTGCTCTCTCTCTCTCTTTTTATTATGTAGCTGAGATGTTGTTTTGTTCTGTTTTGTTTGGAATATAGTTGACTTACAATGTTGTGTTAGTTTCAGGTGTACAGCAAAGTGAATCAGTTATACATATACATATATCCACTCTTTTTTAGATTCTTTTCCCATATAGGCCATTACAGAGTATTGAGTAGAGTTCCCTGTGCTATACAGTAGGTCCGTATTAGTTATCTATTTTATATATTGTAGTGTGTAATGTCAATCCCAATCTCCCGATTTATCCCTCTCCTCCCCTTCCCCCCTGGTAACCATAGGTTTGTTTTCTCTCTTCTTGTATTCCTTTCCTCTGAGCTCAGGCACAACCTTAGGGCCTCCACACCCAGGCCAGGCAAGTGCCCCAGGCTTATCCCCTCCCAGCAGCTGCAGGGCACACACATGACAGAGATTTTTCCACTGGCAGGATGGCTGCCTCTGAGACAGGCTGGGACCTGGGACCCTTTGCTGCAGTGCTTGCACCTGGACAAACGTCTCCTCAAGCAACAAAATACAAAGAAACTATAAGGGACTAAAAATAACTGCGTGCATGCACAGTTGGGACCAATTCTGGACAAAAGATACAAAAAGGCCAAAAACCCAACTGCCACTTGTGAGGTGTCAGGAACAAAAGCAGGGTCCCATGCATGATCCTTGCACACAGCACCATCAAGGGGGTGGGCAGACCACTTAAGCCTCCCCTCTGTCCCCGCCAATGAACCCACCCCTACACTCACCCCATTTAAGGGACCACCTCGCCCTCATTCAGGGATCGAGCAAGGTCACCTGTTACTTGTTTTCACTCCCTCGCACTGCAGGACAAGCCCCGATAAAGCCTTGCCCAAATTTCTCATCTGGCCTCTTATCAACTTCTATTGATTAAGAAGTCCAAGAACCCGGGGCAGTAACACCTCCAGCTGGGAACCACCCCTGCTTGCAAGGAACGTGTATACTTGGCTATTCCCAGTTTTACAAACATGGAGGGATGGGTGCCCCTTCCCTCCTTTCTATACCCCACTAACTGCCCTTGGTTCTAATCTCCCTAGGGTAGAATTTCCTCAGTGTTAGAACTCAGAAACTACTGCTAACTGTGAAAGCTGAAGGGGGAAAACTCTTCCTCTCCCGCCCACTGGTAACCAGGGTCTGGGCCCTTGACCTTAGACTTGGCCAGAGACACTTGGAATGTATACACTCAGCTGCTCACAGGAGGGGGTGGGGTTCAGCAGTGGAGGCAGCATGCTGGCCACGTGTCCGGGTCCCTAGCCTCTAGAGCCCCCTTAATTCCCACCCACTTTCCAAGCCTGCCCTTCCCAGAGTCTGGGAGCCCTCTGTATCCTTCCAGTAAATGCCCCAAATATTGTGTTCATGTGCACCATTTTGTTCTAAAATACTTATTATTATAAAATAGCAGCCCTCTCTTCTGCCCATACACACCCTTTCCCCTGTCGTTGAAATGTGACTTATTTCATTTTTGGTTACACTTTCAATGTTTATATTATTAGGAGCATGAATGGCTGAGGCCACTTCTACATCTCCAGACACGTCCACTCTGCACTTCGGTCAGATTTTAGCCAAACTGGTTGCAGATGCCCAGCTGAGGTCAGGCTCTTTCTTTCCCCTGTGTTTTTTGCTCATGCTTCTCTCTGCGTCTGGACTAATCTTTCTGTTTCCCCTTCTCACCCCTGACTGCCAGGTAAACACTCACCTTTCAAGAGTCAGTTCAAGACTTACTGACTTCATCAAAGCCTATTCTAGCCTATCAGGCAGAAGTGGTCCCTCCATACTCCCCACCAACACACACCACGTGCATAATGTTAATTTCATTGTATTTTTCTGTTAACCTGTGTGACTCCTTCTGGACTCTAGGCCCTTCTAGATGGAAACTGTTTTGTGTTCAGATTTCCCGTGCCTGACATACTGCAGGTTTTAACTAATTTTTTGATCTTCATGGACCAGTGAATCCATGAGGAGACATATCCCAGAGAAATAGGTTCTAGTATGCTTTCTGGATCTCATAGTGGGGATTCCACAGGAAGAGCATGTTGGTACACAACACTGTATAGTTCCTGGACAGACGTGGCATATTCTATTTCCTCCTCAGCCTGAACTATCATTTGAAAGCCGTAAACTGCCTCCATTTCTCCCGATTGGTCTCTCTCCGGAAGGTGAAGAGGAGAATGGACCACAGGAACACATAGCTTCCTGCCACCTTCTCCCTGGCTCTGCAGACACACCGGAACTTCTCTGAGTCTCTTGGAGAACACATGATAGTATCCATTTCGGCATCATCGTCAGAAGAGAAATAATGGTCATTTCCTTGAGAGGGTCCCTTGGATGACAATAAGTTTTATCAGACTAAGGTCACTTCTGTCTCTGGGTCCCAGATCTTTTAAGGCCGGGGCCACGGTAGCCCTCGCAGGCCCAGCCTGGATGGGCTGTGTACACCAAGGTGCTGGGGTCAGGGGTAGGGACGATGGCTCTGAACTCAGATGGCCTCTATCTGTCAGAAACTTCTGATGTTAATGATAGTCACTAGCTGGTTCCAGCCGTGATCAATTCAGTGTGTCATTCGTGTATCACCCACTCACCCCAAATATACTGACCCTCTGTTGCTCACTGGACAAGTTGTTAAACATTGAGATAAAATCATTAAAATTGCCTACCATTAGTAAGTGTCTACTATGTGCCAGGCATCGTACTCAGTGTTTTATGTGATGATCTCATTTCATAGTAACCATCCATGGGCAGGGAAACAGAGGAGGAAATGAGACTTAAATCAGGTCAGTAACTCAGCACAGGTGATAGGGATGGAGAAGAGGTCTGATTCCAGAAGCCCGGTGCTCACGGGCCGCCCTCAGCTGCCTGCTGCCTGCGTGGGAAATGGTCCTCTCCCTTAGGAAGCTCCGCCCCAGCCCTTCCTGACCCACGGTTACCTCCTTGCTTACCTCCTTCTTACCTCAAGAAGATTCGATTGAGAGAAGAACATTATTCTTTCGGGACCAGAAAATTAAAAACAAGAGCCCATGAGAAGCCCAGTCATTAAAAGTATTCAGTTTCACATCGATGCCATCCCGAGGCTGATAGAGCTTTTCAAGATGACTGCCGCACCCTCAGCACCAACTCCTCTTTGTCCTAAGGCCTCATCGTACCCAGTGGATGCGTCAGCCAGTGGTCACCAGTTTCCATTTGAAAAATAGTACATCAGAGATTTTAAAAATCCCTGACACTTAGAGATTAGTTGGCATGTTTTTTTTTTTCAACTGGCTGCAGAACTCCAGCCATTTAATAACAAATGCTTCCCCACCCTACCCCCCATCAGAGCACTGGGAAAATCGTGGGTCCAACCGTACGTGTGGGGGAGGGGATGCAGAAAGCCAGGGTGAATGGGAGCAGTCAGTGAGGGGCTGGTTGGGTCCCGCCCCCTGTGTTGCTTGACCCCTGGGAGCATCGCGTCAGGCCAGACACAGAGGCCCGTCCTCTGCCCAGCCACCAGCAGGGAGCTCCATCCGAGCGAGGCTGGGGCTGTCCATGGGCCCAGCCAGAGATCGTGAGAGGAGGCCAGGGCCGGCAGAGGGAGGAGAAGGATGAAAACAGAAAAGACCCTGGTCTGTCACCAAGCCCAGGCCCTCTGGGTCCCTGTGAGTTGGCATGTTTTGACTTTTGAGGCCAACAACGGGAGACTCTCAGGATTATGTTTTCCACTTTCAGAAGTGGACGTGTATACCCTGAGAATTGATTTGTCACTGCCTGGTTTTACCTTTCTGCCTGGAAAATAAAGATAATCACATCCCCTTCTTGATTTCAGCCAAGTCAGAAAGCAGTAAGGGGCAGGACCATCTTGTGGGAAAAACCACCAGTCCCCGGGGAATTTATGTCTTAGACGCGCTGGTTTCAGCAATTTACAGAGGTCGTCCTGTCTCTCTCAGCGACCCCACTGTCACTTTCATGAAGCCAGACTCACACAGGGGTGCGAATGAGGACAGGTGAGGAATGAACAATATGATGGCTTGGGGATAAAATAAAATATTGGTACTTAAAAACAGAGGGCTTTGGGTTAGATCTGTCATAAAATGGTACAGATCTGCAAGATCTGTTTACTTCTCTTACTAAAGAAAGGACTATCTTACTCTACAATTGAGTGTAGTGGTTAAAAAGAAAGAAAAAGAAATAGAAAAAAAGGTATGAAACAGAGCCCCAGCCACTCTATCACTCTTAAACAATTAACCACCTCCGTGGGCACCTAACTGAACAAAGCAGAAATAATGAAAAAAAATGACATTTTCTGTAGAAGTCAAATGACATCAGTATGTTAGAAGCCATTTCAAACACAAAGCTCTTCATCTTGGAAATCTGTAAGCTCCTCTCTTGCTCAGTTTGGGTCTAAGAAAAGATTAGGATGCTGCAAAATTGTCTAACCTAGATTCAGGGATTCATGACATGCAATGCAGCAAACAGATTTGGTCACACTCACACCCAAAGGGAAAACCATGGGACACATGTCAGGGGAGAAAATTTGGTGGCAGGTGGTCAAATACCAGTATCTGGATCTGTTTTTCTAAATAAATAAAAATAAGTTTTATGTTCACTCTCAGAAAAATAGATTTTTTTAAAAAATTATTTATTTATTTATTTATTTATGGCTGTGTTGGGTCTTCGTTTCTGTGCGAGGGCTTTCTCTAGTTACGGCAAGCGGGGGCCACTCTTCATCGCCGTGCACGGGCCTCTCACTGTCGCGGCCTCTCTTGTTGCGGAGCACAGGCTCCAGATGTGCAGGCTCAGTAATTGTGGCTCACGGGCCTAGTTGCTCCGCGGCATGTGGGATCTTCCCAGACCAGGGCTCGAACCCGTGTCCCCTGCATTGGCAGGCAGATTCTCAACCACTGCGCCACCAGGGAAGCCCAGAAAAATAGATTTAAATAGCTAACATTTTTATTGTGTTTTATGTTTCTAAAGGTTTAATCAATCAATAAAATGTGGCTAGGATTGTTCCTGAAGCTCCACAGCTAGTTAGTAGCTGAGCCAGGATTAGTCTTCTGCTTCCCATCCTACTTCTGTTGTCACTTGCCACCCAAATTCGGCCAACTCTTCTTATTTCAAGTATTTTCTCTTTGGTGATTGCTGACTTTCCCATGTTTTTGAACAGCATCTCCACCTAATCTTTTCTGGACATCTTAAAAACTGGAGCATGTTTATACACTCAAACATTTTCTCATTTGACTAAAAAAAAAATCACTAGTAAACTGTTTCTCTTTATGTTTTGCCTAATCCTGTGAGCAGAGAGAAGCAGCCCCTGTCTTCCCTCTGACTTTCTCTGGCACAATCCAGACCACCATGGACGCACCCGGAAAGGCTGGCCTGCTGCCTGCTGGTGGGAAACAAAGCTGCACGTTGATGGGAGGTCACTGGGAGCACCTGGCTGGCTTCTGGTCCATCTGTAATTCTTAACAATCCCACAGATAGATAGCATTTTTAGTGGATAAGAAACTCAGGTTCAGAGGGAGGTTAAGTTTCCTGCTTAAGCACACAGCTAGGAAGTGGCAGATCTCGCATTTGAACACAGGTCAGCCTGTCAGAAAAGTAAGTGTGGTTTGCACTACACGCTGCTTCTCCTTGGAGGGGTAGGATGCTGAAGTGAAAGTGTAGGGTTCTGTGTTAAAGCCAGGCATTGCTCTTTCTGGAGATTATGGTCTAAAAGGGATAAATAATAAGAATAAGAATAATGTCATATCTATATATAGTTTTCATCTTGTGCAAGACAGAGTGAGACCAACATAATATCTTTGATGTCCAGCAGACTGGAGAAGCTCAACACACATTCAATAATTACAGAAAGGAAGGGAGAAATGCAATCCAAAGGTGAACAGGATGCTGTGTGTACACTGGCACATCTTACAGTCTGGCTAAGGAGACAGAAGCATCCCTAACTGGCTCTACTCACGTTAGAGCAGGGTTTCTTAACCTTTGATGCATATTAGATTTATGTGCAGAGGGAGGAGGAGGACAGTGGGCAAAGCTTCTGAAAAATAACCATGTCCAGCACCCATCCCAGGCCAGTTAAAGCAGGATCTCCCACCAGGTGGGACCTGGTGGGTATTTTTCAAAGGCTCCCCAGGTGGTGCTGATGTTTTACCAAGACTGTAGACCACCCGTGTGTACACGCTGCCTCTGCCATGAGGGTCGGAGAATGGAGGTATCGGTGCAACATGACTGTCACGGGTCTGATGGGATGACGTATTGGAGAGGGTCTGTAATTAACACCAGTGACAGTGCCAAGAGATGGACATTGGCCAGGCAACCAAGGAGGAGCAGGGAGTCACCTCCAATCACGGGTCGAAGCACAAGCTCAGGTCTGAAGTCCAAGCTCGGGACCTCCAGGAGGCCACTGCTGACCCCAGGATGGCAGGTGTGGCAGGAACACAGCGCGAATTCAGTTTGATGCTGGACTTTGAGATGCCGAAGGTAACTCCCTGCGGGCAGCTGGAACTGGTCCCTGGGAGCCTGGCATGGACTCGGCATGCATGGAGGTGAAATAAAGCTGTGCTCTGTTTGGAGGTCTGGCTCCATCCCTCTGGGACTCAAGGGCCTCCCCTGTGAAATAAGGGGGTGGCCTCAGAACAGCACTTTTAAACCCTGCTTTTGGAGTAATAGGCAGTGGTTCTCCAGTTTTATAAACAGGCGACTCAGTTGGGGGTTTTAGTAAAATGAAGATTCCCAGGCTCCCTCCTGGGACTCTGATTTGGTGGGTTGCAGGTGCGGGTGCAGAAGGCAGAAGTCTGGGACTCCTGCAAAAGCAGCCTGGGGCCTACTTTGAGAAGCATGGCTTTGAGACAGGCTGGAGCCTGGGACCCTTTGCTGCAGCGCTTACACCTGGACAAACGTCTCCTCAAGCAACAAAATACAAAGAAACTATGAGGGACTGAAAATAACTGAGTGCATGCACACTTGTGTGCAAAGTATGGACAAGAAGATACAAAAAGACCCAAAAAAACCCAACTGCCACTTCTGAATCAGGGTACCGCGCATGCCCCCTGCACTCAACATGCCCCCTGCACCAAAGTGGTGGGCAAGCCACCTAAGCCACGCCTCCAGCCCGACCCCTGGACACATCCTTACCCTCACCCTGTATAAGGAACCAGCTCGCCCCACCTCGGGAAGCGAGCAAGGAAGCCTGTTACTTGTTTTCGCTCCCCTCTGCTGCAGCAGGGGCCCCAGTAAAGCCTGGCCTGAATTTCTTGTCCAGACACTGATCAATTTCTATTTGTTGGGGAAGGTCAAGAACCCTGGTCGGTATCTGCTTCTCCATTGCCCCCTCCAAAAGTTTACTTCATTTGTCGTGTATTTTCAACTTCTCTCTCTCCTGTTACCTTCTGCTTCCAAATATTTTCAAGTCATCTTCTCCAGATGGTCGGAGCCTCAGGAACAGGGGCCCTTCGTAGGCCATCGGCACCGAATGCATAGGAAGCAACAGTACATGTTTGTTGGGTTGAAGCCTTCACATTTCCATGTGTATTATCAATATACCTGAAATTTATATCCTAATTAAAAACTGACCTTTGGCTAAGAACCCGTTAACAGGGAAAGGCTTTTATCAAATTCATTAATTAGAGTCATTCCACTGTCAACTTTATTTGCTCATCTGAACTGAAGTTAACTTAGATTTACGCTATCATTACTACTACATGATAACGAGCTTGAATTTCACAGATATGTGTAAACTGCATTTTCAATAATAATTGTCACTGTTGATATTTACATGTCTTTTATTCCTACAACAGGCCTGTACTAATTAATATTTTTTTCATACTAACAGTTGTCATGAAGTAAAAGTTCTCAGGGTAACTCCTGGTGAGAATCATTTCCACGTGTCCTTCCAATGGGCACTTGACCTTGGGAGCGCTCCGGGCAGGAAGTGAGAACACAGGCAGAGCTCAGATCCCCTCGGACAGTAGAGGAATTTGTCGGGGGAAAAAAAGCTGCTTGAAGAGGTGAGGTTTGAATTGCAATTTAAAGTGGGGCGCGACACTCAGAGCCACATGCCTGACACCCAGGGCGAGAGCGTGTCAGGAAGCTCAGAGCCCTCCTGGAGAGGGTGACACCACCACTCAGATGGACGGCTCGTCTCGTTAATTAAGTCCGGGACCATATTCTTTCACAAACCTCTGACTGTTGGGCTGCTTCCACATGTCTGATTCTGAGCTCATTGCAGACCTGTTTACAGCCTATTCCTGTATCTTCAAAAAAAGCATTTTCCCCCATTCCTGCTCCCAGCCCTTCCGGGTTCTCTCTGATGTGTCTGTGACCTAGTGTGACAATCTGGTTACCAGGTGTCCACCCACAGCTGGTGCTTTCTCTCCCCTCCACCTGAGACTCACACTTGGGCCCCAGGAGGGGGACACTCCTGGATTCAGGACACCGAGTTTCCTTCATCCCACCCTCCGCTGAGCCAGGGTCTGCGGAAGGCTCCTTATTTCCAATGACGGTGCCTCACCGCCCTTTTTGTCATTTCAAGTCATCAGGTTCTTACTTATCTTTCTGGATCTTCTGAGGAGGATCCAGGTCTGTTAGACATTGGGGCTCTGCCTTGTTTTTTCCTAGGCTTCCTGTGGCCTTTCCCACTTGCCGCAGAGTGGGTGGGCAGCCTCCAAATACCTGCGGTCAAGTTCCCTCACACGTGCCCGAAGGCCACCTGGGGCCCTGCAGGCTCCCTGCCCCAGGCTGCCCCCTCTGTCCACCTCTGCCTCTTTCCTGCTCCCGGCCTCCCGGTCCATCCCTGCTGCCCCCTCACCTACGCCGGGGACCTTCCACAGGCCTCCTCTGGTTTCTTGGGTCCCCAGAGCTCTGTATGAGTCTGTCTAGTTTCCCACGAAGTTCTCACATTGAGTGAGTCAGAGAAGAGAGGTGGGCACGAGGGCATCAAACGTTCAGTGGATGCAGTCCTTCCCAGCAACTGTCCTGGGATGTGGTACACGCCAGGCCCTGGCGCCACCTGAAAGGTACACAGGGATGAGGAGAGATGACGTCACAACCATGTGTGTGCTTGGGGGCTCCTCTCTCACAGCTCTGGTACCTGCGACCTTCCAGAAACCGAAACCTGCTTTCCTGGATGCCATGACCAGCCACGCGTGTGGTGCCTGGATTCTCCCTTTCATCCAGCAAGGTCATTGCTCCCCCAGCTTGTGAGGCCCAAGTGTTGTGGTTCCAAAAAGAAATGCCACTTGCAAACAAGAAATCAAAGACAGCGGGGTTTTTGTGTGTGCGTGTTTGTTTTGTTTTTTACTCAAAACACTTTCATCTTCTGGATTGAAAATGGGGAAAGCCTCTTTTTAAAAACTATGCCATGTCATGCCCAGTTCATGCATGAACGCTGGGGGAGCAGGGGGCAAGCCAGCATTTGGTGAGAGAGAAAAACAGATTATCTTTCATCAGCACTCAAGAAGCAAAGACCCTTTTTGAGCGGGAAATAGACTCCTCTGCTGAGGGTGCAGCCTTGGCAAGAAGTGTGTCTAGAGCTCAGAGTCACAAAGTCACTGCCTCGGGCCTCTAGGTAGAATGTGAGTCTGCAGGAACCTTCCAAGGGATTCTGAAATCTCCAAGTCATGGTCCCCCAGTCTCCAAATCCTAGCACAAGCACGGGAAATGCAGTTTTTTAATGATGGATGGATGTCACCTCAATGGGCTTTTTTTATCCTCTTGAAATTTCTGATCCTGTGTTTTTATACCAATATTCAGATCCTGCAGCTACACCCCCTACCTTAGACGGTTGAATTCCTGGCCTCTCCGTGAGTTCTTCTCAATCTGCCGTTTCAGAAGGGATCTCAGGAGCTGCGTTTATAGCAAACATCCTATTCCTGCTGTGATGCTAATAAAAGGGCCCGATTTCCTTGCCTTTTAATAAAGTCATCAGCAGAGACAAGTGGGCCTCAAAGGGGGCTGCAGAGAGGCGTTTATCCTCCATGGGGCAAGGGCTCTCTTCTGCATAATTGACAGTAAATAAAACTAATGTCTAATTAAGAGGTTGATGTAGCTTAAAATAGAGCTCCTTGCTTGGGAATTTAACACCTTGGATCCTGGTTTAGTGGAGCTCTGATTGGGCACATTTCTGTGTCCTGAGCCAATCAGTCAATGGCAGCGTGTGCTGGACCCAGAAGGGACCTCAAGGTTCAGGAAGGAAGGATGTTGAGGTGGTCATGTGCAGAGCCTTGGGCATTGCTGGCAGCGAGTGCCAGGCAGCAGGCACAGTGACAAGCAGCCAGCAGTGGGGCAGACAGGTGGCCAAGGCCAGACTGCAGCTCCCAGGAGGACAGGGAAGAACAAGACGGAGAAAGAGAAGCCTCCGCATAGTTCAGAGAACATGATAAAGATCGTTACCAGGTAAGCAAGAGCTTAGTCATAAGGAAGGAAATAGGAAAAAAAAGCAAAGCTTGGTTTCGGGAACTACAGAACAAGGTCAAGGGTGCAACGGACAGCCCGTCCTAAGTACCACACTCCACCCCAACGCACACCCACCAGGCCAGACACACGCGCTGTAATCAGTGACCGCGTTGAGTGAATCACCCACGTGCTGTAGCTCTAACCTGCCTTTCTCTCCAGCCCCAGGGCACAGCCCTCGTTCAGACCACCCGCACCCCTCCCTGGACACTGGGACAAGGCCTCCTCCCTCTCTGAAAAGACACCCCCCCCCCCCGCCCCCAAATCCAGTCCCTCCGAGGCAGCCGGGAGAAGCTTCCGAAGATGCAAACCCCATCAGGTCAGTTTCCTGCTGAAAGCCAGGCTCTGGCTCCGACTCCTTTATCAGCATCCTGGTTCCTGCCCCCTCCACCCCTACATCGGGGTCTTCTTCCAGCTCCAGGAAGCTTTACGCCTTCTTTTTTGCTCACAAGACCTTGCAGAGCAGTTCTTGCGGCCCAGAGTGGACCACCTCTTCCACTGGTAACCCCTGGTGTGGTCGGTTTCTACTCCAGCCTTGGAGACCAGCTTAGCCTTGTCTTCCTCCAGGAAGTCTTCCCTGATCTCCCAACTCTGAAACGGGTGCCCGTAGATCCTCCTACGACCTCTCGGTCACACGTATAGCACATGCTATTGCTACCCTCCTAGCAGTTTCTCCCACCACCAGGCCTGGAGCCTTGCTGTCAGTGTGTGGTCTGTGGACCACCAGCATTGGCATCCCTGTCAGAAATGCAGAATCTCAGGCCCCAGCCCAGACCCTGCTTTCCAGCCGGGTCCCTGGGTTGTTCACACGTGTGTTAACGTCTGAGGAGCACGGCCCTCGAGGAGAAGCCCCCTGAGAGCAGGCATTTGCTTTGCTTGTTCACTGTGATCTTCGCAGGGGCCACACGATGGCCACACAGTACATGCTTCTTTAAGAGGTTAATTAAGAAGAGGGAATTGGTTCTGAAATCACCCTGAGGTTCTCACCTCTCCATGGCTGGGAACAAGATTAGTCCAAGTGGAGGCTGGAGCCCGTGGGGCGGGACCCGGGTCCTGGAGGACCCCCACGTAGGTGGTGGCACCAGGGCTTAATGGGGCAGGGGATTTGGGTCCTGCCTGCACCCAGTGAGCCAGCCGAGTCACACTGGAAAAATCCCCTTAGCTCTCTCTGGGCCTCATTTATTCATCTATAAACCGGGTGAAAATATCTTGCTGTTCTCCCCGAAGTCTTAGGAGGATTCTTTGAGACAACTTTGTAAACAGAAATCAATTACACTCCGTTGAGGGTGAGGAATCCTTGTTTGATCTGCCCTTTGATCTTGAACCCCAGCCCTGCACCTGCCGCTGCACAGCCATCACCCTGCAGTGGGCGGGGCCGGGCTCAGGGGCGGGGCTGGGTGCTGGCCGGCCTCACAGATCCCCAGCAAGGCCAAGAGCTTCTCAGGAGCGCCGTGCCAGGTGCAGAGGAGCTGGTGGCCCTGCCATGGCCTGGCGTCTCTCCGCATTGCATTTATTCCAACCATTCAATAGGGATAATGAGCAGCAAGAAATCCATCAGCCCCACATCAGCCCGGTAATGCTGACCCCATTTAGTAAATCTGATGACACTTAGCATATCAGCCTGTTTGCTTTCTCTCCAGCAAACAGTCATACATGATTAAGCTCTCTCCTCATTTCCATATTAATAGCACACCCGTGTGAAGAATTCAGGAAAACACATTTCTGGAAATCTCAATTTTGATTTAAAATTTTCCAGTGTTGTGATGAACAGCAACACACCGCCTTGCAGAATATCCCCTCCCGTCACGAGCTCAGAGGAGATGTTGCTTCCTTTCTGGCAGCTGCTTCCAGGGGTCAACAGCTCCCTCACTAAACGCTTTCTTCCCCGTCGGCTTCTGAGGTCTGCAACGTAGACATGCCTTTTTGCTATTCTCTCCCTATTGGGAACAGAGGAGAGAGTCTCCTAGTGATCTGGGTAAGATCCCTCCTCATATCTCACAGTGATAATAAAATGATTCCATCCCCTTCCAGAATCTGGAATCTGAGACCCTTCCTCTTCTGATTGGATGGTTCCGTTTCCTCTCACTTTTCTTCTGAGTTTGGCTTGAGATCAGTTTGTGGTTAAAGAATAGAGAGAAATAGGGGTCCAGCTGAGGGCCAGGCCTCCCTGCTTGCATCTTGCAGGCTGACAGCCAGTCACGTCATCTTCCTTGCGGAGATATGGCTGCTCTAAAGCCCCATCTTCACCTCTTAGGAAACTGCCAGGAGGGGGGCACAGCTGCAGGCTCTGAGGGCAGGCAGGGCAGGGTTCGCGTCTTGGCTCTTTGGCGGACAAGCCGTCTCATTTTGGGCAAGAAACTTACCTAACACTGTTTCTTCACCCATCAAAAGGGGAATCAGAATAAGAGCTGCTTCATAAGGTTGCTGCGAGGAATTTTAAATAAGTGATACATACATATAGAGCACCTAGCTCAGTGCCTAGAATACAGTCAGTGCCCAGTCAAAGTTGGCTATTGGTATTTTGTTTTTGTTGTTTTAAATAATGTATCACCATTCACTGTTCCTCTCAGCATCCCCTCAACAGTGGTGAAGAGAAAACAGTTCCCAGCTACCACCCATCCCTCTTGGTCTCTCCTGCAACAGGACTGGGGCAGGGGTAGGGGGGAGGAGGAGGGAAATTACAGGGAAATGAGGCAGGCTCCTTCCGCCTCTGCTCTCACGCTGTGTTTGGGGGACGAGGAGATGCACTTTTTAGCCCCACTCGGTCTCCTACCATGTGGGCAAGTACTCAGTTTCTTAAAGCTCTAAAACTCAGGGATTCCTCAGAACTTGCTTCAGGTTTCTTGTATTCCTGGATTGGGTGTCATGAAAGATGGTTATGGAACTTCAGCCTACTTCTGAACCCTGCCATCTGCACTCCAGGTTTTCTACTCCAGATGATGCGTGACTCTTGCTCTGTGAATCATTCCAAATAATTTGGGTTTGTTTTTTTTTTTAATCACAAAACACAAAGCAGTGAAAATAGCCCTCTTTGGTTTGGAACTGGGAGTAAAAGGATGAAAGCAGGAAGGAGAAAGAGGACCCCTCTGTCTCTGCTCTGTTCTTGCGCTGATTCTGTCCACATTAATTTCTGGATCAGGGATCCAGGGTGTGCCTGCCTGAGCCCACCCCAGTGAGGCCGCGGGGGATCCTCCCTGCGGCGACCACAGAGCTGTTTCAGCACCTCTTCCCACTTTCATCCCTGCTTCAGGCTCACAGATCCCTGTCCCTCTGGATGTCTGCCTGGGAAACACCATATGTGTGAACTAAGTTTATAAAGCAGTATGTTTAAGAATAAATTTCAAGATGCTATTTTTCAGCAGCCTGTGAATCACTTCAGCTCATTTACAAAAACAACTGTCTGCCAGAGGAGATTCAGTTTTGATGACTGTGGAGAGAAGGAAAGTCGTAATACATGGGGCTTTTCCCTCCTATAGTCATGAGCTATCCTGCCCGGAGGGATAAGAATGGACAGCCATGTAACTTACAGATACAAACTCCGGGAAATAAAAATATATCTCGTGCAGAAGACAGTGGACGCAGCCTCTGGTTTTCAGAGCCGCATGGTGTTTTATCAGACAACGTGGATCTTATTCTGATCTTTCACCAGAAGTAGGAAGATGAATATAATTTTTTTAAAAAGATTTGATAGAGTTTCTCTGTGCCTTGATTGACCAAAGAGCTATTTATCTCACCACCTAAAAAGCATGTCTGGAGGATACTTCCCCGGGATGAATGTGAAGTGAGGGACAGGGTGCTGATAGAAGGTGGTTGGTGAGTCCTTGATGGGTGGAGAGAATTCACGTCAACAGCAACCGAGATTTTCTACCCAGGGTGGGTCTCAGATGCATTGTTTTTATTTTATCGGATTTTGCTGCCTTTTTGTGTCTCTGGGATTGTCAGCTGAATTGTGCCTCCTCAGGTCTCTCTGCTCAGTGTTTTTTTTTTTTTTAAGTATGATTTTTTTTTAATTGAAGTATAGTTGATTTACAATGTTGTGTTAATTTCTGCAGTACAGCAAAGTGACTCAGTTATACACATATAGACATTCATTTTTATATTCTTTTCCATTATGATATCACTTATATGTGGAATCTAAAATATAACACAAATGAACTTATCTGCAAAACAGAAACAGACTCAGAGACATAGAGAACAGACTTGTGGTTGTCAAGGGGGAGGGGGTGGGGGAGGGAAGGGTTGGGAGTTTGGGATTAGCAGATGCAAACTGGTATATATAGGATGGATAAACAACAAGGTCCTGCTGTATAGCACAGGGAACTATATTCAATATCCTGTGATAAACCATAATGGAAAAATCTGTGGCGTTTTATATCCTGATCTGGAGCAAGGTAGCTGGGGCCGGCTCATGATGATGAAAGATACGTGGAAAAAGCAATCAGCTCTGCTTCAGCAGGAGCGAAGCCAGGATTTAGGTCACTCATTCCCGTGGATCAGAGCCCTGTGCAGTGACTTCCTCTCTTCTTCAGGGAGCATCCCAGGCTGTGCCCGGGAATTGTCTCGTGAAAATCAGCGTGTCACAGAAATGTGCACCCAGGAACTGCGGACCGCTCCAAGATGGATTGCAGCAGGACTAAGAAGTTGACAGAATGCTCCTGTTCATTTGCTGCAGTAATTGTACAAATTGTGCTACCATTCCTTTTCTAGCATGTTTTCTTTTTTTTTATTTTTTAAATAAATTTATTTATTTATTTGTTTTTATTTTTGGCCACGTTGGGTCTTCATTGCTGCACGCGGGCTTTCTCTAGTTGCGGCAAGCGGGGGCTACTCTTCGTTGCAGTGCGCGGACTTCTCATTGTCATGGCTTCTCTTGTTGCGGAGCATGGGCTCTAGGTGCACGGGCTCAGTAGTTGTGGCTCACGGGCTCCAGAGCGCAGGCTCAGTAGCTGTGGTGTATGGGCTTAGTTGCTCCGCAGCATGTGGGATCTTCCTGGGCCAGGGCTCGAACCTGTGTCCCCTGCATTGGCAGTCGGATTCTTAACCACTGCACCACCAGCTAAGCCCTCTAGCATGTTTTCTTTTAGCAATTCCAGACAGGGCTGTGTTTCTAAAAATCAATCCAGTTTGGGCCACCAGAGATTAAACCTGTCAAACCGACTTTACCGAGTGATCAGTATATAAACCCTGTGTGAGACCTGAGTGTTGGAAGTGTGCTGTGAAACGGGGTTTAAACACAGGCCCAGAAGGGAAGTGGGGTATTGAGTGTGGGCTCAAAAGCAGGTCCCAGGTCTGTGCTGAATAGAAGTCAGTTGCTTCTGGCTTTCCTGCTGACCCAAAGTAAAGAACACCGTGGCTCAGGCTGATCAAGTTCCATACAGGTGAGAGGGTTGAAAGCAACTTGAGTTTGGGTTTGACTTAACCCCGGCCTGCATGCCTCGCTGGTCTGCAGTGTGAACCAGTTTTGTTATTTTAGGTGTAAACAATGAGATAGCAGGAGGCAAATCCTGTGTTTGGTGCTCAAGGATCAGTTACAAGTTATTTTACTGATTTAAAAATTTTGGTTTACTCTCTGGGTGGAGAGCTGGGGGCAGGAGAGGGGAGGCCCTGGGGAGCTTCCCAGGCAGCAGTTTCCTGTGAGCTTGGAGTTTGGAGGTCGGGTTAGACCCCCATCCATCACACTACATCGTTGAAGGCCCTGTTCTTGTCAGCACGATGGAGTAGTAGGACACTAGGTGTATGTCTACACGTGTCCATGTATGTACCACTCTATGTAGTATGTGTGTGTGTGCGCCTATGATACAGCACTTGACACACACAAAATGCTGGCAGTCCACAGTGCTATCCCTGAGGATGGGGACTGTCTTTCATACATCTTTGCACATCCCAATGGCTAGCACCGTGCTTATCCTCAATGAGTCACAGAGATAATACCAGCTTAAAAGAAAGAGGCTCAGAGTTATAGCCCTGAGTTAACTTTTTTGCCAAAATACAACCCCTGTGCACAAATGTAACCAATTAGCAAGGAAAGGGACCCTGTAAACAGGGATCTTTTCTGGGTTGAATGCAAACACGTGCACTAATGACATTATTTGCCTCCTGACATGATGTGATATGAAGCACACACAACATCTCCTGGGAAGGATTCTTTCCAAACAACTGGAATTTAATTAACCTTTAGATCTGATTTTTAACTTCATAGGAAGTTCAGAGAATAGAGGAACAGTTAAACAACACCAAAAGGAACAATCCTACAAATCCAGACTTGGGATATTCTATAGGACAACTGGCTTAGTCTCTTAAATAAGAGACAAATATTATTCTCAAAAACAGAGGAGGGTGATGGGCGAAATGTTCTAGATTTTGAAAAAGATGTTAAGAGACTTAACCAAATGTAATGTGCGTTCCTTCATGTGGGAGAGTGGTTTGGAAAAAGAGAAAAGCCATAAAAGGTATTGGGGCTAAGTGGTCAAAGGGAAACATGAAGTTTGCACTAGATGATGTTAGATTATCATTACAAATGAGAAAGCACTTGTTGGATCTGGGTGGTAGGCATTCACTGTACCAGTCATTCTATTTTTCTGTGTGTTTGAAAATTTTATAATATAATTGTTTGAAAAGAGAGTAAAATACCAATTTGATAGAACGGGAAAGGACCTTCTAAGGCTCTAAGACACAGAGTAAGAACCAGTGTACTGGTTTCTGGGACCTACAAGGAACTCGACTTTGGAGACTGGTGAATCCAAGTGAGCGTAGCAGCCAGAATGGAAAAGGCAGACAAGACCCACAATGCTCTGGAGCTTGGAGTTTCTCCTGGAAGCAAGAGGGGCCACTGGAGGCTTAATTTTTTAATTCTTTTATAGATTTATTTATTTAATTAATTAATTAATTTTTTGGCTGCGTTGGGTCTTCGTTGCTGTGCGCGGGCTTTCTCTAGTTGGAGCGAGTGGGGGCTACTCTTCGTCGCAGTGCGAGGGCTTCTCTTGTTGCGGAGCACAGGCTCTAGGCACGCGGGCTTCAGTAGTTGTGGCGCACAGGCTTAGTTGCTCCGCGGCATGTGGGATCTTCCCGGACCAGGGCTCTAACCTGTGTCCCCTGCATTGGCAGGCGGATTCTTAACCACTGCACCGCCAGGGAAGCCCCTGGAGGTTTTATTTTTAAATAGCTTGATTGAGATACAATTCATTTACAATGAAGTTCACTCTTTTAAAGTATACCATTCAGTGGTTTGGGGTGTATTCATCCATCACTGCTATCTAGTTCCAGACATTTTTATCACCCCTATTTGAAACCCTGTACCCCATTAGCAGTCACTCCCCACCCATCCCCCTTGCAACCACTAATTTACTTTCTGTCTTTATGGATTTGCCTATTCTGGACATTTCATATAAATGGAATCACAGAATATATGGCCTATCGTTTTCTGGCTTCTTTCAACGTTCATTCATGTTGTAGCAGGTATCAGAACTTTGTTCTTTCTTATGGCTGAATATTTTGTTGTATGGATATACCACATTTTGTTTATCCATTTATCAGTTGACAGACACTTGGATTATTTCTTTTTTGGTTATTATAAATGATCTGCTAAGAATAATCATGGACAAGTTTTGTGGATCTTTGATTTCAATTCTCTTGGGTATAGACCTGGTAAGGTACATTTAACATTTTAAGGAAGTGCCTAAGTCTTTTCCGAGGCCGCTGAACAGTTTCATTCCCACCAGCAGTGTATGAGGTTTACAATCTCTCCACATCCTCGCCAAAAAACGTAATTGTTTATCTTTTTTTTATTATAGCCATCCTGACGGGAAGTAGTATCTCATTGGGGTTTTGATTTGCATTTTCTTAATGACTAATGACTTTGAGCATATTTTCGTGTGTTTATTGGCTGTTTATAGTATCTTCTTTGGAGAAATGGCAATTCAACCTTTTTGTCCATTTTTAGATTGGGTTGTCATTTTGTTTGTGCCGTAAGGAATAACAATGTTATTTTAAAATGGGGGGTTTTGATGATTAGTCTCACGAGGTCGTGGAATAACACAGAGAGATGTGTGAAAGTGAAAGTTATTACACTCACAGGTCCTGGAAGAGGGAGGCATGGCACACCACCCAGGGGCCACATGGAAGGATTTCCCTTTTATTCCTACTTCGCTGAATGTTTTTATCATGAAAGGATGTTAGATTTTGTCAAGTGTTTTTTCTTCAGCTATTGAGATGATCATGTGTTTTTCTTTCCTTTATTAATGTAGTGCATTACATTGATTGATTTCCATGTGTTGAACCACCTTTACATCCTTGGGATAAATTTCACTTGGTTATGATGTATAATCCTTTTAATATAATGGTGGATTCTGTTTGATAATATTTCATTGTGGATTTTTGTGTTATATTCACAAGGAATAGCGGTATGAAGTTTTCTTGTGACATCTTTGGTCTTGAATTCAAGGTAATACTGGCCTCAGCAAATGAATTGGGAAGAATTATCTCCGCTTCTATTTTACAGAAGAGTTTATGAAGGATCAGTGTTAATTCTTCTTTAAATGTTTCACCCGTGGCAGAATTCATCCATAAAGCCATCTGGGCTTTTCCTTGTGGGGAATTTTATTTTGTTACTAATTCAATCTTTTTACTTGTTATAGATCTATTCCACTTTTCTATTTCTTCTTGCATCAGTTTCAGGAGTTTGTGCCTTTCTATGAAGTTGCCCATTGCATGTAGGTTATCTAATTTGCTAGCATACAATTGTTCTTATATTTTCTTATAATCTAGTAGTGATATTCTGTCTTTCATTTCTGATTTTATTAAGGGGTCTTTTTTCTTTTTTCTCAGCTCATCTAGCTAAAGCCTTGTCAATATTGTTGATCTTTTAAAAGATTCAACATTTGGTTTTATTGATTTTCTCTATTGTTTTTCTCTTCTCTATTTCATTTATTTCTGCTCTAGTCTGTCATGTCTGCCCTTTTGCTTATTTTGGGTTTAGTTTGCTCCTCTATTTTTCTAGTCTCTTAAGGTATAAAGTTAGGTTATTGATTTGAGCGCTATCTTCTTTTTCTAGGCTCATTCACATTCTGAGCTTTAGCTGTGCAGGGGAGGAAGGGCTGTCAGCAGACATGGGAGAGGTACACACCTGTCTTACCAGGTTAGCAGTTGTTCAGTCACAGGGATGCCTGGTGGCAATTCATGGGAATATTTTTATGCTAGAACGAGACTCAGTGACTCTCTCATCCCCTTCCCCTCTACTTTCCAGGAACCTGAGGCCCAGAGAAATTAAGCGACCCTCCCCAAGGTCACACAGTCACGGGCAGAGTTAGCACTAGTATCTGTGCACATCAGTCTAAGCTTTGGGATTGACTGGAGCATGTCTAGTGCCTATTAACAGACAATAACCACCTCCTTACAGAGAAACCTCTCCGTGTCAGCCAGAGAAAACCAAGGCCTCAGAGCAATCCTGTAAGAATCTTCTGCCAATATTCTAAAGAGGGACAGACCCAGAGTTCCACTTGAGCCAAAAAAGGGCTTTTCTTCCCTAAAGACCTTTAATCAGAATCTTTAGACTATAATAATTGATACTCCCAGATATGGGCCATCATGGAACTTAGGGAACAGAGTGTTAGGCAAGAAGGCTTGTCTCTAGAGGGATCTGCATTAAAAGGGCCATTTATACATCCTCTGCTGGAGTCAGAATTAGTCCTGGAGTCTCATACAGGGCTGAGCCCCAAGGTGGAGAGTAAGTTGATGCAGCAATCCAGGTGAAAGGCAGGTCAAGTAGTGACGGCATATACCCTGAGAAAACCATAATTCAAAAAGAGTCATGTACCACAATGTTCATTGCAGCTCTATTTACAACAGCCAGGACATGGAAGAAACCTAAGTGTCCATTGACAGATGAATGGATAAAGAAGATGTGGCACATATATACAATGGAATATTACTCAGCCATAAAAGGAAACAAAGTTGAGTTATTTGTAGTGAGGTGGGTGGACCTAGAGTCTGTCATACAGAGTGAAGTAAGTCAGAAGGAGAAAACAAATACCGTATGCTAACACATATATATATGGAATCTTAAAAAAAACAAAACAAAACTGGTTCTGATGAACCTAGGGGCAGGACAGGAACAAAGACACAGATGTAGAGAATGGACTTGAGGACACAGGGAGGGGGAAGCGTAAGCTAGGAGGAAGAGAGAGAGTAGCACTGACATATATACACTACCAAATGTAAAATAGATAGCTAGTGGGAAGCAGCCGCATAGCACAGGGAGATCAGCTCGGTGCTTTGCGACCACCTAGAGGGTTGGGATAGGGAGGGTGGGAGGGAGACACAAGCGGGAGGGCATATGGGGATATACGTATGCATATAGCTGATTCACTTTGTTATATAGCAGCAACTAACACAGCAATGTAAAGCAATTATACTCCAATAAAGATGTTAAAAAAAGAAGTAGTGATGCCAGGTGTCAAGGCAGTAAGAGAACAGAGAAGGCAAAGGAAGTTCTCTTTTCTGAAAGAATGCAGAGCAGCAGAAATGAGAGGCCAAGAGAGGAGCCTAGAAGCAAGGGCTTGGGGAGGTGTGGGGCAAGATTGAAAGCAGAGTGGGAATTAGGGGGGGAGGGAGGCACCGGGGGCTGACACCACACCAGTTGGACCCAAGATGCTATGGGACATGAACTTGGCCTCCAGGAGCCAAAGGAGACTTAAGGAAATAATTTGGCTTTGATGGGAGTGGAGTGGTCCATCCAGAAGCTGGTCCAGCGTCAGGGTAAGGACAGTGAGCATTCACCCTCGGGTGTCCAGTGCCTGCCCCAGCACAGGGCTGGGCATTCCTCCTCCATGTACTTCCCCACGTCCTGCTGGTTGAGCAGCCTGCCACCCCAGAAGAACCACGATCACAGGGTCCCCATCTCCTTGTACCGACTACTCAGAATTCGCAACTGCTTTTCCCACATGTCAGTATGCAACCCCAGAAAAAAACAGATCTGAGCCTTACCTCTCTCCCCGCCAGCCCAGGGGAAGGATTTTGGGGTCCAAGAAGGAGAAGTGGCAAGAAAAGGCCCCAGTGGAGCTGTAGGCTCTGGTGCTAGAGACCTGGGTTGAGCGGAGTCATGAGGAACTGCCCTGGACGGAGCTGATTCCAGAAAGGCCCTCTTCTTTCTACTCGGCAGCTTCATGGTCACCGTGGCTCATACATCCATGTCTGAGGCCCTGCTCTGGGGGTGAGGACACAGAAAGGCTATTCAGGAGGACATGTGCTTGATCTTTGCCAAAGGTCTAGGGAACTGGTCACAGTAGAGGAGCCTTGGGGGAGGGGACCCTGCATTTCTCCTCGATCATCATTTTGCTTGGATTCAGCCCCCTCCTTACTGGTTTGTCCCCAAGTGACAGTGACAGATACCAACTCTCTCCTAAGAGGAATGGAGACACAGTTTAGTGTTTCGGTTGAAGCTTAGTTTGCTTTTGTATCACGAAGCAGGATGACTTCTCCAGGGGCACCTGCTCCAGTGTGCTCGTAAGACTCTGTTGATAGTAGGGTTTTGTTTTTTAAGATTTTTTTTTTTGATGTGCACCTTTGTTAAAGTCTTTACTGAATTTGTTACAATATTGCTTCTGTTTTATGTTTTGGTTTTTTGGCCACAAGGCATGTGGGATCTCAGCTCCCGGACCAGGGATCGAACAAGCACCCCCTGCATTGGAAGGTGAAGTATTAACCACTGGACCGCCAGGGAAGTCCCAGTAGGGTTGTTTCTAAGGAAATATTCCTGCTTCAGTACTTATTCTACCTACTTCAAAGTAGCAATTATGAACACATTGGAGTAACTGCCAAGATGTTAGCAGGGAATCATTTATCACATTATCTGTAAATATTCACCTTGAGTACTTTGGGACACTGTGCAAATGGTACCTTCTATCCTGATTAAGGCAAGCATGGAGGTGGGGGTGGGCTGGGCAAGAAGATGACCATTTGTGGCCTGGAGAGAAGACGGAGCACCCTAAAATAAGACTGTAGGAAGAGATTACGTGTCGTCATTTGCTGTTTCTTTTCCCCCAAAGAGAATATTTACATCCATGATATTTCTGCCTCAAGATGCATTTAATGTCTGGCTGAGTCAGATTACAAATCAAACCTGTTTAGTGTAAACAGAAACCCAGTTAGGCTTCAACCTTTCACCTGAGTCACCCTGCTAATTAAATTCCTGATTTATCAGCCTCTCTCTCTCTGTCTCTCCCTCAAGTCAGATGGCCTGTGGTCGGTTCACCCTCACTTCCCGAGGTGGAAGCCAGCCTGATGGACGGCCCCACACATCCGGCAACCCTAGATGCTCCAGTTTAGGGGGTCAACACCTCAAAGCAATTCACTCCCCTAACTTGACTGGCAACGTGGCCAGTACAGTCCCACACGGTGAGAAATACTTCAACACGTGATAGACTCCATGTCATTTTTTGGGATGTAAATTTATTGTTGGAATACCCTTTCCAATGTATACAGCACTGATCCTGACGTTAAAAAGACACTGTGAGTTAGGTGAAAAGTGCTCTATTATTATTATTATTGTTGCTGAAGTTCAGGGAGGTTAAAGGGGCTGCTCAATGTCACAAAGGTAGTAAGTGGGAAAACTACAAGTACAGATATGATGGTCTTCTCATTCAAGATGCCGTGGTTTGAGTTTTTTTTTCTTTTTAACTACATCACTAAAAAGATAGAATCCTACTAGCACTAATCATAAATCTTAAGAGAATCTGATTTTGTAGGTAATAATCTGAACCTAAATAACGGATGGAGAGAGCATCTCAAAGGCTGGTGGAGTCCTCTTGGGTCCCCCAGCTTTCTGTCGAGTCCATCTCAGGGTACACGATGTGCATGTGGGAAGCAAAGCATCTCCTCTAGAAAAAGAATGTGTTTGCATCCATTCCTGAGCCTCCAAGTTCCACCCAGACTGGACACGCTTGCCTTTGGTGTGTTCCTTGGTGAGGACAGCATGCTGGATTCATGTCCACAGGTGACATGAGTCAGACCACACAGCAAAAAGGCACACACAGCTGTCACCAGTGGACTCTTTCTACAATACCCTCTACACACAACACTGCAGTGGCTTTGCTGCTGTCTGCCAGCACCATGCAAGTGTCACCTCGCGTTCAGGAGCTCTCCTTGGAAATCTTTCCCACCACTTCATCTCAACACAAAATTTTAGGCATGCGTTGTTCAGCCCTCCCCTAACAATCGTTTATTCACCCTCTTCCTGGCTTCTCTGGTTCTTACTACTGCGTGGTTTTCCTTCACGGCTCAAATGCTACTTTGAGTGGAACCCTTCCCTTTACCCTCACACAATTTCCCCCTTCTGAACACCCATGGCTTTCTGTCCACATTGGACTTGCTGCATTCTCACTTTTTATTTGTTACTTATATGTATATCTCCTCATCCTTGTTGAACCATACAATTGTTGGGGGTCGGTTTGAATCTAAAACACGACATTGGTTTAGCCTTGCTCATGGCAAGCACCACACACCATGCCTTGCACAGGGTGCTGTGGTCCCTGAATAATGGCTCCAAAGTACATCCATGTCTTTATCTCCAGAACCTGTGAATATTAGCTTATATGGCAAGAGGGACTTTGTCATTAAATTATCTCGAGATGAGATTATCCTGGATTATCAGGTTGGACCTTGTGTCATCACAACAGTCTTTATAAGAAGACAGAAAGAGTCAAACCAGAGGAGAAGGTGATGTGAGGAAGGAGGCAGAGGTTGGAGGGATGCACTTTGAAGATGGAGGAAGGGGCCGCAAGCTAAGGAATTCAGGCAGCCCCTGGAAACCGAAAAAGGCAAGGAAACGGATTCTCCCCTCTGAGCCTTTAGGAAAAATCTGTCCTACAGATCCCTTGACCTTACCCCAGTGAAACTGACTGAAATGCTGACTTCCAGAGCTATAAGAATAAATATAAGTCGATTTATGCCACTGAGTTTGCGGTAATTCGTAACAGGAAACAAATACGGTGTTTGAAGAAAAGTTTGTTGAATGACAAAAATAAATGAATGACTATGAGTAAGTGAATGAATGAATGAATTCAAGAGGTTCTGAAAGGAACCCCTGATCTATACCTAGTTTTCCTGCTTCCTACGTCTAAATCTAATGGACAGCTAAGGGCATTCTTTAGTGGTCCTCAATATCTCTCTGGAGACCCAATTGAAATGCAAAGGTTTTAGCTGGGGTTCTGTGAAGATGGTGAACTAACCTCCCCACACCCATTGGCTGCCATTGTAGATGGGGCAAGATTGAGAGAACGTAACAGAAGGCAGGACTCGGTGGGGATGGAGGATTTGAAGGGCCTGGTGAACTAGGTTTCTCTAAGGCAGGAGGGGAGGTCTTGGTTACACAGAGGGTTGCCCAATGCAATATCCTGATGGCCCAGCCTTGACCTGGGAAGGCGACAAAGGGCAGGATGGAGAAAGACAATAGTTATCAACATCACCCCTCCTGCCCCCAAATTTTTCCTTGGCTGTGTTGGGTCTTCGTTGCTGCGCGTGGGCTTTCTCTAGTTGTGGAGAGCGGGGGCTACTCTTCGTTGTGGTGCGCGGGCTTCTCATTGTGGTGGCTTCTCTTGTTGTGGAGCACTGGCTCTAGGTGTGCGGGCTTCAGTAGTTGTGGCGCGTGGGCTCAGTAGTTGTGGCTCGCGGGCTCTAGAGTGCAGGCTCAGTAGTTGTGGTGCACGGGCTTAGTTGCTCCGCGGCATGTGGGATCTTCGTGGACCAGGGATCGAACCCATGTTCCCTGCATTGGCAGGCGGATTCTTAACCACTGCGCCGCCAGGGAAGTCCCTCTTATTTCTTTCTAAGGACAAATTCTTATCAATTTCAGGGACAAAAGTTCAGGATAAAAGTATTTTTGTTCAATATACATCTCAATTTCCAGTGACTGACATGCCCTCTTTTAACGTTAATTAGAAACCAAACTGAATAAAATACTTGACTTTGACATATTGTAGTGATTTTAAAAGACTTTTCAACTCCAGTACCAAAAAACACAAAACAGTAATTCAAAAGGCTATTAGCATGGCCCTCCCACCACCTTGTGGGCACAGGGAAAGGCTAAATTAATCAAAATGGTAATTGTGCCACAAATCAATTACTATTTAGGGTTTTTCCTACTGAACCTGACCAGAAATTCTTCACATCCACTAAACCGCAATCTTAACTTTTTTTTTGCAAAAATAAGCCATGTCTTATAAGACACACACACACACACACACACACACACACACACACACACATCATGGGCTATTAGCCAAAAGGCGATCATCTCCCTCATTTTCTCAAAAAGCATATATCATTCACACAGAGCCAGAGCATAATTTGAATGAAATAGAATGTGATTTTCCTTAGCTTCAAATGAATTGGAGTGGGCGATAATAATGTTTTCTATTTTTTTCTTATCCAAAAAGATCAGCATTTAGCTCTAAAAAAAAAAAAAAAAAATCCCTAAGTGTTTCAGATTTAAATACATTATATTTAATGCAGTTTCTAAATTTTAACTACTTCTGATTCTTTCAACTGTTCAGAAAGGCATACCAAGACCTTCAGATCCCCCAATCTAATGAAAATCAAGCCCACAGGCATCAGCAAAAGCAGGATGTCGCCTGACCCTCTCAGAAGGTTCTCCGGGACTCCAGGTCTCTATGCTGGAACTGCATCTCTACATCAAACTAAAAAATATAAAAATTAAAATTTCAATCAAATCAACAGTCTTCTGAGAAAGAGAGGGAAGGAGAGAGAATACTTGGGTCCAAGTTTTAAGTAAACCATCCTTCACACGTAGATATAATTTTACGCTGGACTGGAATAGTGTTTTACTTGCTACTATGATCTATTTTTTACCAGTCCTAAGAAAACTCTAATGGTCTGGGGAAAAATAAGCAAGGACATTCTAAATTAAGTTGCATAAAAAATTGTTCACACTTTCTACTTGAGCATCTGTGTGTGCATTTCATTGTCTTTCATATTAGCTATGAAGGGGCCAACAACTGTTTTCTACCCTTTGCCTATGCAGATGCCGCTGGATGGTTCAAAATTGCAGCTCCTGTTTTCTTAACTAAGTAATGTTTGATTCTATGCCTCTTGGATTTCCTCATCTCACAGATTTTGCTCAGTTCTCCAATTCCTGTTTCATTCTTGCCCATAAGTCTGTAACTTTTGGCTTATTCTCACTGGGAAAGTTACTCATACTTTATGTGTACTAATAAATTATAGAATGTCTGTTCCTAGCCTGGTATTTCTTTAGACTGCTCATTTGTCTAACAACAAAAGTGACGTGACAGATACTTCTATAGCAAATGAGAATGATCCTCTCTTAAGATCACAGGTTCAGTGGGGTCAGAGGAAGGACAATATGCTTGGAATAATCTATTTTACTACAAGTTCTAGATTTCTTTAACTAAAAATAATATGCTATTGGGCTTCCCTGGTGGTGCAGTGGTTGAGAATCTGCCTGCCAATGCAGGGGACACGGGTTCGAGCCCTGGTCTGGGAAGATCCCACGTGCCGCGGAGCAACTAGGCCCGTGAGCCACAATTACTGAGCCTGCGCGTCTGGAACCTGTGCTCCGCAACAAGAGAGGCCGCGATAATGGGAGGCCCGCGCACCGCGATGAAGAGTGGCCCGCACTTGCCGCAACTAGAGAAAGCCCTCGCACAGAAACGAAGACCCAACACAGCCATAAATAAAAATAAATAAATAAATAAATAAAAATTAAAAAAAAAATGCTATTAGGCAGAAGTTTTTATCTCTAAGGCCACAGGCAAAAAATTTGTCATCTCTTATGTTCTCTTGAATGCTTTTACAATGCTTCTCTGACCGCAGTGTTTTAGTCCAAGCATATGTTGGCAGCCATTTGCACAGTGGCACTAAATACGAACTTCAAGGGGAAGAAAGCCACATTTGGAAGACGACTCATCTACAGACTTTAAATGTTTCAGAGCCACTGAATCACAGACCCCAGGGTATGGGGGTGGGGAAAGAGGAAGAGCCCAGCGATCTGTGTTTTAACAAATTTTCCAGGTGCATTTCTAACAAATGTCTGCAGGAGGCTGATGTTGCTGGTCTGAGGACCACACTTTGAGAACCAGTGGATTGTGTTAAGCTTCCTGGGGAAGATGAAAATGCAGATGAAGAAGTTACAAAGACATTTTTGCCTATGTCAACAAATTGAATGATGAGGAAGATTACCTCCAGATGATATGTTTCGTGTTGGTGAAACCGGTCTCTATCAAAAGCAAATGTCGGGCTTCCCTGGTGGTGCAGTGGTTGGGAGTCTGCCTGCCAATGCAGGGGACACGGGTTTGAGCCCTGGTCTGGGAAGATCCCACATGCCGCGGAGCAACTAGGCCCGTGAGCCACAATTGCTGAGCCTGCGCGTCTGGAGCCTGTGCTCTGCAACGGGAGAGCCTGCGATAGTGAGAGGCCCGCACACCACGATGAAGAGTGGCTCCCACTTGCCACAACTGGAGAAAGCCCTCGCACGGAAACGAGGACCCAACGCAGCCATAAATAAATAAATAAATAAAATTTTTTTAAAAATTTAAAAAATAAAAAAAAAAGGGCTTCCCTGGTGGCGCAGTGGTTGAGAATCTGACTGCCAATGCAGGGGACGTGGGTTCGAGCCCTGGTCTGGGAAGATCCCACATGCCGCAGGGCAACTAGGCCCGTGAGCCACAGTTACTGAGCCTGCGCGTCTGGAGCCTGTGCTCCGCAACAAGAGAGGCCGCGATAGTGAGAGGCCCGCGCACCGCGATGAAGAGTGGCCCCTGCTTGCCGCAACTAGAGAAAGCCCTTTCACAGAAACGAAGACCCAACACAGCCATAAATAAATAAATAAATAAACCCAAAGTTTAAAAAAAATGAGTTTATTATAAAAAAATAAAAAATAAAATAAAGCAAATAATTAAAAAAAAAAAATAGCAAATGTCTTCAAGGACCTACATCTTGAGTGAAGAAACATGAGCCCTAGCATATGGGGCTGCTATGATGTCCGGACTGTGAATCTAGATACAAATGCCAGTGGAGATTTTACTGTGCTAGTATTTTAATAAGGTTTTTGCTATTGTTTTTGTTACTTCTCTTACTACAAAGTTTTCTAGGTTTTGAGTGGTCCATTTAACCCTATTTTTTCCCGTGAGTCCTGTGGCTTTAATCATGTGATTTTGCAGAATATAAAGATTTTTAGGAACACAAATATGGCATTAGAGTAGACTAGTAGATAATAAATTAATAAAGTGATAATTAATAATAGAAAAATAGTATTAGAATATAGCTTTATTAGAGCTAAATAAAGAAATTCTTATCAAATCTAGTGATAATGACCCAAGTGTAGAGGATGGAGAGGAACTCGCAGATGTCGGTGAAGTTGATCAAACAGAGGTTGTGTGGGCCTGATGAACACTTGCGGCAAGACGGAGTTAAACATCTTCCCCGAATTCATCAAAACATCATGTCCAGCTGCTAAGCTGGAACAGCCCTCGGTGCCAAAGTTTGGGGGATTAAGTTTGGGGACAGAATACCTTTAGCCCTTGATCTCTCCGTAAATTAAACAAGCCTGCTCTCATTGCCCATATTCTGAACACCACTCATCTCTCCAAATGCTTCCCTTTGGGGGCTCTCTGTTTAACCCTCGTATTGCCAACCGGTTCACGATGTGTCCGCAAGAGACACCTGTTCGTTCTCCATGAAAAGGGATCAGTGGGAGGCAATCCTGGGAGGCTACCAGGAGGAAGCAAAGGACAAGCAGCACTAGTGGCCGGTGAGGAAAGAGCCCGCGGGAGAGGGTCCCCAAAGTACAGAGATTTGAGGTCTTGTCCCCTGTGTCCTGACAAAAACCTTGCCATGCACCTCCTTTCCATGATGAATGAAGCAAAGGTGCAGCCCCCTAAGGTTAAAGTTAGAGGAGAAAAAAAGAGATGGTTGTCATTCCTGACCCGTGTGGCTTGAATACCAGCTTTTGTAGGTTCTCTAGCCTATAACTTCTGGGATGGGGGAGGGGCAGGTTTACAGGAAGCCAGTCTCTGCTGGGTCATTAGCATGCCAGCAGTTTGCACTGTCACCTACACGTAGCTATATGGAGAATTTATCCTTGGACCAAGATGTAAGAGTATGCTGATGTTTTAATCCTATGTAAGCTTTCAGCGGCTGATTTGGCTAAATCAGACAATGTGGAAAACGAGTGCAAACTTGCTGAAAAGGCGTTTCTCAAATGAGCTAAGGTAGAGGAATTAAAGGCAGAGATCTGGTGAGCTGGTGTCTGCAAAGTCACCAGAACAGAACAGAACTAGTCGTCAGACTAACTAGTCATCAGAACAGAACTGACTAGTTAAATTAACCAGAAATTGGGATCTTAAATGATGAAGTAAGGCTCTTCCCTCAACACCGCCCCCCCCCCCCCCCCCCCCCCCCCGCACAGCAATGGCTTTTATTAAAAAGCCCACAGTCCTGTGCTGGTGGAGAAGTTCTCTTAGGTTTGGAGAAAAGGAATAGAGTTCTGACTTAAAGTGTTCACTTCAACTCTTCCAGTTCCTACGGCGATGACAGCCAATAGGTCATTAGATGGAAGTAAACTGTGGGACAACTATTCGAATTAACAGTTGACCTTGAGAAACCCAAGGTTATGTGATAGTTACACATGCAGCTCCCCATCTGCTGTCATCTTAATCAAACCTCCCTGAGGATAGGCAATTTTTAAGCAACTAGAATGCAAGACCATTTACCTGCATATTAAGCCTCTGTTGTGTGGAATTAGAAGCCATGTTTCAGAAAGTATTTTGTATCTTGATGGGGATTGGAGACTTTATTAGGAACACTAGTTACCAGGGTGTATACACAGCAGTGGTTCGCAAACATCAGGGTGCATAGAATCACCTGGAAGGCTGCCCCCCTCCCCCCACCCCCCAAAGTTTCTGATGGAGCAGGTCTGGTCGAGGCCCTAACGTCTGCATGTCTAACAACTTGCCAGGTGATGTTGAAGCTGCTGGTTCCAGGACCACACTTTGAGAACCATGTTTATGTAGAAAAAAGCCGTGATGAGGTGGTGAGGCCTCCGCCAAGAGTTGTGGGACGGGAGTTGAGGGATAATTAGCTATCACCATGACCAAGGTCAAGCCACTTGGTTTTAGTTGGCTTGATCTAATGGCTTCTTACAACTAATGTTTAAATTCTTGGGGGAAAATTACTGGTAAATGGAGAATTCTGCCTCTTGGCTCTGCTTAATGGTACTTTATCAAGTCTTCCAGAAACTCCAGTCTGATAGTAAATGTTTTCCCACAGGACGCTTGAAGAGAAAAGAAACCTAAGTTGTCATTATTGACCAATTGTTTCATAATCAGCAAACATTCAACTTGAGAATCAATAGGTTGTGTCTTAGGAAGGAGCTCTCATCGCCAGGTCTGGGCAGACCCCTGGGCCACTCTCCATCCTAAAACCTGCCCAGATCCTTTGATGCCCAGATCACCTGATTTAGCCTGAGCTGCTTTGATTCAAGACTATTGGTCTAGGGATTTTAAGGCACTAGGAAGGCTCATTGATTATTTTCTTTTATATGCCATATATGTTACAAGTCACTCAGCAATAAGTCCTGGAAAATCTCATTTGCCAGAGGAAAGGAAGCAACATTTAAATCTTGTGTTTCAGGCAAGGAAGAGAAAAAGAGCAGGTAACTGGGAAGAATCTAGAAACCATTCTTTACCGTGTTTTATGTTCATGGATGAACTATTCTCTATCTGAGCTATCCTGCTTCTAAAATGTAAGTCAAGTCCACTTCATGTTCATGTTAGGATAGGATTGGGGTGGATCAGTGTCTCAGTTGAGATATTTGGTTTAAAATCTGCTACAAAACCAAAATCTTTTGGTGGAAGGGAGAAAGCCATTACATTTGCTGATAGATACTTTTTCTACAATTGTGATTACAATCCCAACCTTATGTAAAAGTTCTCTCATTTCTGCAAAATGATTTCAACTCACATTTGGAAAAGGATGCTCTAAATATTACATAATGTGGTACATTTAGAAGAAGATGACGTGAGCAAAGTATAACAAACTGGAACACATTTATGAAGACAATCAAACGACAAGCTGAACATACTTTTCCCTTAAATTACCTTTGAACTAAGAAAGGAAACCATTTAGGCCAATATGAAGAATATAGATTTTCAATAAAGTAGAACCAATTATCTCTCAATTTTAAATAACACATTCTGTGCAAGTTGATGATTGCTTATAACAATAATACGAGAAAATCCCCTGCCACCCAAAGGTCTCAAAGCATTTTCCAATTTTAATGATTTCTTTAAGCATTAAAAAAGTTGATTTCTGAGTGTTATGATGACATTGCATAATTAGCCTTTTAAATGTCATGTAAATTAGGAATAAAGAGTGAATATTAACTTTCATTTGAACAGTACTTTTCAAATTTTTATAAACAAGTTTGAGATATAATTCACATACCATACAATTCAGAGTGTACAGTTCAACCGTTTTTAGTATATTTACAGATACATGCAACCAGCACCACAGCCAATTTTAGAATATTTTGATCACCTCAGAAGGAAACTCTACACCCTTTAGCTATCACCCCCCTACATACACCCCAAACCCCTCAGGCCTAACCAACCACTAATCTACTTCCTGTCTCTGTAGGGTTCCCTATTCTGTACTTTCATATGAATGAATTTATGCTATACGTAGTCTTTTGTGTCTGGTGTCTTTCACTTAGTATGATGATTTCAAGTTTCATTCAGGTTGTAGCATGTATCGATGTGATTCCTTCGTATGCCCAAACAATATTCCATTGTATGGATATATCACATTTTGTTCATCAATTTGTCTGTTGGACCTTTCGGTTGTTTCCAGCTTTTGGTTATTATAAATAATGCTGCTAGGGGTTCCCTGGTGGCGCAGTGGTTGAGAGTCTGCCTGTCAATGCAGGGGACACGGGTTCGAGCCCTGGTCTGGGAAGATCCCACATGCCGCGGAGCAACTGGGCCCGTGAGCCACAATTACTGAGCCTGCGCGTCTGGAGCTTGTGCTCCGCAACAAGAGAGGCCGCGATAGTGAGAGGCCCGCGCACCGCGATGAAGAGTGGCCCCCGCTCGCCGCAGCTAGAGAAAGCCCTCGCACAGAAACGAAGACCCAACACAGCCAAAAATAAATAAATAAATAAATAAATTTAAAAAAAAAAATAATAATAATAATGCTATAAGCATCCGTGTAGAAGTTTTTGTGCAGACATAGATTTTCATTTTTCTTGGATATACACTCAGGAATGGAATTGCTGGGTCATATGGTAACTCTGCGTTTAATCATTTGAGGAACAGCCAGACTGTCTTCCAAAATAGCGGAACCATTATATTGATACATTCCTGCCAGTGGTGTATGAGGGTTCTGATTTCTTCACATTCTCACCAAACTTGTTACTATCTGACTTTGTATACCTATTGGGATAACTAGGATCAAAGTGGTATCTCACTGTCATTTTGATTTGCCTTTCCCTCATGATTAATGATGTCAATTACTTTTTATGTGCTAATTGGCCATTTGTATATCTTTCTTGGAGAAATTCTGATCCTTTAACCATTTTTAAATTGGGTTTTTTGTCTTTTCATTATTGAGTTGTAAGAGGTTCTTTACATATTTTAGATATGTCCCTTTTCAGATATTTGGTAAACATTTTCTCCCATCCTGCAAATATTTCACTTTCTTGACAGTGTCCTTTGGAGCACCAAAGTTTTTTATTTTAATGAAATCCAATTTGTTCTTTTATTGCTGTTGTTCATGCTTTTGTTGTCATATCTAAGAATCCTTTGCCAAATCCAAGGTCATGAAGATTAACCCTTGTGTCTTTTTCTATAAATTTTGCAGCTTTAGGTTTTTCTAAAACCTAAATTTTGCTTGTGGTGTGAGATAAAGGTCCAATTCCATTCTTTTGCAGGTGGCTATCTAGTTGTCCAGTACCACTTATTGAGAAGACTATTATTTTCCTGTTGAATGTTTTAGAATCCTTGTGGAAACTTAGTTGACCATAGATGTATTGGTTTCTCAATTCCCAGTTGTATTCCATTGATCCATATGTCTATCTTTGTACCAGAACCACACACTGTTGTGATGAACTTCCTTTAGTAATTCTCATAAGGTGGAGCTGCTAGCTATGGATTCTCTCAGTTTTTGTTTTTCTGGAAAAGTCTTTATTTTACCTTTACTTTTGAATGATAGCTTTGCTGGATATAGGATTCTTGGTTGACAGGGTTTTTTTCCTTTGAATACTTTGAATAGGTTATACAGCCTTGTGGTCTCTGTTTTTTTCTGCTGAGGAGTTAGCATTTCATCTTATTGGGGTTCCCCCGTAAGCTGAAAGCACCTGCACTGCAGTGGGTTATGACATGCGACAGGATTCTTGAGCTTAGAGAAGCTAACTCTTCTATAATGAGTAGTGAGCCTGCTTTGATTTACTCTGAAAAGAGGCACCGTTTCTCTTCCGAGGATTTCAGGAAACTTTCCCTGTGCTCCAGAAGGAGATGCTATTCCTTTTCCGGGTCTGTTCACGTACAAACATCCTTGAAAAGATAGTCTGGAACAAAGGGCAGGCGGTGCCTTGCTTGCAAGAGATGCAGAATCAAAAGAGACCCACAGGACTTCCCTGGTGGTCCAGTGGTTAAGACTCGGCGCTTCTAATGCAGGGGGTACGGGTTTGATTCCTGGTCGGGGAACTAAGATCCCACATGCCGTGTGGCACAACCAAAAAAAAAAAAAAGAGACCCACGAAGAATTGTCTCCCAGCCATTTGTTTCCAAAAACTAGTTTATAAATGTTTTAAATGTGTATTGCAACTTCTTATAGCAATGATATTGTCCCTGGTGGTTAGAATAATAGTCCCACTAATATTGAAGTCTGGTACCTTTGAACCCAACCATTAAATGCAGTAAGGCTTCTCTAGGAAAATGCCTGGAAGTAAAAGAACTGGGGCAGGGGGTGGTGATGCCAAAGAGTTAGAAAGAGATGGATCCCAGACGATTATGCTTCATTTGGTTTTGTATTTATGATGGCTGGCACATAGAAAATTATTTCCCAAATATTAGAGATTTAAATTCGTCATTGTGTCCCATTTCTTATATAATGACAAATTGCTACTACCCTTGCCATTTATGGGACATTTACTACATGCCAGGCACTATGCTGAGTTATACATAGATAGATAGTATATGTGTAGTATGTATGCATCTAGGTGTGTGTGTATATATGTGTATTTATCCTACATATATATATATATATACACACACACACACATATATATATATACAATACATAAAAATGTGTGTATTTGTATATAATTCTAATAACAATCCCACATGGTAAGTACTGTTATCTCCATTTTACAGATGAAATACTGAGGCTGAGAGCAGGTAAGTAACTGGTTCTACATAAGTCAGCAATTTGTCTGCTATTTGAAGTCAAGTTTGCCTGACTCTAAAACCCTTTTTTTTTTTTTTTTTTTTTTTTTGGCCTCGTTGCACAGCTTGTGGGATCTTAGTTCCATGACCAGGGATCAAACCTGGGCCCTCAGCAGTGAAAGCTCGGTGTCCCAACCACTGGACGGCCAGGGAATTCCCTAAAACCCATATTCTTAAGCCCTGCCTCATTCTACCCTCCTACCAAGAAGCATGAACTTAGATACCCTTTGCCTTCTCTCGCCTTACTTTATAATCATCATGATTTATTCATGCTTTTTTGGGCACAGTTCTTATAGAGGCAATCTTTTCCACTAACAAAAGAACCATGGAAACTACTAGATTTTTCCCCTCCTTATGTCCTTCCTCTGCTGGGCATTTACTCAATCAGGGCTATTTAGTAGGATCAACAAGGCCTTAGGAGAATCAGAGTTCCCTTCAAGAGCAGTTGTCTAGGGGGCAAAGCACATTCTCTCACACTGATTCCATTTCCCGACCTCTTTCCTTCCATTCTACCCCAATATTTTGTAACAGGTATTTTGGCTGGACAGCGTCGTTGTTATAAGAGAGCTGATAAAATTCTCCATGCAGATTGAGCTGAAACAGAGTTGGAAGAAACCTCTTCTTCCCCTTCGCCCCGGGAGGCCAGCATGCCAGGTCTCAGATATGGGGAAGCTGGCACCTTTCACAAGGTGGCTGAATTCTCATAAAGAGCATCCTGGGCACCTGGACGCCCAGGCTTCTTCAAGTGGTCCTGCCGACCAGGGCAGAGAGCACAGGTGAGTTCTGGTCCTACTGGAACCTCTCATAGACCTGCGACTCATCCGACTGAGAAGGGACTGCCATTAATAATGACCAGAGACTCTAAGCAAGTGTTAGAATATAGTGTCTGATGGACTTTCTGTCTGATTGGAATATCTACTGCAAAGGAAAGCTTATTATAAAAGGTGACAGTTAAGGAGTCCCTTTTTATTGGAAAGAAAACACTGCATGAGATGGGGATTACTGATTTTGAAAGGGTCCTGTTTCAGAGTTCATCAAGATGCCTGTTAAAATGTAGACTCTTAGGTCCTACTGAATCAGAATATGCCAGAATATTGAGACTCTACATTGTTAATACCAATTCAAGAGATTCTTTTGCCTGTGAAAGCTTGAGAATTGCTGATTTAGGATAGTTTATTTTCAGATTTGTCTCTATAATGCGATATTTCAAGCTCTGTATTTGTGTGTGCCCATTTTGTTTAATAAGGAGAGATTCCCCACCCCCCCTCCAAGTGACTAAGAGTACCCAAGGGAGGGTGGTTCTAAAATTATTCTATATAAGACCACAATTATAAATTAAATTAGGTCCTTCTTAAACTCTTCTGCTTTATATTTTTATTTAGGAGTATATTGATGTAAGTGACTGACACATTCTCTATCTCAGCTTTCAACCTTAATTTCCACAAGTAATGCTGGACTTGACACTTCCTTGGAGGAGAAACTGGTCAGTGCAAAATCTAATCTAATGCAGGGGCATATTAAATCTCAACAAATCCAGTTCAATATTCTGTAAGGGGAGCTGGCGTGGAGCCTAAAAGAAAATGTTTAGCCATCTTTGAAAAGAGAAAGTTTTCTACCGGAAGTGTTGTAATGTCCTGTGATCATTCCAGGATGTCTTATTTATTATGACTCACTCATCTGCCATCACGGTTGTAATGCTTTAAACAAATTTTGCATCTTAGGTAATGGAAGAGAGTGTGGATGGAGGGGAGGGGACTTAAATTTAATTTTCATGATTGAATAGAGAAGTTAATGGTTTAGCACTATGCCCTGCTTACTAAAATTGAACAGCAAGAGGCCATCACATTTATGGAAAAGGACTCTTGTCTTGGCGAGAACATTGAGGTTGACCTGAAGGAAGAAGTGAAAGACCTGAGTTTAAAGAGAAGTTGATTGAGACTGTTGGTTAGGATTCTCTAGGGAAGTGATGGAAGCAAGGTGCAGCATTGGGTTAGTTTTCTTGGGCTGCCATAACAGAGGACCATAAACTGAGTGGCTTAAACAACAGAAGTTTGTCTCACAGTTCTGGAGTGTGAATGTCCAAGATCAAGGCATTGGCAGGGCCAAGTCCTCTCTGAAGACACTAGAGAACATCTGTTCCAGGCCACACTCCTGGTTTCTGGCAATTCCTTGGCTTGAAGCAGCTAATTCTGGTCTTCACATGGCATTCTCCCTGTGTTCCTATTTCTCTCTGTGTCCAAATTCCCTTTTTTATGAGGGTACCAGTCATATTGTACTAGGGCTCACCCTATTCCAGTATGACTTCATTTTGACTAATTACATCTGCGATGATCCCTTTTTCCAGATAAGGTCACATTCTGACCTTATCCTGGGGGTTAGGACCTATATGGATTTGGGGGGCACAGAATCCAACCCATCACAAAGTATATGAGAATCTGTGAAATAGCTTCAGAAAAAAAGGATGTGAACAGTACATTGATGGTGAAAATTTCTTCTAATTTCTCCAGTGCTATCCCAGGGTTCATTTTTCCATCTCTTTTAGAAAAGAAATATTCAATACTAAAGTAGAAAGTTCCTAACAGTCCACGTAATTTTGTATCTTATGCTGTAGGGGGGAAAACCGAAGTCTCCAGAAGTAAAGCAAGGTGCTCAGAGTCAAACATTATAGTAGAAAATCTAAAACTTGAAACTGAGTCTTCCTATTTCCTAGACTCTGTCACCTTACAAGGAGCTGGTATACTGTGAACAGCTTTGCCCTTGAAACCAAACACTGGCTGTCATTCTCTGCATGTTAAAGTCACGGGTCAACACTTTCAGGAAGTAAAATCAGGCATCTCTTAAGTTGCCCCTTTCCGTTATTCACTGCATGGACCATATGACACTCCAAGGGCACAGACTGAAGTCTCATACTGCAGCTCAGACAGTGCCCTGGACTTTACACATCTCCCCTCTCTTCTCCAGCTTTCCTTTCACAAGTTCCCTGTCCTGTTGTCCCAGAGCCCAGCCCAGCTCCAAGATGGGTGATAGAAAATGTGTTCACCTAACTAATTTGTTTCTTAATGGGTGATAGATGCTATTTTAATGGTAATAAGCCAGTTCTCCACTCTCTCTCCCTTTCTTCAGAGTCTTTTGGGTTTTCGGAGTGCCTGTCTTTGGAGAATATGATAAGACTTATCATTTCTGTGGTTCATTTTGGCCAAATTAAAGAGCTCAGGGTCATTTGGAAAAAGCAGGCAGTCATCATGGATGACCTTGCACCTTCAAATTGCAAAGAGTTGGTCACCATATCTTTTGTCTGTTCTTAAGACTTTGGTGCCTTGTGTGGTCTACAGTGAATTTAAGACATTGAGGAGTCAAGAGCTGCTATTGCAGTTGGCATGCTGTTCAGCTTCAAGACTTGTCTTGAGCTGTCTGGACAAACTCTACAGTATATTTACTCACACGGAGTTTTTTTTTCCCCTCCCAAATTTCATCTTTTTCAACCTATTCAAAGATAAGCTTGAAACAATGCTTTCATGCTGTTTTCACGTAACTCTCTCTGTGCATAGGATTTCAAAAAGCAAAATATTGATCAGAGCAACTCTCCTGGTTTGTCTCAGAAAATATCCATTCCCTGAAACAAGTTATTACCTTCAGTTGCTTTGGAAGATGCATCAGATTCACTCTATCAAATTTATAATTGGAAAATGGCATGAGATTAATTATGGAAATGCTTTTCAATTTTAATAGTCAATTAACAGGCAACTGTATGAAGACCACAATAATTACATTGTTCTTTAAGCATTGCACCAGAAGTCTTATTTTAGTATACTTAGACTTTTAAAAGAGAATCTGATTAGCACTATTTGTTTAATGAATTTGACATTCAAGGGATGCATGAATTTCCTTTGGATGTTGAATTATAAATTAATGCTTATCAAATTAACATTGATTTTCTTTATCTAGGACCATCATCACAGAGACATTTTCCTGCATGAATGTCTGCCATAGTTGTCATTAGGTTTAGGCATAAGATTTCAGAAGGAATGTCAACTCCCAAGGACCGTATCAAATGTATTCCTTCCTGATATTCATGGGATCTTTAGGTCTAAAGATCTATCCTATTCTCTTCGATGTGGAAATTGTTTTTCTCTTCTTTGACCAACAGGGAATATAAGTGCTAGCACAGGCTCCTGAAGTTGGTCCTGGAAGTATTCAATTTTAGTAAAGCTTAGGACTTATGTTGATATTATAATTGTATGCTGTCAAACACAGATGCTAAGTGTACAGTTAGTGAATTGCCGACAGATGAATTGGGACAAATGTATAACCGACATTCAAATCAAGACAGGTAACATTTCCACCACCCTAAGAAGTCATATGACATTTTACAGCAGTATCTTGATAAGAGGTCTCTCTCTACACAGACCTACTGTAGCCCAAACTGCCTAAGAGTTTGCAGTTAAATTGCCTCCTTCCTCAAGGCTGTTATGGATTCATGTACTCATTGGTGCCCTCCCATCCCTTGGACCTTTGCTGGAGCACTGACTTTGGAGTCTAAAGAAACGAGGTCTCACCTCTTGGCTGTGCCCCTACTTAGAGTCATTTAGAATGTCTGAACTTTAGTTTCCTTATTTGTAAGCTGAGGATGCTAAAACCTACCTCATAAAGTTGGTGTAAAGATTAAAATACATCAAAGCACCTGACATTCAGAACATGCTCAGCTGATGTACCATTCCTCCTTCTCTGGTTACAATCTTGGGTGCTAGGTATTTTCTCTCCCTCTCCCCAACTCCAAACAACCAATCAAAAGGGTATATTCTAGTCCTTTAGGTTAATGCATTTGAAGGAGATACTTTTCTAATCAGAAAAACTAATCCTTGCTGATGCATTAATAAACTTGAATAATTTAGTGTTTTCCCTCCCAGGTAACATGTTTGCATTTTAACTTAAGCCTGTAAGAGATGCTGTTTTAGCCCAAATAACGGACTTTGAGCTGAAAAAGTCAGGAGATTGGGGAACGGTGTCATATTTGAGGCCAGGCAGCTCCATTTCTAAATTTCAGACAGCCATCTGTCTGTCTGTGTGCTTGGCTGCCTGTGTTAAATGTAGGTGATTTTTCTCTGAAAAAGATGTGTACACGTTGTGGGCAAATTTGGAACAAGCTGGTTTAAAGGGGCTCCTGCAGGCATTAAAACCAGCACGTGGAATCTAAGTGCTGTCGCAAGGAGGCTGCCTTCTCACGGTTGGATGGCAGTCGTTGCTTAGCGGGTGAGAGGTAGAGGCCGAAGATCAATGCCCAGGAGATCCCAGCAGCAAGCAGTGGCCTCTCCCCCGTGTGTTTCTGTTGGTGAAAACCGCCCTGTGGTTTCTGGAAGCCCAAAGAGTGTACCCGGGAGGGCAGCCGATCAGCTTCCCATTTAAGGACTGGGAGTTTGGGGTTAGTAGATGCAAACTATTACGTGTAGGTTGGATAAACACCAAGGTCCTACCGTATATAGCATAGGGAACCACATTCAATATCCCAAGATAAATCATAATGGAAAAGAATATAAAAAAGAATGTTAATATATGTATAACTGAGTCACTTTGCTGTATAGTAGAAATTAACACAACATTGTAAATCAACTATACTTCAATTTAAAAATTAATAAAAAAATTTTTAAAAATGTAATTTAAATTCAGGACCCCCGATGAGTGTTATCAAAACATTCCAGATGAGCATAGAGGAGGGCTGCCCCTCTGTTACCCTACCTTCCAATCCCTGAGCCGATGGAGTGCTAGCTATGCCTTTGTTTTTCCTCTTCATTTCTTTTATTTATGTTTTTAAATTTTATTTATTTATTTATTTTTGGCTGTGTTGGGTCTTCGTTTCTGTGCGAGGGCTTTCTCCAGTTGCGGCAAGCGGGGGACACTCTTCATCGCGGTGCGCGGGCCTCTCACTATCGCGGCCTCTCTTGTTGCGGAGCACAGGCTCCAGACGCGCAGGCTCAGTAATTGTGGCTCACGGGCCTAGTTGCTCCTCGGCATGTGGGATCTTCCCGGACCAGGGATCGAACCCGTGTCCCCTGCATTGGTAGGCAGACTCCCAACCACTGCACCACCAGGGAAGTCCTCCTCTTTGTTTCTTATAGAAAGTGGTTTCTAGCCTCAAGAACCTCACCATGTGTCTGTGACTGTTCGGAGTTCTGCCTTCCCATCATGGATTTTAAAGCCTTCTTTGCCATTGGCTAGTCCCAGATTTTGTATCAATTACTTCTCCACGTAAACGGATACCCATTCACCTTTACTTTCATCTACTCCTCTAGAAAACAATACGATTTGTCCTGGTCACATAAGATACTCTATGATTGAAGCAATGTAAGTTTTTCTTTCCTTTTTCTCCTTGTGTGACTTTGTAGATTCCGGATAAGATTAAGAACTTCAGGGAGTTGTATGCAGTCTGATCCCAAGCCGCTGCAAGCACTGATCCCAAAGCAAATGGCTCTGATCCCCACTATCACTCAGCTCGAGACTGATGTTGTGATGTTCAAAAGTGAGAATTCTTTTAGCTGTAGACAAACTTCGTCGCAAGTATGTTTTCCCAACTTCAGCTGCTTTAATAAGTCATTAAAGGAAATACATTCAGCCATAACCCTCAGCTCCCCTTCTTTTCTGGCAGGCATTTGGAACTCACACTTAACAGGAATTCTCACAATCGGAATATCTATCGGGGAGCTGGATATGTATGACCATGGGCACAAATGTAGTACAGTATAAAAAGTAAGAAAAATCAGACACTAGCACCATTAAATCTTTGGCTCTAAATTGCTTTCTTTACACCTGTCTATTCAGTAGCAAGTTGTCAATGGAATATATGGAGGGAAATTTCTGCTTACAGAAAATAGTTAATTAGACCAAATGAATTAGGGACCGAGTAGAGGGTGCTCAGCAGAACTCTGTGTTCCCTTGGCCATTAATCTAGTTTATGAAGAGCTGCCCCAGTGGGGATTTTTTCGTATTTTGCTTACAATACCTGCATCAATTGTCAGTGTCAATGGCATTCGCCAACTAGGCAACTAGGCCAAAGCAGATTTTTCTTTCTTAATGTGACTCAGACCTCCATTTTACTGGTGTCAAGAAGAGGCAGGATGGTGATCAATGAATCTGATGAACGTGAACAATGTGAATGACCACCGAGTAATCAATTTTGCAGCTTTTCTTTAATCGTCTTGGAGCAATTATGAGAATGCAATTCACTGGGTGTGTTACTAAAACATAAGCTTAGGGATTTTAGCAATATTCATTTTGAGACAAAATGCCAAGAAAACATAGTGACCATGAAACTCTTGAAACTTCTATTTGAAAATAGGCTGTTCACTTCAGTGTGTCAGTGATAACCGTCACTGCAGAACTATTCCACTTTTAAGTACTCTTGGCTAATTTTAATCCAGCCACCTTCAGATCCCTGGACTTTCTGCATGGGCTGTGGGATAATTCTGATGGTTTAGAGTGAAACTATTCAGTATATGTAAGCCAGAGGCCACGTGTTGACTCAGTACTGGTGCCCCGAACTTTGACCTTATTATGGAAGATAAATAAGAAGTGTTTCCCACCCGTCCTTGCTTTCCACAGAGTGAACTTTAAATCAAATTTTTAGCTTTATGTCACTTGAGGGAGCAGTGGGAACGGCTTTCAGGTGGAGGAAGGGCTATGATTAAAGCTTGCAAAGGGCTGAGAACAGATACATGGTAAATGTATTTTTTTTTTATTTTATTCTTTTTTTAAAAAAATTGTGACAGGGATTTAGAGTAGACAGCATTAGCTGGTGCAGAAGAAGGCACGTGATATACTCAAGGGTAAGAAGGGGTATATGTTTGATAAAGAACAGTTTCCTACCATCCAGAAAATGAATTTGGTGGGCAGCTCTTTGCCACGACAAAGCATCAAGGAAAAGAATATAGGTGGAACCCAATAATACACTGAAACAATAGTGGATCAAATAACATCGCTAAGTGCAGGAGAGAATTCTGGAACAAGAAGTAAAGAGCATCAAGCTTAGAAACCTTGCCTCTTCACTGGAGTCAGGGGCCAGGGCCCCTCTCCGGGCGACCAGTGGGACTCTGCGGACACCTCAGACCAGGTGTTACGCTTTTGTTCCCGTTCAGAGTGAGGCGGGGTTCCCAGAGTCTCTTGGGTGCTCCAGGATCAAGGCAGCATGGGATGATTGAGCTTCAAGTACCAAGCTTTTCCGTCTTGGGAAACTTAGAATGGAATGCCTTCTGATCTGTCTCTACTTTGATAGAAAACCAGTAGGAGAGGAGGTGGCTCTGGAGCAAAGACCGGTCATCAACCTCCTGATGTTCGGACAGTAGAGTGAGCTTTGCTGGGTTCACTCTGCTCATGACCCTAACCATCTTCATCAAAACTTGTACAGATTTGAATTCACGTGCATCTCATCTGTGCTGACGGGTATGTGTTTGTGGGCGTGAGTACTTGAACTTGGGAGCTCCGTGGTGTTCTTTTACACTCATACTTTTCTTTCCATGGATTCATATGTAGAGTTTCTTATTTCAGAGTCTTTAAAATACATATTTTACAGGGTATAGGTAAAACTCTTCAGGGGTTCATGAGAAATATAATGTGGCCAGGTACACGGTTAGGGGTCTCTTCATGAACCAAGGCAACAGACGACCTGAGAAGCAGATTGCATGGCCCCTAATGCCCAGCTGGGGAAGCGCGTGGGCTGAAACCATACAGCCCTCACCTGGCCATGCCATGTGCCAGGGCTGCACGCCCTGGAGGGAGGGGCATCTCTTTGCTGTTTGCCCGCCTGGGAGGTACAATTGAATAAATGCATGGTACACTCAGGTGGAAGCCTGGCTGAGAAGGCCCTGCTGTCAAAGGAAAAGAAGTCACCTCCTTCAAGATGAAATGGAAGATCAAAATCATCTCAATCCTGTGTGGGTTTATGAAATTAACTGGATACTTATTTACTCACTCATAAAGGTTTTGAGCGCCTCCCAAGGGCCAGGCATTGGACTAGGTGCTTGGGGGGTCCTTACTATCATGGGCAGCAGAGGGTCGGAGGGACAGTCACGTGAACAAGAGAAGTGATGCTATTGAATCAGTGTTGTAACCAAATTTACAGAAGATGCTACCGGGGCCCAGAGGAATTAGAAATGCAACAGTAGTTACCAGCAGTTAGGGTGGAGGAATGTAGGTCTCCTTCAAAAGCCCTGTCCTGGAGCCTTCAAATCAGGAATTATGTGAATGGTACATCTGCCTGCTTCCAGTGATCCTATCCCTCGTGTAGCCCTTTATTCCTTTCTCTTTGGCTGTTTTCCCCTTATCCCAGGGACCAATACCCAAGCAATGAACCTCTACAGTCTAATCAAGCCCCATCAAAGGGTATCTATTGTGGGTCCCAATCCTTCAATGCCACCTAAGAGAGAGATGAACTAATTGGACAAATGAGTTTATCCTAATAATGAGTGATTGTGTTCTATCCATTATGTCTCTGGGGTAATATGCATTTTAATGAGGCCCTCAAATTCTTAACCTAAGAGATTCACTCATGCAGGGGTGATGAGCTGGCAGGGAAGGTGTTTGGGAACAACTGGTCTTGGGTCATCTGAAATCACAGCACATATGGAGACCTTTCCTCAAGCAAATGAAGTAATAAAAAGTTTATCTCAAGCCAGGAAAAAAGTTCCGATTTAAAACTACAGAGCTCAAACACTTATTAGCATAGTTTTTTTGGATTCCTCAAAAGAATTAGTAGGAAGGCCTTTGATGTATCAAATATTAAGACTTTGATGTGTCAAATGCTCTATGCCTGGAGGGATTAGTTCTGATTAGAAAATTCTGGTCTCTGGTCTCTCTCCAGGCCTTTAATGACTTGTGTATCCTTTCAGTAACAGGCAAGTGGCAGCTGGCATCGTTTGGGGACGGTGCCGTGTTTGTAGTGGCATGCTGTGTGTCTGTCCATCAGAGACAGTTCAGCTCCCATCCTGCTGAGGGAGCTTGGTGGGGCTGGCAGGAGGGCTTGCTGATCTTGGGGACGTTGTCCACAATATTAAGACTGGGTGTTTTCATGCATCTTTTTAAGGAAGCACACTCCTTTCTGGGTCCTTGGTGCCTATTGAACCTCTGTTTTCTTTGTCTCCCAGGAAGGAGGGACAACCTGGTGGCCTTCAGGTACCTAATGCTTCTCCTTTTGTATGTGTCTTTCACCTGGGCTCTTTGGGTGTGGGGCAGAGCGAAACTAAAGTAGAAGGACTTTCACAAGGAAAACTCCTTAACGTGACATGATGTGCTGGACCGCTTTCCCAGCTGAGTAGTGTATGTGAGGGCGTCTGGGGAAGGACAGTGGACGCTGGGCAGGGCTGCGGGGAGGGAAGCTGACACCCTGATGTTGAACGGCCATTTGTGTCACATCAATCTTGGTTCATCTACGATCTGATCCTTAAAGAATGATCTGAAACAATTCTGCTTAAGTATTGTTCAGTGGTCATGCCCCTATGTAATATTCACTCTGGAGGAAAATGAAAACATACCCTTACAGGGAGAAGTTTGCCCAGTGTTCTGCAGAAATGTTATCGGAGATGCTGCTGACATGGGTCTCTGTGCTCTACGCCCCCATCCTCTTCTCGGGGAAACCACTCTGGGTCCTGCTGTCCCACAGAGCCTCCACCCACAGAGAAAGCAAAAGCCAGAAGAATTCCAGGTTTGGCCCACTTTCTGTGAAGGCTGCTGCTCACGGGCCTCCGCACAGTTTAGCTAAAGTAGCAGGTCTTTTGCTAGCTAGATGCAGTGACTCCAGCTTTACCCTCCCAGTACTGCTTACTATTTTTGAGTGAACACGTAAGCCATGCTTGGGTTTATGGCTCACCAGGTGAATCTGGAATGGCGTATTTGTTCTCCCTAAATAACCGCTTGCCCTGCAGAGCGGGGAAGTGGTTTTTTGCCTCTCGGTGAATTCAGGGTAGGTTTGTGTTACTGATGCCCCAGGAAGCAGCTGTTGGGTGGCATGAAAGTACCCCTCAGAGGTAAGTTAGAGCTCTGCTTGGTACTTTGGACTCATCATTTGGACAGTGGAAAAACACAGATCTCCCTGTTGTGAAGATTAAATTTGAATAAGGGCTCAACCGGCCCACGCACATGCCCATTGCACATACTTGATGCTGATATTAACCTGATATCAACACATTTCAGCTGGGGTCGAGAGCCACACTCCAGCCTCCCTGGGAAAGTGCTGAGTGATGAGATTGTGCCCAGGGTGGAGGTGGCCAGGGTTTGGGGGCTGGTTCCAGACTTTTGGCAGATAGCTCTATTTTTCCTCTAGGTCTCAACATGGACCGGTGATTAAGAGGCCCAGATGCAAACCCCACTATCCAAGGGATTTCCTCCAAGTAATGGAATTACATGGAAAGCCTTTTTGAAATTGCAAGGGAGTAACACACTGAAAAGCAAATTCTTATGCAACCAAATGATGACCTGGTCATCTCACACATTCCCCAGAGCTTGTTGAAGATGTCAGACAGAGGATGTGGGCTGTGCGGGGGGGCCCATGGCTGCGTTCCTCGGCCCCCAGGAGGACTTCAAGGCCCTGGGACCCGAGCTCCTGGGCCTCCCGGGGGCTGCTGCCCCGTGCTCAGAGTGGCAGCTGTCTCTGCCGAAGCCTGTGCCCTGAGGCTTACAGCGTAAAAACTGCTCCCCAAGATGCCGCCTTTAAAAACAGCAGAGCTTCGGTGCTGACAGCCCCCAGCTTATTTATAGCCAACCCTCATGCTAACTCGGAGCAGGGAAACCAAAGGAGTTGTTCTAGTTTACTGTCGAGCAAATCAGAGGCCCAGGCCCCACCCAGGCCAACTCCATCCAGCCCTGAGGTTGGGTCCTTAGATGAGTCGGGTGAGCAGCCCAGGCTAGGAGCCCCGGGAATCAGCTCCAGGATTAGTAGTGATAAGCCCCCACTTTCAGTATGACAACGGGCCATTTCTACACGAGGCAAGGAGAGGATTCCTCTGCTGCTTTTGCACTGCTGTCTCTAAAGAGCGAGCCAAGGTCCACCGCAGCAGCTGGGAACCTGGGCATCCTTCCCGGGTGGTAAGCATCACTCCTGTGAGCGCAGGGTCATTAGAGAGAGAGTTCCTGGCCCCTCTGCTTGGAGAAACCCTATTGTGAGCACATCCCTAGTGAAGGAGGGGTCCTAATCTCGGCTACCCCCGGTGTAATCACATTGAAATACCCAGAAAATGTGGCAGAGGTTGATTGCATTTAATGGGCCTCCATCAGCTGCGAGCTCACAGGTTTGCCTGCATCACTTCAAAGCTACCAGCCTGAATGCCAGGCTGCCAAATGAGACCCGCTCGGCAAGTTAAACCCACAACCTCATTCTTCAACAGCTGGTAGGTCCCTTGTGATGGTTTGCACTATGCAGGCCAACCGCAGGAACCCCTTAGATGCTCTGTTTCTCCAATGCCATATTTACTTAGGAGGTTGGATGTGGCAGACATAATCTGTCTTCAACCACCAGATAGTTCAGACAGGCAGATAGAATTGTCTAGAAACCGTTTTCTTCTGCAAGTGGATCGTGGACAAAAGTGTTCTTGCTATGGGGCTATCAGACACTGGGCTATAACATACACGAGATTCCTCTCTGGGTTTGTAGTGACCAGTGACCTTTTCTGACCTATAGCCCATGCAACAGTAATCTCTGAAATTTGACCATCTGACCCAAAAAGTAGTTTTCGTTTTTTCGAATCCATGGAATCATGGCATGTAGACCTCTGAATCATTTTAGCTCAATTCCCTAGTTTCACCCCCAAGGGAGCAAAACTCCCCGAGTTTGTCAGTGATTAAAATACAAGTGCATATGCAGGCACGCACAGATCTGACTCCTGATCCAGTGCTTTTCCTAGGACGCCATGATGCTTCCCATCTGATGTCTGATCTAATGAAATGAAAATGTGACATCCACGATGCATTAGTCAGGATAGGGCAGGATAGGCTGTGGTAACAAAACCCCTCAAATCTCAGTGGCTTAAAACACAAAGGCTTATTGTTCAGTCACCTCCCAGGCGAGGGGCAGAGAGTTCCACTCCTAATCATTGCTCAAAAACCGAGGGTGGGGCCCCTGGGTGGAGTGCTTGCCAAGGTGCTGTGACCTCATACATTCTAGGTGTTAACCTGGAAGCAACAGCCTTCACTTCTGCTCTCATGGAAAGACCTGCACGTGGGCCCAGATTGCAAAGGCCCAGGACTCGTGGTCCCTCTGAGCACTGAGGTTGACACCTTATGGGGTCTCTATTTTACAAGCCTTCAGGGGGCACCTGCTCTAGGCCATGTACTGCATGAGCTGCTGAGACCATTAAGAGAAGTCCTTATGCTGGAGGACGCATAAATTGCAGGGAAGAAGGGGTGTGGAAAAAAGGGGGTTAGACTTGTAGGAAGGTAAGTTACAACAGGACAGATGCCGTAACGAAAGTGCTGGTGGAGTCCTGTCCACTTCAGATACGAGAACAAACACGACTGAGGAAATTGAAAAAAGCTAACAAAGTAAGTGACATTTGAGCCGGGTCTTGAATAAAGACCAGTGTATATTCCTTAAGAACACATTGTAGTCTCATTTGAAATAATGCCTTTGCCCTTGTGAATGTTCTCAGAGGTTAGCTTTAGTCCTGTAAGTTTCTTGACAAAGGTTCAGCATTCTCTGCAGCCTCAGGGCAAGAAAAGATTACCTTCCAAAGAATTGAGAAGTAATCCATGAGCACAGCTGTCTCACCAGTATGAACTGAACTGTGTGACCCAGAAGGAGGTGGCCAGGGACCAGGCAGGTGCAAATAGGAAGTGAGCTAAGATGGTCATGGTCTTAACATAGAATCAGAACAGGAGGATTTACAGGAATTTTGTATTTCCCTTGCACGAAAAGACCGTCTAGAAGATACAGTTTAGATGCCCTAACTTAAGAATTTGAGATATTCCAGAAGCTTGTAGCAATAGAGGAAAAGAACGTTAACTAAAATGATCCCAGAAAATCTAAGATTCATTGTCACTGAAGCAAAATAATACAGCTCATGACAAGCATTTGTTTACTGAAGCCTTTCCCACTCAGGACAGCTAACAGTTTTAGCAGTTGCTGCTGCTTCATTTTCCCTTCCTCCAGAATAAGGAAAATTCCTTTCGCCTGTTGTCTTAGCAAGAACCCTCACCCAGATTCAGAGAAGTGATTTCAATGGTGACGAGTACTACAAGAATTTGCTGTGTGCCAAGCGTAATTCTAGGCACACACAGACTCATACCCAAACCACCCTCATTGTAGGAACCACCTGTATCTTTAACTTATAAACTAAAAGCAGCTGCAGAACTAGGGCTTGAACCCTGATAGGCTGACTTTCGAGCCTGAATTCTTACTCATTCCACTACATCTTTCATAAAATGCTTTAGCCTAAAGAAAAAGCGAACGACAGTACTTCCTCCCTCATTTAAAAAAAAAAAAAAACAAGCTGGTAGGTTGGTTTTAAAGTTACTAGGCTGCAAGTTTTTTTCTGCAGGTACCTAGGTCTATACAAAACTTGTCTTCGTTAAAAATGACTTGTTATATTTAGCCATTTTCAAACACTTCCCTCGCTCTCCGAGGACTTGGCTAAACAGATTCAGATAGATACTGAGTTTGTTTGAAGTCCGGACCGGCTGTCACTCTGCTACCCAAACCAGGTTCTTTTTGCCCCGACGCCCAGCGAGCCAAACACTCAACCTCCGAGGTTTGCAACAGAGAGGGCTTGATGCACAAGCTAGCCGAGTGCAGACAGGGGAGAAGGAAGTCTGAAATCCGCCTCCCAGAAGCCGGGGCCGCCGGCGGGCATTTACGACACGAGCTGGCGTTACAGGCGCAGGGATCGTAGGGACCGGGGAAAGGTGATGGGAAACAGGTGCGGCATCCTCGTTCTGAGCAGGCGCAGCTCAGCCCCAGGCCTCTCGCCCGTTCAGAAACCGTCTTCGGTCCTCTGAGGTCAAATGTCATGGGGCACTCGCGCATGCCCAGTTGGAGGGTGGGTGGTCCTATCCAGTCTTAACCAGCTCAGCTCCAACCAGGCGCCGCTGATCCAAGTTCCTGGAAAACGACTCCGGCAAACATCTCATTTTTAGGCTCCGTGCAGCTCGGAGGAGGAGCGAGCTTTCTGCAGCGACAGTTAAAAGGACCTGGATAAGGCAAATGGCCTTTGATAAGCTTGTCAGGTGGATCACCTGTATCTTTGTCGCCAGTCCCCTGTCAGGCAGTTACCTGCGACCGTTTTAAAATACCTACTGGTATGGACTGAGGTCAAGATGTATCTATCTGTTCTACCTTTCTCTTGAACTCTGGAATAACTACACGTAATAAGTTGCTACTCACATGACCTTTCCAGGATAGTATATTTTCTTAAGCTACTTAAGCTTTTTAAGAAGCCATCATTGACCAGCTGCCGGTAGAAACTTCAGGTGAGTTAGGAGGGAGGCGTTTTTTCGTAAAAACTTTCTGTTGTATCTTTTCCTGTCTAGTTTGTAAAAACACTGGTCTTTTTGATGGAGTTGTAGGTATTGGAACCTAGAGGCACGTTCTGCGGCCCCCGTCACTCACATATGCGTAAGCTGCAGGACCTGTTTCTGGGCGCCGTGTCACTGCTGCCTACACGCATCTGCCACCACTGTCGGCAGGGACCCTGCACAAGCGTGCACAATGTACACGGCAGCAGGCTTTCCCACAAATCCAGTGTCTCTGGAAAAACAGAGCTGCTTGAAGAAGCTACCGTCAGAAGAAGTTGCCGAGAAGCAACGAGGCTCAAGCGAGAAGTTCCTGAATGGGTGCTGATGGTGAGTGGCGGGTGAAAGGTGAGGGGTGGGGGTGGGGGGGGGACAAGAATGCAGAAATGGGATTCCCAGCGTGTCAGCCAGGCTGAGGGGGAAATCCTCAGCTTTTTCCAAAGGTATAGGTGAGGATGCGTCAATCAGAGAGGATGTGTTATAACAAAGTAATTTTATGTGGCACTGCACTAAAATGAAACTATGCTAGCTTTGACTTTTCAGTGTATAATAACTTTGGCTGTTCAATTGATGGGTCATATTGTCTAGATGGTCGGAATAAAGGTGATGATGCAGCCCTGCGCCCCATTTCGGTAACTTTTAAAATCCCTTGTTTACCCCAAATTCTGGAGGGAGCTGTTGGTGAAACTAGCACAGATGTCACAGGCAGCAAAGGCTTCAAATCCCACCTGATGGTCCTCAAGCCTCCAGAACAGCTTCATGGAGAAGAATGATAATTACATTGATTGAATCCTCATGACTGAGCTCCTTTTTCAGCTGCTTTGATTTATTCTTTTGAGTATAAACGAGTTTTCAATGAGCATTACAGAATCGGCAATACCAGAGAAAAAGAGTGCCAGTAGGATGTATAACTCGAGATGCTGTTCCAAACAGCTATTGAATTCCTTGAATTATTCGCGTTCTAAAGCCCTGTCCCACCCTCCCTAAACCTACAAGCAGTTGTGATTAGGGAGGAAGACTGGCATCACAGAAAAGCTCCTGGATCTCCTGGGAATGACACCCTGACCCTCGTCTAAGTAGCAGCAGCTTCAAGCAGTAGAGCCCCGTGTCATGTCTTGCCCATGATGATTTCTTATATGACTAGAGTGTAATAAATATTTTTGAATGAAGCCTTCATATCCTAAAGTAATAGCCTCTTAACAACAGGGTCACCAACTAGTCCGGGTTTGTCCAGGATTTGACTGGTTTTGACACAAAATTCAACATCTGGGAAACCCCTCAGTCTGGGGCAAACTGAGATGATTGGTCCCCCTACTTAAAAGGCATTTAAAATGCATCTTCCCTAGGATCCAGTGTGGTTCTATATTTGTTCTGTGGTCTAGAGTTCTTGTTAACATCCATATTCTACAGGCAGTCATCTGCATTATCAGAATGGCACCAGGGAATGCACCCAGCTGAAGGGAGGGGTGGGTATGTGGTGGGCGGGGAGATTGGATAAAGTTTGAGAGAGCAGGAGGAATAATGTCATATCGGAGTCAGACTGCACGGCTTCTTTTACACTATAAATATTGTATGAAGTGCTGATGTAACCTTTACTGCAGCATGACATGGGATTTGGCTGTTTTTATGGCTCGTGATTAAAGTAAGAAACAAGTCTCTGATTAGATTATTTTCTCCCCACAGACCTCTGTCCTTCCCATTTCCAAGAATGCTATTTTATTTATACAATCAATCTAACTCAGACTCCAACACCAAAATACGTGGGTCACAACCTAGAAAATGTATCCTAAGAAATATTCCGTTTATTCTTTGTCCCAAATTATTTATAAGCTCAGATATTGACTTTGATGTGCACTTCAGGGGAATAAAAAGAGTTGAGACTTGTAAATTCTGCTTCCTTTTAAAACGTATTGTTATCTGTGTGTGGTAAAATCCACTTGAAGTTCTGTTGAGGTTGCATAAGAAAATAGATGGGTTTTTAATGATTTTAGTTTGTTGCAATTGCAGATAGCTAAATACAGTCGGCTGAAAAGCAAATTGAGCTCTAAGGAGCAGAATTCAGTCTATTGGCTTTCTCCTTCTGGTCTGTCCTACACAGTAATTTAATTATTTGTGAAACTTTTAAACTCAATTGACTCCCATGGAATTTATCCACGTTGGAGGGTGTTTAGTGTTACACTCATTATATCTTTTGGGCCTGGTCCAGCAATTAGCAGCTGGGCTTTATTCAGTCATAAAGAACTAAGTAGGGTATAGGTGAGGATGCATCAATCAGAGAGGCATTTGAAATGCCTGTGTGCAGTGTTTCATGTCTTTAAATTATGTCTATTTTTAAAATTCAGAACATTTCGTCTGCTTATTATGCTGAAATGCAGTAGAACTATCAGGTTCAAATAGAGGGAAATTTTTTTTTTGTCTCTTGTAGCCCTTTAGACAGATTTATTGGGTGGGAATTTAAAAATTCAACTGTGAGTAGAGCTCAAAATCGAAAAGATCCCGTATAAATAACATCAGAGGGTGAGCCCTCATAAATCAGCAAGTCTGATGTGAAAAACAGGTAAAAGTTTAAAATCTTGCTCTGGCTGTTAGATGCCATCTACTGGCCATAATTACTGTCTGATACAACTAGCCATCGTTTCAACGCAGAGGGAGAATCCTCAGGACCTGTTGTTAAAATTCAAGTAGCATTATACGGCGTAGTCATTTTGTGCAAATCAATCACGGAATAAACATAGCTACATTTTGAAATTCAGATTGCATTAAAAAAAAAAAAACTATGAACTTAAAGTCTTGTGTAGATTTTACTTGGTTTTTAAAAAAATTTTGGTCTCCCAGGAATACCTGAAGAATATCTGTGTTACAGGACCATCTAACTGCTGTTGATTCTACAACCTAGCTTTTTTCCAGATGTATTATCATGTACAGGCATCAGGATATAGTTCTATGATCATTGTACCTTAATACGTTTTGCAAAATCGGTCAGATTCCAGCTATAGTCTGTGTAGAATTCGGCAGGTGCCAACTAAGATGGCTCACGTGCTATTGACGGACACACACAGGCTCTATCTGCATTTCTACATTTAAGAATGATTAGCACTGGTATCCAGCATAGAGGAAGTTAAATATATAAACCAATCTCTTGCCCTCCACATCTATAAATTCTAGCACTTGAGTATGGGGGCTGTGCTTGTGCTCTAGGTAGGAATAATAAGGTACAGTATGAACAAAGGAGTTAACAGTTCCTGGGTATCTTAAATTAGAGGGAAACACACATATAGCGTATCCTGCTAATGTTCTAGAACAGGTATTGCTTAACTACAGCCAGCAAACCGGATCCAACCTGCCCCCTGTTTTTGTAAATAAAGTTTTATTGGCACATAGCCATGCCCATTTGTTTACACACTGTCTAAGGGTCCTTGTGCATTTCTAGGCGGGCTGAGTCATTGAGACAGACACCCCAGGGCCAAAAAGCCTAAAATATTTACTCTCTGGGCTTTCACAAAATGTTTGCTGATTCCTGTACTAGAAACTTAGACTCTTTATTTCATTAAGGCTATCTTTTATTTAAAATTCTAAATCAGCGTCTTTGCTTCAAGTAGCAGAAACTTTGCCACAGCTCTGGCTTGCCGTGAGAGATGGTTCCACCCGAAGGGAGGGGGGACCCAGGCTGCTCCGGGACAGCTCCGGCTGGATGGCCCAGGCTGGCCGGCTCTGGGCTCCCAGTGACAGCCCAAGGCTGCCCTCTAGGGCCTAGTGCAATGGGAAGGTTTGTTCCTGAACAGAGCAGAGGGGCCTTTTCCTTCCCCTTTTGGTGCCCAGTGGCTGAAATACATGTAGGAATGCTGGTAATAAAATTGACCTTCATGTTCATTAAGCTAGAACTACCAGAGGCTGTGGAGGGACGTGTTTTCTAACAATTTGGTGAATTGTCAGCAGTTTGCATTGTGCAGACCATAACCACTTAAAACAACTTCACTTGGTCCAAGGATCAGATGAGCCAAAAGGGGAAGCAGTCAGAAATATTGGGTTGGCCAAAAAGTTTGTTCAGGTTTTTCATAACATCTTACAGAAAAAACTGAATGAACTTCTTGGCTAACCCAATATATGAAAAGCAAAAGCCCATTTGTCTTTTTTAAAAAATAAAGGCAAATAGGCCAACTGACAGGAATTTGGGGAAGTGATATTTTCATATACTATTATAATGTGGAAAAGAGATTCAGGAAACCCCTAAAGGTGATTTTTCAAATGCCCCATTTATACTTGAGACCCTTCTTTTTGTTAAAACTACCTACATTGGTGATAACAATGGAAAAAATAGAATTTATATCATTTCTTTCAAGGTCCTTTTGGAGGCATAATCATTTACCCTAGAACATGTTCTGTGGTAAAGAGAGGGAGAGCTATCATTTATCTCCAATTTCAGTGAAAAGAAAGACAAGATTCAGAACAGGATGTGTCAGAGCTGAACTGGGCTTGGATGACAGCTGACTATTTCCTGGCTGTGTGATGTTGGGGTAAATTAGCTCTTGGGGTAAAAAAAATCTCTAAGCCTCAAATTCTCTCAGCTGTAGAATGAAGATACTCAAAGACGTATGTGAAACAGCTAACACAGTCCCCTCCCATGTGTGCAGTAAAATGTGAGCCGTGGTGATGAGTTACTAGATGTGTCTTGGGGACCTCGACACACTGTATATAGTTTCCTCGTATTTTAATACTAACTTGACTAGGTTAGCCCAGTTGTTCGAACCTCGGCTGTAATTAGAATTACCTGGGAAATTACATACATACACACAAACCCCTCCGACTGCCTGTACCCTGCCTCACAACAGTCAAATCAGGATTTCTGTTGTGTAAGACCCAGGTATCAGTATCTTTGGTTCTGACATTTCTATTAGGTTCTTTTTTTGTTTTTTAAAATAGTTTCTGTGTCTTTGTAGAAATTCTCCTTCTCTTCAGGCATTTTGTCAGTCTTTCCCACTAGATCTTGTGGCATCTTTTTTTTTTTTCTTTTAAATGTTATCTTGGAATCATTTTAGATTCACAGAAAAGTTGAAAGGACAGTACGGAGGGAGCCCGCATACCCTTCACACTGCTTCGTCTGATGTTCACATAGTGCATAACCAGAGTCCAGTCACCAAAGCTAAGAAATTCGTAGTTGTACATTATTGTCAAGTAAACTACAGACCTTGTTTGGACATCACCAGACCTTTCCAGCGATGTTCTTTTTCTGTTCCAGGATCCAGTCTAGGGTCCCGCCTTGTATTTAATTGTCAGGTCACCTGAATCTCCCCAGTCAGTGACAGTTCCTCAGTCTTTGTCTTTTATAACCTTGACACTTTTGAAGGTACTGGTTTTTGTAGATTATCCCTCAGTTTGGGTTTGTTGGGTGTTTTCTCATTAGACTGAGTTTATGCATTTTTAGCAGACACTGCAGAAGTGATGCACTTATCCCAGTGTATTGTAACAGGGGCACATCATGTTGCTGTGTCTTACATTGCTGGTGATACTACCCTTGATCACTTGGTAAAGGTGATGTCTTCTGGGTTTCTCCACTGTGAAGTTATCATTTTTTTCTTTGTAGTTAATAAACCTCCTGGGGAGAGACATTGAGACTAAGCGAATATCCTGCTTCTCCTCAAACTTTGTTCACTGACTTTAGCAACCATCGGTGGGCCTTGCCTGCAACAATTCTAACTGTTGTGTCGAAGGATAATTTTCTGTTTCTGTTACCACTTCTACGTTCATTCATTAGAATTCCATAAGAAGGCTGTTTCTTTCCCCCCATTTATTTATTCAATTACCTATTGTGTCAGTATGGACTCATGAATATTTATTTTATTCTGTGGTTTATAATCTAACACCATTGTCATTTATTTTGTTGTTCAAATTGTTCCAGCCTCGACTGTCAGGAGCTTTTTCACGTGCCTACGCCTTCTGACATATCCCATCCTCTTCTGAGTACTTCTTTCTACAAGATGCTCTAGTTTCATCTTGTATTTTCCCCACCCCGTGCCTACAATCAGTCTGTTTTGCAAGGAGCCCTGATTCCTTCTCTTGGAGAATGGAATTTAAAAACCAAGACCTGGGCTCTGAGTGTGCTCATTGCTGCTGTGGGGCCCTTGCCTCCAGGTGCTCTCAGTGGATGGAGTTTGGAAATACGTGTATGGATACTAACCCGTCTCTGAATTTCCACCTCTGTCTGCCAGATACACCCACACACGTTCGTACCCATGTCTCCAGTTCCCATCCAACACCTCAGGGTCATTCTCGCCTTCCTCCTTTCCTAATTTATAACTTTTTTCTCTGACGGTGAGAAACTTGTCTCTCCTTATCAACCCCAGGACACATACAAAGTAGTTGCAGAATTGCTGACATTTTGAGAAACAAATTTACTAAATGGAGTTCAGTATTTGTGTGCCGTTCTTTGTGTCTTTATCCTGTGGCTTCTTTTTTTTTTTTTTTTTTCCTGTTGCACATGAAGTAGCCAAAGTATTCTTCCTGTTCCTCTTTGCCAATCTTGCTTCTTTTTTTTTAAAAAAAAATTTTTAGCACCTTTAATTATTATTTATTTATTTATTTATGGCTGTGTTGGGTCTTCGTTTCTGTGCGAGGGCTTTCTCTAGTTGCGGCAAGCGGGGGCCACTCTTCATCGCGGTGCGCGGGCCTCTCACTATCGCGACCTCTCTTGTTGTGGAGCACAGGCTCCAGACGCGCAGGCTCAGCAGTTGTGGCTCACGGGCCTAGTTGCTCCGCGGCGTGTGGGATCTTCCCGGACCAGGGCTCGAACCCGTGTCCCCTGCATTAGCAGGCAGATTCTCAACCACTGCGCCACCAGGGAAGCCCCTGTGGCTTCTTTATCAGAGTTATTTTTAAAGTCCCTGTCTGGTCATGCCCATGCAATGAAGCCATCTGGGTCTGCTTCCTATGACTCTTTCCTATTTTTGACCATAGATCACATTTTCTTGTCCCTTTGGTGTGTCTTATAGTATGGCTTTTTATTTGAATACTTTTTTTGTAAAAGAATGGTAGAAATGAAAGTAAATAGCATTTACTCCACATAAACACACGTCCCTTCTTGGTCAGGCTGCTGGAGTGAGGGGATGGGCTGACTTGGTCTGATCTGTGGTTGAGCTGGTCTCAGCCTTGTGGCAGCTTCACTTTGGTTCAGTTCATCACCAATTTCAAATGCTCTAAAGCAGGATCAGCACTTGTCTTACTAAAGGGCCTGAGAAACAAGCACTGGTGACATGCCGGGGAGCTCTTTTGCTTGACAACTGAACCACCAGCTTTCTGGACCGTGGGAGACTTTCCTCTGCTTTCCGTCCTAGCTGCTGGCTGCTCTGGACCCTTGGGGAGGTTTTGTTCTCTAGTCCTGGCCCCTCCACACACTTTCTGGACCACTGGAGGGCTCTCCCACCCTGCCGCCCGGCACAGCTTTACGCTGTGTGGAGGCCTCAGATACCTCCAAGGTATTTGCTCTCCCATCGCCTTTGCTGGGCCCGTGCCTTGCACTTGGGGGAGCGTTTCATGCTGTTGGGAGATGGCTCTCAGACCTCTGATGCTGCCCTTGCCTTTGATATGCCCTCTGTGGTAGGCAGGATAATGGCCCCCCAAAGATGGATGTCCAAATCCTAATTCCCAGAAGCTACAAATATGTTAGATTACATGGAAAAGGGGAATTAAGGTGGCAGATGGAATTAAAGTTGCCAGTCAGATGATGGTAGATAAGAAAGGAAGATTATGCTGGATTATCCAGGTAAACCCAGTGTAATCACAGGGGTCCTTCAACGTGGGACAAGGAGGCAGGGGCACAGAGATACGATGTGCTGGCTTTGAGGATGGGGCAAGGGTACCACCAGCCAGGGATGCAGCAGCCAGGACAGGCTGGAAGAGGCCAGGTGTGGACTCCCCGCTTGAGCTCCAGAGGGAATGCAGCCAGGCCAGCACCTCAGGGTTAGCTCAGTGAGACTGCGTGTCGGACTTCTGACTACAGAACCGTAAGATCAGGAGTTGGGGTCGTTCTAAGCTAATAACTCTGTGGCAAATTGTTACTGCCGTAACAGTAACGTGATACACTACCCCCCAAGCCCTCAGGGAAGACCTGTGGGAATGAGTTGCAGGTGGGGGAAGTCTTGCCCCGTGGTCAGAGCCCTTGGAATTAGGATCACGTGACCCGGGCCACTCGTGGTCATGAAAAGCTCATGAAGAGGTGGTCTGGTGCTATGGGCTGAATTGTGTTGCCACATAATACCTATGTTGAAGTCCCGACCCCCAGTACCTCAAAAGTAACTGTATTTGGAGAAGAAGCCTTAAAAGAGGTAATTAAGGTAACATGAGGTGTTTAAGGTAGACCTTAATCCAATATGACTGGTGTCTTTATAAAAGGACACAATTTGAACACAGACCTGTATGTGTACAGACGGAAGAACATGTGAAGACACAGGGAGAAGATGGCTGTCTACAGGCAAGGAGAGAGGCCTCAGAACAAGCCAGTCCTGACGGCACCTTGATCTTTGACTTCTCACCTCCAGACTGTGAGGAAATTCCTGCTGTTGAAGCCGCCCCCTCTGTGGAGCTAACACAGCCGGTCTCTCCTTGCTCCTGTTTGTACACAGCATTTCTCACAATTCTCCCAGAAAGCTATTGAGTTTACATGCCGATTTACACGTTTCCAATAATTAGTTCCTGAGTGTCTCATTATTTAAGGGAGAGGGCCAACTGTGTTCGGAAGTCTGAACTCCTCACTCAGTTAGTGAATGAGTATCATTATCAGTAAGTTAGACTAACCCGGGAGGTCCTCAAACGAAGCGGCAAAGGACAAAGTATCTAGGCATTGAAGAGATTTCAAGGTCATGAACACAGAGATGGTTCAGACTCCATTACCCTCTGCAGAGGCAGAATACGTCTGCGGAGGCCCATCCCTGAGCTTTGTGTGTCCCTCTCGTCCTTCAGGCGTTTCCCAAACTCTCACATACTTCCCCAACCCTCAGAGCGGGCATTCACAGTCACCTCCGGTGGACCACATCCATGCTGGTTGTGCCCTGCAGGTCCTCCCAGCGGGAGGTCAGCTGCTTCTCAGAAGGTGGCTTGGCAGGCAGGGTCAGGGCAGCAGCAGAGCTCAGCAACTCGGTCGTCGTAGAGCCGTGATGGTCCCCACTGTCCTCCTGCCAGAGGGGGTTGAAATGGCCTGTGTGCTGGTTAGGGCACTTTGACCCCAGGTCACAGAAAGAAATGGAAACCCTTGCTGTATGGCCTCCCTCTCCTTTTTTCTTTTTTTTTGGTATTCCAAGATAACTTTGGATGTCTGTTGGTCTTTTAAGCTAGGATATAATATATTGATTAGTTTTCTTTTAAGTCACATTTCTTTACGTAATTGCACTGACTTTTATCCCAACTAGAGTTTCCCAATCTCTTCTGTCAAGCATTTAGGATTTCTTGGGTTACTTCTGGGAAAGCTAACTTCTTACGTGTGGATTTCCCAAGGTTTACATTTAAGAAAATCCTATTGAAATAGAACAGAACATCCCTCTCACCTGGGAGCTCCTGTAACAATAATCGTTACTATGTAATTATATAGTAAAGTACTAGCCGCTAAGAGCTATTGAGTTCTTGCCACGTGCCAGATTCAGAACCATTTATTTCATATCTAGTGTCTCATTTAATCCTCAAAACAAACGTCGGAGACACAGGAATGCTTATTTTCCCCCATTTTATAGATGTAGAAACTGAGGTTTAGCAAATTGTAGTTGCCCATGTGTTTAACTGCTGTAAGATGTGGTCTCTACCCACCAGCATGGGCATGACTGGTTCCAATAGACCAAAATTTCAGAATCAGGCATTATTTTAAGTGGTGGATATGATATAGCTTGGATAGCTGTATAAAATGTAACTTCTCTAAGTTTTGGGATGGACTTAAACTTCTGTTTCAGAACTAACCATGTTTCATTAGATTGTTGTTGTATAGGTTTTTGTATTTCAGGGGCATGATTTAGCTCATGGCATATCCAACGCCATGAAGCAAGGAAAGCTTGTTATATTAGAGTACCACTGTGTGTATTAACACGCCCATTAGAAAAGTTTCCTCAGAACTAAAGGATTTATAACCCACATGCTTAACCAGAATCAGGCTGAAGACTGCAAAAGAGCTGTCATATGGTCTAATTTGATGGACACTTCCTGGATACTTTGAGCCTTAGGGCCTCTGCTTCCAGGAAATGTATAGATAGACCCTCAATGAGGGTACTTTCAGAAGGCTCATGTCCAAGAACCTGACAACATAGCCCACTGGAGACCTTTTTTTCTCCTTTTATCACTCAGAATCTGCCCAGTAGATCAGTGGTTCTGGAAGCAGCTACTAGCAGTGACCCATGACAAGTTTCCACCAGTTCCTGGTTTCCTATAAAGTAAGAACTATGTACTTGGGAACATCTCTGTTAGAATATTTGACGAATGAGTCCTATGTTCAGGCCCCAGGCTTTGCTGGGAGAATGTCTAGAGTCTGGGATCGTTGAGTTCTATCTCAGTTCTCCATTGCTGGAAGAAATATTTTCATATTCCCCTCCAGTTTTCAGTTCTTTGTTTTTTGTGTCATGTTTGAATTCCTTTGACATTTCTCTTACAGTGATGTTGTTTGCAACCTAAGTAAACCCACCTGGATTCTGGATAATGACTCGTATCTTACTGTTTTCATTCATTAATATTCATATGTGATGACTATGATTCTCAACAGGGGGGCAGATCTACCCCCAAGAGACACATGGCAATGTCTAGAGATATTCTTGATAGTCACACATAGAGGACAGAAGTATTCCTGGCATCCAGTGAGTAGAGGCCAGGGATGCTGCTAAACATCCCACAATGCACAGGATACCCCTGAACAGAATGATTTGGCCCAAAATTTCCATAGTGTCGGGGTTGAGAAATCTTGGCTTAGGGAAAACACTTCTAAAAACATTGTGTTTTTAACTTACGCTTAATTTTAGTTTGTCTACATATAGATTTTCATCATGCTTTAGTATTCTTATTAAATGATGCTTGTTTACTTTTCAATTAGCATGAAATAACTTTTCCTATATTCCATGGCTATAGAAAGATTTGTTCAGATCTCTATAAAGACTATGATGACAGTCCCTTTGGGGCAGAAATCTTAAGTAAAATTGATCTGTGCTCCAAGCACAACAAACAGCAGGAATCTGGGTGCTATCAACTATGAATATTCCAAATATCAAGCTCCTGGAAGCATAAAACAAGATCATGGGGTACCAACGAAAAAAGATTATTTGGAAGACATAGATGCAAAGTGTATCTCAATCCAGTCCCAGAAGCCAGAGAGGTCAGTAGGTGCTGCCGCTCTGTTTCCTGGGCAGCAGAGGATGATGATAAGCCAAACGACAATATTGCTGCAGTCGAGACTGAAAGCAGGCAATTCATGAGTGAGGTGTTCATTTCCAAGGAGATCTTCACTATTGATGGAGAGACTTCACTGCCAGCCAGAACCTGAGCTTCTGCCAGTTCAACCAGATGTAATGAAGGAAGGAGATGAGGGATTAGAGAGGGCAGCGCTGACAGACGGCAGTTTGCGAAGAGTTGAATCAACATAAATTATATCTCATCAGTGAGCAGGGAGGAGGGAGAATGTACTCCAGGGCTCGGCTCACCACTGAGCCGGCACGTGCACCAAAGCCCAGCCAGCAAACCACCAGGTGTCTTTCAGCGTTGGACGCAAGTGCAGGGGTAGAGAAATGCCCTTGGTTGGAAAGCCACCTGGATTACAAATCGTGGGTAGAAGTCTATTTGAAACAATACAGTACTAAAAGACATGACTATTTGGGATATTGGAAGGCCTCAATTGTAGACTACAGACAACCACAAGAAAAAATTGCTGATAACTAGATATGACTAACACACAGATACTAGTTGTAAGTATCTATATAACTAAATACTTCAAAACAAGACTCACCAGTTCAAGATCCACCTGTTTAATAGTGTTTGAAATAAATGTAAGTATTATTTTCTGAGGTTGAGGAGAGTTCACCTAAATCACATATGAAATGTTCAAATAATCAAATTTTTTATCCTGCAGATTTGAAACTTGCTTCTTGGAGATTACATAATTAAACATTAACGTTAACTTTCCAAAATTTCATAACTATCAAGGGAAATAAAAAGTCAACCTGTCAGCCTTAATACATTATAATAACATACAATACAAAGTAATATAACAGATGTGAATAGACTTATGAATGACTGGGAGTCATGGTAATTATTGCTTTGGGGTTAAGTAAAACGGAAATATGACAAATATCAGGTGCGTGTGAAGTAAAAATCTTTTAACAAAATCTCTGAGCGAAGATTTTTTTCGTTGCTTTAAAAATCTGTTCTAAGTTTTCTTCAGTGTATTGAAGCCTACAAACCAGAACCCAGTCAGAATATCCAGACCAGCAGATGGTACTAATAGGAAAACCAATGGTCCCTGAGATTTTCCAAGGGAATTTTAAAATTATAGAAGGGGAAAATTCCAAAGTGAATGTCAAATAGGTTAAAATCTTGTACTTCCATTATGTACATCAAAGCGAAGGAATGGATTTGGGAAAAAGGAATGTGAGGCTTATGACATATCCTCCTTTGTCTCTCATTTTGAATTATTACTGACTGTTGGGCAAATTTTACAAGCCTCGAAGATTGTTTCTAATCCACAAATATGTTGTCTCAAGCTTCCACGAAAGCCAGTATTAGAGATGCTGTCGTAACAGTTGTTCAAACTGCACAAGCAGCCAGCGGGTCACTACTCACAGGGGACCAGTAGCACAGCAACGGGCTGACTTTTGCAAGGAGCCCTTTGCAGCTCAGAATGAGTTTGGTTGCCCTCCTGGACACTTCCACCATTTGAGGGTTTTGTTGTGAAGGCAGAAAACAGTATTTAATATTTAATGAAGTCATTCTCTGCTGATGTTTCATGGCAGATGTGCTCTACTTAGTAGACTGTGGGAAAGAAAATGTAGAGGCAAACGCATTAAAAATTATCAGACATTTTCATAGCCTCTCCCGAGGTGTCTCTGAAGGGTAATTACCTTGTGCACAAGATGGAAATGAAATGGGGAAAAACATTTTTGTACAAAAGTACAAGAAACGATTTTACTGTTGGCAGGAATCATAAGCTCCAGGTGCATTATTTTTTGCTACTTCCAGCTTTCTTCTTCCCTTTTTATCCAGATGAGTTCTGCATTATATGCAGAACTTACAGGACTTACAGAGGAACAATAAGAGACTTTAATAATTCATATCTGAGAGGAGTGAAAATAGAAGGGTACATCTTATTATGAGGACATCAAATAGATTACTTATTCTAACACATAGAAAATGCTACAGACCATTCTGGTTCCTACTTAGAAGGCTCATTCTTCTCTGTCTTGGAAATTTCTGATATTGGAGGGCCCAAGATTCTTGGACAAGAACCCCTTCATTTCCTAATGGTTTGTGCCCCTTTGGAGTTTAAGGAAGATCTGGACATAATTTTGTCAGCCAGCAAGAGGAGAAAGAGAGGGGAGGAGAGAGGAAGGAAAGAAGCTAGGAGAGTCAGAAAGGTCATTTCCCCGTCATGCTCTGGGCGTGCTCTGATGGGAACTGGCAGCGGACTGTCGCCCCAGGAAGCAGCGTTGTAAGTGGCCTCAGCCCAACATTGTTGAACAAACCTAAAGTGTGTGCTGCTTCCCCTGGACCACATTCTGTCATTTGAATCTGAAATGGCAGCTGCGTCAAAACAAGTTTGCATTACGTAGACCTAATTCCAATTTTTAAAATGCTGACTCAAAATCCTGTGTAACCAGCAGCAATCAATTATATTTGTCAGTTTGTTTGAATACTGTTTATGAATTTCTCAACACACCAGGACTAGATTCCATGCCGCCACATGAGAGACAAGCTGTGTGTTCTGAATCAATAACGACCATTTACTGGACTTGCAACGTCCAACAGTATGGCAGAACAGACATGAGCTGGGGATTGCGGGGCAGTGTTTGGCCAGCTGAAGTCCTGCTGGATTTGGAATAGATTCAGACAAACATACTTGTTCAAGCAGTGCTGAGCTTGTGAGCAAACAAGGGGAGTCTTCGGTAGCCAAAACATGCAGACATGAACAAAAACCCCAAACAAGAAAAAGGTGACGGTGGGCTGAAAATGGACTTGAACATAGGCAAGCCCCAAATCTGGATTTTTTCCTGGAGGCAAATGCCCCCTCCAGCAATGGATTTGGAATTTAAGCCAGGGACCCACAACGAATGGAACAGACAAACTTGGAGATGTTAGGAGTTCCTGTAGGCACCTTCTCTGTGGAGAAAAGCATCCCCAGGACTCAGAACTTTCATGGAATATGTGGTCAAAGATAGTCAAATTAAGTGAAATATAAGTGAAATATAATCATCATATGCCCAAGGAAACAAACCACCATTAAGTGACAGCAAAACAATCAGTCTGAATACTTCACCTTTTCGGGACTTCCCTGGCGGTCCAGTGGTTAAGACTTCGCCTGCCAATGCAGGGGGTGCAGGTTTGATCCCTGGTTAGGGAGCTAAGATCCCACATGCCTCGCGGCCCAAACAAAACAAAAATAACAAAATAAAAAACATAAAACAGAAGCAATATTGTAACAAATTCAACAAAGACTTTAAAAATGGTCCACATCAAAAAAAAATCTTTAAAAAAAATAAACACAAGAATAAACATTCCACCTCCTGCACAAACACCTCAGATTATTGGAGTGGTCAGATTTGGAATGGGAAAGAACTATGACGATAAAATGTGGGTTAAGAAAAACAGGAACAGGGAGTTCCCTGGTGGTCCAGTGGTTAGGACTCTGCACTTTCACTGCCGAGAGCGCGCGTTCATTCCCTGGTTGGGGAACTAAGATCTGTAAGCTGCGAGGCGCGACCAAGAAAAAAGAAATCTTACAATTAAAAAATTAAAATAAACAGGAACAAAGGATTATCAAAAACATGCAGATGAAAATTATAATTCTTGAAATGATCTAAATAGCATATTTTACACAAATGAAGAATTAATATTATTCTTGAAATGAAAGAGTAAGCCCTGCACCTCCTGAAAAAAAGAAAAAAAAAGCATCAAGAGATGTCAAAATTACCCAGAATGCAGCACACGCACATACACACACACACACACACATGCACAGAGGACAGAATGAGAAGGCTTGACATAAATTTAGTCAGTGTTTGAAAAGATAATGAATAGAACAGAAGGAACAGAGGAGAAAAACAATTTGACTGCAGAGGTATCACTGGATATAATAGAAGCAAAAGACCAGGGAATAATATCTTCAAAATGCTGAGAAAAAAATAACTGCCAACTCAGAACTGTATACAGTGCAAATTTTTCTTTTAATAACTAGGGTGAATAAAGACATTTTCGTATATACAAAAACAGATTATGATCAGCAGAATTTTATCAAAGGGATTCCTAAAAGGTATATTTCAAGAAGAAAGGAAAATCATCACAAAAAGAAGTTCTAGTGGTTTAGGAAGAACTGCTTAGTAAAAAAAAAAAAGGTAAGTATGTAGGAAAATCTAAGTGAATATTTTGTATATAAAATTAAAATACCTAAATTGTGGGGTTAAATAATGAGCTAAAATACTGATTTTTAAAATACCGTATAAGTTGGAGGGTGATCATTAGATCTGGCCTTCGAAGGCCCTGTTATTATTCAGGAAGAAGGTTAAGATAGTGATGCATGGTAACATTTTGAGGATGAACACTAAAAGAGTGGAAACAATGAATCACAAATCAGTGTAGGGAAAAAAGAGTAAAAATAAAGCAATTCAAAAGAAGAAAAAGAGGAAAGAGGTAAAAGGAATCATCAAAAAGCAGGACAAATAGAAGACACACCAAGTAAGAAACTTGTAACAGGTTTAGGATTTTTATTCCCAGCTGTATAAAAGATCTGATACCTGAAATGACTTTCTCAATATGAGCGAGTAGAATTTTGGACAAAATGAAAATAAATTATTTAAATACATGGAATATGAGATGGTATAAGATTAAGAAATCCACAAGATCCCAAAAGTTGAGTGAGAGCAGGAGCCCAGAAAGGAGACATCACAGCAAGGTTTCACCCTGAAGGTTTCTGCTGGACTTGTGCCCTCCCCACTTTGGCCACTGCACAGGGATTATGCGTGAGATCCCAGGGCCTGCGTGAGGTAGGAGAATCTAATAGGAGCCATCTGCATAAATCTGTGATCCTACAGAACCACACCCTTTGTGTCAAGGTTAGCATGAAATAAACCTACCACGCAGAAGAGGCCAGCAATGAAACACCATCTTGCCCTTGGTACTGGATGAAGAGAGGAAATCTCCTCTGAGGATTCATGTCTGTAAGCTTATCTTCATGAGGGCTTTTGGTCCAAATTCGTATTGCCAACGTGTTCCAATTGCCAACGTGTTCCAAAGAGACCGCAGACAGAGTATTTAGAACAAGACACTGTCTTAGAACAAGACACTGTTAGCATTATACTCAAGCACACAAATACTCTCTGGAAGAACACAACTTCAAATCAAACCTGAAAGAATTCCTACCAATTGCTTTCTAAGGAAAGTAAGCAGCTTCCAATCGAAAGCAACACTTGTGGATGAAAAACACAAAATGAACAAACAATGGAAAGAGACAAAGACTTCCGGTATAGGAGCCATCACACCCAGATTACATGATAACTTTAATATGCTTAAAGAAATAAAGAGAAGATTGAAAGATGAGCAGAGTGCAGAACCTACCCTGTGGATTAGAGAGAGAACTAAACAGAATTCTAGAGCTGAAAGATATCATGATTAAAAATATAAAACTTGGACACATTGAACAAATTACGCTGCTGAAAAAATTTGCAAATGAGAAGATAGTTCAAAAACACTATCCGGAATTCAGTACAAAATACAAAAGATGTTAAGAAACAAGGAGACTTGAGTGAGATTTGACATATTTAATCAAAGTTTCAGGAGAAAAAAAAAAAGGTTTCAGAAGGAGAAAAATCAAGCAGAGACAAAATTGGAAGAGAGAATATCAGATCCGGGAAACCCAGTGACAAACAAGAGACATAATTAAAACAAACAAACATCTAGATATATAATGAAACTTCAAAATACCAAAAAGAGAAGATTTTATAGAAGCCAGAGAGGAAATGGAGAAAATGAACTGACTATTAGATTAATGCTAACTTCTCAAGCAGAGTGATGGAAGCCAGAAGACAGTGGAATAATAGCTTTGGGGTGGTGAAAACTGACCATCTGGAATTCTACACTCAGAATATTTTTCAAGAATGAAGGCAAAATAAAGCACAAAATGAACAAACCGACAGCTTCCCAGGTTTACTACCCAAAACCCACATTAAAAGAAATAGTAAAAAATACACTTGAGTAGATTTTTAAAATTCTAGCCATGCTCTGTTTACACCACAAACATAAGAATGCAAAGATTGACAGAGCATGGAGAAAGATTTACCAGATAATTATCAACCAAAAATATACATTTTAATCAAATATGCCACAAGATAGTTGACGTAGCTAATTAACATCTGATAAAAGATTTCAAGCAAAAAGCATTACTAGTGGTAGAAGTTCAAAATGATAAAAAGTTCAATTCAGGAAGATATGAAATGCTAAAATTGTAATAGCATAATTTAACTTTTTAAAAATAGAACTGCAGTGAGAAGACAAATACATGTAGGAGATTTTAACATATCCCCCCCCAGAAATTAATCGTTCGAGCAGACAAAAGTGAGTAGTGATTGATACAGAAGGTTTAAACAGTGCAATGAACAGGTTTAGGTGTGTGCAGTATTGCCTGCAACAATTACGGAATGCACATTCTTCCAAACAACGTGGGAACGTTTTCAAAAATTGATCACCTGTGAAGCCATAAAGCTACCTCAGCAGAGACAAAGGACTGTTATCACAGAAACCATATTCCCTGACTAAAATGCAACTAAGTTCAGAATAAAACTAAAAGCGTTCCATATGTTTGGAAATAACTTAAAACTTTTAAATAACTCATGGGTCAAGGGAGAAGCAAAATGCTATGTGTCAAAAATTGTGAAATGCTATGATACTAGCAGGGAAATATACAACCCTTAACGCCTTCATTTAAAAGAAAAAGGATTGTGGGCTGGCCTCCTGCAGGAGTGGCCAGGCTGGGCATTAGCCAGCAGCACCTTGCGGGGTCCTTCTTCTTTGAGGCTTTCTCCTCCACTGCACTCCCCGTCTTAGCATTCTTGTTGGTTTCTTCTCCAATCACACGTAAGCCTGGGTGTTACAAGTCAGGCCTACCCGGTTCAAATCCCAGCTCCTCTATTTCCTTCCTTGCTGAGCCTCCATGACCTCATCTTTACAACCAGGCTGACAGTCTGTGCAGGCTTGTTGGGAGGACTTGGTGGGAGTCTGTGCGTGAAGTGTCTGGTTCTTGATAAATACCTGGTCTGTGATAACCCGAGGCCACGCTGTGTGGCCAGAGGTGATTTCTCAAAGTGCTGATGGCTCCGCTGGAAGAGGCCTGCTGCCCCTCACGTGGTCAGTGGGCCCAGCAGCACTGACCACCCCCCTCCCATGCCCATCCCACCCCTCCATGCCCTGGCTCTATCTAGCATATCCCAAATAAAGTGACACTGTGTGCAGAGTCTGAATCCCTGGGTGCAGAGGGCAAGGGAGGAGTGGGAGTGGGGGTAAAAAAAAAAAAAAAAAAAAAAGAAAAAATTAATTAAAAATAAATAAAAGAAAAAGGATTAAAATTAAGACACTAAGCATCCAACATAAGAAACAAAAACAAACAAAAACAGCAAATTAATCCCAAAGGAGATCTAATGAAAGAAAGTAATCATAAAGATAAAAGAAACCATTAATGAAATAAAAAACAATTATAAAGGAGAGAATTAATGCCCAAAGTAGGTTCTTTGAAAAAGATGAATAAAACAGAGAAGCCTCTGTAAAGGTTAATCAAGGAGAGAGAAAGTAAGATATTAGGATGAAAGGTGGATTTAACTAGAGACACTTCAGAGATTTAATAGTTAAGAATTACTATGGCCCATTTTAAGCCCAATAATTTGAAAATTTAGGTGGAATGGATTAATTTTAAAATAAACTTGCTGCACTGACTCTAGAAGAAATAGGAAATCTGTATATTCTTACAATCACTAATAAAATTGGGCTTTGACAAATTTGACTCTATTAAAATTAGGGACTTCTGTTTATGAAAAGACATCAAAAAGTGAGCGTTAATACCAACCACAGACTGGGAATAGAAATTTACCACGTACATAATAGACAAAAAAAGATTATCCAGAATGCTTAGTTGCTGCCTAAAGAGATGGGCTACAGACATGAACAAGCATTCCACCAAGAAGGAAATACAACAGATCATAGGCAAACGACAAGATACTCCTCCACCTTATTATTAATTAGGCAAATCAGAATTAATATCCCAATATTATTTTCTTTCTCAATCTTCAGATTGGCAAAAAAGTTAGAAGCCAAATACCAAGTATTATGAGGATGTGGAGCCAAAGGAACTTTCGTCAGTTGTAATGGGAGTGTATATTTGTATAACCATTTTGGAAAACAGTTTGGCATTGCCTGGGGAAACAAAATATGTATGCATACAGGGCTGCAGTTCCACTCCTAGAAAATCCTGCACATGTGCACTGGGAAACACACTCACAAGAGTATTGATCGTGCTAGCATAAATGAGTGAATGGGTATATAAACAATGCACAAACAAATACTGGGAATAATGCAAATGTCCATCAACACAATGGATAGATAAATTTTGGTACAGTTGCAAGAAGGACTATATGTACACAGCTGAAACTGAATAAACTATAGCCTCACACAATACCATGTATGATCTTTAAAACATAATGGTGTGTACTTATAAGAAACAAATTCAGAAAAATCAATTCCATATGATTGCATATTTGTAAGTTCAATAAAACAACACTACACAATGTGTTTGAGGAAGCACGTGCATGGGTGATAAAACTAAAAGAAAAGCAGGGTAATGGTTAAAACAAAAAAGAGATTGGTCACCTTAAGGAGGTGGGAAGAAGAGTTGCAATTGGGGGTGGGAATATCTGGAGTAATGACAAATTCAATTGCTTTTTCAACAAGGAAAATAGTACATAAATTTTGCAGTGTGGCTTATAATTTCTTAAAAGGGAACAGTTTACATAGACATCAAATTAACATTTGAATGTTGATATTGAATCACATACCAGTTGACTTCTACAAAGTTATTTAATACAACATTCTGATTTTTTAAAGGTAAACCTATCAGAACCATACATTATTGTTTAAAATTAATTTCCTCTCCATAATTGATAGTTTATTTTGTGATTTTAAATTCTGCCTAGTGTCAATGATGGTGGTATAAAGTTCAAAGTGAGTATTTCTGAAAGCTGTTGTTATTGTTATTTAAGCAAATGCATTATTTTTAAGGGTCAGTAAATTTTCTGCAGCATTACTAAGTCTTCATAAAATGACATACTTTTTTTGAACAAAAAGACATAAACAAAACTAGAATAAAGTCTGACATTCAATGCTGGTATAGAATTATAATTTATGAGGCAATTGGCTGTTCATGTAATTTATACAAAACAAGTCCTTTGAGCTTATGCACTGCAAGCATTTTTTTAAACAATTGCTGGGTTTTTTTGTTTTGTTGCTCAGTAATGCACCATATTTTTTTCCATATTTTGACTCCCTCCACCCATTTCTCCCACCCCCCCACCCCCCGCTGTCTTTGGCAATCACCAGTCTGTTCTCTGTATCTATGAGTTCTTTTTATCAAGGCTCCCACATAAGAGAGATAATATGATATTAAATATTTGTCTTTCTCTGTCTGATTTATTGCACTCAGCATAATGCCATTGAGGGCCTTCCATGTGGTCACAAATGGCATGACTTATTCTTTTCTATGGCTGAGTAATATTCCACTCTGTGTGTGTGTGTGTGTGTGTGTGTGTGTGTATGTGTGTGTACATATATATACGACATCTTCTTTATCCATTCATCCATTGGTGGACATTTGGGTTGTTTCTGTATCTTGGCTATTATAAATAATGTTTCAGTGAACGTGGGGGTGTGGATATCTTTTTCAGTTAGTGGTTTTGTTTTTTCTTCAGATAAATACCTGGAAGTGGAATTGCCAGGTCACATGGTAGTTCTATTTTTAATTTTTTTTTTTAAACGACTAGCTAAACTGAATTGCAGAGCATGAATTTGATTGTTTTATAGCTACTTTATTTATTTATTTATTTATTTATTTTTGGCTGTGTTGGGTCCTCGGTTCGTGCGAGGGCTCTCTCTAGCTGCGGCAAGCGGGGGCCACTCTTCATCGCGGCGCGGGGACCGCTCTTCATCGCGGTGCGCGGGCCTCTCACCATCGCGACCCCTCCCGTTGCGGGGCACAGGCTCCAGACGCGCAGGCTCAGCAGTTGTGGCTCACTGGCCCAGCCGCTCCGTGGCACGTGGGATCCTCCCAGACCAGGGCTCGAACTCGTGTCCCCTGCATTAGCAGGCAGATTCTCAACCACTGCGCCACCAGGGAAGCCCCTATTTTTAATTTTTGAGGACCCTCCATGCTGTTTTCATAGTGGCCAATTTACATTCCCACAAACAGTGCAGGAGGGTTCCCTTTTCTTCACTTCCTTGCCAACACTTATTTCTTATCTTTTTGATAATAGACATTCTAACAGGTGTGACGTACTATCTTGTAGTTTTGATTTGCATTTCCCTAATGATTGGTGATATTGAGTATCTTTTCATGTCAGTATCTGTTGGCCATCTGTATGTCTTCTTTGGAAAAATGTCTATTCAGATCATCTGTCTATTAATCAGATTTTTTTTGTTTTTTCTATTGAGTTGTATGAGTTCTTTGTATATTTTGAGTATTAGTCCCTTATCAGATATATGATTTGCAAATATTTTTTTCCATTCAGTAGGTTGCCTTTTCAGTTTGTTGTTGGTTTGCTTTGCTGTGCAGAAGCTTTTTAATTTAATGTAGTCCCACTTACTGATTTTTGCTTTTGTTGTTTTTGCTTTTGGCGTAGATTAAAAAAATCATCCCCAAGACTGATGTCAAGGAGATAACTACCTATGTTTTCTTCTAGGAGTTTTGTGGTTTCACGTCTTACATTCAAGTCTTTAATCCATTTTGAGTTAATGTTTGTGTATGCTGTAAGATAGTGGTCCAGTTTCATACTTCTGCATGGGGCTGTTTTCCTAACACCATTTATTGGAGAGACTGTCCTTTCCCCATTAGGAAAGGTTTCTTTGTCATAAATTAATTGACCATATTTGCGTGGGCTTATTTCTGGGCTCTCTGTTCTGTTCCATTGATCTATGTGTCTGTTTTGTGCTAATACCATACTGTTTTAATTACTATAGCTTTGTAATATAGTTTGAAGTAAGGGAGAATGATGCCTCCAGCTTTGTTTTTCTTTCTCAAGATTGCTTTGGCTATTCAGGATTTTTTTGTGGTTCCATACAAATTTTTAGGATTACTTGCTCTATTTCTTTGAAAAGTGACACTGGGATTTTGATAGGGATTTCAGTGAATCTGTAGATTGCTTTGGGTAATATGGACCTCTTAATAATACTGAATCTTCTAATCCATGATCATGGAATATTTTTCCTTTATTTGTGTCTTTTTCAATTTCTTTCATCAGTGTCTTGTAGTTTTCAGTATACAGGTCTTTCACCTCCTTGGTTAAATTTATTCCTAAGTATTTTATCCTTTTTGATGCATTTGTAAATGGTATTGTTTTCTTAATTTCTGTTTCTGGTAGTTTGTTATTGGTATATAGAAACAATAGATTTTTGTGTATTGATTTTTCTTTCCTGCAACTTTACTGAATTCATTTATTAGTACTAATAGTTTTTTGATGGAGTCTTCAGAGTTTTTTATATATAATGTCAGGATCTTCCTGCAGCCAAGGAACAGTCTGTGGACCAAACAGAGGTAGGTGGGAGATGGGGTGATGGGGGTTGCCTCCCATATAAATGTACTCAGTGCAGAGGTTCTCCAACTTTTGGTCTCAGGAATCCTTTGCACTCTTAAAATTACTGAGATCCTAAAAAGCTTTTGTGTGTGTGTGTGTGTGTGTGTGTGTGTGTGTGTACTGTGTTAGAAAGTAAAGCTGAGGAATTGTTTAAATGCAAGAATACACAAGTACATGTTTGTTAGCCTTCCACTGAGAGTGTAGTAGAATATCTTTGGAGAAAATTTTGGTGATAGATGTAAGATAATTAAAATGAATACCCCTTAATCCGTGAATTCATACAGGGTCCTAGCATAAGGAGTAAGGAAATGATCTATGACCACAGGTATGTGTGTGTTTGTGTTACACAATACAATTTATGATCCCCAAAGGAAACAACAACTATTAATATGATAACAATGGCAACAGAATAAAATGTTTATGTCTTATTCTAGTTCCACCACTTAGAAAAATTATCAATCCTCTATAACATCAATACCCTCATCTACAGAATGAGAATAATTATGATACCTACTTTATAGGGGTGTTGTGAATATCAAATGAGATTAGCCATGTCAAGTACATCGCATAGTTCCTGGCATACACTAAGTGCTCAATAAATGTCACATATTTTTACTATTATTGCATGTGAAATACCATTCAATTATTAAGCAATTAAAATGGTATATAATTAAATTTATTTGCATCAAAATGCATTCATAGTATACTAAGTAAAAGGTTAACAAGACAGCCTATACAACCTACTTCCATTTTTGTAAAGAACAAAATCTATCAAAAATTCTTTGAATGTATACACAAGTCATTAACATTGAGCCGTGCAGGTTATTTATGCATTTTTTTTCTGTGTATGTGTATCTTCTTAATTTTTCTTCAGTGGCAATGACCTGCGTGATAAAATGTTTTCCTTTGGAACCGTACAGTGTACTGACACCAGAGGGCGCTGACGCTTGTGAGTTTTTTCCCCCCCGTGCTAACTTGAGGGTGGAGCCCACGGTGAGCTGTCCAGGGGCTGAAGAAGGCGAGAGCCTCAACCCAGAAGAAAGAAAGAATAGTAGCGTCCCTCCAACAAACAAACAAACAAACAAACAAATACCTGCACATTAGGAGCTACTGATGCCAGGATTCCTCCCCCGGCAGTTTCTGTTAGACTTTCTGGGGGTGGGTCCAGATATCAGCATTAAAAAAAAAAAAGAAATTCTTAGGCAGTTCCAGTGTGTAGCCAGTATGGCGAATCCCAGATGCGAAAGGAAAGTAAAAGCCACCTGATCCCAGGTGCCAGGAAGGATTGGGAGGAGACATGCCTGTAGCTCTCACTCCCTCCAAGACGTGGTCCAGCTGCCCCTGCTCCACAGCAGTGAGCCTCCTTCCTGCCTCTCCCGGCCCCTCCTCAGCTCTGGGAAAGACCGAGGCTCCCAGGTCTCCTGCACAAGCCCCAGAACACAGAGCGGGGGTGGCTCTGAGGGGGCTGACGCTCCACACAGACTACAGTCAACCCTGCTTCCTGCGGAGGCGCCATGTAGTGAGTTCTTCCCAAAGCTGAGGCTTCCTCGTTCTACCACAGCCCCAAGCTCCAGAAGATGCTCATGTCATGATACAGCAGCTTACCTACAGCTCCCCACAAGCCCTGCTTCTGGCTACAGAGAACAGTGCCTGGAGCTTGCGGTGGAGGGAACCCTGCAATCTGATTTCCTGGCTGCATGATTTGGGGCAAGCAGGACCCAACGGCCCAGGAGGCAGGAAAGGGAGAGAGGTAAGGTTGAGGACAGAGGGGAGTGCTGTCAGCCACAGTGGGCCATAATCCTCTGCCTGCAGAGTGCGGAAGACCGGCCCTGCCCCTCTCCAGTCCCAGCCCCCCTCACGCCGCGTCCGGCTGGTCCTTGGCATCTTGCCGCGTGTATGGTTTACCTGGGTGGGAGTGGCCGCAGAGGACGGACGTCCTGAGGCCTGCAGTCCCCTCGTTTTACTGGTGTGCGCTAGTAGAATGTCAGTCTCCCCTGGGGTTTTCCAGAGAGAAAGCCACGGAATGCAGGAAGGATGTAACCACATAATGGTTTAATGGAGATTCTCGATTCTGCGCTGTTATTTGTTTTCCTATCCTCTTCTCTTCCCTCAGCATACCCCGATTGATACTGACTTGAGTGGAAAGAGAGAGTAGTTAGAATGTTTTCACTAGTGAAGAGTGTTCTTCCCAGAATTTCACTGGTTTGGTTTCATCACTGAAGGCAAAGAAGCAGTAGCTTTAGCTGCTGTCCTCTCCGGGACCACTTCTGGTAGGTTTCTGGTAAAGATCTGGTGGACCGTCGCTCGGAGAATGCTGGAGAAAATAAGCTCCGCGTATCCCCCAATTAGTTACCAATGGCTGCGTAGCATACCAGCCAGACCTTCGTGACACGAAAGAGCCAGTTATTCTTTCTCAGCATGCTGTGAGGTGGTAGGGACTCATCTGCTGACCTCGTGCGTACAGCTGGGACAGACGGGTATTTCTATCTACTTGATCTTTCATCTTGGGCTTCTTCCTGGCATGATGGTCTCAGGGCAGCATCCTGAGGTGACCTGGCAGATGGTCGCAGGGAGCACGGGAGGAAGCTAAAAGGCATCTTGGGACCTCCGCTCTGGAATGGGAACATCACTTCCACTGTCTTCAGTTGGTCCAGGCCAGCCACAGCGGGAAGCACTCCATCTCTTGATGGAAGAAATGGCAAGACATTTGGGGCCATATTTGATATATCACAGGATTTCTAGTTCTAGGCACTAATCAACATTTTGAGTCAATTAATTCTTTGTTCAGTGGGGTGGGGAGGTGGGGAGAGAGGACTTTCCTGTGCAGCATTACAGAATGTTTAGCGGTACCCCTGACCTCTACCCACTAGATGCCAGTAGCATACCCACACCCCAGCTGTGACAACCAGAAATATCCCCGGACATTGCCAGATGTCCCCGAAAGGAGACAAAATCCCCCCCCAGTAGAGAACCACTGATCTGTTACAGGTGTTGATTTCTTTTTCTAAGATGGATTCTCTGTTTCTTGGTATCAGCACCTACTTTGTCAGAACAACACCGACTCAGATCTGCCTGTATCAATTAATAGCCCCATCGAGACTAACTCACTTGGCCAGAACAAGAAGTTCACCAGCAGAGGTGTGCCCCTCTGCTGAGCAATATGAAACGTATCATCACATTTGGACACTTGTAAGCATTAGGAAGCAATCATCTTTTCTTTTCTTTCCTCCCTCTCTCCCTCCCTCCCTCCCTGCCTGCCTTTTTTCTGTTTCCCACGATCAACATCAACTGATTTTGTTGGGCTCTATGGGGCCACGATAAGCTGGTGGAGGCCTCTTCAAATGAGAAGGGAAAAGAGTTTCAGTGTGTGGTTGGGAGTGGAAGAAGCATTTTACAGTTTGCTAGGATTTGAGTTCATTTTTGTTCACATACTAGATTTACCAGCTGTGACATTCCTAAGTCACACAGTTTGGGAGTAATATTTGTAGAATGGTACTTTTTATGGCAGCTCCTTATTATTTCAACAATTGTTTATTCCCAAGCAACGATTAATTTTCAGTTTTTTCCTCATTGTTCCCTTCCCCCAAATATCAGAGATGCAGTAATCATTACAAATAACAGGCAATCTTAGTATCTCCAAATGCTGGATGCATTTCTGGTTTGAAAATGGCATATATCTGCCCCTGCTTTAACAACCCAGCTTTTTTTCCAGCTCGGTGGGGCTGTTTGTGCTGATGCTAATGTCACCTGAGAGGTGTTGCTGACACCATTATTTCTTGAAAGAGACTGAAGGACCCAGCATCTTTATGTTCAGAAAGCATCCCATTTTGTCGTCTCGGTTCTTTGATGTTGCCAGGCATTACTGAACTGTGAGAAGCTGAGAGGAAATTCATATTCCACAGAAAATATACTTTGCTCAGTAAAGAAGGAACATAATATTGGGGTAGAACTTTCTGCTTACGGAACTGGACATGCAGAGCGGCCAATGGTGAAAACCACCAGGAAGACGCCGTCAAGATACACGTCCCACGGCGAAGCCCTTGCACTGCTTGCCTTATAAATAAAGGGCTCCCCAAATTTCTTTGTTGTTGGAAAAGAAGCTGATTTGGGGAACTGGAGCCAGGTTGCTCGAGTTAGGTGACGACGCTAACAGCTACAGCGCTGCCTTCACAGCCCTGATGAATTGCTGCCAGATTTTAATGGGAACCTACACATGAAAAAGACTCTTTTTGACATCTATGAATAGTCACAACACAGCGGAAATGTAGCAGCTATAGAAATAGTTACAGCAAATAAGAACTTCCTTTGGAAAGCTGCAAACTCTTTTTCCTTTTTTTCTCTCTTCTCTTCACCCCTGTCAGCTCTTCGTGTCAGTTCATATACCTGCTTTCTTGTCCCTAGAATGAGCCCCTAATCTACGTTTGCAGTACTGTCCATGCAATATTTGCTCACTTCTGTTTTTCTCCAAAACTGGGCCAAGTTTCTCCAAAACTTGGTTTTCAAAGGCTCTGGTGTATATGATTTAAATTTTCATTTTCATTGATGTATTGGTTTAGGGCCCAGAGAGCTATTGAAATCACCTGACAGGTGTTTGTTATTGTACCTCCTCAGGGGTTGTTTACTGTTCCCAGGTGTCATTCACCCCAGCTGTAAGCCTTCTAAATCAAAGGTCACATTAGATCTTTGAGATAGATGCCTACTGTTTAAGGGGTTAAGACTTGCTTCTCGAGAGCCACGGCCCTCTTCTAATACTTGGAGAACCCAAGGGCCCCGCACCAAGGAGAATATGTTGACCAAAAATAGTTTAACACTGAAAGATCTCCAGGCTGACTTGGGCCCTCATCTTTAAACAAAGCATGGGCTTCACTTTTGAGTTCCTTGTTTTTCAAATGGTTAAAGAGTCTTGCCTGTGGCCAGTTGCACCCATTTCACCAGAACCAGCATATTAGGGGGCTCAGTATTTTCAGTCATATGAGACGTGACTGTATCATGTTAGGCAGAAGCATGGTTTTCTTAAGTCTTTATCTGGAAGTTAAATATGGTCAAAGGGGCGCGTATCAGATGGCAAGTCAAGGACAGATGGACTCTGGTGTTTTTTCACCTGTGTCAACTAGGTTAAGTTGGATCTTTTTTTCCAGAATATACTGCTCTGTATAATTCTGAGTTAGTAATTGGCCAAAAGACCAATTTGCAGGAGGAGGAAGCAAAGCAGCTGCCATTATCCTGGGAAGGTGAGATGAGGTTACAGCAGACGCAGAGGTGCTGGGGGTCCGGCTTGGCCTTCGCTCTCCTCCACCCCACGCCCAGCTCTTCCTGACTGATGACTAGGGGGGGAACAGCGGCGGCTCCAGGCCCACCCCCAGACACTTGGTGGTGGACCCCGTGGGTGTTGGTACACAGGAGCCCTGCCTAGGTCAAAATGATTTGTCAAACCAGCTGAAGGAATTTTGAGGCGTGAGTGGGAGAAGAGTGCGCATTTCAGGAAACCCAGACGATTGCTGATGACTATAACACCGGTCATAATAGCTGGCATTTACTGATCACCAACTATGTGCCAGACCCAGGGCCTTATATACCGTATATCATTTATTCCTCGCAAAAGCCTTCGGAGGGAGGTACAGCTGTCATCCTATTTTGCACGTGAGAAAATTTTGGGGGTTAGGTCAGAGCTGAGAATGCATGTTCTTAACAACTATGGTATATATATAGATATATATATATATATGTCACCTCTCCACTTGTCACACATTAAAATTATTTGTTTACGTATACGTATCAGTGTCTGCCACTAGAGTATGATAGTCCAAGATCAAGAAGTGCATCCTTTTCATATTTTCACTGTTAAACACATGGTCTGAAAACTAGAAGGTTTATGATAAACATTTGCTGAATAAATGGACACATAAAAGGGACGGTGGTGGGAGATGTGATCGGCCTTGGTACCACAGGTCAAGAAAAATTGGCAGTGACCCTTGCAGTGGACTTTTGTTCACATTGTCAGGATGTGAGCCTAGCTGCATAAAAGAATTCAGAAAGAATGCAGAGCGGGCTTATGCTGTTGATGGGCATAGTAATGATAGAAAGAAATGTTTATTATCTAGCTTGCCTCACATTTTGATCAAGGGGAGAGGGGCAGCCGGGGAGGGCATTCATTTTATAGAAAAAGCATAGAATATCTTGAAACATGGCAGTGATTTTTCCTTCAGGGAGCACGGACATCTACTCAACAGTAGGGGGAGCAAGATGCAGAAAAATGTAAAATTGTGGATCACTAAACAAAAAATGGGAAGCTCTCCGAGTCACCTAGGGATAAAAGCATGAGAAAGTGATTTTACAGAAAGCAGTCTGAAAATGGGGTGTTGATAAATTGTAAAGACTGACTCTTCTGTTGAAAATGGTTTTGGAATTGCTCACCAGGACAATTGTAGCACAAAATGGTTCAGGGAAGATTTCACAAGGATCAGTGTAGGTGTTCAATAAGGATAAAGCAGGATAGATTGTTTTTAACCTAAATCAAATGATTCATCCTTTGACAGTGGTAAAATTCCCACCATGTTTATGCCAATTAGACCCAGCCTTGAACCCTTTATTGTGTTCTATGGAAAACCAGAATTGAAGTGAAAATTAATGATGCTATTTAAATGAACTACCCTTGGCATAAAATAGCATGATAAGATAAAATTTGCATTACTATTGCTGTGTTTTGCTTAGCATTATATTCTACCTTGAAATTCGAGAAGTTCATAGACTGGTTCTAGGAAGACTAAACCAGAGAAAAGCAAGTTCACATCAAGTGTGTGAACTCCACCAATGACTGTTTATGGTGTGACACTTTGAGTTCTTCAAACACTCTCCGTAGCAAATCTTCCCTTGAAAATGCCCCCAACTGGCATTGGAACAAACATAAGCTCTTTCAAAATTACTTTGATCGTCTCTGAATTTTCTAATTAGAGTCTAAGAAAAAAACAATCCTGTCTATTTAAAAGGAGCAACTTAGTTGCATAATGAATTATTCCTATTTTCTTTTAATTTAATTATGCAAATTTGGTATGAAATCAATTCCAGTGCCTGTAAAATTGACATTTGTTTGTTTTGTTTTACTTTCAGGGCTTCTTTCTAGTTTCATTAAGCCCACTTGGCAAGGCCCAGAGCTTCTAAAACATTCAGGCCTTCACTTATGCTCATAATATTGACTACAAAGTGCATAATGAGAATACAGGCTACTTGATAGGAAAATCAAAATATAATATCCAAAGTGGCCATGAAGTCTTACATACCTACTTTGCTACTATAAATATGAGCACCTTTTTTCCTAAGCCTGGGCTATGACAGCATTCTATGAGGTAGAAATTAAGTTTTGGTATTTGGTGATTTTCTTAAGGTTGCAGTCTGTGTCATAAGAACTATTATCTGCCTGAAGCCAGGTTTTCCTACTACGCTGCTTTTGTTCATAGATCTCGCGATAACGCAGTAAGCCGCAAAAGTGCCCTTGCTCCATGTTGCACTGGGACCACTGGTGCACACATGAATACCTCTGAGATCTCCATTCCTCTGTCACTTCTGCAACTCAAAGTCCCAGGAATCTTCCCACTTGATATTTTTGTCATCAGTCCTAATGTTCATTTCAACAGACTGATTCCCAAATCTATTGATAGAATTCCAGGCCAAGATCCGGACTTCAATCTCAGGCACTCATATCAGTTTCAGGACGTTATTAAAAATGCCCCAGATTTTAAGAGGTCCTCTGGCTTATCTTCTCAACCATCTTCCCTTCTTCTGCCTTGAAGGCTGATTGCATGGAATACTTATGAGTCAAAAGATACAATGGCTGGATTATTTATTCGGAGATGCTGTTTAATATTTTATCACTGTCTTTCTTCCATGAATTAAGTGTGCTAAACAATACTGGGCAAGAGAGAAAGCATTTAAGTACAGATCTGCATTGCTGTTGAAGTTCTTCTTCCTAACGTGGGTAAATGAAATCAGAGTTGAATGAAACAGGACTGCGACACTTCTAGGACCTCATCATTTTCAGGGGATAGAAAAGGCTTTGCATTCAACCACCAGCTCCAGGGCTTAGAATCCAAAACAGCCTTTTAGAATTGGAACTTAAAATTGCTTTCCAAATGACTGTGGGAGCGTGGCTAAATAATTATACCTCTCAACCATTGTGTAAACCAGTTTAATTAACATTTTTCAGGCATGTCACAGTTATACAATCACCAAATAATTTTCTAAAATTATGCTGCATTAGAAATCGCCACACATCAACTTGGATTATTTTTACTCATGGCTCTAATCATGCCTGAAAGAAGTTTTTTCTTTTCATACCATTTTATTTACTTTTTTTTTTTTTTTAACTATTATTTGGTACTTCCATTGAAGATGATTCATCCTTACAGACTAGCCAGATGCTCTGTTCACTTTATTTGTGTTATGTTTAACTGCCATTGACTTAATCAAAGCTGGCAGTTTTTTTCAAGCAGTTATAGCATTATTAAATTTCTTTTTCATTCGCTTTATAAATAAAAGAAATCTTGGAACGCATCCACCCCTAAATCTCGACTTAGAATATATCATAAAAATAAAAGAAAGTTTTTAGGGTCCAACGTCTGTGGGATTAAGAAAGGAGGACATTGCAAACGTGCATTTTAATTGTATTTTGGTAGCACGTGTTTCAAGAAGATATCATTCAATTTACTCTCTGAGAAGATATAAAAAACTGGGCACAAATAATTACTATATTATTAGTAAAGTACTCAGATTACTCTTTGGGCTCCTTTAAGCCTATTACAATTATTATTATTATATAAATTATTATTATGACTGTTATTATAAATGCTTTCATTTTTTTTCTAAAATAGTAATCCCAAGCAAGACTAATAAATCAAGAAATGTTCCGAGGCCTAAAGCTGAAATGAACTTAGGAATACAAATGGAAGAAATTGTACAACCGACTGTGCAAGCACCGAAGTAGTATTTTGTGCTCCAAACACATTGAGATGTGTGCTTATATAAGCAGAAGGATTAGCATTTAGGTCACCAAATTAGTCTTTTGAATTTTCTTGCTCTATCAAGAATTCTGTTTTCTTCCTGACATCTTCTACCATGCCAAATTAACTGTAGCACTTTGGCTACCAGTATTTCCACATTTTCAGTCTCTTACCGATAAATATATCTCTATGAAAGATTTATTTGGTGGCTCGGATAATGACACTGCAGTTGATAATATATCTGTTGAACTTGATCTGTAATAGAAAGTGCTTTTGCAAAATTCTCACTTTGATGGATTAGAAAAAAGAATGAACACACTTTATATTTCTGCCTTGACTGTTTACGCACTAAAAAGATTGTGAAGAAACCAGAATGTGCGAAATTCAAAGGAAGAGAATAATACTTTTTTTTTTTTTTTACTTTATTAGATTATTTGTATTGAAAAAAGTAGATTTTTTCCTCTATCTTTTAGTTTGCAGCTTTATGTGTAAAGGAAGTATTAGGCTGCATTTATACAGTGCCAAACCACTATTCTGGCTGAATCTGGCTTCAGTGACTATCCCAAAATGACTGGCTACTTAGACATTTAAAAGCATAGTCTTTTGGCGCTAGTCCATAAAGAATACTCAGACTTATCTCGTTCTTATTTGCATCAGGGACGACTAGGCCTTAGATAATCTTTCCTTTTGCTATAAACATTGATGTGAAAAAAAATAGGAATGGGATGCTTTATTAATAAAGATAAATTATTTTTGCTCTGATATAAATGATGTTGCAAATTAATGTACAAATGCATTCATTTATCACGTCTAGATTCTGGAAAAATGCCCTGCAGCCTTGATAAAATAGCCCCGAGTTCATTCTGTTTCCAATGCTCACAGCATGTGGATCAACACGGCGTTATCCACCATGCTGGAAGCACACACCCAGCACTGCCACGTGGCTGATTCCCCACGCGGTCTTATCCCCTTTATACCACGCCGAGAGAACTGATTTCCAGAACTTGAACATTTAAACTAAATGGTTATTTTAAAGCAATATATGATTCAGCAAAAGTAATTCTTGCTCATAAAGACAGCTTAGGTCCAATGAGAATATGGTGGGTTCCCGCGTACTGATACTTCACAACTAAAAAGTCCTGCCTGTCGAGGTCAGTTACAAATGGGGCATAATTAAATGTCTAATAAATATCTAATGGTAGAGAATATATATTTTGAGTACTTTAATGCCCAAATTACTTTTATCTTGATTCCAAAAATGCTTCTACTACTTATAAAAGCAGATACTTATCTATCTGTCCATAGATGGTTTTGTAGTTTTTTATTTTTTTTTTGAAACAAACACCTTGCTCTGTCTGCAATTGTGGGGAGTCTCGGAAAAAGACACATTGTGTTATGACATTGTGTTACGACAGTCTAGCTTGTTAAATTGTGTTTTCCCTCCATGCAGTTGCTCAGGCTGGTCCCACTGTTTGACACACCTTTCCCACCTTTTTGCACCCAGCTGACATTTTCTTCATTTCTCAAGATTCAGCTGCAGGGTCCACATGATAACTCTCATAATTCTTACATTGCACTGAAATGATTGGTTACGTGCCTGTATCAGCGGTACTACTGCAAACCCCGTGGTCTGGAACTGTGTCTGCGTCATAGCTTTGCTCCTCCCACCTAGCACCATGGCGCCTACCTGCCTCCTGACCCTCAGTGAAAAATCTGAACTGATCCGAAAATGAATTAGGTATTTTACCCAAACAGCAGCAGCTTCAGGGAAAGCTGTTTATTCCTTCAGGTGAAATTATTTTCTTTTAAGTTATAAGCTATATAAAATGGAGTAAGGCAATTACCACATAAAACAAAGGAATGGCCAAAGTCCTGCACTGAGACAAAGTAGTTTTTTGCCCTGTCTTGCTTTGATGGACCTAATACACCAGTTATAATAACTTGTGTACTTTCTCCCTTTGAAAGTATAGACATAGTTTAAAGATAGTTGAGTTTCTCAACATGAAAGCAATTTGTAAATGTGCAGATAAGTTTCTCTTCTTCATTATTAAACATTATTAGACGTTTGGCAATCCCTAGTATCAAGCAGATTAGTGTCAATAATACAGTGTTAACGTTGAATTTCTTAAATATTGGAAAATATACTCCACCATACATTTGCTGAAATAATATTTTCTAAGGAATAAAAGTTACCATAATGTTTCATTGTGAAATGCTCCTTAGCCTACAGATAATCTGCAAACAAGAGTAACCAAGTGCTCATGTGTGAAACAAAAAGTTTTCCTAGCCTAACTTTATGTTTTTTGTCTTTTTTGCAGGATGCCGGCTCTTCCACATCTGGATCTGCCCCCTTGTTTGCTCTCGTGTGATTGACAGTCAGCCTTCCCGCCCTTAGCAGTCCTCAGTCACAGTGTGGGATCAGGTAAGGCAGCACAGGTGCTGAGTCAGGCACAAGCTTTATGATACTCTAGGTGAATCTGCTTAACTTTTTTTAGTCTTTTGACGGCAATATTACGAGCAGAAAAAAACCTGTTATTTTAGTAATGGTTCAGCCAAACATACTGTTTGCCATACAGGGCCAGTTTAAACTTGAATAAATATATTTGAGATGCTAGAAACCTGAAAGGACCCTGGCTCGGGGATGCAGCCTAAATTCCCAGGATGGGGCCATTTATAACTCCTGCTGTGGTTCGTGCCTAGAGGGACCCACCACCTGACCAGGGCTTTTCTGCCATCAGAGAGAAATAGACAGCACACACAAAAGAAGTTGCTCCCCAGGTCTTTGGAGGTGGCAGGTAGCTGTTTGACTAAAGTTGTTAGTGCAGATGGACTCCCCAATTTGTGGTGACTTAAATCACATATAATTTTCATATCCACTTAAAGAAAGTCATTCCTTTTGAAGAAAAGACCTAAAAGATGATTTCCCTAGAGAGAGACAGGAAAAAGAAGTGCCTTAGAATGCTTTTCAGAGTCTGGCATTCAAAAAGTGAATTTTGAATTTACTTATTTATTTTGGATTTTTAGTCCAAAATAAATAAGTAAACAAACAAACAGTCTGGGTCTACAGAAAACAAATTCCACAAAGATCAGTCCTGTTCTTTATGTGACTATAAAATGTGTGTGTGTATGTATATGTGTGTGTGCGTGTATATATATATATATATACACACACATATATATAATATCTTGGCAAAAATAGTATTCTGATCAAAATACAAATTCATATACTTTGTTCTAATTTAATGTTCCTGACAGGGTGTTTTTTTTTTTTCCAGTTCTCTAACTCAAAAAAAAATTTCAAAACTGCAGAAAAACTAGTATAGAAAAAACGTTTGTCGAGACAGTTCTTAAAATCCACACACATGTGCCCCTCACTTGAAGTCTTCATCCAGCCTTTCTCCCAGCCCGCTCCCCTCACAGAAAGGGGTTGGGACCACGGTGGGGGGGCGGGGAGAGAGGGGATAGCCTGGCCTTCCTGATGTGACCAGCCTCCATAATCATGTCCAGAAACAGCCAAGTTATCTGGTTTGCGTATTCACTGCTTGTTATATAACATTATGATGCCAGGACCATGAGGAGCACACATCCAGCGCCCATTCATTCCGTGGTCTGTTGGGGGCATTGCAGAGGCCTCAGTCCTCACTTTTTAAGTTCTCTTCTTTCTATTATGCCTGAATTATAGAGACTTTTCAGTACAGTAAGTTATTGGTTGTCCCTAACAACTGAGCAGTAAATTTAGCCTACCAATTACTTTTCTCTATTTTGCCTTTAATAATAGTAGTTAACATTTACTGAAGGTTTATTTGCGCCAGGAGTTAGTTGCTCTGAGTTCTTTAAGTATATTAGTTGATGTACTTTAGTTAAATAATTAATTCTGTGCGTTAGACGCTCTTTATTACCTCCATTTAACCCAGGTCCGGTGTTCTAATCCCCACCCCCCCAAGTCAGGCTTCCAACCACCATGCTGTGTTGCCTTACTCTTTAGCTTTCAAACCTAACGTTATTCTGTTAATAAATAGGAAGGCCATGCGAAATTATTCTGTTTAGCAGTTGATTCTATTTTAACTAAAACTTTAAAAGCTTTTAAAACCACTTTCTACGTGCCAAGGTCGTTGTAAGCACTCTACACAGGTGTGAATTCATTTGATCTTTGCACCAGTCCTGTAAGGGTAGGTACCATTATTAATCCCATTGTCTGAGGAAGGAAATGGAGACACAGAGACATTGAGTAGCTTGCCCATGGTCACCCAGCTAGTATGATAGAAATTCAGGGTGTGGAGGCAATGCATATGCCAATTGTTGCAATTATCTTAACGTTCTAGTCCTGCCACTGCTGTTTGCCTTCGAACAAATTATTTCATCTTTCTAATTCTTAGCAACCTCATTTATGAAGGAGGGGGGCTGATTCTGTGATCTTTTAAGATCTCCTCAACAAACCCTGCAAAGTTGCATTGAAAAAAGCCTTGTTTACGCCCGTCTGAAGACTTAAGTGCAAACTCCAGCTTTTAAATGGCTGTGCATTCTGATTCCTCCGGATATCTCCAAGAATGGTTTCTGGAAAGGGATCAAGCAGGATGCTAAAAATGTAGAAAATATTTCGATGGTCTCCAGAAATGCCAGCTTCAGCTCAGCATCTGCCAGTGGGTACAGATAATCCTCAACACTCTGTGTAAATCCTGGCTCCACCATCCACCAGCTGTGTAAACTGGGCGAGTACTCCATCATTCTGACCTCAGTGTCTTTCTCTGTAAAGTGGGGATAATAATAACCCTACCTCGATAGAGCTGAGTGAGGATTGAGTGAGGAGTCACCGAGATCATATGTCCAGAGCGGGCAGAAGAGAACTTGGCCCACAGAAAGTAGTAAGCAAACATTTAACATTATTATTGCAGAAGATCTCTGCTCCTATGAAAGGGAAGGATTGCGAATCACTACGGTCATAACTGCAGAGGATTCCTTTCTGAGGTCTGATGGCAGCCCAGCTCCTCCCAAGATTGGGAAAATTGGGCTCATTCTTTATCTCCAGGTTAAAAAAAAAAAAATCCAGTTAAATTGCTTAATGGTTAAGATAGATGTGACTTGATACTGAGCTAAATTAGTTTGATACTGAGCTAAATTAAGTTACTTAATTTCAGAGGGCCTGTGTCCAGATCAATATGAGCTAGAAGTTTTTATTTAATCTGATTAATATAACAAGGCAATCGGCGTTGTTAAGCCTAGTCAATTGGTTGGACTGAATTTTCTAAAGTTTGTAAGATATAAATATTCTGCCTGCCCCTTAGTTAAACTAAGAGGCAGTGGCTTTATTATTTGCTAAGCGTTTTATAGTATATTTTCTGAGGACTGGAAACAGAATTTTAGAGGACTAGAACCTGCTTTCCCTTTTAGACAACTCATCAAACTCTCTCAGTATGTAAATTACCCAGTATGCAAGGTAATGGAGAAGAAAAACTAGGAAATTCTGAAATACTTTTGTAAGTGTGTTAAAACAATTGAGACTTGAAATTTAACACTACCTGGAGGTATGATTATACTCGCTTGTCACCCTTCTTAGAGGAAACTCACTTTTGCTCTATGGAGGAGCCAAATAAATTAATCCAGAGCTTTTAAAGTGTGTTATTAGCTTAATGCAAATTCAATCTGGGAAGAAATTAGGTCCTTCAAAAGTTGATCACAGAATATGACACTAAATGGTAGTTTATGAAGTAGTATATTCACCTGGCAAAGTTGTATGTACAAATATGATACGATTATATCCGGGACAAAACAAATACCCTGAATTTAAGTAAAGCTTTCAGACCTGAAGGCACTCAGAGAGATTATATCTTCCACCACGGGGCCCAGAGGGATTAAGCGATTCGCCTAAGGTTACACAGATAGTAAGTGGATATTCCAGATTTGAGCCCGAGATTTCTTGAGCTCAAGGGGAGGGAAAGGCCCATTCTTCTCCGGCATGCATTGACACTGTTATAATGGTTAACAATTCCAATAACCACCGTCTTTGAGTACTACTCTGAGCCAAGCACTCGACCGGGCTCTGTCCACAGGACCTCTTGTCCCACCCCTCACAGCTCTATGAGGTTTGTCTAGTAATTCTCCTTTTATAGATGGCATCACTGGGGCTCAGCATTTGTGACTTGTTCAAGGCTACACAGCTAGCAAATGCCAAAAGCTGGGGTCCAGCCTCACTCGTGAATCTGCACTCTTTCCGCTGGACCCACTGTTTCACTCATGGGAGCCGATATGACCATACCTTTGACAAGGTTTTCCTTGAAAATCAGTATTTTAACTTCCTGCAGTGATAGCCTGAGCTGTGCGTTAACTGTAGAACTTGTAACCGAGTAGGTGAAAAAAAGCCGTACCGTTCCCAAGATGCTCAGCTCACACTCCACGGAAGAGGGCATCGGAACGGTATATTAATTACTGTTTGTCTACTGGTCTTGAAAATTAACTTATTGACTTTATTAAAAGTCAGGCGTAAACAATCTACCACATTATTAAAACATTACCTGCTAGCCTATGTAGGCCACGGATTCAAGATCATGAACTTAAAAGCAAAAATCAAATGGTCAGCTCCAAGAGGATGACAGCAGAACATGAAGCCTGATGCTCTGTAAATTAATACTTAGAGGTAAACTAGAAGTACTGTAGAAAGTTACTGTTTATTTAATGTTTCATTCTATTTGAAAGAGACACTCCCAAACGTTCAATTCTACCCTATATTTAATAGGTAAAAATATGGAAATTGGTTGAGTGAGGATGGTGCTGAGTACTTTGTGGGAAGAGAGCTAGAATCGCAGTAGCAGTATCATAGCAAAATATCTTAGATTTACCAGCTGAACTGCCTGATGTTTTATGTGTGTTAGAAGTATTAGTTCCAAGGCAAAATGAGGGAGTATTATGTTTGTTTGTTTGGAAACTTGTTTTATTAAAAAAGATTTTTTCATGTTAATGCTATTTTCAGTACAGGTGTGATAGTACTTCATAAAGTATCGTGTACTTGATATAGTGAATTTAGGAATGTAACAGTCCATCTAGGTGCTGGCCCCCTCTGGTCTCCATTAGACGCCCTAGTAGCAAAATGTAAATTCCCTTTTCAAAAATAGAGAGGCCTTTGGGCAACTGGATGAGCAGAGTGGGGTGGGGCGAGGAAAGTGCTCTTTCCCGACGAACTCATGCTTTTGGCTTTGACTTCATTTCGTAATATCAGTTCTCAGAGAACTGAGACAGACCCTTCTATGCTCCACAAAAGCATAGGAGGCAAAAAGCTTGTCATTCACAAGCAGCTGTGGACAAAACCAGCGGCAGAGTACAGGTTAGGGAAATTAGGGATCCAAAAAAAAAGTTGGAGTAAAGTGCACAGTTACTGTCAAAAATATATTATTTTGATCCTAAGAAAATTAAGAGAATTTTATCTCGTGAACTAGATTGCTGACCTTTTTAATACATTTGGTTTTCATAGAACATACAATCACCATCGGACATATAAGACTAGTTTGCTTTTGTTTAAAAAAATTGCTTGGAGTTATCTACAGGAATCTCGTGAACGCAATTCAAGGCTAACATTCTGCAGCTCTTTGGGTAGTGGACGATTTCCTCGGATAAATCCCCAAGGACAGAGGGAACTGTTAAGCTCACTGCTTCAAGCGGGCGTTTCTCCGATTTTCTCACTCTTTTCTCGCCTCCTCTTTTCCCTAAATGCCAGTAGTTTCCAGTTCTCCGTCCTCGACCCCTGGGGCGTGAGATCGGGAAATCATGAAGAGTTTCTCCTCGTTTGTAAACTGCCTCTGCACCCGCTGGGGGGGCTCGCCCGCTATGGGCTCCTGGCCGGGACCCTCCGGGGGGCTCTGCTCCGCCCCCGGGGGGGTGGCAGCCTCACCGTCTGGACTTTCACCAGCCACCGGGTCCACCACCGACTCCAGGGAGGTGCCGGCCTCCCGCAGGGGGGTGTAGCCCTTATTGCTGCAGGAGGGGTCATCCGACTGGGAGCTCGGCGAGTCCGGCCCGGCGGGGGGCGAGCGCTCCCGCCGAAGCGGGGGCTCGGGGGAGGCAGCTGGGGCCGGGACGCTCGAGTCCAGGTCCGCGCTGCGCGAGGCGGGCGGGGGTTCGGGGGACGAGGGCGCCCGGTAGTCCGGGAGCCCGCTGGTGCTGCGGCGTCGCAGGGCCGCGTACCTGCTGGTCCTGGGCAGGCGGCCACCCTGCCCCCTGGCGGTGCGCGCGGCCGCCGCGCCCGCCGGCTTCTCCGGCTCGCGGGGCGCCCAGCGCGCGCCGCCCCGGGCGCCGCGGAGGTCGGTCAAGCTCAGGTCGAGCTCGCCCCGCGGGATCTCCCGGGAGCCGCGCTCCCCGGGCGGCTGCTGCCAGCCGCGGCTCGCGCCCGCTGCGTCCCCGTGCCCGTCGCGGTCCCCCGGCAGGGGCAGCAGCGCGAAGGCGCTCAGCGAGGAGCCCACGAGGGAGCTGGCGGTGCTCTGGCGCCCCCAGCTCTCGGGGGGGCTGCAGGGCGCCGGGCTGCTGCTGCTGCTGGCGGCCGCGGCGGCCCGGCGACGGCCGGCCACGCCGGAGCGCTCGCGGTAGATGCTGTACACGGCCTCCGCCAGGCTCTGGGGCTCCCGCGGGCGGCGCGGGGACGAGGCCGGGTCTGGTGGGGACGCGGCGCCCCCGCCCCCGCCCAGCGCCGCGGGGTGGGGCCACGCACCCCTGCCCAGCATCGCCGTCGCCCCGAAGGCGTCCCCGGCGCCGCCGCAGCCGCTGGGCTTCAGCTCCAGGCCCCGCGACTGCACGTAGCTGAGGAAGCCGTTCAGCGGCGCGGCCCCTGGGGGCGCCGAGGCGGGGGCGGAGGACGAGGAGGCGGCGGCGGCGGCGGCAGCAGCCGCGGCGGCCGCCAGGTCTTTGGCGCGGAGGCTGTGCACGTCGATGACCGTGGAGTAGAGGTCCCGCAGGTTGATGATCTTGGTCTTCTTGTCCCGGTTCTCATGGAGCACTGCGTTGGCGCAGATGAAGAGGAAGATGCCGATGCCCATGATGAGGGGCCCAAAGACCTTGAGCTTGTCCGAGTGCAGGTAGCCGGAGAAGATGCGGAAGAAGAAGCCCACGGACGTAGAGGAGGACGAAGAGGGCGCGGGGGACCGTGCTGGAGGCGTGCTCCTGGGCGCGCCCACGGAACTGGCGGTGACAGCCTCCGGAGGCCCCGGGTGCTTCCTGGACCGGTTTCTGCTGCCACTGCTGCTGCTGTTGGTCATGGTGGGGACGCGGTGGCCGCTGCCCGCAGGCGGCAGCTGCTTACCCCCCTCCCTATTGGTCCCGTTGGCCTTGGGCCAGTAGCCCACCACCGCCAAGGCTATGCCCACCAGCAGCACCAGGATCCCACAGAGGGCGATGAGCCCGGAGACGGAGCACAGCTTCAGCTTGCCTTTCACCACCACCACGTCGTTCTTGCGCCTCTTCCTGGCTTTCCGCTTGCGCTTGGGAACCTGGCTCGGGGGGCGGAGGGGATCCTGCTTTCTGGCGGAAATCCTCAGCAGGCCGCCGGTGGCGATCATGGCGAGCGGGTGCAGTGCGGGCCTAGCCCCTGGGGCGGAGGCCTGTGCTGGGGGCGGGGGGGCACCAGCTGCCCACTAGCTGCTCCGCCACCTCCTCCCGCTGCAAAGCAGAGGAAGACAGTCAGAGGGTGTAGCCTTGGCTGCAGCAACATCCCACGCGCTGCTATGGTCCCGCTCCCAGATCCCACCACGTGCGTGCCCCTCGCCCCAGGGCCATTACCCGCTAACGGGAGTGCCCTAGGTAGAGACCAGGGGGTGCGGGAAATGGATCAGGGAAGAGAAGCGCTGTTGGAATAATTGATCAGAGACGATAAAACACTTTGGGAGTCCACCTCCTTCTCCCCCTCATCCTCCACTCACTCTGTAGGTACTATTCCAGCAGTGCTCATTTCAAACGCTCCTGCGTGACAGCCAACGGAGTTCTGACCATTAGTAAAAGCTTATCAATAAATGTGGGACTCAGCGGTAGTGGGCGAGGGCTTTCCTGGCCTTCTCAAGGGAGCTGCCCCAGAGTTCCAAGTCTCTAACCGAGCGGAGGGATCTGTCAATGTGGGGCCCAAAGTCCCAAAAACAGTCACAAAAGTTACTGACTTCTAAAGACAAAAGGAAATCATTTCACTGGATGGGAATTAAAAGTCATATCCTGGTAGACGGATTATTTACTCGAGATAATTAATAAAGAGTTCATGGCTAGGAGAACAGTAGAGAACTATGTCAGTGCTCTGACCATGGATCCCTCCACCAGCTGGTCTCCCAGCCATCGCTGTTCTTACAGCTAGAGGCAAGCTGATCCCTCTCACAGCCGCTTCCTCATTTCTCTTTCGCAACATCTGGACAGCTTCTTGGGGTGGAATATTTAGTTTTAGGTAACTGGTTATGTAACTGCGCTCTTCCTTCTGGCCTCCTCTCCTCCCTCAGAGGAGCTCCCTTAAAGGTATCATGTGCTAGATCTCATCAGGGAATTTGAGAAGTCCCCCAGAATCTCCAAGAGAAAGATCTTTTTCTCATATGGGAAAACTCCAGTCTAAAACCAAAACAAAACAAAAACTAAAATACAAACTCTGCCATAATAGCGTTCTGACCCCTTATTACTGTGCCAACAGCACAGTCTAAAGAATCCAAATATTTAAATGAGGAGGCAGTTAACTAGGTACAGCAGTCTACATAATAACGATTTGTAGAATGACACTTCCCCACGTGAGAGCTGTTTTCATCTTTTTTTCTCATGAGGTCATTTTTAGGAAAGGAGGGCAGCACCAGTCAATGGAATAGCCTATAGGAAGTTTAGTTGGTTATAATAAAGCTTGGGTAGGTAAATGCACAGACGCATCTCTGTGGATATCTGTCAGCTTCTAAAAATTTCAATCCTACTGGATCCCCAGAGTAACACATTTTCTGTTCCATTGGTTGTGTTCCCTTCTATAATAGAGATGTTAAAATTAAGGGCATTGTATGAAATTGAAAGGCTTAGATATCACTCACAAGCCTTTGGGAATTATAGCCTTTAGAAAATAATTAATGTTTTAGAATAAATTACCCTTTGGAAATGTGGGATTACTTAGGTAGAATTTTGCTTTTAATTGGTGCCTGGGTGAAGAGCTTTGGCCCTTGATTCACCTCCATCATACCAGTTCAGGCAGGACCATTCCTCCACTGGTGGAAAAGCAAATTGTAATCAACTATTTCCAATGTTTGCAAATCAGTATCTCCTTGGAACTTAGTTGGTTTTCAGTAAGGAGGAACGCCAGGTGGGTTAGAGAGGGGTTAAACATGAGGTAGGTTACAGAGGGTTAGTAGAGAGACATCTATAAACCTTTTGAATTTTGTTTTTAAGGAGCTGCACCAGTAAGTACAGATTGGAAAAAAAACCACAAAAAAACCCCAAACCAGAGTACCTTACTGTCCATCCCTTCCTCCCACCACCAAATGAACACATTCATTATGTAGTTGTAACACAAAGACTGCTTAGACTCTGGCATCTTTAATGTAATAATCTGAAGATCTGTGATTATTTTAAGAAGGATTGAGGAAGCCAGACATTTTAGAAGCAAACCCAGACTCAGTTGGCAAGGTGGCTCTCCCAGAGGAGAGAAGGGCTAACTAACATTTTGTTGGGCATTGATACGGATGCTGGACGTCTTGGGAGAGGAAGGTCCACACATGTATTTCACCTCAGCAAGGCAGCTTTGGCTCTGGGTAGAGTGTAAGGAAGATTGGAATGGATTTCAACAAATCGTTTACAGAAGATCTTTAAAATTAGTTTAACAGCTAGTAATTAACTCCCTAGTTTATTATTCCTTCAGCTCTGCTGAAGCCTGAACTCCTTTATTATGTATTTCCATCTGACGGAAAATACTGATAAAGGTCAGATGGCAAGGAAAACCCACCTTTGAGGTTTTCTTCCTACAGAACGAAGGAAAACAAACTTATCATTCGAGCTTGGCTGCCCTAGCAATTTACTGCCTGGTGCTGGTCTTTGGGTGGTTAAGGAATGGAGGATGGGGAAGCAAAGGAGGGATGTCTAAAAATACAACCGCTTCCAAGAGAGACATTCAAGTTCTCGGCTCATGATGGATTAAGCCCCACTCGGTGTCTGAGGCTCAGAGCCCACAGGACTGGGAGCGCCCTGCCCTGCCCGGGACTCGACCCCCGGTCACCCGGTCACTCACTGGCAGGGCAGCGAGCCCCTTGCCCTTCTGATTAGGTCTGCTTATTTATGTTGGAGTCACATGAGTGCAGCAGCTGGGAGTCCGCCTCTGGAAAGAAAACAGGCAGGAGCGAAGTGAGGGCAATCCTGAACTCGCTTTTATCTGGGCAGCGCATGCCGTGTAGCCCGCCCAGGAAAATTACTCTCCCGAACACCCGCCCGGGGGACCCGGGCTCGGGCAGGAGGGCTGGGGAGGGGCCGCTCGGGGGCCGGGGACAGACAGAATTGCTCAAAATGGCAGCACTGGAAGCAAACAATATCGCTCACTTACCCGGGAAGACTGGGGCAGCTCGCGGCCAGCGAACGGGCGCTCGGGCTACACAAAGGAACCATGGAGAAACTTTTTCAGCCCGAGCCGACGGCGGAGCGCAGGGACAGCGCCTCGGGGGCCCTCCATCCGAGCGCGGCTCAGCGGCTCAGCAGCCCAGCGGGGGCGAGCGCCCGCCCGGGGTGCGCAGCCCCCTACGGTGCCGGGGCGGGAGCCATTTCCAAGAGTTTCCAAGAAGTGTCAGGTCCTCCGCATCCTGCATCCTGCCTGGAGCCGCTCTCCCCGCCGCCGCCGCCGCCCCGGTCCCTCGCCGTGCCCTCCCGCGGCGCTCCCGGCCGGCCCGGCGCCTCTTTGTGTGGCTGCGGCGCGCCGGGCTCCGCCGGGTGGAGTTGAGCCCGCGGCGGCGGCGGCGGCGGCGGCGGCGGCGGCGGCGGCTCGCTCGGCTTGGGGCGGCCGGACCCGCGGCTGTTGCTAAGAGACCGGAGCCATGACACAGGGAAATTGCTGCAGGATGGCAGTCGGTACCCGGCCCGACTCGGCAGCTCAGGGGCGCACCCGCCCCCCGTCCCCCGCCTCCTCCCCGGCTCCCCGCCCCCCCCCTCCGCCGGCCTCCCCCCGCTCCCACCACTTCCTCTCCCGCGGGCGCGCGTCCCTTCGGAAGAACCACTTCCCCGAGGACTGGGAGGCGCGAGGGGAGGCGGAGGAGGGGGCCCGGGCCGGGGGCGCGCGCGGGGAGGGCAGGGCGCCGGGCGCCTCGGCCTTGGGCCTCCCATCCCCCGGGGCGCCCCGGGACCGCTGCCTGCCCTGGCTGGGAGCTTTGTTCTTTTTCTCCCAACTAACCTGTCTGAGCAGCGGGCCGGAGGGGGCCCAGAGAAAAGGGCCGCCGCTCCGGGAGGGGCTCCCCATCAGCATCCGAGGGGCGCTCTCGGGGAGCACGGGGTAGCGCCCCCGTCTCCCTGCCTCCCTCCCTCCCCGCCTCCCCTCTCCTCTCTCCTCTTTTGTTGCCTATACTCTCGGACACGACACAGCCTTTGCTGTTTCCCCCCTCCCACTTGGGAGCTGGCAGTGTGGACGCAGAGCGAACACAGTAAGTTGTCCCCCAGCGAACTCGGGCCCGGCCGAGTGGAGCCGCCCCCGCCGAGCTGCGAGCCCCGCGGGGCTCGTGGCAGCCGCGGTCCGCTGTCCTCGCGCTCCAGCCCAGCCGGGCTTTGTGGCCGTTCCCCGGGACGCGGGCAGCTGGGGCCCATCGGAGATTAGAATCGGCTCCGGGGCTCTCGCTGGGCAGCCCCTCCTGCTCCGACCCGCTCGGTCATCGGCAAACATGGAAAGGAAAACTGTAATTCTCCAGGAATCAGGGTTAGAATCAAAAGAGGGGAGGTGGGGGTAGGGAGGCCGTCCAAACTCCCTACGTCATTTTTAAAAAGCGAGAGGGAGAGAGAAATCCTGTTTCCTAGCTCATCCCTGCCCTCCTAACTGTAAAGTAAAAATGACAGGGAAAAAAGAATTTCAAAGTGGAATTTCCCCGTGGAGAATTGAGAAGAAAGTAAGAAAGTTTTCAATTATCTATGGAAATGGGGCAGCCGAGGTTCAAGAAGAAAGCAACAGAAGAGCAGGTGCTGTCTGAACTTTGGGGTCCAGACAGAAATATTTGGCTGGGGGCGCTGTTGTATATTCTGAGTTTGGCTGTTTAAGCGTCCACGGATCCCACCCAGGAGGGCTTTGCTGCCCACGGTTCCAGTTACAGGATTGTTCTTCAAGGTGCACAGCATTCTCTTGTGTTTAAAGCCAGAGCTTGCACTTTGCAAAAAGAACAATAAAGACCAAACATTTACGGGTTTAAAGAGAGAAATGTGATGATATGGGGATGGAGATAGTGGGGAGACAGGAGGGGGTGGAGGAGAAATGTTTCCTCACGGGAAACCTCCTGCACCTGCTTGTTTGGAAGGTGGCCTCTGTCCCCCTTTCCAAGCAAATAATGAAGCTGGATGATGATCAGGGTATTCAGAACCCACCACCTTCTACCTCTCTGTTCCTGCTCAGATTCAGAATGCTAGAAAACAAGCCATAACCAAGGGAAAGTTTTCAGTCCCACATTGGAGTGTTTCCTTTTAGAGAAATCACTGCAAAGAAGAAATCACTTGGTCTAATAGTCATTTTAAAAGGTTTTGGGGTTTGTGTGTTGTTTTTTTTTTTTTTTTTTTTTGGGCTCTGAGCATCTAGACTTCTTGAATCCCAGTAATAAACTGGTGTTTTGCACAAAGATTGGATCTAAGATCTCATTTCATTACACAGCTAGCTGCCAGGGGCCACGGGTGGCAACTCCTATCCTCGTGGGCCTCTGTTTGCTGAGCTGTGTAAACGGGAATCATGCTGCAGAACTTCAATACAGTCTGAGGTGGATTAAGCCATTAAGAGTTTCAAATTTCTACATAAATTATAGCCCTCATTTGCACAGTTAAAACTCATTTGAGGGATTTGAGGAGAAAAGAAAAGCATCCTTTTCTAGACAAACAGGCCTTGGGACATATTTTTCTTATGTTGGTGACTGCAGTAAAATTTATGGTTTATTATTCAAAGGCTTCCTTCCAAACTAAGTTCTTTGGAACTTTGAACTGTTTCATTTCACCTGAGTGTTATCACCTTCAGTAATTTTGTTTTCGGCTCAGGGTATCAGAGGAAATCAGATCACATCTGTTTCCAGTGGAGTCCTTTATCACCTCTGTAATAATATCATATCAACATACATTCCCACGGGTTTCCAAGTTATGTAGTTATTTTGAAAGGAACAAAGATGCTCTTGGCCCTTCTGGAGTTACTTTCTTTCTAATTACACTGGCCGTTCAGCTGGGATGATTTCTGAGATTGTGGGACACTCCCTTTCACCCTGCTGGAAACTGAAGGGCCAAGGCTACCTAAGCATAATAATTCACCGGTGTCTCAAGAACTCGGGGCTCAGCCCAACATTCAGAACATGTGGTAGCAGGACAGTAATGAAGGCCTTGGGAAAAAAGAAGAGGGAAAAGATGAGCTTAGTTTAGTTGGATTAAACTCTGACCTGAAATCTTTCATCTGCTCTTTCTTAAAAACAACCCTTATGTAATGTATTCTGTTTCATAAGTAATTCACAGTCCGTTTACTGACCCCGATCACTTCATCACCCTGGGCTGGCGGCTTGCTTGCCTGTGCTCCTAGGGCCGCTCAGGGGAGACGCCATGGTGGCTGGCCTGCCGTAGGCCCACTCAGGCCCCCCTTGGTCTCCAGGAACGTGCGGTGGGAAAGGCTTTGCTTGTGTCAGCCGCTCAGCGATTCCTACCTCTCCCCACGCCCTGATCACACAGATTGTTCAGGCTGCAGAAACAGAGGTAGTTCAGGGTCGTATATTCTGGAACCAGTTTGTATCCTCCACAAACTAACGATGTAATTTAATCAGATAAGTAAATGATGTAATCTTCTCTGCCTCGGTTTCCTCATCTGTTACGGGGATCATGACACACACCTACCTGATAGCATTATTGTGAGGATTAAACAAAGTTAGTTCATGTTCACTAACGCTTAGCACGTGGTAAACACTCATTACATTTAGCCATCATCCTCGTTAGCCTGCACATCTTCTCCCAGCTTGTTACCCTCACTCTCCCGTTGTGTTCACATTCGCCAGCATCTGGATGGGAGGTCCCTGCACTTAATCACTCTGAAGTGGAGTTACAGGATCAGCTGTGGTGATTACGTGACACCTGCCCTTGTGGCCCACGTGGCGCTGGCCCAGTGCCACTCAAGAAGCCCACTCTCCAGGGGAGTGGAAACACTTTCCCCATTGCTACCTCACTCATTTTGCAATTACCAGGGCCCTTTCATTTCAGTTTGCTGGAGAACCCAGATTTCAAACCCATGTCAGTCTAGAGGCAAATTAGGAGTTTGCAGAAACACAACCAAGAGGACAGTCTTCAGACTGGAGGTTGAGGACTTCACAGAAAGGACCCTAAAGCCTTTTTCTGGCATCTGTACAGCAGAAGAAGGAAACGCCTATCTCGAGGTTGAACACGGGACACCAAATATCTCACTCCTCCTCTCTTGTTCCCTCTTCATACCCCTGCCGATAAAAGACAATAGGACAAACAAAAACACGACCAAAGAAAACAATAAACCAAGCAATAGATTTAGCAAGTAAAATCTCACATGGAACATACGGTCAAAAGCTATGTGTTGTTTAGCTGAAATTCAGATTTCAGCGGGCACAGTCTTTGATCTTTATCCCCACCATTACATACCTTGGTAGCCTCACGCTTTTTCATGGCACATGCAAAGGACAAAAGAGCCTGATAAAACAGAAAACAGGAAATGCAACAGTGGATTAAAGCCCCATTAGATTTCTTTTGGAACAGAATAGGCAAGAAAGAAAACACCCAGCAGAGCCTGGATGGAGCAATAGAACTTAGAAGCCCAAGGATGGGAAAGCTTTGGTTTCTCACAGTTAGAGGTTACGTGGTTTGTGTTTCTAGCCCTTCCCCACGGACACTGCTGTGCCAGAAGGACTGGCGCTTGCCTCTGCCTTTACTCCCCAGAGTCCCACAAATGAACCTCTGAGAGAAGGAACTCAGCATCACTTTCAAGAACATCTGTTTGGAAGCTAAGGGTAAACTCATGCTGTGTCAAGGTCACGATCCAGCCTGTTTCCTGTGTTTCTGAAAGTTGTCAGTGTTCGAGCCCAAATGCTTACACCACAAAGGAAAGGAAATGATGAAACGTCTAAAGAGGCTTCTGTAGAGCACATCGTACGGGGGCCTTTACCTCCATTCCAGACAAATGGCATGTGGCAAAGACAGCCTTCGCGTTCTGCCTTCAGCACCATTCATTCTTAATTTTGCAAATCACCAAGCTCTAGAGACCGACCAGTGGTTGTTTTCTCTAATAAGTAGGTTCATTTTTGTACATTCAGTTTCCCCCTATGGCCTGCATTTTCTACCATTTTCCAGGTACACCGTCAAAGCTGGATTGTGTGCCTCATAAGATAATTGAGGTCTAAAGTGAGAAACCAGGGTGTGTTGGCAGGCCTGAAAGCTGATCAAAGCCGAGCTTGGAAAGGGCTTTGCAGACGGGGCTCCATCAATGGAACAGCCAAGAAGAAACCCACAGCTAAATGTGCCCTGTGTTCCCAAAACATATCCTGAAGGTCCACACTGACGCCGCTCCCGTTACTTCTTGTAAGGCACAAGCACTACAGGTAGAAGACTTGTCCTACTGAGAACTAATAAAAACTCACATGTCCAAGCTCCTTTCAAAATTAATTGTGACGTGAGCTGCTGTGAGTACCCAGCAGGAAAGGAGAAGCACAGACAAGGAACTCGTTTTCAAAAGTAAAGAAACATAAGATTCCAAGATGAGTGCTTGGGTGACAGGTCTGTGACTCATCCCACAAGCATTTTCTTAAGTGCCTCTTGTGTGCCCAGCTCTTTGATTCTTGCGTTTATTCACTCAACAAATAACCTACTATGTTATAGTTACCATTCTAGGCACCGGTGGGTAGAGTGATGAACAGTGTAAACAAAGTCCCTCTCTGGGGTGGGGGGGGAGGCAGATAATAAACAAGCAAGTAAACAAGCGAGGAAATTTCAAACCTTGGTGAGCGTTAGGAAGAAATTAAAAGAGGGTGCTGTGACTGGTCAGAGGGGGCATCGAGAGAGAATAATTTCGATCGGTGTTCAGGGAGGGCCTCGCCAAGGAGTGGGGTTTGCACTGAGTACTGAAGGCTGAAAAGGAGCCGACCATGTGAGAGTATTCCCGGAGAAAGAAGAGATTAGGGGACATGGCCCTGTTAGCCTATAATTTAGTTAGATTCATCAAAACATAACTAGTGACCAATGCAAGGCAAGAGGGCAAAATCTCTAAGTGCTAGAGGACTTTAGAAGAAAATGATCACTGGGGAGAAAAAAACCAGTTAAGGAATACCTCGTGGATATGGATCCCACCCTTGACCTGGGGTAGATTTGGGCCAGTGGAGGGAAGCTGTGGAACTGGGCTTGTGAGCATAGTGACGTGAACATAACCTTTCTGATGGGTGTAAGGGGCCCAGGGAGTAGGGGCCAAGCATGCCATTGACGGAGATGTTACGATGCTTAGAACGGGAAGGAAGCTTCAGATGCTCTCGTCTCTTGCTTCTCCTCGTGTGGTCCGTGGACCAACGGCATCGGCATCACCTGGGAGCTCGTTAGAAACGCTGCCTCTTGGGCTCCATCCCAAACCAGCTGAATCAGAATCTGCATTTTAACAAGATGCCCAGATGATTTGTGTGCACATTAGACTCTGAGAAGCACTGCTCCAGCCCAAGCCTCTCCTTTGAGGGATGAGGGGACAGAATTCGCCCCATCCCCATCTTTGTGTGCATCCGTGTGTGAGAGAAAGAGAGAGAATTTTGCTTTTGACTCTGTTTCAAGTAGTGCACCCGGAAGTACATAGCATCTGTGGCCAAATGTGTGTTTCTTTTTTTTATATAAATTTATTTTATTTATTTATTTATTTTTGGCTGCCTTGGGTCTTCGTTGCTGCGTGGGGGCTTTTCTCTAGTTGCGGCAAACGGGGGCTACTCTTCATTGTGGTGCACGGGCTTCTCATTGCAGTGGCTTCTCTTGTTGTGGAGCACGGGCTCTATGTGCGTGGGTTCAGTAGTTGTGGCTCGCGGGCTCTAGAGCGCAGGCTCAGTAGTTGTGGCACACGAGCTTAGTTGCTCCGTGGCATTTGGGATCTTCCCAGACCAGGGCTCGAACCTGTGTCCCCTGCATCGGCAGGCGGATTGTTAACCACTGCACCACCAGGGAAGTCCCCAATGTGTGTTTCTTACACAGGGCAGCAGCATGTTTTTTAGCTCAAATGGAAGAGGAAATTAAAACTTTGTGGCTTTCACAGGTGTATGCGTCATTCTAGGAAACGGGTTTGGCGGAGGTGAGGCCTGAATCCAGCTTTCTGAAAGATCAGGTTTACTCTACTCTGGGATTGCCCCTTGGATTCAGACCATTTACACTGAAGTAACTCTGCCCCTTCTAGTTGGGTATGAGACAGGTGATTACATGCCTGAGTGTCTTATTGTCTGACCCCTCCCTTTCAGGGTAGTTGTGGGGAAGAAGTGAGATCGTCAGGAGCAGCTTGGAGAAGTGAGTGTGGGGAAGAGGCCCTCTGGTCCCCCATCATCACCACCACCTCAAGAAGCACCCCTAAGTGAACATATGGAAGTAAAAACTGAGTACTTGCTATGGAAATGCTCCTCCTCCCATCGTATCATTAAGCCTATTCTATATAGAAAATTTGGAGCTGCCACTGTAGGTGTTGCTTGGGGTACAGGTGTGGAGGCCTGTGCAGCCTTATTCAGGTGTTAGCGGTTGTGATGATGGTGGTGAATCCTTACAGGGGGCTCTTCGTGCATTGGGTGCTGGAGATGCAGTGGAGGGCAGAAGCTACCTACGAAGCTTGGGTCGTATCCAAAGACAGGGGAGGATTCCCCAGGGTGCTTTGCGGTTCCCAGTGAGTCCCGGCCAGGCAGGGGGCAGTGGCTGCCACCTCACCTCCTTATCTTCTAATCTTTGATACGCCTGCAGTCATTGTGTTTTGGTTCATTTGTTTGTTTTTTTTGTTTATAAATCCTGAAGTGTGCTTTTCCTTTGCCTTTGGTGAGATGGTCACTTCCTCCGTAGATGGGTCTGGAAATGGCTTTAATTGTACCTGTAAAGCTTGAGATAAATTTCTTCATTTTCTCTCCGATGGAGGTAAATGGCATTTTCATACATTTATCTCCTATTTTCTGTCCCAGAAGGCAGGGTCCGGATCCCTTTCACTTCTGTACTGTTCTCCAGTTTCCAACTTAATTCCCTTCAGAGGAGCACATCTGTGGTGCCTGCCCCGCTACCCCTCCCTGAAAAAATAGTTACTGAACAACTACTTGTGTGGGAGTCAGATACTGTTCTAGTCCTGTGTTTGGAACAATACAAAATTATATATTTTTTGTGTATGTGACTATGGACTTGTGAAATTAGATTGATTGACTAGGGTGACTGAGGAGACCTTTATACCTGTCCAAGGACAGAGTATTGACAAATAAAAAGGAGCGTTTCCTCTTAAGTATCACTGTGAAAGGAGTCCTCCCCAGACTATAACTTGAGTTCATATTGGAAACTTAGGTTATTGCTTCCTTTCTAAAACAAAGAGTGGGAAAAAGTTATGCATGTTATGTCAGGAGAAAAGCTGATATTATAAAGCCTATATAATTTTATTCAAAAGGATGAAGATAAAATTAAAATGTATCTACACTTGGAAAATGTGTCAGATATTTTGAGAGTAATTGTGTTTTGAAGTAGGCCTGGGTTTCCTCAATCTCACGCCCGGGGCCATTGCGACCATCACGTGAGTCCCATGCTTTGCTCCACCGTTCAGGAATCCAGGTGGTGGGCCTCACATGACCTCACCCTGTTTTGGAATCCCTGCTGCTGACCTACTGAACATGTAACTACAGAATCTTAATGTTTGGGGCTTAAGATTGTTAGAAGCCAAATGACCACCGGGAGGAATTAATTTTACATTTGAAGGGGGTGCCACCCAATTCATTTTTTAGTACACACCCTTTTCAGATGACCCCACTGTAACAACTGTAATATATTTAAATCCTTTTAGAGTGTAAATAGTCAGAGCAAAAGAGAAAACTGCCTGCCCCAAACGACCATCACAAAGCACATAGATGTCTAATACATAAAACCAATAAATCAGCCTTGATAGAGTATTTTTACCCAATGAAGAACTCTTACCAGAACCACAAAAAAAGTTACATGATTAATGTGGGCTCAAAGTAATATTAATATAAATTTTTTTCTGAAGGGGAAAAGCACACACATTTTACCACACTAAATTTAGTTTTGAATTTCTATAAAATCTTACTGAAAACAATATCAGCTGGCTTCTTTATACTGAAGAAGACAGAAGTATCATGACGTCAGAAAAGCATCACAAGTATTAATTTTCTAGTGAGAAAGATGCCAGCATGATTTCTTGACAGGTGAAGTAAAGTGATTACACAGCTTTTTACAGAGCTGAAATATTGGTATGGTATTACTGGAAAATGATATGCAGAAAAAGCGGAGATAATGCTTCAAAATATTTCTGGTTTCTATTATTCTCCAAAGCCACTTCCTCCCAGGATTAGGGTTTGGCGACACAAAGGTCTGTAGCGCTCTGAATATTTACAGCAAATCGTATGAGAGTTTAATATATTCAGCTCACTGAAGGGCAGCTGTGTCGCAGATTGCCTTCCAATGCCTCCCAATCACTTATAACTTCTGGCTTTTGATGACATTAATATGAATGAAATGATAGAAAAATTATACTTTCTGGAAGTTTGATACCAGTCAGTGTTACAGCTCCACTTTTTTTTGCCAAGGAAATGATGTTTTTCCCATTTACAGAGATAAGTATGTTATGATCAAGACAGAGAATTCACAAAGCAAAGGAGGAGAATGAGGAAAAATGGTCATTTGCAGCAGTCACTGTAAGAGCTTATACATCAGAACATATATTTAACGGCTTACTTTAGAAGTACTAGAACTCAGAGAATATCTGCAGCTTCCCTTTGTAAGCAGTAAAGGAATCTCTCCAGGAGTCTGCAAAGGCTGAGGGCACAGGTGAGGGGGTGTGGGCCGGGGAGGGTGGTGGTACACAGAGTTGTGGATCTCAACTCAGAGGAAGTTACAAAGCTCCAAGGAGTCCATCAGTGGAACCAGCTCTCAGGTTTTCTGTGCCTGTCTCTAGCGGCATGTAGAGACATCAAAAAGTCAGCTAGCCTTTCCGTCTCTGAGCAAGACGGGGTTCTAAACCACGTCGAAGTGATAATTTTTGTACCCTTTTCCTAGGTGATCCTTAAATGTCCTATTTATTTAAAGGATGTGGAAAGTCAAACTAGATAATTTGATTCCCTCTTTGCCTTTGCAGCCGTAAAAATCTCAAGGGCATAGTGCATAACCTCTTGGATACCATGCATATTAATGCAGTATTTAAACGATGCATAATGTTGAATAGTTGGTATTGAATGATGGGATTTGAAGAAAGTACTAGCTGGCTTTTAAAGATTCCTTACTGTCTTCTGGTCCCTCATATTCTCACTTAAAGCTGTGGAAACCGGGGATCGGTCATTTCCGTAATGTTTATTAGGCCACTGTGTTTCCCAGAAACACTGGTTTGTACAAAATGTAGTAAAATTACAACATCGCAAAACAGAAGCTATTGGGTTTGGTTTTTTCCTGCTCTGGACTTTGCCCTCACTTGGATTAGATTCTCAAACTTCTTCAGGAGGTGGGATGTTTGAAAATCTCAGAGCTCTTCTTGGACTATTTTCAGATACCAAACAAAATTAATTCACGTATGCTTTTCGATTGAATCACAAACCGTCTAACATTAGATTCGTACATAAGCATGCAGTAAGCATCAAATATTGAACACTTATGGAAGAAAACCTTAAAACTGTGAACCTTTGTCTGATAACATCTCTTTTCCTAAAAATTGGAAAAGAACACAATCATTTATTTGTACCATGGGACACTTTGACCTCGTTACAAGCACAAGTAGTCTCCAAGAGTATAATTTTAAGAACATGGGCTTAGCTATCATAATGGTTAGATAACTAAGAATGTTTGTCTTCAGCCATTATTTTTGCTTTTGCCTCTTTGACCTTCAGGATCACCCTGCAAACACCATACCTGTTTCTTCTTCTCTTTCTGCTCTGGCCTCTTTTTCAGCAACACTGCTTTTCAGGTTTCCCTAGCTCATTAACTACCTTGTTTCTCTGGATAATACCCCAGAGGTATTCGGTGACACTTTTCCTCAGTTGAATCTGTTTCTTCCCCCGGCACATTTTCTTTATCCAAGCAAATCCTTTGCTATCATTTCTCTATCCTTGCGGGTGTCTATACACCTCCTTCGTTTGGTCTCACTGTTAGGGTACTGTTTACTCCCTTCTCTTGGTCATTAGTGAACCCGCAGAAGGTTCAAGATCACCAGGGGAACTGCTCTTCTGGTTATTTGTATTCAAAACCTACCTATCCTCAGAGGGACACAAGCACCTAGGGGCCTGTATTATTGGAAGACAGAGAAAGGGTTTAACCCACTCTGAGTCCATCTTTGAAGAAACATTTCGTGAAACGTCTCTCTGCGTAAATCAGGTAACAAGCTCACGTTGCATTCTAACAGCTGTCTCTGTTTCCCTCTGCAGGATTGTATCAGGAGTGTTCACTCCATGGATTATCTAACACTTTTTCATCACAGGATCTCTGTATGAGGTGGATGATGGGGGACTAGCTGTTTGTAAAAATCTCTAGGAGGTTTTCCAGGGGGGGTTTCTTCCTCCACCCCCCCACCCTGGTGGGATTCTCAGACAGACGGTCTTCAGTCTCTGGAGGGAAGCCCCTCTTCCTTACCAGCGGCCCTTCCTCGCTGTGCAGCCTCTCTGGCCCCCTGTTCTTCTTCTTATTAGCAGGCCCCAGGAATGCTGCTTACCTTCTCCTCTTAATAAGTAGTATCCATCCACTCTCCTCCTTGGGGTTTTTCTCTCTCCAAACTCATTCTCGGAGTGGGATGTTTCTTCCTGGCTACCACCTTTCTCATACCCTCCAAACAAATACATTTGTTAGCATTTTGCCGTCAATCACGTGGGTCAAGAGCCTGCTTCATATAAATAATACACCCGAAGAATTTACAGGGATTTACAGGATCTTACAGACTGATGAGATTGTAGTGGAATTCTCATTGGCTTTGTCACAGGGTGTTTTACCTCTGAGAGTGTGGCTCACCCATCATCCCCTCCTGGCCTGTAGTTATTTAGCAAAGATGCACAGATCCATTCTCCGGCGTAGCCCCTCTTCCCAGCGCCGTGGACCCGACGAATCAGGATAGAATCTTAGGTGCATGCTAGTCTAAGAAATCTGGGTCAATCGCATCTCGGAGAACTTCTGGATTGGAAAGATGGTCCCGGCCTCTACCTGGAACACTGATTCCTCCACTTCTCATTCTCACTCACTCACTCCTGTCGCTGCTCTACCACTTCAACAGCTATTTTAAGATTTCAGGCAAATTGTCCCTTCATTCAGCTAGAAAGTAAGCTCAATGAGAGCCGCTGCTAGGTCTTGTTCACTGCCATGTCCTTAACACCAAAGAAGGTGACTGGCGAGTATCTATCATGTACTTTCCATGTACAAGACAGTGAATGGATTTGTGGGCAAGAGGGAAGTATACAAAAATGAAATGGAAATTTAAGACAGCATCCCATTAACCTAAGTAGAAAAATTAGAAGGAGGTTCTAACATTTGAACAACTGCAGGGACACACCATTTTTCTGGATATAAAGACTCAATATTGTAAAGATGTCAATTATTCCCTTAGCTTAATGCAATTCCAATAAAAATCTGACTGGGCTTTTCCTTTTAACATATCAGCATTATTCTAGGGGTCTACTCAAGAGACGTGAAAACACATTTCCACATAAAACTTGTACGTGAATGTTCATAGCAGCATTATTCATAATAGCTAAAAAGCAGAAACAACTCAAATGCCCATCAAGTTGTAAATGGGTAACCAAAATGTGGTGCATCCATACAATGAAATACCACTCAGCAATAAAAAGGAAGTATACTGACACGCTACAACATGGATGATCTCAAAACTATTATGAAAGAAAACAGATGTAAAAGATCAGATATTGGATTCTATCACTCCGTTTATATGAAAAGTCTAGAAAAGCAAATCTATAAAGATAGAAAATAGATTAGTGGTTGCCTAGGCCTGGGGGTGGAATTGAGGAGTGATTGGAAATAGGTACAAGGTTTCTTTTTAGGGTGATGGAAATGTCCCAAAATGAGACTGTGGTGATGGTTGTACAACTCTGCAAATACACTGAAAACCATTGAATTGTACACCCCAAATGGATCGATTTTTTGTTATGTAAATTATGTCTCTGTAAAGCAAAAGAGAAATTCTTAAGTTCTTATATAAGAATGAATAGAGAGGTATGTGGAGCCAAGGCACTTTTGGAAAAAAAAAAGAAAAAAAAAAAAAAAGCTGTGACAGGATGTTAATTATTTCCTTTGGGAAAAGCCTTAGAAGGAGAATTTCTGGAATAAAGGATATACACAAAGTGAATAATAAGAGTAATTGAATACCATACACCCATATTGACAATAAACAAACCTAGGTCTAAACTTCACACCTTAAATAAGGTGTAGTCTAAAATATATTAGATTTTAAAGTAAAATGTAAAATTATAAAATGTTTAGAAGCAAACATAGGAAAAAAAATCTGTGGAACAAATTTGGGCTTGTGAATAGTTCTTCAACATGCATAATCCATACAAGAAAAAAAGTCAATAAATTGGACCTCATCAAAATTAAAATCTTCTGCTCTATTAAAGACTGATCCGGTTAAGAGTGTGAAAAAATGAGCTACAGACTGGGAGAAAATATTCGTAAACCACATAGCTGACAAAGGACTCATATCTATAATATATAAAGAACTCAGAACTCCACAGTTAAAAAAACAAAATCCACTTCGAAAATGGGCAATAGAGATGAACAGATATTTCACCAAAGAGGATGTTTGGATGACAAATAAGCCCACAAAAAGATGTTCAACCTCACTAGCCAGTAGGAAAATGCTAATTAAAATCATGATGAACTATCACTACATTTCCACTAGAACAACAAATATAAAAAAAAAAAAAGAAAGAATGGCAATATCAAATGCTCGTGGTGATGAGAAGAATCGGGGTCTCTCATGCATCGCCGCTGTGACTGTATAATGGTAGTCACTGTTAAAATTATTCAGTGGCTTTTACAAAAATTTAACACACTCTTAACATGTGACCCAGCACTCACAAGTCTGGGCATTTATCCCAGCGAAATAAAAACTTACAGTCACACAAAATCCTGTATACGATTGTTTACAGCAGCTTCATATTTAATAGCCAAAAGTTGGAAATAACAAAACGTCCCTCAGTAGGTGAATGGCTAAACAGACCTTGGTACATCCACACCATGGAAGACGGCTTAGCAACAAAAATGAACAAACTTCACAGAGGCAACAACGTGGATGAGTCTTGAGGGCCTCATGCTGAGAGAAAAGAAGCCAATCTCAAAAGGGTTCCTACTGTGTAATCCATTTCGGGAACCTCTCTAAATGCCAGTATTGTAGAGATGGAGAACAGATTAGTGATTGTCAGGGCTTTATGGATGGTGGTCAGGGGTTGGGAAGGTGGGAAGGGAGGGAGCTGTGTGTAACTATAAAGTGGTAGAAGGTGGCAGATCTTTGTGGTGATAGACTATACTTGATTGCATCAATGCAACTCTATATACACATTGTATCAATGTTAATTTCCTGGTTTTGATTTTGTACTATAGTACAAAACCACGGGGAAATACAGGGTGAAAGGTACATGAGACCTCTCTGAACTATCTTTGCAACTTCCTGTGAATGTATAATTATTTTAAAATTAAAAGCTATGTTAAAAATGGATAACCAACAAGGACCTACTGTATAGCACAGGAAACTGCTCAATATTATGTAACAACCTAAATGGAAAAAGAATTTGAAAAGAACAGATATATGTATACGTATAACTGAATCACTTTGCGTACACCTGAAACTATCACAACATTGTTAATCAACTGTACTCCAATATAAAATAAAAAGTTAAAAAAAAAAGTTTAGTAAATTGGTAAAAAAAAAAAAGTGTGCAGATACAAATGTATTGTAAAATGTATTGTAAAATTATAATTAGAGTAAATTATTAAAGTTCTAATAATTAAAATAATATAAATAATTTAAAAATATATAGATGGCTAAATCAATGAACGATTTTTTAACATGTCAAAAATGATATTTTTGTGGGCAGGTCAAGATTTTTTAATAAATCTTGCTAGGTTCGCTATTCAGTTTTTAAAAAAAGAAGTTAGGTCCCTGCTTCTCACTATACTCCAGAATGAATTCCAGATGGATTAAACATTTAAAAGGAAAAAAAAAAAAAAAGACCACTAAAAAATTAAAGAAAATGTGAGTGAATATATATTGGATCACAGGATAGCAAGATTTCTTCTAACCAGGAATCAAAGACCAAAGTCGTAAAGAAAAAAAATGGATAGTTTGCACTACATAAAAATTTTAACATTTTAATTAATAAATATCAAAAAGAAAATTCAAAAACAAAAAGATGAGGAAAAAAGTTTCAATATAGTCACCAAAGAGCTGATATCCATATAACATATAAACATATAAAACATACAAAAACATATAAAAATGTTTCCAATACCTAAAAAAGATCTTAATTAGAAATAAGGTATAGGGCTTCCCTGGTGGCGCAGTGGTTGAGAAACTGCCTGCCAACGCAGGGGACACGGGTTCGAGACCTGGTCTGGGAAGATCCCACATGCCGCGGAGAAGCTAGGCCCGTGAGCCACAACTACTGAGCCTGCGCGTCTGGAGCCTGTGCTCCGCAACAAGAGAGGCCGCGACAGTGAGAGGCCCGCGCACCGCGACGAAGAGTGGCCCCCGCTCGCCGCAACTAGAGAAAGCCCTCGCACAGAAACGAAGACCCACCACAGCCATAAATAAATAAATAAATTAAATTAAATAAATATTTTAAAAAAATAAGGGATAAAGAGAAAAAAGTTGGCAATTCCTAAAGTAAGAATTTCAAATATCAAAAAGATTAATTTCACTAATAACAAAAATAGCAAATTTAAGAATATAATTTTATTTATCTTACAATTAATAACTAATTGTATTTCAATACAATTATTCACCTTTCAAAATGGCAAAAAATCCTTTTTTTTCCTGAAAGATAACATTCACTGCTGCTCAGAAATTAGGAAAAGCCATTTGTGTGCAATGTAATACAAGTATTAAAAACTACATATTCTGACCAATTTCACTTTTAGGGATTTAACCTACCACTAATGATAAAAATGACCAAAAAGAAAATTGCAACTTCAATAATAGCTGATACGTGTGGAAGTTAACTATGTGCAGGCATTTTTCTAATCACTATGCATGTTTTAACCCACCTTATCCTCACAACACTGAGGTGGGTTTTGCAGGTGAGAAAACTGAGGCCCGTAGAGGTTAAATCATTTATTCAAGGTCACACAGCTGATGATGGGAAGAGCCAGGATTTGAACCCAGCAGTCAAGCTCCAGACAACATGCTGTTAACTACTGAACTACACTCCCTGTCTTCCTATGAAAATAATTAGAGATCCATGGAAAGATGTATGTACAAGGACGTTCGTTCATCACCATTTTCTTTACAATGGTGAACGCTAGAACAGCTTTAGTATTGAAAAGTAGAAAATTGGTTAGCTAATTGAGGAGCTATATCCATCCATTGTATTGAAAATCAGCATCCATTAGAAATGATGCTGTCAGGATAGGCTGGCAAACTTTTTCTGACAAGGGCCAGGTAGCGAGGACGTTGGCCTTGTTGGCCATATGGCTACTGTCAAGAGTTCTCCAGTCTGTTCTTGCAGCACAAAGGTGCACAGACAGCGGGGGGACCAGTGCGTGCGGTGGTGCTTCAGTGAGATTCAGGATGGCGTCTGAGAGAGCTTTAATGTTATTGATGAAGGGACACCTATAAGCCTGGGGAGGCAATCCAGCTCGCTCAGGATAGTAGAGCACGTAAAAGAGCCTGAGTCCCCAGTGCATCCCTGAGTCAGTCAGTGCCCCAGTCCTGCCCTGCCAACTCCTTGCATGTGAGAAACAAAATCCCTGTCCCCCATACGATTAAGCCTTTATTAGTTGGATTTTTGTAACGTGCACCCAAAAGCATTCCTTAACTCATACAAAATGGAAGGGAAATTAAACATTTACAATTTTGCTTCAGATGAGCCCTGAACTCTCAAAACTTCAGTTTTCTACTTGATGGAACCTAGAATGAAAGACAGTATAGAGAAACACATCAAAATTGCACCGTGCTCATCTCTTCAGTGAGGGGACTTCATAGGTAACGTTTCTTTCACTTCTTTCTTTGTGTATTTTTCTTTTCTTGTCAAACATTTCCAAAGCGATCATAGATACCTTTTGTAATTACAGAAAAAAAGAAAATAAGAACGGATCTTGTGAAGGGATTCTTTTTTTTTTTTTTTTTTTTTTACCATTAGTTGTTTTTATTGTTTGTTTTTTTATACTGCAGGTTCTAATTAGTCATCAATTTTATACACATCAGTGTATACATGTCAATCCCAATCGCCCAATTCAGCACACCACCATCCCCACTGAACCACGGCTTTTCCCCCTTGCTGTCCATACGTTTGTTCTCTACATCTGTATCTTAACTTCTGCCCTGCAAACTGGTTCATCTGTACCATTTTTCTAGGTTCCACATACAGGCGTTAATATATGATATTTGTTTTTCTCTTTCTGACTTACTTCACTCTGTATGACAGTCTCCAGTTCCATCCACGTCTCAAAAAATGACTCAATTTCGTTCCTTCTTATGGCTGAGTAATATTCCATTGTATATATGTACCACATCTTATTTATCCATTCGTCTGTCGATGGGCATTTAGGTTGCTTCCATGACCTGGCTATTGTAAATAGTGCTGCAGTGAACATTGGGGTGCATGTGTCTTTTTGAATTATGGTTTTCTCTGGGTATATGCCCAGTAGTGGGATTGCTGGATCATATGGTAATTCTATTTTTAGTTTTTTAAGGAACTTCCATACTGTTCTGCATAGTGGCTGTATCAATATACATTCCCACCAACAGTGCAAGAGGGTTCCCTTTTCTCCACACCCTCTCCAGCAATTGTTGTTTGTAGATTTTCTGATGATGCCCATTCTAACTGGTGTGAGGGGATACCTCATTGTAGTTTTGATTTGCATTTATCTAATAATTAGTGATGTTGAGCAGCTTTTCATGTGAGAAGGAACTCTTGAACTAACTACAAGATATGAAATGTCAAATCTGTTTACAAATGAAGAAGTGGACACAACTATAGAATTAGAGAGCAGATTAGTGGTTTCTAGGGGTTAGAGATGGTGGGGAGTGGGGAGGGGTGTGGTTATAAAGGAGTAACCTAAAGGAACCTTGTGGTGATGGTGGAGTTAAGTATCTTGATTGTTGTGTTGGTTACATGAGACCACAGATGTGATCGAACTGCCTGCAGACACACACACACACACACACACACACACACACACACACACACACACACACACACACACACACACACACACACACACACACACACGTACATATTTAACCGGTGAACTTCGAGTAAGCTCTGTGGCTTGTCCCAGGGTTGGCTTCCTGGTTTTGATATCATTATATATAGTGATGCAAGTGTTAACACTGAGCGGAAGCAGGGTGAAGGGTTCACAGGACCCCTCTCTACACTCCTTTGCAACTTCCTTTGAGTTTACAATTATTTCAAAATAAAAAGGGTTTTAAAAACCTAAAAAATATAGAAGAAATGGAGGTACATGGAACTTAATAGTTTAGCCGAAGTCATTTTAGGATCCCTCCTCCTGTTTCTATCTCTTTTAAAAGTGCCTCCAATCCATCCACCAACATGGTGAGCCTTCTTGGGTGTGTAGGTCTTTCCTTGGCATCTGTTGCTTAGGCGCCAGGAAAATTCCTGAGAAGGAACATGATTCTGAGCTTCTGAGAGCACAAAATACATTGTTTCTTGCTTGTCTTAGGCAAGAACTTTAGGAGAATACAGGGCTCCCTTCTTACATCTACAGCCTTCCTGGCTTTATCCCCATAATTCTAAAACAGGAAAGTTAATGTCCTAAAATCCCATCTCTCATCTACTTGCATCTGGCTCTTTGTGACTTCCTAGGTTTCATCCCGTGAATCTGATCAGTTAACCCATATTAATGGGAAACATCTGCACGCTGGTCCCGGAAGACTCGCCAAAGCCCTTCTGGAGACAGCATCCCTCCCCCTCCTCCTCCGGATGCCTAACCCCAAGTCACTCAACTAATCTGAATTTCAGGGGTGGGGAGAGGTGGGGCCAGGCTGGTGGGGAACCTGTTTTAAATGTTGGCAGACGCATCCTGGCCAGTGGGTCTAAAGAGCTATTTGAATTTTCAGGAAAAAAATGCAGTACGCCGGAAAGGCGCCAGATGGACCATGAAGCAGTCCGCGTAGCCACAGGAGCGACACTGCATGACTAATAGGTGCTCTGCACGCCTTTTGTCAGCGTAAACATCATCTTGTCAGTCTGTTAGGACAATACAACCTAATAATAATTCTCAGCATTTGTCAAAGGCAGAGATCTTCACACGCCTAGGTTTATTTTCAAGACAACGCTGTCAGTGGGCTTTGATTATTTCCATTGTACACATGGAGAAATTGAGGCAGCATTTTACAGAGAAAATGATGAGCCAGAGTGAGAATTAACCCAGGGGACAGTCTCTATACTTCTTCCCTCTGAGTTTGCTACAAAAAATATTATTTACGAATTGTGTGAAATGATGATAGCGCCAAGACCACCGATTAAATCAAGAAACAGCACCTGTGTTGTAGCGCCGTTTATTTTTCATTGACCAGAGGTAGCTCTGAGCAGCAGTTGAAAAGGTGAAAAGTCACCACTTCCATTAACCATCTCTCGGGCCACCTACTGAAAGCAAAATGTCTGAGAGCTTCTCCTTCTGGCTTTGGTTAGAAGTGCTTCCTTCTCCCAAGCTCTGAGCCTTTTCCCAGAGGACTTCCTGCTTCTTTGCTTAGATATCTCCGAGCAGACATGGGCGTGCCATGTTTCCCAAAAGAGTTGCCTAAGACCCAAAAGGTTATTTTAAATCAAAATATACACCCTTACTCATTAAAATAATGGCAGAGGGAAAGTAGGGCAGAAGGCAAGGATGACTGAGAAATGGCTGTTACCATGGTAATAACAGGGTGGGCGGGGCTAATTCTGGCCCTTCAACATTTACTTTAAATCGCTGGTTCTCAAATGCTAGGGTGCATCAGAATTACCTGGAGGGCTTGTTAAGACACAGGTATCTGGCCCACCTCCAGGTTTGCTAATTCAGGAGGTCCAGAGTGGGATCTTGTAACTTGCATTTCTAATAAGTTCCCAGGTCTAGCCTGAGGGCCAAATCTGTTCTGCCACATGTTTTGGTAAGGCCTGCAAGCTAATGATGGTTCTTACACGTGGAACCTTTGCAATTGATTCCATGACAGGAAACACTAACTTTGAACCCCAGTTAAGGGAAATGCTCCCCCGGCAAAAGTAATTTCGTTCCTCTCATTAGTAGATCTGTATTACAAAGAAGTGTACTCAATATTATAGTTTGCATTTCATCAATAAAACTGGGGAGTTTTGATTTCCTCCCTTGTTACATAAGTACCCAGATAATATCCTCACTTTTGCCTCTTGGCTCACAAAGCTTAAAATATTTGCTCTCTGGCCCTTTTCAGAAAATATTTGCAGGTCCCTGGTTGAGCAGATGCTGCGAACCTGGGAATGACTTTGAGGACCACTGCTCCGAACTGATTTCCTAAACGCCACTTCTGCTCCCTGGCACAGCTGGCCCTGGCCTATCACACAGTGTCCGGAGACACGCTCCCCAATGTTTATTGTTCCACTCAAGGCAGGGAATCTGCGGAGCCGAACAGAATGTGGCGAATGCCTTAGCATTTGTATAGAAGAGCAGAGAAAAGGGATTTGAACAAATACGGTCTTTAGCCCTCAGCAGATTTTACAGGAGGAGAAATTTGTTTTGGGTGTGGTCCCACCTCTTTCTATAAGCCTTGTCTCCTTGGCACCCCAAGAGCTTTATACTCTGGGGCTTTTCTGACTGTTCAAGGTCCCCAGCTTCTGCTCTCCACGTGGACCCACCCCTCCCACCCCCGCTCGCACCCGCGTCTCTATAATCCCCTCCCAAGCTAAGTGGTGGGTACATAGTCTGAAGAGTGACTCTTCTGAATTTATAAATCTGTGATTCATTTCAAATATTTGTGGCACATATACTTGCTTCGTCATTTAATACAGAATTGTATGTTGTAATATATATATATTTTTGGCCTCGCCATGTGGCATGTGGGATCTTAGTTCCCCCACCAGAGATCGAACCCCTGCCCCCTGCACTGGAAGCTCGGAGTCTTAACCACTGGACCGCCAGGGAAGTCCCTATGTTGGAGCATTAGTTGGAAATGATTGAAAAATGTCAACTTTTTAAAGAATGTTGACCTTTTTCTTGCCTCCGGTCTCCAGCAGATTTTCGGTATTAAAAACCACTGAAGGTTAAGTTTCCTTTCGTAGCTTGTCTTGAAGAAGGAGCACCACCCGGCTTCTGTCTACTAATGGAAACCGGAATTTTCTCCAAGGAAAGCTCCACCATCTTGACTCTCCTAACCAATGGATAAGTCAGCCCGGGCCTTCTTCCAGCCTCTTCCTTGGGCTCAGACTGCAGGAAAACCCCGAGGAAAGCAGAGCGAGCTCACAACAGGATGAAGGTTGCTTTTGCTATCATGTTTAGCATGTCCCATGGCAGAAAATTACTCACCGCTCTTCCTTTTCCTTTTTAAATTTGGGCCCACAATTTGGAAGCTCCTGGCTTCTGTGAAAGCTGGGAGAGAGTAGTATAGTGTGGTAGTTAAGAGATCTAGAGTCGAAGACCTAAATCTGAGTCATCACTTTATCACTGAGAGTGTGAGCTCGGGCGCAAGGCATGCGTGCTCTTCACACCAGTTCCCCTTACCTGCAATGGTGTGACATCACAGCTACTCAGAGGTGAGTGTCAGGATTAAAATAGGTAATCTGAAGAGTTTGTAGGACCTGGCACATAGCTTAGTGAGGGCTCCGTAAATTGTAGCCTTGGTGTAAGTTTATATAAAGTAGTGTATTAACTGGAAGTTAATAATTTATGCATCTGTGCTCCCCATTAAACCCATCCATCCATCCATTTACTTGATAAATTTTTTTTTTCTTTTTATAAATTTATTTATTTTATTTTTGGCTGCGTTGGGTCTTTGTTGCTGCGTGCGGGCTTTTCTCTAGCTGCGGTGAGCGGGGGCTACTCTTCGTCGCGGTGCGCGGGCTTCTCACCGCGGTGGCTTCCCTTGTTGCGGACCACGGGCTCTAGGCGCTCGGGCCCCGGTAGTTGTGGTGCGCGGGCTCAGTAGTTGTGGCTCGCGGGCTCTAGAGCGCAGGCTCGGTAGTTGTGGCGCACGGGCTTAGCTGCGCTGCGGCACGTGGGATCCTCCCGGGCCAGGGCTCAAACCCGTGTCCCCTGCATTGGCAGGCGGGTTCTTAACCACTGCGCCACCAGGGAAGTCCCTTGATAAATATTTTTGAGGACTATCATAAGCCAAGCACTCACATGGATTTGGGGATACAGTGTGAGCAGGCCAGATGAAACTCCAGCCCTCTCACAGCTACATGTGAGTGGATTGTGGATTCTCAAAGATGGAGATCCTGTCCATGCTCCTCCATCTTGAGCCCGGGATAGCACTGACCCTAGAATAGATGCTTGAAAAGGACTTATTAGAGAATGACTGGGTAATTGACACTTCTGAAAATGAAACGTCAGCTGTGGTTAGGCTTCCTCTTGGCTGGGACTTGGCCACCACTTGCAGCAGCATCTCTGTGATGTGCTGCTGGACGTAGATCAGAGCTGGGCATCCTCGGAGCTCTGGCGCAGTCTTGCTCCGCGGGCCGTGCCAGGAACTCTCTTCCCAGGGAGCACAGAGGGGAAGTGATGGCCCCCGGAGAGACAGCGGTCATTCAGACAGTGGTCTTCTTATTAATTGCAGGATGTAATTCCGTACTGCATTCCAAGTGGCAGCCACGCATAGGTTGTTTTCCTACGTAACTCAATGCTCTTTTCATTGCCATGATGAATCGAACTAACTGTTCAGCTCTTAGTGAGTTCTGGGGAAGGAAACACAGTATTAGGCTGCTTTGCACATTGAGAGGCAGAGAAAGCGTTCAGATTATGGAGCAATTAATTAAAGAACAATCATGAAAATGTTCCTGATAATTCACATCAAGCAGCTACTCCCTGTTCCTTTATTATTTCGGATAATATTCATGATTATTGTTTAATTTGCTTTTAATATGGATATACAGTTTTATGTAATCCTTTTGTAATTGTGAAGCACTTAGAGGTCCAGGTGCTCTGAGATACTTCTTTATTCAATTTTCCAACTTTTAGAAGAATCCCATTATGCAATTAACCCAGCTTATTAACACAAACATATACGTTCTGTCTCTTTATTGCATGTAAATATAACTATAAGCTTATCTGATTTAAATTTTAAGCTTCACAGCAAAAGCCATATTGCCATCTCTGTGTGAGTGTAACTAATGTTAATGCGTCCATAGCCCCTACTAGGGAAATCTACAAATAGTCAACAAATATTTCTTGGGCAGTTACCTTGTATAAGGTATGGAGTTGGAGTTTGGGTGCTAGGTATATAAAGAAATTTGTCGAGGTTTGTCCTGGATCTCTAGGCACTTTTAGTTTTGTTTGGAAAATAAGACAGATAGCATAGAATGATAACTAATCATATCAGGCAATATGTGTTGAGTGTCAAATGAGAAGATAAAAAATAATTGCTGTAGAAGTTCACAGGAGACGGCAGTCTTGACGGTCACACTGGTTGTGGAAGCCTTGCCCACTTAATCGTGTCCACTTCTTGCAAGTTTGCCCGATGAAATAGAAGGATGGCAGGTTGAGTCTATCCCTTTGCTACTCGAAGTGTGAGCTGAGAACCAACAGCTTCAGGGGCACCTGAAAGTTGGTCAGAAATGCAGAATCCCAGCACTGCCCCAGAGTTTGAATCAGAATCTGCCTTTTAACAAGACCCACCTCCACAGTGATTCACAGAACATAAGGTTCTTAAGAACATAGCCTGCACACCGATAAATAACTTGCTTTGTACCTGAGTAAAAATTAGACTAATGTTTGCTAATCTCATTCTCACCCCAATAAAAAAAAAAAAAGAAATTGAAGAAAATCATTCATTCAACAAGTCTCTATGTACCTTCTGTGTGCTAGACACTTGGTATTTGTTCTGGTTATACTCTAAGTATACATAGGTAGCCCCATTAATTCTGGTGACTGCAGAAGACTCCAAGGTCTGAAAACCAAATATATTCTTAACACTCAGGGATCTTCTCTCATCAACTAGCAAACCTGGGTCACCCCACGAAGTGGGATAAGTTAGAAATGCCTGTGGGCAAAGAGTGATGCCCAGGGAAGGAGGGACTGTAACATAGGTGACGGTCCTACGGCAAATACAATTTTGTGTTTGGTTTCCTCCTGTGCTGAATTCTATATCCAACAGCCTACTGGACATTTTAACATGTGTGTCTAACAGGCTTCTTCATCATAAAGCTCCAAAGAGAATTCTTAATTTTCTCTCACAAACCTGTTGTCCCTCTGATCTTCCTCTTGATAAATGGCACTGCTATCCACCGAGTTAATCAGCCAAAAAGAAGTGATTCTGAACACTTCAGTTTTCCTAGCCACATTACATGTGATCCAGGAGCACTTCCTGTCAATTCCACCTTCAGGACGTGATCTTGGAAACATCCCCTTCAGTTCATCTCCATGGGCACCACCCACCATCTGGCGTGGGGGGCTGTGCTGGTCACCTAGGTGGTCTTCCTGCTTGTGCTCTTGTCTGGTCCAGTCTCATCTCCATAAGGCAGGCAGCATGGTCTTAGAAAAATGTCAGTCTCTTCATACCATTCATCTGCCCCAAACTCTGATTTCCTGTTTATCTTCAGGTTAGGTTTGACATAGACACACTACCATGTGTAAAATAGCTAGCTAGTGGGAACCTGGTGTATAGCACAGGGAGCTCAGCTCAGTGCTCTGTGATGACCTAGATGGGTGGGATGGGGTGGGGGGAAGGAGGTCCAAGAGGGAGGGGATAGATGTATACATGTAGCTGATTCAATTTGTTGTACAGCAGAAACTAATACAACATTGTAAAGCAATTATACTCCAATAATAAATTAGAATAGAATAGAATAGAATAAAATAGCAACCACGAGACCCTGTTTGATCTGGGTCCCGTTGCCCCTCCCCCTTCCCCCACCTCCCACTATGTCCAGCCAAACTGACGTTTTACTTATTATTTCAACGGGCTCAGCTCTTTCCTACCTCAGGACCTTTGCATTTGTTTCCTCTGCCTAGAACGGTGTGCCCAGCTCTTCACATGGTTGCCACAACCTCGTCCTGCAGAGCTCAGAGTACCTGTCCTGCCTCAGAGAGGCTTTCCCTGGAGTTCAGCTGGTCAGCAGCTCCAGCCCCGGTTATTTATTTTATGGTCCTAATGACAATCTCCAATCACATTTAAAATTTTTTGTGTGTTTTGCTTATTTGAGTCTGCCTAAGGGCAGAGACCTCATCTCTCTTGTTCATCTCTATTTCCCAACATACAAACGTGTGAATGGATGAAAGTGTAGGTTCTAGATCTGTGTGACTGTGTTTTTGTCCTCTTTCAGAGTAAATCTGAAATGCTTCTTTATTTAATGATCCAACTTTTAGAAGAATCTCATTATTCAATTAACACAGATGGCTAGCACAGGTACCCACATTCTATCTGTGCACACATGTATGTGTAACATGGAGCCAGATATATTTTGCAGGTAGGATAGAGGTGCCTCAAGCTAGCTGATCATCTAAAGGAAGGAGCACATTCCCAGCACCCAATTCTCTCTGGAGTGCAGTCAAGGGTTTGCTTCTGGGATCCACTCCAAACAGCACTGTGGCCACTTGTGCGTACATGAGCTTCCCTGAATGGAACACTAAGGATGTAATAGAGGTAAGAGAGGGCTGAGTCCCTACACCCAGACAGGAAGGGTGGCTGAATCTCCAGCCCTGACAGGAAGGGTGGGTGAATCTCTAGCCCTGACAGGAAGGGTGGGTGAATCCCTATATCCTGACTTAAACATGAAGGAAATAAGCTTAAGTTTCCTGAAGTGGTTGGATTGTTAGGTCCTCTTGACCTATAAGAAAATTGGTAATAAAAAATAACTGTAAACACCTGTCTGTTTCCATGTCTAACACAATACTAAAGAGGCTCACATTGGCAAGTGTGATGGGCAGGATAATGCACCCTGCCCCCCACAAAGATGTCCACGTCCTAATTCCCTCCAAAACCTGTGATTATGTTTCCTCACAAGGCAGATGTGGTTAAGGACACTGAGACGGGGAGATTATCCTGAATTATCTGAATGGGCTCAGTGTCATCACAACGGTCCTTAAAAGTGTCAGAGAAAGAGAAGTGATGACAAAAGCAGAGTGGGAGAGTCAGAGATTCAAAGATGCTTCTCTTCTGACTTTAAAGATGGAAGGAAGCTGTGAGCTAAGGAAAGCAGCATCTTCTAGAAGGAACCAGCCTTGCTGACACCTTGACCTGAGCCTGGTGAGACCCATTTCAGACTTCTGATCTCCGGAACTGCAGGATAATAGATCTGTGTTGTCCTAAGCCAATAAGTTTAGAGTAATTTGCAGCCGCAGCAGCAATAGGAAGCGAATACAGTGATAGTGGCTGGTAGAGACGCATCCCTTCTTAGTTTTCTTTTTCTTTAATAAAGTAATGCCAGATGGATACACATACATCATTGCTACTATGTATAAAATAGGCAACTGGTGGGAACATACTGCATGGCACAGGGAACTCTACTTAATGCACTGTGGTAACCTAAATGGGAGGGAAGTCCAAAAGGGAGGGGATATCTGTATGTGTATGGCTGATTCATTTTGTTGTGCAGTGGAGGCTAACACAACACTGTAAAGCAACCATACTCCAATAAAAATTAATTTAAAAAAAAAACAAGGTAAAAATTAGAGAAAAAAAAAATAAAGTAATTCCAGTGTTCCAAAGCCTTCCACATGGTCCTGATAGAGATTATAGAATTCAAAGCACTTTAACTCGAAACAAAGCCACATCATCCCTCACGCAGAACCCCCTCACTCTTTTTTTTTTTTTTTAATTTATTTATTTTATTTATTTTTGGTTGCATTGGGTCTTCGTTGCGGTGCGCGGGCTTCTCATTGCGGTGGCTTCTCTTGTTGCGGAGCACGGGCTCTAGGCGCGCGGGCTTCAGTAGTTGTGGCTCACTGGCTCAGTAGTTGTGGCTCACAGCTCTAGAGTGCAGGCTCAGTAGTTGTGGCACATGGACTTAGTTGCTCCGTGGCATTTGGGATCTTCCCGGAACAGGGCACGAACCTGTGTCCCCTGCATTGGCAGGCGGATTCTTAACCACTGCGCCACCAGGGAAGTCCCCCCCCACCACCACTCTTGATGTCACGTGCAATACGCACAGCTTTGTTAACTAGTTATCCAGCCTGCAGCAGACTTAAAATAACAAATGAGGAATTTTTGGAGCAAAAGTAATGACAGTTACAGTATGTGACGATGGATGGCCTGGCTGTGAGAGAAAAGATAGAAAACGCACAAAGAGGCCACAAGAGGCAGACGCTTAGTGGTAAAGGACGCTGAGGAATGTGACAGCTCCTGGAGGAGAAGTACTCACTGACAACGCATTACTCACTGTTTGACTCGTGACCCTGAAACGTGGAGAAAAGGCTCAGTCATACCTAAGATACCTCCCCATATGGAGGGACGTGTGCCCTACATTTAAGAGAGATATCCATCAAACTTAGTTAAACTAAAACTGCTCTGATGCTTCAAGGTAGCCAGTTATCTGGAAAGGATTCTTCTCTAATGATACTGAATAGTGTGGTATATCGAAGGGTGTCTCTTGTTCTCATAAAAACGATCATCTGACATGGTTTTCTAGAAGATAATGAAGGGCCTCTCTGTGGGACTTGATTCCTATATCCTTTCTGGAAAATGGCACGAAGTGACGGATGGACTTTTGATTGCAGTTCGAAAAGGCTGCTCCTGCCTTCTCACCATCCCTGGAGAATAGCTGTCGATTGAAAGGAATTCTCAGCAAGCTTCGGCGCTAAGTGCTTGCAATACAGTTAGACGGAGTCACAGTTGACATTGAAACATTTTTCATTTTTCACTTTTAACCACCCTGTAAGCATTCATTAATGAAGCCTCATCAGGCACTGAGGCGAAAGAATTACCTCCAATATTCTGTAGATGAAAACAGTTTGTGGGATACTTCGGCAAGTTCACCCAACGATGCAAAGGAGGGATGGGTCTCCCACAGACCCACTGCAGTATTTTAAAGCAGTGCTTCTCAGGAGGAGCCTGGTGTCCCTGAAAGGAGCCTATGTTTCCATACATGTAACCCAAAACGTCCCCTGGAGACTAGTTGTTGCCATGCATGTGGTCTCATCATGCGGACATTGGGAACCGGGGTGGTACACATATACTGTGGCATATGCCCCCGTGCTGCTCTCCTCTCTCCTCAGCTGCTCCTACTCTGGGCCACGCTCCATCATTTCTCACCTGGACGCGGGCAGGAGCCTCCTGACAGACCTCCTGCTGCCCCCCTTGCCCCTACAATCTCTCTCCTCACAGCAGCCCAAGCGATCTTGTAAAATCTGAAATCGGATCAATGCCACCCCCCTGCTTATGCCACCCCCCCCCCCCCACCATGATCCTCATTGCACTTACAATCAAGGTCAGTCTTCTTACCTGGACTTCAAAGCCCTGTGGTGCCTGGTCCTGGCTGCCTCTTGAAAGCCAAGCCCTGCTCATTACCCCGGCCTCTTTCTCCGCGTTGAACATCGCAGGCCCATTCTCACCTCCAGGCCTTTACACTGGCTGTTGCTCTGATCGTCCCCCGACAGCTTCTTCCCGTCTCAGCTCAGATGTCAGCCCCTCAGAGAGGCTTCTTCTCCAGTCTACAGAGACTGTGGGGCCTATAGGAGCACCACGGTGATTCACAAAATGCACATTAGTTTGAACATGTTGCTAAAGGCACCATGGGTTTTGGTCATTGGGAATTTTTTTCCCCAATTTACAGTGGTCCGTGAAAGTGTCTGGCATTAAAATTTGGTCCTGATACTTGAAAAATTGTAAAAAGGATAAATTCCAGTAGGAAAGAAAAAATAACTATGAAATGGGGACACAAATTCTTTTTAAAAAGCTACTTGATACTAAAAATGATTCCACCAGTATATCCTGAGGTTGTTATTAAACATAGATATTTAGAACATTTCTCAAAAGTAATTACATTCTGACTTTAACGCTGTAGATGTAAATACCCAGCACAGAGTCAGCCATTGATTAATGGTAGTTCCTTGCCCCTCAGCTATGGGAGGAACTGTTTTTGTAAGCTTCTCAAAGCCACACGAGACTCTACATTTATTCCTCAGGGCTTAGAAAAGCTTCACGGCAACACAATGAGGGCCTATAAAGAAGAGAAAATCACTATCAGTCTTACCGCAGGCAATTTAACTATCAGTCTAATTGTGAAAGAGTAAATGTATCCTATAAAATTTCCATTTGGGGAGCAAATAAGTTTGTTTGAAATGTGAGACTGAAGCTGCAAAACTATTGGATGGTCTCGGGCAAAAAGCGGAAAAGATGCAGAATGTTTTTGAAAAGATTAAAAGACCCCAAACGGGGAGAATGTATCCTGTGTGATGGGACAGTACCGTGTATAACCACATTGTCTCTCTGAGGCAGTGGGTCCCTGTGACCTGCCATGCTATTGTGTGTGGACCATCTCCGTGCATTTGGGAGCAGGACCCGGAGAGGGCGGAACTGCTCAGCACACCTGCAGGAAGAGATGGGGGCAAGAACTCAGAGGGCGGGCCAGGAAGTCAAGGGGGCGGGAATGAGGAGAGGAGTCTGGGCTAAGGGGTGAGGAAAGGGTGGTGAGAAGCTTCTTGCTGGAGAGGGTGGACAAAGAATGGCCAAAAGGATATTTAAGCACAGGAATATGTACTGTGGGACGCTCTGTCAGTTGACATATGTTGAACATGTGACCTTTTCTCGTGATCCTCCAACCTTCACTAGAGCTGGCTTTGTACAACGGGGTGTGTGCGTGTGCGTGTGTTGAGTCAGAAGCTGAATTTCTCGTCTGTTTAGCAAGACACCAAGTGAAAAAGTGGCCATGAAAACATGAGCCTTTCAGGAATTCAAGGTTTCTTGGCTTTACGCTTCCATAGGGAGGGTAGCCTGATCTGATATGGTTCCTAAGAGTCTGGGAAAGCCACAGTGATGTCTGGGTTATGACTCCTTAGAAGCTTCCAGGGGCTTGTGGGTGGGAAGAAGTAGTGAAGGACTTATTTTAGCGCCTCCTTATAATGAAAGCCGTGTGCTCGCTGATGGTAATATTTAACTGGGAAGCCAGAGCTTTTCTCTTACTGTTTACGCATCTTTATTTGGAGGACAGGCTTCAGTGCTGCACACCAACACCGCAACACTTTTCATTCTAGTTTTACTAAATTCCTACCTGGGCGCATGTTCAGGAATAATAGAAACATAAATTTAGTTTCATTGAAGAAAATTCCCTGAGGTGTGATAGGATAATGGTTTCACAGACATTTGAGAAATACCAGTAAGTGCCAAGGAGAGAGGTGTTGCTTTTTCAAGAAGTCATTGGAATTTTCGATACTATGCCAGACTCAACATGGTATAAAAGGCAGCTGCAACAGATATGAAGTCATCGTATTTTAAATCTGATGCAGTTTATTCCACACAGCACATTTCTATTTAAGTGGGGAAAAAAAAAATAGTTTTAAAGTAATCCAGTTAAAGATTCTTCCCTGGGGCAGCACCTGAAAATATTAGAACTCAGGTGGATGAGAAGTGAGAGAGGGTCTTCATTTGGGCTTTAGTCTGAATTTCTAGTCTGTGAGTTATTGTGGTTCTTTATTAAGCCAGCCTGCTGGCTTGAGGCTTGTAATATCTCCAGTTCTCAATGACTTTATTTCATATACATTTCATATATTTTAAATGTGCCCTTTGAACACATTATTATGAAATGTTACATGAGAATGTCAATCTCCCAATAAAAAGAAAAGAAGGTTTCAGTTTTGAGTTTTGTGTTTGGGAAGATGACTCAGTGACTTGGAGAGAAATCTACTGCTGCGCAAACAAATATAGTTCTGGAAGAACAGGCTGCAGTTAGAGCTCCTTTCCTCTAGGAAAAAATCCTTCTGTTTCCTATAGGCTGCGATGACAATTATGTGAATCTGTACAAGGTTCTGGAAATAGGCAGACGTATGCAGTGGGCAGGTTAGCTTTAAAAGGGACCACTGCCTATGTGGAGAATGAAGCTTCCATGTTGGTTGGAGTTTGAAATGAGTCATCTTTATCTGTCAACACTGAAAATTAGAGAATGCTGTTGCTTTATCAGACCTGACAGCGCACCTTTCTGGAAGAATGCAGCTAGCAAGGTAGCACATAAGTGGCGATGGGGAAACTTCTTTAAGAGGAAGGGAAAGGAGACAGGGATGAGATTCCCTGTGGCTCCCCTGCCCCCCTCCTTCCCTCGCGTCTTCCCCCCCCCCACGCCCCCCACCCCCAGTTAGTTCCATTTTCCCCAATTAATTAGATGCCCTCAACCACCGCCCCCGCCCCCTCTGGCACACATGCGTTTACTCAGCCTAGGAAACTCCAGGCCAGAGAATTCCTAAAAGCTGTCTTTGGGTTGAAACTCTGTCCAGTACCCATGGAGGCTTAGGTTACGCCACATGATTGCGAAGAATGTGAAACTCCTTCCAAACCAGCTGCCTCTGTCCACTGGAGCAGGGCAGTGATTTCTCAGGGACAGATCTGCATTCAGCTGGACAGCACATTGTAGCCACCAATGAGTCACACAGACAGCTTCTCCGTGGTCTGTAAAGGACAGCTGATTGTCCACGAGCCGGCTTCAGCAGCCTCACCATTATCCCTCGGGATCCCACACCTCTTTCCTCTCAAAGACTTCAGGGGCGCTCTGAAAGGGACCGCTGCTTATGTGGAGAGTGAAGCCTGCTTGTCTGTTGAAGTTTGAAACAAGCCATCGTTATCTATCAAAATTGAACGTTAAGGTATGTTGCTGCTTTATTGAACCTGGCAGTGCAATAAAAATGAAAAAAGAAGCAAGTTTTTTGCATCACTGGAGTATGGTTAATGTTGTCAACATGATTTTTTTTTTTTTCAAGAAGTTTGCTGCAAATCAATGCTTCTGGCTTCCGCTATAAGGATAGTTTGTATTTATCGAAAACCTACCATATGTCAGATACGCTGCTTGGCATTTGGCGTACTTGATCTTATAAGATCACTGCATCCTTCCTAAGGATGGATGTGTTACCTTCACTTTACAGATGAGAAAACTGCAGCTCATGGATGCTGGGTCCTGCCTCTGATAGATGCCCACGCAGGTGGTCTTGCTGCATAATCTGATCTTTCCATTTTATCATGTTTCCCTCTTTATAAGAAAAGGAATGCTGATGAAAAACTGTGGAATAGTCATTTGCCACCAGTCAGTGGGTAAGTGGGGGTCGTATTTTGTTTTGCTGTAGATAAAGAATTGGCTTAATAGGAAGTCAAAACTAGAGGAAAACATTTGCTTTTCCAGATGAAAAAATGTTACAAGTTTATTTAATAGTTTTATAAGTGATTTGGATCAGAGAGTACACAGTGAGATCTCCAAAATTAAAGATGGAAGTGAAATGTCAGACTGACAGGGATAAACCATAGTAAGATCTCAGGAGGTTTTGTGAGTGGGTAGAGAAATAGCAAATGAGCTCTAGCGTGGGTGACTGTAAGGCAATATATTCAGGGAAAATAATATAAACTTTGCTTATGATATCTCTTGGTTTCAGTACAAGAAAAGAAGCTTAGAATCAATATAAAGTATTATAACATACATAATATTTCATATTTTTATTGTATTTCTAAAAAATTTTTCTATTGGTGTATAGCTGTTTTACAATGTTGTGTTAGTTTCTACTGTACAGCGAACTGGAGTTCCCTGTGCTATACAGCAGGTTCTTATTAGTTATGTATTTTATACATATTAGTGTATATATGTCTATCCCAATCTCCCAATTCATCCCACCACCACCACCCCCCCACCCCCGCGATCTGTCATTTTTTGACCTTCATAAGGAAGCAGGGAGAAATATTAATTTTTAATAACACCATTTTATAGAGAAAATAAAGACCTAGGTGGCCGCAGTGGCTTCACAGGGTCACTCTGGTAGTTAGTCAATGACCTCTAACTAGAAACCAGTACCGCAGAACGCAGCCCATGCCCTTCCTCCTCCTTGGGTTCTTCTGTGGAATCACAAAGCCAGTGATGAATGTGAGCTTATCATCAGGAGACATCATCTCATCCTTACTATATCAAGGTCAAGGGCTCTGGCTTTGGAGTCAGTCATACCTGGATTCTACACCCATGCACTACTTGCCAGAATATGCGTCACAGAAGAGATTATTTAAACTCTAGAGAGGGTTAGTTCTTCTTGTATAAAATGGAGATGCAGAATAGCACCTGCCTTACAGAAGCATGTTAAGAATGACATGAGGTAAGAGAAGAAAATACCTAGCACAATGCCTGGCACATAAGTATTTAATGAATGGTCATTTTTCTTGTTGTCAGTGGAGAGGAAGGTGCAGTGAATTCATGCTTTGAGTACTGTTGGTGCTCCAAGCACATAGCAATGATTGATGAAAAAAGAAAAAGAAAAAGGTGAATAACCACAGCAGGCTAAACATTCAACATAAACCTCCCCTACACCAGAAATGCAACAACAATGCAAACAGTGGTTAGACTGTAGACGTGGGCCTGCGGGGGGTCTCTGGGACAGGAAGCAGGCAGGGCAGGGGGGCTCCTGCAGGAGAGAGAAGACCACAGCCTTGCAGCCCAGGGGGACCGGCAGCGGGCTGGGCGCCTGAAGCCTGGGGCTGGGGCGGTGCTAAGCCGTCCCTTATGAGAGGACAATGTGGAAAACTGCTGCGGACAAGCTGCTGCTTCAAGGAAGTTGTGGACCAGGGAGAGCAGACCCAGGGGCAGGGAAGAGTCTCAGGAAACCTCCCGCCGACTGGGAAGCTGAAGCTGAGATCATTGCACTGAACAGGAGGTCTGAATAATAATATAACCCTAACCCTGGGCAGTGGGTGCAGGCAGGTGGGTGAGGGTCACCCCCACCTTATGGACAGGGAGTCTGGAACACAGAGGAAGGAAGAAAGAAACACAAAACAAATAGCCAAATCAAACACCTCAAAATGATCCTGCAAGTCTGTTGGCTTCCAGAAGTTTTTTGGTTTGTAAAATGCACAAAGACTTTTGAAGCTAAGAAAGAAAACAAAATTGATAATTAACATGAATTAAGTCCTGGAGTTAAAATGGTCTGTCAGCCCGAGAAACACATTTACAGGTAAGTTTAGAATGCTGCAAGAGATAAACACAGGAAGCGTATTCATAAAAAGAACAAAAAATTGTGAAACAAAACAACCCAAGCAGAAATAAAACAAGGTCAAGTAGATATGACTAAGAATCAACTTGAAACTTTGGAAACAAACAATGTTGTTATTGGAATTAAAAACTTAATAGACAATTTAAACAATAGACTGGACAGAAAGAGAGAATCAATGAACTTGAGGATAGTGCTGAAGAATTACCCTAAATGCAGCACAGAGAGACCAAAATACACAAGAGAAGTTCAGAGGCATAGTGGATGAACTGATAGAATTAATGGCTAAGAGCTTTCCAGAATTGAAGAAAGACATGTGTCCTCAGATTGAAAGTACCTACCAAATGCTAACAAAGCTAAATGGAAACAAATCTAAGGCTTGACATCAGAGTGTAAACATAGAATATCAGGAACAAAAAGAAAATTATGGAAATCACCAGGGAGAAAAGACAGATGATTGGCATAGGCGTGGCAATTAAGAGAGACTTCTCATCAACAATAGATGCCACTGGACTTCCCTGGTGGCGCAGTGGTTAAGAATCCACCTGCCAATGCAGGGGACACGGGTTCAAGCCCTGGTCCGGGAAGATTCTACTTGCCGCAGAATAACTAAGCCCTTGCGCTACGACTACTGAGCCTGCGCTCTAGAGCCCTCGAGCCACAACTGCTGAGCCCGCGTGCCACAGCTACTGAAGCCCGCGTACCTAGAGCCCATGCGCTGCAACAAGAGAAGCCACTGCTCACCACAACTAGAGAAAGCCAGTGTGCGGCAATGAAGACCCAATGCAGCCAAAAACAAAAAAATAAAAACAAAAAACCAAACAAACGAAAAACAGTAGACGCCAGAAAACAGTGGACTTCAAATACTGATGGAGATCATTTTCAACCTTGAATTTTATACCTACCTAGACTATCATTCAAGACTGAAGGCAAATCAGAGACGTTTCAGACACATAAAGACACAGACCTTCACTGTTAAAGGTATTATCAAGAAGAAAGGGAACCTGAAGGGAAGACATGAGATGGGGGGAAAACAATAATACATACAGGAATTAATAGAATATGTCAGTAAATGTTATTAAAAATAGACTATAAAATAGATAACTATATATTAGATAACTAATATAAAACAGATAACTAACTAGGGGTATGGTTTTAGTTATGAAAAAAACTTCTGAATAGATAAATATGCTAAATTTGTAGTTTGGTGTGTACATTATATATTTTAAAGTAATTACAAAAATAATATAACTATAATCCCTAGTTTCCAAACTGACCATGGGAGACAAAAGTTGGATGTATAGAAAATCATATTCAGTAGAAATAGGAAGAAGAAATGAAGTAGACAAAAGGGATGATAAAAGAAAACAGTGTGATATGTAGATATTAGTTCAAATCTAAGAGTGATTACAGTTATGATTATAGCTACCCATTAGCGAAAGGCAGAGGCTATTGGAATGAATAAAACAAAAATCCAGCCGTATGTTGCTTTTAGAAGTCATACGTAAAACAAAATATTACACATATGTGGAGGATGAAGATAAGAACAAAGATAAACCAGGTAAATAATTACTAACCAAATTTAAAAGATAGCTAGTATAGCAATATTAATATGAGGCAAAATAGAATTTAAGAGAAAAAGCATTAACAGGAATAAAACAGCAGCAAAATATACAATCAGACAAGAAGCTATAACAATTGTGAACTTCGTTATATAGAGATTGGAGCTAAAAGACATGATTAGCATTTATAAAACTATGTCTATTGGCTTCATTTTTGTTCAGTTCAATAAATTGTATTAAACCTTAGCTAAGCACTCACCTGAAGTTTTGGCTAAACTTACTAGGAAATTCTTTTTCTTTTTTTATGGAGAGTGTTAAAATTTGGCTGATACGGTCCATCTTGGCTGAAAAAAATGAATATGGTTGGAAAAGTTCAGTTAGGTAAATGAAATACAGAGCTAAATTTGTTATTTAGGAATTTTTTTGTACACCCTTAACCCCAAATGTTAGGATTTAAGAGGGCAACCAAGCTCTTCCATAAAATATCTGTCTGTTCTGGTGTCAGAAGCAGAAGGTTGTTCTGGATCATTTTTCTGACACGAGACCAACATTCCTTCTGTCATTGAATGTATGTGTGATGAAAGGATATAAACCGCAGAAGTTCATTCAGTGTGACCCCTTGGTATTGTTATTAATGCCCATTAATAATTCATGCAGAGCTCCACGATGCTGGTCCTCCCTTCCGGGAGGCTGAGTTCTGAAAACCTGACAAGCTCTGGGTCAAGGACAGACATTCTGCCGTGGGGGTGGAAATAGGAAACAGAATGAACCCTGAAGTACAACCCTCTCCCCTCAACCAGCTCCGTCCATGACCTCTTTTGCCTAAAAAGCACCTCGCCAGGCTTACATACCAACCCCTGGAAACTCTTTTGTGGTTTTTAATGATTGCTGTGCATGAGTACTAGCAATGAGGTGTTCATAACCTTTTTGGGTAGGCATTTTCATTCATTAATTACAGAGGATCGATCATTTCACACAATACATGCAATTATTGAATCCTCATGTTGTATGCCTGAAGCAAATGTAATGTCCTATGTCAATTATATCTCAATTAAAATAAATAAAACTGGCATTGCACACACACACACACACACACACACACACAAACAGCACTTTTAAAAAAAGAAACTAGTTGACACTAGGAAGTGACACCATTCTGCTCTGTAAAATTTCCCTCAAAGTAAATTATATATAATTTCCGGTGATACAGCATATTTCACATGAAATTCTTTGGGCTTCTTTAAAAAAGAGATATGCTCCCTGTACATTCACAGTAATTATTCTGGAATCTAGTCTTTGTTTTCAGATTCCTGGGGGATATTTTTCTTTTTTTTTTTTTAATTTTTATTTATTTATTTATTTATGGCTGGGTTGGGTCTTCGTTTCTGTGCGAGGGCTTTCTCTTGTTGCGGCAAGTGGGGGCCGCTCTTCATCGCGGTGCGCGGGCCTCTCACTATTGTGGCCTCTGTTGCGGAGCACAGGCTCCAGACGCGCAGGCTCAGTAATTGTGGCTCACGGGCCTAGTTGCTCTGCGGCATGTGGGATCTTCCCAGACCAGGGCTCGAACCCGTGTCCCCTGCATTGGCAGGCAGATTCTCAACCACTGCGCCACCAGGGAAGCCCGATATTTTTCTTAAGGTCAAAATAGAGATGAAGCAGAGGATCAGCTGATCAGAACGAAGAGGAACCCTTTGAGGGCCCCCATGCATATCTCTCCTCTCTGTAGGTTCAGGAATTAGGCAGGGGTGCGTGGGGAGGGGCGGGGCTTTGAGGATGGAGAGCAGGTGTGTAGGTGCGTGCCTGCTCATGCACTTCTGCCACTTGCAGTACACACGCCAGAAGGAGATTGCTTTAAACAGATTGAATTGACTTGCAACAAGCTCTCCATTGTTTGAAGCTTGTTCCCCATCTTGCGGGTCACCAGACCCGGGCATTTTAGCACATCTTAGCTGGGCCCTGGGGGAACAAGGCACAGATGAGTGTTCTCATGTTCTAATGGCATATCGGATGCCAAAGGATGTGGCCCAAGCGGAGGAGAAATCTTCAGATGACTGACCTGAGTGTAGATGCCAGCACATTCCTTGTTCTGCGCTTATCAGAATAAAAACCTCATGCCTCGAAGGAGCTAGCGGACGACCTCCAAGGTCTTAACCGTCTATAATTGTGCTGTTCTGGCTCTCCTGGTACTCACATTAGCCCAGTGGGGTAATGAAATTTGAGACATCTTTGCAACTATAATACTGTACAAGGGGATGCTTTATCAGCTGGCTGACTGGCCTGATGTTTGTATTCCATGTATTTTTTTCTTTCCATAATGCTTTAAAAATAATTCTTGGTGCCTCCTGTAACTTCTCTGAGTTCCAGCCTCATGTTTCTGAAAGAAAAAAAAACAAACAAACAAACACAAAACCCCCGCCTTCCTCTGCAGTTTGCAGACCTGCTCTTTGGTTATCCACAAGGGGACAGCCTTAGAATCAGGGGTGCCCCGGAGCTGACTTGTATTGGCTCCAAGAGCTGATTTGGCCCGTCTCTTTCCAGTTCTGCATTCACTGATGTCATATTGGCGGCTGGAGATCCACCATGATGGGAGTACTTAAACCACGGAAACTGGCACACACTACAGACCAGGGCTTTTTTTCCTGCAGCCGGTTGTTAAAGATTTACCAGCATTCCACTGCTCGGGATCCTCTTAGACCATGGTTCATTTCCCCTAAGACAACCTTCCAAAGCCGGAGGCAGGGTCCTCTCAGAGATTGCTCTGCTTGGAAACTTGACTGGAAAGTCATGACAACAACTGCACCCCACGGCTTATAGGCATCTGTGTTTCTGTTAGCGTAAGACTGAGTAGGAAGCTTTTTCTTCCAAGGTTAATAGGAATACAGTTATGCCTAGCCAACAGAATATCTTTTTAAAAATCCCAACAAAAATGTGTCCTTTGGCTGAAGTTCTTGATTCTCTCCTATTAAATATTGGCTCCTCACTGTAATTTAATAATAATTATAAATATAATTATATATAATAAATTATAAATAAAAATAATAAATTACAGTAATTCTTGCCAAACATGCTTTTCCTCTCAGTCAAGGAATGAAACATTGAATGAGTATTTATCATATGTAAGACACAGTGATAGGCAATATGCTAGATACAGAGACGGATTGTGTAGCCTCAACTATCATCTTCAGGAAGTATATAATTTAGAGCAAGGCAAGACATACACACATGAAAAGTTATGTGAGAGAATTTCTAGAACATGTATAATTTGAATGTATCCAGTCACCTTAAGGTCAGTCTCAGTACGTTGTTACATCAAAACACACACACACACACACACACACACACACACACACACACACACACAATATGACCCTGTTGAAGATTCTTTATAAAGGTTTCTGAAGGGTGGACACCAGAAGACAAAGGCGGGAATTGCATCTTACATTATAAAGCAAAACTTTCTGAAAATCCTGTCTCTTCCTCCCCTTCCTTCTTGGCCTTTCTTTATCCTCCTCTCTCAGGCCACATGTGGGTCATACGCTCGCATCTCTCCAGATATTCTTGAGAGTTTGGCAAAACAAGGATCCTTGGGGGAACCCACCGTCCTTAGAAGGGAAAAGAGAAAGAGGGTGTAAGTCCATATGATTTCATGGGCTTCTGCCGCAACTAAAAGACAACAATTCAACAAGTGTCATAAGGAATATTTGAAGTCAGAGGTCACAAGTTGGGAGTTTTAAATTCAGAGGGAGAAGAAAAGAGGAAAAGGCCATTTTGGGGGGTGGGAAAGCTTTAAGAAGGAGTGACGGTAGGTGAGTAGAAGGTCTCAAAATAAAGAGAAGAGAAAAGGAGTGATCCCTTCTTCTACCATCTGTGTTCCCCGGAGAGTCACTGAGGCCCCGCGGGGAGGGTGGAGTCAGCATTCCACAGGTGTGCAGGAAAGCATCTCTTGCTTTTTATCTTATCACTTGCTTCCACTTCCTCAAAGTGACCCCGAATCCACCAGCCTTTTGCCCTCTCCCCAAAGAGGAGAAGTCGCTGTGCTTCACGTAGACGGAGTGAAGGACAGACAGATTTCAGGACATCTCCAGGCTGGTACAGAAGTAGGCTCATACCCCAGATCTTTGGCCTAACCAGGGCTCCAACTGCTAATGTATTGAGTGGGAACGTTTTTCCAAATAACTTTACGATAACAGCATATTTATCAAAGAGATAAGCATGGGTCTCCCTTGCTGTGCACAGTTCTACACGTGAACCTCAGTAACTGGCCGGACAGTAGCGCTGCTGGGCTGTTCAGGTCACAAAACGTCGGCTACCAAATTCAGCGGCTTTTTTTTTTTTTTTCTCTCAGTTTTGGACCAATCAACTAGAAAATGTTTCTAGACCAATTTTTCCTCTTCTTGTCAATGCAGACTCCAGTGACTTTGGGGTAAAGGGGCAACTTGGCAGTGAACTCTATTGTCAGAAACTTTGCAAAGTTCCTGGCTTGAGAATTTTCAGCCTCCTCCTTCCAGCCCGGTTGGTAGGTTCTGAAATCTCACTGCACCGTTATGAGTCATTTTCAAGACCCAAAGTTACCTCAGTGATTCTCACACCTTCCCTTGTCTTTGTGATGACAGAGCTGTGAGCCTGGGACATGGGGAGTCTAAGGCATTATGAAATCTCTGTATGAAGTCGTTAAATCCACAGCAACCTGATCTCCTTCATTTTCAGGCCTGAACATCTGTAATAATCGAAATAGCTTCTTTCCTGCTAACATTCAGCTGAGAAGCACCCTCACTCTCCGACAGCATCAGAGGCACTTGAATCATTCCACCGAATCTCGCCGGGGCGTCAGAGATCACTGACTCATCTGGGTTCTGGACAGTCTTTCCTTCAGAAGCAGCAGCAGCAGCGCCTTCTGGCCATGTGACCTTGACTGAGTTGTTTAACACCCTCCTGAACCTGAGTTTTATCGTCTCCTAATTGAGCTAAGGTCACATCTCATGTCTTCCCAGGCACTTCTGAACATCCAGATTAGCTAATACCTGAGATATCACTTGGAAGCTAGAAAGCTCCCTACATTGTATTAATAACTTTGATCCCCTTGGCTGATGAGAAAGGAAGACCACAGTGAAACGCATGCTGGGCCCGAGACCTGGACTTCAAGGTCAATTCTCAGATATCTTCTGTAACATTTTTAGGATGGGTAACCTGCAAAAGCATTAGGGGTTTTCTTAAGAAGGTTTCTTTTTCTCCTAGCTTCTGTTATGTTGCCCCCAAATTCAAGTAGTATTGTCAACATGGCATATTATTATCCTTTCTGTGACACAGATAAATTTGGGGGAAAAAAAAACAAACAGGGATAAACCATTCCCCATATCCACTAGTATTTTTACAGAAAATAATATGCAGCCCTTTTGAAGCCATGACTCTCATGATCTAAGCACGATACTACACGAGAGAGGCTACCCCGAAAAAGGACCACGCCATGAGAATAGACACATTGTAAAATAACTCAAGACGAGGCCTGTGGCAACTCTTCCGAAGTTTCTCTTTCTCTCAACCATCAGTAAGTTCTTCTCAATTCCCACCTGGGTGCCTCTTCTCTTTCTGCCCCCCTTTCTCCTTATTCTTTATCACACAAGTTTCAGCATGGAGCTGGCGAAAGCAGACTCCCTTTGGAGGGCAGGTGGAGAGGGTGAACCTGGTGGGAACACCAGAACTTTCCTTCAGGGGTGAGGGGGATGCAGGGGACCCCCATACACTCAGAATTTTGACTCATCACTGGTATAATGATGCAGCAAGAATTCTGGCTTGAATCACTTCAGGATTTAGACATGTCAGGGACTGGAGTCCGGAGCAGGGCAGAGCCGCTAACGGTCTCTGTATGAGGGACCAAGGAGAACTCTGGAAAAGAAGGCAGGCAGAGGGAAGGCATAGCTGAGCCGGACACATTAACTGAGGTTGCAGGCGGGCTTTGGAGGAGGAGGCGATTCTAAATAGGGCAGGATATCTGCCTCTGCACAGTCCCCCCAGGAGCATAACTGATGGCCTTAGGGTCAGTGATGATGGGGGCGGCAGTTGGAGAGGAGGAGAAGGCCCAGAGGACCCCGCGGAACTCACTGGAAACGTCCAGGTCACGGGAGGGGTTGAGATCCCGAGTGGTTCCTTGTGTCTGTCTGTGCCTTCCCGTTCGTATCTTTTTTACGAGCATTTCTATAACCCGTACCGTCACTGCGAGCGCTCCCACACCCCACCCCACCATGCTCTGTTCTTCTCTCCGGCCCACCCTGGGCTCATGACACGTGGTTTATCAGCATGTTAGAGTTTCAGTTCTTAAAACAACTAGGTAATTCTTTCAAAGGAAACACCAGTTAGAGACCATGTGAGACCGTTATGTCAGCAGATCCAGCCCAGACGCGCAGTCTGGCTGAAGTTCTGCTCTCTGTTGTGTGTGGCCTGTGTGTCCTTCTTTGATACAGACGATCCCAGAGGGTGCCTTTCAGCTCGCAGGGTCCGCCTTCCTGTGTCAGCTGCCCAGCAGGTGCTGATTGGATTCAGGGCAGAAGGTGGTTGGCACATTGAATAAACAAAGATGAATAAAGATCCGGTGAGGAGGCACGTGGATTCAGGAGCCATCCACGAATGTGGAGGGACGTTGGCTTGGAAGCTGCCTGAGGCTGGCTGGAATCGGGGAGGAAGGTCCTGTGATGAGGGACAGAGGCCCCAGTGTTAGGTACAGACGGGTGGGTTAAGGTATCGGTAGGGGTCTCTGGATTTTAATAAGGAAACCGGGGAAGTGCTTCGCAGACTTTGGTGTGGTGGGCACGCCTTGTTGGGGCATCACAGCTTGTCCCTGGCACTTACTCCCCCAGTCCTATACCCACCGAGTTGGATCTTGAGGTGCTGGGGGGCCGAGGGCGGGTGCCTGTGTGTCCCATGTGTGTTTCCAATTAGAACAGTATTACTAACTAATGTTCAATTAAGAAAATTTGGAAAACAGAGACAAATATGTAGAAAAAAATGTAAATAACCCATGAAACCATTACCTATAGATAAAACTTATTAACATTTTGCCAGATTCCTTTCCTGTCTCTTCCTATACAGATCTAAAATATTACTAAATTGCTATATGTAATTTTGTCTCCTACTTTTTTCTTCCCTTAATATGACAGAAAACATATACGGCTACGTAGCATTGCTTTTTCACGTCGATTCATCATAATGAACTTGAACGTTCTTGCTCTATTGTACATTTAGGTTATTACCAGTATTTTTCTTTTATAAATAATTTTTAAAAGAGGCCAGTTTATAAGAATCTTAGGCATTTGAGCAGTTGGGCCATTAAGTTGGGGACAGTAAAGTGCCATGGAAATGTCTTCAGCAGGAGAGGAAAGTGATCAAAATCTGTATCAATCTTCCTGTTGGGAGGAAGGTGGGAGAAGTAACTGTGGTGAGAAAAACTGTCATTTCAGTAGGGAAATGCAGCCAGGGTGGAGGGGCTAGTTCCCAGGTTGCTCAGGGGGCAAAATGGATAGGATTCGGTCACTGGGGAAAGCAGGTGGACACAGAGTCAGGGGGCTCCTGAGTTTGCCTGGCGTGTCCACCTGACCGGGTGGGTGGGAATGCCAGCCAGGCTGAGGAGCCGGCTGGGGGCCGGCAGAGCGCGGGGGCTGCGTGCGTCAGTCGTGCTGAAGGTGCCAAACCTGGAGAGAAATACAAATGGGAGCAAAGGGAGCTTCTCCGTCTGTAGGCCTGGAGGAACTATAGGCTGAGGACAACAGATTCGGGGCTCACTGATCTACACTGAGATGGAGTGAGGAGCAGGCCAGGTAGTTAGCGACCCAGGACCCCGACCTAGACAGAGGCTAAATATCACCAGCAAGATAGAGAACAGTGATATTTGCAAGCCCTCTTCTCAGGAAGGAATCTTGTGATGAGTCAGCTGGGATGAGGAAGTAAAATCCTCAAAGACTAACAGATAATTAAAAATCTGCTTTCTGAAGAGGATGTCTGCTCGACTGTAGGGACTTTGGTTCTTCTGTGTGGGGCATGAAAACCTTGCCTCTAAATAAATGTTGAGCAGTTATTTAGAGAATACTTTGTCTGAAGGGGCGGCCTGGCAGATGGAGCACAGACGGGGCAGGCTCAGGGGTTCAGGGGCCGCTGAATCTCTAACGCCGCAGGCCCACGCCCCTGCTGCTCGGGCCCATGACTGCGGCGTGGTCAGCCCTTCAAAGGTGAACTTGGGTGCCCTTGGCTTTAATATAGCCCTTGGCTATATTATTATTGTCATTGTTGTTATTGTAAGCAGCAGCCGCAGCTTATGCTTGGCTAATGCTCCTTCCTAAGAGCCTCCAAGAGAGGGCAGATGGTCCTGTAAACTCCAGGGGGTCACCCCTCTGGTGTCCGGCTCTGGACATCCACACAGGCGGACCTTTCACCAGAGCTGCGTCCGCAGGCCCGAGGCAGGCGGTGGCTGGGTTCCACGCATAGGCTTTGGAACAGAAGTCTTCGCTATTTTTGTTTCCCTGAAGGGACGGAGCGGCTGCTGGGTTGCCCTCACTGCAGTGCAGTGACGACGCTGGGCTCTGAGAAGGAGCTGGCGGCTGAGCCCAGGAGTTCAGTGAAGGAGCTCTCGGCCAGCTTTCCGCCTGCAGGAGAAGGGAAGGGGGGGGGGGGAGTGGGGGGAGGGGGGAGCTGGGTTCCCTCCACCTTTGCACCCGTGGCCTGAGCTTCGAGGACCCTCACCCCGTCGGCCGGTGCACTCCAGCCCTGCCTTGCTGTGGACGTTTGGGCCATGTAACTTTAAACAAGTGCTTCGTAAGGGACAAAGTGACTTTCTCCTTTTTTTTCACCTGTTCTTCCCTCCCATCCTGGGAGCTGGGAAGTGGGCTGGACACAGAGAAAAGAGTATTGTTCTTAAACCTGCCTCACAGCTCAAGGACCTTGAAGGAACAGAATGGAATGGAAAACAGGAATTATTGCCTCTTTTGTTTTCTCTTTAAAAATATAAAAAGAACCCTGAAACTGTGGTCTGGACGACACCACATGACTTCTTCCTTTTGTCATGGAAATATTTTGCATAAAAGACTGTTTTCTGGATTGGTACCTTCAGGCTGTCCATCTCCAGCAGCAGAGAACTGCTGTCATTCCTGGAAATAAGGAGATCAGGCCCCGGGGGTTTTTTTTTTTGCCTGATTTTGCTTTTCCGAGGGTGACCGTGTAAAGTTCTTGGCTCTGTGGCCAAGTTGACGGCCCAGGGCAATCTGCCCAGTAGAACTTCCTGCAGCACTGCAGGTGTTCTGGGATCCATGCTGAAGCCACGGTGGCCACCAGCCCTGTGGCTACGGAGACTGAGGAACTGAGTTGTTGTTTTGAGGCATAATTGACATACCGCATTATAGTAGTTTCAGGTGTTAGGAGCTGCGTTCTTTACTCTGAATTTAACTAGTTAAATTTAAACAGCCACACGTGGTCCGTGCTGTGGTCCTGGATGGCGCCGGGAAACGTCGTCATAGCGAGCTGCAAGCAGCATCCACCAGCACCACCCTCATAAGAGGGGAAGGGGAAAGAGGCCAATGGTCTAGACCCTGAGGACCAATTCTCTCATCCACAGCAGCCGTTCACGTGGCAACTGTGGTTTCTGGATATTCGGGATGACCCTTTATTGCTTCCTCTTTCTGCCGCGGGAGTAGCCATCGACTTTCTTAAAGAGGAATGACGTCAAGACCACGTTAAAACACAAAGGTAAGTGATCTCCCAGAGTAGGTAATAGTTCTACTTAGAAGCCCTTCCTTGAGCTCCCAAATCACAGGGTGGGATCAGTCATTTCTTCCAGGATTCTGAAGATGCCCGTGCGGCCTGTTCAGACTCCAATGAGTGAAAGCCCTGGAGCGTGTTGGATGGACACGGGAGGCTGTGGTCCAGGCTCAGTGTAGCCCAGAAGGCGGCACATCGAGGCCAGCCTGGGGCTCTGGGGCCAGGATCCTGGTCCGGGTCCTGAATCAAAAGACCAAAGAAGAAGGGCAGCCTTGAGGAGAGAAGAGAGGACGGCAGAGGAAAACGAGCCCTAGGGAAACCAGGATCTGGAGACCTGAGCGGATGGCAAGGGCGGGGTGTCACCTGCAGCAGTGGCAGCTCTAAGGTTCAGGGTGGCGGGTCCTTGTGACCCTTGTGACGCAAGGCTGGAGGGTTAAGTAAATGCAGGGCCCATCAGAGAGCCCCTGACGCCGCAGGCAGGCACGGGGCCCACCCAGAGAGTGAGGACAGAACACAGGATGGGCTTGGACCAGGGCCGCAGCAGCCCTCATCCTGCCGTGGGCGGCCTTGGGGTCGGGAGTCTCACTGGACCCTGCTTTGTGTGGGGTTTCGTCTGCGTCGTCAGGACTGTGAGGCAGGTGGTATTCTGCCCATTTCACGAACGGATAAGCTGAGACTTGTGGGGGCTGAGGTTCGATGTTCTCCTGGCTCCTGCCTGACTTGCCTGCTACTCCTTCTCAGGCTTCCTAATGAACTCGTTCCTCTCTGCCAGGTCTGGGAATGTGGAACCCCCTTCAGGCCTGTTCCTGAGCCCCTTCTCTTCCCATTTTCCACTCTCCCCACACGGTTTCAACTGCTCGCTGGGAACTCCCCCACTTCTGGTGCAGCCTGCATCTCTCCCAGTCAAGGAGAAGCACAATTACCCCAGAGAGTGGACCCAGAAGGGATGGAGAGACATTAACAGAAACAGTCCTAATCTACCGATGAGAAAAGCAAAACAAAATGATTCCAAGAGAGGCTTTTCCTTTGACCAATAAAATAGGTAAACTACAAACTGGCCCAAAAAAGAAAATGGGAGAAAACGCAAAATTATAAATGAGGAAATACTGCAAGAGACCGCTTTGCTCAAATCTAGGTTGACCCCTCTGAAAACCTAAATGAAAAATACAATTTTCTAGGAAAATATTTATTACCGAAGTTCACACCCCAAGAGAATCTGTAACTACGGTGACCAGACTTAGCAAATAGAAAGATAGGACCCCTAGTTAAATTTGAATTTCAGATAAATAAGAATTTTTTAACATGTCTCGTGCAAGACATACTTATCCTAAAAAATTATTGGCTTTTTACTGAAATTCAAATTTAACTGGAGGTCCTGCATTTTAATCTGGGAGCTCTACTTAAATAGATAAATTACTATGGAGAAACATGAGGAACTTGTCAAAGGCCAAAAAAGCATCAAGATAAAATGGTTTCAGGTGAATTATATGAAATGAATCCAAGGGATAATTTAAACTCTATTTAAATGATTCCAAACTCTATTTAAATGATAATTTAAACTCTATTTAAATGATTTAAATGATTCCAAACTCTATTTAAACTCTATTTAAATGATTCCAAACTCTAAAAAAAGAGTAAAAGCTCCTAAATTATTTTTATAAAGTTGCAACACACTGAAACCAAACCTGACAACGATAGTAAAAAAAAAAAAAAAGTGGGCAAATCTGTTATGAATATCCATGATAAAATCTCAACTGTGATAATAACAAATACGGAGGAATGATATTTTTCTTTAAAGTTGACAGACTCTTAAAGAAAAAGGTAACTGAAAGAAATTATTGAAAGTGATTTTACCAAGTTTTCTATATTTTTCCTCGGTCTTAACATGCCTATATATAGTGTATATAATTCTTAGCTATAAGTTGTTATAATAATAGATCATCAAATATAGATTATTATTATAATAATAGATGTTACTTTCTGGAATCATCTCAAATTAAAACTTGTTTTCAAAGTACTGATCAATACAATTAGATACGAGAAAAATATGAGGCATCAATATTTCAACTGAGGATACAACATTATTACTATTTTCAGACAATGTGTTTACACAGAAAATGCAAAAGGATCAGTTGGGGGAAATTCTATTAGCAAGAGATGATAATTCAGTTAGGTGGACTGGTTTCAAAATTAATATCCACATTCAGTAGCATTTCAATAAACAAGCAGTATTTAGCAATGAAATATAATGAGGCAAACTATCTCATTTATAAGAGTGTAAAAAAAAAGAACACCTAGGTATAAACTTAATAAGAGATGTGTAGGTTGCAACTGTAATACTTTCTTGAAGGACATAAAAATATAATTGAATAAATAAAAAGATCTATTGTATTTTTAATACTGTAAACACATCAGTTTGCCCTAAATTAATCCATAAATCCAGTGTAATCCTCATCAAAATACCAACAGTGACTTTTATAATTTGGCAACCTAGTATTAACGTTATCTGGAAATGTAAACTTGTGGCAACTATATAGATTCCCGTATCTGCAACAAGAGTTTTGGGGAAGAAGCTGTTAATAATGTTTAACTCCACAGACAGTGGAAGTGAGGGGTAAGGAGTTGATCCAGAGTCTCCTTAGTTTTTATTTCATAACCATCTATACTACTGAACTTTTCAGTATGTGCACATATTACTGATATGATTAATACGGTAGTTGTTCATTTATTTTTATTTTTATTTTTAAAAATTTATTTATTTATTTATTTTTGGCCGTGTTGGGTCTTCATTGATGTGTGTGGCGAGCAGGGTGTACTCTTCGTTGCGGTGAGCGGGCTTCTCATTGTGGTGGCCTCTCGTTGCGGAGCACGGGCTCCAGGTGCGCGGGCTTCAGTAGTTGTGGTTCACAGGCTCTAGAGCTCAGGCTCAGTAGTTGTGGTGCACGGGCTTAGTTGCTCCGCGGCATGTGGGATCTTCCCGGATCAGGGATCAAACTCGTGTTCCCTGCATTGGCAGGCGGATTCTTAACCACTGCGCCACCAGGGAAGTCCCTAGTTGTTTATTTTAAAAGAACATTTCCCATGATGTAGAGCGGTGACGCTAACCCCCGCTGCTCATTAGAATTACAGAGGGAGCTTTAACACGACGCCAAGGCTCAGACCTCACCTCCAGATTCGGATTCAGTTGGTCTGGGATGGGGCCCAGGCGTCTGATTGTTGTTAAAAAGCTCCCAGTGACTCCTGTGCAGCCAGGGGGGGAGGGTCACTGCTGTAGTCCCCCATGGTGGTGCTTTGCAAACTGTGGTCACAACCCATGGTCATGAGACCAATTTAATGGGTTGCGACCAACAATTTAAAAAAACTACAGTTGACGGAAACGTGTGTGTGTGTGTGTGTGTTTATGCACTGGGTTGTGATCTAAAGCATCTCTCTTTCTGTGCGATGAAATTTAAAAAATTCAGAAGGCCACTGCCTTATATGATTCAAACATTTCAGACCTTCTGAAACACTCTATCAGAGTTGGTGTGAACTATTAAAGGCTTTCCACAGTCTAACAATTATATTCTAATTCTGACTTTTGTTCATTTTTTCAGTCATTCAATCATTCATTATTACAGTTCAAAGATCAAAAATACCATACGTAATTACTGGTGCCTATGTGATGAGCACGGTGTCTGACTTAAGTAGATGCTCAAAAAATGTATAATGAATGAAAGAATGAGTGATTAAATTAATTATTAGGTAATGCTTTGCCTAGTCTTTCCAAGAGTTATTTTTATAAACTTGTTGCTCTTCTCCCGGCCAAGGCAGGACCTCCCTCTTTGCTGACTTACTCATCCAAGTGAGGACGGTGCTTGGTTTGCATTGGGCCACACTGATCACATTGACCGTGGTCGCATCAATGTTATCACAATCACGGCTTGGATCCATTGGCAGGACATAAATACTCATGGAAGATAGAACCAGCATTTGGCCGAAATGGGTTAGCTTTATTCAAAGCAACTTATGTCTTCAGAAAGTGAGGTCTTCATACAAATGTTCTAATCCTCTATACAACCAACTTCATGTAACTGAGAAATATATTATGTGACCACAGTCTCAGCCCTGAGCAAAGTGCTGCAGGGAATACGAGGAAGCATCAGAGTTGCTTAAACCAGGCCATACAAATTCTCCGTGAGAAAGAAATTCAGATTGGGCAGAAGCCAAATGCAATGGGCCAAATAGAAAAGTCTGCAAACCAAAGAGCTAGCCACATGGGACAGGAGCTATAGGAAACACAGTAGAAGTGCTCAGGTGACATCCTGAAGCCTGAAAACTGGATTCTAATTTGCCTAACACCTCTTCCTTAGGTGCTTGTTTTGTGTAACATTTTACAAACCATTAGCAAAATGACCGTCCCTGGGAATTCTCCTCCAGGATGGCAGGCCTCCCATGCTCGTCCCGGGGATTCATCTCATGGCTGCATGACTCCATGGCTTTCTGGGCTGTTTCCACCTTGTGCCCCACAGGTCACACTGTTTTGAGAGTTGACAGGGAGGAGGGTGAATAGACCTATGGCACCATTAACTTTTAGCAGAAACAGGCCATAGGTCAGAGTGACAACAGCCGGCTTCTCAAGGACTATGCAGAGACAACGAAGGGAAGGGCTTTCTAATGAAGCAAACAGCAGTGAAGGTACGTAGGGACGAAGATTAGAAAAAAGCAGAATTAGCAGTAGAGGCATTTGAACATTTCAAAGTTAATCGATGAAGAGACTAAAAGTAGGGGGATTTAATCCAGAAAAGACTAAGGGTGATTTCATTAGGATCTTCAAAAGTATATGAAAGATGATTTTACAGGGACTGGAGAACTAGCTCTTTTACTTCTTAAGCTGAAGTTTGAATAATCGAAGCAATATCTGAAAAAGTACATCTTTATTTCTACTTTACTTAATATTTCTCAAATGCCTCTTCAACACCATCCGGTTGTTAAATATTAAATTCTATTCACCGGGTGTGGGTAAGGCTCTGGGCAAGCACTGAAGGGCTCCTCAATGAGCCTGTGAAGCAGATTGGATAATTGCTTTACTAGGGAGTTTTGGAAATGGGATAATGAAGGAGAGTGTAGTCACATGACCCAACTGTTCTGTCACGTTCCATTCATCTATTACTTTATTGTTAGATCCTCATTGAAGTCGAGAAAGCGGTGAAGTTGCTTCTGAGGATGGGTGTGTGTGATGAGTTATTGTCTCCAGAGAAATGGAAAATCGGAGCTAAACAGATTTGTGGAAGCAAATACTTGTTACCAGTTTAATACCAGTAAAAAATGGAGTACGGAACTTTGAGCTTGAGGTTTTGAAATCAGTGAGTTCTTTATTTCTTTATTGTTTCCTCCTGAAGGTATTTCCTTCTGTCTGCACAGAATGTAGACGGAATTGTGAAATGAGTTTCTGCAGCCCAAGTCAGCAGAGAGTACTCACAAGTTCTAAAGAACTCTTCCCGTGTCAGACAGCTACCCAGACATGGAAAAACTGGTCTTTTCCCCGAAAGTTCATGATTCCAACTCAGGTCACTGTTACACACTGTTGCAGACTTTTCAGGTTAAGAGAACTTGCCTGGCATGAACCAACTAAATACTGCTTTTCCTAAAATTGTACATCCTCTAAGGCTAATCAGTTTTCAAATTAACATGCACCCAAATGATTAATTTGAAAAATGGGGGCATTGAAACCAGCTGTGACTTAGGACCTCCTTTGGGAGCGTTGTGTTGACTCACATAAAAGGTCAAGTCCTTCCACCTTCTTAACAGACCCATTTCATCAAGATGTTTTCCTTTTTAGTTCAGCATTGCACTCGACAATCACATTATTAACCTTTAGCTTCCCTCTGGGAGGGAATTATTAGTTGGATAATTTTTTTTTTTTTTGCGGGGGGTGGCAGGACTACGGAGCATAGCAATGTGAACACATATTCACATTTAAAATTCTTCTGTATGCATAATAAATATTAGAACACCACTGAGCTAAAATTAATGAGTCTGTATTTAAAGCATGGCTGTATTTAAAATTACCTGCCTGATGACAATTTTATTTAATCACATTACGAGTATCTCTGATCACTTCTTGTTAATTGCTGCCTAAGCAATTTTCTGGAGGGGAAAAGGTCCAGAAATTTCCAGGTAACAGATTACTTAATTGCTAACATCAAACTGGCACTCCAAATAATATTCCCACCCTTGACCCAGTCAGTCAGCAATGTGTGTGGGCGGTACCTCTGGTGGAAGATTGTTCTAGGTCCTGTGGGAAGGTATGAGGACTTCTCTGCTGTTTACTATGGCAGAGCAAGAAGAAAGGCCTAGAAAGAGTAGCAGCAACGCCTGGGGCTGCACAGGTGTGTGTTGTGTGAATCCTACGTGGACCTGAGTGCCAGGGGACTCCACGGAGCGGTGCCACCTGATGGTGTGTCCTTGAGATCTGAGGACCAGCTGGGTCATATTTCCACTACACGAGACCCTAGACTTTTCTCCTTTTCCTCCCTCCTATTCATATTTTTATGCTTATGGTTTATTGTCCGTCTCCACCCACTTGAATTTAAGCTCCACGAAAGGAGAGATTTTTATTTGTTTGTCTGCAGATATATTCCCAGTGTTCATAACACCTGGCACGTAGTGGGCTCTCAGTAAATATGTGTTGAATGAATGAATGTAATAATTTCCACAATGGACGAAGATAAGGACCTCTGTTCAGATGCATTTGTTGATTCATTTGAAGAAAATTTTCTGAGTCAACATAGATGTGTGTCTGGGATAATTTCCTTCTACTCTTCTACTTAACTTTCAAAGGCACGGGGGTAAATCTCTCTGAAAACCCAGGAAGGACAACCTCAAGTTTCAAACTGATAGGGTTCATAAAAAACAAATCTATTCTTAAGGAAAAAGTGAAAAGGAAACAAAAAAAGTAAGCTGGCTGTTCCAGAGGCAAACTTTGCAAACTGGTTGAAAAATGAAAAAAAAATTCAATCACCAACACCAAGTAACCTGTCTGAGTGATCTTCCTCTAGTTAACTATTTTTTGATTGGCTTGACTCTCTTTTGGAGAGGCCGGGTCAAATGATACTCGAATTGCTTCTTCTTGGAAAAAAGCAAAACAAAACCAAACCTTGGCTGGCGCCTGAAGCACCGTGTTCACGCGGGTCCTAAGTGCAGATTATGGATGAACAACTGCATTGGTGGAAGCACATGTCACTCACACCTGACCCTTCTCACAACAAGGTGGTGAAGCAATTCACGCATCTCAGGGAAACGAATCCTGTAAACACACTTTCTATTTCTTTATTTTTTAAAAAATGTAGCTGAGCTAATATTTGCCAGTAGTTCTTGATATTTTTTTCCTACTAAAAGACCTTTGAGCCCCCAGCATTCCACAGTAAAATACTGGCCCTGTATTTCCAAACAGTCCCCATGCATATTTAACACAATTGCTATCAGTTGCAGTTCAAGGATTGTGAAAAAGCCATTGTGGGAACATTCTGGGTTCAACCTGGGATTTCTCACCACTTTGTGTATGTCATGAATTGATTTGCCTTGATGCCTAGATTCTGCAATCAAAGGGAACACGATCTGAATTCAAACCAAAGTGAATGGGGAAATGGATGGGTGTTGTCTTGTAGGCAAAATTGCACGAAACAACTAAGCCTGATTGCCATGAAACAGAACAATTTGGAGAAAAACTCTCAATATTTTAAACTCGGTCTCATTTCTCCAACCTTTGGCTTTCCATTCCCATTTTAATGGTGTTTTTTTTTTTGTTTTTTTTTTTTTTAACCCCATATCCCTCTTCCCTGAATTTCTTCCATCTCAGTGCCTGCCACTCCTTTGGCCACCATCAGCAGACAGTGATGTGGATACCGCAGCTTTGCCCCTAAAGGTTCTGAGGCCACATGGGAGGGACAGCGCATGCTGTCAACATGCCCGTAGCCCTCTGAGCTCACCATCAAGGAACTGAGTCTTCACTGCTGCCTTTAAGGACTCCCCTGTGCCTCTCAGCCTCAGCCCGGGCATCCAGATATCCATCCAGGGGCAGCTAGGCTGTGTTTTATTATCACTGGATTCAACATCCATCATCTGTCCAAACAGATATATGGGGCAACGACGTGGAACCAGTAGATCTCACTGAGAAATCAAGTTGTGATCACCAGTTCATTAAATGGCTCACCAATGGTTAGTCGTTTAACTCTTGAATTATATTTACCCAGTCTTCACTCTGCCTCCCCAGCAGCATTTTTTTAAAATTAATTTATTTTATTTATTTATTTTTGGCTGCATATCGTCTTCGTTGCTGAGCACGCGCTTTCTCTAGTTGCGGCGAGCGGGGGCTACCCTTCGTTGCGGTGTGTGGGGCTTCTCATTGCGGTGGCCTCTCTTATTGCAGAGCACGGGCTCTAGGCGCGTGGGCTTCAGTAGTTGTGGCATGCGGGCTCAGTAGTTGTGGCTCGTGGGCTCTAGGGTGCAGGCTCAGTAGTTGTGGCTCACAGGCTTAGTTCCTCCGCAGCATGTGGGATCTTCCCAGACCAGGGCTCGAACCCGTGTCCCCTGCACTGGCAGGTGGATTCTTAACCACTGCGCCACCAGGGAAGCCCCCAGCAGCATTTTTAGGAGTTGGCCTGTGCCAGCTCCCTGCCGCAGCTAGAAACTGAAGGGCAGAGAGAGACGGAGACAGAGAGTATAACAAGGATATATTTTTGAAGAAAGACTTCTTGTGAATATATTATTCACTAATATATTTATTCATAGGAAGAATATATTTATAAAGATTCTGAATATTCAAAAATCTATTAACAAATCGATTCTTCATGAATATATTTATAAGCAGAATACATTTTTAAGAAGAATTTATTTATAAGAAAATATATTCATGACAAATATATTCTTGAATATTAAGAATGTATTCACAGGAACACTTCATATTCAGGAATATATTTTTATGCCCTGGGAGTTGGAAAGACAAACTGAATATTCTTCAAAAGGATGGAGCAAAATGTAATGCAATCAAAATTATTTCAAAAGGAAGGAGTGAACATGGCAAGTTGGTCATTTGCTGGGTGGTTAAGAAGTGCTTCCAGATCAGGCACCTGGTTAGACATAGGACTCAGGATTCAAGCCTGGGCTTGACTCCAAAGCCCTAGTACCTTCCCCTTTAGTTCCCTGCCTCCAGCCCTCCCTCAGCAGTTGGAGATTCCATAGACAAAAGAGACTCAACCAAGAAATCCCACGGATGTCTGAGAGTCAGCGGTCAGCCAGGGGAAGATGTCACAGGCCAGAGCCCTGTGCTAACAAGGAGTCAATTTCCTGCGCTGTCACTCTTGTGATCTGTTTAGGATGTGGGTTATACAAGGTTAGCATCTCATTACAGAGGGAGGAAAGCGGGGTTCAGAGCTGATTAAGGATAGATTTTTCATAGAATGTCTGCAGGTTGTTGGAAGTGACAGAAATTTATTTTTGCAAAAATCACCTGAAATTACAGGCGTTTAAAGTCTATAGTCGCAGAAGTCCTAGCTCCCTTAGGATTCTTGCTAATGATCTAATTTCCAGCATCATGATGTGTTGTATGAATGGTCCTTTGGGGGAACTCTTTCTAATACCCTAGGAGTTGTATTTCTTGATGCCCTGATGGCATTTTTTCCCTTTGTCCCTGACTCACTCATGTTCCGGGTGGGACTCAGGAAAAGAAACGGGGAGTAAGGGCTGAGGCTGGTACCCAGGGGGCAGTGGAGGCCTTCACACCATCTGGGCATTTCTGGACGCTTCCTGACTGCTGAGCGTGGCGGGGGTCCTCCTGGCAGAGCGAAGGACGCCAACTCCTAATGATCCAGGCCTTTCTGGAGAGCATGGGGAGCGGGGAGGGAGCTGGCTGGAGCTGCTTCTGGGTGCGGTAGACTTGAGTCCAGGACGATCAAGGGCCCTTAGGGGCATCCCAGGGTCCGCCCCACGTGCTCCTGGGCCCCTAACACGTAGCCACACTAAGAAGAGTGGGCCCCTCGGGGTCAGGCTTGATGCAAATTTGAATCTGCACGCGGGAGATTCCTGCAAGATTATTTTAAAACAATGGATCGCTGTTGCTGTTACTTTCCTGACCCCTGTTTAGTGGCTACTGTCAGGTGTCAGGCACCTTATTTGTGTGCTGTGTCAGTTGCAGTCACACACGCACACGTCCTCAAAATCAAATTAAAAAAACCCTCGGGGGTAGGTATTATTTTCTCATTTTACGGAGACGGTACAAGTATCTAGGAAGTCACAGAGCTGCAGTCTAGATTTGAGTTTGATTGGTTTGCTTCGTTCATTGATGCAACAAATGACTTGCTGTGTGCCAGTTACGTGCCAAATACTATGCCAGATGCCAGGAAGAAGTGAAGAGGAAGAGGCCACAGTCTTGGTCCTCACAGACCCTAGACTAGTGGGCAGAGACGAGCAAGTGATAACGATAAAGACTGAGGAGCATAGGATGGGAGGCACGGCTGCTGCGGGAACCCAGGAGCCAAGGCGTCAAGGAAGACTCTGGAGGACGGGGGAGGGGACACCCCAGCAGAGGGGTCAGCAGATGCAAAAGGGGAGGCCCAAAAGAAGGGTGAGTGTGGAGAAGAGGAGGGGGTTCAGTCTTGGTCCAGCCCCAGACTATGTGTGTGTGAGACGAGAGAGAGTGAAAACAGAGCTGTGCCTGAGGGGAAGCGGGGTGCGTGAGAGCCCCAGTGCTGGGTGCCGACGGCACACCTCGCTGCCCATGTCCACGTCCAGTGATGCCGTGTTGGTAGAAGAAGAATTACAGCCCGGAAGTTGACAAAGAGTCAGAGGATTCTAGTCTCCTGGCTCAGGCAGCTGCCCTGGTGATGGTACTGCTCACATAGGCGGGGCCATTTGAATGTCAAGGTCGAGGCACTTGGATGACAAAGTGGGAATGTGCTGCAGCAGGTGGCTACACTGCTGGATCAAGCTCCTTCTGTCCCATCATTCCGTCTTCTAGGGACACAACAGTTCAACCCTAATCTGGCTTGGAATTATCTGTCCTGTTCTAGATCCTTCTCTTAAAATGACATGTATTAAATATACAAACCACAAATCTCATGTCTTCCACGGAGCCTACATAAATGAGCAATTCTGAGGTTCTGTTTAATTAAAGAAAAACTCAGACTTAAACACCCAAATCATTAACACCTAAATTTACTTCCCTGAGAAAACATACCCCAAAAGTGTTCAGAAGCGGCCGATTTCTCTGCTGGCCGACGGGTGCAGGGCCACTGCCTCCGTTCCTTCCCAGCTGGGAAGACAGCCTCCAGGCTATTACAACATATTCATAAAAACAGTGAGGTGGAGGTCTTATTTTATCTGTTTATTATCATTTAAAATATATTAAAATTTTAACACAGCAGAAGCAGGAATTTTAACTGTACGTGGCAGTCAAAAAAAAAAAAAAACAACCCAAACAACAAATAAAACATCACAGAAAGAAAAATGCACATCAACCAGTAATACATTAAAATTCCATTTAGTTAAGGTGAGGATGTAAAGAATGAAATATAAGTACACCTCTTAGAGAAGAATTCTTTTTTCCCTTTGGTGACTTGAAGTTTGATAAACGCTCCAAGCAACTTTCTTAAACCGTAAGATTCTTAATTGAAGCAAATAGGTACTGTAGGTCTGACTCTCTTTTATGTATTTCTTTTCTCTCCCACCTGCAAAAAAAAAAAAAACACAACCCCTGCCCCCAAAAAAAACCAACCAAAAAGATGGAGCTCCCACACTGTGGGGCTGACTCCACGTAACTTCAGCCTCAAATGTAGTCACTTATACAAAACAAATAAGGGCTGATAACAAATAAGAATTGTTTGAACATATAATAGACACCCAGCTCCCCACTTTAGAAATCTTCCCTTTAATGGAGTGTCTTTGTAAAGATGTACCCAGGCAGGGCCCCCGTGTAACACGGCTCCTCGTGGCACACACGCAGACAGCCTGCAGGACAAGTCAGCCCCCCTGAGGCGACCCTCAGAGCGGAAGCTGTGAAGACGTCGGGGGGTGGGGGGGGAGGTGTGTGTCTGTGTGAGGACACGGGCCCCTGCGGGGACACTGCAGGTGGAGGGTCCTCAGGACCCTCAGGAGAGTCCTGCCAGCTTCTACCAGGTGCCCGGCTGGCTGGGCACACGCGGGAGACCCTGGCAGCACAACTGAGAAATGGTTTGTGGAACACAAAGGAGAATTAATGGATCATGAAAACATGTGCTTATTACTAATATTTTTTTAACGATCCACGCTTTCCTGAGTAAAGTACACAAATCTCACAGAAGTCTGTTTAAAGCACCAGGCCTCTATCTATCTCTCAGACTCACTGCACCCGGAGGGCAAATCGCAGCCCAGCTCAGAAGCTGTTCTGGTGAAAACAGAACAATGTGTGTGTGAAAACCGTTTTCCTGATACTCTACCACTGGAGAGTTGCATCCTTGCAAATGGGAAGTGGCCTCCTCCAGGGCGAGGGAGAAGGATAAAGGCGTGCGTGTGGGCTTCTCTGGTCTGGTCGCTGCAGCACGTCAGAGCCGAGATGAGGGCGGTCAGAAGCCTGCAGGTGCCTGGGCCTCTGCGTCACTGGTGCTGGACCAGCCGCCAAACCCTCCAAACATAAAAACCGCAGCCACTATACAAGGTCCAGATCAAACCTGGACATGACCACGGGGACACCGAAATCAAGTTCATGTGGCTGCTGAGAGAACAAGGCGTGGTGGCCGCAGCCCATCAGGTGCAGAGTTTCCCCCTGCCTTCCTGGCCCGAGACTGCACCTTCCCTGGCGAGGTCCTGGGAGCTCCTGAACATGAGGATGGAGTTATAAATCTTCAGGGCTGGACCCAGTTTGATCTTCATCACCTGGACGATGTCCTTCTGTGTCAGGAGCAGGAAGGCTTTGCCATCAACCTGCTGTAGATCAATAAATCAGCACAAATAAACATATCCTGCTGTTAAAAGTCTGGTTGCCCTCCAGGGGCCCCTGGGTGCTGAGCTGTGTGACGGGGACGCAGTGGCCTACCAGAGCTCGGGGACCGCAGACCACGACGGCATCTTAGTCCGACCACCGTCAATTCTGTTTTCCCCAGAATGCTGAAGCTAAGTTGAATTAAAGAGGGGTTCATTCTGTTAAATGTGAATTCAGTGTACATGAACTGTCCCTAGGCTGAATTTCTATTGTTACATTTTTAAAATTTTGGACTGAATTTGTATAAAGGGCCTTAACAATAACCCACTTTCACCTACCAAGTGAATCTCCGGGAATGTTTCCCACGAGACCAATGAGCAACGAGGACGCGGTGGTGTCATTTATAACAGTGCAACACTGCAAACAAACGGGCATGCCAGAAACAGCACAAGGAAATAAGTTACAGGGCCACCTAGGATGAGGGACCAGGCAGTCACCGAAATTCATGTTACAATGAAATAGTTAATGATCTGGGAAATTCTTCATGGATTGTTAAGCAACGAAACATGATCTGATGATACAGAAAGATCTGTTTTAATTTGTAAAATTAAATGTGCACGATCGCTGTAAACATACACAGAGTTAAAATACTTGAAGTCTTTATACCAAATGTGAAGGGGTTTCGGCCAGTGATTTGGTTTGGTTTTTGTTTTCTCCTTTTAACCTTCCTGTATTTAAAATGACTCCTATGACAAACACCATTATAAGCAGAAGTACATTCAAAATGAATGCTTCACTTACTAACTTTTAAAACAGACTGTGGTCTGAAATGTCATGGCTTTCCTGAGGTCACGTGATGGCCAGCGCCACCGAGCAGGCCGTTTTTCCGGTTTCTAGAAGCCCCAGGGTGGTCTCAGAGTTGAGTCCCGGCGACTGTGGCCTGTCCCACAGTCAACGCTGCCTGTTTTCACAGATGCGCTCAGAAGGAGTCCAGGTTCCAGAACCAAGAGGACAGAATGAAGTTTGCTAGGGTGACACCCTTCCATGAACCCAGCCCTGTGGTTCTAACCCTTTTCAGTTAACAATACAAACCATGGTGTCAGTGTCTCCCTGAGGAAGGAGGGATCCCTGGGGACCCCACGTGGGGTGTTGAGAGTTTTAAAAGCTTCCACGTCTAATATGTTGTCTAATGAAGAATCGTCCATCTAGAGAGTGGAATACCCTTCCCGTGGGGTAACGAGCACGTTCCCACAGCGGTGGAGAGACCACCCTACGGCCATGCCCCAACCTTCAGAACTTCCGGCAGGACTCGCGGGCCAAGTGGCCGGTAGTCCTAATAGTAAAGCAGTGATGGTTACGATGGCAACAGTAAGAGTTTACGGAGCTCTACCAACCCTTCTCTGTGCTGATCCCACCAGCAACCCCGGAGGCAGATGAGGAAACCTACAATTTCAAGGATTGTGTGGTTTCTCCGTGTCCCCCTGAGTAGGGGCAGGGCAAGGACAGATAGGACGGTCCTAACTGCACTTCGGAGCAGACAAGCCCCCGCCTTCCTGGGTGCAGGCCCGTGGCAGGTCCCCTCTGCCCCAGTGTGGCTGCAGTCACAATGCAGGTATTAACCGAGTGACGTGTCCCAAGAGTCCCTTTCACAAGCGGCTGCAGAGATGAGGCGGCAGACTCCAGCGACAAAGCACAGCTCACGTCAGCGACCCAGACAGAGGCTGCCCCGCTGGGCCCCCTCCTGCCTGGACCTCTTTCTCTTGCCTCCCCCAAGCTGCCCTTACTTACACTTAAGTAAACGGAGACAAAGCACTTCCGGGCCTAGTCGTAGAGAAACACATGTAATTTTTCCATTTCCTACCTCTTTCTTGAAGCACTTGGCATGCTCTTCGCAGCCCAGCAGAGACCGTACGAACTCAGCCACCTACAGCGCGAGATGAAAAGCCTGATTCAGAACGTGCACCGGAAATAATACCTTGGGTTGTAGTCATTCAGCATTTGAGTAAAATACACTTTGAATCCCTCAAACGCTTGGGATTTAAACAGTAGCTATCAAGCCACAGTAGCAGTCGCCAGCTCGGAAGTGAGACCAGCTCCTACTATCTTTTCTGGCCTCATTTCCAGGCTGACCTACATCGGGTTACAGTCACCATGGCGCCAGTGACAGCCTCCATCTGTGTGGAGCCCTGGCATCCTGGAACCTTCCATCGTCCGACCCTCCTGTCCAGCCTGGGCGTCAGGGAGGGCAGGCGGCGGCGGCCTGTGCACAGCAGTGATGACAGGCGCCGTCTGCCTCTCCAGACCTGGGCCTCCCGTCTCCCGTACCCGAGCCTCCAGGGCCTGCCCCAGCGTCTGGCCGACAATGGGGACTTGGACCTCCCTGCGGAGGGAATTCCCACAAAAATGATGAGGAAGCTGAAGCCCAAAGAGGTTTAATAACTTCCTCAAGGCCACAGGTGGCCAGTGAGTGCCCCGGGGCAGCCCTTCTCCACCCTGGACATGCAATGGAACCACCTGGAGAGCTTTAAACACGATCTCAGGCCAAGCTCATGCTGCAGAGATTCCAGGTCAGTCAAGCTGGAGCCGGCAGAGTGCTGGGCACGGATTAGATTCCCGGGTTGGTTCTAGTGTGCAGTCAGGGCCAAGGCCCTCCTTCCCCACCCCGGCCCAGCACACACACACACGCACACGCGCACACACGGCAGGGGAGGCCGTCCAGGCGCCGCTGGGGGGCAGGCTGCAGTGGCCCCTCCGCCGGGCGCTCTGAGGGCTGAATGCTCCACAGGGGTAGAGCCCAGAGCTGGGGCGGGCGGTACTGAAGGTGAAACCCTGACGTGGGGTCACAGGGGACAGCTGGGGGCGGGGACAACACGCTCAAGGGCAGGTTTCCTGCCCAGCGCGACTCCAACGCTGGGCCTGATCCTTCTTCGCTGTGGGGCCGCCCTGCGAACCGCAGGGTGTTTGGCGACATCCCCGCGAAGTGCCGGGAGCAGCCCCAGCACGCACGATTGTGACAACGAAGAACGAGTCCAGGTGCTGGCGACGCCGCCCGGTGGGAGCCACCGCGCTGAAGGAGGGCTCTTCTGGGATGGCTCTGTCACAGGAGGGGGCCGCGGGGCACACTAGGGAAAGTGAACGTAGACAAGTGGCTCTAGGAATTCGCTAAAGACACACGCCGGTGTCCCTCAATCACTGGCTCCCCTGGGGAAGCCGTGCCAGCACCAGGGCCCCCGGACGCCCGGCCCCCGGGACAGGGACACGCCCCACAGGCGGTCTCTCGTAAATACACGCTCCAGGAACTTCTGTTCTCAGAACAGGGCTGAGTGTTGCTCTGATGGTTTTCAGAGGTTAAAATGTCCTTTTCTGGGCAGACACATACAAATTAAAAAGAAGGATCACGTTCCCTCTTAGTATCGTGAGCCAAGAAATCACTGCCCATGTCAGAGGTAGATTGGATTTTAAGTGGGGATAAAAAACGTGCTCAACCAAAGAGTAAACAGGGCTGCGCTGCGGGGCAGGTCCTCGCACGGTCCTTACTGTCTTCCTCGGACAGTTTTATTCCCACATGTCTGAAATTCTCTGTCTTTTTGGAAAGAGATTCTGATTCTATTCAACCTGCCTTTTTCCAAAGTAAAGAACAAGTTCCATGAAATCTACTGAGGCAGACTCTTCTGGTCTGGATCATGATTTGGTATCATTTATTCAGTACTGCCAGTCAGGATTTCTTCCCCCGAGAATAAATTCTATTTTGAGCTTCAGGAGAAAGCCCATTTGCTGCAGATTTCCTCACTGTAAAGTGGTGAACTTCACTAGACCGCAGAGCAGTAACGGAAGGGTTCCCTCTCATGCTCCCCTTCAGCACGTGTTTCCTTCTTCACGTCGTGGTCAAGGCGGAGAGCCGTTCACACGGTTCCATGAGTCCACAGAGAAGGAAGCTGCCGTCCCGTCCTTTGTCTCCACCCAGGACAGCCGTGTGGACTCGGCTGCTTTCCCCAGGTGATGGCGGCCCTGCTGGAGCCCAGGGTGGCCGGCCTTGGCCTTGGCGGAGGCAGCACACCTGGTTCCCCAAGTTCTTGGGAGCACAGTGTCCACAGCAGACACCCCGGTTTTGTTTTGGAAGGACGCGGAGTAAGTTAGTTCCAGGGATGACACAGCAGGTTGGAAAGACTAAGAAATGAAACTGTGCAGGCTCTGAGCTGAGCCCTTTACTCCACCCAACTTCCTTCCCGGGCAACCTCCTTTTCCTGGCATCCTCGTGCAGCCCAGCAGGCCTGCTTCCTTCAGTGCAGCTGCTGCTTCCTTAAATCTCTCCCGACGCCGACGTTCCCATCTTGCTGAGCCAGCGCCAGGTGCCTGACTGTCCTGGCTTCGGGTCCACTGGGGACCATGTTTCCAGCCCGGGTCTCATTTCTTACCAGTGGAATTTGTTAGTTGCCCTTTTTCAGGGCCCGATTGTATAAGGCTGCTATGCTTAGAGAGCAGTATCCTGAATTTTTCAAAACACTCCCTCCTGGGCAAAGAGTGCTTGGAAAGCGACCACCATCTTTTAGAGCTAATGGACATTTAGGGAGCCCTTGGATAAGGCCAGGGCGATCTATATGTGCTGCTTTAAAAGGCATTTTTGAATGTAAGAAATAAAAGTACCCACATGGGCACCAAGCATCCCCGAGTTGCACCCACGGCTGTAATGTGTGTGCGTGTCGCATCTGGCCTGCGTGTGCCCATGGACGCCTGGCAGGAGGGGCTGCAGAAAATTCGTCTCCTAATTCCTCCTCTCACTCGCACGTTTGTAACACACCTGCTCTGGTGTACTTGCTATAAAGATGTAAAAAGATATAAAAATAACTTAGTCCCTACTCTTAGATGCTTGTACCCTTCTATAGAACATTGCCATGACCAGAGTAAGAATTATACTCGCCAGGGACCACAGCTTGAATGTGTGCACACTCACGCATTCCTAACGAAGGTTTCACAAAACAATAACCTCTACTACAGTGATGTACTTGCATCTGGTCTTGTCTCTCCTTTTAGAACCACTAAACTGACTTCACAGCCTGCCGGTGCTCTGAAAGAAATTGCTCTGGCAGAAACACCACAGAAACAGCAAAGGAGTTAAAAGCCAGCCCCCGCCCCCGGGCAACGTGACAAAGGTCCGGCAGGTAACACAACTCGGAGCGGAGGTCTCCTCCCAGCCAGGACGGCTGACAAGAGGGACTGTCCTTGTGCTGCATCTCCTGCCAGAGACACTCACCCGCCTTAAGTCTCCCTGGATGGCACTTAGCACAAGGACCCACAAGTCGCTTTCCACACGCCCTGTCCCTGGCCGCTGAGCTCCCGTTCCTGCCCGGTGGGAACAAAGCACAAAGGCACAGCCCCGCCCTGCTCGCCCTGAACTGCCTTCTCAAGTCCTCACGACCCCACTCGCCACTCTTAATGCAGCATCCGGAGCAGACACAGTGGCCCCCTGTGGCTGGTACTCGCTGGGATCCCCCCCTAGGGAGCCCCCTTATTTTCAACGATACAAACCCATCACAACGCCCACACGTTGACCACTCAAAAGTTTCTTCTTGGGGACCAGTTTTTGTGCCAGGAAATGTGCTACAGAACGTGAGAATACAGAGAGAAATTTAGGATGTGGTCCTCGTCCTCAAGGGCATCTAATTAGGGAGCTATCAAGACAAAGGTACATCAACGTGAGGGACTAACCCAGACCGTTTTCTCTGGGATGCATCCCGCGGGCAGCCACGGTCAACGAAGTGCTCCAGGAAGCCAGCCTCTCCGACGGCTGCTTTAGTTTCAATCCAGAAAAATGTCTGAGGTCACTTTCGGCAGTAAAAGGCTGGGATCCCGTGTGCACCCATCACAGAGAACTCAGAACTGTGATCGGGGCTTCCTGATCATCCTCCGTGGCATCTCCGGTCCTCCCCACCCCCTAGTGAGCCTCTTCCTTCTGAGACCCGCCCCATCCTAACGATGGACCAGCTACTTCCCTTTACTCACCCTCCAAACTCCACTTTGTTCAGTGTCAGACTTGAAACTGGTCAGATCAGAGGCCCCGCCCCCGAATTGCCTATTTATTCCCTAACGTTCCTAAACAGTGATCCCTGCTCCTCTGGGGTGATGCTCCCCCCGCCCCCCAAGAAGTTAATAAAAGCTGTGGTAGGGACTTCCCTGGCGGTCCAGTGGTTGGGGTGCCGCGCTTCCAATGCAGGGGGCGCGGGTTCGATCCCTGGTCAGGGAATTAAGATCCCGCATGCTGCGGGGCGGGGTGCAGCCAAAAACAAAAATCTAAAAAAAAAAAAAAAAAGCTGTGGCCCTCTTCTTCTGGGGAAAAACACACATGCTGCACACAATTTTCCCCAATCCCCTGAAGCCCAACCCCACAGCCCTAGCCGGGAACCCTGTGACCTGGGACGCTCACTTCCAGCCTCCGCCTGACACTCTTCTTCCTCGGCCTCCCCCTAGCTTCTCACCCCTCCTCCTGCACTTCCGCCGTGGACCCACCGGCCTCCGTCCCTGGCCGTGCTCTCTGGGGATCGTGCCTGGTGAAACCCTGTCTGGTGTAACCGAGGGGACCCTAACTCAGAAGGTCCCAGAATAAATTCATCATCTTATCCCTTGGCCCCCAAACTGGATCCTGTCCCCAGAGTTCCATTTTTTGACGGCACCACTACTTCTCCATTCTTTCCGATGAAGTGTGCGGGCCTTGTAGTTCTCACACGTCATTATCCTAATTAAGTACCAAACTGCATAGCGCTGAGAGTATAAATGGAACCACGCTGGCTTATTTCACCTCCTCGTCTTGTGCCTCTTCTATTTCCTGTGCTGTGGCTTCGTCTGCTGAGCCCGGGTGGCCCTGGACAGTGGCACCCAGCCCGGCCCCTTCTTACTCTCACCCTCCTTGCTGGCCTGTGCTGTTTTCATCTCCCTGAAGCACCAGCTTCACAACATGACTTTCTGCCTTAGAACCTAAGAACGTGGCATTGCCTGACTGGTGCGCCTGGCCCATCTCCCGCCTGCCGCAGGCCGCCTTCCCCAAGCCCCCGTGGGCAGCGTGCTTGGGGTGCGGTGAGACGTCGGCTCTGGACCTGGCTCTGACCGTGCGGCCTTAAGAGTTTCCTTAGTCTCCGGTGCCTCCACTTCCCTGTCTATAAAATGGGCGAAATAAGCGTGTGTGCCTCCCTATCATTACACCAACACTGTTCACTACCATCATTAATGTCAGTAAGGGACACGTGTGTGTCTGTCATCCTTGCACGTGTCACACTCACCCCCACTTCTATAGTTTTCCTCCCCTGCGTGGCGTCCCGTCTTTTCTCTGCTTGGACTTATTGCACTTTTGTTTCAAAATCCAGCTCAGATGCCCTTGCCATTCACTCAACAAACACTTACTGGGTGATCTACTCAGTGCCAGGCGCAGTGAGAAGCTCTCAGGACACAGGCCGAGCGAGTAAGGTCTCCGCTCACGTGCTTGAGGTTCAAGGTCAGCAGAGTGAGCATCGGAGGCGCAGCCACAGAGACTCTCGGAGGAAACGGGGGCCCCGAGGGACGTGCGAGCAGCCTGAGGCCTCCTGCAGGAGGAGAGCCTGCGCTGGGCAGGGGCTGGGCAGCGCCCGTGCACATGTGACAACAGTACACGGGGACTAGGGAGGCGCAGAGCGTGGGGCCCCAGGTCAGGGGCGGGTGGACAGCAGGCAGGTCCTACAGGCTCGTCTGCGGGCCAGGCTGCTGTGCAGAGCTCGCCCTGCTGCGCCCACTCCCCCTCCGTCGGGATGCAGTCGCTCTGCACACGTGGGGCTGGGCTGGGCGTCCGAGCAGGACAGTGACACACCAGGGGCAGGAGCACAGGAAGAAGAGGGAAGAGGGGCCACTGTCATCTAACCTAACTGGTGCAGAACCTCACATGAATGGCTTGAAGGTCGAAAGAGAGAGGGACTGCCCTTGAACCCTGGGTGGTTATTTCAAGGGCAAAACCAGCAGTGCTTTGATTACAGACACAACAGGTTTTAATTCAGTAGGCTTTGTAAACTGGTAAAAGTTCACAGATGGGCGGGTGCAGACCCTGAATACTCTCTAGGGAGCAGGGTCACATTTAGTCACCCCCTCAAACAAGCCCGCAGCACCTGGCATGTCCAGTCACCTCTCTGTCCTGCGGGACCCACAGGGCCTTGGAAGGAGAGGGACCAGGCGGGCGGGCAGGCATGGTGTGCTGGGCCCCGTCCACGCGGAGGGTGCCAGGTGGGGGGAACCCACCAGGCGCACTCTGCGAGCTGCCTGGGAGGAGGGGCGGGAGGCCCCCGGGACCTCTGACCTCTGCAGGGCCTTAGTCGCCTGCTCCTTTTCTGGGGCTGGAAAGGAAGCCTCTGAGCGAGATGGAGTCCAGGTGACTTGACTGCTGGACATGCTCAGTGAGTATCCGTGACTAGTTTAACTGCAGCTCTGCTCTGTCTTGCCCTCAGAGTAACCCAGGCTTTTCTTTCTTTTAAAAAAAAAAACAACAAAAAACTTGAGGCCTGATGAGTGAGAGCAATACTTTCATCAAAAGGCCTATCAGTCAAAGAATGTGTTGCTTTAAGTATGAAACGTTTCCACAGCATCACAGGAAGCAACGGCACTTACCTGATTCTTACGTAAAACCAACATCGTAAGGTGCGTTTATATTACAATCAAATCCACTTTCCCCTCTGTTCGGCATCTTATGCAACATCGTGACCCAATTTACTAATAAACCTGAGGTTGACCTGATCCCCCGTGGCTGCGGATGGACACACGGCAGCGCGGTGCTGCCTGGGCGTGAGAACATGGGACCCCGGGGCCTCGGGGGCACCAGGCAGAGGGAGCCCCTTGGGCACAGAGCATGCGGGGCGGGGGGCATCGCCCGGGGCTGCCAGGACACAGGCATGGAGGCCCACACGTTCGTGTTTCCTCAGAGCAAACCTGGGATGCGGGGCTGGAGGCCTAAATCAGCACCCGACCCCGGGGGGCAGGCAGTGGAGACGGCGCTGGGAGGAGGCTGGGGAGGGCAGGGCCCCCACTAAGGGGCTTCCCGAACGTCCTGAGCGCCAGCCTGCTTCTCCCTCAAGTGTGGATCTGGAATTTGGCACGTGGACTCAGCACCTAAGAGAAACCCTGGCAGCGGGCAGGTCCACCCGGCCCCGGGCAGCCACTCACCTCATCCACCGTCCACCGGGCCACCTCGCCAGCCCGCACGTCGGCCACGCCGGGGAGCAGCTTGAGGTGCTGTTCGCGGCCCAGGGGAAGGTCCCCGAAAGGCTGCGCGGACGGGGACGACGTGAAGACCGACTGGTGCAGGGCCTGCTGCGTCCGCGCGGCCGAGTGCTCTGCAAGACAGGCAGGTGGGTGAGGGGGCAGCGTCCTGGCGGCCCCCCCCCCCAACCCCGCGCCGAGGGCCCGAGTCAGACCCCCTGGAACCCTGGACAAACCTCGGACAGACGGCATCGCTGCCCAGGAGGCCCTCCCCAGCACAGCGACACCGCTGCCCTATTTCAAAACCACAGTCAGGAGAAACAGGAGTTATGAAGGCCCGAGACTGTGCAGGATGGAATAATCTGTGACCCACTGACGCCAGCGAGGAGCCGGCCCGTCGCTGCACTGGCCCCTCCCTCCCTGAGTCCGGAGTTGGAGCAGGCCCAGAGCCCCGCTGGACGCGGCTCTAAGTGGACGGGCACACCGGCCACCAGGGGTGTGCCCGCACACGAGGCCCGGTTCCCTCCTGGAAGCCGCTGCCTGCGTCGCAATGGGCCCAGGTCCACATCTGGCTTCAAGGGTCCCCTGGGGGACACCGTACGTGGAATGCGGCTCAGGATCCCAGGAGAACCTAGGTGGCAGCTGCTACTGTTGGTCCCTGCAGGGCATGCTGGCCTTGCCGGGCTTGGGGAAGAGGCTGCAGCTGAGAGCTGGGTGCCCCACCCCCACCCCCCCCACCCCACCCCCGCCCAAGCCCTCCTAACTGGGCCCTCCCTCGGGAGCAAAGCTCTGAGTGGCCATGGTCCTAAGGCTCCAAGGGCACTGGCCGGTGTCTCCAAGGAGTCAGACTCGACTTCTGCCCACACTCCTCCCCAGCCTTTCTGAACTAGTTTTCCACCTTCAAGAGGGACTTTAATCTTCTGTTATATCCTGACATTTAGATGGAGCCATGGATCTCAATTCCCTCATTATTCTGCTCTGAATGTACAAATGGATAAGGACAAAACCACTACCAAGATTCTAAAGAAAATTCATGCCTTTATAACGACATCTTTTAAGATACTTTCAACACACATTAGCCGAATAAAGCTGTTATTTTAAGACTTTGAAAGGAAAGACCACAAACGGAAATGTTCTACGCCCTCTAAAAGTCTACCTTTCCTAATGCAAATGGCAGGGTTAAGTAAGCAGTAGCTACATCATTTAAAGTCTATTATGAAGGCTTGTGCTTTACTGACCGTGTCTGAAGAGCTATTATGCAAGTATTTCCATCTCAAATTAGTTAACAATTGTTAGTAGGTGAGGCTGTCCTGCACTTTGCACGTTCACATAATCGCCTACTGCTTAGTGACCGGAGAGGCTCTAAAGTACAAGGGAGCCTGTCCATCTCTGCCCGAATGCTGAGCACAGACATCCTGCATCTTCACCCACGTGTGCTGTCCACACAGATAAACAGACGGAAAAATTGCGGCCTTCTCCCAAATTCTTCTGCTCCAGTTGCAGGCAGCAGCAAATTCATCTCTAAATGCGGATTGTCCAACACTGACCTTTTTAGTATGTAAATAGGTTATCTCCTCCATGTAGTTCAGCCAGCAGCATGTAAGGCTGAAACTTCACATCTTCTTCACAAAGCCAGTAGGTTTACAGATGTGAATGTTCTTTAATGAAGTTGTCAGGTTGGACAGGAGCAGGTACAAAACAAGCCAGGGAGGAAGCGTCACAGAGCATCTGCAGCTCCGGCCACGCAGAATCGCCAGGCTCTCCGTGGAAGCCAGGAGTTAGAGCTCTGTGCTCTTAGGGATTAAAGACCTGAGCCAAAGCCGGGCTTTATTCTGGAAAAGTGCCGCATCCATCAGTTGGTTGCTTTTGCTGAAATGGCATGGGCTTAAAAAACAAATCACATATGTGTCTCAAACCCATGCCCTAGGTAACCAATCACGTGTAGTTTCTGAAACGTACAGGACTCTGAAAAGCCACGAGGAATCAGTCTTATGTTTGGGAGGAACGAAGATGTCTAGTGATGGTGATTGCGTTCCTGTGTGTGATTCACAAATAAAGGCTGAAGGCCTCCGAAATGCAAAAAAACCCCACTGTGCTCCCAAGCAAGGGAATTCTCCACACGGTAATTTTGGAAGCAGATTGCCTGAGTGCTGAGGCAGCCACTTGGAAATGAACTCAAGGTGTGGCTGGCGGCTCCACCGAACGGCACTGGGCTCCTCCGCCCGCTGCTGCCCACGGCTCCGGCCCCGTAGGACACTGCTGCCCACGGCTCTGGCCCCGTAGGACGGGGACTCAGTTCTAGTAGCAAGATGATGGCCTTGAGGTCACCACTCAAGGCAGGGAGGGAGCGGTCAGGGTGCCGTGCACTCGAGCTCAGGCGGCTTTATGCTCTCAGCGGCTTTGGAATTCGTTCTTTGTCCCCATTAAGTCAATCTATTTGTTTGGAGGGAGGTGGAGGCTGGATTTCCGGAAGGCTGAGCAGAGCTTGGTGGGGAGCAGGCTCCGGATGCCAGAGTGCCCCCCCGCCCCCCCGACCCGGGGCAGCAGGCAAAGGTCTGCAGCCACCAGCTGGGTGAGGTCCCCTCCTGGGGGAGGGCTCTTGCCTGTGTGTCGGCAGCCCCAGTCTGGGGGAGCCCCGCCAGAACTACTCACATGCTGACCACGGATAACATTTTTACTACTCTCAGCTTTACAGCATGAGTTGGAAAGCCGGGAAGTTGAGTTTTCCTGCTCTAAAAGACGTGAGTTAGGTTAGGGAGGGAGGCCCTGAGCAGGGAGTTTGCAATAACCAGCTTGCCATCGCTAAGATACGACTGGAGGTGACAATACCTACAGCGCAGAGCTGGTGGGAGGGGACGACAATGTGCCTTCAGGGACAGGTGCCGCTCTAAGCTCCTGAGGTCAGGCAGACGCTCTATGCAGGGAAGTGGCTTTATTCAAAATCAACACAACGCAAGACGAATTCTCCATAGTAACACGAGAGAGGGGAGGCATTTTGGAGTGTTTCGTGGTGGTGGTTTTGCCTTCTTTGTACCATTTCCTGGGTCTGATTTCTTCCGGAGCTGAGGGTTTGGGGTGGATACTCAGTCTACCTGGGAGAGGACGGTGACATCGGGGGAAGGGCCAATCCCCGCCAGCTTGCCTGGATATGAATCCTGGTCCCATGCAGCTGCTGAGTGACCTCATGAGACCCATGAGATGCTTAACTCTTCTGTATCAAGGTTTTCCATCTTTAAAATGGGGTAGTTGCAGTACTCACACTTCACTGAGTTCTTGGGATTAGAACGGCTCCCAGCACATAGGTGTTCAGTGCACATCAGATATTACACTACAGCCGTCCCCCCCTTCTCTGTGGGGTAGATGTTCCAAGACCCCCAGTGGATGCCTGAAACCCAGGATACTACCAAACTCTATATATACTATGTTTTTTCCCTGTACATACATACCTATGATAAAGTTTAATTTATAAATTAGGCACAGTAAGAGATTAACAACAATAACTGATGGTAAAATACAATTATAAAAATATACTGTAATAAAAGTTTTGTAAATGCAATCTCTCTCAGAATACCATATTGTACAAATTTAGTGCCTTTCCCATCTTAACTAAGCACTTATCATGCACTGTGGGTATAACTTTTGCAGCTTGAGAGAGCAGGTGCAAGAGCAAAACTAGCACAAATTTCTTTTCTTTTCTTCACAATTTCACGGATAGAAAATCCGTTCTTACCAGAGATCTTGGCAACCTCAGCATACGATTTTTTTTCTTTCCTTATTAAGTTGAGAACTTTAACCTTTTCACTTGAAGGAAGCACTTTATGATTTCTCCTTGGCACATTCCCAATTGCCAGCATCACTATCTTGTGCTTTGGGGCCACCGTTAAGTAAAGTTAAGGGTCACTTGAACACAAGCACTTCGATAACACGATAGTAGATCCATAACTGAGACGGATACTAAGTGGCCAAAGGGTGGGACAAAGGGATGATTCTCGTCCCCAGTGGGAGCAGGATGGTGGGCGATTTCAACACCCTACTCAGAAGAGCACCCAATTAAAAACGTATGAATTGTTTCTTTCTGGAATTTTCCATTTAATATTTTTGGACCACAGTCGACCACAGGTAACTGAAACCATGGATAGCAAAAACGCGGTTGAGGAGGGACCACTGTACCGTTACAAGACACAGAGATACTCTAAGTTGTGACAATAGTGAAGGTGGGGACTTCTTACATTTCCAAAGCCATTGTGGCTGGATGTGCCTAAAACCTATGGAAGCTGAAATTCAGACTGAAGCTCAGGATCCTCAGGGCCACATTCAGATCTCACACCCAAGTGGCCCTGGAATGACACTGCAGGGGTCACCAAAGTCATCTGTGGAGTCCTGGTGCGCATGGATCCCCTGGCCGAGGCCGACGGAGGGCGGGTGTCTGTCTCCCAGGCAAACCGGTGCCCACGTGTGGCAACAGATCATACTGCGAACACACGCTCAGCCTGCCAGCTTTGAAATTATGTGGCTCTTGACAGACTTTAGAATGTGGGGTGATCTGCATTATTTTAAATTCTGTGCATAAAATTAGACTTTTGAAAATATCCACTGAGAATTTTGCATACTTTTTTTTTTTTTTTTTATCGAATATGAACACACCGATTTTAGCTTTTTACCAAGCCCAGCATGGCTCACGTCACTACCTCGTTGTAAATAAAGCTCGTGAGCCTGTGATGAAGGTATTACTGTATTCTCACAAAATCAAAAGGATCAGATTATTCTATCCTGGGGCACTCTGAATAAACAGAGCCTTCTAGATTAGGAAAGGATGCCCACCAAGAAGAGAGGGCAGAAAGGTTCTCCTAACTGGGTAACATACATACATCTCACCCACCAGGCCCAGCTTCCAGCTCTGTGTGCAGCGGGATTCTTTCTGGGCGTTTCCCAGTTGTGTTGCCTCACTGCAGCAGTGCCTCCTACCCAGCTCCCCTAAGAGTCAGCCAAGAAAATTCAGCCTGCATGAGCAGCCCGACCACTGGAGGTCTTAGCAGTTTACTTAGTCAAGATGCCTTTTGCATCAGAAAATGAAATGTATGTGTAATCCTGGCTTTGCCTCTAACACTAATGTGTGAGTGACAATAAACAAGGATATGCCTACACATAAGATAGATGTATTTCCCCTTCCAGAAAACAGCATGGACTGCTTGTCACCTCGGTGGTTTGCCATTTGTAGAACAGTTTGGTTGGAAGACTCTTTGGGCTATTTTTCTCTCCCTGGGTATTTCTTTTGGGTTTTATGCCTTCAAAAATTGTTTAATGACTTCAGTCAAGGTGCTCTGAGATCTGGAGCACTCTCAGGTGCCCACGGCCAGAGTGTTCAACTCTGTGTCCAGCTGCAGGATCTAGGGAGGCCCCGACTAGAGCATCAGGACTTGGCCGGGGGTCTGAGTCCATCCAGCAGGACTCGGAAAGGAGTGAATAAATAGTTCCATCTCCCAAAGCGCTACGTCCTTACCTTTCTTGCAGATGCAGTAACTCGCTTGGAACCCAGCTGACTCCTTGATGACACAGGTCTCCGTGGTGAGTGCTATTATCTGCCCTTGAACGGAAGACCCCAGCCCATGCAGGCCATCTTCTTCAAGTCCATGCACAGCCGGATGGGCCAGCTCTGGATGACATGTGACTCAGGGGTGGCTTTCGGGGTGAAAGGACCCAACAGACCCATGGCCTGGTGTACAGCACAGGGCGCTTCCAGATTCCAGACCTAAAAAAGTCTTCAGAGACTAAAGGATTTTAATTCATCTGAAAACAACATGAAAGTGGGTCCCTGAGTTCTTCTCTTAACCCTGTCTTCGTCCTTCCGTCCTTCCCACTTCTGCTCTACCCACCCGAGGAGAAAAATCCTTTATGGAAATGCTCTTTAAAAACACGGCTGTCTCTTCACAAAGGCTCACACGACGAAACTGAAGCAAGTGAGTCAAAAATGGTAACCAGAGGCTGCATGGCTGGGCCTTGAGTTATTTTTTAATCCCACTAAAAACAGGGGCTATTTCACAAGTACCCTCTTCAATGAAAGGGGCAGGAATTCCACTGTGCTCTCCATTCCAAAGAGGAGGGAGCAAAAAATAAAATGGCGATGGGTCCCAACATCCAATTCCATGCTGCCTCTCGCCTGCTGTATGGTCTGGGACAGCCGCTGGCTTTCGTCAGCTCACCCGGCACCGACTGAGCATCTGCTCCCTTTGCGGTGGGCGCTCTACTGCCGTGGTGACTTCCGCCGCAGAAGCAGGGAGAGTCAGGCCCTGCACTTGGCAATGCCTCTTCTCCCCACGATCACCGATTTTCAAGGTCTTTGTAGTTAACATGCTTGGAGCCTTCATTCCTGGGCTGCATCATCTTCTCTTGATTTTGATGGCACTGGACTCAGACCCTCCCCTCTTTTCCATTTGTTCCCCGAAACAAAAGTGAGAAACAGAACAAGAGGAGCCCAGCACGATCGGCGAGACAACTTTCTGTGCCTTCGTGGGAACAGCTCCTGAATCACAGGTGGGACGAAGTGCCCTGGATGGTCTACACCTGCACACTGTCCTTTCCCCGCGGGGCTGCAGCCACCTGAGCGGTGGATGGTGCACACCGAGAGGTGCTGGCGGTGTGAACTCTGTCCTGGATTTTGATGACTTAGTACAAAAAGAAAGACTGTAAAATACCTCCTTAATAGTTTCTCACATCTTGATTCACGTGTTGAAACGATATTTTGGATATATTCGGTTAAACTGTCATTACAATTTTCCAAGCGGTCACGGACAGGCCTGGGCTCCTCGGAAGCCCCACCTTTTGGGCTTTACCACCGGGGACCTGTGCTCGGAATCCACTGACCTTCCTCTTCGGCCAGGCCCCCTCGTTCAGTGAAAAGCAGGGCCCAGCTCTCGTCCACCCACCGCAGGCCGCCCTCCCCCGGGTGCCCCTCTCAGCCACCCTTACAGGCAGCATCCGGCTCACACCCTGCCTTTGGCCCCCCTGTCACCCAGGGGCTCCCGCGGTCCCCCCTCAGCACCACCCAGCTGTGTCCACCCTGTGCTAGACACGGCGTCTCCAGTTCTCCCCCAGCTCGTCTGTCCCTCCTCCCTGAACCCATCCCGGGATCTTAAGCCCCCTCCTCCCTCCTTCGGGGGCCGCCTCAGAAGCACCTCCTCAGGGTTCTTCTCCCGCCCGCCCACGCCTGCTGGCCCAGCCTCCATCCACACAGGTGCCTTCTGAGGTGTGTGCTGCCAGACACAGCCAGATCCCGACAGAGCAGGTCACTGAACAAGCAAGGAACACTTCGCAGAGCAGGGCCCAGCCCTCCCCGCGGGAAGGGATCTAGTGCTTCTGCTTCTGGTCCTGAGGGAGGGGTTTTAGCTCCTTCTTCCGGTCCTCTGTAGCAAACACTCTTTTGAGGGGTCTTGAATCCCAGGAGTCAGTCTATCGGTTCCCAGTCCCAGAGGCTCAGGGCTCCCTGGCACGAGGCCCTCAGGCCTCTCCCCTGTGCACGGCCCTCTCCCAGCCCGTGGTGGGGTGAGCCCTGCCTCCTCGGGGTGCCTCCCATAGGATCCCCACCTTGCTGCCCTCCATGGAAATTGTCTGTTTGCTCTGCAGCTCCATGAGTGGAACATCGGTTCAAGGGCAGTCATCTCCAGTGCAGCCTCACATCCCCATGGGGTGACGCAGACCTGACACATGGTACCCAGCAGCACCGGTGCTTCCCACCTGGTAGGGCCCGTTGGACCATCTAAGGAATTTTACTGCAGAGCCAAGTAATGCAGTGGCAAATGCTAACTTAAGTCTGTGCCAGTAAACGATGAGTTTCCATCCTGTGGGCTTTCATTTGCCAAGTACACTCATTACTGAAAAGGCTGGGAATTGTCTGTGACTTGGACTCTTACTCCTTCATCTGGTACGCGAGAAGCAGATATTCCCCTGGTTTCATTTTAAGAAAAACGCAGCAAAATCCATGTTAACTTTTGATATGTTAGTCATACAACAAAAGACTTCAGGGCAGCATGTTTTTTGATGGCTAAAGGGTGACCTTTTAGTTTAGTATCTGCTTCACACAGCTTGAGACATCGTTAATTAAGTTCTTTTGATTGAATACTACATCCCAATCACCCAGTATGTCTTTTCTTTTTTTTTTTTGAATCCTCTGCAAGACTGTTTTCCTTCACTTGCAAAGGTGAGACCATAACTGAACGAACACTAGCATCAACTTGACCGAGAACTGGAGCTGCTCCTCTCAAAGCCGGCCTCCCCTTCCTGGGACCTCCCTGCCTCTTCCGCGGGTAGTTACCGAAGAACGAGCCCTGTTGGGTTGGATTTACAAACGGGAAGCCCCTGCCATCTTTACATACGTAAAGAAAACACCACTGTGCGTGAAGAAACTTCAACTCCAGCAGCGGACGGGAGCACGTCCTTGAGGCAAATGGATTTGGAAGCGAAGCCCCCCGAGCTGAGGGCAGCGTGTGGTCCCTGCTCCTAGGCTGGCAGCACAGTGCGACCGGGGCCAAAGCCCAGGCCGGTCTGCCAGCCGTGCTCTTATCACGTGGAGGCTGGGAGGGCAGTGAACTGATACAAGCACAAACCTTAAAACATTACACGGCCGGCCGACCTCTGGGGGGCAGACGCCAGGTGCTAGTTCCCTAGCTCACCAGCACGGCACCTGGTCCGTAGAAGGCGCTCCACAGGTATTTAGTGACAAGGCAGGTATAGGTCGTGGGAAGGGGCAGAAGAACTGACCCTCCTGCCTGATGGGAAGTTGAAGCGCTCACCATGGACGTGCCACGAGTGACACTCTGCCGGACCTGCCTCCTTGTTCCCTGTCCTGCCCTCTTCCGAGCTGCCGGTCGCACTGTCAAAGCAAAGGGTCTGTGGGTCCTCAACCTGATCAGAGAATCCCCAGGTCAGATCCGGAGGGAGGACTCCTCGGTTTCCTAGGCTCGCGGTGACGCCCCACGTGCCCGGGGCACAGCTAGCTCCGTGCCTGCCGGCCAGGAGCGCTCAGTCAGACTGACCAACGGCACACACGGGATGCAGCCGGGGCTCCAGGACCGTGGGCTCCAGACTTGGGGCGAGCTGGGGACCAAGGGGACAAGCTTTTACTCTTTTTTTAAAAAATAAATTTATTTATTTTTGGCTATGTTGGGTCTTCGTTGCTGCCCGCGGGCTTTCTCTAGTTGCAGCGAGCAGGGGCTACTCTTCGTTGTGGTGCGCGGGCTTCTCATCACGGTGGTTTCTCTCGTTGCGGAGCACGGGCTCTAGGTGCCTGGGCTTCAGTAGTTGTGGCACGCAGGCTCAGTAGTTGTGGGTTGTGGGCTCCAGAGTGCCGGCTCAGTAGTTGTGGCGCATGGGCTTAGTCGCTCCGCGGCATGTGGGATCTTCCCGGACCAGGGCTCGAACCTGCGTCCCCTGCATTGGCAGGCGGATTCTTAACCACTGCACCACCAGGGAAGCCCAACAAGCTTTTACTCTTGATTTTATTTACCCCACGTGACTTCATGGGGGTGGTGCGATGAGCCCTCTTTTACAGATAATGCAACGGTCTCAGACCCAATCAATAACTTGGCAAAAGTGATTCTGACGCAGGGCTGGGATGCCGACCGCAGAGCCCTCCACCCTGGCGGGGTTCTTTTCCTCCCGTCCTTCAGAAGCGGGTTCTTTCTGTCACTGCCTTTACATTTCTGTCCGAAGGCGGAGGCAGAAGTGACACTTGGGGGTGATTCTCGGGAAGACAGGGTTGCTTCTTAATAAGGAAAACCGACTAAGACCCATCTGTCTCCAGACAGATCTCTGGAATAAGCATGGTCGGATGTATCTCAAAATGAACAAGCTTACAGGGAGTCGACCCAGGACCCAAGTGGACCTCATCAGAGATGCTCTGGGAGCTTTGGAAGGACGGGGATGGCGCTCAGCCTGCCAGGAGGTGAGAGGAGGCTGCCGTCCTGGGTGAGCAAGCCAAGGGCCCGCCCGCCGCCTGGGCACGCACGCGGCTGCCCATCCTTCTCGGCTCCGGCAGGAGAGCTGCTCCTTCCTTGGCAAGATGCACAGCACAGATGCTTGCACCAGGCTGTGCCAAGGGCCCCCCTCGTGGAGGTGCAGACGTGTCACAGAGAGAATCAGAAACAGGAGTCTGCATCCTAGGGCCCGAGTGACTGATATGCATGTCCTGGGGCCGGCGTGCTGTCACAGGGCTCTGTGCTCCCACTGGACAGTGGTCCCGGGGGGGGGCTGTTCCAGCCCAGGGCAGCCCTGGAGGGTCTGCTCTGGGAGAGGGAGGACCTGGCAGAAGCTGGGCCGCCCCCGTGAATTAAAACTGCGCCCTCTCTTAGGTGCTGATGACATATTTTACTTGTGATCCTTGTTTTGTTGAAAACACGTAAATACACTAGTATTTCACATCTCACTTTCCACATTTGACTTTTGGGCAAATTCAATGAGGAAGCAGCTTATGGGATATTTTCTCTTTTTAGGAGTTGTACGTATTTCCAATGTTTTCTTTGTTTTCAGGGAAACAAGCCGAAGGGATGCACCTGGGAGAGGCTGCGGCTGGGGGCTGGGGCTTGATTCTCATCCCTGCTCCCCCCCTTCCCCCCGCCGGGGTCTGCACCCGCGCCAGACTTCCCCAGGGCTTCGTGTTCTGAGGGACCCCTCCTGCCTGTCCCCCTGCACACACGGACCCAAAGGGCATCTCAGCCCCATGGAGTCCTCTGGGCTCCTTGGCCTGGTCTCACCTGCTGATAACAGGAAGCACAGAGGGCTGAAGACTGGAAGAAGTGAGGGCAAAACAAAGCAATGTTAAGGCTAGCCCTCCTTGTTGCAAGAAGAAATGAACAATGCTGGTATTCTATAGACTTCAGTCTTTTCTTTTAAAATTATTAGAATTATAAAAAGAAATGTTATACCAATACTTAAGAAAAGCTACTTTTTCTACTTTTTATCAAAAGCTTGATAAAACGTGCAGTCTCTCCACAGTCTTCTTCACGTGATTCAATCAAGTCTTGTCGGAAACTCGGTTCTAAGCCATTCAAAGGCTATTCTTTTCAGTCTTCTATCTCCTCTCCCTAAACATCTCTTGAATCCCTCGATGTCAATATGCACAGATGACATATACGACCTCTTTTCCAATTTATTAGCATTCAAGAAAATGGAAAGCTTTTACTATTCTCAGGTTGTGTGTGTGTGTGCGTGTATGTGTGTGTGTTTTAGGAAAACGGGAAAGGAAAAAAACCCTCCAACCATGGAAGCGGCAGGAACAAGCACCTGGCAAATACAAGGCAGAGAGATAATGAAGGAATCTGATCGGCCACTACGCTCTGCATTTCAACCTTCTTCTGCAAAGCGGGAGCCCTGCCAATGGAGACCTCCACCCCACACCGGAGCAGACCTGTCCGAGCTGCCCCCCTCCCCCAACAGCTGCCACCCTGCCCTCACGTGTGTGTCCCACGTGCCTGAACAGCTGGCCTTGAGCCATCTCTTCTCCTCATTCTGTCCTGTGGGCTGAGCTGATTTTCCAACCCCCCCCCGAGCTGCAGGCACAGTCAGAGGCTGTTTCTGATGGTAACTCAGCACAGGAGGCAAGAACGTTCATTGGTCTGAAGCAGGGCCTCTGCCGCCTGAAATGCACATCCTTCCACTAGAATTCCCTGTGGAAGCCTGGAACCAGAACAACCCACAGAACCAGTCAGGAACTGGGCCGCACGGAGTGTGCAGGGGCCCGAACACGTCGGGCACACAGCCCATCACGTGCTTTGAGAAAGTACCAATTGAAAACTATGCTCTCTGCTGTTGGAAAACCTAGCCAGGATAAATTAAAGCTCAGAAAAGTACGTTTGTGATCCTACTGCATTTACAGTATACATTTGACTTAGATGCTCATTTTACACATTCCTAATATCTTGCAGAAATGACAGTCTATCTATAATTTCCAGTTCTAAAAAGTGCAAGAGATTGGATCAAATCTCTGACATCTATCACGTGCCTGTGTAGAGAGGTCGGAATGTGATGGGATAAGAGGTAGTATGATTTTTCCTGGAACGACTTAATTGACTATTGTTTTCCATTTATGTGATTATATCAAAAGAGACACAATTTGGAAATTATATATTTTATGCGTATCAGTAAAAGTACCTGCTAGGCAAGTATCTCCAGGAAACTTCTAAGTAACTATTCCAACCCTAGCATGTCAGACATTCCAGCAACAACCAAGGGGCACCTGAGGACGTGGACTGAGCTGTGTCACCTCGGCAGGTAGATGGCAGTTTCCTTGGGTCGCTTACCTCAGCGCACGGACAGACATAAGAAACACTGACGGGTCTCTGTTAGGGGAGCCCTGACTTGCTCATATGAGAGGCAGACAGTCTGTTGTAAATGGAGCCTCAGCTCCCACATGAAGGGGACTTTGTGACGACAGGGTAAGCCCCCTTCTCAAGTAAATGACACCGCTTTTCAGCTCTGCAGGAATAACTGCCTTTGGGATCAGTGATCTTGTCGGAAAGGCTACCTTCCACCGAAGACCCTGTGGGAGTCACGAGAATGAGATTATGTCTGAAGGACTGAAAGTGATGGATGGTTCGGTCACAGGATTACCCATCACTGGTAATGAGTTATGGGAGTAAGGTGGTTACCAACCAAATCCTTCTCTTAATTATCCACTATAAAAGGCAAGATGGGGCTTCCCTGGTGGCGCAGTGGTTGAGAGTCTGCCTGCCGATGTAGGGGACACGGGTTCGAGCCCTGGTCTGGGAGGATCCCACGTACCGCGGAGCAACTGGGCCCGTGAGCCACAATTGCTGAGCCTGCGCATCTGGAGCCTGTGCTCCGCAACAAGAGAGGCCGCGATAGTAAGAGGCCCGCGCACTGCGATGAAGAGTGGCCCCCGCTTGCCGCAACTGGAGAAAGCCCTTGCACAGAAACGAAGACCCAACACAGCCATAAATAAATAAATAAAAAAAAAAAAAAAAAAAAAAAGGCAAGATGCCAAGATCTGTGTGTTCATGTGGGTGGGTGCAGATTTAAAGGCACAGCAGCGTTAGGGATGGAGAGAGCCGGTGCGTGGAGAAGACCCGCTCAGGTGAGCTGTCAGCATGCTCTCAAAGCCCTGCTCTTGTGACGCGTAACATTTAGAAACATTCTGCAGCGCTTCTAATAAACCATCTACAAGAGAAAACACGGGGAACAAGATGGAATGCTGACAGAGGACAAATGGCAGTGATGGAAAATGTGCCTGAAATAAATGAAAAACAGCACGTTTCTGAGGCCGGACGACCCCTCCTGCTTCCCACGTCACCTGTGCGCGTTCAGAGAAGGAGTGCTCCCTCCTGGTCCAGGTCTCCTTATGGCCAGTGTCCCCACCCCAGACACTCCTCTACCACGTGGTCAGGCTGCGCTGTGGCAAAGTCCATTCTAACCTGGGCAGCAAGATCTGTTAAACTCTGTTCAAGGCCGTGTACCTCTACTAGGACACACCCGTGTCACACTCTGGGGGATGTAGGGATAAATCACTGAGGCAACAAGTCTGCGGGATGAAAGTACCGCTGAACCCCACCACTGAGCTCCACCTTATTCTAGAACGACGCCCACCTCAGATCCGTTGCTGCCACTTTAATAAACCACCCCAAATCGCTGCTCGTCAGCCATTCTCATGGCCTCCTCTTTTCAGGGGTTCCCACTGAGTCATTCAAAGTGGAAGATGATGACGGTTGAATGCAAGTCCAAAGAAAATGTTAAACACACTTCACCACGTAACCGTAACAACACCAGACGTTCCACACATAACTATTTGGGGAAAATGCCATTCTATTTCAGACTCTGAACAGGAAGGGGAGAATTCCAGGGGACCCTTCCCCACTCCTCATCTCTGCATGTTATTCTTTCAAAGGTTGGCTATTGTTGCTTATGCTTCCGTTTGTTTCTTGGTGAGAAAATTAATTAATAAGCTAAAATAATTTGCACTGAGTGAATCTGAACCTTGTTCCTAAATTATTTTTGGACTTTGGTTTTCCTGAATCATGGGTAATGATCTAAGTGTCGTTAGGAGAATTTTTTCTCAGAAGAAAAAATTTTACAGGTGTAGATTAGTGGCCCAAATCATATTGGTAAATTCTAGGTAGGGAAAAGGAAAACTGCTGGTTGGGCCTCAAATTATGCTGCCTTAATGACTAGGAAAAGATAATTCGCAACTTTTCCTTTCTGGGAGCTCCAGATTAACAGTGCTGCAGGGAGGAGAAACAATTTGACGAAAGCTTTTACCTGCCAGCTGAAACTAAGCAGCCTATTTATGAACTGCTCTGAAGTTTAAGTAAAAAGCTCTTACCTACTCAAAGTTCGAATGAGAGAGCTGGGCAGGCGGGTGGAAGACACAAAGGAGAAACACAAGCTGGGACGGAAAAACATAATGGACTGAACCAAAGGCAATAACCTGACAGGCGATACGGGGGTCAGTGGGGACCAGAAGACGAATCCAGTTACGGCCGACCTGTGACAGCCCTGGAGGGGAGACAACATCGTGGCTAAAGAACGTCCTAACAAATACTGGGTGAAATGCTCAGCTCGTCCTGCTCCCAACCGCTAAAATCTAGTCCTCTTCCCCTTTGCCTCCCCAAGCTGACCCCAACCCACAAGGCCCAGCTCTCACGCAGCACTAAGTGCCAGGCACCGTTTTAAGCCACAAAGAGGAAATGGAGTTTGCCTAAGAACTTGCTAGAAAGCGGACTTGCAGCTGGGCTGTCTGGCCTCCTGGCCTCCCTTGACCTCGACATTACTCTGCCTTATGAAGGAACTGATGGGTATTTCAGTTATGGAGGAATATTATCAACACACAGGCAAAGACCGGTCTGGAGATGAAGGGTTAGTAAGAATCCATGTGGAGGAATTATTTACCTGCCTGGGATGTAGGAGTTAGGCCTTGAGGTGTGACTTCTATGGGGTCAAGTTTAGAGCACAGGAGAACTGGGTAGAGGACACAGAATAGAGTGGATTTGGAGTAAGGGGTTTGCGGGCAGCGGGAGGGGCGCGGCACATTACGTACGCACCCCAGGAGACAGGCTAATTCAAGGGACGGATTTTGTGGTTGGGGTCGGGGGATGGATGCCGCGGAGTGTCCAAGTGTCTCTGAGTGTGCACACCGTCCGTAGGGCCAGCCGGCAGCCAGGGGTGCCATCACGCCGTCTTGGCTTAGGCCTGGCAAGTAAGAGTGACCTGGTCAGAGAGAGCAGCCAATTCACAGAAGCGGTGTTGGTGGCACAGCTGGGGCCCCAGAGAACAAAGTAAGAGTCTGAAGGAGATGCAGCCTTTGATGTGCTCCACTCCGACTATGGACCAGTAAAGGCACGTGAACGCGAACACCTTCCACCGGAGATCCCTCCCCGGTCAGAAGTGCAGCTCCTGTGCCGTGGTGGCTGAGCTCCACACAGCCTTGGGAGGTCCTGGGGGTCCAGATCTGTCCCCAGTCCCAGGGCCAGCAAAGCACACAGGGGGGATCAAAGCTGGCCCCTGACTCTCACCCACCTCACCGCTCCTCCCATCAGCCTCACGTTGTTTTCTCATCTCTACGAAGTTGATGTGTCTGTGTTCGCCTGCAGCATCACAGATGAGGTGACCTTCAATAAGCATTCCCTGGGAGCCTCTCGTGGGAGTTTGCATCTCCCCTCTTCATCTCTGGTGGATGTAAGGTTTTTCTTTTCTTTTTTTCCTTTTCTAAATTTTACAGTGTGCCCTTAAGGAAAGATTTCAAAATAGGCACTGTTAAATTCTGCTAAGAGCAAAACGAACAGTTCTGAGCCAAAGAGTGCCTGCCCTCCGTCGGGAGCTGCCTGAGGTTGTGACCCGGCTGCTGTGACGCGGGGAGAGAGCCGTGGAATCGGCAACAGGATGCCCTGTGCACTCGCCGTGGGCACCTTGTCTAGATATGTGACTTCCAGAGCCTCAGATTTCTCCACTGGCAAATGGCGTGAGTTAGTAACAACACAGGATTGTTAAGGGAATTACATCGCTTGGATGGGGTAGCACCATGTGAATGATAGGAATGACCATTTCTTTTTGTTTTCGACCCTCCCTTCCAGCCAGAGAGCAGGTGACTCCCAGGTGAAAGAGCAGATGGGCCTCTCCTTTCGTGAGTGGGCAGGGCGGCCCCTCTGTTTCTGGGGCCTTCGCTGAGGCCTGAGTCTGGCTGGCTGTCGGGCTTCAGGTGCTACGCCTCGGGGGCCCTTGTAGGGGACCCGCCTCAGTGGAGTGGGGAAGGGTCTGAGCGGCCCGCATGCTGCTCCCTTCTTTCTGTCTTTCTTGCCGTCTCCGGGGAGAGACGAGGACTCTGCAGAGGGAGCGAAGGATACTCTCAAATGGGCTTCTTTCTCCAAAGCAGAATGAAAGTGAAGCCTTAAGGAATTCACGTGAATCTTAACACCTCTCCACTGCCCTCCGTCAGTCCAGCCCTGGCTGCTGACACCCCCCTCCCAGGAGTGTGGGAATGTCACCGTCGGAAGCACATTGCTGCTTCGCTACACGGACGGGCCAGGCAGGAGGGGCTGTATGTCAGCTCCTGCTGTGCGTGTCCAGTGGGGTGTCCGCGCACAGTGGGCGGCACAGACGAGCCAGACCGAGACCCCAGCCTCATCCTGGCATTAGTTCCCCCTCCCCCTCCCTCTTTAACGATGCTCACAGTAAATGACAGTATTTGATATACGTCTCTATATCTCCGCCACGCTGACTGCCTTTCGATAAAAGCTCATAAAACAAATCAGAAATGACCAAAAGTAGGTTAGGGGAAAGGTGAGAAATAGCAACTCTGAAATAATTCTAAACCAGTGTATGATTTTAGCCAAGTGAGCTGATAAACTAGGCCATTCAAATATATTACACCAATATTTTCTCTGGCAAGAGATTGCTTGTTGGATTTGCATTCAGTTTCACTTTAGGACTGAATTCTTGGTTGAAAAAAAAAAAAAAAACTGGAGGGGAATTTTCCATTAGCTGTATTTTACTTAGACCCAGATCCAAAGCCTGGCCAAGGCGTATTACAATATATAATCAAGCATAATTACATTGAAATATTAAACCACCATCAGCTATTAGAAATAGTGAAATTTCTTGCATAAAGTCATCGCATGAATTGCTCTGGCGATTGTCAGACTCCCTCATCAAGAGAATCTGCCTGAAGTTGCAGGGATTTCACTGGCCAGAGTGCTGCAGGCCATCAGCAAATCTGTGGACTGGGGCGGGGTGGGAGAGCTTCCATCAAAGCTGCAGCATTAGAGGAAGTTCTCTCTCTAATGACATCCTTGGATGAACACTTCTGTGGCATAAACAGCTGAATTCCAACAGTAATAAACATTATTCTAAAGTAATTAAAGTACTGGTAGAATTTTAGGCTATGTGGTAATAGACAATGCAACAAAAGCAATTCTACGATTGTCGGAGGGGCCCTGTATGATGTATTCACAGTGCTTGCTGATATCCTCCAAATTTTTGTTTTTGTAATAGAGAATGTAAATTATATTTAGCTCAGGCCGGCATTTGAATTTAAATCCTAAAAAGAAAAAAAAAATCGAGTTTCTCTAAAGCATTTTAAAGCAATCTTGCTCATAGTACTTATTTGCTTGGCCAACTCTTCGTATAGATAAGAAAAGTAAATGGTAGGCCATTAGACAAAACATCCAATACTCTGGAATTACCAACGTCCAGAGTAATGAGGCTTCAGTGTGAATCCTGTCAATTTATGTGTGTGTATACGTATGTATGTATGCATATATTTTTTTCCTTCACTTTGGCATATTTCACTTTTTTTGGCAAGTTATGTGGATGCACTAGCTTCGTGGTTCTCAAGCCCGATTAGAATCACCTGTGGAGACTTTAAAATCTGGTAATGCCCAAACCAACTAAGTCGGACTTTCTGGGGGTGCCTATGGGGAGTGGGCAGTGGTGCTTTTACAAGTTCCTGTCACCAGGGCCGAGAATCGGTAGCCTAGGGCCATATCTCCACCCTCACCACCTGTCCTGCTCTCTTCTCTCCTCCTGTCTGCACGGAGACCCTGAGGGGAACTATAAAGGGGCACACTCCCCGAGGCAGGGTCAGCTCTGGTGCCTCCAACTCCTGCCTGGGTCCTCAGGCTGCACAGTCCAGGGGGCCGAGCAGGCCTAGCAAAGGGGCTGGCGAGGTGGGGGGCGGGGTGAACTGGTGAGCACGCCCCCAACTTGCAGGAGGGGACCCCCAGGGCCAGTCTGTTGTGCCATCAGGAAGGTGAGCCCAGGGCTGCCCGATTTTCAAGAGAAGGCAGAAGTCTGGGTTTTCATGTGAAAACCTCTTGGTTTTTAAATGCTTGCAACGAATTAAACATTCATGAAAACTCTGTGCTGGCCACGCAAGCACCTGCGCGGCCAAGCCTACAAATACCAATTCACAATGTTTGAGCAAGCACAAATACCCCGGCTGCAAGGATAACTGGATAAATATCTGCAGAAGGAAACACGAGCAATGTCTGGAAAGCTGTCATTTTTTGAACAGTAGAGATAAATCTGCATTTGCTTATTTGTAATTTAGTGGTGCTCTCCGGCACCCAAGAGTGTAACTTATATTAACAAGCCCTCAAAAAGACTTTGTTACATGAAGGACAATTTAAACCCATAGGTTTTCAACCACTGTAAAGCAAGCATACAAGCAACGCAAGCAACACACCCACCCAACGTGACTGTCTGAGAGCCTCAGGACAGAGCTTCTCACGCTGCCGTGCGATGCGGCTCTCGTGGGCGTCAGGCTAGTGCAGAATGGGTGGCGGGGAGCTGAGACTCTATCGTTACTACAAGCTCTCTGGTGATGCTCGTGTGACGGATCTCAGGACCAGACTTCGAGAAGCAAAGCCTTAACAGTCACGTAGGCTGCTTATAACCCCAGGACCCTTCCAAACAATAAGACTGATTCTCCCTGAAGGCCTGGCACCTATTAGGAGCTCAGTAAATACTTGCCAAGCGACGGAGCAAATGAAATTAACTTGGAGCATCCCCAGTGCAGGGCAAGCAAAGTGCTGGGCGGACGCCGCTGGAGGTGGGGACAGGACGAGGGGACGAGGCAGCAGAGGGGTCTTGCCATCCAGCTGGGGAAGAGGCACGACCACAGGGCAGGTGGCAGTGAGGTCGGCTTGCGGTTTCTAACCGGGAGCCGTCAGAGGTACCCCCAGAGGACACAGTGAGTCTCAGGGTGAGGCCTCTGAGAGTCGCTCGGAGGGGTTTGGCTTTGTCCCTTTGGTCGTGGGGAGCCAGGAGCGGCTTTTAAGCAGGGAAGTAAGGTGATCAGATGAGGATTTTAAGAAGATCATCATGATAGTGATGTGATGGAGGGCTGCTGGGAGGAGATCCCCAAGGGTTCTTGTTCAGAAACTAAGTTCAGGATGGTGGGAAGGTTATGTGTACTGCTGGCTGCTGGGCCTTCAAATTTCCATTCCCGCTACAGAAAATAAACCTCCTAAGATGGCAATGGCCTTATAACTCTGGTCTCGCTTAAGTGCCTAGTTACAGATGCCTGAGAATCTTTTACCCAAAGGAATCTGTGTCTCTTTGCAAGGAATAAGCCTGAAGAAAACAATAATACAGAAAGAAGGCAATCTCTGGTTGTTATTAATTCACATGGGAGACTTCAGGAAACAGTGAAATCAACTTGTAGAAGAGAATGCACCTGACCGTTAGTAAAACTGAACAACTTCACCTCCAAACAAATGAAATTTAGTCACAAACCTAGAATGATCTCTTTCCCTACGAAAAAGGGCTGCTGTTGAGAAAGTGAGCATGTCCTAATCCCTACATCCTGTCATTATTAATTCTGCTTATGTGCATGGATAGGAATTCATCACATTTGTTAAATAAATAGGAACTGAAGTAGGGCCATGAACAATACAAGCCAGAGCCCTTTCCTGTAACAGGACAGAGACCTTGCACAGAAGCCCAGCATTTCAGAGGGAGAAGGAGCTGAACCACCATTTCCCTGCAGTGGAGGCCCTGTAACATGATCCCTGTGCTTTCCTTGCTGGAATAAAGGACCCCTTCCTGTTTTCCCATAGCAGTGCGTACTTCTCCCACAGTAATTATTTTATTTTGCTCAAAGCGTACTGTTGCGGAAAGAGCAAGCATGGATTTTAGAGTCAGATAGATCTGGGTTCCAATCCCAGCTATTCCAGAGTCAAGTTGTGTGACCTTGGGCACGTTACTTTACCTCTCTGGACCTCACATTTCCTCCTCATAAAGCGTCATCTCATCTGAGATAGACACCAGTTCAACCTAAGGGTAATTACACATGCCAAGCCCTGAAAGTCCCGTAGATACCTTGAGACTCCTTTTCAGTCTTCAGTATGTTTCACTTTTTTTTTGTTCAATGAAGGAAGGTGGGCTGCCCTTCTGTCCCAGGGTCCCAGTGGTCCCTTCACATGATAAGAGCAGCAAAGGGTGGTTGTGGAGATTAAACGAGATACATGTGTAAAATACGTGGCACCTAGGATTAAATACATAATATTTTCTTTCTCCCTACTTTACTCATTGATGTCCCTCCTACCTCTCTGACCTCATCTCAGCATCTGTCCACACTGAGTGTGAAGCTGAGAGCAGAGTCAGCAGGTCAGGTGGCCACTGTGACTGAACGTTCTGGGAAAGGCAGCTCCCGGGCCTTGTGGCCTTGTTCTGTATCCTGAATGCACGTCAGAGGGGTTTGAGGGTGTCTATGATGCATGAGAACGACTCACTGATGGTCCTGTTTCCACATGGCGTTGTTCCCATATAAGCCTCTCACTGGTGGCTTCCAGCTCCCCAAGGAATTCATTCCAAAGGGAACGAATGCTCCAGGTAAACGTGGGGACGAGCCCAGCCTGGGGAGATGGGGCAGGTGGCAGGTCTCCAAGAAATAACCAACAAAGGCTAGAACATTTCACTCAGTTTGAAAGAAAATATGCCCACTGTTGAGGGCAGTAAAAGGACAGTACAGCCTTTGGTACTTCAGCCTTTATTTCCAAACTATTTTTTTCCCACATTTTAGTGATGGGCTGTAACCTGGACAAACTCTTTTTAACTAAGCACATTGATGTTTGTGTCTGTTTGTCTTTTGTTTTTCTATTTTCTTAAGATGAGGCATAATCAGGGATGTTAATTTACACCAAATGAACTTAGCCATCTGTAGCTCACCAGAGAAAATAGTTCCACCGAGAGATCCTTCAAACAAAAATTTTACAAAATTATGCATTATAATAATAGTCATGATTTATACAACTTCTGTGGCTAGTTTAATCTGTGTAGTAAAAGTTATGAAAAAGTGGAATTGTGATTTTAGCTATCATTTCTACAAGGACACAACCTGAATAAAAACTGTTTTTTCCCCAACAGTTTTATTCAGACAGCACAAGAATGGAATTTGCAACAGTTCAAAAAACTTACATATACTTCTAACTGAATAAAGTTTTTATTGGGTAATTTAAAAAATGCATGTTTTTGCACTAAGGAGTTCTTCTAGACCCTTAGCTTGTTAGTAAAGTTGAGCGAATGAGTGAATGAATGAATGAACGAGTCAGCGGCTGTAAAGAACCACGGCCCTAAATGAAGTCAGCGGGGTCTCCGAGTGCCCGCGGCAGGGAGGACAGGGGATCGGAATCGTGGGCCCAGCTGCCCTGGTTCATACCGCTTCCTCTCCCAGGAACGAGAGCCCACCATCTCCCCTCACCCCAGTCCCTGGGCCCTTATCGCCCTTCCCCTGGGTTCCAGGAGCTGCTGGGAGCCCCCTGTCCCCGAAATCCTCTCCAGGCCACACTGGGCACCTGCCTGACTCCTTCTCCAGCACGAGCTCGGAGATGCGTGGAGGCTGGGCCCGTGCCTACCTCGTTTACTGCTTAGCGCAAGAGATGCGCTCAAAAACGATCTCTGGTGTCTCTCAGACACCTTAGAAAAGATCTTCCTTATTCACATTTAAGAGACAGTTACACGGCGCTTATTATGTCCCTGTTACTCATTGTTCTAAGTTTAAAAAAATTTTCCAAATATCAACCTCTCAAAATTATCAAGCCCATTACAGGGGAGGAATCTGAGGCGGAGTGGGGTTGGGTAAGTCGCCCGAGGGTCCAGGGTTGATTTGCAGGATTTGGAGCCAGCAGTGTGGGCTCAGACTCGGTGATGGCCGCTCGGAGGGAAAGGGGCCTGGGGTTTCTCCTGATGCAGGAGCCAGCTTCCGGCGACAGCATCACCCCCGCGAGGTAAGGGTCTGCCAAGCACGGCCACGCCTGCCAGCTGGGCTCTCCTGAGGGCGAAGTGAGATTCCCTCCTACACTTCCGTCCACTGGCCCCCTTCTGCTCTCTGGAATTGCCTGAAACAGCCCATTTTCTCTTCCGCATAAAAAATCATGGTCTTATTGTCCATATAGATGTCACACCTTTACCTGCCTTTACAAACGGTCCACAATTCAGTTGTTTTCCCCAAATGGAGATAAGGCTCATTTTCATCATTCTGATTTAGTGAGACTTTGTTATTGGTAGAACAGGGTGCATCCAGAAATGTGGTTTTCCAAAAGTATATTTAAGGCTAATTTTCAAAATGGTTGGAAAATCGCTACATTCAGAATGCCAGCCGGAGGAAATGGTTGCCTCCGGAGGGCTACGGGTTTGATGCATGGGTCTGACAGTCACCATCTGTGCTTTCTGCAGGGGCGGCCATGCCACGCAGGGATGTGCAAGGTGAAGATGCAATCGAGGACTTTAAAGTAAAACAGCAGTGGGCTCACCAAACTGATTAAATCCCACTTCCCACCATGGTGTGTGTTCCACCTGCGTCCAGCCTTCCCGTCATGGAGCACTGCACGTGGAACCTAAAACTTGTTCTTTAAAATATTCAACGCATTACAGATAGGCTGTTTCTGAAAAGTTATTTACACCATGGCCTCTCCTATTTATGAAAATAAAAGGAAAATAGAAACTCAGAGCTCAGCCATTTCTACACAAAGTAGAAATGCAATCATTTGAAGAAGAGATAGCAAGTTAATAGGAAGAGAGGCAGAACACAAACAACAAGTAGAAGGAGAAATAAAACGTAACAGGAATGAAGATGAAACTGGAGGGAGCAGAAAGGGAGAACAGACCTAGTATATAATACAGAGCAAAAGACATGAAAGATAAAAATGAAAAATTCTAGCAAAGTAAAATTGAAATAAAAAAAGAATTTTTAAGGAAAGATTAGAGAAGGAGATCCACCAAATACGTAACTAGTGTCTCTGAGAAAAAACAAAACAGCAAAACAAAATAAATACTTGTATATATAATAAAAGATACCCTTTCCTGAACATTTTGAATCTATATGCTTAAACATACTTGAATCTATACACTGAAAGGGCTACCATGGGCCACATCAGGTGAATGAGAATACAATACCAGGATGTATCTTAGTAAAGTTATTGTAGTTTAAAGATAAACACTGATTTGGGCAGCTAGGAAAGCCTCCGCTCTCTCCTCAGATTTCCAAAAACAGAACCCAGGAATGGCAGGGAAGATGGTGAGTAGGAAGTGCCAGGAAGCCATTTCCTCTCTAGACAGCAATTGCACTGGCAGAATGTCTGATGTAACTATTTTGGAATTCTGGAGTCTATCTGAAGGCTTGCAGCTTCCAGGGGAGGCTTGGATGGTAAATCACAGTTAATTTTGGTTAACTCTGGCTCTTAGCGCAGCGGTGGCTACCCATTCCCCACCCTCAGTCCCGTGGCAGGCAGCTGTGCCCACGTTCCCGGACCAGCTTGCATGTGACCTGCAGGAGCCAGGTGGGCAATGAGGACCGTGTCCTCCAAATACCAGGGCTCCGTGTTCTGGCCGCTTCTGACTGTGGAGCTGTGGGCACGGAGGCAGATGCTGTTGCTGCAACCCTCACTGGCTGAAGTGGCTTTCATGGTATTTAAGGAAGGAGTGCCTTTAAGTATTTTTCCCTTCATTCTCCTCTCCCCCTTTTATCCCTTTTGGAAGCCAGGTACTTAAGGATTAGAGCATTCAAAAGCAACTGCATAAAGGGAGAGTTTAGAAAGTCATTACACATACCCAGGGAAAGATGTGGCTCAGAAAAACCCTAGAAAACCTTATGTTTATACCTCAGGTTGATCCCCAGTACAGAAACACTCTACAATTATTAAAAACAAAAACAAAACAGCAAACCCTGGGTGAGGGGAAAAAAATCTGATTAATAGAGACACCATAGTATGAGATTCAAACATCCAGTTTCCCACAAAAAACAACAAGGTACACAAAGAAGTAGGAAAGTATGACCCATTCAAAGAAAAAATATAAACAGACAGAAACTGTCCCTAAGAAACTGTCTAGTAAGTCTGCCATCCTGCTCAGATGGCAGACTTACTAGATAAAGACTCTGAAATAGCCATCTTAAAGATGTTCAAAGAGATTATCAGATGCTTAAAGATGCTTAAACAGCTAAAGGAAGATGTGAACAAAGTCAAGAAAACAATGTATTAACAAAATGAAAATATGAATAAAGAGATAGAAATCATAAAAAACTAAAAAGAAATTCTGGAGCTGAAAAGTATAATAATTGACATGAAAAATTCACTAAAGGAATTCAAAAACAGATTTAAGCAGGTAAAAGGAAGAGTAAACTTGAAGATAGGAAAATTGAAATTATCAAGTTCTGAGGAATAGAAAGAAAAAAGATTGAAGAAAAGTGAACAAAGTGTAAGGGACCTATGGGACAGCATCAAGTGGACCAACATATGAATTGTGGGGATCCCAGAAGGAAAAAAAAGAAAGAGGGAGGGGAGAGAGAGAGAGAGAGAGAAGAATACTTGGATAAATAATGGCTGAAAGCTTCCCAAATTTTAGGAAAGATATGGATCTACAAATTCAAGAAGCTCAATAAACTCCAAGTAGGATAAAGTCTAAAAGAGCCACACTGAGACACACTGTAATCAAACTGTTGAAAGCCAAAGACAAAGCGAGAATCTTAAAAGCAGCAAGAGAAAAGGAACTCATCGTGTACAAGGGATTCTCTAGAAGATTATCAGAGGATTTCTCAGCAAAAGCCTTGCAAGCCAGAAGGTAGTTGCATAATATATTTAAAGAGCTGAAAGAAAAAACTGCCAACCAAGAATTTTACATCCGGCTTTCTTTCAAAACTGTCTTTCCAAACTGAGGAAGGAACTAAGACGTTTGCAGACAAGCAAAAGCTGAGGGGATTCACTGCCACTATACCTGCCCTGCAAGGAGTGTCAAAGGGAGTCCTTCAAGTTGAAATGAAAGGATGCTAGACAGTAACTCAAAGGTATATGAAAGTATAAAGTTCCCTGGAGGGGGCTTCCCTGATGGCGCAGTGGTTGAGAATCTGCCTGCCAGTGTAGGGGACGCGGGTTCGATCCCTGGTCTGGGAGGATCCCACGTGCCGCGGAGCAACTAGGCCCGTGAGCCACAATTACTGAGCCTGCGCGTCTGGAGCTTGTTCTCCGCAACAAGAGAGGCCGCGATAGTGAGAGGCCCGCGCACCGTGATGAAGAGTGGCCCACGCTTGCCACACTAGAGAAAGCCCTCGCGCCGAAGCGAAGACCCAACACAGCCATAAAAAAAAAAAAAAAAAAAAAAAAGTTCCCTGGAAAAGATAAATACACAGACAAATATTAAAATAAGTATTATTGTAATTTTGGTTTGTAGCTCTATTTCTTATGTTCTACATGAGTTTAAAGACTAGTGCATCAAAAACGATTATTAGTCCAAGTTTTTGAACGCAGAGCAGAAAGATGTAATTTGTGATGTCAGTAACTGAAAGGTGGTGAGGATGGAGCTGCACAGGAGCAGAGTTTTTATATGCTGATGAAGTTATGTTTTTGTAAGTTCAAATTAGAGTGTTATAATTTAGGATGTTAAATGTAATCCCCATGGTAACCACAAAGAAAACAGCTGCGGAGTATACACAAAAGGAAATGAAAAGTGAATTAAAACATTTCACAACAAAAAATCAGCTAAACACAAAAGAATACAATAATGCAGTGAATGAGGGACAAAAGTCCTATAAAGTATATAGAAAACAAATAGCAAATGGCAAAAGTAAATCCCTTATTATCAGTAATTACTTTAAGTGTAAAACGACAAACCTCTCCAATCAAAAAAATAGAGGTTGGCAGAATAAGTAAAAACCCACGATCCATCTATATGCTGTCTAAAAGAGATTCATTTTAGATCCAAAGGCATAAATAGTTTGAATGGGAAAAGATATTCCATGCAAATAGTAACCAAAAGAGAGTGGGGCTGTTATACTACTATCTGAAAAAAGAGACTTTAAATCAAAAAGGGTTACAAGAGAAAAAGGACATATATATTAAATTATATATAAACACTTACATACCTAATAACAGACTCTCAAAATATACGAAGCAAAAATTGACAGAATTAAAGAGATAAATAGTTTTACAATAATCACTGGAGACTTCAATACCCAAAGAGATAAACAGTTTTACAATAATCACTGGAGACTTCAATACCCAAAGAGATAAACAGTTTTACAATAATCACTGGAGACTTCAATACCCAACTTTCAATGATAGATAGAACAACCAGACAAGAAGATAAGTAAGGAAATAGAGGACTTGAACAATAAACCAACTAGATCTAACAGACGTATACAGAACACTAGCCCAACAACAGAATACACATTCTTCTCAAGTTCACATGGGACATTCTCTATGACAGACCTTATGTTAGGCCGCAAATCAAGTCTCAATAGATTTTAAAAGACAGGTATCATACAAAGAATCTTTGTTGACTACGATAGGATAAAATTGGAAATAAGTAACAGCAGGAAAAGTGGAAAATTCACACATTTGTGGAAATTAGACAACACACTCTTAATGAGTCAAAGAGGAAATCACAAAGAAAATTGGAAAATACAAGTATTTGTCTCTTAAAGATACAAATTTAAATGAAAACACAACATACCAAAACTTATGGGATTCAGTGAAAACAGTGCTAAGAGGAAAATTTATGGCTGTAAATGCTTGCATTAAAAAAAAGAAAACTCAAATCAACAATCTGCCTTTACAACTTAAGGAGCTGGAAAAAGAAGAACAAACTAAACTCAAAGCTGGCAGAAGGAAGGAAATTATTATAAAGATTAGAGTGGAGATTAATAAAATAGAGAAGAGAAAAACAATAGAGAAAGTCAATGAAAGCAAGCGTTGGTTTTTTTGGAAAAATTAACAAAACAGAAAAGATTAACTGAGAAAGAGAAGACTCAACTTACTGAAATCGGAAATGAAAGTGGGTACATTACTACCAACTCTGCAGAAATAAAAAGGATTATGAGACCACTATGAAGAGCTGTATGCCCACAAATTGATAACATGGATGAAGTGAAGAAATTCTTAGAAACACAAAACCTACCAAGACTGAGTCATGAAGAAATGGAGAAGCTGAATAGATCTATAACTAGTAAGGATATTGAATCAGTAATCAAAAACTCCTCGACCAAAAACACCCTGGACCAGATGGCTTCATTAGTGAATTCTACTGAATATTGAAAGAACTTACATATACTCTTCTCCAACTTTTTGAAAAATTGAAGAGGAGAGAACATTCCCTAACCCACCAGAAAGCATCTAAATTGGAAAAGAAGATAATGAAATTATCTCTGTTCAATGATGACATGAACTTAAGTGTCCATTGATGGATGAATGAATAAACAAAACGTGGTAGATCCATAGAGTGGAGATTTATTTAGCTTTAGGAAAGAATGAAATTCTGATACATACTGCAACATGGATAAATCTTGAAGACATTATGCTAAGTGAAATAAGCCAGACACAAAAGGATAAATACTGTATGACTCTTATTTATATGAAATACCTAGAAGAGTCAAATACACAGAGACAAAAGTAGAACAGTGGTGACCTGGGGCTCAGGGGGAGGGGGATGGCAGTTACCGTTAGAGGAGGACAGAGCTCCAGTTTGGAGATGGAAGGTGGTGAGGATCCCACGACAATGTGAATTTATTTAATGCCACTGAACTGGGTACTTAAAAATGGGTAAAACGGTGAATTTTCCGTTATGCGTATTTTATCACAATAAAAAAAAACTAGAAGACAGTGGAGTTACATCGATCACATATTCAAGGAAAGGAAGTGTACGAAAGGATTTAATGTCTGACTAAATTGTGTCTCAGATACACAGAGTCGGTGTTTGTCTCCTCCATCTCATCATGTTTCCCAAGACTCTTTTACATCCCAGTCATGACTATTCAACAAGGGTTTCTTTCTTTCTTGCTCTCTCTCTTTTTTTTTTTTTTTTGAAGATGGTAAATTGAAAGTAATACATTTCTGATTAAGAAGCCTCTACTTTCTCTTTCTTTATAAGACAGGCATTAAAATTTAAAAGCCAGAACATGGAATAAGTGCTAATGAAAATGTCAGCAAGTGAGAGTTTAGGTTTTAAAATGTCGAGAACAAGAAATACAGGATGAGTGTGAAGGGTCCAGCAGCTCTGTTTTATGCCTTTGAAAGGTCCTCCAAATATCACATAAAAAACCATTTGTGATTCATTTTCATGAATGATGACATAAATTATTAAAAAAAACCCCAGGGCTTCCCTGGTGGCGCAGTGGTTGAGAATCTGCCTGCCAATGCAGGGGACACGGGTTTGAGCCCTGGTCTGCGAAGATCCCACATGCCGTGGAGCAACTGGGCCCGTGAGCCACAATTACTGAGCCTGTGCGTCTGGAGCCTGTGCTCCGCAACGGGAGAGGCCGCGACAGTGAGAGGCCCGCGCGCACCGCGATGAAGAGTGGCCCCTGCTCGCCGCAACTGGAGAAAGCCCTCGCACAGAAACGAAGACCCAACACAGCCATAAATAAATAAATTAATTAAAAAAAAACAAAAACAAAAAAACCCCCAAATCTGGAAAAGTCTAATAGAAAAGCAGCGTCTATGGAGCCAGGGTGAGTGGTTTCTCCAGTCAGAGCCACCTGTGTCGAAGACTTAACCCTGCACCGTTTCTCTTGTAAGACAGATCTAGTTTCAATCTGCGTTTCTTCAATTTTTATCAGTGTTGGCCTAGATTTCCAAAGCTGAGCTAAAATGGAAATAGTCTTTTCTCCCTTTAACCCATCTGTCTCCTTTTATTTACATAATATTTTTTTCCCTGAATAATTCTGTTTTTTTTCTTTAAAAAGGCAAAATGGAAGTAGAATAAACAGAAACCTTTTCATCACAAAGGGAAACTTAGGATCTTCTCTTGGGGTTTATACTCAACAGGGCCTCAGGACTAGTCCAAATTCAATGAAAATTAGCAGGAGGTGAGGCTCTAAAGCAACAAGGCCCTTTCTCTAAGGCTCCATCATCTCAGGCTCTCGTTTCTCAAGCGACTAGTGACTCCTCCCAAAAGACAGAATGACGGAGAATTTCTGAAAATCTGCTCATGTCGGCCTCCTTATTATGAAGTGAGGAAATCAAGCTGGATAATTACTTTGCTAAGTACCAGCGAGGGACGGGTTTACAATTATGCGGGTTCTGTTGTTGTTAACTGCTGCCAACGGAATAATTTATCGAGTTACGGCGTCTCATTGAGGGAACTGAAAAGCACATTACCAGTAAGAAATGATTTCTAAAGAAGACTTAATTACTACTATATGTGTTTTTAATGTTGGCTGAAGATACACAGGGAGACAGGCTAAAGTGGCATGTGACAAGTCCTCAGTTAGTCTGTCAGCCCTGAATGCATATTGAGAAAGACATAAAAAATTTAAGAAAGATCAAGACCTAGAAGCAGATTTCCTTGTCGTCCCCAAATAACTGCAGTATTTGCCGGTGAGGTAAAGGTTCCGGAAGGCAGATACCTGACAAAGACAGTTCTGTGGACCTCAGCTGCAAATTAGGAGAGGGGCTGGGTGACAAGTTGGTGTGGAGAGATGTAGATTTGGTTGCATTCTGGCTGATCCACACCTTAATGGTTATTTAATCCATTCCCATATTTCCAGGTCACCAAGGCCTTTTCACCTCCTACTCAATCTATTCAACACGCCCCTACATACACACATTTATTTATCCTTGTGAAGGCGGCAACACACCAAATCCTCCAGGTGCCTCCACCTTACCCGCACCATCTCCAACGAGCAAGTGCTCCTAGCTATTGACAGACAGGCTCAATGTAAACACAGGGGCTTCAGGAACGCAAGTGACCTCTCGGACACAGAGGACAGAGGTCAAACTGTTCTCCCATGTTCATAATTTCTTGTGATAATACAAACACATGGTCCAAAATAACAGAATGACTGGCTGACGGAGAGCTGTTAAAGAGATTTTTAAGTCAAGGAAAAACCATTACATCCGGTTTAAACAATGGCCTGGGCTGCCTTTCTGATTCCCATTAGTAGTCAACTTCGCTTCTGGATGGAAACCTTTTCTTTCGTCCTTTGGCCTGACGCACATTAAAACCAAGTTTTCCTTAAAAACAGAATTTGTGGTCACTACCCCAAAGTGCCGGCTGGACATTTCCGGGGCTAGTTCAGGTGGCAGCGCTGCGTGTGGCATAACTAACATCTATAAACTGGATGCAGATTACGGGGAAGCAGAAATGTGATGTAAAGACGGTCAAAGGATAAACATGGAGAGTTGGGGAATAGTTTCCCTGGAGAGCTGTCCGGCAGGGACACAGCAGTGCTCTGGGAAATTTAGTTATATTTATTTGCCTGTCAATGAAATAAAGATCAGAGAGGAGAAGAAAAACCTCAAGGAACAAGGCGAGTTGTCACAAAGGTCATAAAGAAGAATTGCAGGTTTCAAGCCCCTGGCATAGAAAATACATTTTGAAAACATACACAAGTGTCTGATTCTGATGTCAGTTTTGCCAGAAACCAACAGGATGAACCGTTTTTCTCTTGAGTAGTGGTGACGACGTGACGATGTACTGCACGTGCAGTTTCTCGTGGTCTGTGCCCTTGCACAGACGATTTGCTGCACTTTACCCTCCAGACGGGCTTGTCCTCTTGTGCCGCCCCTGACCCACTCTCTTCTCCCCCCACCTCCCCATCCTCAGGTCCCCCGGATCAGAGGGACCTGGCAGATCACTGGTACACACACTCCCTCTTCCGAGGGGATCTGAATCTGCAAAACTGCCGCAGCCGCCCCCTCGGGGCCCCCGCAGGGCCGCAGGCAGAGAAGCCCCAGTGCGGAGCCCAGAGCCGCACGGAGTCCAGGGTGCTGGGCCGCGGGCAGGGGTGCAGGCGGAGGCCGGGAGGCAGGCGGAGCTGGGTCCCCACGGCCCCCGAGTCCCCTGGCAGAGCTGAGGCACAGGGCCGAGGGGCAGGCCCACGGCCCACGTGAGCGGGTCTCTGGGGGTGAAGCCCGGGGACCCCTGTGGTGCAGGGTATCAGGAGCACACACTCCGCAGGGCCCTGGTTCTGCCCATGTTAGAAACTGGGCAAAAAGAAAGAAGAAAACACGACAAGCACTGGCTGTCCTCAACAGAAGAATACATTGTTTCCCCTCGGAAAAATATTTCAAAAGCTGATGTTGAAAGAAACATGTAACAGGGATTTAAGGCAGTTTAAATTCAAACGGACGGACGGCTCTGGACAGTGTGAGATGCCGGCCCCATGGCGGCCCAGGAAGAGGGGAAAACAACCTACCCTGGATCCTGACACTGAGTCACGGGACAGCAGCTGTGGAATTTTATTTACTTTTTCTGGATTTTACATGAAATGAAGATGACCTGGCCCCGCCCGATACAGACCCTGGGCAGGAGCCGGAACACTGGCAGAGAGGCACACGAGGGGGAGCCCTGGATGCTGAGGGCGGGACCGGGAAAGGTGTGCAGAAGCCACATATGTCTGGCTCCATTTCCAGAATTTCCAAATTATAATCTCTCGGGTGGGGCCTGAGCATGTGCATTTAAAAAAGGTTACACAGGTGGTTCTGATGTAGAGCAGGATGAGGGCCACTGCACAGGTCATGGAGAACCACGGGAGGCTCTGAAGAATCATATCCAGGTCCTCTTTCCATGGACATCCAAATCCAAGTCCTGATACACAACAGTGGTAGATTCTAGAAGGGCGATTACCACTGACTATTTACTATAGAATTCAGCAGCATCTACTACATCTGAAAGTGAGAAGAGATATTTCATGTGTTGTGAACATGCAATGTGATTCATAAAAAGTGCTAAAACAGGAACAAGCGCTACCATTTCCTCCCCATCCTGAACTCTGTGGGCAAACTGGAATTTGTACTTCCTGTAAACAAACCATTTCTAACCAGGAACACTGATTCTTAGATAACTGGCTAATCCTTTAGAGAGCCTCAAACCAACAGTATGCCTCGGCTCCAATAGTTAAGGTTTAGAAAACATCTGAGAGCAAAGATTCTGACTAGCTATGATAACGAGAGAGGGCTGTGAGGATTCCAGCAAAGTTGCCTAAAGCTATGCAAGTTCATAATGATTTAACCTTTTCTCAGGGACCCCAAACTAACTGCAATCAACTTGTTGGCATTCGGAAAGTGATGCAGAAGTGGGTGGCAGAAATTTTATATTACCTCTTAGGATTAAAGTACTCAGATATTTTAGATCGCGAACAACATAAAGAATACACTTCTAGGACACAGCTCTTCTCCCAAGGAAATAAAATGTTAACATGTGGCTGTTGCCTATATAGCTTTTGATCAGAACTATGTTTCATAGCACGTGTCTTCAAATACATTTCTGCTGCTGCACAGACAGCCACAGATGTTATACTTTTAAAGTGTCTCTAAGTATCCCAGGCTGGAGAGGCTGAGGTCCAGGGAAGGGCAGCTTATTGTGTAATATTTTGCAGAATCAAAATCGTGGACAAATAAAGATGGCCTGGTGCTAGTAAATCACTCTCTGCCTGAAGACGGTAGTGCAAATAGTCCCCTCGGGTTGTATTAAGGGGAGGTTTTCTAGTATAAAGGCAGCCCCTTTGGTCCTTAATAATTTATTATGGTGTAGTGGAGGCAAATGATAAATTATATATTAGGCCATAGTCCAGAAACTTCCCTCATGTACACCTAGGCTGAAGTTGTCATTTTAGTCACATTCAAGAAATAGATTCTCTTTTCCTCACTTGTCTTCAGGGGCATTTCATTCAAGAAGCATTGAATAAACACATTTAAATTCATTCCAGTTATAAAATAGTCACTACCTACTGAGCACCTACCTATATTAGGTGCCATGCTTGGTATCTGTCATTTAAGTCTCTCTATTTAATCCTCCCTCCAGTTTTTTCAGGGGAGGTATTACTATCTTCACTTTTCTAGAGAAGGAAATTAAGGTTCAGAGACGATAGGCAATTTACCCAAGACGAAAAGGCTAATCCGGCAAAGCCAAGTCCAAAGCCGGACCACCTTACATTGGCTCCTTTCACATTTGAAAGACCAGCTCAAGTCTTCTGACAAAGCCAGCAGTTCCCTTGGTTGTGCTGATCTGGATGGTGTGTGTGTTTCTATGACTGCGTCTATTATGCAGTCATTGTTTATAAACTTTTCTTCACGAGATTACAAGCTCCTCGAAGGCAGGATGCACGTCTTCTCGTCCGTCTCTGCAAACCCAGGAAGCAGCATCCACTCGCTCAAAGTTTCCTAAGCGACCACTGTGTGCTAAACGCTCACTTAGGGCTGCAGATGCAGGAATGACCAAGATGCATGTGGTCCCCATCCCCACGGACGGACATTCCAGGGGGGGAATGGACAGTTAAACGAGCAACGGAGCATACTAAATGCTACAAGAGGAAAGGTACAGGGGTTACAGAGTCTATAAGCTTAAAGCGTGGGACTGTTCCTATCCTACTGGGAGGAAAGAGGGCGGGAAGGGACCTGGTTCCCTTTAGTGGGGACAGTGGCTGAAGAGGGAAGATGTCTCGGTTGAGGTGAGAGCTTGACTCTGATGTAGCCAGAGACTGCGTGGAGGTGAAGAAGGGGGAGACGATGCTGGGAAGAGGAAACAGTACGAGCAAAGGCAGGAGGCGAGAGGAAAAATGAGAAGGAGGCAGTGGAGAAAGCTGGGGCTGCAGGTGTGGGCAGGGCCAGACCAGGAAGGTCCTGGAAAGCATTTTATTCTAAGGTTACTGGAGAGGCCGTTGAAGGGATTCACGCACTGAGTGATACGATTAGGTTTGAAAGTTACTTTAACACAAAGGGGAGAATGAACTACATAGCAGAGGAAGCAGAGGCAGGAGACCAGATAAGAAGACAGGCTTGGAGTCCAGGGGAGAGACCCTGGGGGCTGGACGAGGGCCTGGCAGCAGAGATGGAGAAAAGGCTCTGGATGCAGAATCAACAGGTTTGGTTTCTAACTGGACGGAGGTGGTCAGTGAAAGATGAGTCAAGGGCCGTCCTGGGACTCCGGCTCGGGCAACTGGAGAGACAGTAGGTCACTTTCTGATTTAGACTGGAAGATAGGAGAATGAGCATCGTTGAGGACTAGTGCCATGCCTGGAGTGGACTCGTTCACTAAGAGATGGAGATCCACGGTGGGATGTGAATTGGACACAGAACGTTGGAAGTTACCAGCTATCAGACTGAGTGGGATTTCTCAGAGATGGGTGGAGAATAGAGCTCCGTGGAGAAGTATGTACAGTCAGACGGAGAGAAAGGAGGCATCAGAAGCCCCCAAGAAGGAAGGCGAGGCCAGAGAAGAAAACTGAGGAGAGGGCCACGTCCAGGAAGCCAGAGTAGAATTTCTCAAGAAGGTGGGAGTGGTCTCACAGGGCCAAACACTTCTCCACGGCCAAGTAGGTCAAGTAGAAATTAAGGAACAAGCAGATTAAGTGACCTGGTTTGGGGCCACCCAGGTACAGTGAGCCAGAAGCCAAACCCGGAGTCTGTGTATTTCCCAATGTTTTACTGTTTTTCACTTTTCCGACTCAACAAGTGTCTTCTGCTGGGAGAGCACAGCTGTCACTGCCGGGCCGCCGGCACAGCAGTGGCTCCTGCAGCCTCACTTCGAGCCGGGTGACCATGCCCTTAGGCCTCTCATTGCTCCCTGGCAAACCCGGGCGTGTGGGACGCTGTTAGGACTCAACGAGATCATGGGGTGCCTGGAGGTGGGCGGGGCTCCAGGTGGGTAAGGCCTCCCTGGGCGCTGGTCCTGTGGTTCCCAGCGAGGGTGTGCTGTACTGAGAGTCTGAAGAAGGCACTTCTGTGGCCACGCAGACTGACTGACGTGGGCGAGCAGACACCAGAGCAGCTGCCCTTATTAGCTTTGGGGATGACAATAACAACTAGAGAAGATGAGAAAGGAGGACAAAGCTCTTTGCATATGACTGCACTGATTCTAGATAGGCAGAGAGATGAAAGGAAGCTCCACTTCTTATAGCCCCTAAATGTCAAACGGAAAGGAAAGGAAAGACCTATAGAAAGTGAGTCAGCTTCCATTCTTTGGGAAAAAAGTAGGTATAAATGGTTGATTTTCTGTGAAAGAATGTGGCTTTCTAAGCAATGAGAAAATAAATTAATTAGGATTAAATAAGTCAACATGCAACAAGTATTTACAAAGTACCACTTTTAGCCAAGCACTATCCAGGACTCTGTGGGAAATACTTAAAAATAAGGGGGGGGGGGTGACCTATTAGAATTGCTTGGAAGATGTGTTAAAAGTAATTTTAACTGAAAACCATTTTCATATAAAATGATAATAAACTATGTGCCAAGTGCTGGGCTGTCCCCTCCCACAGCATCTCTGGGTCCTCAGTCCCGGGGGGAGTGTGATCATCCCTCATTCAGGTGGAAACTGAGGCTCAGAGAAGTGAAGACACTTTCCCATGTGTGTATAGTTTAAAAGTGGCAGATTTATGATGTGAACCTAAGGTGCCTTCCATCCCTACACAATGCCAATGCAAGTACACAATCACTATGCTTTTCACAAGTCTGCTCTTCTCATTTAAAAAACTTACCAGTGTGGGCTTCCCTGGTGGTGCAGTGGTTAAGAATACGCCTGCCAATGCAGGAGACACGGGTTCGAGCCCTGGTCCGGGAAGATCCCACATACCGCGGAGCAACTAAGCCCGTGCACCACAACTACTGAGCCGGCGCTCTAGAGCCTGCGAGCCACAACTACTGAGCCCACGTGCCACAACTACTGAAGCCCGCGCACCTAGAGCCCGTGCTCCACAACAAGAGAAGCCACCGCAATGAGAAGCCCGCACACCGCAACAAAGAGTAGCCCCCGCTCACCGCAACTAGAGAAAGCCTGCACACAGCAACGAAGACCCAACACGGCCAAAAATAAATAAATAAGTAAATAAATAAAACCCAAAACTTACCAGTAAATAAATAAAACCCCAAAACTTACCAGTGTGCCTTATTCATATCATATTCCCCACGTTGAAAAAAGTCACACTGAGCTTAAAAATAAATGTACCTCCACTTTATGCAACTGAAAAGCTGGCCGTGAATCAACATTTTCTTCAGAGTGTGGATTTTTGTTGCTACCTACCACAGATTTACAGAAACAAACTCTCAATTTCTCATTTACATAAAATGGATAATTGTTACTACTCTGCTGTAAGCTCTCCCTGTTTTTTATTGGACAGTACCCTTTGGCAGTGTTCACAAGTACCCTGATTTATTTATTTTGAAGTTTGGATGGTCATCTATGGAATTCCTTCAAATGGGGGCTTATCCACGCATTCTTTATAGAGAATTAGTAATCGCAACCCTGTTAGGGGTGTCCTGATTTCCCCTCTCCTACTCTCCTCTCACAAGCACTGAATGAGGAGCAGGCAATTTCCAAGCATTTTTATATTACATACACAGCATTTACATCTACATAAATAGCTTTTCAGGGCACAAAATACAAAATGGATCTGTCATTGTTATTTCCTAATGCATTCCAGAATATTGCCTTGCTAAATCATAGTCCTTAAAACCCACAGAGAAAAAAATAACACAAACCACCTACCTTTTCCCCTGTAAGGTACACAGGCTGAAAGATGCCGTTACATAAACATGCCTCTGCTAATTAATCAGAGCTGGCCATACTCATTTTTCTAAAGTAAGGAATAAAACCAAATAGTGTCATTTACTTGTTTTTTTGTGCCCTGCTCTAGTTAAAATTAAAAAGACCAGGATAAACTCAGCTGAAGAATGTTGCTTACAACTCTTTTTTTCTAATTACTCAAATCAATGGGTATTAAAGAAAGCATCCTCATATTCAGTTTGATTGTTGGTTTTATATGATAAGATGGCTAATTAAAAGTACTGCACATTCTGGCACATTCCAGTACGCAGTTTATGACTGTGAAAAGGTCACACACTTGAGAATAAAGTTCAGTACGCCTCCCGTGTTTAGCTAAATGATCACAGAGCGTGTTTAAAAAATAATTTCTAGCCCTCTTTTCTGAGAAGCTTCTCTTCTTTTCCCTGTTTACTCATGATTACCCATCAATACACCTCTCTTCCTCAGGGTGATCATATTTATGGGATCCCTCCAAATGCCTCAGCAACTTTACAGTTCTGTGGAGGGCATTAGAAACAAGGATTCTGGTTTGGTTCTGGTAAAAACGAAACAAAATCCTGGAAAAATAACATTCTAGAACTAGGATACTTAGCTAAGATCCACAAGATATCCGCAGCATTGATCTTAACGGTAAATGAGACAAAGAAATATACTTGAAAGCCACTGCTCCTTGGTGAAGGAGAGAACACACCTTTGCCTCTCCTTGGAGGGTCTCTAAACACAGACAGGGCATCCGCTGGCCCCGACCCCATGCCACAGCCCTTACCCTCTCACAAAACCCAAGCTTCACCTGGTCTTTTCAAAATGAATCATAATTGTGGATGCCCAAATATCATATAATATCGCTTCTATGTGGAATCTAGAAAAATGACACAGTTTAGAGACACAGATGTAGAGAACAAACGTATGGACACCAAGGCGGCGGGGGGGAGGGTGGTGGAATGAATTGGGAGATTGGGATTGATATATACACACTACTATGTATAAAGTAGATTACTAATGAGAGCCTACTGTATAGCACCGGGAACTCTACTCAGTGCTCTGTGGTGACCTAAATGGGACGGAAATCTCAAAAAGAGTGGATATATGTATACGTATAGCTGATTCACTTTGCTATACAGCAGAAACTAACACAACATTGTAAAGCGACTATACTCCAATAAAAATTAATTAAAAAAAAAACAAAATGAATCATAACCTCAAGGCAAGCCTAAATCTTTTCATGCTACTGATGTCTGATTAACCCATTCGTGTAAGCACATACTCCAGTTTCTACTGTGTCTAAAAACATTCACTCTTTCACGCTTCCAAACCTTTACTGTGTGTAGTTTCATACTGCTCAGCAGTTTCAGGACTCCTCCCCCATATTTTAATGTGTTGGTGGTGGGCTTCCCCGTTGGCGCAGTGGTTAGGAATCCGCCTGCCAATGCAGGGGACATGGGTTCAAGCCCTGGTCTGGGAAGATCCCACATGCCGTGGAGCAACTAAGCCTGTAAGCCACAACAGCTGAGCCTGCGCTCTAGAGCCCACGAGCCACAGCTACTGAAGCCTGAGTGCCACAACTACTGAAGTCTGAGTGCCACAACTACTGAAGCCTGCGTGCCTAGAGCCTGTGCTCCGCAACAAGAGAAGCCACTGCAATGAAGAGCAGCCCCCGCTCGCTGCAACTAGAGAAAGCCCGCGCAGCAACGAAGACCCCACGCAGACAAATAAATTAAAAAGAATAAAAATAAAAAAAATAAAGTGTTGGTGCATATTCTGCCTCTCCTCTGTCTCAGGTCTGGTAGGATAAGGAGTGTTAGTTAAGTAACATGACTTAAATGATGTCAGCCGCAGATAAACAAGAACTCAGTGAGTTTGCAGACTCAGCACGGTGTTACTGACTCCTTACACATGGTTCTTCCTTCTCTCGACCCTTTTCTAGTTTTATACAGGGATGTAAAGATAGGCCATCATGAGAAAAGTACAGCTAGAACAAGAGACAAATAGTTGTGTACTTGATTAGAGGAAAGGAAATGACTTGTTCTATATAATTTAAAGGAAATCTTGGTGACCGCTCCCTTTGACTTTTATTTCAAATAGGGTTTACTTTCTTTAATTAAAATATTTTATACACCTTCACAATGCTTTTCAATCCCAGTGTCTTATCCCTAGGAGGTCTACTTTGATTTATATTATTTAACATTTCCAATTTGCAATGACTTTAGCAAGAGGTGAGAGTCCATCCTTATCCACTTTCTGAGAAGGTGGTAGACAGTACATTGCAGAGGCCGCCTGATGGACGGACGCTGAGCTACAGGCAGCGGCTGAGGGAAAACCTATGGCTGTGGGTTCTTGGCCCAGCTGCTCCTTCAGTCTGCTGCAGCTGCATGGGAGAAGTCCTGAAGACCAACCCATTTCCTTATCTAAAATGCCATATTGGGATCATAAAAACCACAGTGAGTAACAATATCAACACAAAGGGCTGTTAAGTGAGGCCTCGAAATAATGACTGTAGAATGTGATGACAAATATAAGTATAGGGATGAATACTTTGAGATCAATTATTAATTGATATTAAATATTAAATGAGTATTTAATAACAGTCACATCCCCAAATGAAAATATCAAAGCAGAGAGGTTAAATGACTTGCCAGGGTTACACAACAAGGTGATTTCTGAGCTAAGATGAAATCTGTAACTTCTTGCATTAATTTTCCTCACCCTCTGTTCAATTCAACTGCAATACAACTCAGCTTATCAATACTCTCTCAAGAGGGGATCTTAACTGCCCTGCATGCCCCCCAGTGCACAGCTGACGTTCCCACTGGTGAGACCAGGACACATGCATACGGGAGCTGCCTGGAGAAGTCACGGAAGGAAGGACACTGGCTCCTCCCAAGACTATTAATTTCCAGATAATGACAGTGCTCAATATTACAGGAATCCTCCACATATTTTAAACTGGGCAATTTAAAGCTTCTGCATGTTAAACAGAATTTATAAGGAAACCAATAAAGTAAAAGTTTACGTCGCAAAAACCGTGACCAGCTCCTATCCCACTGTTCTTTAGTACTAAACAAATAGGAGAAATGAATTACTCTAATATCTTTTAGTAAATAAGAGACTAACCAAACAAAATTAAGATAAAAGCAAAGGTAGGACTAAGAGAAAGCAGTAACAGGGTCCTTGCTGGTCCCAGGGGAGATGGGGTTCTGTGGTCTCAGAGAGACCCCCTTCCTCCTCACCAGACAGAAGCCTTACGTCTACCGTCCAAAAGTTGCTAAGCTAGTCAGTTCAGGGAAAATCAGAAAAAACAGCTTTTAATTGGTAAAATGATAACTATTTGTAGATGATCCATTTATTTACCGGGAAAGCAATTACCTGAAAAAATTACACATAAGAAGAGAATTTGGGCTTCCCTGGTGGAGCAGTGGTTAGGAATCTGCCTGCCAATGCAGGGGACACGGGTTTGTGCCCCGGTCCGGGAAGATCCCACGTGCCGCGGAGCAACTAGGCCCGTGAGCCACAACTACTGAGCCTGCGCGTCTGGAGCCTGTGCTCCGCAACGGGAGAGGCCGCGACAGTGAGAGGCCCGCGCGCACCGCGATGAAGAGTGGTCCCTGCTCGCCGCAACTGGAGAAAGCCCTCGCACAGAAACGAAGACCCAACACAGCCAAAAATAAATAAATAAATAAATATTTTAAAAAAAGAAGAGAATTTGACATGGTAGCAAAGTCAAAATTACTGTACAGAAATTGACAGCTTTTACATACAAACAACACTAGCTCCAGGGTATCAAGAAAAAAATGATTCCATTTATTGTAGCAACAAAAATGATGAAATGCTTAGGAATAAAATTCATAAGAAGGGTGCAATTTCTACACAAAGGAAACTGAAAATGCTATCAAGGGACAGGAAAGATTTGAGTGTGGGAAAGGCTTATTATGTGTAACTTCATAAAGGGAAAAATTCAAACTTAAACCATAAATTTAATACAATCTCAGTAAGATTACCAACAGGATTTTGGTGTCATAACAGAAAAACTGATGCTGAAGTACATTTGGAAAAACAAACAAGCAAGAGTAGCTGGAGAGATTCTGAAAAGGAAGACTGTTAAGAGGAGCCTAGCTGCTATTTAGATTTTAAAACCTACCATAAAGCTGCAGCAGTTAAAACAATGTGGTACGAACACAGGCGCAGACAAGCAGATCAATGCAAGTAAATAAAATACATAAGGGAATTTAGTATATGATGAAAGTGAGATTTCAAGTCAGTGGGGAAAAGATGGACCACTCAATCAGCAGAGTGTGGATGCCTGGATAAACAGCCAGGACAAGGGTAAGTTACTTCTCCACCTCTAACCTTGCACAGGTACAGAGGCCAAAGGGAGCAATATTTTCGAACTGAAAACCATGAAGCCATAAAATAAAGCAATGGAAGATTTCTTTTTTAAGGAAAGAAAAGCCCAAGTGTGATATAAAACTAGAAGCCACAAAGGAAAACACTGATATATTTGAACCCAAAAACTGTATTAAAAAAACATAAAAAGTACTATTAGAAATTCCAAAGGCAAATGGAAACTGAGAAAAAGTAGTTACACTTTGCAATACATAAAAGGAGCTAATTTCCCTGTATATACTCACACAGAGCCACAACTAAATCCTGTGGGAACAGGATTTAAACGAGTGTTCACAGGGAAATGAGTACAAATGGCTCCTGAAATGTGAAAAGATGCTTACTCTCCATCTTAAGCCTATTTTTTTTTTTAACCTATTTTACTGGTTTAGATGAAAAAGTTTCCCAATACAACAGGTGGAAAGAGAGGCCCTCTCACACATTGCTGGTGGAGGTATCTTGTACAAGTTTTACGGAGAAAAATCTGGCATTATCTAAAATGCACGTCCCCACCGACCAGCAATTCCACTGCCAGAACCCACCCTGTAGACTCTCACAGTGTGAAATGAACGTGGAACACTCTTTTAAGCCTTCCTTACATGGCAAACGTGGAAAACCACCTGGATGGCCATGGACAAAGTTAGAGTCTATCCACGTGGTGAGCGAGGGCCAGGGTGATCCCCATGCACTGATGCGAACCGTCTGCCAAATGTTATTGCTAAACGAACAGAGGGAAGTGGCTAACCAGGTGAACGGCTAGCCATCAGTTGTGTCCACAGACACACACACACACACACACACACACACACTCTCTCTCTCTCTCTCTCTCTCTCTCTCTCTCTCTATCTAAATAAGGAGAGAACAGCCCTGGCCCAGGGCAGGCGTGAGCTGGGGCTGCAGAACAGGGCAAGGAGGGGACATATTTTCCCTGTGAACTCTTCATACCTTTTGAATTTTGTACCAAGTGCATGCACTACCTATTAAAAAATCAATAACATACATTTTTGCCTCGTAAAAATTCTGGATTATAGACCCGTGGCTAGTAAAAAGCTAAGTCTGGGAGAATTAGATTGTTAAGGGAAATAAAGCAAGAACACATACATATGTACATTTTCTGACCGTTTACCAAGTATTAATCTTCAGTGTTTTACTAAATGAGTAAAGTATTGGGCTTGTTTTCACAAGCAAGAGGCTTTCATGGGAAAAAAGGTAACACAAATTTAATTTCTATGTGGCCTCCCTCCTCAGGCTTGCGTGGGGTTCTTGTAACGTCAGTCGGCAGTATTGCAAGTTCATTACAGAGAAGGGAGAGAAAAGGGAGAAAAGAAAAATAACCTTTTCAATTCCGAAGTATCAAGGGTGATGAAACTTAGTCAACAGTCTTATCTGAGCGGCCCCAAAGCATCTGCTTTTACCCTCGACTTCAACTTTTCCAAATTAAAAAAACGATTTCAGAATTTCTTTTACGTATTGCTATCTCAGTTTCTCTCTATTTCATGAATTTTCTAAGAATTTTCTGACTTGAAATTTCACTGCATTTAAAACTTCTTATAATAATGAGGTAAAACATTTTAAAACAAGCATATGGACAAGGAACATACTATAACTGCACTGCGTAAACCATAAACAGCCAGGCAGCTAAATTAAACCCAATGGTGCTCTTTCCTTCATAAATACAGTAACTGCTTTGTTGTGAAATACTCGAAGTGCTAACAAACTCATTATTCCTACCATCTTGTCTTTATTGTTACCTACCTGGTTCCACGTGTTTCAATTTTATAGTTGCTCTTTCGCTAGACTGACCCGTAAGAATACTTAATAAATCCAGTTGTTATTTGTTAGGAGGCTGGAGTCTGGGATCACTGAGAAAAGCCTCATGCGACCCAAGTTTCAAGCCTGGTTGTCTTTCTGATTTCTGTCTGCTCCCCCCCCCCCACCCCCGACTTCGCCATGGGAGTACAATGACCATTAAGCATTATTTTAGTTTCTATTTCAAAGGGGCCTTTGTAAGTTGGTCCACCTGCTCCCAAGAAGCATACTGTGTTCTTGAGAAGATAAATCCCTTCTTTTACCTCATTTCAGAGAGGCAGAGAATATACAGGACATGCTACTTCTCTGTGCTTCTCTAACTTTTGAACCATTTACAACTTGCTGCGAAGAACCATCCTTCGCCTCTTGAGAAATTCACAGAGACCAGTAGCATCTCAGTCTTGGGGTGGAGAAATTAATTGGGATGTTGTTACCATGCTCCACGCAGAGGTGTGTGCAGGGCACCTCCCTTGGAGGTGTGACGCAAGACTGGAAACTTGACTTCTGCAAATTCCAGGTTAAATTGGCTTGATGTATAATACAGGCTAAGTTAACTTGCTTGCGATATGCAAATTGGTAACTGGTAGAACACACATCTGTAACTCCAGCCACCTGCAACTACAAAGCAGACCGTTGCCTCTGCTAACGCGGGCTTGAAGGATTATGGTTTAGGAAGCTCTGTTCTGTGCCTCTGTGTGATGACGGGTGAGGTCACATCGCGGGGGCTTGCTGATAAACGTTAGTGAGCATGTGGTTCTCTAGAAATCCAAGGGTGGTACTCACCGCACCCCCAACTCTCCCAGGCTCTCAGGTGAGGGCACCACGGAAGTTAGTTAAAGTATAAAAGTGCCATTTTTATACAGAACAGGGAAATAAAAGGTAGGAGTAGGCTCCTGAGGTGTAGCTGGCCCCGGGAAGAAAGAAACTTGGAAAAAGCGTAAGAGGCCAAAATGACTGCTGCATCCACAGGTGGGAGAAAGAATACCTGGGAACACGTTAGGACGAGTGGTTAAAGGAGGAGTTGCAAGTATGTGTCATGTTCTGGGTCAGTGACTTAGAAGGACAAGGACACGGCATCTGTCCCCCAGGCCACTAGTGGGCTTTACTCTCCCGAGGTTGGGGGCTGAGGTCAACCACACGTGACAAATGTAAAACACCTGAAAAATAATGTGTGACCAAGTTCCCAGGGCACTGCCTTGATGGCAGGCCTCCACAGCATCGGTGATTCTGCAAATAACACAGCCATATGTGGGGTGAAGGGAATTACTGCCAAGGAGACATACTGCCACTGCAGAAGGTCTAGTACCAACACTTACTAGATAGATTACATTGTCTATTTTTATTATATTTACACACTATGTGTGTGTGTGTGTGTGTGTGTGTGTGTGTGAGTTTCAGCAGAATGAATGGGCATCATCTAAAAACATTGCACTTGGCAGCTGATTCAGTATCAGCACTTACTGGGGGCAAAGAGGGAGGGTTTATGACCCCATTCAGCTCAGGAGAGGCTCGAACTGGCTCCACACCTGGGGAAGCTGACCCCAAGCTCTGCCCAGAGTGACTCCAAGTATCATGTCAGATTTGGGAAAAGAGAAAATCGAGGATAGAGCAAGCAACTCTGCTGCTCAGCTCTCTCTGAAAAACACGGTTCTATATAAAGAAAATGCAACGAGTGTCATAGCCACAGGTGGCTTCTCCAGGGGAAGAAACTCATCTGCCTACCAAGGAAAAGCAGGATTTTCTAGAATGGAAAATGTATTTCTGAAATGATTCAAAATATCTCATTTTTGTTTCATCATCACCTCCTCCCCATTTCTCAATACTGACTATAGAATTACTTCACCTACATGCTATAGTCATACTTGCTTTCTCTCTCCTCCCAAGCAGTATTTTGGTAATTTATGTTTCTGCTGTATTCTACTTTTGTCTTAGTAAATGAATGGAAGTGTGCAAGGGTGTATGGTGTTATACAAAGCTCCATAAAATAAAAACACTATGTAAATTCTTCAGCATTAATATACTGTTTTTCTGATCTCATTATAATGGAACCAAGGGATGAGCAAATAGCTTTCACTGTAATGAAATCTCATTGTATTGAATACTTGTGCCCCAATGAGATTTAACCAATATTAACACAGATAAAAATAAGTTACTTAGGGGCTTCCCTGGTGGCGCAGTGGTGGAGAATCCGCCTGCCAATGCAGGGGACACGGGTTCGAGCCCTGGTCCGGGAAGGTCCCACATGCCGTGGAGCAACTAAGCCCATGCGCCACACCTGCTGAGCCTCCGCTCTAGAGTCCGTGAGCCACAGCTACTGAGCTCACACGCCTAGAGCCCGTGCTCCGCAACAGGAGAAGCCACCGCGATGAGAAGCCCGCGCACCGTAACAAAGAGTAGCCCCCGTTCACCGCAACTAGAGAAAGCCCGCGCACAGCAACGAAGACCCAACACAGCCAAAAAATAAAATAAATAAAATAAAAAAGTTTATAAAAAAATAAATAAATAAGTTACTTAAACATATTTTTAACAGAGACACTAGAAAATAATTCTAGAGGATACTAGAAATCAATTTCTAAGGTCAGTTTTTGACTGTTAACCTGACTTGGTCATCTAGTAAGAGACAGCAACACAGAAGGGGGAGTGGGCACACTTGGTACACAAAAGATGGGAGCTAGGGCTCATCAGTGTCGAAGGGGCATCTTACAGAAAGAAATCAACAACAAAAATGCAGACTTCTTACCGAACAAGCAAACTATTCAAGAGAGAGTTTTTGATCAAACAGTCATGCCTTATAAATAATGAGCAATTCTATCGCCCGTTTTTGCATGTTATCACCAAGTAGGTGTTATGGACTGAATATCTGTGTCCTCCCAAAGTTCACACATTGAGGCCCTAAGCCCTGAGTTGATGGTATTTGGAGACAGGGGCTTTGGGAGGTAACTAGGGTTAGATGTGGTCATGAGAGCGAGGCTCTTGTGATGGGATTAGTGCACTTGGGCTAAGAGACACCAGAGCATATATTCTCTCCTTCTCTCCCCCCGCCCTTTTTCTCCATGCACACAAAGAAGAGGTCACGTGAGCACACAGCAAGACGGTGGCCCCTATGAGCCAAGGGAAGAGGCCTCAGAATGAAATGTACCATCCTGGCACCTTGACCTGGGACTTCCAGCCTCCAGAACTGTGAGAAAGAAATTTCTGTAGTTTAAGCCACTCAACCTGTAGTATTTTGTTATGGCAGCCTGAGTGGACTAGGTAAGATCAAAGAGATGAAAATACCTAAAGAAAACGAAAAAGGAAATCTTTCTCCTGCTTTTGAAAATACACTGCTCACCCACATCTGAATGCCAGGGTTGTCGGCTCTTCAACACATATCTTGTCTAATGACTTCTTTTTTCCCTTCTGAATGTCTGTGCTGAAAGAAAGCCTTCACTTCTGGGTTAGCCCCCTCATTTAAACCTGCGCAAATTAAGGGGTGAGGAAAGAGTGCCCCAGATCCTTTCTTTTGAATCTTCCTTTGATTTGGAGTTTTGCAGAATCTCTTAGTTGACTGTTTTTTTTAAAAATCAAGTTTTACTGCAACTTGAATACATTATATACACACTCCTTCTTCTTTCCTGTATTTTGAGTCTGGGGACTCCAAAAGTGTCACTTGACAAATGTGGTTATTCCAAAGTCACTTGATGCTGGAAAAGCTCCTGCCTTTATACAAAAGGGTCAAGCGTCTCTGAGAATGAAATCCAGTGCTTAGCTGACCAATGAATTTGGTCAACATCTAGAACTTGAATTAATAGATTATGACACTGCTGCTTGAAATACTCAGAGTAATTACAATTACCTAAAGAACAGATAATTAAACAAAATTAATAGTAATATAACAAGAAGAAGAAGAAGAAGAATACAATGTTCAGTGGCTTAAGTCTATGTGATTGTTAGGAATATCAGGATGTGAGGAAGAGATCAATTATACACTTAAAAAAATCATTTTCACGCATTAAACTTTTCTCATTCTCTCCCTGTTAAGTTGTAAGAGCAATACATGTACAATAAAGAAACACAAGGGGCTTCCCTGGTGGTGCGGTGGTTGAGAATCCGCCTGCCAATGCAGGGGACACGGGCTTGAGCCCTGGTCTGGGAAGATCCCACATGCCGTGGAGCAACTGGGCCCATGAGCCACAACTGCTGAGCCTGCGCGTCTGGAGCCTGTGCTCCGCAACAAGAGAGGCCGCGATAGTGAGAGGCCCGCGCACCGCGATGAAGAGTGGCCCCTGCTTGCCGCAACTAGAGAAAGCCCTCGTACAGAAACGAAGACCCAACACAGCCAAAAATAAACAAATAAATTAATTAATTAAAAAAAAAATTGTGAGTACACATTTAAAAAAAAAAAACACAAGAAATTTCAGAAAAGCACGAAGAATATAGAAAGAAATTACAAACACTTAGAACCTCATTTCTCAGAAATAAACCCTGCAAGACAATTTGGGTTACAGTTCAGACTTTTTCCTCTGCAAATAATATAACAAACTTAAACAAAAAAAATCAACACAGTAGATCACATTAAAGATTTCCTCTAATGCAGTGGTTCTCACCCAGAGGCAGTTTTGTCCCCCTCCCCCTGGAGACGTTTGGAAATGTCCAGAGTCATTTTTGGTTGTTACATCTTGAAAGGGGCGGGGGTGGCTACTGCCGTCTATCTAGTGAGTGGGAGCCAGGGATGCAGAGGACGGCCCCACGACAAAGAATTATCTGGCCCCAAATGTCAAGGGTGCTGATGTGAGGAGAGAGCCTGCTCTGACCTCACAGACTAGGGTCCACCCCACACGACAAGCAGCTGCTGAGCGCCTGCCCCGAGTCTGTAAATTCAAAGACAAGCAGGACCCAGGCCCACCTCTGATGAGTGTGGGTGACAGACAAACAAACAAACAAATGCAAATGAGTGAACTCTGTCCTCACACCCCTTCTGAGGCCAGGAGACCTCCTTGTGGCTTGAGTCACCCAGTGCCTGAAACTTGATGTCACAGTTTATGAAAGGAGCCTGAATTAGTCCTGGTCTGAAGGCACTCAAGGACAGCAAGCACCTAAGCCCCTGTTTGCAGGTCAGCTGGACCCTCCCTCTGGCTTCTCCTGGAGCCCTTCCCTGCTGGCTCTCAGCTGCAGGGTCGCAGGGAAAAGATTCATTCAACACAATAATACTGTTACGAATCACTCCACTTCTATAAAATTCAAAATGTCTTTTCGCCTTGACTCCTAGAATTAAAAATATAAAATAATAACAACAAAACTCGTGGTCTGCCTAGAAAAGCCTGTGTCACAGGAGAAAACAGCAGCTTCTGACAGTGACTGGATTCCCCATCAGGAGTCAGGCCAGGTGTCCTGTTGTTTTATACCAGGGACCTCATTCCACCCTCGCAACCACAGAAAGACAGCACGGTCAGCCCCATGGGCTCAGATGGGCAAACCGAGGCTGGGGCTGAGCAGCCGGCCCCACACGTGGTCTGCAGACAGCGAAGGCAGCCTGCACCGCGGGGCCGGCTGTCCTGGGTCCAGCATCACCTCCTCGGGGAGCAGGACGGTCCTCCAGCCACGAGCCTTCCGGGACCAAAGCCACCCTGCCTGGCTCCCCTCCTGTCACCACTCGGTTTCCAACAGGTGAGCTGGACCTCGTGGGCATCGTCAAACCATTCCTTCCCCAAACTGCTCCCCATCTATTGGCCCCTTCTCTCCCCACTTCCCTCTGCTTTCTGCTTAGAGTCTGTGGACATTCTTTAGGTCTTGCAAATACTTCACATGTTCTTATTTCTCCGTCTTTTTATTGACCTACAAAGGTCAATCTCCAGCCCAAACTTCACCTCTGAGCTCTAGACCCGTACCCTTGCTACGGAACACTTCCTCTTGGTCTTCTCAAAGGTCTTGCAAAACTCCGCCTATTAAAACTTAACAATCTCACTCCTGCCCCCAGTGTCCTCGAATCCCAAACCTGGCTTGTGCTCTTCAAGTTCCCTCATTTTAGTGAAAGACAGCCCCACCTCTTCAGAGGCCCAAGTCGTCCTCAGCACCCTGCCTCTCACCCCCAGTATCCAAGGCCTGCTGACGCTCACCTCCTCAGCAGGATGTCTCCCTTCTTCATCTCCTCCACACCACTAAGCATCTCCGAGCCATCACCACCTCCATCCTGGAGACTTCAGTTTTCCAACTGGCCGACTTGTATCTACCCTGCCCAGGTCCTCGTCACCCCAAAGCCTCGCCGTTGTGTTCAGAGCGAAGCCCAGGCTCTGCTTCTCCAGGCTCCGCTCCAAGCCTGCTCCCCTCACAACCGCCCACTCGCTCCACTTGAGTCTACTGACCGTCTTTTAGTCCCGGACACTCTCTCTGTCCCGCTGTCCGCGAGGCTTTTGTACACTCCGCCCTCCCTGCCATGTTCCTTCTTCCCTCCCCTCACTGCATGCCTTAAGCCAGATGTCCCTTCCTCAGCAACTTCAGCTTGTTTCCTCAGTTACATCAAACAGACTCTTAACAGCCTCACATAAGTTCTTCTTTGTAGCACTTGCCACAGGTACAGGTTGATATTTTAAAAACATGGTCATTTGATGAATCTGCCTTCCCAGCGGGAAGGTAACGTTCAGGGAGGGTGAGGGCAGTCTCTGGTTTGGGTTAGCAAGGTGCCCCCATGGGCAGCTCAGTGCTTGTTAAGTAGCAGCAAGTCAATGAGCGAAGGGTCCAGTACTTGTGCTATTGACCACGGTGCAAATAGAGATCGAAGTTCTTGAGTTAAATTACAGAGCAATGAATCCTTTTATCTCACTTCCAATGACCAGAATTTTCTAGAGCTTTTCAACTAAAAAAATTTTTGCTCTGTATTTCTTTCCTCTATCTAGCTACAATTTGGTTGACTGTTTGAAATTCACAGTGCTGGAAATGTAGTAATTGCTCCATGAGATGTTTGTTGAATGGTTGATCTTAGAGCAAAAGTAACCTTTAGAAGGTTCATTATTTTGTAACTTACTATCATTGAATCAAAGTTAAATATGGATGTTTTCTCAGGAGCAACTCCGTAAGGGATGACCGCTTTTGTTTTCAGGTGACGCTTGGAGGACACAAGATTTTGATTTGTGTTTAGAAAGTAAGTGCTCAGGTGACTGCTTTAAGAAAAATCCCTGTAAAATGCAGTACAAGAACATGAATATTGACAAATGGCACTAGTTCTCGGAAACAGAATGAGAACACTCTGCTGATTCATTACCCTTTGATGAAAATACACACATTCTTCAATGGCATCTGTGTTCATGCCATGATCACAAATGACTGCGGGGAGCTGGCCAATCCATCTCTCATTTTGTCTCAAAGTGGCTTCAAGAAGGGGCTTCTCATGCAGATTTAATGCAGGTTGGAGACCCCAGCCTCTGCTGCCGAACTAGTCATCACCCCTCCGCAAGTATCGGTGCGGGTGCCAGCCCGCTGTTTACTGGCTGTGTGCCCTGGGGAGGTTATTCACACTCTGTGCACTGCAGTTTCTCCATAGTTAAAAAAAGAAGAAGAAAATACAACGGAACTTGGAGGGCTGTGGGGAAGGAGCGGGAGAAGCGCGTGCTGGCGCCCGGCACACGGTGAGCAGCCCTCACCTTTGCCCGGGCTTCTTCCCGTCCTTAAGTGGTTCATCAGATGAGTCACTTTTGCCCCCAGAATCACAGAACTGGCTTTGCTTCCAGTTACCTAAATTTTTTTTTTTCAGTTTGAGTCTTGACAATAGATTTGCTTGGCAGTTGAACTTACATCTCCCCAGAAGACCTGATAAGGGTCCTAATAAGGCCCCAGGGCCCCTGGGGGTGCCCACAGCTCTCTGGTAAATTCAAGAGCTCTTCTTACAGTGTAAGAGCGGCCACGCCTGCAGCTCAGCCAGCTTGGAGCCTTCCTCTCCGTGACTCCGATGGTTTCTTGGAGAAGGAGAGAGTGAAAGCAACAATAGGAACTTTTCGACTTGTGCTACTAAAGTGTTTTCAGACAAGTAATTCTGCACAATAAGCCCAATTTGGAATTGCACCTATGAAATTCTACCATGTTCTGTACTTGTTAATTTTTTTTTTTTACCAGTCAAGATGTGAGCTAGCAAAATGCTGTTGAAAAACACAGGTGTGAGTTTGGGAAGGCAGTAAATGCAGTATTTTCAGTACAAGAAATCATTATCCACAACACTCACGCTACTCAGTTTGGTACAATAATTATTAAGGGACCAAACTGTTAAAAAATCATTAAGACTTTATTCAATAAATGTTACAAAAAGTGACAAACTATTTGGAGGTCAAAAGATGGGCTCAAAGTTAATTCTCTGTATGCTTTTCCTCTAGATAAAGAACTTTGCATAATCTAACTTCTCGCCAAACCCTATTTTCCCCAATACTTCCCCAAAGTATGTCAGAGGAATTCTTTAGGACCATATAAAATCCTGCTATTCTAGTCCTAGCCTTTTCCTCCTTTAGGTAGAAATTGTATGAAAATTGCTTAGTCTTACTATTCTGAAAGGCAATTAAGCTTGTAGTCTCCAAAATGATGAAAATATTAATATTGTCACTGTGCAACTCTTACAATTTAAGAGCAAAGTTCCGCCATTTTTATAAATGGTGATACTCTTCATTACTAACACCCGTGCACATTAATTCCTAAAGTATCTAATTTTAAACAACTCAACAAAATCAATGCCTAACATTTTCCAAAACGCAAATACGACCTGACTCCAGTGAGCAAAGAGCTCTCTGACTTGCTGTTTGAATAAGAGCCATGTTGTCCCCCTAGAGGCTCTGAGGGCTGCTGCTGTGAAGGGTACAAATTCTGGTTTTTAATGGAGTGGGGTTTTTTTCCCTCTTAGGGCAATAACATGGGTCTGAAATGAGCTCTGGAGAGAGGGAGAGACAGTATAGGGAAAGATCTTCTTCTCCCAGTAAGTGACATGCTCATAACGGCGACAGATTTATTTATAGCAAATTTTGTTGCAGAACTCTTATTGACGTGCTCTTAAATTATCAGACGTTTTCTCAATATGCAACCTATTAAAGAATCATGGACTTGTGATGTCAACACAGTTGGTAACTTATTTAGTCCCCTTTCAGGCTGTGATATTTGTTTTCCTCCTGCCTCTGGTCTCTGGGGGAAGGGGACGTGAAAGGCAGTGGTGGCCGTTGCCTTGAGGGTCTCGGTTTGGCCATGAGGGTGCTTGATGTTGGTCTGGGGACTCTCAGCCTGCGACGTGGCAGAGGAGTCCTTCACGGAATGTCCTTGGTGACGCTCCCTGCACTCTTAATCCCGCTGTGGCTTCACCATATACAAGTCAACAGGACACACAGAGCAGGTCTAATCTGCTAGGCTGCCAGTGCAGAAGGATTCTGATTGAAGCCTTGCGGGCTCTGGGGCAATGAGATGCCTTCGAGAACACCACAGTCTGCGTTCATGTCTTCTTTCCAGACCTGGGTAGAAATCCTGGTGCGTTTCCTTGGTAGGGCAGACTCAGTGGGTGAATTCAGCCATTTCTTGAAAATTTCAGTTGTGGACTGAATTCACTCTGTAACTGTGATGGAGACGTTGACCCTCGTGCTGGGGAGCAGCCCACCGTCCTGTATTTTGCTAGGACTCTGAAGGACAAGGGAGCCGTGCTGATGAAAGATGTCCCAAGGGTGCTGTGTTATATGAGGGACCCCGGCATCATAAACACCTGATTTTTCATAAGCACCTGATTTTTCTGCAATGGCTTTCACTATATTACATTAAAAATTCTTGGCTTTGCTGGATGTGTTCATCGTAGGGATGGTTGAAAGGGGCAGCTGTGGCTGCAGGAGCAGATACCATGGAGGCATCTGAGGCATCCTGCAATATTTCCCATCAGTGAGCTTCTCTGTCCCATTATATACAATGGGGCATGCCTCGCTGCTAGCTCTGTGCGTGATTACAGATGGGCCTCCTTCGAGGCTTCTCTGTACCGACACCGTTGTTCAATTATAAAATGTGTAGCTTGGAGTTCTCTGAAAAGCAATTGGGGGTAGTTCCAAAGGCATACTAAAAAACTGCCTTTAAGTCAATTTCATAAACATGTTTTTCTTTGATGTTTTGGTTTAAAAATTATGGATATAGGTTGATACTGAGAGCACATTATCGATCGAGAATTCCTATTAACCGGCATTATCACATCGCAATACAATTTAAAGTGATGTTAAAACAATGGCTCAGAAGTTTAGGAAGTCTCTGGAATGCTTTCTGAATCATAAAGCAATAATATCTTTGGCATATTTTCAGTATCAAATTAATTGCAATTTTCAGAATATGGCAGGGAGCTGACTTTCAATTAATCAATATATTGGATTACGATAACTATGAATCAATGCCTACTCCCTGCCAGATGCTGGTCATGATGGACACTAGGACGTGCTGTACTTTCTCTGCTTCTTGTGGACTAATAAGCATCAGTTTCCAGACATTTAAGCAAATGGCAAAAAAAAAAAAAAAAAAAGGTCAAATATCCTTGTTTGACTTTTGCAGCTGAAAAGACAGTGAGTTCCAAAACTCACATACATTTTTTTTTCCCATCTAACCTTCTGAGGTAAAAGAGAGAATCTCCATTTAAGTTTTGCAAATAGCCTGACTCTTTTGTACTTTGCCAATAGTGAAGAATTTTCTCTTTCAAGATTCAGTAGGCTAATGGGCATAAAGAATTCTGACATTGTTAGTTTGTAGAGAAAGAACAAGTCAACATATTGGAAAACGTACCGCGATGGCCCGAAATTGGACCATGCAAATAGAACGGCATGATCCCACCCTACAGCGCCCACGGGACGGCTGGCAGAAACCATCTACAGCTCGCGGAATCCCAATAGAAAGTTCTGTCAATTTACAGTCCCCACAACAAGTTCGGTATTTGGAAGAACAAGTCCAATTTCGGAATGTGTGATCATCATCCTGCCCTTGTTAATGATGTCTTCCTAGTTTCAAATGTTGTAAGGAGATTTCTTATCTATTTCCAGCAAGTGTTAGCTCTTTAAAATATACCATGCTGAGAGAGTTAAGACAATTCGTAATCTAATTATGTGTATTCGTAAAACAACTGCTTGCATAGCTGAAATATAAATTCGATAAGGCGGTAAATATAGAGAAAGGGGCAAGAGAATTAGTTCCAGAAATGCTACAAAATGCATTCAGTTCTGAGTGTCCGCTGCAGGACTGGCACAAGGTCAGGTCCACAGGACACAAAAACAAGCAGGTTCCCGGCCTGTGAGAAGTTCACGGTCTCGTGGGCACGTCAACAACATGCGTTCAGGGCAGATAAACTCAGTATTATTCAAGAAGGGACCGCAAGACGACTCAAGTCATGCGAATGGCGGCGCAAAGTCTAACTGACCGGGTCAGTTAAGCTCTGTCCTCCACACGTTGCTTGCCTGCTGATGCTCTGACGGGGGGCTGGCGAACGCACGCCTCATTCCCCACGTTGTTCCCCTGCCTCAGGGACAGAGGCTCCCAGGGCTCTGGTGGGTTTGCCCCATTCCGAGCCCCGGCATCTTTCCTACCAAGGACCCTGGAAACTCCCTCTTTACAGCACAGCACGTCTCAGCGTGGGAAGTCACGGGCTGAGACCGCTGACTCTCTCTGATCTCGGCAAGGGGACCGCCACACGCCGTCACTGTCTGCAGCCTCCACGAGGCCTGCTGGGCTCACAGTAGGAGGCAGAGCAGGGAGGAGGCCCAGGGTGGGGACTCGGCAGTAAGATGGGTTCGAGCCCCGGCTCTATCACCTTTAGCTGTAGGGCCAAGGATACAGGGACCTGGCTTCCTCTCATCTGTAAGGCAGGGTACCCCAACACAGGATGAAGACTATTCCATCGATAACGCCGACACACGACTTAGCACGGACAGCGCCTAACACGTCAGCTCGTGGAAACACCCAGCAGGCATCCTTCTCTCCTCCCCTTGCCCTCTGCCCCGCCCTTCCCTTAAGTCCAGTTCACTTCTCCCCCTTCAGCTGTGGGCCCCTGTCACTTCCTCAGAGACGCCCTCCCTGACCTTCTGGCGCCCTCTTCCCTGGACCTCGACTGTCAGAGGCTCTCGCTGGGCCGGGAGCTCCTGACGACTAAGCCCAGCTCTGCTCTCGTCCACGGCGGCCACCCCAGGCCTGGAATGATGCTGGGCGTGAAAAAAGAATGTGCTGGATGAACACGGGAGAAAGGAACGACTCTGGCACCAGGGAAACGGCTCTGCGGAAGGACCTCGAGGGCCCCGCAGGGTTAGGAAGGCGGCACCAGGTGGGTGGCTCGGCCGCCTTCCCCTCCGGCAGCTCGGCTTTTGTCTGTTTACTTCTGGGTTACCCCAGACTCCACTGGAAAGCACTAAAATACAGTTTAGAAGCTGCTTGTTTTCAAAGCTCCTTCCTAGGACTTACACCTTCTGCCTCAGGAATCTGTGAGATAATGTGACCGGAGACTTCCATGCTGTCTTTTATTGAAGAGGCAACTCACACTGAACACCTGTCATGTGTTCATCACCCCAAGACACACAGGAGGGGGCCCACTTCACCTCCTGCGGCTTCTCCAAGGAATTCTCTAGAGGTGTTCAAAGAGGTTTTAACCTTCAGTACAACGGAGCCCTCAAAGAAAATTTCTGACATTTTGGCATTTGTTCTGAGATGAATTTCTCCTGATTTAATGACACCTGGTATTCTGTTCACATCACCCACACCTAATGCTTTTAAGTCACTGGGCTCACAAGGTGCTGAGCACTGGTTATAGGTGCCATGACCACCAAGACCACGCTTGAGCAGGTATATCTGAAAGGAAGGTTTCTTTGAGAGCGTGCTCAAGATGCAGAATTTGGTGTGTGTGGGGAGGTTGATTTAGAAAGATTTTTCAGAAAACATTTTTAATTTTGCGGCTACACAGTGAAACAACACTCAAACAAGGATTCCTTTGAAACTTATTATTCCCCAACCCCTATGTTCACAGAAGTGAAAAAAAATCTTCTGATGTAAACATCATGAAGAGACAAACACCGCCCACCCCTGCAATTTAGCCAAATGCAACCCATCATCTGACAGATGTCCCAGGGAACGGGGCCTGATGCCAAGGAAACAGTTAGTGACCCAGATTCTCAGCCCCTCAGGGAAGGGTTTTCCACGAAATTTCAGGGCACCTGTGTGGAACATGGATGATTAAACTTTACTCTCAGCCTCCTCTCTGTATGCAGCAACCTCTTCTTTTTTATATAAACTAATATCCACTGTGAATGTGACTGCTTCTCCAAGGGGCTGGAAGGCACTTGTCTGAAGGTGCACCACCAGTAAGGGTTGAGGAGACCTCGGGTTTTAGGACAGCAGTGGTTTCCTCTAGCCTGTGATAAAGCGAGGCTTTGGGTAGATATGTCCACATGCCTTTCAAATAAAAAGGATTTGGGCTGTAAAATTCATTAATGGTACGACAGCAATTCTGTCATCTCCAGGGAGAAATTTCTGACCAAGCAGAAAGGCATTCTTCTTAAGAAAAGAAAGACTGTCATTAAACAGAATAAGAATGTCAGAGACGCTGAAACGGCTTTTGACTTCAGACTTCAAGGCCAATCTGTCCAACAGAAAGTAAAATCCCCAAAGTTTTTGCAGAAGAAGTCTACTTTTGTGTTTAAAGGAGAATTTAGCAATGGTCAGAGAGGAAGCAAAAGTCACACAGTGTCTAGGGCACACCTACCACTGGGGCCCAGTCGAGAGGGTAAATCTAAGGAGTTATGAATCCACTCTGATGAATTTAGAGAGAAATGTTTGAGTACTGGTCATACCTTCAAAAATATAGTGCTTTATTTTTAATGCCCTTTCATGTTAATTCCCCTTTTGATCCACTCAACTACCGCTTTGAGTAGAGAAATGGTCTCCACCTGACAGGCCAGGAAACGAAGGCTCACAGTCTCAAAGGCTTATTAGCTCATTGGGCAGCAAGTTGGTGGCTGGGCTCAAAGTCAGGTCCCCCCACCCTCCTTCCAGGACCCTCCGCTAAGCCACAGTCATGAGGACAGCCTGCTGCAGGGCAAGAGCTTCGGAACTTCCAGGAAGATCTACGCTCTGCCTCTGTCCTTCAGCAGCGTGTGACCCTGGACAGGCTACTCAACCTGCTCTCCATCACCTCAACAGGAAACGGTGACCTATTAGAGGGTCTTTTAGAGGGAAAACGAACACGAATCTGCTTTATAACTTGGGAAGTGCTGGATGAATATGTTATTATCACCGTTACCATAATAGCCAGCATATTAAGGAAACAGCTATTATTTGATGCTACTGCTAAGAAATGTTTTTAAAAAGAGTGTCTTTTCAAAGTTATAGAATAAAAACTAGGCAAAGTATGTTAATAAAAATCCACCACCACTGGGGAAAAGCATTTTTTTTAAAGCCTCATTTTTCTAAAGGCAAATAAAAGAAAAAAAATGTCATCAGAGTCACTACATCTAGAACAACTCAGGAATCTTATCTTTTTTTTTTAGTTTAGGTTCTAGTTTCCTTAAATACTTGTTATTTTATTATTTATTTTATGATTATTTTATAATCTGATTTTCTACACATCAAAACCATTAAAGGCACTCAAAATTCGAAGGAAAATGGCAGCATCTAAAATTAATTCAAAAAGGAAAACGAATCAATGAAGAAAAGCAAGAAAACACTGAATGAGGGCGAACCATGTAAGTAACAGAAGAAACTGTTGTCTTTGCTAATGAAGTCTATGACATAAGAGATATGCGACGTACCCTCACAAGGCAACAGTAACTATGGCAACAAGAAGAGATGCAATGCACTCAGAGTGACTCAACCAAATACCTAATTGACACACTAAACATATTTCAGGTATATTTTCATATGGTACTGAAGTATTTTTTACCCTTACTTATGCAAAATTACTCACTTTAATAGCCACACACCTTTAACTTACAAAAAGATTAAGTTTTCTTGTACCATCAGCATGACTTTTACAAAAACAACCCAAGGGTACTGTGGTCAGCAACAGCACTCGTCTTCTACTTGGCGGTGATGATTTTTAGGTCTGAAGAACTTCAGTTCAGAAATCTAACATGATGACTGTCTGATGATATAGCTTAGAATCATTTACGTATATTCAAGACATCAAATTCTGATTCTCTCTCTATCTAGACATAAGGTGCTTGGCATTTCTATTTGAAGTCCTCTCTCTCTGCAATAATGGAATGTCACAATAGCAGTGCTGTCTGGGTAGAGAAACCCAGGACAATGTTTGGCTAAAGGCCTTTTAAGAAAAGGAACTCCACTGTCTCATTCCCTCAGCTGCTCCGGCATCTCGAACCTTCTCTCCTGTCTAACCATTCTGCATACCCTTTAGAACAAGACCTGAGCTCTTCTTCATTGACTATCCTTATGGGGTGTAAATCCCAAGTTTACAAAACGTTTTCTCATAAAATAGGCACATTCTCTCCAAGGAGACTGTGCACCAGGGCAGTTTTTTTTCAAGTTTTTGGACCTCTCATGAAGGCAAAAATGTGTGTCACACCGTCCAGCTAATGGAAAGACACGGAGGCTTTCTCTGTTTGATCCTGGAAATACTTGAGAGGTAAAGGTGCTTCGCTGTAGTCTGGGGATATTTCCCTTTAGCACTGGAATTACAGACAAGGAAGACCAGCCTGGCAACACCCTGGGCCGAGCGATGAATAAAGGAGAGAAACGGCTGGCTTTGGGGGTGTCCACTCCCCACAGACACCCACACAATTCTCACATGTTCACAGACTCTGAGAAGGGAGGTGCCCACACCCCTGAAATCTGACACTGGGAAGAAGATGATGTCATTAGGATTCCCTATCATCCGGCCTGGGAGGATGGGTGGAGAATCTAAGAACCTAGGGCTCCTGTGCTGGCCCAGGAGAAGGAGTGCTGTGCAGGGCTGGAACACGAAGCTGTAATTCTGGTCCAGGAAAAAACCTCTGCTTCTCTGCTTGTCCCTGGGGTGTCTGCTCTGGACAGTGAGGAAGCGGAGGGCCCTCAGCTTAGTGACTTGTGTCCGATCACCGTCCCAGGACACTGTGCCTGCAGGCGGGCAGCTTGGACAGGTGAAGCTGCACTCTAATATAAGCAGAGCCAGCAGAGGAGGTGTCAGAGGCAGATTCCAGTGCCGGAGGGTTATTTCTGGAGTCCTCTGAGGCAGCTTACGGTGTAGCTGCCCACACGGCACCAGAAGCGGTGCCGTGGGATTTGGTTTCCAGAGTTGTCAGCCCCTCAAGCCTCAAAACTAAAAATAAGTATCTACTTATTAAAGCAGATTTATTTTTACTAGACATTTTGACTCTTGCGCTGTAACTTTTTCCACATTTGAATTTTCTAAATATTTTGTCAATAATGCTTATAATTCTTATCCATAAACTACAAACTATGCTTTGATTCCACCAAGGAAACTGGCTTTCTCATTTTCCTGTTTTTCTGGAACGTGACAGCAAAAGAGTTTGCTCTGAAAATAAGGATGAAGGGAATTTTAGGAAAGGTAATATAGAATATATTAAAAATCAAACGAAAAGGAAAAAGCTCACGATATCCCTGAAAGGAGGCTAGAGGCACCCAGGCCCCATGCTCAGTTCCAAGAATTTTCCTCCTGCTCTGAGCCTTACTGGCTGTACCAAGACGGCTTCCGGCAGGCCTGTGAGTGTGTTTCAGAGCATCTGGCAGGGAAACAAAACTAATTACTCAAATCTCAGCACCTCTAAATCTCTGTCCCAACACTCCTAATCTCAGCTAGCCTCTAACTCGGGATACAGTTCTCTGTTATTTGTCATTTTAAGCAATGTAAAGCTGATAACTCTCCTTTTTAACGAGAAACCTGTTACATTCCATTCTGTCTTGGAAGCTCTTATAATTAATATTTTGACTGACACCTGAAGAAAGCAGCAGAGTGCCTGCAGGAGGGTCTGATCAAGAGGAGGTGCAGTACCTACTCTCCATAAGAACCAGGGCATCGTTTATGTCGTCTCGCAGCACTACAGATGCTATGCTGTCTCACGGCGCTACAGATGCTATGCTGTCTCACGGCGCTACAGATGCTATGCTGTCTCACGGCGCTACAGGTGCTATGCTGTCTCACGGCGCTACAGGTGCTATGCTGTCTCACGGCGCTACAGGTGCTATGCTGTCTCACGGCGCTACAGGTGCTATGCTGTCTCACGGCGCTACAGGTGCTATGCTGTCTCACGGCGCTACAGGTGCTATGCTGTCTCACGGCACTACAGATGCAATGCTATGTTGTCTTACAGCGCTACAGATGCTATGCTGTCTCACGGCGCTACAGATGCTATGCTGTCTCACGGCGCTACAGGTGCTATGCTGTCTCACGGCGCTACAGGTGCTATGCTGTCTCACGGCACTACAGATGCAATGCTATGTTGTCTTACAGCGCTACAGATGCTATGCTGTCTCACAGCGCTACAGATGCTATGCTGTCTCACGGCGCTACAGATGCTATGCTGTCTCACGGCGCTACAGATGCTATGCTGTCTCACGGCGCTACAGATGCTATGCTGTCTCACGGCACTACAGATGCAATGCTATGTTGTCTTACAGCGCTACAGATGCTATGTTGTCTTACAGCGCTACAGATGCTATGTTGTCTTACAGCGCTACAGATGCTATGCTGTCTTACAGCGCTACAGATGCGATGCTGTCTTACAGCGCTACAGATGCGATGCTATGTTGTCTTACAGCGCTACAGATGCTATGATAGCTGTTGAAATTTTTCTAGACTAAAGTTGAGAATATTCATTATGTGCTCTTACTAGGCCACCAGCTTCCTTTCACTTGTCAGAATATCCTCCTCGAGTTAACTGTGGGTACCAAACTTCTGCCCTTAGAATCGTCTTTTAACCCAGTGCAAATAATTCTCTTCTTCTTCCCAAGAACTCCAGTTTGTCCCATCCCACCGTATGGATCACATTACCGCAGCAAATATTAGTGTCGTTACAAAGATAATAAGTACGTACAATCAGCTTTTAGTAAAAAAATTAATGCTTTCTTTTTAGGGCAGTTTTAGGTTTACAGAAACATTGAGCAGATAGTACAGAGGGTTCCCGTACACCCCCCTAGCCCCTAATCTCCCCAACAGTTTCCCCTATTGTTAATATCTTACATTAGTGGGGTACATTTCTTACAGTTGATATACCAATATTGATTCATTATTATTACAAACTGGACTCTACAGTTTACATTAGAATTCAGCTTTGTGTTACAGAGTTTTAGGGGTTGTGACTATTGTATAATGCTGTGCATATATCATTATGACGAATAAGTTTCATACAGAATAGTTTTACTTCCCTAAAACTCCCATGCTCCATTTAGCCACCCCTCCTTGCTTTCCCCAACCCCAAACTCCTAACAACCACTGTTCTTTTTTGCTTTTTCTATAGTTCTGCCTTTTATAGAATAGCATATACTTGGAATCATCCAGTATGTAGCCCTTTCAGACTGGCTTCTTTCAAGGAGTGAAATGCAATTAAGTTTCCTCCATGTCTTTTTGGAGCTCATTTCTTTTTATCGCTGAATAATATTCCATTGTATGGATGTACTAGAGTTTGTTTATCCAGTCATCTATTGAAAGACGTCTTGGTTGTTTCCAATTTTTAGCAATTATGAATAAAGCTTCTATAAACATTTGTGTGGACATAAGTTTTACACTAATTTGGGTAAATACCTAGAAGCAGAATTGCTGGATCATTTGGTCAGACTGTGGTTAGCTTTGTAAGAAACGGCCAGACTCTTCCAAAGTGGCCAAACCATTTGCATTCCCACCAGCAATGAATAAGAGTTCCTGTTGCTCCACATCCTCACCAGTTTTTTTGGATTTTAGCCATTCTAATAGGTGTGTAGTGGTATCACACTGTTGTTTCAATTTGCAGTTCCCTCATAAATATGATGTTGAGACTTTCTTCATAAGCTTATTTGCCATGTGTCTTCTGAGGTGTCTGTTCAGATCTTTGCTCTTTAAAAACTGGGTTGTTTTCTTATTGTTGAATTTTAACAGTTCTTTGTATATTTTGGACACAAGTCTCATATCAGATAAGTGTTTTGCAAATTTTTTCTCCCAGTCTGTGGCTTGTCTTTTAATTTGCTAACAGTTATCTGTCACAGAAAAGATTTTAGTTTTATTTTTAATAAATTTAGTTATTTTATTTATTTATTTTTGGCTGCATTGGGTCTTCATTGCTGCGTGTGGGCTTTCTCTAGTTGCGGTGAGCGGGGGCTACTCTTCGTTGTGGTGTGCAGGCGTCTCATTGCGGTGGCTTCTCTTGTTGCGGAGCATGGGCTCTAGGCGCATGGGCTTCAGTAGTTGTGGCACATGGGCTCAGTAGTTGTGGCTCACGGGCTCAGTAGTTGTGGCTCGCAGGCTCTAGAGCACATGCTCAGTAGTTGTGGCACACAGGCTTAGTTGCTCCGTGGCATGTGGGATCTTCCCAGACCAGGGCTCCAACCCGTGTTCCCTGCATTGGCAGGCGTATTCTTAACCACTGCACCACGAGGGAAGTCCTGATTTTAGTTTTAATACAGTCCAACTTATCAAGTTTCTCTTTCATGGGTCATGCTTTTGGTGTTGTATTTAAAAATTCATTTAAAACACAAGGTCATCTAGATTTTCTCCTACGTTGTCTTCTGGAATCTTTATAGTGCTGTGTTTTATGTATAGGTCTCTGACCCATTTTGAGTTTATTCCATTTTGAATTTGTTAAATTTATTCTTTCTTTTTTGTCTTCTCCCTCTTTTTCTCCTTTCTCTGATTTTAATTGAGCATTTTTTATGATTTGATTTTCTCTCCTCTTTAGCATATCAATTGTAATTCCTTTTACATTTTTATGGTGGTTGCACTGGAGTTTGCCATATGTATTTACAACTTCTTCAATCCTCTTTCCAATAACACCACATATAACGCTTCATGAGCAGCAACAAGCACCCTGTGACAGAGTATTCCCAAATCTTCCGTCCCGTCCCTATAATATTGCTGTCAACCGTTTCACCTACGCGTAAACTGTAATCATCCAATACATTGTTACTATTATTTTGAAAAGCACTTGAACAAACTGTCGTCTACTAGAGCAATTAAGAATATGAAAAACAGGAGATTTTATCTTACCTCCACTTTGTTCCTTCTCTAATGCTCTTTCTTTATATAGGTCTGAGTTTCCTACCTACAGAATTTACTTTCTCTCCAAAGAACTTCTTTTAACTTTTCTTGCAAGGCAGGTCTACTGGTGACAAATTCCCTCAGTTTTTGTCTGTCTGAGAAAGTCTTCATTCCTCCCTCACTTTTGAAGGATAATTTCATGGTGAACAGAATTGTTGGTTGCGGTGTTTTCTTTCAATACTTAATGTTTCACTCCACTCTCTTTTTGCTTGGATGGTTTCTGAAGAAAGTCCAATGTAATTCTTATCATTGCTCCTCTATAGGTAGGGTGTTTTTTTCTTTGTCTTCTTTCAAGATCTTTTCTGTCTTTGACTTTATTCATAGTTTGAATATGATATACTAGGTGTAGAATTTTGGGTATTTTTCCTACTTAGTGTTTTTTGTGCTTCCTGGATCTGTGCTTTGGTGTCTGTCACTAATTGTGGAAAATTCTCAGCCATTATTATGTCAAATATTTCTTCTGCTCCTTTTTATCTTTATTCTGGTATTCCCATTACATATATGCTACACCCTTTGCAATTGCCTCACCGTTCTTGGATATTCTGAAGCATCTTTTTAATTCCTTTTCTCTTTGCTTTTCAGTTTGAGAAGTTCTATTGACCTGTTTTCAAGCTTGCTGATCCTTTCTTTGGTCTCATCAAATCTGCTGATGAGCCTATCAAAGCCATTCTTCATTTCTCCTACAGTTATTTTTGATTTCTAGCATTTCCTGCTGATTCTTTTTTAGAGTTCCCATTCTCTGCTTATAGTACCCAGCTATTCTTGCATAGTTCTTACCATACATATCACAGTTATATAATTATATAACTACATCATAGATTCCAGTCTGATTATTCCAAAATATCTGCCATATCTGAGACTGGTTCTGATGCTTGCTTTATCTCTTTAGTCTGTGTGTTTTGTGTTGTTTTGTTTTGCCTCTTAGCATGCTTTGTAATTTTTGGTTGAAAGCCAGGCATGATGTATCAGATAATAGGAACTTAGGTAAAAGATCTCTGGTGTGAGATTTTATGTTAATACAGCTGGGAATTAGGCTGTGTTTGATTTACCTATAGGTGTCAGAGGCTTCAATTTCTTCTAGTGTCCTTTTTCCTTTCCCTGTTGTCTTTGGGTTTCCATAGAAACTCCTTCTTAAACGTAGTCTGTCTTACAGTTCTCTGTTGTAATATAAAGTTATTATAATGAAGCCCTATTAATGTCAAGGTATGTGGGGGGAAGTATTCTAGAGTCTTATGATTAAAACCACTTTTTTAATGGGCTTGAGTACCTGGACTGTGGCTTTTAAAAGAGTTTCTTGGCTTTTGTTTCCTTCTCTGATGTGAGACATATGGCTAGACGGGATTGGAGTTGTCTAATTGCCTTTCCTCAAGGACCTATAAGCCACTGGTAAAGTAGTTTCCCTTGAGGGCAGGACCTCAATTCTCTAATGGATCTAAGAAGAGTAGTTGATATTCAGTTTGTTCAGCTTTTTTCTTGTTGTGAAGTTGGAAGTGCTAACTTACAAACTCTTTACATGTCAGAGCTGAAGCCAACAATCTGCTTTTTCACTGTGATCATTCCCATGGACAATGTCAGTGAGGAGGCTTTACAGAGTCATTTCTGTCTTCAGTTCCCTGTGACAGCAAGTCCTTAGGGCCTGAACCCCGAGAAGGCCCTTAAAATTCAGTATGCATATAGCTCATAGTATAAGTAGGTCATTTTACTAAATAATATAATACATAGTGTGATCACTGATCATTTTCTATGTTTCTATTCATCCTTTACCACATAAACTGAAAATGGCAGAATATGTTTTCACCAAATTTCAAGGAGATATTAGTGATAGACTCTAACCTACTGCAGGAATCATGTAGTGAGCATGAGATTCATTGTTGGGGATCATGGGGCACTTCCAAGAGCTGGGCAATCATCACCTGTGGAACTGCTACTGGGGTCAGTGCCTGTCTGAGGAGTCACACCACACAGAGTAAGACAGATGCCTTGGACAGACAAACACTAATTTCAAACGTGAGTCTCAAGGAAAAACAAGCAAACAAACCACAAAGCCCCAAACCAAAAACCCAGAGCAGATACAGGGACCAACTTGTCAATAAACTCCTTCTCTCACAGGCAAGTCCCATGCATGCTCCACGGTGAGCAGCAACAATTTATTCATTCAGTGGTGGTTAAAGATCTTTAAAGCATGCACAGAAACAACAACTTCTGTGATTACCACAAAACTCGTAGCACTAACTCCAGCCCTTTGCACAGACTTGCAGCCTAATCCTGTTAATTAAAAATTCCTGGTAAACAGAAGCACAGAGGCTGCCCAGAAGGCTTTTAATGTGTGTGTAAAAAACCAGTGAGTTTTGTAAATCTGAGTAGAGTACTAAGTGAAATGAAAAGATGTCCAAGAATATTTGTGCCTTTTTAACCTATGCAGGAGGCCCGCAAGTTGTGGCTTCCTGATATACTGCTTAAGGCTTTCTTGTCTTCATTCTTTGGTTCCCCAGTTGTGGTTTTTCTTCTTCCCAGTAGTTTGATGATATTTATCTGATTGCTCTTATTTTCCTCAGTCCCTCTTGACTCTGACTTTCTGGTGATACCTCAGCACTGACTTTCTTCCACTGGGTTCGGATTCCTCTAGAACAAGGCAGCACCCACAGTTCTGTGCATGAAGACAGTCTTGGACACACACACGTAATATCACTGATGATAGAGCTTTTAAATTTCAAGTATACAACAGAATTTCCTATATGAAGGTTGTATTCAAATGAGTACGAAAAAAGATGGATTGTTTTTTAAATGATATTGAAATAATTCAGAAAAACAACGATAAGCTGGTATATTACCTTAATCCTCATCAAAACCAATTCAATACAGAGTACAGATTTAAATGTTAAAAATAAGAGGCCATAGCTTTCCTAACATAATACTTGAGTAAACAGTTGTATGACTTTGATGTTGGAATAAGAATGAAATAAAAGCTATAAACCATGAAAGAAAAACCCAATAAATTAGATGACATGAAAACTTATTTTTAGTTAAGAAATGAAAAGAAAAAGTATACAAGGTGGGAGCACGTACAAAAATTACTGGTAAGATATGTAACAGAGTGAATTGGTATCCATAATAAATTAAGCCAACTTCAAATCTATAGTAATAACATAAGCAATTTAAAAAATGGACAAAGGACAGGATAAGCAATTAACAAAAAACATGACTGACATGGAAAAATAAGAAACTTCATTATTAAAGAAAAATGCTTAAAAGTATGATATTTTTCTTCTATCAATTGGTAAGGTAAAAGAGGTAAAACAGTCATTGTTTGCAAGGTTAGAGTGAAGTAATTACTCTCATACATTATTAAGAGTGTAAATAGCTACAGACACTTAAAAGCCAGGCTGAAATAATACTCATAATTTATAATGTGTGTACTTTTTGATCAAATAATTTCACATTCAGATATTAATCCTATACAAATACTCCCACAAATGCCCACATATGATGGTACAAGAATTTACCGTGTCTTTGTTTTAAATGTAAAGACTGAAAATAATAAAAATGTTCATGAATGAGCATTTGATTAAATACATTATGGTAGAATCACCCAGTGAAATTCTTTGTGACCATTAAGCAAAGATATGGTAGGAATTCCACTCCAAATTATGATGGAATAGCTTTAGTAGAACAACTTTCCTACAAAGAATGACAAGGAAAGCAAGCCTACAGGTGATTCAGATACTGATATTATAGGGCACAGAATTAATAACTGCAACTGATGTGTTTAAGAAGTTAGATGGCAAAATAGAGAATTTTACTAAATAACTAAAATTATTTTAAAAATAATGTGTATGGAAATTCCAGAACTGAAATATATAAAGAGTTAATTAAAAATTCACTGGATGGGTGTCATAGCAGTTCGGAGGCAGCTAAAGAGAGCATTAGTGATTTTGAAGAAAGGTCAGTAGAAAAAAATCCAAGCTGAAGCACATAGTTTAAAAAGGAAGGAAATACAGAAAATAGCATAGCACCCATATGAACAAGAAAAAGTCTAAAATGTGTAGATAGAGTCTCACAAAGGAGGAGAAGGGAGAGAATGGAGCATAAGCAACATTTGAAGAGATAATGGTTAATAAATTTTTCAAAGTAATGAAAGACATATACTCACAGACTTAAGAAGCACTATGAATCCCCAAAAGACAGAGAGAGAAGTACACTTCATAATAAAACTGCTGAAAATCAAAGACAACCGCAAAATCTTACAAGCAGCCAGACAAACTAAGATATGCTCTAAGACACACTTCCCTCAAAGGAGACACACTGAAGCTACAGCAGACTTCCAGAGGGAAACCATGGGGGTCAGAGACAATGGTATGTTACCTATAAGGCCTGAAAAAAAATCAACTATCAATGCAAAATTACATAACCAGCAAAAATATTATTCAAAAGTTTAGGCAAAACAAAAACATTTCTGGACAAGAAAAACTTACTTTTTAAAAAACATAGCTAGAAGACACGCTAAAAGCAATGCAAGAGAGTTTTTCAGACAGAGGAAAAATGATCCTACACAAAGATGTGTATTTTACTAGCTAGACCATCTACTAAAAATATTAAAAGTGCATAACCAACAAGCTAATATAGGAAAAATGGTATAATAAAATAAATTCTTGGTTAATAAAAAATAAAGCAAGAAGTACAGTAAGTCCCCTACACATGAGCCTTCCAGTTGCGAACTTTCAAAGATGCAAACATGCGTTAGCACGTCCAATCACGTAAGTCAGTTCACGTGTCTGGCGTACATTGTCACGTGCATGCATCCTCTACAAGTGGTTGTGCTTCTGTGTACTTTACTGTACGCTACTGTATAGAGTACAGTAGTACAGTACCTTTTTTTCAAGCCCAGGATGTCTGGAAGCAAGCATAAAAGCAGTGGTGATGTAGCTGGTACTGCTAAGAAGCTCCAAGTGAGAACAATGGAGACAAAAGTGACAATAGTTGAGAGAGTGGAGCAAGGCGAAAAGATGGAGGACGTTGTTCATTCTTATAACATTCAACCGTCAGCAGGATTCTGAAGAACAAGGACAAGATCATGGAACATGTGAATTCTGCTGTGCTGGTAATACCGAAGAGGTGTGGAAAAGTGATGGAGGAGATGGAGAAACGTCTCAGCGTGTGGATGCAGGATCAGCATCAGCGCTGAGTCCTGCTCAGCTTAATGCTGATTCAAGAGAAAGCCAGAAGCCTTCATGAAGACTTGAAGAAGAAACACGGTGAAGAATCAGAGGGCACATGGCTGGTTTCATCAGTCCAAGGCTAGAACCAGCCTTCACAACGTAAAAGTAAGTGGTGAGGCAGCGCGTGCAGATATGGTAGCTGCCCAGGAACTTCCTGAAATGCTTCAAGAAATTACTGAAGAAGGTGCATATTTATCTGAGCAGGTTTTTAACGTGGATGAGACAGGACTGTTTTGGAAGAGGATGCCAGACTGAAGTTACATCAGTAAGGAGGGAAAGTTGATGCCAGGCTATAAAGCAGCAAAGGATAGGCTAACTCTGTTGTTCGGTGGCAATCCTTCCTGCGATACGAAGCTGAACTCTCTCTTATTTATCATTCAGAGAACCCAAGAGCCCTTAAAAACCCAGCCAAGGGCTCTCTTCCCGTCGTGTGGAAGAGTAACCCCAAAGCCTGGGTTACATAGGCCGTTTTCCAGGACTGGTTTTTCCACCACTTTATCCCGAAGGTAGAGAAATACTGCTTGCAGAAGGACGTCCCACTCAACATTCTTCGGTCACTTGACAATGCTCTGGGCCGCCCCCATTCACGGACGACTTTCATCCCAACGTCAAAGTAGTGCATCTGCCACTGGATACTACGTCGCTCATCCAACCTATGGGGCCAGGGAGTTATAGAGACTTTCAAGCAATATTATTTACGCCACACTTTTTTTGTCAGGCGGTAAAGGCGAGTGACGAATCAGGGACAACCTTGCAACAATTTTGGAAGGACTGTAACATCTACAAGGCCAAAAAGACATTGACTTTGCTTGGCGTGAGGTTATGGCTGTCACCACGAGAGGGGTTTGGAAGAAACTCTGCCTACAGTTTGTTCGTGATTTCTGTGTATTTGAGAAAGTGGATGAGGAGGTCCAAAGAGGTCTTCAGCAACTTAGTGACCCTCAGAGAGAAGCTGGAGCGAGATCAACAAGAGGACGACTTCACCGAACTCCTTGCCGTGCAACACGAAGCGCTTACAGAATTGGAGGCCCAGAGAAAGGAGGAACAGGAAGAAGAAGTAACTGAAGAACTGAAGAGATTCACGATGCAGGAAACGGCAAGGGGATTTTCTTTCTTTCTTTCTTTATGAAGAGATTCACGATGCAGGAAACGGCAAGGGGATTTTCTTTCTTTCTTTCTTTATGAAGAGATTCACGATGCAGGAAACGGCAAGGGGATTTTCTTTCTTTCTTTCTTTATGAAGAGATTCACGATGCAGGAAACGGCAAGGGGATTTTCTTTCTTTCTTTCTTTATGAAGAGATTCACGATGCAGGAAACGGCAAGGGGATTTTCTTTCTTTCTTTCTTTATGAAGAGATTCACGATGCAGGAAACGGCAAGGGGATTTTCTTTCTTTCTTTATGAAGAGATTCACGATGCAGGAAACGGCAAGGGGATTTTCTTTCTTTCTTTCTTTATGAAGAGATTCACGATGCAGGAAACGGCAAGGGGATTTTCTTTCTTTCTTTCTTTATGAAGAGATTCACGATGCAGGAAACGGCAAGGGGATTTTCTTTCTTTCTTTATGAAGAGATTCACGATGCAGGAAACGGCAAGGGGATTTTCTTTCTTTCTTTCTTTATGAAGAGATTCACGATGCAGGAAATGGCAAGGGGATTTTCTTTCTTTCTTTCTTTATGAAGAGATTCACGATGCAGGAAACGGCAAGGGGATTTTCTTTCTTTCTTTCTTTATGAAGAGATTCACGATGCAGGAAACGGCAAGGGGATTTTCTTTCTTTCTTTATGAAGAGATTCACGATGCAGGAAACGGCAAGGGGATTTTCTTTCTTTCTTTATGAAGAGATTCACGATGCAGGAAATGGCAAGGGGATTTTCTTTCTTTCTTTCTTTATGAAGAGATTCACGATGCAGGAAACGGCAAGGGGATTTTCTTTCTTTCTTTATGAAGAGATTCACGATGCAGGAAATGGCAAGGGGATTTTCTTTATTTGAGGAGGCACTGTTAGTTTTTGAGGCACAAGACCCGAATGTAGAATTGGTACACGAAGGCTGCAGCAGCCGTGCAGAATGCAATCCAGCGCTACCGTGTCATCTATGATGAGAAGAAAAGAGCTACTACCCAGACGTCACTGGATCACTTTTTCAAGAGGGTAGACAGAATTGAATCCAGCAAGGAACCAGAACCTGTGCCGTCAACATCAGGCGTGAGTGAAAGTGCAGCCTGCCCTCTGTCTCCTATTGCCGACGATCTGATCCTTCAGCTCTACCATCTCCCACCTCCTCTCCCTCCTCCAGTCAGTAACTCTTCTTGCCTGTTCACTCGATGCCAGCCCCTGTATGCCAGCTGTTGTACTGTACTACTGTACTTTTCAAGGTATTGTACTGTAAGATTAAAAACATTTTCTTTATTTTTTATATTTGTTTTTTTATGTATTGTTTGTGTGAAAAGTATTATAAACCTGCTACAGTATAGTACTATTATATAACTGATTGTGTTAGTTGGGCACCTAGGCTAACTTTGTTGGGCTTATGAATAAATTGGACTCATGAATGTGCTCTCAGAATGGAACTTGTTTGTACGTAGGGGACTTACGGTATAAAAATTAAATATAAAATATAAAAAAGCAAAAAAATATATAAAATATAAAAAAGCAAGAACACAAAACTGTTGAGAAAGATAAAAAACAATCATTAAAACGATGGCTATAAACCCAACCTAACAGCAGTAACATTACAAATGTATTAAATACTCTAATAAACAGACTACTATCATCAGACTGAATGTCAAAGTAAATATCACACGCCACTTAAAAGAGATACACTGAAGCACAGGACAATGTCGGTCACTTGATTTATGATGAACAGTAGGGGAAAGGAAGGGTTTTTAAAAAAATTAATGATGCTGGGTCAACTGAATATTCACAGAAAAAGTAAATCTTGATGCCTATGCTTCATCAGGTATAAAAAATAATGTCCAGGTGCACTGTAGATATAAATGTGAAAGAAAAACAATGATTCTAGAACAAAGAATAACAGAACACAGTAATGACCGTGCAACAGGCAGGTGTTTTAAACATGACACTGAAGTGCTAACCACAATAGAAAGGACTGACGGACGGTATCGAAATGTGGAATTTCTATTCCTCACAAGGCACCACTGAGAGTGAAAGGCAGATCACAGGCTGGAGAAGAAATCTGCAACACATCTATCCAGCAACGGACTCATGTACAAATACAAAGAACTACTGCATTTCAATAAGAACAATACAACCTAAAAGATGTATTTCACAAAAGAGAATGTTCAAATAGCCAACAAACATGAAAACGTGTTCAAGTTCATTAGGCTTCAGGGAAATGCGAAATTAGAAGCATAATTAAATAATACCGTAGACCCAAAAGAATGGCTAAAATTAAAGTGACTGACAAAAACTAACTGCCGGCAGGGATGGCAGGGATGGAGAGTACCTGCAATTTCCACGCTGTGCTGCGAGGAACGTACTGGGACAACCGATTTGTAAACATATTTGACACCAGCTCCTGAAGGTGAACTTATACAAACCCAGTTACCCAGGAGGACCATTATTAGGTATGTGCCCTACGGAAATGCATACACATATCCACCAAATCACATACGAGAATGTTCCTAGTGGTACCATTGGTAAGAGAGCAAAACTGAAAACAACCAGCACTAAAATAAATAAATTGTGGTTATCACCATAAAATTGAACAACATGCAGTAATGAGTATACACAAACCATGATTTGGATGGATCTTACAAACATCCTGTTAGCAAAAGTCAGACATGAAAGAGCACATACTGTGTGATTACATTTATACAACGTTCAAAATCAGGAAAAAGTAACTGATAGTGACAGAAATCAGAAGTGTGACCATGGCAGGAGGTGGTAACTGCATGGAATAAGGTGAGCTTCCATCAGCTTCTTTTCTTGACCCAAGATTAAGTGGATGTGATCTCTTGTGGACGTGGGTACAATTTTTACTTAGGAAAAAAAAAAAAAAGAACCTAGCAGATGTATGTGCACTGACTTAGGAAGACAGTCATGATGCATCAGCAAGTGTAAATAAAGATCACCAAATACACTATGATTCTATACTGGTAAAGAAAACAACAAGGTGAATTGTTACATCCAAAATAAATCTATGAAGGATTTATTAACAATGTTTATCTCATATTTTTTGCTTTGTGAAATTTTGGGGTTTTTAAAAAAGTGAACATTCGTTACACATTTGGGGCCAAAAATAATCAATAGTAAGAAACCCCCCCAGTTTCCCAGCTGAACACTCCACAAGACCAAAGCTGCCCCTAGGGTGGGACAGCGTGGTGGCCCTGCAGGACATCTGCCTGTGGTCCAGTAGTTAGGTTTGGGCGGGTGCTCTGGTCCAGGGGTCTCTGAGGGGCAGGGGGGCAGATCGCGTGGGTGAGCAGGTCTCTTGGACTCAAGGAAACGCGCTTTCATAGCCTCACTCAAACTTGTTTTCAGAGGAGCAGATTTAACGCAGTTCTTAGCGGAACAGTCCAGAGCAGAGGGAAAAACCTGACAGGCCACTGCGCAGAAGCCAATTCCATTCCAGAGAAGGGACATGTTTGGAGTCGCTCTGTGCTCATGCCTTATTTACTTAGCAAAGGGCACAAAGGCTAATTACCACCTGCCACATCTCAGGTGTAACACCCAATAAGCTTCCCTGCAAACCTTCAGATGAGTTAAGACAGACTCCTATTTACTTCTGTTAATTTTATTACCAAACATCCTTCAAGACAATCATGCTTTCCTCAACCAATTTACATCATTATAAACTAAATGTTTCTATAATCTGATCTAATTCTTTGGAAAAGGAAAAATGTTGAATCTCTAAGAAGTATGCTGGAAAATAATGATGGCCTTTAAAATACTTTCCATTATATCTGCCAAGCATATCAACTGTGAATAAAATGATTTAGAAAATGAAGATGTTTCCAAGTAAATATTGAAAACATGCCAAAGATATGAAGAGGAGAAGCTACATGTGCTCGTGTACACATGTGCAGACAATCTCTAAAGCTCAAAGGTATACTATTTTCCCTCACGGGAGAAATGAGGAACAGATTTTAACTCATTTTCCTTAAAAAAAAAAAAAAAAAGGAAAAAAATTCCTAATGAATTAAAGAATGTGTTTATTCAAATCTATGGCCAGACTGAAGAAACAAAAAACAAAGGTAAGGATTTAGAAATTATACTCAGATTTATAGGCTTACAGAAAATAACAGGGAAATATTAAATAATCACTTAGTGTCACGGTAGCAACATATTTATTCTCATTATTTTGTCTCATCCAGGTTAGAACCAGAGAAAATGAGCTTAATTATAATAACAAGGGTTAGATCAATATGAGGAAGAACCACTTTGGGTGACAAAAGGCTAGACAGAGAGCAGGTGCTAAATAAATCCTGCTCGGATGAACCCTGAAGGCATCTTCTCAACAAGAAGCACAGTGGCCCTGGCAGCACGCGCTCTGCACCAGGCAGGGGCTCCTTGTCATTAATGTCCCGGGTCTGTGAACACAGACCTTCTCTGGGAGGAAATCAAATGTTTAAATTAAGAAGCACGGTAAATGCACTAATAAATAAACACATGTGGTTATGAACGTTTTATAAACTACACAGAAAAGCACAGGTGCTTACTAAACAAGATGGATTTCATCTTTCACATTATGCAGTTGCATTTTGCTAGGGATATTTCCTATATTTATAAGGATGACCCTCATTAGTATTTTACTGTGTGAACTACTAAACTGACTGTGTATTTGTTTTAACAGGAACGTATACATAATTACTCTGTGGAGATACTTTCAAAAGTGTCAAAATGTGAATTGAGACACTGACGCTTTTTTAGGGCTCTTCATGCAGTTCCAAACATGTTGTTTACAGAATGAAGGCTGGTAAAATGGATTAGAACATTTGTATAGAGCAGCTTCCAAAATATCAGTTATTTATTTCATCTTATTTAAAGAGATGTTCCTATCTAGTTTATTATGTAGAAATTCTTCTGGCTAGGGAGACACATATAGATGCACAATCCAAACAGAGTAACTTAACTTCCCTCCTTTTTCTGAGGAAAAGATTCCTCCCCGCTTTGTGGATGAGATAAAATCAAGCGTTCTTCCAGTTACGAGAGGAGCTTGGCCCTGCCTGAGATCAGCCCACAGAATCCACAGCCCTTATGGACCCTCCTACACTGGTGGTGGGAATGTAAATTGGTGCAGCCACTGTGGAAAACAGTATAGAGGGTTCTCAAAAAACTAAAAATAGAACTACCATATGACCCAGTAATTCCACACCTCAGTATATATTAGAAAAAAATAAAAACACTAATTCAAAAAGATATATGCACCCCAATGTTCACAGCAGCATTATTTACTATAGCCAAGATATGGAAGCAACCTATGTGTCCATCAACAGATGAATGGATAAAGAAGATGTGGTTATATACACAACGGAATATTACTCAGCCATAAAAAAAAGAACACAGTTTTGCCATTTGCTGCAACATGGATGGACTTGGAAGGCATTATGCTAAGTGAAATAAGTCAGACAGAGAAAGACAAATGTCGTATGATATCACTTATATGTGGAATCTAAAAAATACAATAAACTAGTGAATATAACAAAAAAGAAGCAGACTCACAGATACAGAGAACAAGCTAGTGGTTACCAGTGGGGGGAAGGGGCAATATAGGGATGCGCAGTAAGAGGTACAAACTATTAGATATAAAATAAGCTACAAGTATATATTGTACAACACGGGAAATATAGTCAATATTTTATAATAACTATAAATGGAGTGTAACCTTTAAAAATTGTGAATCACTATATTCTACCCTGGTAACTTATATAATATTGTACAGCAACTATACTTCAATTAAAAAAAAAAGAAGTCACAGCTCTTTTGTTCAATGACTGCAAAGCACACTCCTTTTCTCTTAAGAAAAGTCGAATGGGTAATTGTATTGGAGATGAAGTGCAATGAAACCAAATTGTACTAACTTGAACTTTTAGCCAAATCAGGAGAAAACTCACTAATTTTCTTTTCCTCTAGAAGATAAACAGATCTCCTACCATGTTCTGGAAGATACAAACATGTAGAACTACACTGCTGAAGACATAAAAATACAACTTACCAACATTTTTATCTGACCAAAGAAAAATCATTGCACCAAATTAACACCCAAGAGGAAATTTATTCCTTAGCTTGCTACAGTATAACCTCAAAATTATACATGACATTCTGTGTATATGGAGCCTTAATTGCAAAGAAACATAATTAAGTGAAAACATGCAATTCTTTCCCCTATACTCTAATAATCCCTTAGCTTTTAACACTTAAAGTTTGCCATAACCTTCTCGCCTGTCTTGCTGACGAAGTACATTCTGCAGTACCCCAACTTATAAGAACGCAAGGAGACACTTCTGGTTTCCCTCTACGCCCTGTGCAGATGGCAGAGAGAGATTCCACCACTGAGACGTGCTATTTCTACAGGTTTAGATTTGTCTTGTCATCAGTGAGGACCACAGAGCAGATTATAGAGTCTTTCACTTTCAAAATGAGGAAATGAAGGTCAGAGCAGTGAAGTAGGGTTGGGATGAGAGGAGAGCACAAGTGTCTGGGCCCCTGGCAGGTTCTTTCCCCCATTCCTTCCTGGAATGATAACACCAACCAAACACACAAACAAGACATTCTTCCCAACAAAAAGCAGAGTCTGCGTTTTTGCTAGTGTTTTTGTTTTTACCTCTGAAGAGAATATCCAAGTCAATATCTTCTTTTCCTTTGATTTTCAAACACTTTGCCTGCTGTACAAGTCTGGGCAAAGAACAGAAATAAAACCTAGATTCATTATCCTGTGAGGTAGGGATAAATCATGACAGCAGCACAAATTTAAATAGAAATCACAGGGTAAACAATAGTGAATTAGCAGGTATTTTTGCTGCACAGAGCCTTGTTAGAATTTTTCTTCAATTTAAGATTTAAAAATACACTTTTGTTCAGAAACTGTAAGTTTGAAACCTGAAACTTGAAAGCTCCCAACCCCCCGTTCTATTTTAGCAAAAAGTTTCTAAAACTCTCTGGAGAATAACCTCTTCAGATTCTGAGGAGGCGCATATTAGGGATGGTAGGTGATGGTGTGGTAGGTGGTAAATAATAATTGCTACTGATGATTTCTGTGCTTATTTTAATCAGAAGATTATAGACATTGTGCTCAAACAACTGTACAAAGTAATTTAGTTACAATGTTGAATGTCAGAGAATTAATTAACTTTTAAAATTCTCCAGAATACAGTAAGGACTAATTCTGTAACTCTTTCATCACGGAACTTCATTAAAACTTGAGGCTCATAGTTTGTAATGAACACAGAAGTTTCTAAAATGAAACTTTTCCGGTGTTGCTAATTACCTAGTAATTAATTTTAGGTAGACAGAACTTGAGATGGCTCATTAATTTATCTGCAGTATTTAAGATTTTAATGAAAATGATAATACCTTGCTTGGCAAATATATTTTCTGATTGCACTCGGATAACTGCTCTCTCATTTTATCTTCACTGACAAGCTGTTACGGTAGGCATGCCAGTACTGTTTCAGTTTTTGTTTTAGATGAGGAAACTGATTCAGTTACTAAAATCTTACATAGAAACCTCAGTGACTGGTACATAATTGGAGGCAATTTTATCTGTATGTTCCAAAAACGTGGATGTCATGATAAAAACACATTCTATTCATCAGATACTTTTTAACCATGAAGAGTTTTTTAATCAAAAAAGCAATTAACTGAGAAAGAATTTCTGTTGAAACCCCACCTTTGGACCTTAAAAGAAGGTCCTACACAGCCATTGTGGCGCACACCAGCCTCAGGTAGTTAATCTCCTGTGGTGCAAGCAGAGACCAGTCCACACAAAACCTGGGTCTGTGTCTTAGGCCCTGTGCCCTGGGTTTGAGGCCCAGCGCGAGCAATTAAATTCTAGAAGCCTCAGCTTCCCAACCTGCAAAACCAAGACGGTACTTGCCTTACAGGGTTTGTTTGGAACAATCAGTGAAACAATATGTTATAACATAGTCTACAGACTCTTATGCATCATGGTCATGCATAAAAATATATGGAATATTTTTATTAATTCCATATGTTTAATTTCATTATATATATATATAATATATACTATAAAATTATTTATATATCTCATCAAGATTTATCTACATTCTTGTAGGAAAGAACATTAATGGTGGAAAGAGGGCTTAGCCCTAAGCAGCAAGCCTCTGGGGGAGAGAGCTGGTCAACACGGGATGTCAGAGGCACATGTGCACAGTAAAGTCATTTTACAAAGGATAAGATGGAAAAGAAAAAACAATTTCAGCTCTGCTTACATCTTTTTGGCAAATAGTTAAGTATTTCCCCCAAAACTTTACAAATTGTATGAAACTTGAGTTGATTTTCAAACCATCTGAAAGCATCCCTCTGCAAATACATGCTGATGAAGATGGCAGTTCTATCTTACAAAATTAAAAAAAAAAAAAAAGAAGCCAGTATGCCTTACATAACTTTGACGAGGATTTTATAAAGCAATTTAAAAATAAATCAAACAAGTTTACTGAGTGGCTTTTTAAAAAAATGCAAGGTGCTGCAATCAATCACAGATATATTTAGGAATAGTTCTTGCTTTCAAAATTATTACATCACCAGGAAGATACACCAAGTCAAACCCTGTAAACCAGCGGTCCCCAAACTTTTTGGCACCAGGGACCAGTTTCATGGAAGACAATTTTTCCAAGGACCGCTGAGGGGGTGGGGGGTGGAGAAGGAGGCGGGGCTGGGGATGGTTCAGGCAGTAATGCGAGTGACAGGGAGTGACAGGCAGCAGCAGAGGAAGCTTCACCGGCTCACCTGCTGCTCACCTCCTGCCGTGCGGCCTGGTTCCTAACAGGCCTCGGATGGCTACTGGTCCTTGGCCCGGGGGTTGGGGACCCCTGCTGTAAACTGTTCAGATTCAGTTACATCTCCTGAGTGAGGCAGGTGCCTGCTAAGGACTTCCAGGTTCTTCATTTCATTTAACCTCATTTCATTCTCACAAAAACTCTATAAGGTAGGTGCAGGAGGCCAGGAATCAAGAAACTGAGGCTCAGAAATATTAAACCACTTGCCCATCTTGGGGGCACAGTGAGTCAGTGGTGGAGCCAGAGTGCAAACTCAACAGACTCCAAATCCAGGCTTCCTTCTATCCTACGCATCATCTTGCAGGAACGGAGGGTTTCCTGAGTGTCTGCAGACGGCCTGGAGCTGGAGATGTTGACACAGGTAGGGGAGAGAACGGGAAGGACAGTAGTGTTCCCGGGGGCTGGAGGGAGGGTGCGGCTCTGTGCAGGTTGGTCGGGAGGAGGCTGGGGATGCAGCCGGGTCTGTCCTGAAAGGATGGGGACATGGGTGACCGATGGGGCCACGAAGGTCTAGGGAATGAGGGTGGGAGGAAAGCAGGAGCGGCACAGACCAAGCATGAGCAAAACGGAAGGGAGAGCATTTGGGGACACGAATAAGCCAGTCAACTGATGGGGCTGAAGCATCTGCACTGTGCGAGGAAAGGAAGGACCAGAGGTGGGGCTAAAGGAATTGGCTAGAGCGGAGCTGGGGAAGCCTGGCACACTGCTCTCAAGCACTTGGGCTTTATCTTGACGGCAGTGAAAGAAGCCACTGCAGCACTGGCCTTGGGAGAATCTACTGCACATGGTCAGAAATGTCTGGAGGTGATCAGGCCAGTCATGTGCTGAAGATTAATATTTCTTTGTATTTTTTTTTTTTTTTTTTTTAGAAATTCACGTTCTTTTATTTATTTATTTATTTATTTATGACTGTGTTGAGTCTTCGTTTCTGTGCGAGGGCTTTCTCTAGTTGTGGCAAGCGGTGACCACTCTTCATCGCGGTGCGCGGGCCTCTCACCGTCGCGGCCTCTCTTGTTGCGGAGCACAGGCTCCAGGCGCGCAGGCTCAGTAGTTGTGGCTCACGGGCCCAGTTGCTCCGTGGCATGTGGGATCTTCCCAGACCAGGGCTCAAACCCGTGTCCCCTGCATTGGCAGGCAGATTCTCAACCACTGCGCCACCAGGGAAGCCCTATTTCTTTGTATTTTAGCTGAAAAGGTAATACCACTAAAATCTCAGCTCTGACCATTTCACCAATTCTTCTTAAAGCCCAGCCTCCACCTTCTATGTAGTCATAATAGCTAAACAACCTTCAAAACCTTTTGTTAATAGAATCACTGTTGCTGCAGCAAGTGTCAAGCTACCTGTCTGTCTGTCTGTGATTCATTTTAGAGGAGTGCACGTGACCATCAGTGCTTGTGTTGGAGAGACATGCCCCTGCCATCCCGCTGTTTTTACTATCTTTACTATCCGTTGGTCTTTACTATCTGTTGTTTTTCCAAATGACTTGCCTTTTCCTTAGGATTTTGCTACTTCCTTGAAAAAAGGAGCTGCATGTTCGCTGACCCTCCTTCTATGCTTCCACTGCTTTTAATGAGGCAAATCAGTGGCTACTGCTTTGTGCTCAATAAATGCTAGGCCTGAACCAGATGCCTAACACGAAGGAGGTAATACATGTGTGTGTTGAAAAAGACAGAGAGGTTAAGTAGCTTGCCCAAAGTCACACAGCAAGTAGAACAGCAAGAATTTGAATTTAACTCAGGTTAGTCTACATGTAAATAAACACCTTCTAGAACATGAGTTGGAAAACTACAGTCCACGAGGCAAATCCTGCCGTAGCCTGTTTTCATAAATGAAGTTTTATTAGAACACAGCTATGCTCATTGGTTTACTTACTGTGTATGGCTGCTTTCATGCTACAACGGTCAAGCTGAACAACTGTAGCAGAGATCTTACAGCCGGCAGAGCCTAAAATACTCACTATCTGGCCCTTTACAGAAAAGGTTTGCTGACTCCTGTTCTATAAGGAAAAGGTCCCTGAGGCCAAAAATATACACACAATCTGTGATTGTTTCACATGGCTATTTTTTCCCAAAATTGCCCTAACAATTGTATTTAGGTATAACTTATAATGGGACTTGGAAAGCAAATATTGGGCTCCGACTGCTTTTTATTTTTAGACAAACTGTCCAAGTCCAGCCAACATTTCTTTGAGCTTTTCCTACCTGCAGGTGTCACATTCGGCCGAGCTGGTGTCTGTCACCAAGAGACATAAGCTATCTGAGCATACAGGTGTGTCCACTGCCTACCTTCACACAGAGCAGACTGAGAGAAGGGCCGCAAGGAGGAGATGAAGAAACCACGATGGAGTCACAGAGTAAGAGGGGGTTTTCTGCTTTAAAGGTCCGAGAGGTTAGAGAACACCTTCAGGAGGACATGAGCTTGAACCAGGCCTCGAAGCAAGTTTTACTGAGTGAAGTGCAGAGAGGGACCCTGCAAAGGCACAGACATGTGGAGGGTGGGAGTGAGAAGAATCAGTGGTGGGGCTGGAGGGTGACGAGCTGGGGTGCAGGCTGCGGGCAGGTTACGAGTACCACACACACTTCCTACGTGCATCCACACCTATGTGCTCTTGTGTGTAAGGACGTGGGTAAATGTGAACTTATTTACAGTAAAGCAAATGGATCGAGGACCTGCAAGACTCCACCAACAGAAAGAAGAATTCGTACCATATGTTTAGTTTGTCAATAAAAGGTAATTAAACTTTAAAGAATACTGCATTATAAAGCATCAATAAACGATATGCATACATGTGAACATATTTACCGCAGCATTATTTATAAGAGGAAGAATACTGGAAACAACCTAAATACCTGTCAATAGGGGAATGAGTTGAATAAGTTCGTCCACACCATGGAATATGATACAGTTATTAAAAATAGTGCATTGAATCCACTTGTGTTGATATGGCAAATTATTCATGACAGGTTGTCAAATAAATAAGACATATTCTTAAGCTAATATCTTTTATTGTCAGACTTTCTTTGAGCCAACAATTAATGTTTTCACATGACTTTCCATAAGGAAGAAGGCAAATTTGTTTTTTCTTTGTGGGTAGACTTAGTTGCTTAGGTCTTTATAACTTTTCCATATAAAAATAAAAGTCCAAGACCAGAGTATTTTTCTTCTGGTCATAAATGCTGATTTATTTACAGGTGCCTTGTTCAGAACGCCATTATAAACTTGGGATAAAATATGTGTGTATGTTATTAAAGCCTCAGCGTTGAATGCCTGGGTGCTTTAAAGGTTTGCTCCTGTGTTAAACTTTCAGGAACACAGCATCCTTCCTCCGTGTTCAACATGGTTATATTATAAGCTGTCCAGAGTGATACAAGCTAACCTTCAAAGAAACATTAACAAAAAATGAATGTAATTAAAAAAAAAAGAGTGACAGCCATAAAAAGAAATGAAATTGAGTTATTTGTAGTGAGGTGGATGGACCTAGAATCTGTCATACAGAGTGAAGTAAGTCAGACAGAGAAAAACAAATACCGTATATGCTAACACATATATATGGAATCTAAAAAAAAAATGGCTCTGAAGAACCTAGGGTCAGGACAGGAATAAAGACGCAGATGTAGAGAATGGACTTGGGGACACGGGGAGGGGGAAGGGTAAGCTGGGACGAAGTGAGAGAGTGGCATGGACATATATACACTACCAAATGCAAAATAGATAGCTAGTGGGAAACAGCTGCATAGCACAGGGAGATCAGCTCGGTGCTTTGTGACCACCTAGAGGGGTGGGATAGGGAGGGTGGGAGGGAGACACAAGAGGGAGGGGATATGGGGATATACGTACGCATATAGCTTATTCACTTTGTTATACAGCAGAAACTAACACAACATTGTAGAGCAATTATACTCCAATAAAGATGTTAAAAAAAAAAGAATGAATGTGTATCTGCATATCTGTATGTATACGTAAACAGAAAAAGCGTAGAAAAGAACATGAAAATCTATTCACACGAGTAACCTCGGGATGCAGCATTAGAGCTGAGGAGTGGAGAGTGAGAAATTATTATTCTTAAAAACTTCTATATTACCTGAATTATTGCAGTGGGAATTTTATCATATTTTTATAAGCCTACAAATTATGCTGTTTGATAGGAAAACACCTGAGTATTAATAATGTTTTTAACTTTTATTTTTTCTTACTAATCTGTATTTTCTAATTTTCCTATAATATACAAGCATTGCTTTAGTTATAAGAAAAAACTGACATTAAATGTCACCACTTTACTATTTACAATGAATAGGAAATAATTATTTTAAAGCCAGATGAAGTATGTGGATGAGAAAAAATGCCCGCTGTTGCTTAGGCAACAAAGTTTTGTTTTTCTGGGGATTGGGAACACCAATATTTCCTTGACGGAAGAAACCACGGACACTTTAGCACACACTGTTCTCAGCATTTAATTACTAAGGGCCCGAGCCAAGGCAGGATTCCAGAAATCCAGAGATCCACAATAAATCATAAAATGCCTCATGAAAATCAGCATAGAAGGATATTTTTAAAGATGTTTTTAAGGCATACATTGGTTATTTTATCACATTTTAGCAAGACTATAAACTTGTTTAGAAACACAAGACTACAATGAAGGTGCCAGAGGCACAGAGGCAAGTGGAATCCAGGAGGCCAGGTCCTTTCATCGCATCACAGCTTCCGTCTACACCCCTGAGCTGATCTTGACAGGCCGGTTTCGGTTTCAATTTGCAAAAACAGTCCACAGAACCCTTTAACTTGTCTTAATGGCCTGGATCTGCCTATGGTCTCCAGGAACTTAAGGTGGGTAACTGCTGAGACCAAGGTCCCCTTTCACTCCTTGTCAGTTACCACAGTCTGTGAGTCTCTCTTCCATTTGGTTTACCTTTGTTTTCCCTCCTCCGTCTCCTCTCCCTGAAAATACGCTCCCCTCGGGGATGGGAGTCGTTGTTCCCCTCCCGATCCCTGGCCCCTAAGGCACCCCCGGGCCACAGCAGACAGCTCTGCACGCACCCGCTGGATGAAGAAACGTCAGTGCCGGGAGTGAACAAGCTCAGTGCCTGGGCTGCGGGGACCAGCCGTCCTGCCTGAGTTCGGATCCTCATCCCGCCACTTACCGGCGTGGGTTGTCTTACCACTAAGTGAAAGCTTAATGAGAACAAGGATTTCAGTCTGTTTTCTTAACTGCTGTATCACTGGAGTTTGGAACAGTGCCTTTCTAAGGGTTTGTTCAATGGATAAATGATGAATAAATGATCCGGCTATGGTCAGGATCCTGAATTCAGGGAGGTACGTGCCGTTCGGGTATTTATAACGCCATGAACCAGCTCTGTTCCGACCTCGCTCTGGGGGAGGAGGAGGGATGGGATGGTGAGCAGAGCAGTGACCCGGGGTCAGAGGGCTCGGGGCTGCCACTAGTGACAGTGTCAATAAGGGACTAAACTCTTGACTTTAACATCCTTATTTCTCTGTTGTAGAAGTTGGACGAGATCACCTTCCGAGTCCTTTCCCACTGTAAAGCTCCAGGATCGTCACACTTGGCTGGAGGTCCCTCAGAGTCCAGCGGGAAGTATGGAGTGGGAGGGGGCTGTCCGGACGGCCGGGGGCTTCCTGTCCAACCACAGTCCTCCACAGACCCCGAGGACCCTGGGTGTCTCGGTGTTTTGATCACCGCTCACTTGATTAAGGGGTTTACTTTAGTTCCGAATAAATAGACAAAGGGCTAAATTTCTATGTTTGGTGCAAAGATGTGTGCTACAGACACAGCTAGAACCAGTCCAACTGCAAGACTTTAAGATCAACAAGTCTTATAAAAATGGAAGAAAGATATGGAATTATTATTTCAATAGTTTCTTCTATGTTCCAGGCCCAGTCATACATCTGTATCTATCTGCACCTATACACCTCTGTTCAAAAACCTAAGCCTCGGATATTATATTCATTTTACGGGTAAAGACATTGAGACTGTTATGGGAAAACAAATGTATGTACCTGAATCAGTCAACTACGATTCACTAAGAACTATAATGCGAACAGTGGTGAAGGAAAAATGCAAGCATAATAAAAACTGCTTCTCACGCCTTAGCAGCCTCCAGTCTTTTTGAGAAAATAAGGCACGTGTGCAAAACAAGTATCAAAAAGGCTCAAGGAGACACAAAGCGTGGAGCAGACCCAAAGCACAAGGAAGGGGCCTCGCGCTCATCCGATCCACACCCCAGGGCCCAGCAGAGTCCTGGCACCGCGCGGGTGCTCAACATCTGTTTGCTTTGTTAAGTACCGGCTAAGTGTCAGGCATTGAACTAGACGTGAAAAATACGCAGATGCGTAAAACACCATCTCTAAGGTCAAGAAGCTCACACAGGGGGCTTCCCTGGTGGCACAGTGGTTGAGAGTCTGCCTGCCAATGCAGGGGACACGGGTTCGAGCCCTGGTCTGGGAGGATCCCACATGCCGCGGAGCAACTAGACCCGTGAGCCACAACTACTGAGCCTGCGCGTCTGGAGCCTGTGCGCCGCAACAAGAGAGGCCGCGACAGTGAGAGGCCCGCGCACCGTGATGAAGAGCGGCCCCCGCTTGCCACAACTAGAGAAAGCCCTCGCACAGAAACGAAGACCCAACACAGCCATAAATAAATAAATAAATAAATAAAATAAAATAATAAAGCAAATAATTTAAAAAGAAGCTCACACGGGCTGAACTGCTGTGGAAAGTTTCAAGACAGAGATGAGCCTTGGAGAAGAGAACACGCAGCAGGAGTAAAGGAGGCAGGAAGAATGGGAACAAAGGCACCCGCGCAGGAAGAAGAACACGATTGCGGATGGTGACAGGGCGTGAGTGGGAGCCGAGAGGCTTGGCCTCCGAAAGCAGAGAATTTACGTGGGAAGGATCAAGAGCAAAGGCTGATGGACTCGAGGAAACCTCTTTAAGGACTTGGAAGGTTCATACACGAAACAACCAGCTAATACTGGTTAAATTCTGAGAACGGACCTCACAGAAGGTAATCTGAGTCGTGAAAACAAACTAGTTGGCTCATAGCAGAGCAGTTTATTACGAGGATCATTAAGGAACTACTCCACTGCCTGCCATTCTCTGTGATTACCATAATTCTTCCCAGCCATTTTTATTGTCAATATAGGCCTTTGGGAAGTACATTAAATTTATAATATGGCAGGCATTAGGAAAAACAAAGTGAGCTTTATTAGGCATTTTCTTAGGTTTTCTTAATAGCCGTGATTGAATATGACAGCTCTTTTAACTAATGGTCCTGCTGACTGTGTAAATTAGAGGCAGAAGTTGCTATTAAAGAATACCCAGGTGGATGGGGAGGGGGCCTGGAAAAAATGTCCTACACAGGCCCGGGAAGCCAGCTAACATAATATAGGGCGTGGGGGGGCAGCTGCATTTCAAGTAATTTTCTTATGATGAAACTGTTTAATGAGTATAATTTTATTCTCTCGTTGCAGATCGAAGCCTTTAGTACCTATTACAAAGAAACGTGTTCAGGTGGAAGTCTTGCATTATATAGTATACATAAGAATAAACAGTTTGGGGCAAACATGGTTGAGATTCTTCCCCTTCAGTAGTTCTGTTTTCACAAAATAAGAAATAAATGCCTCACGAGATGACCCTGAGAATACTGAAAAGCAGTAGAAAGTCTAAATATAAACCCAGCCAGGCATTTTCAGAGCCTCCAACTGCCATTCTTTTGCCAGCCTGATGCTGTTGAAAACATGTATAGGATTTAGGGTCAGGTAGTTCTGGACTCAGACCCTACCTTTTCTACTAATTATCTGTGTGGTCCTGCACACTTTGCCTAACCTCTCTGAACCTTCAGGTGCCTACATTATAAAACCAGAGTCAGAATACTTTCCACGCACAGAGTTGTTGTGAGGATGAAATAAAATTCACAAGACCATGTATATGAATTGTTCAGCACAATGCTTTGCGGCACAAGCTAATAAGTGTATGATATCAGTGTTAGTATTATTGTTGATAAATCTCTTGTTACTATTATCAGTTTACTGAACTAAGAATATGCTGGATTTAACCAGAAGACCTATGTCCTGGATTAGCTACTAGTAAGAACCTCTACTTCTTCACCAATAAGTGACAATACTATATATACAACATATATATAGTTGTATATATGTATATACAACATATACAATATAACAACAATAATGTCTGTTTTGCCTAAATCACAAGATTATGGGGAGCTTTTAAAGGTAATGTATCTGAAAACTATAAACTGTCAAACAAATTAAGGTATCCACCCTAGAGTACGTTCCCAGATGAAAGATGCTCAAGCGTTAAGGTCATTTGCCTCCGTTTAATGCACCATGAATATAATACTAATCACTCTACTAGCACCAAGAAAGGGAATATATTTACAGCATACAGGTTTTCAGTAATGGCGACCTATTGTGAATCTCTTTAAAACTATATTAACATGCAATCATATTACTATGAAGATGAATCCTATAAACATTTAGCAGTATATAATCCACTCGAATTCATAACCTGACCCTCTACTAAGAAAATGTGAACATAAATAGACTATTTCCACTACTAAATCATGGAGACTTAAAATTTACTAATAATAACTCCCCCTCCAAAGATTAACATGAGAACAAACATACTTTCTAAAACTAAACACAAAACTGGGATGCAGTTAAGGAAAATACAAAATACCCTAAACTTTGGGCAGCATCTAATTGATTTTGGAAAAAGGTCAAGAGATAACTTTATATTTTGCACTGGAATTGCAAGAAGTCTGGAGATGCTAAGGTGACAGCGTTGCTTGTATAAGAAGTTAGAGCAGGCCTGTCCAGGGCTCGGTGACCATGGATGCACTGGACGCCAGAGGAAATTAAAACCCTGATTTTCACTAATTTCACCCCCTTGTCTATCCTTGGACACGTGCCAACTACAAATTGTTCTTCCTCAGCACGTAGAAGAGGAGAGATGGGATTTCAACATTCTCCTCCACCTGTACATGGTATCTTGTGATTTTAAGAGCAAAGGTTTGGGTTAGAGGAGAGGCAGCCTCAGGAGATTGCCACAAATAAACTGTGAAAAGAGTTGAAATAAATTTTAGCTGCTCGTCATTAGCCTACATATTCTTCCTTGTCGATTTCCTTGTTCTCCTTTTTTTCCTTGAGCTGGAATTCTGGACCGCGAACAGGAGGTCACGTGGATGGAAGCAGGTCAAAGTGAGCATTACTGCCAAGACCACTTACCCGAACATCGTTTTGTTGTGATGACTGGTTTAAAAAAAAAAAGAGGACGGGGATTGGAGTGAAAGAATGGCTTTGGTCTTGGGATGTGAAAAAAGAAGGCTTAACAATTCGAGACGTGGACCGTGACACTCCCCCTCCTCCGCGCAGCCGCTCACACAGCTCTGTGCATTCATGAAACAGGATCTGACAGGATAGGATCATGTGTAATTTTTTTGCTTAGTTATCAACTAACATTCTCTGCTTTTTCTATCTGTAGTAATTATGCTTATTGGACGCATTTCAGTGCAAAAACCCCTTCAGAACGGCAAAGCACACAACAATGTATTGATAGGCGAGTTAGGGACGGGGGAGCCGTACACCTGTGCTGAAGAGAAAGGCCGGGCTAACCTCCGAGACAACACGACGGAGTCATCGTTTTTTTAAAGCAGTTCAAAGAGCTGTTTATTCTCTCTGACTTTTGACATTGAGGATGAATGTCTAAAATGTTTACAAGAGAGGCTGAGTTTTTATTTGAGGGGGGGGGAAGAGAACAGAACAAAAAGAGTAACAGCAAATGGATGCACTGGTCTCTGGAATAAACAAGCGCTGTTCCCTGGAAAACAGTTTAAAAAAAAAAAAAGAAAAGAAAAAACTCCCTCAACTAGGAAATGGAAAAGCTGTTCGAGCTCTCAGCCACTTGAAGTTGTAAACGGTGTGGGTGTGAAAAGCAGTAAAGAAAAACTAAACCCCGTACAGTTCCGGCAAGAGCAGTGGGTGTAGCGCAAAGGAGAAAACGCAGGGTAACATGCGGCCACGGGAGCTGCGCGGTACCCGGAGGAAGAGGATGGGGCGCGCGCTGCGGAGGGTGTCGGGCGGCCCCGTGCACAGCGACCACGCTCAAAATCAGCTGCTTAACGAAAATGCAACGTCACCGAGATGCTCTACAAGAAGAACAAAATGCACACTCCAGGATGTAAACTCCACGTGAAAAGTGTGTCCTAGGAGCCAAACTCTCCCAGTGAACAGACCTTGGCAGTAAAGGAGCATCCACGCTGGGACCGAAGGGTGAAAGGGCAGAAAGGGGTTCCTGGAAAGTCTGCCCCCGCAGAGAGGCGCGCACCGTCCTCTCCCACGTGCTGAACGGGAAGGGCAGGGCTGGGAGAGGGCTGGGCATGGGGCCGGGGGTGGGTGATGGTGGTCCGGAGAACCAGCAGCCCCTCCCGTACCAGCTCCTCCAAAGTTCAACCTTGAACGCCAGTGCCTTCTGCCTGCAGCGGGGGCCTGAAAAACACCCACTTCTCACCTCTGCCGAGCCTTTCATGGCTCCATCTCTGTCTGGTCTCCAATTATTTACTTGTAGTTAGATTCTCCCGTGTTTATAATTCCCAGCTTGGAGGATAAAACTTTTGTCTTAAAATGTTATTTATTTACTCATTTAGGTTAAAAAAGAGCAAATAAGGTTGCATCTGTAGCTTCTTAGAAAATGATTATAAGTAAATAAAAATTGAGAACTGATCCTTAAAGTCATAAGTTTACATTTAGGAACAAAAGGATGATGTGCCATCGAAAAATCAAAACAGGAACTATTCAGAGTAAGGAAATCGTATCTGAGGGGCTTTTGGATTAAAGATGACAAGTACCAGGTGAGCGAGGGGATCCTGATGGGACCAAGAGGATGCGAACACCGGGCCACGTGCCCAGAGAGATGCCACCTGTGAGATGACTCCAGAGATACAGGGAGTCATACAGAATTTACACGTGAGATTTGCTTTCTGTTGCCTACGTACAATAGCTACACTTAGAGGTAAATTCAAATTTTTGAGGATGAAGTAAGAAAAAATATTTTTAAAATAAATGTCAAGGCTTAGATGAATTCTATGAGCCAGTGAACACAATAATATACAGAATAAAGAAAGATTCTGAAGAAACACAAGAAACTATTATCACCAACAAATTTGTTCTTTTCTGTTCTACACGCTTTACTCTCTGGTTCACATTTTCAGAAGTTCCTTACCTGGACTGGCTGTTCCCCTTTTCATGTTTTCCATTGAACTTCAAACTACAGAGGTTTTTCGATTTTGAATGTGCAGAGTCTGAGTCCACATTTGCCTGTGTTTGTTCTCGCAGACGATCGTGAAGCGTTGCCTCCTTTTTCAAGTTCATGTCCGAATACGGGCAGCCAAAGGCACTGGTTTGTATAAAAATGAGAGCACAGGCGTCAGTTTAGGGTGATACATCAGGGCTGTACTGTCATTGGAACAGACGTACATCCAATATTGAAAAGCTGAATGGAGACATTCTCCTTTCACTGAACACACTCAGGTTAAGTTTCTTTTCATATTGCCCTTTGCGAAGATCTCAGGTGCCAGACCATAGACACCGGTCAGCAGACATTACAGGTACAGTCATCAGCAATACGGTTTTCACAATCTAAAACACTTAAAAATCTAAGGGACTTCCCTGGTGGTCCAGTGGTTAAGACTCCGTGCTTCCAACGCAGAGGGCTCGGGTTCGATCCCTGGTCGGGGAACTACGATCCCACATGCCATGAGGCCAAAAAAAAAAACAACTTAAAAATCTAAGAACAACCTAAAGATGTACATCCAATGGAGCAACGAAAATGTCATGTAAACACCTAATTCAGTTTGTATCCTCCGATATTCAAGCTCTAATTTGACTACCTGTATCACAAAATACTATGGGGTAACTAAACATCTTTACCAGTATCAGAGAATATCATGCTTTTACTTCTTATCATTCATGTATTCAGAAACAGTGTATCTGGGTGACTGCTTCATCCTCCTGAAACCAGCTAGGAAGTTTTGTGTTTGAACGTGAAGGGCCAGTTGTGGGTGAAAGAGGAGAGACCACAGTCAAGACTGAATCCTGACTCCAGGATGTGTTAGGAGGCTGACAGCAGGCTCAGGGCAGAGGCTCTGGCCCCTGCCACAGGTGATCGGTTGTCTCTGGTAGATTTCTGTGCCCACGTTCCTGTCCCCAGAGGCCCCCAATCTCTGTGCTGCCGGGAACGAGGCAGATGCTGTCAGGGGCCGACCAGGCAGGACGGTGCCCTGCCCACAACCCTGAGGGAGCTGGTCCACCGAGCTCCGGTTCCCCTCCAGTGAAATGGGGAAATCAGATCCAGCTCCTACGGGCTGTTGTGACCACGAGGAATCACACACACACACACTAGTGGTAGCTGCTCTCATTACGACAGTGCTGCCATCCTTTACGTTTGGGGAGCACAGACTCAGATGCATCAGTATCTTGGCAGTTGGCTCTTTTTTTAGGAATTCGCTTCCTGCTTACTATAAATTTGCTGGTATACGGTGCATAATACATCCTTTCTGATACGTGAAAGTTTGCTTTTGCTATTTTAAAGTCATGATAAAATCAGGGAGCAATGCAGTTTCCCTCTGTTTTACAGCAGACTGAATTTTCCAGGGAGCACTTATACACAGTCTAACCTCAGAGGACTTTAGTACCAACCTGTATCTAAAACGGGCCTTATGGAATTTGGGATGGGGTGGTTCTGATAACACCAGCCTCGCCCAACATGCCAGGGTGGACCTGTACTTTGCCAGACAGGGGCGCCCCTGTGGATGCATGTTCTGTAGTTAGTATTAATTGGCACTATTTCTTAGTTTATTCCGTTATTGATTCAACAACCCACTAACTGAGCATGTGCTACATGCTAAGCACTCTGGAGAATATAAATCTAGTGAAGAAGTTGGGATATGTACCAAAAAATACAATTTATAATAAGAACAAAAGCTACCCCTATTGAGTGTTTACATGCACCCATTGCAATACAAGGTGTTTTACATATATCATCTCTAATATTTAGTACTAAATACCCAAAGATGGTATTGACATATTTTTTTCTAGGTTAGAAAACAGGCTCACACAGGATAAGCAATTTCCCAAACTTACCTGGCACCTTCTTGGGAAACCCCAAAATAAATCACTTAATTATGAGCATCAATCACGTGGGCAGAAGTGGGAAAACATTTTTAGCACCATCAAAAAAAAAAGGAATGTAATTTTTGTGCAAAGTGTAGCCAAGGCAAGCATTCACAGGGAAAGCAGTACAGGGTTTGCCACGGTTAATGTCTAGGGGAAAATAAGTCAGCCCATGCTGGGTCCTGGATGAGAAGTGCAGAGGTGATAAAGCAGTTTCCAGCAGGACCAATTGGTTTAGGCTGCAGCATATGAGATTTAAGGGAGATTTTTAGAAAGAACTTTCCGCAGATGAAAATTGAAAGGCATTAGGCTAACCAAAGGGAGATGGGGAAATGTTTATTTTAAGCACAGCTGAGTTTTCATGAAGACACTATCACTCAGAAGCTTTGCTATCCATCTAATATATACCCCCAATTTGAGATTTTTTAATGATCATTATGGTCATGAATTTTCTAAATTTCATATAATTACCGCACATGACTAGTGCTGCATGACACTCATGCTGTCTCTTCCTCAGGCTTATCTATCCAGTAGTGTAGAAGCTACCATTCATGCTCTTGTTCAGTACTTGCTTAAGTTGAGAGAAATTTTGTTTCCCTCAATCTTCATTCATTAATCAATCCTTTTACTCATTTAAACATTCATTTATTTCCTAATCCCATTCTAGCTCTTCTTTGTCTCTCGGGTACTCAGGCGTGCAAAACTAAATGCAATGCCTCGGAGCATCATTAGAATGGAATATTTCTCGATTGTGGGAGGCGACGCATATGAGAAAGTATCTCAGGATTATACAGATCAGAAAAAAGCATGAAGTTCAAAAGAATATACTGGGTTGGCTAAAAAGTTCGTTCTGGTTTTTCCGTAACATCCAAAACGAACTTTTTGGCCAACCCAATATTAAATGACAAAAACATATTTTGCAGAAGATGCTGGTGAAGAACCTGAAAGAAGATAATGATGGGAGACAAAGGAAGGTACGAAAGGAGCGTGATGAGGGGGCTTTCGGTTGCATTGTCTGCACCATTTTCAACCTGGGCTCTGCTGTGAACAAGCTTCTGGATTGCAACACTGTGCTTACTTGTGTTCATTGCAGAGAAATATTTATGTTAAAGAGATGACATTCCAAATGTCAGCCTGCCCTCCTGCACATGCAGACCCTTACTCATGCGTGTGTGTGTGTGTGTGTGTGTATGTGTGTTTGGAAGAACATACATGACTGCATAAATCTGTACACATAGGAAAAAACTGATTGAAGTGGTTGTCCTAGGTGTGATACAACTACTTAAAGCTTACTTTTGATTTAGCCAAATACCGGGGGAAAAGGTTCTGAAGACACAGTCTTTTTAGAAAATTGCTGACATAAGCTGAAATTTCTATGACTTAAGGCTCTGTTGGTCAAGGTAAAATGATAGCTTCTGACGGATAGGGAAGTGACATATTCAAATTTAAGCTCATAACGGACGAAGATAAGGAGGCATGAAAACTGCAGGCCAGGAGGGAAGGCCTGAGCGGGCGTCCTGGGGGAGGCGGGGCTCTTCTGATCGAGCAGACCAGCTCCCCATCCCTCCTTAATTCAACATGTGTTTGCTGTTGGCAGGAAAAGAAGGAAGAGATAGCAGGAACTATATAGTTTTTAAAAGTCAGAGACAGTAGAATATTGGGAATTTTATACAGTTCAACCAAGTAATATTTAAAATATGTCAGGCCCAAGTTCATCAGCAAGACAGATGAATAGAGGGTGAATGCTAAATAAGCAAAAAACTGCTAGGCAGCTGCAGACAAACTTTAAAAGAGATTTTTGGAGAGAGCTAAAAACTGAGATCCTAGTAGCCCTCTTCATAAATAGAAGGAAACATAAAAATGGCTGCCATTAAAAATACTAGTTTTTCTTTTCAGAATATTTAAGTAGAATTTTTAACATCTGAGGAGAAATAGAAAAATAAAACTGTATCAGTATATATTTTTTTCCTTAAAAACTGTCGTGCACTCCTCTTAGGAGCAGTCCTTGGCTGCTCCCCTGCTGGTTGTAATGGGGCAGGGGGTGGGGAGGGGGCACTGGAGCAGCCGGCACTGAATCACGGCAGGTGGTGTCACGCCCGGGAGGGTCCTTGGCCTCTGAATTCTCTTTCCTTCCACAGCAGGGGCACCTGATTCCACAGGTTGGTGCAGTTTCCTCATATTCTCAGGACCAGTCCTGATCCGAGGGACAGAGGCCCTACGTTCCTACTTGCTTCTTGCTGGGCCATCTCCCATTAGGAGGCCCTCTGCCTCCTAATCCCAACCTAGGCAGCCAGGCCCCCCCACTTCCCCGATACCAGCTGGCCAGTCGCCTATGTGCTTCTCCCCCCGAATTATTCTCTCCTACTGTGCTTTACCCACTGGCTGGGATCCCACCTTCATTTTGGATTCTTCCCGTGCAGCTCCAATTCCAAGAGTCTAGATAGCACCTGCTGATTTCCAAACCCCCTGGACTCCAGGTTCTGCTCATCCAACCGTATGATCATCTTGTATCTACAATGTTTTCATCTCCTCATACCCAAGCAGCAAGTGTGGTTCCTGCTTGTCTCTGACTACTTTGTCTTGCTGAAAATAATGGGCCATGAACTGTCAAATCTTGGGAGGTGGACAGTCTGGACCACGAGGTTATTACTCAGCTGTCACCACACACCTAATTGGTAGCTTCCCAACCCCTGTGCAGCTACGCCCTCAGGGTGGCCGGAGGGGCCTCAGGCACCAGAGTCTTTCCAGCCACAGCAGCCTCCTCCAGACTCTGAATTCCCTCCCTTCCCAAGTACTGATTAGCATTTTCTCTCTGTGACATGACGTTATAAGGGTAGGGAGGCATTACAAATTTAAGCAAAATGGCAAAGATGAAAGAGCCCCTTGGGTGCTGTACTTCAAAACATAAATACAAACACAGAGGTCAGCAATATTTCAGGAAGAGTGTCAGGTCGTTGACAACCTTTTTGCTGATCCAGAAAAGTGAAGTCATCCAAAAAAGGCAAGTAGCTCCCAGGAGGAGCCCTGATCTAGGAATATGCCCTCACGTAGCCCAGGAATTAGGGATGTAGTTAAACTGTAAAGAGTTCTCTAATGCAACTAAGCCACCCCTCCGGGAAGCCCACTGCCTTTTGTATTTTAGTCTCAATTATTTTATTATCCAGTTATATTCTTTTCTTTCTAAGACCTAGATAAGACAACATATCTGAGCTGGGAGGTTACACGCTAAAGTCTCTTTGCTTAGGTTCAAAAGGTAAGAATTTACTTGTTGGAGCGAGTGGGGGCCTTGTATTGGGAAGTGCTCCCGGAAGAGACTGTCTGAGGGGTTGGCCTCCCACAGCAAAGGTGGCAGGAAAGTCCTGGATGCTGCCCCTGCCAGAGGGTAAGGGGCTGAGACTCTCAGAGAAGGGGGTCAGCCAGGAAACGGGAGGGAGCGAGATAAGTAAACGCTGCCTGCCTTGCAGCCTGGCCTTGGGCCCTGATGACACCAAGATCCCCAGCCCGCTGGCAGGTCCTACATTCTACCTGTCGCGTTAAGAGCAGCACCCACCTCCCACCCACGATGGTCCCTGGTGAACAGAAGACCATTTGTCCTCACTGCCATTTAACTTTAATATGTGGGTAGCTTACACTTACGTAGTATGTTAAATGAATATTTTTTATTTTTAAGAAAATATTGATTTCTTGGCCAATGGTATCGAAAGGCATGATAAACACTGAAATGCAGGTTACTGAAATTATAGAATATCTGTAATACTTTCTATGGAAACTTTTAAAAGCTAACATAGGACTTAAACTGTTACCGATTTTACTTCTATGAGGATTGTGAGCAAGTATAAATGAGATATATATATATACAGAGACAGAGAGAGAGAGAGAGAGAGAGACCAGGGATATAGACCAGGAAGTTTCCAAGAATACATTATAATATCTACTGAGGATATAACGCAAGTTCTATTACATTGTTCTCAAATACAGAGATGAGCAAAACCCAACTGGTATATGTAAGATTCTAAGGTCTCAGAGTCAATTCTCTTCAAATTCCTGAGGCTTTGAAATGTGTTTACCTGACCACCCCCCCCCCCCAAAAAAAGAAAAAACTGAGTTTACCCAAGATATATTAAAGTGAGTTTACCCGAGATATATTACAGGTAAACTTTCTAACTTTTGTCCATAAAATAGCTGATATTGTCACTTAATTGTCATTAAAAATACTAGAAAATTTAATGCACACAGTAAGAAAAATGTATGAATATTAAGAACAAAAGTTTCATAAGTAGAGTTAAAAGAAGTCTACATCTATATAACTCAGACTTCAAAGAGTTGGACGAACCAAATTTGACTCTAAAAATACTTTTCTGATTGACATATACACACTACTATATATAAAATAGATAACTAATAAGGACCTACTATATAGCACAGGGAACTCTACTCAATACTCTGTTGACCTATACGGGAAAAGAATCTAAAAAAGAGTGGATATATGTATATGTATAACGGATTCACTTTGCAGTACACCTGAAACTAACACAACATTGTAAATCAACTATACTCCAATAAAAATTTAAAATAAAAAATAAATAAATAAAAGTACTTTTCTCTGGGGTAATTCAGCCTGTAAAATCATCCTATATATTATAAACTTGCTAACATGGCCAATTAGGAAGTTAGAAGAGAGTTACTACTCAAGTTAGGTGTTGAAAAGCACAGATATAAGAACTAGAAAACTGTATTAAAGCTACTAGTACCAGAGGCTTGTTTTTCATTTCCTCATCTATAAAATGGTGACAGTACAGGGATTTTTGTGAAAACTAAATGAGAAAATCTAGGCAAGGTCCTGGTATAGTGACTGGCACAAATTAAATACTCATGAGTTTTTAATTTTAAAAAAGTCATTCTGATATAAAATATAATACTAATGATCCATTTTATTTGTGGTTATTATATTTTTCATTCTAAAATTTCTATTTATCTATTTCTCGCTCTACTTCTGTTAATATTTGCTTTATAAATTCAGGTTCTCTAATGGTGACTCCATATATATTTACAATTGTTGTATCTTCTTGATAAATTGATTCCTTTATCATTACATGATGACCTTTGTCTCTCACAACAGTTCTGGACTGAAAGTCTATTTTATCTGACGTAAGTACAACACCTCTGCTCTCTTTTGATAACCATTTTCATGGAATATCTTCTTCCATCCCTCCACTTTCAGCCTATGTGTGTCCTTAAAGCTGAAGTGAGTCTCTTGTAGGCAGCATATATTTGGAGCCTGTTTTATTATCTATTCAGTCACTCTATGTCTTTTGATTGGATAATTTAATCCATTTACATTTAAAGTAATTATTGATAGGAAAGGACTTATTAATGCCTTGTTAATTGTTTTCTGAAGGTTTTATATTTTCTTTGTTACTTTCTTCCTCTCTTGTTGTCTGCCTTTGCAATTTGATGATTTCCACCCCACCCCCCCCACCCCGTGGTACCCTTTGATTACTTTATCTTTTTGTATCTACTACAGGTTTTTCTTTGTGATTACCATGAGGCTTACATAAAATATCTTAAAGTTATAGCAGCCTATTTTAAGCAGATAACAACTTAACTTCCATTGCACATAAAAACTATACTTTTACTTCTCCTCTCACTTTTCATGTTACTGATGTCACAATCTACATCTTTTTATATTGTGTATCCATAACAAGTTTCTATAGCTACAGTTATTGTTCACATCAGTGTGAACTGAATAAACCTGGGCTATCTTGTGCCTAAGCAGCATATCAGTTTCTAAAGAAATAAGTCATAAAACTGTTCAAGCATGCAACTTAAAAAAAAAAGACCTGAATATCTCAATCATCACAAAACTTGCTCTCAATTTCTCATCCTCCTACCTTAATCAATGTCCCCCAGGTCATCCCACGTGGGCTACTCTCTTTCCAGTCTCCCTATTTAGCTATCCCAGATTGAATCTTTCTTTCTAGGAGCTGCTTCTGTCCTTACAGAAAAAAACATCTGGCCCTTTTTGCTTCCTGGCATCTCTACTCATCATCCAGATGAAACAACAAAGGCCCAACTGCAGAGGTGGAAAACCAGCCCCCTCCTGGAGAGGACTTAGCCCCCATCACAACTTAGCCTACTGGGATCCTGGTATGGTATTTGGAATATTCACAGATTTTAAACTGATAAAGACTAGAGTACATCCCAAGGTTGTGAACCCTGTTGGTGTATACAGAAATAGATAAAAATTAAATGCAATCTACACTTATTTTTGTTTCATTAGAGATATGAGCTTAGTCATTTCATTAATGCCAGTTCTAATACCAAAAAGTCAGATCCAACATATGACATTTACTTGGTATGCATTAGGAGATACCCTTTGATTGAGTGTGTGCAAAAATGTTATCTGAACTGTTCTGTTGTAGGTAATATTTTCAGTAAACTACACAGGGAAGGAAAAATGCATCAAGAGTGAAGGTTAAAGTGTGTGTGTCTGTCTCTTTCCTCTAAAGTACTTTAGTGTATTGTTACTAGAAACTTCCAAGGTATAAACTATTCTCAAGGAATATGATCATATACTAAATAGCACACTAATGGCCTTTAAAATTTTATGCTGTAACCAGCTTAATGTACTAAGTAATTTGTATAATCTATACATGGGGAAGATCTGATAGACAGAATCTACTGTTTAAAATTTCTAACAGAATATTATCAACATAGTTAACATTAAGCAGTAAATTAAATAGTAAAGTGATGAATATGCTACATTATTAATTCAATCAAAACAATTTCAAGTGATAAGTGTATGTTTCCATTATTACGATGAGTGTTTCTGTTACTATCAGTTGTTTTTACCCTTTTAATTTTAATATTTTGGTTAAGTGGTATGAACATGTCAATATTATTTTTTTATAGCTTAAACTGTCAAATGCATTTTAACTTGGAATATTCTGGTTTGAAATACATTTAATTTCTGCAAAGGTCTTGAAAGCGTTTTTTCTCTTTTAATAAATATGCATTGTTTTAAAACAAAATTTCTCTTAGAAGTGAAAGTCTTTTTCAGGACAGTTGTCTGAGGAGCACCTGGAGAACAGTTCAACTCAAAAATGCTCCAAGCATAATTTAAAAAAATTATCCATAAGTTAAAGGTGTATATCTTGGCTATGGATCATAATGAAATAATCCCATCTTTTGGATGGCTTTAAATTCAATTTAAGTGAAATTGTAAAAGTTATCTGGGTATGCGTGAAGATATGTTTACATATGTGTATATCTACATATACCCACATGCATCTAACCCATATGTTAAATGCTAATATTGACTCAGTATCAACAGGGCATTCACATGTTGTCTTGAGATGGTCTCAAGTCACAATTCAGTCAACTTGACAAACCTATGAGCTAAGTTTAGGAGTGTAGTCTGTGTGATGGAAAAGGAAAACCAAACTAACCCACATCAGAGAACAAAGCATCCTCCAAACTCTAACAGATACAAGAGGATTTGCCAGAGTCCTGCTGCCCCTCCCTCCCCTGTAAGCGATGCATTAAGGAGTCTTTTGGAGAATTACAGAGCATACATTTTGGATCGCTATTTTAAGAGGTGACCTTTTATCATTCCACAGTCTGCAAATAAAACCTCTTCTGTAGGTTCAAATACATATAGGCAGGCTCCATATTGAAGATATTGTCAATTCTCTTCCCCCTAAATTAGTTAACACACCAAAGGCAAACGTCTACTGTAATTTAATGTGTGTAAAGCAATATCATCCTAATTAGAAATAAGAACCAACATTAGGAATCTCACTAAATCTTGAAGGGAGCTGTTTAAAAACTTGTGTTTTTTTATTTAAATAAACAACATTGAGATATTAAAGATTGGGGGCATCCATGTAACCGTGGATAAAGATGAACACTTATTTCTTTCAAGAAAATATGATTCAATACTACTTTTTCTGCCATAAGCTATTCTGAAATACTGTTTGAGTAATTTGTTTCAACTATTAGTTAGTGAGAATCAACATGTAGAATATTTTACGTTAGATGACCAGACTAATCTAAACTAGATACATAAATTTTTTATTTCTACTAAATTTAGGCAGTAAAATTATTTAAAAATTTAAAGAGAGGATGCCATCAAAACACAACTTGATTAGTCTAATAATCATAATAATTTCTATAACAGACTATAGTTCTACAGTTTTTACTCTGTGTTATACCCTGATTTAAGCTCTCTTTACATGTTAACTCTTTCAAGTCTCACAATATACCGCAAAATAGGTACTATTATTATCTGCATTTTATAGATGAAGAAACTGAGGCACAGAGAGGTGAAGTAAGTCATGCAAGGCCACAGAGCTAGGGAGTTGTAGAGATGGGGTTGAAACCCAGGCAGCCTCATGCCAGATCTAGGCTTTGAAATACTATGCCAGACTGCCTCTGGGATTAGACTTTTCTTTTATTTATTTATTTATTTAGGGCTGTGTTGGGTCTTTGTTGCTGCATGTGGGCTTTCTCTAGTTGCGGTGAGCGTGGGCTACTCTTCGTTGCGGTGCACGGACTTCTCTTTGCAGTAGCTTCTCTTGTTGTGGAGCACAGGCTCTAGGTGTGCGGGCTCAGTAGTTGTGGCTCGCGGGCTCTAGAGTGCAGGCTCAGTAGTTGTGGTGCACGAGCTTAGCTCCTCCGCGGCAGGTGGGATCTTCCTGGACCAGGGCTCGAACCTGTGTCTCCTGCATTGGCAGGTGGATTCTTAACCACTGAGCCACCAGGGAAGTCCCTAGACTTTTCTTTGAATACATGAAACACAAATGAAAATGATGGAATACCTGACATCACCTTGTACGTGGTGGGCGCTTTGCCAAATGGATATTGATGATGTTAATAAATTTATATAACATCTTTGGCACTGTTGATTATACAAAAAGAAAAAGTAGGGAAATGAGAACACTTTGAGAGAATTTAAGCTGTTTAGTTTTTTTTTTTTTTTCAATTTCATTCCAAAATTTACTGAGTCGCTGCAAGAACAGAACATGTGGTAAGAAAGGAATTCTTTAGAAACAAAGACACGTTCTCTGCATGGAATAAAATGTAACGTGAAGAACTGGCCATCTGGATAATTTTTTATTGGGACAAGATGTAATTTATAAAATCATGAGAAAGGAGAAGAAAATAGAGAAGAGACAGGCTTGATTTTCTGCCAGAAAAAGATTTTGAATTCCATCCTAGCATGTTTTTAAATGAGAATTTAAATATTCATACCCACATACACACAAACGTTCCATCTACACAGCCAAATAAAACATTCCACCTAACCCGGCTACACAAGAGTCCAAGCAGCCCCCTGTGTGCATGGAGGCCGGGAGTACGAGGCAGAGCTGCGGCCGCTTCATTCCATCCGTGAACACTGACCGGATGCCACTGTGTGCACGGCTCTATACCAGCCGTTACGGAACCCAGAGTACTGTAAAGCGCCTACCCCAAGGGACTTTGACCTGAGGGTCATAAACAAATGAATTAAAAATCTAAAACGCAAAAGCAGCGGATATTATATTGTGGTTTATTGTTATTATGCACAGTACATGTTTAATACTGCTATAACCATGACAACAGGAATATATACTTCTTAAACATTTAGTATGTATCCAGGCATGATAAGTGCGTATCGCATTATATGCATTATTTCATTAAATAAATAAAATCTGGGGAGGGAACGTTTTCATAAAATTGTTTTTGCTGTTGCTGCTGTTGTTTATTAATTTAGGACCGAGGAGGGCACAAGGGCTAGGTTCTTGAACTAGGACTGGCCTCCATCAGTCCCAAGCGTGGAGGCAGAGATGCACGATCCCGGGAGGAGACCAACTGGGCTGGGAAGCAGAGCTGTGGAGACTCTTCCTCACCACATGGGGGCCCTAAGAGTTTCAGCTGCCTGGAGATGTGGGAGGTTCTTGAACTGGGAAAGAAAGGTCAAAGGTCGGGAAGGTTATCCTGGCAGCTCTGGCCGAGAGGGCCAGCCTCAGGGGTGGGGGGTGAGGGGGGCGGGATGTGGAGAGCAAGCGGGAAGAGCTGGTTCTGACTCATATTGTAGAAAAATAGCCAGTGGGGCTCGGACACTTATTTAATCTGGGAGTCAAACACTGAAACATAAATGTCTTGAGTGTGATGGTACAGGTGGGGCTAAGATAATGTCCTCTGTTGCTAACATTTTAAACCGCAGGACTGAGGGATCCTTTTGGACTCCTTCTGCAGGTGAGCAGGGACAGACGGCCTCTCAGAGTGAGAAGACCAACACACACTGGGACTTCGGGGGCCTTCTGCTTTGAGCTGGAGGCCTTGGCCCTCCCGCGTTGCCCCCGCTAAGCCAGGCACCGCAGGAGCAGTCCGAGTGGTCCGTAGCCTCCAGCTGCAGCAGGCTGGGGACAGATTTCCTAACAGCCTTACGGTGGGGTGAGCATGTGTGATTTCCTGCTGAAGAGCGTCCTTCACACAAGAGAGACATGGCTGGTGAGGGCGGGGGAGGGTAGGGGTCCAGGCAGGGGGTGGGGCTCCAGCATGGCCCTGAGGGTAGATAGTATTTGAAAAGGCCGAAAAAATGTTCTTTTGTCTTTAATTTTGTTAATTACCATCTTTTAAAAACTTGCTCATACAAACATAGTTTCAATAGAAATGTTCCAGTTGTATGTGTTTGTTGGCAAATCTGTCTAGATGAGCTGGCATTTTCAGCTCTATATATGCATTAGTTTTGCAATCTAAGAAAGCTGAAACTAGGTCCAGTTTGCAATAGCACAGATTATTCAGGCCCATAAACCGCTCTCAGTGTGATTCTGTAGAACCGGATCTCAGAGCTAGAGGCACTGACTGGCAGCCCGTCCTGAGAACCGAGTGCAGCAGAGTCAGTCTCAGGGCAGGTGGGCTGTTCCCAGACTCGGATGCGGAGCAGGGCTGTGCTGGTCGCTTCCCTTCCCTCCCCTCCCAGCCTCCTCCTGTGCTTGGTTATTGAAGCTTCCAACGGACCGTGAGTCTGTGCAGATGCATGTTTTTGGGGGAGAGCTGAAGGCAGAGATGTTCCGGAGGAAGGAAACTAGTGCCGGTAACTCAGAGTTTCTTTTGAGTTTAAAACATGAACCCTTCTCAGTGGTATCATACATTGGCTTCTCCCTGATAAAGACTCGGTTTCTTTTTCGACCAGTCGTGGGCCACTTTTTAAAGCAGCACTTGACAGGAAAGATGAAAGCATGAAATTAACCCATGACTTTACCCTCGAGGTGGTTGTTCTTTGAAGTTTCTCTGAAACTTCAGGTTCTAAATGTTCACTTTGTTGGGTTTTAAAAAATTGTTTAAATCTCTACTGACTCATTTTTACTTTTGACAGTGTGTCAGACTTCAATTTCTACTCCATGCTTTCTATCCACATGCAAGGTTTACTTATCTATTTAGACCATGAAAATTACTAGGAATTTTACTACCTTAGGACCTGAACAAGGTTTGACTTGTCCTTATTTTAGGTTGTAAACTATATACTGAAGTTTATGTTTTTAGAAAAGTTATCGTATATAATTTACAAATGATAAACTTTCTAGTACAGAATGTTAGTAGATGTTTTCCCATAGCAAACCATCGATATTTTTCTCTATTTCCTTCTGGTTTTCTTGTTTATACCATGTCTGCGGGCGTGACTGATGCCAAGTGTGTCCATGCACGGTAGAGGGATGTGGTCACTGTCGCCAGCACTGTCACGGAGCTCGCGTTTCGCTGTCCGGGATGACCCGCCTCCCGCCAGCCTCACTCTCTGAGATGTGCTCTCTCCCCTGCAGGTCCTTTTTGAGGGATTAATAAATAGTATTCCAGAGCCGGTTTGGAGTAGAAATCCTTTTGAGAATCTGCCGAACATCGTAGATTCCCTAGCTGACAGATGCACATGTGCAGATACAAACAAGCGTGGCTCATACTTTCACTGACTTCACAGCCCCCAGAGGCTGCCGTGCGTCCAGAAAATGCCTGGGCCAGTCAGAGTCTCAGCATACAGAGGGTCGCCAACAGATTCGGTTCTCCTGACCTTCTCGTTTTCTTTAGAAATGGCAGAGGTTTTCATGACTTTTTCATACTTTCCTGTGGTCTCTTTCTAATATTTTCTTTTTCCACTGAAGCAAAGAGAAGAAAAGCAGAGTGCCACCGAGCCTTGTTGGTACCCCACGGGCACCACTAACAGAATCTATATCCAGAACCAGTTTGCAAACTCAGTGTGATGGAGGGGTGACCCTCTTAGGCGTTGGGCTGCAGAGCCGAGATGGGTCCTAAGGTGAATTTTTACTTTAAGTGCAAAGAGATGATTTGAAGGTGGTGAAGTATGATAGCTCAGTATTCACTAAGTCCTTTGCAGGCTGGGAGTGTCTCTGTTTCCAGAGGGAAAACTCTAATCCTATTTATGCCCGAGACCGCTATGGTTTCAAACTTTAACCTTTTGGAGATGGAGCAAATAAATGTTATCTCTGATATGTCACATCAGCACATTTAGGAGTCAGTTTCTACACACATACACGAGTGCTTGACCACGTCTTCAGAGGTATCTCAGTGGAGTGTGTCACAGTCTAGAGCCTATAAGGAACGTTCACGGGCCGTGTGCACGCTCTTTGGTTTCACGAAAGCCTTTCCCTGCCCACGTTCTCTGTCTGAGCTTTGTTCTACGTTGATATCGAGTAACTCTATCTCCGCATTGCAGAGGATGCACATATTTTGAAATCTCTACTCCATATAGATTTCTGAGTCAAATTAAGAAAAACATTTTTTTTTTTCTGAATCTTGAGCAGTACTTAAAACACAAAAAGAATGTAAGTTACATTTAAAATATGGCAGGTATATGCGTATTATCTGGAAACTTAAGGAAGACTATAGTGCCTAGGATGTCATAGATATATTTATAGAAAAAATTGGTTTTTGGAGAGGATGTCTCTTCTCAAAGGAATTCATATTTAAATTAATGAGAAGTAATCTTTAAGATGCATGATTGATAAAATACCTCCTTTTTGAATCTTAGTACATTTAGAAGTAACCGAGTTATATAGCGAATTAGGGGGAGAGATTGCCCCAATGTCTGGAGATGCTCATGGTAAATGACGAATTTTTCCATTAGTGTTAATGAACTGTGCCTGGTTAACTCCCCAGCACATCAGAAGAACAGAGTCAAAATCATCTGTCTTTCATCTTTAATTCAATTTGTTTGTATATTTATTGTATCTTTCACTCGATATTTCCCAAAAAGCAATTTCAGGAGAGATAAAATTATGAGAAAATACTTTATAGAATCGGATATACTGATAACAAAACAAAGGTGGACATGAGTCTTTGGAGGAACAAAGACTATTCTCTCATGTTTTATGCGTGTCTGAGTTTTATCTGATTAGAATTAAAGGCTAACATAGTCATACACTGAAATGGGAATTGCTCCTTCTGTTTTCAGAAACTGTGACAGAAGAGAACGAAGGCTCAAAAAAGAAAGCGTATTCAAAATAGTTCAAAAATGCTATTGTATAACCACAAAAACCGATAGAGCTTTGTTGCATTTAAAGTAAAGCTATGACACAGATAAAACTGGAGGGATGTGTGAAAAGAAGCAAATGAAAACCAAGGAGTAACAACTTGTATTTATGGAACATTTCACTTCCAAAATACTGGAGGAATCACAAGTAAATATGTGATAGTGGCTCTCACAGGCTCCTTGGAGTCCTCTGATTGCTATTTTTCCTTTTCTGGTAAATACAAACAAGAGGAATGGAAAAGGATTTCTCAGAGGTGTTCACTGATGCATCTGTTTCAAGAGCACTAAACCACTGCCTTCCTCTGTGCCACTCCTGGGGCAGTCTTCTTTTCCTGACCTACCAATCATGGACAGCTCAAAGACAACTTGACTTTACCGTCACAATTATTTTTTCCAAAACTGTATATTTAATGCCCAGATAATAGTAAATATGAAACAAGGCGTTTTAAATTGCTCCAGTGCACACTTAAGCTAAGTATGGAGGACCCTGCCATCTGGAACACGTTTTCATCACCTCTGTAATATCCACGGTCTACCTACTTGGAGATGAAGACCAAATTCAAATGCAGATCCTGTCCCCCTTGTCTTCTCTCCTTCTTCCTTCCAAAAATATTAATTGAGCACCTACCATATGCCAAGAACTGTTCTAGGCATTGGAGGTGCAGTGGTGCACATCACACACACACACACGATAAATATGTATTTCTGGTGCAGGTAAATAAAGCTGGGGAGAGAGGCGACGCTCACGTGTTTGGGATGTGCCCTCTGCCAAGAAACCACCCCCCGCCCCTCCTCCCCCTCCCCACCTTCTGGTCCCCCCCTCCCCCTCCCAACCTCCCCCACAGGCGCACCTGGCTGGCTCCAGTCACGTTACAGTCTGAACATCGCTTCCTCTGGGAAGCTTTCAGTGACGGCTCCACCACTAATTAATCTCTCCCTCCCGTGAAACCCTAAGTACTCATCTGTGCTTCCTCTAAGAGACTCATCATTCTCTACTTTGTATTAATTCATCTGTATTCATATGTTTCCTATATTTTCAACCTCATTAGACAACAAGGTCCTTTTGAGAGTCTTACACTCCCTTTATCACTTACTGCAGCTTCTACCGTAGTGCCTGGGACACAGCAGTATTTCAACAACGTTTCCGGAATAAATAATTAGTCCGTGCTGTGGTCTGAATGTTTGTGTCCCCCTCCCCCCAGTTCATATGTTGAAATCCTAACGTTCAACATGATGCTGTAGGAGGTGGGGCCTTTGGGAGGTGCTCAGGCCAGGGGAGCAGAGCCCTGGTGAAGGGATCAGTTCTCTCAGAAGAGGCTGCACAGATGCCTGGCCTGTTCCACCAGGTGAGAACACAGCCAGCGGATGGCAGCCTGAAGCAGGTAGAAGGCTCTCACCAGGCTACAACTGTGCTGGCACCTTGACCTTGAACTTCCAGCCTTCAGAACTGTGAGAAATACATATCTGCTGTTCATAAGCTACCTAGTTTGTGGAATTTTGTTATAGCAGCACAAATGGACTAAGACAGTCAAGAAGCTCACTGAAACAAAATCCAATTTCCAGAATTGCATCGCTCGTTGCTCAATAAACATCTGCTGTTTGATTTACCTGGAAAATGTCTTTTGTTATTTATTTCTTTGTAATTCTTAAATATATTTTTTTCAAACTTATGAAAGCTGTTTTATCACTTTCCACCACATGTGTGCCGGGCACCTGGCTGGGATGCAGGGCTCAGTGATGGTCAACGCATCCGCCTTCAGGGATGCCATCAGTGCTGGAGAAAGACAAGCCAAGGGCCTGCAAGTATGTGGCAGGTACACCGGGGGTTGGGACCCTGTGCTGAGGGGCACGTAGGAGGTCGCACTTGGCACAGAGAGGGGGGCAGCCATGGAAACTGTCTAAGGAGTGATGTCCATGTTGCCCTGTGATGAGTGGGGTCACCAAGTGAAGGGAGCTTGGGAACAGGAATCACGAGAGGGTTTCCAGCAGCGAGAGAAACATGGGGGGGACACTGCGAGGCTGGAACCTGTACCAGTCTGGAGTGTGAGTGGGCTTTGTAAGCCGTTTGAATTGTTTTTGTAAGGAAAGGGGAACCGCTGAGTGGTGCTTCTGCAGAGCGGTGAGAGGGTCAGCTCCCCATTTGGGAAAGACCAGCCTGACCACAGCCAGGGCAGCAGAGTTGAGGTGCTGGTCCAACCAGGAGGGCGCCGGGCAGGTCACTGAGGAAGAACAGCACAAGCCAGAGCAGCAGTGAAGACACAAACACACAGACCCATCTGAGAGCACGGAGGAAGCAGAATCTATGGGCAAGACTGGGTGGATGACTGTATACCGGGGGGGGAAGGGGGGACTGGGTCAAGAATGATTTCTCACTTTGCTAGCTGGGTAACTGGATAAAGGAGCACCCCCCCCCCCAATCATGGAAATCTTGGTGGGAGAGGAGGCTTTGGACACAAGACTGAGGAGCCAAGCAATCATCTAGAAGCAGCTGCTCGCCGGGACAGCCGGACACACAGGTCTCTGCCCGAGTGACTCGGGCTGGAGCCGTCCACAAGGTGACACCAGGAGAGTGTGCCGAGGGAACCGGGAGAAGTGGTTTCAGCCCCGTGGGCACTGGACCCTCGGGGAACCTGAAAGCCCCCCTGAGCCCTGGGTCCCACCCCATGTCAGGAAAGCCTTACCCTCTGGGAGGTGGGGCCCAGGCAGAGCTCTCCTGGTGGCCGGTCCACAGCCGGCATCACGGCTCCTGATGGGGAGCCAGGGGGATGGCAGCCGAGGAAAGACCCAGAGGCAGAGCCTTTCACGAGCAGGTCCAGTAGAGGTGCCAAGGGAGACTGAGGAGGAAGAGCAGGACGGGAGGAGCTGATGCCGTGGGGACCCGCACAGAGAGGGGGTAACAGCAGAGCCGGCTGTGCTGCAGAAAGGCAGGACTGGGAGGGTTTACGACCAAGGTGCTCAGCAGCAAGGGGGGCTGAGGGTGACCTAGGAGAGCATGTCAGTGGGCAGAGCAGCCAGAAGGGGTGCTGGAGGGGCGGGTGGGCGCACACGCCACCCCTCAGAGTGCCCGGGCGTGAAGGGAGGGGCATGGAAAACGTTACAGAGGGACCTGAGTTGAGAAAAGATTTTTAAAAAATATAATAGATTTGGGCATGTATAAATTTTAGTATGCTTTTTTGTTGTTGTTGGAAAATCCTACATATAAAAGGGCAAAATATATGTGTGTTCTGTTTAAAACATAATTATGAAGCAAACACCTACTTATCCAGCATCATGGCCAAGAAAGAGAGCACTGCCCGCACTGCAAAAGCCCCAGGTACCCTCGCCAGCCCCAGCCCCTTCCCGCTACCGTTTGTTTGCTTTTCTTTACAGTTTTTCCAGCTGTGCATGGATCGCCATACAACACTGCCTGCTCTGGCCTGCTGCAGAACTTTATAGAATTGGCATCATGCTGGATGCATTGTTTTGGCCTTGCTTCTTCACTTAGCATGAAGATGTTTGTGAGATTCAGGCACCTCCTTGCGTGTAGTTTATTTATTGCCACTGCTGTACAGTTTTTCTCTCCAAGGATACCCTAAGCATGTTTGGGTCTCGTGGGGAAGATGCTCTTAAAAAGGAAGAGGCTGAGGGTGGAGAAGAGGGACAGATTTACAGATGGACAGGGGACAGGGGTGGGTTCAGAGATCAGCACCGTCAAGAGAAGGACTCCTCTGTTTCGCCAGGAGGGAAGGAGTCACGATCGGATGGTTCTTACTTTCTCAGCGAAGTAGGAGCTGAGGCCAGCCTGGAGCAGAGAGCAGAAGAGGTGGAGAAGCAGGGAACAAAGGAGCACAGAAAGTCCATGGAACAGCTGCTGTGAGGGAGGTTCGCCCACCTCCCAGACAGCTGAGCCTGTGCGAGGGTCTGACTACCCAACCAAGTCCCTGGGGGTACAAGTCCCTCAGCAGCGTCGCATCCTTGTTTCAACAGCGGGAGAGGGAGGTGGGACTTAGCGTCATGATGGGCTCAAGCAATCTACGTTCAAACTCTGGCTCTGCCACTCCCCGGAAATCAGGAAGACGGGCAACCCTCCAAAATCAACCGCAGTTTCCTCAGCTATGAAATGGAGATCAGGTCTATCGTAAAATGTGTGTTGTGATAATTAAATTCAGCATCATATGTCAAAATCTTGGCATACAACAGAAACCCAATGTTGAAGTGTCATTAAAAAATTTTCTCAGTGGATTGTTAACAATAAAACCACTGTGACGTTGTTAGAAAAGATGTGTTCTTGATGCCACATCCTGGACCAGCGAGCTGGAGGTCGTCCAATAAACTCACAGAAAGAAGGTCTAATATGCTGTATTAGTAACATGAGAAGGAAGAGCTAGGCCTTCCTTTCACTACATCAGACGTGCCAGTGACAGGCACTAGTCGGCCTCCAGCCCAGGAACCCGAGGACAGACCGCAGCCAGGCTGAACGGGCTCAGACCCAAAGGCAAGATGAAACGTCTGTACTCGCAGCTCCCACCTGAGTGGCTAAGAAGGCCCACAGCCAGGACAGCTGGAAAGGACCATGATGGGAACAGAGCCGGCCACCCCATCGGCCTCATCATTCCCCCCTTGTCCCCCATTATCACCACCCAAGTCCAGGCTCTACGTATGCGAGATTAAAATTAAGTGCAATCACACACACACATACGCACACACACATGCATGTACACACACACACGCACATGCAGACACACACATGTTCTGTGTCTCAGCTGGAATATCCCTCCTTCCCACCTTTGCTTGGGTAACTCTTACTCATCCTTCAGGACACAGGAAGGTATCTATTCTGGGAAACTTTTCTTGAAACTCTTCGACCAGCTTCAGAGACCCTCATAGGACCACCTGTACGTGGCTCCCCAAACAGACCTTTTTCATGTCATTTAGTCAACATCATCTCCTTCCCTAGACTGTGAGCTTCTAGAAACGGGGTAGATCTTACACAGAGCACAACCCTGGGCATATAAAGGGCATGCGATAAAGGCTAGTTCAACGAACGAATAAAAACTGTGAGAAAAGAAAGACCCCTAAGCCATTCCAGGGGATATATTTCTGTTAAAGACTTTTATTTTTTTACTGACGATAAATGCAAATTTTTGTTCTAACTATTTTTTAAGTCATAAATTTCTACAGTGCATTTCTTTGAAGTACCTAGCTATTCTATTCAGAAGAAACCCTTAACACATAAGAATTCCACCCGCCAATTATGTACCTTATTTTTAAATATTGTCTAGTAACTAATGCCGGAAGTGACTGACCACGTGAAGGGTGCCCTCATCCTTCGGGGATTACATACACTACAGAAGGGCAGGACTTTGATCAGCTGGCACAAATGTTCCCATCGAGGTGCAGTTACACGTTTGAGCACCTCCAGCTCTTCCCAGAACAGCACCCTTCCCTGCAAAGAGCCTCCTCCACAAGGCTGGTCCCTGCCTCGCCTGGAGCTGCAGCCAGCAAGCCTGCCGCGGAATTCTCGCCAGTTAACGAAGGACATTCACTGTACGACGTCGCAGCTGAGGAAAGCGAGAGTGCTGGTTTCCTTCGCCAGCAGCAGCGAGCTCGAGCTTTTAGAAACGGGCAGCTAGGGATACTGCGTTGAAATCCCTATTTCACTTACGTCTGCAAACACGTTTGGACCTGTCTGGGACGATTCTCCAGAGGAGGCCGGGTCTGCGGAAGGCACAGGGGCATGAGGGCGGCCAGCGAGGGCAGCGGACACCCCGGACGCTCCTGTGCTCCCACGTGACATCACTTTGCCGCTTTACAAAGCCTGGCTCTTCCTTCCCTTTCAAAACATATTTTAGTGTTTGTGAATTACCAGCAAAGAATTCTCAGACCAACGCGCGGGCAGCGGGGATGAGAGAAGGAGGCCGAGTGCCAGTGCTCATGGGTCAGGGTTCAGGAGACGCTCAGGTAGGTTGCTGTTATTTCATTCTTCCTAAGGTCGTACGTATCATCTACTTTACAATCTAGTTTAAATGGCACGGAAGCCTGGCCAATTTCCGTTTGACAGCAGACTCCATGCCTCTTTCACGTGTGTGGGAGACGGATGTGTCCCAGGCTTAATTCCAGGATGAAACCGTGGTTTTTCATAAAATATAAATCCTAGTAGAAGGAACTTAAGGTCAGCATCACTATCCTGGTATGTCTCTCTGCCAGACCTGTTGTCTCACAGAAGGAGAAGTCATTTCTCCACCCGACCCGAAGTCAGGTCAAGGGAACCAAGAACAGGCCATCGGCCAGGGAATGCATGCAACCCTCAGGGCAGAAAAGCTGGTCTCCTAATTCTTAACTCAGGGAAATGTCCACATTTTACTCTGTTCTGTTTGTTCATTTTTAATCCATGATAGAGACACGCAAAGCAGATTAAAACCTAAGATGAGCCCTGTGGGCTGTGAAACTTCAGTGAGAGCTGAAAATAGCCCAGCTGCATCTGGACGTCAGTGAGGTGGGGGGCCCTGGAGTTGGTCCCTGAGCCCAGGGGCCGGGCTGCGGCTGTTTCCCCTGGAAACATCAGATTTCCGTGGAGAGGTAGAGGCGGGAGGGCCATGTCACACTGTCGCAAGGTCCACCAAACACAGAGGTTCGGCTTGTAGAACCTTGGGAGAAATGTCAGCCAGGAGGGCTACTTCAATATTTTTGAAGTAATTGTTTGCAAACTCTTTTCTACTGACGTAGACCTTACACACAGAACACCCGGATTATTAGTTGTTTTCACAGACTGAACACATGCTGGTGGAGCAGCAGATGAAGAAACTGAGTAATTCCCCAGCAGCCGCTCCCTCCCCCTCCGCCGGGCACCCCCCAGGGGTGACCCCGTCCTGCAGTTTAGAGTGTAGTCCATTTTGCCTGCTTTTGTCCCTTTCGTTGATGGAATCACTCAGTCTTTGCTCTTTGTGCCTGGCTCAAAGGTTTCAGTCACCGTGGGTCCGTGAGCCTCATCTGTGCCGCTGTGTGCTTAGTCTGTTCCTTCTCCTGCCCGCACAGCTTCCACTGTATAAAGGAGCCACGGTTCATCACTCACTGCTGATGCACGTTTGGGAAGATTCAGGCTTGGGCTGTTACAAATGTGCTGCTACAAACATTCCGGCACATGTCTTTTAGTGAACTTATGCATGCATTTCTGTTGGGCATTTAACCAGGAATGGAATTGTTGTATCCTGTGAAATTAATTTTGCTCTTTACTGCATAACTGATGCTTACGACATTCTATAAAAGGCCTCCAAGATCAAACTCCGCTTATTACCGGCAGAGCTACGTGCTCTCTTTCACACTCGCGCCTCTGGGGCATGTATTATTGTAACTGAGGTCAACACCATGTGTCTGATTTAGTCACCAGGGTCATCGTTTGTAGATACGTGACACCATGTTATTTACTTTGGACTTTTGCTCTGGCATTTCTAATGCAATCCTAAACGATCCTCAACACGCCCACTGTTATTGCTGAAGTAATTTGGAAAATTCAGTAGTAACAGCTAGTTCTTATAAATAGGCAATACACCTCTCCATCTGGCTCCACACAAAGACAGGGAAATGAATATTAAATCTGACATATGTGGGCACTGAACTATAATAACAGAAACTGGAGTATGAGGCTGTATTTATTATTTCATCAAAATGAGAATAATCGAGACAAAGGGATAATTAAAACCATCATATCTAGCTTAGTACTTTCATGACTAGAGGTTTTATTTCAGATTTCTGATTTGTAAGTTTCTTATTGATAGTTCACGTTTTACAAGGATTTAACAGTTCTACGTACCAAAGTGGAAAGAGACATTCAGATAGCTTCTATTCTTGTTTTCCATAAAAAATTAAGAGTAACAACTACCGTTGTCTGTAAGAGTCTGTGAGAGACAGGGAGAGTGAGTGTGTGTGTGTGTGTATGTGTGTTTATTTTGGAGCTGAGAAGCAGAAGTTTAGTTTGAAAGGAATCCTGGAAGTCCTGTTTGCCTTTGTCTCAAGTGAGAAAACATTTCTTAACAATCTCCTTAACAGCTGATGATCCAAATGTAGGTTTGTGTGTAGTTTAGTATCAATTTCCCTTTCTGACCTTAAGTCTTCCTGATCTGCACATGAGAGACATAATTTCAACTATCACGTCAGTTCCACCATGTCTCTGGGAGTAGGAGAAAGGGCAGCAGACAAGTAGTCAGGATTTCATGATTTCAGTGTAAAATCAGCCTCTTCCTCGCTGTGCTGTGATAAGAAGACACACTTTGTCAAAGACTCACTTTTTTCATGTGTAAAATAGGGATAATAAAACCTGCATCATACGGCTGCTGTGTGCAGTAGGTAAGATGAGGCATGTGGAAACATTCTGCAAGGGGTTAAACGATATGCAAATATAACGTGTTATTATGATTGCTCTTGTCTTGTACAAAAGAATTTTTCCAAAGGAAAAACGTCAACATTCAAATTTTGTATAAACTTAAGTCACCCTACTGTCTGCACTGTGAGTAACTTCCAGAAATAAGTTGTATTACCAACCCTATCCTCATTCAAAAAAGGCAGACGGTCCCTGGCCACGTCATCTCCTTGGATATAAGCCATCACCTTTTAATAATCATGTTTATCTAAAAATTAAGAAAACACAGTCTCCAAAAGAATGATATTTTTAAACTTAATTCATCTATAAGAAAGAAACTATAGAGAATGACAGACTTCCTAGACTTAGGGATGTTATCTCTTGGGAAAAAAATAATGCATTTTAATTCACATATCAGAGTTTTCCATGCACTCAGATCAGCTAGGACAAATTCTTCAAGAATTTGAGTAACTCTAGGAAATCAGAGCAAGTTCATTAATGGAATTATATATTTTTTCCTATGCCTAGCAAATAACGGAAGGATCCCTAATCTTGATTCCTGAGGCATCTTTAGGAAAGGGGTGATTCCAACTCAGTTCCTTCTGCTAGCAACAGTTTTGCAGTTACATGCCTTGCATTTGGAATACAGATCCTTGACTCAAGATATTTACATTTTTATAAACACTGAAATCCACATATGGGTAAGTTACTTGCAATTGGAATAAGTGTTCTCCAGACAGTGTGCCCTAGATCTTAAGACAATTGCCTTGGGATGGTTGACATGTAAATAATATCGTACATATTGTAACTAAAAAGGAAATGTGAAATCACCTAATCCAATTGTCATGCTTTGCAGATGAAAAAAATGAGACCCTGAGATGATGGGAACTTACCCTGTGTCCAACCACCTAAAATTATAAGGAATATTCTTAAATTAAATTAAGGGTAAGACCACATGAAACTTTTTATTTTGAAAGAATAAATGGAGAAAAGATGCTTTCCATTGCAGGGACTTTTGTGTGTTGGGATCAACTGTATCTGAAATGTCTCCCTCAACACCCACTTAAAACAGTGCCACTCAAGGCGGTAGATGGCAGTGGGGACGTAGGAAGCTCCCAGGAGGTGTAACACAGTCACTGCGTGGAAGATCTCATGGAGGGCACAAAGCCTCCTGCCAGCTACACAGAGCACACACTCACGCGATTTCCCCACCTCTCAGAGGGAAGGGTGAGGAAATGCAAGTGATGAGAGGGGATGGAGACGGCAGAGGATGCAGGGGATCCTGTGTCGTGTGATAGAAATTTTGGAGAGAGGAATACAGTCAGGACACAAAGTAAACTGTAAAAAATACTCGGAGAAAAAATGACTTTTTTAGGACTTTGGCCTAAAAACGGCGAGAGTACATAGTGTTATAGGTGAACTCAGTGAAAAGAAAACCATATCTAGACATATGCAGGGAAGTTTAAATTTCATTTATATACATGCAGAGACATAAAAGTATCCCATGGGAAACCTTGATAAAGGGACAGCGGGCTACTGTGAAGGACCATTGGTTGGGCTGGACCAGACTCTGCCTGCACCACAGTTAAGAACCAGAGGATGAAGGAGGCACCACGGACAGAGCTCTGAGAGAGAAGGGTCTGGGCTACAACCTCTGTCTCCTCTCGAATGGCTCCTGGGGGAGATGCAGTCTCTGATACGCGAAGATCGTAAACACAATATGCAGGCACCAGTGAAAAATTACAACAAACCTTGAAAAGAACTGTGCCAGAACGGAGAATAAAAGAGGTTAACTCAAGAAAAAAGATGGAAGCTGTAGCTGGAAAGGACTGAGGTCACCACTGGAACCAGTGAAATATATAGAAATAAAGATACATGGTTGTTTTAAGTATGATCGCAAAGTTGTTTGCCCGCTTTCTTCCCCCAAGAGTTGATTGCTTTGCTTAAAAACTGGAAAGAAAGAAAAGAATAAAGTATATAACCTAAAATTCATTTAACACAAGTGGGTGTTTTGGATTAGGGAAAAAAGAAAAGCATTTAGCATCTCAAGTTTCACAAAAGAAAGCCAAAGATTAATGTTCTAAAGATTCTGACAGTTAAAAAAATGTAAATTGAAGAATACATTTGATTCATCTTTATATGGAGTCTATTCAACATACAAAAGAATTGGAGGGGATTGGTTCAAGATGGCAGAGTAGAAGGACGTGTGCCCACTCCCTCTTGCGAGAGCACCGGAATCACAACTAACTGCTGAACAATCACCAGCAGGAAGACACTGGAACTCACCAAAAAAGGTACCCCACAGGGACCTCCCTGGCGGTCCAGTGGTTAAGACTCTGCACTTCCACTGTAGGTGACACGGGTTCGATCCCTGGTTGGGGAACTAAGATCCCACATGCCATGTGGCTTGGCCAAAAAAATAAATAAATAAAAAAAAATAAAAATAAAATAAAAAAAAAAGGTACCCCCACATCCAAAGACAAAGGAGGAGCCACTATGAGACGGTAGGAGGGGCGCAATCACAATAAAATCAAATCCTATAACTGCTGGGTGGGTGACTCACAAACTGGAGAACAATTATACCACAGAAGTCCACCCACTGGAGTGAAGGTTCTGAGCCCCCCGTCAGGCTTCCCAACCTGGGAGTCCAGCAACGGGAGGAGGAATTCCTAGAGAATCAGACTTTGAAGGCTAGCGGGAGTTGACTGCAGGACTTCGACAAGACTGGGGGAAACAGAGACTCCACTCTTAGAGGGCACACACAAAGTAGTGTGCCCATCAGGACCCAGGGGAAGGAGCAGTGACCCCATAGGAGACTGAACCAGACCTACCTGCTAGTGTTGGAGGGTCTCCTGCAGAGGCAGGGGGTGGCTGTGGTTCACCGTGAGGACAAGGACACTGGCGGCAGAAGTTCTGGGAAGTACTCCTTGGCATGAGCCCTCCCAGAGTCTGCCATTAGCCCCACCAAAGAGCCAGGTAGGCTCCAGTGTTGGGTGGCCTCAGGCAAAACAACCAACAGGGAGGGAACCCAGCCCCACCCATCAACAGTCAAGTGGATTAAAGTTTTACTGAGCTCTGACTACCACAGCAACAGTCAGCTCTACCCACCACCAGAGCCTCCCATCAAGTCTCTTAGATAGCCTCAAACACCAGAGGGCAGACAGCAGAAGCAAGAAAAACTACAATCCTGCAGCCTGTGGAACAAAAACCACATTCACAGAAAGATAGACAAGATGAAAAGACAGAGGGCTATGTACCAGATGAAGGAACAAGATAAAAACCCAGAAAAACAACTAAATGAAGTGGAGATAGGCAACCTTCCAGAAAAACAATTCAGAATAATGATAGTGAAGATGATACAGGACCTTGGAAAAAGAATGGAGGCAAAGATCGAGAAGATCCAAGAAATGTTTAACAAAGACCTAGAAGAATTAAAGAATAAACACTTGGAAGAATTAAAGAAAAAACAAACAGAGATGAACAAATACAATAACTGAAATGAAAAATACACTAGAAGGAATCAATAGCAGAATAGCAGAATCAATAGCAGAATAAAGAAAAAAAAAGAAAGAAATGAAGACAGCTTAAGAGACCTCTGGGACAATATTAAACATAACAACATTAGCATTATAGGGGTCCCAGAAGGAGAAGAGAGAAAGAAAGGACCCGAGAAAATATTTGAAGAGACTGTAGTCAAAAACTTCCCTAACATGCGAAAGGAAATAGCCACCCAAGTCCAGGAAGCACAGAGAGTCCCAGGCAGGATAAACCCAAGGAGAAACACGCTGAGACACACAGCAATCAAACTGACAAAAATTAAAGACAAAGAAAAATTATTGAAAGCAACAAGGGAAAAGTGACAAATAACATACAAGGGAACTCCCATAAGGTTAACAGCTGATTTCTCAGCAGAAACTCTACAAGCCAGAAGGGAGTGGCATGATATATTTAAAGTGATGAAAGGGAAGAAACTACAACCAAGATTACTCTACCCAGCAAGGATCTCATTCAGATTTGACGGAGAAATCAAAAGCTTTACAGACAAGCAAAAGCTAAGAGAATTCAGCACCACCAAACCAGCTCTACAACAAATGCTAAAGGAACTTCTCTAAGTGGGAAACACATGAGAAGAAAAGGACCTACTGAAAATTACCTTAAATGTGAATGGATTAAATGCTCCAACCAAAAGACACAGGCTCACTGAATGGATACAAAAAGAAGACCCATATATATGCTGTCTACAAGAGACCCATATATATGCTGTCTACAAGAGACCTAGGGACACATACAGACTGAAAGTGAGGGGATGGAAAAAGAGATTCCATGCAAATGGAAATCAAAAGAAAGCTGGAGTAGCAATACTCATACCAGATAAAATAGACTTTAAAAGAAAGAATGTTACAAGAGACAAGGAAGGACACAACATAATGAGCAAGGGATCAATCCAAGAAGAAGATATAACAATTATAAATGTTTATGCACCCAACATGGAAGCACCCCAATACATAAGGCAAATGCTAACAACCATGAAAGGAGAAATCAACAGTAACACAATGATAGTAGGGGACGTTAACACCCCACTTACACCAATGGACAGATCATCCAAACAGAAAATTAATAAGGAAACACAAGCTTTAAATGACACAATAGACCAGATAGATTTAAGTGATATCTATAAGACATTCCTTCCAAAAACAGCAGATTACACTTTCTTCTCAGTGCTCATGGAACATTTTCCAGGATAGATCATATCTTGGGTCACAAATCAAGCCTTGGTAAATTTAAGAAAACTGAATCTTTTCCGAGCACAACGCTATGAGACTAGATACCAATTACAGGAAAAATCTGTAAAAAATACAAACACATGGAGGATAAACAATACATTACTAAATAACCAAGAGATCACTGAAGAAATCAAAGAGGAAATAAAAAAAATACCTAGAGACAAATGACAATGAAAACACAATGATCCAAAACCTATGGGATGCAGCAAAAGCAGTTCTAAGAGGGAACTTTATAGCAATACAAGCCTACCTCAAGAAACAAGAAAAATTTCAAATAAACAATCTAACCTTACACCTAAAGGAACTAGAGAAAGAAGAACAAACAAAGCCCAAAGTTAGTAGAAGGAAAGAAATCATACAGATCAGAGCAGAAATAAATGAAATAGAAACGAAGAAAACAACAGCAAAGATCAATAAAACTAAAAGCTGGTTCTTTGAGAAGATAACAAAAATTGATAAACCCTTAGCCAGACTCATCAGGAAAAAGAGGGAGAGGACGCAAATCAAGAAAATTAGAAATGAAAAAGGAGAAATCACAACTGACACTGCAGAAATACAAAGGATTGTAAGAGCCTACTACAAACAAGTACATGCCAATAAAATGGGCAGCCACGAAGAAATGGACAAATTCTTGGAAAGCTACAATTTTCCAAGACTGAACCAGGAAGAATTAGAAAATATAAACAGATCTATCACAAGTAATGAAATTGAAACCATAATTAAAAATCTTCCAACAAACAAAAGTCCAAGACCAGATGGCTTCACAGGCGAATTCTATCAAACATTTAGAGAAGAGCTAACACCGATCCTTCTCAAACTCTTCCAAAAAATTGCAGAGAGAGAAACACTCCCAAATTCATTCTACGAAGCCACCATCACCCTGATACCAAAACCAGAAAAAGATATCACCAAAAAAGAAAATTATAGACCAATATCACTGATGAACATAGACGCAAAAATCCTGAACAAAATACTAGCAAACAGAATCCAACAGCACATTAAAAGGATCATATACCATGATCACCTGGGATTTATCCCAGGGATGCAAGGATTCTTCAGTATATGCAAATCAATCAATATGATACACCACATTAACAAATTAAGGAATAAAAACCATATGATCATCTCAATAGATGGAAAAAAAGCTTTTGACAAAATTCAACACCTATTTATGATAAAAACTCTCCAGAAAATGGGCATAAAGCAAACCAGCCTCAACATAACAAAGGCCATATATGACAAACCCACAGTGAGCATCATACTCAATGGTGAAAAACTGAAAGCATTTCCTCTAAGATCAGGAACAAGACAAGTATGTTCAGTCTCGCCACTATTATTCAACATAGTTTTGGAAGTCATAGCCACTGCAATCAGAGAAGAAAAAGAAATAAAAGGAATACAAATTGGAAAAGAAGAAGTAAAACTGTCATTGTTTGCAGATGACATGATATTATACATAGAGAATCCTAAAGATGCCACCAGAAAACTACTAGAGCTAATCAATGAATGTGGTAAAGTTGCAGGATACACAGTTAATGCACAGAAATCTGTTGCATTCCTATACACTAATGATGAAAAATGTGAAAGAGAAATTAAGGAAACATTCCCATTTACCACTGAAACAAAAAGAATAAAATACCTAGGAATAAACCTACCTAGGGAGACAAAAGACCTGTATGCAGAAAACTATAAGACACTGATGAAAGAAATTAAAGATGATACAAGCAGATGGAGAGATACACCATGTTCTTGGATTGGAAGAATCAATTTTGTGAAAATGACAATACTACCCAAAGCAATCTACAGATTCAATGCAATCCCTATCAAATTACCAATGGCATTTTTTACAGAACTAGAACAAAAAATCTTAAAATTTGCATGGAGACACAAAAGACCCCGAATAGCCAAAGCAGTCTTGAGGGAAAAAAATGGAGCTGGAGGAATCAGGCTCCCAGACTTCAGACTATACTACCAAGCTACAGTCATCAAGACAGTATGGTAGTGGCACAAAAACAGAAATATAGATCAATGGAACAGCATAGAAAGCCCAGAGATAAACCCACGCACATATGGTCAACTAGTCTATGACAAAGGATGCAAGAATATACAATGGAGAAAAGACAGTCTCTTCAATAAGTGGTGCTGGGAAAACTGGACAGCTACACGTAAAAGAATGAAATTAGCACACTCCCTAACACCATACACAAAAATAAACTCAAAATGGATTCGAGACCTAAATGTAAGACCGGACACTATAAAACTCTTAGAGGAAAACATAGGAAGAACACTCTTTGACATAAATCACAGCAAGATCTTTTTTGATTCAACTCCTAGAGTAATGGAAATAAAAACAAAAATAAACAAATGGGACCTAATGAAACTTCAAAGCTTTTGCACAGCAAAGGAAACTATAAACAAGACGAAAAGACAACCCTCAGAATGGGAGAAAATATTTGCAAACGAATCAACGGACAAAGGATTAATCTCCAAAATATATAAACAGCTCATGCAGCTCAATATTAAAAAAACAAACAACCCAATCAAAAAATGGGCAGAAGACCTAAATAGACATTTCTCCAAAGAAGACATACAGACGGCCAAGAAGTACATGAAAAGCTGCTCAAAATCACTAATTATTAGAGAAATGCAAATCAAAACTACAGCGAGGTATCACCTCACACCAGTTAGAATGGGCATCATCAGAAAATCTACAAACAACAAATGCTGGAGAGGGTGTGGAGAAAAGGGAACCCTCTTGCACTGTTGGTGGGAATGTAAATTGATACAGCCACTGTGGAGAACAGTATGGAAGTTCCTTAAAAACCTAAAAATAGAATTACCATATGACCCAGCAATCCCACTACTGGGCATATACCCAGAGAAAACCATAATTCAAAAAGACACATGCACCCCAATGTTCATTGCAGCACTATTTACAATAGCCAGGACATGGAAGCAACCTAAATGCCCATCGACAGATGAATGGATAAAGAAGATGTGGTACATATATACAATGGAATATTACTCAGCCATAAAAAGGAACGAAATTGGGTCATTTGTAGAGACATGGATGGATTTAGAGGCTGTCATACAGAGTGAAGTAAGTCAGAAAGAGAAAAACAAATATTGTATATTAACGCATATATGTGGAACCTAGAAAAATGGTACAGTAGAACCAGTCTGCAGGGCAGAAATAGAGACACAGACATAGAAAACAAATGTATGGACACCAAGTGGGGAAAGTGGCCAGGGAGGGTGGTGGTGTGATGAACTGGGAGACTGGGATTGACATATATACACTAACATGTATAAAATGGCTAACTAATAAGAACCTGCTGTATAAAAAAATAAAATAAAATTTAAAACTTCAAAAAATGAAAAAGAAAAAGAATACATTTGAAAAACTTTAGAATAACCATTGGGATTATTAAAAGCCTTTCTTCCAAAGTACAAGTTATCAAGAAACTAAATGTTCTAAAAGAGGAAGGAAGGAAGGAAGGTGCCTTCACCTGCCCCACCATCATCATAAAAAAAAGAAAATATTTAAGGCCAAAAACAAGTTTACATGTGTACAATCTATATAATAATTGTAACAATACCTGCAAATAGGTCAAACTCTGTTACCATCAAGAAAAGATGAGATTTTATTTTTAAGATAGTTATATGCTTTTCACAAAAAGCACAGCTAAATAAAATGACAAAAAATACTAAAAAATAATAGAATAGGCAAAGATTTTCTAAACACTCAAAATTCTATTTGGCACTACTGATATGAGACAATGCAAAGGTCACGGAAAAATAAGGAGGAAGAGTCAATTCTAAATACCAGAGAATCCAGGACACAGACACACAGTGGTCATGAAATTTATGCACCAAGTACTCTCTGATTACCACATTTGAGGGATTTTTAGCAACACAAGAAATGACCTGACATTTTATTAAATAAACAAATGATAAAAAATTGTAAATCCTGTCTGATGCTACTCATGAAAAAATATGTATGTATATATACGAGGGGAAAAAGCCTAAAAACATGAAATATAGTAAGGATACAGTTTCTACAATATTGGCAATTCAGATAATTTGTAATTTTGTACTTAATTAAATGCTTAAAATGTCAAATAATATGCCCCAGTTGCTATAAAACTAAGTGTTCCATATGCAATCTTCTTCCTTAGAGATTGAAAAAACCATAGAATTCTCATATAATTATGTCCCAGTTCAGTGAAATCAGACATATACATTAACCTTCAAGAATTTTATAGTAATGGATCGAAGTGATTTAAAGACCCATGGCTGATCTTTTGCTACATTATCAATGATTTTACTAAATTGGGTAATTAATCATGTCATTTTGAGAAGTAAAAGTGTTATCTGAAGTCAGATACTCTTTTTCCTCTTACTTATTAAACTAAAAACACATCTGCAAATGTATTTTTAAATTTTCACCCAGTTCAATTTCACTGTGTGGTAACATAAAGTCAGAGCAAATGACAGGCCAAGTGACAAAGGAATCAGATAAGTGTGAACACATGTCATTAAGGAATTCTCTTGGCAGGATAAAAGTTTTAACTGAAGGCAACAATAAATTCAGGAGTTCTGTGCATATCAAATTAAGACCATGACTTTGAGGATCCTTTTGAACACAGTATTTCAATCAGCCATTATAAATTCATAAAATTTACACAGCCAAGCTAAACAAAAAGTCATCATAGAAAATCTTTTATTTTGTATGTATACTAAGAGGCGGGTGCTGTTATAACAGGGCAGAACAACCACAGAGAGTTAGAAATAAAGTCATATGCTATTAGCTGAATTATCACTTGGGGGATAACAAAGTTTTAAAAATAAGTTAGAGAAGAGGAGTCAAGATGGCTGTGTGGGAAGACCCAGAGTTAGCGTCTCCCCACAACTAGGGCACCTGCCGGCCACTGGTGGGGGACTCTGACCCCCAAGGAGACGGGAGGAACCCCAGAATGAACCAGTAGGATGTAGGGGGACCAAGCGGGGAGGAGAAGTGGAGGCCACACAAGAGGCAAGTGGGACAGACTGTCCGGGAAGAGTGGAGGAGGAGCGGAGGGTGATCGCCTGGCCCACTTGGGCAGGGGAGACTGCTGAGCTCCCAAGCCGGTTCCCTCACCTCTAAAGCCCCATCCAGGCCGCGTGGGTCCTGGGGGCATAGGAGGGAGGCCGGGGAGATCAGGAGTGGCAGGTGGGAGGGACCATCCGGAAGGAGTGGGAGAGGAGCAGAGGGTGACTGCCCAGCTTACTGGGGCCCGAGGAGCCTGCTGAGCTCCCAGGCCGGTCGCCTGCCCTCCAAGCCACCTCCAGGCTGTGTAGGTCCTTGGGGGCACAGGAGGGAGGCCGGGGAGATCAGGAGAGGCAGGTGGGAGGGGCCCTCCCAGACCCAAGACCTATCAGAGGAGCAGGAGAGGACAGGAGGGTATCTGCCCCGCCCACTCGAGCCCAGGAAGCCTGCTAGGCTCCCAGGTGAGGTCCCCTGCCCTCTGAGACCAGGGATGGGAGGAATGCCTGGGTCTTTTCTGTTCCTTGAGCCTAAGCCCCACCCCCACAGCCCCCAGGACCTTTTCCAGCCCTGTGGGTTCTGAGCATTGGCCCTGCCCACTGCCCAAACCTTGCCCTTGCTTAGGCCCTGCTCTCCACAGCCAAGGCCTCCCCCATCCCGACTTTTCTGTTTTTTTCCTTTCCCTCCTCCTCTTCTTTACTACTGTGGTACTGATGTACCTTCCGGTTGTTGATTCATCTATATTTTTATTTTTACATTCTTTCTAACATATCTGTTAGTTTCCTAGTATAATTTTATTCTTTACTTTGTTATGTTTCTTTTTTTTTTTTTTTTCTTTTTTTTTTTTGACACCCCATTCGGCTTGCAGGATCTTGATTCGCAAGCCTGGGGTCTGGGGGAAGCTCCTGTGATGGGAGCTCCGAGTCCGAACCACTGGACTAACAGAGAACCTCAGACCCCAGGGAATATTCATCAGAGTGAGGTTTCACAGAGTTCCTCATCTCAGCACCAAGACCCAGCTCTACCCAATAGCCTACTAACTCCAGTGTTGGAAGCCTCAGGCCAAACAACCAGTAAAATAGGAACACAATCCCACTCATTAAAAAAAAAAAAAAAAAAAGACAGCAAAAAAATATGTCACAGATGAAGGAGCTAGGTAAAAACCTACAAGACCAAATAAATGAAGAGGAAATAGGCAATCTACCCGAAAAAGAATTCAGAGGAATGATAGTAAAGATGATCCAGAATCTCAGAAATAGAATGGAGGCACGGATTGAGGAAATACAAGAAATGTTTAACAAAGATCTAGAAAAACTAAAGAACAAACAGAAATGAACAACACAATAACTGAAATGAAAAATACACTAGAAGGAATCAATAACAGAATAACAGAGGGAGAAGAATGAATAAGTGAGTTGGAAGACAAAATGGTGGAAATAACTGCTGAGGAGCAGAATAAAGAAAAAAGAATGAAAAAAATTGAAGACAATCTCAGAGACCTCTGGGACAACACTAAACGCACCAACATTCAAATTATAGGGGTCCCAGAAGAAGAAGAGAAAAAGAAAGGGTCTGAGAAAATATTTGAAGAGATTACAGTGGAAAACTTCCCTAACATGGGAAAGGAAATAGTCACCCAAGTCCAGGAAGCACAGAGAGTCCCATAAAGGATAAAACCTAGGAAAGACACACCAAGACACATATTAATCAAACTAACAAAAATTAAATTCAAAGAAAAAATATTAAAAGCAGCAAGGGAAAACCAAAAATTAACATACAAAGGAATCCCCATAAGGTTATCAGCTGATTTTTCAGTGGAAACTCTGCAGGCCAGAAGGGAGTGGCAGGATATACTTAAAGTGATGAAAGAGAAAAACCTACAACCACGAATACTCTACCCAGCAAGGATCTCATTCAGATTCGACGGCGAAGTCAAAAGCTTTTCAGACAAACTGAGGCTAAGAGAATTCAGCACCACGAAACCAGCTTTACAACAAATGCGAAAGAAACTTCTCTAAGAGGGAAACACAAGAAGAAAAAGACCCACAAAAACAAACTCAAAACAATTAAGAAAATGGTAATAAGAACATATATATTGATAATATTCTTGAATGTAAATGGATTAAATGCCCCAACCAAAACACACAGACTGGCTGAATGGATACAAAAACAAGACCCATATATATGCTGTCTACAAGAGACCCACTTCAGACCTAGGGACACATACAGACTGAAAGTGAAGGGATGGAAAAAGATATTCCATGCAAATGGAAATCAAATAAAGCTGGAGTAGCAATACTCGTATCAGATAAAATAGACTTTTAAATAAAGACTGTTACAAGAGGAAAGGAGGGACACTACATAACGATCAAAGGATAAATCCAAGAAGAAGATATAACAATTATAAATGTTTATGCACCCAACATGGAAGCACCCCAATACATAAGGCAAATGCTAACAACCATGAAAGGAGAAATCAACAGTAACACAATGATAGCAGGGGACTTTAACACCCCACTTACACCAATGGACAGATCATCCAAACAGAAAATAAATAAGGAAACACAAGCTTTAAATGACACAATAGACCAGATAGATCTAATTGATATTTATAGAACATTCCACCCAAAAGTGGCAGAATACACTTTCTTCTCAAGTGCACATGGAATATTCTCCAGGATAGATCACATCTTGGGTCACAAATCAAGCCTCGGAAAGTTTAAGGAAATTGAAATCGTATCAAGCATCTTTTCTGACCACAACGCTATGAGATTGGAAATCAATTACAGGAAAAAAAAACTGTAAAAAAGACACAAATACATGGAGGCTAAACAGTTTGCCACTAAATAACCAAGAGAGCACTGAAGAAATCAAAGAAATTTAAAAATACATAGAAACAAATGACAGCAAGAACAGGATGACCCAAAACCTATGGGATGCAGCAAAAGCGCTTCTAAGAGGGAAGTTTATAACATTCAATTTCACCTCAAGAAACAAGAAAAATCTCAAATAAACAATCTAACCCTACACTTAAAACAACTAGAGAAAGAAGATCAAAGAAAACCCAAAGTCAATAGAAGGAAAGAAATCATAAAGATCAGAGCAGAAATAAATGAAATAGAAACGAAGAAAACAATAGCAAAGATCAATAAAACTAAAAGCTGGTTCTTTGAGAAGATAAAAAAAAATGATAAACCCTTAGCCAGACTCATCAAGAAAAAGAGGGAGAGGACGCAAATCAAGAAAATTAGAAATGAAAAAGGAGAAATCACAACTGACACTGCAGAAATACAAAGGATTGTAAGAGCCTACTACAAACAAGTACATGCCAATAAAATGGGCAGCCACGAAGAAATGGACAAATTCTTGGAAAGCTACAATTTTCCAAGACTGAACCAGGAAGAATTAGAAAATATAAACAGATCTATCACAAGTAATAAGATTGAAACCATAATTAAAAATCTTCCAACAAACAAAAGTCCAAGACCAGATGGCTTCACAGGCGAATTCTATCAAACATTTAGAGAAGAGCTAACACCGATCCTTCTCAAACTCTTCCAAAAAATTGCAGAGGGAGAAAACTCCCAAGTTCATTCTACGAAGCCACCATCACCCTGATACCAAAACCAGAAAAAGATATCACCAAAAAAGAAAATTATAGACCAATATCACTGATGAACATAGACGCAAAAATCCTGAACAAAATACTAGCAAACAGAATCCAACAGCACATTAAAAGGATCATATACCACGATCACCTGGGATTTATCCCAGGGATGCAAGGATTCTTCAGTATACGCAAATCAATCAATGTGATACACCACATTAACAAATTAAGGAATAAAAACCATATGATCATCTCAATAGATGCAGAAAAAGCTTTTGACAAAATTCAACACCTATTTATGATAAAAACTCTCCAGAAAATGGGCATAAAGCAAACCAACCTCAACATAACAAAGGCCATATATGACAAACCCACAGCGAGCATCACACTCAATGGTGAAAAACTGAAAGCATTTCCTCTAAGATCAGGAACAAGACAAGGGTGTCCACTCTCACCACTATTATTCAACATAGTTTTGGAAGTCCTAGCCACAACAATCAGAGAAGAAAAAGAAATAAAGGAATACAAATTGGAAAAGAAGAATTAAAATGTCACTATGTGCTGCTGACATGATACTACACATAGAAAATCCTAAAGATGCCACCAGAAAACTACTAGAAGTAATCAATGAATTTGGTAAGGTTGCATGATACAAAATTAATGCACTGAAATCTCTGGCATTCCTGTACACCAACAACAAAAAATCAGAAAGAGAAATTAAGGAAACAGTCCCATTTACCACTGCAACAAAAAGAATAAAATACCTAAGTATAAACCTGCCTAAGGAGGCGAAAGACTTGTACTCAGAAAACTATAAAACACTGATGAAAGAAATCAAAGATGACAAACAGATGGAGAAATATACCATGTTCTTGGATTGGAAGAATCAATATTGTGAAAATGACTATACTACCCAAAGCAATCTACAGATTCAACGCAATCCCTATCAAACTACCAATGGCATTCTTGACAGGATTAGAACAAAAAGTCTTACAATGCATATGGAAACACAAAAGACCCCAAATAGCCAAAGCAATCTTGAGAAAGAAAAATGGAGCTGGAGGAATCAGGCTCCCTGACTTCAAACTATACCACAAAGCTACAGTAATCAAGACAGTATGCTACTGGCACAAAAACAGAAATATAGATCAATGGTAGAGGATAGAATGCCCAGAGATAAACCCACGCACATATGGGCACCTAATTTATGACAAAGGAGGCAAGAACATACAATGGAGAAAAGACAGCCTCTTCAATAAGTGGTGCTGGGAAAACTGGACAGCTACATGTAAAAGAATGAAATTAGAACACTCCTTAACACCATACACAAAAATAAACTCCAAATGGATTAAAGACTTAAACGTAAGACCAGACACTATAAAACTTTTAGAGGAAAACATAGGAAAAACACTCTTTGACATAAATCACAGCAAGATCTTTTCTGACCCATCTCCTAGAGTAACAGAAATAAAAACAAAAATAAACAAATGGGACTTAATTAAACTAAAAGCTTTTGCACAGCAAAGAAAACCATAAACAAGACAAAAAGACAGCCCTCCAAATGGGAGAAAATATTTGCAAATGAAACAACAGACAAAGGATTAATCACCAAAATATAGAAACAGCTCATGGAGCTCAATATCAAAAAAACAAACAACCCAGTTAAAAAATAGGCAGAGGACCTAAATAGACATTTCACCAAGGAAGACTCACAGATGGCCCAGAGGCACATGAAAAGGTGCTCAACATCACTAATTATTAGAGAAATGCAAATGAAAACTGCAATGAGGTTATCACCTCATGTTGGTCAGAATGGCCATTATCAAAAAAGCTAGAAACAATAAATGCTAGAAAGGGTATGGTGAAAAGGGAACCCTCCTACACTGTTTGTGGGAATGTAAATTGATACAACCACTATGGAAAACAGTATGGAGTTTCCTTAAAACACTAAAAATAGAACTACCATATGACCCAGCAATCCCATTGCTGGGCATATACTCTGAGAAAACCATAATTCAAAAAGAGACATGCACCACAATGTTTCATTGCAGCACTATTTACAATAGCCAGGACATGGAACCAACCTAGATGTCCACTGACAGGTGAATGGATGAAGAAGGTGTGGCACATATATACAATGGAATATTACTCATCCATAAAAAGAAACAAAATTGAGTTATTTGTAGTGAGGTGGATGGACCTAGAGTCTGTCATACAGAGTGAAGTAAGTCAGAAGGAGAAAAACAAACACCGTATGCTAATGTATATATATGGAATGTTAAAAAAAAAAAAAATGGTACTGATGAACCTAGTTGCAGGGCAGGAATAAAGAGGTAGACACAGAGAATGGACTTGATGACATGGGGTGGGACGGCGAAGCTGGGGCGAAGTGAGAGTAGCATCGACATATATACACTACCGCATGTAAAACTGTTGGCTGGTGGGAAGCAGCAGCATAGCACAGGGAGATCAGCTCGCTGCTTTGCGATGACCTAGAGGGGTGGGATAGGGAGGATAGGAGGGAGGCTCAAGAGGGAGGGGATATGGGGACATGTGTATGCATATGGCTCATTTGCTTTCCTGTGCAACAGAAACTAACACGGTATTGTGAAGCAATTATACTCCAATAAAGATCTATTAAAAAAATAAAAAATAAAGTACATGAAAAAACTCTTAAAAAAATATAAGTTAGAGAAAAAATGGCAGACTGGAAAACTGAATTTATCATTTCTCCTTGATAATCAATCCTTTCTCTTGATACTAAGAAAAGGAATAAATGAATGAAAGGGTATAAATACACAAGGACAAAGCACGAGAGAAGAAATGACAGCAGATAACAGAGGTTCATGCAGTTTCGAGGCTGGAAAATGGGCAAGCTGGGAGCCAAGAGTCTGCAGAGAGAAGATGCCACAAAAACCCACCTGGAAACATTTGGAAGCAAGTCTCTGCTGGAAGGAACTTACTAGAAGAAGGGGTCCCTGCTGGTGACTCAGGCTCCTCGGCATTGGCCAGTCCCCTGCTGACCACTGCCCCTGAATCCCACCAGCTGGCAGGCCCCGAGCACGCAGGCAAGGTTTGCTGGTGCCTTGTTCTCAAGAGTGAACTTGGAGGGCCTTCCCTGGTGGCGCAGTGGTTAAGAATCCACCTGCCAACGCAGGGGACACGGGTTCAAGCCCTGGTCCGGGAAGATCCCACATACCGTGGAGCAACTAAGCCCGTGCGCCACAACTACTGAGCCCACGAGCCACAACTACTGAAGCCTGTGCACCTAGAGCTGGTGCTCTGCAACAAGAGAAGCCACCTCAATGAGAAGCCCACGCACCACAACGAAGAGTAGCCTCCACTCGCCTCAACTAGAGAAAGCCCGTGCACAGCAACGAAGACCGAACGCAGCCAAAAATAAATAAATAAATTTAAAAAAAAAGAGTGAACTTGGAGAAAGACCACCAGGACTTGAGAAATGCCTCTCACATGACAGAAAGAAGCCGAGCAACCTAACTGGAAAACAAATCAAAACACAAGTACCTGGGGAAAAAGTCAATGCTGGGTTAACTTAATCAGTCAATGTTGGTTAAATTCACCCAGGAAGTAAGAACAGGATGCAGCAAAAAACAAATCAGAGAATAAGGACATGTTCTCAGAGACTGAAAAAAAATCATAGTATGGTTAAAAAAAAATAAATCAAAGGATTGTAAGACAAAGTTGAGGAGCTATTCCAAGGAAGCGAACAAAAGACAAGGCGTTTAAAGATAGGAGAGAAAATTTAAGCATCTGTGAAGGAAAACAAATGAAGCAAAGAGAAAAGATGGCAGAAAGAAGAACTCACACAGGGGCTTCTGGAAATAAGAGGTGTGAGTCTCCAGACTGAACCAGAGAGCGAGGAAGGCCCATTCCAGCACAGCGGGAACACACAGAAAGTCCCGACCGTGTCCGGGCTGAGATTCTCGTAGTGGGTGGGAGGGAAGGACAATCCTTTCTGTGAAGTGAAATCTGAACAACAGCCGACTTCCCATTAACTTAAGGAAAACGCAGCAATGTCTTCAATATTCTGAAGGAAAAGTTTTCCCACTGGAATTCTATCCACAACTAAACAACTGTGGTTGAGGAGAGAGAACACATATTTCAACACACAAAAAAATAAATGAGTAACTATCTCCCACAACCCTATGTCCCAAAGCCAGGAGAAATAAACCAGGGAAATGAAGACAGAATCCAGGGAGGATCTGACAGAGGGAGTTGGAGGGGATTCCAGCAGGCAGGTAGGTCCCAAGAAGACGGCTGTGCAGCCCACCTGCAGGAAACAGGCTCAGACTGGGAGGTGAGCAGAGGGGGCTCCAGAAGGGTCACCTGCAGGGGCTGTGTCGGCTAGGGGACCACCTGACACGCCCGGTGCAGCTGAGAAGGGCTTCGCAGGTGAGGGGTGACCAGGCAGGAGTCTGAGGCCAGCCAGGGCTGGGCTGCGAGGAGAGAGGCCTGACCCAGTGTGATACGACCAGGTTGTGTTCACCCAAAACCCACCAGGAAGATCAACCATTTAAAAGAAAACATCACACGGAAAGTCGGACAAACGAAGGAACAAGAAACCCAAGAGCTGTGTCTCGGGGACCCCACCTCTCAGAATACCGCACTGTTCACTGCACCCCCGTGGATGGTCTACTGTTGCAGTGTCGCTGCTTTGTTTCAAGATACTCTGACCCGTTTACTTGTTTTCTGTGTTCCAGTTCATTCACTTCAACTTCTAGTTTGCTCTTGCTTTCCTTTTTCTACTCATTTAAAAAGTTAGTCAACTTTTCTAGTTGAGTATTTATGTAATGTATTTTCACTCTTTCTTGCTGTGTAGGGTTTTCATTTACCTCTGAACACACACAGGGACGTCCCAAACGTTTATCTCTTTAGTGTCGTCACTAGACTCCATCTGGATTTTCTAAGATTCGGGTTTGGGTCTCCTTTGACCCTCTGATTGCTTAAGCTGTATTTGTGAATGTTTTTGTGTCTTCTAGGTGATTGGCTTTCCCCCCAACAACTTCTTGTTTTATTGCATTTGATCAGAGAATGGGTCTGAATTGTTTTGGTTTTCAGAATTTATAAGTTGTCTGTGGCCTAATAGTTGAGTTTTGAAAAGTGCTTTTAAGTAGGTTTATTTTTTTTTCAGTTGGATATATATCTTCCGGTCAGTCTTCGTCTTTTTAAAATCATGCTATTCAGATTCTATACGTCTGTATTTGTTTTCCCTCCTTAATCTATCATAGTCTCAAATGGATGAGTTAAAATCTCCTAATGTTATTGTGCTTCTTGGTATATGTCCTGCAGTTATGCTTTCAGTAACATGATACTGTATCATAAAGTGCGTTAAGACTTACATGTGTCTTAGTCTCATTATGGAATTTAACCTTTTCTATTGCAAAGACCTCCCAATTACAGATGAGGAAACTGAGGCTAAGCCTAGTGTGGTCGTTTGCCCCCTAGTTATAGTAAATGGCAGGTCTGCAAGTCCAACTCAGGCCAGTCTAAAACCTCAGACGTTAACACAGTGACTGACACACACCACATACACCACACACACCACACATCAGTAGGAGAACAGAGGTGAAGAGAAGAAAACAACCTGAAATAACTGCCATCATAATTCTTGAGTTGGCAAAGTAGTTCCAGGCAAACCACAAATAGAGGCTGAGTTGTGCTAGAAGGTTCCATGAAGAGCACCCAAACGCCTTAGATTTATCTGACCCCTCACTCCTGAGCAGCAGGTGCTCCTTTCCATTTGTGCTCTTTACGGCGTGACACTGGCGATTCGGGTCCTGCATCCCACCCGGAGCACCGGGGCGGGGCTCCTTACACCCTGACGGTACCTGGCTCTCTATGTAAAGAATAATCATCACTTCCTAGGTAAATTACCCTTGTATGTTTTATGGCACAGAGGTAGATCAAGTCTTCCGGAGTCTATGTTCTGCTCATTTAGAAAAAACAACATACCTAATCCTGGACCCTGGCTTAAAAGTAGGCTTACATCTTGTAGTCCCAGTATTGTCATCTTTAAATATTTCTATGTAAACAAATACACCTACTTCTTTTTATTCACTATGTAAATTCATTCAAATAAAATGTAAATTGTGTGATAATTTTGTGCCAAAAGTCCTATTTTCATACAGATAAGAACTGATGCAATTTCTTTCAAATAATGGTTTATGCAGCTTCTACATGAACTCTAAACAGCTTTGAATATTATTTTTAACCCCTTGACTATTTACGTGAAAATGAAAATAAACCTGTCTGAAATTCATCTAAAAAGGATACCAAGGGGTCTGCCTGATCTCTGAAAGTGGTATGTTCCTTCAAACGTCTTCAGCGACATCCTCATGTCACCGTTCTTGTCAGCTGTACAAAACAAGATGCTGACAACTTATTCTAAGAATATTGTCTACTTCCTCTCAAAACACCAAACCTTCAACATCTGAATGAGAAATTCTGACATGAAATGGTGAAAACAACATTCACTCCTTGCAGGCACTTCACTGCCTGGGAGAGTTTCATGGAAAAGCAGTTGAAACAGCCACCTTCCTAAAAGCAGCTTCCCGAAGGCTTTTTGGGAGCACAAGTCAGTTGAGTTGTTTTGTATGAAACTGCAGGGGGGCTTCTTGTTTTACTTTTTCTTCATTTTTTAAGATATAAAAATATTTGCTTAAGAATCTTCTGGACTAGAGACTGTAAAAAGCATTTTATAGAATGCTGACTCTTTGGTAAAGGTACACATCTGAGACAAGTTAAATAAAAACTTTCATTTTAGAATGTTTAATTTAAATTTTTCAGGAAGCTCAAGCTAGACATGATTATAATAGTACATCTAGGATTCTGGGAGAATGCAGCAACATTTTAAAATTCTCATCTCTTGCTTCGACATATAAGAAGCAAAATGTATAATGATAACCTCGGGCGTGTTACAGCAAATTTCTAGCACGTGTAAGGGTGTGCGTGCGTGCGTGTGTGTGTGTGTGTGTGACATGCTCAACAGATACCACCAAGACATGCACTGAAGAATAATATTCTTCATCTTTTACAGCTATGTAAGATTTAGACTACAATAACATGAAAGAAATAACATGAAAACAGAACCCACAGATTATGAATGATATAAAAAATTTTTTACCCAGTTAATTACAAGAGGACTTAAATAAATTCTTAAGTTATACACATAGTCACATAAGTAAACTGACTAACCTGGGAAATGACATTCAGAATGTCATGACCTAGAGTGAATTAAAAACAGATTTGGGCTTCCCTGGTGGTGCAGTGGTTGGGAATCCGTCTGCCAATGCAGGGGACACAGGTTCAAGCCCTGGTCTGGGAAGATCCCACATGCTGCAGAGTAACTGGGCCCATGAGCCACAACTACTGAGCCCGTGTACCACAACTACTGAAGCCCGCGTGCCTGGAGCCTGTGCTCCGCAACAAGAGAAGACACCTCAATGAGAAGCCCACACACTGCAAGGAAGAGTGGTCCCCGCTTGCCGCAACTAGAGAGGGCCCGCATGCAGCAACGAAGACCCAACACAGCCAAAAATAAATAAAATAAATAAATTTATAAAAAAACAAAACAAAACAGATTTGGTTGTTAAAAAGAAATCAGGGTATTAACTGCAAATGGAATCAGTAAGTCAATGAGTAAAGAGCACCTCAAAGCTAAAATTAGCAAAGACAGACCGTCACTCAAAGTGATTAAAGCAGGAGACAGAAACGCCCGGTGCCTGCAGGAGCCGACCTGCCATCACCCGCGACCCCACACTCCTACACTGCCTTGCGGTCACCACTCCTCCAACAAGAAGTTCCTCCGCCTTCCTTGAGCACAACATAGTGTTCAACGTAAGAAAAGCTTTTCACAGGTAAGTCAGAATTTATTTACCTGATGGTCTAAACGCTTTATAAATTCTGTATAAAAATGCAAGTCCAAGGAAAACTCAGTTCTCTAATTTTTGTCTTTTTCCATTCTAGAGAGAAGCCAAGTACAGGTGCTCATCGCTTTTTATTTTTCTTTTCTGAGACAATGGAATCACTAAGGTTTTGAAGATGTTCCTTTTTCTTACAGGAGCCCTACTCCAGCATAACAAGGTCTAGGCCAGCAGAAGAGCCGCGGCCCAGTCACCCAGTCATAGCGCCGTCACCAGGGGCTTGCCCCGTGGATGTGAGGTCTGGATACAAAACATGTCCTGCCTCATAGTTCCCTAAAAACGTTCCATCCTTCAACACAAAACCACAAATAACAAATTCTGGCCAGGACGTGGGGAAAAGGGAACCCTCACACACTGCTGGTGGGAATGTAAACTGGTGCAGCCACTGTGGAGAACAGTATGAGGTTCCTCAAAAACTAAAAATGGAGCTACCATATGACCCAGCAATTCCACTCCTGGGTATATATGCCCCCAAAACGAAAACACTAATTCAAAAAGATATGTGCATCTCACACCGGTCAGAATGGCCATCATCAAAAAATCTACAAACAACAAATGCTGGAGAGGGTGTGGAGAAAAGGGAACCCTCTTGCACTGTCGGTGGGAATGTAAACTGATGTAGCCACTATGGAGAACAGTATGGAGGTTCCTTAAAAAACTAAAAATAGAACTACCATACGACCCAGCAATCCCACTACTGGGCATATACCCTGAGAAAACCATAATTCAAAAAGAGTCATGTCCCACAGTGTTCATTGCAGCACTATTTACAATAGCCAGGACGTGGAAGCAACCTAGGTGTCCATCAACAGATGAATGGATAAAGAAGATGTGGCACATATATACAATGGAATATACTCAGCCTTAAAAAGAAACGAAATTGAGTTATTCGCAGTGAGGTGGATGGGCCTAGAGTCTGTCATACAGAGTGAAGTAAGCCAGAAAGAGAAAAACGAATACCGTATGCTAACACATATATACGGAATCTAAAAAAAAAAAAAAAAAAAAAAAAAAAAAATGGTCATGAAGAACCTAGGCGCAAGACAGGAATAAAGACACAGACCTACTAGAGAATGGACTTGAGGACACGGGGAGGGGGAAGGGTAAGCTGGGATGAAGTGAGAGAGTGGCATGGACATATATACAGTACCAAATGTAAAATAGATAGCTAGTGGGAAGCAGCTGCATAGCACAGGAAGATCAGCTCGGTGCTTTGTGACCACCTAGAGGGGTGGGATAGGGAGGGTGGGAGGGAGGGAGACACAAGAGGGAAGAGATATGGGGACATATGTATATGTATAACTGATTCACTTTGTTATAGAGCAGAAACTAACACACCATTGTAAAGCAATTATACTCCAATAAAGATGTTTTAAAAAAAAAAAAGATATGTGCACCCCAATGTTCGTATCAGCACTATTCACAATAGCCAAGACATGGAAACAACCTAAGTGTCCATCAACAGATGAATGGATAAAGAAGATGTGGTATATGTATATACAATGGAATATATATATAATTGTATGGAATATATATAATGAAATTTTGTCATTTGCAGCAACATGGGTGGACTTGGAGGGCATTATGCTAAATGAAGTAAGTCAGAGAAAGACAAATGTTGTATGATATCACTTATATGTGGAATCTAAAAATTAAAACAAACTAGTGAATATAACAAAAAAGAAAACAGACTCATAGATATAGAGAACAAACTAGTGGTTACCACTGGGCAGAAGGAAGTGGGGAGGGGCAAGATAGGGTTAGGGGATTAAGATGTACAAACTACGTATAAAATAAATAAGCTACATGGACAAACTGTACAACACAGGGAATATAGCTAGTATTTACAATAACTATAAATAGAATATAATCTTTAAAATTGTGAATCACTATGTTGTATACCTGCAACTTATAATATTGCACATCAACTATATCTTAATAAAAAAAGTAATAATATTTTTTTAAAGTCCCATTCTTCTACCACGTGTTCAGTTATCTCATTTTTTTCTTTCTAAGCTTCATAGAATGCCTTTTTAAAAAAACACTTCTTTATTTTTACATTTTTCTGGTTTCTTCCAAAGTTCTGATGCCAACCTGGTAAAGGCTACTTGCTGGAGAGAATCATGTTAGATATTCTCACATTATTCATAATTAGAGACTATAACTAAGAACAGCAATCAGACCCACTTGGGCCATACTGGATGAGAAAGTTCAGGGAAGCTGCTGAAACACAGTGGAGTGTGCCCACTGGGATCTGGTCCATGTTTTCAGAATCCAAGTAGGGGAAGGTGAATAACCTACACATAAGAATCGTGGTCAGTGAGGAGGAGGGCAAGTCAGCTGGGGTGAGTGAGCTCCTTGGCGGTCCCAGAAGCTGCCCGGGTGATGTCTGTGACCCCAGCCCTGGTGCCACAGGTGGGCAACTGCAGAGGACAGCGAGGAACAGACCGACCACCACGTACTGGCCGGCTCACTCTGAGGATAATGATTCAAGCTTTGAAGGAGGCACTAGGATGTCCAGTTATCCATCCAGAAATACCTGGCACTCAAAAATCCACCGTGAGGAGGCAGAACCTGGTACGCTCTCTCAGGGCTGTCAGAGGAACTTTCTGGGCCATCCAATACGGCAGCCACGAGCCACAGGCGGCTCCTGAGCAACTGAGATGTGGCTACTGTGACTGAGAAACTGAAATTTTCATTATTTTTAATTGTAATTAATTTCAATGTAAACAGACCCATATGACTACAACTACCATGTTGGACTTTGCAGCTCTAGGTTTTTAAAAACTAACACAAACACACAAGAAGAGCCTGAAGAAGATTATTCACAGCCACACACCCCTAGTAATGTCTGGAAAGTGGTTCTATCGACAGGGCCCTCACCTCACACAGACCCCGACCCGATGATGGGATGGCTCTTCCCCCACCCGCTCCCCCGTGTCCTTTTCTCTCTTTCTCCCTTCCCTCGTACAGAACTCCAGCGTCACCACCAGGGCCTCTCTTATAATCCGCGAGTCCTTCACTTGTCCAAGTAACCAAGGTGTCTACATGTCTTCAATTTCATTCTTTTTTATGGCTGCTATATTATAATCTTTTAAGTGTTAGTGTTTTTTTTTTAAATTTTCAACTTTTTATTGATGTATAATATATTCATAAAGAAAAGTACAAGTATTATTAGTGTACTTAAGCTCAATGAATTTTCACAAGTTGAATACATCCCTGGTTATCAGCACCAGATCAAGAAACAATACTATCAACACCTTGGAAGCCCCATTTTTGAGTGGAGAACTCAAGAAATGCTGCACCACCAAGGTTCTTAATGATACAAGTGTTGTGTGGAAAAACATGGGCATCCCGGATGCCAAGTCAAACGGAGATTCACGAGGGTCTGATTTTGAATGCAAAGAAGCTTCTGTGATACGTTAACCAATTTGTGTCACTTTTTCAAACATGTGCAAGAGTAGGTATTTGATTTTTAAATATCTGTGACAAAAGACTTAGAACTCTTTCAATTAAGTGTTAGTATTATATTTACACATATAACATATTTACGTACATCAGCATTATTTCTTATAGTAACACTTGCTTTGATTCATTTAGAGCTGTTTGAAGCACTGGTTTCCGGAACTGCAAGCACCTGACACAGCGACGACTTCTCTGTGGATCTCTTTTATCCAAACAAACATCTCCTTGTTTCACATATATGATTTATCCTTTTCTCTTCATAGTTATCTACGTGTTTGTTTTATCTGTTTATGTATTTGGACAAATCTGATGTCAATTCTGTTCAGCTTTAATTTACATATTCTGTAACTAGATCACCAATATGAATAATTTATCTATACGTTACTTTACCACTTGATGGTGACAGAAAAAGCAGCGAGGACTTCAACACTTATTTGTACTTATTTTTCATTATGAGCGCTATCCTCTCCATACTATTATCACATATTTAAAACACAGGCATATTCTGCAACATAACTTCACACTATTTTTTATCATATAACAGAATTACCTCATCCCCAAATAAATAAAAAATAGAGAAAAAGAAACAGAGGCATGGTGAGAGCCAGGGGCGAAGCGGCAGGAGGTTCTGGAATTTCTTGAGAAGGCGGCGAGACGGGCAGCTATGTGGGGAGGATTCAGGAGCGGGAGGGACGGAGGGTGGGGCGTGTGTGCACCTGCTGAGACAAGTGTCAGAGGGCAGAGGCCCTGGGAAGCTTGGTGGTCTGGGCCGGGCCTCAGGAGACCAAAAGGCCCGGAGGAAGGCGGGCTGGGCAGACACGGGAAATGTTGAAGAGGGGCCTCGGGACAGGGATGGGGGAGTATGATGGGGAGGTGTCTGGCTCCCAGAGGGTCATTACGATGCTTCCTACAGCTGCTAATCTGCATCATGTGCCAGTTCATCCCTGAAATAATTTAAATAAGAAAAAATTTTACCTGTGATGTCCTGAATACCGCGGACCACGGATATGGCCTATCCCTCGGCACCCTGGAGTGGGACAAACAGCTTGACCTGGAAGGATTTTCACATCATTTGCCCCTTCAGGAAGTAAAAGAACATACCTTGAAAACACCCTCAGCAAAGAAGAACTGGAAAGGCTAAAATATGCAAATGATATTCATCAAGACTTTACAAATTAAAAGCAAACCGTCACCGGAAACACTTATTGAGTACTTGTGATGTTTTATAAAACGATTTAGCAGAAAATATCAGTGCTGTAATAGATAATAAGAACAGCAACTAACATCAGAAGCTGAGCAAAATGAATATGCATTGAAGAAATTAAAAAAAAAAAACAAACCAGAAGATCATGACATGTCTTTCACAGAATAACACTGGCAAAGGCAACACAGCCATGAGCTGAGCAGGTGAGTGGGTGAGGTCTGGTCTGTGGTTCCCATGAAACTCCCACTCAACCACAGCAAGGCTCCCCCAAAGGGTGGACAGAAACTGAACCAGCAAATGGGGCGCAGAGAAGACAGTGACATGGCCCTCCCAGTGCCACTCAAGTGTGTCCCAGCGGCTGAAGAGCCAACTGCCTGACCATTCTGTACTGGGCTGTGCTGTGCTATATACACTATGGGATACTCTTCTGTACAGACCATATCATACTGTACTGTACCATACTGTATATATATAGCATACTCTACTATACTGCACTATACTATATCGTATTACACTATCCTAAACTATATACACTATACTTTATATGCTATACCGTACAATACTATATATACTATATTATACTATATATACTATACTATTCTATACTTTACTATCAATATATATACAATATTACAGTATACTACTTATACTATACTAAACAATACATAACCAATCCAGGCCAGAGATGAATTCTGTCAAGCCCAAGAGGCAATGTAAAGATAATCAGGATTGAAACCCCCTTGCTCTGTTCTGTGAATTTTCTCAGTCTCGTTTGCCCCTTCCCTCTCCTCCCCTCCCCCCTACACACACACACACACACACACACACACACACACACACACACACACACACACACACACACACACACACACACAGGCTCCTGGAATGTTCTACCCCCTCCTGTCATGCTGCTCTGGGCCTCGTTTCGATGAAGATCCCACACATTCCCCCTCCCTCCCCAGCTCTTAGATTTCCATCTCCTGTTCAAGCTCCTGTCTCCTTGTCCTCGTCTCAATACTTTCTCTGACTCCCAGCTCTAATTTAACTTGCCTGTTGGGTGAAGACATTGCTCCCTGCAGCTTCTTCAGGAAAAGACGTGCATTTTCTCACACTCCACGTGCCCCGGCATTGGCAGAGAGGAAAGTGCCCTCTTTGCCCGGCACCCCCCCGGACTGTGCTTCCTCCCTGCTCCTCAAAGACTCCCGATGCAACAGGCCCCGACACCGCTGGCCCCTCGTGGCTCACCCCCCAGGCCCCCATCACCCCACGCCGCTCAGGAAGACCTCGGCCCCGGCTCCCGGGGTGCCGCTCCGTCCCTGCTCCACCGTCACCCGAGGCGGCCCCAACGCCCGTCCTCCCAATTGTCCTACCCCATCTGCTGCCCTCACAGATCATTAACCGGCGCATCCCCAGGGGCCGCTTCCCCAAACCCGGCTGGGCCACACACGCAAAGGAAACCCTCCGGATCTTGTCGTCACCCAAAATGGCACCACTTCCCAAATCATCTCGTAGTCGGGCTGCTTGCTCAGGTAGCCCCACTGCTGAGGCTCTTTTCAACATCATGGGAACTTCCAGGCCACTGATCTCCCTTCTCTCCCACCATCAGTCCCCTCGCGTCATGACCCCCTTCCCTTGCCTGAGTCTATCCACCAGTGTTTGACCTTCTGTTGCACATGACAGAAACTCTCTTGCCTCTCTGACCTTTTATCACATCTGGTTGTGGAAAAAAAAGCCAGCCATGAATCAGCTGTGTTCTCCTGCTGCTCTGTGTTTTACATAACTAACTCTTCCTGGGAAAAACTACACAGCAGTGTGGATTAGGTGTTATCAAAACGTCTGTCTTCAGTGTCACCCGAGCCCTCTAGGCTCTCCCAAACCGCCCACTAACCTCCATCCTCCGGGACCCAGTCGCTGACTCGCCTGCTGCTTCACCGGAAAACAGGAGCCTGGTCACCTGTGTGCCTTCCTATGCCCCCTTCCTTCCCATCACAGAGCAGGGCGCTCTGTGCCCTCCCCCGAGCGAATCCTCGCCGTTCAGGCTTGGGTCTCATCTTCCTCCCACTCTTCAGGAGCTTTGGGCTATCAAATATTCTAACTGCCCCCTGACTACTGAATCCTTTCTACCAACACTTAAACATACTCCAGTTTCCCCCGCTGGTGCCACATCTCCTTTAGCTGGTGTCCCCTCTCCTCCCGTTCACAGCCAGACTTCTCAGGAGAGGTTCCCTCTACTTGCTCACATCCCATTTCTTGAACCACAGCAGCCTGTCTTCTGAGGTCACCCGTGACCTCTCTGCATTAGGCCCAACGTGCACTGCTGAGAGCACACCACACTCAGTGCCTTGGTGCTAGGCTGACCACAGCTGGCTACCGCCTTCCTGAACTGTTACTGTCCCCTGGCTTTGGTGACATCACACTCTCGCCATCAGCACGTGGGCCTTCTCTTCTTGGCCAGCTTTTCATCCTCTGGTGAAATTTAAAATGTCAGAGAACCCCAAGGTTTGCTCCTGGGCCATCCATTTCTTCGTTCACCAAATGTATACCATAGATGCTTAAAGGCTACAGCCCAGACACTCTGTCAGTTCTAGACCAATGCATCCAACTCTTCACCCAACATCTCTGTTGGGAATCTCTTAAAGGCGTTTCAAATTCAACATGTTCAAAACGGAAGTCACCGCCTGGTCCCCAAACTTCTTTTCCTCTAGAGCCATTCATCTCAATAAACCGCATTAATCCTTGACATCTTTCCTGCCCTCATTTCACTCCACCCAACTTCCGGCCAAATCTCAATCTCTTAAGTATTTCCACCTGCCAACGTATTCCCATCACTACTGGGTGCCCTGACCCAAGCCATCATCGCCTCCCCCTTGAAGGACCTCAGTACCATCCTTCATTCAAGACCAAGTCCCCATCTTGCAACCAGAGTGACATTTTCAAAACACAAATCTCACCGCATCACTTCCCTCTTAGCTGCTTTCAATGGCTTCTCATGGCTCTTGGGATTAAGTCCCAAATCCTTAGCCTGGCCTACCTGATCCCAACTCCTATCTACTTCTCTAGACGTGTCTTACTTGATCTTTCTCCTTACTCAATATTCTGCATCTATACTGGCCTTTTCCAGTCCCTTGAACCCACCAGGTTCTTTCACAGCTGAGAGCACTTGCATGTTGGACTGAGCTTCCTACCTCTCAGCCTGGAAAACTCCTACTTATCTTTCAGGTCACAGCTTACATTTCACTTCCTCAGGCTAACTTCCAAGAGTAGGTTAGGTTCCCTTTTTTAATAGCACTTACCTCGACTACAGATTAAATGATGTATTTGTTTAGTGTCTCTCTCTCTCTCATATTAGAATCGTGAGCTGCGAGCCTGGGTGTACTGCACCATTGTGTCGGCACTGCCTGGTATGTCACGTAGTTAGTGCTCAGGACATGCTCACTGAATGACTCAATGAGCTTTCCATAGCTCTTCCCTCAAGATGCTCAGAGTCTAGAGGAGAGGCTTACATAGAAACCGGAAATTGGCATTACAGTACGATTCTGTTGGAAAAAAGTACTGACCGAGGCTGGGTCCCAGTGTATGATGATGTTAGAACGAATATTTACACCTCAAAGAGATTTTCGTTAAATTTACGAAACAACAGGAAAGTATGCCTTAGACACTTATTACACCCTCACAACTCTGTGAAACACCTTGAGGGATAAGCAGAAATAAGAGCTGCCCTACCCCAAGGTAGCTTTCAGAAAGAGCTTGGAAAAAGAAGACAATTATTAAACAAATGAATGTTTAAAACTTGTAAACAAGGGCTTCCCTGGTGGCGCAGTGGTTGAGAATCTGCCTGCTAATGCAGGGGACACGGGTTCGAGCCCTGGTCTGGGAAGATCCCACATGCCACGGAGCAACTAGGCCCGTGAGCCACAATTGCTGAGCCTGCGCGTCTGGAGCCTGTGCTCCGCAACAAGAGAGGCCGCGATGGTGAGAGGCCCGCGCACCGCGATGAAGAGTGGCCCCCGCTTGCCGCAACTAGAGAAAGTCCTCGCACAGAAACGAAGACCCAACACAGACAAAAATAAATAAATAAAAAATAAAATAAAATTTAAAAAAAAAGAAAAAAAAATTGTAAACAAGCCCCTAATTAAGAAGTATGCTTGTGTCAAACAGTAAAAAAAAAAAAAAAAAAAAAAAAAATCTATGAGAAAAGAAAGAAACACAAGGTATAAAGAGACTTTTCTCCAAACCGTGCCTCACAACACACTCCCAAGGCCACCAGCACAAAGGCCTAGACCCTAAACCCACAGACAGGCCAACAAGCCAGTGCCCACCTGCCAGCCCAGATGCAGCTCTGTGTGGACAACGTTTCAGCAGCCTCCCAATGAAGGCTACTGAGTATTTCAGGACTATTTGAATGCACTTGATTCAGTCAAGGCTTGAAGTGATATTTCATCAATTTTATCAAATATTTATCAATGCATATTTATCTCCAGATCCCTGATGGGTGTCGTAATTCTCTCCTTGTAGGATCTGTAAGGAGAGGCGTGACCCCGTCTATCGGAGAAGAGTTATTACATTAAGAACCACAGCAAGGACATAACAAAGAAGAAGTCAAGGAGAACATGTAATGAAAATGCACAGAACCTAACAGTTTTCTTGGTAATTTTGTATGATGAAGTTTAATGGGTTGACTCGATGGTGAATTAGACAGAGAACCGTCTGTTGGTGAAAAGAAACCGGTAAATCCTGTAATAGTTCATGTTATTGCCTCTAGGAAAAACGGGAACCTATGATAAAATTAATGCTTTTCCCTAGAAAATAACTGCATTTTTGCCAAGAGTATCTTACTTGTAACTTGGCTATTTGGAGAATTAGGTCTCAAGAAAAAATATTCTCAGCTCGAAATCCCTTCCTTAGAGACAGCATCGCGGACTGTTATCACCCTTTCTTGCCTTCTTTTTCCCGCTTTGCCTGAAATGCCCTCCCTAGTCTACCTGCTCGTCGCCTGGCGGGTGAGTCCGGGGCGGGAGGACAACCGCCTCTTCTAGCTTGTTAACCGCTGCACCCCCCCCCCCCCCCCCGCCGCAGTAGGGACGGCACACAGGAGACGCTGAATAAGAGTGTGGCTTGTGAACGAATAAATAACTACAAAGACGACAACACTGACCACCTCTAAGCGCTGTTTTGGTACATCCTGACCACGGTGCTGTGAGATAATCACATATTATTCTCATTTCAGAGCTTAGATTGTCTAAAATCAGTCTTCAGTCTGCTAACTACTGTGAGCTACTCGCGAAAACGAGCAGCATCAATAGCTCCTAATTTATTCCAAGTCTTCTATGAAAATTTTACTCAGGCAGGAGTAAATCTAATGGTAGACCTGTTGCTGCAAGGAAAAAAAAGAAATGGAAAATACCCCTGTGAACTGGAAATCATCTGAGTAACGAACAATATGCGTACTAACGCGAGACCACGGCAAAGCATGCTCACGGACCCCCATTCTCACAGGGTTCCTCTGTTACCACAGCTGCCAGGGCGGACGCTGCAGGTGCCCACCCAACACCCGTTCCCCGAGCCCTCCTTGCTAAGGAGCCCTGCCTCGGTTCCGGGCAGCAACGTGCCCATGCCTGGCTGACACGGCTGCCTTTCCCAGTCTCTTGCACACCCGGACGTGGCCATTCGACACTGGTCCAGACACCACAGTCTAAGGGAAGGGCAATGTAGGATGCTCGTAAGTACTTTTTTTGCCTACTTTTTAGGTGATGCTGGTGCTGCTTTGCCCGTTTCCCCCCTTCCTCAATCGTCACGGAACGTAGATATAAGGGCTCAGGAGGTGACAAGCACAAGGACACAAGCAAACGTGTTGAAGAGGGCAGAGAATGAAGGATGATGGAGCCTGGACCCAGGACCTGCCAGCGTGGGCCTAGCACATCAGTGTCTGTCATGTAGGAAAAACAACCCTCTCTCTGATGAAGGTATCGTGAACAGATTTTTATGTTACTTGCGGCTGAAGAAGCCCTAGAATAAAACAGCGATTGTATTTTGTTTTTCCTTTTTTGAAATCAAGGAATTGTTCTAAAACAAAAACTAGGGTTGCATGTGAGTAGTAGACCTATTGTAACGTAAAGATGATGTAAGGGGTCAAAGGCAAAATCAAGAAATACAAGAGAGGCTGTTCTCATCTCTAGAAAATGAGAAGGGGAGCTGTCCTTATTTCAAAATGGCCTGAACTGGCAACTGTGAGTGATGTGGATGAGAAGGGTTCTCATCCCACCCAGGATGGGGTAGAAGCTGAAATCATCTCCCTCCTTCTGAGCAGAAAGCAGTTTCCTCTCCCAACTGTTATTTGGTACAGAGATGACCCAGAGCAGAATGACAACCCTGACACTGACTGAAGCAAATTAAGATGATCTATTCGGGCTTCCCTGGCGGCGCAGTGGTTGAGACTCTGCCTGCTAATGCAGGGGACGCGGGTTCGAGCCCGGGTCTGGGAAGATCCCACATGCCGCGGAGCAACTAGGCCCGTGAGCCACAACTACTGAGCCTGCGCGTCTGGAGCCTGTGCTCCGCAACAAGAGAGGCCGCGATAGTGAGAAGCCCGCGCACCGCGATGAAGAGTGGCCCCCGCTTGCCGCAACTGGAGAAAGCCCTCGCACAGAAACGAAGACCCAACACAGCCAAAAATAAATATAAAAATTAAAAAAAAAAAAAGATGATCTATTCACTTAAACATATAAGTGAGCCCCAGATTGATGCCGGCCAGCACTACAAGTAAGGATCGAGCAGCAACATTCTTAGCCTTATTTCAACCCTCATTACCCGCTGCTGGAAAGGATGCAGTTCAACCCCAGTCACTTAGCAAGCGTTTTATAGAGAAATGACATTAGCACCAGGTGGTAATAGCCATTAGAGTGGATATAGAAAAGGAAAACAGATTCAAATGTCACTGATAACAGACAAGCAAGATACATTATTTCTTCTTAATTTTAAAATAAAAATAACCACTGAGGATTATTCATTCATTTAGAGAGATACCAAGTGCCTGTTATGTGTACCCTGGGTGCTAGAGATACGGTGAACTAAATAGAAGACCTGCCTGCTTTGAGCTCACCTTCTGGTGCCAGAGACAGAGTAAACTACAAATAGAAACAGTGTAACGTCAGTGACAGTGCGAGGGAGGAAGAGAAAGTGACCGGGTGGCAGTGGGGACCCTGGTTCAAGGCAGAGTCGTCAAGGAAGAGGTCCCGACGTTCGGACAGGATCCTGCGTGCAGTGAAGGCACGAGCCATCCTGGGACAACAGCAGGAAGGCCAGCGTGGCCGGGGCCGTGTGGACAATGGAAAGGGTGCAAGAGGTGAGGTGGCGTGGGCCACGGTGAGGTCTCCGCCCGACGCCGGGCTTGACAGGGCACGCCTGAAGGACCGAGTGGGGAGTGAGTCACTGAGGACTGAACTTACTGCAGCCTGTTCTTTGAGCAGCGCTTACTTCTTCTACTCAGAGCTCGGGAAGGGCTACAGGCTGGCTCTGCGCTGTGGTTGAGGCATCCATGCCTGGCGTTAAAGCCGTGACCAGGATCAGAGAGATTCTTAACTGCTGGTAGTTAAGGGGTGTCTGGAACCTTGAGGTGGGAGCCAGTGATCTGCGATGTGCTGAGCTCCGGTTTCTACCCACGTGGCCCGACCCCCGAATGAACATGACTCACAGGATGCCACCCCTAGGCACCGGCATGCAGGGGAGAGGCCGGATGGATACAGAGCAGGTTGAAACTGCATTTCCCTTGTGCGAGCTGCACTGAGAGCTGGGGAGCAACGCGGAGAAGAGTTATTTCAACCACATCCTTCCCTGAGATGTCACAGTGAGTTTGTGTCCGTGGAACGGAGGAGAGGCCTGAGGACTGAGCTCTGGGCGACACAACAGGTAGAGACTAAAAGGAAGGAGGAGGGAGGAGGCCGGGAAGCCATGCGCCCGGGGCCAAGGCACGAAGGCTGTGATGCCTGGGGCTTGCAGTGAACAGGCACCAACAAGCCAGACTGACCTTCAAGGGAGAAGGGAGAGAAGAAAGGGGGAGACAATGGCATAAACTACTTTTTCGAGGAGTTTTAGTAGAAAAGGTGATATGAAAGCGGGTTGCGGTCAAGAAGGTGTTTTCCTTACTGTTTCTGTTCGAGTGATGATGGGAATGTTTCCGTAGAAGGAACCTGACAATGCAGAAGGAGAGGGTGTAGTTGTGGGGAAAGGTCCTTGAGTCACGGCCAGCGAGGCCCGAGCATGGCCGGCCTCCGGGGAAGGAAGGCAGCGCGTGGGGACGGGAGGACCAGCTTCTCCACCGCGGGCTTTTATTTTCTCAGTCAAACAGGCAGTGAGATCATCAGCTGAGATTAAGGGCAAGGAGAGCAACAGGATTAAATCTAGGACTAAAAATTTAAAAATAAAGCAAACTGTTAAAATATGCACATGTTCTCACTCCAAGTAATTAAGCTTCCGCTATCTTTATTGTGGATTGGAAACTTTTAAGTTAGTATCCTGTTTTGTTTTGTTTTTTCCCACCCCACCCCCCGGGAAATTTATATCATAGTTTGCTAAAAAGATTTAATGAAATAATTACCCCAAATGTTGGAGGATGCAAATAATAAGCATATCTTTCAAACTGAAGTTATAGGTTAATCATTCCTATTCTCCATTTCCTAATGAAATTAGGGACAATAAACAACCGTTGTGCTATAATAATGAGTTTCTCAAAAAGAAGAAAATAATGTAACCAAACACCATGGTTGCCTGTACTAGGTTTCAGGCTGTCAGATTTCATGATATATAAATGAAATAGAACCATAATTTTCTGAAATGGGAATGCAGTAAAATAACGTTTTAAAAGGATTCTAAAAATGTAAATATCAGCTGATCTAAAAAACCTTTAAAGTATAACAAGGGCAGTATTAGTAGAAGAGGGTAAACTAACCACCTACCTAAGGCAGGCAAACATTTAGAAGGAGGTAGAGTCGGGAAAGACCAGTGGACATCACAGAAATCACACTGGTTCCACCTCACAGAGCGCCCTGGGGTAAGAAGAGACAGCAGCGCGGACAGAGCAGACCCGAGAGAGCTTCTGAGCAGCCACGGTGAAAACTGAAACATGTCACATGGGGCTTTGCTCCATATTTAAAAGGAGACAGCAGAGTAGCTGGCAAAGATTTTCTTAGCAAAATATAATAAAATGCACTTATCACATGGAGAGTTATTTAAATGAGAGACCGAATGGCACAGTGTGCAGCTGGTAAACTACACAAGGATGCTGGGCAGGAAAGGTCTCCTGTCTACGTGCGGGCACAGGACCAGGGAGACCAGGGCTTTGCTGGAAAACGGGGCGATACGGCCCAAGGGACCAGATGAAGCACCTTAGACCTGGCCGTGCACTGGCCTGAGCCATCGTGAGGAGGGTACAGGGCTGGGAGGAAGTGTGAGTTGTGGTACGTGACATATGGTACCTGACATATGTAATGACATCAAGGACAGAAGGGAGAAATACACGTTTGATCCCATACACCTCTCCTTCAAACATTCTAAAGTAAAGAATTTGTACCATCTATTTATACCACAACTATTTAAAAACACAAGACTAGGCTCTTTTTTTCATTACTGAATAGCACAGGCCTTCATAAAATGCCAACCTGCCTTGTAACCCGTTTTTAACCTTTCAAAAACACAGGAAAGTGACACCCTTGATTTATGGAAGGGGAAACTGGGAGGGGTCCACAGAGATCACACAGAAGCACAGAATTTTAGGAGCAGAAGAGTCGTAGAGACACAGGCACACAGAGAAATTGGTTTACACATAACTGAAGTAAATTTAATTAAACCTACTTCTTTCAATGACTGATAACCATACTGTGAGGAACTGAAGGGTAATACAGCATCGAAAAGCATCCAACACAAATACTATTTCACTAGACGGTCCTATTTCATTTTTTTCATTATTTTTAAGAAAGAAATCAAAACAGATGCACTTGTCTTCTAAACCTTAACTTTTATACAAATTCTCTCTCAAAGATAATATAAAAAACCAAGACTACTTTCTTACTTTCTGAAACTCCTAATTTAGCTGATCTTTCATATGAAAACCGCTTTTTTTTTTTTTAAATGACAAAAGTGGTGCTTGGTTTATGTAAATGGATTACTCCCACCTAATCCAAGTGAAAATGCTTCAAATCCACCCCCTCCTCTCCTCCGATTCTCGCGCATTCTCTCTCCCACTCTCTATTTCATTTCTTGGTTTCTACTTCTCTCTCTTCCCCCCCTCCCCCCACTATGCCTTCTGCAACAAGATACTAAATAAACAGAAGCCACAAGGCTGTCCTTATTCCCAGGATTTTCCTTATTCGTATGAAGGGAGATAACAGACAGGCCTGAAACTGTAAGTAAATCACGGTTGCTTATGACTTGTTTTTGGGCTTTCCCAATCCTTGAACTAATTTTCCCCCCTTTTACTAAAAGAGGAAATCAGTTAATAAGTTCCATTTTCACTGAAAGTGTCACACATAATTTGCTGACTAAAAACTCAAACTGATTAGTTGCTGACAGACACGTCATCTGTTCTCATAACCAAACACGTATAAATATAAAAGTTATTTAGAAGAATTAAACACACTCTATAACTCAAGACTCCGAAGTGGGGTGATTAGAACACCGTCCCAATAACCTGCAGATTACACCTAAAGCAGGTACCATGGCGTCCACAGTCCCTCCTCAAATTGGCCTTGACCTCATGTGCCCATACTAAGAACTTTCCTCACCACGGAGCTTTTGGACATTCTTAATGGAAAATGCTGGGAGTCGCTTGAGAAACGCTTTTAAGTATTTATTAATAATCACGTTTCTCCCCACGGTTCCTACTCTAACCCTAAACTGACAGTTAATGAAGTTCCCACGTTGAATGACTTGAGAATAGCGTTGTCAGAACTGCCACGTGTCTAAGGGGAAGGAAGCCTCCCTCCTCCGTCGTGTCTGTAACAGATGTTCCGATGAAACGGGAGGCAGCTCACCTTCCCCCCAAGACCCAGGCCCACATCACAGTGGCTCTGAATCAGGCTGGATTTCAGACCTGAGAGACGACAGCCCTTCCTGGGTGTGTGAGAGCTGCCCCGGGGAGGGGAGCTCCACGGAGGGGCCCCCATCGGCTCGGCCTCCACGCGCTGCCGGACGGAAAGAGCAAATAACAGACACGAAGGCCTCCGTTCAGAGAAGGCGCCTGTCGCAGGCTCCGAGCACCCCGAGTCTGACTCGCCCCTGGCTGGGCGAGTGTCCCCAGAGCACAGACCCTCACTGCCCTTTCGGTCCGCTCTGAACACCTGGTCAGAGACCACGGACATGGCAGGATCCCAAGAGCCGGGGAGTCCACCAGAGGACGGAGGAAGGGGCACAAAGGTGTTCAAATGTATAAATCTGCAGGTCCCACAAAGTCAGAATTCCACTGACCGAGTGGAATTGGGAACCACTGACCGAGTTGGGAACCACTGACCGAGTCCACCTGGTTATTTTTGCAAGGAAGGAAATAAAGGGTTAGAAGTTTAAATCATTTGTGCTAGATCGTAACTCATATTTTGGCGGTTCGGACAAGAATTTAAGGCTCCTGGCTTGCAGATCTGTGCTCTTTCCCTCTGCTACACTGCCCCGTAAGTAACTGCTATAATCTCAACTTCTATATGTTTATACACACAATCCTTCTTAATCAACCATCCCTAGCTTTAAAAGACAGCAGGAGTAGCCACGCATGTCAAAGTCGTCACACACCTGAAATGAACAGAATGAAGTCTGGGCGATCCCACCAGGCCACCGCGGGTGGATGTGGGAAGGAGCACGAGCTGGGAGTCAGAGACCCCACTCCTCTCCTCAGCCCCCTGCCCCGTGCTCCTCAGAATGGGAGCAGACGCCCCAGCTCATGATGGCCCGCGTGTCCACAATGTGGTACCGTCTTCACACAAGAGGACCCTCACCTCACACCCATCACTCACCTCCCTGACCCTGCCGACTGTCTAGCTGGCTGATGGAAGGGTAACCCCCGTGCTGGCCTTACAGAAACACACCCGTTAGTAACTGTGACTGAACACTTTTTTTGCCTCACTTGCTGAATTTAGAAGCTACCCCTAGAAGAAGAAGTGACTCCACCGTGTTGCTAAATTTTCCCTGGATGCCTGGCATTGCATACAATTTGGTCAGAGGAATTATATTAAAAAAGTCCCCTCCCATTCTGATGATTTTCGTTACAAAACAGGTCCACTGACGTGAAAAAGAGGACGATGACTTCAGAGAAAATGAGGGAGGGTGTTCTTGCCAATCTGGAAAACACAACGCACCCTGAAGAACACAAACTTGCAAAACCACGTTTCTTTTACTCAGCTCTATAATTCCTCAGGACATAAAGGCTTTTCATGTCCAGGACAACAGCCAAGTAAACCAGCAATAAGGAGAATGCAGGATGATTCCAGGGCACAGTGTCCTGAAGGAGAGGGTCAGGACTGCAGAAGGACAAGTGTCAGGCTATCAGCAGCTGTGTCCTCCTGCCCAATGCCTTCAACTGTTTGGTGCAGACAGAAATAATGGTGCAGAGAGACAATGTCTGTGAAGGAATGACGCCAGTCAAATTAGAAGCATTCTGAAGAACGCTCTAGGGCTGGTGAGACGCAGGAGAGGACAGCAGGCCGCTGGCCCGGCCTCGGCAGCTCTGACTGTGCGTCTGCAGCCTCGGCTCAAGGAGCTCCCGGACACGTGGGTCCCGGGAGCAGGGCATGGAGGAAAGGTCTGTGGTCGGGCTGCCGGGTGTGCAGGCACGGAGAGCTGTTAGCCCAAGAAGTGGCCGGTGTTCGGCCCTCTCTGATAATCACAGGGATCTCATGTGAAGTGAAACTCGCTCTTTTGCCAAGGAAAACAATTCTAATTTTTACTTTCTAGCTTAAAATGAATATCAAAGCATGGATGAAAAGTAATACATAAGCCAAAGGCTCTTAGTTACCCAATAATTCTGTATATTTTCAGTTCTGTAAGTTTGTCATTTGCAGTATTCATTCAATTGTAGGTTTGTGTATAAATTTTCAACTTCTTGATTCTTGGTTGCTTAACATGAAGAGTGAAATGGAAAACAAAACCCATAGTCTCCATACGGCTTCTTCTATAATGCAAATATATAGTGTTTATTTTACATGAAAAATGTTTGATTCTATCATCATTCCATGGAGTCCTTTACAGATATTATCTACTTATAAAATAAAATGGACAAGTATTTTTTAATCTTTCTAATACCAGGAAAGACAAATGAACGAAGCATCTCCAAGACGCTAATAGCACTAAGCTTGTCTTTAAAGCAACTGTGGAGTTGCCCTCACCTACCTCCAAGCCCTAAGTGTGAGAGAAGAAGTAGGTGCGGACAGGAGAAAGCATCTCTGGAGGAGGAATTTCTGCCTCCTCACATGGCATCCCGGTGCCCAGCTAGCGCTGCAGTGCCCTGCCCGACCTCCACCAAGGCTCCCAGAGGTGCCGGGTCACAGGGCCCGCTCTCCCTCCAAGCTTCGCCATTCCGGTCACCAGTGCACAACTATGTCCCAAAGGACTTTCCAAGTCCTGGCACAGTGCTCAGTATTCTGGTGATACCAAGTAAACCTTCATGCAGTGACAACAGAAACACTACCCCCTCAGAAGGGAAAACCTTCCCTCTCAAGTCGTATTCCCAGGCAGGCAGTCAATCACCCAAGGATCCCATCAATCAGGCCCTGTAGGGGGCCAAAGGAATAGGAGTATAATAATTGCATCCTGTCCCCTTTTCTCGAAGGCATTATGGTCTTCTGAAGAGGGTGACAACTCTGTCAGAGAAATCCTGAAAGGTGGACATCCATGTGCTGACGTCCACAAACCTGGCCAGATGTGACTCATAAACTGGAACAGGGTAAGGACCGGTTTCACCCACTGCCAAACCACTGGGTTATTCCATGACTTTTAGGAGTCAGTGTGCATTTGTTTTCAGTGCCAGTGACTTTGCCCAGAGATGTACCTTGTTCAGACACCATCTACCAGCATCTGTAATGGACAACTGAGACCACCTGGTCACAGGACACCTCGGCTGTGAACCGCGTGTGGCTACGGGGAGCAGGTAACCTGCACAGGGCACCAGAGACCAAGCTTTAGAACAAAGTGAGTGAATCCTGCCCTCAGCCCTCCAGAAGGCAGAGTATACAGGACGAGCACTTCAACAAGCAACATTTAAAACAGTAATATCATTAAGACTGTAAGTACATTCTGAAAGGTATTATTTTTCCCTGATAAGTCCATAATGTAAATCTGTAATTAGGGACTTCTAAAATAGCTAACTTTTTTTTTTTTTTTTTTAACACAATATGCTCTAATTGTCTATCAAGTCAATGAGTACTTAGGGACTCTTAAAACTGCTGATTACTTGCTTGCTGTATTGTGGAAGAACGAGTACTAAAGATTCCTTATGAAATTCTCCTTAAAACAGAATGAAATCGGAAATGTGCTGTTACCTGGCTAAGTTAACAATCTTCCATTTTTCCTTGGAAAGACATCTATCCATCATCATATTTATCATTCCATGTCTGGACTATAATTGCATTAACTCCTATTTTATAATCTAAGTGAATTTCCATCTCTGACAGAATAAAACTTTTCTAATTCCCAATTCGAAATTGGGTCCCAAATGTTTCTAATCCCAAAGGTCCCAAAGAGGGCTTTATTAATCATTTATTCCTTAATGTAGATGTAAGTCATTTATCTCACTTAACAGGATAAACAATGTGCCAGGCCATATGGTATGGTATTTACAATTCATTCTGTCGTATTTATACATCTGCTAGGTAATGAACTAAATGGAATAAAAATGAGCTATATCTTCTATCAAGTTATGTTCTGTTATGCTTAATGTTTAACAGTTAAATAAATTAGCAATGTTCTCAAGGTCCTTAATATAAGTTATAAAGGTTATAGATATTCTTGTAGTAGTTTGTACTACTATTAATATACACTTTAACTTCATAATAATGTTTTGTTTAATTTATTTTGTAATCAAGCATCATAATTACTTCCAAACATAAATCAAGCAGAAGCTAAAGAAAGAACGATGACAAGATTATTTAGACATGGAAGCCAGCTAGGAAATCTCCTTTTTCTGCCTGTCGACTTCCTATTCATGAAAGATTCTTTTGTTAGCTGTGGGGGATGTTTGGCCCACGTGTCCCCTACTAGGGCCTGAACAGACTAATTGCATAGCTACTACTCAAGACCTCACTCCATAAAGGTTGCAGGCGAGAGCCCAGGCTGGTCTCTCGAGATGCTTGTTGTTTTGGCATAAGTGATTAACCAACTCTTAGAGAGAGAAGTGGATAAACAGATAAATATTTATTGGAAGCCAGACACTGGGGAAATGCTGACAGACACTCCACTCATGAAGCTGACAGTCTCATGGGGACTAGTGACGGAAAGCAAGGAAACAGACAATTAGAGTAATTACGTATTGTGATATGCACAGAAGAGCAAAGGGAGCAGTGAGATGGAAAATCACAGTGACGTAACGTGGCCACGGGAGGCCTTGCTCAGACGGGATCATTCGAGATGAACTCTAATTTAGGGTGGGAAAGAGTCATATCTTACAAGAGCAGATGGACCGTTCCGGACAGAGAAGATGGCATATGCAAAGGCCCTGGGGTGGAAAGAATTTGCATTTAAGAAATGGAAAGAAAGGAGTGAGTGGAGCAGAGGGAGGTGAAAGGAAGACAAGGAGGTCAGAGGTGTGTGTGTTCACCTCACGTTCTCTCTCTCTTCCTGCATTTCCCCCTCTGGTCTCATCCCACCCCCTCTTCAGGCCGAATAAATGCTGAAGTGGGCATTTATTTATGAATAGGGAGCCCTCAGACAAGGCTGGGTGAGGGCCAGCTATCTGCCTCCTTTGGTATACTAAGGAGTGGCTGTGCATCACTAGGAAAAGATCCCACATGGCAGAAGGTGATGGTGTAGCAGTGGCCCGTGGCCAAGTTAATGAGCCCAAGGCTGTCCTTCTGCTTCAGCACAGCCTGTGTGGGATCGCAAGGGACCCAGAAGTTCATCTGTGCCTTAGTGAGGAGGCTCGGGGTCTCTGAAAGGGCTGGAGGGTAAGCAGAGGCCTGGGGTCAGGATACAAAAGCCACGTGAAGAGAGAGTTGAGGACTAGAGAAAACAGCCAGACCACACAACTTGGGGGCAGTATCTTGGGGCATGAACCCGGGGGGGGGGGGTGGTCCCCCAGGCCCAAGAAGGATTCCTCTTTATGGATCAGCGAGGCTCATCCAGCCTTTTCACTAGAAGCAGCTGCACACCCTGTGAGCTGCTGATTTTCACGAGCAACGTACTCTGACTGCAGACTCTCCAGGCATAAGGCTGTGATGCAATGTCACCTATTTCTATGTTTTGCCGCCCACTTCCCATCATGCCTCCTGCAACGCTGTTGATGCTGTAAAACAGAGGGTGCTGTCCGTTTCTGGAAACCCAGGCTCAGCACTGCCGGAGGCCTCTCCACGGCTGGAACCTCATACCGGCTGGGTCAGCCCCTCCTCGCATCTAAAGAGGGGTAAGGGGAGTGGAGCCTGACCTGATTATAAAGGTACACACTGTGGATTCAGCCAAGTCAGGAAGAACATTCCGACCAGGGCCAGAGGCCCACCTTTGTCTCTAACAAGGTGGGCAAACCACTGCGTCTCCAGGCCCTGAATGATGGCTGGGGGCTTGACGAGCTCAGAGGATTCTGGCAGGTTTATGTTCTACCTCCGCATCGTTGGTGCCTCCCAAGGATAAAGCGCTTTTTCTAGTTGGCTGGAACTTTCCGAGAATAAGAATCAAATCCTCTCTCCTACACCTGCTGGGTCCTGTACCCTTGCTGAGAGGGCGGTTTGTTCCTCTCAAGCTGGGACGGGGCATTCACGGCGCCAGCACAGAGGCCAGCCCAGTCTGCTGGGAGGGTCACCTGCCGGGAGATGCTCTCCCAGGAGGGCTGGTGGCCCTGTGTCACCCACATCCCCAACGGCTCCTGTCATGGCACATCGGTACTTTGTCATTTCAGGAAAAAACACTTTATACTTACGCTGGTGAGAAACGTCTATTGGTTACCACGTGGCACGTCCAAATGTGCATTTAATTTAAAAGATGATTCTTTTGTCTCCAGCTATATCTACTTTATTAGAGGCACTGGGACCTGTCATATTTCTATTGTATTATTTCTATTACTACTTTAAAATACGAACAAAACATTTCCATGCAATCGAATATTTCCTTCTGTTTAACTCTGATTTCTAAAAGAGTGTTTAAAACAAGGCCTGAAGGGGCAGGGGGGTGAAATAAGTATAGACAAATGACGTTTGTAAAATGTAGGAAGTCAGGAAAATGACAAACAGATGGGTCAAACATTCAGCGGCCCACTGTGCACAGCGGATGGGGTCGAGCCATCCTGGTCCACGGGGTGGGGTGGCGGGGGGAGGTCAGCTAGGGTCAGAGGGCCAGGCCAGGTGGCCGATTAGCACACTTGACTCTGGCCCCGTCACAGGCATTTTTCTGACACGCACCCACCACCTGCAAGAGCTGTGAACAGTCGGAGCACCAGAGGTGAGTGATACAAAGAGCCTGCCCCGCAGACCTCGTGGTCTCCGGGAGCCACCGTTCCCCCCTCAGCCTGTGTCTGCAGCCCGAGCCTGCCTGCTCGTGGCGGCAGGGTGAGCCTGCGATGGGGACCTGCCTGCCCAGGAGAGCTATTCTAGAAAGCGGGACGCAGGGCACAGAGGCGCAGAAGCACATCACACCAGTCGGTGCACAGTGACTGTGCCGAGAAACAAAGGCGGCTCTGGGGCCAAAGGGTGCAGGGGCCTTGTCTGCGAGGGGACACCTGAGCGAGCCGCAGGAGGTAGCATGCGGTGGCACCCAGCTGCAAGCCAAGGAACAGCAGTGGCTCAAGCGGAGACACACAGCTGGTGTGCTGCGGGCAGTGCCAGGGCCAGGCGATGCCAGCTACAAACCGGCAGCTGCCATCTACCTCGACGAGGATTAAACCATGAGCGGCTGCAGCTGCTGACCTTCAACACCCCCTGAAACGAGTTCAGGGTGAACTCTGTGCTTTGGGAAAAACTGGCACAACAGGTCTTCAGATAGTTGGATATTTTCAGGAGCCGATTTTATGAGCCCAATTCTTTTATCTCCTTGTGTCTAGAAAAGCACTAAAATCCTTCATGGTGACGTCTGCTCCTTGTCACTAGCAGTAACCTTCTGCAAAAAATATGTGCTTGGTTGCACGCCTCCCCCTTCACCAAAATCACATCTATACCGACCTTCCCCCTACATCTTTGGAACAGTTTCTCAGAGCTATCTGAAATGCTGTCTTCTGGGCTATACTCCCCATTTTGCCCCAAATAAAACTTAACTCACAACTCTCATGTTGTGCGTTATTTTTTCAGTTGAGAGCGAGCAGGGACAAGAGCGAAAACCCTGGCGGGAGCTTCCAGGGGCCTCCAGGTGAGGGCCCCCAGGTGAGGACACCAGGGCAGGAGAGCGGCAAGAAAAATGTCACTCTAACACAACAGAACAGAGGACAAAATCCTGCGGGATGACGAGGATGCAGAGACAATTCATCTCCCTGAGGACATCAGACAAAGCTTTGGAGAGGAGTTGACCCTTGACTGCAAAGAACTTCACCTTCTGCCCAAATGCTGCGGCATAAACCCTGGGCACAAGGAACGCAGAGCCCACCCAGAGGCCAAGAAGCCACCCCTGTAGACTAAGGAGAGAGGCAGGAGCAGACCGGAGGACAGAGGACAGGGCCACGGCCCACACTGGGGGTGAAGGAGCTGTAAGCTGTGCCGACCGACCGGGGAAGGCGCAGAGGAGAGCTGCTGACATGCGTCTCGTCAAACAACCAGAAAGCTACTGAACGATGGTGAGAATAACTTCATGTCTCTAGTGGTGTACATTTACGACTGCTATTGTGAGTTATAATAAGAAGTATATACTCAGTCTTCATCCCTGTCCTGGCACAGAGCTCCTGAAATCCTTGGAATTTCCTGTGTCTTCTGTGAACGGTAATGAGGTGACTTTTGGAAAGCATGGAAGGATGGGGGCCGGTGGCCAGGAGAACCAATCATCAGAGGTTTGGAACTTCCAGACTTCCAGCAGTCCAACCCCCCGAGCCCCGACCCCAGGGAGGGGAGAGGAGCTGGAAGTCAAGTTCAGTCACCAATGGCCGATGATTTAATCAGTCGTGCCTCCGTAATGAAGCCTCCACAAAAACCCCAAAGGATGGCAAGGTTGGCGAAACCCTGGAGACTGGGGGAGAGTGGGGCCTGGGGAGGGCAGGGGAGCTCCGACCCCTCCCCCAGACCTCACCCTGCACATCTCTTCCACAGGCTGTTCCTGAGTTAGATCCTTTTATGATGAACCAGTGACCTAGCGGGTAAACTGTTCCTCTGAGTTCTGTGAGCCGCTCTAGCAAATCAAACCTAAGGAGAGGGTGGTGGGAGCCTCCAGATCTACAGCCAGTCCCCCGGAAGCACAGGTGACCACCTGGACTTGTGACTGGTGTGTGAACTGGGGATGGGGATGGGGGGGCAGTCATGTAGGACTGAGCCCTAACCTCCAGTAAACAGTGTTAGACTTGAGCTGAACTGTGGGACACCCGGCTGGTGTCGGAGAATTGCTTGGTGTGGGTGAAAAACCCATACGCACATTGGAACTGGGTGCAAAACATATTCAGATTTTTATTTTAAAGAACAGCAACGTCCTTTCATTCTTAGTTTCATGCGGCTTATGGGGCCTGCTTTTCTTAAGTCTAAGTCAGTCATTCTAAATTTTTCAAACTGTCCTACATGTCATTCCAAATTCGCTCAGAGATCAGCAGCCCCTTTACGGACAGTGCAATTATAACAAAGAACCATACTGGTTGTTTAAGTTTTAGGAAGTAAAGTCAACTCCCAATTTTCTGGATCAGTGAAGAGAAACGGCGGCCTAGGAAGCAAATGTGCCTGCGCTCTTCACCCGGCCCCACTCCTTCGTGTGGGGTCACTGAGCCCAGACAACCAGCAGCAGGCATTACGGTGGTCAAGGCATTTCATCTCCCAAGCCTGCGAGTCCCAGAGGTGAAGTAACTCGCCCAAAGGCACAGGCAGTCAGAGCAGAATGGAAATGTAAACCCAAGTTTTTCTAACTCTGAAGTCTATCATCTTGCTTCTCAAGCTCGGTTAATTTCCAAAGAAAAAAACATCGGGCATCCCATTGCCTGGTGGATTTGTGGGTAAATGATTAATAATATAATAAAAGAAATGAGTTCTATTTAAACAAATTTAGCATTGAACGTGACCGGGATTACAGTTTCCAAACGCTATGACTAAAAAGACTGCCAAAAGGCAAGGCTGTAGCTGCCTGAAGTTGGGCTTTTGGTTCTGATATTTTTGTATCTTTTTAAGGACATTCAGGGAATGCAAAGCGCAACAGAAAGATCCTGACACCTTAGTGCTAAATCTTAAGTATTTAATTTTGATTCTACTTGTAGAAAAAGTCCACCATGCAGGATTATATGTCAGATAAAACAGGAAAATTATGCCCACGTGGCCTAAGAAAAGGAGATCTCAATCCGGCAGTGGACACAAGGTGAAGTGCCGGTTAGCACCTGGCTGGTAACAGAGGCTAAGAGGAAGTCATCGTCAACTGATCCTACAAGCTGGCACTCTTCCCAGCTGAATGGGGACATTCAAGTTTCACTCTCAAGAGGCTTTTCACAGTTACCTTTTCAAGAACTTACATTTGTCCTTTGTGATTGAATATTATGAATTATTAAATATCATGGTCTTGGCCAAAATACACTGCACAAACTTCTCTACAGAAGCATGGGGCTATACAGCATGTACTACATCTTGGCTCAGTTTCTGCAGTGAGTATAAATCTGTTGATTGAATGACATTAGAAATAGATACAAACTCATTTAGAAAAACAAACTTTTAATTAAGTCTAATAAAATGTGCATGAGAACCCAACAAATTCTAATTGTGCTTGTTACTTGTGGCATTTCCATCTTTAGAGCCACGGCTCTCCCTCCACTGGCCCAAGTCCCCTGTGCTCTTCTGAACCCAGGTCAACACCATTCTAAAAGCCTCGGTAGACTAGCCCTGTGTCATTCTGCTCTGTCTTCAAAAGCACATTAGCTATCTACACCTAGTGTTGCTCGTCCATAGGCAGCTATGCGATTTTACTCTATTTCATCCCCTTCTAAACTGCACATCCCTCAGACATAAATTGGGAGGTCGCTGAAGAAAGAAAAAACTCATCTATTATATTTTTATATACTTGATTCCTTTGTTTCCAAGGCATTTATCATAATTCTGAGCTACAAATCTGCTGAAAAAGGGTCAAAGGAAAATATTCATAAAGAAAAATGGATGAGAAGAATCGATTTAAAAACTGTCTACCTCGGGGCTTCCCTGGTGGCACAGTGGTTGAGAATCTGCCTGTTAATGCAGGGGACACGGGTTCAAGCCCTGGTCTGGGGAGATCCCCCATGCCGCGGAGCAACTAGGCCCGTGAGCCACAACTACTGAGCCTGTGCTCCGCAACAAGAGAGGCCACGATAGTGAGAGGCCCACGCACCGCGATGAAGAGTGGCCCCCGCTTGCCACAACTGGAGAAAGCCCTAGCACAGAAACGAAGACCCAACATGGCAATCAATCAATCAATCAATAAATCTTAAAAACAAACAAACAAAAAAACTGTCTACCTCATATTTTCTTTGATTGCTCTTGTTTTCACAGAACACCCCTTGTAGACAACCTGCTGTGCTATCTTTTGTGAAAATTCACTAGAGTATATCAATAAAACAGGTAAAGTTCAAGTCAGGTTCTGCCTCCACAAAATGATAGGGTAGATTGCATGATCGCTAAGCCTTTTTCCAGGGACTTCCCTCATGGCGCAGTGGTTAAGAATCCACCTGCCAATGCAGGGGACATGGGTTCGAGCCCTGGTCTGGGAAGATCCTACATGCCGCGGAGCGACTAAGCCTGTGCGTCACAACTACAGAGACTGCGCTCTAGAGCCCATGAGCCACAACTACTGAGCCTGCGTGCCACAACTACTGAGGCTGCGTGCCACAACTGCTGAAGCCTGCGTACCTGAAGCCTATGCTCCGCAACGGGCGAGGCCGCCGCGGTGAGAGGCATGCGCACCGTGGCAGGGAGTGAGCAACTGGAGGGAGACTGCGCGCAGCAGCGAGGACCCAATGCAGCCAAAATTAAATAAGTTAAAATAAAAATTAAACCTTTTTCCAAGCCCTAAACGTTTAGTAGTCTTTGCAATGTTTGATTAATAAAGCTGTCATATTATATATAATAAAGCACTGAATGCAATTGTTGAATCACATAAATATCACAGAAGTAAAACAACATCTGAAAGTTAAAATATCTGAAAATACCTTAAAATATCTGAAAATTAATGTTGGTAAGATGACTTTATCTGTTCACATGTGATACAATGCTCTGTGTGGTTTTATAGATCTACTTACAGAATGTATTGGGTTGGCCGAAAATTTGGTTCCGATTTTTAGTAAGATGTTACCAAAAACCCGAACGAACTTTTTGGCCAACCCAATAACTACTTTGATCTGATTATCAAAGATATTGGACATACAAATTTGGTTTGAATTGTATGAGTAAATAAGATCAACGCTTTGACTTAAAATAGCATGGGCAGTAAAAGATGATTTGACGTGGCTGTTTGTACAAATACACCCACAAGAGACGGGACAGGAGTGAAGAGGCTACACGTGGTCCGCACTGCGGAGCAAGTGCTCCTGCCAGCTCCTCACCACGCAGGCATCTGACACCGACTGCAGGGTGTGACTTTCTGTAAACAAAGTTAAGAGAGCAGAGTACAGTTGACGTATTGTCTTCAGAATCTTATGAGGCCAACGTTCAAGGCACTGTGAGTAATTCTGTTTAGTATAAAGGAAGTAATTCTGTTCTTGGTGGAAAACGGTGGAAGGGTAAGGCACGAGGTGAGCAGAGGACAGATTGCGACAGGCCTGGTACATGTGAAGGAGTCTCAAGTCTAAAGATACTGCTAAGAGGTTAGATTTGGGTTTTACACAGACTATTACAGCAAAGAAACGAGACAAGATAGTTAGGAAGCTGTTGCAACATCAATGCTAGACCGTCAAATTTTGTTTTGCTGGAGGACCTAGACAAACCATTTGTCTTTACTTTCCAGTGGAAAAAGATTCTGTGATAAATAAGTAGGCAAATACATACTGGAGTAGGATTGTGTGTGTGTGTGTGTATTTTTGCTTTAACGATGGGGCCATGGATGATATATATTGAACCGCATTATGAACATGTCTTAAAGTCTAGGTATTTAAAAATTAATAAGACTAATGATACAGATATGAATAATTACAAAAAATAGGGTTAAACAAGTAACCTATAATAAACTGTATTAATAATAATTAATCCAAACAAACACATTTATAACCAAAAAGCAAGCACAGCAGTAATATAATATCATGACCAACCGAAGGCATCCAATTCCCCCAAATAATAGGGATTCCAATTACTTAAGCGCACATACTCAAAACAGGAGTCTTATAATATTGCCAGGAATACATGAAAGCCTAACTTAAGAGAAAACTAAATTTAAATATTTGGAAAACTCTAGTCACCTATTCATTTTAGCACAATTTCGAATTTTGTAATCCTTAATAATTCACATAGTTTTAGGTAAAAATGAAAATCTGTAGAATGTTACATCATTTTCTGAGAGCAGCTAACACTAATTGAGCACATCCTGTGGGCCAGGCAGTTTTTGAGGTGTTATGCACGAATTTATCTCATTTCATCATTACAGATTATGAGACTGACACACTAATATCACCTCCATTTTCTAGATGAGGAAACAGGCACAGATCACACAGCTAAGCAAAGCAGTGATACTGAGATTCGCATCTCAGCATTCTGACTCCAGATTTCACACGCTCAACTACTAGGCAATCCTGCCTCTAGAACCTGAATTTTTAGATTGGGAGGATCAGTGTGACTCACTAACTAGCAAATTGCAGACCATATTCTGCAAACCATTTGTACCTATGATGAGAACTCAAATGCAATGGTACTGGGAAGGGGAAGAAGGGGTCAGAGATGGGTCCTGAGAAATTAAGAAAGAGAACCATCAAGACTTGATGACTGGCTGTATGTGTGGGGTGAGGGAGGGGTAGGGAGGGAGCAGAGTCTAGAATGACTGCATGGGAAGCAGCAACTTTGGAATCAAGTAGCAACTACGGTAGAAAGACAAGCTTCTGGCTTGGGATGGAGCTGAGGTTCGATCCATAGACTTTGTGAAGCTTCTGAGACATTTGGGTCGAGAAGCCAGGTAGGCAGCCTGACCAAGGACCAGGCAATGGGTGAGGCGGAGTGAAGGTAGCTGTCTCTGTACCTGAAATGCTGATCTGGGCCCACCTCCCTTGAAATCCCTACTTCAGAAGCTTACTGGGATGAGGGACAGAATGTGCGTGCTGGTGGGTGGGGGGTGGTTCACATCAACCGAGAGACACCTCCCTGGCAAGATGGGATGCAAGATCAGGGAGAACAGAAAGTGGGCTCAGCAAAAATCACAAAGCAAATATGCTAACCCTTCCCCCCTCCGTGGAACTGACCTTGTTCTCCCTGTTTTACATTCTCTGTATGCGGACTCTGCACTTGCTAATGCACTGCAAGTTACATGAGGACCTGCACCTCATCCATGTGTAGCTTTTGAAGAATCTAGCACAATGTCAAAATGTTTGTCAAGTTATTAAGTCAGTAATTCTCCTTATTTCTAAAAGAAGTTAAGGAATTCTTTCAAAGACGCAGTTAATCCTTTTAGATCTAAGGTTCAAGCATCACTGGGCTGGTTCATCCTCATTAACAGGATAGAAGGCTACCTTCACCCCAAGAAACCAAAGGGAGGACAACAGAAGCAGTGGGGGAACAAAGCAAACATAAGGATGGAGAGGGCTCGCAAAATGTCTGAAGCTAGTTATTAGTCATGTCAGCCTAATCTGATCAGAGGAATCCTGCAGACGAAAGAATAAAATATTTTGGTTCGAGGTTTATTAGAATTTAGAATGGTTAATTACCTCCTTAACTTTAAGTACCTAGAAAGGCAGAAATAATGAAGATACCGATATAACAGAAGGTTGTCTTTTTTCCAATTTTTACAACTAAAATTTTTTTAATTGCTGAAATTTAAAATACTTCTGTTCTTCTAAAACTTTCTGAAACCTACTCTATAAAACAAAATCAATTAAGATAAGATGTTTAAGAAAACAAAAAGTACTTCAGCTAAAAGCAAAGGCCAAAATTAGATGGATTTAGACCTGGCTCAGTTTTCCAAACTAAAATGTGGAAAACAAAGATTCTGCCAGACAACATTATCAAAATAATTCCTTAATGTTGATAACTCTCCATTTATGTAGAGCATGTCTTTTGAGGCTTAATTGTGAATAACTGGCTTTCAGTGTAGCTATAGTGCTGATTAATCAATTCACCTATGTGATATCGAGCTTTAAAATACTTATAATGACATGAAATAAACAGCATTAAGATAGGCTCCAGGCTAAGTATTTAAAAAGCAACAACACAAAGAGCAAGATACTCACGATGCGGCACTTCCAGGGGATGACCTGTGACGTCACACCATCCGACTGGGTGAATGTCAGGGCTGTCTGTATCCATCCAGTAGTCATATTTGTGGTCCCAGCCATCAAAATGGACCTGTTGGAAATGAGAACTTAGTAATCAGTATATCACTATGCCTGTGTGAAAATATTAGAGAACATACCTCTGAAATTGAGATTAAAATTGTTGTAATCTCACATTACAGCTGAAACAATAATGAAACTGTGCTATGAAACAGCTTTCTAATCTAACCACCAAAGGCTGTTATACCAATTTTTCCAAAAAATTTAAAAAGTTGTTACATTAAAAAATCTGTCGGGACTTCCCTGGTGGCACAGTGGTTAAGAATCCACCTGCCAATGCAGGGGACACGGGTTCGATCCCTGGTCCAGGAAGATCCCACATGCCGTGGAGCGACTAAGCCTGTGCACCACAACTACTGAGCCCACGGGCCACAACTACTGAAGCCCATGTGCCTAGAGCCTGTGCTCCACAACAAGAGAAGCCACTGCAATGAGAGGCCTGCACACCACAACAAAGAGTAGGCCCCGCTTGCTGCAACTAGAGAAAGCCCGCGTGCAGCAACGAGGACCCAACACAGCCAAAAATAAATAAATAAATTTATAAAAATAAAAAAATAAAAATAAAAGTAAAAAATCTGTCAAGGATTAATTAGAATTTGAAAGGATAGGACGAATCTGTTTTCCCATCTAAGATATTCTATGATGTTGTTGAGAGAACACTTCCTGTTCTGCAGCCACTGCAAGAACAATGTCAGCATCCTCAACAATGAGAGTCACCATCTGACACCAGTATAAACCTTACACTGACAGGAAATATATGGAGTAGAGTAAGTAGAGTACAAGGAAGCAATAAATGTCAAAATCCTGACAAATGAGAGATGGGGCCATTGAACCAAAAGAGGCAAAGAAAGCAGATAATATGTGCTGCTAAGGTAGAAGGATTAAGAGCTATCTTAACAGCTATTAAAGGATGAAGTGTAAGTTGTCAGGAAACCTGAGGACACGACAAGGTAGAGCCTGGTCCAGCAAGCCTACTGGTTATCACTGTTTCACATCTCACCTACAAAACACACACACACACACAGACACACACACACACACACACTTCACATATATACAAACAAGTCTGAGAATAATTAAAATAAAACCCAATTTCTGAAACAAAAAGCAACTATTTCTGAAACTTATCACACTCCATGTTCTACAAGTTTCATAACTTGAAAGAATCAAATTTATTTGTGAAGGCAAAAAAAAAAAAAAGAATGGCAGTATTTCATTGTTAAATAACTTTACTTATTCTCTCATGTATTTTCTGTTTCTATCAATTAAATGGAGAATCTATCCTTCTCAGTGCAAAAAAAAAATTCCTCATTAATTCATACTTTGAATGAAAAGAGCAAGATGTATAGCGTTACAATAAACTGAGATGTAAGTATTATTACCCACCCCCCACCAAAAGCAAGGTAAAATTGTATGGAGTAAGTGCCAAATAAAATCCCAACATTTTTTTCTCAAGATCCGTCTTTCCAAGTAAGTGGTTCTCAAAGTGTGGTTCCCAGACCAGCAGCAACAGTTATCACCCGGACAATGCAAATTGTCAGGCCCCAATCCAATCTTACTGAATGAGAAACACTGAAGGATGGGGCCTCAGGGTCTCTGTGTAAACGAGTCCTCCAGATGCATCTGATGCAAGCTTAAGTTTGAGAACCAGTAATCTTAGGAACAACGTTAAAAACGATACTTCTACCACACTGAGGCTTCTGCACATGACAGAGTAACAACTATAAAACTGGACAACATATATGAAGTGGTGATTTCAGACACTGGACAACAGGCAGCACAGAAATGTGATCCCTAAGTGCACCAAGATGAGCCCCAAATGTCAGCCTGGAGACCATTTCCTCCCAGCAGCACAGGGAGGAGAAACATAAAAAAGGAGTTGGGCTGTGCTGAGGAGACAAAGATTACAGTTCAGAGCTGAGGAAGCAGCTGGAAATTGGAGGACGAAGACTGGAGAGGACAGAGCTCCAGGAAGGGGACCCCAGAAGTCTAGGTGGGCTGCTCACAGGACCTTGGCCAAGGGCTGGACTGCACATGTGCAAGGTGAGTCTTGGTGAAGCCAAGCAGAGAGCAGCTCATACAGAGCTGAGAGTGAGACAAAGACACTAGAGGACACACATCACTGGGAGAGTAGAGAGACCAGAGTGGAGAGAGCTCAATAATACCATGAGAATTTGACCGAGACACCGAAAAGTCCACAGTGTCGGAGTCAGAACCACGGCCTACATAAGGGCTACTCTAGACCAGCCCTAAAAAAGGCTAAAATTAAGCCTCAACAAGATTAAGAAACTACCAATAATTAACTGTCTGATAAAACAAACTACCCTTTTTAAAGGAAGACAAATACTCCCAACTCTGTACACTGTATCATTCATAATGTCCAACGTAGAATAAAAATTTATTAGACATGCAAATAATCAGGTGAATGTGAGCTATACTCATTTTTTTTTTTTTTAAAGCAGTCAATAGAAGGAGACCCTGAGTTGACCCAGATGTTGTAACTAGCAGACAACATCTATTTGTTGTTGGGACTTTAGCTATCAAAATAGGTTCAAGGGTTTAAAGGAAAAATGGTCTTGATGAGGGAACAGATAGGGAATCTGGGCAGTCAAATGGAAACTGTAAAAGAGAAACAAATGGAAATTCTACAACTGAAAAGCAAAATAAAAAAGTTTCTGGATGGGCTTAACAGACTGTAGGTGGCAGGATAAAAAGGTGAGTGAACATGAAAACAGATTCACAGAAATTATTAATCTCAAGTATACACAATAAAAGATTTTTAAAAATGAAAAGAGGCCAAGTACTTATGAGATAATATCAACTGGTCTAACATACATGTATTGGTATTTGGGGTCCAGAAGGAGAGGTGAACATGAAGCATAAATAACGGCCAAACAAGACAAAAGTTGAAAGAATAATGTCAAAAAATCTCTCTATTTTGTCCCCAAATGCCAATTTATAAGCTTAAGAAGAACAGCAAAACCTAAGCAAAATAAATAGAAAGGAAAAAAAAAAAAACTAGGCAAATCATAGTCAAACTACTGAAAATGAAAGACAAAGGAAAAAATCTTGAAAGCAGTCAGAGAAGCACAACAAATTACATACAGAGGAACCATGACAGGAGTGTCAGCCAACCTCTCATCAGAGACAGCAGAGGCACGGAGACAATGAAATGACACAGTCAAAGCACTGAGAGGAAAAAAACTGTCAACCTAAGATTTTAAATTTTATAAAAATATCCTTCAAAAAGGAGTAAAATAAAGGAATTTCATTTTACTGAAAAAACTGAAAAAGTAATCACCTACGGATTTGCACTACAAGAAATATTGCAGGAAGTGTTTCAGCCTGAAAGTAAATATTACCAGGTGGAACAACAATTTTGGGAAAAAAATGAACAAAGTAGGAAAATCCATTCTATCTGAGCTCTACACTTACTGTAACGCCACAGTCTTAAGACAGTGTTGTTCTGGCATAAGGATAGACAAATATATCTTTGGAACAGAATAGTGTACATACATTGACATATATATACAGTCAATTGCTCTTCAACAAGCACAGCAAGGGCATTCAATAAGGAAAGGCCAGTCTTTTCAACAAATGGTACTAGACCCACTGGATATCCACGAGTGAAAACAAAATGAACCCGCTGACAACTACCTCACATCCCACGTACAAATTAGTCTGAAATGGATTATAGACCTAAACATAAAAGCTAAAACTATCAAACTCAGGAAGAAACTTAAGATAAAATCTTTATAATAGTAAGATAGTCAAGAATTTCTTAACATAAAAACAGCATTACCCATAAATGAATAAACTGATAAATTCAATTGTCATCATAATAAAAAGCTTAAGTTCTTCAAAATCATCATTAATAAAAAGGAAAACTAAGCCATAGGCATTTGTAATACATTTACCGTAGAAAAGACTTAACAACCCAATAAATAATGGGTAAAAGACTTGAAGCTTCTTGGAAAAAAAGAAGGTTCATGAATGGTCAATAAGCAGATTAAAAAATCCTCAACATCCTTATTCATAAGAGAAACCAAAATGACCAGCTATTACACACCATAAATTAAATGACTGACACCACCAATTACTGGCAAGGCTGTGGAGCTCCCAGAACATTCACACAATGTCAGCGGGGCGGTAAAATTGTACAATCACTTTAGGAAATGGTTTACTAACGTTAAATTGTAAATCTAAGTAAGTGCCTACTCTGCGATGCCTGGAAATTCCACCCAAAACAGATGAAAATACAACGCCGTGTGAACAAGTGTTCCTTGCGGTTTCATTCAGAACAGCCAAAAGCTGGAAACAACCTAAATGCCCAACCCCAGGTGTATATCCATTCACAAGCAAGTGTGGTATATGCATACAATGACCACTGTCACCAATAAAAAAGGATGAACTGTTTATTCACACATGAACATGCATCAGTCAAACAGACACCATGTTGAGCACAGAGGACAGACTCGGGAGAGTGCACACGGTGTGTTTCCTTTGATGCGAAGCTTGACAACAGTCACAGAAAGCCCTGGCTGTCTGGGAGGGGGCGGGGAGCAGCTCTGACCACAAAGGAGCACAAAGGAACCTTCTGTGGTATTGGAAACGTTCCAAATCTTGATTGGGGTGGTCGTTATATAGGATATACATTTCTCAAACTCATCAAAATCCACACCTAAAATCTGTACATTTTATTGTTTGTAAATTATATCTCAATAGAGCTATTAACATTTAAAATATTTCTACATTCAGCTGCTGTCATACAGGGCTGGCTGTTCTGATCTGGTACTATATTTATTTATGGTGATATTTCCGCACTCTGGACACAGCCAAACTGCATGTGACTACCAGTACCAGGCAACTAAGCAGTCCAGCTGTGAAAGGGCAAAACTGGCATCCTTTCCAGAATGACGCCTGCTGCTTTGGATTTACCAGTAGACAGAAGTTTATGTAAGTGTGTATAATGTAGTGAAGGAGAAAGAGAAAATTTTCTCAAGCTTTAATATTTCAACCCTTTCAATGTCCTTCTCTTTTAATTTTGCAATGCAATCGTTTATGTTTCAAAAGCAAGGAAACCACCTCTAAACGCAAACAAGGCAGGTCAAGCGCTCCAGCCAGATCCGGCGTACAGGAGAGCAAGGCCTTTCTATTTCAGCTATTGGACCCGAACCTGGGAATCCTACTGTGGACTTTAGGTCTAAAACAGAAACAGTAAAAAGATAATATCTTAAAAAAATGTTTCGAAAGCAGATAGACATGATTTTTTTATGTACTCTATTCAACATTTTCCCCTTATGTTCATTAAGAAATATTAAATTATTCTTTCCAAGGCTGTATGTAATTACTTACAATGAAAACAGTGGAAATTTGAAATACCCCTTCCTAATCCAATGATATGAGGCACCCTCCCCTACAAGGGCCATCTAAACTTGGAATATATAACCAAATTCTGTATTCATATGTGTCTTTATGAAAGATATTTTCATATCTTTGGATCTTCATAACTTTGGAGGAAAATCGAATTTTAAGAATTCTAACCAGATGGTCATGTTACTAAAGGAGAGTGGCACTTTAAGGATATTTACAAAGAGTCCTTTTGTAAAGCAAAGAATAATTTTGAAAACCAAATCATCTCCAGCACTGTATTTCATACATTTATGATTTTTCACGTATTTGGGTTTGCATAAAGCTAAGTAAATATAGACAGCCTTCTTGCTCAGATTTTGATAAACTGGAAAACAAAGGTCAGAAAATCAAATTGGCCACTGTCTCAAGTTCTTATCCTTAAACAGACAGTAATGCTTCCTGATGGGATTACCACTATATGCATTCGTTATCAAATGGTTGGTAAAATAACTTGGACACTTAAGCACTAGGTCAGCATATAAAAAACAAAGGGCGAATCCTTCGTGTAAACCCAGAGCTGGCCATCATCTGGACTGGTACTGTCCTTCTGGCTCTGCCTCATCATTTCCCGTCCAGAACCCACACCAGGGACTTTCCCCGGACCCCGGAGCTTGGCCACTCTGCCTCCGTCATCCTGCCGCCCTCAAGACTCCTGGCACCTTGGCTCACACACTGTCACACCTCGAAAACCATCAGCTGAGTAAGATGCACGACGGTAATTATCACTCCTCGCTGCCCCTTTGGGCAGTTGGAAAATAAGCAGTTATTTATCTATCGAGGAACAGGGGAGCTAAATTTAATGCTCAATCACAACAATTTCATTAGCCTAAGTGATTATTATACTTGTTTGCTCCTGCTATATGGTTTTAAAATTTTTAATTTCCATTTTAACAGCCTTACCAGATATGTGCATTTTATTGTCAGAGGCCTCAAACCTATTTTTAAAGGCTTATGGTGAATGAATTATAAGCACTTATAGGTATGATGTGAACTTATTTAGAAAGAGGTTCTACTGCACCTGAACCCCTCTACCTTTAAATGAATACATTTTCAGTTAACTAGACTTAGCCTTAAATTTCATTCTAGAAAGAAGAACTGAGTTTTCATATACTATTCCAATACCCATTACTCATAACTAGTGGTGCTAATAAGACCACAGTAAATCTTGCTTCCAATGGTGAAGAGCTCTGCTGTGGGTCGGGTGGGGGACACAGGAATAGCACTGAGGACAGACATCTGTTCGCGGCAGGACAAGAATGCTCGTGTCGCGCCTTCAAAACACTCCACAGTGTAAGAGCAGGCATGTCTGGTAAGGAAAAGGGATTCACTTTTGTTGTGTGCCTACGTATTCCAGGCATAGTTGTGAAATATATATATATTCTCATTTAATGACCACTATACATTGTTTTCATAGATGATGAAAAGGAACCTTTTAGGAGGTTTGCAGAGATCAGACAGCCAGTAAACGGCAAAGCCAGACTTAAGCTGAGAACAGTTTACTGAGAGAACCACCCAAGAATAAAAATTGTGAGGCTATTTGGGAACACTCTATCTAAGAATCTATTGTAGCAGAGGTAAATTACATTTTTAAAATATAAAAAGGCATTTTCTGCCATTTGCAGTGACACGGATAGACGTAGAGATTGTTATACAAGAGTGAAGTAAGTCAGAAAGAGAAAGACAAATATCGTATAATATTGCTTATATGTGGAATCTAGAAAAGTGGTACAGATGAACTTATTTGCAAAGCAGAAACAGAGTCACAGATGTAGAAAACAAACTTATGGTTACCAAGGGGGGAAAAGGGGGTGGGATATATTGGGAGATTGGGATTGACATATACACACTACTATGTATAAAATAGATAACTAATGAGAACCTACTGTATAGCACAGGGAACTCTACTCAAATGCTCTGTCATGACCTAAATGGGAAGGAAATCTAAAAAAGAGTGGATATATGTATACGTATAACTGATTCACTTTGCTGTAGGGCAGAAACTAACACAACATTGTAAGGCAACTATACTCCAATAAAAGTTAATTTAAAAATATAAAAAGGCATTTTCGTAACAAAACAAAGCAACATGGAATAACACGGGACTGCCGTCCAGAACTACCTATACTTTCACACATTAAACATTAATTCCATGTTGAGCCAATCTGCTTATGTGTCTATCCAGACAAGAACTGACATGGAGGGACCATGAAGGAAAAGAATGGCAATAAAAAAGTGAATATACCTTTTTTTTTTTTAATTGGAGTATAATTGCTTTACAATGCTGTGTTAGTTTCTGCCGCACAGCGAAGTGAATCAGCCATATGCACACACACATCCCCTCTCTCTTGGACCTCCCCCCGCCATCCCACCCATCTAGGTCTTCACAGAGCACAGAGCTGAGCTCCCTGTGTTTTACAGCAGGTTCCCACTTAGCTATCTATTTTACGCATGGTAGTGTATATATGTCAGTCCTACTCTCTCAGTTCGTCCCACCCTCCCCTTCCCTCCCTGTGTCCACATGTCCGTTCTCTATGTATGCGTCTCTATTCCTGCCCGGGAAACATGTTCGTCTGTACCATTTTTCTAGGTTCCACATATATGCGTTAATATACGATATCTGTCTTTCTCTTTCTGACTTACTTCACTCTGTATGACAGACTCTAGGTCCATCCACATCTCTACAAATGACCCAGTTTCGTTCCTTTTTACGGTTGAGTAATTATACTCTAAAAAACTACCCTCGCAGCATATTAGCTCTGTTTGACATAGATACACAGGGGTTAAGAAATGTGCCCGGCATTCCCAAGTCACTGATCGTGATTTGAAAACCCTGGCTCCCCTGAGCTACTGCTCTGTAGTTGGAACTGTTGCCCCTACATTCCTTCCCACTCTTGGAAAATTAGCTCCATTCCCTTCCCTGCTAACTGCCCCCAAAGCTCATCTGCTTTTTCACAAATACAACTGCTTCATCTTCCATCTAGTCCATTCCTATAATAAGTACTATCGAAAAAAACTTTTAATCATTAAACTGGAAAATCAATGGTTTCACTATAGCTATTCTAAAATTCTTTCTTTTTCAAGGCCACTGCCCAATTCATCATATTTCTTGGGCAGTGGTTTTCAAAATTTAGAAATGAGCAAAATACCAACTTTTCCCTGCCCCTGCCAGGACTTGAATTTGGGGCTGGGGGAGTGGATGTCAGGAATAACGCCTGGAAATCACTTTTAACTACACATCCTAGATTATTCTGCTGAAGATGGTTTTTGGATAAAAATTTTTGAAATGCCTCTTTAGTGCGTCACCATGGCAACAAGTTGTTAATCGACTGAAGTTGCCATCAAACTCACAATTATAGCCAAAGCAATCAAAATAACTTAATTTTTTTTAAAGTGATAAGACTTTTAAAGAAAATTTTGTAAGAAAATTAGTCCAAGAGAAACGTGGTTGAGGGCATAATGCAGAGGACATTCAACTCCAAATGTTTCCATTTGTGATAAATACGTCTATATGTTTCCACTTCTCCATTTCTATGGTTACTGTTTTAACAAATACAATTAGTTTTTCCCATAAGCTTATGTTTTTCCCACAGGATTCTTGCAAGAAATAAAAATGCCAAATTTCTAACAGCATCCCCAAGGCTTTAATCCTTGTTAACAGATCTTGAAATATTTCATCAGAGTTGTGCATAAAACAGCCACATTCGGGGCTCCATGGCCACAGAACTGTGGGTAATGTCTCAGGAAGAAAAACCTCCTTCATAAGCTGTGTGAGGACAAACTATCTCAAAATCAGTTTATGGTTATAACTAACATAAATATTTTCAAAACCTCTGCTGTAAGATCTGTAAAGTTTTAAGCACCAAGGCGGTGCTGGCTGCAGGTTCCCTGTGAATGTAAAGGCCGTTCCCGGTGCTCCTTCCCCAGGCTGCCACCCTTCCCCCGACTTGGGGCACCGGCCTTCGCAGTGGACACTGTTTCAGCATGTGCCCTTTAGTCGTCCTCATGTGATGGATTTCCACTTTGGATCCTATATCAAATTATCAAGGATTTTCTATTAAATCACACACTACAGGCTACCTACTAGATATCCTGGGTTCAGTTCCAGACCACAGCAATAAAGCGAATATTGCAATAAATTGTCACACCAATATTTTGGTTTCCCAGTGCATATAAAACTTACGTTTGCACTATACTGTAGTCTTTTAAGTGTACAATAGCATTATGTCTGAAAAAAACAATACATACTTGACCCTTGAACAACACGGGTTTGAACTGTGTGGTCCACTCATATGTACTTTTTCACTAAATAGGTACTACAGTCCTGCAGTGTCCCCCTGGTTGAACCTGCAGGTGCAGAACCATGGGTACAAAGGACTGTAAAGTTATATGTGGACGTTCAGCTGCTCAGCGGCTGGCACCCCAACCCCTGCATTGTTCAAGGGTCAACTGCACGTACCTTAATTAAAAAGTTATGATGTTGGAAAAATGGCACCAGTAGACTTGACCAATGCAGGGTTGCCGCAAATCTTCACTTTGTAAAAAACACACAATATCTGCGAAGTGCAATAAAGTGAAGCATAATAAAACCCCTAATCCAAAAGGGACTCAAGCTGCTTACAGCAGAAGATAGGATTTCTTGTTAAGAGTAGTAGGACGTGAGTCACGTGAAAGAGAAGAAAAACTGGTTAGGTCTTGAGGCACCACATAACTTACTGTCCAAATGGGACCTTTTTTTTTTTTTTTTTAAATAAATTTATTTATTTATTTTTGGCTGCATTGGGTCTTCGTTGCTGCACGCGGGCTTTCTCTAGTTGCAACGAGTGAGGGCTACCCTTTGTTGCGGTGTGCAGGCTTCTCATTGCGGTGGCTTCTCTGGTTGCGGAGCATGGGCTCTAGGCAAGTGGACTTCAGTAGTTGTGGCACGATGGCTCAGTAGTTGTGGCACGCGGGCTCTAGAGCACAGGCTCAGTAGTTGTGGCGCATGGGCTTAGTTGCTCAGCAGCATATGGAATCCCCCCGGACCAGGGCTCAAACCCGTGTCCCCTGCATTGGCAGGTGGACTCCCAACCACTGCGCCACCAGGGAAGTCTGAAATGGGGCATTTTTAAGAGTAAGAGGGAGCAAGCATTATTAACGATTACACAATTACAACAGGCATAATCCAGGACTATCCCAGGTAAGCCAGGATACGTAATTTCTCTCGGTTGTCTAAGGGTGATTGCTGCAAATAAATAATTCCCAGAAAACAAACGGCAAAGGTGAAACAGTACACAATTCCAATTATAATATGGAAAAACACACACCAGTTAGTCTAAAAGTTCCAAAATTTCCACTGATAGGAATTCATTGTACAGACATTTATACATTAGGAACATTGAGTAACTCAACGGGCAGTGACATAGTGCATGAATAATGATACCAGGATAGTATCAGCAAAATGGAAATGTGTACATAAACACACACATACAGGAGTACTTGTGAACCGAGTGTATCATGAGCACTGTTTCTAAAATTCTGAGCCATGGGTGGATTAGATATTTATCCTATCTATTCTTATAATTTACCTGTTAGTACAACATCAACTTTATTGGCAGGAAGTCCTAAATTGGTCATGTAGATAACTGAGAGTTTTAATCATGAATGCATGTTGCACTTTGTCAAATGCTTTTTCTGCATCTATTGATACGACCATGTGATTTTCCCTTTTTTTTAGGCTGGTTGATGTGATGGATTACATTGATTTTCCAATGTTGAACCAGCCTTACATACCTTGGATAAATCCTACTTGGTCATGGTATGTAATTCTCCTCATATGTTGTTGGATTCAGTGTGCTAGTACTTTGTTGAGGATTTTTGCATCTACATTCATGGCAGATATTGGTCTGGAGTTTTCCTTCCTTATACCGTCATTGTTGGTTTTGGTATCAGGGTTAATGTTGGCCTCACAGAATGAGTTAGGGAGCATTCCCTTTCCTCCTATCCTCTGAAACAGACTGTGGAGAAGTGGTATAATTTCTTGCTTAGATGTTTGATAGAATTCACCAGTGAACCCATGTGGACCTGGTGCTTTCTGTTTTGGGAGGTTATTAGTTACTGACTCAATTTATTTAATAGACACTGGCCTATCGGCTCGTCTGTTTCTTGTATGAGTTTCGGCAGACGGTATCTTTCAAAGAATTGGTCCACTTCATCTAGGTTATCAAATTTGTGGGCACAGAGTTGTTTATAGTATTCCTTTATTATCCTTTTAATGTCCATGGCATCTATAGTGATGTCCTCTTTTCATTTCTGATATTTGTGTCTTCCCTCTTTTTTTCTTAGTTAGCCTGTTTAAAGGCTTGTTGATTTTATTCGTCTTTTCAAAGTACCAAGTTTTGGTTTCCTTGATCTCTACTGATTTCCTATTTTCAATTTCATTGACTTCTGTTCTAATTCTTATTATTTCTTTTCTTCAGCTTACTTTGAATTTAATTTGCTCTTCTTTTTGTAGTTTCCCAAAGTGGAAACTTAGATTACTGATTTTAGATCTTTCCTCTTTTCTAATATACACATTCAATGTTATAAATGTCCCTCTAAGCACTGCTTTCACTGCATCCCACAAATTTTAATAAGCTGTGCTTTTATTTTCATTTAGTTCCAAATAATTTTAAGATTTTTCCTTGAGCTTTCTTTTCTGAACAATGTGCTATTTAGATGTGTGTTATTTAATCTCCAACTATTTTGGGGGATTTTCCAGTTATCTTCCTGTTTCTGATTTCTAGTTTAATTCCATACAATGTCTGAGACAGATACCGTATGTTTTCTATTCTTTTAAATTTGTTAAGGTATGTTTTATGGCCCAGGATGTAGTCTATCTTGGTGAATATTCCATGTGAGTCTCAGAAGAATGTGTATTCTGTTGTAGTTGAATGAGATGGTCCATCAACAGCTGACTGAAGGTTTTATTCAGGGTTCAACTATATCCCTACTGATTTTCTGCCTGCCGCATCTGTCCACTTCTCAGAGAGGGGTGTTGAGGTCTCCAATTATGATAGTGATTCATCCATTTCTCCTTGTGGTTCTATTAGTTTTGTCTGGTGTTGTCTGATGCTCTGTTGTTGGGTAGAAATTTGGAGAACTGACAACTTTATCACTATCTCTTCCCATGACACACATGTTACTCCTTCTATAATTGTCCCACAGTCCTTGGGTATTCTAGTTTTTTTCTTGGTTATCTTCACTTTTCAGTTTTAGAGATTTCTACTGAGATATACTCTAGCTCAGAGATTCCTTCCTTAGCAATGCCCAGTCTACTAATAAACCCATCAAAGGCATCCTACATTTCTGTTACAGTATTTTTTTTTAATCTCTGGTATTTCTTTTGGTTCTTTCTTAGGGTTTCCATCTCTCTGCTTATATTGCCCATCGGTTCTTGCATGCTGTCTACTTTATCCATTAGGACCCTCAGCACATTAATAGTAATTAGTTTTAAATTTCCAGTCTGATAGTTCTAACAACCATGCCATGTCTGGTTCTGATGCTTGCTTGTCTCTTCAAATTGTGGTTTTTGCCTTTTGGTATACCTTGTAATTTTTGTTTTTTTTTGTTTTTGGATAGATGGCTACAATGTATCAGGTAAAAGAAACTGCTATAAACAGGCGTTTACTAATGTGGTGGTGATGGGGAGGGGAGGAGATGCATTCTACAGTCTGTGCTGAGAGCTTAGGCTGTCAGTGAGCCTGTGCCTCTGGACAGTGACCTTCTCCACTATTCTCAGTTTTGCTCCCCTCCCTCAGGAGGGTCAGGGTGGCTAGACCTGGCTGCATCCCCCCCAAGTCAGTTAGGCTCCGATAATGCCCCAGCAGGGTAGGCTCTGGTTAAGGAGTTTCCCCTAAGGGTAGGCATCGTTAAGAAGAACCAAGTGCTCTGATATATTCCAAAATGGTTCCTTTGCCCCTCCCCGTGCCAGATGTGTGAGGGGAACTTTCTCCCGTGTTCGTGGTGGTTGAGCTCCTGGTCAAACTTGGTCTAGCTCCTATTGGTAAATCTCACAGTACCGTGGGTGCCCCGCCCATGACTGGGCCCCAGGAGTATTGAGCTCTGGGTTGTCCACATGGAGCCTCCAGTAAGTCATCAATTAAGGTTCAGGTCTTCCTGCCCCAACCCTGGTTCCCAAGTTGGCTTCTGCTCACGATTCTCTGTTCCAATACGCCATGACTCCCTGTGTCCGCCCGCCTGTCTCTCCAATCTTGGGGAGAGTGGTTTGCCCTGTGTCCTCCCCACACTTTTGGATCCAAGAAGAGCTGTTGATTTTCAGTCTGTTCAACTTTTTACTTGTTGTTAGAACCCAGTGACAACTTTCAAGCTCCTTCCACGTGGAATTCAAAACTGGAAGTTTCTTCTAATTTTTTTTGTCACCAGTACCAGATAATATCTGGAGTATATTTGTTGAAGCACTTTAACACTCTATTTGTTGGACAAATGAACAAACAAGTGAATGTATGAAGTCAAATATCCCCATTCAGATTATGTAAACATTATCGAACAAATATATCTAAACAGCCCATTTAAGTTTAACCAAAACCTTATCCATTTATTTTATAGACCTACCTTCTGAGCTACCAACACTTTCTTTCCTTTCTAGTAAGGTGATACTGAAACACATGAAAGTGCTTAAACTTCTTTTGAGCCATTTATCCTTTTGGAGTACAAAGGGGACACATGAGCCTCTTGGTTATGACAGCTAATGTGTTGTGGGTAAACAAAAACTTTGATCTAACTAAAATTTTGATCTCTCCACACTGAGAGGATGGATGGAAGGAAGAGCATGTATGTGGGGAGAAGGCACGGGGAGGGGGAAAGAGGCTCCATCTACATAGAGAGAATCCCACACCAAGTCAAGACATTGTAAAACAAGCCTATGTTTAGAGTCACAGATAAACACCATAACAATTAGCTAAAATAAAGGAAAGTGGTTGCCTCTGCAGAGGGGGAAATGTGGGAGATGGAGGTCCTGGGACTAGTGTTTAATAACAAAACTTGGAGAATTAGGTTTTGCACTTTGTATAAGTGTAACTTTGATAGAAGTAAAAACAAACTCTAAGATGGGCAACCTAGTTAATGTCTCTGTCGTTGCTACATAAGGAACACAAGAAAAGAAGCAGGGTTTTAGTGTTTGTTTCATTTGATTTATTTTCATTGAAGGGGAATTCTATTTGGATTTTGTTAAATTTGAAGTGTCTACAGGATATTCAAGTGAAAATGTCTTGCAGACAAATGAAATTAGTTCCTGAATCTTGGTCAAGAAAGGAGTCATAAACACAGAGGTGACAGAAGAAGCCACAGGTGTGATGTATTGACAAAGAAACAAGGTGAGAAATGCATAGAGAAATAGGCAGCGCTAGATGGGATATCCTCTCTTCTTCCCTCTGGATCCACATGGTGCCAAGGAAACTGACCATCAGGGATGGCATCAAACCTGCCTCTCTCCGCAGGTTTCTGGTTGGGATTTGGCCAATGAGAAGTATCAGCAGAGTCTAAAAGGACAGGCGGAGAGGAAGGCGGATGCTAACCGAGGCCTCCTTCGGTTTGGCGGTGGCTTTTCCTACCTGAGGACGGGCTCCTGCCTGGGCCCTCCGGGGGCCAGCCCCTCCTCACTGGTTTCTCTCAACCCTGCCCTGGACGTCATAAACTGCCCTTGGATCCCGACTGAGAGATGTCTACACAGAAATCCTGTGGAATTCCAGCCTAAGTGGGCAGAGGAATGACAAGCAATAAAGAGCCCCTAAGACAAGAAGGTGGAGATTCAAGGCAGGACAGTGAAGAAAAGCCGAGGGAGAGAGGGCTGGTTCACAAGGTGTGGTCAGCTGTGCCATGGCCACAGGAGGGACACGGGAGAGCCTACGACGCCCACGGAGGGCACGGCAGCCGCAGCAAGGTGACGGGTCTCGGTCTGAAGAGTGAGTAGGTACAAGAAAGAAAACAAATGTAAAACACGCTTTCATAACCCTGGTGGCATAGCAGTGGAGCTTCCTCAGGAAGGACGTGGTGAGGACTGCACAGCTCGGTCCTGTGATGGGGAGACGCTGCAGAAAGTGACTGGAGGGGCTTCCCTGGTGGAACAGTTAAGAATCCACCTGTCAATGCAGGGGACACGGGTTTGAGCCCTGGTCCAGGAATATCCCACATGCCGTGGAGCAACTAAGCCCGTGTGCCACAACTACTGAGCCTGCGCCCTAGAGCCCGCGAGCCACAACTACTGAGCCTGCGGGCCTAGAGCCCGTGCTCCACAACAAGAGAAGCCACCGCAATGAGAAGCCCGCGCACCGTAACGAAGAGTAGCTCCCGCTCGCCGCAACTAGAAAAAGCCTGCGCGCAGCAATGAAGACCCAATGCAGCCAAAAATAAATAAATAAGATAAATTAAAAAAAAAAAAAAAGAAAGAAAGAAAGTGACTGGGGATGGTGATGAAGAAACGGGATGGAGATGGGATAAAGTGACACCGTCTCAGGAAAGAGAAGCGGCGGCTTTCTCTGAGGCATGTGTGACCGGTACGCATGGCAAAGCCGGAGGGAGGAGAAGTTGAGGGCGAAAACAGGGTGGTCTCCAGACTCCCAGGCGCATCAGAGGCCAGGTCCTCGGCTGAGGCTGAGGTGGTACGAGGTCGGAGAGGCGAGTCAGGGCAGCAGATTATAAACCGGCAGAGGCACCATCCTTTCCGTTGATGTTTTGTCCCGTGGTGGACGGAGGTCTGGAGTAGAGCAGCGTGCGTGTAGACACTGCACCGAGGAAGCTAAAAGCCCCCCAAGGCGTGCACCAGCCCTGGATGGGGAAGCCGGGGAGGCCGGCAGGAGAGCTGGGTGTAGGTTAGGCTGTGGATCGGGAGGCGACAGGGACACTAAACAGACAGAAGGCCCTGCTCAGAAACTGCCATTCCAGACCTTAAAATCTCAAAACAGGACACGCACCAAAGGTTGGCATCAACGATTCTGTCTTCTCTGCTCCAGCCTGGGTTACTGATGACATGCATGAAAACAGTAGTGCATTTAGAAAAAGGATATTACCGTCCATTCATACTCAGAGTAAGTGCGTGCAAGCCCCAGATGTTTATTTCTAGCAAATATATTTGAGGTATCATTTTTTTAATCGTTTGTTTAGTCTCTTTTTACAAAAAAAGAAACAACTTGTATTTCACTCCAACATTACTCAGTTCAAAGGTTTTCGTCTAAAAAGTCAAATCATAATAGATGAAGATCTTGGCTCTATTTCAACATTAATATCTATGGTTAGTAGGTTTCATTTACATACTGATTATGTTCATGTCATAAGAAGTACGCCAGGTCATTCGAATAAATGTATATTGTTTCTAAAGAACAAAGAGATGGGGCTCAAAACTGTGTTATGACTTTAAAATTCTGTACAATTTTCTCATATTTACATGTACCGCGCCCTCTGAAACAGGTAATCCATCCAGTCGACTGCAGGAGCCTTCTCCTCTTTTCGTGTATAACTGAGTAATTATCTCAACCACAACAATGCGTTCTGAAAATGGATTAAATTTCTGGAGAAAATAAATAATGTTCAAGCCAGTGAATAACTTTCAAGCAACGGAGGAGAGTGAATGTTTGTAATTAACATGTTCGCTCATGTTTTCCACATTTTTGTTTGTAATTCAACAACAGAAATCTAAATTTTTTCTGTTGAAAATATAGTTGCTGGCCCAGAGGGCTCCTGGTACAGAAAAAAACAAAAAACAAAAACCAACTATTCACGACAACGTGGCTTCTGCCCTCTAAAACCGCAGGCCACACAGCTTAACGTAATGTAAAATAAAGTATCATACAAAGGTCTAATCTTTTCAAGCTAGTTATCTAGTTTATTTTAGATAAAAGCCAAAAGAAGTCATCAATGTCCAGCCAGAAACTTGTTTCCAGTGTTTCAGTACATATATTCCTGAATATTTATGCCTATCCATTCATTCCCCACCTCTCGCCCACTTTTCTACCTTGAAAGCCTTGGCCTTGAAATCTGAAATCAGCAACTGTTGGCCTTCACTCAAATCATACACCAGTCCTGCCAATCTCCACACAGATCATTCTTAAGAATTAATTAATTACATTTTAAATTATATGTATAGGGGCTTCCCTGGTGGCGCAGTGATTGAGAATCTGCCTGCCGATGCAGGGGACACGGGTTCGAGCCCTGGTCTGGGAAGATCCCACATGCCGCGGAGCAACTAGGCCCGTGAGCCACAACTACTGAGCCTGCGCGTCTGGAGCCTGTGCTCCGCAACAAGAGAGGCCACGATAGTGAGAGGCCCGCGCACCGCGATGAAGAGGGGCCCCCGCTTGCCGCCACTAGAGAAAGCCCTCGCACAGAAATGAAGACCCAACGCAGCCATAAATAAATAAATAAATAAATAATAGTTAAATTATATGTATAGTTATATATAAATATTTTTAATATAATTATGCATATATTTACATGCATGTTTATATGTATATATCTATTACATATACACATATATTTTAATATTTATGTGTATGTATGCAACATAATTAATATTGAAAGTTTAATTTATTAAACGTTTAAAACGGCAACAGATATATTAAGGAGTTCTGCCTCTAGTTAGGATGGTGACCTAGGACGATTAGAAGGTCAATTACAAGTACTACAATTAGGAAATATCTAGAAACTAACTACAAAACCATAAACGCAGAGTTTTTAATGAACTGTATGTACAGAGAAGTATAAATGATCTAAAACCAGGCAAGGCGGGCCCTTCCTCAGCAAGCAGAGGGCTCTGCTGGGAGGAGGGGCAGCCAGTGGGGGGATGAGGAGCCGGAGGGGCTGGCTAGACGCACTGGCATCTGGAGGAACCCAGATCTGGACCTGGTTCTCTCCTGTCTGGGTGTTGCTGAGTGCCTACGGGCACAAGAGGCTGGCGGGGCTGGAGGGTGGGGCTGGAGATCAGAGAACTCTCCTGCAATCTCCTGTCTTCAGTCACCAGGGAGGGGGAGGTGCCTGTAATGCATACATAAAAGCTTTCTCAATACTTTTGAAACCAGACGTGAAATAAAACCAAACCTGTAGCCGCTCCCAAAACTAGCTCAATTCCTACCTGACCCAAAGTGGTCAGTCCCTGTATGAGTGTCCTGTGCCTGCTGTAACGAACTACTGCAAACTTGGTGGCTTAAAACAACAGAAATCCATTCTCTCACAGTTCTGCAGGCCAGAAGTCTGGAATCAAAGTGTTGGCAAGGCTGCACTCCCTCTGAAAGCTCTAAGGGAGAGCCATCCCTTGCCTCTTCCAGCGTCCCGGGGCTCCAAGTACTCCTTTGGCTGGGGCTGCATCTCTCCATGCTCCCATGTCTTCTCATCTGTCTCTTACAGGACACTTGTCACTGAAGTTGGGGCCCATCTGGACAATCCAGGATGATCTCATCTCAAGATCTTTGACTGAATTACATCTGCAAATACCCTCTTCCCAGGTAAGGTTCCAATCAGAGGTTATCGAGTTAGGGAGGTGAATCTATCTTTTTGGAGGCCACCATTCATTCAACTCACTATGGTCCCTTAAACTAGCTGCCTAAGAGAAGAAAAAGCATGGCTCTCTGGAGGAAAATAATATCTACTTTAGTCTTTAGAGTAGATATACATACATCCAGCATACACACATCTTTTATACACACATCCAGCATACGTGAAAAATTATGAAATGTAAAGAAACAAAATAATGCAACTCAATCAAAAGATAATACAGCCAACAGAGGCGAACCTACAGATGATCCAGATGTTGAAATGAGTGGTCAAAGACATTAACATTATTATTTTAAATATGTTAAAGGAAATAGAAAAAAAGATAAGCCAAATGGATAAACGATGGAGAAATGCATCAGAAAAACATATTATCTACAAAAGAACCAAGTGGATACTCTAGAATTTAAACTTCCATATCTGAAGTCAAGAATTCATTGATGGGGCATAACAGCCGACTAGGGAACAGCAGCAGGAAGGACAAGCAGTAGGAAAGACAGACCAATAGAAACTGTCTGAATTCAAGCACAAAAAGACAAAGACTGGAAAAAAAATAGAACAAATCATGAGAGACGTGGGATACTCTCAAGTGGTCTAATGTAAGTGTAACTATTATTCCAGAAGGAGAGACAGAGCATGGGCACAGTCGATGTTTGATGAGATAATAGCTGACAATTTTCCAAAATGTATGATGAACATCAACTCACATATTCAAGAAACCGAGTTAATTCCAAACATGAAAAATATGAAGAAGAACCCACCAAGGCACGTCAAGTCAAACTGCTAAAAAGGAAAGATCCAGAGATTACCAAACAGAAAGCAAGCCTCAACTACATCTGCTTTTATATCTGATTTATATCTGCTTAAATCCATAAGGATAGAGAGATTGAAAATAAAAATGCTGAATTAAAGAAGTCTGACACAAAAGGGTACACTGTGTAAGACTCCACTTATAAGAAAGGCAAGAACAGCAAAAAATGAATCTATGATAAAACAGCAGTCAGAATAATGGTTATCTCTGGGGGTTCTGTGAGGGGGCTCTGATACTGACTGAGGAGGGCTTGAGAGAAAATTTTTGAGTAATGGAACCTTGATGGTAGTTACAGGGACAGTTACATATATAAAAATTAATTAAGCCGTACACTTAGGATGTGTACATTTAACTCTTTATAAATTATCCTATAGTTTAAAAAAACAAAACAAAACAGGAATGGGCCCATAAACATTTACTCCAATGTGACATGCTTGCTAGTCCAATAATAAGATTCTGAATTGACAGAACCCTACATAATCCTTCATTTATTCGTTCATTCAATACACCAATACTAACTGAGCACTTACTACACACCTGGGAGTATTTTAGGCACTAGGAATATATCAGTGAACAAAACGGGAATAAAATTCCTTGTTTTTTGAAGCTCACCTTCTAGTATCATTCTAGATAATCACATCCTAGTAGGGATAATCAGATACTATCAAATCAAGTAAATTTTTTAGTAAGTTAAAAGGTGGTAAAAACTGGGGGAAAAAATAGAGCAGAGTTAGGGGGGTTAGGAGTGTGCCAGTTGGGAGTTGTTGCAATTTTAAATAAAGTGGCAAAGGGAGGCTTAACAGAGTTGAGGGAGTTAGAGATCTGGATTATGGGGGAGAATGTCACAGATACGGGGAGCAGCCGATGCGAGGACCCCCAAAGCCGCAGCCTGTGTGCTCAGAACAGCACGGAGTCTGGTTCAGCGGAAGCAGGGTGAGCAAGGGAGAGAGTGGGGAGGGCGGAGGCCAGAGATGTGACGTCAGGAAGGCCACGGGCCTTGGCTTTGACTCGTGGGAGAGATCGGGGCGCTAGAGGGTTTTATGCAGAAGGGTAACATGCCTGTCCTGCGTTTCCAAGAGTCGGTCTGGCTGCTGCCCTGGGACGGCCCGGGGCACAGGGCAGGTGGCCAGGTTGGAAGCTGGGAGACCGGGTGCAGGTGAGCAATGCTGGTGGCCTGGACAGGAGTGGGGTCAGCAGAGGTGGTGAATAGAAGCCTGATTCTATGTATGTTTCAATGCTGGAGCCAAACAGTTTGCTGTCCGATTTCAATATTAGTTTTGACAGAAAGGGAGGAGTCAAAGGTAAGGTCATGATTTTGACGTGAGCAATGGGAAGGATGGAATGGTCTTTGCCCGACAGGGAGAAAGCAGTGGGCGGAAAAGGCTTAGAGAAGAAGATCAGGGATTCAAATTTGGGACACGCCACGTCTGAGATGCCGATCAGGTACCAACTGGACTCGTGGAGCACGCAGTTGAGACAGGAGTTTGGAGTCCATCAGCATATAAGTGATATTCAGAGCCATGACATTTGATGAGATTTCAAAGGAAGTAAATACAGTTGAAGAGGTCCGATGACAAGCCCTGGTGCACGCAGATATTGAGAGTTGGGGAGACAAGAAGGAATCACATAAAAGGACTCTGAGAAGGAACAGCCAATGAGTGAGGAGAACAAGCAAGAGAACGTAGTGTCCTGGGAGCGAGATGAAGAAAGTGTTAACAGGAGCAAAGACAGTTCCTCCAAAGAGGTCTCCTTCCAACGGAGGCAGAAAAATGCCAGGAGACTCCAGAGGGCACAGGGCACAGACTGGGACTGGGGCGGGGCAGAGTCGGGAGGTGACCTGGGAGTCTGGGCTTCTTGGTCCAACAGCCATAAACAGGGATGAGGGGCACAATGCCCAGAGGAATCAGAGTGAGTGGTGGCAGGGCTGGGGTTTTGGGGGGTCGGGCGCAGCAGGTCCTGAATCTTCGCCTCGGCTTCTGGGGGTGAAGGAGAGGCAGAGCGGGAGACTGGGACCCCTCCCAGCACAGGGACCACTCCTGAATGTGCTCTACATCCTCTTCCATCAGCTCGAACTCATGTCCAGCTCGTTAAGCCCTGCTCTCTGGCCGAAAGCACCCCAGGGAACACCAAGGACAACGGAGCCTTCCAGCCCCAGCAGGAGCTCGCAGGGCTCACGACACTGTTTTGTGAGGTTGGGGAGAGAAGACCTACCCCCATTCAATGTCTTCCAGGCAAACTGTCCAAAATTAAGTTACAGAGAGCAAAGAAGATTTGAGCCTATTTAAGTCCTTCCCACTGGAAAAAAAAAAAAAAATCAAAGAAATTCTGTAGTTTTAACTTTTAAGAATTTTAGGCGCCAGTGAGTGTTACAGGGATCAGCTTCACGCTTTACTGAAATTCAGGAGCACAGCTGCCCACACTGCCACCGAAATAAGTAAATATCCTGTAACTCAGGTGAGGAAATTGACTCAGTGAGCAAATCTGCATGAGCTGCTCCCCTCAAGGGGGTGGGTGATGGTCAATGCAGCCCATCCTCCTCTGAAAACTGGCCCAAATGCCACACATCGGCTGCTAAATGCCACCATCATAGTCATCTTTGTCATTTCTTTTAAAAATATTTTTTTCGGGACTTCCCTGGCGGTCCAGTGGGTAAGACTCTGCGCTTCCACTGCAGGGGGCGTGGGTTCGATCCCTGGTTGGGGAACTAAGATCCCGCATGCCATGTGGTGCAGCCAAAAAAATTAAAAATAAAATTTTTTTTTTAGTAAAGGAACAACTATGGCATCACAGCTATCCCCAGTATAAAAGCAAGCACAGTGGGAAGTAGCCCATTTAACTAATGACAGCCCATGTGCTGCACAGCCTGAACAACGGCCCGTCCCTGTCATTTCAGCAAAATCAGAGCATCTAACAGGAAGGTCTCCGATTCTCCACTCTATGCGCTGTGGTTCTTAGCCTGGAACTGCCAAGGCAGAGAACACCGGAGCAGCAGAGGACCAGTAAGGAAGACAGAGGCCCCCAGACGGGACATCGGCAATAAAGGTGCAGCCGACACAGGCAACTAGGAGAAGTACCGAGGAACCCCGATCTCCACCCTGCTCTAGGTGGGCAGGTGAGCTGAGCCCTCGCTGCCACAGCAGAGTGGCTGCTTCTCCCAGTGCGGGGCAGTGGAAACACTGTGGTCCTTTCAAAACCGACAGACCCACAAGGGATCCAAGTTCCACCTCTCGCTAGCCAAGTGACCCTGAGCGCGATGCTTATACAGCCTGACCTTCGAAGTCCTCAGCACAGAATGGAGGTGATGGTGCCAAGCTCTCCCAAGTGCAGGGTTTCCTAACCGTGAGCTGTGATGTATGAAGGTGCCTGATGCAGAGCAGGCGTCACAAGCCGGGATCATGGGTGACGATATTATCAGGTGAAGATGAAAAAAAGAGCAGTCTTTGGAGGCGACAGTGGCGTTAGGTTGGGAGCCCGACAGTTCATCGGGAGACCGTGGTCTGGGCCTCTGGTCCATCAACCTCCAGTGTCTGTTCAGGCAGCTGAGAGCAAGCCCACCTGAGCCGCACTAGGGGATCTGGGCTCAGCGGCAGGTGGTCCAGGGAAGGGAGGCAGGCTCCCATCTGGCCTCAGAGCCCCATCACCTCACCTGGATGTGTGGAAGCCTCCCACCTGGACCCGTGCACTCTGGAGATGGGGTGTCAAACCTCTCACCCCTTACTGGGTACTGGATTACCTACTTGCATATTTACCGAGTAAAGCTGAGCTAACCGATTTGCCAGGGTGTTCTGCCCGGTGTTAGAGTTGCACGTGGCCGAAAGCAGCTGCAGTGGATCGTGTGACACGATCATCCATTTGGGGCAGATACACTGGGATGAATCAATCTCTTCTAACTCTCAGACTCTTTGAGGAACAAACACAAATGTATGCAAACAGCAAACGCAGAAAAGCCTCACCAACATTTCTGCAGCTGAAAAATGGCTGAAATTTATTTTTATTATGAAAACATTATTTTAGGGATAAAATATTTTGTCACTGAGGAGAAAACATTCTTAAAATTCCATGCAATCCCTGCTCCTTCTCAGTTTAATTTCTGCAGATGCCTATTGCTTATCTGATTGGCCTTATTAGCTATTCCGTAGAGCCTGGCTTCCCTGTGCTAGAAAAACAAAATGGAATTTTGAAGAACGATTTGCAGACCAACCCAGAACAGACAGCATCGGCATACATGTTGGTGGACCCTGACGGTCAGCGGCCGGCGGGACGAGGGGTCGGCTTCCCCGCCCCAAGGACGGCTCCTCTGTCCTCTGCACTCCTGCCAGTGCCTGCCCGCTGCAGCCTCAGCCTCGCCCCCTCCATCTCTCCCGCATCTGCATCCCGCTCACACGGTCACACAGGGACCAGGACACGCCCAAAGCACACAGGGCGGCGTCAGCATGACTGGTGACTACGTCAATGGCTACTTCTCCCACAAGTGCAAGAACTACCCCCAATTAGTCCCTAACCTAGAGCCCCTCTAACAGAACCTTGGAATCTCAACTTGACTTTGGATACACATAATTCTTACCCTTAAAATGTGGGTCTTGGGTTGAAATTCTGAATAGATTATCACTAGCTAAATCACATCATTTATGAAACCGTTTGCTCCTACAGAGCTATCTATCCAAAAAAAAAGTGTCCAAAGCCTTGTAAGTGTAAAACCCTGATCCCCTTCCCCAGGCGAAGAATGCTCCCACAGGAGTTGAGAGACTTCAGTGCAAAGCCCGAATTCTCTGAGCATCTAACAGTATCAGTAACATCCCCAAGTGTGTCCCCAGAGGGCAGAGAAATGGCTCTGACTGCAGACCTTCATCCTGAGATCCGGAGACTGAGGACCACTGCTAAGGGCGAGTGGCACGGCGGTGACTGTTATCGCTTTTCATCCGAGCCTGAGCTGCCTTCCTCCGGGGTCCAGACACTACAAGCACAGGCAGCAAGACTCAGGCCAGTCCCGACCCCCCGGAGGGAACAGTGGGCCACTCAGAGGACCCTAAATCCTGGCTCCTGACCCCTTGCACCCTCCCCTTTCTGCTGGAGCAGGAGGACAGACTGTCCCCACGGGGCCGCCGTGCCACGTCTCAGTGGAGGAGCCCTGCCGGGAGGAAAGGGCTCCCACCCTCCTCCCACGGCGGGGGGAGGGCTGGGGGACAGACACGGAGACAGACCTGGAGAGCGGGTGAGGGAGCAGGAGAAAGGCTGGCAATGCTGCCTCAGACCCTGGATTCAGCCGCGCTTGTCACCTGGTCTACAGCCCGTGTCAGTGAGCCAGTCACCCCTGCCCCTTTTCACCCGGGCTAGGTTAATCCTGGATTCCTCAGGACTGCAGCAGAACCTCGACAAACACTCCTTAAGGAATTCCTTCAAGATCAGAAATTCCACCCAAAAGGCATGGCCACGCGGGGCCCTGCGTAACTTAGAGACGAGGCTAGAGAACTGGGCCTAACAGAGCCGCCGACAGTTATGGTCAGTACCGGAGGCCCTGGCGCTCCCGCCACTCTGGACGGTACTGACCAGGCCTCTGTCTTGGTCCCCAGCGGCCGACACTGGCCTTTCTCAGGCGTCCTCTGCCTGCGCAGCTGCAGCCTGGGCCCTGCTGTCCTCTCGTGGTGGCCACTGGACTCCTGCTTAGGGCAACTGCCAGACTCACATTTGCACAGGTGTAAACCCACGTGCGTTCACGGCCACCTCGGGGCGCTGGGGAGAGCCCGGCCCAGCGCGGTGGACGGCCTCCCCTTCCCTCCCCGCTCACCTGCACCCCGCACCTCTGAATCCAGCCCGCTTCTTCCACCCCTCCCCCTTTCTCGATGCCACTCTTGACTCCCAAGCTAATCTAAAGCCGGCTCTCACCTTCCCTTAGTCTCTCTTTGTATTTTATTGTGGATGAAACATCACATTCTTCATAGCAGACACATCTTCACAGAGAAGATGTGAGGAACGCGACTCGAACACAGCACAATGCCCACACCGAAGCGCACCTGGAGGCCTCTCACACTCAACACTCACAGCGTGTGTGGTCATCTCAGCCCGTTTGTCAGTTTCATCTCCCGTCCCTGCTCACCTGATTTATTACCTGCGTGTAATAAGATGTCTGATATGTATCAGGGAGAGATAAAACACTATTTCAAAACCCAGAAACTCTGTACTACTCTCCATGTACACTTCACTTATTCTAATCTTCACTGAGATTTTGAGACTTTGCCTCATTTCTGTTTCTCGTGTCAGCATTCTGACCACTGGCTGTATAATAAATATTTTTAAAGAAATAAATAACCACGGGTCTAAAAACGTTAGTTTCTATTGTGTTTTTTTTTCTCGTGTGTCCCTCGGTCTGCTTCTCCCTTTCAGCCACTTGCTTTGAGCTTCAGCAAATTCAATGCCACTCCCAGAAGCCTATACTTTAATAGAATTCTACAAATCAGTCAAAATGGAAAAGAAATGACATGTGTTTAACAAGTAGTGACTGAAGGTCTCTCAGCCTTTTCAAAGTGGACAGGACACCTAACTGAGGATGGGGTTTAAATGTTGACAAAGATGCGCTGGTCCCGCAGCCCTGGAGGGCGACTGTTGAATCACTGAGCGGCAGATACGGTCCCTCAGTCCGGGGAGGCAACGCCTGGTTCTGAGCATGCTCACAGGCCAGAAAACATGTTCGAGGGTACAATCAGGTCAGTTTAAATAGTTAGACAATTTCACTGATTTTTGTTAGTGTTTAACCGGTCTCTCTCCTCTCGTCTGAATTAGATTTTGGCTTCCAAAAGGGATAAAAATCTCTTCAATGTTCTCAGCTTCTGATATTTGCTAGTCATGTTAAAGAGACGGCAGAAACCTGACCTTCAGACACAAGCTGACATGGCAGATGCAAGGATCAGGTATGGAGGATCCCAAATCCAATGCAGGCTTGTTCGCATCTTGGGACAGCTCACTGGCCCTCACGCCCTGGAGAGGGCTCTCCAGGTGGATGTGCGCTGGCCACCGACTCTTGTGTGTCACCAAATGCCCTAGGGCTGCACCGTCCACTGCTACAGCCATTCCCCACGTGTGGCTACTTTCATTTAACTTAATTAAACTTAACTATAATTGGATGAACTAGGAGTTTGGGGTTAGCAGATGCAAACTATTACATATAGAGTGGATAAGCAACAAGGTTCTACTGTATAGCATAGGAAACTATATTCAATATCCTGAGATAAACCATAATGGAAAACAATATTTACATATATATATATATATATATATATATATATATATATATATATATATATATATATATGATTACTGCACAGAGCCCACTGGTAATAAATACACATAGAACTTACCACCCAGACAAGTGGGCAATGTGGGCTTGAAGAGGGACACTGAGCCCTACTGCCACGAGATGGCAGGAGTGGCGGGGTCAGGGGGAGGTTTCAGCCACGCTATCCACAGCCCTAAGCAAAGGGGAACCTCTATGACCTTAGTCTTGAATAAATATAGTTTCTGGAGGCAATGGAAACGGAAACAATACAATGAGCTTCAGCAGAAGGGAATCACTGGTCCAGCACAGACCTGGCTCAGAGGTGGTGACAGATGAACTATGCGGAATGATCAGAGGAAAACACATCTCTGAGCTCTCACTGCAACACTCAGCCTCAGGGCAGCTAGAGAGCCTCAGGGCGCCAGGCAGGAAGGTGCTGGGCGGGAATGCCCGCAGAGTGGACAGCACCCCTGCAGGGGGAGCTGCCCCAGAAGCCAGCAAAGGAGGGGTGAAGGAGGCGCCAGAGCAGAGGCCAGGCTGCAAGTGTCCTGAGGGCAGCACAAAGCACCGCGGTGCAAATTGCTTGTTCATTCCAGAATCCTGGATGCAAATGAGAAATAGTCAGTGTGCAGCCCAGCGAAGGACAAAGTCAGTCTGGGGCTTGGGGTTGTGTATTTACTGAGATAGGCCATCCTAATACACTGAAGGGGGGACATCGTGGGGTCAGGCTGTCAGAGGAATTTGCCTCGGTGGCTGGGAAGCAGAGATGAACCCAGGTTTCTGGAAGGAGAAGCTTAAGCCAAGGGAAGTGGGACACCCCCAAAAGCAATGTGGACCCTTCATGCTGCTGCCAGTTTTTGACATTAAATTTACATTTATTTTAAGAGAAGGAGGTTATTATTACTAGAAAATCGCTAGCAACCATTATCGTTCAGAATCCCAGCCATTTGTTGTCCATTATGTATCCATTACCATCCAATAGCCCCATTGTCATGTGCTATTATCATAATGGCCCCATAATGGGCTCTGCTTCTCTGACAACATTGTAACTGCCATGACTCACTGCGTCAATATTCCAAGGGAGAAAACATCATATACAATGAAATAATGCATGATTTTAGTTATTCAAATATTGTATCATTCTTAGCCATGCTTATAGCCACCATGTTGCCTATTAGTAATACGGACGTACCAATTAAAATCCAATGTTCCATGTGGTATTATAAATAGTTTCTCTCTTACGGGGGATTACATAGAGGATATCTAGTTAATGCCAAGGGTTAATGCACATTTGTTTTGATAAGGAATAAGGAATAAGTAATCCTAATAATAGCAATTTACTTCCAGTAAACAACCTATCAGTACATTTTTATTTACAATCCTCATTCATTCATTCATTCATTCGTTCAGCAAGTGTTTATTTGGTGCCCATGAAATGCCAGGGACTGTTCTATAGGCACAAGGATGTCAAGAGTACTTGGGTGGGACTTCCCTGGTGATCCAGTGGTAAAGAATCCGCCTTCCAATGCAGGGGACGCGGGTTCAATCCCCGGTTGGGGAACTAAGATCCCACATGCCCTGGGGCAGCTAAGCCTGCACACCACAACTACTGACCCCGCGCACCGCAAACTACAGAGCCCACGCGCCTTGGAGCCTGCTCGCCGTAACTAGAGAGAGAAAACCCGCATGCCACAACTAGAGAGAAGCCCTCGTGCCACAACAAAAGACCCCGCATGCCTCAGTGAAGATCTTGCGTGCTGCAACTAAGACCCAACAGAGCCAAATAAATAAACAAACAAGTAAATATTAAAAAATAAAAAGGGTACTTGGGAAATCAAGAGAGAAAAGTGCTTCCCCCCGTGAGCTTACATTCTAGTGGCAAAACGTGATAAAGAAATAAACACACAAATGTGTAATCTAATGTCAGATAACCGCAAATCCTATGATGCAGATTAAATTCATATAAGAGGAAAGTGGATGCTTTGACAGAGCCGGGATAATTCTCCCACGGAAACTCTGAGTGAGCGTTCAGACATGGATGGGAAGGGAGACTGGCCGCGGGGACAGGGGGGATTTTATTTTGCATTTCTTCTGTCTTCCCAGTGAATGAAAAGTAGGGTTCTGAGAGGAAGGAGGACTGTGCAGCAGACTCCTTGGCTGATGGGGGGTGGTGAACTGATGGGGGGAGGATGGGGTGGAGTCACAGAAATGGACTCGGGGTCCCTGGACACCTGCGGAGATGACTTTGAAGCCAAACCCCTCGCAATGGCTCTTTGTTTTCTCTGGCCGCAGGACTCAACCTGGCCTCACTCAGAAGTCTGTAAAAGGCAACGATTAGAGAATGGGCAAAAATCCCCTTCCCAGTGGAGAGAGGGGCTGCAGAAGGACAACAGAAGCGGGAGAAGAGGAAGCAAATGCCAGTGACACGGCACTTGTGGGAAACGAGACGACAACGTCTGCTTCCCTGTAGGTTCTTGATGGAAAACCTCCAACTTTGGTACATTCACATCAAATTGAGCCCAATTCCACTTATTAGGAAAAAAAAAAATATCTACTGACCTCACAAAGCAACTCTTTGCTGTAAAAACCATGAAAATGGAATTCTTCTATTTCCCTGATTCTACCGTGCACATCCCTCCCGCACTCCTGTAGCACGGTTGCAACGATTATGAAATCCAGATGCACCGTCCATCCCTGCGGAAGGGCTGTGCCAGGTGCCAGGGGCAGAAGCCCGTCGTGAAACAGCCGTCATTGCCCACACGGGTTCTGAGTATGGCCGGTTCCCCGAGAAAGAAATGAACACCGGTACTCCGAGGCACGAGAGGGGGCGGCGCAGGACCCGCTGCTGTGAGGTAGAGGGTGGCATCACTTCCACTCCAAAGAGAACTGGCGATACGAAGCCCAAAGTCTCTAGCCAGATCCTTGCACTTTTCTAAACTGTACAGCTGCCTCTAAGGTGATAAAGGATGGGAGAAGACAGGTCGGGGAAGTGAGTTGACAGTGGAGTGTGCGGGACCTAGTCGGGCACACTAACAGTTGATTCTTTTTACCTCAATGCATGTGCTCCAATCCACATTTTAAGTCCACTCTGGCATCTCTGTGCAGCATGGATTGACAGGGGCTCGGGGGTGCAGAGAGCCCAGCTGGAAGGGAAGTGTAGTGGCCCATGTGAGAGGTGATGCCGGCTTTCATTAGGGTGGCTGTCATGGAGATGAAGAGAGGTCAAGAGACAGACGAGGGACGCAGTACTGGGAGTTAGAATCAATAGAATATGGTGGTGGGCTGTATGTGGCTGTTCTGACGCGGGCAGATTTTAGGAACGGCTCCCAGGTGCCTGGACTGAGCAATCTGGTGGATACGCTGCCCTTTACTAAGCTGTGGATGCTGAGGGAAGAAACAGGTCTGGGTCTGCGTGCTGTGGAGTTCAGCCAGGACATATTAACATGGAACATATAAGCGGTATCAAGTTACGGTTAAATACATGACTGCAGCTCTGGGGAGGTGGCTCTTGTTCAAATGCAGATTCTGACTCAGCGGGTCTGGGGTGAGGCCCGCGCCTCCATTCCTGACCTGCTCCCAGGTGACGGGGAGCCTGCAGCTGCAGGAAACCCTCACCTGTACTAAGTGTGGAAAAGCCACCCCAGTTCCACCCTGAAGGCGGGATACTGATATCTTCAGCGGCGTCTGTTCCCAGTTGGTGTCGGCCTGTGTCCCAGATCATCAGCTGTTCTCGGGGGGCTGCCACCCTGGCCAGCCTGCACGCCTGGACCCCACCGCAGTTCCCTGTTTGGTTCAACAGTCCTGAAACACAGATCCACCCTCTGAGTTTATGAGATCTAGCCCCCTTCTTTTCTGTCAAAGGCCCCCCTCGGAGCTGGGGGAAGAGCGCCACGTGAATGCAGCCTGGTCCCATTGTTTCCACAGCCGCGTGCTGGTCCCGCCAAGGAGGCAAGGGCACAAACGCCCGGAGGGAGGCCCAGGGTAGGACGCACAGGCAATAAGCCTCTAAGAAGTAGTAGCAGAGAAAGAAGATCCGCCCCACCTGCTTGAGCTGCAGGCCCCTGCGCCCTGTTCCCCACAGCTGAGCCCCAATGGCTCCACAGCCACGCAACTTCCCGTGACGCCTCTGCTCCCAGGTCCAAACACAGAGCTTGTAGAGCCTGCCTGCCCAAGGGCCTTGCAATTAAAACAAATAAATAAATAAATGTGTGTGTATGTGCAAATACATACATGCATGCATGCACACACACAAGTTAAAACAGATCAAATCTGAAGACTCCTTTGTCTCTACATGATAGTAAATAAAGGCATTTGGTGCTTGGAAATGCAAATTTCTCTAAGAGAAGAAAAACTGTTCTTCTTGAGAAGCCATCTGCCCCTCGGCATCTTTGCTCACAATGCTCGCTGCGTTGCAGTGAACTTGCACAGCACCTTACGGTTTGTGCCACGCTCTCTACACGGAACTGTGACTTAACCCATCTCCCAACTAGATTGTGAGGGCCTCGTCTCAGGGCCCCTGGCTCCTAGAATGGTCCCTTCTACGCTGGGGTGCTCAGTAAATAAAAGCTGTTTGATTGCATAGTAGACCTCGCCTCTTCTACCTGTTTTGAATGTGTATCTTAACCTTAACACCACTGCAATAGTCAGAATAATGGTTCTCAGCGATGTCCCCACTGCAATAGTCAGAATAATGGTTCTCAGCGATGTCCCCATCCTAACCCCTAAAACCTGTGAAGACGCTCCCTTACATGGCAAGAGGGATTTTGCAGGTGTGATTAAGTGAAGGACTTTGAGATGGCAGAGACTATCCTGGGTTATCCTGTGGGCCCAAGATGATCACAACCATCCCTATTCACGGGATGCAGAAATGTCGGAGGGAAGTTGGAAGATGCTACCTGCTAAATGTGGAGAAAAGGACCAAGAGCCAAGGAACAGAGGCTGCTCCAGAAACTGGAAAAGGCCATGAACAGGATCCCCCGGAGCTTCCAAAAGGAAGACAGCCTTGCTGAAACCTCCATTCTAGCCCAGGGACACAGGGCAATGTAACGTGCTACACCTGTGTGATTTTAAGCCACTAAGTTTGCGGTAATTTGTTACAGTAGCAATGGGAAGATAATACAAGTCCATTACGGGAATAAATTAACCTGAGTAAGAATCTACCCACTGCCTCCTCATAGAAGCATCTCCTTTCCCGGAGTCTATCGCCTGTCCTTATATCACAAGAAATGACACAGATTTTGCAACAAGGGGGAAAATGTATTCACCATCTTGCCTAATCAGTTCATTCTGGGGTGTTTTCATTTAGTTATTTATAGTTGAGAGATATTCTCCTGGTGGTAAAAACAGAGTGTGAAGCAGGATGTGAGAAAAAGATATGATGCTCAGCATAATTAGCGACGTATCGGTATCAGTGAGGGCATGTGTGATGTCAGAGCTGCAGCTGGTCAGAAACAGAGCACTTCTGTTCAGGAGAACAGCAGAGACCATGAGCGTCTCCTGCAAAGCTAAGACACACGCCAAAGACTCTCTCGTTCGCTCTGCAGACAGACAGCGAGTCCAGACCGCACCTTCCGACTGTGGTCTGGGAAACCAGTCTTCACTATCCGGCAGGCAAGCGGCCCTGTACTATTTGAGTAAATACAAAGCTCTGAATGAAGTGATGGAGTATAGGGAATGGAGGGCCTTTTACTAACTTAGTCAAGAGTCCATTAACCCTTGAAACACAAACATAATCCAGTATCTACGTAGACAGGGGCGTGCATTTTGCAGCTGCGCCATCTACAGCATTCCTCAGACACGCAAAGAAATGCATAACCCTAAAACAAGGGTTCAAAACAACCAGTGCTACCACACATCACTTTTTATTTAAGAGTTTCCACACAAGACAGTGTTCTGCATAGAAACTGTGAAACGTGCTATTTCTATTCTTTGGAGCTCATGACTAAGCTAGTGTCTCTAGCCAAACAGTCACAGGTCAGGATCTCAGCAGGTCCTGCAGGGCAGGCTGGTGAGACGGGCAGGGTGAGGTTACCCAGGGAGAGGGAGCGCCGGCAGCAGCTCAGGCGGGGGGGCCGGCTGCCCGCCACCGCGGTTCTTTACGCTGTTGGAAAGGTTTCTGTTCTGGATACACTGACTTTCATAAACATGTTCAGTGTGAGTCTCTACTCACAGTTCTTGGAGAATACAACGCCAGCGGCAGATAAGCTGACTCTGGGAAAGAATGTACATTATGGCAGGGAGGGGCTTGACTACACTCACTCTGAAAATCAGATGAATGGCTGGTAATCCACTGATACTAGGAGGCATGCATTTAAGTCTAGAAAGTGTTGATTCCGTGGCATCATCTCATCTACCTCCTTGACTGACTATATAAAACTTCCCTAAAACTAGACTGAAAATTAAATACAGATCTGGTTTGGTTCACAAATCAAATATCCAGAAAAAAAAAAAAAAGGCACAGATATAAAACTGCTTATACTAAAGGTAACGACTCAGTAAGTTCATCTCATCATCTAATCAGTACAGCGTATCTATTAAGACAGGCACCGGCAAATTACAGCCCAGAGGCTAAATAGGGCCCTAGCACCCATTCTAGGGACCCAGCCACGCTCACCTGCTTCCATATAGTTTACGGCCGCTTTTGCGCTAAACCACAGAGCCGGCGGCTGCGGCAGAGACACTTGGCCCCCAAGGCTGGGTTACTCTCTGGCCCTTTAAGTGACGGAGGTGCTGCCCTGCAGGTTAAGAGCTCCGGCTGAAGACCCGGGCCACCTGGTCCCCACCTGCTCTACCGCTTAGGAGCCAGGTGACCTCGGGCAAGTTGCTGAAGCGCCTGCACTTGTTCCTCCCTGAGACTCCCTTGGAGGGTGGCGTGTGGATGGGGAGAGGAAAAGGATGTGAAGCACGCACAGGGTAGCATGTGGCACCACACCCGGGTGAGCCGCCACAGATGTTATTATTGCTGTTTGTTGTGACCGTGATCGCACTAATGCAACTTTACCAGGTAGAGCCTTCTACCTGCTTCAACATTTCTGGAAATCATGGTTGACACTAATTTATAGTTTCAACTACTCTGAAAATTACTGTTTCATTAATTGGTCATAATATTTTTGAAAGTTGTCCCAGTCTCCTTCCCAAATGAAGACAGTCATCAATCACTGTGGCACGTAATGGCCATTAATTAGAAGTTTAGCTCAAAGGACTGTCATTTTTAATGTTAGCATCTTGTTCTAGCCTCGTATTTCAAAATCAATTTCAAAAATGCGCCCGAGATGGAGATGCTGGTGAGTGAGAGGACGCACTCCATACTCTGCTCCCTCTTTGACAGATAATTACGCCAGGACTTGTAGGGGTCAAGCAACTTCCTCAAAGTGCTGGCAACCCTTAATTAAAATGAACATTCACGGGCTCGTATTTGGACTTTTGCTTTGCACGAGTCCACCTGCAAGATTTTTTCAAACAAAAGCTTTGGACTTAATTAATCTGACCTAAAATTCAAACTAGTTTCAAGTCACACACATAGACCACTTACTGTGACACAATTTCTCTTGGTCATGATGCTCTTATTTCAGTTAGAAATGCCACAAATACATCCAGTTAATGCATTAAATATGAAAAGACTTGCTGAAGAGACCCAATTTATTAATGATTCAGTAGAGCTTCCTAAAACATCTATTTGGAATTCATTTATAATTCATTTCACAGCTTAGCTGCGGTTCCCACAGGGCAAATATTTATCAAATATTACTCTGTTTTAAGTCCTCCCTTTATGTTTATTTGTAGAAGAATACGTTTTTTTTTCCAAATAAAGGCTAAACTTCCTAAAAGCATCCATCCGTCTATTGTAATTTAATGCACAATTCCTGATAAGGTGACAGTAACGGGTTTTCAGATATAACAGAGTACACTGTGCAACCAAACAGAAGAATAGTTATTAAACATAATAGCTGGCTATAAACTGAACAAGACACACATTGAGTACATCATAAATATTTATTAGAGAGTAACCATGGTAATTAATAAACACAGTAATCAAAACAAGAGGGAAATAGCATCTTAAAACCCTGCCATTGTAAGAAAAACTTCACAGCTCACCTACCAATGAACCATACACAACCAAATTGATATTTTCAGTATGAAAATCAGAATATCTGGCCTGGCTAGCACCGGCGGAGTGTAGAGTATCTTGAATAGGGCTGCCATCGTCCCTAACACTGACAATTATAGCCCCTAATGCCAATGGCTCATCAGAGCTGCAGAGTAAGGGCTAAAATGAGTTAGAAACATCTAAGTGTAAATTAGTTGTGCAACCTTGGTCAAATTCAGTTCTCCATGCCAACTGCAAAGAAGAAATAACACCTACCTGGAAGGGCTGTTGTGTAACTAGACTTATTGTGGTGATGCTTTCCCAACATATACAAATCTCCAATCATATGGTACACCTGAAACTATCAATAATATACTGCTATACGTCAATTATATCTCAATAAAAAATAAACAAGAGAGTTGCTGTGATGATAAAGATGCGATATGTGACATACTCAACGAGCTCCCTGGAACAAAGCCCACATTCAGCACCTGGGTCTTCTTACTTTCCTATTACTGCGTCTGTGACTCCTGAGACTAACGTCACCACACCCACTACTGCTCCTGCTTCTACTACTGCAACCACGAAGCAACAATCGCTGCATCCCCCTTCTCTTTAGTGGTCACATGTAATAATTCAGATTCTTTGGAGCTAAACACTTCAGGCCCAGTGAGATAATCATAATAAATAAAATAGACAATAACAAATGTTGGTAAGGATGTAGAGACACTGGAACCTTTGTATACCGCTGGTGAGAATGTAAAATGGTGCAGCCACTTTGGAGCACAACATTACACAAAGAATTATCATAGGACACAGCAATTCTACTCCTAGATATATACCTAAGAGAAGTGAAGACATATGTCCACACAAAAACACACACAAATGTTCACAGCACCATTATTTAAAATAGCCAAAAAGCAGTGGTTAAGAATCCGCCTGCCATTTCAGGGGACACGTTTGGGCCCTGGTCCCCTGCTCCACATGCCGCGGAGCAATTAAGCCCGTGCGCCACAAGTACTGAGCCTGCGCCACAAGTACTGAGCCTGCTGCACTCTAGAGCCCGCGAGCCGCAACTACTGAAGCCCGCAGGCCTAGAGCCCGTGCTCCGCAACAAGAGAGGCCACCGCAATGAGAAGCCTGCGCACCGCAACAAAGAGTAGCCCCCACTCGCCACAACTAGAGAAAGCCCACGCACAGCAATGAAGACCCAGTGCAGCCATAAATAAATAAATAAATAAATAAATAAATAAATAAATAAATAAATAAAATAGCCAAAAAGTGGAAACAACCCAAATGTCTACCCGTGATGAATGAACAAAATGTGATATATGCATACAATGGAATACTATTCAGAAATGAAAAGGGATAAAGTACTGTTACATGCTACAACTTGGATGAAACCTTCAAAACATTACAGTAAATGAAAGAAGCCAGACACAAAGAGTCACATATTATATCATTCCATTTATATGAAATGTTCAGAATAGGCAAAGCCATAGAGATAGAAAGCCGGATTATCAGGGGCTAAGGTGGAGGTGCAGAACGAATAGTGATTGCTAATGGATACGAGCTTTCTTTTTGGGGGGATGAAAATGTTAGAAACTTAGATAGTGGTGACAGTTGCACACTTCTGGGAACGAACTCAAAACCAATACATTTTACGGTATGTGAATTTTGTTTCAAAAAGCTGTTATAAAACAGAATTAATCAAGCACATATGGGCAACTATATCTTTAGGGAGTGGCAGAAAAGAACAAAGTGTGTCTTTGCTGGGTCTGCTGTGCTCTGCCATGGAATGCCAGGACCACACAAACCTCTAGGCAGGGCAGGCAACGTGAGCTCTGCACAAAAGACAAAGTAGAGTGGTGTTACAGGTGAACTCCACTCCCTATCCTAGACATCTGCTCTCCCTCTAGCAAGTGGGGTAATTATGACAAAAAGTAGAACATAAGAGTAGGAGCAGGAAGAATATAAGCTCTAGGGTTGAACAACCCTGTTTGAAACCCAGGGTTTAAAGCCTGGTTCCCCCATATACTAGCTTGCTACCTTGGACCACTTACCTAACCTCTCTGAGCTTCAGTTTCCTCATCTATAAAATAGGTACAATAGTACCTTAGGTCGCCCAGTTGCTGTGAGGATACACTACTATATATAAAGCCCTTAGAAGAGGGTCTGACACCGTCATCACCATCAGCACTAAGATCGCTCTTGTTGTTCACCAGGCTGGCCCCCAACTCTCAAACCCAGGCCCGTGGCACAATCACACATGCTCCGTTAGCATCCCCGGGGATTCCGGTCAGACCCCCTGCTTTGCTCACCAAGTAGCCTGGGCTTGTTTCCTCTCCCTCTACTGATGACAATTACTCCATTAGCACAGAAAACCAGGGTCCCCGGGAGCGCAGCCCAGGGCACCTGCACTGACTAATAACCACAGCGGCGGCCAACTGATGCCCTATAAAGAGGAGGGCACAGTTTCAGAAGTTTTGTATACAATCTTCATCCAGATGCTCAAAGCCAGCCTGGGAGGTGGGCACTGTGAACCACATCGCTCTCCAGATGAGGAAAGTGCAAATAAGTTGAGTAACTACCAAGTTACTAACATGGTTAATTAGGAGTCAGAGCTGGAATCAAACCTGACCAGTGTAACCTATGGCGCTTTCCTGTGCAGTAGGCTGAGTTAGATTTCCAAGGGAAGAGGAGTTAGGAGAGCAGCTGAGCATGAAGGAAGAGTGCTCTGTGACTATCACAACTATCTCATTCAAATGGGAGGATGCCAAGGTACATTCCATGCCACTCATCCTTCACTCCTTCCCTCGTTCACACATACCTTAAGCATCTGTCACATGCCAGCAATAAAAACAGTCCTTGAAGGATACTGACATTAAAAGAGGAAATTGCAGAACTATATGACCAACACGTTAATAAAGGAACAAAGGGATGTCCCCGGCCAAGAGGAGACCAGGAAAGGGTCAACTGCTTTCTCAACTGGCAAAGATAACCCCACCACTACCTTCAATCTCCTTAAGACAAGAATTCAGAGAAAAACCTGACGCTCATTTTCAACACCTTGTATTCCTTGGGAACACCCATGAATGGAACTTTCAGCCATGCTTCTGAACCTTCTCTATAATTTGTTTCTATTCAGACATCTGCGCCAGCCCCCGGACAATCCCCTCACCTCCACCTCACAGGGCAGGACAAGCACTTACCCAGCTGCGGGCCTGCCTGGGGAGGGATGGGGTGGAGGCCATGGCGGCAGGTGTTGCAGGAGGTCAGAGGCTCTTTGGGACACTGCAAGTTCTCCACAAGCCCAGAGACACCTATGTCATTCCAAGACTGATACATTCTGGCAGACTGAAGGGTGTGTGGAAGCAATGCATTGCACATTTTCTAAAGCACCATTTCACATCTTAATTTAGCCCTAAAATCCTAAAGGGGTTTCCATTATGCCCACAACCATAGAGGTAACACTTAGGGTTCTAATCCTGTGAAAAGTACCCAACACTTTTCAACTCTTTTTCTTCTAGTAATGGTCAAAGCAATTTCCATGAAAGAAAAAGAATAAGGAGAAGAGACATGAAATACTTCTTTGGAAGGATGAGCTAAATCTTAAGAGATTTTTAAAGTCCAATGCTGAGGTGGTAAGTAAGGAATATACTAAATTTACTTTAGGAGCTAAAGGTTTTCAAATGGTATTTTACGGTAATACTAATCCAATATGATCACACTGTAAGCTGACAAATACGTTCAATTGGATACTATTGTATGTATCTTAGGAACCACAAGAAAATAATCTGTCAATTAAAATTCTAAATAACATTTGATGTACTATTAAGATTAAGCTTTTCCTATAAATGCAATAACTTTATAATGAAAGTTAAATAAGAATTTAAAGAAAAAAACCTGACGCTCATTTTCAATAATGAAATATTACTGAATTTATAAAGTAATTATGATATCCAAAAATCAATCCCACAGTAAGTGCTATAAGAGTAAACAACAATAAGGGACTTCCCTGGTAGTGCAGTGGTTAAGAATCTGCCTGCCAATACAGGGGACACGGGTTCGAGCCCTGGTCCGGGAAGATCCCACATGCCACGGAGCAACTAAGCCCGTGCGCCACAACTACTGAGCCCGCATGCCACAACTACTGAAGCCCGCGCGCCTAGAGCCTGTGCTGCCCAACAAGAGAAGCCACCGCAGTGAGAAGCCCGCACACCACAACGAAGAGTAGCCCTTGCTCGCTGCAACTAGAGAAAGCCCATACGCAGCAGCGAAGACCCAATGCAGCCAAAAATAAATAAATAAGTAAATAAAAAAATAAGTAAATTTTAAAAAGAGTAAACAAGAAAAAGCTACAAATAAGAATTTATGCAATATGCTTAAAATTAAATTTAAAATAAAACCTTAATAACAATGTATGTGGGAGAAAATACCTATAACATATTATTCCTGAATAGCTTTTAGCACAGTTTTCAGTTGTCAGAAAAATAAAGGACATTGCCAATATCTGCTCTTGATAATCCATGGCCAAGCCAAATACACATCTCTATGTTTTACTAAAATGTACGTACTGATTATTCTCTATGAGATGAATTAGAAGTTGTTTTCAAATTAGGCATATAGCAAATAAGATTTCTTTTAAATTACATCAAACTGTGTATCGAACTTAAATACATCTTTCTTAATAATGTCTATAAATATTCGTTGGCTTCAATCCTTTTATTAATATGAAAATAAACTGTGCTTGGGTGGAAAATAATTTTTGAACTGTCATATGCTGTAGAAGATTTATTGAATTCCACAGATGCTTTCAGCTTTCTGTATAAAAAAACCAAAGGCTTTCACTTAAGGATAATTTAATTTTGAAGATGTGTATATTTTTAAAAAACCAGATGTCACAGCAAGGATGGTATAGAAATCTGTGAATCAAATTTTCACTTCAAAATCTAACCTTTTGTTCGAATAGGAGAGAACAGGGAGGTAATTGTTCTTGTTAAGGTGTTTAATGACAACAGTTTCGAGAAAAATCTGATAATACCAACAAAAAGAAGCTTTAAAAAAAAAAGGAACAAAATGTATAATGTCTACGCAGCAAATCCAAACAGGGACGTGTAAGAACCCTCTGAAAATCAGTCGTGTCTAATCTACAGAGTCCCCTTCCCCACACACTGGCTAGAGGACCTTCTACCAGAGTCTCGTGACCAGCAGTGAAGTCAGGCCAGTTCGATTCTCCTGCTGAGATCAGAAATCAGAGACTCTGAAGCCAGTCTCACAGGAAACGTAGGGAAAACATCAGTACAATATCGTACTAATCTAAACGTGTACCTTTATTCTTTGGTCATCAACAGCTATAATCGTAGCAACACGAATTAACCTGGGGTTTCGTTTATCCACGACTTCAAGTTTCATATTCGGGAGAAAACCATGGGGCAACCGCTGTAACATTACAAGAGCAACAAGTCATGCGAAATCCAATAATTCAGATGTGCTACTAACGTTTTCTAAAATATGACTGTTCTAACTTTACATCAGATATTTAATACAACTGGAATTTAGTTTTAAGAGCACATAGACCTTCATGCATATTATTTTATCCACTTTCATAAAAACCTGCAGGAGGAAAAAGAATATTTTGGTAATTTTCAAGATAGCTAAAAGACAAAGATTAAATCATAAATTCATTAATGGTCACAAGTTCAAAAAAGGATCTTATTATAATTTATCTATTGGTTTAGATGTTATTTTTTTCTAAAATTAACCTTTTAAAAATTAAGAAATCATTGACTATTATCACTGCCCAGTTTTGGAGTGTAAGACACAGAAGGCAAAATTAACAAATAATTAGAAAGGATAAACATGATCCTTTAAATTTTAAAATAGATAAAAGCTGCCATAATTGTAACAGCTAAATGTTTTAAAATCATACCACAATGCAATTTAAAGTCATAATCTGTGCTTTTGTTGCTTCATCTTTAACATAAGCATGTTAAACTGTATTAATTTAAGGTTTCTTCCAAGTCTTAAAATGCTGGGAACCAGGAGTCTACAACGATGGACACTCAGGAAACACTAAAGAAAATGGAGTGGGGGAAAAATGCACTGGGGCTTACCAAATCATTGAAACTAAGGGAATTTACCAAAACTCAGTCAAAAGACAACTCTGCCAGTGTTTAAGGATGGCAAAAAGTTTCACTTTGAAAGCTATTACACATAAAAGTGTTCAGTTGACTTTCTTGAAAATGAAAGGGTACTGAATTTCTCAAGTCTAGAAAATGGCAGTAGGAAAATAAAACTTTTGATAATGCCTGACTTACAAAACAGTTAAATCTTTCTACAATACCGAGTTTGTTCCTCTCCAGCTTTTGTGGAAGCATATTTCTTTCTAAAATGCATTATTATGTCTACTAAATGGAGCATACTGACTATAATTAGGTCTCTGATCCTTGAAAATATTTCTTTTCTCCCCGAGGTCACCAGGCTGATAACAGAGGTAATTGTTTCATATTGCAGATGCCAAAGACATACAGCTTGAGGTGAACCCATAATAACCCTGTGACAGAGGCTGGAGGTTGCCTTTTTAACTGAATCTTTTCATAATATGATTTTCTTGTAATTTTCTTCTTGGAAAAGTAAAATGAAGTTTTGACATAAAGCAAGAGAGAAAGTGAGACTACAAGCAGCTGGTATTTTTGCTTATTGAATTTTTGCAATTCTTAAAACGCTTTCTAGCACGCCAGAACTTCTAGCCCTCTTAATTTGATTATACCTCTTCCTCCAAATTCGACCTATTATAATCAATTGTTTTAAAAAACAAAATAGCATTCTGTTTTAAACCCCTTTTGATCTTTAGAAAACTTTCAGTAAAAGAAGTCACATGGAGAAGCTCACTATATAAAATTCTGATTAAAGATGAGTCAGGGACACAGAGTTGAAAGGGAACAGAGCTTGAAAACCACTGGTTTAGAACATAAGTATCTCTAACTATGCTATCAGTACACTTTCTTTATACTTGGTTTAATCCTGGAATAAATTTGTAAGTACAAATTTGAACTTTACAAGTCGGTATTTTGACAAATTGCTAAAAGCAGTGTTCCCTCAAAATAGGTGAAAGGGTAACACACAAGGGCTACACACACTCCATCTATTTTATCCCTGCATCATCGACCGTCAAACAGTCCCTGAGACCGAAAGCTCAGGGTTCCCACTCAGAGGACCAACAGACCCAGAAAGGAAGGGCTCAGTCATCAGAGGCTGAGGGGGCTTCCAACCGGACTTCAAGGAGGGAAATCGTCATCTACATTGGTGTATAGGAACAACAGTAAATGAGTCACCTCCTTTGTATTTTTAACTGAAAAGCAAAGCAAATTGGTCATGGAAACAACACTTGAATTTAAAAGGAGAAAACTAGAATGATTTTGAATTGCCAGATGAAGGCACCATTCCACACGGACACTGTTTAAAAAAGCTGGGAGTGTTACAGATCCAAACTTACCATTTTAAAAACTTTGGCAGGTACTGCATTAGTTCGAGTAGCTTCCAGATATTCTGTCCAGGAAAATTTTTCTGGCTCAGGATAACCTGAAAAATAAATAAATATCAAATGATTACTCATTGATTTTTTTTAATATCGTTGATATTTTGATTCCCATATATTATGAGACATCTGCTAATAATAATGCCCACTGTTAATTGAATGCTCACTATTCAATAGCCCCTATTAAGAATGTAAGTCTGTGATAACCTCTGAGAGGGCTGTTTCGCCCCCACTAGGCTCGTGTGCACGCATTCACTGGTCCGTGCATTCACTCCATGAGGGTAAGCAGGTGAACCGAGGTCGAACGGGGGTGTGAGCACCGGGCAGAGCCAGGCCACCCCCAGGAGGCCTCTTGAAATGCTTGAAAAAACTCACAATCACTGTCTGACCTCACACCATGAGCTGATGATCTTTCCAATTCCTCCAATAATTCTGCATCGATTAGGGTTTTATTCTCATAATTAAATGTTCGTAATTACAATTTCCCAGGTTTGTTATTTATCATTGCAATTTTAAAATATATATTGGTACAACATGATATAAAGCACTCTATGTTTAAAAATTTCTAATTGGGTTTCTTGTTTCTCTTTATGCTTGTGTTATTTTATTCCTAATTACATTTGCCAGAGGTCTGTCTATATTACTGTGCTGTTTTCTTTTTCCTTTCAAGAAATGAGTACTTAGACTCACCCATCAGATCTATTGTTTTCTTCTGTCTTTTCTAACTATTTCATTTGCTGCTTTTAGTCTTATCACCTCTTTCCTCATACTTCCCTTAGGTTTGTTTTATAGTTGTCTTGCCAAACTGAATTGTAAACATGATTATTTTCATTTCTTTAAAAATAATATAAGCATTTAAGACTATGAATTTACCATTGCTGCCCCTCAATACAGCTTTAGACATCTGGACAAACTTTTAGGAAATATTTATCTTTCTCACTTTTACTTTCTAAAAAACAATTATAATATGTAATTGTCATCTTGATTTCATCATTGGCCAAATATTTAAGAGACAGCCCAAGTGGTTAATTTTTGAAGTTGTTTAAAATATTAATAATAATTTCCAGTTTACCACATGGTAGTTTCAGAATATCACATGGTCTGTACAATTCCTATTTGGGAGACTTTAAGATTTCTTCTTGGTATAACACAGGATCAACAGTTAAAAAATATTTAAAGTATATATCAATAAATACACACAGGTATGTTTTAAGGTGTAATATCAATATGCATTAATTCAATCTAAATAGCTGTATTACTCAAAAATCTGTTTATTTCTTATTTAAGCAAAAAGCCTGAAGCAATATGCAGGAATCTCCAAAATAAATTTTCTGTACAGTTTTCCAGTACTTCTGATAAATTTTTGTTCACATTTAAATGTTTTGCCAAAATAAAATATATTTTTAAAAAATATACAAATCCAGTGGACAGATTGAGAAATTGTCATGAAGTCTCCCACGTAACCAGAACATGGGACACCCCGTCCCCATCCCGCCCCCATCTGGTCACGGCCCCACTCTCCTCAAAGGCAGCCACCTGTTCCGGCTTCTGCCCTCTGAGATGAGCTCTGCTCATTCCCTTTTCTCCTTCTATGAATGGAATCACATAGCCTGTGCTCATCTGTGGTCCTGGGCTTTTGCTCAGTAGTCTGGCTTCAAGGTTCTGTAGACTGCTGTGTGTGAGGGTTGTTCATTTTCACTGCTGTATAGTACTCCATTCAGGGGTATCTCACAATTTATTCATCCTTTCTACTGGTGATGGTCATTTGAGGAGTTTTAATTTGGGGGCTATTACAGAAACTGCTGTTACAAATATTCTAGCGCGTTTTTTGCAGGGACCAGAAGTATACATTTCTGTTGGAATGTATCCAGGAGTAAAACTGCTGGATCTTGGGGTATTTTGCATCACATGTTGACGTTATAATGTTTAACATATAAAAGCATCTGTAATATTCAAAATTAACTGCACTTTTTATTTAATATAGAGAAATTTTACCTTTTGGACACATTTATTGCATTTTGCCTCAAATTCTCCTTTTTACTAAAAATTAAATTGCATGCCATTTGGTTATTTTCTGTTTCTGTTTTCTGATAAAATTTTGCCCATCTTTTTTACTTTTATATTATTTTGTTTCAGGTGTATCTGTTAAACACCTCCTAAGTGGATTTTAAAAATCATTTACATTTACTTTCATAACAGGTTTGTTTTATCTAACTTCTGTAAACACATTTAAGCTGGACTTTTTTTTTAGAAAACTCTTTTACGATTTCTTTTGATTTTTGTCCTTCTCTATGTGAGTTATGTTACATAACTTACGTTTCAATAATTATTTCTGCAGTTGCATTTACCTTTATAGCTCATATGTTTAAAAACCGTCCAAACTCATTCCTTGTATCTTGGGCCTCCACATTCCTGCGTGGGTTCTGAATCTGCCCCTTCAGCATTGGCTCCCCTCTGCCTGCTCCAGGTTCCTGGCCCAGGGACCTGACCGGCAGATTCAGGGCAACGGTGACAAAGGAAACCAGCGTGTGGTGGGTTGAGGGAGGAATGCATGGTGCACAAGAGAGGAAGCAACTAGTCCTGCCCCGAGAAACCCAGCTGCTGTTACGAGAGGGACAATCCCACCCTGATTTATGCGGTCAACACATGAAAATAAAAGACTATGACTATTTTAAGTGATTCTTAAGTACTAACTGCCTCTGTGCGACTCTCTAGAAATGAGCTATGCGTGTGCAAAAAAGAGGAAACACATGCATTAGGTCTATCTTCCCTGTTCAGTGAACCCAAGGAAGAAAAGAGCGGCTTCCAGCCCCGGGAGTCTTGCAAACACCACCCATTCCCACTGTCCTCCTCCTGGCCCAGCCCTGAGCCAGCGCACAGCAACGAAGAGTAGCCCCGGATCGCTGCAACTAGGGAAAGCCCGCACGCAGCAACGAAGACCCAGCGCAGCCATAAATAAATAAATAAATTTATTAAAAAAAAAAAGAAAAAAGAAAACCACGTCTAACTGGCTTCCATTTACTGGTAACACTGTAATGCCTGCTCCACCCACACTAATTCATTTATTCCTCACATACACCTTTTTCTCCTCATTTTACAGGTGAGGCTCAGGGAGCTTGAGCAGTTCACCCAGTGTTGTAGTTAGGATGGAGAGGAAATGGGATTTGAAGAGTGATGTCTCACTCAGTTGCCCACATCCTTCATCACTGCTCCCCCGGTATTCTAGGGCGTCCATCCTCCAGGCCTCAGGACGGTGGGGCGAGCTCCCGCTGGAGGCCAAGGTGCAGGATCACGGGGAGGGGACGCAGGCAGACGACGGGAGACAGGGCTACAGGTGTCAGTGCGTTTCTTCACAGCCCACCGCATCCCGCACTATTGAGAGTCTGAAATGTCAGGGACGGGCAACAGTGGGAGGAAACCGGGCACAGGTGTGGCGGACCTGAGGGAGGGGACCGGGGACCACACACAGGGTGCAGCTGGGTGCCTCAGGCCTCCCCGTGGGGAGAAGAGGGAGAGAGGGGGAAAGGGGTCCTCGGGCAGATGGCAGCCTAGGGGGGTGGCGTGCGGAGGAGATGAGGGCTCGGGGGCCCTTTCCGAAGGCTGAGGACCACGTCCGGAGAAGCCGTGGGGCTCCTCCTGGAAAGGGTGACGCCCGCCTCCTTCCTGGCATCAGGAAGCTGGGGGTACAGAGGTCAATTCCAGAGCTTTGAGTTCAAGGGATCTAAAGTCAAGAAAAGCCCTTAAAGAGGATACACACTCAGGGAAACTCAAGGCCAAACCAAGGGAAGCATAAGTGAAAACTCCTAAATCGTGTCATTCCAAGGGCTGCCTGCATCACTCAGGAAAGAAGCAGGTCCTCACCCGACCCCAGGCCCCGCACAGCCGGCCTCCCCTCTGCTGCCACCGGACGCCACGGCCTCCTCCCCCTCGAGCTCTCCTCCCGAAGGAGACACCCCCCCCCCTCCGCCTCCCCACTCCCCAGATACCCTCCTCCTCTAAGCTGCTGTTCCAGTGTCACGACCTCCTGAGGCCGCCCGTGCCCCTCCCCACCGCATCACCCGCCCTATTCTTCTCCACAGCACTGACCCCCTAACTATTCATATTTTGCACGTTTCTCTTGCCCATTAGAACATAACTACCTTCTGACAGAAATTTATTCACGTCACTGCTATTTTCTCTGAGCTAGAACAGTGCTGTCGTTATCACGCAATAACTATTTGGTAAATATCTGTTAAATGAATGAAATGTATTTCCTGAGAAGTCTGCATTGAATACTGTGGTGACTGGACCTGGTATGACGCTGCTTTCCCGCTGGCGCTGCTGGGATTCTGGGGCACCGTTAGGACAGGATGACGCTCCTGAATCATCCCTGGCTCGGCTCCCAGGCAGCACTGCAGCCTGGACAGAGCCCAGGCAAGGCATCTGATTTGCGGCATCTGTGCGGGCAAATGGCACTCCTCAACTTTCCACGTAAGAAAGGCCAGCTGAAGGGTGAGATTGGTTACAGGCTCTTCTTACAACAACAGCCTAAATCAAAACATAATTCTGCCACCGGATCCTTCCCTCTAAAGAGCCGGGATCATGAATAAATAGCACAAGTCCTTACGTTCCTGACCTTCTGGTCTGGGTAACCTGTCCCATGGAAGCAAGACAACAATAGTTATACCAGGGGCCAATTCCGGAACCAAAAACCATTGGTGTCCCAGGACAAGCAATTTTTAAGTAATGGACAATAGTGCTGTTTAACAACCGGCAATAAACAGGGCTCTGCTAAGAGTCTTATCAAGAAGATTCAATAAGAACAGACAGAACACTGACCATAAATACATGCTGGAAGGACTTAAGAGTCCTCTTCATCTAACTCTTCATTTTATTGATGAGGAAAGTGAGACCTGGTATTTTAAGTGACATGTCAAAGGCAAGACAGCTAATAATGAAGCCAAAGCTAGAGCCCAGGTCTCCTGACCTGCAATTTGCAGAGATCAAGACTTGCCGAGAGCTGCTCTGCGGCCTAGAGACGCTCTGCAGGCTGCCGGGCACTACGGCAGGAGAGAGCACCAGCATCAGCAGGCAACGAGGACCGGACCACCAGAACCAGGGAAGCCGGGGCGGGTTTCGCCATCATTTTGAGAGACTGATTCAGGCAGCGCTCACAAGGCAGAGCAGGGTCTTGTCCAGACTCCGGGCCTCCCAATGGTAGAGACTGAGAAAAGCCACCACTGACTGGGACCTGCCCTCTGGTTCTGCACACAGAGGGGCCAGTTACGAAAACCATCTTAACACTGCATGACCACCAAGCATCCTGGGTCAGACACGGTACACCACTGACCACCAGACGTGAGGACAATCACGGTTAAGCCTACTTCAGGTCCCCCCAATTTGGTTTTCAAAAGACACATCGAAACTCACCTCACACTGACGGTACCTTAGATGCCAGAAGTCCTGGACTCATATTCAGCTCATTACAATTAAAGTTAAAATATCCTTTCTGCCCAAAGAATACAAATTAGACTCCCTAATATTTATAACAGGACATCAGATCTGCTACTTGGTCGTCAATCACATGCTAAAGCACACGGAGAACTCTTGGGTCTATAGTGTGGATCACCAGTATCTCAAGCATGTGTCAAAGAGCTCATTTTGCTCAAATGATGGCTGAGAGGAACTGTCTTCAGCATAGACTGAGGAAAGAGAGATCACGGGAAGCAACCAATCGGTGCCACCCTGGCCAAGCTCCCAGCAGAGTTGTCTTCAAAACGTGCATGGCTCCCACAGCACCTAATGCAGCCCAGGCATTCGAGACGGGGTTAATCACCTCTTTCTCTGTCTCACTCTCTCTGTCTGTCTGTCTGTCTCTCAATGGCTAACATTATAGAAAAACACATTGTTTATTGCGCTCCTATTTTTCTCTCAATGTCACTAACTACATAATATTTCACTGAGTGATATTCTATGACTAACATAATGACCCTTATACGTTATGTCTTTACCATTCTTTGTTACACCCTCAGGTTCTAGCGATACCTCACTCTTCGCAGGCACTTAATTAATTAGTTTTTCTCTGAACTCTCACCCTCCTTATGCCAGTAGAATCTATCTACAGGAAAGAGTACAATGCCATTTAAAATATAGTAATTCTTTGTTTGCCTAAAACAAGTTAATAGTTAATGTTGCAATTAAATAAAAGATTTATTTATACTGTAAATTTTGCTAATGTAATTTTAGCTTTACAAATTATGAAGTAAACTTAAGTAGTTATTTGGTGTCAGAACAGAGCTTGCTAAATATTTCTATGTGCTCCTCAAACATCTAGCATATTTGCTAATAAGTATGTCCAGCCAACTGATTCTGGGGAATCTAAAGAAACAAACTGCTGTTATTCCTACAAAGTACATTCCATCATCTCCCAAATTATCAATCATTATAGCTTTACTTCTGAAAATAAACTTGCATTTAGCATTTGTTCACAACAAGTTTGAATGCTAGACTTCCAACTTAAAAATGTAGAACATTTAGCTCTGCTCCCTTCTAAATGCCACCAAAGTATCAATAAAGCCATTTTTAAATGAACACTTATCAACAGAGAAAATACTGAATTAATTTTGATACAACACATCATGGACTATTATGTAGGCTTTATAAAGAATTAGAACTATAACAAATGAGTTGGAAGAGATTTGCCATGAGATGTAGTTGAGCAACATAAAAAAAGATGGAAAAAGATGTACATAATATAAGCCCATTTTTATAGCACAAGCAATAATCTAAAAAAAGATATGGGTTCATGAACATATGAGTGTCTGAGTGTGTACATGTGTGTGTATATGCAATTATATGGGAATTAGCAAAATATGCATAGCATAGAATGGCTAATTGTTCATTTCCCTCTTGGGAAAATAGCTGAACTACATTTCCTTTACTCCCATGCATTTGAATGCAGTTATGTAACTGAGTTCTGGCCAATGCATGTGGGTAGAAATGATTGTAATAAGCTACTTCTGACTTTGGCCCCAAACCCCTCTCATGTGTAACCATCAGTCCTCTTCCTTTCTCAGGTCAGATAGAAAGATTCCCAAGGACCTGGGGGAGCCCCAATCCCAGAGTAATTAAATGGAGCAGAACTAACCCCTATCAACCATTACTGTACTATGACAGGAGCTCCTGTACTATGTATGCCAGGAGCAAGAAATCAATTTTTAGTGTGTTAAGGCACTAAAATTTACGAAGTGGTTTGATATGCTAGTTAGCTCATGGTAATTAACATGGAGGGATTACCACCAATTGCTATTGGGTTGGCCAAAAAATTTGCTAGGGTTTTTGTAACGTCTTACAGAAAAACCCAACCAAACTTTTTAGCCAACCCAATATCTACTTGGGGAGAGTAACTCAGGTGGAAGGAGAAATGGACATAAAAAGAAAGTATAAATAAAATGTAGGTAATACAAAAAAATTTAATAAAACTAATACAAGGACAAAAAGTCACAACGACAACAGGTAAAAAGCCAAAAGCAGATGAGAACTGTCAACAAAAATTCCTGGAAGTGCGAAAAGGAAATAAGTGAATGAAAACTGATTTAACATTCAGTAACTAAGAATGCAAAACATAAATCTGTTACAGAGAAATGCCAGTAAGGAGCAAGTTAATTTACATTATAGAACCCTGGAAAGCTGATTAAAGACATGAATGCTAAGACCTGAAATCTTAAAACTCCTAGAAGAAACCATAGGCAGTAAGCTCCTTGACATTGGTCCTGGTGATGATTTTCTGGATTTGATACAAAAAGCAAAGGCAACGAAAGCAAAAATAAATGAGTGAGACTATATCAAACTAAAACGCTTATGCACAGCAAAGAAAACTATCAACAAAATGAGAAGACAACCTACTGAATGAGAGAAAATGTTTGCAAATCATTTATCTGATAAGGGGTTAATATCCAAAATATATAAAGAACTCATACAACTCAACAGCAAAAAAACAAATTTTAAGATCTTCACAGAAAATTTGTGCCTATATTTTGAGAGATCTGGTCTTGTTCCATTTTTTTTTTTTCTTTTTAATGTTTGAATTTTCTAATATTGTTGTTGGAAGAAAAAAACTATGTGGAGAGTAATCTAGAAGTATTTACCTAATGCTTAAAAATTATTTCCAGGGACTTCCCTGGTGGCACGGTGGTTAAGCATCCGCCTGCCAATGCAGGAGACATGGGTTTGAGCCCTGGTCTGGGAAGATCCCACATGCCACCCACCTGAGGCGCAGACACAATAACATAAAACAGTATGGCACCTTGTATCAAATGGCCACAGAAAGCTGTCCCGCAGTTAGCAAAATATGCAAGTTAATTTTTTTTCTGCTTTGGAAGGCTTTTTGCTATTGCGTTAAAATGCATTTACTGTAGAACACAATATTTACAAGAAAAGAGAGCCTTGCTAGGTCAGGAACCCAATTTATTTCCGTGGCCCATCAATTCCCAGAGCCCTGCAGACCACAAGAAACTCTGAATAAAGAGCTCATATAGGTCTGCTTAGTCAGTCACCTGCCAAATCAAGTAAGCAGCAATTCTAAAGAGCCGCACCCCTCCCCAGCCCCAGACCCACAGCCTTGGTTAAGGCCCACGCTCCTTATTTTCATGTACAGTGAATCTCCCTAGTGGTCGTCCCAGCCTCCTTTCTAATCTGGCCTACTATTGCCAAATAAATGCTTAACCATAGTTACATCAGAGATTTGACTATAAACTCCTCACTCCAGCTTTTAAAGATCTTTCATAAAATGGCCTTGATCTACCCATCCTACTAATTCCTCATAAATATCCCAAAACTGAAGTGAAATCCATTTTGGACTCCTGCCTTCCAGAACTGTAAGACAGGAAACCTGTACTGCTTTAAGCCACAAACTTCATGGTTATTTGTTATGGGGCAGTACACCTTCATATAATCTTCTCAGTGAAGCACATCTTTCTCTTTCTGGCCAGGTGTTACCTCTGACTAATTTCACTGCTATCATCTATAACAATATTTATAAACTCACCAAACAGGCCCCAGTAGACTGTCAGCTCCTTGAGGTCAAGAAAGGCTGCTCACCAGCCTTTCCATCCCACCCTCCCCCGACTAAGGTCCTACATCATGATAGTAACAGATTATAAAAACTGAATAAATAAATCACAGGGAGCATAAGTCAACTAATAAATATAGAAGGAATAATGAAATTAGAAAATCACCATTTGGCAAATATCACACTAGTAACTAATTCATCTCATGAACATCAACAGATGCTAAAAACTAGTGGGTGACAGTTTGATGAGGAACAGAGTACTTCCATAATCTCAAGTCACTCTCCAGCAAATACGTATTAACTACAAAAGGAAAAAGAGTAATTTTACAGTGGAGAAGCTTGCCACACACCACTGTAATCAAGTGACCGAGGTCAGTGTCGACAGCAAAGGGGCCGTGAAATCGTGCACCTCCTGAAGGGATGCCGTGAGAACCCAGCAATGCTTCTGGGACACTCCTCCCCAGGTGCAGAACCCACATCCACTACATCAGACAAGCCCAAGGTGAGAAGCATGTTACAAAACAACCGGCCTGTACTCCACCAAAGTGTCAAGTTCATAAGAGTCAAGGAAAGGCTGAAGAACCACTGCAGATTGAGGGACACTAAAGAGACCTGAAAAGTAAGCACAACCTGTGAGCCTGGAGTAAATCTGTTTTTCTGTTTGCTTATTTGTTTTTTTCATAAAGGACATTACTGAGCGACGGGCAAAGCGTGCATCTTGGCAACTTAATCTCAAATGTTTTGGCAAAGGAGGAGGATTTTTTTTGTTGTTATCGTGACTCTTCTGAATCTTAAAAATTATTTCATATTTTAAATAAAGTAAAAACATTTACAAATCACTAATCAGTGTGAGCCTAATGTTCTACGTCACTTCTCACCTCCTCTTCCCCCTCCCCCAACCCCTACCCTGCAGCCCAGCATGTTGCTCATAACACCGTTAATTCCTAAATCTGCCAGGAACTTCCTGCCATCTTACTTTCCTGCACACTGTTCCTTCTACAGAATATTCTCTTCCACCCCATTTCTCACATCCTTCAAAGACTAATGCAAACACTGCTTCCAATGTGAAGACACCCACGTACGAGGTTAGGATTGACCTCTCCCTCTCCTGTGTTCCTGAAAGCTTTCCTTCCATTACCATCAGAAGCCCATGTGCATCAGACTTCACGCAGGGTGGTGAAGGAGAAAGGGCAAGGGATTTCTAGAGACCAACTAACAGGGCGTGCTCCCAAACCCCCAGCCCACCACGTGAGAGGTCCAGGGCCCGTGACCTGACCTCTCTGTACCTCAGTTCTTCAACTATGAAACTGAAATCACTGACAAAAGCTTCACAAAGTTGTCATGAAAACAGATAAATGTGTGACACTGAAACGGAGCAGGACCTTGGGCAGTTCCTTGCCCCCCCCCCCAATGTCCTCAGCCTGCCTTCTGTCTGTGGAAAAACTTTAGCCAAAGAATAAATTTAATCAGAGAAGTGAGAAAATGCAGAAACAGAGGAAAACAGTTAAAGGAGACCAAATAATAATAGCTTAGTCATTAAGCATAGTCAAGGACCTTCAGTTCCTCCTTAAGGGCTATAGATAACATTCTGAGCCATCTCCTGTGAGCTGTTTTGCAGATAATGAAGCCCCACCAGGTGGAGGAGGACGACTACATGATGACCGATTGAAGTCATGACATAAGCTGCCACAGTTCCGAGAACTGGCCTCAAAGAAATGGGAACAAACCTTGGAACTAAAGATTAACTGTACTTAAAACAACCAAGATGACGCCGATCAGACCACCACATTACTGATTTCAAGATGACTGTCAGAACCGACTAGGCTGCTCTGCTCCCTCCCTCTGCCTATACAGCCCTGAAACTCCCCTTTAAAAGCCCCTGCCCCTGAACAGCAATCGGGAGTTGGTTCTCGGACAGGAGTCCACCCTCTCCCCCGCTTGCTGGCCTCCGAAATAAAGCAACCTTTCCTTTCCTACCAACACTTGTCTCTTGAGAATTGGCTTTCGAGCGGCGAGCAGCCAGACCTGGGTTCGCTAACAACATCGTACTGGGCATTCAAGAAAAATGAGACCCAAGACGAGATTCCACTTCATGGTCACTATGATGCTATAAACAAAACACAGACAGCGAGTGTCATCAAGGACATGGAGGAACTGGAACCCTCACACACGACTGATGGGAATTAAAACAGAGCAGCTCCTGTGGTGAAGAGTCAATAAGTAATTACTCACTAACTACTCAGTAAGGCAAACGTAGAATTACTATATGACCCAGCAATTTCACTCCTAAGTCTATACGCAAGAGAACTGAAAACATGTTCAAGCAAAAACTCATACACAAATATTCACAGCAGCAGTATCTGAAAGAGTCAAAAAGTGAAAACAACCCAAATGCCCATCAACTGACGAATGAATAAACAAATTGTGGTTTATCTACACAATGAATATTATTTGAAACTAAAAAGAAACAATGTACTCATACATGCTGCAACATGGATGAACTCTAAAATCATTATGCTAAGTGAAAGAAGCCAGACACAAAAGGCCACATATCATGCAATTCCATTTACATGAAATATTCAGAAGAGGCAAGACAAAGAGTAGATTAATGGTCTCCAAATGCTGCAGGGAATATGGAAGGTGGGGATAAAAGCTAAGTGGCTCAGGGTTTCTTTCTGGGGTGACGGAAACCTTCTAAAATTGTGGTGATGGTTACACAACTCTGTAAATATGTTAAAAAAAAAAACACACTGAATCTTACACTTTAAATGGATGAACTGTATAGTATGTGAATTAGATCTCAATAAAGTTTTTACAAAAATATAAATAGATCCCTTCCTTCAGGGCAAGAATCATGTTTTATTCTTACTTGGTTCTCCACCTTCTGTAAACACAGAAGTCACTGTGGAGATGATGTTTGCTGAACTGAATTTGAGTTCAGTTGACAACAGATTTGGAGAGGATCTCAGGGCAGGACACCATCCCTCAGGGGGACGTGGTCCTGCTGTCAGTCAACAGGGTCCGCAGGGCTCCCCGTCCACCTGCCCAGATAGAGCGGGAAGCTCGTTGGGGTGGAGGCCCCTGTCGCTGACTACAGAACACACTTTCACACATACAAGACTGTTGAAAAAACCCACTGTTTTAACTGGTAAGCAAGTCACTCTGAGCATAAAGTGTACTGGAAACTTCGTATACATACAAAGCAATCAGAGTTACTTTTAAAATAGCAATACCATTCAAAAGAACTAGAAAAGAAAAAAAGGTAACTTTTAGCTAACAATCTAACAATCTATTAATGTTCTTTAATAGACCAATCTAATTTTTAATTGTACAGAGTTGGCTATATGATGTACTACCTAAAACTATGCTACTAGGAGATTTTACTTCAACAAAAGGATCAGATTTACCCCTGTTTGTAAGGAGGTGACTGTTAAGTGGACATGGCCTGCCCATCGCCAGATGAAGATCAGGACCTCACTACGAAGCCCGGCAAGCCATCTGGAGAGGGACTTTTCCTCCTCAAATGTAACATCTGTATTATCAGGGTTTTCTATGCATCTACCTAACACCTTCTTGTCATTTTGTGACTTCGACTAAGATCCCAGCAGACTGCATCTTCTAAAGGAATAGAGGGCCCTGCCATATTTTTTAGTCCTTCTAGAAAGATACTGAGTAGAATATGTAACACCTTGGATTAAACTTACATCAGCAAAATAACACCTTTACAATTTATAGGTCACATGTTTCAAAAACTAATCTTTTTTTCTCTTTCTCTGAAGAAGTTCTTTTATCGGGAATCTATGAGAATGTGAGTGCACACCAGGGGTAACCATACAGATCAGCACATGCCGTTCCACTTTCAAGAGCCTTAATCGCTCTCAGAAGTACAATTAGACACACACACACAAGCTATGACGAATATAGCAAACACATTTTTTCTGATATGTAATTACAACCATAAAATAAAATTTAATGTAAAAATCTATAGGCATAAATGATGTGTAAAACACAAATTCACTTTAAGTAAAATAACTACAGCTAACAAATTGTGGAGCCAAATTACTAACAGAAACAAATCATCCAAACAATGTTAATTTCTTATCTTTTCCTATATTTAAACTCTAAATATACATATACAAATATAAAGTCTATATGATAGATAATATATATAAAATACAATACATAACATATATGTGTATTTCAAGCAGTTCTAGCTTCAGCCTTGTCGTTAAGGGAGAGAATATCTGAAGATCATGTGGGTTGGTAGGTTTTTCTTTTAAAATCTCATGTTTAATTCCCATTTGTGAACTATCTGAGCGCACAGCATTCTATTATCCTGCCTCAGGGCTCCTTCTACCCCACGGCCTCAAACCTTTCCTCTCATGCAGTTAACAGGGACTAACATCTCTGGTGCACTCGTGCTTTTCCACAAACCTAGAGGTCAGCATGATCACAACTCATCACGAGCTTTAAGCAATTTTGTTTATTGCTCAGCTTTAATTGCCTTCACCCAATTTTTACTCACAGTTCCTTTGCATATATTTTCGTTACACTCCACTCTCTTGATCATACCTTGATTAAGTGGCTAATCTGCTTGAATTTTCATTTTACATTTACTTCCCAAACCAAATGGGAAGCTTCCTGGCGTTCAATGAAGGCCACTGTGCAGGGTCAACACCCTGCAGCACCATAAGAGTGGACCCCTTTCTAATATGGTTGAGTCCCCCCTAAAGACGAGTAATCATATGGTGTATTAAGGTTTTAAATAACCAAACTTCTTGACTTATTGTTCATCTTGTTTTTCCTTAGCACTCAGAGCAGCTTTAGATACTCTAATAGGAATAAAAACATTTTAAAAGAGTAGATGACTTTGGGACTTCCCTGGTGGCGCAGTGGATAAGACTCCATGCTCCCAATGCAGGCGGCCTGGGTTCGACCCTTGGTCAGGGAACTAGATCCCACATGTATGCCGCAACTAAGAGTTCGCATGCCACAACTAAGGAGCCCTGGAACCGCAACTAAGGAGCCTGCCTGCCACAACTAAGACCTGGTGCAACCAAATAAATAAATAAATTTTTTTTTAAAGTAATGCGTTAAAAAAAAGAGTAGATGACTTTATGAGTACAGACACAAAATTCCTCAATAAGATATTAGCTAAACAAGTAGTGCAGCAATATGTAAGAAAAAATATATTTATACACACACAGACACACACACACACACACACACGAGATTTATCCCAAGAAGACAAGATTGTTTCAACATATAGAAAGCAATAAATATAATAAAACCATATTAATAGAATAAAGGACGACCCTTTCATGATAAAACAACTAGGAATAGAAGGGACCTTCCTCAGTCTGATAAAGGGCATCCACAAAAAGCTCACAGCAAACATCATGTTTAATGTGCAAAGACGGAGCGTTCCCCTAGGATCAGGAACAAGAAAAGGATGTCTGATCCTGCCACTATTGTTCAACATGCACTGGGAGGTCTAGACAGAGGGTTCAGGGAAGAAAGAAAACGTATTCAGATCAGAAAGGAAGAAGTGAAAGTATCTTTACTTATAGATGACATAATTTTGCATATAGAAAATCCTAACACACACACACACACACACACACACACACACACACAACTATTAGAGCGAATAAATGAATTCAGAGTATAAGATCATTGCACAAAAATCAATTGTATTTCTACAAAGTAGCAATGAACAATCCAAAGACGAAATTAAGAAAACAATTCCAGTTACAGCATTTAAAAGAACAGACCAAAGACATGACATGAAAACAACAGACAAATACCCCTTATGAATACAGATACAAAAGTTCTTAACAGAACTGTAGCAAACTGAACTCAACAGCACATTAGAAGGATTATACACCATGAAACAAAGGGGAAGAAAGTCCCACACAATCTTCTCAATAGATGCAGAAAAAGCACTGGACAGAATTCAACACCCTTTTATGATAAAAACGCTCAGAAAACTAGGAGTAAAAGGGAGCTTCCTTAACATGACACGGGGCATTTATGAAAAACCTACAGCTAATATCATGCTTGATAGTGAGAGACTGAAATCTTTCCACCCTAAGATTAGGAAAAAGACAAGAACGCCTACTTTTACCGCTACATTCAACACTGTACTGGAAGTCCTAGCTAGCATAATTAGGCAAGACACAAAATTAAAGGCATTCAAATTAGAAATATGAATTTTTTTGGAACTTTACTATTTTGATAGACTGCACAATTCTATATGAAAAAAATCCCATAGAATTCACACAAAAAACCTACTAGAGCTAATAAACAAATTCAGCAAAATTGCAGACTATGAAATCATTTGTGTTTCTTTATGCCAGAAATAAAAAATTCCAAAAATAAATAAATAAAACAATTCCATTTACAACAGCATCCAAAAGAATAAAATACCAATAAATTTAACCAAGGAGATAAAAGACCTGTACACCCAAAACTAAAAAATACTGCTGACAGAAATGAAAGAAGGTCTAAGTAAGTGAAAAGACATCCCATGTTCATGGATTAGAAAACTTAATACTGTTAAGATGGCAACATTCCCTAAAGCTATCTACATTCAACATAACCTTTACCAAAATCCCAATAGTCATTTCTCCAGAAATGGAAAAGCCAATCCTCAAATTCATAAAGAACTGCAAGGGGTCACAAATAGCCAAAGCAATCTTGAAAAAGAAGAACAAAGTTGGAGGGTTCACACTTCCAGATTTCAAAACTGACTACAAAGCTACAGTGATCAAAACAGCATGGTACATATTAGCTAATGCAATAAGACAAGAAAAGGAAATAAAAGATACACTGACTGGGAAGAAAGGAATATAACTTTGTTCACAGAGGTGTAGAATATCCAAAAGCATCAACAAAAAAACTCCAAGAACCAATAAGTGATTATAACAAGGTGGCAGGATACAAGGTTAACATATAAAATTCAACTGCCTTCCTATATACCAGCAATGAACAAGTGAAATTTGAAATTAAAAACACAATACCATATACATTAGCACTCAAAATAATAGAATAGTTATACAATCTAGCAAAATATATGTAAGATCTATATGAGAAAAGCCACAAAATGCCACTGAAATAAATCAAAGAACTAAATAAATGGAGAGAGATTCCATTTCTGTAATGAGAAAACAGATGAATAACAAGAAAATCCCTATGTCAGTGTTTAGCTGAGCCACTAAGTTGGCTTGGTGAAGGAGTCTGGCAAGTCTAGGCCCTCATTATTAATTCTCACTTCTTAGGTTTCTGCATTTCTTACATTTAACTCCAAAGTTAAGTACATTTAATAACCTAATGGCCAATTAATGAATTAACATTGGTTATAAGTTAAATTACATAGGTGGAAATAGCTAGTTTTAAAAGTCAGTTCACAGTGATTGCACTCATTTCGTTGGATAAAAAAATAGCAATTTTTTTAAATGGCTGCCTAATATGTCTTTATAAACACAATCCATTTGCATTATGGGGAAGGATGTGCAGATTTCAGACATCTGGGTCCCTTGATGGTCCACAGAATCTTGCACGATATTTTTATCATACACTTTGTATTGAAATGTGGTTTCCATAAACAGAAATAAGAATGGGCATTGCCACTCACACAGAGATGACTTCAAAGAGAACCCTGCCAGTCCACTCACCTTGGGGTGCTATCAGAGTTCTTCCATGCTCCTGACACCAACCAACTGGCTGAACATAAGGACTATTGACATCACACCTGCAAAAACAGGATTCTATTTTAGATCCCATATTAACACCAGAGAAAGAATCCAAGAGTAATGATCATTCTAGATATTAAGAGATGACATTCGAAAATACTACGGCATAGCTAAAATATTTTATAGCCTAAGAGAAACAGAAGTAATTTTAGTTCTATATTTTGTAAGCTGAGTGGCCAAACTTCTCTTTTACATAACCTTCTTGAAATTTAAAAGTATTTCTTTAAAAAGTGTTTGACTAGGACCTGAACTGCCAGTGATCTCCCCAGAGAGTGAACATTTTAATAAACCCCTTCTACCACTTCTTGCTAGCAGCAAGGGAAAATATTAATAGGCCAGTCCAAATTTTCATAAGACGGACCAGACTCCACATGCCCACAATTTCCTCCCTCTCCTTTTCAGGAACCCAGACTATACTACCTAAGACACATACAGCAATTAATCCATGCTCTTCTTAGTTCAAAGAAGAAAACAGCCCCCCTCCTCCCACCATGCACATGAAGAATCACAGCCTCAGGCGGGGACTTGTCAATTATTCAGGATATGCTCTTAAGAAATGCCACAAAAATTATTTTTGCCGTGCCCTCTTCCATATTTCAGGTTTTCACCCAGAAAATCCTTTTAACTCATGCAATGTTAGTTTAATGGCATCGTGAGCATACATTTTCTCTGCTCTTCACAGGCTTTCAAATAATTCACTCCACTCTCCCTGAATCTTCCCTTTTAAAAATATGACAGTCTGAGTTCAACATTTTTCAGGAAAAAATAATACTGCAAGTTCTTAACTTCCTCTTTACAGAAATGCTTCCCTTACAAACTAGACACAATATAGTGGAGTGCCCTGAACTGGTCACATTATTTCAGATGAGGCCTCATTAGGCAACCTCTCAGAGATGGAAAAAAAACTCTCTCGGGTTCTTTAATGCAACAGTTCACGAGGAAAGGAAGGTAGTGAGAAGCCAGCCACTAGATTCCTCATGTTCATTACTATAAGAACAGCAAGAACAGTGACAGTCATGGAATGAACATAAATTCTTAACGGCAAACACGAACACACAAAAATACAACGCACATTGGTGTCTCACCAGTAATCGTAACTATCATCCCAATTGTCAAAATGCACTAGCAAGCGATCTCCAACAATATCTGCTACGGTTGCCACACACACCAAGGAAGGGTTCTTCCTGTCGACAGCCTCCAGCTTCATTCCAACCTGAAATTCCTTAGGTACTGGCCCGTTCTAACACGGGGAAGAGGTACAAAGAGAAACAGGACACCAAACAGGACTGAACCACTGTCAAAACTTCTGTCATGTTTAGCATCAGAAAAGTCTACAGGGTATCAACACTTACACTGCAGAATGAAGCCAGACAGTAAAAATATTCCAACAGACTGTTACCAAGCGTACATTCATAAAAAAAAGGAATCCCAGGAAACGAGCTTTTACTCTGTGCTTTTCTCTTTTGTTGTGCAGGTAGGTTTTATTTCCCCTTTCATCATCATTTTCCCTCTTCAGTTCACAGAATAATCTGTATTAATTTTAAAATACACTATTTACTGAATACAGTAATATCAAATAATTTTCTCTGGTCCCCGTAGGCTTTAGATGGGTGGTATATTTCCAAATACCACTATTTGGAAAAGTTTTAAAGATATGCTCTTTAGCACTAAAATTATCACTTATACTTGGATCAAGCGTTGAAATTAGTGGCTTTCTCAACATTTAAGGAACATATGCGCTTATCCATAAATAAAAAATAGTTGAAAAAAAACAAATGCTTATTTTAGTACCTGCATATATTCTTTAGTATTAAAAATACTAAGGGCTATGATTTATAATAACATGACAATGATAAAGCCCCACTTTTCCTGTAGCTATAATTAGCCAGGCCTGGGATTTAGAAAATATACACACAATAGCCAGGGACTAGAAGAGGGTTTTTTTTCCCCTACTTCTTTACTATCTATACTGGATGCTGATTTTTGGTTTCCTTTAGCACATTACTTTTTTTTAAAGCATTTCCACATTTCTCTAACTCTCTTCCTTGATACGAGTCTATGAAACGTGTTGAGCAGTTGTAGAACACTGACTCAAGAGCAGCAGACTGAAGCCTGGGGAAGCGGGGCGGGGGGTGGGGACTGTCCTCAGGGGACACAGCCAGCAGGTGGTGGGGCCTCCCTGGCTCCGGGCTTCCCGCCCCTCCGCGGTGTGTGGCCTCACCTGGGGCCCAGAGGAGGCAGGGCTGCGACTTTTTCTCCTTCTCTCCTGAACACCTGTCAGGCTGCTGGGACACAGAGGGTGAGTGTGCGCCACCCAAATCCTCACACACCCTTCGAATCTATATGAACCGTCACCCTCTTTTTCATTCCACGTAAATACAACTGGACCAGGTACAGTCAAAGCCCACCTGGCATATCAGCAGGTCTCAAGGCATCAAACTAAATTTAAACGACTCACTCACTAGAAGCAAAAAGAAACATCTTCTAAAAGGCATTTCAAATTTTAGCCAGCTTTACATGTACAGTTTTCTACTCTCTCCATCTAATTATTTAATTGTATGCTTAAAAGAAAAACAAATATGCCCATAGGAAACTGACAAATTTAGTGAGAAAAGTCATAGGAAGCTAAGGATTCTTAAAAGATTAAAATACAACAGAATACATAGTGAATTTTAAGAAATTTAAGCTGAAGCAAAAATCTGATTTATACTATGGAAGAAAATACTTACAGAATTTCTGTTTCTGAATAATTTCTTGGGAGCATTTTGCAATTTGCAGGCCTTCAAGTGATCCATCCAAACAAATTTATCTTTTCTATAACCTAAATAAAAGGAAGGATTATTCAAAATACCCACAAGATGTAACCATGTGCATAATAAATGTATCAATACTACTCTTATTCAGTTTTCTGCCATAAATTCAATGTCCTTTAGCAGACACAAAAGATTTATATTAAAATCTCTAAACTGTTTCAGTGTTGTTTTAATGTGTGGAATTCCAAACTGTTGAGTATGATTTCCCACCATGCATGTCATTCCCTACAAAGTTTACAACTCATTCAAATATGGAATCAGTACCCTGGTGGCCTGACAGGAGTCTCATCTCCTGCGTCCCTCAGGCCTCCTGAAGCAGCCACGTCCCCGAGGCCAGCGTAGGCGTGATGGTAAGCAGCCCAGGGGGAGCCAGACACTGCAGGGACAACAGAATCCCCCCCAACCAGGCCACGTGGCAGCTCCAGCTTTCTGCCCTTGTCTTTGCGGGCGTCCCAATAAAATGCCTGACCCTCCCGTCCATGTGCCCTAAAGCAGCTTGTGTGGGGCTGGCTCAAATAACCAGGCTCAGGAAATACTCAGATTGAGTGTCACACTCAGAATAGAGGTCAAACTCCTTGCACGGCCTTCAAGGCCGCGGCGACACCTCTCACTTATCTCCTCCCTCCTGGCCCTTGCCTCTCCGCTCCAGCGCTCCTGTGATTCCTGGTCTGCGCCACACCCGCTGCTGGGCTCTGACAAGTGCTCCTCCCCAGGGAGCCACCTGGCTGCCTCTGTCGTGCATCCGTCCAGGCATCTGTCAGACGTCACACCCCAGGCCTGTCTTCACCTTGCTTATGGCAAGGGCAGCCCTGGGACCCCACTCAGCGCTCCACGCCTGTCGCCGCTAGACACGCACCTTTCTCTCTGTTTATCTTCCTCCTCCCCTCTGGAATGAAAGCCTCATGAAGACAGAGCCGGTTTCCTTTATTCACTGCTCTGTCCCCAGGGCCTGCACACAGGAAGGGCTCCACGAACACTCACTACCCACGGGGTGAAGGAGCCTGGGGACTATTCCAACCTCCCTGGAACCCAGCAATCTCAGGGGACCCTGCTGCCAGCCTCAGGGGCGGATCCCAGAGGACACCCTGAGCTGCTTCCTAAGAATACAATGACTATACAGTGACTCCAGAAGTTGCCACGGTCAGCCAGGAGTCTAACACCCAAGCAGGAGACCTCATATACAAATTTGCTGGTCAAGGAAACAGGCCCACTGGCATCCCAACCTATGAACCCTCACCTCACCAGCAGACAGCAGGTAAGAAAGGTTTCAGTCACGTCTGCCAGACCCAGGTCCTCTCCCACATAACAAAAGACAAAGATGAGATGTTTAATTCCCATCGAAAGAAAACAGTGAATGTTTCACTTTCATAGTTCCCCGTGCTCCATGATTTCTGCTTGAAACAAATGATATACAGTGAATCAAGTTTCCTCACTGTACAGCATCACTGATTAAGTGAAATATTTTATTTCAACCGTAATTTAAACATTAGTTTCTTCATTCCTTATAAAGTTTAATAAACTTTATGTAAGATAAATTGCTCTCATGAGATTTTACTTCTGCCCTATGCACCTCAGAATATTTGACCTAAATGGTCTTTGATGCTTTTCTTTAAAGACAGTTATTTATTTCTAAGAGTGATATCCTTGTAGTCTTACTGCTTTTTGTGGATCAAACTTTCATTTTGAAAATCAATTCACACCAGGCTCTCTTGTTAGTATTTCATTAAAAAAACTGACTGTCTTTTCCTCCTGACTTACCCTTAGGGATGTGTAATTCATGTTTGGTCTTTTCACACCACCCTACTGGATGAATGTCAGGGGAACCAGCATTAGTCCAAAAATCATAGCAGCTTAAATAACCGTCAAAATGAAGTCTTAGACGGTAACCACACACCTGCAAAACGGAATGTTTACAATCGTTCATTAAGAGTCATGCATTTGAAGTGTACACAAAATTAACAAAATATTCATTTATTCTGTCAACACCATCAATATATATGAACCAATCTTTACATCCAAATGTCTTATATTAAAGAACAAATTCATAGATGAATCTGGATAAGACAAATGCTGACAAACTAGACACTATCTTTCAAGTATCAAAAATTTTTCTGCAAAAAAACTATCCTTTTACTCAGTCTAGGAATCTGAGGTCAATTTACATAACCATTAATCGACAAGTTTGTTTATTTGTTCATTCAATACCTAGCAAATATTCCTTTCAGAAACCCCATCTCCTGCTGTCTGGCTTGGATTCATATCCCAAAACAGTGTAAACTAAAGTACACAGCAAAAACCAAAATGGGTATGACCTTACTTAACTCTAACATATGGATCCAGCATACTCAACAAAGAAAATAATAAAACAGTCTGAGAAACACATCTCCTAGACATGCTATACAAGTTTAATAACTATAATCAATCAGTAAATTAAGTGAATAGTGTTTTCTATGTTTGATGTTACTCGAAATACTGAGGTCTTTTATCAATTTAATAACATAAAATGTTTAGTAAATATTATATTTTATAAGCCATTTACTTTATCAATGGCTCCTCACCCTATATAATTTTCATAAAATTCATGTATTTATATAAATATATGATTCATAAGTATGGATTTTTTCATATACATTTCTCATTAGTTCAGACAAAACTTGAATAATTGTCTCTTTTAACAGACAAAAGCAACATTGTGGGATTCACTGATTTTTATCAACCTCAGGTGAAAACTATTTACCAATTAAATCAAGAGTAACCACTAGTAATGAGAAACTTATTAGAAAATTAATCTTCAGAGAAGGAAAAACTTTCATTAAAGAACATACTTCACCCATCACTGAATAAAATAAATCCATAAGGTACTTGGACTTGTTTATAAGACAAAGTACTGAAATTCATCATTCTCTAGAAAATTCTCTCCTGTCACTGCAATTAGCCCCAGACAATAACACCATTTCTTACCTCAGCTACAGAAAGCACACAAAACACAGATGGATGACAGGGGTCAATGCCTTCTAATCTCATTCCAACCTGAAAACCATTTTCACGCTCCGGAAAGGACTGGCCCTACAAAATTTCATGATATAATATTAATCACTGAAATATCTTCACAGTTTGATATTAAAACACTTGGTGTGTCTATGCACACAATCATACAAGTTTGGAAGCTCAATAATATAACCAAAGAAAGAAGCCTGATCTTGGAGATTTTGCCCTCAAAGACGCCTTGATCGGTTGTACGTTCTTTGAAATAGTTCATCTGCCAAACTCTATGTCCTGTGAACTCCCCGTCTACTCCTTTTGCCCATTTTTGCTTAATGATCTGAAGGAGCTCTTCCTGTACACTGGACACAATCCTTTGTTGATTATAATGGTTACTTATTCCCAATCTGTGACTTACTTGGCTTTTCACTTTCTTTATGATGACTGTGGAGAATTTTATTTTAAGGTAATAAAATATATCAGTTATTTCCTGTACAGTTGGCACATCTAGCCTATGAAATCCCTTGCAGCACTGATGTTACATAGATATTCTCCTAGTGTTATTTTATTTTATTCTTTAACATCTTTATTGGAGTATAATTGCTTTACAAGGGTGTGTTAGTTTCTGCTTTATAACAAAGTGAATCAGCTATACATATACATATGTCCCCATATCTCTTCCCTCTTGCATCTCCCTCCCTCCCACCCTCCCTATCCCACCCCTCTGGATAGTCACAAAGCACCGAGCTGATCTCCCAGTGCTATGTGGCTGCTTCCCACTAGCTATCTATTTTACGTTTGGTAGTGTATATATGTCCATGCCACTCTCTCACTTTGTCCCAGCTTACCCTTCCCCCTCCCTGTATTCTCAAGTCCAATCTCTAGTAGGTCTGCACCTTTATTCCCGTCTTGCCCCTAGGTTCTTCTGACCATTTTTTTTTTCTTTTTTAGATTCCATATATATGTGTTAGCATACGGTATTTGTTTTTCTCTTTCTGACTTACTTCACTCTGTATGACAGACTCTAGGTCCATCCACCTCACTGAAAGTAACTCAATTTCATTTCTTTTTATGGCTGAGTAATATTCCATTGTATATATGTACCACCTCTTCTTTATCCATTCATCTGTTGATGGACACTTAGGTTGCTTCCATGTCCTGGCTGTTGTAAATAGAGCTGCAGTGAACATTTTGGTACATGACTCTTTTTGAATTATGGTTTTCTCAGGGTATATGCCCAGTAGTGGGATTGCTGGGTCGTACGGTAGTTCTATTTTTAGTTTTTTTTTTTGGCCACGCAGCATGCGGGATCTTACTTCCCCAACCAGGGATTGAACCTGAGGTCCCTGCGTTGGAAGCATGGGGTCTTAACCACTGGACCACCAGGGAAGTCTATTTTTAGTTTTTTAACGAACCTCCATACTGTTCTCCATAGTGGCTGTATCAATTTACATTCCCACCAACAGTGCAAGAGGGTTCCCTTTTCTCCACACACTCTCCAGCATTTATTGTTTGTAGATTTTTGATGATGGCCATTCTCACCGGTGTGAGATGATATCTCATTGTAGTTTTGATTTGCATTTCTCTAATGATTAATGACGTTGAGCATTCTTTCATGTGTCTGTTGGCAATCTGTATATCTTCTTTGGAGAAATGTCTATTCAGGTCTTCTGCCCATTTTTGGATTGGGTTGTTTGTTTTTTTGATGTTGAGCTGCATGAGTTGCTTGTATCTTTTGGAGATTAATCCTTTGTCAGTTGCTTCATTTGCAAATATTTTCTCCCATTCTGAGGGTTGTCTTTTCATCTTGTTTATGGTTTCCTTTGCTGTGCAAAAGCTTTTAAGTTTCATTAGGTCCCATTTGTTTATTTGTGTTTTTATTTCCATTTCTCTAGAAGGTGGGTCAAAAAGGATCTTGCTGTGATTTATGTCATGCAATGTTCTGCCTATGTTTTCCTCTAAGAGTTTGATGGTGCCTGGCTTTACATTTAGGTCTTTAATCCATTTTGAGTTTATTTTTGTGTATGGTGTTAGGGAGTGTTCTAATTTCATTCTTTTACATGTAGCTGTCCAGTTTTCCCAGCGCCACTTATTGAAGAGCTATCTTTTCTCCATTGTATATCCTTGCCTCCTTTATCAAAGATAAGGTGACCAGATGTGCGTGGGTTTACCTCTGGGCTTTCTATCCTGTTCCATTGATCTATATTTCTGTTTTTGAGCCAGTACCATACTGTCTTGATTACTGTAGCTTTGTAGTATAGTCTGAAGTCAGGGAGCCTGATTCTTCCAGCTCCGTTTTTCTTTCTCAAGATTGCTTTGGCTATTCGGAGTCTTTTGTGTTTCCATACAAATTGTGAAATTTTTTGTTCTAGTTCTGTGAAAAATGCCAGTGGTAGTTTGATAGGGATTGCATTGAATCTGTAGATTGCTTTGGGTAGTAGAGTCATTTTCACAATGTTGATTCTTCCAATCCGAGAACATGGTATATCTCTCCATCTACTTGTATCATCTTTAACTTCTTTCATCAGTGTCTTATAATTTTCTGCATACAGGTCTTTTGTCTCCTTAGGTAGGTGTATTCCTAGATATTTTATTCTTTTTGTTGCAACGGTAAATGGGAGTGTTTTCTTAATTTCACTTTCAGGTTTTTCATCATTAGTGTATAGGAATGCAAGAGATTTCTGTGCATTAATTTTGTATCCTGCTACTTTACCAAATTCATTGATTAGCTCTAGTAGTTTTCTGGTAGCATCTTTAGGATTCGCTATGTATAGTATCATGTCATCTGCAAACAGTGACAGCTTTACTTCTTTTCCAATTTGGATTCCTTTTATTTCTTTTTCTTCTCCGACTGCTGTGGCTAAAACTTCCAAAACTATGCTGAATAACAGTGGTGAGAGTGGGCAACCTTGTCTTGTTCCTGATCTTAGTGGAAATGGTTTAAGTTTTTCACCATTGAGGACAACGTTGGCTGTGTGTTTGTCATATATGCCTACTTTCTGGAAGGTTTATATCATAAATGGGTGTTGAATTTTGTCAAAAGATTTCTCTGCATCTATTGAGATGATCATATGGTTTTTCTCCTTCAATTTGTTAATATGGTGTAACACGTTGATTGATTTGCATATATTGAAGAATCCTTGCATTCCTGGGATAAACCCCACTTGATCATGGTGTATGATCCTTTTAATGTGCTGTTGGATGCTGTTTGCTAGTATTTTGGTGAGGATTTTTGCATCTATGTTCATCAGTGATACTGGCCTATAGTTTTCTTTCTTTGTGACATCTTTGTCTGGTTTTGGTATCAGAGTGATGGTAGCCTCGTAGAATGAGTTTAGGAGTGTTCCTCCCTCTGCTATATTTTGGAAGAGTTTAAGAAGGATAGGTGTTAGATCTTCTCTAAATGTTTGATAGAATTCGCCTGTGAAGCCATCTGGTCCTCGGCTTTTGTTTCTTGGAAGATTTTTAATCACAGTTTCAATTTCAGTGCTTGTGATTGGTCTGTTCATATTTTCTATTTCTTCCTGGTTCAGTCTCGGAAGGTTGTGCATCTCTAACAATTTGTCCATTTCTTCCAGGTTGTCCATTTTATTGGCATACAGTTGTTTGTAGTAATCTCTCATGATCCTTTGTATTTCTGCAGTGTCAGTTGTTACTTCTCCTTTTTCATTTCTAATTCTATTGAGTCTTCTCCCTTTTCTTCTTGAAAAGTGTGGCTAATGGTTTATCAATTTTGTTTATCTTCTCAAGGAACCAGCTTTTAGATTTATGGATCTTTGGTATTGTTTCCTTCATTCCTTTTTCATTTATTTCTGATCTGATCTTTATGATTTCTTTCCTTCTGCTAACATTGGGGTTTTTTTGTTCTTCTTTCTCTAATTGCTTTAGGTGTAAGGTTAGGTTGTTTATTTGAGATGTTTCTTGTTTCTTAAGGTAGGATTGTATTGCTATAAACTTCCCTCTTAGAACTGCTTTTGCTGCATCCCATAGGTTTTGGGTCGTTGTGTTTTCACTGTCATTTGTTTCTAGGTATTTTTTGATTTCCTCTGTGATTGCTTCAGTGATCTCTTGGTTATTAAGTAGTGTGTTGTTTAGCCTCCATGTGTTTGTATTTCTTACAGAGTTTTTTTCCTGTAATTGATATCTAGTCTCATAGCATTGTGGTCAGAAAAGATACTTGATATGATTTCAATTTTCTTAAATTTACCAAGGCTTGATTTGTGACCCAAGATGTGATCTATCCTGGAGAATGTTCCATGAGCACTTGAGAAGAATGTGTATTCTGTTGTTTTTGGATGGAATGTCCTATAAATATCAATTAAGTCCATCTTGTTTAATGTATTATTTAAAGCTTGTGTTTCCTTATTGATTTTCATTTTGGATGATCTGTCCATTGGTGAAAGTGGGGTGTTAAAGTCCCCTACTATGATTGTGTTACTGTCGATTTCCCCTTTTATGGCTGCTAGTATTTGCCTTATGTACTGAGGTGCTCCTATGTTGGGTGCATAAATATTTACAATTGTTATATCTTCTTCTTGGATTGATCCCTTGATCATTATGTAGTGTCCTTCTTTGTCTCTTGTAATAGTCTTTGTTTTAAAGTCTACTTTGTCTGATATGAGAATTGCTACTCCAGCTTTCTTTTGATTTCCATTTGCATGGAATATCTTTTTCCATCCCCTCACTTTCAGTCTGTATGTGTCCCTAGGTCTGAAGTGGGTCTCTTGTAGACAGCATATATATGGGTCTTGTTTTTGTATCCATTCAGCCAGTCTATGTCTTTTGGTTGGAGCATTTAATCCATTTACATTTAAGGTAATTATCGATATGTATGTTCCTATTACCATTTTCTTAATTGTTTTGGGTTTGTTATTGTAGGTCTTTTCCTTCTTTTTTGTTTCCTGCCTAGAGAAGTTCCTTTAGCATTTGTTGTAAAGCTGGTTTGGTGGTGCTGAATTCTCTTAGCTTTTGTTTGTCTGTAAAGCTTTTAATTTCTCCGTCAAATCTGAATGAGATCCTTACTGGGTAGAGTAATCTTGGTTGTAGGTTTTTCTCCTTCATCACTTTAAATATGTCCTGCCACTCCCTTCTGGCTTGCAGATTTTCTGCTGAAAGATCAGCTGTTAACCTTATGGGGATTTCCTTATGTGTTATTTGTTGTTTTTCCCTTGCTGCTTTTAGTATTTGTTCTTTGTACTTAATTTTTGATAGTTTGATTAATATGTGTCTTGGCATGTTTCTCCTTGGATTTATCCTGTATGGGACTCTCTGCGCTTCCTGGACTTGAATAACTCTTTCCTTTCCCATATTAGGGAAGTTTTCCACTATAATCTCTTCAAATATTTTCTCAGTCCCTTGCTTTTTCTCTTCTTCTTCGGGGACCCCTATATTTGGAACATTGGTGCGTTTAATGTTGTCCCAGAGGTCTCTGAGACTGTCCTCAATTTTTTTCATTCTTTTTTCTTTATTCTGCTCTGCGGTAGTTATTTCCACTATTTTATCTTCCAGGTCACTTGTCCATTCTTCTGCCTCAGTTATTCTGCTATTGATACCTTCTAGAGAATTTTTAATTTCATTTATTGTGTTGTTCATCACTGTTTGTTTGCTCTTTAGTTCTTCTAGGTCCTTGTTAAACGTTTCTTGTATTTTCTCCATTCTATTTCCAAGATTTTGAATCATCTTTACTATCATTATTCTGAATTCTTTTTCAGGTAGACTGCATATTTCCTCTTCATTTGTTAGGTCTAGTGGGTTTTTGCCTTGCTCCTTCATCTGCTGTGTGTTTCTCTGTCTTCTCATTTTGCTTAACTTTCTGGGTGTGGGGTCTCCTTTTCGCAGGCTGCAGGTTCATGGTTTCCGTTGTTTTTGGTGTCTGTCCCCAGTGGCTTAGGTTGGTTCAGTGGGTTGTGTAGGCTTCCTGGTGGAGGGGACTGGTGCCTGTGTTCTGGTGGATGAGGCTGGATCTTGTCTTTCTGGTGGGCAGGTCCACAACTGGTGGTGTGTTTTGGGGTGTCTGTGGCCTTATCATGATTTTAGGCAGCCTCTCTCCTAATGGATGGGTTTGTGTTCCTGTCTTGCTAGTTGTTTCGCATAGGGTGTCCTGCACTGTAGCTTGCTTGCCTTTGAGTGGAGCTGGGTCTTGGAGTTGAGATGGAGATCTCTGGGAGATTTTCACCATTTGATATTACATGGAGCTGGGAGGTCTCTTGTGGACCAGTGTCCTGAACTTGGCTCTCCCATCTCAGTGGCACAGTCCTGATGCCTGGCTGGAGCACCAAGAGCCTGTCCTCCACACGGCTCAGAATAAAAGGGAGAAAAAAAAGAAAGAAAGAAGAAGATAAAATAAAATAAAATAAAAGTTATTAAAATAAAAAATAATTATTACGAAAAAAAAATTTTTTAAGTAAAAAAAAAAAAAACCACAAACGGACAGACAGAACTCTAGGACAAATGGTAAAAGCAAAGCTATACAGACAAAATCACACACAGAAGCATACACATACACACTCACAAAAAGAGAAAAAGGGAAAAAATATATATATGTCATTGATCCCAGGGTCCACTTCCTCAATTTGGGATGATTCGTTGTCTATTCAGGTATTCCACAGATGCAGGGTACATCAAGTTGATTGTGGAGATTTAATCCACTGCTCCTGAGGCTGCTGGGAGAAATTTCCCTTTCTCTTCTTTGTTCGCACAGCTCCCGGGGTTCAGCTTTGGATTTGGACCCACCTCTGCGTGTAGGTCGCCTGAGGGCGTCTGTTCTTTGCTCAGATAGGACGGGGTTAAAGGAGCAGCTGATTCGGGGGCTCTGGCTCACTCAGGCCGGGGGGAGGGAGGGGTATGGATGCGGGGCGAGCCTGCGGCAGCAGAGGCCAGCGTGACGCTGCACCAGCCTGAGGCGCGCTGTGCGTTCTCCCGGAGAAGTTGTCCTTGGGTCATGGGACCCTGGCAGTGGCGGGCTGCACAGGCTCCCGGGAGGGGAGGTGTGGATAGTGACCTGTGCTTGCACACAGGCTTCTTGGTGGCTGCAGCAGCAGCCTTAGCGTCTCATGCCCGTCTCCGGGGTCCGCGCTGATAGCCGCAGCTCGCGCCCATCTCTGGAGCTCCTTTAAGCAGCGCTCTTAATACCTTCTCCTCGTGCACCAGGAAACAAAGAGGCAAGAAAAAATCTCGTCTCTTCAGCAGCTCCAGACTTTTTCCCGGACTCCCTCCCGGCTAGCCATGGCGCACTAGCCCCCTTCAGGTTGTGTTCATGCAGCCAACCCCAGTCCTCTCCCTGGGATCCGACCTCTGAAGCCCGAGCCTCAGCTCCCAGCCCCAACCTGCCCCGGCGGCTGAGCAGACAAGCCTCTCGGGCTGATGAGCACTGGTCGGCACTGATCCTCTGTGCGGGAATCTCTCCGCTTTGCCCTCCGCACCCCTGCTGCTGCGCTCTCCTCCGTGGCTCCGAGGCTCCCCCCTCCGCTCCCCGCAGTCTCTGCCCGCGAAGGGGCTTCTAGTGTGTGGAGACCTTTCCTCCTTCACAGCTCCCTCCCGCTGGTGCAGGTCCCGTCCCTATTCTTTTGTCTCTGTTTTTTCTTTTTTCTTTTGCCCTACCCAGGTACGTGGGGGAGTTTCTTGCCTTAGGTGTGAGGTCTTCTGCCAGCGTTCGGTAGGTGTTCTGTAGGAGCTGTTCCACATGTAGATGTATTTCTGATGTATCTGTGGAGAAGAAGGTGATCTCCATGTCTTACTCTTCTGCCATCTTGAAGCTGTTTCTCCTCCTAGTGTTATTTTAAAACTTTTGTTCTTCATATTTAAATCTACAATACAATTGGAATTGATTTTTTCTATGAGTGAGGTAGGGCTCTATTTTTTCATATGGAAAACAAATTATTCAAAAAAAATTTTTTAGTCCATACTTACATTGATCTGCAAAGTTTCCTCTATTATATCATGTTTCTACATGTCTGTGGGTATATTTGTGGCCTTTTAATCCTATTTATTGGCATATTTGCCTACATCACATTGTCTTAATTGCTTATAATGAGTCTTTTTATCTGGAGAGCAATGTTTATCATGCTGAGTTTTCTAATTCAGGAACTTGTTCCCTTTCTATGTAATCTAATCATTTTCATTGTCCAAGATGTTTTCAAAATTTTCACATAGACTTTGTAGTATTTATTCCTGTGTACCTTTTATGCTTATTGCTATTGTAAAAGGAATTTATTTCACAAAAGACTTTCTCATTCATTCCCATTTATTATTTTCTTCAATATTGGTCTTGTTTCCCATAGCCTTGCTGAATGATTAACAGCTTTGAGCAGACAGTTTTGAGAAGATTCAGCATTACTCGTTTATTTATTCTTAACTGAGAATAAACTTATAAGTATACTAATGGAAGATGATGATTAAAATCTAGTACTATTAGATCTAGAGCTGCTTTTTAATCACTACTAACAATTGCTTAATATACGAATGCCTATTTTTGGGGTAATTTATTCTTTTGAGAAAAATCTTTTCATTTGGAAATAATGTCAAACTTAAAGGAACGTTCCAAGAACAAAATAGTACAGAGAACATGTATAGCCTTTGCCTAGATTTATTTATTGTTGACATTCTACCTCATTTGCTTTATCATTTCTGTTTGCCCCCTCTCTCAAGTGTCTGTGTGTATACAGATACAGATGTATACATATACATATACGTGTACATATGATTTTTTAATCATTTGAGGGCTCTCTACCCCTAAATACTAAATTTTTTCCCTAAGAGCAGTCTATTTTCCCTAAAAATAGGAACATTCTCTTACTTAACAACAGCTCATTTATCAACGTCTGTAAATTTGACATAATTCAATACTTTTAACTAATCTTCCACTCATATTACAATTTTTCCAATTTATCCAACAATGCACTTCATAATATTTTCCCTCCAGAATAGGATTCAGTTTAAGGGCAGATATTAAATTTAATTGACATGTCTGTTTAGTCTCCCTTAATCTGGAACATTTTCCATTGCCTTTCTTTTTCTTTTGTAATACTGACATTTTTAAAGAACACAGTGTTTTCCCTCCTGTATTTTTTAAAATAGAAAGTTCCTCATTTTGGATTTGTCTGATGTTTCCCTGTGATTAGATTCAGGTTATGCATTGTTTTGCCAGCCTGCCATATGGGTGATGATGTGTTCTTCTAAGGACATCACATCTGGTCCATTGGTGATGTTAATTTTGATCACACAATTACAATATTCTGCAATTCCTTCACTATAGTTACATACTGAACACATATACATACATAAACATTTACACATATGTATACACATGTATGTATATACATATATATGATAAATCTTAAGTTCAAACAGATCCATCTAATTCAATCCATCCTCAGAGGGCTCATTCTGTCTTTTTCGATCTATATTTGTATTTCTCCTCTAACAAGGTCAACGCACTTACTCAGGTACTAAATCCTATAGTGTATGTACTGCAGTTTCAGAACTCTTTTACCCCCACTACTATAATAAACAAGCCCACAAAAAGGGTTCAGGATTTGTTTGCAATTTTCCCTTCCTGCTCTGCCATCCAAGAATGGGGTATATAAACACTGTGCTCATAAACTACTTGGATTCATTCTTTTTTCTCTCTTCAGTCCAATTATGGGATTCACCTGAAATATGGCTGAGTTCATTTGTTTCTGTTTTCTTTCACTTCTTAATGATTTATTTCAATTTTAATATGCAGAATATTAACGTACTTCCAAAAGTTAAAGCTCTACAAAAAGGTACTCAGAGAAGTATCTCTCCTTCCCATGTCCTACCCACCCCATTCTACCTCTTAAAGGTAACCAACCTCACTCTTTTCTGGTTTATCCTTCCCAGGTTTCTTCTTGCAAAAATAAGCAATTATGTTTATATTCTTATTTTTCTCTCCCTTCGTAAACATAAGACAGCATACTATACAGGCTGTTTTGCATTGGCTTTGTTCACTTCCTAGTGTCCCCTGGAAACCACCCCATGTCAGGTCACAGCCACTGCCCACATTCTCTTTTAAGCTGCACTGTCCTCCACTGTGTGCACGTATTCAACCTTCTTCCACACTTGGGTGCATGCTTTTTTTTTTATAAGGACATGAAATTGTTTTAAAATCTTTATGAATTGGCTTGTAAAATGTCGTTAGAAACTTTCTTACATTCACAGCTCGAAATCCAAAAATTTGACGAAAACCAAAAATGAAATGGCAAGAATGAATGATTTCTCAGGAATACTTTATTTCTACAAAAATAAATGTCATGTGTGTGTTTAACTCTCCCAGCCTTCTTCTCACTTCTGCTCTGTTTTCCAGCAGATTGTATTTAACAAGTTTTGTGTGACTACCTCCTGTTCACTGCTTTGAAATGTCTCAGTTAACTTCCAAAGCACTACATCCATATACATAGATACATACACATGCACACAACATGGGTAAGAAAAGCAAAGGGGAAGGAGAGACCGGGGCAGAGTATAATAATAAGGCTGAAAGGAAATTTAAGCTGCAGAAAATGAGAGAACACTTTTCATGTTTTAACAAAACTGAAAGATGTAAAATTGGGGATGGGGAGTAACTAGTATTATATCACATATGAATGATAAATGCAAGACACTGGCAATGAATCACAGCCAAGAGGTTGGGATGAGCAACGTCAGTCTTGTCAGCATTTCAAAATGGCTTCTCAGTTGACCATTTGGGAGCTTTTATGTAATGTTGCAAGGAACCTGTATGGCTCAAGCAGCCACAGCAGTCTTTGGAGGGTTTCAAACAGAAACCAAGACAGTCATTTTAACAATCCGAAAGGCAACATTTACTGAGAAATATCATTGCCTGTCTTCCATCTCTTTTCTGTGTGATGGCTTATTCATGGCAGATAAAGATGTTTTTCCTTTCTAAAAATCTTGTATTTTATGAACATAACTGAGAGCTGTGCTTATAAAATTATATTTTATGATGAAGAAAAGGGAACTGGAAGCACACACTTAGAGCAAACAATAAGCCCATTAAATTCAGTCATAAAAAATCATAAGGTTTGTGGACCTGAAAACCACTTTTACAGCTAAATAAACTCAAGCCCAGAGAGGTTAAGAGACTTTCTCAAGGTCACACCAGTTTAGTGCCAGAGCATAAGTAAGGACATAAGTCTTCTGAAAGCCTCCCAACTGTTTGTTCCACTAAGGGGACAGAGTGGCAACAAAATGCAAAACAAAACCTGGCTTGAGGCCACAGAAGGCTTCAAGGACATTTCCAGGGAAGCGCCATGTGCTCCTGGGTACGGAAGTGAAGTTGTTTTGTTTTGTCATTTCCTGTTCTCCGAACAGCTGCAAAATAATGCTTTCTAGTATAAAATTGATGAATTTTGTCACTAATGTTGGAGAAGAAGGATTATTCAAAGTTCCATACCTCATATCAAAGTAGATACAAATGATATACTATTATTTAAAAATAAAATGAGTCAGAGCACTAGAAAAAAACAAAGAAAAACAAAACACCATGCCTAGAGAAAAGTAGACGGCCTATTGGCAAAATTCCTTTATGAAACACAATTGTGTTCACGGGTGTGTGCCAGCAGGTCTTTGCTCCATGGGTAGACAAAGTCACAAGTGCACAGTGGGAACAACTCTTGGGCAGTTGGTAGATATACCTGTTCATCACTGAGAGCCCCACTGCAAGAGCAGAGAGGTGATCCTGTGATGACAAGTTCTGAGCCACTACACAGACTGCAGAAGGTCGGCGGCCACCAGCACCAGCAGAGCGTCACTGAAATACGTGCCCCACAGAAGAGCGCCTACACACAAAGTGGACGATGCCATCTGAATGTTGACAAGCACCCTACGTTATTCACAGGCAGGAGCTGGCAGCCAACAACACTCCCCTGGTCATAATTCAACATTGAGAGAAATGGGAGAAACTGGGCATGGGATGGAATCGCAGCTACTGAGGCACAGGTTTTTAGCGAGCTTGCAAAGGGCCGGGCCAGGGCCACAGGCCAGTGGTTTCTCAGTCCCCACATGATGGCTGTCAGAGGGAAAGAGGTTCCTAGGAATTTTACACGCAGACGATAAAAACTAAATTTCTTATAACACCAAAGACCACTGTCATGAGTTCAGCGTCCTCGTTAAATGGTTTATCTCAGCAACATCTTCAAAATCTTAAATCATCTCAATGTGTACCTTCAGGGCTGAAATGTCACAATTTTAAACGTGAAAGGTGAGCCATCAGGAAGTCTTATGTAGGCAAACTGTGATATAAACAGCTTGACCACAGAGAATTTAGCTTTTTGTCAACACTTGACAATTTTCTTTCCTCAATGGGGGAAAAATCAATTATGTTATTGGTAGAGTAAAAAAAAAAATTCAAATACTGCAGAAGGGAACGTGAGAAAAACATTTTCCAGAGACAAACACAATCAAAGAGGAAGTTACAAAATGCATTTGCAGCTCTCTCTGAAGCAGAGAGACTCAACCTGCCAGGTTTTGAGCATGGTATGTGTCAACATAGCATTTGATAAAACAAAATGAGTCTGGGTTCATGTTCGATCTGAATATCCAGGACAATCCGCATGTATCTGAAGAACCACTAACACTTGTTGTCACAGCTAAAAACCTAGGAATGGTTCGATGCAACTTTCTCATTAAACAGAAATGAAGAGGAAAGAATGACAAGGATGGTTACAGAGCTGAGCTACCCTTCATTGACCCATATACAGGGGCCTTCTATGCTACAAGCCCTTGTGCAGCACAGAGCTGGGCCACACCCTGTTCTAAGCACTCTACAAACATTAACTCATTAAATCATCAAGAAAAACCCTATGAAGTAAGCGTATATTTTCCAGATGATGAAACTGGGCCACAAGTGGTTATGTAATGTGCCTGAGATCACAGTGTGTGTCTGTTTTTAATGGTTAGTTAGTCACTATGGGAGGTCATTCTGAAAGGTCATAGGCAACACTAAAGACATCATAATTTTTAAGCTTTTATTTTATAGTGAAAACTTGGGATGAGCTTTTTTAGATATTAAAAACTGGAGGTCTGAGTATGTGCTACATGACCAATAGATGATCCCCAGATGCCAAAAGTTTGAAAACAGTGCCATGTTGAATGCCAGACCCCATGTGCGGGAATTTACTATAGGATCAATCAGGAGAGTAAGGACACATGGCATCGGACCTGTGACTATCCATTTGGGGAGGAAAATGCAATTATATTCCCACCACACTAGCACATATAAAAATAATTTTAGATGGAGAGAAATTAGACACAATACAACGGAATTCTGTGCAGCTATCAAATAAAAGCAAGCCACAGACCCGAATCTGCTGAGACAGCATGATGGCCATGAGGTACTGATAAATATAAAGCAAGTAACAGACGAGGAACACTCAACCATTTATATGGACATTATTCACATATCTACATAACTACATTATAGAGATCTGGAGGGACACACATCACATTATTTTGAGTGGTTCACCTAGAGCGGGGAACTGACAGAGAGAAAGCCTTTTATTTTTATACTCTTCTGTCTTGTTAGAATTTTTAATGGCATTGTAATTTTTTTAAAAAGATCAATACACACACACAATCAAGTGATGAAGACACTAGGCAAATAGGCAGGACCCAGGTCATAAGAAGCTTTGCATGGTTTGTTAAGGACCTTTTAGTTTATCCTTAGTCAATGAAGTAGGAGCAAAAGCTTTTAGTCACTGGGAAGAAAAAAAAAACATTATTGCATTTTATTAAGATCTTGTTAGTGGCAATGTGGAGAATTAATTAGAAATGTAGTAAAATTAGAGGTAGAAAAGATGGGAAAGGAGGCTTTTAATATCTACTAATAATTGAGAATTTGCCATGTACCATGTACAACATCTAACTCAGCTCATTTAAGCCTTAGCACCCCTGCATTGGGACTGTTACAATCCCGTCATCTACAAGGAAACAGAGGCTCAGAGAGGTTCACAAATTGCCCCATTGGCCCAGCTAGTCAGTAAAAACCTGGAATTGGAATACAAACCCCGGTCTGTGCTTACTCGCAAAGTGATATTGTATTCGGGAATGTTGCGACAGCCTGAACAATGGTGATGAGGCCCTCAACCAAATGCAGAGCAAGAGCTGGGAGTGGGGCCAGGGGCCAGGCTCTGTACCTATCTGGGAGGTAAAATGGGCACCACCTGCTGATTGGCCGGATGCACAGGATGAGGAAGGTGGGGAATTTCAAATGACACCCAGGTTTCAGGCTGGAAAGAAATCTCCATATTTTCCAAAATGTGATCATATTTACTTTTATAAAGTTATCAGTATCTACTGAGACCTCCAAGGACTTGATGAACAGCTCAGGAAAACTCTACTTCTGTACCTCCCTTTCAATTCCAACTTTCTGCTGCATTACTATAGCTTCTATGTTCTCCCGGGCATCTTGCAATGAATCTTTCATCCTAGAAGTGCCTTCACCAAGAAATACTGCACACGATGAAAGGTTATGAAATGCCTTCCTTGCTTTTTCCTCAAGAAACTATGATTTTCACCTGAGCTAAGAGTGGAAACTACCAAGAATATTAGAACCCCTTCTGACTCCCTCTTGTTTTAATCACGGAGAAAATGGAGAACTTGAAAAATACACACACAGCACACACTCACATACATATACACACACACTGTTGTTTTGTACTCTTGTTTAATGTAGCTGTTCTTAATGGTGGAGAAGTGGGGTCCATGATGTATTCAAGGGTTCTGGAAACCTTCTGAATTTTATATAAAGTTTTGTGCACAAATCGATACAAGCACTTCTCTAAGGAGATGATCAATAGCTTACATTAGATGTTCAAAGGGGTCTAAGACCCCCCCCCCCCAAAAAAAGACCAAGAGCTGCACGGCTGTCCTTTATAGGAACCTGCCATTAATCAAGCCACGGACTAAATAACCGATTTAGGAAACTTCAATAAGCAGAACACAGAAGCTCATCATGGAAATACAGGTGAGGCAGCAAGACCTGCTTCAGATTCTGCCTCCTCAAAGTGACGCCTATTTTTGCCACCTATTTGTTAGGCTAATGGAGAAAAATCATCCCCTACCTAATTAAACATAACTGGCTGCGAAGCTTCAGTTAAGATGGCAGTGAAGGATGGCTGATTGCGTATTTTTAAACTCTCATTTTAGAGACTACGTCCTCGTTATTTTGAACATTTTTCGTAGGTTAATTCTGAATCCCAAACTGCTATCAAGATTATACCAGGAGGATCCTACAAACACAGAATGCATGGCACAACAAAAGTGCACTTTAATAAGTTAGTAAATGGAATTCCTACTGTTTCTTTGTGAATCTATTCTACTGTAATCTCAGATGCAGAAATTCTCATTTCCCTGGAGCCCACTGACCTATTGATAATAAGAAGTTTGGTGCGTGTGTGTGTACGTGTGTGTGTGTGTGTCTCCAGCGACCCTAACCTAACCACTGACTGAATTATAGTCCAAGAAACAGAAAGAAAGCACAGATCAGAGCGGGTGAAATATTGCCGAATTTAAGCAGCTTCAGTCTAACAAAGATCTTTATGAACAAAGAAAAAGAACCCACACAGTATAAAATAAAGAACTGCACAGAGAGAACTTTTAAAAATAACTCCTGTAGTTATCTGATAATTCATTGGCCGTCACTGAGTGGATTCCACAAATCCTCTGAGCCTAGGGTCTAAAACAATAAACCCATATACTTTTTTCCTGAATAACTAAACTCTCCCAGGGAAAAGAGACGAGGATACTTCTAATATAAATTTCCTTTAACTGCAGGAAAAGAGCCATGAAACGGTCCACCCTTGACTCTAAACGCCACTACGTTCTTCTTTTAAATTCCCTTCCTCTGAACATGACATTGGGCTCCCAGCTGGAAATGCAGATAAGCCGCCCTGACGGGGGCTTCAGGCCCCTCCCAAGAACAAAAAGCGCCTGATCTGTCTGGCTCCCCTGCTTCAGATCTGCTGAACTGCTTCACAGCCCCGGACCTTTGAGTCCCACCGTTTCAGAGGAGCGGATTCTAAGAGAAGGAAAAGGCTCTGACACCCGAGATCAGGATGCAGCTTCAGTTTTGCTCCATAACTGAGAGCTTTGGAGAATGTGAGAAACGAACATGAATGGGAATTCGCTCTGTTCTTCAGAGTCCCAGCAAGCAATCGGCTTAAATGACTGCATGGTGTAAGGCCACATTCTGGTCTGCACACACACTTCTTTCCCTGCCCTCGATACGTGCCTTGTGTTTTAAACCCCAACCAAACATCTGAGTATAACTGTTTTCAAAACATGTTTGGTTTTTCTGGGGGAGAATTGTTAAACACCAACGAAGTTATCTTAAAACTGGGGGACAGGGCTTCCCTGGTGGCGCAGTGGTTGAGAATCTGCCTGCCAATGCAGGGGATACGGGTTCGTGCCCCAGTCCGGGAAGATCCCACATGCCGCGGAGCGGCTAGGCGCGTGAGCCACAACTACTGAGCCTGTGCTCCACAACGGGAGAGGCCGCGACAGTGAGAGGCCCGCGCACCGCGATGAAGAGCGGCCCCCGCTCGCCGCAACTGGAGAAAGCCCTTGCACAGAAACGAAGACTCAACGCAGCCAAAAATAAATAAATTAATTAATTAATTAAAGTGTTCGCTGAGACGGATCTACATTAAAACTCTCCAGGGGCGCTCAGTGATTATCAAGTACTTTGGAAACATGTTCAAAGCACAGAAAACCTGACATCTGACTGAACTGTTTTGGTTGGAAAGGGTCTAGGTTTCTCAAATAGTTCCACACGGTGTTACACCAAATGTGAATGTTCATGGCAGCGTCTTTCTGCACTGCGGAACTACACACAAATCCAGGCTTTACTGAAAACAAAACACACACACACATTTTTCAGATTCTATTTAACGTACTGGCATATTTAGAAAAATTAGATGTTTAAATATACTTCAGGTCTGGGTGGAAAAAATTAAATTTAGGGAGAGGGTGAATTAAACTCACTGCTCCCACGAGGACTTCAAGTAAGGAAGGACAGACAGCGGGAACGTGTCCGCACAAGGTGCCTTGTATTCGGGACCATCAGGAGATAAATTAGGAAGGAGTGTTTTCTCACCGGCTACCCTCCGCCCATCATCCTACAGCTGGCCGAAGTTTCCTTATCAGGACACAAAGCATTTCTTTCCGAAATCATCTAACAGATGGTCAGGGACAGCAGGAGGGGTGGGGGGCAGAGTAGAGCCCGGAGCGCGGAGCATCGGGGGTGCAGGTGGCACCGAGGGAGCCACAGGAGGACGGGCAGGCACCCTGAGTCTGGAAGTCAGGACAGTAGCTCTGCCTCGCTGAGGAGACGAAGGAGGTCACCTGGGGAAATACCTCTGCTCTTCCTCATGAAGGAAGTCAGTACGTCTTCAAGTGTGAGGGTAACGGAGAGGCTGGAAGGCCAACACCTGCCAAAGTTAGGATTTCAGATGAAGCGCCAATGGTGGGTGGGCTGTAGCCTGGGCACACACCCCGAGGTGTGCGGGTCGGGACATGGAGAGGACGACACCTCGGCTGGCAGGCCAGGTGCAACGGAGGGTAGCCAAGGGCGTCCCCATGTCCATCCAGGCAAGTCCTGCCGGGAGCATGCCCGGAGAGCAGACCCGGAGAGCAGGGTCCGGAGAGCAGGCCTGGGGAGCAGGGCCTGGAGAGCAGGGCCTGGAGAGCAGGGTCCAGAGAGCAGGGTCCGGAGAGCAGGCCTGGGGAGCAGGGCCCAGAGAGCAGGGCCCAGAGAGCAGGCCTGGGGAGCAGGGCCCGGAGAGCACAGCCCGGAGAGCAGGGCCCGGAGAGCAGGCCTGGGGAGCAGGGCCTGGAGAGCAGGGCCTGGAGAGCAGGGTCCAGAGAGCAGGGCCCAGAGAGCAGGGCCTGGGGAGCAGGGCCCGGAGAGCAGGGCCCGGGGAGCAGGGCCCAGAGAGCAGGGCCCGGAGAGTAGGGCTGGGGAGCAGGCCTGGGGAGCAGGCCCGGCTGGCATTCCCTACAAGGGACGGTTCCGGGGAGGACAGGACTGGGAGCCAAGAGAAGAGTGGTTTGAAGAGTTGCTGGCATTTAGTAAAGTGAACTACACGTCAGACACGGTATCATGCTAAACATGTTATGTACATCGTATGTGATTCTTCAGCGGTCCCGGAGAGGGGGTGATGCTGGCTGCCATTTTCAGCTAAATCAACTAAGAGTCAGAAGAATGCACTACAGGCCCCTTCTCTATACAGTGAGGGGGGAAGAGGCTGGAAGAACTTGATGAGGCAGCCTATGAAAAGCCCCGAGTAAATAAAAGGCGCTCAAAAGTGTTCCTCTCCCAGAGAACCAACACGCAGAGAGGAATTAAGAAGGAAACCCAGTCAGTCTTCCAGGAGATTACAGTTCCACTAAGGGGCAAAATACACCTACCCGTCATCCCAGAGAATGACAACTAACGTGGTCAAACACACCCAGTACACAAACAATAAACAGAACCGCACTTTACAAAGATGAGTCTGGCAACCACCTGCAGGAAAGGTTCACGGTGGGGCCAGCCTGGATTGAGAGCATTTAAGAAACTTTAGCTACAATCTGTGTGGGGAAAAAAAGCAGGGCTTATTCCTAAATTAAGGCAGGAGTGGTAGGTGCACAGAGAAGGTACTGAAGAATTAGGAGGTGAACTTGAGCTGACTAGACCACCGAACACACACTGGGCACAGAGAGGAAGGACCCCCGCCAACCTCTCCCAGGACAAGGGGCCGGGGATGCAAGCTGCGCTGCATGCAGGAGAGCTGTGTGCCATCGCAGGGGCAGGGGGTGCAGGCAGGGAGACGGAGGGGAAGAGCCCCAAGACCAGGAACCCGGTGTGTCCAGAGGAACGGGGTTCAGGAGATGATGAGGTGCCCGGGGAGCCACAGAGAACGGGCCTCAGACTACCTCACAGGAGGAGGAAGGGCCCCGCAAGGAGGGGGCCGGACTGAGCACCATCAGGGGCTGAGCATGGACAGGGTGCTGGGGTGGGAGGTGTAAGATGAAGCTGAGCACGTGTCGGACTTGAAATCCTGGGGGTCACTTCTGAGGGGGAGCATCAGGCAGCGATGGGAGGAAAGGTCAGGATGCAGAGGCTAGAGGAGGAAAAGGTTAGAAAAACCACGGAAAGAGAGAACGCAGCCTGAAATTTTAAGAAGTTACACCGGACTCGGACTCGGGAGATAAAATGGAGAGGAAAATGCAGAGCCCGGGGCAGTGTTCGTCTTCAAGCTGGAATCGACAGGCGTGTTTGTAACCTGGAGGCTGAGGACTGATGGAGCAGATCCGTGATCTCCTGGGAAGCAGGACTGGGAGGGGCCGGCGCACAGGTAAAGGGATGCCAGATGGAGGAGGGAACTTCGTCCAGGGCAACAGGGGAAGGAGGAAGGGCGGTGCAGGGAGTGAAGGCTGGTGACAGGAAGCCAAGAGGGTCTCACCATATCCATCCCAGGGGTGACCGCCTCCTGCCGGGAGTGAGGGAAGATGCCTCAGAGAGCCGCCCTCCTAGGAGACAGGGGGCGACCGACCGAGGCCCTGGAGGGCAGCCAGGCCCGGCCACAGCACGCAAGGCTCTTGGGAAGCAGAGGCCACCGGGGAGCAGGTGTGTATTTGGGCTGGAGCCACTGAGGACGCTGCAACGCTCGTTTCACCCCAGGTGGGAATAGCGGAATCACGGGAGGGTAAGGCGAGGGAGCAGACCCATAAGAAGTCACTCGGGCCAGGCGCAGGGACAGAGAAGCACCAGCAATGGAAAGGAGATGGCACCTGCGGTCGGCAGAATAGCAGCCCCCGAAGATGTGCAGGTCCTAATCCTGGAACCTGCGATGCTGGTATCTCACACGGCAAAAGGGGTTTTGTGGATGTGATTAAGTGAAGAATCTGAAGATGGGGAGAAGGTCCAGCAATGTCCAGGTGGCCTAATGTCATCACAAGGGTCCTTATAAGAGGGAGGTAGAAGGACCAGGGAAGGAGACGCGAGGATGGAAATAGGCTGGAGTGACGTGGGCCCACAAGCCAAGGGACGCAGGTGGCCCCCCAGAAGCTAGAAAAGGCAAGGAAATAGATCCTCCCCACAGCCTGCGGAACGAATGCAGCCCTGCTGGCCCCAGTTTAGACTTGGGACGTTCTGAATTTTAAGATAATAAATTTGTGTTGTTTCAAGCCACTGTTTGTGGTAATTTGTTACAGCAGCAAAACGAAATTAATACAACACCTAGCCACATGGAATTCAAATTAGAACTATATTACTAAACTATAAAAGATATATGAAGACATCCAAGAGACTTTTAACTTTCTCATGATTACTTTCATTTTGTTCTGAAATACCAAATTATTTTTAAAATGTGCAAGTATCCCTGCTTTTCAGGGGCTTGATCTACCTGGCAACCCCATGCCGGCTGGAGACAGGAACACCTGCCTGGGGATAAGAAGCAGAGCGTCCCGGGAGGATGGCCGAGGACAGCAGGCATGTGGGGCTTGGTGGGGCTCCCTGTTCCCAGAGGGCAGTTCAGAGCCAGGGCGGCTGTGCTCCCTCAGTTGCAGCCCGACAGTGATCTGACCCCAGGTGGAGATCTGGGTCCCGTCTTCATGCTACTCCTGTCCCGTCCCCCACCCTGCAGATGTGCAGACGGAGGCGCCTGGCAGGTCCGAGCGGACAGGGCAGGGTGGGCGGGCCGGGGCAGCTTCATGAGAGAGGGGGGTCTGAGGGGGACACGGACCCATGAGGTTTAACGAACAAGAGAGACACAAAGGCCTGCAAACTCGGATAAAGATGGAATAGTCAAGCGGAGCCAGCGTGGGGACCGGCCCCACAGGCCCGGAGAAGCCCCGTGTGGACGGGCCAGACCCCGGGGCCTCGACTCCAGGCCGACAGGTGTGGACCTGTGACGATCGACAGGAAGGAGGAAGGCTTTAGGGAGACACGTCTGATGAGGAGATGACTGTCAGCAAGACAGGACAGAGAAAAGTTTTTAAAACCAACCTCAAAACAATCTTTTAAAGTTTAAATCGAATCGAGATTGGCACATTCCACCAGTAATGAAGAGAAAATGTTTTAAAATTTTCTATGTCAACAGAAGGTGTTTACATCCTTGTATACTCATTACTCCAGATGGTAAAATAAATTATAAAAAAATGACAAACTTTGTCTTGTACAAAAAGATATTTAAAATAGACCTACAAGATGCAAAAAAAAAAACCACGTGCAAATGAAATAAGTGTATTCTTTAAAAAGACCCACACATTTTCTTGGTAGAATCCGTATCTGATCTGCATGACAGAATTGACAGTGTGTGCTTGTGTGTGTGTCATTGGTATGTTTTCTAAAACTTGACTATTAGAATGGAAACTATATATTAAAAGTAAAGCAATACTCTTCTGAGTAGTTTTCCATTCAGGATATGCAAACTATTCTAAGTTTTATTTTCAACATTGCACTATTAAAAGCTGAATGAGTTCCATCCCAGCTGGCTGACCTGAACACCATGGTTATAATATTTACACAATGAAAATGAACATTAATAGTCAAGAGCACAATACCAACACAAAACTGAGTTCAGTCTGATCCTCCTGCCTGGAAGGCTGGCATGTACCATCTGCCTTTTTTATTCTATTGAAACCTACTTTCGATCATAAACCATGCTTACTTCATCTTACATATACATATATATATATACACACACACACACATAATATATGTATCATGTAGATATAGCATATACAGAGCATATATATATATATATATATATATATATATATATATATATGTACAAATGCTCAGTTAGGGCAACATCTTCCGTCCTCAGGACAAACCAGATGTAACAGGTGGTGACTTCCCCTTCACACGCAGGTGGGACGAAGCCCCATCTCAGCACAAAACACCTAGTAAGCTCATTACTTGCATATTCCAAGGACAATCAACAATTCTCCCTCGTGCTGTTATCACGTTTTCTGGGGGTATCTTACACCCCAACTAGATGGCAAAACTTTAAGAGTCCGTGTCACAAGCACACTAGTGTTTCCGTCCAGGTCTTACGTGGTGCTTTGCACACACGGAGCCTGAGTTTCACCGTCAAGCCACACGTGAGTGGCTTGACGGTGAAACTCCAAGTGAAGGGAAAGGCTGCCACCACATCAGGTGCGGCAGCTGCCTCCTGTGCCAATGCCTTACTGTCACCTTCAGAGCTGACAGAGGTTAGAGTTCAGAAGCTTGAGGAAGTCATAGTTCTAGCCAAGGAACCATGCAGATGGTGCGCCCTGCCCCCTGCTCCCCTCCCCAACTGTGTTGGGTCTCAGAAGGTCAAGGGGGAGGCTGTATGGCCCACAGCCCATCATTACACGGTCCCCAACGCAGCATCAGGATCTACTTCAGGACAGAAATCCCACACTTGCCCTGGAGGTGCCTCAGTCAGCCCTAGGACGCAAGGGGAATCTGGGGAGAAACTCCGTTCTGCAGGAGTTCCTGCGTGAGTTGATGGACCTTAAAGGATCTGAGAGAAGAAAGTCTGAGAAATAAAGTGAACACACACTGGCTGAGATGAGGGGAGAAGGCGGGAGCTGGACGGGGATCTAGCACTTTGCTGCCATCGGCCAGAACTCGCCCTGCCCTGGGAACCACACACACTTCACCCCCGACATCCAAACATCGGACTCAGTCCCAGAGGATCCTGGTGGAGGTAAGAGAGGATCCCTGTCCTGGGGTCCTGGTCCGAGGACACACGCAGGTCTGATTCCTAGGACACTGTGTCCTTCTTGGTCAATCTCCGCCTTCGTGGCTTCCGGCTGCCTTGAGATCCTGGACGGTCATCTCACCAAGCACAGCCATCGGGTCACAAGCCTGGCCTGTGTCCTCGCATCCTGGACCCCAGCTAGGCTACATCTGCCCTTGGAGGTCATAGAAATGCACAGGCCTTCGCTGGCTCCTGGCCTGAGCCCTCTACCCTCTGACCTGGAGTAACCACTGCAGGAAGGGCATGAGACGGCACGGGGCGAGCTGGAAAGTGCGACTACAAGTTACACTGGGTCACCCCGGTCAAAGCCAACCCTCTGTAAACAGCATCCACACTCAGAAGTAAGGAGAGGTTTCCGGAAGCCACTCAACACAGCTGGTGACAAGAGCACACTGAGAACAGGCGCTGTGCGTCCTGTCACCTCGGGAACTTACACGCTTAGTGGAACGGACCCCCTAAGTCTTGTCACGTGACGGCAGTGGGGGCAGCAGGACCCGAGTCCTCAGCAGAACCTGCACAGACCTGAAGCCTTCTCCCCCAGGGGACCTCTACCCGCGCACAGGAGCCCCGAGGCTCCTCATGCTTCCAACCCATGGCCTCCCCGGCCACACCCTGAGGTTCTAGTTCAGCAGGTCTCAGGAACATGCACGTCCGTGTTTTCCAAAGCTCCCTGGAAGCATCTGGTATGACGACTGGGCAGAGAACCCACAAGGCGATATTCAGTATGTCTTAAATTGCGAGGTGCCAACACCTGCAATTTAAAGCAACACCTGCAACGAAAGCAACATCTGCTTTCGTTCCGTGTTGGCTACACCTCTTCTCCCCGGTTCTACTGCCATGTCCTAGATTAAAACTGCTAGCCTTCTCACGTAATAAAACGTACTACAAGTAACTCAACGGATGTCATGAAAAGTGAAGCAAATAAAAAGTTTTAGCTTCTTTCTGCTGGTTAAAATGCAATATAATGATGCAAATCTGATGCGATTTTTTTTATACAGATCGCCCCTGAAATAATGAAAACACAGCCTGTGAAGAACAGAAAGGGCATTGGAAGGTTTAGTACCTTGGGTACCAAGATGAGCCCCGGAGCTGCAAGCCCCTGGTGCCAGGAGTCATTGGGTGGAGCGAGTCTCCCGGGGCTGCTCCGGGCGTCCCTACAGTCAGGGACAACCTGCTTTCGGGGGCTCACTGTCCCCTCCAACATGCTGCCTGACCCACCACTTCACATGCAACACATCAAAACAGATGTCTGGCACTGATCCTTGGGTGGACAGATGCAGGTAACATCAGCGAAGAAGAAGAAGGACTCACGCTTGGTGCCTACCACGTGCCTGTTATAGCCGACGTCCTTCACACGCAGAGCAACCCAAGGAGGCAGGTGTGGTGATTCCCCTGCTTTACGAACGAGGACCCCGAGGCACAGAGAGACTGAATGGCCTGCCCGAGGCGGCAGTGCTAGGTTTCAAACCAGGCAGGCCGGCCCCAGAGCACACACGGAATCACTAAGGCTTGGATCAGCTTTGTTATGTCACTTTCCAGCAAAGCCTACAAATCAAATAAGTCGGTATGCTATCTAGGCAAACGATTTCATTTCAATGGATTCTCTTACATGTTGATTCCCTGCAAAACTGTAAGACCTTCAGGGATTTGCTCACCTTGGAAAACAGCTCAACGGGCGCTGCCACGGCCTCCTGTTCCTTCAAGTACTGCTCCCAAGACCAGGCCTCACGCGTGGCCACCGCAGGGGCTGGAAGAGAAAACACAAGGGCTGTTCTTGAAACAGTTAGTGACTGAAAAATTACGCAATTAAAGATAAATCCAAGAAGCAGACTCATTACTGAAACCGATGATCAGAAGACCAAGCAACCAACAGGAAGGAGCCTTATCGCTGGCGTTCCGTGAGCATCTGGTACAATCACGTCACCTCGCGTCCCCAGCTTTTCCTGGGTTAGAACGGACTTATGAACATGCCCCATCACCGACCGCCGATGACACGCACGCAGGACGGGCGCCCCCAGCCCCCCTCAAAGAAGAGAGAACAGGCACAGGTTCTCTAGAAGGTGATTTGGTTACTTTTAAGGCGAAGGACCTGAAATTTTTTTTATAATCTCCTTTCACTTTCCTACCTCTTCTTGGTGGGAATGTCAATTGGTACAACCTGTCGAAAGGCAACGTGGAAACTGTCAAAAGCCTTAAAAATTATTTGTATACTTTGAACCAGCCATTCTCCTAGGAATCTGTCTTAATGCAATTACAGTGATGTGCCCAAGAGTTTATTCTAGAACCCTTCATAATAGTGAAATACTGGAAACAAACTGAAGAGAGGGCTGATTAAATGCACTGTACAGATGTGTCATTTTAATAACAGCTCATAAAATTACATTGCAGAAGACTGCTGAATGGCAGAGAGAGGCTATGTTAATGATACACTAAGTGGGGAAAAAAAGTTTAGGAAACAAAATGATCCTTTTTGGTAAAATATATAATGGAAACAAAAAACACTAAAATCATGTAAATCAAAATTGTAAACGAAGTCATCTTTAGGTGCTGGGATTATAAATAATTTCTTCCCATTTTTCTTTGTACTTTAGTTTTCTGCTTTTCTAGATGTAATTCAATAAAATTTCTGCTTTTCTAGATGTAATTCAATAAAAATATCATTTTTAAATAATAAAAATCTGGCAAAAAAGATTAATAATTGAAGTTTATATTCTATGTTCCAGTAACTCCTTCTCTAGGGTTAATATGCTAAGGAAGTGGTCCTGATAAAAGCTGATGGTGAAAATGGACATCACACCATTATTACAGCAAAAATGCGAAGTAATATTAACATGGGAGAAAAGTTAAATAAATGTTATTTATATATACATATACACATATATGATTATGAAGTTGTCAAAAACTATACTTTTTATAAAATATCTTGAGAATTTTCTGGGATATCTTGAGAATTTATTATCAAAGTAAGGACACAAAACAGTATATATTTTATGACCTTAATTTTTAATATATAAATTATTACATATATTAATAAAACATTTGTTTTTCACATACTTATAAAGCCCCTTCTCCATGCAAGGCGATAGGCATATATGTGTGTCTACATATACAAACACACACGCACAGAAAAGAAATTGGAAAGAAAACAGCAAAATATTAACGGTGATTATACGTGGGTGGTGGGATTAATGTAAATATTCTTTCCTTGTTACTTTCTGCAGTTTAAAAATTCTCGACAAGCACTATTATAACCAACCACACACACACGCACACTTGCACACACACACTCACACACACACGCTCCTGGAGGATTCTCGTCAAAAGCGCTCTGTGAGCGTTAATTTTAACATTTATCTTGTTGTGAAGTGTCCCCGAGGAAGGTCCAGATGGTGAAAGGTTAGAACTACAAGCATGTTGGTGGTGACAGGTAGTTAGGCACACCTCAAAGTCAAACACTCGGAACCTCTCAAGACGGTAAAGCAACCTGATGGAATAACAAACACGAAACTCCACCAGCTGTGCAGGAAGAAGTAATGCGGACTTTTAATCACTTAAAAAATATGTTCTGAGCTCCTCTTCACATGCCGAGAAGCATGCTGCCCGCTGGAATAAGAATATGACCCAGTCCCTGGTCTAGTAAATGAAAAAGAAACAAATAATGTGTATTATTTTTCCCTTTAATAGTCATATATACAATTGACCAAAAAAAAGTAATTAAAGCTCAGGTTATAAGGAAAAAATCATATCAAATTACAATTTAAAACAGACCCACAGAGCATGCACATTAATAATTACTGTTTATCAATCACAACACACTGACCTGTTCTTGCTAAGAAATACACTTATTAAAGTATAAGAATTTTAAAAAGCACTTTAACCATCAAATGAGGCTAAGAGAACTGTTATCAATGGATTTCCTTGCTTTGTTTGGAAACAGTGCGACATCTCTGGGTGATTCCCACCAAGGAGCTCGCAGTCTGTTAGCCATCACAGCACTAGAAGATTTGCTGCCATTTCTACACGACATGAGATATTTTATTTTGCTAAACACAGAAAGCAATTTGACAAACCCTGAACATTCTCTGGTAAGATTATTCAACATCCCTATTTTCACATAAGCATTTTACAACATCACAATTATAAGCATTACCAAAAACATTACAGCAGCGTTGGCTCCAAAGCAAATATAAATGTCTCGTTTTCTACAACAGCTGCGTTCCTGAAAAACTTGTGTGTGAGGGGTGACATCACCACGTCGTCCCCAACGTAGAAGAAGGTCATTCCTCACAAGAACCACGAACGACCATTGAAGACCAAGACACACTGAGAGAACCCAGACCCGGGGGTGAGGCTGAAGCCGCCCCTGCACCCCAGCGACCCAGACGGATGCCCGGACGGACACAGTGGGAGGGGAGAGGAGGGGCTGCAGGTGACGCTGACCACACTGCCCCTCCCCCAGGCTTCCCCAAGCCTCAGGCTCCTCCAGTGGGAAATGAGGACCCCGGGGACAACCGGCCCTCACCCCCAGCATCCTGGATCACTGTGTGGGAGCCCCTATTCTGACCTCACCCCACGGGGACTGCAGTGGAATCTGGAGGGCACAACGCTGGGGACTGACTGTGATGGAGAGGAGAGAGGGGTTCGCGACACCGGCACAGGGATCTCGGGATGGAGTTCACACCTGCATCACCCAGGTGGGGACCCCAACCTGCAGCTCTGCTCACCTGCAGAAGCAAGTCAGGGCGCAGTCTGACGAGGGAGCTCGATGGGGTGCATACCTGCCTGAATTGGACCCTCAGGGAGGAGTTCTGTTGGCCCTGAGCCTGCTCTGCCCAAGCCCACGCCAGGTGTTGCATCCCAGCCCACCCATGTAGAGAGAGCCTTCCAGACCCATCGACCAGAAGCGCTGGGACAGTCCTGGAAGAGGTGTGCCCGGCGGCACTTAAGCAAAGCCAGTGGCCCTGTTCAGCCAGGGAACTGGGGTGCGGGTCAGCTTGAGATAAGATGACAAACAAGAGCTTTACTGGCTTTCAAGATGCTTCGCCCACTGCACCCGGGCAGGGGACCTACCTCACAGCCCTGCTCACCACCGAGTACAGCCTGTCCCCTGGGAATCCACCCAGACCACAGGGGACGCTGCGAAGCCCACTCCACAGCCCTCCGCACGTGGGCGCCTGAACAGGGAGCACAGCCTGGGGCCTCTTGTGTCTGCAGAGCAGAACCACTGGCCTCACCCTCAGTACACACTCAGGCCTGACTCAGGCCCCCAGCAATGAGCTGTGCAGGCCCCAGGTCCCAGCCTGCTGCCCCGCCAGGGAGGGAAGCTAACTCACACCCCATCCACTACTGAACACGTGCCCAGTCCCGGCCGTCCCGTGAGCCTGACCAGAGAGCCCAGGCGACTGCAGAGCCCGCCCTCCAGCCCCACCTGGGGAGGAACCCAGCCAGCCGTCGTCCACCTGTTCTCGGCCGGGGCACAGCCCCCATCCCTGTCCTCTGAGCTCAAACGGATGCCTCCCCCCAAATAAACCCTAACAGCAGGCCCACCTGCCCAAGGGCTTTACCAGCAGACACGCCCAGGAACCCAAGCCCAGCTGACTGGTGAGGAACCGTCTCTGCCAAAGCAAACTGCACAGCCTGGAAGACGAGCCCCACTGCTCAGACGCATAGATTCCAACGTGAGGAACCAAGGATCATGAAAAGCCAGGTAACTATGACACCAGCAAAGGAAATCAATAAAGCTCCAATGGCTGACCCTAAAGAAAGAGTGAATTATGAACTGTCAGACAAAGAATTCAGAATAGTCCTCTTAAGGAAGCTTAATTAACTATAAGAAAACACACACAGACAACTAAATGAAACTAGAAAAGCAATGCATGAACAAAACAAGAAGTTCAACAAAGAAACAGCCACCATCAAAACAACCACAATAATAACAAAAAAGCCCGAGAGTTCAAAAATACACTAACCGAACTGAAAAATTCAATAGAGTCTCAAGAGTAGACTGGACCACGCAGAAGAAAGGATCGGCAACCTGGAGGACAGGACACTGGAAATTCCCCAGTCAGAGGAGCAACAAGAAAAAAGGAGGATAAGAGAGAAGAAAGCGGGGCGGAATTATGGGACACGGTGAAAAGAAACAATATTCGCGTTACGGAAATTCCAGAAGGAGAAGAGAAAGAGGAAGGGACGGAGAGTGTATCTGAAGCAATAATGGCTGAAAACTTCCCAAATGTAGGGAGAGAAATGGACGTTTCACATCCATGAGGCCCAAAAGGGCCCCAAATAGGTTGAACCCAAATAGGATTACACTGAGACACATTATAATTAAATAGTCAAAAGTCAAAGACAAAGAAAGAATTTTAAGAGCAGCAAGAGAAAGAGAGACGTCACATACGAGGGAATCCCCGTAAGACTATGAGCGAATTTCTCAACAGAAACCTTTCAGGCCAGGAGAGAATGGGACAGTTTATTCAAAATGCTGAAAGAAAGCAGGGTCAGTGCTTGGATGGGCTGGAGGCTGGTGGTGTGTGCATGTGTGTTACACCCTATGAAAGCACAGGTGCACTTGAGCCAGGCCACGTCCTCACAGACAGCAGACACTGGCATGCACAGGGTTAGCTCTTAGAAGCACCCCCTTTACAAAGGGCTCACCAAGTCTAAGAGGACCAGGCAGCAACATCATCCTTGGAAAAGGGGTTGGTACACTGAGTAGGATACATCCCAGACCAGATACCCGTTAATCCTGTAAACCACAATTGTGTCCGGCTTTATCATTTCAGATCTGGAGTTTGGAATAGTTGAGTTTATTTAAATTGACAGAAAACAACCTCTACTCCTTTATTTCAGCTCTTTATATGAACAGTCCTCCATATGTGCGTGCTAGTGTTTTGTTCTCAACTCCTCTTATAAAATTCCATAACATAAAAAGCACAGCATGCTGTTTAAAAATGGAAAGAAGCCCTAGCTGTCATTTAGCTCTGCGATTTTTTTCAAACCTTAAATTTCTTTCTATCTTGTCATACCCTATAATGGAAAAGAATCTGAAAAAGAATATATATATTATATATACAGATATATACACACACACACGTATAACTGAATCACTGTAAGTCAACTATACTTCAATAAAAAAAGAAAAAAAATTATAACAGCACATTGTTAACTGAAGGTAATTTTACCATATTTAATTATATTGATGATTTTGAACACTCTCTTCCTCATTTAAAAAGTGATGCATGCTGATTTTAAATTCACTGCCAAAAAAAGGCATGATCTGTCAACAAACAAAACTATATATCCAATTTTCTTTGGGGACCAAATGTACATTAAAATTTAACCATGTTATAGAATCAAAAATAGATAAAAACTGTTTCCAAAAATAAATAAATAATATTTTTTAAATTAAATTAAAATGTTTCATCAATATGGGGGCTACAAGAATATTCTCTCTAGTATGACCCCATTTTTACCTACAGAAGTATCTTTCTAGGAGCCCCACCATGAGACACCCCATGAGTACAGCTATGCTGCCTGCCCCACGCTCTGGCCACTTGGCATCACATTGATCCCCCTCGGAGAGCAGAGACTGACAGATGAAGCCTCACCTGACACTAAGAACACCTAGTTCTAGGAAACTGCACAATACTTATTAATGATTTTCTAAACTAAAATTTAAAATGGCCGGGGGTGAAGAATGAATAAACTGTCATTCTTAAGAACAGAACCACGTAAATCCTGTAACTCATATCCCTGAGAGACACCTTCCCAATTCCATTAACCGTAATCACAGCATTTCACACCAACGTTTCAACTTCATTTCAAAAGTTACGTTGCATCCGGCTCCATTGGCTGCATCTTAGAAAATGTGAGAAAAACATTTTTTTTTGTTGGTTGTCGGTAGCAACCAACCAAATTTATTACACACAGATATAAATAATGCCTCCCTTTGTGGTACCAACTGGAAATGATACAATTTTCCCAACGTTATAACAACTTATCACTGCTGGGAAATAACCCCGAAACAGAAGCTCCATGAATATAACTGCACTTCCCAACCTCTCACATGGTAATAACTCTGCCGTGTCTCCATAGCAAGGACTTCCGCCTGCTCTGCTGAGAACATTTTTCATTTGCAAATGTAGGCTGCGTCTCATTCCAGTACTGAATTCAAAACCAGTTGTTGCTCATTTCCCTGCGCATAGCGTGTGCTGAGAGCCAGGACACGCCAGGATATGCTCGGGGACTTGACTCGTGCTCACGTGACATCTACTCTAGTGGGGGAGACACACGTGCAGACAGACAAGTGTCACCCTCACCCGGCATACGGAGGGACTCACCGTTTCTGTGAATAAATAGGCAGGCACAAGGGTTAACGTGCACCAGTTAAGAAACCCAAACAATGCATCTGGGAACAAAATAAAGAAGGATTAATTCTGACCAGAGGACGCTTCCTGGAGACCGCTGCTCTCCCAGACAACCAGAAAATCAGCAGGCGGTCCAGGGAGAAGCAGCAGGAGCAAAGGGACAGGCTGCAGAGGGAAGAGCCCCTGACAACGCCCGTCTCGGCATCACCACGGAGCCTGTGGGACACACGGAGCAGAACGCAGGGTCGCTGCACGGGGAGGGAGCAACCGTAAAATCGGGCAGGTTCTTCCAAGTCGGAAGTAAGAACTTGCTCTAGCACCAGTGCTGAGTAAGAAGGAAACAAATGCCAGAGACAAAGACTGAAGGCGGAACGATGCCAACAGTCCAGGCAGAGGTCACGAGGGCGTTCCCTAGAGAAAGGCGGGGAGCCAAGGGGCGACGCAGAACTAAACCCGAAGGACCTCGGCCAACAACTAACTGCCAGCGGCGGGGTGGGGCAGGGCGAGGTGGTCCAGGGAGGTGGATCCATCGGGGGAACCCAGTGGGGGATCGGCAAATCGAGGGAGCGACGCAGGAGGCTGCAAGGAGGACGGGTTATTGTCAGAGATGTTGAGTTTTAGGTATCTGGAATAATCTAAGCATATATATATCCAACAAAAGGAGATCTCAAATTTTTCAGCAAGAGGCAACAACTGAGAAACATGGAGAAAGAAGAACCAAGGTCAGAACGTGTGCATCCGCATCAGGGGTGAGTGAAGAGGTGGGGAGGAGGACGGGGGACAAGGAGAATGGGCAGGGACCCAGGGACACACACAAGACCTGGAAGTCAGGGCGGCAGAGGGTCCCAAGGGCTGAAGGACCAGCACCGTCCGATGCGGAAGAAGGTCCAGCGAGACCAACGTGGGAGAAGCAGCTGTGGCCGGGCGGCCAGGGTGTCACCGTGACCTCAGGGACAGAGGCTTCGGTGGAAGAACATGCTCGGAGGTCAGACTGCACGAGGCCAAACGCTGAAAAGAAAGTCTCAGGGAAGCAGCAAGTGTGCCACGCTCTAAGAGGCTTGCAGACGAGGAGAAGAGACAGGTCGCAGGAGAGCCGGAGGGGCACCAGTCACATGACGGAAAAGGAGCTCTTCTCGTTCTTAAGGACTGCAGGGAGCAGAGGGCATTTCAAGGCATCAGCTGAGGGGCAAGAGCCGGAAGACAGAGATGAGGCTCCTAGAAGAGGGGCTGACCCAGGGGGATGTGCGGGACAGAAGACTCTGAGAACACAGCAGCAGAAGGGCCCTACTAACGTCAGAGAACCTTCGGGAAGGAGAGAGAAGACATCACCCCAGGACCTCGATCTCCATGACCAGGAGTGCGTCACGCTGGGAACACATGGGCAGGACAGTGATGGAAGTTCCTCTGGGACCAGATGTGAGGCGCACAAGGCCGTCCTGAGAGCCGCTCGGCCAAGCCGGTGACTCTCAGAGGGGCTCCCGGCAGTCTGGGAGCGGAGCAGATAGTTCAGTCCGTGGACAGCTGGGCACCGATGAGGAGACAGCCCAGTTGGATGAAGGGCACCAGCCTCGAGCACATAAGATGAAATGCGCCAGAGGCCCCACCTGGCCGGGGGCGCAGGAAGTCAGGAAACTACTGACGAACACAGAGGAACAGAAAAGCTAACACACAGGACGCGAGTGCTTTGACAAGCTTCCACGGAACGAAGGAGTAGAAGGACCGTGGTTCTGAGGGTGTGACCAAGAGAGGATTTCAGGGTCCAAAATGCGGTGACTCAGCCATTTCCCCAGGTGTTGCCACAAGTGGACAGAACAACAATGCACAGGACCAACACCAGAAACCTGTGTGCAGCGGAGAAGAGAGGTGTGTAAACAACTTATTCTAATACGCTGGTTTACAAAGTGTGGTCACCCCCTGTAACTTGTGAGAAATGCAAGTTTTGGAGGCCATACCCCAGACTTAATGATTCAGAAACTCTCCACTTTAACAGTTTTTCTAAGTGATTCTGATGCATGCTAAAGTGTGAGAACCACTGTTCTTAATTAACGTGAAGAAACCTACAAAGCAGAGAGAAAACTAATTATGGTTGATATCATCAAAGAAGGCTTCCCAGATGACGTGACATGTGCCTTAAAGGATAAAGTTCTCAAAGTGTGGTACTCAGAACTACAGCATCAGTATCACCTGGGGAACTGTTAGAAACACAAATTTGGGGCATCAATTAAAGTTTTGGGCATCTACTGAATCAGAAACTCTTGGGGGGATGCCTATGAGCTGTTTTCACAAGCGCTCCCTCTGAAGCAGCTCATGTCTGAGAGCTCCGGCTCCGGAATGAGGGTCAGACTCCAGCTGCAGATGGCCCTAGAGACAGGGGCAGGACTGAGAACTCTTTGACCACAGCCCTGTTCTTGAATTTCCATGAGTCCCCATCCTCCCCCAGCATGAATTTTACAGTACGGCCCATTTCCTGAGGAAGCTGGAGTGATCTGTCTTCCTTGCAAAAAAATCTAATTAAAACACCACGGGAAGAATTTTAGTCTTAAGCCTATATATATGCTGTGAAACCAGCAGAAGTTTTTAAGGAAAGAAATGCCATAACAAGTTTTGGACTTGTTTCTCCTCTGCCCTGCCCATTGCTGGTTTTTTGGTAGTTTTGATTTTTTTAAAGACACTGCTGGTTGCAGTTGTAGAGATGATGGAGTAGAATAAGGAGACAGAACTGATACCAGAGGTAGCAGAAAGGTGGCTGTTTCAACAAGCCAGCCCGAGATGACGAGGTCTTGATGTGATACAGCTGGTGAGGACGGAGAGGAGCAGAAAGGAGTCAGGGAGAGATCTGAGTAGGACCTGACATGCTGGACATCAGTGAGGTGGCAGAGAGACCGAGTTTACAACTGTGCTGAGACAGGCTTAGAGGGCAAGATGAATACGTTTTCAGAGATGCTAAACCTCTGAAATCTAAAGGGTCTAAAGGATATGCAGGATCAACTATCTAGGGGGCATTAAAAACGGGTTTTTCAGGAGAAAGATCGGGACTGGGAACTTGGATTTCATGGCCATCAGTGTCCAGGGGGGTTGAGATTCTCCAGGAGTGTATGAAGAGCACAAAGTAGGCAGTGGGACCAAGAGCAGAATTCTAGGGAACTGAAGTATTTCAGATGTGGGCAGAAGAAAAACAATCAGTAAAGGATAGTGAGAAGGAGCAACCAGAGAACAGGATGAATGAGGGAGGAAATACTTTCAAGAAGTAGAGAGTAGTAGCTATCAAATTTAATAAAAATATAAAACAACTTGAGGACTCAACAAAGGTCACTAATTTTAGTAATTGGGAGGACTTACATGGCCTTTACCTGAGACTTTAACACAGAGACTGACTAAAGATGTAGGAAAAAGTAGGGACCTGAAGCTGGGGAAAGAGCTGGGATCAAAGACAGGTGGTGGGATTAGCCTCAGGATGGTTTCTATAAGAAAACAAGGAAAGGGCACTGGTCCAATGAAGCCCGGAGGTGAACAGGAGAAAGGCTGGAAGCATAGTCTGTGAGGAGGACAAAGTTTACAGGTATGCAGGTGGAAATGCAAACTGGAAATAGTAATCTTCAGAAGTAACAACTCAAAGAGCTGTCAGACTACGGTGACGGAGGAGTCATGTATGACAAAACAGAGAAAACCAATGCAAATATGGTCAGTAATATTGTAATAGCTTTGTACAGGGACAGATGGTTACTAGCCTTATCGTGGTGATCATTTCATAAGGTATGCAAATGTCAAATCACTATGTAGTTCACCTGAAACTAACAGAATATTGTACATCAACTATATTTCAACAAAACAAAACAAGAAAACAGTGCAAGCCAGGTGTGCTCATTGATTCAACAAACAGGGTTTTCTGTGACACGGGCCCTGTGTTAGTTGCTAATGATTCAAAGAAGATATAGTTTTTTTCCCCTTAAGAAGCTTACAGCTTAGTGGGGAACCAGGTAACTATTATACAAAAAGGAATATCCAACTGCAGAGACATGAACTAAGGGCTATAAGAACACGGTGGACAAAACAATCGGCATTGTCTTCAGGGCATTACATTTTCATTTTTCATTCAACAAATATTAACCAAATGCTTAGATATGCTACAAGCTTATAATACAGCACGAAACGAACTAACAAAAATCCCTACCGTTACCCACCATAAATTCTAGTGTGTGAAGACAGATGATAAATAAGTAAAATACATAGTATGTCAGATGGCAATAAGTGTTAAGAAGAAAATATAACAGAGAAAGCAGCTAGGCAGTATTAGCAGGAGGGGCTCTGCAGACTTCCCACCAGAAAGAATGGAAGCAACAAGGCAATGGAATGACATCTTTAATGCAATGAAACCATGAAACTGTCAAGTGAGAATTATACATCCAATGAAAACATCCTCCAGAAAAGGTGTTTGAAAATAATGAAATTTTCAGATTCATTAAAAATCATTTTGTTATGTCCACATTTCACTTATAGAATACAGTTTCCATTCCTGACTGAGTTCTTCTTCACTCCTACAGAATTCATTTTGTCTCCTACAGATATTCTTGTAAAACTTTTTTTTTTAACATTTAAGTCTTCCATCTACTAGGAATTAATTTTTTAGACAGATGATCAGTTTGGCAAACATAACCTACTAAATAATCTATGGTTTGTCCTCCTAAAATGATTTACCCATGTGCCTATGTGTAATATATTACATTCTCACATCTCTTTCTGGTTTCTCTATTCTGTTCCACAGATTCTTGGTCTATTACTATACTACCAGAATGTCTGGGATTTCAGTATAAAATACCTGCATCCAATTTAAATTAAAACCAGTTGGGATTCTATTTTGGAATTGAATTAACTGTTAATTTGATGGAAATTGACATGTTTGTGGCATGTATTTCCATTTGTTCAGATATTAATTTATAGGTATCAATAGAATTTTCTAGTTTTCTTAACAAGGTCCTTCACATTTCTTGTTCAACTTATTCTAAATATTTTATACATTATTGCTTTTATGCGTGCAATATTGTTCCCTTTTCAATTTCTAGGTGCTGATGACTGACATACAGAAAAAGCTAATGACTTTTTATACTTATCCTCTATCCAACCACCTCAACTTTCTTATATTAATTCTATTGAATAGTAGCTTATAATTAGATTCTCCTGGGTTTTCTAGGTATAAAATCACATCATCTGCAAAAATATATAGCTTTATCTCTTTCCAAAGTTCATACCACTCATTAAATTTTGTTTTTTATTTCATTCACTAAAATCGCCAAGAGAGTAGTGAATAGCAATGGTGATAGTGGGCACCTCTATTTCCTGATTTTAATTTAAATGGTTTTGATGTTTAGCTATTCAGTATATTTGCTATTACATTTTGGTAAATAATTTTTATTATATTCAATGCTATTTTACATACAAATTTTTGCTAGGAATGGCAGTTAAATTCTACCAAAAGTCTTTTTCAGTGTTAAATATCATTATATGGCTTCTCCCTTTTAATCTGTTGACGTGTGAATTATGTTGGCAGATTTTACAATATTGAACTCTGTTTCACTGTTGAAGTTTTACGCTACTGGATACTATACCCTCCTTGGTAACAGGATATCATTTTTCTAATATATTGCTAGATTATACTTGGCAATATTTATTTAGAATTTCATATTTGTATGTGATATGCATTTGCAGTCTAGAGTTTTGGTTTTTATATTACATTCTTCACATCTCATATGCTGGCTTCATGAAAAATTTTTCACCTTTTTATGTGGCTTGGAAGAGTCTGAATATCATTGGAATGATCTGTTCTTTTAAAGTTGAAGAATAGTTCAGCTGTGATCCTGGCTGGACCTCATCTTCCAGTCTCTTTTACTGTATGACCTATTCAAATGTTCAACTTTTCCTGGGTGCATTTTGATAATCATTAGCTAGGAAATCATCCAGTTACTCCAGAGTTTCAAACGTGTTGCTATAGAAATGCCTGTATTATTCTCTCTTGTTTTAATTAAAAAAAAAAAAAAACAACTTCTCCCACATCTTTAGTTAGTTTTCCTCACTTGCTTAGTAATTAAGGTTAAGATGCATATATTTAGGAGAATGGGTAAATGGTGACAGCATTAAAAGAGACCAAGAACAAAGAGAAAAGAAGACTGGGGAGAGTGTGAGTTGATATGGTGACGGATAACCAGATGGAATCCACTTCCAGCTTGGAGGTGAGATTTGAACGTGCAGTGAGGCAGAAACAACCGGGGTACCATCCAGATAACAGAAGTCATCAAGAGAAAAAGTGCAAAATGGGAAGAGAATCATAGCTGAAACATAGGGGAATCTCAACACTCAAATGGAAGGTAGAGAGTAAAAACCTGATAGAAGATAAAGCACTGAGACATAAAATCCAGGACAGACTGATGTATCAGGATACAAAGAGAGAGCAAGTGACGAAGGAGGAGGAGAGGAGAAAGGAGGGGAGGACGAGGAAGGGAAAGAAGAGGAGGCGGAGGAGAGGAAGAGATAGTCATCACCTCAACTGAGAGATCAGACCAGATGGGTGACTGTGGACACAGGGACGAGAACAAGGAGACACGGCCAAAGAGGTGAAGGGTCACTTGAACAGGGGGTTGAATGCGGATCAGGATTCCTGAGTGGGCCCAGGTCTGTCACTAGAGGAGAAAGAAGAACTAAGAAAGCTCCAAGTTCTTATGGGAATGTTCAGGTGATGGTGAAGTTTACAGTAAAGAGACATCTGTGTGCAGATTTGCCCGTGTTAACTGGTTTCCCCCTTGATATGTAGTGGATGTGGGGAAGGCAGGTCTACGAGAATAACCTGTATTACCGAGACACCGTGAAGAAGACCCAAATAACTACAGGTTGATATTAAAATACTCCCCTATGAATACCATGTTATCAGTCATCAAATTAACATCCGTCTGTATGAGTTGGCAATATCCTCTTCATAAAATGATTAACTACATATTTCCCTTGACCTTTGCTTCTCTGTATCCTAGAGACACCTCCTGTAATCTGGTGAATATAATAGAGCTCCAGTTGTTACTGCTACTTTCATTAATTTAATTAATTCTGTCGATCAGAATTTAGAGTTTCCTCTACTCAAGACATCTCCTGCTGGACTTCAATTAATGGACATACTTATAATATTATTCAAGATTGTTTAGGGACTTCCCTGGTGGCGCAGTGGTTAAGAATCTGCCTGCTAATGCAGGGGATACGGGTTCGAGCCCTGGTCGGGGAAGATCCCACGTGCTGCGGAGCAGCTAAGCCACAGTGCTGCGGAGCAGGTGCGCCACAACTACTGGAGCCTGCGTGCCCTAGAGCCTGAGCGCCACAATTACTGAGCCCACGTGCCACAACGACTGAAGCCCGTGCGCCTAGAGCCCGTGCTCCGCAACTAGAGAAGTCACCGCAATGAGAAGCCCATGCACCGCAACAAAGAGTAGCCCCTGCTCACCACAACCAGAGAAAGCCCTCGCACAGCAACAAAGACCCAATGCAGCGCCCCCCAAAAAAAGAGACCGTTTGTTCTCTTGACACTGAAAGTGTTTAAAGTAAATTATTCCCCAAATCATATCTTAACCTCACAGCTTGCTAACCTTTCAAAACACTAATCATTCTCAGGGAATGTAAGTTTAAAATCCATGAAGCAACACTGAATTTCAGTTCACTAGCAGACCATTTGGGGCAAAATAGAGTACTTTTACTAGTTGAATGATAAATTAGCACTGTTTGAAGAAAATTTTTAATGTAAAAACAGCTAAAACGGTTTTGTGAAATTAAATTCCTGAAAAGCATATTCAAAGCAGCAGCAAAGATTTCATTAGTCCCCATCGGCCTCTTTGCCGCTGAGCTCTTGAGGACTCTTTTGTTAATGAGAGCCCCTTGGTCCTGACTAGAATATTAATGCTGTGTACGTGCAACAGGAAAGTGCCGTAACTGTAGACCTCATGACTAAAAAACCCTAAAATAAAGGAGCTCAATAATGGTGCCATTCCCTTAGCAACAGGTACACAATAATTCCCACTTCCTGCAAGGAAGCTCAAAGTGATTCTGCAACTTAGAACCTGTGGGGGCAGAATAACAGCCCCCAAAGATGTCCCTACCTTAACCCCCAGAAACTGTGAACATGTTATGTTATACGGCAAAAGTGATTTTGCTGCTGCGATTAAGCTTCTTGAGATGGGGAGATCATCTTGGCTTATCCGTGTGGGTCCAATATAATCACAGGGGTCCCTGAAAGTGGAGACGTTTTCCTGGCTGTGGTCAGAGGAAGATGTGACTGTGACAGAAAAACCCGAGAGATGCTCCTTTGCTGGCTTTGAAGACAGAGGAAGGGGCCATGAGCCAAGGAGTGCAGGTGACCCGTAGAAGCCGGAAAAGGCAGGAAACAGTTCCTCCCCTTGAGCCTCTGGAAGGGACGCAGCCCTGCCCACTGACTTTAGCGCAGTGGGACCCATGTCAGGCTTCTAACCCGAGGAACCAGAAGATAACAAACTTCTGCTGTTGGAACTGCTAAGTCATGGTTACAGGAAACTAACACTGAACTGTAATCAGGAATAATTGATATTTAGTAAACTGTTCAAACTCACTACCAAAAAGTTTCTAAATGCTCAACAAATGGATCAAATAATCATATTTCATTAGCCTGAAAAATAAGAAGGAATCCACAAATAATAAAATAGCTTAGGACAAGAGGTATCACATAGTGTTTACTGTATTCTCTGATTTGAACTGAGGTTCACTGTATAAAATACAGAAATTACAAAAGAACTTTAAAAACACATCCATAGCTAATATTTTCCTGTCCCATTAAGCTGATGCTTGGGAAACTAATTTATAACAGCACATGTTGTCTACAAAAATCTTGCACTGTCCTAGCGTTTTCTGTACAGAAAGCTTATGATGTTAACTCTCCAAAATAGTTTTAAATACAGTCATAAAGCTTCGGGCTGGGAGGTATCTAATAAATCAGCTAATCATTCTAAATATGAAAGAAGTGATTTCCCCAAGGTTTAGTTTTGGCATAAATGTCTTATTTCACGGCTCCATCACTCTGATAAGCCATAAATGTGCACTAATTTAAATAGCTGGTTTCAATTCCCAAGGTTCCTTTCTGTGCTTTAAAAATCATCAATAAAATATAGCTTCCTTGTCAAACTACATCCTGAATTATTGAATTCAGACTTGCTATTATAAAAAATTAATTATGACAACGACTATCAGCGAAAACTAATTTCTCCTAAGATACCAAGCCCTGTGAAGACAATTACAGATAATTAAAAGTACAGAGAAAACGGCCAACCATAGGCTCATCTCGGTAGAACACTTTTCAACACACAGCAAAATTAAAATGCCAGTGTCATAAACTTCTAAAACCTGGCTTTCTATATAGCTTTATGCTTAATTGCATAAAGCAACATATGCAACATCTCCATCACAGAGACCGATCCATTCCGGGTAGAAAGTGTGCGCCCAGAGTTCTGCGCGGGGTCCTGGCCCCGGCTCGGGGGGCTCCGTCCGGGACCCTCGCTGGCCTCGCCTCCTCTCCCCACGGCGGGGCGGGTGTCCTCAGCCTTCTGTTCGACGTGCTCCCCAGAGAGGTCTCCCTGCACTCACAGGTTCACCGCTACCTACACACCTGACGATCCCTCCCACCCCTCTCACCAACCCCCTGGAATGTTCCGCAGACCCTCAGTCTCCACACGAAAGCCCAGCCCCGTCCCTCGAGTGCAACCCCCGTGTTCCTAAGGTCAGTGAACAGCATCCACACTGGATCTGGCGGTGGCTCCTCCAGCCCCTGAAGTCAGCCCCCCACCAGTCCCAAGGCTCCTCCCTCTGGGATCTAAGGAGTCTTCTCGGCCTGTGAGAGCCCAGCAGGCCTGTCTCGTGGGCACCCGGCTCCCTCCGCCCCCTCCTCTGCCCACACGCACTCCAGCCCTCTCCAGGGACAGCCCAAGTCCCGACGTCCACATGGCGCAGCACAGCACCCACGGCCCTTCCCCACCGCCCCCCCCCCCAGCTCTTGGCCTCATCAACCACTTTCTCTAGTCACTTCTATAAACACGTATGGAGGACCCACTACGTGCTGGGCTCTATGGACACGACCGTGGACAGGCATGAGGCCTCACTCTCAAGCTTTAAAACCTAATGGAGAAATAATCCAAAATACAATTATGAACCAAGTGCTTTTATAGAACATAGGGCCTTGAGAGCACAGAACTGACCACCCGGCCTATTCCAGGAGATCAGGGGAAGCCTTCCTGACACGCGGCTCAAAAGCCCAAGCCCAAGGGTCAGCGGGCATTAGCAACACATGGACACAATGATCAGGCCAAAGGCGGCCCTAGAGGGACAGGCAGGGAGCACAGCGGGCGTGGGGCACTGGGGCGGCACCCCAGGAAACAAGGCCAGCGCTGCCAGAGCCTGAGGGGTGAGGGGGCACATGGCTGAGACCAGGCCGAGGAGGGGAAAGGGCAGACTCTGCCCCGGATCCTATCCTCCAGGCAACAGGAGGCATCTGAAAGGTTTCAAGCAAAGCAAAGCAGGGTGGACGTGTGGGCAGGATGAGGTGGGTCAGGTCATCTCGAGCGCAGGTCTGAGGACATCGGTGGGGACGTCCAGGCGACGGATGACAGCATGGATGCAGGTGGATTTCCCCTGGGCATCACAATTTGGGGCTTTACATTGAAATGCAAGGGAGGGAGGGGCGGGGAGAAGAGTAAGGGTTCCCAGTTAAGGAAGATGAAAAGAGTAGCAGACTGGAGAAATATTCCAGAAGCAGAAGCAACCGCCCTGCTGGCAGAGAGCTCACTGGAAGTGAAAAGAACAAGGCATCGAGGGGGCTGCCCGGGTCGGCGTGGGCACCTGACGGGCAGGCCAGCCATCCAGCTAGTGAGCGTGTTCATCCCTCTAGGACCGCTGGGCGTGGGCTCTGCCAAGACGAGAATGACTTGAAATCAAATGTAAGATCCCTTTATCCCCAAATAATTGCATAGTCAAGTTTTCTGAAAGTTTGTCTATTTCTATAACCCTATATGCCTTCTAAATCTGCCCAACTTACTGAAGACCAAACCCAATGCCGTATCATGTCCCCAGGCTCTGCATTCCCATTGCAACAGTCACAAAATATTGGCCAAAATCTTCTGTTTTTATTGATAGCGCTTTTCCAAAAAATTATTTTCTACACATTGCTACATCTCAAAGAGGCTTTGCAGGAAAAGCCTGGGAGAACCATGTTGTGCTGTTTCTAGCTATGTAACGGAAGAAAAGCCAGAGGAGTTTTTAAAGGTTTAAACTTCATATCCGTCTATTCCTTAAAAAAAATAAGTTCTTCCTTAAGTAGGATAAAGACAATTTTTTTTTTAAAGAGTGCTTCACCTAATGCTAATTCTCTAGAGTAAATAATTTTAAAACAATCCTTTAGGAATCTCCTAAGCAAAATATGAGCCTATACAAAAAGAACCTGAAATTACTAAGACTAACACATAAATTCCCAATTTAAGCTGTTCAAGAAGAATACATTTGTTGAGTATTTACCAAGAGCCAAACACACTCTATAAACATTTTCTCATTTAATCCTGACAATTTTATGGGGTAAGAGGTATTACTATTCCCATTTCACAGGGAAGAAAATTGAGGCTTAGAGAAGTTAAATAACTTGTTGGAAGTCACACGGTTAAGTGGCAAAACCAAAATTCAAAAGAGGTCTGCTTGAGTCTAACCACACATTCTGCATTTCCTTTCATATAATCAAAAGAAGTCATTTTTCAGAAAGAACAACTAAAAGCTTGGACTTCTAAATATAACATTTATGCTGGGCTCCAGGCAAAACCGTGGCTGAGTATCCAGGCCCAGGCCATCTGCCCATAGCTGCCTGCCTGTCTGCATCGGGCTTGAACATCAGGGAAGCCTGTGTGCTGCGCTGCGGTGTCTGCACTAGGAATGAGGAGCTTTCTTAGAGGAAACCTTTTTTTTTTTAAATAGGGTTCAATTATGCATATGGAAATCAGTAGAAAATTGACTCTAGTCATGAACATTCCAGGTGAATCTCTAAGAAATTCATCTATGCTATAAAGTGAGCCACCACACAAATACAGCTTTGCACTTGAGCGCGACAACAATCAGTAAGTTTAGCAAAACAACACGAGTACATCACCAATTCCTATCTCTCCCTGGCTTTTGAGAGAAATCCACCAGTGTTCTCCAGGGGCCCCAGCATCAGACCCACGTTGGTCCCAGGCATCCAGACTCAAAACACAACAGTCATATTAACTCTCTCCTGGGCTTCACGACTCTGGGACTGATACCCAAATGCAGTGGAGGAGGGTCGGCAGCAGGCTCTGGGGGATGAGGCTTCATGGCTGAATTTAGGTCCGAAGTGGGCGGCGACTAAGGAAACGCCACATGCACAGAGGGCAGGGTGGGACCGCTCAGGCGACTTCTGACAACTCACTGACCCCCAACGCGCAGAAGCCCTGGCCACCAGCCACCCATGCGCCGTCGCCGTGAAGGGGGGGATGGCCACCGGGGAACAGGAGCAGGAGCCCACACTCAACCGCCTCACCTGTCTTTTCCCTGTTTCCACCTCAGGGCTGCTCCTGGCCTCCTGGCCTCCTGTTCCAGGCGGGCCACATGCCTCCCTCCTCCTCCTGGCCCTCTCCTTCCCTTCTCCTTCCCCCGTCTGTCCCTCCCTCCCCTTCTGAACAACTCCGTCCTAAAGCCATTACGTGGGCACAGGGGAGGCATGGGGGAGCACTGGGTGGGAGAGGGGAGCTCAGCACACAGACCTCCACCACGGGGCGGGGGGGCGGGGGGGAGGGTCACCACCGAGGGGGTGGGTGGGAGAATCCAAACAAAGTGTGGAGGGCACCACCCAGGAGGATGACCCCGAGTGGGGAGTCGGGCCCTGAGTGGGGCAAGGAGGGCACCCCTGGAAGGGCCGCCTGGTGCAGAGCATCGGGCCTGAAGCCCGATGCGCATGAGGAAGGTGTCCCACACCCTCACCCCCGCAGAGGCTGCTGGCCCAGCATCTGGGGATGCAGCCCGGAGGGCGGGGCCTGAGTCCGGGAGGGGTCGGCGGCAGCGATGAGAGGACGAGAATACAGAGGAGGGTGAGCGAATAGGCAAACACACAGGGTAACAGCAGCCACATTGCTCGCTGTCAAAAACCGAGACTCAAATACTTAAATGCAGAAAACTAGAGTGAATCCTGTGGGATCAGGTTGGAATTGGAGGTATCACTGTGAATTCAGCGATTTCAGTATACAGAGATAGACTGACATATAAAACTCAACAGTGCTAGAAAGCATGTGTATGTACATATACGCAGTGCATAAATCTGTGTGTGTATAAACGCACAAACAGATGTTACTCAGGGAGTAACTGAGACACATCACAAAGACACCAAAACCAACTTGCAGGGGTCCCTACTGACCAAACTGGGGTCCATTTGAGTGCCAAAATAACAGAAATTAATTTAAATTCAATGAATAAGATAAGGAGCCGTAAGTCCACATTAAAATAAATAAATAGGGACTTCCCTGGTGGTCCAGTGGTTAAGACTTTGCCTTCCAATGCAGGGCGGGGTGCAGGTTTGATCCCTGGTCGGGGAGCTAAGATCCCACATGCCTCACGGCCAAAAAACCCAAAAAACGTAAAACAGAAGCAATATTGTAACAAATTCAGTAAAGACTTTAAAAATGGTCCACATCAAAAAAAATCTTAAAAAAAAAAATTAAATTGAATTAAATACATAAATAGAAAATTTGGTGAAAAATAGAATATTTATACCTTTTAATTACCTCTCTGTAAAACACTTATTATTTCAAAAAAAAACTGTAACTTTACAGTTGACAAACCTGTCAGACACCATTTCACCATCAAGAGATAAAAGTTATCAGCAGAAACTGGACAGATCAAAATCATGTGCAACTGGTCATGCCACCAGAAGAAAAAGCACCGCTTCTGTGATGTTCCCCCAGAGATGCAGAACCTGAATCTAATCATGAGGAAATACCAGACAAACCCAAAACGAGGGGCATTTACAGACTAAGTGGCCTGTTACCGCCACAAGTGTCAAGGTCCTGCCAATCCAGGGGAGGCTGAGGAACTGGTCCAGACTGGAGGGACAGACGACTAAACACGGTGTGTGCTCTGAGCTGGGTCCACCATTGCCAAGGGCATTATCGGGGCGGCTCTGATGGCTGACTGGGGTCTGCAGCCGGCGCGGCAGGAGCCTCCCACTTTGAATGGCTTGTCCTAGTCGTGTCAGGCGTGGTCTTGTTTGCAGGAAACACGTACTGAAGTATCTGAGGTATCAGGCTGGCAAATTGCTCTCTGATCGTCGGGAAAAATTCTTTAAACCGTACTTGCAACTTTTCCATAAGTTTGACATAGTTTCCAAAAAAGTTTTAATGTATTTAGGAAAAGAAGAAATGCTTTCACTCTACAGTGTGAAGGGAGCAGTTATTAAACATAGGCAGCTAATAAGCCACTCGTCCATATAAAACATTTCACATGAAATAGTGTAGGTTCAAATGAATATTGAAGTGCCCCCAAAGGAGCAGCTTTAATCTCAGTAGCAAAAGGTAATTATGCTGAACAAAAATCAAAGCACATTCGTGGCAAGAATCCTTTGGTTCAATCGCAAAAGGAAACAAAAGTCTCTGGTTTGAGAAGCGTGCAGGAAGGGAGGATGGGGTTCCACCCGGGCAGGAGATGGAAGCGGGACATCTCCAGGCCCACCCTCCTTAGAACTCGGCGAGGCCCCCGGGGGCTGGAAGGCTTCACACGCCTCCACTGGAGGTAAGTGCTGCTCCGTGACATTTTCTTCTGCTAAATCGATCTAAAAATCAGGGTACTCAGTCCCCTTTCCAGAGTTCAAGATTCTTACTGCCCACTAGGGACCCCTAATGACAGGGTGTAGAGGCTCCTCTGCAGGACAGACTGGGAGCATAAATAATCTGAAGGCTCCTCAGCAAGTTCTCTACTGAAGTAAAAGTTTAGGACGGTGTCTGCCTTCATAGACTATTAAAGGATTCACAGAATTAAAGAATTTTTTTCAATACATATAATTGACAAAAGTTTATTATCAAGAAACTTCAGTAGGTTTTTAAAAAGACTGTTCTGGTTTTACAATACTGAAAGATGACAATCCAAGACAGGACAGACACAAAAAAGGATAATTAAAATATTAAGTACCGTCTAAATTAAAAGACCATATACAAAAATAAACTCAAAATGGTTTAAAGACCTAAATATAAGACATGACATCATAAAACTCCTGAAGAGAACGTAAGCAAAACATTCTCGGACGTAAATCATAGCAATATCTTCTTAGATCAGTCTCCCAAAGCAAAAGAAATAAAAGCCAAATAAATAAAGAAATAAACAAACAAACAAGCAAGTGGGACCTAATCAAACTTAAAAGCTTCGGCAAAGCAAAGGAAATCACCAACAAAACACAAAAAACCTCTATAGAATGGGAGAAAATACTTGCAAATGATGTGACTGACAAGGGGTTAATATCTAAAATGTACAAACAGCGCATACAACTCAATATCAAAAAAACCAAACAACCCAATCAAAAACGGGCAGAAGACCTAAATAGACATTTCTCCAAAGAAGACATACAGATGGCCAACAAGCACATGAAAAGATGCTCAACATCACTAATTACTCAACATCACTAATTACTGGAGAAACACAAATCAAAACTACAATGAGGTATCACCTCACACCAGTCAGAATGGCCATCATCAAAAAAGTCTACAAATAAATGCTGGAGAGGGTATGGAGAAAAGGGAACCCTCTGGTGGGAATGTAAACTGGTGCAACCACTATGGAAAACAGTATGGAGGTTCCTTAAAAAACTAAAAATAGTGTTATCATATGATTCAGCAATACCAATCCTGGGCATATATCCAGAAAAGACGAAAACTCTAATTCGAAAAGATACATGCACTCCAACGTTCATAGCAGCTCTATTTACAATAGCCAAGACATGGAAGCAACCTAAGTGTCCATCGACAGATGAATGGATAAAGAAGATGTGGTATGTATATACAATGGACTATTACTCAGCCATAAAAAAGAATGAAATAATGCCATTTGCAGTAACGTGGATGAAACTAGAGAATACCTACTAAGTGAAGTAAGTCTTACAGAGAAAGACAAATATCATATGATATCACTTATATGTGGAATCTAAAAAATAATACAAATGAATCTATATACAAAACAGGAACAGACTCAGACATAGAAAACAAACTTATGGTTACCAAAGGGGAAAGAGCGGGGAGGGGTAAATTAGGAGTATGGGGTTGACATATACACACAACTATACATAAAATAGATAAGCAACAAGGATTTACTGTATAGCACAGAGAACTGTGTTCAATATCTTGCACTAACCTATAATGGAAAAGAATCTGAAAAAATATATATGTATGTAACTGAATCACTTTGCTGTACACCTGAAACTAACACAATATAATAAATCAACTATACTTCAATTAAAAAATAAATAAATAAATAACATAATTCAACATGGCCCATACAAACTGTCTTTATAAGACAGGCTTTGTGAACATGGTCCTTGCCCTATCTTGTACTTTATACAGTTTCATTCATTGTATCATCTACTGACTGACTCCAGTTAGAAAACAAATACGTTCTTTTCCTTTGCGAGAGTATATACATACACACCACCACTCATCCACCCAGAAGGGACAGAACACTAGAGGAGAGGTTTGGCAACTTAATCAGTTAAATTCAAAGATTAGCTCATTTGTAAACTAGTATCAACAGCAAATAAATTACTTGAAAGCATATACAGAGAACTACTTGTTACAGAGGAGTACTTTTGTTGCAGTGCATGTGGATGCTTCAGTTATTGATGTCTCCCCCCAAAAGTGCATTAGTTAGAAAGAAGTCCCCTGCTCATCCTCCAGTGACAGTTTCACGGCTCAACGAAAATGCAGTTCTTTAGGTTCAAATACCAGAATGCCTGAATATTTAACTGTGTATTTAACGACTGTAAATGCCATCCGAAGATAAGACTCTTCTAAATTAAAATTGATTTGGTTTTCACTTTTCTGATGTTGATATGCTTTCTTAGGTAGAGAATTACCATGGTGGAAATGAACAGATCTCTCACAACGTTTAAAAAATGCAGACATTAGTTCCACTGGCATGTAAGTATTTTGCAAGAAAGCACCTCTGTGTGTACACCCAGGAAGCAGACCAGTTACTCTAACAGAAGACTGCAGGGATAATGCTCAAGGGGTCCTCTGAATCTTTCAGAGTTACTTGATTAGCCACATCCCCCAGCATAGAAACTACTCCCTGAAGTAGTTAAGTACTTTTAGAAGCTGTGTTAATTCTTCTTCAGGCCATTGAGCTAATTAATACTTGAGAGTTTTAGTAAATCATTACTTCAGCATACTAAACAACACTTCCTATGGGCTGGATTGGACCTGATTATATGTCTTTTTAAAAGATGCTAACTTAAGTGAGAGATACAGCATCACATAAAAACTTTCTTCAAACCAAATGCCCTAGGATATGCCGAGAGAAAATAGAATAGGGAGAAAAACACAAAATAAGGGAAGTAGGGGAGAGACTGGGTTTTGAAGGAGCCGGCTACTTGGTTCAGGCCTGAGGAAGAATCCTCCAGGCAGAAGGAACGGTTCTTCAGACAGCACGGTCTAGACAGCAGGTTCTGTTCAGCGGAGCAAACCAACGACTGTGGGTGGTGGCACGTGATGGGCAAGTGCAGATGGTGAGAAGCCTCGAATGCTACTCTACAGAAAGGACCCAGGGCCCTCTACTAACAGGATCTCAGCTCAGTTTCAGTTGGTTAGAGAGGGTATAAAGAGTGAACAACAGAAAAATGACCAGAGGCAGCTCTAAGTTGGAGGATATGACTTGAGAGAAATCAAGAAGGATGAGTAGAGAAAGGGTGGTGACCGTGTGGCCAGGCTCCAGGGTGCGTGAGAGGGAGGAGTCCAGGGTGTGTCCAGGATCTGGACTGACTGCAGGTGGACGACGGTGCTGCAGGAGGAGGGGCTGCAACAGAAGCAGGCTGACCATCAGGGGACCAAGACGCGTTCATTTTTCACATCTAAGTGAAATCCAAAGAGTAAGAAAAGTAACAGCATGAAAGCGTCCATTGATTTGGGACATCCCTGGTTCCATTCAACCCACAAAATGTTAACTGCCATCCCCGAGGCCCTGGTGAGCTCTAGGGGAGTGGCAGGGTGTAGGTGCCCGAGGGCGGACACGGGATGAGTGGTGGCCAGGGAGAAAATACTGGAGCCCTCAAGAAACCTGGATGCTGCCGGCCAGCTCGGGCCATGAGAGACCAACATGAGAGACTTGAAAGTAAAAGAGATCTGTGTGCAGTGATGCTGCAAAGGGACGTTCTGGACTGGATCTTGGAAGAGGAAAAGGACATTAGTAGAAAAACTAGTGAAATTTGAATAAAGTCTGCAGTTTAGTGACCACTGACGTACCAATATTAATTTCTTAGTTCTGACAAATGTCCTGAGGTCATGTAAGATACTAACCTCAGAAGATAGTGGGCGAAGCATATACAGGACTATCCCTGTACTACATTTGCAACTTTTCTCTAAATCTAGTTAACCCAAAATAAAAAGTTTACTTACAGAAAAAGAAATAAATCTAAGAACAGATATTTCAACAATACCACCCACAAATGGAAGTTTTTAGTGTTCAGGAATTTCTGAATTTATTTTTTTAATATTTGGCTGACTCTAACACGATTACAAATTGTAAAAAAAACACCTGGAAAATGTACAAAATATACTTTTTATCTCACAGCTTGAGAAATAACAATTTTTAACATCTTTTTTCTCATTTATAGATATGAGATTTTTTTTAAACCATCACTGAGACTAATCCCTCCTGGCGGGGTGGGGGGGCGGGGTCCCCTTAATATTTTATCATAAGCTTTCCCTTCCATATAATTTAAGGTTCTTCAAAAGCATTTACATGACTACACAACTGTCTACACACAATTGTACCACAATGTTTTACCTATTCCACATTTGTTGGACATTTAGATGATTTCCAACTTTTCTCCATTTATAAATAGTACCATGAGTATCATATGCATAAATTAAATGCTCATGCTTATTTCATTAAGTAATTCCAAAAAGTGGAGTCCCTGAGTTGAAGGAAATGTTGACTTAACATTTTTAATAAATACTATCAATGTGTCCCCCAAAACGACAGAGCCAACTTATACTCCCAGAAGCAATGTACAGAGAGCCTATTTCCCTGACCCACCAGCAAGGGGGCATTAGCACTTTGTTGACTGTTTGTTAATTTGGTAGGTTAAAAAATGTTCATCGTTGCTTTTAAATTTGTCTTTCTTTGTTTTCTAGTGAGACTGAATATATTTAAACATATTTGCTTTTTAGCTACTTTCATTTCCTCTTCCATGAATTACTTAGTTCCTAATGCCTTTTGCCTGTTTTTGCACTGATATTTTAGTGTACCTGATTATTTTTTCTACTTCCTTTATCTATTTTGGACCTTCTGCAAGTTGTAGTTGTGGTAAATACTTGCCAGTTTGTTATTTCCGTTTTAATTTTGTTTATTATGAGGTTCTTTGGTGTACACAGTTTAATTTGGATGTATATATATCTCATATTCCTTTATAATTTCTTCTACTGCTTTTACGATTATAAAGACCTCACAGTCCTAACATTAAACGAAAGAAATATTAGCATTAGTTTAAAAGAGCACTCAAAATTACCAAGGGAAAAAGCCAGATCACTTGTCCAACTGAAGAAATCAGTTGTTTTTATTTTGGAGACTTCAAATGTAGAGGTCTGGGATTATATAGTGATTGACAATACTAAATTCTATAATCTCCATCATACATAATTATTAATAAATAATTCTTACCGAGACAAGTCTTCTCTTAAGGGTGTCTAAGACAGTTGGTAAATTTTTTGAATAATATAGGAATAATATAGCTGAGAGTTTCCAAAAGAACCGGAAAATTAATCTCATGGCATGACTATGTCAAGAAAAATTAAGTGCAGCCAGTCCCCAAGGACACAGAGGGCCACATGAGACACCCTTAATACTTTAACTATTAGCAGTTACTCTTCCCATCCCACTTCTAAGCAAGATTCCAGTTTTCTCTACCTTGGTCTTAATAGCTACAGAGAAGGGGAAATGATAAAATAGAAAGACCACAGGTAAAGTAGAAAGACCACAGGCTTCAGAACTTGCTAGATGTGGGCTCAAACCCTAGATCCACCAGTAACTAGTTAGTTTTACCCTAAGTAAGTCAAATGGCCCCTCAAAGCTTCATCATCTGTAACACAGAGGTCAAGGTTAGTGACAGAGATTGGGCATTCAATAAATTAGTTTGTAGTGATTTCCAAAGAAATGCCTTGCTTGTGGTAAAATCACTACAGAAATTGTTTATTTTTTAATACAATTTTCTGTTCACATATAAATATGTATGAGTACACAGTTTTTGTTTTTCTTTTGTTATTATTTTTAAGGCCTAAGGTAAGTGACTCAATCTATTTTGTTTAGCAAGCAGCCTACAGAAAAGATTAAACTATTTCCAGGAACTATAGGAGGAAGATCCCCATTATAATACTAAGATAGGCAATTTAGGGAATAGTTTCCTTTATCGCATTAAAAGTAGTAAAAATATAAATCCTCAAAAGCCCCTCAAATAATTCAATTTGTATTCAACGAGCAGTTTGCAGCATCTGTATACACAAACCAAATCTCATCCTTCTTCTAAACATTTAGCTATGTTCCACAGCTGGGGAAAACAGCAATGACACCAGCGTCAGACTTGGAGAAGAATAAGCCACAGGATGACACTTTGGGGAATGGACCACTAACTACAAAATAAGTCTGGCAAAGGAAGAACAACAGCAAAAAGCTATTTCCTAGTAAAACTGAAAAACTACTTAAGATAAACATGTAACTGGCTACAATGAAAACTATAAATACTAAATTACTAAAAAAATCTTAGTTTTGAGGACTGAATATTTTTAATTTGTTGGCTTAAGTCTGCTTTTCTTTTCCCAGAATAAATGCTTCAACCGTGGAATAAGAGAATCTAAAACAATTTACATTAGTGTGGAAAATATAGCTGCAGGGGAGAGACAACAACGTAATAAATCACAACCTCTCTCTGAGAAGAAATAAAATTGTTTAAAAAAAACCCCTGCTGTTGGGGCCAGGTACAGTCCAAATTTATTTCTAGAATTCCAGTGTTGCATAACTGGAGTGTATTTCAATGAAACTGAACATCAAGTTACATAACTGTCAAATTACTGTATTCTATTTTGCTTTTTCAGCAAAGAACATGATGGGACTTGGGGTGACAGCAAAAGAAGAAAAGAAATTTAAAGCAGTATATTTTGCTTCTGATAGAAAACAACTTTTATTTTTAAAAATCATTTAGGTAGAAGATCACAAATTTTCAATATTGCGTGCCAAGACTAAGCATTATATATGGTCTTTAAAAACCTCAATACTTGTTTGTCATTTTTTAAGATATTTTCAGTTGTTTCCATTATTGGAGGGAAAGAAACTTAAATACTTATGGTACTTTAAAAGTTCATTAGAGGAGAATTATCAAATTTACATGCTTCTTTCCCACCAGGAGTAGCACAAATGTTGGACATTCAACTGTATTTTACAGAAAATTTAATAACAGCTGCCTGCTTGTATAGCAGTAATCACAATATATATGGAATATATATTCCAGGGAAATAGCATCTGCATTTGCTGATTTAAATTTAAAACATCAGAGAATTAGTTGAATATTAAAAAGCTGTTATCTAAAACCTACAGATGTATTAAAAACCATAATGAGGGACATTTATCTTGGAGCAAATGTACAACCTCCTGTAAAACATGACTTCAACAGAAGAGTACGAATGCCATCATTACAAGATTAAACCAATCCAGGAAAAGCTTAAACAAAGAATTATAAACAAACTAAGCAGCATCATTTGTTTTCTTGTTCACAGGGAAAGTTTACAAATCAGTTCTTTTTTCAAAGGCAAATAAATGAGTTAAGAGCTTCAGATTTTCTTGATACACATATTTGAAAGTCTTAGATGACACTGATGAAGTCTACAGGGGAGCATGTGACACTGTCAACAAGCGATACTGTAATTATAGATTTAAATTAATAAACCTAAACCAACTGTAGCTATCTAATAAAAATGTCACTTAAAAGTAATTCATTATAAAGCAAAACTGCAAAGGGTGGTAACAATTACCGTGACTCAGAGGGGTCACACCATCCCTGGGCTTCTTTTCTTCTTCAGCTTGCTCCTAGAACACAGAAAATGTGGTTTAGACCCTGTTTCTGGGTAATTGTTTGAAACACTGAAAATTGACTTTTCTGTTTGCTGGAAGCCAAGCCACGAAGAGCGCTGCGAATGGAAGGGACCTACATCAGCAGCCAGCGCCCGGCGGCAGGGGGAGGTGGGAGGGGGGGTGCCACACCACCACCCATTCAGACGTAGGAGGAACCCTTTGTTATTGTCTTAATTCTCTGTTGGCTCAAATATGACAGAAAGGAAGGTTCAAAGGCAGGCTGAGGGAAGAAGGGCGTCCCCTGCCCCCGCCAAGCCCTCCATCCTCCCCTGGCTTTCGGCCTGCCGGCACCTGCTACAGCTTATGAGGCTCAGTTAAGGTCCAAGTTTAGCCCAACCAACCCTCACAGGATGGACAAATGCCTTCAAAGATCCCTGCGAAGAAACCACAAACACAAGCGACCCTGAGAAGGCAAAGCTTCTGTCCACGGAGCCAGCAGTGCATCAGGCCAGGCTCACAGCAACTCCTGGAGGAAAGTCGACCATTTAGCGAAGACTAAAGAGAATCACTTCTTTTTTGAAAGATACTCCAAGAGCATTTGTCCAGATATGGGTCTCACTTACATAGTTTTGTGGCCATAAAAAAATGTATGCCCCCTATAAAAAAACTCATAATAATTTTACACTTAAAAGTTGAGGGACAGAGTTTCCCAATTTTAAGATCTTTCAAATTAAGAGTGTCAGCGGGCTTTCAACTCACTTATGGAAGTATAAATATGCAATACTTTTGAAAAGTTTCCAAGACAAACTGATTGTCATCCAAGAAGATGAAAATCAGCAGCTGAATTACACAAAACCTTTGCATAATTGATGGATGATGCTGATAAAAAAAGTATCAGGATTCAGTAAGTTTGGTCAACAATCATTTCCTACAGTTTATTCCTGTAATTTTGGGGACATATCTTTTCTTTTTTCATTCTTTCACATTTTATTCTTTATCTTTTAACATCTTTATTGGAGTATAATTGCTTTACAATGGTATGCTAGTTGCTGCTGTACCACAAAGTGAATCAGCTATACATATACATATATCCCCATATCCCCCTCCCTCTTGCGTCTCCCTCCCACCCTCCCTATCCCACCCCTCTAGGTGGTCACAAAGCACCGAGCTGATCTCCCTGTGCTATGCGGCTGCTTCCCACTAGCTAGCTATTTTACATTTGGTAGTGTATATATGTCCATGCCACTCTCTCACTTCGTCCCAGCTTACCCTTCCCCCTCCCTGTGGCTTCAAGTCCATTCTCTACGTCTGCATCTTTATTCCTGTCCTGCCCATAGGTTCATCAGAACCATTTTTTTTTTAGATTCCATATATATATGTTAGCATACAGTATTTGTTTTTCTCTTTCTGACTTACTTCACTCTGTATGACAGACTCTAGGTCCATCCACCTCACTACAAATAACTCAATTTCGTTTCTTTTTATGGCTGAGTAATATTCCATTGTATATATGTGCCACATCTTCTTTATCCATTCCTCTGTCAATGGACACTTAGGTTGCTTCCATGTCCTGGCTATTGTAAATAGTGCTGCAATGAACATTGTGGGACATGACTCTTTTTGAATTAAGGTTTTCTCAGGGTATATGCCCAGTAGTGGGATTGCTGGGTGGTATGGTAGTTCTATTTTTAGTTTTTTAAGGAACCTCCACACTGTCCTCCATAGTGGCTATATCAATTTACATTCCCACCAACAGTGCAAGAGGGTTCCCTCTTCTCCACACCCTCTCCAGCATTTATTGTTTGTAGACTTTTTTATCTTTTTAAGCCAGGCCTAAGGTGACTGACTGTCCCAGTTTGCCTGGGACTGATCCAGTCACAGCACTGAAGTCCCATAACTGGAGGACCCTTCAGTCCTAGACAAACCAAAAGGGTTGGTCATCTAAGCTATGACAGCCATTAAAACTAAACCTAAAAAGTAGACTTCAGATAACAGGAACACAAGGCTTTAAAACAAGGTTTCAAAAAATTAATATTTTAATGAGAGCAAACTAGTTTTTAACTGTTAATCACTATTCATTTCATTTTTATATTGTACTTTTTGTTTCTTTTTTAGTCTATGGCTTTAAGGTACAAAATACAATTTGTATAGTAGTAAATCATATAATTTTCCAATAAACAAATAATACATATATATCCAGATATGTGACTGAAGTTTCTTTACTGATGAGGTGAACAAACCAACAAGTCTGAAGATGACTGAATCAGGCTGCCATTTGTTTATATAGTCATATAGAATTGATTATGATAGACTCCTTGAGATGCCTTAGTTTATACATATAATTTATTTTATTTTTTGAGTTCACATTGTTCAAGGTAAAAATAAATAGAGAAACAATTAATACAGTGAAAACTCCCCTCCCACCCCGACCCGTTCTCCCCCATCTGGCCTACGTATAATACCTTAATACAGTGAAAACTCCCCTCCCACCCCGACCCGTTCTCCCCCATCTGGCCTACGTATAATACCTCCACCCAGAAATCTTCGTTACTAGATTCTGAAATATCCTTGCAAAGTTTCCTTTATAAAAATGCAAAAAAGAAGAGAATATATTTTCTTATTTTCTTGTTCTTGCGCACAAAGGTAGCACTGTTTTCTACTTTTCTTTTCACTTAAAATACCCTGGAGGTCTCTATCAGGTTGTAAGAGCACACTCCTTCTTTTCGCAGTTACACAGTATTACTCTGAATGGATACCTCATGATTTATTTAACTGATCCCATGTTTATGGATGTCCAGGTTGTCTCAAATCTTTTTTCCAATCACATAACGCTGCGGTGGAAAACCAGTACACGGGGCGTTTTGCATATGTGCCAGGATGTGTACACAATGACTTCCCAGAAGTGGACCAGCCGGGTCAAACCAGACTCGTGTTTTCCTGCTAGGTCTGGCGCCCAGCAAGCCCCACTCAACAGCCCCACAGCCTCGGATCAGGCCCGTCTGCCCAGAGCCTTGCCCACAGGGTGTGATAGCAAAGTTCTGGATTTTTGCCAAGATGATGATGAAAAACATAATATCTCACTATCGTTTTATTTGCATTTGTTCCATTATGAAGAAGCTGAAGACTGTATATTTAAAAGCCATTGTATTTCCTTTTCTGTGAAATATCTCTTTACATCTGTGGCCCATTTTTTTCTGTTGGAATGACTACTCATCTTTTGGTCTCAATAAATTAGGAAGATTAGTCCTTTGTCTACAATATGAGAGGCATTATTTATTTTTTCCTGGTTAGTCATTTCTCTTTTTCACTTCTCTTACAGTATTTTTAATATGCAAGGATTTTTGTTGTTTATTTTGAGAAATAAAATTATCAAACTTTTCTTTTATGGCTGCTATTATTGAGTAATAGAAGATCCTTCTCTATTCCCACATCATAAAAACCTTCTTCTTTGTTTATGCCTTTTACACTTATGGTTTGTTTCTTACACTTAAACCTTTGACAAATTTGAATTTGTGCCAGGACATGGTGTGAAGTTGAGACACACTATTTTTACCCAGGTGGCTCGTCACCTGTCCCAAGACCACTTATGGGATGGTCCCCCTCCTCCCATCAGTCTAAGACCTGTGTCCTATACACTAAACCCCCAGGTGCATTTGCCTCTTCTGTTTCTTTAGTTTACCTGTCTATCCAAGTACCAGGGCCACGATGCTTTACTTATTACAGCCTGATGTTTTGATATGTTTCCTGGGCTACTTTGTGTTTTACACGCAGTAAGAGGTTCTGTTCTGTACAAGTCTTAGAGTCAGACAGCTGAGGGTTTACACCCCTGCTTCTCCCCTCACCAGCTGTGTGACCCTGGGCAAGTGATTTAACCTCTCTGAGTTTCGGTTTCCTAATTTGTGACTTGGAGGTAATCATAACTTGTTTACTGAATTGTTTTGAGGATTAGAGATACACGGGTAGAGCCCTACTAAGCACATGCCACATGTAGACTCTCAGTTAATGGCAGTTATCGTAGGTGTTTTGCCAGATTTCAAACTGCCAAGAGTGCATCAAGACTTAATCAAAATTAAGTTATCTTCTATATGTTTTCTAACTGAAAAAGCATATCTTGGATGAACAAGATCTCTGATGGAAGAAGAATCCTGAGGGAGGAGTAAAGAGGAATCTTAAAACCCTGAGTTAATTACTTATTTAAAGAATATTTATTGGGCAATTAATGTGCCAGGAACAGTGCTGGGTTTTAGGGAACAAATGGAATGCAATGTCCAGTGTTCGTGCACCGGCTGCCCTTCACTGTTCAGGTGTCTGCCAGCTGTTCATGGCTGATCGAGGACAAAGTGAAGGCTGGGTGTCCCCGCCGTTCCCTCCTCCCCATCCCACTGTGCAGGGTCCGTCCTCCACACAGCTCGCGTGCACCGGCCTCCACCCCTGCACAACCATCACCCTGCCCTCCAGGGCTTCCACCCCGCCCCCCGCCTGCCTCGCTCAGCCCCTGGCATCCAGGCCACTCAGTCTCACACACGGCGACCAATGGACCCACGTCTCCCTCCATCAAGTTACAGATGTGCAGATCCCAAGTCCACTGTACGGCTTCATCTGGATGCCCTACAGGCTCCTGAAACTCAGCCAGCACAAAATTAGTTCCTCATCTTCACTCTAATGCTCTTGCATCTCCTGTTCAGAGTCCCCAGAACTCACTCTGCGGCTTCCGGGACCCACGCCTCGGTCACGCAGTCCGTCCCGCTCTCCCTCCCAGCCGCAGTGAAATCACCTCACGGTGGGCAGGATCCCCAGATGATGCCAAGAAGCCACCCCCAAGTCCCCTCCCCGTCACTTGCTTCTAGACCACAGAAAATGGCAGAAGTGATGGGATGGTCACCCCCTCAATTGCATTACAACGTACAACTCCCCTCAGCTGACTGGAGGAGAGTCTCTGGCTGGCCTAAAAAAAGCAGGCTGCCTTGTTGTGAGAGGACCACAGGGCAAGGAGCTGTGGGGCTCCCTGGAGCTGAGGCTGGCCTCTGCGTGATAGCCAGCAAGAAGGCAGGAACCTCAGTCCTACAACTACAAGGAACTGAATTTTGCCGACAACCATCTGAGCTCAGAAGAGGCCACAGAGCTGCAAAAGGAACTCAGTCCAACCATTTGATTTTACCCTTTGAGCCCCTGAGCAGAGACTCTATTTAAGCCATGCCTGGACATCTGACCTACAGGCAGTGTGAGGTAACAGTCAATGTGTTGTAATAAGCCACTAAGCTTGTGGTGATTTGCTATCATCAATAGAAAGCTAACATGTGCCTATTTCTCCCCCGGGAAGCTTTCTCTGATCCTACCTCCTCTTCTCTGCTTCCCACCTCACCCATGCTAAGTCAGGTAACCTTCTGAAGCCTGGAAATATCCTGTATACATCTCTAATACTGGGCCTACCACACTGCATGACCAGCTTCTCTCTTACTGGTCTCGTCCGCTTTGCTGAGCTTACTGAAGGCAGACAGGGTCTTAACCATCTTTCCTCCCCAAAGCATAGCCTGGCCCCTCGTCCAGCTTAACAAATACTTGCTGACTCAAGGCATGAATGCAAGGTTCAAGAATGGTACTTTTGTGCCTAGCAGATTTCATGTCCAAAGTTTTCATGGATATCTTTGTGCAAGTAATACAGTTGCATCCTTACAAAACATACTATAACCCAGTGTTCCTCAAACTTTAACATGCATATGAATCATCTGGGAAGCCTGTTAAAATGCACATCTGGATTCCGTGGGTCTGGGAAGGGCCTAAGAGCACGAGTTTCCAACAAGCCCCCAGTTGATGCCGCTGCTGAAGGTCTGTGGACCACACAAGGCGCTGCAAGTCCACGGTCACGGGGGAAGGGAGAACGGGGAGGCAGTAACCCAATCCTATCTACCTCTGTTCCACTGCATGTGAGATGATGAACTGAATCAGGTCTAATTTTCTACGGCAGCTCTTCACCCCAACTCCATCCCTCTTTACCCACTCAATGCACGGGAAATTTACGTAATTCAAAACAAGGCAAGTCTCTTCTCATAAATGTTCTACCGCAAAACTGAAATGGTAACAAGAAACAGGGTTGGCTATGTGAGCACAACAGCTACTGAAGCATTTCTATAATCACTGTATCATTCAAATATAAAAAGAAATATATAATGTGCTGTGTGTCACTCAGTTAGTGGATTAGAATGTTTGGTTCACACTTCTTTATTTGCCACTGAAATTCTACCTAGATAGAAAAAACATATTCCTCACAAAAATAACATTACCTTTCGCTTCAAAGTTAAATTACTCAAGCTCCTGATGTCCATGTGTTTTTTTAGATGGAGTAAGGTTATAGATATGTAGACATACACATGAAAGATCATGATTTTGTATTACAGAATAAATTTACATTTCTCTTACGATATACTGACCTCATTTTTAGGACATTTTTTTTGCAAACAAAAAATGATTTAATATCATATAATAGGGCAGAAAAAAATGCTGAATTGGGGGTCCGATAACCTAAGGCCAAATCCCAACCCCACCTATTTACCCAAAGAGCTAGGTAACTGGGAACAAATGACACATATTCTCTGGATCTGATTTCTTTTGTCTGTAAAATAAAGGGATTGGACTAAATGTTCTCCAAAGCTCCTGTTAGCTTTAACATTCTTTGCGTCTGTCTGGGTTAATTAATTATTTCCTAAAGGTAGTAAATCCACACTGCTATTAATGGATAGAGTTAATCTTTTAAAAAAGGAAAAATGAGCACTTTTCCTTATCCTCTCAAACAGAACACTTCAGGAAATCAAGATGAATTGAGAAAAACAAAACCATTACTATGCCTTGCCAGGTTTCAAACTTTAGTTCTGAAAACTGAAAATAAAGCTTTAAGTAAAAAAAAAGAACACTGCTCTGAAAAAGGGGAGATAATAGTTTAAGGAACATAAAATAAGTCTTTGCTGTGGTACCTTTCCATTAGCCAACTCAAATCCATCGTTCTGGAAGAGAGGGTTATGAGCTGGGAAAATAACCAAAAAGGCTTGACATTCTGTTCCTTCCTGATGGCCCTGGATGCATCATATACTTTTACTACACGTTACAGTGATGTTTTCTAATTAATCAGTGCCTACGGTTCCCGGTCTGAGAAGTCCAATCAAGGAAGCAAAGCAAAAGGGTTTTTCACCCACTGATTTGTGTTTGGCAATTTCAGGTCGTCACCGTGGAACCATCAGATGACACCCCTTCCTTTCGCTCACTGTCAGACAGGTCCTTGAGCACAGGATGTTCAAGCATCCTGATGTTCCTCTTCCAGAAGAATGAAGGGTGGGCTTCCCTGGTGGCGCAGTGGTTGAGAATCTGCCTGCTAATGCAGGGGACACGGGTTCGAGCCCTGGTCTGGGAAGATCCCACATGCCGCGGAGCAACTAGGCCCGTGAGCCACAACTACTGAGGCTGCGTGTCTGGAGCTTGTGCTCCGCAACAAGAGAGGCCACGATAGTGAGAGGCCTGTGCACTGCGATGAAGAGTGGCCCCCGCTTGCCACAACTGGAGAAAGCCGTTGCACAGAAACGAAGACCCAACACAGCCATAAATAAATAAATAAATAAATAAACAGAGCAGCCCTAAACTTTGAAAAAAAAAAAAGTTGGTAAAAAAAAAAAAAGAATGAAGGGTAATACCTACTGGTTTCTGGAACTATAGAAAACACTAAAATCCTATACAGTATCTCCAGTAATAAACTACTATTTGAATTTCACCTGCTGTGTCAAGTCTACTTTTCAAAATTCTCTTTTGCTCTGATCCCACGTGGGACGCAAACTGAAGATAACTGAAATTAACCTTTCAGATAAAAATACAGGACAGGGTGGTCCCCATTGCTCTACTGGAATTGAGATGCAGACACAGAGGCAAATGCCCTCATCTCGTTCAAATACCCCGAATGGAATCTCTCTTTCGTAATTGTATTCATCACGATTTTTATTTTCTGTATTCTGTGACTGACATTTGGGGGCCTTGGGGACTGGGGAGGGACTGTCCCTCTCAGTGTGAGCCAATTCCTGGAGACAGCAAACAAGGAGCCCGGGGTCATGCCTCCTGAGTCCACAGCCCACTCCCTTTTCCTTACTGGCTCCTGCAGTCTGGGACACTATCCACTTGCCCTAAACCAACCCTGGGCCAGGTACTGGAGGATCAGAGCCAGCCCGGTAGCCAGAGACCACGGAAATTATCCAAACTAGCCAATCCTGAACCTGCTTAGCTTGTTCACCTTGCCTCCCCCGTTCATTTCCAAGAAAACCACAATAAAGACTCCTGCCCCTGGTTTCCCCTCGCCCCTGCGGCCCCCTGACCAACTCTGGTGCTTCGCCACAGGGCCCTGTCTGGTGTGATGTGCCCCCTCCTCTTGGGAAATGGGAATCACAAACTATCCTTTTCAATGGCAATCGTCTCGATCCGTTTACCTGGCTAAACGTGAACAAAAACAAAAACTCAGGTATATTTTAAAACAGTATTTGTTAAGACTTACACCCAAAAAAAGGGAAAAAAGTCTAAAACACTTTTATTAACATCTCCTTTCTGCAGTTCCTCCATATATAAATGGATTCTACTCGCTGATACAAGCTGCTATCAGTCGTGTGCGGGGCAACAAAAGGATTTAAAAAGTCAGATACCACTGAAAAAATAAGAAAATGAAATAATCCTACCCTAAACATTTTTTTGATGTCTACTTAAGGATATTATAAAAAAGACTGCCCTGCACTCCACCCCAGCTGCAGCCAACCACGGCTCCCTCCTGTTGGTATGTCAAGTCCAGTGGCCCCAACATCAAGACTGTCTGAACTTGGCCACCCACATGCACCCCGCTCACCTTACTATCTCACTGTGTACCAAACCTTAGACTTACTGAAATTAAAAGGCCCTTAAAAATCTTCTAATCTAAGACTTTTGTTCTAGAGACAAAGAAACTGAGCCTCAGCCTGGCGAAGGGCTTGTCCTTGGTCACAGAGCTACTTATCACCAGAGCCAAAGACCAAAATCCAAATACCCTGACTCGCATCCCAGCACTCACCCTACAAAACTGCTCAGTCAGAAAAGTCATTACAACCACTATAATCCCGCCAGGCGTCACACAGGTCGTCGTATCTGCTTCCAGCCCCCAACCCAGGCTCCTGCTGCTTCCTTGGCCAGACAGTATCAGCTATGACCCTTCAACTTCCTTCTCTCTCAAGGTTAGCTGCCTACAGAATATCCAGATTTTAAGCAAATAATTTGTATTCCCTCATTTTGCATTTTACCAGGTTGTATTTAAGAGCCATGTGTTGTAACAGCATTACATGTGCATTAGATATTTTTATTTTTAAATAAACTAAAATATGGACATCTTAGATATTCTTCATCCTTCAAGGTCAGACTCTGCCCTCAGTGATCCTACCTTTCTCTGAAGGCTACATGGACCTCAGATCTTAGTCACACTGCATTACTCGACCTAAGTCAGTTCTCTTTTATTCAGCAATACTCTAAGATGCTTAAGAATAAATAATGCCTCATCTTTCTATTTCTCAAAGTTCATAACTCATGAATTAGGTACAGATTCACAGATTTTTAAGAGCTGCAGAGGGAGAGGAAGAATGGGCACTAACATTTATTCAGCATCAGGTATTTTATATACACAATTAGACAACACGTACTTTATTCTTGTATAGTCAAACAAAATCTCCTTTTTTCATTTGAGAAACTTGCATTTTTAAGAAGGGAATTTGAAACTGTACAGCCTACATATGGTTTGGGGTTTTATGCCCAGAACACCCACGTACGCACCAAACATCCACGAAACCACTTTGAAAACAATGCTTCGTTTCCCCAGTTACCATGTGGCCACACTTTGCCAGCAGTCCTAGGGGTGGGGGGTGGCCAAGGCTACCAAGGCACCCGCAGGACACTCATCTCTGTGTGGGATGTTGTGAAAAGCATGATGTGAGAAAGAGTCCAAGGGGCAGGGGAAGCCCTCTCTTCAAGTCTGCGGCAGCACCACCTGCCAGACCAGCAGGCAAGTCGTCCACAGGGCAGAACTGAGCACACGGGACGTAAGACGTGAGATGAAGCCTAAGGAGCGGAGGCACGGTCACGGGTGGTGTCAGAGTGTAACCTGGGACGCCCTCTTTGCAGGACGACATGAAAGGCGAATCAAAATTTTACAGGCACAAACTTTTTAGGACAAGGATTCTACTGGTGAGATTTTGCCTGTGAGTCAATTGCAAAAGTATACCAAGACATATGAATAAGAACACGGGATGTAACTTGGTGTGTAAAGACAAAAAATTAAAATCACCTTAATGTTTACAGCAGGGCACTGTTTCAATAAGTTACGGTACATTCACAGAGTGGAATACTATGCGCCACTGAAAACAATGAGAAGATTTGCATCTCCAAGATATACATGCTTAAGCGCAAAAATGCGAAGTACAGAACAATAGCCAGAGTGTAAGCCCATCTGGGCTATGTATATGTATGTATTATGTATATATGTGTACGTGCATAAAGGATTTGGGTTTCTTAGCTTTCTTTTTTGTTTTTTTGTTTTGTTTGTTGATCCCTATATAGATACACAAGAAAGTGTAAACAGTGGTCACATCTTTATGAAAAGACTGGGGGTTTAGCGGGTGTGGGGAGAATTTACTCAGTAAAGAATTTACTTCTTATTTCAATACCTGTCTGTACTACGTGGTCTTTTTTAACCATGTGTCTGCATACTGAAAAATATAAATAAATATTTTAAAATTCTACATGGAAATATTAGCCTAGGAAGACATTCATTGACAGATATTAATATCAGCATCTAAAAATTATCACATCTCCTGACATTACTGTCTCAAAAGCAGATGTTTAGAAAGCACCCAACTGTCATTAGTTTGATGTTTTATGTTCTTAACCTGCCAATGCTATTTTGCTTGGCTGGCTGGAAATGTCACTTTAAAACAAGAAGGGTAACATAGAAAGTAAAGGATGTTATTGATATTTCAAGCAAAATTCAAACATGATTTCAGTGACTGAACCCCTTTCCCTCCACGGTGAATGCAGCCACAGATGTGACCCTGCTTTGTGAATTAAACCATTCAACTTAACTAATGGAAATGGACACTGGCAATGAGCCCCAAACGGACATGGCAATGTGGAATTCACCCCAAATGCACATCTTTCCCCTGGTCTTCTGTGAATATCCTTTAAACTAATTTTATGTTCTAAACACCTTAGACCTCAGATGAGTAATACGGCCCTCGGAAATATCATTTTCTTACTATTGACCAAAGAAGTCCATTTGCACGGAGATGTTATTAAACACCAGGAACATCATTCAACAGATATTTTCAGAAATCCAGCTACGCAAGGCGCCAAGCTCAAACAGCACCTGAGTAGTAAGTGCTGAGCACCCCTGGGGTTCACAAAACCGAAAACCCCAGTGTGGGATGGAAATAATGGTAAAAGCACCAGCATTAAATTGGAAACCAAGTTGGGCTTTAGGAGAAAACTGGGATTTGTGCCAATACAGATGAGATAGCAGGTCAAATATTCATTCATGTTGAAGGGCAAGGTAACAAGAACTAAGACGGGGCAGTAACAATTTTAGCTGCTTAAAGGGAAATGATACTGAGAAAAAGTAGAAAATATATTTAGATAGGAGAAGTGGTCTCAAATTTTACACTAAAATATTTTTAAAATATGCAGCAGACAATATGGATTAGCTCTAGCACTATTAGCAGGGAAGATGTGTCCAACTTTTTCCCTGGGACAATGCTTCTCAAATATGGCCGTGTATCAGAACTGCCTGGAGGGCTTGGTAAAATACAGACCACTGAACCCCACGCCCAGAGCATCTGGTCAGCAGGTCTACAGTGGGACCAAAGAAGCTGCATTTCTAACAAACTCCCAGGCAATGCTGACACTGCTGGTCCAGAGACCACAGCAGGAGAACCACTGTCCAAGAATAACTTTAAACACATCAAATACCCTGTTCTCCTCAGAAGACATGACATGGCAGACCTAAAATGCTGAGAAGAACAGCATCCTCACATAACTCAAGACAGGTGCAGGCCTCCCCAAGTCTGATCCAAGCAACCTCTTAGACAGCTAGTTCTCTGGGATACACTTAGACCACTCGGCACTCACGGTACCAGTCCCGTCTGGACCTCAAGGGGAACAGGACCTCAGCCTCCACGTTAACCACGCCACTTCCCAGTGGGGCTGAGGCTGAGGAAACAGCTCTCTAGCTTGACGTGGGCCTATATGTTTAACATCTTAAAACCAACCTCAGACCAGATCATCGCTGGACACTTCTCATTTAATGCCTGGAGGTCACGGAGCCACACCAACCTGGCATCAAACCAAAGAATGTAAGTATGACACTGTGTCACTTCACCACTGCATAATGTGTAAATGCACAACTACAACCCACATGAAGACACCAAAACCCACACCCAAATAAATGACGAGAGCCCCTGAGAACGCTCTAATGGCCTACCATCCCCAAAACCATCACCATGGAGGAGGTCTCCTGGTCACTTCTGCCCACCCTGACATTTGTAGGAATACAAGAAGTTGTCATAAGGAAACAGCACAGGGAACTAGAGGCACGATGCAATGTATGTCCCCTAGATGTCAAGATGTTACTGTGACATATTTTTCAGATGTAATTAACATTTAAACAGTAGAATCTGAGAAAAGCAGGTTACACTCCATGGTGAGGTGGGCCTCATCCAATCAGCTGAAGGCCCTGCAAGAAAAAAGACTGACCTCCCCCTGAAGAACAGGGAATCTGCCTCCAGATGGCCTTTGGACTCAAGACTGTAACATCAACTCTTTTCTGGGTCTCCAGACTGCCACTAGTCAGTCCCCATCACTGCATGAGTCAATTCCTTAAAATAGGGCTTCCCTGGTGGTGCAGTGGTTGAGAATCTGCCTGCCAATGCAGGGGACACAGTTCGAGCCCTGGTCCTGGGGGATCCCACATGCCACGGAGCAACTAAGCCCATGAGCCACAACTACTGAGCCTGCGCTCTAGAGCCCACGAGCCACAACTACTGAGCCCACACGCCACATCTACTGAAGCCCGCGCGCTCTAGAGCCTGTGCTCTGCAACAAGTGAAGCCACCGCAATGAGAAGCCCGCACACCACAACAAGGAGTGGCCCCCGCTCGCTGCAGCTAGAGAAAGCCCACACACAGCAACAAAGACCGAACACAGCCAAAAATAATAAATAAATAAAAATAAATACATTTATTTTTTTTTAAATTCCTTAAAATACGTCTCTCTCTACACATATACATATAATTCATCATTATCAAGTAGGGACAGAGACTGTGACAGGGCTGTCAACTACTCCTATTGGTTCTGGTCCTCTGGAGAACCCTGACAAACACAACCCCTACAGTGAGTTCACAACCTCTGTCCCTTACTTGATAGTGATCAATTACCTCCATCTTTTTAAAAGAAAAGCCCTCCTTTCACCTTTCATATGAAGATTATCACTTTTTTTGGCTGCACGGCGTGACTTATGGGATCTTAGTTCCCCGGCCAGGGATTGAACCCGGGCCCTTGGCAGTGAAAGCACCAAGTCCTAACCACTGGACCGCCAGGGAATTCCCAAGATTACCTTGTAAAATGTACCAGAGTTAATGACACATATATTCTATACCACGCTACATAAAACTCAACCAGAAGCAACCGGTTTCGAGTGACTGAAAAAAACGTCTCTGCTGTCACTGTAGGAGATGTACAAATTACACTGCGAATTCCCACAATGAGCACAAACTACAGGAAGGGTCCAGGAACTGACAACCTACCAAGCATCCATCCTGATTCAAACGCTCTCTGGAATCCATCCTGAGCTTCCTCTTCCTGTTGGGCTGTTTCATTGCCACTTTAGCACTCCTTAGCAGTGTTTTTCTGCAAAATAGTGCCACAGAAAGAGTGATGGGTTTTTTTCTCCTTTAGAATTACAAAAACAAACAAACAAAAATAACCATGCTTTCAATTATACCTCTTATAACTGTTTGCCATAAATATCCTGATAAATAAGCTGACATAAAAATTTCACTGTTGATTTTACAGCCCCTAGTACAATAATAAATTAATGGGGAAAAGAGATAAGTTTTCCACCTCATCTAGAATACATGTCACAAAAAATAGATATTATTTCTTTGGTCCTCCCTCTCACGAAATTTTGGTTTTCTGCTTAGCTGAACTAACCAATTAGGATTCGCTGCAATTTTCCTATACAGCTTCTGTACTCACATGGTCTGAGTCTCCACAAGTGTCAAGGCAGAGGTGTTCTAGGTACGAGGTCTTAGTCATACAAGGCATAGCACGGCAATCTGCAACAGAGAAGAAAACTTTTCACCAATCCAATTTATCATGACCATCCTTTGGTACATTAGTAAGTAGTAGGCATTCTTTAATAAGTTACTTGGAATTCGTTTTTTGATAGAGCGATTAACCATGCTGGAGAACCAACCACTAGTATTATATAAGTCCCATTGGAGCTATAATTCAGAAGGTCATTCCCTTTGAATAATTTTAACTACAATTTACCTGTAAGTTTTTAAAAGTTTAATGGACTCAAATCACCTGTACTCCCCAGTGTTTTAGAATCATATATCCAACTTCTTATTTGATATGTCCCCCTGAACAGTGACCCTAAATACTACAGACTAAGCACATTCACCACTGAGCGTGTCACTGCCCCTCTCACGGCCGCCCAGTTCCACTCGCTCTCCATATTTGCACTAATGATGCAAGTGGCCATGTCCGCCCCTGACAGTTGTTCAGACTGTGCACTGCACAAGAGCACCAAGCCAAGGGGCCAGTGGAAGCTGAAACCCACCCTGGGCTCTGCACACACGCCATTCCTCCTGCCACAGACTTTCCATCCGCCAGGAAGAAAATGTATCTTTTTCTAATTCAAAGACCCCTTTTGGGCTAATGGCAGCCCTGACATTGCCAGAGATGGAGAAGCCATTGCCATCGCTTCATCCTCTCCATCCCAGCCCACACTCTCAACAGGTTTGGTGGGTGTTTAATCTACTCAGTGTGTCTGGAATCCATCTTCCCCCTCCACTCCTAACTCTGACCCGCTCCAATCTCGTGCCCTGCGACGTCCGCTGGAGCATGATGTGCCCGTGGCTTCGCAGCCCCACACTTTTGCTGGTCCCTCAACCTCAGAACCGCCCCTCCTTTGTCAACCTCTCTAACTCTTACTCATGCTGCACGACTCCAGTGAAAGACTTCCCATCGCTGAGAAAAGCCTTCCTCGCTCACCCCTCCTGCCTCCGACGGACCAGGTGCATCTCTCCTCACATGCAGCATACCTGTCCTTGCCTCTGCCACAGTATTCAACACTTCAGACGCGTCATGTTTTTCATTTTCAGATGTGTCTCCCCTTCCGAGACTGTAAGCATCCTGATGACCAGCACTGTGGATGCCTGATCCCTACTTTCCACTCTCTCCACGGTGCCACCTCCCAGCAGACTCTCAACATGCCCTGAACTGCATACGCACATCTCTGAATCACAGAGAAGCCTTGAGCCCAGTGGATGTTAGTTCTCGACCCATACGATACCCCTGTTAGAATGCTGTATGACGGGAGCGAGCATGTTCTCAAACTCTGTAAGTCCCTTCTCTTTCTCCTTTGTATACAAAAAACAACAACAAGCCACAAACAAACAAAAAACACTTCCGCATATCCGTTTGCTTCTAGTCAGATAATACTCATGTCCTTAAGACAGGCATTTTCCTGCTAAATTCAATAACACTGCATTCATTTTGTAGGATGTAAATACAGTTTATCATGCCTAACTCCGGGTAATACTCCGAACATCTATGCAAATGAACAGTTTAGACTTGATGCCTGTAGCAAAGTATTCCTGCACAAGACAAGCATGGCCAAGGCTGGCTTGCACATGACTAATAATACCCCATGGCTTGTCAAACTGAAATCATCTGGCTACTGAGGATTTTCTCCTCATGGTCAAAGTGATCCGTCTTGCTAATACCTGGTAATTATCTCAGTAACTCTGATTGGTTTAAAAAAGCAAGAAAGCCTGAATTTATATTATCAGGTATTGGGGGGGAAATGGAAAATGTTTATGCTGAGGAGAAGTTTAAAAATACAACTTAGTAATAATTAAATTCCCTTTACACTTAGAAATAATAAAGCAAAATATAAAAGGTACCTAACAGCCCATATAAGATTTTGCTGCCAGGCAAAAAAAAAAGGAATCAAATACAAATTCCATCAAATACAATACAAAGGAGATGAATGATATGTAGACAGATGAGAGATAATGGATGGATCGACAGACAGACAGACAGTTGGGAGACAGGCTGACAGACAGACAAACAGACAGACAGGGAGGGAGGGAGGTCTGAGGTGGTCCCTTCCACCGTCAGTTCACGGGACGTATTCTAAGCAACCGAACAGAACGCTTGACATAAACTGAACCTGAGTCCTTGGCACGGTATCAAAATATACGGATTACTCTGATTTCCCATGATACGTGGCCTACCCCCAGGGGCCCCAAATGTCACGTTAGCCGCATGCCTCCTTGCTGAGCTTTGAAGAAATAAAAAAATTTTAGAGCCAAGGAAGAATAATGTCAGATTCTAAAACACAGTAAGGAAGCGTACCGTCTGGAAGAAGCGAAGGTGAGCAGAGACAGAGGCTGGGCAGAGCAGTGCCCCAGTTCACTCTGGCACTGCCACAGCACCCAAGCACTGGCTGCAACAGACAAGGTTATTTTAAGTGATTTTAATTAAGGAAACTTCTAAATAGTATTTTATATTTAAACAAAAAGACAGATGAGTATATAGAACTGATTTATATTTCTATGAAGAATGTGGAAATAGTGCACGGATTTTTCAAATTAATCCTCTTAATCATTTTGATTTCGCTTCATGGTTCATAGAATTTTCTGTCTGCACATGGCCAAACACCTGTCTTACTGACCTCCTAATTAAGCAGACAAGTTAGATTTTTATTTAGAAGGCACACGGTTTTAATACTTCAAATTAAAGGAGTCCACAAACAACAAAAATAATGCACAGTCCGCCTATGTCCAGTTGCCATTTGGTAATTGATCATCTACTATCATCAGGACGGTCACAGGTACTTTGCAGAATCTAAGGAAGATTCTTCAGACATTCTAGAGAGGAAGAGAAGCACAGTAGCCATGTGCCCTGGATAACCCAGCATAGTTCTGACTCATGCCTCCCATACTGGCAGAACTATAAACAGCACTGCCTTTCACTCCCCAAAATGTTCCCAATTAAACAGGAAATCGTATGGTCACTGTATGGATAAGAAACACACATAAATTAACAAGAAATATAATGCATGCCTTTAAAGAATTACGAACGGGCAATTCACGTGGTGCTCCCAGAGGGAGAGAAGGTCCAACACAGATCAGAAAACATACTATGGGGGAACATTTCAGCTGCTTCCAGGACGCTGCATGGAATTTAAAGTGAATTTAGCACCAAAATATCCAATACAAATATCCAGTGACTGCTCTGATTTCCCACCATTCCAAAGATGTAACCAGGCTAAAATGTATTCACTCAGTTGATACTCAATGCCAATAACGCATAGTAGTGGGTGTTTGAATAAATTAAGTAATTACAACTGAATGCATTGCGACAGCTTGTGCATGAATTGCTGCTCCCCCTTGACTGTATTGACAGTAACAGCTAACGTGACCTGAGCACCCACATACACCAGGCACGGCCAGAGCTCCTCTACAGGTAGACTTTCAGTTCATTCTTATTCATTAATTCTTATGACAATGCAACTTCTTTAAAAACCATTATCACCTCCATTTCATAGATGAGGAAATACTGCCCACGGCTGCACGACAAACAAGTACCCAGTACAATCCTAGAGCCGCTCATTTCAACACCAGACTATGCTGCACTTTTACAACTGTCGTGTAGACTTAGTGATCTGAGCCGCAACCACTCAGGTGCACTCAGGTGCCAAGCTCCTGCCACTACGAGGATCTAAGTAAGAAACGGGTATGAAAGTTCCTCACACAGCTTGTGTCCACAGTTGACTTGTATTGTCTCTTTACTTACATCAGGGCAGCCGCCTACTCTCGTAATTTTAAAAAAAATTTACCTTTATTATCTATGCTGCAATCTTAATGGATTAACAGTAATGGTGTATTAATTGTGCACTCATTTGTCTTGCACAATGCCTTATGATCACAGCACAAGACGTCCCAAGATTCAGGGTCCAAAGGGTTATCACACAGGGTTACCCGAACGCAAAATATTATAAACAGATACTTTACTAGATGTATCTTCAAATTTGAATTCTTTCTGTCACCAGTGCAGCTGTAACAAAATCAGATAATGAAAAACATATTCCCTTTCCCTGCATGTCTGTCTGTCTGTCTCTCTCTCTCACACACACACACACACACACTTACAGCAGCAGTACCAAAGATAAAGGTCCCAGAGAACATTAGCACAGTAATAAGTCTGGTAAATCTATTTTAAGGTCTACCTGTCTGAATTCTTTCTAGAACAATATTTAACAATTTACGCTCCATTCAAAAGTATCTGGTGGCTAATATATACACACACACTTTACCTGTTTATAAGACAGTATCTCTCAAGAGGTTTCTTCCATACTGAGGTCTCCATACTTGAACCAGCTAAGTTTCTAAAAATTCCCTCTTGAGAACTTCCTGCCAAGATGGAATTGTATATCCTTGCTTTGAGATAGCTCTTGGCTCCAAACAAAGAACAAAGCCGTTAAAATACACACCAGTTAACCTTCTCTGTAAACCAGCAGCAAATGAGAAACTAAGTGGCCAGCAAGGCTAAGGCCTAAGTCTCCTGGGCTCAGGGCTCCAGAGCAAGAGAAAACGGAGAGGCCAGAAGTCCAGCCCCCCGAGGGAGAGGGAACCGACAGGGTCAGCAGGTGAAGGTGCTGGAACCAGGCTTGTCCTTGAAGCCAAGAGGCAACAGGAGGCTCTGCCGGTCTCGCACGGGAGCAAACGGAGCTTCTGACACAAACGCTCTGGGTCTCAGATGCGGGAAGAGCAAACGCTAGTCCCGACCAGGAAGTGGGCTCCGGGGAACCAGGCTAAGGCACACTCACAGCCAAAAAGCCAGGGGACAGGAGGCCCATATCAGTGAGAAAACAAAGTCCTCCCACCCACAGTGTGCCTGCAAATCAAAATTCAATTCACAAATACATAAAGAAATCAAATGCCAAGGACAGTCAATAAAATCAGCCACTGGGAGAAGAATTCAGTCCTGATGAAATTTATATAATAGAAAATACTGGTGAATATTTTAAAATAAATAAGCTTAAGATGCTCAAAAAGATACACAAAGGAAAAACTTTAAAAATGAACAAGAAGGGCTTCCCTGGTGGCTCAGTGGTTAAGAATCTGCCTGCCAGTGCAGGAGACATGGGTTCGATCCCTGGTCCGGGAAGATCCCACATGCCGTGGAGCAACTAAGCCCATGCACCACAACTACTAAGCCTGCGCTCTAGAGGCCGCAAGCCACCACTACTGAGCCCGCGAGCCACAACTACTGAAGCCCATGCACCTAGAGCCCGTGCTCCACAACAAGAGAAGCCACCGCAATGAGAAGCCTGAGCACCGCAATGAAGAGTAGCCCCCGCTCGCCGCAACTAGAGAAAAGCCTGTGTGCAGCAACGAAGACCCAATGCAGCCAAAAGTAAATAAATAAATAAATAAATTTATTTTTAAAAATGAACAAGAAATTATGAGCAATAATACAAGTAAAAAAAAGAGCTGTATATGAAAAAGCTAAAAATCTTGGAAATGTAAAGTGTAGTCAATACGATAAACAAGCCTGGCATACTTTTAGCTACACAGACCAGGAGAAAAAAAAAGAGCAGATTCAACTTACTAGAACCAGAACAAAAGAGGTTATATCAGCACTGATCTTACAGAAATCAAAATTATTATAAGGGAACACTATGAAAACTGTATGCCAACAAATGAGTAACTTAAGGTGAAATTCCTAAAGATACACAAATTACTGAAACTGACTCAAGAAGAAATAGAAAATCTGAAAAAGCCCAGGCTCAGATGACTTACACCAAATATTCAAAGAATTAATACCTATTCTTCACAGACTCTTCCAAAATAAATAGGAAGGAATACTTCAGATTCATTCTATGAGACCACAATTATCTTGATTCCAAAACCAGACAAGGGTATCACAAGAAGTGAAAACTACAGACCAATATCCCTTATGAATATAGATTCAAAAGCTTCAACAAAATACTAGCAAACTAAATCCAGCAACATATAAAAGTATTAACCAACATGACCAGGAATGCAAAGTCAGCTTAACATTAGAAAATTAATTAATGTAGTATACCATAGTAAGAGAATGGAGGACAAAACCACACAATCACATCTTTAACACAGAAAAAGCTTTTGACAAAAGCAATACCCTTTAATGATTGAAAAAATAACATTCAAAAAAACAGGAATAGAAGGCACTTCCTAAACCTGATAAAGAGCATTTATGAAACACCTGTAATTAACATCATACTCGTTGCTGAAAGACCAAAAGCTTCCCCCGCTAAGATCACGGACAAGACAAAGATGGCTGCTCTCACCATTTCTGTTTAACAATCTTCTGGAGGTTCTAGGTCAGGGCAATTAGGCAAGAAAAAGAAATAAAAGGCATCCAGATGGGAAAGGAAGCATTCTCTTCTCTTCAATTTTTTGGAAAAGTCTAAGAAAGAATGGCATTAATTCTTATTTAAATGTTTGGTAGAATTCACCAATGAAGCCATCTATCTGGTCCTTGGCTTTTCTTTACCGGGAGTTTATTATTATTATTATTATTATTATTATTATTATTATTATTATTATTATTATTATTATTACAGATTCAATCTCCACAGTAGTTACGGATCTGTTCAGACTCTCTATTTCTTCATGATTTAGTCTTGGTAGGTTGTATGTTTCTAGGAATTTATCACTTATCTAGGTTATCCAGTGTCTTGGCATATAATTGTTCATGGTAATCTCTTATGATCCTTATTTCTGTGGTATCAGTTGTAATGTATCCTCTTTCATTTCTGATTTTGAGATTCCTCTTTGTTAATTAGTTTAGCTAAGGATTTGTCAATATATTGTTTATCTTTTATCTTTTCAAAAAATCAACTCTTAGGGTTTTTTTTTTTCTATTTTCTATCTTATTTATTTCTGCCCTAATCTTTGCTATTTTCTTCCTTCTGCTAACTTTGGGCTTAGTTTGTTCTTCTTTTTCTACCTCCTTTAGGTTGAAAGTTAGTTTATCTGAGATCCTTCTTCTTTTTTAATGTAGGCATTTATCACAATAAATTCCATCTTACTACTGCTTTTGATGTATCCTCTAAGTTATGGTATGTTGTGTTCTCACTTTCATTTGTCTCAAGGTATTTTCCAATTTCCTTTTAGATTTCTCCTTTGACCCAATGGTTGTTCAAGAGTATGTTATTCAATTTCCACGTATTTGTGAATTTTCCTCCTGCTGGTGATCTCTACTTTCACTCCACTGTGACTAGTAAAGATACTTGGTGTGATTTCAGTCATTATAAGTTTGTTAAGACTTGTTTTGTGAACTAAGTGATGACCTATCCCGGAGAAGGTTCCATATGCACTTGAGAAGAACCCATATTCTGCTGCTGTCCGGTACACGGTTCTGTATCTGTCTGTTGGGTTCATTTGGTCCACAGTGTTGTTCAAGGCCTCTGTATCCATACTGACCTTCTCTCAGGTCTTCCATCCATTACTGAAAGTGGGGTTCTGAAGTCTCCTACTATGCCTGTGATTGTTGCCTATGTCTCCCTTCAGTTCTGCTAATGTTTGCTTTACACACTTAGGTGCTCTGAAGTTAGCTACAGATGCATTTGTAATTGTTATATCTTGCTGGTGGATTGATCCTTTTATCATTCCATAATGTTCTCTGTCTCGTGGCACTTTTTGACTGAGAGTCTATTCTGTCTGATGTAAGTATAGCTACCCCTGCTCTGTTCTGCTTACCATTTACATGAAATATCTTTGTCCATTCCTTCACTTTTCTCAGTCTCAATTCTTGACTCTCCTGTAACACAGTGAGACATCCTCACTCTTGCCATGGCTCCATCTGGACCAAATGCACTTGCCTTGGGCTTGGTCTATGACTTGCTTTGGCGACTGGCAGGTGGTCTATGAGCTGAGGCTTAAAATGTGCTTGTGCAATCTGTCCTGACCTCACTGCAGTACAACATCCGCCGTCAAAACAGCGTGCCGCAGTTACCCTTTGCTCCCTCAGAGCGGGCCCCTGAATGAACACGGGTAGAGCACACCTGAGCCCGACTCACAGCCTGCAGCCCGGCCCAGCACACCGAGCCTGGAGCCTATTATAAACCACCCAGGCAAGCCCAGCCTAGATCGGCCCAATCACAAAACACCTAAAGATCTGTCACTGTGCAAATAAGTATGTATTGTTTTCAGATATTGAGTTTGGGGAGGTTTGTGAGGCAGTATTTTTGGTAGCAATAGCAGACAGATATAATAATCCACGCAGGGGAAAAAAGGGCAAAACTATGAATAAGTATTTCACACAGAAATTTATGGAAAGTTGTTCAACCTTGTCAGTGATCAGGGAAATAAAGACTAAAACCACAAGGAGATACCATGCCGTGGCCGTTCAAGAACTCGGACAACACCAGATGTTGGCAAGGCTGCAGAGCGCTGGGAACACTCACACTCTGCCACCCAAGATTAACTGGTGGAAAACAATACAAGGCAGCATAAACTTGAGGGCTGATGATGTCCCAGCAAATCCCATGGCCCAGGACTCCAGCAGGTACACTCCATTAGGAGACAAGTTCATATTAATGGGCCAGGGGAGGGGGGGGGGGTGCTGGAAACAATCCAAATACCTACCTACAAGAATCCGAAAAACGAACTGGTGTTAACAGTCACACACTATAACGTTGCATGGTGAACATTAATCAACGGCAACTACATGTATAAGAACAAAAATATAAGCAATGATATTGAATGAACAAAGGAAACCAGAAGCCTGTTTACATTTTTAAAACAGAAAACCATGCAGAAGCACTCAATATGTGCCTTAGAGATATAGTCTTAAGTGGGAAATTATTTTGAAGCAAAGAAATGATAAACACAAAATTCAGCACAGCAGTTAGACAGGAAAACAAAGAGTATTGTAATGTTTTCATTAAGTTGGAGGTTGGCTTCGTGTATCTTTTTTCTGTTATGCTTCAAAAGTTATAAAACTTGTTGTTTTGTACCTATAAAATGTTAAGGATGCTTCTTTAGTCATTTGAAATGGTGTACTTTAGTGATCCAATATAAGAAAAGCTGAGTAGGAAGAATGGACACAGAATTCTCTTTTAACCAGTCTGTTTTTTCCTGTGTCTTAAATCCCTTTTCTCAGCAATACTCACTGCTTTCCTCTTACATCTGGGGAAAAAAGCTCTCCCTAGACCCTTTCTGAGCATGTATGATGTGCAGTTAGTGAGAGGCAGGTGGGCCGGGAGCCCGCGATGCTCTGCCCAGCCTCCGACCACGCGGCTCTGGAGGAAGGAGGAGGCCGTGGCCGAGGCAGGCATCAGCCTCCTCCACGGTCCTCCACGGGCACAGGGCAGAGCTGAACCCAGCATCTTTCCTCCACTGAGTCAAGTCTGAGCCACGACAGAAGATGAGGATGCAAATCACACGGAGGAGAAACTGAGTCTGGGTCTCTTAAGCAAAAAGGTATTTTCTGGAAGAATATCCAGGGTTCAGAGATTTAACATCTAGGGCAGGATCAAACAGAAACAGGAAATGCATATTAAAAGTAAATATCCTCTCGCACCCATGAATGCGACTGGCAAAGGTCAGTCTTACCAACTGACAGCGGGAAGTGGCAGGAACCGTCACATGTCGCGGAACTGTAACCTGGTACAGCCACCAGTTAGGTTCAGCTGTTCCTAGATGTACAGAAACACCAGCACATGTGCAAAAGGAACACGTTTACTGTGGCACCATTTGTAATAAGAAAAAACTGGTAATACCCCAAATACCTATCAATAGGAAATGGATGAATAAATTGCAATATATTCAAAATTGGAATACAATACAGCATTTAACACAAATGAGCTGGAGTAATATATATTCCATCATAGATAAATCTCAAAAACACGTTTGGACAAAAAGATGAAGTTGCAGGGTACCACAGACTATGTACGTAATGACTGCTGACAGAGCATCAACATCTAGGCAAGATATAAAAACATGACTGAGGATAACACAAACTACAGCATCGGAGCTACATCTCAGGACGGGTGGAAATAAACAGGTGTGGGGACAGGAGTCTTCAGCTGAAATCACAATGCTTTCATTTCTTTTAGAAAATGGAAGCAAATAGGGCAAAATATTGTCATTATTAAATCCGGATGGCCAGCCTAGAGTTGTTCATTGTCTTAGTCTCTACACTTCACTGCATATTTGAAATATTTACAATAAAAATTCAACATTCAGGGGTAGTTTTATAGGAGGAATTCTCCACGTTCTCATATCTACTTCTGGAAGGATTTCACTTGCCCGTGAATACGATCAAGTAACAAAGTGATACACTCCCTCAAGATCAGCCATTCGCTCAGAGCCTCACAGAACATCTGGGACACGTAACAAACCACAAATATCATCATCCCTGCAACCACTTATTTATTAAGTTAGCCACTCCTATGCACCAAGCATTGGGTGGCAGCCTCTCAACATTCCTTTCAGAGTTAGTAAGCCCCAGGTGACATAGCCAGTCAGTGCAAAGCTAGAATTTGTCTAACTCCAAAAGTGTACACCCTAACTAATGGCTCCATTTCCAAAAACAGGTTGTTGTGGATTCCGGTACAGCATGGAGGCAAATCATGTGTTTAATGTGAAGAAGTAACATTAACATATATTTTTGATTGTGAAATAATGGGAGAGTGTGCAAAACTACTCGCCTAAGCTCACGTGGCTGGCTGACAGCAGAGCCAGAACGAGAATCCAAGATTTACACAACAGACCACTTCGTATCTTATCAAGGAGAACAGGCTACGCTCATTATAACAGATTTTCCAACAAATGCCAGTCTGGAGCCTTGCCCAAACCAAATTCCTAATATCACACCACTAAGCACATTCAAATAATTCTCCTTCCAGGAGCAGCTTTAATACATTGGCATTTGCATCATGACAACTGGTACTGCTGCCTAAAATGACATGCCACATTAAAATGACATGAAAATACATTATTTGCAGAAATAAATCAAACTGTTTTGTTACTAGCGCACATCTCTATTACGAGCATTTCAAGATTGCGTCAGATATTTGTGAATTCTATTCATCAGAATTTTCATCAGGCAAATTAAAAACTGGTCCTACAGAAACTTTCTCTAATCGGATACAATGACAGGGAGGAAGTCAGACCAGAGCAGCGGACCTGTCATCCAATCAAAGTTCTGGATCCGACTCCCCCAGTCACTGGCTATGAGACCAAGCCTCATCCACACGGAGCAGATTACAGAGCTCTCGTGGAAAATGACACGATGTTTGGGACATGTTCTTTTTTTAACTGAAGTGTAACATACACACAGAAAAATGTATAAAAGATAAGTGTATAGCTCAATCAATTTTCACACACTTGACACATGTAACTAGCACCAAAATCAAGAAACAGAATATTACAAGCATGTTCCCTTTCAGTCACTACCCACGAAGGATAATCTCGATGGTTACCCCAACTTCCTACACAACACATTATTTCTGTCTCTTTTATATTCTATACACGTGGACTTACACAGTACGCGTTGTTTTTGTATCTGGTTTCTTCTGTTGATAACATCACGTCTGTGACACTCACTCGTCTGGGTTGTTGCACGGAGCTGTAGACAGTCACTCTTATTGCTGCAGAGTAGGTGGAGTGTGTCATGATGTATTTCTCTGTTTTGCTTCTGATGAGCATCTGGGTAATTTCCAGGTATGGGGTGTTACAAATAGTGCTCTTGAACATTCTACAACACGTCTCCTGCTGAAATGCACATGCAGCACATTTCTGGTAGGGGTGGACTTGCTGGGTCATTTCTGCATTACTTTCCTACTGTAACAAATTGCCACAAACTCAGGCCCTTAAAACAACACAAATTTATTATACAGTTATGGAGGTCAAAAATCCTAAATGGGTTTCACTAGGCTAAAATCAAGGTGTCAACCGGGCTTTATTCATTCCTGGAGGCTCTAAGAGAGAATCCTTTTTTTTTTTTTTTTTGCTTTTTCCAGCTTCTAGAGGCCTCCCACATGCCTTTGCTTGAAGCCCCATGCTCCATCTTCAAAGCCAACAGTGGTCAGTCAAGTCTTTCTGACAACGTTTCACCCTGACTCTGATCTTCTGCTTCCCTCTTCTACATTTCAAAGACCCACGTGATAGAGTAATCCAGGATAATGTCCCTATTTTCTGGTACACTGATTAGCAATCTTAATTCCCCCTTGCCTTGTAACATACATTTCCGTAGGCTTTAGGGATTAGGGTGTGGACGTCTTTGAGGGTCTTTTATTTTGCTTCCCGCAGTATGCATATATTTTGAAAGTGTTTTTAAAACTTGTAAGTATTACAAACGTTTTACTATGACATTATGGCAAACTCAAGTTTCTTCCTTTCTTTTCGCAGTTACTAAGCATAAAAATAAATTTTTTTTAAAATTTAAATTATATATATATATATATATGGAAATTATATAATTTCCACTATGTGAAAGACAATATACTAGGGGCTACAGAAATACAAAATAAGTAGGTGACTTCTGGTCAAGATGGTCAATTCAACAGATGCAGGGAAAAAAAAGAAATATTGGAAAAACATAAAAAATATATTTGTATTACACAGCTGAGCTCTAGATTATTTAAAAAAAAAAAAAAAAAGGAAATCTGCAGATGCCAGAAACAAAGATAAAACTGAGGAAACTAAATCATACATACATATTAGGGCTTTGCTTTTCATTCCCACCTGGGGATAGGAGCTGAAACCATAAGCTGCAGGCATGGTTTTGAGCTAGAAATTGTCTCTGTCTACAGAGCCGAGAGCCAGGAAAATGCTGTCCTATCTTGGATTAAGGACTAATAGGCCTTCAGTCACTGGCTTAGGTAGCAGCACAGAAGAAGGCCACTTTCACTAAAACACTGGTGGAAAAGTCACGACTGAGAAGTCAGAAACCCAAATCTGTAGTAGGTCTGGGGCTCCACTGCCCCCTACACTCAGCAATGCAAAGAGCTCAAATCAGTGACAGCAAAACTGCCCCATAGCAACATCTTGACCACCCAGGCCACTCTCGGAACTCACATGAAACTCTCCCTGGAGATGAGCTCACCGACTAAAACTACAGAACACACAAGGAAAACCGCGAAGGTACACAAAAGCGCCAAACAAAACAAAAACAAAGACGAACACCCCAGAAGTCTTCATAATAGGAAAAGCCTAGAAGAACATAAAAATAAGAATGTGTAAACTCTTGAAGAAATAAATGAAAATAAACTCTCTAAGACAAGAACAGAACACTGTTCAAGTAAAAAAAAAAAGATATGAAAACAAAATAGAAAATCTAGAAATGAAATACATAATATGGTATGAAAACCTCTGTGGATATGTTAAGTAAGCATACTTTTTAGAAGTGAAAACTAGAAGACAAATCCAGAGCTGAAACAAACATCCAAAATAGGAAAGCAATTGCTAAAAATTATGAAAGAGAAGAGACATAAAGGATGATTTTTTTTAACATCATTATTAGAGTAAAATTGCTTTACAATGGTGTGTTAGTTTCTGCTGTATAACAAAGTGAATCAGCTATACGTATACATATATCCCCATATCTCCTCCCTCTTGTGTCTCCCTCCCACCCTCCCTATCCCACCCTCTAGGTGGTCACAAAGCACCGAGCTGATCTCCCTGTGCTATGCAGCTGCAAGAGGCACCAACATACATCTAAAAGGAGACCCAGAAGGAGAGACTAAGAAAAAAATAAATAAAGAGACAAAATGTTTAAAAAGCAAGATCCAGCACAGTTGTTGCTCTCCGGGAGCTTACAATCCAGCAGAAAAGTACAGCTGGCTTCTGTCCTCGGAGCTGAAAGTGGCATCTGGGACTCCTGACTCTTCCAACCTCGACACTCCGCCTCCCTCAGCTTCTCGCCCTTCAGACGTGACTGACGTAGTTTTGAAGTGGGGAAGTTACGTTGCCCTACAAACCTGACAGAGTCAGAGCTGAGGTTAGAGATCTAGTTCCAGGTTCACTACTGTAGTTTTTACCTTCCCTTCTTGTTCAGATAAGCCAAATGGCTTACATGTGCTGAAGACCACTGGGGTGCTGCTTAGAGCGCCAGTTAAGAGAATCCACTGGTGTAGCCAGCCCAACACCCTCCCTTCTTCGTCCAGCTCACTGATTTTCACCTTGGAGATCCTCACTCTGAGTCCACGTCGTTCCAGGGTAGGCAATAACCCAGAAAAGGCCAAAGCAATAAAATCCACCCTCTCGGCCACAGTAGCTGCTTCAGGGATAGATATACAAACTAAGAAAAACCAAAGAGATTTGATTCCAGGACTCTGATTAGAAATACTGGGCAAAAGAACCTTTCTTCTGAGATTATCAAATTAGCAGAAGTAAGTCTGGAACTGCAGAGGCCACCGAGAGCTTCACTGAGACCAAAGCCAACACAGAAGAAGGCAAAACCAAGTGCTGAGAGTGACAAGCCCCTGGATCCGGCCATATCTGATCCACCACCACACCAGGACTTCTTAATGAGCTAATGAAGTCCCTTTTCTGCTTATGCCAGGTTGAGTTGGATTTCTGTCGTCTGCAACTAAAAGAGTCAAGACTAATAAAAATTTTAGAAGCAAGGAAGCAGCACTGGCAGCAGCAACAGAAAGAGGACAGCTGCTCTCTAAATAGTTCCCCAATTTAAAACACTGAGAAAGATTTGGATCGCAATCCCAGCATCACTCTAACTCACTAACCATATCAGGCTCTCTGAATCCAATCTAGATTTTATAAGGTCTTAGAGCTCTTCCAACTACCTTAAAAGACGTCACAAAATTATAAATAACAATTCCAAAACAAAATAATTTTTAATTATTTGGAATTTAAGAATATATGACATTTTTATTTTAGGGAAATCAAGAGATGACACAAAATAAAATATCAATTAAAGCTTTAAAAGATCAGGAATCAAAAATAATGATAATGAAGGCATTTTGGAAGGTGCAGAGGCAACACAGGTGAGATCTGGGGGCAAACAAAGCACCTAATTGTTTATGAATAAGAGACCAGCAAGTAGGGTGGAGAAAACGCTGGGGCGGAGGGTGGCGCTCACATATGTGTTTATATAACTTTGAGTATAACTCCAGGTCTACGAGAAGACACTATAAAAATCTCCCAGGCAAATCAATGGAAATAAGACTTTTTTCCTGTCATCCACTTTCAGAGTCTCTCATGCCTCTTTAAGTTCCTAGTCACTCAATAACGTTAAAATGATCTTTTCCATAACCCCCGAATATCAAATATGAATGTCAAACAGTGCACTAAACTCATCCTTTCTCTCCATTCTGTCTGCCAGAAGACAGGTATGTCTGTGGCCAGAAATACAGAACATACCATGTATAGAGTAGCCAGATATTTAGTGGTCATAATAGATGTCAATGTAGGCCATAGGTGATTGATAACAGAACACATTTTGTGCATTTCAACACACCTGAAATCAGGATGGTCTTGCAGTACTGCCAGCCAGGTAGCAATTCTTACGTGATTATCACTGCCTGCCCCTGCCCGGACCTGTCTGTCCCTCCTGGTGGGTTGACAGAACAACTGAAATCCTTTAACAGTCACAAATGGTCAATAAACAAAATGTAGGCCATTTGAAGAAGGAATAGGAGTCCTAGTTGTTGACAGATAAATCATGTGATGATACCATCAAAATGTGCAGAATGTATGTCAACAGCTTGGAAGAAAATCCCAGAGACAATACTGAAACATTCTTTTAAGAAATGATTCAACATTAAGACTCCTGAGGGCACAGGCTGATGTGCAGGAAAACACAGATGTTGATGACAGAGTCAAAAGTGAATCAGTAGAGTTGGACTCCAAAGGTGATCAAGTTTCAGAAAAGCCCAATCCAACTGATTAAGCTAATATTTTCTTTTTTGAATATGTACAGTAGTAATAAATAATAAAAAATATATGCTTAAATAAGTATAGAAGAGTTCTTTCAATAAAATATAAATTCTTAGTGATAAGGAAACATTATGTAACCGTTGGATTTGGCATTTCTTTTCCTTCCCACTGGCTGTTAAAACAATGGAGCAGTTTTACAATCAAGAGTGTCTTATATTAGATGAAATGCAGTAGTTTCCATAAAGAAGTCATACCTAGCAAATCTACTTTCTAGTCTGTTGAAAGTATGGCTTGTAAAAGGTAAGTAGCCTTTTACCTCACCCTCATGCCACCTGCTCCCAGCTCTCTTTCTAGTTACTAATAAAAGCCACAAGAGCCATCTGGACTTTCTTGTCTATATATTTTAAATCCAAAATAGTTTTGTGTTTGCACAGGACCTGGTGCAAGATGACATTAACACTCCAAAGAAGGCCTTGGGGAAGCAGAGGGCACTGCCCCCACTCAGGAGGAAGCCACAGGCCCACAGCGGAGAGGAGACACGAATCAATGGGCCAGAGACCAGCCTTCTTCCAACCCCATGTGTACTACAACTTCAATATCTGTCTACAGATCCTGGCATACAGGTATTCTTTCTGATATTCTAGATCAGTCTAAATATATTTGACTTTGCCTGTACTTCATTCAAAGCACAGAGAGCTTATCAAATTAGTTCCCACCTGAAACTTCATTTTAGCTTAAGTCTATCCAAAAAATTGCAATTAAGAAACACCATTTATCTTAAACACAAATGGTGATGACAAGCTGGAGTCTTTGCTGCTACTTCATATTTTGTTACTTTCTCACCAAACCTTGGAACATTATGTGAATTTACTGAGTGGTATTTCCGAAGAGAAAATTTGGCGTGTAAAAGCACTAAACAAAACACCCTGAACAGTGAGATAAATAGAGCCTTCTTCCCATTCTGCAGCTCATTTAACTTTGGTGTCTTTTCTACCAAACCATCTACCCCACCACCCTCAACCAATGAACTAGTCTAATTCCAGGTGGTGAACACTTGACAGAAAAAGAGACTGCTCTTCTTCTAATAGGAATGCAGGAATCCTCCAAATGCTGATTGCCTGATTTTAAACTGCCCTTATCAAAATGCCACAGACACATAAGCAATTGTGAAAATTCCCTTCAACTATCGGGCCCCAATGATCACAATCAGGTCTTCTGAAAAAATCATTAGCGAAAAGCAAAACCACACGCATTAAGGACAGAGACGCAGGATTTTCTGGTCACCTGAGGGGTAAGTCAGCTGCCGAGCATTACAGGTTATGCAAGGTGCAGCCATCAGAATGGAATGACTCGTATCCATCCATTAGCAGCTTTGTCCTCAGGCTGACTTCATTTAGTGCTTCCAAGTTCAGAACAATCTCTCACCGTTCTCTTGCTGTTCATGTGAAGACACAAAACTGTAGCCACTAAGAAATGTCCTCAGCTAAGCCCCGGGCAGATAAAGATAAAGCAGGACAAGCTTCACAGAAGGTGTTTGTCCTCCTTCGCAGCCTCACCTACCTCTCCCTTCCTTCAAGGTGGAGAAACGAATCTCACTCTAAATTATGCAGCTTCAAGGCAGGGACTTCACTGCTCTGCGAGTTATGACCTCCTTTGTAAACTAAAGTGGGTTAGATTACCTTAGAAGATGATCTTAAGACCTCTTGTAGGTCTGATTTACACTTCTGTAACTCTACTTTGGGCAATTTCTTTAACCTTCCGCACCAGCCAGTTGTGTAAAGAAGGTCTACAAAGCTGACAATACTCCGGAGTAGAATCCCAACCTAAGAAACATGTGACTCACTTCCACGTGTGTGAGCGAAAGCAGCCCGGAGAGGAAGAGAGACCTCTAGACGCAGGATCCGAAGCCCCGGTCCAGTCCTGGCTCTACCGCTTATTCAAACCATCACCTTCAGCAAGACACACAAACTCTCTAACTTTCAATCATGTTGCTTACAAAACAGAAACAACTCTTTATCTCCCACCATCAGAGAAAAATGTAAGAATCAAGTGAGATATGAGTCAATCATGGAATCATAACTGATTATTTCTAAGACTTGCTAACATATATTGAGCGTTTACTAATTCCAAGGAATTTTACAAAATGCTTTACAGACGTTATATAATCTTCAGGGTCCCTGCTTTACAGATGAGAAAACTGAGTATAAGTAACTTGCCCAAGGTTAGACAGCTAGTAAAGGGCACAGCCAGGATTCAAACCGAACTCTCTCCAAAAGCCCACGCTCTTAACCTTTATACCCTATGACCTTATTCACACCCTGTGACCAAATGAGGCTGAGGAACCCTGGACACACTAACTCTCTCCTCTTGATGAGTTTTAACAAAGTAAAAATAGTGAGATCTGTGATTGAAAGAAAAGTTTTAACTTGAATCCAAACTGTAGTTGAAAATAGATCTTTTTTCCCCCAGACCGCCTATTAAATGAATTTATGTTTGATGGAAACAACAGTTTATGAAACACGGATCCAAATCAATCCAACCTTTTCATTTCACAGAAAGAGAAACTGAATCCCAGACAAATGAGAGACGAGGTCACAGAGCTCACTGACGGCAGCCCCGGCCTAGAGCACTGGGTGCCCTGCACCAGCCCCACTGCCTACTTTAGAGCTCCCTCTAACAGCTGAGACGTTAATACTGTTACCGACGATGTTTTAGAGCACAGTAGCAAAAGAACACCTCCGGCCACAGAGAGAAAGCCGCAGCGAGTCAAGGCTTCGGGGACGGAGGGGTCACTGCAAGGTGCAGTGTTCTCCTGTTCTCCTCCAGGCAAATCCAAGGCCTTGCAAGATCTCACCCGGCGCAAGCTGCAGAAATTTCTACACTTTCCGTACTCACAATTCTATGCTCATCAAACCTGACTTTTCAAATACTCAGACTGACCTTTTTTCACAGAAAGCAGCTGAGAGGACAGTCCCCAGGGACGTCACATGGCCACAGGGGAGGTGACACTACAGTGCACCCCTGGAGGCCTCCGCTGGGAGAGTCTTTGTGCAAAAGCACGGGAGGCGGAATGATATTAAACCGGATGGGTTAAATTGCAATTTTCATTTCTAGGCCTTAAAATATTCAAGTTGACAGTCCTGGTAGGACTTCCTGTTACGAAAATGCTTTGCAAAGTAAAGCATTTTAGTATTCCCGTATCTACTGATTAAAATCTAACTTTTCCAGTTTGTGCCAGTTAGCTTCACACCCCAGTCCTACAACTTCAGAAGCTTATTTAATCAGCCGTTTAAGACATTCTGAAATTGTTTTAAAATATAAAATTGTGTAGCTTCCTCAAGTCTCAGGTCAACATGTAATGATACAGCATAACCTCAAACAATTTTTTAGTATATTCCTGAGCTGAAATAAGGTTCACTAAGGATTTTTTTTCATTTGCACATATATACTGCATATACATTTGCACATATATAACCCTTCAAAAGGAGAGGAGTAAGCCATGACATATTTGGAAAAAAAGAAATTATGTCTACAAAGCTTTCTAAATAAAATGTTTGTTCTAGGGACTTCTGAGAGGAATTTTACAATGAATCAATTTTAATCTCAGAAAACATTCCCGGAAAACAGGAAAGAATGAGACTCCAACGCCATACTAGATGACCAAAGCAGGTCCCTAAAAAACAAGAGAGCTTGAGAGCGTTTTACAGGTTATTCTTCCATCACAAGGACTGGGCCTTCCCCGCATCCCACTCTCCACGTTCACTCACGTGTGCGGTGAACAGAAGTCAGCAAACACGGCAGCTTAACGGGAAATATGAACTGGGAAATTGTGGTCTTTCTGTTTTTCCTCTCTTTGCGTTTCATAATGACTTAAGTACGAGCTGATAATTCAGAACCACCACACGACATATTAATAATAAGATGACAAGGAAAAGGTAAGTCTCTGTCTCATAAGCACAATACTTGATATAGAAACAGAACTCTCTAAGGAGAAGGTTTAAAAAGCCAAATCAGGTGGGAGATTAAATCAGTCACTCTAGAGGTTTTCACTTTTCCAGGATCTTATACACAAACATTCAAAAACTTTACAAAAGCTGATAAATCCTGGGAGGGGATTTATCAGTTTAATGATATAAGAAGGTAAACTGAGAACTCCAAGGTTGAGTAAAAAGAATGACATTAGACTAGGATGGTGGTTAAGTAATAATACCTTGACGTGTATGTGTATGGTTAATCTGCTTTCACAACACGAGCTGATTTGATGCTCTAAGGGTGATAACGGATAATGACCATTGGTTTAATGACACCAGGAGGAATAAAAACAGCAGCGGCAGCAAGAGCAACACCCATATTGAGGCTTTCCCTCTGCAACATCTTAAGCCTATGACAGCAATGAGGACGCTGGGATCCACACCCGCGTTAAGAGAAACGCCCAGGGCCTCTGTAGCTCAAAACAGCAGAGCCAAGACTCAGACACAGGTCTTCTAACCTAATTCAGTTCTCTTTCCAGGACACATGTGATGACAGTCTGCCAGACTCGGCTCCCAACCTTCTTTTTTCAGAAACTGCCCATCTCCCCTAGCTCCACCATCCACATTTCAACAGCGGGAGTTGCCCTGTGTGAACCACGTGATCTTAGGCCACGGCAACAGCTGACAGGTCCAGGGGTGGCCTCCGGACCCCAGCTAGACAAGTCAGATTTCTTCCCAAGAAACGTGTAACTGGAACTAAGGCAGATGAGGTTCATCTTTCTCTGGGTCGCTGGCATGGAACATGCAGACTGGGCACTGTTGGCAGAACTATTCTCAGCCTGTGGAAATGGAGGGAAACGGCCTGCAGTGAGGAAGGAGCAGGAAGGAGAGATGTAGGGACGGAGAAGTAGAGTCCTCAACGGTGCCCGATCCCAGGCCCAGCTGCGTCCTGTCCCCAGGCCCCAGGGACACTTCAGGAGCCCTCCCCCTCTTACCTCAGGACACCTCTGGCTGGATCTCTTGTTTCAAGCAACCCAAGAGCCTGAGCAGTAGGAAATGAGCTGTATGAACGCGTGCCAAGCCCTGCAGGAGGAGACCTCACAGACTTGTCTGTGTATCTTGTCTGCTCCGCATCCCTCTCTCCTTCCGGAACAGCGCCCCACTCTGCTGGAAAACCGTTCCTTCCCTACCTTTCCAGCCACGTGGTTCTGGTGGAGGTTGTTCCCCCGACCCTGGCTACCCTTCACTAATATCATCCATAGCCTCCTTCACAGCCCTGTGAAGTGTCAAATGGTGGTTCTCAAAGTGCGGTCTCCCTGGCACTTTCAGAGGGTCCTCCCCTTTTCACCCTTGTCATCTATGCGTAGCTGGATTTTCGTCTCATACTTCAACCAGCACAACACGCGGCAACAGACTGAACACAGAAGCAGATACGAGGATTCAGCTGTCTTCCATCAAGCTAGACATTGAAAGACATTTGCAAAAATGTATAACAATGCCACTAAAGATTTCTGTCTTAGGAAATAGTTATTTTTCATGCAAATATAATTTGTTTATAAGTTCATTATTGTCATTTCAAATAAATGCACAAATATTTAAACTTTTTCAGTTTTAGCTTCTAATGCAGTAAATATTGTTATATAAAACACACATAATAATAAAAACACTTGTGGGGTCCTCAATAATGTTTTTAGAGTATAACAACATCCTGAGACCAAAAAGTTCAGGAACTCCCATCCTAAAATATACAAATTAAATCTTCATTTTTACACGGGACAGAGTCTGCAATTCAAACCTAAAAGCTTCAGTGTTACTTCCTAAGTGGCAGATAAGAGTCACTGGGAACTTTTTTAGTTTTAACCAAATTCTTCATGATTAAGTGAGCTGCTGAACTTCAAAACTGACAAAATCAGATTACACCATAAATTTACACTTAACATAAATTTACACATAAGTGTAATCAAAAGAATATATTTTTCAAATGTAATTAAAAGGATATGTTTCTGTGGTTAACTAATTATATTTAAAGTTAATTAGGATTAATTATAACATAAAAGTGTTACCTATCATATATACATTCTATACAACACCTAATAATTTCATAACTGTAATCTCAGACTTCAGTAGATGTCTTTAACATCTAAGCAATTCAGGTTAATGGCTTATATTATAAATGAAATTCATGGCGTGTTTCAAAAGCAGCCACAAAAAAGGCATTGCTAACTTCCATACTATCAATAATAATAAAGACCAGTAATCAAGTGTGAAGACAGGTGTTTGGCTTTTTAAAATATATTATGGCAAGAAAAATCATAAGTATAATGTAAGTTCTCAAATTAAATAAAATGTTGATTCATGCTGCTACTAAGGTATGTTTATATATCTTTTAAAACTTAAGCTTGAATATTTATACTTATAATCAATGCAATTACAATCATCCTCACCAAAAACATCTATTAAAGGCTGAGATGATCACATCATGATGTAAAGTACGCACGAATATGTTTTATGCAATAGACATGTTTCCTTCTAGACAAAAAGTTTATAAAGATTACAAGATGTATAAACCCAAAATGCATAAACATGATGTTTTATACCGGCAAAAAAAAAAGAGACAGAAAGAAAAAGACACACACAAACAGACAAAAAGAAAACGAGATCAGAGAAATACACTGTCTCGGTGGAATGTCTAAGGAGCCGTTATTTTCCTTTTAACTTTGTGAAATAAAGTTATACTTTAAAAAGTCAAAAAGAAATATAAGTAGGTTAATCATAAATGTACATGATAACAACTATTTAGGCCACTTCAGACTGGGTCTAAATTATTCTGTCTGCTTCCTCCTCAAAAGAAGAAAGAAATGGAGGATTTCTCTTACTGTTGCCTTCCTATTTGAGAATAGAAATTTTAGCCTCTAAACAAAGAAAATTATTCAGACTTTTCTTACAAAGACAAGGCTGCAATGGTGGCTTGAATTGTCAGATTCCACATTCCAGATAAAGAAAACAATGCCCACAGAGCAAGAAAAGCTTGTAAAGTCAAGGAAAGAACAAAATTCAGGCCGCTATCTCCTAATACAAGCTGCCTCCTCAACCCCTCATCTTCTGCAAAAATGCCAGCTTTTCAAATGTTACTTGAAATGCTGCATTGTCTGCAAATAAAAAGTTGTTCACATTATCACTAGTTCCTCAAGGGACACCGGATTTGCCACTGGTCACATACTTTTTATAATTACTAGGCTACATTGGCTTAATCAAGGTTATTCTCTTGTATTAAATAAAAAGGAGGCTGTCGACGGACAGGCTTTGGCACCACTGCCCGGCTTGGCCAAGCGCACCATGGATGGCGCAGCCCCGGGGCCCCTTGTGTTAGGGGCACGGCGTGAAGGCGGTGGTACCTGCCTCTGTGAATTCAATACACACGTGCAAGGGCTCGACTGAGGAAAGTAACTTTCAACCTTTAATTCCTTCTCTAAAGGTATAAACTGCATAATTATGTATAAACTTCATCAACTTGATAACTAAATAATTTCTCCATGCGGGACAGACAAGTAATTTAATATACATTTTCTGACAAAGTATTAGCGGGACCTTCCTGTCCAGAGACAATCAGCGCATTCCTCATTAAACAACTGTGATGTATACAGAACCCCCCCAAATGCAGCCATACACAGGGTACAGATCAAAGCTCTCGTGTCCGAGGACGACTGTGGCCTCTATGGGGAAACAAAGGCATCATAACATGATAAGTGTCTGTTTTAAGGTCATCTTCCAACATCTGGAAGTGTTCATAGTATCACTGAATTCTTAAGACAAGAGGAAAGTTAAGATTTTTAAATAATGACATTAAGAAAGGCTCTTTTAGGGCTTCCTTGGTGGCGCAGTGGTTCAGAATCCACCTGCCAATGCAGGGGACACGGGTTCAAGCCCTGGTCCGGGAAGATCCCACGTGCCGCAGCCGCAGAGCAACTAAGCCCGTGAGCCACAGCTACTGAGCCTGTGCTCCGCAACAAGAGAAGCCACCGCAATGAGAAGCAACCGCAATGAGAAGCCAGCGCACGGCAACGAAGAGTAGCCCCAGCTCGCCGCAACTAGAGAAAGCCCGCGCGCAGCAACAAAGACCCAACACAGCCAAAAATAAATAAATAAATAAATTTATTAAAAACAAAAAAAAAGAATGGCTCTTTTAGGATGAAAAAAAAAATGAAGTGCATAGAGACTGGGGAAGATTTACGAATTTTTCTACATAAAACACGTTGCTAGTAAGTTCATGATGCAAGAGAACTGATATTCACAAGTTCCAAATATCTCAATTAATGTCACAAAGCAAAGGTATGAACACAACTTGAAATGGGTGTGTAATTTCCCACTTCCCCAAAAAGAATATTCACTGAAAGAAATCTAGTTGAATCGACTATGCTGTGACATTAATATTCTGCTGAATGCAGATGTTTATGCCCAAAGATGGTGGTAAGCCATCAAAATGCTAGATTTTCTATCACAGTTTGCCTGTCTTTTTCTAAAAGATTCAAGAATGATAAATCCTTGCTTTTAAAGGAAATTCATGACTTAACTGTATCCCTCTAACCACAGGAAGATCTCATGTTATTCTAGCCCAAGAAACTACCATCCATGGGACAAAGAAACAAAGAAGAAACAAAGAAGAAACAGCAGTAACTGGCAGTGGGGTGACTAATCAAACCCCTATGCGAGGCGGAGACGCAATTTCGCCCAGGACCACGGGGCCCCGGCGGCAAAGCCAGGAGGGATGCTCACCCCATAGGAGCCAGGAAGGTTCAGGACCCCGGAGTTGACCCTTTCCAGAAAGGTCCTACTGACGGCCTGAAACGCCATCTGTCTGAGGCATCAGAAAACTTACTCTCCAAATATACACCCAGAACACTCCTCAATCTCCAGTAAAATACAGAACAGAGTGTTTTAATTTCAAAACTTACCTGGAAATAATCACTGGGTAGGCCAGGAAAACAGGCGCACAGACAGCCCCTGCCTTTAGCTCCGTTCAGATAAAGCTCTGGAGCGAGGCCCAAGCCACAGGGCAAAGGTGCCCCTCCTGGGAAATGAGCAGCCTCCTGCTAAGAACGGCCCCACCCGCACTCCCACCACCCCGCCCGGTCCAGGAGGTCGAGGGACTAACCGTCCCACCCGGCAGAGGCTTTGTGGACACACAGACACACCGGCTGGGCCTTCTCTGGAAAGCCGAGACCCACGGTCACCACCACAGCCTTCGCCCAGGAGCTGGAGCAGCTAGTTCATCAGAATTGCCAGAAGTTGCCTGGCTCCAGGGCAGGCCGTTCTTAGACAAAGCGCTCCAAGGGGCAGCTGCTGCCAGGACCCCCTCTTCCCCATCTCCAGATGCCCCTGGCCACGCGAAAGGCACAGCATGATCGGTGGCAATGGGCACAAGGGACTAGGGTGGCTTTTAACAGCTGCCACGAGCTTTACTCAAAAACTATGGGTGCGACATTCGGTGGAGTAGGTAACAGTATCACAGTCCCACTTTATAAAGGAACAGGGGCTCCAGGGTTTACAGAGTTGGTCACCAGGCTAGTAAGCCGTGAAACCAGAATTCAAATCCAAGCTCTGGGAGGAACATGGAAGAAAGATTTGGTTGAAAGAAATTTTGCTTGAGCTGCCAAAGTTTCCCCTGGGTGAAAACACACACACACGCACACACACACGCCCCTTGGAAACCGCAGTCTCCCAAGCCCGCCAGGAATCTGCTCTATGTTGCTCTTCCATGACTAGGGGTGAAGTACTTATTTGGTACTTACTTTTATTCGACGTCACCAGCATACAATGTGTGGGATACAAACGTGGGAGAGAAGACACCAAACCATCTTTGTTGAGGCCACAGCCCATCTACTCCCATCCCAGTCACTTCTCCAAAGAAGTAAAAGCAAAACGACTTGACCATCCGTCGGGTTAACTGCTTTGCTAGAGACAGGAGGAACAGCTGAACAGTTCTTAATTATGCGATCACGATCCACCAAGAACCCCTCCTTTTAAGCACTTACATGTCAACCCTGAGATATAAGGGATATAAAATAAGATATATCCCCATTTTTCAGATAAGAGAACTAAGGTATAGAGAGTGTAAGTAACTTCCTAAAAGTCACACAGTGGTAGTATACCTCACGGTCCCTGACTTCAGGAGCTGACAACCCAATTATGGAAACAGGATTGAGTCACTTAAAACAACTAGCAAACAAAACTGGCTAATTAAAAGTTCAATGCAGGGTATGGACAAGCCCTGCAGGGGTCAAGGGAGAGGAGAGGGAGCACCTGACTGGACAGAGGGCCTCGGGAGGAACAGGGCTGTGACCCTGCATGGGCAGTGGTTGTCAACAGGACGACCCCGTCCCAAGGGGACAGAGGCAGGGAGTACTACTTGCTTCTAGTGGGTAGAGGCCAGGGACACTGCTACCCACGTTACAAAGCACACGGTGGCCCCCACAACAAAGAACTATTGGACATAAAACGTCCACGGAGCTGAGGTTGAGACACCCTAAACTAGCGGATGGAAGGGTACTTAGGTCATCCCAGACCAGGGGTAACAAGAGCGATGGCTCAGACCAGGAAGAGCTCAGATCCACAGGAGACCGTGTATCATGGGGACTTGAGGAATTGATCTGTGATGACACTCACAGCATGAGAACGAGGGTCAGGGAGCCCCAGAGCCCAAGCTAGAAGGTTTGATACAACAGCCCAGGTGTAAAGTAACGAGAGGTGTCCGCACGGAGGGGAGAAAAAGTAGCGAAAGACACTATAAAGGAAGGGCGGACAGAGCTGGCTGACTGCTAGATACAGGGGTGAAGGTCAGGATTCTGTTCTGTCCCACCCCTCACCTGTGCACCCAACCGTGGTGCCCGGGACACGGCCGAGCCCTTTATGTCCCGGGGAAGCGGGGTTCTAATGTCCCCACATAAAGGACAAATGTTAAGAAAAGGACACGCTGCCTCTAAATGAGCTCCACAAAGCCAGGTCTTCTTGCAGCAAAGGGCAAGCGTGCTGGCTCTCCAGTGGACACCAGGCGTGTCAGGGATGCGGCACCCAAGGCCCCGTGCAGAGCAGGGATCCCAGCTCCTGCGCAGGCTGCCTGGCACATCACACCCACGGCTGATCAAAAGAGATGAAGTCCCAGAAGTGAAGTTCACATCTGATGCAGAGGGGCTGAGGTACTGGAGAGAGGAGGCTGGAAGGCTGAGAGAAGGTGACCAGAGGTGGCCTCCCACCGACTCCCCAGGTGAGTCACCTGGGCTAAAGTTCCGCCCCCATAACATGCACTGTTGAGGTGCGTGACCGTGGCCCAGCCCTTTCGCTAAATGTCATGTTCATCCTTCGTTTATCGAACGTGGACAAAGTGCTTTCTATGCACATAGCATTTTGGAGCTGGAAAGACCCAGACACATCGCGGAGTGTACTGTCTGGTGGATTTATTAACTTAGACCAGGGGTTGGAGAGCTCTCCCTTTAAGAGCCAGACAGTAAACATTTAGGCTCTGAGGGCCATACAGTCTTTGTTGCAATGACATTGACTCTGCTGTTGTCCTGTGAATGGAGCCCCAGGCCACATGTAAACAAAGGGGCCTGGCTGGCTGGGTTCCAATCAAAATATTTACAGAAACAGGTAGTGGCTCAGGTTTGGCCAATGAGCCTAGTCTGCCAGCCCCTGGTTCACACCATGACTGTAGTTGACTATCCAGAATATACGCTCTCGGAGCACGTAGCTTCTAGAAGAGCAGAGTTCTGCAAACATACATGGAAAGTACATCTTGGGGAGGGAGGAAGAGGACCGGGTGGCCCTGGAGAGAGCCTCCTGGGGACATGAGGATGCTCGGACCCGAGCCGAGGGCAGCCCAGCCTCAGCCCAGCCCAGCCCAGCCTCAGCCCAGCCCAGCCCAGCCCAGCCTCAGGGAAGGGGGGCACTCCCAGAACACTCCACGATCCTAAGGAAAGCGAACCCTGCCTGGCAAATACTCCTCTGAAATTTCACCAAAACCCCCCTACTGCAGCAGACTGCATCTTCCACAGCCGGCCCACCCCACAGCTTACTGAACTGATAAGCAGGACTACATACGGGTGCCTGGTCATGGTGGAGGGAACTCAGCCACAAAGGAATACGTCACTTACCCGATGTTAAGAAAATAGATGCCAACGTACAATGAAGCAGGAAGCCTAATAATTTGATCTCTAAGCCTTGTATTTCTTTCCCAAACACTATCAGGACGTTTCTTTTAAAAAACCGCCTGGCTCAGTTTCTCAGGAAGCTTATCAGTATCACCATAAAAAAGCCCTTCTAAACTCCATGAGCCTCTCCCCAGTAGGGCTTCTTCACCTCCTACTTCGATGCAACAAACATAAAGCCATAAGGACGATACATTGAAAACAGACCTGCCGGGAGACAGTCCTCCTCTGCATCTCGGCAGGTGAGCCAGGGCCTGGCTGCTCCTTCACCCAGGCCACTTCCCCGGGTTGTCCATGCAGCCGGTCACCTTGCCGGGTGAGCTAAGCTCTCCTCCCCTCTCCACCTCTGCCCACCCGACTCCGCCTCAGCCAAGGGCGACCTACTGCTTGCTACAGAAGGTGCCGGAAGCCCCTCGGTGTGCGAGTCGGCTGTGATGCAGACGCATCGTGTGCACAGCCTCCACCTGGGTCTCAGGTTGCCTGGCGGGGCCCGAGGGCGAGGGAGACCCACACAAACGTGCCGAAGCCCAGGCTGCCTGCTGCGCCCAGAACGGCAAACCCCTCCCCTCTGACCCAGGAACCTCCTGTCTTCTGACAGCAAGAGGCAAACTTTCTAGTCTGCAAGTAGGGTAAAGTCGAATCCCAGAACCAATTATAGTTCTCTTCCATATTAAATAAAAACGTGCGACTCTTTATTCTCCTTTTTGAAACACTCGTTCTTTTGCAAGCGTTCTCATGCTGAGGGTGATCAAAAGCTCCTGACTTGCACAGGAAAGTCCGGTCACTCCTGCTGACCTACTGTCTCTCATCCATAAGTTCCCCCTTTCACGCTCCAAGGTACTCTGCCTTGTATATTATTCAAATACATGATCACCCTAGTCATAACCCAACGGACAAACACATACTTTTTGCAAATATATAAATTGCTTCAATTTTTGTTTGGGATCATTTTTCTTAAAAAAAAAAAAATGGAACAATGTGGTCTGACTTATTTCTTTCACCTAAAAACCTTTTCCTCCAATAATTAAAGCCACTATAATTACATTTTGCAAATGGGAAGAAAATTTTAAATTCAGTATCCTCCTAACACAAGATGACACAGAATGTTAGTTAAGCGCTTTATCGTTACAGAGCACATTAATACATGCAGCATTTTTCCTTTTAGGAAATCATCATCTAAAACTGGAAATGATGCAAAATAATATACATTTGATTACATTTTATGTTAAGATTTAAACCCAGGTCCCTCCACCCACAATATTCTGGGGGAAAAAAATCCCCCCAGAAAAAGAATGAGGCTGCACCCTGAAGATGTGACTTTGTAGATTCTGGAAAACTCTCCAGTCCCCACATCCTTGTCTCCACAGCCCCTCCATGCTGGGAACAGGGCAGCTTGTCTCCTACGCAGAAGAGAAATAACCTGCACGGAGCGGTCCTTTATCAAACCTCCCCAAAAGGCAGACACGACGTTTTGCCTTTCCTCAGCTTTCCGCAGGCTCTCCCCCACTCTGTGCGCTCCTTACGCAGGAACCACCAGGCAGACTCTCTACCCAGGGCCCCTGACGTGTTGGTTCCTCTCTAGTTTACACACTGCAGGGTCAGCGGCCAAGCACAGCTCTCCAGCAAACCCCCGCTCCCGCCCTCCCTGCACGCCCCCTACACACCCAGCGAGAACTTGAAGATGTGATGAAACCAACAAAGAAGTCCCTCTACGCAAAACTGCGGTGACTCCTGCCATAAACAAGGACACTGACCCAGTGTCAGCAAAGCAACACTAGTCACTGCACAAAACACATCTTCCCGGGAGCCAGAGGGTAACCCCAGAAGCAAAAGGGAATTATGGCATAGGCCTTGGTTTATAAACTGCTTCAGATGTGCCCAAATGTCAAGTGAATGAACAAAAATATACACCCACTCCACCATTTCTATAGACTAAAATATTTTTTAAATAAAGTAAATTTGAAACTGACAGACTAATCCAAGTAGAAACTGTGTTTGTTTCTTTTCCTAGGTGACAGATGAAGCTAAACTATTTTCTTCTTTAAAGGATGGTCTTAGAAATTTATAGCAGAAACGAAAGTATGTGTCTAAAAAGAGGATTTCTTAAACTGTTCTAATCTTTTGTTTTCCACATGCATGGCTGGTCTCCCAAAGCAAGAAAGTGGAACAAGAGCCCTACCTGGTGGCCCCCTTTACCCCATGGACACACGGCCTCCTTTAACACCCCTCCTGCTCTGTCTCTGGGTTTAAATCCAGCTCCGCCACCTGAGGGCTGTGGGACTTGGGCCACTTGGGCAAGTTCCTCCCTCTGTGCGCGAGTCCCTGACGTGTAAAATGCTGATAATAACAGCACCTACCACACAGGTCACGGGTGACACAGTGACACAGTAACACAGGTCACTTGCTGAGCTGCTGTGAGGATTAAATGGGTCAATATGGGTGAAGTTCTTAGAATGAAGCCTGGCACACAGGTATCTGTTAAACAGTTTTATGAAGAAAGCTACAAAATAAAATCCCTCATAATGCCCCCCCCTTTCAGACAAAAGGCAGGGCCGATGTGCCTTATCTGCAAAGTCCCCACTTTTTTGTAAGGTGGCACCTACCACACGGTGTCAACAAATGTGTGGGAGACACATGGGGACAAAAAGCTGGACAAAGAGAGAAACCAATCACCTCTTCCATGATTGTGCCTACAATTCCAAACGGCTGATTAAATTCCGCCGACCAGGTGCCGGTTGGAGGCTGAGCGCTGTCCCCCCAGGAAGGGCTACCACCTCCCCCTCCACAGCCGGGTCTGGTCCCCAGTCGTCTGCCCGCCTCTGCAGGCCACTCCCTCCCACCACGAAGAGGGGGATCCACTCAGACCATCGCCACCCCTCACACCGTCACTGCCCTCGACATAGCTCTTCCACGGCCAGTATTTACTGCCAATGCTAAAACACAAGGCAAAATGAAATTTCTAAAGGAACGTGAAATCTACGGAAAAATATTCAGAAGCCCGGCTTTCAATTAATTCAATATTTAAATGACATTCATTTCAGACCCAATGCAATCAAGCTTTCACATTCTAAAGACATTCTCAATAAGATGAAAAAAAAATGTTGGTTTCCCAAAAGGTTCTGCTTTAGTGCATTTGGGAATCTGGGCTGCCACTCCAGCGGAACTCAGCTTTGGCCTCATGAATGTAGACATCCACACAGGGAATCCACATACTGACTCCCTGGTGCTCTTCTCCGGGACCGCCGAGATCGCTGCATTACCCCAGTCATCACTGTAACTCTAGTCTTTCTGCCTCTAAGTCCACCGTCCGGATGTGGCCCTAAAATGCCCTAATGACCTCATTTCTCCCCTGCTGACCGCCCATCAGTGGCTCCACTGTCCGAAGATAAAGTCCAGACTCACCTGGCCCACAGGTGCCTCCTGACCTAACTAACCCCCTGCCCAGCCGGCTGACCTCTGACCCTAGCCTGCAAACTCACCCTGCTCTCCTCCCACCTCCAACCGGCTCCAAGGGAGCTTCTTTATCATTGCAGCTCCAGCACCTGGAATGTGCCTGGTGCACAGGACGCAGCCAGTACACGAGGGCTTCGTGAAAGAGGTGATGATGACTTAACCCCAGCAGTGAAGATGGAGAAGCAGAGAAGAATGCAAACAGAAGGTGCTGTGGAATCAGGCAGGACTTGGAGACAGACAGACACAGGCAATAAGAAGGAAAGAAGGGACTGGGGTGTCAAATTTCCACCTTGGGCAACACCACAAACAGTGTCTTTCACCAAGAAATAGGCAGAGAGGCAAATGCAGGGGACAAGGTAATGAGTTGAGTCAGGACACACTGAATCTGAGGCGCCCCAGGACACCCGTCTAAGAAGCGTGGCTAAGAATCCGTCACTCCCCGCCCAAGACCCATCAGAGGGCAGCACCGGGATTTGAAGGTAGAAGGAAGAGAAGCTGATAAGTTCAAAGCCAAAAACCTCAGTATTTCTGAGCAGTCAGAGTGTGATAAAAAGCTGAAAGGAGAAAGTAAAGACTTCCAACCGTCACTAATACAGGAGAGAGATGACTCGGGTACCATGCAGAAGCACCATGTGCAGCAAGGTACAGACTTCATCCCTCTAAACCAGCGGTCCCCAACCTTCTGGGCACCAGGGACCGGTTTCGAGGAAGACAATTTTTCCTCAGGCGGGGGTGGGGGGGGGAGTGGATGGTCCAGGCTGTAATGTGAGCGACGGGCGGCAGCAGATGAAGCTTCGCTGGCTCGCCCGCCGCTCACCTCCTGCTGTGCGGCCGGGTTCCTAACAGGCCGAGGACCAGTACCCGTCTGTGGCCCGTGGGATGGGGAGCCCTGCTCTAAACCCACTACCGCCTTCACGCAGAGCAGCAGTGCTTTAACCACTCCTCAAGGTCGCCAAGAAAATATTTCAGGGCTTTAAAATGATTAGTCCAAAGTCCTTTCACGAGTTAAGGTTTAAATTTTTAGAGACGTGGGTGGACCTAGAGAGTGTCATACGGAGTGAAGTAAGTCAGAAGGAGAAAAATCAATACCGTATATTAACGCATATATGTGGAATCTAGAAAAATGGTAGAGATGACTTTATTTGCCAAGCAGAAACAGAGGCACAGACTAGGGAACAAATGTATGGATACCAAGGGGGGAAGGGGTGGGGAGGGAGGAACTGGGAGACTGGGGTTGACACACATACATTACTGATACTATGTATAAAATAGACAATCGCTGGGAACCTACTGTACAGCACAGGGAACTCTACTAATGCACTGTGGTGTCCTAAATGGGAAGGAAATCCAAAAGGGAGGGGATATATGTATATGTATGGCTGATTCATTTTGCTGTGCAGTAGAAGCTAACAGAACATTGTAAAGCAACTATACTCCAATAAAAAAAGATAAAAATAAATAAATAAGAAAAAATCATTAGTTACTACAAAAATTCTTTACTTCTTTGAAGGCAAGAGTAATTGTCCAACATTACTTTTGAAAAACACTTCCCTATTCCTAAATCTCTCTCCAAAAAGGCAGATAAACTCAATTCCCCTATGGTCCATATTGCCAGTCCTTTAGTTTCTAATATTATCTTTAAAAAAATCACCCAAGTCTTCAGTATTCCTTGCATCAACTAGAATTTGAACCTGTCTCTAAATCTGAGCCAGTGCCATGGGTAAAGGCTTAAGTACCCACATAATTCACTTCTCCCATCACTTCACAAGTACCTGGCACCAAAACACCAGAACAGGCACTTGGGAAATACAGGGATTTCCTGAAGGCTCTTGCCACCCAGGAGGAGAGATCAGCCATGTATATAAATAACTGTAACTCAAGTTGGAAGGTAATAAATAGAACTGCAAATAGCACACTGAGCACACGAGGACAGAGTGCTCAACTCAACACGGGATCGAAGGTCTTCACTGAAGAAACTGCACTTGCGCTGTGCTTGAAGAAGAGGAAGATCTGAACAAGTAGAGAAAAGGAAAAACATTTGAGAAAATGTGAACATTGAGAGCAAAGGCATGACAGGAAGGGGAGCCCAGGGCCTTGGCACAGATGGCATGTGAGAAACGTCTGGGATTTCACAGAATAACTGTTTGACCAGAGTCAGACATCGAGGCCGGGGAGCAATACAGCAAGATTCATTCGTTTTCCAACAGAGATTTTTACTGAGCACTTGCTGCCAGGCACTGTTCACACATTGCATATAATGGTGAGCAAACGAAAGGTCCCTGTTCTCCTAGAGCCTGCATCCTGGCCAGGGAGAGACCATCAACAAGTAAACATGTGACACAGACGTCAGGCAGTGATCAGTGCTAAGGTCAGAGACGCCCCTCTGATAAGGTAGAATCTGAACACAAATCTGAAGGAATGAGGGCACGAAAGACTGACACAGCTGTGTGAGGAGAGTTCCCAGCAAAGGGAAGTGCAAATGTCCTGGGGTAGCTAGCTGTTCACTAACCTGCTCAAGGAATAACAAGGAAGCCAGAGTGACAGAGCAGAGTAAGCTGGGGGAGAAGGTAGGAGACGGGTCAGGAAGGCAGAGGAGAGCCAGCGATGAAAGACCTGCAGATCGTGGAAAGGGCTCTCCTTTAACTATGAATGAAACATGAATGCAATTAAAGGGTTCTGAACAGACAAGACCTGAACGGACCCCGTGGAAGGCAAGGCTATAAACAGGGAGGCCAATGGAGAACCTGCAGCTGTGGTCCAGGTGAGATGACGATGGCTTGGACACAGGTGGCAGTGTCAAAGGACATAAGAAGGGGCCAGAGGCTGGGCACACTTCAGAGACAGAGCCACCAGGATCTGATGACAGACTGGATTACGTAGAAAGAAAAATGACTCCAAGGTTTTTGGCCTGAACATACTCAAGAGAAAATAAGACTGGAAATACAGGTTGGGCCTGAGCATAGATCATCTACCAAATTGAAGTATTAAAAGTCACAATGGACAGTGAAATATGAGGTCCTCACCTAAGAGAACTTGGGCAAATCACACCATCTCTCTGTGCTATGACTCCCGTGTCTACAAAATGAAGCAAAGAATTAGATTTGTGCTTCTCAAACTAGGATCCCCATACGAGTACCCAAAGTCACAATACAATCTTACAAATCTTCCCATAAAGCTAACTGTATTAACAGATTCAGGGAGTGATTTGTTTTTTATCAGTTTTATTTATCATAAAAGAAAACTGGTATATGATGGGAGTGGAAAAGAAAACACTGCCTGAATATGTACATAAAAGTTTGCGTTCGTGAAAGAAGTACCTTTTTTCTCAACTGGCATTTGGCCGCTTTGATGGAAGAGTTTGAGAAGTCCTGGTTTCAATGGTTATCTCTGGGCCCTTCTGCTTTAACATTCTGTTTTAAACACATTTTACTGGCTTTCAACCTTTAAGGTCTTCTAGTGGGCAAAACAGAGGAGACATGGCCGTGGCTAGAGCATAAAATACAATTCTTTACATCTTTCACAACGTCCAAGTATAACTAACAGAAAGTAGACTGTAGAAATGGGGGAAGATGGAAGAAAAAAGAGGGTGAAACTATCCTAATCTTGATAAGGAAGAGCCAAGTGAGACTATCAACAATTGACAGGACGAGAAACAATCGTACCAAAAGGAAGAGAAGGGAGGGAAGCAGTATGAGAATAATTCTCGTCCTTCCCATCTGAATGTCAACAGACAGTATATGAAAACGGATACAATGAGGTAAAGAGGCACAGACACATTATCCAGAGTTATGGAGGCACAGAGCAGCAAACCAGCCAACAAATAGGTGAAAAGATGCTCAAATAGACTCCAGGTAATGCACATTAAAATAATAATGAGATACCTTTTATACCCATCAGATTGACATGAAATTAAAAGAAGCTCTGACTAGAGATGTGGGGGAAAAGGTACCTTCCTGCTGCTGGATAAACGATGTGCTTTTGGAAAGCAATCTGAGATTTCTGACATCATCAAGACGGCGGAGTAGGAAACCCCAGCCTCCATCCCTCCACTAACAATTAGACAGCGATCCCCCAACCAAAATAGCTCTGAGAGAGCTCTGGAGTCCAATTAAGGAGCTTCAGCAATGGGGTAGAGCAACAAACCTGAGAACAACGGCACCAAATAGGCAGGAAGAAGAATTTAATTTTGCATCATCCCATCTCCCAGGCTGGCAGTGCTCAGCACCAGGGGGGCTCCCTAGCCTGACGGAGGTCCGCTTGGCAGGAGGAGAGCCAGGTGAGTGACCACCTCCCCAAGCTATCAGGGCACTGCACAAGGGATCACCCCGCCAGGACGGGCAGAGTTGAGACGGCCAAGGCCAGCCAGGAACAAGGAAGCAGGACAGGGGCTGCCAGTATCCGCCACGCAGTAGGAGCGGCCCCAGACCCCAGCGTCCTGCTCTGCAGAGAAACCACCAGCCCTCTCTGCTGAGTACCTCACAGCCCTGCAGATGCTGTGGACCCCACAGCTTTCATCTGAGGACTCTGTCACAGACCCCAGGAAACTGCTCTATATACACTATTTTATATATATTTGTTTATTTATATATATACACACACACACACACACACATATATTTATATAAAATAGATAACCCACAAGGACCTACTGTATAGCACAGGGAACTATAAATATATTTTTATATATATGTATAACTGAATCACTTTGCTGTACACCTGAAACTAACACAATGTTGAAAATCAACTATATCTCAATTAAAAAAAAACTTTTTAAGGCTATAAGCAAGGAGGAGACAGCCCCAGGCAGGACATTTCTGAATGTTTATTCAATCAAAGATGTAAACATTTTAAGTGTAAAAATGGACGTTTAGGAATTCTGAGGAACTGAACAAAAAATGCTGATGAAGTATGAGCACAAAAACCAACTAGACTAAGACAAAACTTAGATGATCTGAGACACCAAAGGAAGTGAGGAAAGAAGTGCAGCAGGGCAGGACTAACCAGAGAAGGACCAAGACAAACTGTCCACAAGATAATCAACAGGGAAATCCAAAGACAGAGTGCGTTTCACATCTCTGAACACCACAGTGCAAGATACTGGGGCACAAGCATGAAAAACAGCAAACAAAAACTTTTTTTTTTTATTTTAGAAACTACTAAAACCTACAAGCAGCCTATTTATGCCAAGTTCAAAAAGCTGAGCAAACTAGTGTTAACTGTTAACACTTTTTGTCATTAACTATGTGCAACTACATTTTTTCAAGTTGTTATAAAAATCAAAATGCCAGAACTAGACATCCAATCTCTATTTCAAATTATCACCTAAAGAGCCCAATATCCAAAAAATCCATATCAAGAAAACAATTGATATGAAACAATGATATCACAGTGTGATAAGAAATTTGCCTGATAAACAGTTCAAAGAAGAAGTCATAAAGATGCTCACCGAACTCAGTAGAAGAATGGGTGAAGTCAGCAAGAACGTCAAAAAAGAAATAGAAAATATAAAAAAAAAAGACCAATCAGAACCACAAAATAGAGAAACTGAAGTGAAAAAATACACTAAAGGGAAACAACAGCAAATTAGAGGATGCAAAAGAAAAGGATCAGCAATCTGAAAGACAGCGTAGTGGAAACTATCCAACTGGGACAGCAAAACAAAAAATGAATTTTAAAAGGAGGCTAGTTTAAGGGACCTCTGAGACAACATTATGTGTACTAACATTCACATTATAGGGGTCCCAGAAAAAGAAAGGAGAGAGAAAGGGACAGTAGACATATTTGAAGAAATAATGCTGAAAACTTCCCTAACCTGGTAAAGGAAACAAACATCCAAGTCCAAGAAACTCAGCAAGTCACAACAAGATGAACCCAGAGACCCACACCAAGACACATTAAAATTAAATGTCAAGGGGCTTCCCTGGTGGCACAGTGGTTAAGAATCCGCCTGCCAATGCAGGGGACACAGGTTCGAGCCCTGGTCTGGGAAGATCCCACATGCCACAGAGCAACTAAGCCCGTGCGCCACAACTACTGAGCCTGCGCTCTAGAGCCCGTGAGCCACAACTACTGAGCCCCTGTGCTGCAACTAATGAAGCCCACGCGTCTAGAGCCCGTGCTCCGCAACAAGAGAAGCCACCACAATGAGAAGCCCGCTCACCTCAACGAAGAGTAGCCCCCGCACCGCAGGTAGAGAAAGCCCGCGCAGAGCAACAAAGACCCAACACAGCCAAAAAATAATAATAATAATAATAAAATACAATAAATTTTTAAAAAAATTAAATGTCAAAAATTAAAGATAAAGAGAAAATCTTAAAAGCAGCAAGAAAAAAACAACTAGTTATGTAAAAGAAACTGCCATAAGACTATTAGCTGATTTTTCAGCAGAAACTCTACAGGAAGAGACTGAAACAATACATTCAAAGTACTGAAAGGAGAAAATTTACAACCAAGAATACTCTACCCAGCCAGGTTATCATTCAAAATTGAAGGAGAGAAAAAGAGTTTCCCAAACAAGTAAAAGCTAAAGGACTTCACCATCAAAAAACCAGCCTTATGATACATGTTAAAGGAACTTCCTTAAATGAAAAAGAAAAGTCCATAACTAGAAACAAAAAAATTACAAAAGAAAAACTCTCAATGGTAAAGGCAAATATATAGTAAAGGTAGTGGATCAACCACCTATAAAGATAGTATAAAAGTTAAAAGACAAAAGTAGTAAATTAACTTTTATCTAAAATAATTTGTTAAGCAATACACAGAATACAGAGATACAAAATATGATGTCAAAAACATAAAACATGAAAGAGAGGAGTGAAAATGCAGTGCTTTAAAAATGCACCCAAACTTAAGCAACCATCAACTTAAAATCGACTGCTGTATATATAGGTTGTCACATATGAACCTCATGGTAACCATAAACCAAAAACCAAACACAGATACACAAAAAATAAAGAGAAAAATTACAAACACAATACTAGAGTACATCATCAAATCACAAGGGAAGAGAATAAGAAAGGAACAGAGAATAATGACAAAAAAGAGAGAGAAAACAATTAACAAAATGGTAATAAGTACATACCTATCAGTAATTATTTTAAATGCAGACAAACTAAATGCTCCAATCTGAAGACATAAGGTGGCCAAATGGATAAGAAAGACAAAACCCATATATATCCTGCTACAAGAGACTCACTTCAATATACAGACACACACAGACTGAAATTGAAGGGATGGAAACAGATATTCCATGCAACTGGAAACAAAAAGAAAGCTGAGGTAGCAATACTTGTATCAGACAAAATAGATTTTAAAACAAAGACTGTAGCAAGAGACAAAGAAGGACATTACATAATGATAAAAGGATCAATCCAACAAGAGACTATAACACCTGTAAATATCTATCTATACACCCAACATAGGGACGCCTAAATACATAGAGCAAATACTGACAGACATAAAGGGCGTACTGACAATATTACAATAGTGAGGGACTTGGACATCCCCCTTACAACAATGTATAGGTTACCTAGGCAGAAAATCAATAAGAAAACATTGGCCTTAAATGATACATTAGACCACATGAACTTAATAGATAAATATAGAAAATTACTCAAAAACAGCAAAATACACATTCTTTCAAGTGCACATGGAACATTCTCCAGGAAAGATCACACGTTAAGCCACAAAGCAAGTCTCAATAAATTTAATAAGACTAAAATCCTATCAAGCATCTTGTCCAACCACAATGGTATGAAAATAGAAATCAATTACAAAAAGAAAACTGGAAAAAAACACAAATATGTGGAAGCTAAACAATATGCTACTAAACAAGCAATGGGTCAACAAAGAAATTCAAAGAGGAACATTTAAAATACCTGGAAACAAATGAAAATGGAAACACAACATTCCAAAATCTGTGGGATGTAGCAAAAGCAGTTCTAAGAGGGAAGTTTATAGCAATACAAGCCTACCTTAGGAAACAAGAGAAACCTCAAATAAACAATCTAACCTGACATCCTAAGGAACTAGAAAAGAAGAACAAATGAAGCCCAAAGTTAGTAGTTGGAAGGAAATAATAAAGATCAGAGCAGAAATGAGTGAAATAGAAACCAAATAATAATAATAATAGAAATGATCAATGAAACTAAGCGCTGGTTCTTTGAAAAGATAAACAAAATGGATAAAACTTCAGCTGAGCTCATCAAGACAAAAAGAGAGAGGGCCCAAATACATAAAATCAGAAATGAAAGAGAAGTTACAATCAATGCCACAGAAGTACGAAGTATCACAAGAGATTACTATTAATAATTACATACCAACAAACTGGACAACCTAAAAGAAACTGATAAATTTCTAAAAACATATAATCTTCCAAGACTGAAGCAGGAAGAAACAGAAAATCTGACCAGGCTGATCACTAGTAAAGAAATGGATTCAGTAATCAAAAAACTCTTTACAAACAAAAATCCAGGCCAAACAACTTCAGAGCTGAATTCTACCAAACATTTAAAGAAGAGTTAATAGCTATCCTTCTCTAAGTATTCCAAAAAACTGAAAAGCAAGGAATGCTTCAGACTCATTCCATGAGGCACCATTACCCCAATATGAAAACCAGACAAGAAAATTTCAGGCCAATATCCCTGATGCATATAGATGCAAAATCATCAACAAAATATTAGCAAACCAAATACAACAACACATCAAAAGGATCATACACCATGAACAAGTGGTATTTATTCCAGAGATACAAGGATGGTTCAACATCCCTAACTCAATCCAGGTGACACCACATTAACAAAATGAGGGATAAAATCATATTATCTTCTAAACAGATGCTGAAAAAGCACTTGACAAAATTCGCCATAATTTCATGATAAAAACTCTGAACAACCTGGTAGAAGAAATGTACCTCAACATAGTAAAGGCCATACATGACAAGCCCACAGCTAACATTATACACAGTGGTAAAAAGCATAAAGCTTTTCTTCCAAGATCAGGAACAAGACAAGGATGCCAACTCTCACCACTTTTAATCAACATAGTACTGGAAGTCACTAACTAGACAAGAAAAAGAAATAAAAGGTACCCAAAATGGAAAAGGAAGAAATAAAACTGTCACTACCAGCATACTTTGTTTTATTGTGCTTTGCCTTACTGTACTCCTCAGACATTGCTTTTTTTTTTTTTTTTTAACAAATAGAACATTTGTATAAACCTTGCATTCAGCAAGTCCGTTGGCACCACTTTTCTAACAGGATTTGCTCATGTTGTGTCTTTGTATCACATTTTGGTAATTCTCACATTTCAAACTTTTTCATTATTATTATATTTGTTATGGTGATCTGTGCTCAGTAGTCATCAGTAGTCTTTGATGGTAATACTAAGACTCACTGAAGGCTCAGATGATGTCTAGCATTTTTAGCAATAGAGCAATTTTTAATTAAGGTAAGCACATTTTTTTAGACATAATGCTATTGCACACTTAATAAAGTACAGTATAGCAAACATAAACTTTATATGCACTGGAAAACTGAAAAATTCATGTAACTCACTTTATTGCAATATTTGCTTTCTTGTGGTGGTCTGGAACCAAACGCCCAATATCTCCAAGCTATGCCTGCATTTGAACATGACATGATGCTATATATATAGAAAACCCTTAAGATGCCACCAAAAACTGTTAGAACTAATAAATGAATTTAGTAAAATTGCAGGATACAAAATCAATATATACAGAAATCTGTTGCATTTCTATACACTGATAACAAATCATTATAAAGAGAAATTAAGAAAACAATCCCATTTACAGCTGCATCAAAAAGAATAAAATATCTAGGAATAACTTTAACTGAGGCAATAAAAGACCTGTACTCTGAAAACTGTAAGATATTAATGAAAGAAATTAAAGATGCCACAAATAATTAGAAAGATGTACCATGCTCATGGATTAGAAGAATTAATATTGATAAAATGTCCATGTAATCCAAAGCAAACTACAGATTCAATGCATTGAATAACTTTTCACAGAAATGTAACAAACAATCCTAAAATTTGTATGAAACCTCAAAAGACCCCTAATAGTCAAAGCAATCTTAAGAAAGAAGAACAAAGCTGGAGGTATCATGCTCCCTGATTTCAGACTATACCATAAAGCTATAGTAATCAAAACAGAATACTACTGGCACAAAAACAGACACATAGATCAATGGAATAGAACAGACAGCCCAGAAATAAACCTATGCTTATATGGTCAACTAATCTACAACAAAGGAGACAAGAGTATACAACAGGAAAAAGACAACCTCTTCAATAAATGTTGTTGGGAAAACTGGACAGCTATGTGCAAAAGAATTAAACTAGACTACTCTTTCACATACACAGAAATAAACACCAAATTGATTAAAGACTTAGATGTTAGATTAAATCTAACACCTGAAACCATAAAATTCCTAGAACAAAACATAGCATGCTCTTTGACATGGGTTTTAGCAATATTTGTTTGGATATGTCTCATCAGGCAAGGAAAACAAAAGCAAAAACAAACAAATGAGACTACATCAAATTAAACTAAAAAGGTTTTGCACAGTGAAGGAAACTATCAACAAACCAAAAAAGCAGCCTACTCAATGAAAGAAGATATTTGCAAACAATGTATCTGACAAGGGGTTAATATTCAAAATATACAAAGAATTCATACAACTCAACATCAAAAAAGCAAACCCAACTGAAAAATGGATAGAGGACCCAAATAGACATTTTTCCAAAGAAGGCATACAGATGGACAATAGGTCCATGAAAAGATGCTCAACATCACTAATCATCAGGGAAATGCAAATCAAAACCATAATGAGATATCACCTCACACCACTCAGAATGGCTATTATCAAAACAAAACTAGTGTTGGTGACGATGAGGAGAAAAGGGAACACTTGTGCACTGTTGATGGGAATGTAAACTGGTGCAGCCTCTATGGAAAACAGTACGGAGGTTCCTTAAAAAATTAAAAATGGAATTCCCATATGATACAGCAATTCCACTTCTGGGTATTTATCTGAAGAAAACAAAAGCACTAATTCAAAAACATGTATGTACCCCTATGTTCATTACAGCATTATTTACATTATCCAAGATATGGAAGCAACTTAAGCATCCACACATACAGACATGGAATATTACTTAGCCATAAAAAAGAATGAAATTTCACCGTTTGTGACACCATGGATGGACCTAGAGAATATTATGCTTAGTGAAATAGGTCAAACAAAGACACATACAATATAATTCCACTTATATGTGGCATCTAAAAAACAAAAGAAACAAACAAAACAAAACAGAAACAGACTCACAGATACAGAAAACAAACTGGCGGTCGCCAAAGGAGGTAGGTGGGGGATTGGGTGAAATAGGTGCAGGAGGTGTAGATGTACAAACTTTCAGTTATAAAATAAATAAGTCACAGAGCTGCAATGTACAACATAGGGAATATAGTCAATGACATCAGAGTAACTTTGTACAGTGACAGATGGTTCTAAACTTATCATGGTCATCAATTTGTAATGTATATAAATGTCAAGTCACTATGTTGTACACCTGAAACTAATATAATATTGTATGTCAACTATATTTCAATTAAAAAAAGAAAAAGCAATAGATAGATAGATAGGTAGGACCCAGGAAATTACATAAACATTTTAAATAACTAGATTTCTGACCTTGATTGTGAGGGAAAAAAAATAGAAAAGAAAGGAATATTAAGCCTGGCAACAAAGGATTCAAACTCCCAAAGGCACGAACACATGGCACAGGCCTGCAGATGTACACCAGGGCACCGCAAGCCCATGAACCCCTCCCATCTTACACCCAGGCCACTTCACCTACTCAAGTCACCTGCCGGTCCCAGATGACTCTAAGGTTCCAGACCCTTGAAGCCTGCCCCTCAGGCACCCTTGAGAGCACGCCAAATGTTCGCTCAGCAGTCCTAAAACAATCAGTTGCTTTCTGCTTATGGGTTGGAAGATATGTTTCAGTAACACATGGGGGCTGGATTTTCACCTCAAACTGGTTTCTAATTTACTTTTCCTATTTGTCTTTAATCTGGCTAGATCTAAATAAGGCCACATGAAACCTCTTTATATTTTAATTACACTTAGTCAAATATTTGAAAAGAAAAAGGAAACAGTGCCACCTAACTGTATAAGGGGCTTTTTTATTAAGGGTTTTTTTTTTTTTTTTTTTTTTGCTGTATGTTAATTGTCAGCCATAACCGTTTATTTCGTATTCATTTTTATCTTAACTGACTGGGTATAATTTATCAAAGTTCAGCAGCTACTATCTTCTCAAAAGCTAGCAAAATGTCAAGCTTCACTGTACTTACATCTTAGAAAATAACAAACTCTAACTCTTTTAGGTAATATAACTAATGGAAAGTTAACATAGTAAATTTTATTGTTAACCTTAAGAAGACCTTTCATATGAATTTTCTTTATATGATACACTGAAATATTCAGAATACTAATCAGTTTACTTCCCTCAGAAAACCATTTCTTCTATTACAGAAATTCTCGATAGTTGATGACCTGTAAAACATAGCATTTTTATCCAATGAAAAACTTTTAAATAAAAACAAAGACAGATATCTTAAACACTCTGGCTTGGAGATAACTGCCACTAAGAACTCTGACCTTAAGAAATCACTGTGCAGCAAAATCAGCACATGTTTTAAAAAAGTAATAACTGACATCCATATGGATAGGCTCTAAAAGTATAAAGTACGGTAGAAATACCAAATAAACTTTAAAAATATCTTTATATAGTGCTAAATATAAAATATGGGGGAAAACCAAGTTAGGATGTTCTGCATCTGACCTTGCAAAGTTCTTTTCCGTTAAGTCTACCAAAAATTATACTTCAGCAAGCCTTCCAAAACACAGAGTAAGCCTTAAACAACTGAATACATCAGTTTTCTCTGTTTCCTTTACATATGGTGTAAGTGTAAATCCATTATTAGTTGATAAACCGTTGAGTGCATTTGCCCAAGTGTTTCTACACTCAGCCTATAGATATAGAGCGAAACAAGAGACAAAAGAGTGACAGAAAAGCCAGAGATGATATCAAAGAAGAAGACTGCAAAAATCTGTGGGTCTGATATTTGTAAACTTCTTGAGAAGCTTCCTGAACACTCTGCACATACAGGCAATAATCAAGAAAACCGCCTATACCCACCCCCAAAATCAACACACAGCTCCTGAGAACTGTAGGCTACAGACAGGTCCAGGGAGACACCAGGCTTTGAACTCCAACCTCAAGGCAGACAGAGGCCAAACCCAGTGAGCCACCCATTCAGAATCCCACATTTTCCTCCAGCCTCACTGCGGAGTGTCAGGACCTATGACTTACAGTGTGCCCTCCATTTGCACTCTTGGACTAGGACACAATTTTAATGTGAAGTTACCTGATGCGTTGGCCAACTCTCACCTCTAGTTTGCATCATCAGAAAAAGACTTCATAAAACCACATGCCCTACCCTTTAAACACAACCTTACGTTATATCTAATTCTAATTACACAGTGGCCACAAACTGAACTGCAAGAGGAATATGCCTTTATATCTCTCATGGACAATAATAGTTACCCAAATCAATAATAAACCCGAAGTCGTCATATGCGAGGGTGAGCGTGGAGATGCGGGGGTGTGTAATAGCGTATATGGCACATATTTAACTTGAGTGCCTACAGGCTCCATTTATAGACATCACTGTGCATTCATTTTATATGCTATATTTCATTTCATCCTCTGAATTCTCACTAGTTTTCAAACACCATTAAAATATTACTTTGTGAAAATTGAAGCCCCTGTTTCTTCTTACATGGTATTCAGGCTGTAAGAATGTACTGGAATCCAGTCCCACCCCCATTCTCACCCCAAACCTCAAAACGTACCCAGAACTGCAGCTGCACCGGGGCAACAACACAGCGTATAATGTGTAGATAAAGTACAAATGAGGGGGGAAAACAGTTTGCATACAAGGACTGGAACGTTACACGCAAACCACATAAGAGTAAACCCCAAACGCTAAAACTAATTTTCATTCTCAATTCCTATTTTTAGATAAAAAATGGAATAGGGTACTTACTGCAAAGGCTCTCACTTTTTAAAGGTGAGAGTCAGTCCCACCTGACATTCATGTATTTGAAAACCCTATTTATGCTTCTCTAAACCTTGAACAAAATTCTATTTTACATATAGTCAAAAAGTATTTTGCATGGTTTTCATATTTCCTATCTTTCCCTGGAATGCAACTCTGTGTAAAGGGAGGAAAGGTTTTACTTTGTTTCAGGTGGAATTTCAGCAAATGCTGTCTACCATTCCAGGAGAAGCAGCCATGGCTGCTCAGACTCCCTTGCCTGGTGCAGTCTCCCTGCGTCAGCATCTTAACTGGTCACTTTCACACTCAGTCCACCCGTAGGTACAAGCATCCAAAGACTTCATTTTATGTTCTAGACTAATCATACCCAAACATTTTGAAACACATACCATTTTACTATAAATTACCTTCCATTTATTTCTCCCCCTTATTATATATGGACAGTATATTGACTTTTTGCAAGTCTGAATAGGTGAGTTATTTGCCTATTAACTTTACTTCAGGACACTAAGTGGGACGTTACAAACACGCGTTACTAAAGGGTTGATAACACTGGCACAGCAGGTCCTGTTCCACACTCGGTTCAACAACCAAGTGAAAGGGACTCGGGGTCAGGTGCGCCATCATGCCCTCGAGCTTCATCTCACGTCTGGGAGGGGCGGCACGTTCAAACTCTGGGAACAAAACGAAGAGGAGAAGCTCCGTTTCCTGTCCCCTCTTTAAAAGATTCCCTCATCTTATTCCCAGAAGGAAGATCCTCTTTGCGGGTGGGTCAGTGTGACCCTAAGGAGGGTATAAAAGAGACCAGAGCACTTACCTAACTATGGGACCTTCATTATGGAAACTCAGGAGTGCATTAGGTGGAAATCAGAATAATTTCAAGAAGGTGAGTGAATTAAATCACCCCTCAAAATAGGTTATTAACTATTTCTTTTTATTTTCAGTTTTGACCGACATTTTGAGTGATTCATGAGGAAACGTTGGAGAACTTCTTCAATCCCCGTACAGAAGGGCATATGTATTCTGCCGACTCTGTTATCTTCACTTGTAATATAACACTCAGTGAGAATGCATGAAGATGAGGACAGAGATTTTTCAATTTCCAGGAGGTGACTATCTTTCTTCTTTTGTGCAACATGCCAACAGGGGCCACATGAACGATCTGGAAATAACACAACCCTGAATGCACCATTCATCCCCACGAGGGCCTGATTAAAGCCGTGGGCTTCTCCTGTCTGGGACACAGGTCCCTGGGGGGGAGGGGGCGGGGGGCGGTGCGATGGGACCCAGCTGGCGGCGGGAAGGTGACTGGCCCTGCACTGCGCGACCTGCCAAGTCAGCTTCTGCTGGGCCATCCATGGAGCAGAACAAGAGCACCTGTGCACCAGGGAGTGGACCCAGGTGTCCTCCCTCTCTACTTTCAGAAAGCACGTGCCTTTTCGTCAGCACAGGCACTGACATTTTTCACACCTCTCCCGTGGAGTCTGAGGGCCCAGTCCCTGGCAAGCCCTCTCCCCAGATTGATTCTGGGTATTTCCCAGTGCCTGGGCCTGGCGTGCAGTAAGTACTCAAAAGCACCGTTGAATGAATACATACACGAATACACCGGTGCGTCCTCCCTGATGTGATACACAGAAACCACAAACTCGGCTCTGTGTCCCTGGGGGTGGGGCCGGCGTCTCAGCGTCCCTTTGGCTCCATCTCAACCCAGGCGATTCTGCCCTCTCCGGCCCCTCTTCAGGGGACATTTGGAAACACCTAGAGACATTTTTGGTTGTCACAACTAAGTGCGGAGAAGTGCTACAGACACCCAGCGGGTAGGGGCCAGGTATGCTGCTGTTACAGACATCTTATAATGCACATGACAGCCCCTCAGAATAAAAAAATGACTTAATAGTAGAGACTGAGAAAACCTGAATTAGATTACTTCTAAACTCCCTAAAATTCAAGAAAATGCTAAGTCTAAGTTGCTAGATGTGGGACAGGATGAAGCTTCTTCATAAGCCATAGTTGACCTATGGCAGACACTACAGCTACTTTGAGCTGAAAGTTCTAGAAACTTGAAAGACAATTTATGTGGACCTCAACCCAATTTAAAACCAGGCCCACTAACCTCACACCTTGCGAATCACATTGGTGATTAATGTATGACTGTACCCTGCATGGCTTCCTTTCTTTTTCCTCTCTCCATTTACTCCATGGACATTGTTTTGGACACAGGTGTGAGCCGGTTCTGAAAACACTGGCAGTGATACTCTCCTTGTCCTCACAGTAGAAGAATAAAGTGGCCCTAAAGATCACGTATGATCGGCCGCTGTAAAATAGACGGGCTTTGCATTCACACAAAACACAAAGATGGCAACAGCTGGAAGGGGGACGCTTCCATTCTGTATGCAGGCTCCATCCACAGGGCGGGTGCCAATTGACAGCTGCTAATTTACATGGGATGCAGGACCCAGCAACACACTATTACCTTTCTGAAAAGAACCAAGTATCTGTGGCATTCGATTAACAAAACAAATGAAATATACTCATCATCCTACACAGAAGTCTATCAACTTGGAAATCAGCTCTAAGCGTGGGATTTGCTATCCTGTGCTGGTGATGACGTCTCAAATTCTTGGTCTGTTAGCCTCGGTGGTTCCTACTCTAAGCTCAGTTGTATGCATTAAGCTGCCCGAAAAACATCCACATATCATGTGGGAATAAAATCACAGCAAGCTCACTGTTTTCAAAGAGAAAGGGAGAAAAAAAGTCTTTGTTCTAACCATCCTCAGAAATTGAGTGCATAAAATATAGATTTGAAAGCGCCATGTCGGCATCTCTAATAACTCACCTTGATGATGTCTAGTTCCAGGACTAAAGGGTGTAATGATCGGGAATCAAAGGATATGCTTTGCCATAAAGCAAAAGAGAAGAACCTTTATATTTCCTTTGACATGTGACCATAATAATAATAAAATGAGTGGTTGAAAGGTCAGTGCTTACATTTTCAATCAAACCCAAAGTCTAAGCTGGATAGTCACAGAATCCCCAAATGCTAGGGATTTTGTAGAATTTCTTTTCTCTATGAGCCTGTCACTAATTGAATCAAAATCACTCAACCTTTATTTACTGGTGTCTAACATGTGTCAGGCAATCGCTGGGCTTTGGAAAGATATAGTGAACTGAGCGAGCCCTCACTTAACCCAAAAAGTTCCATGGGGACCAAAGCTCTACCCTTCAGAGTGAAATATGCACAACGGCACATCACGGTAGGAAAGCACACGGCAGAGGGGGTGAAACCCAGTTTTAGGGATGCCTGGAGGCTTGCTGGAGGAGGAAAATTCACAACGAGAAAACCAGGTACAAATGAGCAAGAGCCCACAGGCAAGAGAAAGCACCGTCCCCTCCAACCATACAAAAAGTAGTGTCCTGAAGTCACACAAACCCTTAGACAACTGGTTAAAAAGATATACTTTAACACAGGAATATGTTTTTAAAATTCCAGAGAAGCATGATGGAAAGCTTTAAAAAGCCTAGGTTCTACCCAGAGTTTGATAACTCTAGCCTCTCACACAAGCATGTGCCTTACAGAGGGCTGTGCCTTACAGCTGGGCTGGGCCCAGCTACCCACTCCTCACTACCAGGTTTAATCAGGTCAGACTTAAATGGCAGGAATCAGCAGAATAAGAAGCTGATATGCTTGCTGATATTCTCCATCAGGATTAATAAGAAAGTGAAGGGAAACCACGTTGAGTAAAAGAAAGTACATTCAGCGCATCATGGAGCCGACCCCACAAGTCAGAGGCTGTGAAACAGCCACAAACAGTATCTGGTCAGCAAACATACTCTGTTTACCTTGGCAGTGTCCTAGCACCTACTAGGGAGCCCGCACTTTTAAATAGGGAGGTTTCACATTTATTTTAATGCAGGTTTCCAACTTGGGGTAGTTTTAAAAAATATAATAACTACCCCTTCAGAACATATAAGAGCAGTAGTTTGCCACAGTCTCCACCACTCCCTACAGTCTCCATGGTACTGAGGGGATTTTCCTCCCTCTCACTATCCTTGTACTTAGAGAACTTCTTATACTAAACAAGTACCTGTGCGCAGGTTTCAAAGGTGAGAAAATGAAAGCAAAATCAAGAGGACGCTGAGTTTTCTTCTCTCTGCCTGCTTCACTCAGTTCCCTTCCCTGCCTAGCCCCTGACATCGAAATTGGTGACCCCGGATTTAGGTCTGAACCCCATCTGCCAAACAGTGCCAAGTCAGGGCACCCTGCATGGCTTCATCTAGAAAATCAAAGGCAAGAGCAGCACATGTGCTCATCTATGAACTGGGCCTTGGATTGGACCAGTGCTCACCTGGATCCATTTATACAGGCCTGGAATCATGTTTGTAATCTGCTCCTTCATTTTTACTTAGAAAGAAGTTATAGCAATAATAATAGTGACTAAGAGCAATTTTGTAGCTGCTGTCACTCAAGAAAATCCCATTTATAAGTCTGATGTACTCACAAAAGAAGGAACCATGAAGAATAAGCAATGGCTCCTAATTGCAGAACCAGAGACCTTTCAGGGGCTTGGAGAGTCTCCCGGTGTTGATATCAGTGTTGGGACACCAGGCTGCAGCGGAAACTGAGAAACAGATGGTCCACACAGCATACCGGGTCATTTTAGACCTTCCTGGTCAGGGCTGAAAACGCTCCCCGCAAGGCTGCTTGATGGCCGCCCTGAGACCGCGTGCACTTGGGCACACGTGTCCACCTGCAGAAAGATCTGCTGCTCCAATTCAAGAGGGCCGGTAGGTCTGGGATGAGCTGAGCAGAATACAAAAAACCCACAGCCACAGAAAAGGGAAAGAAAGCCCACATTTGTTAAACTCCAAAACCATGTGCCAAGCACAAAGCTGGGTGCCTGACACACGTCACAACCACACCAAGTTGTCCCCCTAAAAATAACCAACATCCAGTGGGTCTTACACAGGAAAAACGGTCAAAGCCACATTACGAGGTCTGCTTCATCCCAGTCTTCCCCCATCTACGAAAATTCACCCAGTTTCTCAGGTGAAAATCCAGGGTAGTAATTTTACCCTCCCATCCATAAGCAATTTTGTAAATTCTACCTCCAAAGTACTCCAGGAGTCCCTCCATCTCTGCCCATCTCCACACCCACCTCCCCTCACCGGGACCCCCGAGGTGGCATCCTAACTGGTCCTGCCACCCGCACAGGATTCCAGAGGCAGCAGCCCACGGGAGCCTCACCCAACACAAAGCAGATTCCATCACGCCCTGCTCAGCCCCTGCAAAGCCTTCCTGTGGCAAGCAGAAGAGAATGCACGACCCTCAGCGCGCCCTTCCTGGGGCTTCCCGCTCGGGACCCGACTCCCCCAGCCCCTCGCCCACCCCGGGCCGCGCCCTCCCCCTGCCCGCTTCGCACACGTGCCTCCCTGTCCCTCAACTTCTCTCTGCCCTGCCCCCTGCCTGGTCAGTGGCTCCTCTTCTCAGAGACGCCTCTTCTACCCACAAAACCAAATTAGGGACTTCTGTTGGTCTTTCCCATAATATACTTCAAGTCTGTCCTTAGGCATTTATGGGGGAGATTGTTTAATGTCTGTCCCCTCGCTGGACTATTCGCTCCATTAAGGCAGGGGTTGTCTGCACTAGTCACCCCCATGCACACCGCACACAACAGACACAAAGTGGATGCCCAGCAAAAATGCCTCGTCCTCATTTAGGTTCCTTAATACACTACCCCTCAAAAAACCAGGGAGTAAGTAGGGCAACCATGATTTAATCTGAAAGCTATCACAAAACAACAAGGTCCTACTGTATAGCACAGGGAACTATATTCAATATCCTGAGATAAACCATAATGGAAAAGAATATAAAAAAGAATGTATATATATGTATAACCAAGTCACTTTGCTGTACAGCAGAAACTAACACAACACTGTATATCAACTATACTTCAATATTTTTTTTTTTTAATTTTAAAAAGCTATCACAATCTTAAAAGCTATTGTAGGGCTTCCCTGGTGGCACAGTGGTTGAGAATCTGCCTGCCAATGCAGGGGACACGGGTTCGAGCCCTGGTCTGGGAAGATCCCACAGGCCGCGGAGCAACTGGGCCCGTGAGCCACAATTACTGAGCCTGTGCGTCTGGAGCCTGTGCTCTGCAACAAGAGAGGCCGCGATAGTGAGAGGCCCGCGCACCGCGATGAAGAGTGGTCCCCGCCTGCCACAACTAGAGAAAGCCCTCGCACAGAAACGAAGACCCAACACAGCCATAAATTAATTAATTTAAAAAAAAGAAAAAGCTATCGTAAGAGCTTACACACCAAAACGCTGTGTATGAAAGTGTCCTGCTGTCCATCTGTCCCTCTAGTTGAATGCGTCCTCTCTGGCCAGGCACAGCGACAAAAGATGCATCACCGCTGCTCTGTCTCCCACGTCCCCCACCTGGTACCTTCCAAACGAGCTATCAATCAATTATTAATTGTGGCAGCCACCACACTCTCATCACCTAAGATCCATCGTCAGAAGGGATGCACAAGCCTTCTCCACAATGTCTAGGTTCATTAAGAAAATGCCTTGCCCATGAGCTGAAATCTACACAACACGACGAAGAAAAGTTCAGCAGGTTCACGGAGCAGGAGGCCCTCCTGCAGTGAATCCTCCCAGAAGGCACACGTGGGGCCGGGGGAGCAGAGTAACAGCTCTGATGGGCTCAGGGCAAAGGTTTCGTTTTTCCACTGCTACTGCGGAAAACTGTTTGTATTTGCAAAATAAAATAGGGGTAAATTCTTCTAAGGTACGGTTCTAAAAAAAGAGTAGTGCAAGTGTTTAAAAAAAAGATATTATGTGTGTGAAGTAACTGGAGTTTTATTTCTCCCAAATATATTCTAATTCATTGTTTTTGTTTTATTTTGCTTAAGTCCAAGATAATATCCATGTTTATACTAATCTCCGCAAGGGCCCTTTGGAAATATGTCCACTGTTTTTTTTTTTTTGATGAACCTCAATAGTTTTCTTCACTTCTTCACTTTCTTCACAATAAATTACCCTCAAAATGTTCACCAACGCTACAAAGTGGAAATGCTTTGTAAACTGCAAACCACGATTCACAAGAAAGGGGAGCATCTATACGCCTAACACAGAAAGCAAAACACCACTGATGGCTCACACTGAGCCTTGCTACCACCATCACCTCCTTCTAGCCAAGTTCAACTCCATCTCCTCAGCTGAGATTTTTCATCAGTACGGACCTAACACAGAGCTCCCCCTCTGGCCCTGCAGGGGCTCCCCACCACTGGCTGCCTGTTTCCCCCCCAACCCCTGCACCATCTGACCATCTTGGTTTCTCTCAGGTACCCCTTCAGTGGGTGGAGAAGCCTCAGTCACCAGTCAGGGAACCACTCTCTCTTCCCTGGGTAACTCACTCGCTCCGTCCTGTGCTCCTTTTACTGTCACCCCCGTGACAGCTGAAGACTTCCTGGCTGGCTTTCTCCCAGCCCAACGTCAGAGCGCCTCTCTCCAAGCTCACCACCGCAGCCGCTCTGTGAACGCAGCTTTTTAAAAACTGAACTTGTCTGCTCCCCTCTGCTCCCAACTCTCCAACGTGGCTCTCCTGCCAACGACCCCAATTCACAGCAGCGGTGTTCTTCATTAAAAGAATTAATTGAAACAATCAAGACACATTTAATGGTGATTGTCAAATCTCCTTCAGTTCTGAAGAAGGGACCCTAAGACACACTGGGGGGAATGGGGGCCGTCTGGTGCTTCCTGCACTGCTCCCCCACTCCCAGTGGCTTTCCGCTCTCCCTGCCCTTCAAGGCGACAACTCCAGGCCTTCCAGCTGCAAATCCTCCTTCATCATCCGATGGGCTTCCTGACCGCTGCCTTCCCACCCAGCCGCTGCTCCCACCCGGAAGGCACCCTCCAGATACCCGGTGAGTGTGTGCTTAAAGCACCCGCCCGGTACCAAGCCAGGCACCAGAGAGGGTTGTTTTCATTTACGTTAAAAAGCTACGACCACGGTGCAAAAACACTCTGAATAAAGAGAACTGAGGACCTGTTCCTGCCCTTGAAGGACATATACATGCTCCTTAAAGACAGAAACTAAGTCTTGAAGAATATATACAACATTTTTTTGATGACTATAGTTAATGATGCCTATAGTTAATAATATTGTATTACATATTTGAAAGTTGCTGGGATGGATGTTAATCAAACTTACTGTGGTAATTATTCCACAATACACACATATATTACATCACTGTGTTGCACACCTGAAACATAAAATAATGTTATATGTCAGCTGACCCCAATTTTTAAAAATTAATAAAAAGAAAATGGCAAAATCTAAACTCTGGGCCATTAAAAAAGAACGTGTGTATATACAGAAGAACCAGGAAAAGTGCAAGTCAAAGGAAGGAACTCGGGCTGTGAGAATCGGGAGAGCCTTCGCAGAGGAGAAATTATGCTGAATCATGAAAAATGAATAAACGTTTTCTCATTTGGGAGGGTAGGGGCTGGTGGGGAGAGCATGTATGTCCACAGTGCCCAAACTGGGCCCTGCAGATACTTTCCCTTTGTTCTAAATAAATCATAATCATCCTTTTTGGGGCATGAGACCCCCTTTCTCCCTCCTAGGTTCCCACACGCTACTTCCTTTTGTCCATCTACACAAGATTCAGCCCAAGGCCCGACTCCTCCTGGGTCCTTTTCTGATCACTCCAGACCCCAAAGACCTCCTTGCCAAACCCTCTGACCACGGTCTGTTTCATAACGCTGGCATTTTATTTTAGATTGTTTTAGTCTCAGATCCTACTTATTGCCTCGTCATATCATTTTGTTCACAAGTGATTTGGTTTGCAAGTTTTATCTCCTCAACACACCAAAAGTCAAGCTGTTAGTGGTTTGTCGTATGAATGTATGACCATACATAGGAGATGGTTAATTATACAAATGACAATTGAAAATTTTTTAAGAAAAGTAAAAATGAATTAGAAGTGTAATTTAAGATACAAATCACACAGGTACTGACTGCAATGAAATATACAGATGGCAGAGCTCACCTAAGATTCTTACGATGAACTTAAAAATACACTTATTTCTCTTTAAAGCAGAAGTTAGGGCAGTTCCTTAACTTTCCTTAATTCTGTTTTCACCAGATCACCTTCCCACCAACACCCTTTCTTAGGAAACAGATTGAGAGCTGGCTGCAGAGGTAGACCAAGCTTAATACTTCTCTTGACCCCAATACTGTCCAGCAGTGTGAAGTAAACAATTCCACAGTCAAGGTCACCTGCAGTACAAATCCATCGATGTGCCTCGCAATCTGAGAACATAATAAATAGCAGTTTTAAGCTCATCTTCCTTACTACTCACCAGTTACACACCAAGTGAGTATAGCAGAATCCAATCCATTTGGATGCTCCAAACATCTCTACTCTGAAAGCTTTCTCTGGATTCTCGGGTACAATAAGGAGTAACTGAGGTTACTTAGCATCTTGTGAAGAGCTAAATGCATTCAAAGTCTTTATATTACCAAGCATCAAAAACAAAGTGCAGGCCACCACCACTGTTTGGCACTTTAACATTTTTCGAAGACACCAGGAGACCCCACTACGCTTATGTCGGCTAAGGACTGAGACCAGAGCCCTCCAGGAGCATCTAGAGACCAGCTCCAACAGCAGGATCTCCGAAGCCGGTGCCTCACGCAAGGTGTAGACCGAGTAACCTGCAGGGAGACTGAGTGGTGGGCACGGACACGGCCCGGCCGAGGGGGTCCCCACCGGGCTGCCTTCCCTGAGCTTCCACACGCTGCAGCCTCAACAGTAACAAAGACCAGACCGTCCTTTTACTAAGTTTCCACTCCCGGGCATGGACGGATCAACGGTGCCCCGCTAAGTGTATGGAGGCACATCTGGAATACAGCACGTTCTGAGACAGACTTTCATCTACGACCACGGGATGTAAAAGGCAGGGCCAGAGCCCGCCGGAGGGCCCCGACCTCGGGGACACGCCCGCACCGACCCCGCAAGTAACCGCTCGCCGCCCAGGTGAGCCCAGCCCGCCGCGCTCTGGGCGGGGTCCCCGGGGAGAGCGGCAGGTGCGACCCCAGCTCCCGCGTCCCCGCGTCGGGCCGGGCGGACTCTGGGCTCGGGTCTCGGCCCACAGGACGGGAGGCGCGGGGACGCCCCGCCCAGGAGGAAGCGACGCCCGGCGCAGGGGCCCAAGGGCCGCGGGAGTTCTGCCGCCCCCGGCCCGGCCCGTCCGAAGTGGGCGACAAGTGGGCAGCACCCCGCGGGGGAGCCCGGCCCGCGCCCGGCGGCGAAAGAGAAAGAGAAAGAGGCGGCGCGGGGCGAGGCGACTCCCAACTGCCGCCGCCCCCCGCCCGGCCCCGCCGCGGGCGACGCGCGCTCGGCGGGGCGCGGGGTGCGGGGCGCGGGGGCACCCGGGGCGGCGGCCACGCGGCGCGGGCGGCGGCGCCCTCCTTACCCGGAGCAGAGCCGCGCCGCCCGCAACGCCCACTGGGCGACAGGGCCGGGCGCGAGCAGGAGCGGCGGGGCTCTGGCGGCCCGGCTGCGGCGCCACGGACCCGGCGATGCGGGTGGGAGGGGCGCGCGGCGCGGCGCGGCGCGGGGCGGGGTTGGCAGGGGCGGGCCGGGGCCGGGGGCCGCTCCGCGCGCATGCTCCCGCCCCACCTGCCGCCGGGGGGTCGCCCCGGGGAGCCCGGCGGACGCGGGTGCGGCTCTCCCTTCCGGTGCCGCGGCACGGGGCGCGTAGCCTGCCTCTCCCCGGTTCTCGGGGTTCACTTGCCTCCTCCGAATTCCTCTCCGTCCTGCCGCTCCCTCCGATTTTGCTACCCCCTCTCCGCTACCCCTTTCCCCCTCTTGACTTTGCTACACGCGCGTCCGCGGAAACCACTTCAAAATAAAAAGAGACTTTTCACGTGGCCCCAGCAGATGTTCAGGGACCCTTTTGCAGCTGCTTGAGGTGGAGAAGGAAACAGGAGAGGCCGCTGAGCCCCTGCCCTCAGGGAACTTACCATCTAGCTGGTTAACGTGAGGCTTTCACAAAGCATTGTCGCTGGTTTGGGGAGGAACTTATTAAATCATTTATTCTGGCTTATAATTAAAAGTAGCTGGTAATTGAAGACTGTATTTCGTGACACTTTCTTTCATGAAAGTGTCCTGTGTATAAATTCTAGTATACACATAATAGCTGGTAGGTATAAAATAAATATTAATTTGTTGCTTCCAGCAAGAAGTTCAATAATGTAACACAATTAACGGTAATTTCCAAAATGATCATTTTGATTTGTTGTTGACTACCATAAATCAAAAACTTTTGTTTTTCAGGTGAGACTGGTCCTTTGGTAGAAACAACATTTAGTGTTGTTATTAAAGATAGAAATACAAAACCCTTTGCTAATGCAGTTTTTAAATTAGGAACCATGATCATAGAAATTTACGAGTACAAACACGCACATACAAACTGTGTTCTGTGCCCTAATCAGTTAAGTAAAAGAGATTTGGGTCAAAGAGAAAAAGGGAAGCAGAAGGATTCAATGTAGAGAGAACATTTAAAGAAGATCTAATGAAGTGTAGTACTTACTTTCACCCCATTTTAACATGTTTATGCTGAAGACCTTATGGAGTTGTGATGTATTTCTGTGACAACAGGTACCCTTCAGGGTATGACCTTTGCATACTTGCACACCTGACTGCATGATATTCACGTGCGGCTCAATGGGTGGATGAGAATTCCCCTTCCCTGCTCCTTGCCTGGTCACAGATAGGGTTTTTGGTGAAGGGTAAGAGCTTCGATCACTGCAGTGTAACCCAGTCCACACCAGCGGTGTTTATCGTTAAAGACTCCAGGTCCCAATGATATAAGCATCAAAATGTTCCCAGCACAGAAAGAGTTAAGGCTACATCTAGTTCCACCTGCCCCTTAGAAATACCAATATTAATATTATAGAAAATCGAAGAAAGCTGGATTGAAATTCAAAGAGTGAATTTACATCACCTTGTCTTCACTTTGTGGGGGTGGGGGGAAACAATTATCATTACAACATGTTTATTGTATATATTTGGCTTATATTTACAAAACCAGAAACACTGTTTTCATGGGCTAGGTTTAAATAAGAAAAAAGATGCACCAGTAAAACAGGTGACACAGACAGAGAACCTCATCCTGGGTTACTTAAGTGTAAATCTGTGGGTGCATAGTGCTGACAACAACACGTGATTATATTCAAAGAATATAATCTGTGACATCTGTTTTAAACAATACTGTTATTCAAATTATATGGAAATATAAGCAGAAATGCATTGCTGCACTTATTACAGAATTTTTCAAAAGCTGTTGTAGTAAATCCCTTTAATTTGAACAGTTGCAGATTAAAGTGAAATAGCCACATTGTTGATTACTGTATTACCAATGGTCCATTATGGGCAATGGGGTTTAGAAAGCTGATGGTTACTAGGCATTCTATTTTTATAATTCAATCGAATTTGACAGACTCTAAGTAGCAAAGCTGATGTTGACCAGATAGATAAGGATGGTCTCTTGTTAGGATAAGACCTCCGGGTGGCATGGCAAACACAGAAGAACTCCTTTCTGCAGGTCAATCAAAACAGAGCAGAGTCATGGTAGGTAGTTCTATAATGTGTCTATTGTGGGTTGAAACAAAACCTTCCCATTTGCTAAGACAGCGATTGGCTTTATTCAAGAAACACTCCATTTTAAAATTTGCTACATTTATTTAATTTTTTCTGGTTGGGTGTTTTTATTTCATTTTTATATGTTATATATATGTTATTTTTATAAGCATATACGTTGTTTTTTCCAATTAGAATTAAATTACATTGCTTTATTATCTAATCAATAGCAGGCTTGGCCATTGACACAGATTTGTTTTGAAAACTCAAGATTGTTTCCTAGGATATACTTAGGAGCATTTGCAAGAGTTAAGCACAGTGTAATTGAAGAAAAGTTTTCTTAACAGCATTCTACGCTTGCTCCACAAGTAAATAAATTGTCCATTGCAGCTAAAATTATTTCATTGGTCACCATTTATATTCAATAGTTATTATCATAAAGTTTATTTTCATATTAATGCCATTGTTAATAATTTTGCCTATACCACACTATATTTTCTGTTACATTTTCTCTGTTACAGCAATGTTTCCCTAAGTGGACTGTCCAAAATTAGACTTCCTTTAATGGGTTTAGATATAAATAATTGCACAGAGATCTACTTAAATGTCAATGTTGGTTCAGAAAGACATTGTGTAAGTAATAGTGAAGAATTAAAACTAATTTTAAAGAAATTATACCAAAAGCTTCAAAAACAAGGTAATATGTATATTATACTATTTTGAGTTAATGACTTAAAATCTGTATAGAAATCTTTTTATTTTCACATTTGTACTTTTTTAGTAGAACAAAGCTATCATAAAGTAGCATAAAAACACTGTTCCCAGGTATACTCTCTTGAATTTTTAAAAATCCAACTTATACACAGTATTTCTGTTGATACTTAGAGTCTATGTAAACTGAACAAGAGTACCCTCACATCAATATGCAAACTTCACTTCCCAGTGCAACCTCTACTGAATAAACTACTAGGGTTTGGAGAAGGGCGTGAAAACTACAGAAGGAAAGCTATCAATGTTATTTTCATAGATATTGATGACATACCTATACCATCTCCAAGGTGAGAGACGTAGAAAAAGAAAAAAAGAAAATTCAGAGGTAAGCAATTCATATTTTCTTGAGTAGCAATAAGCCCAAAACAACTGTAGCTAGAATGCCTTCTCTAAAAAATAGCAGGTGGTAAAATATGGTGAACACACGCTAGATGTTAGGAAAGGTGGTTGTTATTCCTGCCTCTGCTGTGGACCCATCTTGGAAGAAATAAGCTGTCTCCACATGACATGTTTCACCACGCACGGCACTTACTCTAGGGATCACCAAGTTCAGGGTCTGGGTCTAGTTCTCAACATTGCAGGTCCAGAAACTTGAGTTTGTTAACGCTCCTGAAGCGCTCAGGCTAAGGGAACCAGCCAAATACAAGAGTGCCAATTATGCTGATAGACATAAGTGTTACCGATTCGGGGTCCTTGGAGTCTTTAATCAATAGAAATTGGTAAGAGGCCAGATGAGGAATTTAGGCAAGCCTTTATTGGGGCTCGTGCTGCAGCACAAGGTAGAGAAAACAGGAAACAGTTGCCCTTGCTCACTCCTCGATGGCGGGCAAACTGGTCCCTTAAACGGGGTGACAGTGAGGGCAGGCCAGAGGGGTAGATTAGGTGGTGTGCCCACCCCTTTGGTGGTTCCGGGTGCAGGGATCATGTGCAGTACCCTGTTTTGCTCCCCCCAGCACCTCAGAAGTGACAGTTGATTTGTGCCCTTTTTGTATCTTATTGTTCATAATTTGCCACCACTGTGCATGTGTGCAGTTATTTTTAGTCCCTTATAGTTTCTTTGTATGCTGGAGGAGACATTTCTCCCGGTACAAGCACTCTGGTAAAGGGTCCCAGGTCCTAGCTGTCTCCTAAGTGCCAAAAAATTCCACGTTTTCAGGTCAGAACAATCCCACCACCATAGTCTACAAAGGAAGGCAAACTATGTTAAAAGATTGCCAAGTGACCATGAACTCAGGACCAGGAGAGCTGGCTTCTCTTACTGGGTGGTGTCAACAAGTGACAACTGTCTGATACAAGGATTCTCTCAGAGGGGTGCCTCCAGCTAAGAGACCCAAACGCTGCATCAGCTGGATGGGATACTATTCACTGAGGTCCTTTCCTTTTGCATTCCAATCCTTGAGACATTCCTTGGTCACCTTGACTGGATCTGCGTGCTTTAGAAACTCCTTTACAGACCATCTCCTGGGGAGGGGGAGCTGCTTCTGCAGATTGTGAAGCCTTATGCAGGAGCCCGCTTCACTCACGGCCTTTTCTCAATTTTGAAATGTGACCTATCTTCCAGGATTCAGCACTCATGACATCTCTTCCTTGAAGCATTTTGTTGCTTTACTTTTTTTCTTCGACATACCCGTACATTTTGTTTACACATCTAGATTGAATTTATATTATTTGGGGTTTCACTATAATTACTTATTAGATTATATATAACTCTGATAACTATGGTTTTCTGAAGAGGAGGATCCATATCTTTTAAGTTAGTGTTTAAATTTTTAATTGTCTCTGGGGTTTTGCTTTTAGTTTTTGTCCTTTCTTTAAAAAAAAAAAAGACTCGTTTCAAAAAAATGCAGGAGGTAATGCAGTTAACGCCCGTATATCCACCAACCAGAAGGAACATTTGTTAACACTTTACACTTGACATTTTTTAAGATACAAAATATTACGCTGTCTATAAGGTTGGATTCCTTTCTCATCCCTTCATTTTCTCTGTGCCTCCTTTCCCAGGGGCAGCCCCCATGATAAATTTGGTGCCTATCCTTCTACTATAAGCCTTTATCCTTACAATTTCTGAGTTTTGTCTCTTTTAAAGAAATCCTCCCTTTACCCAAGGTTATAAAAGATACTGTTTTTTAAAACAATATATTTTTAATCTTAGTGAATTCGTTAGGACCTCAAGTACATATTGAGCTGTAGGGGATCCTGGGCAGCCTTAATTTGCTCCTGACTCTAATGAGGATGCTTCTAAAATTAGCTTATTTACTGTAGGCTCTTGTACAGACCCTTTTTCAGGTTAAAAAATTCCATTATCTTTTGTTACTAAGTGTTTTTTGTTTGTTTGTTTGTTTTTCAATTTATTTTATTCAAGTATAGTTGATTTACAGTGTTGTGTTAATTTCTGCTGTACAGCAAAGTGGTTCAGTTATACACATCTAAACATTCTTTTTCATATTCTTTTCCATTATGGTTTATCACAGGATATTGAATATAGTTCCCCATGCTATACAGTAGGACCTTGTTATTTGTTTATTTATTTTTACAAGGAACAAGTTTGGATATTCTCCAATGCCCATTCAACTTCTATTGAGGTAGTCACTTCTTTTCTTTTTCATAATGACTTATTTCATAGAATTTATTCCTTTATTTCTGGGAGGATCTTAAGCATACTTATTTAAAGGTCATTTTGATGTTGTTCTCTTCTTTGTACTTTATTACTTGTAAATTCGTCTTCCAATTTGGGTTTGGTGGCTGTTTTTCTCAGTGTTAATCATCTTGACGTAATTCTGAGTGAGACCTGTTTCCTCCTCTCCCTCTCTTCACTGCCCTCCCTCTTTTGCCTCTGCCTGGGCCTCACTGTCTTGTCCAGAATCAGGTCTTTTCTCGGCAGCCTTGGCCTCCCATCCTACAGTGATGCGAGGGAAATGTAGGCACAGTCACCAAGGCCGTGAGGGACTTGGCCCAGGTCCCATACTCTCCTCTCTCTGGCTGCACCGCAAGAATGCAGCAAAAGTAGCCATTTTCCAGCGCATTTAGTGCTAAAAGAGAGCACCCAGCCCAAGTTTTAGATACTGACTCTGGCTCCAGACCTCCATCATGCAGGAGATGTTTCTATTTCAACAAGATGACTGCCATTCATCTCTGATATTTCCGGTCCCAGAAACTCCCAGGTTCAGCCCCGGCATTCCACTGTGTGCCTGTGTGTTTCTAGAACGTGGAAATGGCTGCCTTATCATTTTAATTTGTTTCAGTGGCTTTGTTTGGCTCGGGCTGGGTCCTTCAAAGATGAAGTCAGTGATTTTTTCCAAGTTCCCATTTCTCATTTGACTGGACTTCCCTCTCAGTGCCTTGCACAGTTCTTTGCACAAAAGAAGTGCTCAACAAATTTTCTGGACTTGAAGCCACTTCATCGTGTGCAAAGGGAAGCTGAGTGAATGCTCATCAGAAACGTACTACAGAGGAAAGTCATTCAGTACAGGCTTGACCGGGATGGCCTTTAGGCCTTTCTGTGTCAAGGATCCCAAGATTTCATCCCTGTTTACCTGCGTGGAGCAGCTCCGAAGATGGGTGGGCACACTGGAACCATTGCCAGAACAGGCCATTACCAACTACTCAGTAAACAGGCTGATACGAGAAGAGTTGCTGTGTCTACAGTTCAACCCTAAGGAAGCTATTTAATATTTCCTATGTATGTTTTCATTATTATATCCTCGATTTTTCTTTCTCTGTCTGCCTTCATTCATCGTTGTTAGGTTGAGATTTATGCACGTAACCAGCCTATATTTGGGGTTATAAGTCTACTCTTCAGTCCCCACCTCATTTCCCAAGCTAAATTAACTTCACCTCCCACCCACCTTTTATATACTTTGCCTTAGTCCTTGTCTCTGTTTGGTGCCAACTCTTTGGACTCTGGCATTTAGAATGACCCAGAGAGGCTATTAAACAGAGCTCTAGACATGCAACTCTCCATCTTACAAAAAAAAAAATCTGATTGCCCTTCTGAATCTTACGTTATCTTACCTTGGGTTCCAATTCAGCACATCAATCTTAAGACTCTATTGAGATTTCTATTACAGAGTTCCAATACATAGGCCAGTCCTCTGCTCTCATCTTTCTTCCACAGGCTTTACTTTAAGCCTGGAAATGAACCACCACCAAGATAAATGAACAGCAAACATGAATCAAAAGGTGGGACTTCTACTTTGTCACAAATAGTTTTAATAATCAAACTTAATTTTTCATGTGTACAAGTACCAGTAAGCCAGAGCACCATGCATTGATTTGTGTTCAGTGAATTGTTTCATTGTCTACTCAGCGAGTAGATAAGATCTTACGCTCCACTTATATTTTACCGTACTTGTCCTGTATTTCAGTAGTATTTTCAAAATTTTGTGCAATAATCTTCTCTGTTAGAGGCTTTGGTTAACATTTATCCAGGTGTTTCTTTTTTATCATTGTTACATTCCATTTTAAGCCCTGAGGGAAAATTTTAAGTAACAAATTATGCAAATTACATAATTGTTTTCTTGTACAATATTGTTTTTTTGTCATATTGTCAATGCCTCTTTAATGCTTTTTTCTAAGTATTTCACTCAGTGTTAATATCATCTCTCACCACCTTGAGTAATTAGTATCATTTTTCCTATTTTACAAATGGAAAAACAATTATTATTTCTATGGTTTTGCTTTTTTTCAATAATGTTGTTAATTAGGTTTCGCTGATTTGTGACAATCCGGCCTTGAGAACATCCTATCTTAAATAACCAGATATCGGATAAGAAAACATTTAGTGGCATTTTTTTTTTTGTAGGTCCACAAATAAAGATATGACAAAACAAAAGTTAATACTGTATATTATTTTTCACCAAGTGTAAGTCTTGTGTTTGGAATATAATTTATTAAACTATGTGCAGGGCTTCCCTGGTGGTGCAGTGGTTGAGAATCTGCCTGCCAATGCAGGGGACACGGGTTCGAGCCCTGGTCTGGGAAGATCCCACATGCCGCGGAGCAACTAGGCCCGTGAGCCACAACTACTGAGCCTGCGCGTCTGGAGCTTGTGCTCCGCAACAAGAGAGGCCGCGACAGTGAGAGGCACGCGCACCGCGATGAAGAGTGGCCCCCACTCACCGCAACTAGAGAAAGCCCATGCACAGAAACGAAGACCCAACTCAGCCAAAAATATATAAATAAATAAATAAAATAAAAAATTAAAAAAAAAAAAACTATGTGCAAACTCGTTTCTAGATATTAAGTGTATACATCCTTTACCTTGGAAAGGATTTACTGATTTCATTTTCTTTTTGAAATAAGACAAATATAAATGCAAAAACAATTCTATGAGCAAAGCAAACATCAGCTTTTCATGACTTTAAAGTCTTTATTCAAATCTGCCCACTCAGGGTGTACTCTTGAGCCCCATTTCACAAATGAGGTTTAGTGTCCCCCCAGGAGTGGGCAACCATGAGCTGAAAGTACACAAACCCACAGGCATCTTCCTGGAACATTGGTCTATAGCTTTGGCAGGAGGGAGAATTAAATTATTTCACTGATGATTAAAAAACATTATTTTTACATTAAAATAAGCACGGATATATTATGGAGCAGAGACAAAATGTGCCTGGATTTTTAAGATAAAGCAGGTGACTTCAAAGATAATTTTGTTCTTCTAAAAACATTGTTCACATCGTCTGTATCCCAAAGAGCTAATTTTATTTTTCTAATGTTATCTTTCTGTTAGAATTTTATCTCCTCCGTAATTTCATGCATGCATTCATTTATAACAAAAGATTTCTAGCAGGGGGACTAAGCTAGATTGTTTGCGGGTTATATGTCCCTTTGACTTGTATGTATCTTGACCCAGGTAGAAGATTGATCTTAGCCATAGCACAGAATAGCCTACAGAGTCATACCTGAAACACAGGTTTGTAATTCATGGTAACATGATTGTTATAAACTCTTATAGCTTCTATTGTATGAATGGATTTAACATTTTGTTGTGCATCAGCTATCTTCTTTACAAAATAAGAAACTAACCAATAACTATTACCATTGTAAAATATTAACATGATTCTGGTTAACATTTAATATTAATCTTAATATTAAGGTCCTGGTTAATATTCAGGGTGTATCTATTAGGAAGAAATGTTGTTCCCCAGTACATCACCTGCCTTGAGGGTGAACATGTCAGAAGAGAAAAGGCAGGTGCTTCTAATCACACCACATGGGCATAGACGTGTCTGTTTATTCATAGACTCTTGTGCTGCTGATAAAATCCCTGTGGTCTTGTTTTATTAATGAATACAGGTCAACTTAGGCAACTTTGAAGGAAAGAATAAGAATCCAATGAACCCAACTCAATTCATTTATTTCCCTCTAAATTCTCTTCTTATTTTTGCCAAATGTTGTTTTTTCATAGAGGAAATCAGGAAATGGCGTGTCTGCTCTTTCAAATTAATTTTAATTTTTATTTCCATGCATCAACATAGTTTTCACAGTTGACATTATTATCACTCTGCTTTAGAAAATTAATTGTATTTCATATTTTCATGCATCAGTCACACAGTTGATATTTTGATAGCCCTGCTGTGGCCTTCTGTTGTAATAGGACAGATTTGGCTTAGCCCTCTCCTATTCTTAGCTGTTTGGGTTTTCCCAGTTATGTTTTTGTTTTTGCAATCATAAATAGCATTACTATAAATATTTCTAAGTAAATTACTTTTTAATCTGTGTATTTCCTTGGAGAATGTTCCATAGAGCAGGATTATTGTGCCAAATCATATCCAATAGTTTCATAGTTCTCACCATGTCTTTTTTTTTTCCCCAGAGAAACTAAAACAATTGAAAATGTGACCAGAAACATTTAAAAGTTATGTCATTTAAAACAATTTATGTCACTCTCAGATCCAACAGATCCCAAATTGACAGTCTATAATTTCTATTTATTAAGTACGTATATGATGGTATTTTAATGTTGCTAAAATTTAAATTTATTAAATAATGCTGGAGATATGGATTAATCAGTGTGATGATTTCTTAACTGCAGTTCCCTATTATTGAATGCTCAGTTCATTTCCTTTAACCAAATATCAAATGGAATTTGAGGGTGAGTCGTTATAAATTTGTCTCAATTATTTGCATATTTTAGAAAGCAAGCTTTTTAAAAAAGAGTATCAAATGTATCACGTACACAGAAACGAACAGAAAAAAATATAAAATATACCCTGATAACACCACATAGAGGGAGGAATAAAATACAGTTGATGTAGCTGAAGCCTCTGTGTAACCCTCCTCAATTCAGGTCCCATCCCTCCATCTCTAGAGCAACCATCACTCCAACCATGTGCATTTTTATTCTATTCTTACACATATATGTATAAATAAAACATGCGTGTTTTCCACCTTTTGTTAAGTATAGTTTGCGTTTTTGGTATCTTGTCTGAGAAACTTCAGTTCATAAAGATATTTTCCCATGGTTTCTTGTTTTGTTTTGTTTTTTGAAGTTTTGAATTTTATTTTATTTATTTTTTTATACAGCAGGTCCTTATTAGTCATCAATTTTTTTTAACATCTTTATTGGAGTATAATTGCTTTACAATGGTGTGTTAGTTTCTGCTTTATAACAAAGTGAATCAGTTATACATATACATATGTTCCCATATCTCTTCCCTCTTGCATCTCCCTCCCTCCCACCCCCCCATCCCACCCCTCTAGGTGGTCACAAAGCACGGAGCTGATCTCCCTGTGCTATGCGGCTGCTTCCCACTAGCTAGCTATTTTACATTTGGTAGTGCATATATGTCCATGCCACTCTCTCACTTTGTCACAGCTTACCCTTCCCCCTCCCCACATCCTCAAGTCCATTCTCTAGTAGGTCTGTGTCTTTATTCCCGTCTCACCCCTAAGTTCTTCAGGACCACTTTTTTTTTTTTTTTTTTTTTTTTTACATTCCATATATATGTGTTGGCATACTGTATTTGTTTTTCTCTTTCTGACTTACTTCATTCTGTATGACAGACTCTAGGTCCATCCTCCTCACTACAAATAACTCAATTTCATTTCTTTTTATGGCTGAGTAATATTCCATTGTATATATGTGCCACATCTTCTTTATCCATTCATCTGTTGATGGACACTTAGGTTGCTTCCATGTCCTGGCTATTGTAAATAGAGCTGCAGTGAGCATTTTGGTACATGACTCTTTTTGAATTATGGTTTTCTCAGGATATATGCCCAGTAGTGGGATTGCTGGGTCGTATGGTAGCTCTATTTTTAGTTTTTTAAAGAACCTCCATACTGTTCTCCATAGTGGCTGTATCACTTTACATTCCCACCAACAGTGCAAGAGGGTTCCCTTTTCTCCACACCCTCTCCAGCACTTAGTGTTTGTAGATTTTTTGATGATGGCCATTCTGACCGGTGTGAGATGATATCTCATTGTAGTTTTGATTTGCATTTCTCTAATGATTAATGATGTTGAGCATTCTTTCATGTGTCTGTTGGCAATCTGTATATCTTCTTTGGAGAAATGTCTATTTAGGTCTTCTGCCCATTTTTGGATTGGGTTATTTGTTTTTTTGATATTGAGCTGCATGAGCTGCTTGTAAATTTTGGAGATTAATCCTTTGTCAGTTGCTTCATTTGCAAATATTTTCTCCGATTCTGAGGGTTGTCTTTTCGTCTTGTTTATGGTTTCCTTTGCTGTGCAAAAGCTTTTAAGTTTCATTAGGTCCCATTTGTTTATTTTTGTTTTTATTTCCATTTCTCTAGGAGGTGGGTCGAAATGGATCTTGCTGTGATTTATGTCATAGAGTGTTCTGCCTATGTTTTCCTCTAAGAGTTTGATAGTGTCTGGCCTTACATTTAGGTCTTTAATCCATTTTGAATTTATTTTTGTGTATGGTGTTAGGGAGTGTTCTAATTTCATACTTTTACATGTACTTGTCCAGTTTGCCCAGCACCACTTATTGAAGAGGCTGTCTTTTCTCCACTGTATATTCTTGCCTCCTTTATCAAAGATAAGGTGACCATATGTGCGTGGGTTTATCTCTGGGCTTTCTATCCTGTTCCATTGATCTGTATTTCTGTTTTTGTGCCAGTATCATACTGTCTTGATTACTGTAGCTTTGTAGTATAGTCTGAAGTCAGGGAGCCTGATTCCTCCAGCTCCGTTTTTCTTTCTCAAGATTGCTTTGGTTATTCAGGGTCTTTTGTGTTTCGATACAAATTGTAAATTTTTTTGTTCTAGTTCTGTGAAAAATGCCAGTGGTAGTTTGATAGGGATTGCATTGAATCTGTAGATTGCTTTGGGTAGTAGAGTCATTTTCACAATGTTAATTCTTCCAATCCAAGAACATGGCATATCTCTCCATCTATTTGTATCATCTTTAATTTCTTTCATCAGTGTCTTATTATAATTTTCTGCATACAGGTATTTGTCTCCTTAGGTAGGTTTATTCCTAGATATTTTATTCTTTTGTTGCAATGGTTGCAATGGTAAGTGGGAGTGTTTTCTTAATTTCACTGTCAGATTTTTTCATCATTAGTGTATAGGAATGCTAGAGATTTCTGTGCATTAATTTTGTATCCTGCTACTTTACCAAATTCATTGATTAGCTCTAGTAGTTTTCTGGTAGCATCTTTAGGATTCTCTATGTATAGTATCATGTCATCTGCAAACAGTGACAGCTTTACTTCTTCTTTTCTGATTTGGATTCCTTTTATTTCTTTTTCTTCTCTGATTGCTGTGGCTAAAACTTCCAAAACTATGTTGAATAATAGTGGTGAGAGTGGGCAACCTTGTCTTGTTCCTGATTTTAGTGGAAATGGTTTCAGTTTTTCACCATTGAGGACGATGTTGGCTGTGGGTTTGTCATATATGACCTTTATTATGTTGAGGAAAGTTCCCTCTGTGCCTACTTTCTGGAGGGTTTTTATCATAAATGGGTGTTGAATTTTGTCAAAAGCTTTCTCTGCATCTATTGAGATGATCATATGGTTTTTCTCCTTCAATTTGTTAATATGGTGTATCACATTGATTGATTTGTGTATATTGAAGAATCCTTGCATTCCTGGGATAAACCCCACTTGATCATGGTGTATGATCCTTTTAATGTGCTGTTGGATTCTGTTTGCTAGTATTTTGTTGAGGATTTTTGCATCTATATTCATCAGTGATATTGGTCTGTAATTTTCTTTTTTTGTAGTATCTTTGTCTGGTTTTGGTATCAGGGTGATCGTGGCCTCTTAGAGTGAGTTTGGGAGTGTTCCTTCCTCCGCAATTTTTTGGAAGAGTTTGAGAAGGATGGGTGTTAGCTCTTCTCTAAATGTTTGATAGAATTCACCTGTGAAGCCATCTGGTCCTGGACTTTTGTTTGTTGGAAGATTTTTAATCACAGTTTCAATTTCATTACTTGTGATTGGTCTGTTCATATTTTCTGTTTCTTCCTGGTTCAGTCTTGGAAGGTTATATCTTTCTAAGAATTTGTCCATTTCTTTCAGGTTGTCCATTTTATTGGCATAGTGTTGCTTGTAGTAGTCTCTTAGAATGCTTTGTATTTCTGCAGTGTCTGTTGTAACTTCTCCTTTTTCATTTCTAATTTTATTGATTTGAGTCCTCTCCCTCTTTTTCTTGATGAGTCTGGCTAATGGTTTATCTTTTGTTTATCTTCTCAAAGAAACAGCTTTTAGTTTTATTGATCTTTACTATTGTTTTCTTTGTTTCTATTTCATTTATTTCTCCTCTGATCTTTATGATTTCTTTCCTTCTGCTAACTTTGGGTTTTGTTTGTTCTTCTTTCTCTAGTTCCTTTAGGTATAAGGTTAGATTGTTTATTTGAGATTTTTCTTGTTTCTTGAGGTAGGCTTGAAGCGCTATAAACTTCCCTCTTAGAACTGCTTTTGCTGAATCCCATAGGTTTTGGATTGTTGTGTTTTCATTGTCATTTGTCTCTAGGTATTTTTTGATTTCCACTTTGATTTCTTCAGTGATCTCTTGGTTATTTAGTAACATATTGTTTAGCCTCCATGTGTTCGTGTTTTTTACGTTTTTTTCCCTGTAATTCATTTCTATTCTCATTGTGTTGTGGTCAGAAAAGATGCTTGATATGATTTCAGTTTTCTTAAATTTACTGAGGCTTGACTTGTGACCCAAGATGTGATCTATCCTGGAGAATGTTCCGTGTGCACTTGAGAAGAAAGTGTAATCTGCTGTTTTTGGATGGAATGTCCTATAGATATCAATTAAATCTATCTGGTCTTTTGTGTCATGTAAAGCTTCTGTTTCCTTATTTATTTTCATTTTGGATGTTCTGTCCATTGGTGTAAGTGAGGTGTTAAAGTCCCCCACTGTTATTGTGTTGCTGTCGATTTCCTCTTTTATAGCTGTTAGCAATTGCCTTATGTATTGAGGTGCTCCTATGTTGGGTGCATATATATTTATAATTGTTATATCTTCTTCTTGGTTTGATCCCTTGATCATTATGTAGTGTCCTTCCTTGTCTCTTGTAACATTCTTTATTTGAGTTTTCACATTTCAGGGTTGACTCCACCTATGCTGAAATGTTTTCCTTTGTTGAAGTCCTAACAGTACCTCAGAATGTGACTGTCTTTGGAGATAGGGCCTTTAAAGAGTTAATTAAGGCAAAATGAGTTCATACAGGTGGACCCTATTGCAGTGTGACTGGTATCCTTCCAAGAAGAAGAGATCAGGAAACAAATATCACACAGACCAATGGGTGGCCATGTGAGGACAGAGAGAAGGTGGCCATTTGCAAGCCAAGGAGAGAGGTCTCAGGAGAAACCAACCCTGCCCTCACTCCCTCTCGCTGTTTTATGCCCCTGGGTTACATTATCTGATGGAATTCGAGCCTCCAAATCTGTGAGAAAATGAATTTCTGTTATCTTAGCCACCCAGTCAGTGGTATTTTGTTATAGCAAACCTTGGCAAACTAATACATTATATATCATTAAAGTATCAATCCCACTGCATGAGATTGGTAAACTCTCTTGCCTTTCTGGGTCTCCAAGCCTTCTCCTAGGTGGTGTTAAGAAAACTCCCCCTAAGAAGGTTAGGAAGAAAATTAACATCCATAAAATGCCTCTTCCATGCTAGATACTACGAAGAGTTAACATTTATTGAGACCTTACTGTGTTTAGCTAAGCACTTTTCATAGATTATTCCATTAAATCCTTCACATAAACCTGCAGATAAAGTGATCTGCTAAAGTCCCACAGCTAGAAGGTGATGAAATCAGGTTTGAAGGCAGACAGTGACCTCACAGCCCTGTGCTGTGCTACCCCACCCACCCCCTGCTCTTCCTGGGAGGGTCCGGGGGGGGGGGTCTCACTGGCGAGTTCCGGCTTTTGCCACTCCTGGCCCCTCCTCTGCTGCAGAGTTGTGTGTCCCTGCTCTGTGCATTCTTACATCAGCTGTCCTCCTTGTTGTCTTCCGTGTTCCTTCTTCACAAAGATTCTCCTTCTCCTGCTGGGCAGCGGGGATAAGGGCTTTGCTATTTTAGAAAAGATGCATCTTGCGTTCAAGCTGTTGTTTCCTTAGTAGGACACATCCTTTCCACCCTTTGAAATCCTTGAACCCTTTCCTCTCCTGCTACCTATGGGTTACGGTTACTTACTCAAAATTAACAATCTTTCAGAAGTATGATAACCATCTCAGAAACCTTACTACCCATCACCCTCCCTGGTTCCTTAAACTATCTCCTCTTTGTGTACATTGAAATAGAATCCTCCCTCTTTTTTTTTTTTTTTACAAGTGGATTTATGTTTCTTGAGTTACATTATCTGATGTGCTAACAATTCTTCCGGAAATAATGATACTGTAATACATGGTCCTCTCCTCAGTCTCAGAGCTGCATCACGGATTATTTTTGAAAGTAGATGGAAACATCAAATAGCTCAATCTAGTTTACTTTCGTGTGTGGGAAAAATGACTCAATTTTGTTTTACTATCGGCTGTGTTTTTAAAAATACCCTAAATGCTTATCCTATATTGTATACAGACCTAGAATATGTCTGAGAATGGCTGTGAACCACATTTCTGAGTAATTTTATGTCAGTGGAACATGTGACTGACGAAGCATGCTCATAAATTGGATTCTGTCCCTATTTTTAAGCACCCCCCCAACTACTATTTTGGCAGATATATTCAGACATACCTTAAACAACATTGCTTAATAAATAACATTCTAGATCTGGTATAAGAGGCAGCACAGTATAGTAAAAAGAGATTTAGCCCCGGGAGAAACAGAAGATCTTGATTTCTGAATGACCTTGGGCAAGTCATTTAAATTCTCTGACCTTCAATTTATCCTACAAAATTAGAATATTATAACTAAAAGTTTTAAAGGTCTTTCTAACTCTAAAGTTGTTTAGTGTGAACAAAACTAAACTGTTAAAAGAAACACTAAATTATATGCATTTAATATAACGCATCCCGTCCCCCCTACCCCCCAGGCTCAGGTCTCCACAGCTGACCTCAAAATGGAACACCTGTCAGGAAGAAGGCAGAATCACAAATCTACTGAAGTTTAAATCTGAGCTACCAGAGAAATGACCACAATGGCTGTTATGAGGCAGAATAATGCCTGGAAATGGAGGTTAAGTCTTATTATTAGAAAAATAACAAAAGTTATACATGAGTACCTACTTGCAAACGTGGGTGGAATTTGCAGGTCCTTGCATTCAGGGAGGGGGGATCTCAGAACATGAATGCACGTGTGCAGGTGGGGTCGTGGAGCTGCTGGTGTGTGTGTGGTGACAATAAAGGTCCCACCGTTAAGTCAGCCTGGATTTGAAGTATAAATTGCTAAAAATAAAACCATGTAAGAAATCATCTTGTATGGCAGTTTTCCAACTTTAGCCACAGAATCCTTTCTTGGGTTGAAATCTGTTCTAGAAACCAGATAAAGCAGAGCTGCTCTGGTTCTGCCTGAAGAGACTTCTGCCACAGTCACATCCCCTCGCTCCAGTGCAGTCGTGAAGCTGGGTGGCAGTCCCTCTACTCCTGGATCTCACACCTGTTTAGGGGTCTGGCTGCTTCCAGGAGCCCCTGATCTTGCTGTCTCTTTCTTTGCCCCTCCAGCCTAAAGAAATCATTTTCTAGTTTCAGGACTCTCCGCTCTAACTAACTACTCCTGTAGGGAATCTTCATCCCTGGAGGGTTTATGTCGTTATTTTACAAAAGCAGCAGCCTTGGAACCTTCTGGGGTTTCCCGGCCGCCTGGACCTGAGCGGGGCTGGGCTCCCAGCATCCCGGCTGAGCCAGGGAAGCGGGACGTGGGGGTGGGGGAAGAAGGAGGAGGATGCCATCAGGATATCTAGTCAAGCAGTTTCCCTTTTATTCGGCGGTGATTTGATTTTTTATCGGTCTGCTCCATTAGACTGTAAATTCCGTGGAGGCTGAACCCACATTGGTTTCCCCTTCGCCCCTGTAACAAGGCAGCTCGCTCAGTAACTGGCCCATGGTAGATACCCAGTCAAGATGGAGGGAATACATTAACTGCTAGAGCCGCAAAGAGGACACTCTGAAAAACACGCATTTGTCCAAATCTTCGACAGAATGACACTTTAACCATCTGGAATTTGCATCCTGTTCTCTAAATCTCACAAATTCCCCTGTGTCCCTTCACAGATTTTCCGATGGTTCTCTCTTAACTGTCAGCGAGTATTACCTTGTATCTCATCTAACTGTTCTCTTTGCAGATGTCTGCTTCTTCCAAGGTGCCTTCTGTAGAAATGGCTCGTCACTGGTCGTAACCCTTTCACGCAGCTCTTTGTATACTTGAAAACACGCAGGTCATCCCTCCTCTGACTTTTCCATGCATCAAATAACTCAAACTCTTAATACTAACCTAATTTTTCATTACTCTCTAATTTTGACTGTTATTTTTTCTCTGGTTTCAGCCAAATGTCTTCATGTTATTAATTCTATGCAATTAATTACATAATTCTTCATGAATTAACCTTTGCTCTGCATTCCTCCTGCAAAACATACTAGCATGTGCTCACAGCCTACTCATAGCAGGGGCCTGGCTCCTAAACTGCTTGCTAGAAAAACTGAGCTCAAATTCAAAGCCTGGCTCTGATACTTCCATCCGTGTGAACTTGAGCAAGTGACTTAATGTTGTGCAGTAATCATAGCTCTGACCTTGGTGGTTTGTTGCGGGGTGAGTGAGTTACCGTGTTTAGAACAGTGGCTGAAACAAAGTATGCGTTCAGGAAATATTAGTGGGACTTCCCTGGCAGTCCAGTGGTTAAGACTTCGCACTTCCAGCACAGGGGGCATGGGTTCCATCCCTGGTCTGGGAACTAAGATCCCATATGCCACGTGGCACGGCCAAAAAAAAGAAATATTAGTGATTATTTCTGTTGTTGTTGTCGTCATTATTACTATTACCTTTCAGTCACAACATACTCAGAAGAAAATTAAAGTGTATTAAGTTAGAGGGAGACTGCAGTAGGGGAGAAAGAAAAAAGGTTGGTAGGAAAGGGGTACAAAGATGAGTGGAGACCTTGAATATTCTTGTCCACTTCATTAACGGAGTCTAGACTTTTATCCCCAATTCTAGCATGATGCTTCGTTCATGTTAGATGTTCAAGAAGTATTCACTGGATTGGATTAATCCACTTTACCCTCTTACCATTTATATAACCTCTCTCTCAGCAATCAACTTTTTTTTTTTAAAATGCAAGCTTTCCCACTTGCCAGTCATGTGACTAAGGGACATGTAGTTGGCACATCTGAGTTGCTGAGTCATCATTTATCAGTTGATTATGATTATATAATCATGGGTTGAAATGAAAATTAAACAAGATAATGTTCTTGGTATTTTGGTATGTGCTCAGTAATGTTCTCTGACATTATTGTTACACAAAGCACAGCACAGACATAGTGATGTCCCCAGGAAGTGAATTTACACAGCCTGAGAAGGTAGCTCTTCAAAGATTTTAGTAAGGAATGTTTTATGTATTCCCCACTGACCTTAGTATTTAACAGATAATTGCAGAAGCTGCTGTGGAATTCCAATTTTGGAGAAATCAGTTGTTTTGTTTTGGTTTTTTTCCTTTTCTTATTTTTAGCGAGGAACTTTTTTTAAACTGTTAAATAACCACAGAACAAACTATGTGTCTCCCTGAAGGGACTTCTTTGGAGAACCCTGTCCCAAGGGCGGCATTTTACAAGCAATTTCGGGAAACTCTAGAATTGTTGCTAAAAGAATCGAACCTCACAGCCCAGGGTTCGTCTGCAGGGGCTGCAGGTGACGAGACCCTATATAGATGACAAATACCTCCACATGTGCTCAGAATGCATTGCTCCAAAGTTTAATGTTCAGAAGCTGCGTCACAACAAACTGATTACAACCCAAAGCACCCAAGGCAGCACAAAGACCCAAAACTGATCATGGAGCTGCTACACAGGCAGGGCAGCAATATTCTGTTGTTCCACTTGGCCATCCTGTGTGCTCTGCTTCTGCAGAGTGACATGGCCATATGGCTGAGATCCAACATCTCAGCACCCGGCCCGGGCTTCAGGAGCCCTGGGGCCACCTCCTCCCTCACTCAGGTCTCCTGGGACTGCTCCCAATCAGATGGCTCTTCCTGCAACACAATGATATGTCCTTTATTTATGCTGTTTCTGTCTTACGTTGACGAGTTTGGGATCCTATAAAAATCCTACTTGTCTGCTGCTAAAATTCCTGCTTCCCAAAGAAAACTATGGCATCAACCCAGATGTGAATGTCTTACATGTAAGACCAGTGACTGTAATTCAACATGTAGCATCAGTCCTTCGTGACCAAAGTCATCTCAAGAAGGTAAGGAGGGTTCAGTTTTAGAAGACGCTTAAATATTGGTACATCACGTCAATGGACTGAACTTTTAAAAATAATCATCTAAATAATCTAAATAGATACTGAAAAAGGAATTTGACCAGCATCAGTACCGATTCCTAATAAAACCATCAATAGAAATGGGAATTTGAGGATGCTATCTCGAGGAAATAAAGAATACGTAATTTAGATCAGAAATGAACAGTGTGCTTGGGAGTAACTACTAGAAACAGCCTCATGAAACTCCAGCATAAAATAAAGGAGCCCAATATTAGAGTTATTATTGAATATTTTAAGTAGTTTTTTTGACAATTACCAGAGTGCACGAAACAAAAATATGCACAGGTATAGAAAAGGAAAAGAGAAAATATTGTACTTTGTAGATGGCGTCATTTTAAGCCTAGAAGTGGCCAAAGACTCAACTGAAAACTTGTGAGAATTTAAAAAACTCAATGAAGTGATTACAAAGTAAATATACTAAAATTAATAGTGTATTTTTATATCAGCAGTATAAAAAATTGTAATTAAACAAGTGCTTTTTAAAAAATTGTAATTAAAAACGTTTCCATTCATAATAATAACTTAGACAGTATGCCTGGGTACACAGTCTTAGTTGTGGCCTAAACGGAAAGAAGGCAAAATATGGAGTGTCAGAGAGATGGGGGTAGATGAGACGTTAGCCTGGGGATGACGCCTCCGCACCACACGCAGCCTGGCCGGCAGAGAAGCCCCCAGCTGGCCCAGGTGCTGGTGGGGCTCTTCCGACTCTCCAGGGGGCTCTGGAGCCTCCAGTTCCTCTGCCTGGACCCTGGATCCCCAGGTATCCTCAGGGCTCACTCCCCGCCTGCTTCCTGCCTCTTTGTCACTGACCCTCACTCTGGCCATTCCATTAAAATTGCCCAGCTCCAGCCAGACCCATCCCCTTGCTCTGCTTTATTTTTTCCGTTGCACTGATCACTTTGAACATACTACGTCATCAACCCATTTACTTGCTGTGTCTCTTCCTGCTAATGTCAGCTGCATGAGGGCAGGGTTTTTTTTTCCCCCAATCCCTATTGTTCACTGCTGTATGAATGAATCAATGAATGAACGAAACTAAATCCGCATAAATTTAAAAGAAAGAAAAACGCCAGAAATAAGACATTCAGTATGCTATGGGAATGATATTATGAGTGACCATTTTTCTTTTATTTTCCAAACTTTTTGTAGCTTGGGTTATTACCTTTATTTATTACAAATAATTTCATATTTTATAACAATTCTTGTTCTGCCTAGCTAGTTCACTTCCCGAGTTGTTTGCTAAGAAAAAAGAATATGTACACGGAGAGCAGCAGGTGCGTTATACAGGTTAACAACAAAAACAAGCACACAATCTATTTTCATTAGGCCACCTTTGGATTTCATTGTTTTAAATCTCGAGATAGTCCTAATTATAACTGTTATCTGTGTCTTGAGACCACATTTTTATCTTCACCTTTTAATTACCATCTTTTTTTTTTAAATGGAACAAACTTTTCCTCCAGCTTATCCCAAAGAGAAATTAGCTAGTAAGATTAATTGCACTTCATCTAAATGTTCTTAAATGTATACTCTTTTCTTTCAAGTGGAATCCTTCTTTCGTTATTAATGCTCAGTGAATTTTCTGTTTTAGTTTCATCGCAGCTGCTGGATCTATTGTTTTCAAAAAGCCAACTCACTCTTACCACTTAGACACATTATTGGACTATTATATTTTAAACTGAGTTACTAAAAATTAAAATTATTTGTTAGGTCGTTGCTTTAAGAAATCTTTGGGGTTGAGAAAAGATGAGACAGTTAATGATGGTTACTAGTAACTCCTGAAGAAAAAGACCCTCAGTTTTTGTAGGTTGGGAACCTATTCACCTAATTGCTTGGAGGAATTCTTAGTATATATGGCATATTCTGCAGTTCTTTTTTAATGTGAGGATAGTTCCATGAAAAGAGACTCGGGGTCTATTTCCAGCCATCTTCCTTCTTCAATATTTGTTAAGGCATCCCTAAGAAGGAAAATCTTGTCCACACTCTGGTTCCCAAGAGAGACCCCAGACAGTCTAATTAAGTTTCAGTTATAACCTGGTGATTATGGCCTGGGAATAAAAGTTTATGTGACAGCCGAGTTTAATTTTATTAAAAGGTCCATGGCTTGTCATTTCTACATTTTCTGGAATTGATCAAGATTTACTACTAGGCAAAGCCCAGGCGCTCTTGGAATTAGGTGATCTCATAGCCTTCATGAAAAGTCTTCTTAACCTTTCAGAAACACCATACGTTCCCACTCAACCAGAAATTAAATGGGCAGCTGTCTTCCTGCTCTAAGCACAGCCCAAGTGGCAGAAAGCCCCGGAAGCTGTCAGTTCCTGGATGACAGTTTGTACATGTCTTCTCAGTGACCCAAACAAGCCCTATCAAGATCACTTCGTGAGGTCCTGACCCCTTCCTCTGTTTTCTTAGCCCCAAAGAGCTCATGACGTAATTCCCTGGCCAAGCAAGCTTGCCAAGAGTAGTTTGCCTGGCTGCATTCCCATCACACATTTATCCTAAAGCAATATCTAAATGCCCAAGAGAGAAATGTCAGAACATCTGTTAAGCTATTCTACATGATTGGACCCCACTCTCCCATCAGTGACCCACAAATTCTGTGTCCAAATGATACATACCTACTGAGCCTGGTTGTCCCTGTTGCAGGCTCTTGGTGAGGGCAGTTCACAGGTGGAGGAAATCCCCAGAGCTGGGCCCAACATTGTTTGGGGGACACAAACATTCAGTCCTTAATGGATGATCAATCGATCGACTTAAAAGGAAAGGTTTCGGAGCAAATTTTGTCAACACTGAAGATCTATCAGGGTGCTCCTTTTATGCCCATCCAGGGACAGCCACTCAACAGGATTGAAACAAGCTCAGTGTCATGGCTGGTGTACTTCAGCTCTCGCTTCATGGAGGAGGACTTGTGTTTGTTACTTTGGAATAAACTTAGATTCTTTTGTGTGTCATATAAGAACAAAGATGAATGAAGCAGAGCTCTTCAGCCTGTGGCTGAAAAACCTTACAACCCTTCTATCTTAATATTAAGTGTGGATGATCCCAGATCACTAGACTGTTGACTCACAGTTGTACATGTCCTATAAACAATACCCTATTAGAATACTGTGCTAACATTCAATTTTCACATTTATTTTTGGTTTACACAATCAGAAAAGAACTAGTCAACGGATAGGGAACCCTTAGACTTTAGTCACAATAAAAAGTGAGAGTTATTTTCAGTTGTCTTTTATATGGGCCTAATAATGATTTGTTAATTATCTTTCTAATTAGTTTTATGATTAAGTCTTGTATAGGCTCTTCAGTGTGTAATCAGAACTAATCTCTGTACTTTTGTAGAATCCCATGGAGTTTTCTTATGAGTCATGTAGAGATTAGGAAAATTTTTTTTTTGTATCCCAAGTAAAATGTTAATGAGAAAATTAATTAGAATAAAATGATATCCAGATTCTTATTAGAATTGTGTCACTGTATTCACCTTTGTTAAAATCGAGAACTAGTGAGTTACTTCCCGAAGCATAATCCTTATAGGGCTCCGCGGCACCTTTGGGCATGGGGAGACACCGCTCTTCCTAGGGCGGGGTGACCACCTCTGCAGGTTCTGAGGATTCCGGCGGTCTGCAGAGCCAGCCTCTTCTGGAATTTGCATCCAGATGTTTCCATCCCGTGTTTCAGAATCCCAGGTTTTGCCCGCCAAGATCCTCACTAACCGTGTGCTGCTAAGTGTCTAACAACCAACTCTCTGAAAAGGAGGGGAAAAATCCCCCTGAATCTTAGTATTTGCTGCTTTCTGTGGGATAAATAAATCCACTGTGGCTGATTTCAAGCTACAAATACAACGTCATTGAACATGGAGCTCTGAAGAGACACTCATACTCAGCTCCCGTGAACTTGGAAGAGCTGGGCCCAGCGCACCACTGGCCCGGACCATAGGGTACTAGCACTTGATGTCTAAGTGCTCACTTAGACGCCATCGCTGGAGCCCGGGACTCTATCAGGGCCTGCATCTGCCTCACAGCTGTGTCCAGTCTTCTGTTGCAGGACATAAGGGCCTCTTTGTCAGCCACCAAAGAGGCCATCTGCCTCTCACACTTAGTTTGTGAATAGCCCTCAGTTTCCCATTATCCCTCTGCAGGGCAGCAAAACAACTGAGCCATCTATGCCATCCTTGTAGGCACTGTTCTGCCCCATATTTTTCAAATACCTGAATAATTTCGCCTACAAGGGTGTTCTTCCCTGGCACTTTCCCCAGGTCACCACCGGTGAAATCTTTAGCAACGGGGCCCCTCCTTGGGCCAGGGACTACCTTCATCTCCTGTAACGCTCAGGACGACATTCTCTTTGTCCACTGGAGGTAACGAGCCAGACTCCAAGCCCAATCTTCCCGTCTATTTTCTTGGACAACTCCTCGCACCATTAGCGTTAGTTCTGATCCCCTGAGAAGCAGACGTCAGAATGGTATTCTATGGACAAAATATTTACGGAGGGATATGCCTTTGAATTCTAAATGGGAGGGAGCAGGGGAATCATGCAGGTCCGAGCCCCGTGAAGGAGGAGGGGAAGGAAGGAATTGGGCAGTATCATCACAGTCCGCAGTGCATTTCTAGGGAAGTTCCAGCTGGGCTGATGGAGAGCCCTCAGCCTAAAGTGTGCATCTCCCAGGAATGGCCTGTACCAGGATCCCGGGCGTGCCCAGCTCTTGATGGGTGGGACGGGTGGGGAGTATGGGTGTGGGGTGCGGACAGGGGAAGGTCTGGATCCAGAGGTCCTCAGTCAACCATACCCCTTACAGCCGGAGATCTGAGCTTCCCACTGCACGGTTGCCACACCTGTGTTTCCTGGAAATTGTATCTAAATTATATCTAAGAGAAATTATATCTAAAGACTTCATGGGTCAAATTTAAGAATTTTCAGCTAGCAGGGATCATTGCCATGTTGTGGACCTCACACTGCGTCACTTTAGGAAGCTCAGGACAGCTGTTATCCCCGCACTTGGTGATGCTCCAATTGACCCCTGGGTTCAGGCAGCAACAGTCTCACCACAGAAGTGCTGTCTCCCTGGATCACAGTCTTCCTCGCCAGTGACCTTCCCGCCCCCTTGCCCTCTCAGCCACCTATGATCACCATCTTCACGTGGAACTTGTCATCTCTGAAACGGCGCCATCTCCAAAACACTCACCCCAGTGAACATTCCCAGCCTCATGGACCCATTCATCAAGCACATTTCACAAGTGTCCTGCCTGGTTTGCTCCAGTGTCAATCGTGTATCTGTGTTCAAGCTCATCAAGAAACAAATTGGGTGGGAAATGGGGCGTGTTTCTTTAGCATCTAACATCTTTCAGGTTCTGTTCTTGAAGTTGCAAATCTTATTTAATTTTCAGGACAGCCTCTGGGCAGGCATGACTGCCCCTGTTCACAGATTAGAAGTGTCAGGGCTGTGTCTGCTGTCGTTGGAGCCCATTCCTAGCTCCAAGAGACACCCTGGCAGGGCAGGCAGAGGGAGGTACACGCAATGTCGGAACTCAGTGAAAAGGAACCAATTTAGTAAACCAAAAGGAACCAATGGAGATTTTTAAGTAGGGAAGTAATATAATTAAAAGACTATATTTTTAAAAAATTTTTTAATTAATTTTGATAGGAGTACAGTTGATTTACAATGTTGTGTTAGTTTCTGCTGTACAGCAAAGTAAATCAGTTATACATATACATATATCCACTCTTTTTTAGATTCTATTCCCATATAGGTCATTAGAGAGTATTGAGTAGAGTTCCCTGTGCTATACAGTAGGTCCTTTTTAAGTTATCTGTTGTATATATAGTAGTGTGTATATGTCAATCCCAGTCTCCCAATTTATCCCACCCCCCCTTCCCACTTGGTAACCTAAGTTTGTTTTCCACATCTATGACTCTACTATTTAGGTGGGATGAAACTGAAGTCAGAGAGATCATTTGGAAGGCAAGCACAGTTATCCAGAGGCTCCTATGGGGGCCCAGATGTAGGGGAAAATAAAGAGAAAGGGGTCAGGATTTGGAGACATTTTGAGGGGGAAATAGACGTGAGGCTTTTTCCCCAACATGCCAAGGCTATTGAAAGGGTTGAGTCACAAATTAGTCCAGATGTTGAAGCTGGGTGACTGGGAAAACTGGGTTGACCTTGAAAGCATGGTGAGAAGGGGTGGCTGGAGTGGGACGTACATTTGGGTGTTTTGTGCACGAATGGCTAGCACAGGGAGATCAGCTCGGTGCTTTGTGACCACCTAGAGGGGTGGGATAGGGAGGGTGGGAGGGAGGGAGACGCAAGAGGGAAGAGATATGGGGACATATGTATATGTATACCTGATTCACTTTGTTATAAAGCAGAAAGTAACACACCATTGTAAAGCAATTATACTCCAATAAAGACGTTAAAATATATATATAATAGAGTCTTGAGTGTGGAGGAATGTTCCAAAGAGGCCGTGGGCGGGGAAGGCAGAGGGCCAGGGGCCATGCTTTGGGAGCCTCCCCATTCAGAGGGCAGAGGGAGGAAGAACAGAGATGCCAAAGCAAAAACAAAGAGCCAGAGGAGAGGTTGGGTGAGAACCAGTCAGTGAATGACCAGAGAAGCTAAGTATATGGTATTGAAATCACGTTATTTCAAAGATTTTTATATTCTCCAGAGTATTTAAAAGTAAGGGCAGTATAGACAATATTCAATTTAGCGTGTTTGGCTGAATAATATCATTAATAATAGGGCTTCTTTTTACAATGGAAATTTGTGCAGTTAAGCCAGGGATGTGACATGTCCCATAATAAGAACGACTAGACGTGGTTCCACAGTCAAGATAAAAAAGGCCAGTAATTATAGGACAGCCAAATCGGTCTTCAGACAAAGAAGTCCTACTCAGAAGGAAGGTGTTTGGAGTCGGGCCATACATATACTCATGTTCCTGAAAGGCTGGATACTTTCAGAACATCCTGTCCTCAGCCAGTGACCTTGACTCCCAGCCCCTTCTCGAAAATTGCAGCCCCAGAGATAGCTGCCCCCGAAATACTGGCTTTTCTCCAGGACTGTGGCAAGTAAATATTGCTTGGTTTCTTATCTTTGAAAATTGTGCGATTTTATTTCTTTTAAGGACCTCAAACTCACCCAGTCCTTGCTGGTGTTCAAACTGCCTGTACCAGTGCTGTGCTGCCCTCTACAAATACCTCAGCAAGAGCTCACTGACGTTAAAAATCAGCCGAAGGGAGACACCGAGCACATTCCACACAATAAATAAGACAAATGAAAACCTCACAGAGCTGGAAGTTGTTCATCAGGTAAGCTCACTACATAGAGCACAGTCAGCCAGAGAGCCTCTGTGCTCCAAAAGCAGCTGCTCCATGACACCGTGACTTGTAATAAGAAATATGTATTTGGTCCTCATCCCTGTCCCTGGCAGGGCTGATATTCACAAAGAACTGCTTTCAACCACACCTGAGTCCGTGGTCACGAAGTGACTTTTGGAAATTTTAGTCCTGCCCCCTGACCTTCAGAGAGGGAGAAGGACCAGAGGATGAATCAATCCCCAATGTTGATGATTTCATCAATCCTGTGATGATGCCTTCATAAAACCCCAAAAGGATGGGGTTTGGAGACCTTCCAGGTTGGTGATTCCCGTGAAGAATCAGGGAGAGGGGGGCCTGGGGAGGGCATGGAAGCTCCGCCCCCTTCCCCCATACCTTGCCCTCTGCATCTCTTCCATCGGCTGTTCCTGAGTTGTATCCTTTATAATAAACCAGTAATCTAGTAAGTAAAATGTGAGCCGCTCTAGCACGTTAATGGACCCTAAAGAGGGGGTCGTGGGAACTTCCAGTCTCGAGCCAGTTGGCTAGAAGCACAGGTGACAACCTGGACTTGCAATTGGCATCTGAAGGTGTGGGTGGGGAGGCAGTCTTGTAGGCCTGAGCCCTTAACCTGAGGGATCTGACGCCACTTCCAGGTAGACAGTGTCAGAGCTGAGTTGAATTGTAGGCCTCCCCGCTGCTGTCCGAGCATGACTTGGTGGTGTGGGAAGTCCTCCCACCACATCGAACTGGGGACAGAACTCATAGTCAAAGACCACGCAAGTCAACACTCCCATCAATAACTCTTACACTGTGTTCTAATGCAAGGCACACAGTTTGGAGGGGGCGGGGAGGGTTACTTTTATTCTAGTTTTACAGACAATTATTTTCCAACCCACAATCACTTGGAAGTAGTCAGTTGCGTGCGTGTGGCTTTGGGTGACTGTGGTGAAATCCATTGGAGAAAGAGGTGGGAAGAAGACAGTCAGGGCAGGGAGAAGCAGACAGCGTGATAGTGAAGAAAAGAGGAGAAGCCCGAACGGGCAGAAAGAAGGACTAAAATGAGAAGAGCATCCCAGAGTCCTTTATTGTCACATCAAACAGGCTTCGTTGTCAAGCAGGCCCTCTTTCGCCACGAAGGTATCACTGCACAGGGCAAAACTCTGGTTCAGTGGGGACCCGCAGTCATAAAGAATCAGTGAGATTATATGCCATATTTTTCCTGACAAGAAATGTACACTGTATTTAAGAAATTATCCATCCAAATGGCTAGCATTTTCCAAAAATATTTTGAGGGCTGTAAAAGTAGAACTTGGTGACTTCACATTTTGAATTAGCTTATTGTACCTCCACTAATGTTGGATAAGTGAAGTTTTTCTAGCATAGAATTCCCCTGCTGTGTGTAATGATGCCTCACTGAATAATGTGAACTAGATGGAAACTGAAGTTTTTGAACCTTGACATGAAGGTTTCTTTTTAAATTAAGTATGGCATATACATATTAATAAACAGATATGCCTCTAAGGTGAATTTCTCTGTAGATGGAATCAAAATTTCTCACGGATTTATGTATTAAATTTATATGCTAAAAAGCTGTTTTGTAAACCATAAGAAAGAAAATAACCTGGTGCTTCTCAGATTTGGCATGGCGGGTGGACAACCGAAAGACTTGGGGGCCCTGGGCCATGTTGGGAGCCGGTCCAGGCTGCTGGTGTGGCCTTGAACAAGCCACTTTGGCCCCCAGCGTCTTGGCTTACTTATCTATGAGTGATTCATCCGTGCAGATGCTGCATCCATTTCAGAAGCATCTCTAAGCTCCAACTAAGTTGCTAGGTCTGCACCCACGCAAAGGTGAGTAGGACCTCTGGCTCACTAGGTTATCAAAGAACGCTGAAACTATGCTGAACTTTTGGGATGAGTCAAGCCAGAAATGAGTTCAAGACAAATGACCTGGAGACTTTAGTTGCAAAATGCTAACAATTACAAAATCCACTCCCTGCTCAACGTCGAAGGAAGAATCACGTTTCATTTCTCCTACAACAGGAAGTGCTAAACGCGAATTTAACCCCGGGGTCCCATGAGGCCTCAGCACCACCTGCTGGCTCCCGGGGGAACGTCCACCCAGCCCAGCCTGCAGCTTCACCTCACTGGCTGAGAGGTGGGACCATCGTGGTGTGGACAGCTGGGAGGAACCTGGGGCCTGCAGGCTTAACACAGCTTCCAGCCTCCCAGCAGGATCTCACACAAGCAAAACAGGATGATTGCTCCAAGTATTATAAGATAGGAATCATTATTTCGTTCGAGTATGATATCTAATATGGGGAACAATAATAAGATCACATAACCTACAGGTGAAACTGCAGCCCTGGCCTCTGACTCCCCATCCTACGCGTGTCCTTTATGGAGATGCCCCGTGGATGTGGCCAAGGCAGCACCCCTCTCACTCCTCCGTGCACCCGCCGTGGCAGAGAGCCTGGTGCTGGCAGATGCCCGGTGCATATTCACCAGAAAAATGAGGGCCCAGGTCTGCCCCTGGGCCCCTCTTTTCTGATTCTTAAGGCCGTTCCTAGCACCTTACCAGGCTATATATATTGGCTTACTGATTTTCTAGCAGGACTGTATCCGTTTTGGCTTTGAAGAGAAAATGAAATATTTGTTCCTGTAGAAAGACGCAGACTGAAGAGTGATGTGCCCTCTGGGTTCTTCCACAAAGCACAGCCTGGGACAAAGGCTTGTGTGCAGTGGTTTATTTCACGAAAAGGCGTGTGGCACCAGGGGACACAAAGTAGAGAAGGAGGGAAAGTTAACGCAAGAACGTGTCCTCCAAGGGCCTCCGCCGTGGCTACTGGTGCTCTGTCCATTTTGGATCTTCTGAAGAGCCTAATGAGATGCATCTCAGAACTGTCTTCCACAGGAAATAGAGGCTGCGCCCATCCCACGCCTCCCAAAGTCTGGACCACGCAGATGCCAACACAGAGTGGGTCCCTCCTGGCATCCGGCACCGCAGCCTCCAGCAGGTCCAGGGCACAGGAGGAAGAGGTGAGCACAGGTGTGCACAGGTGTGAGACTGCACGTGCGAGAAGCAGTTGAGCCCTCAGGAGGCGGCCTTGGAAGACTGTGAAAACCATGATCCTGTTTCGGCTCAGTAATAAAATATTTTGGACATGTCACAGGTGATTTATGACCACCACCTAAGTTATTAAAACATTATTGACTGACTGAGTAGGTGGGAAAATGTGGAAGCTCCTATCAGCCCGAATAGTCTGCAAAAGGGTATCTCTGGTCACTTTTGAGGACCAGTGCTCTACCAGGCTCTGACGTCAGAAGTCTTGCTGAGAATAATAATATTATGTTTAGAAATCCATTCTTGAAACTTAGGCTATACATGAATGGTTCCTAAAAAAAATCCAGGGAGTTATCATTTATTTGGCTAATTATGTCTTAACTAGGTAGCTAAAATGTATAATAAGGATCCAAAGAGCATTTTACCACAGAGAGGGATTAGTTGAATAATTCATATCCTTCTCTATTTAGCATGAATAATTAAGAAGTCCAAAGAAAGTCCAGGCTGAGTTCCATTACAAGACTACTAGGCTGATACCAGTGCATATGAATAGCAACATTCAATCCAACCAACTTGCAGGAGATGCAAACCATGCGAGCATTCTCCTAAAGGTGGTGATAAGAAGTTTCCACCCTAAACAGTGATCACTGGATACATTTTCTGCTCTGTTCCTCTCTTGTCCAGGAGGACATGTTATTCCAGGAGCAAATCACCTCGCTTCCTTGTTAGTGTGGCATTTGGCAAGGAGATAGAGTCAAAGTCATTGGCTTATTTATCCCACACATTTCTGGAGATTCTTACACTGGTTTTAAATGCAAATAGGACATTTTAAATGCAAAATACACGGGGGTTTTTCTATACTGAGCATCACTCCCTGTAAGTTCCACTCTGTAATTTAGTATCTAAAATTCCCTTCTACACGAAAACTTCACTTTATGTTATAATAGTGGGGTTCCTGCATAACACTGTTAGGCTGGTTTACAGCACCTTGGGACTTCACCATCTGCTACTGGCACTTCTCTGGGTTTTCATATAAAACACCAAAGCTGTCTCTCCCCGCCTCTAGCACTTTTTCCTGTGAAGACTATTTATTGCCTGCAGGCTACAAGAGTTTCCGGTGGATTGAATTACAAGGCAAGTGCTTTGGCCAAAATCCAAATTAAAATCATGGTTTCCCCACTGATCACCTGTAAAAGTATAATTAAAATAGTTTCTTGATTAAAAGATGAACATTTTCCAACATTTTAATGGGTCTTAAATCAGGATGCAACGTAGATTTGACGTGAATTTTTAATATATTGTCTGGCAAGCTTTGCAATCAATTCTATCATACAATCAAGGAAATACTGTGCTAAAGCAGAGAAACAGCATGCAGATCAATGGCTTTTGGGAGGGCACATAGAGGGAATTTAAAAGCAATGAAGTTTAAGGCCGTGCTTCTCAATATTTTTCCCCTCCAGCACACTTTATGATGTGACCACGATTATAAGCGTGGTAGCAATTTAAACAGACTCGCAGGTTGTGTGCTGTTTTACCCCTCTCCCTGGCTTCCTCTCACACTTGTGGAACAGCTACACTGGGCTGCACACCAGGCCTGAAACATGACAAATTCTGCTCAAAATGCAGCCCTTCCCCAGCCCTGGGTACCGGCCTCCCCGGCTTTACGTGGTCCGCAGCACGTCACCGGCTGACACACGAGGTGCTTCACTGATTTCCTGTGGTCCTTTCTCTCCTGTAAGGTCCCCAAGGGTGGGAATCTTTGTTTTGTTCACTGATAGACCCTAAAAGCAAGTGCTGTTCTAGGCTCAAGGTAGGTTCAATAAATATTGCTTGAGAGAATAACCATGTGAATGGATAACTATTCTAATGGGGAAAAAATAAGGAAGCAAACGGATGAATAAACCAAATAATTCCAGGTTGGAACAAATACTGAGTGATGAGAGAATAAATAATTAGGGAGGTCCCTGGGGGGAGGGGAATCTTCTGGGAGAGGTGACAAGCCCCGATCAAGGATGACAGTGCCACAGCACGTGGAGCAGGGAGAGCCAGTCCTGCAGAAGAGGCAGGAGGTACTGGGGGTGGGAGGAGGAGGTGAACGGTGAGGCGCTCTAGGAACCTCGGAGAGGAGAAGGCAGGAGGCTAGGAGGAAGGTTAGAACCACTCCTGCTCAGCCCAGAGGCCATGATCCAGAGTTTGGATTTTATTTCTAAAGCAGTAGGAAACCACTGAAGGATTTTTAAGTCACTCCTTGACCTGCATGATGTGAATCTTTCTGATGCTCCCTCCAGGGGAAGTGTGTACATTACGACGTGAGCATCTCTGGTCTGAGCCAGGACTTGGTACCTCGCTCGCTAATCCTTAAGTATTATGATTCCTCCTTTTCCTCCTTTATGGCTTCAAAAACAGAGAAATCCTTAGCAACATCTCCCAGGCCTTAGCAACAACCTCTACACTTACGTACGGCTCTAGGCTCTGTGCTTTCACGTTGTATCAAAACCCTTTTCCGTCTGTTGCTTGTGGAGGGAGTTGCCTTCTTTACCGGAAGATGGGTGCTCCTCTCTCTCTCACCCTCCCCCACCACCCTCTGTCTATTTCTTTTTTCAGGGATGACTCCTGAGCTAATCTGGGAAACCTGCTTTAATCTGCACCACTAACTTCTCGGCTCTGCTTTTTCTAGACTCCTGTTCTCCCGTGTGAAGCGGGTTACTGACCACTCAAGCAGTCTCTGTGCTAAACGCAACTCCCTCCCCCTTTCCCCGACGAGAATTTGCAGTCCTGCCTTCCTTTAACCCTTGCCTTTTGGGAAAGCTCACTCACAGCCATCTGTTGAAGACTGGACCACTAAGACTTCCCTCAGCCTCTTCCTGGCAATGGCAGCAACTCATCTACAACTATTCAGATTGCCCGGGTGCAAAGGTCCCCCAAAGGGTTTTCTGAGAAGGCCTGGATCTCATCCCATGATGGCAGCAACTAAAAACCCCAAATTCTGGCTGACCATTTAAAGAACTCATGCTATTGGTCCCAACAGGAATTCATCAAAATCCTCACTGTTCCTGGAAAACAACTTACAGCATTAACCCTATTGATGGCTCTGTGGGATCCTCTTTATGGATCCAAGACAGCACATGTTGCAACCCAGAGTTTGCACACGATCCTACAAAAAAAGACCAAAGTCCTTGAAGTTTTAAAGAAAAATGACATTATGTACCAATAATAAAAAAAAAAGTAGCAAAACAAAAAAAATTATTATCAAATGGTGATGGTTGCACAACAATGTGAATGTACTTAATGCCACTGAATTATACATTTAAAAAATGGTTAAGATGGTAAATTTTATGTTGTATGTTATTTTACCACAATTAAATTTTTTTTTAAATTTTCTTATCAAAATATAGGAATTCTAATTGAAAAAAATACTGTGGTTGCTCCTCCTCAAGCCTTCTCCCTTTCTGGACTCAGATGCAAACATGTCATATAACTATTTTCGTGTGTGCATATTTATACTCTGACATACTCCTGAAAGGAGTTCAGGTGGCTCCATCCTACAATGTAATAAATAACCAAAAATAACGCCACACACAGAAGATGAACATGTGAAATGATTCAAAGGGTTCCAAATGACCTCAAAACTAAACTTCATATGACTTGTTTATGAGATAAGCATGGAAGCCAAACTCTTAAAGGTTTACCATCTTCCAAGCACCAGTGTTTATAAAGGGACCTAGCTCTGTGGTTATAGGGAGAAGTTTGTCCAGGGGGCCAGTTTTCATTCAAATGAAAGCAGGGTGAGAAAGCATCCTTGACGATGTTTGCACTTAGCACTGGCCGTCACCCTCTAACTTTATGCATGAGTGGGTCCAGTCACATATGTTGTTCTTGTCACCCTGAAAAATTCCATGGACAAATTGGTTTTTTCTTATAAGAAAGTTGGACTGTGTTGACTGTTAACAGTGACATGACACAAAATAGGGGAGAGATGGAAGTGAAAATGTTGCTTTATCCTTGAGCTAAAATGCATTCATCCCACTACAGGAGGGACACATAACATATAGGTTATGCACATAGAAATGTAAACTGCACTGCAGGGTGTGTGCTAAATGCAGCTTCTACTAAATATAAAAAAGGACTGCCAGAAAAACAAGGCGTGTTTCACCCCGGTGACACATCGCTGGTAAGTTAAGAACTGCTTTATCCCAACGAACCTTCTGACAATGTTTAAATTCTCAGAGTTGTACAAAGAAATCTATTTGTGAAGTCTAAAAATTCATCAAATTATAGCTGGACTTCAAACGCCATAAGGTATAGTAAACAGAGCAAATGTGTCATATTTTGCTTGAAATTTTTGTCCTTAGAATAAGATTCTACAGAAAACGGCCATAAGCAAAGATAGCTAATAATGCCTGTTTACACGGTCCAATCTAGTGCCTCTGCTGAAGGGATTATTTAGAATATATAGAATTTTCAGGGACATATTTGTCTGTTTTGTTTCTCAGGGATATTTTTAAAGGGATAAAATAATTCTTAATGAAGAGTAATCTAATGTTCTAAAAAATGATGAAACAAAAATATCTACGGCGAGCTTTCTAGCAAACCTTAACTCGAAAATCTTCATAACAGAGACAATTTGGGGGCTAAGTCTTTCACTTTGCCAGGTACACACATGATCAGACAATTCCCTTGGTAATAGAATAATCTAAAGGCCTTCCAGGGATTTTCCTGGTGGTCCAGTGGGTAAGACTCCACGCTCCCAATGCAGGGGGCCCAGGCTGGATCCCTGGTCAGGGAACTATATCCCGCATGCATGCCGGAACTAAGGGTCTGCGTGCCACAGCAAAGATCCCACATGCCGCAACTAAGACCCGGTGCAGCCTAAATAAATTAATTAATTAATTAAAGACCTTCCATATGAGGACTAGGAACGGGCCTTGGAAGTCTCCTTCTAAGATGCAATGTTTGTGTTTTGTTACTTACTCAGGGACTGCCTTTCTTTTCCGTCTGGTCAAATAATTCTCACAACAAATACACAATATGAAATCACTCCAGGGTGATACTCTGCCGGGATCTTAACTCATCTTTAAGTTGCCGTTTCTGTGCCGATTTGGAAGATAACTCCGAACAGAGAATTGTGTCCAAGAATCACATTTTCCAAACTAATTTTACAGTTGAACTAACGTCATGATGGGACCCTTTCACGTGAGGATTTATAAACTAAGTTGTGAAATAGCCAAAACAGTCCTCCCTGTCTCCCGGGGTTGGTGTGAAGAGTCCGTGAGCTGGTCCGCAGAGCACAGTTCTGGCATAAGATAAAGCCTCAACGTGTACTAGCTTTGGTTAGTTTCGCTAGAGTCAGCACGGCACCAATCCTCCTGCCCAGAACAACCACACGTTCTGCAAAAAATACAAAGGTAAATGTTTTAAATTGTACTGATGAGCCAGCAAGAGTGAAGGAATCTTGAGCTAAATGCTACGTGAATGTGGGAACCCAGAGGAGTACCAGTGCAGGAGTACCAGGAGTACCTAAAACCCAGGGAATTAGGCTTCTGTGTTAAGGGCATGCATGCTCTCTTTTTTCTTTTGCTTTGTTTTAGTTTTAGTTTTGTGAAAGCTTGTGGGTACAGAAGTCAAAGCCTAAGCCCTGTTTTGGGGGAGGGGCAGAGGAATATAAGAATAACCACTTGGGACTTCCCTGGTGGCACAGTGGTTAAGAATTCCCCTTCCAATGCCGGGGACACGGGTTCGATCCCTGGTCGGGGAACTAAGATCCCACATGCCGCAGTGCAGCTGAGCCCATGTGCTGCAACTACGGAGCCCACGCGGTCTGGAACCCCCACATCATACCTAGAGAGAAGCCTGCACGCCGCAACAAAGAGCCCGTGCACCGCAACTAAGACCCGATGCAGCCAAAAATAAATAAATATTTTAAACAAAGAATAACCCCTGCCCATGTGGGGTGACAGAGGACCGGACGTTTCCCTTGGTTCAGATGGGGGACCTGGAGGTCTGCTCAGGAAAGGACCACGATCCTTACAGGGGCCTCTAGAAATAAAGCAATAGGGACCAACAGGGGCTCAGGGAGTCGGAGACCAGCCAATGCAGGGGCCAGGAGGGGCCAAAGTTTGCAGAAGGGCATGAAGAATTCTGCCACAGGGAACAGCTGGCATCGTCCATGCACAGAACAATAAATCTGCTGCAGACTCCTCTGCAAGACCAACCCCAAAGGAGAAAGCGGGCTCTCCCACCCCTTACCACCACCCAGCTCCAGGAGTTCAGAGTCAAGGACTGAATCGTCTTCCATTTGAAATGAAGAAAAATGCATTTGTTGCATACCCAACCTTGTTGCTTTAAAGTTTATATATCCATTGAACTGATGATTATTGAGCACTTGCTATGTGCCAAGAAACAGGGCTAGGTCATTATATACGTTATCTCATCTAAGCCTCACTAGAGCTCTGTAAGGTACACAGTCTTCTTATTATCCCCATTTTACAGGTGAGGACATTGAATGCTAGAGATTTGATAATTTGCTCATGGTTACACAGCTGGGAAGTAGCCCTTCAGGAATTCAAGCCTAAACAGCCTCATATTCTTAACCACTATACTTTTATTTTCTCTTACAGGCTTTTCAAGGAATCTGTATCCAAAAAAAAAATAATTAAATAACGCTGCTGCCTAAATCTGGCATCGTAAAGGGCTATGTCTTCATTGTAAAGGTGAGCCAGAAATAAGTTCTCCCCTCCTCCTCCAGCACCCAGTAAAGAAATTTCCTATCTCAAATCTTAGTCCTTGGTGGGAAGAAAAAACTCTCCCCTGCCCACCCCCATATTTTATAACCACAAATGGACCCCACACGTTTTCAGTCTAAATTCATACTATTAGGATCAACAAACTCCAAACCAGGAACTTATATTCGAGTGACCCGAATTCAAATGACCCAGAATTGGGAAGAAGCCCAGATAACTGACAGGCAGATACAAATATAAGCCCTCCAGCAGAGTCCGCCTTCAGCCCAGGCTTCAAGAACTCCCACAGATAAAGGTTTGCAAAACAAGAGCTCATGTTTTAAAATAATCATTATCTATCTATCTATCATCTATCTAGCTATCTACCATCTATCTATCTATCTATCTATCATCTATCTATCCATCATCTATCTATCCATCATCTATCTATCATCTATCTATCTATCTATCTATCTATCTATCTATCTATCTATCTATCATCTATGTATCTATCTATCTATCATCTATCTGTCTATCTATCATCTATCTACCTATTTATCACTCATCTATATCTCTGAAAGCAAAGACATTGAGGAGTTACAGAAATCAACACAATCGGATCTGCAAAGATTTCAGATATTATAATTAATAGCTGTAGAATATTAAATATGTACTTAATACGATAAAATACAAAAGAAGGGTATAAAGAGTACATCGATCTGTCTATATGTATCTGTATATAATTTAAAAACACAGGAGTCCATGACGATGCTTCGGATTCCTACCCAGCACGCCAGGTTCGTCCTTCCGTCTTCCCCCTTCCTTATTTGTTACCTTTCTCTGACAGTGAGAAATCTGGCTCTCATAATTCAGAGCCTATTTACTTATTTTCTCAGTTCAAGTGTACCCCTAAAACAGCTTCAGAATCTCTATTCCATACCCCTGAGAAGAAACAAATTTAACATCCCGATTACAAGATCTGTGGACAATTCTTTCTTAAGGCTAAACTTACATTATGCAGCCAAGATTCTGTTTCCAGAGTGATTAGGTTAGTTCTTTTTCTCTCCACCCCTTTCAGTATGCTGTTATTCATTCGTGTTACTTCGTATTAGGCTCAACTGTCTGCCTGAATTTCATTGGATTCCCTGCCACAGACTGGTGGACTTTAATTCTGTATTTATTTGGGGGGGGGGGGGCGGTTACAAAAAACATTACCATGAATATGTTTTGTTTAAAACCACAAACAAGACAAGATGCCTTTCATCACCATTTTATTCAACATTGTACTAGAGGTCTTAACTCATATATTAAGGCCAGAAAAAGAAAATAAGTTTACAAGGACTGTAAAAAAAAAAGGAAAAAGTGCTCATTACTTTCAAATGATACTATTCTCTACATAGAGAACTCAAAAGAATCAATAGATATAGTTTAACAATTGATGAGTTTAATGGGATTATTTGCATATATATATACACACACATACACACACATTTTACCCCCACACACACATATATATATCAATGGTTTGTGTAGATGAATGTTAATTAGACTTATTTTAGTGATCATTTCCACATATATACAAATATCAAACCATTATGGTATACACTTGAAGCTAATATAATGTATGTCAATTATACCACAATTTTTTTAAATGGTATGTCTCTACTTTAGTGACAGATATAAAATATAATAAAAATACCATTGTAAAATCAATTTAAAGTCATTAAAATATCAACTATATAGAAATAAATGTAACAAAAGATGTGAAAGAACTTTATGAAAACAGTATAAAACATTATTGAGACATGTTAAAGCAGACCAAAATAAACAGAGCTACAGTTCATGTTCATAAATTGGTACAATTAATAACATAAGCATATCAGTTCTCTCCTATATGATCTATAGATTCAATGCATTCCAATCAAAATCCCAATGGTTTTTTGGGGGAGTGGGGGGCGGGAATCATTCTTTTGCTGGAACTTGACAAGATGATTCTGAACTAAAGAATAAACAAAATTACAAGTACCTCTGAGAGCAAAGAATAAGATGAGGGATTTGCCCTGCTAAATATCAGCACTTAATATACATCTATAACAATTAAGACTGGGTGGTATTTGCACAGGAGAAATCATCAAATGGAAAAAAATATCAAGCCCAGGAACCTGTATATGAAAGCTTGAGTTATGGCAGAGCTGGCTTTGCAAAGCAACAGGCAAAGAATGGACTTTTCAATAAATAGAGCCATGTCAAGTGATTATCCATATGGAAACAATGAAAATTGAATCTTATTTTTCATCCGATAGAAGTGACTCCAGGTAGATTAAAAACTTAAATGTGAAAGGCAAAACCATAAATTCATAGAAGACAAAAAGGAGACTCCTTTTATAATCTCAGGGGAAGGAAAATAAAATTAGCAAAATATCATAAATTTAAAAGGGAAATATTGAAACATTGGGCTACATTAAAATTAAGCACTTCTGTTGATCACAAGACAGCAAAACAAAGTAAAAAGAAAAGCCAAAGGAGAAGGGAGACAAGGGAGAAGAGAGTTGCAATACATACAACCAACAAGGGGTTACTGTGATCGTTATAGAAAAAACTCTTACAATCCCCCCAAAAACAAATAATGGACCCAAAATGTGAATAAGCTGTTCAGAGAAGAGGAAAAGATGATCAACCACGTTAGCAATCAGGAAAATAAAAGTGAAAGCAGTGAGGTCCCATTTCACAGACACCTGATTTAAAAATCCCCCAATTTAAAATTCCAATAATGACCCAGCATTGGGCAGGATGTGGAGCTACCAGAACCCTTCCACACTCTTCGTAGGAGTGGGACTTGCAACTACCAGTCTGGAAGACCATTTGGCGTTTCCCGTTAAGTTGAAAATGTGCACACCCAGGCCAGTCCTGGGTAAACGTCCTAGATAAACTCTTGTACACATGCATCAGAGGATATGTACGTGGAAATCTACAGCAAAAAATTAGCAGTGATCTCAGCTACAGACAATAATGGAATGTGTACATGAATGGTGGTCTAATCCTTGGTAAATTTAATTTAAATAAAGATAATGTTAATTTAAGTAATGCCAGTTATAACATGAAAATTTTTTGACAATGTTGAATACAGTAAAGGTACTAAAACCATAAGACAAGGTAATATAATAAAATATATATCCTAAATACAATTTCATACAAGGCTTCAATAATATTTTTAAACTGAGTGACATGCGATTATGTCAGTTTTATTCCTAGCTCTATTTTAATTCTGGCAGTTGTAAAATTATTATATATATGTGTTGGTTTCTTGTTCTCTTTTATAGGCTTACATATATGTAGAAATGTTATTTTTTAAGCTAGAAATAAACAATGATTTTACTTAGCTAAAAAAATTGTGGTCTACTCATACAAGGGGCTTTTGTAGAAGAATGAAAATAAATGAGCTTCAGCTATACACACACACACCCCCCACTTGGGTTTGATCTCATTTACATAAAGTATAAAAACATGAAAAATTCCATTGCATATTTTCAGGGATGATACACATATGAAGAAACTATAAAGAAAGGTAAAGAAATACTAAACACAAAACTCAAGTGAGTGGTTACCCCTGAAGGAGGAGCATGGAATTAAAGCAGCTTCTAAATCAAAGGTAAGATCCCATTTCTTACACTGGGTGTGAGACGCATAGGTGTTTGCTGTCCTGTTATTCTGTATACCCTATACCTACTACAGATTAACTTATATCTATTTGAGGTTTAATACAATATTAAAATATTTTTTAAAAATCAAATTGCCAAATATAACCCGCAGTACAACACCTTTACGTTAACACAGTCACACAGACAAAAGAGCATCACCTGTGAATGTCCAGAAGGCCATCCACACCCTGAAAGCACTGCTGTGTGGACAGGGGTCAAGCCAACACTGAATATCGTTTTGTTTCTGTAGTTTCTTCGTTGAGAATATATTTTTATAAAAATTGTATAATTAAAATTGATGATAGAAATTTGAAGAGAATCTGAAAGAAAGGAAAAAGAGGGAGGGAGGAAAGGACAGAGGGAAAAAGAGAGATGGAAGGAAGAAAGGAAGGAAGACAAGCAGAAAAAAAAAAAAAAAAAGCAGCTCTTGGAGAGCTCAGAAGACAGGCCTGGTGAAGGGAGGAGAAACCCAGGGGCAGCCGTCCCCACGGCTGGGCAAGCCTGAGAACCCAGAGCCGCCTTCAAGTCACAGCTCTGCGTCCAGGGCCTCCCCAGAGAGGAGCTCCTGTCACCTCTTGGAGCCCTGACCTCCTCTGCTTCCGGACGAGGGCAGAGTGGGCAGGATTTGAGTGACGCAGATGCTGGGTGAGTCAGCTGGTCCCAGGAAAGAAAAAACCTGCAGCTAGGTATTCAGAGGAGCCACCTTTTTTTTTGCTTTCAAGGTGCTTCTTCAAAAGTATGTTAATAAACTATGGCTTAAAAAAAAGGTGTTAATTATTCATAATATAACTTTTTTCAGAACAATGAGTCCTTCAAAAAATGAATTCTACTTTTCTAAGAGGTGAGGTTAAAATTGTATCTAATATTTTCCTAGGACAAGACTTTACTTCTTGCTGAACGTTAAGTTCTATCTCTTCTTGATTCCTCTGCTTGGCTGGTAAACGTTTTCCCCCCAAGACAGTAATCAAATTCACAAATGAAATGATTTTTTAAAGCTGTGTAAAAATGCAGTAAGATAAGACTGTCACTCGTTTTTTTCAGAGCACAGTTTTGGTTTCAAGGCAGGAGAGGCATTAATAAAGGCAAGAAAGCTCATCTGTAACCCAAACCCTTTAACAAATAAAGGGAACAGCTTTAAAAGGGCAGAGAAAATGCACTGACCTTTTTCAAGTCTATTTGTAAATGCAATATTATTTATGACACGCAGATTTGTAACCACCGTAGCAGGTTTCTAACCTTGAAGATCATCTATCCTAGGGGCCCTGTTCCGTTTGGCTGACTTTAAGACAGTGATTGGAAGGCCAGCAAAGAGTCAGCTTTGTCTCGTGGTTTGGAACAGTCGCATCTGTTATGAAATTACAACAACAAATACATTACTGCATAGGTTCTGTTTTTAATTTTTTATAAGTCATAAATGATGTGCACTTTAGAAACGAAGCAATATATAGTAGGTGTTTTAAGAAAGAAAGGGAGAGAGAGAAGGGGAAAGGGAACAGAAAGGGAGGGGAAGGAAGGAAGGATGGAGATGGAGAAGGAAATAAGACATTCCCATTAAATTTAAAACTGAAGCCTAGACATTAAAATAGTAAATGATTTTTGTGTACTGATGCATCACTATTAAACAGCACTGAAACTTTTTGTTTCTTGTTGTTCTCCAACTTGGGTTTCATATTAGAGTCAAAACAGAATAATTAGGATGCAGTGAAAATCTGCCTTATCATTATTCACCTTTGTACCATGCCTCATTCATTCATTCATTCACTAAAGGTTTACTGAGCACCTACGATGTGCCAGGCACTGTGCAAGGCATTCGGTGGACAGTGGAGAGGGCATTGCTCCCCATGTCTAGAATGTTCTCTTCTTCCCCTATTACCTCTTCTCCATCCTCAGACCCATGTTTCCCAGACCTAATCAAAACCCATTCCCCACCTTCCCTGACCTGTGTTCCAATCTCCTGCCCCATCTACCAGCCTGCCCACCTGGTTTCTGTCACCTCTGACACTGATAGCTTAGCTATGGCTCTCACATCACAACCCACATGATACCAAGCCCAAAATGATTCACGGCAGTGCCTGAGCTACTGTTGCCCGGGGAGTATTTTAGGGGCATTAACAGGAAGTTTTGTGGCATGGCACAAATGAGGGATACGGGTTCAGTTCTAACTCCAATTTAGAAGCAGATCTTCCTCTGGGGATTTAAAGACGTCCCCCAGGGCCACAACAGGCGGAAGACCAGTGATTAGGATGGGCCACTGCTCATCCCACAGGTGGATCTCAACACGTGCTCAGGGCAGAGACCCGGCTGCAGCCCTCATTACGCAGCCGTCTCTGGGCTAAAAGTAAGAGTTGAAACCATCTGTGGTCAACCTGTGTGCCCTGAAGTAAGACGCAGACATCCCAGTATCTGGACATCACCGAAGAGGATTCAAGTGGCCAGGGAGCCCTCTGGAGAGGGGCTCCCACCGTTTAGTGACAGTGGCCTGGAGTTGGCACCAGCGTATCCTTTATGACTCATGTGCATAAGGGTGTGGTTCTTACTACAGAATAGAGCTTTATTCATGCTAAACAACTCCTCTTTCCCTTTGCATGGAGTCTCAAGTTAAAAGACTGGATGTTAAATTCCTGATCTGTAAGAGTCAAAGTTCTGATACCCAGAGTGGGTGATGTCAGGTGGGCAATCTCCCTTCCATAATTTTGTCTTAGTGAACCAGGGTTCCACATCTGAGGGTGCTGTGGTAGCTTTCAAGGGATATTTCCACATGTGGCTTTGTGTTATAGTTACTTGTGGATTTAGCATATTTCCTTGCAAACATGACAAGCCCCATATTGGCAGGACTGCCTCAACATTTTAGTACTCAGAACACTAACAATGGTGGTGGTGATGATGATGGTGGTGATAATGATGATGATGGTGATGGTGGTGGTGATGGTGATGATGATGGTGATGATGATTGTGATGATGATGGTGGTGATGATGATGGTGGTGGTGATGATGGTGGTGATGGTGATTGTGATGATGATGATGATGGTGATGATGATGGTGGTGGTGGTGGTAATGATGATGGTGATAATGAAGATGATGGTGGTGGTGATGATGATGGTGGTGATGATAATGGTGATGGTGGTGGTGGTGACGGTGATGATGATGGTGGTGGTGGTGGTGGTAATGATGATGGTGATAATGAAGATGATGGTGGTGGTGATGATGATGGTGGTGATGATAATGGTGATGATGGTGGTGGTGATGGTGTTGATGATGATGGTGGTGGTGGTGATGGTGATGATCATGGTGATGATCATGGTGGTCATGATGATGGTGAGGATGGTGAGGATGATGATGGTGGTGATGAAGATGGTAATGATGATGGTGGTGATGGTGATGATGAGGGTCATGAGAGCTAACACACGCAGTGCTCACTATTTATCAGGTATTGGTCTAAGTGTTTTACACTTATTAACTCATTTAATCCTCATGACAATATTTTGAGGTGGTACTATGATTATCCTTACTATATACAGGTAAGGAAACTGAGGTAGGGAGAGGATAAATGCAGTATCCAGCTCCTGGTAAGTTTTTTGGTAACTGTTTGCTAGACTGAATTGAATGTTACCCTTTTGAAATAGTCTCAGTGCTATGTCTTAATCTGATTTTGACATACATAAAAAAGATATTCCTATTTTGATTTTTTAATTTGTTTCAGAAATTAAGGTGTTTTCCATAATGTTTATCTGAAGGGCTGGCACAGGATGATTTCAAAACAATACTGAAAAGAACTCATGTGCTATGTATTTGACTATTTCCAATGTTTTACTATCTTTCTAATGGCTTTGGTTTATCATAATTAATAACAAAATTTCACTTTTGCTTTTCCATATTCTAATTTTATTCCATCTTGTGTTAGATGGTCATTTTATTTTTAAAAAAAACTGTTAGTGCTTTCTCTGTAAACTCTTCTTTCTTTTCTTTTTCCCAGGGGCTGAGATTGCTAAGTCGTTGTTGTTAAAACTGTCTGCTTCTGTCACTTCTGTCTGTAACCCCATGAGATAGGGCTTCGCATCACCTGTGAAGGGGAAATCCAGTTTGGATCCTTCAGCAAATTTGGGGTTCCAAGTACATGGCTGTTGTAGATTAATGTGTCTTTTGTAAGACAAATATGCAAAGTGCTACTAGTTGATAAATGCATCTGAGGAAATATTAAGCCAGGTGGGGTGTTTGATGAGGATGTGTGTGTGTGTGTGTGTGTGTGTGTGTGTGTGTGTGCATGCGCATGTGTGTGTGTCTGTCTGTTTTTTCTCTGATATATAGAACTCTTACAGGACAAGGCAATTAGCCAAATATCTTTAGCAGATTTTTCATAAAGTTTTGTGATTTCTTTGAGCTACAGTTACATACAGCTGCTAAAAAATGCTTTTTCCCCCACCATCACTTGCATAAAATATAGAAATAGCAAATCAGTAGCCTTTTTATGCAGCTTGGTTATGATTCAACAGTTCAAAATGTCCTTATTTCAAACTGGCCTGAAGCAAGTCTGGCTAAAATCAAGACTTTGGGGATCCAAGTGACATGACACTAACTCACTGTTTATCTTTTTTCCATTTTGGATCCCAGATATGTACTTCTTTCTAGACTGTCTACAATCAAGCCGATGATTTTTTTTTTGCCTTCAAGGATATTTTGTAAGCATGATGCTTGCTGGCAAAAGCCACTCCAAAGAGTGAGGGACACCCTGACGGGAGGGTGCCGGCAAGATGGGGCTATTCACCCAGTGCTCTTCACTGGGCTGGAGGTGAGCCTTGAACTTCATATTAGAAAACTTCCTACAGTCCTAGTTGTCAAGAAAAATAGATCAAGACTCCATTTTTAGAATTTAAAATATAAAGAAAATGTCCTAATAAAAAGGAAATTTAAAACAATCTTCTCTCTTTATTCTACTTTCATTTCTAGCATCCATAGATGGAGTTGGGACGGTAGGGGTGGGGGAGCTTTTATTGGTTCCAAACAAATAAAGATCACCCTTTGGTAGACATCTTATGAGGCCCATAAAGATGGCAAACAGGTTTTCTAAACCAGAAGATGTGACATATACTGGTGGGATGGGATTGTCCAAACTGAAACTCTATGGAAAAATCTAAGTAATACGGTCTTTTGTTTTCGGTTCCTCAGCGGCAGACCCAGAGACAAGGATTTGAATACAAATAGTTTATTTGGAAGATGAAGCCAGGAAACACTAGTGGGGAAGGGGGAAGGGAGACAAAGATAAGGATGGAAGCCCATAAAGTTCTCATGCCACTAGGGGGTAGCAGAGAGCACTCCTGGAGCTCTCACAGCTGCAGGGTGAGACAGTGGGGGTGTTGATCCACCAGCCACTCATCTTCATTGGTTGAGGGCTGCTTACAGGACCTTATCTTCCCAGCACACTGGCTTGCCCTGAGAGAGAGCTAAGAGCAAAGTGGTCCGTGTAGTTGGGAAAAAAAAAATTGCTCGGGCATCGTCACAGTGGTTTGCCAAGTAGCAGTGAGGGGCAGGGGTATGGGTGAGGCACTGACCGTGGTGCTGCATATGGTTCCTGCACACATAGTGCTAGTCATTGGCCAGGAGACAAGACCACGCTCCATGAGGCTTCTCCATCCCCCTCACTCACCTCTGTTCTGTTTGTATTACCCAACCAGTGCCTTGACCATGCCTGGCACTTAGGAGTTCGAACCAAGTTGTTGAACAAATAAGTGAGTGAAGAATTGACTTTTATATAAGCTGAGGTGACTCAACTTTCCTTCCTGGGTTCCTCTGTTTATTTTCCACATGCAATTCGGGGATAAGGCTGTGACTCACTTCAACCTGCCCAACTGCTGCCGTGGTGAGTATTTCAGAGCTGTCCAGGCCCTCCGGATGGGCAACACCTGCTCATGCTATAATAGATGTGGGCATCATGCTGAGGCACAGGCCCGTGATGGGGCCTTCCTTCTTCAGGATCTTGGGAAACCTGGTGCAACTATGGGATCTAACGGTGGCATCTGACAGTGTGATCCTTGGACCAAGACCGATGAGCATTTCTCACACCAAAATCCAGGGCACCTTAAGCTCAGGCATTTGCAGGGATAGACCTGCCACCACAGAACTGCGTTTGGTGATGACGTTCAGATCCCATAGAACCTTCTCTGGGAACCCACCGTGTGCTGAACAGCGTCCAGGTTCCTGCATTGGTCACAGTGTTAACCTGGGAGGAGCCCAGCTCTTGAGACACCTGGGTTTGACCCTCTGACCTACAGCTGCCGACAGTGTATGTCCACAGCAATCGGGGACGGTGAAGCGGATTGTCTGACCAGCTCCCTCTCTTACCATGAACACCCTCTTTCTCTGCTGACAGTACAGTGGGGGGAGGCCTGGAGGATGAGCGGTAATAGGGCAGCAAGGAGGCGGGGGATGAACCCTTTACCTCATCACCCCGTCTGGAGGACCAACTACGCACAGGATGGCCCTGGGTTTCCTATTTCTCCTGCGTGTTGTAACTTCTGTCCCTCCTCCTCCCATTGTCCCCATACCTCTCGACCTCTCACTCCTGAAACTCTCCCCTTTTCTCTGTTCTGAATCTTAAAACTCAGTCTTTATTCTGCTTCCTATCAGCACCTGGGTCCCGCTCCCTCCTTGATCTCTACCCCCTGAGCAACAAGCTTCCAACCAAAGCAGGAATGCACGAGGGCATTTGTTACGTCCATGTGGGCAGGGAGGGGGGATGGATTTCTGTTCTGGCGTCCCCACTGGAAGGTCAGGAATGGGATACCCAAGGGACTACATCCCTCAGGATGGAGGATGGGAGCACAAGAATAAGACATACAGCTTGTTCTTCATGTCAGGGCCTTCATGTCTCCTGACTGACATATAACTGGTTGTGAAGCTGAGAAGCTAAGGGCAGCTAATGGGTGGAGGTAGTAACCTGAAGATCAACCATATGTTTTTGGTGTAGCTGGATGTGAAGAAAGGTAAATGATTAATACAAGTGATAAAGAATTATCACGTGAAAATACTTTGTAAGCATGCTCTGCAAGTAGCAGGAATCCCACACAAATCTATGATGATTAGACTCTAAATAGGAGGTTTTATCTATGCCCTCATAATAAGGAAGAGTTTACTCAACACTTGAAACTTTCTAACCAGCATGAGCTCATCCAAAAATCTGCTAAAGCAGTGTTTCCTTTGGAGGGACCCACCCACCCCAGGATGGTGTCATTAGGAGAGTGAGGATACAGAAACCCAAACCCCTAAGGACCTCTGAGACTGCCCTGCATAACTGGGGAAGTAATCCAAGTGGCACACAGTGGTGCCTGAACAAATTACCCAGAAATTGACCGCCTTCAGTGCAAACTAATTTAGTCTGCTCAGAATGTAGCCTTCTTGGCAAAGCTGCCCTTCCCCAGAGGAGTAAAAGTGAATTAAACAGTGGTTTCCACCAGGCACACCAGCCTACCCACTCCAGGCAAGAGTCTGCAGGCTGATCATCAGAAGTAAAAGAGTCATTTTACATACCTGGCAAAGAGCTTGGTGTTTGCCTTGGCTCCCCTAAAGCAGCCTTTGCAGCAGTCAGATTTATAGCGACAGTCGCTGCAGAGAAAAATGACAGGCAGCCACGCACCCTCCAGGAGCTGAGGCACTGTCCCTGAGACACTTATTCTTCTCCTTCAGACTCCCGGCAGCTCTGGGACCCCATGGTCCTGTGGGAACGGTCACCTGTTGCGAGTGGGTCCAGGTGATACTTGCAATTCCTCCAAGGTAACCTCTGCTTTTGTTTTCTTTATGCACAGATGTCCAAAATTAACATCATGTTTCTTCATGGGCTCCCAGAAATTGACACAAAAACGTGAGGTGGCTGAAGGCGGTGAGCTAGATTGTGGAAGCTGATGAGAGACACCTCAGTGACCCCAAAAGGTACAGACACTGAGTAAGGGTGATTGGAAAGCAACCAGGAGCTGATAAGTTAGAGTTAGACACGTCACTGTTTCAGAGAACATCTGCCTCTCTTCCCTGTTTGCTTTCAAAAGAGAAACTATAAACCAGCATCAGTTCCTTGAAGATATACAGTTTCTTCAGGATTTTTTTTATTGTGGTAAAAATTACTTAACATAAAATTTACCATCTTACCCATTTTTAAGTGTACAGTTCAGTAGTGTTAAGTCCATTCACGTTGTTATGAAACAGATTTCCAGAATGTTTTCATCTTGTAAAACTGAAGTTCTGTACCCTTTAAACAAGGACTCCCCTTTTCTCCCGAACCCCTACTCCCTCATATCAACCATTCTCCCTTCCACCTCTATGACTTGGAGTTCTCTAGGTCCCTCATATAAGTGGAATCACGCTGTTTTTGTGTCTGGCTTATTTCACTTAGCATAATGTTTTCAGGGTTCATCCATGCTGTAGCAGGAGACAGAACTGTCTTCCTCTTCAAGGCTGAATAATATCCCATTGTAGGTAACAGACCACATTTTGTGTATCTGTTCATCTGCTGATGGACATTTGGGTTGCTTCCACCTCTTGGCCATTGTGAATAATGCTGCTGTGAACATGGGTGTGCAAATATCTCTTCGAGTCCTTGCTTTCAAGTCTTTGGACAAATACCCAGAGGTGGGATTGCTGGATTATATTGGATTTTTATTTTTAATTTTTGAGGACTCTCCAAAGTGTTTACATAGCAGTTGCACCATTTTACAATCCTACCAACAGTGCACGCTCAAGGGCTCCAATTGTTCCACAGCCTCACCAAGACTTGTTATTTTCTGGGGTTTTTTTTGGATAGTAGCCATCCTAATGGGTGTGAGGTGCTATCTGTGTGTGTGTGTAAAGTTGAGGTCCGGTGTACGGGGAAGACATCATTGAGATGGCAGATTTGAGCCAGGACCTAGAGGAAGAGGAGTAAGGCGGACACGAATCTGGGGGAGGATATTCCAGACAGAGGGACAGCAAGGGCAAAGCTCCAGCAAGAGGAGCAGCCTGGTGGGTTTGGGGGGACAGAGAGAAGGCCAGTGGGGGCAGAGATGGTAGAGTCGGGTGACAGTAGTGGGCAGTGAGGTTGGGTGGGGGCGTGAGGGAGGCGATTGTGCAGGGTCTCTGAGGCTGCTATAAAGTTGTTGACCTTAACTTTGAGTGACCTGTGAAGTCAGTGGAGGTTTTAAAACAAACAATGACACGATTTAACTGTTATGTGGAGAACAGACTTTGGGGGTGGTAGTGGGTGAGAGCGTGGGCAAGAAGACCAGTCAGGACACCAGCACAATAGGACAGGGGAACAGGAAGGTGACTTGGAGCAGCCCGGGAGCAGTGGAGGGAAGTGAAGAGGTGCTTCAAAGAGGAGAGGACGAATCACCACATCCAGGGCCGCCAGCCAGCCAAGCAAGAGGAGGGCTGAGAATCTACCATTGGGTTTGGAAGCATGTGCATCACGGGTGACTTTGACTATCATAGTCTTGCTGGGGTGCTGGGCTGGGAAGGGCAGTCAAGAGAGAACGGAAGGAGAGAAATGAGAACGTAGAGATACTACTCGCAGGAAATTGCTTTAAAGGGAAGGAATGAACTGGGGCAACAGCCAGGGTGAGTAGTGGGGTCGGGAAAGGTTCATTTTTAAGAATGAAATCATTGCATATTGAGAATCATGGGAAGGTTTGGTAGAGAGAGAAAAACTGATGATATGAAGAAATATAACCCATGCTACATCAAGGAAAAAGTTTTCCCCAAACAACACTTACCCTTAGGACATGCCATGCGATCCATTCTGATACTTTCTATTCCTTTCCAATCTGTTCTGTTCTGGTCCCTTCCATGCTGGTCAGGCTTACTAAACTGATTTCACAGCTCAGGGCTTGAAGAAAGCACTGTATCCCACCATGCTGCCTAATTTACATTCCCTCTTCTTGATGAGAATTGTCTTTCTGTGACCATGGGGAAGGCTTTGCTCAGAAAAGTCAAGCTAGGACAGTTTACATACACTTGAGAAACTCAAGAATATTTTGTTTTACAGACTGACTGGGCTGACAGCCTGAGACCCAGGAGCCTAAGTGTTACCCAAGCGGGATTTTTCAGTTGATTCAAGTGCTAACATCCTCTCCACTGAGTTCATGCCTCTGAAGTCAGCCAGGTACACAGGCACCAGCCAACCTAGAAAGAACAAGAAAACAATGAGAAATGATGAAATATTCATCAGTCTGTAAGACTGTTTCTTTTGTGCCACACTGATGTCTACTTTCACCCTCCTAATATGAATCTTTGGCATTTTAACACAGTTGACATTTTAAAATGAGTGGTTGGGTGAAGCTTCCTTTCTAAGACATGAGATTTTCATATATGTTGGAATGATCAGTCAATTATTCTTAATGGTAAAACAATAAAAATAATGCACACATGAGACTATCAAATAACAGATACGTTAACAACTAAAAGTATTTTTAGAGTACAGCCTACTCATACACACACACACACACAAACACACACACACACACACACACACCAAGCAAATTATTTCATAACTGGAGCCTGGCTCATATTTCAGAGGCACCCAACAAATACTCACTTGATGAATGAATGAAGAAATGGATGGATGAAGAAACAAATGGGTGAGTGAGTGAATGAAGCCTACCTAACTTACCAGGGTGTGAGGTTTGACATAATTTTTTCAGCTTAGGTTTTCTTCCTCCCCCCAGCCCTCACCAGAATCTATTTAGAGAAAAGAATTTTTACCAATCTCAAATGAGGGTGTGATTTGAATATAAATTTTAAAAAAATAACATGAACTTTAAAAAAGAATAAGGTGTTTTTAGAATGATAATGCTACTTGGCTACCTTTCTGCTTGGCCCCAAGCCATCCAGTAAGCTTGGCCTATGATAAGCGCATTGTGCATGAATTCTTATCTTAGAGAAGAAATAAAACATCCTTCTTTAAATGGGGTTGAATTTGGAACAGCAGAGATGTTAAACTTGAGTAAATTGGGTTATTCAAATTTGCATCAACACTGTCATCTTTGGTCTCTTTCCTCCTCATGTTGAGATGTCAAGACGGTATGGCTTCAGAACAGAAAACTAAGTACACAAGTAAACACCACAAGAAGTCTTACTTCCTGTGAGAATGCAAAGATGCTAACTGAGGGCTGATAGGATGTGCTGAGTGGATTTCCTTCTGTGTTTAAGGAGGGCTTGGGTTGATGTTACTGGCTCAACATTGGTTGAGCACCTTGAGTTAATTTTCTAAAGAGTGGTGGATTTCCAATGTCTGGTCTTGCCCAGTTTCACTTGGGACAAAAAAACATGCATTTCTGACATGATTGGTTAGAAGAAGTCCAGCTTGTGGATATGGAGTCAAATAAAACAAAAGGACCAAAGTAGCATGAAATGCACTAAATAATCTCCATGAGCACCAACCTGTCATCAGCGAAGCTAATTTGGGAGACTAATCTAATTACTCCTGAAGGAGAGGACAGTAGTTGGGATGAAGGCCAACCCTGGCAGATTGGAAGGCAGGGTTGGGAAACAAGGAATAGGAAGGATTATGGTTGGACTCAAGCATTATTTGACTTTAGAACAATTTTCAAGTCCCAAGTGACAACTTTACAGCCAGCAAAGCAGAACCTTTCATGAAAGTTTTCCTGGAAGCCTCACCCAGTGCCTCCAACTTGCCTTTCATCCTCTAGAACTGGACCATGTAGCCACCCCGTGCTATAGGCAGTCTGGGAAAGTGAGACCTTTTATCTTCCCAACCCCTGTAATAGAGGAAGTCAAGGATACAAGCACTTGTGAATGGTTTGTGGGTGGTCAATCCTTAGTGTTTGCTGTTAACTGTTCAAAAGGAGAACGTAATAGTGGCTCAGGACCTAGATCTTTTAGGAACTGCTCAAATGACATGTTGGAACTCCACTAGGATGCCCCTTCCATATGTCAACACTATTTGGGTTTGATTCTCCTGTATTGATATCGGATAGATGTGTAATATTTTCTGAATGTTGATGAGACATGTTTTGAGTCTTTAGAACAAAAGGTACCCAAAGGGTTGCTAGATTTACAAATAAAATATGACACCCAATTAAATTTGAATTTCAGATAAACAGTGAATTTTGAACATAAGTGTGTCCCAAATATTTCATGGGACATATTTGTATTAAGCAATTATTCATTGTCAATCTGAAAGTCAAGTTTAGCTGAGCATCTTGCATGTGATCTGGCAATCCTGGATAGGAACCTCTACTATGGGTCAGAGGTGGGCTTATTGATTATTCCTGTCATTGTAGAAGACAAGTCTTAAAGTGGTTAAGAATGATCACATCATATATGAGAACTGTCCTTCAATAGGATGATAGAAAAACTGATCCCTTTGGCAGAAATATATAGAATTCATAGATATTCCTTTTAAACATTAGTCTTGTCCTCTGAGGGATAACCCACAGCCTATCTAAGAAAGTTTATCATATGAGGAAGATTATCTGTTCATCCATGACTATTCAAATATTCTCGGGCTATGGTAGAAGGTGCAGGTTTATGGGTTTCTAGACTGTGAGCCTAGTGTGTGATTGCAAAAGGCTCTAAGCACAGACCACTGTAATTAATGATCAATCTGTTCTAATTCTGCAGCGTCTTTAAAATCTTCTATTGGGAATCAAGGTCTAAACTTCAGGATAAATAATTGTACAGAACCACAGGCAAGTCCACTGTAATTGTCATTCTTGGTCTTGGGACTCATTTTATCTAAACTACATTATTGGCATTTGTGGTGCTTTGCTACAAAGATTGACTTTAACCCTGGCAGAGAAAGCCTCTGGAAAGAAGTGTGAACTAACTTCATCTGCCATGGGGCTTATTTAACAAATGAGCTGTCCCCAACCCCCCATCCCCCTGAGCTTTCACAGAGAGAGGTGAGAAAAATGGGGTGATCAATATTACTGGAAAGAAAAATTACATATAAAATTAGAAAAGAGTATTGTCTCACTGATCCTTGTGTCTATATCCAGGGAAGGAAGCAATAAGTCCTTCTCATTGATTTTGGAAAGTGTATAATTAAGGTCAAAGTTGATCATGAAATTGTCTAGAAACAAAAAACAAAAAACAAACAAACAAAAATGGACCTGGAGAAAAAGCACTTGACTTGAGAAGGACATGGGTAACTGTCAAGGTTAAGTGACTGCAGTTATAGGCCAGCAAGTGGGTACAAAACTGGATAAGGATATTAGAGAGTTAATGGACGAATGTCAAATGTGCTAAAGGAAAGGATTATTTCAATTTAAAATTCCTGGTCGACACAACTGACACTGATTGAAATAGATTTCTATATCTGCTTCAAAATCCATGTAAATTCCAGAGACAATTTCAAGAGTACACATTTCTACTTTCCAAGGAATTTGCCTTATGAAGTCATCACATCCCTCCTGCCCATCTGATGTACTCATTTAATGGCATTTACTTTTATCACCAAGCTAAGACCCCTAAATCTCTTTCTCAAGGGGTTGTGTCCACTTACAGCCTGTGACAGCAGAGCTCTACGTGTGCTGGGAAAAGCTTCAGTGGAACAATGACGGAGTGGATCCGCCCATCTGTCGCTGCTGCTGGCCACGGCTCCATGTTTGCCTGCTGGAGGATCATTTGCCTTCTTTCCCATTGCAGTGGCCACTGAACAAGAGCCCATCTGTATAAACTTGGGATTGTTCCACCACAAGAAAGAAACAAATAAAGAACTTTGAATGCAATTAGTTTAAAATAGACTTTCAGCTTTCAAACGTGATTCCCAAAGAACATCATCGACTTTAAGAGGGGGCATCTTTTTTCGTTGTTGTTCATTGCTGTAATATTTTGTCCATGATTACAGATCAGATGAGTCTTCAGTATCACTCCCTTTTCCAGAACTTAATGCTAATGGTGAGCCAGCAGGGACTGGTCAGCTAGAGACCCATTGATTGTGCCGTATCTAGCGATAACTCATTAATCCCGCCGTTTTAAAATTCTTTTGAACATAGTGGACGGAAAAAATATATTGGTCTAAATATTTTCTTCCCCCTCTAGTACCAGTCTAACTTCTTAAAGAGAACAAAAGTAGACTAAGCTCAGGCAGCCTGCTGGGAGATTGGCTTCAGGAAAAGCTCTTAGCTACATGGCAAAAACAGAATGTGAAGGTGGAAATAGACTGACTTCCTGACTTGTGAGGGTCCCTATGTACTCTCAGGGCTCAGGTGTATCAGGCTCAGGTGTATCAGGCCTATGTACTCTCAGGGCTCAGGGAGGAGCCAGGTGTGGGCCTCCCATCTCATTTGCTTTGGTTTAAAGAAGAGGGATGGAGGGATCTAGAAAGGTGGTCAGAGGAAGCTGAGGAATCATTTCATGTATCTGAGCAGCCTTCTCATTACAACAAGAACAAACACCACGGTGGCTGCAGTTTACTGACTACCCACTATGGACCAGACATTTTTGGATGGCGACACTGGGGCTTTGAGAGGTAAAGTAACTTGCTTAACATCATTGAGTCATTCACCTCCTGGCTTCTCTGACTCCAGGCCAGTGCCAGGGCCGTGAATAAAATGTTTCCCAGGACTTCCCTGGTGGCACAGTGGTTAAGAATCCTCCTGCAAATGCAGGGGACACAGGTTCAATCACTAGTCCGAGAAGATCGCACATGCCACAGGGCAACTAAGCCCATGCGCCACAACTCCTGAGCCTGCGCTCTAGAGCCCACAAACCACAACTACTGAGCCCACGAGCCCGTGCTCCACAACAAGAGAAGCCACCGCAATGAGAAGCCTGCACACTGCAACGAAGAGTAACCCCCACTTGCCACAACTAGAGAAAGCCCGTGCACAGCAACAAAGACCCAACACAGCCAAAAATAAATAAATAAATTAATTAATTAATTAAAATGTTTCCCAGTTTTAAAATACTTTTCCCACCATTTCTTCAGTGTTTCTTCTTGCTCTCTCTCTACCACCATAGGATCCTCACAACACGCCCCCCTTATCTCGAGGTCATTGAGAGCATGCCTAATGGCTCAGTGGGCGTGTAGCTTGACTCCCCCATCACATAAGAGTGGACCACATTCAGCAGTGTATAGAAATATCATTGTGTTTAGATTTTGGAGATCTGGGTTTGGGTCTTGGCTATTGTTTCTTCCTTACTTTATTCAACAAATATTTATTGAGTATCAAAAGCTACCTTATTATGAAGCTAGTAAAAACTTGACCTTCAGGGCTCCTCACTTGCACAGGCTCTTTTCAAAGTCTTAGGAGAGGCTCTGTCAATGCGTTCACTTGGCCATATGTTTTCGTAGAATTTGCAATGATAAGGTATTTTTACTATAATCAGTTATGACTCCTATCACTTTTCACTCAGACTTCTCCTTGTATTTTCTGGGAATGGAGGGCTGCAGGCATTTTTAGGGGTCTGGCTGATTTAGGATGCACTGAGTTTGAGTTTCGTGGCTGTAGGTATGTGTTTCACAGTTACTTCCGTGTGCCATCAGACTGTTGCTATCCTGGGGTAGGAAGGGTTGCCATAAATATACATACAGCTTGCTATGTCAACCCTCCCTAGGTTTTGGCATGAACGTGCAGGGCTGTGTGAATGTGTCCTACAGTGGAGAGGAGAAATAGCCAGAGCTGGCTTTGGAGAATTCTTCCAATCACTAGGTATGTAAAACTGAAAGTAGAAAACGTGGTTCTTCTTGATTCCTAGTGTAAACAAAAGTTCTCTCTGATCAGGAATATACTTTAAAATGCAGCAGATACAATTATAAATGTACCAGCCAATGTTTTCTTTTGATGAGAATTACATGTACTAGAGCTCATCAGATTTCCTACTTTTGTTGGGTACAAACCTGTGTATTAAAAACAGTGACTGTATGGGTAGAGTTGCACGTTTTATCCCCATGAAATACTGGCATCGACAGAGATGCCATGACAATCTTATTAGGCCATCACAAAGAGGACATCAATAACATACTGTTGAGTGTCATCAGTTCAAGGAGTATTTAAGATTGGTCACTGCACAAGAACTGGAAATCTTACAACTCTGCTTGAAAGAAACCTGACAGAGGGACTTCCCTGGCGGTCCAGTGGTTAAGACTCCATGATTCCAGTGCTGGGGGCCTGGGTTCAATCCCTGGTCGGGGAACTAAGATCCCACAAGCCACGCCATGCAGCCAAAAACAACAAAAACAAAAAAACCTGATAGATGTTTTTCCAAATTAGACAACAATCCTAATAACTTACGTGACACTACCAAGAACAAGTTGTAAAGCTGAACTGTTAATACAAGCTAAACAATGAATCAAGCAAGCAATCAATATAAAAAAACAAAACAAAGCAAGATAAAACTTTAATCAATGATGCCAGAGAAAAGACCAAAATACCTTTCCATTTTCTCTATAGAAAATATTAGAAAATTATTGTCCTAAAAGGAAGTACTAAAGAGGATATGGCCAAAAATGTAGACAAAAAGTACTGTAGACATGAGTAGGCAGTTAATAAATATGCCATGTTTCTGAACTTGGTGATTTTTATGCTAGTTTTTGACTATTTAAAAAATAATTTATTGTGATTTCTAATTCTAAGCATATATTGTATTTACTTTTATACTTAATTTTGTATTCTTTTTTTTAAGAAAAAGTTTTCTTCGGATTGCATATATAAGCTTCAGGTCCCATAAACTTGGATCTAGCCCTGTTGCTCCCTCTCTAGGGACCTGTGACAGACGCTGGGAATACAAAAATTCCCACCCCTTATGGAACTACATTCTGACAGCATCAGCTGTTCGATGACTCAGTAGAATAAAATGTATAGTAAGTTGGATGATGGTGAGTGCTCAGAAGAAAAGGAAAGTAGGGAAAGGGAATGAAAAGGTTTGGAGGGTGGGTTTTGCGACTTTCCATACCAAGAGGGCAGACCTTTCTCTAAGAAGGCACATACCACCAAGAAAGGAGGGGGCAGGTGAGCCACTGGGAAATGTGGGTGACAGTCGAAGGGAAAGGTCAGAACAGACTCTGAAGAGTGAACTGGTGTGTTCCAGTTCAGAGGATCAGGAGTGGAGAGAGAGAGAGAGAGGAATAAAGCAGGAGAAACGGGGTCAGAGCCAAAGGGGCAGGGACCCATACGCAGCGCAGGGCCTCTGGCCGTCATAGGGATGCTGACCGTTACCATGCGGGAAGGAAAATCACTGGAAGGTTTCAGGCAACAGGTTGACAGGATCTGTCTAACACTGTGACAGCATCACTCCAACTGCTGTTTTGAGTGCAGAACAAAGGCAACACGTGAGGTCTGGGAGAGCAGTCGGAAGCCATTGCAATGAGCTGGGAGAGGTGATGGGATGTGAACCAGGTTGGCCGTGAAGCTGGTAAGGAATGGCCAGGTGCCGGATAGACTTTGAAGGCAGAGCTGAGGACGTCTGACATAACAGATGTGGATTCGAGAGAAAGAAAGGAACCAAGGATGATTCCAAAGCTGTTTGTCAGCATGAATGGAGGCATAAAGTCGCCATTTATGGCGCTGGGTAAGACTGTGACCAAAGTAGGTTGCTCCGTTCTTATCATGTTAAACTTTGACGTGACGTCAAGTAGGGAGTTGAATGCATGAGTTCAGGAGATGTGAAATGGGGCTTTTTACGTGTGTGGGAGTGCGCACCTGTGAACACTTTTCTCCAAAGTTGGAGAGGAGCTAAAACAACAAAAACAAACAAAAAACTGCGCACAGCACTAATGCTTAGCTTCTATCACTTTTCTAGCCTTCACCAAAGTTCTAAACATTTTACAAACATTAACTCTATCTTCATGTTCTCACTGTGACAATTCCTCCACTGTTTGTGTACTCTCCTGGGTTTCCAATAAACCAGTGAACTATTAGGAATCTCTCACACATTGCTGATTTCGTCATTTTAAAAGATTTCCAAGTACATATGGTATATTGGAACTCCATGGAAGCCAAAAGCTGAAATTGGTTTTTTTATTGCATTTTTTCTCTTCATTTCCTCCCAGTTCTAGGGGTTGGAGTTTTATTTTTATGAATTTTTCCTTGCACAGTTGGTGAGTGCTGGCATTTTAAAAATACTTTTTAATTTAAAAAAATTGAAAAAGTTACACTGAGTCCTGAATACAGTTATGCCCTAGTTCCCTAATAATTTAGCTATTTTCTGAGAGCTCAATGCTTAATTGATTTCTGACCAGAAGAAACCCCAGTCAAGAAATTGATATATGAGAAGTTTTCCAAAGGATGTGCTTCAATTCATTCCTTTAAGTTTTCCAAACTTCTTGAAAGAAGCTAGATCACACGACACTATACAATATCTATATGTCATCATATAGTACTGCTTCCAGAAATATCTTGGATAAGGTGGATTTCAGCAAGGATATTTACCAAAAAAATCAGTTACTCAAAGAACTTTTTTTGTTTGTTTTTTCAAAATACTCCATTTGAGAATATTGCCCATTAAAATTTTCAATATATACTTATGAATTCCTTTTAGATTTGACCCTCTAGTTGCTACTGTTTTTCTGATAGTCTGATTCTGTCAAAGGAAGGCATCCATCAATTCTGTTTCTATTTTTATCTTGGATGCCAAGTATCTAAGAGGAAAATTAATGCCTCATTGTATTTTAACAATTAAGCCCAAATTTGGGATGTGGTATAAAGAACCCATACTTTGGAATTAGATATATCTGGTCTTAAATTCCAAGCCACGGCTTATTGTATGACATGTAACTTTTCTAAGTCTCTGTTTTCTTGCCTGTGAAATGGGCATAAAGTATCTCCCTCCCCCCCCAGGGAATATTAAATTAGTTAAAATATGTAAAGCATTTCCATGGTACTTGACTAATCATTGTTAATTATAATTAGCAATTATAATTAACAATTATATCTTCCTGTATAGATAATATCAACCTTTTCTTCTTACATGTAGCATTGGCTGGATGTAATAGTCATTTGACAAACACTTTTATACTGAATTATTTAAAGCTAATTCAAAACTTCATTGTAAATAAGTAATAATAACTGCTAATGTTTATGGAGTGATTTCTCTGTTCCAGGCACCATGCTAAGTGCTTTATGTGTATTCATTCACTCATTCGATTCTTGGAATAACCCTATGAGGTAAGTCCTGTTACTTTCCCTCTTTACAGATCTAGAATCTAGACACAGGACCAAGGAACTTGCCCAGGGTAGCTGGTCGGGTTTGAACCTGAGAAGTCTAGATTTAGGTACGGTGCCCACACACATGATTCTATTGTTGCCTTCCAATAGAGCATGTGCTGTGAATACACACACCGGGGAGTTTTATACTTCATCAAAAGCCTTGCTTTTTTTTAAAGGCTCAGATGACATTTATACATATATTAAGAGCCCTGGAAATCGTTTTAGTAATTTTATCACTTTAATACCCCAAATGGACAAAGGGGTGCATTCCATGCTGGCCTTCCCTAAATGAGAACCTCTGGTTTCCCTAATGAAGATGTGGATCAATTTCAGGAATAAATGGGGGATGTCGTGAGTCTTCGTTAAGAGCAGAGCGATTGGATGCTCCCCGGGGTCCCTCGTCCCTTCTTCTCTGCTCTCATCACGTGCGGTGCCTCTGGGCTGTTGTTCAGAAGCCCCTTCCCGGTGTGACATGCACCTTTCATCTTCCCTGTTGCAAATCATCAGGTTCTTCTGTCTGTATTGAGTCTTGCCTTTGTTCTTATTAAGCCACCCAGCAGCAAAAATAAGGAAAGCACAAAACTACTGGGTTTTTACTTGGATGAAATGAAATCTGTGAACAGGACCCCATAAGTAAATGTTTGTACCAAAACAAGACAGTGTCACAATTCAGAATTAAAAGACCAAGGAGCACGTGAGAAACATGCCAAAAGGAAAAAGCAGGGACAAATGGCACTGGGCCACTTCTAAGTCATAATAAGGCTTGTTAGTTTTCAAAAAGAAAGGACCTTGGGTGCCCTGCTAGTGGCCCCTCATTATATCCCTACACTTACTGCAGGTAGAAGATTTCTTTTTCTTTCTTTCTTTCAAACCACATAATGTGAAAATAAAGTGAATTTGGGGAATCTGCCTTTTTTTTTTTTTTTTTTGGCTGTGTGGCACGTGGGATTTTAGTTCCCCGACCAGGGATCGAACCCGTGCCCCCTGCAATGGAAGCGCAGAGTCTTAACCAGTGGACCACCAGGGAAGTCCTGAGTCTGCTTCATTTTATCATGTTCCCTCCTTGCAAGATGCACCGTTTAACCCACAGGCAACGTGTAAGGGAAGACCGCCCCCCAATTCTGACATATGCATGACTTTCCTTCCGACGGTTTAAGCAGGAAGAACAGGTGGACAGCTGAGCCTTGGTTACCAAGGGTACCCATTTTTAACCCCGAAGCAACTTTAACTCTCTAGTTGGTCCAATAATTGGATAGTTAACTTGATCTCAATTTATCTGAGAACTCTTTGGTGTCATGAAGTTCCCAGGGCCTGGCCTCTGAAACTAGCAAGCTAGTGGGTGTCTTCAGGACTTTAATCCTGGACTGTTCCCATCTCCAAATACATCGGATTCTCTTGCATCACATTCTGTATTTCTCCTTAACATGTACTTGCCAATCTTCCTCCTTTAGATTCTAAGCCACTTGAAGCCAAGAGGCTGCTGAGTTCATATTTGAATCTATTACAGGACTTTCCGGAAGCTCAATAAATATTAAATAAGTATTTACAATACCTAAAAACTTTTCTTTTGGTGGGCAATGTTGTGATTTCCTTGAACTCACTTTCAAGTTTATAAATTATTTCATCGTTACCAAAGATGAGTGAGAGTTCATCTGAGAGGAAAGTATGTAAATGAGGATATGAATGACTGTTTTTAATTTCATGAAGAGGAGTACATGGCAACTATTAATTTGCATTGTAAATATTATAATTAGAACAGAGACGATCCCTGGCAATCTTTAGAGAAAGGCTGAAGAAACGGTTTTAGAGAAAGCTTTTATTTTCCTAAGCAGCGTACATAGAGATTTAATCTGATTATTTAGGTCAGTTTTTAATAGATGAGATTTTATAAAGCCTTAGCAAAACCCATCCATCTTGCTAGTCGTTCACCTGAAGGACGTAAAAATGAAAATTTATTTCATTTTATAGATATTTTCTTAGGTTAGTTTCCTTTTAACTGCAAATCTTATTTTTTTCAACAGCATCCAAGGACGAACTCCCCCACCTGTTAAAAATGGTGTACGTCATCCTAATATTTTATGTAAAACTCATCTTTTTAAAATAACCACTAGATGGCAATGAATCGGCATAAAAATGTAGGTCTTGCAGGAAGACACCCATTGTTCGTTTGAAGGGGCAAGAATAGAAATGAGCTCTTCATCAATGCTTAATACCATTCTCTCCCTTGGCATCTATACAGCCTGGAAGCCTCCTAGAATCCATGACCACCATCAGGGGGTGATTGATGGGGCTGGTGAATAGGTATGTGATGAGAAAGAGCTGCAGAGAAGCCTCAGACAGAGTGCAATGAACATGGGCTTTGGAATCCAACAGACCCAGGTCTGAGTCTTTGCTCTATCACTTCTGAGATATGGGATCTTGGATGAATTGCTTAACTTTGCTGGACCTCAGTTTCTCCATCATTAGAACAGTGATATTAATACCTCATTCATAGGGCATGGTGAGGATCAAATGAGATGTCTGTGTACAGCACCTTGAACGTGAAAGGTGCTTAATCAATCCCTACTATTCCAGGGCCATGATTTCTTATCTGAAACCCGTGGGGCCAGATTTGTTTCAGAATTCAGAATTTTCAGAGTATTAAATGATAATGCATAAGTTACATAGCTGTGCTCAGTCGGGGGTGGGGCAGCATTCTACAATCAAACATTTACGTTTGTGTAGGAAAATACGTTCATACTAGATGGAATAAGTAACATACCCAATTACCAGTGTAGGGAAGGTTTTGTCACCAATAAGTTGGACAAACACTTGGTTTTTGGAGCTTTGCGGGTTTTGGAATTTTAGAGAAGGGACTGAGGGTCTGAGCTATCCATTTAGAAAGCATTTCTGATGGTCCTATATGCATGCTACAGAGCCTGCTGGCATGAACATTCCGAGTGAGGGGTGGTAAGAATGTCGCGCTGCTCCCTCTTATTTCCATGGAGTTGCCATTCTTCTGGGTAAACTATTATACCAACTACTCTCTATAAGTATACTCAATGTCTTGCAATAACCTATAAGGGAAAAGAATCTGAAAAAGAATATATACATGTTACCATATACCTGAAACTAACACAACACTGTAAATCAACTATACTTCAATAATTAAAAAAAAAAAGATTTTGTTTTCAGAACTTTCACCTAACAAAATGATGACATAAAAAGCAGGAAAAAATACATAATTTTCTGTACCCAAGCATGAGAGCTCTCAGTGAAGAAAAAGGCTTATGTTAAAACTGGCGTTAAGACCTCAAAATTAGAATGATAGCTTTTACCAAGTAAAGTTATATTTTACATTTCTCTTCCTGGCAAGCTTTATTTTAAAAGCTTTGATAGAAGCATAATAGCATGTTCTAGGAAAGATACCACCTAAAAGATATGGAAATCTTGTTTTGGGGAGATCGTCTCTTCTAAGTATGCACATTTAAATGTCACCGTAATATGTTTTTAACAAAGTGTTTTCGATCTTTTCATTTGTGCGTATGCAGCCTCTCCTCTTAGATTGTCACCCTACCCCCCAAGGACAGAAACCAGCCTTTCTCTTGTTTTTCTTTCTTTGTAATTCCTGGGAAGCTTGTAACTTATATAGTATTGTGTTTGAAGAAGATGTTAGATAAATGCTGGCTTTCTCAGCTGTAAATAGGAAAGGTTCTTCCATCATAATTCAGATATTCTCAGGGACACATTTGGGAGTTACATGAACACTTCCAGAAAACAAATACGTCATATATCACCCAGGAAAAGAAATTAACTTTAATGGTTTGAAAGAGCTTGTGTCAGAGCTTATACAATGAACAAATCTGTCCAGATACAGTCTGGAGAAGGAATTCTCCTGTATTTGTGTATATGAGGTCTAAAATGAAAACCAACCCTAAACAGCAGTTGCATAGGGCAGAAATAGAGACACAGATGTAGAGAACAAACGTATGGACACCAAGGGGGGAAAGTGGCGGGGCGGGGTGCGGTGGTGGTGGGATGAACTGGGAGATTGGGATGGACATGTATACACTAATATGTATAAGTGGATAACTAATAAGAACCTGCTGTATAAAAAAATAAATAAAATAAAATTCAAAAAAAAAATAGAAGCTGCATAAATTGAGCAATTTCAGCTACGTTTTGTCAACGCAGCACGGGGAGCCGTGCCCACAGTGCTCTGTATAAAGCTCCCTGGACGTTTCTGAATAAGAAAAGTTGGGTCCTATTGGCACTGTTGCTGGGAGGAGTAGGACTCCATCAATGGAGACTGACTACAGTGAGAGGAACAAGAAACTTATCATGGGCTTCCCTGGATGAAAGATCTCCATTGGTCCCCAAGAGCCCACAGGATAAAGCACAAATGCCTTATGTAGGGCAGTCATGGCTCTTCACAATGTTCTCAACCCACCCCTTCTCCGCATCTTCTCCCGTTTGTAAGCCACTTTGGGATATTTACTCAATGTCCTTGGATTTTCTTTAACTCTGTCTCTGAGCCCTTCCTTTACCCTGAATGTCCTTTTGCCCACCTCATGCGTCTCCCCTCTTCTCTGCTAGTAATTGCCTACTCATTCTTTGAGATTTGGAGCCAATAAACGCTACCCCAACAGACCTTCTGGGAGACACATATTGTTTAAAAACATTGTTCTATATTACTTACCTGCTCATGTGTGAACCCTCATGGGTTTGAATCTATTTCATATTTGAATATGAGTTTTACTCATATTTTTATATTATTTTACTCATATTTTTACTTACCTTTCCATCTGAGTACTGAACACAGTACTTGGAAATTCATGGCCATTGACTAAGTGTTTGCTATCATTGATAAAAAGTTGAGTCAAGCATGGTCCAACTCACTAGCATAAAACCTGTGATGAATGTTGAAAGTACAAGACCCTCCCTCTGTTACCCTGTTCTACTCTTGGAGTCCTGATTTACAGGTGAGGAAAGTGGGACCAGCTCAAGCTCATGCAGCTAATAAGTACTGGAGTACCTGACTGCCGATCTAGTGCTTTCTGTGTCTCTGCCTCCTACAAATGTAAAGGCACAAAGACCACTTCACCGTAGCATGTCAGCATCCCCATGTGGTACCACTTAATGGTTTTCCAAGTGACTCTGGATAAATATAAAATATGGCATGCTTGCCTTTCTTTCTTTCAACTGGGTAAGTTAATATTCTAGAGGGAATTATTTAAGCATATGAAAGAATTATTAAAGGAAGTTTAGTTTGCTAAATCTCAGTGGGGAGGACTATTTCAGAGGTTTTGCTTTATAAGATTCATGCAGTCCTAATGGCCGTGTTTCAAGAGACTGGCTGACTGAGGACCAGTGAATGAATGACTTCCTTGTACCTGCAGAAATGCAAGAGTTTCCCTCAACTCTGAGAACACATTTATGTCGGGGTGCATATTTAAGTTCTGTGTTTTTCCCATTGATTTCAAAGGAAACTGTACAAATAAATATATCTGGTTTAAAATTTTTGATTGTGCAAATATAACAGAAAATATCACATTTCTCATCCCTTTGAGTGATTAGGTTAATTTTCCTGCCTGAGTTTGTCTACAGTGGAGATTATATATCTTATGTCCAACTTGGTAAAAGTCCAACTCCATAGTTTGTCAAAATTTTTGCCATATTTAATTCTCTAGTTACTTTCAAGGATTTTTCAAAATGACTTTTTCAAAAAGTCAGCCAACAGGCACACAGTTAACATAAACAAATGTTTCACTGTGTTTCTTAGATGGATAAATTTTGTTCACCATATGGTTTATCATTCTCAAAACTATTATTCTGAAAATCTGTGACATTTTCCTATGACTATTCTAAAGTCTTTTATCTTTTCACTAACTACTATTAGTAGTTTCTTTTTGAATGCTTTATTTACAATATTTTTGTTTTCATACATTTAACATTTTTTATATTGGAAAATTCCAAATATGTTCAAAAGTAGAGACAATAAGCCATCATTCACCAATCATCTAGCTTCAATACTTATCAACTCATGGTCAATCTTTTTTTCCTCTGTACTCCCACCCAATACCTACCCCCTCTGAATTATTTTGAAGGAAATTTCAGATGTCATGTCATATCATCTGTGAATTTTTCTCTATATATCTTTAAAAAAACAAGGACTTCCCTTTTCAAACATAATTATAGTATCAATAACCACCACCTTCCCCCATCCTGCCAAAGAGTAATTCCACAATACTGTCAAATATCCAGTTAGTATTCACCTTTCCCTAATTGTACTATTTATGGTTTTTGTAGTTTGTTTCTTTGAATCAGGATCCAGGTAAGGTTCATACATAACAGTTGATTTAGCAGTTATTGAAATCTCTATTTATAGACTCTCTCACTCTTCCCCACCCCAACCCTTTATCTCATTAACAGGGTTGTTTGTCCTACACATTTTCTCACAGTGTGGATTTGCTGATTATATCTCCGTGGTGTCATTTAACAGGTTTGTTCCTCCATCACCTGTACTTCCAGTAAAATGGTAGTTTTATCTAGATGCTTGACTAGATTTCAATTATTTTCTTTCTTTTTTCCACCCAAGAGCTCTTCATAGGTAGTACGACTTACTTCCACCAGGAGATAGATACTGTCTGGTTGACTCTCTTTATTTAGTGTTTACTGCTTTGATCATTGTTGCCTGGACCCTTGGACAGACAGGATAAATGCTTAAGTCTTTCTTTTTGATTACTAGTACAATGAGTTGGTTTGCTAATGTCCTCAAACATAACCAAACACTAAACATAGTTAATATGTTTCAATGCTCTGCATTGTTATTCTTATTGATACTGTAATTGTCCTACTCTTAGCCAATGGGAGCTTATTTAATTAGGACACTGAGTCCTTTTGATATGATCCTAGTTATATTTGATAGGTTTTTTTTTTTTTTTTTTAATAATGAAGCTGCTTTTCTTTCTTTTTTTTTTAATTTAGGGAAGGCTCTTTTATTTATTTATTTATTTATTTTATATTTATTTTTGGCTGTGTTGGGTCTTCGTTTCTGTGCGAGGGCTTCCTCTAGTTGCGGCAAGCGGGGGCCACTCTTCATCGCGGTGCGCGGGCCTCTTCACTATCGTGGCCTCTCTTGTTGCGGAGCACAGGCTCCAGACGCGCAGGCTCAGTAGTTGTGGCTCACGGTCCCAGTTGCTCCACGGCATGTGGGACCTTCCCAGACCAGGGCTCGAACCCGTGTCCCCTGCATTGGCAGGCAGATTCTCAACCACTGCGCCACCAGGGAAGCCCTATTAACCATTTTTAAGTGTATAATTCAGTGGTATTTAGTGCATTCACAATGTTGTGCAACCACCACCTCTCTCTAGTTTCATACCATTGTCATCACCCCAAGGACACTCTGCACCACTTAAACAGTCACTGCCCACCCCCTAAGCCTTGTAGCCTCTAACAGCCACTAATCTGCTTCCTATCTCTATGGATTTACCTATTCTGGATATTCCATATAAATGGGATCATACATTATGGAGCTTTTGTCTCTGGCCTCTTTCACTTAGCATAATGTTTTTGAGGTTCATCTATGTTGTAGCATCTGACAATACTTTATTCCTCTGTGTGGCTGAATAATAATTTGGTGTGTGGATATACCACACCTTGTTTATCCATTCATCCATTGATGCCTTCTGGTTTGTTTCTACCTTTTGACTATTGTGAAGAGTGGGGCTGTGAATATCTGTGTACAAGTATTAGTTTGAATACCTATTTTGAATGCTTCTGAAGAGTGGAATCGTTGGGTCATATGATAATTCTATGTTGAACTTTTTGAGAAAATGCCAAACTGTGTTTTAAAACAACTGCATCATTTTACATTCCCAGTTATGTACAAGTGTTCCAATTTCTTCACATCCTTGCCATCACTTGTAATTTTCCATAGTTTTTTTCAAATATAGCCATCCTAATGGGTGTGAAATATACTTTCAAATTATATACATTTTACATTACAACCTAGTAATCTCACACACAAAGAAAAAATAACTAAAATAAAAGCCTCACAAAATAATACAGTACCCTGATATTTTCTATTCTATCATAGTATAATTGATCCTATTTCATTTTTCTTTAAAAATGCTAGTTGCCACTCACTAAATTGATTTCATTATCCAATAAAGGGTCGTGATCCACTGTTTCAAAATCATTGCTCAATTTGCATGCACAAATTTTTCTAGGGGCAGTTTTGTATTTGCATGAAAAATAGGAATGATTTTTTTTCATGAGCACTAGAAGACATCTTACTATACAGCAAAGAAAATCATAATGATAATTCATATTATCAGCAAAGTATGTTGAATATCTCAATGTTATTGGAAGAGTGCTGGTCCAAAGGTTGGAAAGCCAAGGTTAATTCTGACTCTGAACTTTGCGTCTGAAACACCTTTTCTGAGATCATTTTTGCAGCCAGTAAATGAAGGTAACGATGGACAGCACACCCAGCTGGAGGCTTGTGATGAGGGTTGGATAATAGCATAATGAATGTGATTGCAGTTTGAAAACAGTGAAATGCTATCAAGAGTGAATTGTTACTTAAGTGTTTCCACAGGAGCCTGCTTGTGGAGCTCTAGTCGATAATAGTCAATAAGTAGTAACAGCACATTCATTGGCTACGTGCCAGGCAGGGTTCAAAGCCCTCAGACTGCATTAGTCTTCAAAGTAGCCCTCAAGGTAAGTGATGGTAACATTGGGCCCACTGTACAAATGAGGAAATCAAGGTACAAGGAAACTTGGTAACAAGTAACTTCACCAAAATTCCATCTCTAGTAAGTGGCAGAATTAGGTTCGAGCCCAGAAAGTCTGGTTCTTGTGCCTGAATGCTTAACTACTATACTACATCCCTATCTAAGGCAGAAATCAGCATTTTATATTAGTGCATCTGAGCATTTATAAAGTTTCCTGTAGCATTAAGTATCTTTGAAAATTAAATGCTTATTTCAGAATAATCAGGGAAGGAAAAAATGTACTTTTTTGGCACATTTTTGTGGAAACAGTGGCATCAGCAAGTCACTACAAGGAAGGATCAGATATTAGCTTTGAAGCTTATAGACTAACAGAAGGTTTTCTGGTGTGTGTGTGTGTGTGTGTGTGTGTGTGTGTGTGTGTTTGCGTGCATTCGCTCATGCAAGCTTCAAAGAGAGAGGCCGGCTCCCCAGCGGGAGTAAAGATGTGGTTGTCCAGAAAGGAAATCCAAGGAGAGAAGAGACCGGTGGCTTAGCTGTCAGTGTCATGGCCTGCGAGCCTTGCCCTACGGACCCCACGCTGACATTAAACACCCCTATCCCTGGGAGTGCTGCTCCTGGCCTGGCATCATGAAAGCCTGTCCAGCCTGCGGGGCAGAGATAAGCCTAAATCTAGCCTTTGATTCTGGATGCTAGCAGAGGCTTCTATGGGTTGAAGAGATCATTTTCAGCTGCAGTGGCTAAGGAACTAGGAGCCTCTTACTTTGGTTTATTAACCAGATCAGTCTGGTTGAAGTGTCCCTGTAAGTGAATGTAAAAGACAGAGGGAACTTTCTGAGAGGTAAGCCACAAATCCTTGTCTTCCAGGCCAGAGGCTGAATCCTCACCAGGAGATGCTGTGGGTACAGGAAGCAGGGCTTTCTCCCCTCTGTCAGCCCCACAGGAAGACCTTCCTTCTGAGTGCCGTTCTGGGGTGGTGCCCAAAATCTATGTTTCTAAAGAATTGCGTTGCCAGATTGAGCAAGAGCCAGGCCCCTATTTGCAGCTGAGTGAACTGGGCTAATGAGAAAGAGGTCCATCTCCTCTGCCAGCTGCTTCTACCAAGGCCAGGAGGAAAGCCCTGGCCTCAGGCTTCCACGCACTGCCTGGCGACAGTCAGATGAGGCTTGGTTTTGCCATCACCAGGAAAGTCTCCGTGTCTGCGTAACTGAAAAAAAGATTCTGTTGGCTTACAAATTGCAGTCTCTGTGATGTGTTGAACAGATGGTTTTTAAAGGTTCTTCTCTTTAATGATTAATGCAGAATGACTTCCTGCAGACAAATTCAGATTTTTATGAGGTTTCTGGGCTGATACCATCCTTCTCTGCCATCAGCGCTCAAGTACAGTACGTGGCCATCACGACCCGGCTGCTAGCAGAGCGTCCATCTCTGAACGCAAAGAGAGAATCCTCTGAACTCTTTTGCTTCCATCCTGTGAACCTCTCTGTAGGTTTCAGAATACCTGGGTCTGAACAGAGAAGGTTCAGAACACCTTCCCTGACTGGAAAACTCTTGCACGACGGGGGGAGAAAAGTTCCAAGTCCCACTTCACAGATACCTGGGATTCATAAAACCTGAGGACTTCTCTCATTCCGCTTTCAACTAAAAGTTCAAACACGAGGCAACAAAGGCTCACAGAGAGAAGGATCAGGACCTGGCACCACGAGTAGATCTGTGTCATGAATCCTGAAACTCCATCATTTTCTGTTTTCTGTGGTTCATACTCGAAGACCACAGCATAAATTCTCAGATGGTTCCAAGATGAATGAAAAGTTCAGGGACTTCCCTGGTGGCGTGGTGGTTAAGATTCCGCCTGCCAATGCAGGGGACATGGGTTTGATCCCTGGACCGGGAAGATCCCACATGCCACGGAGCAACTAAGCCCGTGCGCCACAATTACTGAGCCCACACGCCGCAACTACTGAAGCCCGTGCACCTAGAGCCCATGCTCCGCAACAAGAGAAGCCACCATGATGAGAAGCCCGTGCACCGCAACAAAGAGTAGCCCCTGGTCGCCACAACTAGAGAAAGCCTGTGCACAGCAACGAAGACCCAACACAGCAGAAAGAGAAAGAAAGAAAAGAAAGAAAGAAAGAAAGGAAGGAAGAAAGAAAGAAAGAAAGAAAGAAAGAAAGAAAGAAAGAAAGGAAGAAAGAAAGAAAGAAAGAAAGAAAGAGAAAATTTCAAATGGGCTGGCTTACGTGAATATTTCATTCTGGATCACTTCTTTTTTTAGTAGTTCTTCCTATTTTTTTCCTCTCAAGCATATCTACTTCAGGAAGTGTGGAGAGAAAAGGGGCTGGTGGGAAAATCGAATCAAGTGATAATGACACGGCCTGGTGGAAAAAGTTCTGGGGCAAACAGATTCGGGGTCTGTTAAGCTAACATGAGATTACCTATCCTAACAAGATTTAAGCATCTTGTTTTTCTAAATGCTCTTTCATTTGTGTTAAAACAGGGGGAAATATGACATCTAACCCTTTTTTCCTGAGAAAATAATCACCATCCTCCATGCTTTGCCAACAAAAATCCTTTTGTTTTTTTTCCTATTTATTATAGGAGTTACAATATCTGCAACTTGGGAAAACCACCACTTTAGCTGGGGTGTTGGTTTGATTTTGCCTTTGGCCCTTGGCCTTTTTGTGTGTGAGAGAGACGTGTACACATGTAAGTATGTGTATGTTTGTGTGTGTTGTGTGTGTGTCTGTGTGTTAGTTTAAGGCAAGGACGCTATCAGTGATGTAAGAAATCATCACAGCTGTTTACAGGGAATGAGTTCTTCATTTCATTCTCTGGACTTTTCATAATTTTGTGTTTTTCTTTAAAGACAAGTATCATGTGATATCACTTGCATGTGGAATCTAAAAAAAGTGATACAAATGAACTTATATATAAAACAGAAATAAACCCACAGACATAGAAAACAAACTTATTGTTACCAAAGGGGAAGAGGGAGGAGAGACAAATTAGAAGGTTGGGATTAACATACACAAGCTACTGTATATAAAATAAACAACAAGGACCTACTACATAGCGCAGGGAACTATACTCAGTATCTTATAATAAACAGTAATGGAAAAGAATCTGAAAAACAACATATGTATGTATAACTAAGTCACTTTGCTGTACTTTCGAAACTAACACAACATTGTAAATCAACTATACTTAATTAAATCAATTAATTGATTAATAATAAAGTATCAACAACCTACTATTTTTAGAAAATTGTTCTGATTTGTTCACTGGAAAGGTTAGATCTATTTAAAAAACCACCAAAACCATCATGTGTTTTCTGCAGTTGCTGATTGCTCTTTGTGGAGCCCTGTGGAACATTTTCATGCTATCACAGCGAAACAGTACACTCTGGGGTGGATTCTGTTTTCTGTGGTTAAAATCTCTATCTCCTCTTTCCAGCAGCAGAAACACAAATGAAGTCCCAAGTCCTTCTGGTTGAAAACTTAATGGAATAAAAAAATATATAACTGTGCATGGAAATAAACACATACACACAAACAAATGAATACAAGTGAAACTGAGGAAATCTGAATAAGATCAGTGGATCATTATCAGTTTCAATTTCCTGGTTGTGATATTGTGCTATAGTTTCACAAGATACTACCATTGGGGGAAACAGTAATAATTACATGGGATCCTTCTGTATTATTTCTTATAATTGCATGTGAATCTATATCTCAAGGTTAAAAGTTTCACTAATTTTTAAAAATTTAGAAAAGTAACAAGAGAAAAGAACTATGTATTACTTTAAAAATAAAAAGATACTCAACTTTTGTATTTTGAAAGTAATTTAATTAAAAGCTTTTAAAAGACAAAGTAGTCTTTTAAAAAATATTTAGTTTATAAATTATTTGTTATAGTACCAAAAAAAATGAAAGAAAATAGACACAGTGTACTTCAATTTGTTAGTTCAGAGTTTAAATATTTTTGGTAGGTTAAACTAACAAACTAAATTCTAGTGAGAAATGTGAAGGTAAGTTTTTACTTATTTTTGTGTAGTTTAATGCATTGTACCCTCATGAGCAACATCTAGGTAGAACTGAAGGTTTTGTAACTTTGGATGGAAAAAATGTTGGAATTAGATAAATCCATTTGCCTTGATGGCTATTTGAAAAAGCCTTTGCCGGTACAAAAACAGTATGTTTGCTTTTCAGGGATGAGAGACAGTTCTAAGAATAGTTGTTAATACTTCAGAATAAAATGTGGGTTTGAGATGTAAAGACAATAGTTACACATTTAACCAACTAACCATGTTGGCTATTGCAGTGGATGAAGAGGTTGAAAAAAGCAAAGTCTCTATAGATCTGTCTGTCAAACTCTTATTGACTTATTTAGATTATACTTTAAAACCTTTTTATTTTGAGATAAATGAATTACATATATATGTGTGTATATACATACACATATATACACATATATATTATTACATAAGGTGCATTTGAAAGAAATAATACAGAGAGATTCCCTGTACCTTTCCCTCAGGAATAGCATCTTGCATAACATAGAACAATATCACAACATTGAAATGGACATCGATACAATCCACAGACCTGATTGGCTTTTAAAAAGATGATGCTTTTTAAAGCTAATAAAACTATAGTTTGAAGGTTATTGAACCAGCAGATGATTAACTATAACATACTTTCCAAAAAACACACCCTACACCTTGCATTAGCTACTTCTAAAGTTGGATTCTAATTTTACAGGTTCAGGGGCTTTTTCTTTCCTTATTCATGCTCTTCTTACCTTTTGCTTGTTCTCTGCTTTAAAAAAAAAAAAAAAGACCACATATAGTAAGAAACAAATTGCTTTAGATACTTTCTGATATTATAAAGCTGAGAGACAGATTATTTGTAGCAACATTTTTAGAGACCAGACTTCATAGAAAAGGAATAATTAAATCCCCTGTGAAAGATAATTTTACTACCTCACAGCTTGTCAAAGACTTGAGGATTTATTAAATCCCTACTAGAGCACAGCAAAGCTATACAGACAACGCGAACTTGAGATTTGGTTCTGATGTGCTATTTTGTAAGGTTTGGAGAAAGCAATGATGTTGAAAGAAAAGGGTTTCCCTTTAAAATGAAGTATTTTCCTTAAGAAAACGGCTTGGAGCAAGAGATTCAGTCTCGTTTCCATCCAAATCAGATTGGCCTCTAAGAAGCAGTCCCAGGTGACCGTGGCTCTCCACATGACGGCCCGGTTCCTCAATCAGAGAGAACGTGACACTTGACAATGTTGAGTGGAAAGAACACTTAACCAGAGGGGAAGGGACAGGGCTGGAGAGGTAAGAAAGGGCTCACTTCATATGAGTGCAGTGGTAAACCTTGAAGGGTTTCAGGCAGCAGATGATGGAATGATCTGGGTTGTGCTTATAATGGATGGAAGGGGACAGGCGAATAAGCAGGGACATCATTTTGAAAACTATTGCAGTGGTCCAGGTGAGAGATGCTGGCTGGGTTGATGTGATACCAACGGAGATAGGGAAAAAAAGTGGACAAATTCGGAATAGATTTTGGTGGTCAAACCTCTTAGATATGGTGATAGAATGATAGAAGGTGATGTTGCAAAGTGTCTCTGGGTTTCTTGTGTGCATGACTGGATAGATTTAAGTGCCATTAATGAGATAGAAAAAGGAGGTAGCATTGACTGAGATGAAGACAAAAGGAGGGACTCATTCTGGTGGGAAAAATCAGAGTGCAGCTTTTTTTTTTGGCTGCACTGTGCAGCATGTGGGGATCCCTGACCAGGGATTGAACCCACGCCCCCTGCAGTGGAAGCATGGAGTCTTAACCACTGGACCACCAGGGAGGTCCCCAGAATTCAGCTTTGAGCATGCTGAGTTTGAGATGCCCAAGAGACATTCCAGTGGAGACGTCAAGTACAAAGTTGCAAGAGAAACAAAGAGGGAAGTCTGGGTCAAAGAGGAAACGAGAGAGGGAGAGAGTCAGCTGTGTAGGTGACAGAACAAGAACACTGGCAGAGACTTGAACGCAAAGTGCCCCTTAGGCAAATGGAGCTCACCGTGGTTCAGCACGAGATAAGGTAGTAAAGAAAGTGTCTTTTGCCTATAAAACAAAGGAAGCAGAAGAAGAGCAAATGGAAAAATAAATAACTGGAGGAAGAAATCATTTCAGATATAGGTTTTTTGTTTGTTTTTTTTTAACATAGGAGATACTAGGGCAGTTGTTTTTAACCTTGACTATACAAGAGAACCACCTGGAGGGAATTTTAAAATTCTGATGCTCAGGCTTCCTTCAGTGACAATTAAATCAGAACCTTTACAAGATGGGGCCCAGGCATCTGTACTTTTTAAAACTACAACAGGTAAGTCCAGTGTGCAGGCAGGTTTGAGAACCAGTGGAATGGATATGCTTTTAAATCCCCTGTGGAGCTTGTTCAAATGCAGATTCTGATTCAGTCAAGGTGGGACCCAGGGTCCTGAATCTCTAATAAGCTCTCTGGTGACGTTGTTGTTTGTGGAGCTAGAGTACATCTGGATGGGAATGATCCAGAAGGGAAAGAGGTTAAAGATGCTGGAGAGGGCTCAACCCAAGAGGTGGGTGGGAGGGTAATACCTGTGCGGGGATTGGCCGAAGGTAACAGGAGGGACATCGTAAACACAGGAGAAGGAAGACATGGTCGGGTTTGCACATTTGGTGGTCAGGGAAGATTGAGTTTGGCCCAGTGGTTTTCACCGTCCTGGTTTCCGTGGACACGTTTCTTCTCTTCATTCTCTGCCACCTCAGGCCAACCTACTTCTTGGGGACATCTCCCCTTTGGGTGAAGGTTAAGGTCAGGGTACCTGAGGGTTGGCCGGAACCCTGTAGGTCATTCAGCCCTTACATGCCCTGTGTTACAGATGCAGCCCAAAGGGTCACCTCTTCACAGAGGGCAGACTCACACTGCTTAAAAGGCTGGTGGTTGTGAGTCCCTGAGCGATTTTCATGGAGATTTTGGTGTTCCTCCTTTGCAAGGTTGGGACCAGCCCGAGTCGCTGTGGCACAGCTGAGCCCACAGATGAGGAATATGTGAGCTCGGTCGCCAGGGCTGGGGAGTCAAAGGGAGGCTGGACAAGAGAGTCATGCCCACATGACTGGGTGTTGGGAGGAGGAGGACTCTGGGCCATCGAGCCCTGGGGAGCTGCTCACGACATCACAGCACATCAAGGGCGACTGGCCATCTCCTTCCCTGGGCCAACGCTGAGTGAAGATCCGTGGTGGGTATTGTAGGAGTAGGAACTGAACATATGCAGCGGTGCCGGGGGAGGGTTGCTGAGGGTATTACACGTGATCATCCACTTCTCTTAGCTAAAGACTCAAGGAAAATCATTTTTTCCTGTTTCTGCTGCTACTTGGGGAAAATAACCAGGTCAGTGTCCAGGCTGCTGTAATAGGATCGCCATCTACTGGGCGTCTGCTTACCCTACTCGGTCCTTCCACATGGCGTATGTCAATGTATCCTACAACAACCCTAGGTGAGAGGTACTATTATTATTTCCATTTCACAGATGAGTAAACTGAGGCTTACAGAGGTTGAGGAACTTCCTCAAGTCCCATTCTTTTAAGTGGTAGAAGCAGGAGTTAAACTCAAGCAGGCTGCCTTAGACCTCACACTCTTTTTTTTCCCGTTTTTGAATTTTATTTTATTTATTTTTTTTATACAGCAGGTTCGTATTAGTTATCTATTTTATACATATCAGTGTATATATGTCAATCCCAATCTCCCAATTCATCCCACCACCACCACCTCTACCACCCCACCCACCCCCGCCTTTCCCCCTTGGTGTCCATACGTTTGTTCTCTATATATGTGTTTCAGTGGTATCTGTTTTCTCTCTCTGTCACCTAATGAGGTAGGTGCTGCTGGGGGACTATTCTTCTTGGGTCTCCAGCAATCCTGCATGTCTTTCCAGCAAAGGCGCTAGCTGCCTTTGTTCCAGATGTTTCAAGGATGTTTGCACAGCAGTCTTGTAAGATAGAGGTAGTGTCTCTGTCCAGGGCAAAGGGCAGGCTTGCTTAGTGCCTCATAGAAAAGATTTGAGTTCCCTATGCTCGGGGTTCTATGGCTGCATCACAACCTGCTGTGTCTGCAGGTCTCTCTGGCTCTCTTTGCATTGCCCTGTGGGAATTGGGGCTTGGAGAACCCACCAAAATGCTGGTACTCCTGCTAATGTAGTGCTGTGAAAAATAAACTGTCCTTTTGTTACCGAGCCCAAGCTCGTACTGCTCGCTGCATGACAGGTCAGTAAATCGAGCGACGAGGTATTAGGGCAAGGCATAGAAACTTTATTCAGAAAGCCAGCAGATCGAGAAGGTGGTGGACTAATGTCCCAAAGAGCCATCTTGCCCAAGTTTGGATGCTAGTTTCTTTCATAGAACAAAGAGTGGGGAGGGGAGGAGGTAAAGTAAAAAAGGCATTAAATTGTTGCAAATATTTCCTGGTTCCGGCCAGACTCCAGAGGGGATGCGTTCGTTTCTTCTTTCCTGCAGCCACTCACAGGTGGACCTGGTCAGGATGTTCCTGTGAGCTTAAACAAAGGTATCATAGCTTAAAACTCAAGCATGGGAGGCAGGGTTCCCAGAGATGGGCCATTATGTTTACTTTAAGCTATAGGCAATATCCCTTTAGAGATTAACTTGCAGCAAAAGCAATAGAATACAGAGGTTAAAGTAAAAGAAACCGATCTGATACGGAGTCAGATTTGTTCTTCCCTATTACAGTTTGCCTCTGACCCAAGTCCTATGTCTTCCACCAGCATCCGTGAAAAGGTGGCAGGCTAACCTAGTTTGAAAGTAGGGTAAAATATAGGCCTCTTTACAGTTCTTGACAGGTACTATTACCTCCATTATATGGACAGGTAAACTTAGGTTCCAGAGGGCACATACAGCCAGTAAAGGGCAGAGGTGGGATTTGAACTCAGGTCTGCCTCAATCCAAAGCATGTGTTTGTGCCTACTTCTTCATGAGAGTGGAAAGGGGACAGGTTAGAAAGGGGAGGGAAAAGGGCCCATGGACGCTATGGAGGTGATCTCATGACTCCCAGAGGGAAGCAGAGAAAAGGTTAATGCAGATCAGTGAACCCTCTGGGCTTCTTGCCCAAATCCCTTGTCTAACCAGGTGTTTTCTTTTGGATTTTGTGATGGATACTGATGTGTTCCACCCACTTCTCACCTTCAAAACTGAGATACTCATTTCCCCACTGTTGGAGGTATTAGCCACTGAAGGCCTGCGTCTGAGTCTCTCTTATGAATTGTCAGGCTGAAGATTGCCATCTTATCCAAAGACAAGCCCCCTTCTGTAGGTCTATGGGGCGGGCTGGGAGGGGGTGGGGCAGGAGAGGGAGCATATAATGTTCTGGTGTCCTTGCTTCAAGGTAGGACAACGCTGTCTTCGCTCCAGGGCTTCCTGGAGGAGAGACTCACATTTTCCGCCTTTTTTGCACTAACATCACAGTTCAACTCCTTCCTCTGCCCAAGCCTTCATTTTCCCGCATAGTGTTGATCTTGGGGACTCTTCTTAATAAATTTCCAGCACACAATCTCGGCACACAAACTGGAGAGAATCTTGCCAGGGAAAGAGACCTACAGCAAAGCTCTTGGAAATCATGATATGAAACAAAAGATTATACAGAAAATGTGCTTCTAAAGATTTCATGTGCTTTAATTTACAATTTTTGGTATCTGTTGGTTTACATAAGTCATTCAAAATATCACCTGGAAGCTCAACAAAATTATAGAGTTAATTCAAATTTTGATAATTGCGTTAAAGGATAAGACATTATATTTATTAAGCATTACAGTTGTGACAATTATTTTGTTGTGTGTTCACTGACTTTTTCTGACACATTTTTCTACTAATAAGTAAAAAGCAATAAGAAAATTGTTAGCTTATTATCTAATGCCCTGATGGAAATTTTAGCACAATTGGATTACTGTTTTCCCTTGAGATACAAATACTGTGAATGCTTCATAGATTATGTAAATGGGACAGTGGAACCATTTGCAAGTCACACCATTTAATGTGTCTGGAAAAATATTTTAACCTCCTTTCCTACAGAGAGAAGCAAAAAGACATATGCCTTGTTGGAATGGAAATGGGGTTTTGTGCAATCTCTCAAGAAGAGTTCCGTGGGGGGAGGAGTGAACTTCCCCCCTTCTGACGTGAGAATAAAAAGCCAGTGAGAGCAAGACCAGTGAGAATGAAGGCCGGCTGGGGCAGAACCAGATGCATGTTACGAATCCAACCTTTGGTCAAATGGTGTCCTCAGCCTTATTCCATCTACTCAAGGTTGTACAGACACCACATCCTCGTCAAGACTTTCCTGAGGGTTAAAGCACTCATGTGGTAGGGGATTGTTTCTGATTCCAAAACTCAGTGATGTACTAAGAACCATGGCCCCCAGCCCCAAATAAGTTCTGTCCCATTTGATAAGCAAATCAGGTTTTTATCCTGTTGAGAGGGGGGGTTAACTTTCAAACTGTGCTGAAGGGCAGGCTGTTTCTTAACTTTGTAAAAGGAAAATCAGCACTAAAATATTTTAAAGCTTATTTGGTTTAAGTTTCACATGAAAATGTGCACGTTTCTCATGACTTGATGCATTGTGTTTACAAGTTTCATCCTTGTAATGCAACCAGTTGAACTAGTCATTTTTAATCAAGAGAATGTCATGCAGAGTCCAATACTCAACTTAGTCATGTAAACAAACAAGACAAGCAAAATGTTTCCAAGTATGCTGAAAATTTAGCTATTCTCCTACATAAGGCAACAACCTTTAACTTGAGAAAGAACTCGCAGAGATGATAAATACTGTTACACAAACATAAGGGAGTGTTTGGTTTAAACCCTCGCATAGCTTAGCAAAAGCTGTGTACCAGGGCTTCCCTGGTGGCGCAGTGGTTAAGAATCCGCCTGCCAATGCAGGAGACACGGGTGTGATTCCTGGTCCGGGAAGATCCCACATGCCGTGGAGCAACTAAGCCCGTGCGCCACAACTACTGAGCCTGTGCTCTAGAGCCCCTGAGCCACAACTACTGAGCCTGCGTGCCACAACTACTGAAGCCCGCACGCCTAGAGCCCGTGCTCTGCAAGAAGAGAAGCCACCGCAATGAGAAGCCCGCGTACCGCAACGAAGAGTAGCCCCCGCTCGCCGCAACTAGAGAAAGCCCTCGCACAGAAACGAAGACTCAACACAGCCAAAAATAAATAAATAAATAAATAATAAAATTAAAAAAAAAAAAAAGAATGGGTTGCACCTTTAAAAAAAAAAAAAATTGTGTACCATCAACAGAGTTACATTCTACTCTAAACAACTAATCTATTGCCTCATAGTCCTGGTATCTTCCCTTTCAGTCATTAGAAAAAAATTAGGTAACAGATTGAGCAGGTTTCTATGGAGGAGCAGCCGAAATTCCATCCACAGGGATATCTAAGATGACACTAAAAAGAAATTTTGGGAGTAGGTTGTTGGGGATAGTTTTCCCCGACGGAAGAAAAAGCTTTGACATTTTTGAAATTAGAGAGATACAAGGCTCTTTATTGTTACCTAAAATCATCATCACTGCTCAATAATTTTCTGGCAGAGGGAACAGAAGCAAAAAAGTCAGCCCAATAAAATTCAGGTGGTAAAACTGCAAGAGAGGGTTGAGGTCAGCATTCTAACTCAGAGATAAAGTCTAGTATGTGTGTGTGTGAATGACCAAGGACTGTTTTTTTTTAAAATTGAAGTATAGTTGATTTACAATGTTGTGTTAATTTCTGCTGTACAGCAAAGTGATTCAGTCATACATAGATATATAACTCTTTTTCATATTCTTTTTCATTGCGGTTTATCACAGGATACTGAATATAGTTCCCTGTGTTATATGGTAGGACCTTGTTGTTTATACATTGTAAATAGAGTAGTTGGCATCTGTAAATCCCAAACTCCCAATCCATCCCTGCCCGCCCCCCTCCCCCCACTTGAGGACTCTTAATGAGACCTTAAGATTCCAGAGTTCTCCTAAGCAAGAAAATGTACATGAAATGCCTGATACATTGGCTAGAACGTGAAGAGGCCTCATTACGTGTCAGTCTATGACTACATATGGATGGAGGTATTGCCTATCTGTCAGGTTCCCTGGGTGGATTTATGACAATCAGGCTGGGGTTGCAGCTGTAGAAAATTCCAAGCACAGTTCTTTGCTATCTGATCTCTTTTGGAGTCAATACCCCTTACGGACAGAAACTTCAGAAGCTTATTGGAGAAATATTCTATCTGGCTGTTCTGCACTGTACTCAGAGATCATTTGGAAGTCTTGGAAGCTGGGCAAACTCTTCCAAAAGCAAAAGTTTGAAAACAATATAGGGTGACATGGAGGAGAAAGGGTGTGGGCTTCTTCCATGTGGGTGAAATAAGACAGTGATGACTAATGCTGGCTTTGCTCATCCTTGGCTGAGACCACAGTGTTTATTCAAAGTTGGATCTCGAGTGAAAGAGGGTATAGATGTACATAAAATGTTATAAGGAGAGTTTTCTTAAAAGAGATTGATTTTCATCTCACATCTGTTACCAGCTGTATGCCCACACAATAATACACAGAACTTTCTGCCTCAACCAGTTGCAAATATAAAAAGGAAATGAAAACTGGTCACTACTGTCTTAGAAAAGTCCTTTTCCTTATTATTTTTATTGCTTGGATTATGAATTTCAATAAATGCAAAATACATTCCTAAGTCTAGAAGTCAATTTTTAAAAAGTTGTTTATCTAGAGTCTATAAAAATCATATAATTATAGAACTCAATTTATTCTACTCTTGATTTTGCAAATGAGTAAACTGTGAACCACAGAGATAGAGTTGACCTGAGTAAGAAGAGCATCTAAGACTATTAAGCGGCACAGAGGAAATTAAATCCTGGCTCACTTGACCCGCATTCAATGCTGTTCCTTTATCACCATCCTACCATTCAGAAAACCTATAGCTCACTAAACTCCTTCATTTTGTGAAGACAATTTTGTCACGTGTAAGGACTGCTATATGGGCTAGAAGAGTTCATTGAGTTTGAGCGTCTATAATGGATTTTCTGTAGAGGCACAAAAGCCATCAAAACATAAAAACTTTTCCTTCATCGATTAAGTCTAAACGCTCCCATTAACACCATCTACCAGGGCTGCACAATGCCACTGAAGGCAATGGCAGTCTTTCCAGACTATGATTTACCCACGTTTGGTATCTCTGGTAGAAGAAGGAAACTGAGGCTTCAAAGAGACTGAGAAAGAAAGTGAAAGTCACCTTTCCCTTAATCCACACGGAGGATCAAGTACTGAGATTGCAGGATATCATTGTGATCCTATTTGGCAAGAGTGAAAATAAACACAACTGTATCTCAGTGCTTTCTTCTGCCCACACAGTTAGAACAATGGAACTTGCACCAACCTGCTTCACAAAGAGGCACCTTCTCAGACGTTCTCAGGTGACTTCATCTTATCTCACTGGGGATCTGTATTGTTTCTTTTTTTTTTTTTTAATTTTATTTATTTATTTATTTTTGGCTGTGTTGGGTCTTCGTTTCCGTGCGAGGGCTTTCTCTAGTTGCGGCAAGTGGGGGCCACTCTTCATCGCGGTGCGCAGGCCTCTCACTATCGCGGCCTCTCTTGCTGCGGAGCACAGGCTCCAGATGCGCAGGCTCAGCAATTGTGGCTCACGGGCCTAGTTGCTCTGCGGCGTGTGGGATCCTCCCAGACCAGGGCTCGAACCCGTGTCCCCTGCATTGGCAGGCAGATTCTCAACCACTGTGCCACCAGGGAAGCCCATCTGTATTGTTTCTGAATGGGAAACACTGAAGGAAAGGCCCATTCGAACCGGCAGAACGAGGTTCATTCCTGGAACCCAGGATATTCTTTTCCAAAGTTCAGAATTAGAAATTGCCATAAAAACATCAAAATTGGGTGGACCTATGACTTGTTTAAATCTGATTCATGACTGTCACCACTGTCTTATTTCGCCCACATGGGAGAAGCCCACACCCTTTCTCCTCCATGTCACCCTATATTGTTTTCAAACTTTTGCTTTTGGGAGAGTCTGCCCAGCTTCTAAGACTCCCAGATGACCTCTGAACACAGCCCAGAACAGCCAGATAGAATATTTCTCCAACAAGCTTCTGAAGTTTCTGTCCGTAAGGGGTATTAACTCCAAAAGAAATCAGGTAGCAAAGAACTGTGCTTGGAATTTTCTACAGCTGCAACCCCAGCCTGATTGTCATAAATCCACCCAGGGAACCTGACAGATAGGCAATACCTCCATCCATATGTAGTCATAGACTGACACGTAATGAGGCCTCTTCACGTTCTAGCCAATGTTTCAGGCATTTCATGTACATTTCTTTGCTTAGTCCCCATAACAACATGGTGAATTAGGCAATATTACTAGCTCTATTTTCTGGAAAGTTTAGGTAACCTGCCCCAAACCACTGGAGGCTTTACATCTGACTCAGATGGTATGGTCTTAACTACTTGGCCCATTGGCATTGATACCGAGGGTCCCAGTCTCCTGATAGGTGACTCATTAAGAGTACTTTAACTCTTTTACCTTAGAAGGCTTTGAATCCTCTGCTGATATGCTTGTTTCATGCGGTTTCCAGACAAAGTCACAAAAATACTCAAAGTGAAACTCAAGTTGGGCAAAGCCAAGACTGTGAGCCAGTGCCTGGAAAGAGGAGAGGAAACAGAAGAAATAATTCCAGCCTAATAGCTGATTATTATTCCAAGCAACATGTTCTGGCCTTTGCTTTAAAACTTTTTTTAGAACACTTTAAAATTTACAAGTTATATAGTTGGTTGTTGACAAAACTTCCTTTAAAAAAAGTCTTTGTAATGATAAAATGTTAAAAGGAATATATTCAAGACTAAGAAAGGCAATCCTCCCATATCCTGTTTAGTCTCCCGCATCCTTGTTTGCAAAACACAAAGTTTGGTCTACTCATACCTAATTTGGGCAGCCGGTTGATTGTCTTAGAAAACATCTCAAAATCAAGTCGACCCAGCTGGTGACTTATAATTCTGCAATAATCCTCTGTTGGTGGATCACAGCTTGCTAGGGGAACATGATATAAGGGCATGGTACGAAGCGCATGAAACCTTGAAAATCAAGAAACCTCAATTTTCTTTCTTTTGAAGTGTTTGTAAGAAATGAGAAGTGGGAAAGGAAATTAACATTTACTATTATCTCAGTTAATTCCTTCAACAATCTTAAGGGTATTATCATCTTCATTCCCCAGGTAAAGAAAGGCTCAGAGGCTCAGAGAAGGTGACTCACTTGCCCTCGTCTGTGATTCCAGGAGCAGGCAGGCTGGGACCTGGTGCTGACTCTCGGCCAGTGTTGGCACTCCTGCACCCCAGAGATGCAGGGGAATACATGTTCTTTAAAACTCATGTTTGTTGGACACCTTAAGATATCCTTATAATTTATCAATTGTTATTTCAGAGTAATAATTCTACTGATTCCATTGAAAACAAAACCCTTAAAATCTCTCCTCTTTGGATCACTAGTCATCTACCTTTTTTTCTTTTTTCTCTGAAAAAAGTAAAATAATAAGTCGACTATGTGGGAGCATTGGTGCCTTATACACTTGCTTTAGACTTAGGATCTTTCTTTTTCCTTTTAAATAGACTTTATCTTTTAGAGCAGTTTTAGGTTCACAGCAACATTGAGGGGAGGAGACGGAGATTTCCCATACGCCCCTTCCCCCCACTCAGGCACAGCCTCCCGCATTATCAACATCTCCCTCCAGATCGGTGCATTAGTTACAGTCAATGAGCCTACACCGACACACATTACCACCCAAAGTCCGCAGTTTACATTAGAGACCATTCTTAATGTTGTACACTCAGTGAGTTTGGACAAACGTAAAATGACATGTATCTGCAATTCTAGTATCACACAGAGTATGTTCATTGCTCTGAAAATCCTCTGTGTTCCATCTGTTCATCCCTCCCCACCTGCCCTTACCCCTGGCAACCGATGATCTTTTCATTATCTCCATAGTTCTGCCTTTTCCAGAATGTCATATAGTTGGAATCTTATCGTTTTCAGCCTTTTCAGATTGATTTCTTCTACTAGCAGTATGTATTGAAAGTTTCTCCATGGCTTTTCATGGCTTGATGGCTCATTTCTTTTTAGTGCTGAATAATGTTCCATTGTCTGGATGTACTAAGGGATGTTTATCCATTCACCTACTAAAGGACATCTTAGTTGGCTCCTAGTTTTGGCAATTATGAATGACGTTGCTATAAATATCCATGTGCAGGTTTTTGTGTGGACATAATTTTCAACTCAGCTGGGTAAATACCAAGGAGCAAGATTACTGGATCGTAGGGCAAGGGTGTGCTTAGTTTTGTAAGAAAATGCTAAATTGTATTCCAGAGTGGCTGTACCATTTTGCTTTCCCATCAACAATGAATGAGAGTTCCTGTTGCTCCTCATCCTCACTGCATTTGGTGGTGTCAGTGTTCTGGATTTTGGTCACTCTAATAGCCATGAAAGGGTATCTCACCGTTGTTTTAATTTGCATTTCCCTGATGACATATGAGTAGAGCATCTTTTCATATGATTATTTGCCACCTGTGTATCTTCTTTGTTGAGATGTCTGTTCAGGTCTTTTGCCCATTTTCCCATCAGGTTGTTCATTTCCTTATTGTTGTGTTTTATGAGTTCTTTGTATACTTTGGATAATAATCCTTTATCAGATATGTCCTTGCAAGTATTTTCTTCCAGTCTGTGGCTTATCTTCTCATTCTCTTGACAGTGTCTTTCACAGAGTAGAAGTTTTAAATTTTAATGAAATCCAGCTTATCAATTATTTCTTTCATGGATCATGCCTTTGGTGTTGTATCTAAAAAGTTTAGGATCTTTTTTAAATAACAGATGATGTATTTGTGACAGTCAAAATTCATTCACGCAGCAGGCCAGAAGAGGATTAGATCAGAAAGTGTAATTTGAAATAGTTTTTGAGGCCCTTATAATAAATTGGTTTTAATTTAGATGAGACATTAAATATGAATTGATGGAAAGTGAATATTTATAACCCTTCTTTTGTGAGTTTCAGAAAACTGGCAGCGACGCCTCCTACTTCATTAGGTTTTCTGAGTCAGAGACAAAAGTGCCTTGAATTACCCAGTAAATCATCATACAAAGATGTGAAGTCAGACGTCATATTTCACTCAGCGACTTCAGCAGCAACAGGAAGGCCAGACAACAACCCTGTGTGAACATTTGACAGATTGGGAATTTTTCTTGCCACGGACATTTAAACATGTAATAGGTTTGTCGCCCTCGTAGATGTCACACAGAAAGGGCCCTGGCTCCACTTCTAATGGATGTGCTGTAGGTTGCAAGGAATGAGTCACTCCAGGGACACGATGCCACAGAAGGGCTTTTGACAGCATAATCCTCTGAAGCAGAGAAAGCCATGCCTGACCCCAGGGACCTGCCTGTGAAGCTTTACTTCATCTGCCCTCCACTCTCACTATTCTAAAGAACACCCGGCAAGTTAAGGGCAGAGTCTTTAGGAAACTACTACAAAATAGGGCCAAGAAACGAAATCCTTAAGGGTATGAAATATTCATGTGACGGGAATTTTGTTAACAATTCGATATTCCTTGTACTATGTAATCTAGACTTAAAAAAACAATAATTCTGAGTTCCAGGCCCCCCACCCCAGGCCCCAACTTGGAAAATGACTTGAATTCTTTCCTATCAACTCAGTCTCATTGTACAGGTCATGGATGAAATATATTTTTAAGGCAAATGCCAGCTTAGTTGGTCAAAATGCTTCAGAAGGAAAAAATGATGACAAAGAGTTCTGAGTGGGGCAACACAAAGAGGTTATGTCTCCCTCATTAAACCAATGCAGCTGCAAATAAGTCAATAAGTGAACTCACAGGAAGAAGCCTACCCTTGTCCAGGAGAAGGACACCTTTCCCTCCTCTGGAATTAAAATTTTCCTGTGGGGTTAAATCATTGATTAAAAGTCAGGGAGACTCAGACTGTCCAAGTGTCAGTTAAGATCCTTTTGATTTAAAATGGCTTAAATGACAAGGAAAGGTATTCATTGAACTGGAAGTGCAAGATGGGATGGCTTCAGGGTAGGGTTGCTCCAGGGGCTGTGTGTTTTTAGCTGTCCCTCCTCCTGGTCCTGCCCTAGGCTGGCTTCACTTGGGAGGCAGAACTCGGTGTGGCAGTCCTTATATGCTACAACATCCCAGGGAAGAGGCTTCTGGAACCTCTAGGGCAAATTAGGTCATACACAGTGGGAATGTCATGTACGGATGGGCTTCAGCTTGAATTCCTGTAACTAATCTTTATGAAAAGGACTCTGAGATGACCTTGACTGAGCTGAAATAATCAGGGCCCCCCTCTGGCATGGAGGATGGGGTCAGTCTCCCTTCAACCCATGTCCAACACATTGCGTGAGGCATGGAAGGAGCGTTAGAGGTACCATCTCAATGCCACGTACATTCATGAAATCTTAGTCAAAATTTCATATATCAAACAAATACCTAAGAACATTATACGTTATGCATATTTTTCGGATGTGAAAGGAAAAGCAAAGGCGGTTACCAGCAATTCTAGGCTGTAAGTGTAACTAAGAACGTTTGCGCTGCCCTTTCATTCTTCTCCTATAACAACGGAGTCTCTTGCCCTGTGGGTCCCTCCTGTGTGCCCAGCAATCCTCTGGGTCCTCCCACCACCCCTTCAACTGCAGCCACTGCTTAAGTGACCAGCTCCACAGAGGTACTGACCAGCTTGGAACAGAAGGAACTCTCCAGCTCCTGGCCAAGGGTCCACTGACTACGCCTCTTGCTTCCTGCCCTGGGGTTTCTCTGCTGATATCTATGGGCACCTGCTGGGCAGTGCAGGGGAGTCAACAACCAGAGGGCCATGTTTGACCAGTGGGGGATGGGAACTGAGGTGAGTTGAGCCCTGCAGACACCTTGTATCAGCTTTTCCCTCCTTCCCATCTTCACTCCCCTGCCCCTCACCTCCACTCCCTGGGATCATTTCCTGAATAAATGCCAGCCTCAAGACTTGGAGTCAGGCTGTGCTTTCTGGGATGCCCCCAGCAAAATGGGGCTACTTCTTAGGTGACATTTACTTAGAAAACGTATGTGGCAAACGTAAATGTTACTTTGTAAATCCATACACGAGCCCCCAAACATCTGCAGACTTTAGCGAATCCAAGTCTTGGCTTTTGCGCAAAAAAACAGATTCCCTGTTCATTGCAGGGTCCTAGGTAACATGCCTCTCTCTGCACAGCCCACCATCCCTCTCCCAAAACAGTAGTTGTCTCAGCATTTTAATCTTTTCTTGCCCCTGTGTTACCCTTATGTGTGTTCCTGGAGAATCAGAGAGGCTCAAGAGAAGGCTGAAGTGAGGGTAGAGATGAACATCTTACAGAAAAACCCAAACAAACTTTTTGATGAACCCAATACATTGAAGGGACAAGAGAAGTGGGGGAAAGACCAGTTCCTGCCAGGAATGAGCCATGTGAGGAAGGACAGCAGCTGGAAGGTGTGCGCGATCACACGTTCCAGGTCAGTCCTGGGACGGACCCATCCTTGTTCCCTGCCCTGCTCTCCCAAGACAGGTGGTGAAACCAGATGAAGGAGGCCATGAGGGTTTGATAAAATAGGGTCTCTGAAATGCTTACAGACCCGGCACTTTAAATATTGATACTTCCTATGGTTATCTGGCTATTTTCTTCCTTAGATCCTCCTGGTTTCCCAAAGAGTTTAAGCCATCTTCTCCATTATAATCTCCTAGCGGCCTTCACTGCAGGTTGTTGATACTTCGTGTGAAGCTGGGCAAATATCTACAACGATCAGAACGTCCATTGGAGCTTTAGGGGCAGCAAACTGATTTTTCTCACTTCCTTCTTCCAAGAAAAGTTGACGGACGTACAAGCCATCGAGCAAATGCTAAGTTGTTCTGCCTGGATGGTGGAAGGGAAAGAGAGAGAGAGAAGGAGGAACAGAAATGACACTACCTGCACCCAAGAAGGTTGTTTGATTGGGGGGTGAGGTAGAGGCAGCATTCAATGTCATTGTCAGTCTCTCTAAAATCTCCCTGTGATTCCCTTAAAGCCTTCAATTCCTGCCTTAAGGAGCAATTACACACACTCACACAATGGGGGTGTCAGAACACTTCATCTTACCCAGCATTTTCTCCCCAAGAGGCCAGTATAGAAAAAGAGACTACAAGAAGTACAGTGGGCACCCATGGTCTTTTAAGAAATATTTTTATTTCTATTGAGGGTTATTTGAGCTGGAGGCAGGCCAAAAGGACTTTAAATGGTCTTACCTTTTCTTTATTTATTTTCAGATCTTAAGACCATATACATACATCCCTTCCCCACACTCCCCAGCTTTATTGAGGTATAACTGACAAAATCGTATATATTTAAGGTGTACTATGTGATGATTTGATACACGTATACGTTGTGACATTATACCACACTCAAGTTAATTAGCACGTCCATCACCTCACATAGTTACCATTTTCTGTGCGGTGAGAATGCTTAAGACCTACTCTGTTACCAAATTCAAGTGTTTAACACGATAACATTAACTGCCATCACCATGCTATACATTAGATTCTTAGAGCTTATTCATCTTAAAACTGTAAGTTTGTACCCTTTGACCAGCATCTTCCCATTCATCCCCCAGCCCCTGGCAACCACCATTTTACTCTCAGTTTCTGTGAGCTTGACTTTTTCTTTTCTCTTTTTTTCTTTCTTTCTTCCTTTTTTTTTTTAGATTTTACATATAAGTGATACCATACAGTATCTGTGTTTCTCTGTCTGGCTTATTTCACTTAGCATAATGCCCTCCAGCTTCATCCATGTTGTTGCAAATGGCAGGATTTCCTTCTTTTTTATGGCTGAATAATATTCCATTATATTTTCTTTATCCATTCACCCACTGCCAGACACTTAGGTTGTTTCCATATCTTAGCTATTATGAATAATGCTACAGTGACATGGGAGTGCAGATATTTCTTTGAGATACTGATTTTGCTTCTTTCAATTATATACCTAGAAGTAGGATTGCTGGATCATATGGTAACTCTATTTTTAATTTTTTGAGGAACCCCCACAGTGTTTTCCATAATGGCTGCACCACTTTATATTCCCACCAACAGTGTACAAGAGTTCCTTCTTTTCCATGTCCTCACCAACATTTATTATCTCTTGTTTTTTGTTTTGTTTTTTTTTTGATTATAGCCATTCTCAAGGGTGTAGGATGATATCTCATTTGTGGTTTTGATGTTCACGTCCTTGATGATTAGTGATCTTGAGCACCTTTTCACGTACCTGTTGCCCATTTGTATATTTTCTTTGGAAAACTGTCTATTCAGGTACTTTGCCCATTTTTAAGATGAACTGTTTGTTTTCAATAATGATGTTGGGAAAATGAATATCCACATGCAAAAAAATAAAATGAAATTGGACACCTATCTTACATGATACACAAAAATTTATTTGAAATGGATTAAAAACTTAAGATGTAAGACCTGAAACCAAAAAACCCCTAAAAGAAAACATAGGGAAAAATCTCCTTGACATTGGTCTTGGCAATGACTTTTTTGGATATAATACTAAAAGTACAGGTAATGAAAATAGAAATAAACAAATGAGACTACATAAACTAAAAGCTTCTGCACAGCAAAGGAAACAGGCAACAAAATGAAAAGGCAACCTACGGAATGGGAGACAACATTTGCAAACCATATATCTGATAAGGGGTTAATATCTAAAATATGTAAGGAACTCATACAACTCAATAGCAAAAAGCCCCAAATAATCCATATAGATATTCTTTTTTTTAAATAAATTTATTCATTTATTTATTTATTTCTGGCTGCATTGGGTCTTTGTTGCTGCGCGCGGGCTTTCTCTAGTTGCAGCGAGCAGGAGCTACTCTTCGTTGCGGCGCGTGGGCTTCTCATTGCAGTGGCTTCTCTGTTGTGGAGAACTGGCTCCAGGCGCGGGGGCTTCAGTAGTTGTGGCACGTGGGCTCAGTAGTTGTGGCTCACAGGCTCTAGAGCGCAGTTGTGGCGCACGGGCTTAGTTGCTCCGCGGCATGTGGGATCTTCCCGGACCAGGGCTCGAACCAGTGTCCCCTGCATCGGCAGGCGGGTTCTTAACCACTGCGTCACCAGGGAAGTCCCATATAGATACATTCTTAATACAAAGAGAAAGGTTATTCATTAGCTTATCTTCCAATTGGTTTGCATGCACTTTCTGTTCAACTGTTGTTATGTTTAGTGGTTTTATTTACAATATTCATAAAAATAAGTGATACGTATATTTCTTATGATGTAGTAAAATTTTTCCTGAACACCTTTGAAATCTGGCAGAAACTATTTGTAAAGTTTGAGCTGTTGCAATTATAGGCCCAAGAAAGACTCATTCTATTTCATTTGTGTGGGGAAAATTGTGAGCAGAATTTCTCTTTATTTATCATTCATTTGAGGTTATGCCTTGGGGCCCTCGAAGCTACTCATTTGTTTACAAAGGCAACTTTTGTAAACCTGTTTACAAAGGTTTACAACCTCTCCCAGGTTTAAAAGTCCTCTGAGTGAGGAAAGAAGGCATCCAAGACCTATGGAAAAAGCTCCTTATCTTGAGTGGTCATTAATGGAATCAAAATAATGCCTAAAGTCTGCTTTCTTAGAGAAAACGGTTAGGACCACACAATGACATCACACTTCAGCATTGTTCGCCAAACCTTGCTGTTTCTCACTCTGAGTCTTAGTAGGAAATGTGAGTTAGTGAAAACATGAAGGGAAGTGATGATTTATTGTTGCTATTTCTATCGTTGGAAACAGAAGACGAATAACATTTAGCGTTTCTTTAGATGCTTGTCTTGTTTTTCCTGTTTGATAAATGAACTAGTAGGATTGAAACAGTGAACAGGAATGTCTCCATAGCAGAAGACCTTCTAGAAGGGATAGAGAAGGGCCTTTTACGGAGAGGGTGGTACTCATTCCAGAAGCAGCTCCTGTAGATGTATCCTTCCTGTTAGCGGCAACTAGTAAAAGGGGTTACTGGGGCTCGGTTCTCTCAGGCTATGTTATTTTCCTGGTCACCGTCACCAGTACTGAATTGAAACTGCAGTTTCGGGTATAGCATCCGAGTATAGAAAGTTGAGCCTTAGGACGAGACAGGAAGAAATTCTAGGAACCAATGTTTCATAAACAAAAAAGAAAATGTTTTGGTATGGCAAAGCAGAGTAGCATGTAATACACTCTTTATAATTAAATGGCAACAAAATATGGAACCAACGGGAAAAGCAAAACGAAACCTCAGTATACACTACGCATTAACTTTTTAATCCTAACACCTTGCAACTTTGGCCTCTCCCAGCTGCACGTCTTAAGTCTCTTCCCCTTCCTCCCTTTCTATTTGATTTGTGGATAAAACCAAAATCCACTTAAAATTCTGAAATTCCAAGGTAATGCCTCTTATCTACCCATGTAGATCATCTATTCATATAATCTATTAACATCCACATAATGAAAAATATCTCCAATCTACTTCTTTTGGACATTCTACAAAGCTGACCTCCTCCTTCTGAAATAAGCGCAGTAGATGTTCCTCAGGAAGCATCCTCTCCCCCCTTCTTCCCTGAATCACCATGTTTTTAACATTTTCACTCCTTTTCCTGGGCCAGTACTTCCGCTCGCCAGTCCGCACACAGCCTGGCTTCCACATCGTGGTAGCAACATTGCAAGTTACTAAGGCTCTCTAGGCCTTAGTTCCTACATCTATAAAAATGGAGAAAAAATAATAATAACAGCTAGTTCATGGGTCATTGGGATTAACAGTTACGTAACAGCTAACATTCACTGAACATCTGCTGTGTCAGACATAGTCCTATTGCTTTACCTAGATTATCTGGTTTATTCCTCATAACTATAGCATTTACCTCTGAGATAAAGGCTATTATTATCCCCATTAACATACAGAGAAATTGACATTTAGAGAGGTGAGCTACCTTACCCTAATACAGCTAGCGAGTAAACGCTGCAGTTGGGTATGAACTCAAGAAGTCTGGCTTTCAGGACTTCCCTCATGTTTTCCCTCATTATACTCCTGTCATGAAACTGTATTCATTAACTCTGTAGCAGAGGGCTTCCCTGGTGGCGCAGTGGTTAAGAATCCGCCTGCCAATGCAGGGGACACGGGTTCGAGCCCTGGTCTTGGAAGATCCCACATGCCGAGGAGCAACTAAGCCCGTGCGCCACAACTACTGAAGCCTGCGCACCTAGAGCCCCCGTGCTCCGCAACAAGAGAAGCCACTGCAATGAGAAGCCCGCACACCGCAACTAGAGAAAGCCTGCGTGCAGCAACAAAGACCCAACACAGCCAAAAAAAAAAAAAAAAAATCTGTAGCAGAGTCTTTGGCACACAGCACCTGCTGGGTAAATGTTTATTTTCTTCTTTCACAACTTTATTATATTTTTTAAAATTCAACCCAGGTGGCCAGAGTGGAGGACTATCCAAATGCTGTGGGTTTCCCAGGCTTCTCTGGGCCCACATGGTGCCCTGGGCATTCCTGTGAGTAAGGTCCTCTTACAGGGAACTAACCTCCTGCTAGGTTAGCTGCCTCTCCCACTGGCCTGTCCATTCAGTGAAGATAGGGGGGCATCTCTCTGCTCTGCACCCTGACTGCCTGACACAGTTTAGGAATTCAGTAGACACCTGATGAATGAGCGAACATACGAATGCCTGGCAAACGAAATAGCTCTCTCCCTTTGATCTTTCTCTGCAGCCAGCGGTTCCCTCCACATTTCTCTTTGAAGTAAGCCTTTGCCTGAGCACATCTCTGCCTCATCTTGTAGAGATCTTAGGTGATATTAGAGGGAATAAAGACAAGGAGATCTATGATAATGTCTTCTTTCTAACCAACTGCGAAAAAACGCCTCAACATTTAACTAGTAAAGCTCTGTAAGTTTGTTGTTGTTTTAAAAAAAAACCCTAACTGATATTTTAATGATTTTTTTTCATAATGTTAATGAAAACAGAATAGATCTCTTCAAACGTTTTGTCTAAAACCCAGATGAATAATTTTCTGAAAGTTCACAATCTTCATCTATTGCAGGGTCAGAGTACTTCTTCAATGAGATGGGGGTGATTCGTACGATGTGATTTGCAGTTGCCAGTAATGACCGGGCCATGTGCTAACACTCTCATTTTACATCGTGTCTTACTTAGGAAGAGCTGGGGGAACTGTGTGTTTCTAGCAGACAGAGTTGAGGACTGTCATATTCTCCCACCTTCTTTCACTTTTGTGGAAACAATTCTGAAAAATGGATAACTTAGAGATTTATTATTAGTTCAGCCGTTAGTCATTCTGATGCGTGACACCGCTGTGCTTAGTGGGGGTCGGGATTATCACAAGTGACTCAGAGTGAATCCAGATGCAGGCAAGTCACAAAACCCAGTCTCAGTTAGCGAGCTTCTGCCTCCTTTCAGTCTGCAGTCATGTGCCATATCCCCACATCATCTCCATCACTTCCAGGTTCTGGGATCACCACCCACCAACCACCACCCACCATCCAGTGGTCTGCAGAGTCAGCTGCCTAGATCCCAGCAGGAGTGCAAGAAAGAAAATTTTAGAACTTCTATTTATGGTTATTTTAATACTTTTTAAGTTCAATTTTTTTATATCCTTAAAAATACACATAATAATTCAGAAACTAATACATATTTATAGCTTATACATAAATACACACGTATTGGAGATGCTCAAAACATTTTTACCAGCAGGATGCATCCCCAAGTAAAAAAAAAGAGAGAAAAAGAGGGAGAGGACTCAAATCAATAAAATTAGAAATGAAAAAGGAGGAGTTACAATGGACACTGCAGAAATACAAAGCATTATAAGAGACTACTACAAGCAACTCTATGCCAATAAAATGGACAACCTGGAAGAAATGGACAAATTCTTAGAAAGGTATAACCTTCCAAGACTGAACCAGGAAGAAATAGAAAATGTGAACAGACCAATCACAAGTAATAAAATTGAAACTGTGATTAAAAATCTTCCAACAAACAAAAGTCCAGGACCAGATGGCTTCACAGGTGAATTCTATCAAACATTTAGAGAAGCGCTAACACCCATCCTTCTCAAACTCTTCCAGAATACTGCAGAGGAAGGAACACTCCCAAACTCATTCTATGAGGCCACCGTCACCCTGATACCAAAACCAGACAAAGATACTACAAAAAAAGAAAATTACAGACCAATATTACTGATGAATATAGATGCAAAAATCCTCAACAAAAAACTAGCAAACAGAATCCAACAGCACATTAAAAGGATCATACACCATGATTAAGTGGGATTTATCCCAGGGATGCAAGGATTCTTCAATATACGCAAATCAATCAATGTGATACACCATTATTAACAAATTGAAGAATAAGAACCATATGATCATCTCAATAGATGCAGAAAAAGCTTTTGACAAAATTCAACACCCATTTATGAAAATAACTCTCCAGAAAGTGGGCATAGAGGGAACCTACCTCAACATAATAAAGGCCATATATGACAAACCCACAGCAAACATCACTCTCAATGGTGAAAAACTGAAACCATTTCCTCTAAGATCAGGAACAAGACAAGGAGGTCCACTCTCCCCACTATTATTCAACATAGTGTTGGAAGTCCTAGCCATGGCAATCAGAGAAGAAAAAGAAGTAAAAGGAATACAAATTGGAAAAGAAGAAGTAAAACTGTCACTGTTTGCAGATGACATGATACTATACATAGAGAATCCTAAAGATGCCACCAGAAAACTACTAGAGCTAATCAATGAATTTGGTAAAGTAGCAGGATACAAAATTAATGCACAGAAATCTCTTACATTCCTATACACTAATGATGAAAAATCTGAAAGTGAAATTAAGGAAACACTCCCATTTACCACTGTAACAAAAAGAATAAAATACCTAGGACTCAACCTATCTAAGGATGTAAAAGACCTGTACTCAGCAAACTATAAGACACTGATGAAAGGAATTAAAGATGACACAAACAGATGGAGAAATATACCATGTTCTTGGATTGGAAGAATCAATATTGTGAAAATGACTATACTACCCAAAGTAATCTACAGATTCAATGCAATACCTATCAAATTACCAGTGGCATCTTTTGCAAAACTAGAACAAAAAATCTTAAAATTTGTATGGAGGCACAAAAGACCCCGAATAGCAAAAGCAGTTTTTAGGGAAAAAAAAACGGAGCTGGAGGAATCAGACTCCCTGACTTCAGACTATACTACAAAGCTACAGTAATCAAGAAAATATGGTACTGGCACAAAAACAGAAATATAGATCAATGGAACAGGTTAGAAAGCCCAGAGATAAACCCACACACATATGGTCAACTAATCTATGACAAAGGAGGCAAGGATATACAATGGAGAAAAGACAGTCTCTTCAATAAGTGGTGCTGGGAAAACTGGACAGCTACATGTAAAGGAATGAAATTAGAACACTCCTTAACACCATACACAAAAATAAACTCAAAATGGATTAGAGACTTAAATGTAAGACTGGACACTATAAAACTCTTAGAGGAAAACATAGGAAGAACACTCTTTGACATAAATCACAGCAAGATCTTTTTTGATCCACCTCCTACAGTAATGGAAATAAAAACAAAAATAAACAAATGGGACCTAATGAAACTTCAAAGCTTTTGCAAAGCAAAGGAAACTACAATCAGGACGAAAAGACAACCCTCAGAATGGGAGAAAATATTTGCAAATGAATCAACGGACAAAGGATTAATCTCCAAAATATATAAACAGCTCATTCAGCTCAATATTAAAGAAACAAACAACCCAATCCAAAAATGGGCAGAAGACCTAAATAGACATTTCTCCAAAGAAGACATACAGATGTCCAAGAAGCACATGAAAAGCTGCTCAACATCACTAATTATTAGAGAAATACAAATCAAAACTACAATGAAGTATCACCTCACACCAGTTAGAATGGGCATCACCAGAAAATCTACAAACAACAAATGCTGGAGAGGGTGTGGAAAAAAGGGACCTCTCTTGCACTGTTGGTGGAAATGTAAATTGATACAGCCACTATGGAGAACAGTATGGAGGTTCCTTGAAAAACTAAAAATAGAACTGCCATATGACCCAGCAATCCCACTACTGGGCATATACCCTGAGAAAACCATAATTCAGAAAGGCACATGCACCCCAATGTTCATTGCAGCACTATTTACAATAGCCAGGACATGGAAGCAACCTAAATGCCCATCGACAGATGAATGGATAAAGAAGATGTGATACATATATACAACGGAATATTACTCGGCCATAAAAAGGAATGAAATTGGGTCATTTGTAGACATGGATGGACCTAGAGACTGTCATACAAAGTAAGTCAGAAAGAGAAAAACAAATATCGTATGTTAACGCATATATGTGGAACCTAGAAAAATGGTACAGATGAACGGGTTTGCAGGGCAGAAATTGACACAGATGTAGAGAACAAATGTATGGACACCAAGGGAGAAAAACTGCGGGGTGGTGGGGATGGTGGTGTGCTGAATTGTGCGATTGGGATTGACATGTATACACCGATGTGTATAAAATTGATGACTAATAAGAACCTGCTGTATAAAAAATAAATAAAATTCAAAAATTAAAAAAAAAAAGAAAGTGAACTTTATTTTAAGGAATAAAGGATGTATGAGAAGCTAGTGGTCAGCCAGAGAAAGCCAGATGGTTTTGACTTGGCTAGATGTGATGTGTATGCTTTTCCTCCTACAGGCGCAGGCAAGTGAGCCTGTGTAGACCCTGGCAAGCAGAAGCTCTGTGAGAGATGGTGAGGGGATCACGTGACTGGCAGAAGCAGGGGGTGGCGTCCTGGGCACTTGGAGAAGTGAGAAGACTTTATCTAGGCAAGAAAATGGCAACACACCCAATTTCAGTCCTTCTGAAAGGTGATTCTGCTGCAATTTAATTCTTTGAAAAGAAGAAGAAAGTTGTCCTTAGAAAATTTCAGCAGATTATCTACGGGAAAAACAAATCTCTATTTTGAGTACTGTTCTCTTTATGAAAATTCCAAAACGGTACAAATTCCCAAGCTTAATCTTTCCTGAAAATCTCCCATATTATCATTACACTGCAGAACATGATTGTGAGGGGAATAAATGAACTTGAAAACCCAAATCGTTTTGTAATAATAATTTTGAAGCTCTTTATTTCTATGTGATACCAGGAGAGGGTGGTGACGCCTTCTGAGGAAGCCCTAAGGAGATGAAAACTCGGGTTGTTTTCAGATTCACTTTCCAGGACCATATAGGAGGACTTCTAATCACACCTTGTGTGTTGGGCGGCAGGGGGAGGCGGGGGGGAGGCTGGGAGGACTCCGAGTGGCAATGAAGAATAGGATGGAGCAAACACGATAGGATGTCCTTGGGTGCATTGGTTTCGCATTGTCTTTAGAACTAGTTGGTTGGAAAACTCGTTAATTGGCATATCAATTATTCTCCCCTAAGATGCAGACTCTTAGCCACTTATACATTCCTTTCCTTTTATGTGGTCACTTAATTTGCCTGAGATTTTATTACCAAAGGCAGAAATTATTGAATAAAAATCCTTACTTGATCCTTATTTTTCCATTTAAATAAGAAAATCTGAAGACGATTTTTTGTTTTTTTTAGTAAAAGACTTCTGTCCAAAGAGGAAGTATATGAAAGTAGATATACAAAACTGGCTCTTTATTTAAAAATAAATTTTTGTCAAAGATGGTCCAGTGTCCCAAGGCCAGATATTTTGAACCTTGTTTCCAGTATCAAGCAGGAAGGAAATCTGCAATTTAACCCCGAGTAAGAGTAAGGTTATGCGGTTTTAGAAGTTTTGAATTGGAATCGGGGCTAAAATAATATGAGTTATAAATCATAGAAACACTTACCTCAGATGTCAGGGAGAAATTCTCAAGTAAAGAAGAGAGAGACAGGGGATAGAATAGACTAAAGTACAATTTCCTCCCAATCTGTTGGACTATGAAAGCTATTTAACATGAAATGATTAGGCATCTGATCATAAATAAGAGCGATTCACTGCCAGGAAGCTTGTAATATAGTCTAGGACACGAATAAATGAGTCTTGGTTTAATACCATGCAAAGAAAAATTTAGAAAGCCTGCCAGCATTTCCAGACCATTAAATTTACATTCGATGAATGGACTGAGAAGAGAATGTTAACACCGAAAAGGCCAGGTCTACAAATTTACTGTGTGGGTTCACTTGGCTTTCTGTCCATCAGGATACTCTGCTTCAGAAGGATGATTGTCAGTTGATATCTCTTCAAATAAAAGAAGAATTATCACTGAGGTTCTAATAAATGCCTTTAAAATGCACTGGGAAAACCACTCTTCTGTTTATTTTCTTACCCTTAAGAACCAGTATGATTTCAAAACAAAAGCCCCACGCACGTGGCTTCGTGTGACGGGATGAGACGGAGACAAAGCCTGTTTAAACTTTCAGGCTAGTCTGCCTTTAAGAGCATAGGAGTGTTTCATGGAAATCACAGTGCGGAGGCTTTGGGGAGTACTGGCTAGAAATGATGAAGCAGTCCACACAGCCTTCGCCTGTATTGTAGATTTTATTTTATGTTCCTCCATTTCCTAAAGCTTTGATCTTTCCCCCACACCTCCTGAAAATCATTTAGTTTTGGGGAATGAGCTGCTCCTTTGGAAATGCAGCTACTCAGCAGACTGGCTAGAAGCAGAGGCATGATAGTACCTCCCAGCAGAAATGGCTCCATGCTTTCTGAGTTCAACAGGCAACACCCGACTAAGAAGGGCACTGTCCACCACTGGACGACTTCAGAGGTGGTACAAGTTTTTACCCATCCTCTTCCATAATCTATGGGCAGTTTTAGAGCCACAAACCATGTTTGAAACTTCTAAGCTTCTTTCCACATCAACGGTTAGAAGCCCCATTATTTGGCCACTTCTAGAAATAGGGGTTTTGTTGTTGTTCACAACTATAAACCGGCCAGTTTTGCTGGGGCGAATGCTAGGATGGTTCCTTACTATGGTGAGGAACTACATCAGCCGAAACAGAAGAAATCACCAGTTGGAACAATATTCCAGGGACCATGTCAGTATTCCTTCCACATACAACTTTTACAGAAACCCAGTGTGTCTGCTGACAAACTAACATAGCTCTGTGTCTTTACTGAACCTCTCTGTTCAAAACCCCAGAAGCAGCCTTGATTCCTCTTTCGTCCTCACTCGATAAGGAGTTACTGAGAGTATATTGTGTAGCAAGCAATGTGCCAGCTGCAGGAAGGATCATAGGCCCTAACACCAAATGAAGGGGAACCTATTGCAGCCCATCCTATTGCTCTCTGATGCTCCAGATCACGGGGTGAGATTGGCACATGCTTGTTCATAGGACACAGTCACAGCTGGATGGCTGAAGTCACGGATGGTAAGAGCCCGAAAGCCTGGGCTCTTTCTACCCACACTTCCTCCTTCATCCCCACCTCCTGTCAAGTCAACCATCAAAGTTGTCTATTCCCGCTGCCCAAGTCTCCCCCAGATCCACCCTCTCTCCCCTGCAGTCTTTAGTCTAGGCTCATATTGGTTCCCTGGAATATTTCAGTATCCACAATCTGGTCCTTCCCTCTCTTTCCTTCCATCTGCCCTGCACACCGCTACAAAAGCATCTCTCATCATCACAGATTGAGAAGGCATTTCTTTCTGGGTCCCCAGTTTCTCCTCTCTAAGACCCAATTTATCATTCCCGGAGTAGCTATGACTACCATCTGCGGTTCAGCATGCTGCTTACTCAGTCTGTAATCACATTTTATTTTTTCCCCCTTTCCATGCCTTTCTTCTTTCTGTTCACTCTTCTGGGAATTCCAACATCACCGCATCTGAAAAGCCTTCCCGTGACTTGCTCACCCTGAGTTAGTCCCCCAGAGTCCCTAGTACAGAGCTCGATTATAGCACTTAGCACATTGACTTGTAAATCTCCCAACTACTACACTGAAAGATCCTTCAGATGAAGAACTTTCTGTGCCCAGCCCACAACAGAGCCCCTGGTATAGAGTGGTATTCAGCACGTGTATGCTGGCTTAGTGAAGAAATCATTTAATGCGCTAACTGAGCAGTCAAAACTCAGTCAAAACAGACAGTTTGCTGTTTGTGTCACAACGAAAGCTTTAAAAGAGACTATTTCTGTTAAGAAGGCTACCCTTTCATAATACCTGAGAGGGGTGTGGTATATAGTCTAGAAAATCACTGGCACATTTCCTGAGAAGGCAGAGATATCCATCCTAGCACCCAGACTGTAAATATCACTTGGGTTTTGGTTCAAATATAAGTTTATCTTCAATAAAAATCTTAAAAAAATGAACGACGGTGGGAGAATTTAATTGCTTGAGCTGTTTAGTTTCCCCAGAAGTGAAACAATATACAGAACAGAAGTGAATTCATTCAAACGCTCGGCTGTTTGTGGACACCACCACCCAAGGCTCCAGGCAGTGGTGATAATCAGCTCTCCAGGAGAGAAAAAAAAGCACCAGGCCAGTAGAGTATGGACTGGGATACCCGGAGAAGGCAGAGAAAACGCCCCAGATTCCTGCTTCTCTGTGTGTTGTTGTCCTTGTCATTTGATTGTTGTTTGTTTGTTTTGGTTAAAAAGATGGAGTTAAGTGTCAGACCAACCTGGCAGGAGTACAAGCTCTGCCTCAGAGGTTCTGTGATGGGCAAGTTGCTTAAGCCCTCTAAACCTCAGTCTCCCCATCTGCAGATGGGACTCATAATACCAAAGCTGAAAACTTGGCCTCTGTGAACCGGTGCCAAATAGAATCTCGGAGACAGAGTTTTGGGTGAAGTAGAAAAGAATAGCTTTATTGCTTTTCCAGGAAAAGGGGGAAACAGCGGGCTTGTGCCTCAAAAACTGCATTCCAACCCAGGAGGATTTGGTGAGGAGTTTTACAGCAGTGGTTCAGGGGCAGGGTTGCTGATAAAGATCAGGGTGTGTGCATGCAGGGCCTGCACTCTTTGAATCTGGCCTCAGGTGGTCTCCTGATGAGCTTCATGGTTATCATACTATGACCTTCTCTCTGGTACATCTTCCATTTGGAGTTTTAGTTCTGCAGAAGAGCTTAAAGATATTGTCATGTGTATCCCTTGAGGCAGAACCAGGACTCTGCCCCAAGGCTGCACTATTGTTTCTTAACTGCCCCTCCCTTGTCTCTGCATCCCCTCCCTTCCCTGATTAGCAACTGTTCGAATCTGCCCTTTGGAACTCAGGGAAGGTCATGGGGGCTGAAATCTATTCCCTACAAACAAGAAATGCTTCCGTGCCCAGGAGTCCACAGGGCCCTGCTTGGTTTCAATCCTAGTAAAAACTTTACAGGGTTGCTGACTAAATCACATTACCTGCAAAGGGCTTATATAGCACTTGGCACTTAGTGAAAACTCAGAAAACATTATCAACTGATGTTGATGACGATGCTAATAATAATATTCCTTTGTTCTCAGCTGTGGGTGAGGAGGGATATTTCCCTGGGAGTCAGGTGTTTAGTTTGGTGCTAGTATCGTGTTTACCAGCTCTGTGGCTTGCCCCTTCTCGCTCTTTTGTACACCTTGCAGAGAGTCCACCTTCAATTTCTTAATTAAAAATCCGCCAAACTTAGGGTAACATCACAAATTTTATCTCCTTTTATTATCCTTTTCTATTATTTAATCTTTTTCATTTCTCTACTTTCTGCCTTTTCTTTAAAGTGCTTTGTTACATGGGTCTGACATTTTAATCCTTCTTTGATGGTCGGGGAATTTGTGTCTGTCCTAGGACTCTGCACTTACTCAGCCCCGGCAGCTCAGCACCTATGGGAATTGGATAAGAAATCAGAGGGAACCAGTCTCAAACTGAGAAAACACTAACTATCCATTAGTCACTTTCTGAGTAAATAGTACTCCTGGAAATGCCGTCATTCCAGAATCCACCTCTCGGCAGACGTGAAGAGTGTGAGTGAATCCATAAAAGCAGCTTTGGCACTGAACACACAGAGGAGAGTGATGGTGCGGGAAGGCAGAGGGTTCTTGGGACTGTCGACTCAGTACTGTAGACATTGCTTCATACAAAGGGAGCACTCACAAGCCAGAAGAAAAGAACACAGTTAGGGCTTCCCTGGTGGTGCAGTGGTTAAGAATCCGCCTGCCAATGCAGGGGACATGGGTTTGAACCCTGGTCCGGAAAGATCCCACATGTCGCGGAATAACTAAGCCTGTGCGCCACAACTACTGAGCCTGCGCTGTACAGCCTGTGAGCCACAACTACTGCGCCTGCGAGCCACAACTACTGAGCCCATGTGCCACAACAACTGAAGCCCCCATGTCCTAGAGCCCGTGCTCTGCAACAAGAGAAGCCACCGCAATGAGAAGCCCGAGCACCACAATGAAGAGTAGCCCCTGCTCGCCGCAACTAGAGAAAGCCTGTGCGCAGCAATGAAGACCCAATGCAGCCAAAAGTAAATAAATAAATTTATAATAAAAAAAAAAAAAGAACACGGTCATTATCGTGTAAGCGTGAAGGGAATTCCAAATAGAAGGGGATTCTACTGTATTTTCTGCACGCTATCTTGGCTCCTAATGTGACTTCACGGTTGGCCTGTGAGAAGCTACACTTGGCGTTGTTCTCTAGCAGTTAAAGACTGTTTAACTGGACTCCGATTTTTTTTTTAGTTTTTATTTTATATGGGAGCATAGTTGATTAACAACGTTGTGATCGTTTTCAGGTGTAAAGCAAAGTGATTCAGTTATACATATACATGTATCTGTTCTTTTTCAAATTCTTTTCCCATTTAGGTTATTACAGAATATTGAGCAGAGTTCCCTGTGCTATACAGTAGGTCCTTGTTGGTCATCCATTTTAAATATAGCAGTGTGTACATGTCAATCCCTAACTCTCAGTCTATCCCTCCCACCCTCCCCCAACGCTTCCCCCCAGTAACCATAAGTTCGTTCTCTAAGTCTGTGAGGACTCTGATTTTTAAAGCTAGAAGAGTTCAAATGCATTCAATTAAAATAGAAAAGTACAGACCGATGCCTTTACTGCAAAGCATTCTCTGTACTGTTGGTGTACGTATGTATATAAACGCTTTCTAAACGGACAATGTTCTCCAAGCATAACCGGATGCTTACTGTGACTGTTTCTTGTTGGATCTCATCTTGTTAACCCCACAAGCATCTCTTTTTCTGCCCTCACGTTAGAGGAGATACAGTGAGAGGGGTTGGTGCTCACAGATGAGTGTAACGGGGGACGTTCTCTGCCTCCGTTTCTAAATGCCAGCGGTGTGCTGAATGCTGTTCAGCACGGGGTGCCCCACAAGCACCCGGTGTGTGCCAGGAACAAGACGGCCTCCGGAAACTTCCAGAAGCCCAGGTGCTTGTGGCCAGGGAACGTGGAGGCTGTGGAAGAGGGTGGAGCAAAGGGATGGAGAGGAACCATTCACCACACGCAGGAAGTATACTGGGGTGACTAACTCACTGCGTCCTCTGTCTGCGAGGTGTTCTACAGACAGAGAGTAAGTAAATCCAGTCCCTGCCACCCGCAAGGTCACCCTCTTCTTGGAATCCTGGGTGCTCACACTCGTGTTTTGCAGTGTCCCATGTCCAGCCGTGTAACATTATTAAACTGTGCATTCCTTCATTTGTTCAACAAGCAGGTGCTGGGAACCTGGTAACGGATACCTTTTACAATCTCCCAGCATAAGTCCAAGGTACCCCTGCTTCTCCGTGTCTCTGGGTGTGTGCGTGTGAGTGTGTGCCGGCGTGTGTGTGCGGTGTATACAAACACAGGGCTGTGATGATACAGCTCTGGAGCAGCTAAAGAGAGTCCTCAAGGCCGTTTAAACGCCTATCTTCAGGAAAGGGGATTTCCTCTACAAATAGGTAGCCAAACAAATTTGAACTCCCAGAGCTCCATGTGCATAAAATGCGGTTAGAAACTTAGGTAAAAACTCAACCAATTACCATGTGCCTCTGTTTCCTTAGGGAGGTGTGTTCCGGAAGAGAAAACGTTAGCATCCTGTCCATCCAAGTACAGAGCACATTGTTTTATCTCTTTCCCTGGAAGTTTCAGGAATTTCCATTATATCCTGTGGGAACTGAAGCATCCCTCAAAGATAATCTACTTTGTGTTTCATCCTCTATCTTATCTACCATACATTCCTTATGCTTATGTTAAGAAAGAGATCTTTATTTAAAAGGATATTGTTTGAAAATCAACAATCTGGCATCAGTTGACAAACCCTCTCAGTTTAAAATATTTGTAGCCTAGAAAACCCTCATGTTTCATAACATCTATTTGGACTTGTGATAAAGTTGTGAGTATATGGTTACCAGATGGCTGGTTGCAGAACCTAATGGCCAGTGTGTCTGATTTGATATATGTCAGGGCAATGATTGGCACCCCCCGAATCGTGTTCATCTGAGTTACGCTCTTTTGCATTGACAAGACAGATCTCATGTATGTGTCGTAAGTGTGGCTTTGGGGAATGTTGATATGGGGATTGCAAATACTAGCGAGCCAAGGGTAGATGAAGAAGTACAAAAAGGGTGGAACCCACATACTACGACCATACATGGCTGGGAAGTCAGGAGAAGGAACTAGGGTTGGTGTAAATAAAGAGCAGAGAGAATCTGGGATTAACCAGAGCAGAAACTCTCCGTGCAGTTTGTGGATATGCACCTGGCTAGGGGTGGGTTTTGGGTGGGGAACTCAGGAAGACAGACGGACAGCCCAAAGATTCTGGGTATGGATTATTTTCCTCTGGCTTGTGCCTGCTGTTTATCACCGTTAGCTAAACAATATCATTCACTAGAGGCCACTAGTTTCAAAATAAGAACTCCGTTTAAAAAAAAATATATATTCGTTGGATAAAGAAGATGTGGTACATATATACAATGGAATATTACTCAGCCATTAAAAAGAATGAAATAATGCCATGTGCAGCAACATGGATGGACCTAGAGATTGTCATACTGAGTGAAGTCAGTCAGACAGAGAAAGACAAATATCGTATGATATCGCTTATATGTAGAATCTAAAAAAAAAATGATACAAATGAACTTATTTACAAAACAGACACAGACTCACAGACTTAGAGAAAGAACTTATGGTGACGGGGGCAGGGAGGGTGGTGGGGAGGGATAGTTAGGTAGTTTGGGTTGACTTGTACACACAGCTATATTTAAAATAAATTACCAACAAGGACCTATTGTATAGCACAGGGAACTCTGTTCAATATTCTGTAACAACCTAATTGGGAAAAGAATTTGAAAAAGACTAGATACATGTATATATTCTATACATGTATCTATTATTCAGTATATAACTGAATCACTTTGCTGTACACCTGAAACTATCACAACATTGTTAATCAACTGTACTCCAATATAACATAAAAAGTTTAAAAAAAACTATTTGTGCTAGAAATTCAAAATCTGTATTATGCATTATTAAAAACGCTAAATATTATAGATTTATTTTCCTCAAATCCTGGAAACTTTCTCAGGATGTTATTGGGTGTATTGCCTTTTCTATTGTTCAGAATGATCAATTCGGGGGCTGTACCTTAGTTCATTATCATTCTGATATAACAGGCTAAGAAACACTAACATGAAACCATTTTTCCAAAAAGTAATCATGTTCATTTATATGGTGGCCTACGGGCAAAACATGGCCCACAACATTCTGTAATATTTGATTTTGGCCCCTCAGTGTTCTCATATAAAATATTGGGTACAAATGCCTTTAGGCTGGTCAGGTTTTCTCAATTCCTACAAGGGTTCCTCCACTTCCAATCAGTTTAATCCATGCAGATTCACACATATATCTAAATTCTTATAAATGCTCAATAAATACATAAAACTAGCTGACATTTATTGAAGGCTTATCACGCTGCAGGCAAAGCCCTATGAAGTATCATTTTACCTTCTATTCTATGTACAGAGAGTCTAAGAAAATTGCCCAAGATGGTAAACGGCAGTCTGGGTTCCAAGCTCAGGGGGCTGGTTCCACCTTCGCAATGTAGTGAATGGCGGGTGACACCCCTCCTTCCACTGCATGAAATGTTCATATTCAGACTGGGGTCCCAGCACAGCCTGAGTTTTACCTACCCGGAGTTCAGATTCAGAAATCTCTGGAACCCTCAAGTGTGCTTGCACGGACAGAAGAGTCTGGAACCTGAGAGACCGACCAGAAATGACCCTTCTCTGCTAATAAGGCAAATTCCATCACCAGCACCCCCTACAGGGTTTGTGAGGCCCAGTGCAGAACCAATGGAACAAAAAGGCTGAGTCAGAGAAACCTCTTCCGGTTTGACTGCCCTGAGCTGGGATGATATCTTCCTGCTGTCAGACTTCAGCTGAACATCAGTTCTTCCTGGGTCTCCAGCTGGCCTGCCGACTGCAGACCCTGGGACTTCTCAGTGTCCATGATTGCAGAATCCAATTCTTTATTATATTTGTATAATTTACGTGTAATTTGTATCATATATATAATTTATCCAGTAGGATATATATGTGTGTGTGTGTGTGTGTGTATCACATATTGGTTCCGTTTCTCTGCAGAAAATGACTGCATTTCTGCACCCAGACGACTGATTACTGCACCCAGTAATCTTTTTTACCCATTTTAAAGTCTGACCATTTTCCCTGACCACTGTGCAGGAAGGAATGGACAAGGGAGGTGTGGAGGAGAGACACTCACATGCCGTTTGTCTCCGTGGACACCGAGGGGAGAGGGAGATTCAGAGGTGGAGTTGGCCGGCGTTGTCTCCTTTAGACGGTGGTCAGTGACCAGCAAGACCAGAGGCAGCTCAGAACCTCTCCCTTTCGGGCTTTGGGATTAAGAGCCAACTCTCTCTTCTAAAGGGTCCAAACAGCTGCTGGCTATGTGACCATATTAAACTTTTCCACTTATTTGCACCTTGCTCAAGGTCGAACGGGGGCTGTGAATTGTTTTATCAGAGGCACTTCCTACTCAATAAAGGCCAAAGGCAGGACAATGAAGAAGTGGGATTGATGGGGGAGGGGAGGGCCTACTTGGTATTTATCTGCAAGGTTATAGGAAATTCTCTCACTCAGTTTCTTGTGGATGTCACAGCAACCCTACAAGGTGAGAGCAATAGCCCCCATTTTTCAGGGGAGGAAACTGACACATGCAGCTGTTTTCTCAGGGCAAAGCTGGGAGAGGCAGGGATTGAACTCCAGGCTTTGTGCTCAGACAAAGAGCCAGGAAAGGAGGGCAGTGTGGGCCTCGGGCCAAGGCGCGGTCAGGGCTCTGAGTGTCTGGGCTGCAGATGCCCGTGGTGAGGGGAGGTGGCAGGTGCGGAAGACTTTACTCTGGCCTTGGCTGTGGTGCAAGGATGCTTAGTGGGGGTGCCTACGGGTGGCTTCATCACTGGGGTGGCAGGTGGGCTAGTGAATCAATGGGAGTGCCATTCCCAGCACGCTGCTTACAGCCCCAGAGGAAGTTGCTTCATTTCGCTGAACTTCTCGTACCTTATCTACGAAACTACAGTGGGTTTGGGCAAGAATACTTCTCAGGTCTTTTCCAGCAGTAGCCTGTGTGACTCTAAGAAACTCACAAGGTAATTGAGAATAGTAATGTGCTCTTGAAACCAGCTTGTTACAAACACTAGGGGAAAAAATTTTATGTTAAAAAAAAGCAACTTGCCTCCAAAGAGGAACTCAACTAGTGTTTGGTAAGTCTGCCAAATATCTCTGCCTGGTTAAATGCAATCCTCCTCAGCATTTACTCCCCCTGCGTTAATAAACACTGAAGATTATGATGCTTTTCTTTTTATTTATTTATTTATTTATTTATTTATTTATTTATTTATTTTTGGCTGTGTTGGGACTTCGTTTCTGTGGGAGGGCTTTCTCCAGTTGCAGTAAGCAGGGGCCACCTTCATCGCGGTGCGCGGGCCTCTCACTATCGTGACCTCTCTTGTTGCGGAGCACAGGCTCCAGACGCGCAGGCTCAGTAGTTGTGGCTCACGGGCCTAGTTGCTCCGCGGCATGTGGTATCTTCCCAGACCAGGGCTCGAACCCGTGTCCCCTGCATTAGCAGGCAGATTCTCAACCACTGCGCCACCAGGGAAGCCCTATGATGCTTTTCTGATGCAGTTCCTTGTTAAGCTTCTTAAGGGTGTCTTTGACATTGGTCCTTTGTGTGACTGCAAGGTTGTGCCTGGCTCTCTGGATGCCACAGACCTGGGGTTATTTGCTGTCCAGCTGTCTCCTCCGGTTACTGGCGATCTCGGGCAGCCCAGTGCTCTAGCCAGCCTTCCCTTCCGCTGTCACTTCCCTTCCGGTGCAGGTTGGCTCAGACTTTCATCTTCACCCTTGGTCACAACAGCTCAGCTGGAGGCTCTGAATGCAAACCTATAGGTGAGCTTAAAATGAAAGGAAAGTCAGCCAAGTGGTGAGGTCAGCGCTTGAGAAATCTGGGACTGGACCTGGGCTGGGTTTTCACCACATTTCCAGGAGCAAAGCCTCCAGCCAGTCTGGCCAATGTCACGTGGCGTGAATGTCCCAGCCCCAAGCAGCCTCAGTCTCCGTTCTCTGACTCCAGCCCTCAAACCATTGAGGGAGGGCACGTGGTCAGTGTATCAACTGATGAAACGGAAGTGCCAAGGAAATCCTTCCTTTCTAAGGCTTCCCTAAGCCCTGGTCTTCTCAGGCACTTTACCTAAGAAACCCCAGGCACTCACCAAATGTCATTAGTCTTAGAAGGTGAACCCAATATCTGACAAAAAACTGGAGATCCGTCCATTCATCCAGTGACTGTTTAAGGAGCCCCTACACTGGGCCACGCATGACTCCCACAGCAGGTGATACCACAGCGAAAGTCCCTGGCCTCCTGGGACTTACATTCCACTGTGGAGAGACAGACAATAAACAAATATGACATGAAGAAATAAGCAAGAAAATAAGGCAGGGAAAGGGAGAAAGGATGATGGAGGGATGTTATTTTACTGAACATAGATGGCCTCTCCTATTAGGTGGCAGAGATCTGAATGAAGGAACAAGTGGCCCAGATCTGGCGAAGAGGGTCCAGGCAGCAGATGCAGAGACCCTGAGGTTCAGTTGTTGTCAGTGGAACAGCATGCAGGCCACTGTAGCTGGAGTGATCAGAGAGAGTGGAAGGAGATGAGGTCAGAAGAGAATCGGGGGAGGGAAGCTCAGATCAAAGTAAGCTTCTGGACCATAGTGAGGACATTTGCTTCTAGCCCTGAGTGAGAGGGAAAGCCACTGCAGGGCTTGGGGCAAACAAGTGACATCCCCTGACATATTTTTAAAACATTGTTCTGACTGCTGGATGAAACATAGAATTAAGAGGGGCAAGGATAGAAGAAAAGAGACAATTAGACTGTTGCAGTAGTCTGACTGTTGAGAATGGACCATTTGACTTGGCACCGTGGAGGCCATCAGCGGCCCCAGTAAGAGCAGTGTCAGTGGAGGGGTGGGTCCTGGTTAGAGTTGGTTCAAGAAAGGATGGAAAGGGTAGTAGTATAGGCAGAATACTGACACCTCTTTTTTTTTTAACATCTTTATTGGAATATAACTGCTTTACAATGGTGTGTTAGTTTCTGCTGTATAACAAAGTGAATCAGCTATACATATACATATGTCCCCATATCTCCTCCCTCTTGCATCTCCCTCCCTCCCTCCCTATCCCACCCCTCTAAGTGGTCACAAAGCACCGAGCTGATCTCCCTGTGCTATGCGGCTGCTTCCCACTAGCTATCTATTTTACATTTGGTGGTATATATATGTCCATGCCACTCTCTCGCTTCAGTGACAACTCTTTAAAGCAATTTTGCTGTAAAATGGAACTGGGAAATTAGGCAGTAGTTGGAGAGAGATTTTTCTAATAAGATGAGTGAGGCGCTACAGCACACTCTTAGTCTGTTGAGGATACTGCAGTATCGAGAAAAAACGATGATTCGTGAGATGGGGGCAGTTAGGGGAATGATTACCCTGGAGTAGTTGAGCGGGCAGGGCCCCAGGTAAGCACGCGATGGCCCGTCATCTATCAGGAGAGAAGGCGGAGGGCCCAGTACAGATGCAGGTGGGTGGTGGATTTGGTCCTAGAAGCACGCAGAAGTTCTGCTCTAATTCCTTCCGCTCTTTCAAATCAGAAGCAAAGCTCATCAGCTGAGAGGGAGGCACAGCCAGGAAACAGGATCAAAATTAAATAAAATAAGGTCCTGGTTTTCACAAGGTCACTGCTGCAAGTGCGAGACAAACCTGCAAACAGACCACCGCTGCAGGAGAACGTGCAGAGGGCTGAGGCAGCGGAAAGCACGGGACGCCACTGGGAGCTTGCTAGAGCCAGGACGGCACGTCGGGCAGAGCCCCCCGGAAGGGTGACGCGTGATGTGGGAGCTGAGATGGCATGGGAGTGGCCTTGTGGGGTGAGTGCGGGCCTGATGAAGAGGGGCCTGCTGAGGCTGAGAGAGCCCAGTCTGTCTAGCAAGAGAAGTCAGCACTGCCACCGTGGGGTGCAGGTCCTTCGCTGGGGAAGTGTGGGTGAAGCCCAGCCCGAGATGCTAGCCTGGCTGTGTTTCCAGGAGGTGGCATTTGTCCCAAATGGGGCACATGTTTCTAATTTGTCCACTTGGAGGGGAGCCTTTTGCTTGTTCTAATTGGTATAAAATGCCTACAGGCTGGGAGAACCCAGTTACATGTCATTGGCCTTTCAGGACACTGCAGAGTATTTCCTCCGAGAGCTGCAAACAGTTGTACTGAGAACTGTATGAAAGAAGCAAGTCACTAAGCTGCTGTAAGTGAGGCAGCAAAGGTCCACAGTGAGCCGACCCATCTTGGACAGGGCCCTGCGTCCAGGGCAGCTCGGGGCTAGAGTAGAGGAAGCTGGGCCTGAGCTGGAAAAGGTGAAGCAGCCGGGCTCCCTGGGACAGGAGGCCATGCCAACTTCTCTTGGCTCCGGCCTGGTCTGCCGGCTGGGAAGCTGGGAGGGGACACAACCGTGCAGTAAAAGGGGTTTCAGGCTCAAAACAGCAATGCAAGACCACCCGTTCTCAGCTTGACCACCACAGACCTGCAGCATCCTTCAGACCTGGTCGTGGACGCGGCTATCAGGAGGGATGACCTAAGGGGACCAGCATTGCACTCCCAACTCCAGGGGGTCAGGGACCAGGGAGTCGGCACAGGGAAGGTGCTGCATAGCGTCTGTGGAGTGAATGGGGGGCGGGGGGCGGGGAGGGAGTGAACAGCGGCAGGATTGGGTGCACCTCCGCAGGACACAGCCGAGGGCAGGAGTGGGGCTATGGGAGCAAGGCGCAGGGAGCCATTGCTCAGGATGGGACGTTTAATGTGCCAGAAATTCTCAAGGGCTATCTTTATTGTCATTATCATTACCTGCACGTTCTCCCTGGAAGGGGTATTGCTTGCAAAGCACTGATAGCCAGCAAATAATTAAGTTGTTTAGAGCTTGGAAAGTTTGTTCTCCAGCTAATTAAACTTTATGCATCTGGCTGTTCACTGAACATTATTCTAATACCGCACCATGAACATTACCACCTCACGGACCGTAGGCACCGTTAGATGGCCATTAGTACCCGCTAGGGAATATTTTCTGATGTGCGCTGATAAGCTCCCAAGACTGATGAATCTGAGACATGTGTGAGTCCCTCGTAAAACAAACCTTATTGGACTTTCCTCGTGAATGTTTCGGCATTCACAGTGAAAATGGTAACGCAGCCCAGTTTGCGCAACACGTAAAACTCAACAAGCACTTGCGAGACCTACATCTTTTTTATCAGCATCTGAAATGCCAGAAAAATAGAACTATTAACATATACTGTATAGCAGTTGAAAGTAAATAGTTTTACAACTCCAGCTGTGAAATACCCTTCAGCCAGAATTCGGGACAATCCTGAAAACTTCAAGTGTCAGTTTGTCAATGTCACTTAAGAAAGAGTTTTTGAGGATTTGTATTTTTTAGAGAGCTGATAGCCACCAGATAATATGTAAGAGTAACGATAGTCCTTTAAAGAAGGAATCAAACAAAAGGCACTATATACTTTTTTTTTTTTTTTTTTAACTTATTTATTTATTTATTTATTTTTGGCTGTGTTGGGTCTTCGTTTCTGTGCGAGGGCTTTCTCTAGTTGTGGCGAGCGGGGGCCACTCTTCATCGCGGTGCGCAGGCCTCTCACTATCGTGGCCTCTCTTGTTGGGAGCACAGGCTCCAGACGCGCAGGCTCAGCAGTTGTGGCTCACGGGCCCAGTTGCTCCGCGGCATGTGGTATCTTCCCAGACCAGGGCTCGAACCCGTGTCCCCTGCATTGGCAGGCAGATTCTCAACCACTGCGCCACCAGGGAAGCCCGGCACTATATACTTTTAAACGTCAAGCATATATGATAAATAAAATAGGATCATACTTATACAGATATGTGAATAATGACATGTCCCTTCAGAACACATTGAGGGGACAGGCTAGTTTCCTGTCCATCCTTAGAGATGGCTACTAGGCATGGCATATTGGTAGCTTTCTTTTCCACACAAACATTTCCTCAGAGAAGCACTGAAAAGGAAAACTCTAGAAGCCTGCACACATACCTCACCTGCCTGCAGTTCAGCCCAACACTCCCTTAAGGCAAAAAAAAAATTCATTAGTTATTTTCAACCCATCAAATTTTCTGTTAGATAGTTACTATTATATCGGTTGAGGTTTCTAAGGAATTTTGAATAACTGAATAACAACATAATTTATAAAATATAATGAGGAGTCTCCAGAAGCTGCTTGTCATATTTTCCAGCTAAAGGTTGGGAATTAAAGAAACTTCCTTGGAATGGGCTACTACCCCCGAGAGCGACAGCATGGTGGTCACCTGGTGGACACCTCAGGGGACATCCTTCCAGCATCACAGAGGGTGCGAGGCCATGCCACTGGGTTTGCAGTCCTCACCCACACTTCATCTGCATTTTCTAGTTCTCTGAAATCTCCAAAGTACAAATTTCCTGAGAGCAAGATTTATTTTTAAAATATCAGAACTGTAGTTAGAAAATAGATTTGGCACATAGAAATCATAACATGGTAGTTTGAGTTGGCCAGAATCTTGTCTTCCTATTAAAAAAAAGCATTTCTGAATGACAAGTTAACATAAAAATGTACAATGCTTTGTAAACATGGCATACTAAAATCTGAGTAACTGCATCTCTTGGCTTCAAGAACTTCCCTCTGAGTCGTCCGAAGCCTCAACAATCTGTGTACTGCAGAGGAGCCGTAGTCACTGGGACAGCTGGCGTTTTAAAGCTCTAACAGGAAAAGCAACAATCACCAAAACCCAAGTGAAACTGAGGATGGAAAGGAATCACCAGATAGAATGCAAGGGAAGAGAAAGTCTATTTATTGAGCACTTTCTGTGTACCAGCAGCTTTGTAAACCTTGCCTTCCTTTACCTCTCATAATAACCCTATAAGTTGGGTTTTAGCGTTCTCAATTTACGGATTGGGAAACTCCAGCTCAGAAAGTTTTGAATGAGTTGCCCAAAGTTACCCCCAGGTGAACACCTAGGTCTGAGGATTTACGTCTTATTAATTACTCAGGAGTGTAGCCCATTCTGCCATCCCATATCAGCAGGGAAGAGAAATCTCTGCATCTTTGCGGTCGGTGAGTGCCTCCTCAGGACAAGGCATTGTGTTAGGCATCAGGGTCGAAACAATAGATGAGGCTCAGTCCCTGAAGATGCGAAGAGATTGCACCAACTCTTCCTCACCACAGTGAGCAACCTGTGAATAAGCCTCAGCCTTCTTCCAATAACTATAACCACGTCCAAAGGCATCCAGAGGCATAGAAAGACAGCTGATGTGTAGTGAGTACTTAATCTGAGCCTATTAGGTTCTTTAGAGAATACAAAAGAAACAAGAATTTGAAAGTACGAATACATCTAAAGATTGAACCACAGGATCATTTGAAATTTGCTACAGTATGAGGAAAAAAAAAAAAGCTTGGTAACTTCTTCCATGCCTGAATATACAGCATATGAACGTTCTCAAATTGATCCACACCACCTGCCTGGTGTGGAAGCTTGGGAAAGCCAGAGCTCCAAAACTGGCACCATAAAAAGCTTTTTGTCTACATACTACAGAGAAAAGAAAACAGTGTCTGAAGTTACTGTAGATATGGCCCAATCTCTGTTTTGGACAGCAGATTTGGTTGATAAATGGAGATACTCTGTACATTTCTCCATGAATTCTGGACTTTTCTGTTGGCTACCTTTCAAGCTCTGATTTCAAAGGGGAAAATAATTTCAACTTTTCAATTTTGTTTATTCAACCAGGCTAGGCAAGGGGATTCGTAGGCAACCTGACATTTACATTTTAATTGCTCATTATGTTAACAATACCCCCATTGTTTTCCAGAATTACTGCAACTGCTTGGTTTCTAATCAGTGTTTTTCCTCCAGGACTGTTTTCTCTTCCTATCTACTGAGACATACTATTGGTTTACTCTCAAGATTCTGTTACCTCAAAGTCACCGAGGACAAACCAAAGTTGTTCTTTCATGAGGCCTTTAAAAATATTTTGATGATGTTACAGTGGTTTCCTCTGATCAAAAGACTGAGGGGATGGGGCTGGGAAAGGGAAGTAAATATAAGATGGAAACATTAAGCAGAACATTCCTACCGGTGAGAAGCAGAAGCCCCGCGGGGATGCGGCCACGGCAGAGATGGCCTTGGGATTCCTTCCACTAGCCCAGGAATGTCACTACCAGAAGCCCCCCCCCCCCCCCCCCCCCCCCCCCCGCTCCCTCACCTGGCTGGGTAACTGAGATGTCCCGCACCCCCCAAAATGATCACCAAGAGAATCAGCAACAAGCAGCGTCATATTCTTCTGCGGACAATGAAAAAGACTGGCCGGGAGAAGGCCACTTAAATACATAGCATTCCTGTGAGGCCCAGGCACTTCCTGGCCGGCCTCCTATGCAGCAGCTGCCCGGCCACCTGACAGCTGAGGGCTTAACCAGACGTGCTCGTTTCCGCCACATCCAGAGGTGACCGGGACAGCAGTTCCCGAGGGCTCAGTGCCAACACAGGAACGACAAAGAGACAAGGAGAGGAGGAGAGCCACCACCCGTCAGCCGACACCTCCTGACGGTCCTGGGCCATTGGTTCTTTGAGTTATTTGTTGGGTCACAGATTCCTGTCTTACTTCCACCCCACCGGTCAGATTTTAAGCAGATTGTGGGTATAGTGCCATTTGTTTCACAACTATGTATGAACTTTTTTTCTTATGCCTGCACTGGGCTGGTGACACAAAGGATTGAGGAATCGTCCTGTCTTGAAGAAGATTCTCGTGGTGAAACCGACACCAGAAGAGAGTAAACAATACGAGTACGATTGGGGCCGGTACGAAGCACTTAGGATCACAGGGAAAACAGGAATAGTTGTGCCTCGGACTTCACGGGGCTTGAGTAATGATGGAGAGGCTGCTGCCGGCTGGGTGTGGCCTCAGCTGTCCGGGGGTGGGAGGTGAAGCAGCTGTGCTCTGACGTGGGTGCCGGCTGAGCCCCAGCTTTGTCCCAGCCACTGTGTGATCTTCCTGGCCATTAGCGTCTCGGCCTCCACTCTCTTTCAAGATGGAAACACTGGACACCGAAATCTTTTAACCCCTTTTAGCTCAAAATGTTACAAGTTCGTAAAACTCTTCCATCTGTCTGGTATGTACAAATACTGTTGACATTTGTGTGGCTGGTGGGAGTTTCGGGGCGTGGCGGTCTGAAAGGGTCACAGTGTCACTTACCGGCCCTTTCCTTACTTTTTCTTAAGGGCAGTTATGGTTACTGAGCTCTCAGGAGCTGCACTAAGCAACTCTGCTCACAGGAAACCCCTCTAATCCTCAGCGACCCCATGGGAAAGGCGCTGTGACTAGAATCTTCAATTTGCAAAGGAAGACACAGAGACCTGAAGAGGTCAGCTCTCTCGCGCAAGGTCACACAGCCACTGAGGCAGAGCTGGGGTGGAGATGGACGCGGTCAGACCGCAGAGCCTCTGTTCTTGACCATCACTTTGTAAGGTTTCCCCAAGTTCCCTGTAAGCACCCAGGATGGATGCTAGTTCCCTGCACAATAAGAAGCTTTGCTCTGAAACAGAGATAAGGAGAAAGACGAAGAGAGTTCGCTCATAGGGTACCTAAAAACGCTTCCTAGGAGCTGGAATGAGAAACCAAGAGTACGGAGAATCAGAGATTAGCAGAGTGCTGACATGTGAAGTCTCACCACTAGGAATGTTACCGAATGCGAGTTCTTGTGCCCAACACACAGTGAGGCCAAGCAATACCGAAACGTTGGAGTTTGGAACAGAGAAAGGTTTATTGCAGGGCCATGCAAGGAGAACGGATGGCTCATGTCCCCAAACCCCCAAACTCCCCAAAGGGTTTCAGCAAAGCATTTTTAAAGGCCAGGTGAGGGAGGGGCATGGCTGGTTGTTGCAGACTTCTTGGTGCCGGAATCCTGTGTTCTTGCAGCTGTCCAGGTAGGTCAGGTCACAATTTTCCTGTAAACCTCTGGAGAGACAAATGTTATTCTCTGTTCTGCAACTTTGTATCTTTACATGAATGGAAAAGTGTTATACACTTAAAGGTCAGAGCCTTGAGAATGGGCTATCCTGTATATTTCAGGCTATAGGCAACATTCTTTTACAAAAGGTGCAGAGCCAGCAAGACTAAGCACAGGCAACAGAGCACAAAGGTTAAAGTAAAAGTAACAGATCTAATATGGAGTCAGAATGGGTGGAGCCGTCCTGGCACTGACATGTGACTAAAGATCTCCATAGTGATGGGACATGGGATGTCAGGAATAGTATGAAAACCTGCCCCCGGCTCTCTCTAATGCATGTATAGGCCTAACACAAGCATTCATTGTCACTAACTACACTAAGCAAGTTTGCTGCAGGGAGCTCCTCAGCATTCTGATGGGACAGGAAATACCTGGATAAAATGTTTGGCCACAATTCGATTTAAATTTAATAAACATCTGCTGAGAATCTAATACAATTTGAGTATTGTGATGTGATTTGATACATGCCATTTTATCCCCAAGTTAAATATGAAACTTCAGTATGAGTAGAATGTAGGCTGACTCATTCTCTATCATGATGTAAATTTAAATTACTACTGTTTATCCAGCATCAATTTTGCAGGAACTTTAGATATATCTTGTCATTTAACCCCCAAGGTAACCCCATGAGGCCTGAACAATCATTCTCATTCCATAGATGAGGAAACAAGTATAAAATAAACTAAGTTCTTTCCCAAGGCCTTAAACTCAGTGGGGAGGCAGGGGGGCGGTGGAAGAGAGGGACTTTAAAACAAACAAAAACAGAATTAAATATCTACTGAGAAGAGATCATTTAAAAAAACAAAAATTGGTAAAAAGATATGGAATCTTGCCAAACTGTCATTTCCCTGCATGACAGGAGAAGAAGGTTCAACATAGCCCAGAAATAGACCCATAGAAATACAGTCAGCTGATGTTTGACAAAAGAGCAAAAGCAATTCAATGGAGAAAGAACAGTCCTTTCAACAAGTGGTGCTGGAACAACTGGACAGCCACACACCAAAAAAAAAAAAAATGTTGGGGGGAAACTAGACACACACCTTACACCTTTCTCGAAAATTAACTCAAAGTGGATCATGGACCTAAATATAAAACACAAAACTGTAAAACTTGTATAGGATAACATAGGAGAAAATTTAGGTGATCTTGGGTTTGGTGATAACTTTTTAAGGGCACGATACCAAAAGCACAATTTCTGAAAGAAAGAATTGATAACCTGGACTTCATTAATATTTAAAACTGCCCTGTGAGAAACAGAGACACCGATGTAGAGAACAAACATATGGACACCAAGGTGGGAAAGCGGCAGGGGTCGGGGGGTGGTGGTGTGATGAATTGGGAGATTGGAATTGACATATATACACTAATATGTATAAAATTGATAACTAATAAGAACCTGCTGTATAAAAGATAAAGAAAATAAAATACAAAAAAAATTAAAAATTAAAAAATAAAATAAAAACTGCCCTGTGAAAGACACTGTTAAAAGAACAAGAAGACAAACTATATGTATCCACAATATGCAAAACTTAACAAAAGGAAGGCAAACAACTAAACTAGAAAATGGGCAAAGACCTCTGGCTGCCTCACCAAAGAAGACATACAGATGGCAAGTAAGCACAGGAAAAGGTGCTCCGCATCACATCTTATCGGGGAAATGCAAATTAAAACAACAATGAGACACCACTACACAACTATTAGAATGGCAAAAACCCAGAACACCGACAACACCAAATGTTGAGGAGAATGTGAATCAGCAGGAACTCTCATTCATTGCTGGTGGGAATGCAAAATGGTGCAGCCATTTTGGAAGACAGCTTAGTAGTTTCTTATAAAGCTAAACATTTTCTTAACATATGATCCAGCAATGGTGCTTGTAGGTGTTTATCCAATTAAGTTGAAAAATCATGTCACACGTGAACCTGCACACAAATGTTTATAGCAGCTTTATTAATCTCCAAAAATTGGGAGAAACCAAGATGACCTTCCATAGGTGAATAGACAAATTATTCAGCGATAAAAAGAAATGAGATATTAAGCTATGAAAAGACATGGAGAGCTTAAATTCATATTGCTAAGTGAAGCTAGTAAGAAAAAGCTCCATATCGTATGAGTCCAACTATGTGACACTCTGGAAAAGGCAAAACTATGGAGACAGCAAAAAAGATCAGTGATTGCCTGAGTTTCAAGGGGAAGGAGGAGTAGACAGAGCATGCAACATTTTAGGTCAGTGAAACTATTCTGGACTAGACTCTAAAGGTAGGGAACAGGACCTCTGGTCCTAAGGCAGGCACTCCAGAAAGGGCAAAGGGAACTAGTAAGAATACATTTATTTTCCTACAGACTTTTTTAAAGGGCTAAAGGGCACTTTCCTTTTCCCTGCGGCAAGTGCAAGACCCAGCCTGACTCCAGGTCTGTGTGATTTGAAAGCCTGTGCTCCCTCTGAAAGCCCCAAGAGAAGCGGAGATTGGTCATTGTAGCCGTATCTGACCGTTCTGGGGAAGCCACATGAGAGCATACGAAAGGGAACCGGCAGCCCACAGAATTCATTTCAAACATCTGACAAGCTCTTCCACTGTGCAGACTGCATTCATTTTAGAAGTTACAGGGATGATTGTGGAGTTACTTGCTCTGTACGTGCACTCAGGACCGCTTAGCAAAGAAATACAGTCCTGCGAGCTGACAGTGAGCCTGGAGGAGCCTAAAAACTCATTCCAGCTTAAGATTCTTTGTCAGAGGCAGAGACTAACTTCAGCTGTTTTAGCCACAATCTGTCCAGTAACCCTCACCGAGAAAAGCAGAGGACAAAATTGAGGAGGACAGTCTGTAAGTCAGCGTCTCCACGGGGAGCTGGGTGACACTGTGGGGTCCCCCGCCTCCTACATTGCAGAGGGACAGAGATACAGGCCCCATACCACCCTTCCCATTAAAGAGGCCTGGGGCAGGTCTGTCCACCAGCATTGGAGTGGGGCACATTACCACATAGCCTCAGCAAGGCCAAAGCAGATGTCATATTACACCTGGGGCGGGTTGAGGTAGAATATTCACCACCAGGGCATGTGGAACTTTAAGGACATTGCAGTTCCCTTCTGAAATGGTCACCATGGGCTTCCCTGGTGGCGCAGTGGTTGAGAATCTGCCTGCCAATGCAGGGGACACGGGTTCAAGCCCTGGTCTGGGAAGATCCCACATGCCGCGGAGCAACTAGGCCCGTGAGCCACAACTACTGAGCCTGCGCGTCTGGAGCCTGTGCTCCGCAACAAGAGAGGCCACGATAGTGAGAGGCCCGCGCACCGCGATGAAGAGTGGCCCCCGCTCGCCACAACTGTAGAAAGCCCTCGCACAGAAACGAAGACCCAACACAGCCAAAAATAAATAAATAAATGAAATGGTCACCATCCTTCAGTGAAGAAAAACAATCTCACTCCACAGTCTGACAGACAGTATTGGGCACCCCAAAGGGACTGGATCTAAGTAGGGGCACTAAATCTCGGCTGCCCATCTCATGACCTGAGAAGGTTTTAAAAATACGGATGCCTGTGCTTCACCTCTAGGGCTCAGTTATCTGCCCTGTGTAACTGGGAAGCTCCAGACTGAAGCCACATGTGTGGAAAGTCACAGCCACTTTGTGGGGCCAGTCTCTGAGGCGACCTGCCAGTCTGGGAGACCGAGTCCAGTTCCCTTCTATCAGTATCCATGGAAATCACAACCCCTGTTGACTGTGTTATTGAAGAAAATGATGGACATTTTGAAGAGTGATTTTCTTCCTCTGAGCAAAGATGAAATGGAAACCACATAAAGGAAGATGTAATGTCGTTGGACATAGTTTGAAGAAAACGTTTGTTGACCACTTGTTCTGCAATAAAACATCAGGGGAGAAACATGGAAAGGACACTGCCCCTGCCTATTTATGAGCAGTGATAGATATTGAAAGGCACAACACCCATCAGTGTTTAATGGTACTCCAGGCTAATACGTGAGCCCAGAGCCCATCCTGGGGTTCGTGGAAGGCTTCCAGAAGGAGGAGATGCCTGAGCTCGGTCATGGAGAAGGAGCCAGTCAGGTGGAGAGTATGAGAAGCATGACAAAGGAAGACGTGGCATCGAGAAAGAGCTGGTGGATGTATTCAGATATCCTGACGGGTTCTACGTATTGTGCATATGTTACTACTGGATCATCCCTTGTGTGGGAAAAGATGCCCAGAGAACAAGAAGACCAAGGCTGGCACCCAGTTGCTCCCCCTCCTCACTTTCCCCCACCATCTCCCTAGATCCTCCATAGACGGCACCCTGGAGGCATCCTTCCCCCTTCCCTCGCCTCTGTACTCTCTTCCGTGCTGGGAGAGCTGTACAATCCAGAGCCAGCTCTGGGGACACAAGGCACACCCTCACCAGTACTTCGGGGTCAAGCACGTTGTCACTGAGCCCATCTTGAGTGGCATTTTTACAGCCTTCTTTCAGTCTTTCTACAGTGGAGTAGAAAGGGTGAAATGTGGGCAAAGGGTCCTGGGTTTGTGTTTCTCCTCCACCATGTGTTGGCTGGGTGACCTGGAGCACCTGTCTTTCAGGTGACTGTTCCGAGGCCCAGTGAGAATGGCCCGAAGGGGAGGGCACTCGGTAACTGTGAGCCAGAGCCCATTCTAAGATGCCCCAGTCAATGCTCAGATAAGGTCTTTTGGGTCTAGTTTCTCCATACTTCGCTTTAAAATTCCCACTGAGGTGCATGCCAGGAGGTGCAGCCATGGTGACTTCCCTCACGGGAGTCGCTCCCAACTGGCCTGTTCTCTCCACACAGTGTCCCCTGCCACATCCTTCAAGACAAAAGAACGCCTGCCCCCGAGGTTTCCCCATCCTTCTTTCTGGTATAGTATCTGCTCCTCTCCCCAGCGGAAAAGACAAGATGATCACACTATACAAACTAAATCTCATGGCAACTGATTTTTGAACTCACTTTATTCTTGGTCTTACTATATCATCTATTTTCAAAAGATTTTACCATTTTTATGTCAAAAGATTCAGTGACTTTTGAGTAATCATTAGAGTCTAAGTACTTTCTTTTACAGTAAAGATGAAAGCACATTCAACATAATGAATCAAAATAATCTTAATACCCTTTCACTTGGCAGCTACAGGGCCATCATGATGATCTATGTGCTTTCCACATAGGTAAATGATGACAAGAAAACGTTAGGAGCATGGCTGATAGCAATGTATTTTAAGTGCTTATCCTCAAACAATTTTTCACAAGGAATATTCAATTAGATTTCCAAAGGACATGAGAAAATAGGGTTCTTACTTTTCAAAACTAAAGGCATTGTGCAATGGTTTACTTAACATTTTTCAAGACACTATATACCTACCTGTTAGGGAATATGCAAATTCCTCAAGAAGAAAGGGGCATAGTACAAAAAGAGCCCATATGGATGTCTGTTTCAATCAGATTTCATGGTTTCCCAGGAGGCAATATTTTAGTGGCAGGCTTCCCATCTTTCCATGCATTTCTCCTCTGCACAGCTCCAACTGCTTCCCATGTTCCTGAACCTCCAGCAGAACTAAATTCTTGAACAAACTCCTTCTCCTTTCCTTGCCCTTTCCTTCAGCCCCATTCTCTTCTCACCTTCCCATGCCACCCAGCCCTACTCATGAGTTCCCATCAGAAGGACTTAATCTCTCAATAAACATTGAGCATAATTCAGACTATGACAGTGACTTCATTCCTTAGACTTTTGAAATAGCCATTGTCTTTAGTTTTGGTTCCCCCAGATGCCAACCCAAAGATCACCATTAGATTGCAAGTAGTTCATTTGGGAAGTGATTCCAGGAAACACCAGCAGAGGAGCAGAGAAGTAAGACGGAAAAGGAAAAGAAACAAATGAAGTTTCATTATCAAGCAAATTACCATTGTAAATCCACAGTCATGGACGTGACAGCTGTTTAATGTGCCTCCCAGGTTACCCCATAAAAAGGAATTACTTCTGAGGGCTGAGGGAGTTGAGATATTTATACACCAGTTCCCACCAGCCCTGCAGCCATTTTTTGTTAATTCCCAGCATTTCTAGACTTTCGTGTGGAGGTGGCAAAGTGGCTTCCTTTAGTTATAGAAGACCCTTAGGCAAAGAAATCCAGATGCTTGCAGCTGGAAGTCCAGCAGGTGTCCACTGAGTTTGTAAGGTCAAAGATACGTGGGCAGAGCATGGCGGGGTCTGCTCCAAACCTTGTGGTGCTTACTTATGTGAGTGGATTCCTCCAAAGGCTTCACTTACACCAGCCAGTGATGGCAAATATACTTCATTTAGTGCGCCAACTCCAATCAATGGCTAGTGGTTTTGTTGAGAAGAATTCTGTGGTTAAGTTAAAGGTCAGCAGGGGAGAGAGCCTGTGGTTGACCAGAGATCTCTGCTGGGAAAGAGTTGGATAAAGTCTGGTGATATCTTGCCTCATGTTTGTCGTCCTGAATCCTGGAATTACACCTGAAAGCGGGGGTGGTGGGGAGGGGGCAGAACCAACCAAGTCCACCGGGCCCACAGGAAAATGCCAAGGGAGATGTGGATGGGTGATGGGGACTCTGCGGGAAGAACCCCCCTCAAATCAAAGTCCCCACTGTCCTAGAGAGGTCAGGGGTGACACACCCCATTGTGTCATCTTAGTGTCAGTATTATATTACTTTTCTTGAGCTTCCTGATACCATCCGGGCTTAAGATATCTTCTCAGGGTGGAAGTGGGGTAATATGCCTGGGAAAGAAAGGAAATGAGTTAGCCTTTACGGCAAACTTTACATGAAGACTGAATATTTCGCATGATTTTTAAAAGTTTAAACACAGGTTTTTCCTAGATTAAATTTTAATTAATGTATTCATTTAAGAAGTATTTCTTGAGCATCTGTTATAGGCCAGCCATTATTATATGCTCTTGGGAAATAAAAAGATGAATAAGGCACAGTCCAGCCCCTCAAAAATCCCATAATCTAGGGGGAAAAGGTGATACATGCCTTATCAAGATATCCTGAGAGAGAGTGGTGGTTAAGAGCACAGACTCTCTGGATTTTAATCCTGAGCCTGACGCTTACTAGCAGGGTAACCTGGAGAAGGTATTTAATCTCTTTGTGCCTCGATGTCCCCATTCGCTACCTACTTCATGGGGTTACTTTGGAAATTATATCTGATAATAGCTGTAAAGCGAAAATAGTGCCTGATGCATAACCAACAGTCAATACCTATTCATTCTTGGCTTTTCCCATGAGAGCACAGATTAGCAGCATTTCACTTCCTGTCTGGAGAATCAAGAAGACTCCGAAGAGGAGCTGATACTTGAACTGGGCACTGGAGACGAACAGGATTTCATCAGTGGAAGCAGGAGGGACCTCCAGGCAAAACCAGAAACACATGCAAAGGGGCAAAGTAGGGAGGGCAGGGGTCAAGGTAGCAGCCTCTGCTGACCGCCACACAGGAGAGGAGACGATGACGCAGTCTCTTTTTCCGCCAGGCAATGGACATGATCAAAACTATATTTTAAAAACATGATTCTGGCAAAGGAATCTATGAGTATATGTGAATCACTATAAAATTCCCTCACCCGTTTCCCTCTGGTTTTACCAAATAAGCACTGAGTCTAATACAAAAACACACCAATTTGAATTTCCCGAGTAACTTAGCCCAGTTTGAATCCACGCAGCAGGGATGCTGGCATCGATCCGTAATACCTCCGACAGGCCGGAGCCACTCTGGACCGCGCTCCTCCTTGGAGCTCACACAGCCAGATGGGGCAAAATGCCACGTGCCAGGATCCCTGGCGCCTTTTGTCTGCCAACACGTGCAGGAAAATCAGCAGCTTCCACTAAGACAGCTCTAGAAATTCAGCTAAACTGACCTCTTTGAGTCTGATTAACAAATTACTACTTGCATGGATTTTGGTTACATCGAGTCCAGGAAAACAGAGGTTTTGTTGACATTTATCTCTGACTTTGATTACAGCACAGCTTGCAGGGGGCATTTGAAGGACAAGGTGAGGAAAAGGGGGCAGGGGTTTATAAAATGTACCAATCCCACAGGGAGATTTCTCCGCCGTCTTAATCCAAAATGGGCAAATAATGGCCCAATTATCTACTGTTCTGTTGGTGCCGAAAAGATGCATCGCCACATGAGGGAACTGGGCCCCTCGGGAAGGACACTCGGCGCCCATCTCCCAGCAAATTATTGGCAGATCCAGGACTAGAATCTCCACTGGTCAATGTGGGAAGAAGTTACTCTTTTAATTGATTAAAACACCATTTAGAGGTTACACACTGATTTCATGATTGTTTTCACAAAGGTATAGACCAGCACTGGACAAGAGAAATACAGTGCAAGCCACACACATGATTTTTTGTTTTCTAGTAGCCACTTTGAAGGAAGTAAAAAGAACAGGTGTGACTAGTTTTAATAGTATATTCTATTTTATTTTCTATTCATTTTATTTAACCCAGTATATCCAAGATGTTGTTTAAATATGTAATTGATCTAAAAATTATTAATGAGCTATTTTACACGCCTTTTGTTACTAAGTCTTTGAAGTCCAGGGGATATTTTACACTTAACAGCGCATTTCAATTTGGAGGAGCCCCATCTCAGGTGCCAAGAGTCACCTATGGCTGGTGGCTGCCACATTGGACAGCACGAGTGTAGACCATGGAGCTTCACGTGCTCCCCAGTGAGGGTTTATGAATATTCATTCACTCATTCAGTGAATATACAGAGGGCTCCTACTCTGTGCTTTTCTCTGGATATGAAACAAACACATGTATTTTCTGCTTTCAGTCTAGTGCAGGAGACCAATAAAAAGTTGGCAAACATATATGTGCAAGGTATGTACAAATGTGTGTATATGCATATGCACATATGCAAAATTAGTCCATTAGTTTCAAAGTGAGGGAGGTACTAAAAAGGAAAGGAACCAGGTACTGTCAGACGTCAGTGCTCCTTTAGATCACAAAGTCAGGGATCACTACTTCGAGGCTCCTATAGCTAAGCCCAAACCCGAGGGAAAAGAAGCCAGTTCTCTGAAGAACCAGCCAGGGGAAAGCATTCCAGCCTGAGCAAGAGACCTTAGGAAAAGAACCAGAAAAAGGCCAATTGGCTGGAATGAAGGGGAAGCCCTGGCGATTTCTCCTACGCTAATTCACATGTTACAGACAATGATCACATTTCATACACTTCATTTCTCTGTTGAAAGTGGAAGATAGTCATGACCTGATGAAGGAACAGAATGATGACCCAGGCCACGGGCAATTCCAAGAAGAGGCTGGCCCATCTCAAGGTCACAGCGACCCTTGAAAGTGTGGAGGGTCTGAACATAAATGGGGTGAGCTTCAATCATGCGGTGCTCTGTTGGGGAGAGGCCCCTCCCTATGAGAACCCCTACCCTTCAGCACTAGATCAAAGCACCGGGGGAGTGATGCATGAGGGCTGCCTGGGAAAGCATTTTTGCTTTGCTCTCAGATCTTCTAGATCTTTGCTCCTATCTAGATCTTTGCTCCTATCAGTCTAGAATCGTCTGATCTCCGGACCAGAAGAGGCTGTAGGCAAACTTCTAGAGCAGTCACTTACCATCATGAACAACCACAATGAAATCATTTCAGAGAAATGCATCGTCTTAAGCTCTAGGGAAAAAGAGCTCATATTTTCCTTGAATGGTGGCTTCAAGTAATTTAAGCCTTTTCCAAGAAACCTCCCTTGATGTCTGATTCGACCCTCTTGTTAGAGTTTGGCAGCCTACTGAGTGCTCTGAAGACAAAGTAGGTGCTTTAAAGGGACACAGGAGTGGATGGACAAACAAGGCCACAGTGTAAGCCTCTGCTGCTTGCTCTCAGTGGACCACAGTGGAAATGCGTATTAAAGTGACTCTCATTTTCTCTAGATAAATATTCACGTCCCCTGTCGCCCACCCTTTTAACTCCTCCTGTGACTCTCTGTGGAATTGTCTAATCGTCTTTATTTTCTCCATAACTTTTTCAGCTGTAGAGAGCAGAACAAGTTGCTGGAAAGTCCATCAAGAGAGGCGAGTCATTGAAAGATGGACTGACTTTCCCACTAAATGGCACGGAAGAGTCACACCTCCAAAATACCATCCCTGTAAGCCACAGGCACTGAGATGTCACTTGGGAGGAAAAATACATTAGGCTGTTACCAGCCACAGAACTTAAGTTTGATTCTGGCAGTCAGGTTACCCAGCAGGACCCCAGAAGGGGGTCGGGGGGTAGTGAGCTACAGGACAGGTACGCTTTGCTAGGGGAAGAGGGGGTTAGTGGTTAAGTGTTAAGGAAGAAAAGGGAAGATTCAAGGCCTCTCATAGAGCTGGCCTGCGAAAAAGTCAGAATGGAGCATTTGGGAACATGAAGCTTGTGAAAACCTAAGGCGAGCTGCCAAAAAGGGAGAGAAGAATTCAGAACTTTTTCTAGAGTTAAGACAAACTTCATCCACTCACAGTTTTCCGTAAGGCCAGCCTGCAAGAAGTGCAAACCTCATATGATGTCTGAGACGCGGCCTTGTTTGCAACAATGCATTGGCAATCCATCACCCGACATGCATTTATGGTGGTTAAGAACACACACTGCGGACCCAAGCAGCATGGGTCTGAGCCCCACCCTGCCATTTAGTAGCTGTATAAACTTGCTCAAATACAGTCATCCCTCGGTGTTCGCGGGGGATTGGACTCCTGCAGACACCAAACTCCAAGGGTGCTCAAGTCCCTCACATAAAATGGCAAAGTACAGTGAATGCAATTGACCCTCCATATCCGCGGGTTTTGCATCCACAGATTCAACCAACCGTGGATCCTTCTGTGTCTCAGTGGGGTTATCAATGGAATGGGACTACAAATAGCCCCTTCCCCACATAGGATGTGGATGAAATCAACTAGCTAAAATCGTAAAGCATGTAGACTGCTGCCTGGCACGTAGGAGGTGATGGATAAATACTAGCTGCTATAATTTCTAGTAACATATTAATGAAAAACAGTAGTTACTATAGAACTATTCCACAGTTTTATTGGTGTTTTCCTATACCAGCTAGCTACTATAGCTAAGAGAGAATTGTTTGCATTCTGCCTTAAGGTCATCACGTCTTCTTTTGTGCCAGAAGTCTATGAATCAAAATTTGCCTCACCACTTAATTTCCAGGAATAGAATAGTTAAGAAAAATATGCTGTCCTTACTTAATGGTATATTAAGCACCTTAAGATGATGACAAGAGGATGACATGCCCAAATGGAAGCATTCCTTCAAAATAATAAGTGAAAAAAGGAGGGTGTGAAATTGTGCAAATACTATGATGACATGCATATGAAAAAATAGACTGGAAGGAAAAGACCAAAATTAAAAGTCTTTTTTTTAATAACCTGAAATTATGGGTGAGTTTTTCTTTTATTTTTCTAGCATCTTTGTTACATGATTTGATTACTTTTATACATTATAACAAAATAATGCGCCATCCCAATGCTTTCTGTAATTTACATAAAAACAAATAAGACATCCCTATAGAACCTGTTATAATGATTTTAATTTCACATGTATGCGAGAGGGTGAGTTTTGTATGAAATAAAGGCTAAGGGTGTTCAGGAACATCAGGGAAAATGAACGAAAACCTTTTAGAAAGAGTAAGAATCTAAGTCCTTCCATAAAAAAATAAATTTTCCTTAACAGCTAAAATTGGCTGTCTGTGCTGAGAAAACACTGGAGGGGCCAGGAGGAAATCTGAGGCTGCTTACATTTCCACCGTGGAAGGACTTCTGACTGATGGAGGCTTCCCCTCCTTCCCTTGTGCAAGCCTGCAGGAACTCTGCCTGAATCCGGGCCACTGAGCTGATGTGACCCCTCCCCACCCCCGGAGCCCACCCCTCCTGCTCCTGCAGGGCCCCAGGTGGGTCTGGTGTCTGCAGGCTCCCCCTTCTGCAGTTCTGGCCTTGTCCTCCTCTCCTCTCCTCTCCTCACTTCCCCTCCCCTTTCCTGACATCGGTAGGTCAGTTCCCAGATGTTACTGGAAACAGGCAAAAATGTCTCCTACGACTGGGCCCACTAGTCATGGAGAGATTCAAGAGTCATGGCCATTCGTGGTGGCCAGTCATCGTGCAGCATGGCGGTCACGCAGGAGCTCTGGCTTCTGATTATCTGCTTTGAATTGACAGCCTCACCTCTTAGCAGCTGGTTTGAAGCATGTCAGCTCCCCATCGGGAAAGCTGGGATGGTGGTGACGTCATCTGTCTTCTAGGGTTCCTGTGAGGAATCAGCAAACTGCTGTAGAAAGTGTCGGCATGGTTGATGCTCAAGGAAAGTTAACTACTATTCCTATTTTTTTATAGAAGTTTCAGCTCAAGTTTTGCCCCTGAGACAGTTGCCTCAGCAACTTTTTTCTGAATCCTTTTTTGCCTTTCAACCAGTTGCCTTCCCTCCCTGCATCTTCTCCCCCAGCTTCCACCGGATAGCTTATTATTCTGTAAAGGCAGGAGAAAGTGAGCCCGATAAAATTCTGTACTTTCATACCTAGAGGAGGCCGCAGCTATTCACCAAAAGCTTAGTGAGAGGCACCACTGGGTCCCATCTAAACCCGAGTGTTTATTTCCTTCCTGGGAGACCCCGAGAGATTAGGCAAACTGCCCAAATCTCTGCAACAAAGTCGTGGATCTGAAACACAATGAAACACAAACCATATTTGTCCCATGACACCAGGGTCCACGTATGTCCCAAATATATATATTTAATTCTTTTCCTTCCTTTTTCTTTTTAAGAGGATTGACTGAAATTCCAAGGAATTGGGTATCAGTAGGGGAGGAATTAGGGTCACATGAGTTACCCCTGAATCCCAGTGCCTCTCACCTCACACCACCTAAGAGACCTGCCAGGCTGCCCAGGGGCAGAGCCTGCACCTGCGGGTACCAGGTGGCGCCCACAAACCTGTGTGAGATTGGGGGGAGGAGGGGCAGAGGGGAAAGCCCAGCCATCTCTTGGCCACCTTACTTTACACAAAACAAATTTCTTATGAAATTGAGTATAAATCATTGTAAATTGCATCATATTTTCAATTGACTTTTAATTTCATCAACATGGTCCCCAAAGAAAGAAATTGGTCCCAAGACCACAAAAGAATGCAGTAAACCATTTACAATAATGCATTTAGACAAAAAGTATTATGAACTATTTTAACATAACCAATTAAGTGAAATAATGTGATAAAAATAGAACAGAGACCACCAGAAACTGTATAAAAAGGAAAAAAATTTATTTCATTGGAGCGGCTCTCAGGATTTGCAGGTGTATATTTTTCTTCTTACACCAAAATCAGCCTCAAAGTTCTATTTTTCCAACAACTCTTCCCCCCACCCCTCCCCGAGGTTCTAGGTGGCTCCCTCTCTCTTACTCACTGACATCTTTGGAGATATCATCACCTCCGGCGTGGAGCTCCCGTCCCAGCCTCCTGGATTCTCTGTGTGACTCAATACCAGCGGACATGAACACATAGAAAAGCAAAACCTTGGAAGTTAGTTACCTTAGTAAAATAGGTGGACAGGAAAGAATGTTTTTGCCCAGTATGGACTCCAAGAGGTATTTGACCAATGAGACACAGGCTGAGGTCTCCTGGGAAGCGAGCTGGCTGCCTTCTGTCCCTCCCCGACCTGTCCTGTCACCTTGAACGCTACCTCACGTCCTATGTTCACCAGTTTGGACTGGTGTGCCGGAGGGGGTAGTGCTTTCTGAAGAACGGAGAGAGAGTTAAGGAAACCAGGAGAAGGCAAAGAATGAAGAGGCTGCATTCTAAAACATCAGCACGACTCCTATGCATTATGCTACATGTGGTAGTCAGGGCCTAGCTAAGCTACTTATTCCTTACTTTCTGGGATCTAGGCCTTGTCACTCAAGTTTTTGGGCCTGTGAATAAAGGATAGAAGAGAGGGGTTTTAGCACATGGGGTGTCACAGAATATTGGGACGCCTCCACTTCTGTACAGTTACTGCATCAGGGCCAACTCTGCTCAAAAGGTGAGAAACCCCGAAGTTTATCACTGGGATCCACTTCTGTTTCTGAGCTGATTATCACCTGCCTCTGTCCTCGCCCCCGGGCTCCAGAGCCTGAGTCCTATGGAACAGTCTCTCCCCCAGACCTGTCCTCCCCCAGGGTGACCCCCGCTACCCCCTCACACTGGAGTGATCCATTTCTCAGCATCCACTAATTTCATCCAGGTGTCGGGAGAAAAAGAGCTGATTAACTCAATCCATCCTAATATCCAGATGACTAATGACTACTTAACTCTTCAAGAACTTTACTCATTTTGGGGCAGGTTGAGTACCGACCCATGAGAACTTTCTGGTATGCAGTGAGAGAGGAAATGTGTCCCCAGGAGACTAACTCACTGGCAGGCCTGCTCTGACTGCCCAAGTACCTTGGACCACTTCTGTTTTCTTCCTCCGCTGATGAGTCTGCAGTTTCTTCCCAAACTCCGGATTACTATGGTCCTGGTTCTGGTAAGTGGCAATGGAATTGCTATTGTGGTCATTATTTTTTAAATACCACCTGTCGTCTCCCTGAGCCTCAGTTTCTTCATCTGTAAAATGGGGTTTAATAATGTCTACCGAAGATTATCTCAAAGATTGAAATAGTAGGTGGTAGATAAATGTTAGTTCCATTCTGCAAAAAAATCCAGTGTTCTCAAGCCAAGCAATGACCTTTACTTCATGGGAGATACTCAGAGCTCTTAGGAGAAACATGCTTTTGAAAAAGAATCTTAGTGGACAAACGCAGTTTTTACCAGACAGCATCTAGTCCCACCTTTTCTGAACCCATCGTGACTGCCCCCTCTACCCTCCCTGTACACAGACGGCACAGTCTATTGTGCTTTGCGTAGAACTGGTCTTTCCATTTCTAAAGACGAGCATATGGTGAGCATATGAGCACAGCTGAGAGGGAGAGAGAAAACGATGTCACTGGAGACTGGTTGATTGTCTGGATCCAAGCATGCCTGACACTGGACCTGCCCTTGACTTTAATTTTACAAATCTGGGAATTCCTTTCTTCCTTTACTATTTTTCCTAACTTAAGGGAGTTTGAATCCTAAGATTCATCTCCTTTTTGTGATTACAACCTTTTTTTAAAAAAAACAAAAAGGTTATGTAACCTGCAGCCCACTGGTAAATATGTAAAACTAAATATGGACACTTAGCAGTGCTGATTTAAGTCAGTGTCTCTGAAATATTTTTATTGAAGCCACCTACCCAACAGAAGAGACTCAATGCTTCTGAGGTTTGCAAGCCCCCTAAATGTTAAGATCTTTGTAGCCTTGTGTTCTATTATACAGAGTGGGAATTTTGCATTCCACTTGAAAATATAACCATTGTTTTTTTTATTATAAATACATTTTGTTATAAGTTGTATTGCCTTCATTTCTCCTCCACCCTCCCACACATTTGAGGAAAATTGATACCATTTATCCTGTGGATTGCTTCATATCCCAGAGGCACATGTAATTAAATTTGAGATACACACACACTAAAGGAAACCAAGAAGGGACCAAGAGCCTGTGAGCTCAACCCCAGAAATGTCAACCATCAGAGAAGTCTGCCCTTCTAGCTAGAAGTCCACTTAAATGTGCAAATTTACTTTAATGGGCATAAATTTAAAGGGACATCCTTTAGCTATGGCACCTGCAATGACATTGGCATAGACAATCAGGTCCTGTCACATTCCTGCCGTGTGACTGTGATGGCCGAGGGAGAGAGCAGAGTCTGGGCTGCGAGAGAACATGCTGGTGAATATCATCCAAAGTACAGAGCCGCTTAAGAAAATATTCATCTCCTCTCTCTGTCTTAACCTCTTCAGGGCTCAAAACAAAGACTGAGCAATATATAAATGAGGACAACAAGTGATTAATTCTAAAAGTTAGAGCTCTGCCCTTTCCTAGCTGTTATCTCATATCTTGGACAGTTGCCTGTTTGGCCGCCATCCCTTTTTTTCTTTTCTTCAATCTTCTCTTTTTAATCTGCCCTTTCTCTGTGAGGAGTTCATGCTGTGGCTAGCCAAGCAAGGAGAACCCGAGTTGAAGGTGGAGAAGGTTATGTCCTTCTAGAAGGATCCATGAATTTAGCCTCCTTTTGCATTTTAAAAACCGCACCTGGATTTGCAAACCTTTCCAAGGTTGTGAAGTTTTCTGTTGACAATCGTAACATTTGATATCATGTGGTAAACACACACCAGTAGTAGCAAATGTTAACAACTTCATGGAATCCTAGAGGCTGTGATTTCAACTAACTAAATAAAAAATGGGGAGGGTGGAGATGGAGTCCTTTGGGGTCAACAGTGACATGACCAACCTGTGAAAAGGCTTACTTATATCTAGGAATTATTCAAGAGAGCTATAGTTTTGGCCAAAATATATAAAGATTTGAAAAAGTACATTAAGTTGAAATTCTTTACTTAAAATGGAATAAACTGTGTTTGACGTTTGGAAACTGCTGTTTCGGCAAAGATAACGGTAGTAAGGTTTCCAAATGTAAGGGTGAGATCAAATGTGAAGGCTTCTTGAGATTCTGAAGTACAATTTAGGAACTTGGAACAAAAACGTTTTCTTGGAAGATGCTTGGTGAAGAAAATATTTCTCTTGGCATGATGTGCTTCATTTTTCTTAGGGTAAAACTAGAAAAAAGAAAAGGCTGAGGAGGGCCAGTTTGCATAAATGGGGCAGAGGCTGAAATAAAAAATAATAAACAGTCCAAACTCATTCCTTTTTAGCTTCAACAAAGTAGGAAGGAGTAAGCAAAGAAAAAATAATAATTTGATCAGAAATTGTTTTAAAGCAAAAGCCTTGGGACTTCCCTGGTGGTCCAGTGGGTAAGACTCCACATTCCCAATGCAGGGGCCCCAGGTTTGATCCCTGGTCGTGGAACTAGATTCCGCATGCATGCCACAACTAAGAAGCCTGCATGCCGCAACTAAAGATCCCACATGCTGCAATGAAGACATCTATATCAATATATGCTCTCTCAATTATTACTCTCAGCTCTCTCTGTGAACTAGTACCATCATCACGGGGTTCAAGCTCTGGTTAGCTTCCCAAGTCGGTGCTGGTACCTTCTCAGGTGACATGCTCTGTAAGCCACCAGTAAGTGAGGAATGGACTACATCAAGGTTTCTCATTTTCAGAAGGCGGTTTGGTGTGTTTTTTTTTTTTGACAAATGTAAAAATAAAGCTTATCTTCAATGTATCTGTCAACTATCAAGAAAATTTCTTGAGCTATCTTTTCTGAAATTGATATGAATATAATATAAAAGTATAACATCAAGTTTGCATCCAATATTTAAAAAGAAAAATATATTCAATATAAACAAATTCAATATTATGATTTTATCTGTGTAAAAATGAAAAGCATACCTATTATAACAGTGCCCTGAGACTCAGTGCCACAGAAGGGACAAGCAGTTTTCAACCAACTGACCAGCCAAAGAAACGAAAAAGAAATAAAAAGAAAAAAAGAAAGGGAAAAAAATCTGCGCTGAAGTAGAATGCGTTTGCAAGCCCCCTCTTCCAAGACATTCAAGTATTCATTTATTTGGGAATATATCAGGAATTAATCCCTCCAATTGCTGTTGACCTCCTTGTGGAATATTTGGGTAGGGCAGACACTCACATGAGAATTTAGAAGCGCACTGCCCTGTCTGAGATTTGCTGCCCTGACTCTGATTGGAAGGTTGGGAATCTAGTAACATGAGACATAATATCAGCAAATATTCCAATTGACCTCAGCATACCCCTTCCAGAATCTTCCAACGGCTAGGAGATTTGCATGGCAGAGGTAACTAAGGACATCAGGGGTTTCTAGTGACATCGTTACCATGAATGCCACTGGAGAAAAATAGATGGAGAGGTGCTAGGGTAAGTCGTTTGAAATCTCATTAGCACTGCTCTGTGACCAGGGGTTTTCATAGCATTTTTTCTGAACTCCATCTGCTACAGTTCAACGGTTTGAAACGCAACATCCCTTTGCTTCAAACATTCTATCAAATTGCCCTGATGAGATGGGTCCTTTTGGAGGTTCTAGGCTGCATCCTCTGATTTTCTCAGTTGTCAGGATGCCCGGGTTTTATCACTTGAGTTCCGTTTTATTAAAGATCATGTACAGAAAATCTTTTCTTTAAAATAGCTTAAATATATATTTAATCAGCAATGAGAAATGACCTTGGGAGCAGTTGTTCTTCCCTGGCGTGTTGGGACGAATACACAGTGTTCGTTGTCGTTCTGACAGGCTCTGGATGTTCTGTCCTAGCCAGCCTGTTGTGGGGTACTGTGGTGATCCGTGGGAAGTGCTATTTATTTGACCTGTGTGGAATGTAAAGTGGGGTGGAAGGGGTCTCAGTGTGAGAGCAAGCTTTTAACTATGGTAATTCAAGTAAACCAACATTTGAAATGACTTCTTTGGTCTTAAGGTCAAATTCAATTTGCTGTATTGTTTTTCCTTTCAATAAAATGCTTGGAAAATCTGTCTTGAAGCGGATTGTGAGCTGGGCAATGAGTGGTCTTTCATCTTTGGAACTAATTCCTGATAAATATGATACTGAGAATCGTGCTCATATATCAATTTTCTCAAAATCCTTCAATAGATTTAGCCTACTTAATTTTTGCTCTAGAGAAAAAAAAGATATGACAAGTGTTATTATTAATATCGATTTAGCAGGATGACCCCTGTAACCAAAATCACTGTGATTAAAGAAGCCATGATGAAAATTCGACTCCTGTCTTTAGTGCTGCTACATTCCCACTTAAACTGCTTCCATTTTCTCTGTTACTGGGGCAGTTTTGTTGTTGCTCATGTCATCGTTGAAGAAAGTCTCATACTGGAGCTGACAAAGCCCTGTTTAAAGAGCAACTCTGAACACTGTCGATCAAAGTGACCAAAAGCCCAACTTTGTTTTGTATGACCTCCAATTTTTCCCTATAGAAAAACTGCATCAGAAAGACAGAAAAAAATCTGAGTGCCTTCTTTGCACAGATATTTTATTTTCATCATCTCTGTAATCTTCCCACAGAGACTATGACTTATCATTACTGTTAATTTACACTTTCTGAAAATGAGGAATGGTTACAATGCCAGTTTTTTGTAATCCTGTTTTCTGGCATGTTGTCTGATAAATCACTGAGTGTCTCCTCATTTTTTTTTTTTAAGAATTTCCCCTAATCTCTGGGTCTCATTTTAGGTAGATTCTATTACTATTCCTTCAAGTTTATTGACCTTTTCTTTTGCAGTGTCTAATCTGCTATAAATCCTATCCAGTTATTTTGTAAAGATATTTTTTCCTCACAACTTCAAATAAATGGTTTCGTTTATATCTAGCATTTAGTGTTTCTAATTAGAAGATTGGTGCTATTCTCTTCTCAGTCCATTTTGGAGACCTGGCTTTCTAGAGTTCTCTATCCCCAAGGTATTAGTTGTTATTTTCATTAGCCTTCTTGTTATTTGGCGATTCCAATCTGAAGACTCTTGTCTTTTTTTTTTTTTTCATCTCCAAGAATTTTCCTTCCGTTACTTGTTTATTTATTCTCTTCCATTTTCTCTTTTCTTCATAGCTGGAACTCTTATTGGAAATATTTGGATGCCCTGTATCTATCTTTCATGGCTTATAACTTTAATTATTAATCTCCTTGTTTTCTGTTCAATATTATATTTCCTTAACTTTGCCTTACAGATTAATAATTTTCCTCTTTAGTTTTGTCCAATTTTTAAATCCAGCGCATCCACTGATGTACGTATGCATGTATTTTAGGCAACAGCATTTTTTTTGTTTCCAAGCAAACTTCATTAAAACCTCTATCCAATCAGAAACCAGTTACTTCTCATCGACTTTCCTGGTAATGTCCAGACCTAAGCCATCATCATCCCTCAACTGGAATAACTTATATGCCTTGCCCTCCCTCTCTCCAGAGTTTGTTCTTCATATACAAGTGGTCTCTTTAAAATGTGGTCCCATCATTTCATTCCTCTGCTTAAAATACTACAATGGTTTTCCATCTCATTCAGAGTAAAATTCAAAGTCTTTACCATGGTCTACAAAGTCTTATTTTACCTGGACTTCTACTACTTCTTTTGTCAACTCTTCTACTTGTCACCCCCTCCCACACTGTCGCCCCAGAGCAATTGCTCTTGGTCTTTCTCATGCCCTGGGACACTCCTCCCCCAGATTATACATGTGACTTCCTTCCTCAACTCATTCAGATCTCAACAAAGTCTTTCCTGACCCCTCTGTTATGGACTAAACAGTTGAGTCCCTCCCAAAATTCATATGTTGAGACACAGTCCCCAGTCTAACGGTATTTGGAGGTGAGACATTTGGGGGAAGGTTAGGTCATGAGGGTGGAGCCCTCACGAACGGGATTAGTGTTCTTTCTTATACAAGAGGCTCAGGAGAACTTCCTCCCACTAACACCACTTGTGCTTATAGCAAGAGGCTATCTGTGAACCAGGCAGCAGGTCTCACCAGACCCGTAGTCTTCCTGTGCCTTGATTTTGGGCTTCTCAGCCTCCAGAACTGTGAGAAATAAATATTTGTTGTTGATAAGCCAACAGCTGATGGTATTTTGTTATAGCAGCCCGAACAGACTAAGACACCTTCTGTTTAAGATCCCAACCCTCTTGTTCCCTCCCTTCCACCATTCTCTGCTTTATTATTCTCCATATTATTTCATTTACTTATGACATATAATATCTGATTGATTTCCTGTGTGCCCTCATGTAAGTTCCAAGAGGGCAGGGGGCTTGGTCTGTTGTGGATAGTGCTATACCCCCAGCACCTAGAATAGTGCCTGGCAATGGTAGGCAGAAATAATACATGTATGGCAAATTGGCGAATGAATAAATAAGCAAATAAATGCTTCTCCAATTTTTATCCTAATAGCCTCTGGATTAGAACTTCTCTGAAATACTGGCGACAATTTTTTGTTCTGTTTATTAAAACAATTCTGTTTTCTCTGAGATCCGTTACTAGGATTGTTCACCTTAGTGTATTACTTTGTTCTCAGTTTTCCTCAAAGATCTGATTCTTCTTGGTAGTGTGTTATTTCTTCAGCTACAGTTTTCTCTTTTTCCTCCACTATAAATTTTATTTCGTTCTCTTCCACCTTCCGTATAGTCCTTAATATTTCTGGGCCACTGATGATACACTTATGGTTGCATAGTTTTAAAAATATATTTATTGTAATTTCAGAGGGACCTTAGTGGGCAGCAACAGGGATGTGAGTGTTCTGCCCACCATCTTGAATAGGAAACCCTGGCTGTAATTCTCAAATCTGATAAATTTATTCGTAATGCCTCCAATTTGTCTACTTGGGATTTTACTCGAGGACATATCTTAATATGATAAATATTATTCAGGGATTGTTGGGTAAAATCTGTTTCCCGTCATAAATATTTTTGTCTCCTTTCCTGAGCTTTCAGGATGAAACAGAACCAAAAAACCAAACAACGAAGGAAAACTTTTGTTAATTGAACATATGTCTTTCTGTCTTGAGGCACATGTTTATAAACTCTGCCACATCAGCATTCTATGAGTGCAATCTTCCACTTTTAAACATCATTGAAACGTTTTAATATTAACTACTTGAGCGTATTTTCTGCTTTTGTCTTATCTTTTCATCTTAAATATGAAAAAACACCAAGTGACGTTTGAAGAGAACCATGACAAGTTTATAGGAGGAAAATATGGCATCATTTTATGTTCATTTATTTTCTATTTCCTTTTGTTTATCTTATTTTTATATTCTTTGAAGATTGAATTAACTTTGTCCTCTGAACTCTGGGATTTCTACCAGATGGGCTATTTAATTAACCCATAAGCCTTCATAGAACATTTTGAGTGGATAAATCATCCCAGAAATTAAACTGGCAAATTAAAAGTGATTTTTGGTATCAAGAGTTTTGGGCCTAAGATTATTTTCAGTTGATAAATAACATTGCAAAATAGTTGAACCTGCAGTTGGTTATCTGAGCCTTTATAGTTTCCCAATGTAGTAGGGGCAAATATGATCCAGAAAGGAAGACAGAAACTGGAGAAAAGCCTCAAGCGTGATAGACAATATCTGCAATAATTCTGTACCCTTTTAAGTGATTCAAAGGCAAAGTTAAATGAACACACTCTACAAATACATTCCGTCCATTATTTATTTAGTATAAAAAAGAATACATTCTAAAGAATACATTTTATTTCCAATTTTTTTGTCGGTCTCTATAGATCTAAATGAAATGGTACATTCTGCATTAGAATGAACCACTTTGGATTACTGTCAAATACACGGAGATGCCAAAACTTCCTTACAGCTTGAAGTGATGGCATAGTCCAGAACACTCATACTTAAGGAATCATTTCCATTTATTGTCCTCTCATCTTTGTGAATTCTTTTCCTGCATGAACATATTATTCCCTAATGAGGACATTACCATTTTTCTCTTTCCTTACTCAAAGGCTGTTAAAATCAACTGAGCTACTTAATTACTTAGTTAAGAGAAAACATCTTAATTGGAAAGTATCCTCCTTCGGCAGCCAGTTTTAGAATTTAGAGCTTCATAGCTACAGCTTAAGACAAATTTGCCAAAAGAACCTCAAGATGCTAATTATAAGGGTATATAATTTACATCGATTTACATATACATTTCGATTTTTTTGAGAATTAATGGAGTGCAAACTGATGAGGGTGATTACTGGGGTATTTTAAGATTTTCCCCTGTGATCAACCCAAGCACATTATTTATTTTTAAAATGTGTATTAGTTTGTTCTAATGGAAAGTATCTCAAATAGACATAAATAATTATTATTTAGTATTCATGAGACCACATGGAATAATTCTTTAATCGTGAGAATTGTACTCTGGTGGGTCTCTAGTCATCTGGATACAGAATCACGGCAGGGAATCTCCGAGATTAGGGTTTAGTTACTCTGGAGTGTGGCCTAGGTCTTTGTGTCCTTTCAAAGCCTCCTGGGTCATCCTTCTGAGCAGCTGGGTAGAGTCAACAACTAACGTGAAGCATATCACATATCATTTTACAAACACTGCCACCAAAATTGTAATTGAGTTACCATTAACAAACTTCAGCAGGGGCAATGTAGTGAGCATTTTTAAAATTAATGAGCCCCTTGGAAAATCCTTGTTATAACAAGGAAAATTCTTGTTATATGAGAAATCCAAATCTCCAATTCTCCCTTCCTTCCCTCCTTCCTTCCTTCCTCCCTCTCTCCCTCCCTCCCTCTCTCTCTCCCTTTCTTCGTTCCAGTCATACTTTGGTAGCATTCAAAATGATATGGTCTTCCTAGCTATCCTAAATGATTAGGAAGAACTGTCCATAAATTTTAGTATTGTTTTTATGTCTGATATGTTTTTATGCAAAATCTAAGTAAATTCCTATACATTCCCTGGTACACTAGACAGGTTCAATGTTATTTCCATACACAAATGATAAGGTGTATGTTCTTTAGTATCAAGCTAATGAAACCTAATATTGGATCGGCTAAAAAGTTCATTCGGGTTTTTTCTGTAACCTCTTATGGAAAAACCCCAACGAACTTTTTGGCCAACCCAATACTAAGGAATACTAAGGGCTTCCTAACTCTTTGTCTTTTTATTCTTTTTTTTTAAAATTAATTAATTAATTTATTTATTTATGGCTGTGTTGGGTCTTCGTTTCTGTGCAAGGGCTTTCTCTAGTTGCGGCAAGCGGGGGCCACTCTTCATCGCGGTGCGCGGGCCTCTCACTATCGCGGCCTCTCGTTGCAGAGCACAGGCTCCAGACGCGCAGGCTCAGTAATTGTGGCTCACGGGCCCAGTTGCTCCGCGGCATGTGGGATCTTCCCAGACCAGGGCTCGAACCCGTGTCGCCTGCATTGGCAGGCAGATTCTCAACCACTGCGCCATCAGGGAAGTCCCTGTCTTTTTATTCTTTTCTCGTTAAATTGACTCCTTCTAATCAGAGTGGTCTGAGATCTGTAATAATGCCTAGTGTTAGTCACAATCACAAAGTCAATTTTTTCAATATTAACGTTTCTAATCATTACTTGATAAACTATCAAATACAAGGTTATACCTGGCTCAGTCCCAGGACAGCCACCAGAGACATGTATGTCCAGTTGCCTGTAACTCTGGAAAGCAAATTTTGGCCATTTTAATTTTGGTTCTATAAATATAGATGCATCTTGATCTAAGAAAGAAAAATGCACTGAGGTTCGTGACACTTGAGCTTATATTAAATATTCATATTCAGGTGATCGCAGCATAGTTTTTTCATTGACTTGATGTACATGTTTTTTCCAAAACCACTGAGAAGAGTCAACTGATGGTTATAAAGAGTTGATCTTAAAATTAAAGACACGCACAAAAAGAAATCATGAAATTAACCCTAAATATCTGTTGACAAGATTAAATATCTAACCCTTTCAGGTAACAAACGAGAAACCTTATATTCTTCTGGTAAAGAAAATCAAAATTACGGAACAAGCAGGTAGGGTGACTGTGTTATCTGAACTTCCGAAATCTTTATAAATGGCTGAGGTCAAACAAATTTGTGTCGGTCACTAAGAAATTATTCTAAAATAGGAACTTTTGGGAAGGTTCAGACATTTTTCTATTATTCCTATTTTTGCCCCTAAACTTATGTCAAAAAAAATTTCCTCCACAAATGATATCAGGGAAGAAACAGTGAAATAATTCCGGTCTCTGCTTGTATGCAAGCCAGTTAGTTGACTACATCTACTAAACGCCAGGTGGCTAATTGTACCCAGAGTGGTTTATTTGGCCAGCATCAGACTGCTTTTGTCCATGATCATTTTGGTACCAAATATTGCATCTGCAAATGGACAAATTATGAATATAAATTGGAAGTTTATACTGTGTAAAATTCACCCTAAGTGTAGAAACTAAATTTTTTATTTCGATGTGTGTCCAGACCTTATTTTCATAGATATAAAATCACTGAATTAAGACAAAACATGTACCTAAAAGCCATCGCAGGATGTCATCACTTCACACACGTGACACCAATACCAGTGACCTTTGGGGAGTGCATCTGTAGCAATTACATCATTTCTTCATTTTATGCAGTGTTTCCTGAAGTACATTCCACGAAATTCTAGAACGTCCTATGTGGGAAGCAAAAGGTAAGGGAGAAAAGGAAGACTTGGTCCTGAAAGTTTGGGAAATATTGTCTTCAGTTTTAAAATACAGTGCTTTTAAACTCCTTTAATGAACAAATATTCTTTATGGATCTCCAAGAGGGCATCAGAAAGTGTAGCATTTCCCAAATGTATTTGACCTCGTAGGACCCAGTGAAATGTAGGACCTACAAAAATGCTGCTTTGATGAATCAAAACTACACATTTGTGAAGATAATTTCCATTCCCATATCCATGTTATCATAATTATGGCTCTTAACTTATATCACAAACTTGTCTGCATTCCAACAGTAAAATAGATTTTACTTGTCTCCTAAGTATATATGCAAAGACAGTTGCAGTGGTTTAAAACAGACAGTTAATATCTCCAGGGACTTTTCCGGAAGCTGATACTACCCCAGGATCTAGAAGTGAGCAGGTTACATGAGGTGGGTCTTATTAAGTCTGGAGAGCCATCTTGGCCACTGAGCTGAGCTCATTTATATATACCTTGTTTCAAATAGTCACTTCTACGCCTAAAATTTTACAATCTTGCTATTAATAACTTACTAGATACAATTTAGAGGCAGCTATAATCATGCACATAGCCCTTTAGATAGGATCTACTCAGAAATTAATTATCAGGCAGATGCTGGTTAATTTCCCATTATATTAGCCAAAGCATTTTTTGTCCCATTAACCACTCTCAAGTACACACCTAAGACACTCAGGTATTAACCTGCACCGCTTCCAGCTCCTGTTGAAGACGAGGTTCAACTCACCCTGAGCAGTCCAGGCCCCCGAGCTGGTAGGGTTCTCTGTGTCCCTCTGGTGGACACAGAGGGCTTCCTCACATCAGGGTCTCTGGAGGTAAATGGGTAACTGCTTCCAAGGTGTATCCTGATGCCCTCTACAAAATCAACTCTATTGAGATATAATTTACAGACAATAAATGCAGCCACTTCAATGAGTTTTGACAGATCATAAATCCATATAACCACGACCTGGTGAGGATTTGAGACAGTTCTATCACACATGTTCCCTTTGGGCATCAGTCTTTTCAACCCCTGGCTCATTGTAACAACTGATCTGTTTCCTCTCCCTCTAATTTTCCCTTTTCCAGAATATCCTCTAAATAGACTAATACAGTATGTACTCTTTGTGTGTGGCTTCTTCTGCTTAGCATATTTTTAACATTTTGAGGCTGATCAGTGCTGCATATCTCAGCAGTTCATCCATTTTTAGTGCTGAGTAGTATTCCATTGCATGGATACACTACAATGTGCTTATCCACTCACCTGCTAATGGACATTTGGATTGTTTCCAACTTAGAGCTGTTATGAATAATATTGCTATGAACACTAGTGTTCAAACCTTTGTGTTGCCATATGTTTTCAGTTCTTTGGAGTGAATGCATCAGAGTAGAATTGCAGGGTAGTACAGCTAAGAGTGGGTTTAAATTTCTAAAACTTGCCAATTTTCCAAAATGGCTCTACCACTTTACATTCTCATTAGTGATCTATATGAGTTCCAGTTGCTCCACTGGAGCAACTATTAATAACCAGTCTTTCTTATTGCTTATTATTGTCAATATTTTTTGTTTGAGTCTGCATTTTCTGATGACTAATTTAACATTTTTCATTGATTTCTTCACTAACATTATTCTTATTTAATATGAACCAAAATTTACTCTTAAAAGTTCAGTGCTAAATAAATGTCATGAGCTCAAATGTATCTTATTTTATTTTATTTTTTTTATAGATTTTATTTATTTATTTATTTTTGGCTGTGTTGGGTCTTCGTTACTGTGCGCAGGTTTTCTCTAGTTGCGGTGAGTGGGGGCTACTCTTCACTGCAGTGCGAGGGCTTCTCATTTTGGTGGCTTCTCTTGTTGCGGAGCACGGGCTCTAGGCACACAGGCTTCAGTAGTTGTGGCTTGTGGGCTCTAGAGCGCAGGCTCAGTAGTTGTGGCTCACAGGCTTAGTTGCTCCATGGCATGTGGGATCTTCCCAGACCAGGGCTCAAACCCATGTCCCCTGCATTGGCAGGCGGATTCTTAACCACTGTGCCACCAGGGAAGTCCTCAAATGTATCTTATTTAAAAAAATAAGCCCCCTTAAAGAGATGGAACTATTGGGAAGCCATGTTGCCATCTTTCTTTTTTTTTTAATTAATTAATTTATTTATATATTGGCTGCATTGGGTCTTCATTGCTGTGCGTGGGCTTTCTCTAGTTGCAGCGAGAGGGGGCTACCTTTCGTTTTGGTGCACAGGCCTCTCGTTGCGGTGTCTTCTCTTGTTACAGTTGCAGAGCATGGGCTATAGGCACGCGGGCTTCAGTAGCTGTGGCATGTGGGCTCAGTAGTTGTAGCTCACAGGCTCTAGACTAGTTGTGGTGCACGGGCCTAGTTGCTCCAGGCACAGGGGATCTTCCCGGACCAGGGCTCGAACCCATGTCCCCTGCATTGGCAGGCGGATTCTTATAACCTCTGTGCCACCAGGGAAGCGCCATGTTGCCATCTTTTGTCAGAGATTTTGGCCCTGTCACTGGATACAAATTATGACCTCCTGCTACAAAGTACAGGGGCCCTTCCCAATCAGGAGGAGAGAAATGTTGTTTTGAGGGGGAAAAAAAAACCCAAAACATTTTATTTCATCAAAGCCTGGCTGTCTCCAGTGGGCAAGTGTGGGAGAGTGACAGGTACCTGCTCAATACCCAGTCTCTTTTTCTTGCTTTGTAAGAAGACCCTTCTTTTATTGATGCTGGCAATGTGTCCAAGTAAAAGACTGTATTTCCCAGATTTTCTTGTAACAAAGTACAACCTTGTAATAAGCACTGGCCAACAGAAGTAAGATGTATTTTTGGATGTGATGTCCAGGGAGAGTGTTAGAGGAAGCTGTTCCTCTTTTTCCTTCCTCTCTTCTGCCTTCTCACTGCTTGGACAGTAGATGTGATGGCTGAAGCTTCAGCAGCCTTATGATGCTCTTGAGGACAGAAGTACTAAGCAAAAGATGAAGTTAGAAACAGAAAGAAGAAACCGGGGGCCCTGAGGAATTTGTGGAGCTGCCTACCTGGCCCTGTTTGCCTAACTCAACTTTCATGGTGTGAGAAGTTTTAAAAGGGAACCATGCTTATACAACTGTTATTTGGGGTTTTCTCTTTTATGCAGCCTGAACTAATCCTAAGTGCTACTGCCAGCAGAGAAGAGGCACGAGCACTGTGGCCACCTGCAGTGCCCCCATCCTTCCCTGAGAATTACCAGACAGCTGCAAAGGGGAGGGATGAAAGCCAGCTGGAAACAGCAAGTAGCCATAGCAACTCCAAGCTCAGTAAGGTGGTCCTGATCTATTGTCTGGTCTTGTTTATTCCAGCAGAGAACTTTTCCAGGCAGTATACTATGTCTGTGAGCACTCTGGCCATCTGAGTAAAATAAGTAAATCAATAGACTTATTTCATAAAAATCATTCCAGGCAATCAGCATGGTTTAAAGAATAGAGTATTGAACCAACACTCAAGAAACTGGGGTTCCAGTACTGTTTCCACTTGTAACTAACTCTGGGAAAATTGTTTCTGCTTTCTGAGCAGTAAGTGAATAACTCCATTGCTATTAGGAAGGTTAGTCTTTAATGTGATTCTTCTTTTCTCTCCAGTGATGGTCCAACTGTGACTCTAGGTGAAGGTGACTGAAAGATAGTGGTAAGGTAAAAAATCATAGACAGAAGGCAAACAAAACAAGCTAAAGTTATGATTTTTACATAATATCCTATGCTTATTATATATAATTTTATATACTATTATACACTAAGGTGACTTGGGGATGATAAAAGAAACTACAGAAAGCTTATCTTGGAATTGATTCTGTTGCAGTAGAATGGTAATAACGAAGTAACCATAATGCCCAAGCTTCTCTTTTCTTTTCCACCTTCAATATATTTATTTTGTGTCTAGGCATAGTATAGTAACTGCTTTAGGTTGTAAAAATGGACGCAGTTCCTCCCCCTCCTTACACGTCTGCCAGGTATTCTACTACTGCCTCTGCCTGCCCATCTGACAGCCAGCCAGTCCCTAGAAGCCAGCTGCCCCCAGACACACAAGTGAGCCCAGTCAAGGCCAGAGCAGCCCAGATGAGCCCAAATTGCTGACTCGCAGCATCATGAGCTAAATAAATGGTTGTTCTTTTAAGTCACTAATTTCTGGGATTGTTTGTTATTCAGCCACAGCTAACTGATACTTATTCCTGTGACTATTTGAAACGAAATTTCCTTCTGTATCTTTTTTTCCTTTCTTAAGCATGCAAAAAAAAAATAAGGAGGCTTTTCAATGCAACATTTTCCCCCAGTAAACTATCATGTCTGGGGTGACAAAACAATGGAAGGGATGTAGATCTCTTCTGTGTCCACCTTAAGGCCATCAAACTAAACACATTTTTATTTTGTGCTGAAGAAACTGCCTGGACATCACTGTATTTCTCCTTTCTTTATAATGAGGTTTTATTATTTTTTAGTGCCCTGGTCAGCTTTACTGGGAGCACATGAATTGATGTGAATTGCTGGTGCTGGAGGCACCTGGGCTGTGAGGTCTCAGAGTCAGTGAGGCATTATCCACCATCACTGCCCTGTGAAGAATGAAGGTCTTCAACGGTCCATTTCCCAGCCATGGGCTCCTGATGTGGGCTCACCATCTCCCCACCGATGCAGGAAGATAGCAGGCTGCTTTCATTTGCAAGCTTCAAAGTTAATTTTGAAATAATACGTTTGTCTTCCCATGAAATCCTTGAGGTTTTTGTGGGTAAATGCAGGTATTGGTTAATTAAATCATCTGTTTTCTGATGCCCCACCTCATCATGCAGAGCACTGACTGCAGTGGCTGCAGGGCTCTTGTCACAAGTTGACAGATTAGGAGCCCTGTACAGGACGTAAATTTAATGGCGCTGTGAAAATTCCTTGCTCTCCCTCAAGCGTCTATCTCATGCTTGTCACCACACCTGGATTCACTCCATTAGCTCGTTATTTCTTCTGATCTTAAAGTTTTTTTGATGTTTAAGAGTTCCTCATTAGAGATAAACCTCCCTGGCATCATCACTTAGCACATCTGCGGGAATTAACTGATAGCTAGTGAGGAGGAAGACCCTTATAGGATGTAGGATAGGTCCTGAGAGAGGTAGGTGGTGTCATTTCAGGGACTTCGCCGAGTATTTGGGGGACTATCACTTTTCGCTTTGGAGCTCTTCTTTGGAAAGCTCTGCCGATTACTCGCCACCACCTCCAAGTCTCTTTCACACTCAGCAGATGACAATTTACTTCTGTTCTTTGAGATGTTTATTACTTTGGAAGTAGCTTTATTTCACTGTTGAGTTCTGTTCAAGTCATGGAATTTCGTAAGAATTCTTAGAGGTCATCTCTTCTGATTCTCCCTCCATCCTGATTTTATAAACCAGGAAGCGAGGATCCAAGAGCTCAAGCGAGTTCCCTGGGCTCTGAGATTCCTCACTAACTGCCTGGTTCCTCTCCTTAAATACACACACACACACACACACACACACACACACACCCCTAAGGATCCTGGGATTTGGAGGAGTCAAGCTTGGGATTAAAGGGAGAAAGAAGGAGGGAGAGAGAGGGAGGGAAAGAAGAAATGAAAAAAAGGAAGCAAGGGGGGAAGGAAGGAAGGAAAACATACATGTCAATGGGAAAAAAGGCATTAGGAGTACAGATGTTTGCCAGATCTTTAGATCCTTAGAACTGATGGAGGCCACCTCTCTGGGCCTCCAGGAGGTCAGGGTGGGGTGGGATCTGTACTCTAGTTACAGACATGTCAGGTTATGGCAAATGAAGTAATAGTCTCCACTTCCTTTCCCTTCTTTTAGGTATAGAAATCTTGAGTGCGAGGGTAAATTAGGGAAGTACACCCGCAATTATCCCCACGGATACCTACAAGCCACCAAAAGTTTCTCCTTGCTTTGTTTAAGGACAACATCATTTTTGGGTGAGTCAGCAACACCTTAGCCTCCCTTTACTGGCTACTGTGGCAGAGACCCTTGTGGGGGTGATGAAGGACGCTCTGAAAGGAGGAGGTTCCACAGGATGTAAAGAAATTGTCTTAGCTTGGGTCTCCCGAGAGCGGGGCCTGAGATGAGGCTGGGTGCAGGGAGTTTATCTGCAGGTGGTCCTGGCAAAGAGCAGAGAGGGCACCTGCGCAAACCCGGCAGGATTTCCCCAGCCGAAGGGCCTGAAGTGGGGTGTTCCTACACCCGTCCATCCGCCTCAGAGCAGGTGAAGCCGGCGGGTGGAGGGGCGCAGGTGTGGACGCCGCGGACGTGGACTGAGCTGCCGCAGCTCTGCCCAGCATCTCCGCGGTGATACCTGGGCTTGGCTCGAGTCGCAGACAACATCTCAACTCCCTGATTCCCTCCTGAGATGTGGGAGACTGTAAGTAGGCTTCGTATTGATATGGTTCCCAAATGACAGCAATCAGGACCTTGAAAACCTGTAAGCATCAAGTTAGAAGAGGGACTGTCCCCCAATATGCCCTTTGGGTTTGATTGACAGATGCTGATTGGAGCCTGGACTGGCCTGAGGGCCCCCACGTGCGGCGCCCCCTCCCCCTGCATCCACCTGTCCACGTCTGGACCCCGGGATCCCGGCTCCTCCCACCAGCCTTGCCTGGCAGGTCTCTGCGTTCTCAAGTTGTACCCTCTGATCATCATATCAAATTACGTTTTTCCTTAAGAGAGAAAATAGTGACGTTGTTAAACATTCGGGCTTAGTGCCAGACTGCCAGCTTCAAATCCTACCTCTGCTGCCCACCAGCCATGCGAGCTGGCAACTCCAGCTGTTTGGGTTTCAGCATCCGTAGAACAGGGGTAATAATACAAGAGAACCTACCTCCCGTGGTCGTTGAGATTCAGTGAACACAGCGGGTATAGAGCACAACTGTTCCCAGCACTTATTTAAAAAAGCCAACTAACTAGTAATTGTGGGTGTTATGATTCCTTATGTTTTAGGCAGACTTACTCTTGTCTCCCCAATTCCCCAGCATTCCTTCTTCTTAGTATTTAACTTACTGTGTTGGGATTGTTTGGCTGCCTTTCTCCCTGCTAGTCTGTGGGCCCCTGGAGAGAAGACTGTCCTCTTTCTTTTAATTTTCAGAAACCAACACAGTACCTAGCACATAGTAGTCATTTAGAATATTGTTTGATTGAGTGATTCAATGATTTCATTATACTCAGAATAAAGTCCCAATTTTTTTTTTAACATGGCTTTCAGATTCCTTTTATTTTTTAATTTTCAGATGTTAACATCTGTTAACAGGACTTAGCACATAGTAGTTCCTCTAAAATATTGCTTGAAAGAATGATTCAACAATTGCATAATACTCACAGAATAAAGCCCAAATTTCTCAATATGGCGTTCAGATTCCTCCAGAACATGACTACAATGTCACCTTCTAATCCTCTCTAAACCTCCACGTGTCATGTTCCATCCATGGATGCATCATGAGCTACTTGCTGTCATAACGTGTCCTGTTCCCACTCTCACATCAAATGTCTGCCTCCCCTTGCTTTGCTGGGTGGCTTTCTTTACTTCCTAAGGCCTTTCTTGAATGTCACCACTTGTGAGAGTTCTTCCAGGCTCCTTCAACTCTCCAGGAAGAATATATTGCTTTTTTTTTTTGAACGTGTTCTCCAGGTTCTTTGTTCTTCCGTGTAGCGCTTGTGAAAATAAACTGTGGTTGGTCACATGCGTGTCTCCCTCTCTCCCTCCTTTAGTTTGCCAGCTTCTCCTGGAATAAGAGCATTGAGGCTGCCAGATATTCAATAAATATTTGTTAAAGGTTAATGCCTATGACTTTGCTGCTTTGGGTGATGTTTATGTTTCTGTCTGCCACATCTACTCAGGGTTCAGGAGGTGATTTCTGCATGCCAAGCTAATCAAAGGCATGCGACTAGGTGGTCTGCGCCTGGAGGAGTCACAGATCATTAAACTTCATCCCTGGTGTTCAGTGAACTGTTGAATAAGCCAGGTGTTCCTTTCGTTGTCCTTCTCTGTACCGACTCCTCAAGCTGGAACCTATGGATCTGGAAGATACTTACCCAGGCGGGGGTGGGAGTGGGGCTGGAAACCAATATGTTTAACATCCTATTTGAAGTTTCCCTTGGCTTATTTTTATTTATTGATTTATTTGTTTGTGGGTGGGGAAAAATAACTTTATTTTTGCTAACATCAAACTAAAATCAATCATTTTCTTCACATTGGAATGAGGATGACAAACCACTGTAATATTAACAGTCCCTGTGATGTTGGCAAAATAAGTCCCAGATATTTTCATATGATATTTCACATGTAGCAGATATCATTTATGCTAGCACTACTTCAGAATTACAGGGCATAGTGATTAGTTGGTCCAATTTTTAAATTTTTTTTTGTACAATTTTAAAGGTTACCTTCCATTTACAGTCATTACAAAATATTGGCTATGGGACTTCCCTGGTGGCGCAGTGGTTAAGAATCTGCCTGCCAATGCAGGGGACACGGGTTCGAACCCTGGTCCGGGAAGATCCCACATGCTGTGGAGCAACTAAGCCCGTGTGCCACAACTACTGAGCCTGCAGTCTAGACCCCGTGAGCCACAAGAACTGAGCCCGTGCTCCACAGCAAGAGAAGCCACCGCAATGAGAAGCCCGAGCGCCGCAATGAAGAGTAGCCCCTGCTCGCCGCAACTAGAGAAAGCCCGCACGCAGCAACAAAGACCCAACGCAGCCATAAATAAATAGATAAATAAATTATTGGCTATATTCCCTGTGTCGTACAATACATCCTTGAGCTTATCTTACACCCAGTAGTCTGTACCTCCCAGTCCCCACCCCTAAATTGCCCCTCTCCCCACCCCTAAATTGCCCCTCTCCCCACCCCTAAATTGCCCCTCTCCCCACCTCCCCACTGGTAACCACTAGTTTGTTCTCCATATTTGTGAGTCTGCTTCTTCTTTGTTATATTCACTAGTTTGTCGTACAATTTATTTTTAAATGTTGGAGTTTTTCCTCATTCTTTGCAGAGAAGAGGGGATTTTGGTATTTGTTAAGAAACTGTAGATTCTTGTAGGTAATTTTTGTTTGTCTGTTTCCTGGATGGATCCTAACACTGTCTTGCAAAAATAAGCAGTTTAGTAGTCTCAGATGGATATTAATCTGAGAGCCTTTGTGTCCATACAGGCACTGACATTTAGAGCCAGGTTTGGGGACAGAGAAAGAAGAGGAATGCTGAATAAATATCCCCTAAAGAAGGGCACTGGAACACCCAGTGTGACAACTGACCTGTGTTAGCTGCCTATTCTCTTCAGTTGTCTCGGGTCAGAGACCAAAACACCGGCCACGTCCCAACAACTCTGTTCCCAAGCCTCTGTCTCTCTTGACTTTTATGTGTCCCCCTCCTCTTTCAAAGCCTAAATTCTGCTTCAAAGGTTTCATGCTTAGTCACATGAAACCAAAGGAAAAAGAGGTAATCCTTTTCCACGTTCTCTGAGGTCTAATTGTTGTCAGGCAACTCTTAGATCTAATCATTAAAACTATGTGCATTTACACGTGTACACACAGACACATGTGGAAGAAAGTGCTTTAGTAAGATACGAATGTAAGCATACACTTTTGTACCTGGTATTTCCAAACTATTTTCTTTTTTTTTTAATGTTTTATTTATTTTATTTATTTATTTTTGGCTGCATTGGGTCTTCGCTGCTGCACGTGGGCTTTCTCTAGTTGCTGTGCGTGGGCTTCTCATTGTGGTGGCTTTTCTTGTCGCGGAGCATGGGCTCTAGGTGCGCGGGCTTCAGTAGTTGTGGCGCGCGGGCTTAGCTGCTCCGTGGTATGTGGGATCTTCCCGGACCAGGGCTCGAACCTGTGTCCCCTGCATTGGCAGGCAGATTCTTAACCACTGCACCACCAGGGAAGCCCTCCAAACTATTTTCTTAAGTGTTAGAGCTTTGTACGAAGAAATATAGTGTGGATTTAAACATTACTTTGCATTGATACATATGTTAACTCGAGTTGCCAAGTTTTAACTTCAAGTATAAAAATGAGGAACATACTATAGTTTAAAACTAGTATTCACAACATGAAATAGATGGACGCAATATCTGTTTTTATGACAACTTCAACTGTGTAACAAGATCAGGATACATGTAGTTCAGATAATCTGCCAATGGTATCATTATGATGTAAAATGGCAGAAATGTGACCATTTTAACAGTCCTGAAGTAACAATAGGTTATATTTCCAGAGTGTTGGCTGTCTAGAGAGATAGCAAATGTGCAACCTCATTTAAATCCTACCTTATCACCACCAGGGAAATATCACTATTCCCATGTTATAGACAAGGAACGGAGGTTTAGAGAACTTGTAAGTAATTTGCCCAAGGTTACAAACTGGCAAATAAATCTGAACTCAGATGTGTCTGGTTCCAAAACTAATGTAGGCACAACTATGTTACCATACTATCTCCTCCAATAATAATTGTTCATATTTATCACCTACCTTCTCACTTCCAGACCCTGTGAACAAAGCTAAACCAGTGTTCAAATAGAGATGGCTCAAAGGACATTCAGGGGAGTATGGACTTCATGAGTTAAATGTACTTTATCTTCTACATGCACCCCTACGTTCATAGCAGCACTATTTACAATACCCAAGACATGGAAACAACATAAATGTCCATCGACAAATGAATGGATAAAGATGTGGTACATATATACAAGGGAATACTACTCAGCCATAAAAAAAGAGAAATAATGCCATTTGCAGCAACATGGATGAATCTAGAGATTATCATACTAAGGGAAGTAAGTCAGAAAGAGAAAGACAAATACCATATGGTATCCCTTACATGTGGAATCTAAATATGACACAAATGAACCTATCTATGAAACAGAAATAGACTCACAGACATAGAGAACAGACTTGTGGTTGCCAAGGAGGAGGACGGTCAGGGGAGGGATGGAATGGGTCTTTAGGACTAGCAGATGTAAACTATTATATATAGAATGGATAAACAAGGTCCTATTGTATAGCACACGGAACTATATTCAATATCCTGTAATAAACTATAATGGAAAAGAAAAACATTTTATGTACTTTATCTTTGATACTACGTCTTAAAGAAAAAAATCTAAAGAGATAAACTTAAATGCATAAGTTCAAAATATATTTATTACCATGACTTATACTAAACCTTCTTGCTCCTGTGTGGACTATTACGATAATCTCCTCACTGATCTCTGTGTCTCAGTCACTTCGTCTCTGATCTGTTTTATATTCTGCCTCCAGGCAGGTAAATCTTCACAATGCATGATGCTTTTCTCTTCAAAAACGTATGGTTTCAAACTCAAAGTTCAGCTTTCTTATCCCTCTGAATAACTAGAGTATGTTGTTTATACTACTCATGTGATACTTATCTCATACCCTCTTGTGATTCAGCAGCAATATGTACACAGTTTATATTTCTTTACAGAATGTAAGCATTTTATGGGTTGAGCCCTGAAGTAGGTAGCCAAAGTAAACAGTAAATAATTATCAGATTTGGAATTTTCCAGTAGGCAGCAGAAAATGCATTATTTTGGTTCTGTAGCTGGCTTTTCAAATGAGCTCAGCTCAGTCATGCTGTTCATTCCTGAGCAACTCAAAAACCTGCCACCATCTCATCTTAGTTATTTACCCAGATCTCTGCCCGCTTCCTTTTTCTCAACCCCATATTCCTTGGTCTTTTCTTCCACAAACCTTTAGCTCTCTCCTCTAGCCACTAAATCTTCCTCTGGCCTTGCTGGATCGGATGGTGCACTTGAGCTCCAAATATGATCCTCCAACTCTGATTCTTGGTATCCTGTCTTGAACCAGTCATTGTCAACAGTCTTGTAACTTGTGCCAATAACTGTACATATTCCTTCCTTCACAATCTGTCCCGTGGAGCTAACACCTGAGCCAGCCTCCCTGAATTCCTGCAGGGGAACATGGATCAAACGTATTGTCCAAAATACTTATTATCCACTAGGTACTGGGTGGGTTAACAGATGGGAAATCACAGGGCTTCTCAGACAACAAAGTGAGTGTTGATTAGAATGCCTTCAAAAGCCATGCCTCCTTGAACTGAAGGGGCTGCAAGAAAAACTGGACGTGAAGCGTAATAGAAAGAACCTTAGCTTCAGAGTCCAGAAGTAGAGATTCCATTTCTTAGGACTGTCAGGTGCAGGTAACAGTACCTGATGTGTCCCTTGAGGGCTGTGGAAAGAAAGGGTCAAATGAGATGATGAGTATGAAAGTTCTTTGCCAACTGTAAATGTTATAAGATAGAACTAAAAGACAGAGGCCCTTCTCTGTGACAATTTCCCATGTGGAAAATGAGGATGTTGGACCAGAGCATCCTCGACCTTCCAGGGCTACAAGACACAAGTTTACGCCTCTCCAAGGCTGAGACACCTTCCAGCCCTGTGTCTTCACACTGGGACAGTTGGGAAATTACTCTTTCCTCTTGTCTGAGGATTCACAGATGCAGGAACCAGAGCACCAAGTCACATGGTCAGAAGTGAGGGATACCCATTCCCTCCTCTGCTCCTGTGACAGTTGCCCGGACCCCTGGAAGTGCTGGTGTCCGGAAGCTCCTGGAGGGACTGTGTCCCCCAACCCAAAAGTGCAGGGAAGATAGGTCCTCATTGGGGTGGTCTAGAGTTGAGGAGAAGCCTGCCCATAAAATGTCTGCCCTTCTTATCCCCAATGGGACAAAGGGGCTTCAAACAGCATCTTGTCTGTGCCCCAAGCAACAGAGCAGTAGTTGTGTTTCCTTGAGAAGCTCTGGCCAGCTCGGTCAAGTACCACTTTACCTCCGCTTTCCCTCCTTCCCTGCCTCACTTTCTTCTTTCCCTCTTGCTTGCTGCCCCGAGATTACACTCCCAGATAGAACACTGGCACAAGAGCTTTGCCTTAGGTTCTGAGTTTTAGGAACCTGGGTTAAACAGATTCCCAATGTAGAGATTTTGACCAGGCCATATCTCATTGCGGGCAGTGACATGACCTAGTTTCTGATCGCTTCGCTGCCTGTTAAAAAGATTATTACCAAGAGGCATGATCATACACACATTTTCCTTAGAAAAAGTACTTGGTGGCAAAATATGAAGTCACACCTAAGAATTTAACCAATAATCACTCAGTTAAAAAAAGCTACAGCATTTTGCATTGAAATGATAGCGTTCAAATTAAATTGCCAAATCGCATGTGTCTGGCATGCTCTTTGGAGAGGTCATTTAATTTAAAAAAAGGACACTGGAGGATCATGTTACGTAGTTTCTAAACGATACCCACTCCAGTGTTTTACAATTTAGAGCATGCAACCTTTTTGTTACTCACATTTCGTTTCTTAGCATTTTTTTAAACATTTAACACATTTTTTTTTAAGTATTTGTTTATTTATTTATTTTTGGGTCTTCGTTTCTGTGCGAGGGCTTTCTCTAGTTGCGGCGAGCGGGGGCCACTCTTCATCGCGGTGTGCGGGCCTCTCACTATCGCGGCCTCTCCCGTTGCAGAGCACAGGCTCCAGACGCGCAGGCTCAGTAATTGTGGCTCACGGGCCCAGCTGCTCCGAGGCACGTGGGATCTTCCCAGACCAGGACTCGAACCCGTGTCCCCCGCATTGGCAGGCAGACTCTCAACCACTGCGCCACCAGGGAAGCCTTCTTAGCATTTTTGAAGGAGTCACTATGATTTTAGGAAAGAAAGGAGAACAGAAGCTGGGGCAACGTCAAGAGCATCCAGGGCGTTAGGAGCCTGGGAGCCACGTGGAACCACGTGAGCTGCTGCGGGGGCCACGAATACATCACCACGTAGCCAGGAGCAGATTTCCTGGTTCACACAGTGATGGGATTACACGGAGGCATGAAGAGCCTGGGTGGGAAATGATGACATAGCAAGAGCTTGGGTTGCCAAGGTACTATTTCTGACAGTGGGACTCAGAAAGTGTTAGGACCAAGGAGCTGTGCTGTTGTTGTGTTTTAAGATTGACGAACGTGTTTTTATTTACCTTTTTACAAGTATTTATTACATTTAATTTTTTTATTGGTCATCAGGAACTTATATATTATCATCATTTGTTACAAGTCCTCCTCCTTCTTTTTTTAAATTAATGCATTTTTAATTGAGATATAATAGACACATAACATTGTATTAGTTTTAGTTTAGTTTAGTACTAGTTTAGGTGTAAATCAAATAATGATTTGATATGTGTATATATTACAAAATGGTCCCCACAATAAATTTAGTTAACATCCATCACCACACATAGTTACAAATATATTTTTCCCTTGTATGAGAGCTTTTCAGATCTACTCACTTAGCAACTTTCAAATATACCGTACAGTATTGTTAACTGTAGTCGCCATGCTGTACATCACATCCCCAGGATTTATTTATCCTGTAACAGGAAGTTTGTACCTTGTGTAACCATGTACTTTACTCAGAATGTGTGAGGACCAAAGGAGTTTTTACAGCAGAATCCAACCTGAAAGTAGAGAATCTATCCTTGGGTAAAACACAGGTCTAGCTGTGTTGCTGAGAGTAATCTGGTGGAAACAAATGCAATTAACGTTGAGATTTGCAGGGATTTGTGCAATCCCTTGTAGAGTCTTAGAAAGCTAAAACTATATGAGTGGTCGGTGAAGTGCCTGTACTGCAGGTCTGAACACTGAGAGATCACAGCCTGAGAGAGATGAAGGACCCCCAGAGTTGGTAGGCAGCCCCAAGCCGTGTGCTTTATCAGCGGGGAGTGGGAACCAAGTGGGGTAAAGTCGAGAACACAGAGGGAAGTCTGGCTAAAACTCCGATGCCAGATTCCCTTTGCTGCACTTAATGGAGTGTTTTGGCAAAAGGCAGTACCAGACCCACATCACACAACAGTTTTTGTTTGGAAGTAAGTGTATGTTTGAACTGTATATACTTTATTCCATGAGATTATTTTAGTCATTTTTATTTCTCACTTAGTCCCTTTGGTCCTTTTTACAAAATTCCTAGGAAAAGATCTTGTTAGTATAGGCTGAATGATGATCATCGGAAACAGGAAGACCCAGCTGGCAATAGAGCTCATTCTGCTTTGAGGTGAGGGCCAGGGGAGGCCTAGTGGAGGCCAAGTACAGAGCCCTTGGCCTAGATGGGCTTTGACAGAGAGCACGGAGTGGAAAGTTGTTGGACTAAGCATGCTGTTCTGCTCTGCCCAAAGACGGAGAGGAGAAAAGTGGTCAGAACAAGGTTGTTTGTAGGAACTGACGGCTGGAGCTGATGAGGAAGGGGGAGGAAGCTTTCAGTACACAAAGATAGGTCAGATGATCAAAATACAGACATGGTGGCAGATCGCCCAAGAGGAAAACTGTCACAAGGAGCCAGTCAGGATTAAGCCACTGAGTGCCTTCTTTGCAAACGTATAATCCAGAAGATGCTGCATAGCAGAAAGCTGAGACTATCTGATAAGGATGGTGGTGGTTTGCAGGGGCGAGGGTGTCCAACTGAACGTTATCCGACAAGGTGATTTTGCAACAGCTCATGTGTTTCCATCTTTGCTGATCTAACTTCATTCTTTAAAGAGCAAATGATGTGAAATCTGACACCCAGTTTCCCGTAAGTAGCATCCTTTATGGAATGGTGCTCAAATAAAGCTTAGATTTAAAATGCCTTTAATTACACGTGTCTAATCAGGCTCCTGACTTATCTGTTGTGAAACAGCAAATTTGGGCCATGTATCTTTCAAACTTACATCTTGAGGTTTTCCATGGTAAAGCAAACTTTTATTCTTTTACTTAGGTGGTGCTGTTGATCGGGAGAGTGGCTTTCCAGGGTAGGGCCTCTCTGCAGAGCCTAAGCTAACTTCCAGAGGAAGGAATTTAGAGCTTTTCTATCTATGGGAAGATGCAAGAGTCTGGGCTCATTGAAACCATTCCTTTGATACGCACCTTAGCTATCTAGGGCCTGTATCCTGTTCTTTCTCATCCTGAGTTCCCACAGGACTCACCTTCAGGGGCCCGCAGTGGGTGATGGCGGCAACATCCTTTGTTTATTGATATGGCAGGCAACATTTTTCATTCACAGCCTTGATTATCTCTTCCTCTTCCATTAACTTTCTTATATATGCTTTTTTAATATTCCTCATTTTATTCAAAGAGGCAGAGTATACACATTAAACTAAATTTCTTATAGGACTTCCTTCGAATAGATTGTGACCTACAGGACTCCATGGATTGTGCCCTGGGGTGGAATTAGACACTGGGGTTGTCACCCTGTGATACAGTCAGCCTTTCTTAGGACCGAAACTCACCATCTTACAGGGCTCAGTTCTCTACTACGTCAAGACTCATTTCGTGAGCTGGAACCACTTAGGAACCAACTTTCTTATTATGGGCAAATCCCCAGGAAATAAGATCATTAGCATCGAAGTGTTCTATATACTAAATTGCTATATCACAAACGACCCATAACAAGTAGAGAAAAAAAAAGTCCAAAGTAACGAGCTAGTTATTATGCCATCTATTCATTATTCCTAATTATCGTGACAAATTGCTAAATCCTTAGAAACCCTCCATATAGTTGTCTCCGCACTACAGAAAAGAGGAAATTTGTGGTTAGAAAAATGAATCCCTAGTTTAAGGTTAATGTAAACCAGAATTTTAAAACTCCTATCGTTTCGACAGTACTAAATTATAAAGAGTTCTAACTTGGAATTGTGTATCCCTCTAGGGGGTCATGGGTTTCAGACACTATTCTTAAGCAGAATTAGGTCTCATCTTGATAGTTTTCTCTACTCCCCTTTTCAGGTGTGTTACCGAGGAGCCTTGGGGAGCATTAACAGTCCTCAAACAGATGGGCTTTTTCTTTATGTGTTCCCCTGCACTTGGGTAGGAAAAGCACAGCTGTATTGAGCAATTTCATGTAAAAGATTTCCTAAACACACCTGCCGATTTTCAGCTGCTCTTCAGCAGGGAACTGGAACCTGGTAGCAGCAGGCTCCTAGCCCTTAAGGACTAAACACCTCTATTCTATTTGGATCTTTATCTCTTTGGAGGCACAGACATGCTTATTAGTCATCATTCCTATCTTCAGGAACATCTTACTCCATCCATTCCCTAGCTGGCTTTCAGGAGCTCTCTGCATTAATCAGGAGTAGGCTAACTATCGTCACAAACACCCCCAGATCTCAGCATCTTGGTGAAAAACAAATACTCATTTCTCACTCAAGCCACACGTCAATGTGCAGTGGGATTGGGGGGGGCGGTGCGGGTGGGGTGGGCCTGGGGGGTTCCCAGAGTACTTCCATCTTCTACCCACTTTCTGTCCTTGGTGTCCTCTCTCCATTTTGGTTGCAGGGAAGATTGTGGGGGAAGCTTTTCTGGGTCAGACCTCTAGGTGGCATCCTTCATTCTGCCCAAGTTCTGGGTCACAAGGAGACACCCGTGTGCAGGTGAGGCTGAGAGCCCAGAAAGGAAAGGAATTAGAACTTAGAGAGAACAAGGCAGTCTCCCTCTCATATTTGGTTGCCCCCAATTTTCTGTCTTCATTGTATTAGCAAATTTTGACGAATAGGCCATTTGCACAGAATTTACCCCAGGAAGGAGCAATTTGTTCAGTGTGGGTCTTTGATTCCATGTTTTCAAAAGTCTCTACCTTCACCACTAATACATTCCACCACTTGTGATTCACGTAAGGTTCTGTTTGTTTGTTTCTCTCAAATCAGTTCACAACCAGGTTTAAACCATCTCCATCAGAGGAAGAACTCCCATGCCTCTAGGGGTCAGGGAGGTCAGGCCGCAGATTGTCGTGGGATGGATGTTAAGAGACAGTGAATTGCTGAGGCTGTGCTAGAACAGGAGTTGCATCTCATGTTTTCCATGAGCCACCATACGGCCCCTTGCCAATTGTTGCCAAGAAGGAACATGGTCCCAGGGTTGTAAGACCATCTACTTGTGTAAGAGACACAGATATCCAGATTTTTCAGTCAAATGTCCTCATTTGGAAACGTTAACCTAACTAAAAACTATCTTTAAACCTCTGAGTAGGCCATTCCAAATGTATCCGAAGGCCAGACTTGGCTGGTAGGCTGCCATTTTGCAACCTTTGTTTTAATTTTTCTGCCCTTGTGAGTGAAGACAAGGATTCAGAAGAAATCAGAGCAGAGAACCGCAGCCCTTTCCCAGAGGAAGGAAAAGGTGCCAGCTGCTTCCTCAAAGGCCTAGTGTTGGGATTTTAGGGACAGTCATCTCTGCAAGGGTAATTAAGACTTGGAATTCTACATGTTGAACACCCTTGTTATTTCTTTGCAAATGTTACAAATACCAGGTGTATGTAAAAATGCTGAAGTTCTTTTTTATGGGCAGAAGGAATAGGACGGTGCATCCAAATTTGATGCTGCTGAGTAGGAAACTGATGTGTGTGTGTCTGTGTGTGTCTGCATTGTGGTGTGTGTGCATGTGTTTATGTGTGTGTATATGTGTATGTGGTGTGTGTGTCTGTGTGTATGTGTTTATGTGTGTGTGTATGTGGTGTGTGTGTGTCTGTGTGTCTATGTGTTGCGGTGTGTGTGTGTGTGTTTATGTGGGTGTGTGTCTGTATGTGTGTGTATGTGTATGTGGTGTGCATCTGTGTGTCTATGTGTTGCCGTGTGTGTGTTTATGTGGGTGTGTGTCTCTGTGTGTGTGTATATGTGTATGTGGTGTGTGTGTCTGTGTGTATGTGTTTATGTGTGTGTGTATGTGGTGTGTGTGTCTGTGTCTATGTGTTGTGGTGTGTGTGTGCGTATGTTTATGTGGGTGTGTGTCTCTATGTGTGTGTATGTGTATGTGGTGTGTGTCTGTGTATGTGGTGTGTGTCTGTTTGTGTACGTGTATGTGGTGTGTGTGTCTGTGTGTGTCTGTGCTATGATGTGTGTGTTCGTGTATGTGCACGTGTGTGTCTTTGTGCTCACACATCAGTGGAACTTGTCTAAACTTAAAGTGGTGTATACTTTCAGTCAAATTAGCAAGAGTGCTTGGTAGAAATAGTTTTACAGTGTTTTGTTTTTAAAATGTTTGTTAAAGGGTGTGAAGAATCACAGGGGGAGGAGTGGGGAGAACGAAAGGAGACTGGTCAAAAATATTATCTGAGGAAACCACTCAGTTGTCCACAAACAGACCTACCGGAGTGGAAGAGAGACCAGGGAAGGTGGACACACAGACCAGGACTTTCCAGCAGAGACTTGCAGACTTCCCACTTCTCTAACCAACAAAGCCGAAGACCAGCGTCCTTCTTTAGGGAAAAAAAATAAGCCAGGAATCCCTCATTGAGCAGGAGGTTGGAGTAATGGCAACCCTGGACATCTGGGCCCATTGGGACAGAATTTGCAAAGAGAGAAAGAGTCAAGTTACGGTACAGATCAAGTCCCAGATTAAAAGGACATAGAAAAATATTCAAATAAATACATAGACCCTTAAGAGAATGGATGTGAATTAAGAGAGGGATAACAGATAGGAATTAAGGAAATTGAGATTAAGGAACACCAAATGCTATAAAGTCATAAAATGAAAAGTGTGTGTGTGTGTGTGTGTGTGTGTGTACATGCAGATTGTTTCTAGACATGGCTGGAGGTCTGACCTTTGTGCACTTTCCAGACATGTTTCTTCTTGTTCAGGAGTTTTTGCTACACGTGGTCCAGAGCTCAGATTTCCAGCCTCAGACATGCTGTGCACATTCAGTAACAGATGTAGTATTATTTGAATGAGTTGGCTTAAAGTTATTTTGTTTTTATTCACTCACTAGCACTCCCCTTTAAACATCATTTATCATAAACAGAAGTTTTGCACACATCTTATGTACCATGGAGAGGTTTTATCCTATAAATTTTTTCCCTGTGATATACCTCCAATTTTAGGAATCTTTTTTTTCTTTCTTTTTTAGTTGAGATATAATTGACATATAACACTATATTAGTCTCAGATGTACAACATAATGGGAATCTTTCCTTTTCTAATAGACTGGTCTGCTCTTAACAATAGAACAATAAGACTTTGTATTTTGTAACTAGCCACTTTTTAGAGTAGGCCTTTGATAAAGTGTTTTCACTTTCCTGAAACTTATTATTTTTATTTATACTTCATTTTTAAAGTATGTTATGAAACTTAGCATAGGCCTGGCCCATGGTGACATGAACCTTCAATAATTAAAATGTACGTCATCAGTCATGATTTATTTAATTAATCTAAATTTAATCAATTAAGTTTTCTTCTCTATAAATAAACAGATAAACACTTAAAATCCCTATATACTTATGGAGACTTCAGAAATTGCTTAAGTTTCATTAGATAGTGGTACAGATTTCTGGTAAATATATAAGAACCTTATAATAACAGAGATATTTACCCTAAAATCCTCTGTGGAAAATAGACAGGAATTTTCATGAACCTGATCTGTTTGAGACTGAATCCCGTTGGCTTTTTCTTTTCTTTTTTTCCAGAAGTTCTCTTGCCTTCATTTTTCCAAGGCACTGGTTGGAGCCAAAAAATCAAAGATCAACTAAAACTTAAGGTAGATCTTAAATTCCTTCAGTTATATACCAAATTTGATTAAGGCAAGTGAACTCTTCTGAAAGGAATAGACAAATGTACAATGCCAAGGAATTGAGTTGAAATGGGGAATTCACTTCTTTGGGCCCATAAACTCTGTCAAGGAGAGCAGCAACGAGAACCATATAATGGCAGAAAGCACCTAGTGTTGAAGGTGGGTCTTTGCCTATGGTTCTAAATATTCCACATGGACAAAGAAAACAATCTGGGGAGGGACTCTCCTAAGATACCCTGGGTCTCCATACAAATTTGGATTCCTTTTTACTTGCCATTTAGGATTAAGAAGACAAAGGATAAAGCTAGGAACTGCATAGTCCCCAAAACCAAATCACCACCACCACCACCAGCCACTGCAAAAGGACAGTAGAACTGTATCAAAAAGAGGGACAACAATGGGAGCTAATGGGCAAAGAAGAACTGACAAAACCCCACTCAAAAGCAACCAAGTTGAGCAGACTCTGCCAGGCTCCCTCCGGTGTGTGCATGCTTATGCTTATACTTACTTCTGTACCGCGTCCTATTTCCAACCCACACAGGGAAACACAAGCACAGGTGGAATGAGAGAGGAATCACAGCCATTGATTACAGAATGAAACAAGTGTTGTGAATTACCTTTGGAGGAGTAGAAAACAGACAACAAGGAAATTCCCACTTTATAGGAAATCCCTCCTATATGGGAATTCTCCCTAAATATTTACTAACCCTAGAAAACAAAGGTAGAAGTACTTGCCAAGAATGAGACAACTTGAGATTTGATCATTTTTCTTCACTAAGGTATTTGATTCAGGAAGGCCTGAACTACATTTGGTGTCGGTTTCTGGCTTATGTTTAACCTTTGGGTGTGTAAGGCAAGGAATGTCTGTTAATCACGTTTAGCCCCATAAAATCTGGCAGCTTAAAATGTTGACACTATTTTCGAGCCATGAACTCCAAAACGGTAAAGATTTTATATAAATGTAAGCAAATATCACAATAACTATTTTTATTATTTTTGTTTAAATTAATATTCCACAACATAATGTTGTAGTAATGGTCTTGCGGGATACTTCTCTTAGCTTAATTCAGCAAAATTTTGATGTATCATAGTGTCAATTTAACGTAAATTCTTGAGATTGTTTGAAAACTTCTTGAATACTTAATAATTTAGAATTTGGGACTAAATAGTACCTCTTGGTATTACAGGCATTTCCAAAGCTCTTACAAATGGACCTTGAGTACCAACTTTCTGGTTCTAAGACAGCCCAGCAACTCATCCTCTTTTAACCAAGGTGCACATTTTTAACCTAGAAAGGCTCTGCCCTTCAGCAGAGTTTGCTGCTGTGAGGGAGAAGAGGTCCAGTTCCTGACAGGCCAACCCTGTCCAGGGTTGCAGATGTCACAGCCAAATCACCCTCAGTCTGCTGAAGAGGAAAATGTATGACTAAGGCACATGGCAGATTGATGCAAATTGGTTTCAAGGAAATTTCGCCTGCTATTCCATTCCTCTGTTCACTTATCCATTCCTTTACCCTTGCTTTCATGTGTTGTCTATTGCTGTCCATGTGTCTGTCATCTGCTCAGAGCTGAAGACACAATTCTGAAGAGTAAAAAGAAGAAAAAGGGAAAGAAAGAAAGAGGAGGAACAGAAGGAGAATAATAATAAGGATAAAAAGGCAGCAAATAATTACTGAGCATTTATTACATGTCAAGTCCTGTGCTGAATGCATTATCTCCTATCTATAGATGCATTATCTCATTGAATCCTCTCAATTCTTGAAGCAAGTACTGTTATTTGTTCCCATGTTTCAGATGAGAAAATAGTTTCATTCAGGGCAAGAAATGACCCCAGGTCCAATAGCTAGTAAGCAGTGACTTTGTTCTAGAACCCAAGACTCTGATTTAAGAGGCAACACCTTATTACGATAAAGAGCATGGTCTCTGCAAATAACTGCCAAGGTTCAAATTGTGGATCTGCCACTTACTGGCTGCGTGACCTTGGGATAGATAACCTCTCTCTGTCCCTGTCTCCTGTGGGGTGGTTATGAAGATTAGATGTGTTAGTCTATGTAAAGCACTCGGAATAACACTTGGCACATAGTATGCACTGCAAAGCCCATGTGCATAACTATCAGTTGCCTGTCCTCATGGAGCTTAGAGTCTAGCAGAGAATCAAGATCATAGTACAGACCTAAACAGCCTGCTAAGGGCTCAGACAGGAGAAGTGAAGGGCGCTAAGGGAACGTGCTGGTAGTCTCAAATCCAGACCTGGAGTCTCAGGAAATGCTTCCTTGAGCAGGTGACATCCAAGTGGAAAGACCTGAAGAAGGAGAAGGAGGAATGAACTAGCCCAGGGAGTTGGGACCTGTGTGCCAGGAAGGCTAATTTTTTCTGGGAAATGTAAGTGTTAAAAAAATTAATTCAGGGAATTATTGCAAGTCTTTACTAACATTTTCCTGACTATTGAAGCAGGAAATAGCACACTTAACAAAGAACAGTGTAAACAAAATTTACAAATAGATGCTAATTATTGGATCTGGAATTAACTTTTGCATCAAGAACTTTAGAAGTACTTTTGATAACCTTTGATTGATATTCAATACCATTAATATCTGTGTAACAGAATGCACAGAAAGGTCAACTTTCTCACTCTTTGCCTGTTGCCTACTAGTCTCTTTTTGTCCTTCCCTGTCTGTCCTCTCTGGTCCCCCACAGAATTCCCCAGTGACAATATTCATATCAGGTCTAAATGCCTGCTACAAACCTCTGCGTCCTCTCAGTGTGCTCACGGCCCCAGTGGTCCCCCGCTGGGGAGAGAAGCCTAAATGATGGAAAGCAAGAGGGAAGCAGGTATGTTCAGGGAACACGTGACCGCCTAGCTTCTATCTAGCGTGCTCTGAGGATGTAAGACTTTCCCAGCACTCCCGCCTGCCTGCTCTGTATGAGGGAGGAGGCTCTTTGTCTCATCAATATCTTACCTTCTATAAGAACGTCTCAGTATCCAAAATGTAGTACTTTCACTCCAAAACAAAATTAATAATATGATTTCAATCAAGGCTATTATGAGGTGCGCCCTAATCCTAGATACAAAAACCCAGGCACGTGAAACCCAGGTTTCTTCACCTCTTAGCAAGAGAGAGCATTGCACTTAATCACTTAATCCAGGGTCATGCAATCCATACAAAAGCAAAGTGAGAAAGATTGCTTTCATTAGCACTTGCTATAAATTCCCAACTACTTTAAGAAGAAAAACGTAGCATCCCCTCCCTTGCAGCAGAAGAAAAGCAAGTGCTAAACATTTCCATTATAAAATTTCAACCCCACAAAATGAATTTTTCACTTAAATTTTTTTTTTGGTAAAAAAAAATTTTGTGTTTTTTAAAAACATCTCTCAAGAAAAGACTATCCCTTGTGAATGCTGCCTAACTTTTTATAAGCGTTACTTTGCCAGCTTGAAGGTGTCCCTGTTTCATTTTCTGTGGCTAACGCAGTGAGGGCTGAGGTGTACAGTCACATCCCCCTGTCTGTGGGGTTTTAAGGTGTGGTGCTGGTTATAATAGTCTTTATCTCTACTTTCTGTTTTTGCAAAGAAAAAACCCTTGTTTGCCAAGTCCAGACAGGATCCCTGATTCTTTTTCTTGATCTTTCTATGCTTTTGCTCATTAGAAAACAAACTCATCCAAATCATCTTTCTTTTAGTGGAACCTAATAGCACACTTGCAAAATCACCATATAATTTTGTGAGCTATATTTAAAAGCTGATTACATTCTACTTGACCAGTTTTTTCCCACAAGAAACCTAGAAATGTCTCACGTATAAATACGAAAATGCTCCAGGCCAAAATATATCATCGTTTTAGCCATATTTTCACTTGCAAGGCACCGTGCACTGAAATTGTGTTCTTTATTTCCATCCTATTAACTCATATAAATACAAGCAATGAGAATAAAACCAGGATAACCGAGGAGGGTAGATAAATGGATGATCCTTCTCTCCTCTGAATACCTAGAATTGCTGCCCGTACACTTCACAAGTGGCAACTCACAGCCAATCCACAAAAGCACTGAGAGCCATAGGTGGCCCCAATACACAAAGCACAGCTGGAGGATGTGGATTTGGGGAGCAAATAATAAATGTCATTAAGACATCCATTATTGTACTTTGCCATCAGCACTGCTCCCCTTAGAAAGTACACTGATCCAACATGAATTGGCCCCAGACTTCAATTTTCTGATCATGCTTGCTTTATAGCTTTGCTGTTTCCTCTTGGGCTATCATAATGTCAACAGTCACTACTTCATATTACTTTCAGTTTGAATTTTAAAGGTCTTTCTGAATTTGAGGTTCTTAATCTCTTGTAGAGTTCTAAGTGAGGACCATTTCTATTTTAATGCTCAGGAGCATTTTTTTTTTCGCCTTTGACTCTCATTGGTGATTTGGATAGTTGAGGTTTTTGGATACATGATGGATCTGCTGTATGAGGCTACAGTGTTTGAAACGAAAACTCTGTGCCTTAGAGTAAGCAATTCTGAATGTGAAAATATGTTTACTATTAAGATAATCTGGTTGTACATATCTTAGTCATACCAAGGCTAAAATTAATTCTAATTCTTCTTTGACATGAGTTTGACCAAAATCAAATGTTCTTACTATGAAAACATATCCCATTATAGTTTTCTTTCCACTTGATGCCAAGTGATTATTAACTTATTTCTAAGATCTTTTACAGAGCTCATGTTACAAGAATATGGCTATGGAAATACACAGCTTTTATTTCTCAACACATGAACCTGATTTTAGCTAAAAACAAAGCACATATTTCAAACAAATGAACAAAACATTGAAGCATGTGAACAAAAGAACACAAATTATCGTGGTTATTCCATCAGTTTGTGATTAGGGCAAAACATTTCTAGTATAAAACATGTGTTGAACACATGCGTGGCAGTCTTCCAAAATATTTTCATAGAAAAATCAAGAGGGCAAAACTCAAAGTGCTTTTCACATTTTTAATACTCAGTTTCTATTAAAGGCTACAATAGAGAAATAATATAGAAATATCAAGTAATAATTAGCTATTTCATTATCATTTGATTTTTACATGTAGGGTAAATTTGAAAACGCCCCAAATTAAAATCTGCTATAAAATATTCCTGGGAAAACTGGAGTATAGGAATATCTCCGAGATATTGTACGTAGTCCACACTGAAGGTGATTCTTTCGCTAAACCTCTATGCCTCATTTTCTAGTCAGTTGCTACTTTTGAAACAGAATGAAGAACTAAATCAATTAGCCAGATAATTCTTTTCCAAAATAAAAGTAATTTCACTTTTTTTCTGATTTTAATTATAATATATACTCCTGGCTTTTTATTTTGGTGAAATCCATGTCACGAAAAAATCAGGTAATTTTAACCTTGAGGAAGTTCAAAACACTCTGAAGAAAGTAAACATTACTCCTAATCACATCACTCAGAGTTAGGCATTCTAAACATATAGGGGACCATCTCTCTATACACATACATACATATACATGAGTATGCAATTTCAAATAAAGTGAATTATATGTATTGTTTCATAATCTGCTTTTAAATCAAGGTGTCATATAGATCTTTCCCTGTCTATGAATGTAGATATACATAATCTGTCAAAGGGTTACATAGTATTCTAATATTTAGCCAGACCATAGTTTATTTAACCAATTCTGTATTAACAAATTTTTAGATTGCTTCCAGGATTTATTATTTTAAAACTGAAATGTTGTGGTGAACATCCTTGTACCCTTGTAAATTTGGCTACTTACCTTATGGGAAACACTCAGAAAATTCCTTGTGTGGGCTGGAAACCCTTGGTTATACCTGAGCAGTGATTTTTCTTTTTTCATGGAAAGGGGAACTGACATTGATCATCGTCTATCACCTTAAGCAACTACTGCAAAGATCCATGTGGTCCTTTCCAGAGTAGAGAATACATATTTACAGTGAGAAACAGAGCATCTAATGTTTCAAGTTTCCCTCTGAAAAGCCCTTTTTTTGTGTACATGGATATAATTTTCCTTTTGTATGTGGTATTATATTGACCTTGGAGAGAAGAAAAAAGATGCATTTCATCTGACATGGTTCAGCTGAATAATGATGGCTTTGAGTGTGCTTGTCTCCTAAGAAAGACAGTCTTATATTTTAAGGAATTATGTTTGAAGAGTAATGCTGTGGTCAGATAGACTTTTACCTCTCAGGAAGAAAGGGTTTTCTTTTCTCTGGGTCTTCTTGTCAATAAAAATAAATCAAATATGTGGATTGCTTGCTTTTACTTGCTTTAAAAATAAAGAGTGAACAAAAATGTGAAGAAAACATTTCTGAGACCATTGAGTGGTTTTAAATACTAGAATGAAGGCTTTATGCTAAAGGGGTAAGTAGACACAATTATGCTGATTTGTTTTAAGAAGCTCCAAAGGGAAAAGAAAGTGATTACTCTGAGACTGATGTAGAGAAGCCAAGAATCATTTAGAGCTTCCAGAAAACTGGGACAAAATCAATAGGAAAAGGGGTCTTTGTTTATAAGGGAATTTGAAATTTGGAAGTAAAAGTCACTAAGTCTCTGGAGCTCCCCAAAGAATTGCTAAGTGGGTGAGTGGGTGAGATCTGGGGAGGCAAAGGAGAGGAGATGAGAGGGAAGGAGGTGTAATAAATATTGGGCAGTTTCAGTGAAAAAGGAAGCCACCAGTAATTCCTTTATGTAACTAGACTTTATCATGGGAGATACTCATGGTTTTTATATAAGAATTTTTCTAGTTTTTTTCCTTTCCTTCAGGTCAGCTAAGTTTTGCCTAATGCCCAGTGGAGGTCCTTGACCTCCAACTTAGGGTAGCCCCCTGCTATGACATTAGAGACCTATACAGGACATGCTGACCTCATGTTGACCTCTACTTTTGAGCTGATTATTGAAAGGTAAGATGAAGAGGAGTCTCTAAAAGTCACCCAGAACTTCCATTTCTGCAAACGGCCGGCTAGATTATTTCAATCAACCCTCCTGCTGGAAACATTGAAAATGAGGCTAGTAGTTTTGGCTTCTGGGGTTCTGACAATGTTGTCTTTCTTGATTGAGGTTTCCTTGATAGTAATTACATCTCTTGACCTGGGTGGTGATTACTTGTTTTTGCATTGTTCTGTATGTAAGTTATATGTCACAGTAAAAAAAAAAAAAATGTAGTTACCTAATTTGGCCTTCAACCTTCAGGCAGGTAGGTTTTGCCCACTCAAGATATATTTTCACTCTCCATGAATAGAAGTATTATCTTTCTCTAGAATCCAAAAAACCCCTTGTCAAATCCCACCTCCTAGTGGCATTAGTCATCTTATATATCAAATTGAAAGCTGCAGGACCCAAACTGAAAATACTGAAAAGACTTCCCTGAGAATTTTTGTCTAGAGCATTAAAGTTTGTGAGGTGGCCAGTTAGAATCATTTATAATGGGAATAGTCTTCAATGTTTCTACTACAACAATTTTGTTTTAGCAAAGAATTCTTATTCCTCTCATTCAATTTCTTTAAATCCTGCATTAGGAAGTTCTGGTCTCTGAAATTCCCACAAATCAAAAAGTAATGATGTGGCTTTTAATAATTGCATTGAAAGTTTGATTCTCTGCATCTAGCCAAAAATATTTGGAGTAGGAACTCTTTTTTTTTTTAACATCTTTATTGGAGTATAATTGCTTTACAATGGTGTGTTAGTTTCTGCTTTATAACAAAGTGAATCAGCTATACATATACATATATCCCCATATCTCCTCCCTATCCCACCCCTCTAGGTGGTCACAAAGTACCAACAAGCTGATCTCCCTGTGCTATGCGGCTGCTTCCCACTAGCTACCTATTTTACATTTGGTAGTATATATATGTCCATGCCACTCTCTCACTTCGTCCCAGCTTACCCTTCCCCCTCCCCGTGCCCTCAAGTCCATTCTCTACATCTGCATCTTTATTCCTGTCCTGCCCCTAGGTTCTTCAGAACTGTTTTTTTTTTTTTTTAAGATTCCATATATATGTGTTAGCATACGGTATTTGATTTTCTCTTTCTGACTTACTTCACTCTGTATGACAGACTCGAGGTCCATCCACCTCACTGCAAATAACTCAATTTTGTTTCTTTTTATGGCTGAGTAATATTTCATTGTATATATGTGCCACATCTTCTTTATCCACTCATCTATCGATGGACGCTTAGGCTGCTTCCATGTCCTGGCTATTGTAAATAGAGCTGCAGTGAACATTTTGGTACATGACTCTTTTTGAATTATGGTTTTCTCAGGGTATATGCCCAGTAGTGGGATCGCTGGGTCGTATTGTAGTTCTATTTTTAGTTTTTTAAGGAACTGGAGTAGGAACTCTTAAGCTCATTATGGACAATCATTGTCATCAGAATAATTTCATCAACCACAGCTAAACTTTATTGAACACTGACTATGCACAGACATTCTGCTAAGTATATACAAGCATTATTTCATTTAGCACACACACAAATCCTGTGAGACAGGGAGTGGAATTAGTCAGTTCCAATTTTTAGACTGGAAAACTGAGAACCATAAAATTTAAGTATCTTTCGCAATATAAGACAACTACTAAGTAGTAAAGCTGAGATTCAGATTCAGGTCTGTCTGACCCCAAAGTCATAGCTCATAATCATTGTTCTATGTCCTACGGAAGTCATAAGCAAATTGATGTAGAATCATTGGTGATTGTATTATATCCTTAATAAAGATTTTTTTTCCCCAAAAGATAAAATTGAAAGTAAAAAAAAGATTAAAGTCTGATGGGGCATTTTCTCTTCTCTGTATTTCTTATACCCCTGCATTCTCTAAGTCCACATTTTTCTTGAATATTCCGTAACTCCTACTGTTTTCCTTTCCATAATTATGATATTATCTGGTTAGTCAGTCTTTCCTAGGATATAAATGAATGTTTCATATCCAAGTTAAATTGGAAATAACTACTTTGAAGAAATGAGAAACTTCTTTTGTTTAAGTATGGAAGTGGAGTAGATTACAGTAAAGTTATCTAACTCTTATTTTCCTAGGTGATATGATGCTATCATGTCAAATTTGATTCCATTGAGACTAAGTTATTCAGTTTCCGTCTAGTCTTAAATTCAGTGGTACATCAACCAGAATTTAGTTAACAATAATTTATGTAGAGAATATGCGATAGTGATTGGCATATAAAAATTAACCAATATTTAGAGGAGGTAAAGTCAACATTGGATAAACCGAAGTGTTGCACTATTTTATAGGTGTAACCTCAAAACAAAGCAACTGCCAAGAGGGTGAACGTGGCTGAGGCTGGAGGGAATGATCTTGGGCACCCCACCCTCAGGGACCTTATCATCCCCCGCTCAAGCTCAACACACAGGATAAACTATGCATGAATGAGAAGCAATTCCTTTCAGACTGTGATCAATGCTGTGTGTCGCATCATGCACACCAGTTTGCTGAAATACACAGAGAAAATTATTGGCTCAGACTGAGAGAGAACATTGCAGTGGGAAACAATAAGCCAAGATATACAAAAGGTCCAAACTTCTCTCTGGAAGTTCCTTGATATTCATCTCAAATTCATTTCATCCTCTGTGTATTGAAACATTTCATGTTTGAGAAAACCATTCAGATTGCACGCAAATAAAAGCTGAGAAAGAAAAACTGCCGTTTCCTTATTTGGAATAAAAATCCAAACGACTCTGAGAAGTGATTTAGAAATATCTGAGATTGGCTTTAAATTCTCTCTCTGTAGTAAGATAAAAAGCTACATAAAAGTATTTTCACTAATGAAGGGGAAAAGTAAGATAATTTTTTAAAACCCTTGAAATAAAATACTTAGTAACCAATCTCTATGGAGTACTATATCCTATAAATGTATGTGTGTTTGGGTAATTTTCCTTTAATAAGCGGTTGCAAAAAATTATATAAAGTAAGCGCTTTCTAGTTTAGGCAAACTTCTCTCCGTGCAGAATCAGCAACATTAAACTTTAGCATTAGACCACATTATCAATTATAATAATGGACATGATAGGTCTTGTGAAAAATGGCTTTTCTTTGAGGATAGTGACAGACACACCAAATCATTGCAGTTTCTCTCGGCACAGCTAAATTAAGAGACTGTGATTAATCACGTGGCATTTGTTGAAATGCTTTTTATGTCAGGTAGGTACAGCACTGGCCTATTATAGTTACTGTCACGCTTTTCATTTTTCTTTTTTTTTAATAAACCAGATGTTCTCAGAAGAAAGCAGAATAGCATTTGATGTGAAAGGAATGAGTTTATCATGCTAGTTGTGATAAATGAACCACATAGAAAGATATACACATTGGTAGAGGCTGAAGCTTAAAATATCTCCAGAAGGAAGACCAAGAATTACAAATTATGAGCACCCAAAAGAAGGAACATTATTCATGTTAATATCCTATAGAGGAATATTATTCAACCTTAAAAAGGAAGGAAATTCTAACACAGGCTACGACATGGATGAAACTCGAGAACATTATGCTGAGTGAAATAAACCAGTCATGAAAAGACAAATATTGTATGATTCCACTTATAAGAAGTACTTAGAGTAGTCAATTCATAAAGACAGAAAGTATTGGGTTGGCCAAAAAGTTCATTTGCGCTTTTCCATAAGATCTTATGAAAACCTAAACGAACTTTTTGGCCAACCCGATAGAATGGTGGTTGCCAGGAACTGAGTTGAGAGGGGGGTGGGGAGTTGTTATTTAATGGGTATAGAGTCTCGATTTTGCAAGGTGAAAAAGTTCTAGAAATTGGTTGTATCGTAGTGTGAATGTACATAACACTATAACTGTATATATACATTTAGAAATGGTGAAGATGGTGAATTTTATGTTATGTGTATTTTACCACAATTGAAAATTTAAAATGTCTTATTGATACTAATTACAAACATTGTATTTTTCAGAGGAAATCATAAACTCTTCATTCAAGTATATTTGATTCTCAAAATAATGATGCTAGGAATTTATTATCTGTGTTCTTCAGCTGGAGAAAACAAAAGAGAAGAAGGGTTAACTAACTTGTTTAAAGTTACAGAGCTAGTTAGTGTCAGAACTGGGCCTGAATCCCAGGTCACCTGTTTCTAAATACAGAGCTCTGGTTGCATATTTATATACGTTCTATTCATATATGTGTATGTTATGCATAGCCATCAATTGTGACCACAGTGAACCATTCAGTTCAATTCAAAGAATATTTATTTATTTTTTTTTTAATTTTATAAAAATTTTATTGAGGTATAGTTGATTTACAACGTTGTGTTAATTTCTTCCATACAGCAAAGTGACTCAGTTACACATATACATATTCTTTTTCATATTCTTTTCCATTATGGTTTATCACAAGATATTGAATATAGTTCCCTGTGCTATACAGTAGGACCTTGCTGTTTATCCATCCTATATATAATAGTTTGCCTCTGCTAATCCCAAATTCCCAATCCACCCCTCCCCTATCCTCCCATTCCCCTTGGCAACCACAAGTCTGTTCTTCATGTCTGTGAGTCTGTTTCTGTTTCGCAGATATGTTGATTTGTGTTGTATATTAGATTCCACACATAAGAGATATCATATGGTATTTGTCTTTCTCCTTCTTTTTTGCTGTGTTGGGTTTTCGTTGCGGTGAGCGGGGCTACTCTTTGTTGCGGTGCATGGGCTTCTCACTGCGGTGGCTTCTCCTGTTGCAGAGCATGGGCTCTAGGCACGCGGCCTTCAGTAGTTGTGGTGCATGGGCTCAGTAGTTGTGGCTCGCGGGCTCTAGAGCACAGGCTCAGTAGTTGTGGCGCACGGGCTTAGCTGCTCCGCGGCATGTGGGATCTTCCCAGACCAGGGATCGAACCCGTGTCCCCTGCATTGGCAGGCAGATTCTCAACCACTGCGCCACCAGGGAAGCCCTGTCTTTCACCTTCTGACTTACTTCACTTAGTATGATAATCTCTAGGTCCATCCATGTTGCTGCAAATGGCATTATTTCGTTCTTTTTGATGGCTGAGTAACATTCCATTGTATATATGTACCACATCTTCTTTATCCACAAAGAAAATTTAATGATCTCATACTAAACTTTAGAATTATAGCCCCTTTCCTATAACTTAAACTTGTTTTCCCCCGAAAATGCTTGCAAATCATTATCTCTATATTCTTAACAAAATGTGTTAGGCAAGCAGTCAAAAATCTATTACCTTCACGTATTGGCTGAGGAAGCAGAGAGGGTCAATGAAGTGCTTAAAATCAAATGAGCTAAAGACCTGGGGAGCTGAGAAGAGTTTAGGGATCCTGACTCGGTGCCAGGTTCTGCACACTATGCCCTGGGAAATCTGTGTGGTTAAGACTGTGAAAATCATGTAAAGCCAGCATTCTTTCCCTCGTGGAGTCCAAATAACCTATGACAACTTTAACTGTGTTTGGGTCTGTGTTTGAGTGAATCTTCCAGAAGTCTCTCATGCTCACCTGCTGGTGGTCATGTCGCTTCTGCTTCATTACAACCACAGTCTGTGTTGCAACAGTGCCCCTTTCATGTCTGGCCCATCACAGGGCTGAGATGAGAGTATAGTTCAATACTTGTCGATGGGCTCAGCCTAGAACTTCACTCCTGCTGGCCTTCTCCTGCCGCTCCATGCCAAAGACCCTCTTGACCATGCATCTCCTTATTTACTTCTTTTCTTAAAATTGAAGTACAGTTGATTTACAATGTTGTGTTAATTTCTGCTGTACAGCAAAGTGATTCGGTTATACATATATATACATTCTTTTTTATATTCTTTTCCACTATGGTTTATTGTAGGATATTGAGTATAGTTCCTTGTGCTATACAGTAGGACCTTGTTGTTTACCCATTCTATATATTCCTTAATTCTTTATGATACCATCATTATCATCCCATTAAATAGGTTTGAAATTCATTTGCCCAATTTGTAAAGTTGTGACTTGACAAAGCCAGGATTCAAACCCAGTACTCCCGAGCCCTGATACTTAACCATCGTGTTACTTGCCTTAAGTTTCTACCTGGGAGCCATGTGATTGTCACTTTTGTCAATCTCTACATAATAAGAATGCTTCTTTTTCTTCTGGTGCACACGCTTCTCACCTTCCTCCCTCTCAATTCAGTTTTCTCCTTCTGCATCAATCATTACTGGATAATGTTTAACCTAAGAAGCAGAACCCAGTGACAGTTCTCATTTTCTAAGAAAACTCATGGACTTGGTACAATATTTCCCTTGTGTAAACTGGTATTTGATCTCAGGCTCCTCAGGGCTCACTGCCAGCCCCTGTGCTTTGCTGACTCTGCAAAGCAGCAAGTGGTAAATTGCTTGCTTCTTTGGCTTCTGTGCTTTAGAACACAGTCATCCGTCCACATCCTACAATTTCTGTGTCCTTGTCAATGATACATGATAATGTTTGTAATCTGGTAAGGTGAACGAGTCTCCCAGATGTCAAAATATATATTGTGACACAGCTTTCTATGTCCCTTATTACATTCTCAAATACAACAGCACAGAAAATGTTGAACAGAACTGAACATAATACACAGTCTGACTTCACTCAATTCTTGTTGGGCATTGAGTGTTGGTCAACTTTTCAGGCTTGCCAAGCTTCTGAAGAGTAGTTGCCAGGATGCAGTTCTTCTAATGGTTGCCAAATCCTTTTTAGCTCTAGGAATGCATTTCAGAGATTCTTATGCTATTTTCTTCACATCTCCCGTGCATTAAAACTATGTGTATTGTAATTTGCCTTGATCTTAAACACATACATAAAGCTTTTCATTAGCTGGCTCAGGGGTTTCTAACTAGGATTTGCATTTTCAGTGTGAAGGTCATTGTTTGAAATGGGTAATATTTTTCAATGTAAAATACCCAGCAATGATTAGCACTACAAGTGACCACGAACATTTGGTACATGAAAATTTGAATTTCTACCAGGGCACCTGCTTCTAAATCTGTAGCTCTGTTACCTATCCAACGATAGATAGATAGATAGATAGATAGATAGACAGACAGATAGATAGACAGACAGATAGATAGATAGATAGATGGATCTCACTCTGGGGAGCCAGAAATTGAATGTATTTTAAGGTATTTACATCTATCAAATAGTCCTGTTTACACAAAAATCATTAGATTTAGCAATAGAAGGATCAGAACTATAATTTGTTAATTTGCTTATTGTTCTTCTGAATTTAGTCAGCATGGTTTGTTGAGGTTACCCTACTTTGGCATCACAAATTACGTAAAAAAATTATAATGGTTAGACAGTCTAGAATGGATATTGGAAAGCCAAGTTGCAAGAAGAAAGACTTCTTTTTTAATTGGAAGACCCAGATATACATAGAAAATATCTAGTAGACAGTGTCAAGAGTGGAGATAGAGAGGCTATTATAGCCTAGTGTTTGGAGTTTGTGAGACAGAGCACCTTTTGCTCTGCGAGTTAGTGAAGGTTTCCACTCCCTTTTAAACTCAAGTTCTCAGAACCTACTGCTCAGCCCGACCCTGCCTAGCTCCTTTGAACTTAAAAGTCATTCCTTGGCCTGTGATCAAATCCTCTGGGTCATGACCTTCTGGATTCAGACCCCCTTGCCCCCACCAAGAAGGAGGGGGTTTCACCACTGTTGGACTTGGGGATGGAGAGGGATGTAAATCTTGAGCTGGTCCTTTAACTCTCAACCATGTCCAGGTGGTCAGGACTTTCCCTTTCACACCACCACTGCCACTGGGGTGTCCCGTGTTCCACCCATGGTGGTCCAAGGATGGAGAAAAGTCTCTAAGTGCAGACAGGAATCTTTCCTGCTGGGCCACACACTGCTCTGTGGCATCTCAGGACAGGAGAAGGTGGGTGCTCACTCAGATGTTGACAGACAGTGGGCACCAGAATGGCCTCTGACAATTGTCAGGGTTTGCTGACAGAGGCTGAGCTAAGTACAGTTGTGCCTCGGTACACACATGGGGGGTTGGTTCCAGGACCCCCTCAGATACCAAAATCCCCAGATACTCAAGTCCCTTATGTTACACGGCATAGTATGTGCACATAACCTACATAACCTATGCATGTGCTCCCTCCCATATATTTAAAATCATCTCTAGATTACTTATAACACTAATACAAAGTAAATGCTATGCAAATAGTTGTAAGTACTATGTAAGTAGTTACCGGTGCTCCACAAATTCAAATTTTGCTTTTTGGAACTTTCTGGAATTTTTTTCCCAAATATTTTAAATCAATGGTTGGTTGACTCCTCGAATGCAAAACTGGTCAATATGATCTTAATTTCACTCCTCTGCATTGGTGCTCTCTCTGCACAGTCCTCCTTAGGTGGTGTAGGCTGGCTCTACTCTTTCAAACTATTATTTATATATACTCCTTAGAGTGTTTTTAATTCTTTTTTTTTAATACTATATGATTCCATTTAATTAATTTATTTATTTATATTTATTTTTGGCTGTGTTGGGTCTTCGTTTCTGTGCGAGGGCTTTCTCCAGTTGCGGCGAGCGGGAGCCACTCTTCATCGCGGTGCGCGGGCCTCTCACTGTCGCGGCCTCTCCCATTGCGGAGCACAGGCTCCAGACGCGCAGGCTCAGTAGTTGGGGCTCACGGGCTTAGTTGCTCCGCGGCATGTGGGATCTTCCCAGACCACGGCTCGAGCTCGTGTCCCCTGCATTGGCAGGCAGACTCTTCACTACTGCGCCACCAGGGAAGCCCTATTTTTAATTCTTAAAACACATTTCCACCCTCTATAAACAGAAGCAAAAGAAAAATATACTCCCAGTTCGTATCAACCAAAGCTTATCAATGCTAGGCAAAACCCAGCCTGCTGACCCCGCGTACTTTCGAGGCTGCCCCGCCCCTGCCGGAAGACGCCCCACCCCCTGAAGGTGCCCCGCCCCTGTCCCCAGCCGCAAGCACGGGGGTGTGTTGGAGGGAGATCGCTTTGCCTCTACTGCGCAGACTCAAAAGTCTGAGGCCCTGAGAGGCGACGCTTCCAGCGCCTCGGGGCGTCGCATACTCCTCACCACGTTGACCCAGACAACGACGAAGACGACGACGATAACGACAGACGAGGATCTGAAGGACTTTGCCCCGAGTTTCCCGGTCTAAGGAGAGGAAAGTGCCCCAGAGAACCATGAAACTGCCCAACCCGGCGGGGCCGAATATTCCATCAGGAGTTCAAGGCGGGCGAGGGCCGGGCCTCCGACGGAGAACGGCGGCTCCTGGGACTCCCGAGACCCGAGGCCGGGAGCGGCCCGTCCGAGGGGGCGACCCGGCCGCGGAGGGGGACCCAGGCCCCGGCCACTCCGGCCCGGTCCCCCGGCACCCTCCGGCCGGCCCCCCCATGTTTCCTCCTCCCGGTTATTTGCACCGTCCCTTCCGCGAGTAAATGACAGCCACGGCCCCGTGACAGTGACCGGGAGGCGTGCGCGCGCTGGACCCGAGCTGGGCCAGGCCTGCGGACCCGAGAGGCCGACGGGGCTCGAGGCGGAGAGGCTTCCAGGTGAGACCCGGGGTCAGGGAGCCAAACCCGTGGCTTTGGGAGAGAGCATCCTGAAGTTCCAGCACAGATGAGGCTTTGCCGGCCAGAGGGAGGGGATGGGGAGCCTGCCGTCCTTTGTCCCTGTTTTCAGAACCATTCTGGTGGCCTTTTAGGACAGTGCTTTTCAAACTTTGGTCCAGGATTTCTGCACACAGGTAAAATTTACTGAGGACCCCGAAGACGTTCTGTTCATCTGGGTTTTTATCTGTTCATATTTACTGTCAGAAATTAAAACGGGGAAGTTTTTTAATTTCAATTTATTTAAAACTCACAGTAATGAACCCCTTACACGTCAACATGTTCGTGTAATATAACTGTCTACAAAACAAAGAAAGAGTGGCATTGTCTTACATTTTTGCGAATCTCTTTAATGTATTCTGTCTCTTTCAACATTCAGTCTCTTGTGATATCACATGTCATCTAGTCTCTAAATAACATCTTGGTATTGTTGTGAAAATAGTTTTGGCTTTGCAGCCTGCCTGAAAGGGTCTTGGGAACCCCGGGGTCCCCACTTTGAGAACCTCTGGATTACAGAATTGGGAGGTGCCATCTGACCTCTACAGTGAAACGGATCAGGGTGCTTGAATTTGGCTGCTGCCTGTAACACACACCTGGAGAGACAGGTCCTTTAACAAATCACCCTTTTGATAATATTGTTATAGGAAAACTAGTTGCATCCGGAATTGTGTGTCCTTGAGACGTATACTCCCTAAATTTTCATCCAGTGTGAGAATTTAGGTAAGATGGGAGGCTTTGGTTTCATAATGATCTGCTAAGGAAGGAGTCGTTTATCCCACACAAATCACTATTTTCCTATCTGTTCTTTTAATTTGGGGTATCGTTATAGATTGTATGAAATGAAATTCTCCAGGTTTCCCTCAATCTCCTTAACTGCTCTTTGTCAGTCTCCTTTGCCTGCTCCTTCTTTACCTAAATCTGCAACGAGGAGTGGAAAAGAGGGAATCCCACCCATGGTAGTTTGAATGGACTGAGTGAATTTTCAAAGTACAAGCAGGCATCTTCCCAGCCTGACCGTGGTCAGCTTTCTGGTTGCAATGAGGAACATTGATAAGGCTTCTCAGAACAGGAGAACTTGCAGTGCTCTGAACGCTCTTTCTTTATGCTTTCTCCCTAGGTTATTATTTCATCTAGTCCCATGGCTTTGACTGTTTCTAGCTTCAAAACACATTGCTTCTAATCTGAATTCCTGGCTCAACATTTAGCTGTACATATGATGTCACCACTTTAATGCCTTGAGGACAACTCAAATATAACACAGATGAAACTGAGCTTCCAATCTTCTCCCCCACAATATACACACTCAGGCCTGATCCTTCTTCAGTTTTCCCATCTTAGAAATTGGCACCGTAGTCTTCTAAGTTGTTTAGAATATAAATCTGAAAGTCGTTCTTGAGCTCTATTCATTTGGACTCCTTATGTCCCAATCTGTCACCTAGTCTTGTTCATTTAAATTCCAAATTATATCTCTAATACATTCTAATACATTAGCTTTTTCACTGCTACTACCCTAGTCCAAGTTTACCATCATTTTTCGCCTAGTCTACCCAACAGCATTCTTCATATCTGTTCTCCTTACATTCACGTAAACCATTGCTCCCACTCCAGTCTGTCACCAAATAATCTTTTAAAATCAGAAATATAAATACATTACTCCACTGCCTACAGTTTTTCCATGGCTTCTTAGTGTTCTTAAGGTAAAGCTCAAAGTTCTTAACAAGGAATCTGAGATACCATGTGATCTGCCTCTGTCCACTTCTCCAGCCTTTTCTCACACCCTTCTCTCCAGTACCCTTTATTCTCCACATGTAGTGGGTATCATTTATTCAGTGGTTAACATTTATGACTAAGCATGTACCTTGTGCCAGATACTGTTCAGGGACCAAGGATACAGTGGTGAACAAGGGCAGGGGTCCTCTTCTCACAAAAAATATAGTCTACAGTAGGGAATTAGGCTACAATAACTTTCAGAGATAATTTCAGATGGTAAAAATGCTACAAAGAAAATGAAACATAATGTGATAGAAAGAAAGCGATGACTAGCTACTTAGAAGTGGTCAAGGAAGACCACTCTGTGAAGCTGAGTTCAAAATGACAAGAAGGGGCCAGGTCAGCCATGTTAATATGTGGGAACATAGCATTCCACGTAGTGATGACCATAAAAATAAAAGCTCTGAGGCAGAAGCAAGTTTGTTCATGAAATAGGCTAGTATGTCTGGTTCATTGTGAGGTAGTATATTAGTTTTCTATTACTGTGTAAAAATTACCACAAATTTAGTGGCTTAAAACAAAACAAATTTACATTCTTTACAGTCCTGGAAGTCAGAAGTGTGAAATGGGTCTCTTTGGGCTAAAATGAAGGTATCAGCAGGACTGTAGTCCTTTCTAGAGGCTCTAGGGGAGAATACACTTCTTTGCATTTTCCAACCTCTAGAAGCTGCCCACACCCCTTGGCTCATGACCCTCCGCCTCCATCTTCAAAGCAACGTGGATTGAGTCTTTCCCACGTTGCATCATGTTGATGACCTTGCTGCTGTAGTCATATCTTATTCTTTGACTCTGAGTCTTCTGCCTACCTATTCTACTTTTAAGAACCCTTCTGATTACATTGGACCTCCCAGATAATCAAGGGTAATCCTCCCATTTCAAGGTCAGTTGATTAGCAACCTTAATTTCATCTGCAGTCACAGTTCTCTTTAGCCATGTAAGGTAACATATTCACAGGTTCCAGGGATTAGGATGTGGCTATCTTGGGGAAGGAGGCATTATTCTGCCTACCACAGTGTGGAAGAAAGATGAAAAGTGTGGAAGGAGATGAGGTTAAAGAGGTGGGCTTGGGCCAGATAATGAAAGGCTTGTAGGCTAGCTTAAGGAGTTTGGATTTTATGCCAAGTGAAAGGGAGAGCCCCTGGAGGATTTCAAGAAAGGCAGTGAAGTGATCTGAATTGCATTTTAAAAGGAACGTTCTGTTTGCCATGGTGGACTTGGATTTAAAGAGGGAAGGAGTGGCTGTAGGGAGACTAGTTAGGGAATACGTGAACTTGTCTGGGCTTGGTTAGTCAGATTAGGGTGATGGTAATAAAGGTGGAGAGAAGTGAATGATTATAGGATGTATTTTGGAGATAGAGACTTGTTAATATATTTACATGGGGGTAGAGTAAGGGGAAGAGAAGAATGAGGGATGAACCCCTCATTTACTAAGATGGAGAAGACTAGAAGATGAGCAGGTTGGAGGGGATGGGAATCCGCCTTTTTTCCATAAGTTTGAGAGGCCCATTTGGTATTCAAGTGGAGACATAAGGCAATTACATATGAATCTGAATCTCAGTAGAAAGGCCAGGTCTAGAGGTATGTATTTGAGATTGACAACATAGTGGGATTAAGGCCATGGGACTGGGTGACATGTCTTAAAGATGTAGATAGAGAAAAGGAAAGTGCTTAGGATCCAGCCCTATGGCTCCAATATTGAAAAGTCAAGCAGCAGAAGAAAAGCCAGCAAAGAAGACTGAGACGGTGAACCCAGAGATTGTTACCAGCTTTTTAAAGAGGGAGGGGGGATGATTAGCAATTTGAATGCTAGTGAGAGATTGAATGAGATGACAGAGAAGTGCCTGTTGGATTTACAATATGGTGGTCTTTGCTGACCTTAAGAATAGTGTGAGTGGAGTGGTGGAGATGGGAACCTGGCTGAAGAGTGTTAAAGATAGAAGCAGGTGAGAAAGCAGAGGTGGCTGTTATAGACAATTCTTCCATATTCTGAGATGTGCTGTGCTCTATCCCAGTTCGAGTCCGTTGCACACGCTCTTTCTTCTGCTTGCTATCGCTTTGCTCTTTACTGTACCCTCCTCCACCACACCATTTGTCCTTCTTAACTCATCTACATACTTTGAATCTCAGCTCATACATCACTTCCTCAGAAAGGGCTTTCCTGATTATTCCAGTCTATCTGCTTAAAAGAGGTCTTTCTGTCACAATTTTCTTTCGTAGTACACTTCACATTTTGTAATTACATAGTTATGGATACTCCCCCCCTCACACACACACACACACTAGACACATGACAAACAGTAAGCTCCATGAAGGTGGGAGGATTTCACTGTGGCTCATATTGTACCCCTAGTATGTAGCCCAATGTATAGCACATAGTAGTTGCTCAACATTCAACTCATTTGTTGAATCAATGAATAAATTAAATTATCTTTTAATACCTTGGACGAATGATACGGTCTTGTGTTTACGTTTTCTGTAGTTCATTGTTTGCATGTGATGTTTGGCAGCCATTAATGAAATAATACATAGCTCTATCAGGAACACTCTGATTCACAGCTAATAAACATTTTGGCCTGAAACAGCTAATAAACGTTTGGCCTGAACATCTTTTGCAACATTGTCAGTGAAGAGCTTCATAAGTCAATTCATTTTTTAAAAATATTTATTTATTTATTTGGCTGCATCGGGTCTTTTTTTTTTTTAATAAATTTATTTATTTTATTTATTTATTTTTGGCTGCGTTGGGTCTTCGTTGCTGTGCGCGGGCTTTTCTCTAGTTGCGGCGAGCGGGGGCTACTCTTCGTTGCAGTGTGCGGGCTTCTCACTGCCGTGGCTTCTCTTGTTGCAGAGCACGGACTCTAGGCACGTGGGCTTCAGTAGTTGTGGCACATGGGCTCAGTAGTTGTGGCTTGTGGGCTCTAGAGCGCAGGCTCAGTAGTTGTGCACGTGCTTAGTTGCTCCACGGCATGTGGGATCTTCCCAGACCAGGACTCGAACCCTTGTCCCCTGCATTGGCCCGTGGATTCTTAACCACTGCGCCACCAGGGAAGCCCTCAATTCAGTTTTGACGTTGAGAAGCTGCATGCTGTTCCCAAAGGGTAGTGTTCCTAAAGGCTAACAAAAAGCTGTTTTGAAGGTTTGGATACATTCTTTGTGTTTCTTATTATTTATTAGCTGGGTCACAATGGGAGACCCCTTAAACTCTCCCAATGTCTTTATCTGTAAAATGGAGGTCAGTGCCCTTATTTTGCCCACCAAACAGGGTTGTTGTAGTCAAGTGAAATAGAATATGTGAGAACACTTTGAAAATTCTAAAGCACTATGAAAATCTAAAGTATTATTACCAGTATGACTCCTTTTCAATACAACTCCTATTACCAAAATGGAAAGATGAAAATACCCTCTCTTGCTTTCCTCCTTTTTAAACTGAGTATCCTCTTAAGGGAACTTACAGTAAGAGTAGATGGCATTAAACCTTTTATCGCTTGTTCAAGAGCCAAGCTCTCTAATATTTTTATTTGGATCCTGTTTTTACTGTAATGCATTATCTGTTCCTTTTGTTCGTTTACCTCTCATGGGAAGAAAACAAGTCATTTGTGACTTGAAATCTGTAGGCATAAAATGTGCCTTTCTTGTCTGTTCAGATACAGAGAATCTAAAAACATGAAACTTGAGATGTTTCTTCAAGGTGCTGTGGGATTTGAGGTGAAGAATTTACAAAAGACCAATATTCCACCCAACAAAAATCTGTAAATATGAAAATGCCTTTGTGCTACAAGAAATCTTTCTTATTTATCTACACAGTATGCATAGTAAATATAGAGTGATTTTCACAAACCATACAGAAGAATCCATTTCATTACTTTATAGCTGTCCATTTCTAAATGTGTATATATATTAATACCATACTTAGTGCAGTGACTGGTGTCTTTATAAAAAGGGGAAATTTGAAGAATGACACATACACAGGGAAAAATAAAACATGTGAAGATGAAGGTAGAGATCAGGGTAATGATTCTATAAGCCAAAGAATGACAAGTTGGCTACCAAACCACCAGAACCTAGGCAAGAGGCATGAACAGATTCTCCCTCACAGCCCTCAGAGGGAACCAGCACTGCTAAGAACCTTGACCTAGGACTTCTGGCCTCCAGAACATTGAGACAATAAATTTGTGTTTAAGTCACTCAGTTTGTCATACTTTGTTTCAGCAGCCTTAGCAAAGTAATACACTTCCCCACTGGAAGATGAGTGAGAGCAGCCAGCTAGAGTCTAGGAGGCAACAACATAGGCAGGAACACCAAGGACATTCTCCTGTCCTTTCTCTCATTGTCCACTACTGAAAACCTACTTACCCTTCCAGGCTAGTCTAAAAGCCATTTTCACCACAAAGACTTTCCCAGTCTTCGGGTCAGAAACAATTGCTTCCCCTTTTGTGCTCATAACAGAGAGAGGCAAGCATATTTCCCTAGTTCATTCTTTCCCTCCAAAATTCATTATGCTGATGAAGCTAGATTATCTCACTTAAGAATCACCCTTATATCCTAGATAAGTTTTCACCCCTGTCCCTTACCCATTCAATTCTAAGGATTTTGAGAACAAAGGAGGTCTTATTCATTGGGGTGTCTCACTTCCATCCCCTACCAGCTAATGAAGAATGCAATGCTAGCCTGGCATATAAAATGGATGCTCAGTAAATATTTGAGAACTCGAGCTGATTTTCCCATCACTATTTCTTCATCTTAACTGCACCGTGAGAGAACCTTTCAGAGAGGGAGGAACTAAACTTATTTGGAGGACCAAAGGTAAATACCTAAAGGTAAGTACCTAAAATATGTTTTTTTTTGTTGAGGTTTGTGGAAAGGGACCTTGTGGCCAAAAAGCTGCCAGGGGATATTAGGGAGTTCAAGGCACAGAGGCAAGCAAACTAATTTTGTTCAGTTGAGGTGGAGGTTGGGATTGGATTTATAGCCTGGAGCGCAGTTCAGGGCTGGAAGTCTGAAGGCTGGTCAGGGTGGGAATCCTGGCTATCACAGTGAGAAGGAAGGTAAGGTTATGGAGCCAAAACAGATTGGAGCTGGGGTCGTCTGAGTGTGGTGGTGGTTGAGAGGAAAATGATAGGGGAACCAAAGGGTGTCCAGCTACTGGTCGATGGGGGGAGGAACTGGGACCACAGCAGGAGTGAACCTGAGGACTGGGTACAAGTAGGCTTGATGACGACATTTTCCAAACCGAGAGTCAGAATATGTGATAAATGCGAATGAATGTATCTGAACAATAGTGCAGAATATTTGAAACTGGAATGATTCAAGAAAATGTACCACATATGGTTGCTATCATAATAGAAATGATAATTAGAGTAAATCTGAGGTGTTGGTCTTTTCTTGCTCCTAGGTTTTGTCATCTTTTCCCCTTGTCTGACCTGAATACTGAACTGAAGTACATTTTTATTATGTTTTTGTCTAAAGAGCAGGAGAATTGATTTTCTATTTCTCTTTCTTAAAATGTTGGTTAAATTGTTGGTTGTCTATAGCTCTCAATGGATTTTTTCCCCTCCACTGCTTAAAATTTCCCCTCTTGCTCTAAGGTCTCCTTATAAGAAAATTTAAATTCCCTTTTTTCATTTCCCAACATCAAGAGAATTTCTCCTTCGCTTTGGGATACCCTATATCTGTCTTAATAGCTTATGGAATTTTGTTCACCTCTTCCATTATTCTTATAACATCTACATGAATAGGACTTGCAAAGACATTTTTTCATTGGATAATTCCATCCAGCACAAGAATACTCATATCACTAATGCCTTAAGTTTAAATTAACTTTAATATATTTTTATTTTTAGGCAGTGCTAGTTATCAAGGGTAGGGAGTGCAGTTGATAGAACGAGTATAGCTCAGCTACAAAGTACAAGATATTGTCCCTGTCATTGGGCCATTTTCTCAAATTAATTGTAAAATAGGCTAACCACAGGAATAAATTATATAGCAATATAACTTTGTCTCTCACATTATGTCTTCAAGTGTGTAGACCATAGGTTACATTTTACAAAATTTCTGCTATGGCGTGTTCCCTGGCTTTCACGTGTCTCCCATGGGCATCTACTGGAAGTGGGCTTATGTTTCCATCTGTGTACCTCCAAAATTCTGTCCGCAAGCAGTGCTCCTGTAATCTTCCAGGAGCCAGCTTGTGTGCTATATTGTGAATAGGTAAGCTTCTAGCACATAAAATGAGATGAACTTACCTTATTGAAAGAAAAAAGCCAATAAACTTGCAACTTTTTTTTTTAGTTGATGAATCTTTGCCATTATAATATGTAGCAGATTGAGAAAATTTTCTTTTACCCCCTATATTTTTTCAGTGAATGAACAGTTAAGGGTCCATCCGTGAACCATTAGGAATTGTATATTTAGTTCAGTTTACTTATTCTTAACTTTCCCTTGACCCTTACTCTGAAGACTGTCTTCTTTTATGTGGATTTTAAGAACATGTTCAAAGATATTTTTTAAACTGACATAAGCTTAAGTTGATTGATATGTTTAAAGTATGCCATTTAGCTATAGAGAGAAAGGGAGTTTGTATTGTAGCATACATACTGTATGCTGTAGCATAGCTGAAGCATCAGAGGAGTTTAATAGAGAGGTGGCAGAGTATAATAGTTAAGCAGCCCCAACCTGGGTTCAAATCCCACCTCTGCTATATACTAGCTGTGTGACCTAGGATAAACTATTTACTATCTCTGTACCTCAGTTTCTTCTTTAATAAAACTGTGGTGTTTCATTATGTGGTAGCCTATACTAGCTACTTTATAGGTTTATGATGTTAAATTCGTATTTATAAAATAATGAGAAGAGTGCCTAGCTTATAGTAGGTTAAAATAAGTGTTAAGTAAAATTCTTCTCATAATTTAACAATACAAGTATTTTTGGTGGCATTTCAGCTGTACATTTCTTTGGATAAGTATTAAATAACTACATTCATGTGAGTCCTTATGAAGAACTCTCAATCTTGTTTTGGGGTCTGGTCAGTGAGAGATTATGAAAATAACTAAGCCCATTTATTCTGAAGAGCTCTTTACATTCCCTAGATCAGGTCTCAGACGAGGGCCAAATGCTACTGACCCTTGTTGCTTGAGGTTTCTGAATATTACTCTGAATGAGGGGGAAACTCTGAATGAGAGGCAGTAGTAGGAGAACATTTCATGTCTGCTTTTGTGACTCAAAGTGAATTGAGGCATCAAGCAGTACTTCCCCTGAAGTCCTGTGATGTTGTTGGTATGTGTAGATATGTGGTAGGAAGGTGGATGTGAGAAAAACAACTATTTCTGAAAAATAGCTGACAGCACAATACAGTACTACAGTATTATAAAGAAAATCAATCAGCAAGTTAGAGAAGCATGGTAGGTTAAACAAAGGATTAATATTAGTTTCGATGTTAAATTGGTGGTTCTAATCTGGTATAATATTAGCAAAATCCCTCACTTTGCTGAATTTAATGGGGTAATAGGGCTGACTGGGAATGTGCAGCTCCAGAATCCATGATGATCAAGAAGGGTGAAGATTGCATTGGCTACCCATGAACCCATGATAGTAAGATAGACCTGATTCCATAGGTTGGGTTTCAAATGCCTATGTTAATTCACTTCAGTTTATTTCCCTTAGCAAAACTCAGTTTAATATACTCATTCTAGAACATATTCTTGTAACAGTGGAGCACCTCATAAGAACACAATAATACTTACTAGACTCAGCTTTGATATTTTGCCTCACTTGTAACTGCAACCTGATCAGTGCTTTCTTTTCTACAATATTGTAAGAAAATAAGGCTTATTTTGGAAATAGCAAGATTAATGACTGGCTTTTAAAAAAGTTGTTTGGTATCTTTCTAAGTTTTTGATGTTTCTATTTTCAAGTTAAAAATCTAATTTCATTCTACATGTCATCTTAGTTTCATAAACAATTGTGATGTGTCATTTAAATATTATTCTTCAAATACCTGAATCTGAAAGTATGATTTGCTACTTATGACACAATTTAAAGGATTCATTCTATAAATACTAGGTATAAGATGGCTTCCAAAAAGCATTTAAAAATCATTCTCAGTTATCTTCTTTGTATTTAGCTGTTAGTCTACTATATTGTGATAGCAAGTATCTTTTAGCTTTTTTTTTAATTATGGGAAGTCTCAAAGATGCACTAAATAGAATAGTATAATGAAGAATTTCATCTACCTTTCAACAACTATCAATCCATAACTAATTTTGCTTCCTCTACAACTTACCTATATCCCTTTCACCTCCATATTATTTTGATGCAAATCCCAGACACCATATAAATTGGTCTATAAATATTTCTTTATGTATCTCTAAAACAAACACTATTTCTTAAGTGTTATCACAATACCATACCCCTTCAAATCAACGATAATTCCTTATATTATCATTTCCCCACTATTTCCTTTTTTTAAAATTTCTTATTTATTAAAGAAATCAGGTTTGTCCTATAGAATTTCGCTTGGTCAGTGTATCATTGATTGCATCTCCATGGTGTCATTTAACATATTCTTCTATCCATTGCATTGATAGTTAGGTCTAGATTGATCAGATATATGTTAGTTTTTAGGTACCTGTAGGTTTTTACAGGTACCCATAGGTCCCTGTAGGTTTTTCATAAATGCCCTTTATAGGGTTGAGGGGTTTTCCCTCTGTTTCTATTTTACTGAGAATCTTTGTCATGAATGGGAGTTGAATATTGTCAAATACTTTATATGTGTCTACTGAGACGATCATATGATTTTTCTTTTTCACTTTTTAGTATATTGAGTTACACTGAATTATTTTTAAATGTTAAGCCAACTTTACATTCCTGGAATGAACTTCATGTAGTAGGGATGTGTTATCCTTTTTATAAATTGCTGGATTTAATTTGTTAAGGATTTTTATTTCTATGTTCATGAGGGAAATCAGTATATAATTGTCTTGTAATGTCTTTTTCTGGTTTTGCTTTTATGGGAAAGCAGACCTCATAAAAAAATACTGAGAAATTTTTCCTCTTCTTTCATTTTATGGATAAGTTTGTTTTGAGTTAGCAGTATTTTTCCTTAAATGTTTGGTAGAACTTACTTATGAAAATATCTGGGTCTGAGGTTTTCTATGTAGAGGAGTTTTTAACTATGAATTTAATATCTTTAATTGATATATGGCTAATTAGGTTATGTATTGCTTCTTGAGTGAGCTTTCATAGTTTTTTATCTTACAAGGAATGTGTCCATTTTATTATAAATTATCAAGTTTATTTACATGAAATCATTCCTGATATTCTTTTATTATCATTTCCATACTTGTAGGATCTGTAATGGTATTCCATTCCCTCATTTGTTCCTTATATCAGTATCTATATTTGCTCTTTTTTATTCTGATGAATCTGGCTACAAGGTCAACTTTGTTGACCTTTTCCAAAAGAACCAGCTTTTGTTTTCATTTATTTGTCCCTATTTTTCCCCTGGTTTTTTTTTTTTTTTTTTAACCGATATTTTTTAAAAAAAATTTATTTATTTACTTATTTTTGGCTGTGTTGGGTCTTCGTTTCTGTGCGAGGGCTTTCTCTAGTTGCAGCAAGCGGGGGCCACTCTTCGTCTCAGTGCACGGGCCTCTCACTATCGTGGCCTCTCTTGTTGCGGAGCACAGGCTCCAGATGTGCAGGCTCAGTAGTTGGCTCACGGGCTTAGTTGCTCCGCGGCATGTGGGATCTTCCCAGACCAGGGCTCGAACCCGTGTCGCCTGCATTGGCAGGCAGATTCTCAACCACTGCGCCACCAGGGAAGCCCTTCCCCTGGTTTTTATTTTTATTTATTTCTACTCTTTATTATTTTCTGTCTTCTGCTTATTTTGTATTTAATTTTCTTTTTCTAATTTTATGAGGTGAAAGTTTAGATCATGGATTCAAGGTTTCCTTTTTTTTTCATTATAAGCATTTAATGCTCTAAATTTTCCTATAATTACAACTTTATATGTATACCACAAATTTGATATGTTGTGTTTTTCATTTCATTCAGTTTAAAATGTTTTCCAGTAAATTTTAAGGCTTTTGATGTATTTAATATATTGGTTTATTGTATTTATATGTAAGGATATGTAAATATACACATACTTGTTTTCAGAAATTTATTATCAATTTATACTCCCACTAGTAGTATATGAGGATGCTAGTTCCTCTAGTTTTGATAATACCAGTATTATAAATTTTGTAATATTACTTGCTAATTCAATAGATGGAAATGGTAAAAAAAAAAAAAATGTTTTCCATTTTCCCTTGTGATTTCTTCTTAGCCCTTTGGGTTATTTAAAAGTGTTTAATTTATAAACATCCGGTGATTTGACAGATATCTTTCTGTTACTGAGTCAGTTTAATTCTGTGTGGTCAGAGGACATGTTTTGTATGAGTTTAGTCCTTTCAAATACATTGCTACTTGTTTTATAGGTCAGCATATGTTTTGTGTTGGTGACTGTTCCATGTACACTTTCAGAAAAATGTGTTTCCTCCTGTTGTTGAGGGCAGTATTCTACAAATGTCAGGTTGGTTGGCAGTGTTATTAAAGTGTTTTCCCTCCTTATTGATTTCTGTATTCTTGTTCTATCAGTTACTGAGAGAAAAGTGTTTCATTCCCCAACTATAATTGTGGACTTGTCTATTTCTCCTTTTAGTTCTTTAAGTTTGGCTTTGTGTATTTTGAAACTCTGTTATTGGGTGCATACACATTTAAAATTATGTGCTGTTGATGAATGCATCTTTATATCGTTTTGAACTGTTCCTTTTTATTCCTAGGAAATATTCCTTGCCCTACAGCATACTCTGTCTGACAGCCACTCTAGTTTTCTTTTGATTTGTGCTTGAACATTATGCTTTTTCCATCTTGTAAGCTTTAAACTATCTGTGTCTTTATATTTAAAATGTGGCAACATATGTTTGCCAATCTTATAATATCTACCTTTTAATTGTCTGTTTAGTTCATTTACATTTAATGTAATTATCTGTATGGATAGTTTCCTTGAACATGTTGGATCTATAGATTCATAGCTTTCAGTAAATGTGGAATATTTTTTTCTGTCCTCCAGGCCCCTTTTCTTGAACACCAGTTGCACATAATATTACTTCCAAGATCACTGATGCTGTATTAATTTTCAGTATTTTTTCTGAGTTTCATTTTGGATGAATCCTATTATTAATCACTGATCTTTTCTTCTGCAGTGTCTAATCTGCTGTTATTCTCATTCAGTGTATTTTTAATTTCAGCCTTTGTAACTTTCATCTTCAGAAGTTTTATTTGGGTCATTTTTATATCTTCAAATTTCTCTTCTTTATTGTCATGTTATCCACTATCTTCTTGAACATCGGGAGTATATTTATAATGGTTGTTTTAATGGATTCATCTACTGATTCCATTATCTCTGTCATTTCTGGCTCTGTTTGCATTGATTTATTTTTATCCTGGTTATTTTTTGTATTTTGCTGCTGCTTTTTTGTGTTTCATAATTATTGATTATATGCCAGAAATTGTGTATTTTATGCTGTTGGTTGCTGCATTTTGTTATATTCCTTTCAAGATGTTTATATTTTGCTCTGATGTTTAGCTAATTTACTTAGAACCAATTAATCCTCTTTTGTATTTGCTTTTAAGGTTTTTTTTTAGGGTAGGTATAAACAACCCTTAGTTTAGGACTAATTTTGTCCCCCTAATAAAGCAATACCCTCTGTAGATTCTACCTGAGTCTCCACATATTGTAAGGTTTTCCAGTTTGGCTAGCGTAAACATGAACTTTTCCTGGTCCTTTGTGAACTGCTAGAGACATTTCCTTGTTCCTTTCCAGTAATTTTTTTTTTTTTTTGAGGGGGTGCTTTGGGTAAATTCTTCTTATGTATTTGCACATCAGTACTCAGCTAAGGATAGGGGTGAACCCCTCTGAAAGTCTTTGGGCTGCTTCTCTATGAAGCTACTTCTCTGGTATTCTGGCTCACAAATTCTAGCTGCCTTTGCCTCTCTAAACTTCAATGTCTATTTCTTCAATTCATCAAAATCACCAGGCTATGTTTGGATTCCCTTTGCCTGAACTGTGACCTGGAAACTGCCTCCAGTGTTTGCCTTGTTTCCTTTCTCTTAGGGATAAAACCCCTGAGCTGCTGGTTCTCCAGTGTCTGAAAAGTGTCACTTCATATTGACATATTTGCTCAGTTTTCTAGGTATGAGATTAAATTTGGTCTCCCTTACTCTGTCTTCACTTAAAATGGCTATCTCCCTTTAAAAAAAAGTATACGCAAATGTATATATTCATACCCTGTCCACATTTCTTAAAGAATACTATACACACATGCCATATGTACTTTTCTTTACTTTGCTGTTTTCAGCAAAGTATATCATGGAAATCTCTCCATAGTAGTATATACAGGTATCCCTCCTTCCTTATTAAAACTGTGTAGTTCTCCATTGTGGTCTCAATCAGTCTGCTATTGATGAACATTTGGGTTGCTCCTGTCTTTTCTATTACAAACAGTGGCATAAAGAATAGACTTCTACATATGTCTTTCAGTACTTTTGCCAGTGTTTCTTTGGTTAGATCTTTATACGTGAAACTGCTGAGTTAGAAAATAAATGCCTATGTAGTTTTGCTGGGAATTGCCAAATTCTCCTCCATAAGGGTTGTACCATTTTCAGTTCCTACCAGCAATATCCGAATCCCTTTTCCCCAAGGTTTTATGAACATATTTCAGATTTTGTATTGTTGTCAATTTATTAGGTGAGAAATATCTGACTATAGGTTAATTTGCATTTTCTATTATGAGTGAGGTTGAGCATTTTTTATATAAGAATTATTTGTATTTTTTTAAAATTTGTTAATATCTTTAGCTCATTTTTCAATAGGGCGTTGGATTATTTCTTCTCTATGTTTAGAAAATTTTTTTATATTCATAATACCCCTTTTCCTGTGGTAGAAATTGCAAATATTTCTCTCTCAGTTTTTCATTTTGGTTTACTTATGGTACCTTTCCTATCTATAAGGTCTTTAATTTTAAGATTTTATGTAATCATGTTTACCAATGTTTTCTCTTATTCCTTCTAAATTTTGAGTTATAGTTATGAAATTTTTTACCACTACCAAATTATAAAGGAATTCACCCCATTTTTTAAGTACTTGTGTGATTTCATTTTTTACATTTGATCTCTGATCCTTTTAGAATTTATCTTACACTGTAAGGCAGGCACTGTGCTTTGGGCCAGCTGCAAAGTGGTGGGATGTCTTGGATTGGGGATTTGGGGGCAATTAAATGCAAAGTTTAATGAGAGGCTCTCTCTGCATCAAAATGCTATTAGTAGAAGAAGAATCAAAACAACTCTTAAGAAGAATTGAATAAATGGATACTATGAATGTGTATGGTAAGATAATATGGTAAAGAAATCAGTTCTCTCCAAATGAATTTATTGATTTACTTGTGGACACAAAAGTATTCTTAAAAGATAAGTTCTGACAAATGCATTTACAGAATAAGATGATACAAAATAGTTTATTTCATGGAATAGTCAAGAAAAGAATTGCAAGTGAAGTGACACCAGAGATGGGGTTTTTAAGGATAAGCAGGAACACAACAAAGTTCAGGTGAAGAAGGAAGGTATTCCTAGCAAACAGAACATTTGCATGACATGAAAGTACTTGCCATGTTCATGAAAAGGTGGAATAGTTCCCTTGACTTGTTCATCCACCACATATGTGTTGTGAGGAAAAAGGTATGAGAGGACTCAGTGATCTTGCCGGAACAAAGGTCAAGAAGTGTTTTCTTAAAGGGCCAGATTGTAATATTTTAGGCTTGCAGAGACCATATGATCCGTGTCACAATTACTCAGTTCTCCTGTTGTAGCAAGAGAGCAGCCATAGACAATATGGAAACAAATGAGCATGGCTGTGTTCCAAAGAATTTTATCTACAAAAACAGGTGGCGATCTGGATTTGGCCCATGTGCCATGGTTTGCCTTTCCCTGAATTAAAAGATTGGGATTGGAGAGCAAATGGGGAGATGGGGTGTTAGAAACACAGAAGAGTTTCGGAAGTATAGGAAAAAATTCAAAGCAACACAGTCTCTTTATTTTAGCATCCTCAAAGAGCTAAGACTTCTAGTGTGGCAATCACCACTATGTAATTTTACAAAAATAGTTTGTAAATTTTAGATCAGAATCCTTTTGACCTTTTATATTGAAAAACATGAATTGTAAAAATCAGAAAAGAATGGTGATCTCATTTTGCCTTGCCCAAGTGGGAGCAGGAAAAGCTAAGTCTTCCAGAAACTTGGGTAATCTTAATCCAGTTACAAGCAAGCACCACCCTGTGCTGGAATTCTCTGAAAGTGGGGAATTTTGACATTGGAAATCAGCCTCTTAGTGTGGTAATTGGTCACCCTTGTCATTTTGATAGTTAAACTTACAGAAAGCTTAAAGGCTTCTCAAGCATTATATAAAAGTCTGATGAATTAGATCTGAGAGCAAAAGGGAAAACCTCTTGATGAATTGATTGGGATTCCTAAATTGGGTCTGAAGGTGGATTTGACAGATTCTAAATATTCTTCAGACTTGCAGATTCTATACAAATAAAGGCAGCTTCATAACAGAACTTATCAGAATGTTTTTGACCAACTGCTAAATAATAATAGAGAAGTTCAGTTGTATGGATGCATCTTCATTTTGGTAACAGTACAAATAAATATTAATTATGTATTTCAAATAATCCAACAGTCCGAATACAAATATTTTTAAGTCACAAGGGTAATGACTATAAAAAATTCTTATAATCTTAAAAAAAGTGACTACATCTCCAAAGAAAAAAGTCTAAGAATTATTAAAGTGAAGATGGTAACTTTCATCATGGAGCCAATGACGTTTCCATAATTATTGGTTTACATAAGTGTTTAAGTCATTTATATAATTACTTTTTAAGTTTTAGAATTCACTAGACAGAACGAAGATAGTTATTGAGCAGGATACTTATTGAGAATGTTAGCCTGAAGCAAATCACCTATCAACAAGATGAAAGTTTCATGTTAATACTAAATGAAATTCTCTAAGGTAGCTCCATACATTATGGTATATGCTTTTTGAAATATAGAGATAAATAACTTGGTCCTTCACATTATTTCTTTTTTCTTGTTTGTTTAATTTTTCAGTAAAGAAGCAGGCATGAAACATGTTTTCCCTTTTTTCTCAATTATTGCTCACTTTGCTTGCTGGGCTCTTTTTTCTTTTTCTCTCTTCACTACCCTCAACAAATAAGGTTGTTCTACGCAATAACATACGTTTAAGTTCCTCAGTAATTAGTGGTTTGTGACCTGGAAAGTGATCCTTGCTTAAACTATCTATTATTTTTGGAAGCTTGTATTTCACCTCCTGGGCTTTTACCTAACGACTTAATGATGATTCGGGGGGAGGTATGCTTGGTAGAGGCGAGATTTGAGCAAAGGGATAGAAAGTGATTATGAATACTATGTCCCAGTCACTATATTAAACTCTTTTCATACATGATTTCATTTAAGGAGGTCACAGTCCTGAGGAAATGGGAGGAATTATCATTAAGATGTGTCTGATAAAACCGTATAGATTGCTTTCCCCTCTTGTTTTAACGCATTGGCCAGGACATCCAGTTAGATGTTGAATCTGTGTTTTATATTTCATTCAAAAAATTAATGAGTTTATAAATATAATAAGTGATCATTTCATACCATTGCCCAGATCTTCCTCTCCCTTCTCCTCCAACTCCCCACACACCCACCACAACCCAATACCTAACAAAGTGTACATACTTAAGAATTTCTTCATATCAATTCTAATATAGCATGTAAAAGGAGATGAGACAAGTAAGCAGTGTCCAGGCCACGGGGCAGGGGGTAGGGGGTGATGGTGGTGGTGGATGTGCCATCAGTGAACACGGTAATAGGGACCAAAAGAAAGACCTTGCTCAGGAGAGTGGCGTGATCTGGCAATGTAGGAGGTGGGTTTTGGGGAGCCAAGTCTGGTGGTCAGGGAGAGTGGTGTGAAGACTACTGCAATGTCCATATAAGGAATAGTGAGGACTGCACTGGTAGAAGGAATGGTGACATTGGCATAGATTTGAGAAGATTCAACCATTATTATGTATGGGATAGAGGAAGAGGGAAGAATCAACAATACTCCTTAGATTTCTGGCTTGGATGACTAGGTGGATAATAATGCGCTGAACTAAGGCAGAGAACACTTCCTGGTTTATTAAACAAAGCAGTATTTTCAGCTTTCAAGTTTAGACGTGAAGATTAATCTTATATAGAACTGTCCAATATAAATCTAATACAAGCCACACCTGCGAGACATATATATAATTTTAAGTTTTCTAGAAGCCACATTAAGTAAAACGAAACAGGTGAAATTATTTTTAATAATACACTTTATTTAACCCAATATATTCAAAATATTGTAATTTAAACTTTTAACCAGTGTAAAAATTATTAATGATCATTTTACATTTTATTTTCATATGAAGTCTTCAAAATCCGGTGTGTGCTTTATACTTACAGCACTTCTCAAACACCCTAGTCACACATCAAATGCTTAGTGATCACATGTGGCTACCATATTGGACAGTGCAGCTGTAAAGCATCCTAATACACTTAGATAAAAGCATTCTTTTTCATAAGGAACCATATAGCTCTTGGAAATTGACTAGTTAACTAGTTAAGGTAAATCCTCAAGTATAGCTTGTAAAGAAACCATTTAGCTTAACAAGAGAATAGATTATCAGGAGATGTGGCACCTGCTTTGGGTTCTAACACTAAAAGTTGTGTGATCATTGGTAAGTCAATTTTTCTGCACCAGAGTGAATCTAAGATCAGGCACTCTTTGTACAGTTTACTTTAGTATCTGTAAGTCAATGAATTGACTACTTTGTGTTCCAGCCACAATTGTAGTAATAGTAGTGGTAATGAAAATGGCAAACCTTCTACTGTGTGCCAGGCACTGTGTCAAGTGCTTTACACATATCAATTCATCTAATTATCACAACAACCCTATGCAGTAGATTCTGTTCTAATGTTTATTGCATAGATGGAGAAACTAAAGTACAGAGAGGCTATCTAAACAGATAGCAGAGTTGGCAGTTTGCAAATTTGGGTTTAAAATGCATGTATTCTGATTCTCAGGTCCATGCCTTTAACCACTGCACATACCATTTTCTTAAAAAGTAATAAATAAATAAGCTGTTATTTCCTTTCAAACACCACAAACTTAAGTCCTTTTCAAATTCATAAAAATAATTTCAAAGCCACACTAATACTTTTTGGAATACGTTTGAATAGCACAGATAATGTGGTGTGTACATATTCATCCTTAAAAGCCACTTTTAATTGTAAAGAAAATAGAAAGGTAATATTGCCTTCTCTTTCCTTGTAGTAGCCCTTAAGCCAAGCTCCTTGTGACACTGTAGAAAACAACAAAGGGCCAAAAGGTAGAGATATGAAATTGGACATTTCTCAATAAAGAGAGATAACTGTCCTCTCTAAGAGTAAAAACAAAACTGACAAAAAAAAAAAATTGAACCAATTGCTCACTTTTCCTAGATGAAAGAGAGGCACATGTAGTGGTATGCTGATAAATGTTTGACAGCTGTCTCTCTGAAAAAGAATGTACTTGTTCTATATATAAGCTTATTATAAATTTTAAATATAGGATGTGTACCACACAATTTATAAATAATAATAAATATAACTGGGCCCTTTATTTTAAACTCCATACAGCCACCGATTCTCATAAAATGCTTTTATTGATTTTTTTTTTTTTTTTTTTTTTTTTGCTGAACCCATGTATCTCTTGGTAACCTTTGGTAACAACTTATGAATGAGTGTAGTTTGGACATGAATGTTGACTGATGTTTGCATTTATGTTAACCAACAAGACAACAGAGAAACACTCAAGACATAGGTTGGAACGTCACTCTTTTGTAGATTACATGAGTCATTTTGCTGAATCAGAAAATAGTTTTTGAATACTGGAAGAATATTTCTTCATTTATTTGTGTTATTTACAATGGAATGGCTATGGATACTACATAATTTTAGGATTAATCTATATCATAAACACTTCCTCCTTCATTTTTTACATTCTAGGCCATCAAGAAACAATCAAGCCCTCATTTATAGTAGTTTGCTGATTCCCTTGGTGTAAATACCCTTCACCAAGGCCACTTTCACACAGCAGACATAATGTCACTGAAAGGAGAACTGGGAAGACATTCTCAGTAGCACACCATTATATTGTATTTCCACTATACAGGAAGAGTACATGTAAATAGCCTCAAAGGCATGAAAAAAAGTAAACTGTAATAAAATAATTAGAAAGTATTTCTTACCTTTGTTTTAAATATGATTTATTTAACTGTAAGTTTATGTAATTCAATTTTAATAACAGCTGTGTCTAAAAACTGAAAGGAGACAGAATTCCTCACAGAATTCCTAAAATCTTAATAATCATCTTTTATGAGCCAGTACAAATCAGCTGCAGCACATCACTGACACAAGTATGGGGACTTCATATGCTGACTTAGAAAGGAGTGCATGGAGGAAATCACATCTCCCAGCTGAGATATGCAAGAGATTCAAAACCACCACGAGACTGTACAGCTTGGAAAGATCACAGAGGATAGGAGCTGTAAAAGCATAAGTAAGCATAGCCCATTTAGCATGCTCGTCAAAAAAATAAAAGTCGTTGCCACTCCTTACCAGAATCTTGACTTTAATAACCAGTCAGGATCCATGCAGACGGGCATATTTAACTTAGATTTTTATGGAAACATCAAAAACATTTGTTGAGAATGACTATACCCATACTCTGTAATAAGACCTCTTACAATTTAGAACATGTAAAAGTAACTATAAAGGAAGCAGAATGTGTTTTTATACAAGTGTCTGTTTCTTCCTTGCTAAGAAATTGATGACAGTGCTTTATCGTGATTAAATGGCCTTGCTGGCTCCAGCCACCTCTTCTGCTACATGCCCCCAGTTGTTGCCATAATTCAAAATCCATTCTGTCCTAAGATGTCTGCTGCTTCCTTCAAAATCCTGGGTACAAAGTAAAGCCATTTTTTTTACCTTTTTGCCCAAACCCTACCCTAAATTGTAAGATTTCTCTTGTCTGACCTGGGAGAAAAGGCAAGGCTGCAGCTCTTTGAGCCTTTCCCAAGCCTCCTCCATGTGGGCAGTGTCTCTGTGCCTGGGATTTCACTGGGGAATAAGCATTCTTCTACATCGCATCTGGGTTTTCTCAGTGTCTAATTTTAAGGTGTTTTGGAGGAAAATCCCTTCTTGACTGGGGTCTGTTCTAAAAACAGATCCTGCATAGCTGGGACATCTCCTGGGCAACACCAGTAAACATACTGTATGAACTTTGCCCACCTCCCAAGCACATAAAATACAAAGTACCTGGAATCTTGTCACTTCTGATATCATGTGGAGTTTATTGGGTCAAGAAAATTGCCACTATAAATCAGACCTTCCTTGGAGCTATCTAACTCATTTTTAAATTTTTTTTGGAGTGAGATTGAATAATGGTTTATGATGGTTTCAATATTTTTTTAAAAACTGATAGACTTCATTTCTGTTCCTTCTCAGCATTTGCATTTCTTGACTAGTTTATCATATTAATATTTCTTTCCATAGAGCATCTTCCTCAACCTAGTGATCACTTAGATTGTCCTTTACCGGGCTTTCATCCAATTGTTTTTCTCAATTGGCATCATATTTCTGCAGTAGAACGTTAGCTCTTCTGGCCCTATAGCCTTTTTCTATTCTCACTTTAGCCCCCCCAGGCCCAATTTATAAGCATGAAATGTATTTATTCATAAAATGTCAACCTCAATCATACACAAAATTGTAGGGCAGAAAACTCCTGGGTTCAGTACCTCACCTTATAAAACACCCCTAGATTATAAGGTTCTTGAAGCAGGAATTTTATCTCATTCATCTTCATACAGTGGGTTTTACATTTCAAATACAGTCACGAGTCAGAGGTACAAAAAGTCTACCTTTACTCAACTTAGTTCTATTCTATCACTTCAAAGACGTTCAGTATCTTCCGATTGAAAGAAGTCTTTATTAGGAAATTACTAAATTCAGAATTAAGCTCAGTCAGTTCACGTCACAGCTTCCCATCACGGTTCTTCTCTGTGGTGACAGTACCCTGGTTCTCCTTCTCCTTCTGCTTGATCCTGAGATTGTGTCTGGGTACAGGAGGCTTTATGTAACATTGTAGGGGTTTTGTGCTGTCCTCTAGACTTTGATCATCTGCTTTACTCTTCGGTAAGGGGCTGACGTGGTTGTCCATATTGCCCCCACTGCTGGTGGAACTCCTTATTCACTCTGTCCACAAAGGCAGTGCTTGTCGGGAGCTCTGACATTTCCCCATGCTCCTTAGGACCCCACCTTAGATCTCGCTGGCCCTGCGGATCTCCTGTGGCCTGGCTAGACTTACTCTTTGTTCCCCAGATTGGGCTGTCAACCCTGAGGCCCTCTGCCATAAGGTCTTTTCATCTCAGCTATAATGATTCCTCTGAGAGCTTGCTTGTCAATACTCACTGGGGAACATGGGAGATTATTGATCTCCCCCATGCCCTCCATGATAGCTTCTGGGAGGCATGGGTCGTTTCATGTTCTCTGCAGGACTGCCTCATCCCAGACTTTCAGGTGGGGATGGCACGTAATCTTTTCCATCCTCTAGTACTCAAGCCTATCTCTCATGCTACCCTGCATCCCAGAGATTTAACCCAGGAAAGGGCAGATTCGATAGTTCCTCTTGAGTATAATTCTCTTCTCTCTTTGACATCTCTCCCAAGCCCTAGAGTTTTCAAGTCCCCTCTGTGTGGAAGCAATGCTGCCCTTCTCTTGACATCACAGTCTGCAGCTTTAAAAATCTCCACATTCAGTCTCCCAAACTTTGGCTTTTGAGATTAATGGGGAGTTTTTAGAATTTAGGAAACTCAAGTGCCAAGCTCTAGTCATGGAAGCCTAGTTCTCTTGACTAATATATCTAGAACGTCCTTCAAGAGCCAGTCTTGAAAGTCAAAGTCAAAGTAAAGCGTTAGCTGTTTCTCTCTTCCAGCTCTAACAACCTCTGTCAGTTTCTACATCTGCAAATGTAAAATGCAACTACAGGACTGTTACTTCACTGTGACTTCTAAAAAATAGGGGAACTCAAAAGCATAGGAGAGCAGTGCCATTGGGCCTCAAAAGTAGAGAATAAGATGCTGCGTAACTTACACCCCTAGAGTTGTGTGATGCAGCCCTGTTAGAATAGCTTGAAGACAGGAGTGTAAGGCTAAATTAAACAATAGTTGTAGTAATAAAACTTGTGTTGAAGGGAGAGGACAATTCTGATCTCTGTGTGTCATCCACGCACCTTGAGACCATGTTGCACTTTTGTCTATTCAGGATTCACCTGTGGAGAATCCACACTAAAGCAGTTGAAACCTCTGGCTGTATAGGAAGAACATCATATTAGGAAATACAAAAAAGAAAACATATGAATAAATCTCATAGTGTTATTTTACTATATTTGTATCCTCAGAACCCAGAATGGTGTCTGGCATATATCCTCTCAAGAAAGGTATATATTTATAAACTTACGTTTAATTTATATTTAGGGAGATAAATCGGGGTGATTTTTCCCTTCAAAACCCACAGCCAAGTGACTGTACCCAGAAATGAGCACAGTTCTCTTCTCCAGGGGGACCTGGAGGAGCAAACCAGCCAAGAAGAGGGAAGTGTCTAGTTTGTCCTTTGCAGAAAACAGATTCAAATAAGAACGGGGAAGCTGCAGGGAGGAAAAATCATAAAAAACGCAGACTCTGAATGACTGCAGTTACCTGAAGGTAAATTGCTACTAATCAAATTACCTTTAGAATTATATTTCATTTGGATCAGATTTGTGATCTGTAGATAACAGGACTTCATCTACTTTGGGAAATATACCCCTTTCCACCATTAACACGTTGAAATGAATTCAGAACAAAGGGATTCTAAACCTTTGAAGCACTGTGGTTAAGTGTATAATAATTCTTTCTCAAGTATCTCATCATCTTCAGCCTCTTTTCAGTCACTTTTAGAGGATTTTTATAAAATAGCCAGGCCTCAAGTGACCATTCATTCCTACGTGTGATGGCAACAGGGACAGATACAATCAAGTCATCAGGTCCAAACTGATGATCCATTCTTTCTCTGTGGAAATGAACAAAACTGTTACTTGCTTTTAGGGAACAGACTATCATGATTCTTAGAACCCAGCTTTTTTCCCAAATCCTCAAAGCTGTTTTGTAACAAACTCGTTTATTCCCACCCACCAAGCACCACTCAGAATGAAGGAAATGGAATGAAGCAGTGAATAATTACAAGCACTGCAATCACTACTATTTACTGAGAGCCCGCTCTGATAAAATGTTGTATGTTTGCTCCTTACGTTGGAGGCTTAGATACGGTGAATTCCTTGCCCAAGTTCACAATATTTGTTTGGGCAATTAAGAGGCAGCATGGTGTTGTTGCTAAATTTCTAGACCCTGGTGCCAGATTACCTGGGTTGAATCCCACCTGTATCTATTTCTAGGTCTGTGACCTTGGATGAGTTAACCTCTCTGGGCTCCCATTTCCCCTCTCAAAATGGAGAGGATGATAATAATAGTGCTACCACATGAGACTGTTGTAAGTATTGAGAGTCAAGTGCCTAACATAACACGTGGCATCTACTAAATGCCACGTGAATGCTGGCTGTTGTTCTTATTCTGTGGTTGCAAGTTATAAGAACCCGACTCACACTAGCTGAAGCTGTAAAAGAAAAGGCAGTAGTATTTGCTTCAGACGTGCCTTAGGAAAGAGGTTCAAAATCACCCCAGCATCTCTGCTTCTCCTTGGCTTCAAGATGTATCAGATAAGCTTTGTGGTAGTAAGATGGCTGTTTGCAACTGCAGGGCTGCACTATCCTTACAGAGAATGAAAAAATTCTTGTTATGAAGATCTGGCTGAGGTCCCAGGGGAGTGAGGAAGGAGGGCTAGGTATGCTCAATCCAAACCACAAGGCCTGAGGAGAGTTCCTTGTGTGAAGGCACTTAGGGTGATTCCCCAAAGGAAGGGCTCAGGAAGAAATATGAATAAGTATTGTGTATGCATATCGTCTCATGGCTGGCAGGTGACAGAGCAGAGATCAGAACTGTCCTCTCCCTTCAACACAAGTTTTATTACTACAACTATTATTTAATTTAGCCTGACCCGCCTGTCTTAAAGCCATTCTAACAGGGCTGCATCCCACAACTGCAGGGGTATAAGTTACACAGCATCCCATTCTCTACTTTTGTGGTCCATTGCACTGCTCTCCTAAGACTTTCAAGTCCTCCCACTCTTTTGAGAAAGGCACAGTAAGGTAGCAGCCCTGTGATTTCACCTTATATTTGCAGATGTAGAAAGCAAGGATTGAGTAGACAAGGGCTTCTTATTCATTAAGTAGTTATATAAGCCTACTTTGTACCAGATGCTATACTACGTCTGCTAGCAGCCTTCTGAGAACCCAACCAGAAATGACTGATCTGGAATGCCAGTGCTATGAGTCAAGACTTCCTCTTCAGAGGCCATGCCAGTATTCTGGCCTAGTGATGCCAAGGCAGTCAGGCTTTCTGTGAATTTTTTGAACTGGATGATAATAATAAATAATAACTAGGTACATCACTGAATAATGTTTCAACTGATAAACAAACACCAATTTCTCGCTATCTGCCTATGCCTGCTCAGTTTCAAAGGATGGCTCTGTTACAATCATGACCCTTTCTCAAGAAATATTTATAGTCTTTGGAGTATATTGAAATGTCTTTTCTATAAGACTAGCAATGGTGGCTAGAGTTTATTGAATTCCCTTGGAAGCTCAAATAGGTACTGCTAACAAAGTAGAAGGAAAAATAACAATGTCTTGGAAGCATAGCATAATAAAAGGAATATATGTTTATTGAACATTATGTATGCAGTGATCCTACAAGTTATCCTTTCTAAATCCTGGCCAACAACGCTGTATGTTAAATGCTATCTCATTTTACAGATGAGAAAAGTCAGATACCAAAGAGATTAAATAAAGGCTTATAGTCTTATGGCACTAAATGGAAGAAATAGGGTGTACTGGCATGTCTGTCCTGCTTCAAACACTGCCTTCTTTCTACCATCCTTTAACCACCCGTGATTAACTTACTTTAAAATTATACTTTCAGTTATTCTTCTACGGATTCAGGTGACTCAGTTCAGGTCATGTAAATCTTAATGAATGATGTAATCTGGGACCTATTTGAGGACTGACTTATCAATATGGATTTGAACCTTGCTATTCTCATCACAGAATCACAGGTGCATTTGATCGTAAACGTCAGGAAATAAGACCCCCTCCCAACCTTTGCCACATCTAGACAAAACTGCACAGTGGGCAGTTGTGTTCTTTCTTTATCTCACTCTGTGAAACCCCTTCCTTTCTCAGCTATTGGATATTTTTACCACCCATGACCCTTACAGAAGGCAAGGGGGTCCCTGAAGGCCATGTCACCAGACCATTACTTTTAACACCCAGGGACTGCCAAGTGGAAGGTAAGCATGCACAGCCAATCTAATGCAATATTCTGGAAGTCTGTATCCTGAGAAGAATGAAGCAAGGATGGGAGAAAAGTTAAAATTGGTTAATTGTATAAGAAGCACCAAGGCAAGACTGTATTCTGGCAAGATTATGTTCTCATTGCTGCCCCAAGTCTTGTTTTCAGCTTGGCCTTCACAATCCTGTGATATTCCCACGACCCTTCTAAAACATTCTTCCTTGTTTCAGAATCAGAAATGTTTTTGTGGTTTGCAACCGAAGAACTCTCATAATAAATCTTCCCTCCATGTTGGTAGCCCTACATGCCACATCTCTCCCTCAGCATCTCACTGTTGTGTTCTTTCTTCACCAACTCAGTGGAAACCTAGTATCCTTATTCCATCACTTTCCAGGTCAGGTGGTCGGTACTGCCCAGGGTGACTGTGAATGAATCAGGTAGCTTATCTCTAAGATTGAGCTAGTAACACAGAGAGGGGGTTGTTAGAGTCCTTTCCTCGGCTTCCCCTCTGAGGCACTTACATAATTTATTAAAGTTCTTCTCGACAGCTGTTTAAAATCCATCTGGACTTTGTCTTAGGATTCTATCTGGAGCTTAGCATCTGGACATTTATAACTGGCTTTCTTCTTTCCCAGGCTTCAGTGTATACTGTCCTCTAAAGGGGGCTGGGAAGCACAGGAGATGTAACTCAGAAGAGCTGAGTGAAGACCACACTGTGCAGAACCCAGGAAGGACCATCTACAAGCACAAGCAGACCCTGGTTCTGTGCTGTTAGGAACCTACAGTGGATTTCCCATTTGAGCTCCTCACTCGGCATTCAGAGCCCCCCAGTGCCTGGCCTCTGTATTTAGCTTCATCTCTAGCATTCTCTCCTTTACACTTTATTCTCCAGCAAAGCTAAACTAAAGTTGCTTTCCTGTATGTGCCAAATTGTTTCTTTTCTTTGGGCCTTTTATTCAGTCTACTATCTCTCTCTGGAATTGCCCTTTTTCTCATCCCCTGCAACTGCACTCACCTACTCCTGAGCTGGCCGATTGTTATTTATCTTTCAAGACCTATCTCTAGCATTACCTCCTCTGGGTTCTGTGATGACCTACTCTCCATCCCCCGCCTCTACCCCTTGCAGGGACTGTGCTTTCAAACTCTTAATCATTTTTGTATTCTTAGTGCTTAGTATTATAGGTGCTAATGATGATTGTAGGTTCTTAGGGTGGATGGATGGATGGGTGGATATAGCCTTTGTATAACTGCAAAGCATGGCACTGTAGAAAGTATTCCATAATGCAGATCCTTTTGGACAACAACTTCATGTCTGTTCCCTTCCCCCAGTCTTCCTGGCTCTATTAGTAGTGATTCATTTCCAATCAATAGTGATTCAGTTTATTTGTAAAAGTCACCTAAGTCGCTCAGTTACGTCACTTTAGTGGCTCAGTTATGTCCATCACATAAAAAACACAAGTCTTGACCTGGCTGACAGGCTTTCATGGTGACTGTCTGCTTAACCTGATTACCAAACTGATCATAGAACACAGAACAATTACTGAAGGAAAATAGGCCCTAAAATCTTTTTAAAGATCTTTTAATCTTTATGCTAAGAAAACAATAGGAAAATCAGAGTAGTCTAAAAATTCTGTGTCCTCTTGAGAGCACTCAGAAAATAAATTTGTATAATTTAATTAGTGCCAGTAAGTTTTAAAAAATATTTCAGGGTAGAAATTCAAGGTTTATCAGCTGACTCAATGATGAAGGATTTACTCATTACTTTCTAAATACTTTCAAAATAGTTGTTTCATTAAAGTATTTTCTCTTTACATAAATGAAAGTTTGCATTAATTCCCCCTAATTTTACCCAGTCTTTCTAGAGGATTTTGGGGAAGTGGTGAATGTACGTAAGGTGGAGTTTGACAGAATTAACATGTTTCTCTAGGTAGGTAAGAACTGTGCCTTCATTTCCTGCAAGATAGGGCCAGTAACTATGAAACTTCAAACCCTCTTGCTGAGAGGATGGCAGGCAGCGGCTACAAAGACTCCTGCAGCTGCAGCTGTTTTCCTTTTCTGGTCCTAAACCATTATCCTAGCAGATAAGCAGCCAAAGCCACAAGAGACACTTTTCTTTTGTCCATGTTAAGCTTTTGCATAAATGCCCTGTTTTCTTGCCTTTCCTGGTGGGGTTGAATATGCTGGAATATCTACATACTACATAATACTTACTGCCGTGTCACTTACACTTGGGTCCCAGAGTTTGTGAGGCTTTACCAGGTAAGCTTCATTATGTGAATTAAGTCTGACTCATCCCTCAGTATAGGTTCTGAAACACCTTTGGAATTCTGAAGATCAGGTTGTTTAGTCTTGAAGGTAGAACTCAAATGATGCTTCTGTAAAGGCTGAGGTAGAGGACAGGTGACAGGGGATAGTGAACAAGAGAGAAGGGAACCCATATCTGCTGAGCATCTATGATATGCTTAGCACCATGACTGGTGTTTTCAAGATGCTATTCAACTCTTGGAGGAGATCCCCCACTTTTCAAATTAAGAAATTAAAACAGGGAAAAATTAACACAGAGAATAGGTAGCAAATTCAGAATTCAAACTCAAACTCAACTCTGTGTGACCCTCTTCGGTCTACCACTCTACCTCCTCTGTTTATTTGGAAAGTGCAGAGTCTTTGTGCACCTGTAGATCACGTATGTCACTACCCTTTAATACCTTATATATGTGATTCCACTGACAAATTTACAAGGCAGAATGAAATACTGAATTAACCTTCAACATATTCTTAGAGCAGTTAGTGAACTGCATATACATATATGTATATATATATAAAACATAAACTTTGAACTACTTATTACTGTGCATTGAAAATACATGTAATTCCTTCTTCATTTATTACGTTTTCATTGTCATTATTATATGCTAGTGATATCTATCCTCCAATGTGCTAAACAGGTTTATGGAAAGTTGCCACAAAGAAGCATAAATCCTACCCGTCTCATTATATTATAAAGGAGGAATGGGCTTTGAATCTCTGACAAACGTTTTATGAAAGAGGACTATAATCCTTACGAGCCTGGATTCAGGGAGCCAGACTCCTTGGGTTTGAACCCTAGCTTTGGTATGTCCTAGCCTGGGTGACCTTGGGCAAGTTACTAAAGCCAATTTCTTCAACTGTAAAATGAAGATGATAACAATATTTATCTCAGTAGGCTGCTGTGAGTGTTTCATGATTGGTGTTCTGATGCCTAGGACAGAACCAGGCACGTGGTAAGTGCTCAGTAAATGTGGGCTGTTTTGTTTCTCTTACATGTGAGGAAACAGGTCTGCAGTTCAAGCTTGCTTGGGTCCCGGTGTTCTGTTGTGGCAGAGTTGGTGCTGACACCCAGGTCGCCCGTTCTCAGTCCACTGCTGGGCACTGCAGTGACCACCAGAGCGGTGCAGTGCAGCAAACGAGAATTTTCCCTCTACTGTTGCCCCTAGTCTAAGTAAACTGAAAATGCTATTTCTGTGCACTGAATGTCTACTGTCTACCATAAGGGCAATTTATCAGCCCAGTTCCCAGATGGAGAATCTTTCCCAGGGTCCCTGTTCACCGCCGAGTCAGCGGTCACAGTCTTGGGCTGTCATCCCCCAGCCCAGTGGTTCCCAGCAAGCCAAAAAATGTAAGCAGACTCTACCAGGTCCACAATCCCATATCTGTAATTCTGAAATCCAAAAAGCTCTCAAATCTGGAAGCTTTTTCTTAACTCATTTGACTGTAAAACTCGTTCAGACCTGAACTTATTTGGCGACACAGCACCTGAACTGACATGAGTTTATTTATCGTGTGTACCTATCCCTCATAGCGTGAGTCCTCGCACAGTTGACTGCAGATGTGCTAATGCTTTTGCTCACAGGGTACTGCCCAGCTCTCACGGGGATACCTATCAGCCAGGGTCTTGGCAGGAAGGGATGGGGTACTCAGCCCAGGTGAATGAGCAGAGTTTGTTAAAAGGACTGTCTGTAAAGGTGTGGGTGGGGTGAAGGAACAACAGGGATGTTGCAGGAGGGCAGAAGGAGGGATTACGCGGTGAAGCAGAAGCTGTTACCACCCCTAGGCATGAAAGGCCAGATGGAGGTAGAATTACGGAATCCAGAGAGAGCAGCATGGGAGAAGGCTGCAGTTAGGAGCTCTGGCCTTGGGTAGAAGGAACCAGCTGGCAGCAAAATAGAGAAGAAGCCTGGGAAATAAATACCCAACCTGGTTTTTCCCTCTCCCTCTAGATCTTCTGGTGGAGCCTCTCTTTGATCGCACCCTATCTGAAGCCAGAGGCAAGAGAGCTCACAGATGCAGACCATAAAGTGAGCCACCGGCACCAAGCAGGGGCATGAGGGTGGCAAGTGGATCTGAAGGGCAAAAGGTGAATATCTTGTACAGTGTATTCTATAAAATCTAATACATGCTCTCTACCACATTTATGAAACTTGAAAACTCAAGAATGCTTAAAGAGTTGTCGTTTATTAAGTCAACAGCGTATATCCACACTCAAAATATATTAATACATACATGTGAAACTTTTTTTTAGTTTGCAGTGCCATAGAGAATTATTATAAATGAATCATTTATAATAATTCCTTGGCTACCCTGAAAATTGCAACCATCACACTCAAGAGGGCTATCTCCTTCACTGATTCATTCATTGATTCATATCTTCACTCAACAAGATTCCTTACTGAGTGCCAACTCTGCAAAACATGGGCTCTGGGATGTAAAGATAAAAATGTGACACTAGCACTTCCAATAGCTTACAACTTAGGAAAAGACACTAATTTGTTGGAAAATAGTAATACAATCCTGGGTTAGCACAGTTTCATCTCAAACCTACCTTGCTGCTGTGGGCTCCATTCTGAGATTTTGTGGCCACATCTGGGCTTGGTGGGAAACACCACTCTGCCCTGTTAGCCCCGCGTGATGAGTGCACAGGAGCCAGGCGTGAGCTCAGCGCACACAGGGCTCTGGCTGACTGTGCTTTCACTGCAGGGCAGGGTGGGGTGGTCCCCACTGCAGGAGCGAGAGCAGTTTCCTCTGGAGGGCAGAAGGAGGGGTTCCTTTGAGTTTGGAACACCTGAGAAGACTTCGTGGGAGTAGGTAGGGGGTTTTGAGGATTTCCAGACAGGAAAGGACAGGGAAGACCAAAGGCAAAGGTAAGAATGCAGGACAGGATGGTGGAAGTGGGCCACGGGGACTTGGGAGTAAAAAAGTAGTAGGTGACCAAAACAGATTAATGAGAACCTATTCTAAGGAACTTGGACTTAAGTTTGTAGCAAGTGGGTTACAACTGAGGGTTTTTGAAAAGGGGAGGTCCTATGTTTTAGGAAAATCACTTTCCCAGCACTTTGAATGTGGGGGAGGGTTGAAGAGGAAGGTGATTGAAGGTAACCTGTGTCCAGGGAAGCTCACTGTCACCCAGGAAAGAGACGGTGACGCGAGAACAAGGACAGTAGTGGTGGGAATAGAATTGAAAGAATGAGAAAGAAATGACAGATGTGATGACTGTTGGGAGCGAGGAGCCAAAGTGACTCCAGGGTGTCTAAAATATGAATACTCAAGAGAAAGCGGAGAGCCCCTGCAGCTGGCATGAGGGAGAGCTCTGCAATGTTGGACATGAGTTATGGAAAAAATATTTTCAAGGAAGTATCCTGCAGGTATTTAAAATTGTGAGTCTGTAGTTCAGAAACAAACAAACAGAAAATGCCAAGGAGAAATTCCATGCCCAGAAAAGGTTCCACTACTATAATTCCTTACAGTGATTCCAAAATTCAAAAAGCTGTAAAATTACACACTTTTAAAAGTTTAGTGTCGAAACTTATTTGGTGACAAACCTGACCTTCATAAATGTAAGGGTATTAACAGACTTTATTTATCCCACTTAGGGTCCATTTATTTGCTGAAGGAATAATATATTTGAATACAGGGTTCTGTCCCAAATCACACTGGACAGGAGGTGTTCTATATTAAATGGTGCATGCACCAAATTACCTTTTAAAAGTAAAAAATATTTATAAATTCTAAAACATATCCCATTCCAAGGTTTTAGAGGAGGCATTCTGGACGTGTATCAATACTTATACTATTTCTTTATTTCATATTTTAAGAAAGCATTCTCTTAGTTTCAATGTATTTGGCATTAAACACAGTCGGCAAACAGATGCCTCTTTGTAGCTGAAATTTTTGGAGAATGAAGCATTCTTTGTGCCCCATCCATACACTGATGCTTCCCAAGTTTGTTTATTCAGAAAATTGAGATAATACTACTACCTACCTTACAGAGTTGTTTAAAGAGCTAATATGTAGGATCCAACACACAACGAGTAAGTATTTTAGTAAATGTTATTCATTATTATCCCACCCTTTTAGTCAACAAAACATTTTCTAAAAAGCATTTTGGATGAAATTTTTTTTTTTTTTTTTTGCTTTCCCAATCTCTGAAAGTGCAGTGAAAACAAATGTCTCCTTTCTTGATGAATGTGAAGGAAGCAGCAGAGGGAATCAACATTTCTTGAGAGCTAGCATGTACTTGATGCTTTTGACCCCACGAGAAGAATATTATTCTCCCCATTTCACAGATACAGAAACAGATTCTGAGATGTTAAGTAGCAGGATCCAGGTCACCCCTCAGTAAGGGGTGAACTCAGTTCTTCTTCGAGTCCCCTGCTCCCAGCGGAGCGTAAGAGGCAGAAGGTAGAATGCCTTGTCGGGGTGGGCCTCTGTGTAGCGTTCTACGGCTTCTCTTTTTCATTGGCTAAAAGACTGTTCTTTCCATCTGTGCTGTTAGTCTGATGGAGGTAAAGATGTACTTCAGATCCCAGATTTCTGACTATGCCCCCTTTTATCCGCCTCCCTGCCAGACCCCAGCCCCTCCCTCAGTAAAGCCCTCTGGGAATAATAGGCTCTCTTCCCAGAGCGATCAAGTCTAATTTTCAGGCCAGCTGAAAGCAGGATGTGAATCTGAGCGGGATGGGGAGGACGAAAGGGATGTGGGAGTGAGGTAAGAGCCTGATGGTTGCGGCACCGAGGGTGAGGGAGGGAAGTGTTCTGCTCGTCGTAAGAGGGCATTACCTGCCCGCAAGGAAATCACGTTGACCGGAACTGGACTAAGTAAACAGCAACGTGACCCGGTTCTTCAGTTTCTGCTGTGGAGGCTTTCAATGAGACAGCGTCGCCTCTTCTTCCTTTTCTCGCCAGCCCGCGCACGTTGGAGCCGGTCCCCGTGCTTCTCAGCCGGGGCTCCCCAGGCGCCCTTTCTTTCTCTGACTTCGGGCTGCCCAGCAGGAAATGTTCCTAGCCACGGGACAAGCCTCCCGTTTGAAGGGGTGGGGCTGGGGGGTTGAGAAAAGGAACAGGAAAAGAAACAAAGCAAGCAAAACTTTACTAGAGCAGCCAGCCCGAGCCCCTAAGCATCGCGGCGGGTTTCCAGTTTCCTAGACGCAGGGATCCCACACCCCACTTCCCCGGTCCCCGGCCGCCTGCACCCCGACGCCCCGCCTCGCCCTCCCCGCCCCACCCCAGGGGGGTTGGTGGGCGTGTATTTGAATCCGGGCTAATCGGCGGCCGGCGGGCGGGGCGGCCTGCCAGCGCCCCTGACAGCCCAGCGGCGGGAGGAGCCCCTCTGCCCTGGGAGCCGGACGGGCCGCGCCTCCCCGCCGGTGACCGGTCCGGTGCGCTGGCCCATGCTGGTCCCCGCCTTTGTTCTCGGGCCGGAGCGGAGACATGCGCGGCTGACGATGGAAGTAGAGGACTCGGGCGGCGTGGTGCTGACCGCCTACCACTCGTACGCGCGCCCCCAGCCGCCCAGCTCAGAGCCGCGCTGCGCGCCCCGGGCCGCCGCCAGCCACCCAGGCAGCAGGTACCCCACCGCGCCGAAGGGGCAGAGGTCTCCTGGGCTGGGGGATGGGGGGGGGGTTCGTATGCAGCTGGGTTTTCCGCCGGAGCGTAGGACCACCATCGCTTGATTGTTGTTTCAAGTTTTGGTGGACTGGTTGAGTGAGCCTCCCGTTCTTTGTATTTGTCCTTGATGGGAAGTCTCAGCCGGCAACGGCTAAAGACGATGGCTAGGAGAGGTTAGCAGCGGAGTTGAATTCTTGGTACAACTTTCTGATAATAGGCATATGCCTGATGTCTGCCAAATTCACCTATTGAACTATTGGAGAATTTTAAAAAATAATTTAAAATGAAACAGCAGCGGAAAATGAAAAAAAAAGTAAAATATATTATCTTAAATCCTCAAACACTATCGAGAATTTATTTAGTAACTGCATTTCACAGGAGCTAAAGTGCAGCTGGAGAGTCTCCAAAAAGGAAATCTCAGTAGACTTTTAAAAACAATTTTATTTCTAGATTTAAAAAACCTTCCAATTGTATAAATACATTGGTGTCACTATTATTGCTAATGTTGACTCTGTCTATAAATGCAATTATAATTTTTCTTTGGATCAAAAGAGGTTTGAAGGCTTCTCACTATGTGCATTTTAGATTTAATATCTGTGTTAATTAATTAATGTTAATCAATCTATCAGTGTTCATCTATTTGATGCAAGATCAAGGCCAATGAGACTTCTATTAACTAAACGAAAATGTTAGACCCTTAGGAAGTTTCCTTCTGTGGACAAAAATATTACACTAAGTGAGATGATTTGATATCTGACACATATTTAGGAGAAGTATTATTTGTTTAAATGTGACTATCTGCAATGGATCCACTGACGAATGGTTTTCTTTACTAGTGGGGAGATTTGAGTAGTGTGCCTTTTTGCATGTTTATTTTCAGTAATTTTTTTCTCATACTTTTATCTTTAGTTATGTGATAAAGATTACTTGTTTCCTAATTTAATTGACTTGCAAGGCTTTCAACAGATTGTGACTTTATTTCAAGAAATATCCTCTTGGCTAGCATCCATGCGAAGAGCAAACTGCATTGGCATGAGATCTGTGTTGGGCTTGGCTAACAAAGAAAATATTGTTTCTTCCAAAAAGAGCAGCATGAGTGAAATCTAATTTTTATATAAAGACAATGAGAAAATAACATTTTTCTTCCAGTTTTAAGAGCTGTGCACATTATTTTAAAGGCTACTTGAAGGTACAGACTTGCATTTGTCTTTAGAGTGTTTTCTTTTCTAAACATGATCCTTGACTATAATTACTCCTATTATGAGTAACTATATAGATATACATGATTTGGTGAGAAGTGGGGGCCAGGTTTGTGCATTTTTAGATGGTCCTGGTGTAGCTGTCCTGTCTATAGCTCCCTGCAGCTGTCTGGGAGCAAGAGCCAGATTGTGCCATTTGGGCAATCCGAAATTACATCCCTTTCCATAGCAAACTGGAGAAGTTCCATTAACTCAGCATGTGGTCTCGTGGAATAGTAATATACGAGAGCAAAAGAGTTGCCTATCATAGTTAGTGTCTTGCCGTACAGTTGCCAATTAGATTTATGTTGCTCCAAGTTTTCATTTTTGTTGACTGCCCTGTACCCTCTGTATGGGAGCCTTCGTGCTACTCACCCTCTGATGCAGGAGATAGACAACCCCCGCCCCCTACAACTAAATTGTGAGAGAAGAGCTTAATTCCTTGGTTCTCAGTAACAGCGATCAAAAAGAGGTTCCTGTATTTACAGGGAGCCAGAGAACACTATCAATCATGCGCCTGGTAACAGAAGTAATCAGGCCTGAGTTATTAACCTTTGACTCACTAACTACTGATCAATACTCCCTTTCAAGCCAAGGAGCAAGATTGTATTGTTCCACTTATGAAGAGAGCACTCTCTCTTTCAAGAATACCCTTTCCTTTAAACTGCTTACATATGTGTAATGTATTTGTGGAGTAGTGACCAGTATGGCACTAGGAAGCATGGGCTATTGCATCTGACTTTCTAAGTGTCATCTTTCTTTAGCTCTGGGTAGCATAGTTTCATTTCAAAGCAAGCCATCTCCTTATTTTCCAAGCCTATACTTCATCTAACTTTATGTGCTTTTGATTTTTTTTTTTTTTGGCCTATTTTTTCCACTAAAATATAGTCTCTCTCTCTCTCTTTACTATTCTCTTTTCTTCACTATTGTATCCCAAGTGCCCAGAGTAGTGTCTGGCCACTGTAGTAGCTCAATAAATTAATGAATTCTTACCAAATGGCCAAGATAAAATGGAAGGATTTTTAACAGTATGTCAACCTATTTGTGCCTACTATGTGCCAGAAACACAATAAGCATTAGTGATAAAAAGAGAAATGAGATGAAGAGCCTGCCTTGAGAATGTAGCCCTTGACCTTTCAGACCAATAGGATTTTTAGAAAAAAGCTTGAAATAAGGGGCAACATTTCAAAATCAAGAGGCTTCAGATATAAATCTGGACGTCAGCTTCCCATTAAAAACAGACAAACAGGGCTTCCCTGGTGGCACAGTGGTTGGGAATCTGCCTGCCAATGCAGGGAACACGGGTTCAAGCCCTGGTCTGGGAAGATCCCACATGCCGCGGAGCAGCTAGGCCTGTGAGCCACAACTACTGAGCCTGCACGTCTGGAGCCTGTGCTCCGCAACAAGAGAGGCCGCGATAGTGAGAGGCCCGCGCACGGCGATGAGGAGTGGCCCCCGCTCGCCGCAACTAGAGAAAGCTCTCGCACAGAAACGAAGACCCAACACAGCCAAAAATAAATAAATAAACAAACAAACAAACCAAAAAAACCCCCAAAGGATCCAGCAACTGAGGCTTCCATGGGCTCCATTACACACCTGTCCCTGTTACTCTTCAACACTGAAGCTGGGTGTCCATTGTAATTTCTTTTGGGGCCTGCCCATTTTATTTTATTAAAGTGAGTAGCCAGTGTAAAGTGTACTTGCCAGTTACTCAGGCTCGGGGTCAGACTGCCAGACGCTGTTCATCACCTACACCGTTTCCTACTATGTGACCTTGGGCAGCCTGCTTCAGCTGCTTAGACTAGCGTCCGACACCAAGGAAGCGCCTGATAATTGTAAGCTGCATTATTACTGTTACCGCTTTTAATCACAGCTGTTGACGTAAAGAGGAGTAGAACATTTTTGGTACCTATCCCCCAAACTTACTCATGCAGGGAAGAGACTCAGGAGTACTAAGCATTTGTTGCGAGGAGGGAAAGCAATTCCTTATTTCACAAACATTCTATATTTACATTCTGTTGTAAGGATAAAAGAGAACGAAGGATTACAAATTCTCAGTTCTGTTGAAACAAATGGTTGGAATTATCTTTAGAATCATGTGATTTTTAGAGAAGCTAAGCTCCTAGACCCTTATTCAGAATCGAGAGTGAAAATGTTAACATGTGTTCAAAATGATTTCACTTACAAAATGAAAGGTAGCTGAAGATGAAGCTAGATATCTTGTTTTTCAAAGATTTCCTAAGTTATATACAAATAACATATACAACATTTTTTAGTGAAGGTATAGTATAAAATGGCTATGAGTATTTCTGATGTTTATCTCAATATACCATAAACTTCCTTAAAGAGGACAAAAATAGAGGAGGAAAAGAGCCAACTGTTCCTGAAAAACAAATATAGACGCTCCCCAAGGTTATCCTAGGAATTCTAATTCTATAGCAATGTTAAAACTTTTGTCAAGGGCATATTGTTTCCTAATAGCATAACTGTTCATTATAATGGGAATGATTTGATTAAAATGGAATTAGTGGTGAATAGAAAGTAAATATTTTGTTTGTGGAAAAGACTAGAGTTGGCAACTTCTCCCCTCCTTTAAAAAATGTTTGGAACCATGGTCTCTATATTCTGCAGCCAGCAGAGGTCGGACCGAGCCATACATGCCCTTGAACTCCAACCCTGTATGGCCTTCCCTCTCCAGTAAGTGGGTTTCTTTTTTTTAACCTTGGCAGTGTGCAGAGAGAGGTAACACCCCCCATTCCTCTGCACCAGAGCTCAGTATTTCTACCCTGTAAGCAGGGGTCTTGCTGGGGCTGGGGGAGCCAGAAATGGCAATAAAAGTTTGTTGACCTGGGCTAAAAAAAAAAATCCAGGAATGTACCACATATTTAGTGGTACATTCCTGGATTGAAATTAATTAATTAGAAAGACATTTATTTCAAGGTGCCAACTCTTGTTCAGTTAAGCATTAATGTAGGTCTGTGTGAGCTTACAAACATATACACAGGTACACCAAATTCTGGGGCATAGTAGGTACACTTTTCTAGAGGATTCAGAAAGTAATGGAAATAGGATTCTTAGGAGAGAATGAGGTATTTATAGGTCATTCTTTATGTGAAAGCTGAAACCAGAGTTGGTGGCTCTGGTTTCTTTTTACAGTGGGGTCCCTGCTGATTGTAGGTGCCTCCATATGTAGAGCTGTTGGAAAACATCTGGCACATTTCCTTTGATCATGTCATTTGGCTTAACATTTGGCCAGTTGCTCTGTCCATTTTTAACCTGCTCAGCTCTCCCTGATCATTAATCCTTAATGTATCCGAAAAAATTCAGGGAACTTAGAGTGTTGTAGAATCATTTTCATGTGGATGAAGATGATAACTTTCCCTTAACTTTTTATTTTGATGTAATTTTAGACTTCCGAAAATTTGCAGAAGTGGTGCAGTAAGTTCCCGTGTAACCTTCTCCAGCTTCCCTAATCTTCCCTAAGATTAATATCTTGCAGAACTGTGTTCTATTATCAAAACCAAAAAATTAACACTGCTACAGTACTATTAACTAAACTATAGACTTTATTCTGATTTCACCAGTTTTTCCATTAGAATTGGAATTTTTCTGTTGTAGAATTGAATCCGGGATCCCACATTGGATTTAGTCATGACTCCCAAACCTCCTACAATCCATGACAGTCTGTTGTCTTTTCTGACTTGGCACTTTTGGAGTACCAGTTGGTTGTTTTGTAGGAAGTCCCTCAATTTGGATGGGTCTTATGTCTTCTCATGACTGGATTGAAGTTATGTGTTTTGGGTGAGAATTCCACAGAATGATGTCAGGCCTTTCTCAGTGCATCATTTGGGGGGTTCACGATGTCGCTGTCTCGTTAATGTTGATGTTAGCTCTGAACACCTGGTTAAGGTGTTGTCTGCCAGGTTTCCCTATATAATTAATAAACATCTTGGGAGAGATAACGTTTTGACTGTGTTAACATCCTGTTTCTCCTCAAACTTTCCTCCTCTGATTTTCACGTCCATCTACGGATCTTGCCAGTAACATTTATTACAGTGATGTTCTAATAGTGATTTTCAGTTTTTCTCAGTCCTCCTACGTTTGACTTATTTTACATACTATAAAATCCACATTCAGTATTCTCTCTGATTTTATTATTTGTGCTTTTTTGCCTTTAAAAAGTCAACCAAATGTAATCTAACCTGTTTTTTTTCACAGTTTTGCCACAAAGTACAATAAAATGGCTTAGTTTTATCTGATCTGAGTTCATGAAACCTATAAATTCCCTAATTTTCAAAATCCATGATTTTTTGAAAGCAAAATTTTATTACAGGCTTAATAGAAAAAATAATCAGAAAGTTGCTAAATTAAATGCTGTGTTCAGAGAGGGTGGTTATTAGGTCCCACTTTGCCTGGCACTTGTTACTGAGGCTGTCCTTCTGTTTTCTTGGCACTATGCTTGCATCTGATGGGAAACATTTTCCCCTTACCAGTGTTCCAGAGATGTTACTTGAACATTTGCAAATGTATCGTAACTAAAGCAAACATTCTAATTTGCATATAGTCAAAATTTCTTCTTATTCCATCCTTAAACCAAACTATTTCACTTTTGAAGTCATATCCATTCTCTGTTTTCTCAATCTGTGGTCTCTAGATATCGGTTCTAGCAAAGATTAGAAGTAGAATGTTATATAGAAAAGCAAATGAAGGGAGTAAAATGTTCCTCAGAAGAAAATTTTGGAAACAAAGTTTATCCACTTAAACAGTAGACTTCATTTTGTTTTTAAGCCTCTTTGGATGAATATATGAAGTCAAATCTATCTTTAGTGCAGAAAAGAACCTTTTCTAAACGACTATCATCATTAAGTCAGTAGGAATTACAGTGCTGTAGTACAGGCACTGATTGAGATGTTGATGTCTTGCTTGCTTTAAAAGTAAATAGCCTGAGAGTGGCATGGACATATATACACTACCAAACGTAAAATAGCTAGCTAGTGGGAAGCAGCCGCATAGCACAGGGAGATCAGCTCGGTGCTTTGTGACCACCTAGGGGGGTGGGATAGGGAGGGTGGGAGGGAGGGAGACGCAAGAGGGAGGAGATAGGGGGATATATGTATATGTATAGCTGATTCACTTTGTTATACAGCAGAAACTAACACACCACTGTAAAGCAATTATACTCCAATAAAGATGTTTAAAAAAAAGTAAATAGCCTATATTGGTGTATTGTTTTATTGATTATATAATTTAAATATTATTTATTATTGTTGTTGTTTTCCTTCTTTTCAGGCAGACCTTAAAGCCTTTAGCAGTACTTTTGTTCTTTCTAATATTCTATTTTTAACATGCTTTGTAATTTACTTTTGACTAGATAATCAAGCTTGTTGGAACTGTGTAAAGAGAATGCTGCTCAAAGAACTAAAATGTATAATCTAACAAAAGATTTTGATAGCATTTATTTCAGTTTCCTTGAGAATTTTTTGGTTTGCTTGTTTGCTTTCAGTTTCTTGCTATGTTCTGGTTACTTGAGTTAGTGAGTTTTGTATAATGTGTTGTTCTTTATAATGGGGAATTTCATGTATCCATTTCTTTGTGATTATTAGAGGATGTGCATCAAAATATTAATGTTGTGTCCAAAAGTGCCTAAAGTGGGAACTAAAGAAAGTAGTAGATTGTTTTACTATATATCATCTTCCTAAATATCTGTGGTTTATGACACATTCTTTGAGTATCAAATGTGTTACATCATTCTTCAGTAAATGAATATTGTAGGTAAAACTATCCATTTGACAGGCATTAAGTGCCAAGTAATTCCAAGTGTGGGAGGACGTATGCTAATATCAAGTTGAGAACCAGCTGTGGTGTCTCATGTTACTCTTAAAAACTAATTAAACCTATGCATTCCATTTCTGATCCCTTCGATGAATAGATGATGACTGCACACAAACACACAATACCAAAGACAGGAAGGAGAAGGAGAGACTGGAAACCAAAGGCAGAATAGTATGTAGTAGTTTTAAATTGTGAAACACTTGAGATATATTTGTACTATTTTAATAATTCTAAGTTGTGGTGCTGATTATCTTTTACGTATAAGAGATAAATCTTTATTCCTATGTTAAATTTTGTGGTCAGCCACAAAATTTGCTTTTGTACATCTGTAATGTATAGGGACAAGAATTCCTTTGAAGTTTCCTGTTCAGTATTGATTTATGAAAATCAATTTAGAAAACACTGGACAGTGCCTTTGGCTTTATACAAAGGCCCATCAATGGATTTATATTTTTATAGAGCTGTAGAGAAACCTGACAGGTGTTTAGAAAACTAAAATGACATTTTAACTGATAATATGATATTTGATCTCTTTCCTCCCCACTTTTCCCTACCTTCATTACCATACTGAAAAATTCACGTAGTAGCCAAAGTTAACAGGTCAGTGGTTGGGACTAAACCCATATTTAAGTGGCTGCGCTGTAAAGCGAAACACAAGAGGATAAATGTAGCTAAAGAAGTAAGGACTAGACCTCCTTTCTGAAGACTTCCTTCACAGTAGTAGCCAGAAGGGTTTTTACCTACCATAACAATAATGATCTGTTGGTAATTCATCACGCACAGTCCTGTAGTGTCAATTCTTTAAAAAAAAAAAAAAAAAAGGTGCCAGGTTTTACTGATAGCTTACTGAGCCTGACATGCACTATCTCATTTAATCCTCACCACAATCCAGTGACATGGGAGGAAACTGAGGCACAGAGAAATAGCCCAAGATCACACAGCAAGATAATGGCAGCCCTTCTAAAACTGGTGCCTTTAACCCGTTATTTAAATCTTGAAACATTATTTAGTATATTGTGGATTTAGTGTTTTTCTGCCACAATTTGGTTATAGGTTTATTGAGAGCAGGGACAGTATTATCATATCCCTGCTTAGCAACCAGCAATACTAACTTTCACATAGTAGATATTATACTCAGTTTTGATTTAGTCTTTCCTTTTGCAGTCATGTCTATTCTGTGTTAATGGAATGAGCATGGAGCAAGTTAAATATGAATGGATATAAATAGTTTTTTTGAGAAATTTTGTTGCCATGTGAAGGAAGTAAAATAATAGGATTTTTTAAAATTTAAAAGCTATATACTTGCCCATCTTGCAGTCTTATTTAGGTAACTATATTTTAAAATAGACAAAATGTACTACAGAAGTCATTCAACTTGACCAGGAAAGTGAGATCCAAGCAATGAGTTATAGGAAATCTTCCTAGGGCTCTTTTTTAGGCAGAAGGAGGGGAGGGCAACTTTTAATCCTCGAACCCTTAGGTTCATGTTCTTAGAATTTTTCATGTTAGTTTTATTAACCATTTTCTTTAACTACTAAGATAGATTTCTATGGTTAAAAACTTATTTTTCACTTTGTTCCTTCCATGTGACTTATAACAGTTCTTAATGCAGGGTTGAGAAGCAATGCTCCATGAGAATTAATGGGGTTTTCCTCTCCTGTCTCCTAATATTCAATCAAGTTTTCACCTTATCTTGATTTTGAAGCCAACCAAGGGACAAGCAGGTCCTGAACCATGCCTTTTGTGAAGACCAGTTCTGTTCAAAATGGTGCTCAGAAACTTAGGATAAGTTAAGATAGGTTGTGCAATCCAGTCCGGACCCCGAGCCATCCCTGGTCTCCCATCAGCCTGAGCGCAGCCCCTATCCCTCAGTGACCTTGGAGCCATGGATAATGCTGAACCTAAATTGGGCTTCAAGGATTTCTGTTTAGGAAACAAACCCAGGGCCCATTGTAGTCTGGACTTGAATCTTCTGGAGAGGTCAGCATCAGAGTGGCCTCCAGGCACTTGTGTTCATTTTCTGAGGTATTCATTTCGATCAACTTTGTTTTTTAGAACACTGGAACTACAGAGGCTGGACGGTCATTTTAGTTATACCTAAACAGTTTGGTCTGGGCTTCTCTGCCAACTGCCATGTCTTTAGAAGTCTTCTCTAACTATTTTTAACTAGCCAACTTGTTCAGAGTGTATTACTAATAGGAACTAAACATCATGAAAGACCAGTAATGAGTGAGGACTAATCTCTGTGGTACAGCCGGGAAGCAAAGTATGGAAAAGTGTCTTGTCGAAAACCTCACAAGGAATAACCAACTTGTTGAGCCAGGCTCTGAATTTGTTCTGCTGACCCCTCGTCCCCTGCTTGCATTACCACGGCACCTACTCAGGCCCACAGCATGGACCAATGTGCTCTGGGAGCAGTCAGGCCACCAGCAAGGAAAACATGGAGGAGGGGAAAACTGGCTCGCAGATGGGAGAACATTAAAGGTCTAGGACTGGAGAAAAGGTGGTGACCGTTAATGAGAACGACATTTCCTTAGCTTCCTTTCAAACACTATTACAACTCCCCTTGCACGTTATCTCACCAAACGTAACTTGGAGAGTCTCGAAAACACTTGCTGCGACTTTTCATTGGCATCTTGAAGAAAAACATTTGCTGACCTCAATAGAGTAAGCAATTAAATGGGAAAAGAGCTGACTGTAAGTTTCCGTAGATTCTGTTTTGAAAAAACAGAGGATGCCTGGCCCCTGTGATTTTTAACATACCACAACTTAACTTCTCTCCTCCTCATTTACAAAGCTCAGTGATTACAAGGTCGACTTGGCAACTGTTTTTGTAAAATCAAAATTGTGCTTAGTTGCAGAAGGCTCCACTCCAGAGGACTCCCACCTCTTCAGTTGCTGGAAGCATGTAATTGGAAAAAGCAGGCCCTGCTCTGCTTGTTTAAAGCTGTGTCATCCTTTGTGGGGCAGTGAGTCAACACCAGCTAAAACAACATGAGTCATTGCTTAGAAGAAGCCCAAGTGAAGCTGATTTCAATTATACTTATACTAAACAAACATGATACTTCTCTTATCCAGACTCTTAAAAAAGTTCTTATTGTGGGAGTTAAAAAAATTAGCACCAGTTCTCTTTAGTATCCATGGAAGTACTTTGCACTCAGAGGACTTTTTAATGGGTCTTAAGGAGGAACTCTCTTCAGTTAATCAAATTTTACACTGATTTATTCTCTCTTCTGTCTGTTCCACTCCCCAACCCCACCCTGTTCATACCTGATTCAGATCATTACTATTTTAATCTGGTTTCAGAGCTATTGGATTAAAATCCATAAAATCAAAATTGTGATCTTGTAACTGTTTGCTCCTTCTGTTCCAGGATCCCCCAGTGTCTTTTCTTCTCTGGAGTATAACAGGTGGCTTTAAGGCGCACCGTGACTATTTGGAAGGCTAATGCCCTTGTCCAAGTAAAGATGATGAGAGCCTAGACTAGGGTCGTTCGAATATGGATGGAAGGGAGTAATGGAGTCTTTGGGAAGACAAGCAATGAAGTTGGTATGATTTGGTAATTAAATGCATACTGGGGACCAGGAAAAAAGTCTTGAGTTTTTGTTTTAGAGTGTTATTAACTGAAATTGAGAATTCTGGTGGATGAACAGATTGGGGGTGGGAGAAGTTTAGCCTGTGAAATTTTGAGCTCAGTGTATATACCCAGCTGATAGCTGGCTATACAAGTTGGAAGCTTGGAGATCAAGGCCAAGACTTCTAAGCTATTTATTCATGGGAATCTTCAGCATTTGAGAGGTAGTGAAAACTGGGACTGGATGAGATCTGGCAGGAGAGAATAGAGAATAGAGTCTCTATAGAGACAGCAGGGGAGCACAGATGGAAACCCGAGGAGCAGTGCCAGTTAGGGAAAGGCAGAGCTTTGGGAGCCTCTGATGGAGACCAGAATGGAGCATTCTGGAAGCCAAGGCATTAGGTTCAGAATGAGTGGACAACCATAGCAAGATAGCTAAGTGACCAATAAGGTCAAGACTAAAAATTGTCCACCGGATTTTTAGTGTGGATAACAATGAAGATCTTTGCGAGCGTGTGTTTAATGGAAGTGAGAGGTGGAAGCCTGTCTGCTGCAGGTTGAAGAGTGAGTGTGAGGTAAGGAAATAGAGGCATCAAGTGAAACCTGTTGTAGGAGCTTAGCTTATGGGAAGGTGAAGAGACCGAAGGGGGGAGCTTTTAAAACTTAGCAAAAAGAGCTGAAAATTGGCTGAACGTCAAGAAGGAAACCTAGCATTTCTGGAATGCAAGATTTAAACACATTTAGTCTCCTATTTATAATCCTTTGATAACATTTTTGCATTTAGGATGAATCTTTATCACTAGCCCCACAGTAGTGCTTAAGCACTGCTGGAACAGGAGCATTGTCTGTTTTCTTCATTGCTGAATCCTTCACTACCTTCCCCCTGCCCCGCCCCCTCCCCCCCCCCCCCCCATTAAAGGGCCTGGCACTCAGCAGTCTTAACAAATTGTTGCTGAGTAAACACAGTGGGGGCTGATTTGTGGAAATGTGGCCTCTCCTTGGGTTGAGAAGCATCACTTCCTTTGTGAGGTCTTCCCTGACTGCTTCCTCCTCAAGCCACGTTGGTCACTTCCACCTTTGTGCCTCCTCTACCTCTACTTTCTTCTAGTATTGCACTTACCCACTACTTACGGTAGTACTTACATAGCTGACCTCTCTAAAGACAAGGAGTTTGTTGATGCCCTGGACCATGTCTTATTCATCTCCGTGTCCCTGGCCTAATTCAGTGACAGGTACATATATGCTTTTTGAGTAAATTAACAATTAATTCATTAAATAATGGTGAAGATAATAGTCTTTTTAAATATATGATGATAGTTTCATAATTTGCTATTATTTTTGACCCTAGAAGTATTAGAAATCTTGGATTGGTGTTGTGTTGGAGAATATACTGTTCTGACCTTGCATACTACCTGCTTCCCCAGAATCTGCTAAATTAGCCTTTAGTCATAGGATAACATAAACTCTTGGTAATATGCTATGAAGTAAAGAATAATTAATAAAAATCAAAACTGGCAACAATTGTAAATGAACATGCCATGACACATAAAACTGAAAGCAGTATGGATAATTAATAGAAGGTAAATATACCCTCCATTGTTTTAAAGGTTAAATTTTGCTCAAGGGTCATTTTACTCATTAAAAGAAGAAAAACTTGAACTCCTGATTTTTACAATAAAAGTGAAATTGAACAGCCATCTGTTGAGCCTCTGTATGCCATACACTCTGTCAGGTTCTGGGGCTGCAAAAATGGTTTAATAGTCCTTCAGTGAAAATAGATGGACTGTTAACAGGCATTTCAGCTGCATCTGAAGTGCAGCTCCTTGAGGATAGAAAGGAAGTCTCTCTCTCTCTCTGTCTCCCCAGCATTAGCCCACTGGCCCAGAGCAGACACTCAGTATTTGAATGGTTGAAAGAATGATTGAGGAAAAACTCATGAGGTGCTCTGGGAAAGCAGAGAAGGTGTAACTAACACTCGGGGCTCAAATGGATGTGGGTGAGAAAGGGGTCAAGGGAAGCATCTGGGAGGAGTCATAACTAGATTAAGCCTTAAAGAATGAGCATGAGTTAGTAGGAAGAATGAGAGTGGGAAGAGTTTTTGGCAGAAGAACCAGTCTGAGGAAAAGGGACAGCGATTGTAGCCACAGTTGCTGGTGTCCTGAGGCCACGTAATATGAGACCAGCCAGCGAGGGGAGAGACCACTTACTGTGCATTTTGGGTAAAACGATGAAGGTCAGACTGAACTCGGTTACATGCCCAGTTTCTTCATTAGAATAATGAAGGGCTTCCATGAGCTGACCTCTAGATCCCTTCTAACCCGTAAATTCTCTTTTTCTCAATTGTTAAGTTGGAAATGAAGGTAATTAGATAATTCTAGACTTTTAACCAAAACACGGGTTCAGACCTGTACTAATTTTGTAATAACACTTTTCCCCTTCTCATTTAACTCTGCCTATTTAAATGATCTCTTGGGTACTTATGCTGTCTGTGCAGTAAGCATGTATTGTTGCCTAATTTAGTACCTTTGATTACTCTTAAGTAGAGTTTGGTTCATTTCAAACAAGCTACCAAAGTCAGATTAATATATCAGTAAGGTATTTGTCTTTCAGCTTTTCTTTGAAAAATATAGCCTGTCCAATAAGCAGAACTGATTTTTATTTCTCAGATGATTGTAGACTGGTAGCCCAGTTAATAGGAATGCTAGATACTGTTGAAGAATGCCATGGCACTTCATTATTTTTTGTTCAGATTTAAAAGAGCATTTATTAATAACTTAATTTTTTGAAAGATACATTTTTATTAATATCATATGTGCTAGATTTAATACTTCTATTTGGCACAATATTAGAATAAATTTAATGCAAATTAAGTAAAGCAGAGACTTCCAAGAAACATGTGAGCGTGTTGTTGTATATCTTCTCTGTGTTTTTTAATAGTCCAGCAACACATACACACAATTTAAGGAGACAAATCTGTTTCAACTATTTCCTCATTTTCTGCTTTTGAGTTTTTGTGAAAGAGTAGGTCCCCAAACTGAGATATCCGATGACATATTGCAAGAATGTACCTGTGAGGGAAATGGACGCAGAGGCCAAGAGCCACCTCCCCTTCCCCTCACCCTCTTAACCATTCCTATGGGGGGAAATTTTTATAATGACAATGATCCTAAAGATCTTCAAGATTTCTGAAGACATATCCCCAAACAAAAAAGCCTTTATTTAGTGATAATAGTCACTTAATAAATTTTAAAGTTGAGATATACTTAATATAGAGTAAAATGCACAGTTAAGGATTCAGCTAGTTGATTTTTAACCCATGTAACTGCCATCCAAAATAAGATATAGAACATTTCCATCACTCTGAAAATGTCCTTCATGCCCCTTTTACTTCCTGCCAGTTTCTGACTTCTATCACCATACCTTAATATTGCCTATTCTTGGAAGTCATATAAACAGAACATTACAGTATATATTGTTTTGTGTCTGCCTTCCTTTCCTCAGAGTAATGGCTTTTGAGATTCAAACACATCATTTCATCAGAGCCTGAAAGTGGGAAAAATGTATGTAGACCCTTTGGTGGTTTTATTTTATTGTCGTACCTGATTGTCATCCAGCTGTCCCATAGGCATCGGCTGTTACATAAAAGAAGGGCTAGGTGAGGGAGCAGGTTTAGATGAAAACCCATCGCAATATCAAAATCTAGAGACTCATCTCTCCGTGGTGGACCCAAGCAAAATTGGGAAGTAAGCAAATTTATCTTTGGTGCCTGCTCAATTTGCTTTGGCTTGCCTGGGCCCTTCCATTTTCCTTTGCTGTCTCAGATAGGGATCATTTGATTACTACTAGGGGACTATCTGCTTAACACTTGAGGCATTTTGCCTTTCCAAAGCATATATACATTTTGTAACTTCTAATGGTGAAATTCCAGGTCTCATTCAAGGAAGAGAGGCAAGATCTTTCGGTAGGAAGTCACAATCCTCAATGCACATTTTGTAGAACTGAGATTGGCTATGTTTTCCTGCAAAAGACCAGTATTTTGGGCTTTGCTGGCCATACAGTCTCTGTTGTAACTCCACCATCATTAGCATGAAAGCAGCAGTTGATAAACCAATAGACATGACTGTACTATAATAAAACTTTATTTACAAAAATGGGCAGTGGGCTGGATGTGGCCCGTGGGCCCTAGAACTCAGTCCCCTAATGTAGACAGCTTCCTGGTCTGCCTACTCATGAAACTTGTAAGCCTATAGTAGCAAGATACAGAGAATTTATTCTCAAGAATACATAAAGCTGAAAGGAACTGGGGGTTGTATTAGTAACAACCTCTCACCTTTCAGCGAGGACACTGAGTCTCAGAGCAGTGACTTTTCAAGGTCACAAGGAGTCAGTGGAAGAAGAGCCCAGACTATTCAGAACCCCCAGGTCTTTAGCTAGTGTTCTCTGCCCTGTCAGTTTGTGATGGATATGAGTCACATTACCTCAAATATACTATCAGACTGACATTTGGGGAAACTGTCTTAGCTTACATATTTTAAAGGAATGAAAGGTTGAGAGAGAGGGAGAAAAAAAGTTAGGAATTCAGTGGTAGTATTCCGGAAACCAAACCAAGGGTTGGCTAAGGAAGAATGAGGGTTATACATTTAGCAAACAGGTTAATTGATTTAAAAAACCAGTATATTGAACACTTTGTCCAAATAATTGTTCTAACATTGTAAGTGTGTGAAAAAAATAAAAATTAAACTGAGAAAATAGAGACCTCTAGATTCTCTGTCATTCAGTTCATTCATCCATTTATTCTTTCTTTTAATTTCTTTCTTAGCACGTATCTTCTGAGTATCTTCCCTGAGGGCACTGTGAAGGATCACAGCTAAACAGGATGGAGTTTCCGTGCTTGAGGGGCTGTTAAGGGATCCCGAGACCATTGGGAACCATGTCTTATTTAGCTTTATGCCTCTGGAGAGAACACAGGCTTTGCTTCCTGGAGGAGTGGTGTTTTAGTTGGGCACGTGGACATACTGGGTGATGTGGGTATCCTAGTGTATGGGTAGGGTGTGCGGCAAAGAGAGTGTATACAAGGGGGCTCAATTCAGCTTGGATGTACTGAGAAATTGGTGAGGGAAGTAGTGGTAACGTCTATACAAATATTTGCAAGATTTTATTTGTGGGATGGGATTGGCTCAATGAGTGAATTGTCAAAGAGATATTAATTGTCACAGCCAAACCAATGAAAATAATGAGAGTACTTCACCTTGGGAGGGTGTCTTCAACTCTTTGTACATTTCTTTCAAAATTAATGAGAATTCGTTTTGAAAGAATCAGACTGAAGCATAAACATAATTCTTTTAGAACTTTATTACCCACCCCCCTACTCTACTCCCCCAGTCAAATAACCAATACAAAGTAGCTTATATCTTGGGAGTAGGTGGCTTAATGATAATCGCAAACATATGCTGGAATGCTAGTGGTTCAGCCAAAGTCCCATCTTCAGACTTCACATTTAGCATAGCTTTTATTCCCATTAACTTGGCTTGCAGTTGGGTGACACAGCTGGGTATTGTGGATGACAGAATTTTCCTAGTGTTGTGCCCCAGAGGGATACAGGGCAGATGGGGGAGAAGGCTAACTCAACACTAATGAAACCCTGACCCCCACATGCATTTTGGTAATTCCATGAAGGCAGGAATGTTACTAATAACAGAGAAGATTTTGTAGGTCATCTCAAACTTGGTCAGCTGCAGTTAAGCCTGTGGCTGCTGGTGTTTGGAATGCACCCCTATTTGTTTTTGGAAAGTGGTGAAGGAGATTCAGTTACAGGTTTTCCATCTTCCTGGAATTATGCTACTCCTAGAATAGAATTCTCCACATACCCGAGTGTGATTGGACCTCAAATTTAGCAAGTATTCAATTAAACAAACCATTTACTGTATCAATACCTACTTTGGGGAACTATTTTACATCCAGAATATCTTTTTTTCTGGTGTTAGGGTGAATTTATTTAAAGCCAAATTACAAAATGTATTGTCAGAATTATCGGATGAACTATTGAAGCAAGGTAACTTTTCACAGACAGCATGTGTAGCAAATACTATCTTTTAATTTGGTATTCATTGCTCAAAGATATACAAATGAAGGCAAAAAGTGATGTATTTTATGTTTCCTTGATATTTCTAGCTTGTGCACCTGAGTTGTATTTTTTTTTTTGAGTTGTATTTTTACATACCGAAATAAGAAGAGTTACTTTTTATCATGTAGTTCTTAGCTTTTTCAAGTCATAGAATGCTTCAAGAATCTAATAAAAGCCTTAGACCTTTATGAAAAGTACACATACTGTATGCTGTACAAGTTTGCATGCATTTTCAGGTGATTTGTGGACCGCAGGTTAAGAAGATATTGGTCAAATTATTTAAAATTTCCTCTCTTTTTTTTCTATCCAGGATATCTTTACATTTACAGTTATCAGGACCATTTCATATACCTGGAGAGTATACTTATAGTATTCAGAGTGTTTCCCCAGGACTTGAGGTGAGCTTTGAACGACTGCTGGACAAATTCAATATAAAAACAGATAGAATGCCTGCTGTCCTGTGTGTCTCCCCACAGTCAGGACACTTCCGGGTGGCATTGCTGTGATGGCCAGCGTCTGGGCTTGGGCATTTCTGGCTGATATGAGAAAGCCAGTGGGGCAGAAGCTGGGGGTGCCTTGGGCTTATGAGATAATACCTGTATGAATGGGATGTTTCTGTTCTCAGAAGTGAAAAATGTTGGCAGTCAACATTTAACGAGATCAGGGCACAAGAAGGTACTGAGTTTTAGCCATTCTCGAAGAAGGTGTAGAGGAAACAGAAGCCTTTCAGTATTTCACACATGAGGGGTGGGAAATTGTATAATTGTTTTCTAATAGGAAGACAAGGTAAGTTAATCCCCTCCCTTTTTTTTTTTTACCCTCATACCCCCAGTCCAAGTTCGGTGTCCTGAATGGGAGTTTGCTTGGTGTTTCTAGTGCTTTCCTTGGATCCCTGTGCAGGTGTGTGATCAGCACATGAGACCACCAGTCCCTAGTCTTGTGTGCCAAGACAGAGAGGAAAGTGTTTGCTTTTGTAAATGAAGCATTTCTGCGATTGGAGTTAAAGCTTCTAGTACATCTCTGACCAATATAATCATAACATGAGGAAAAAAAAGTTTGAGCTGAAAGTTAATCAGAGCAAACAACTGATCTGGTCTGTTTGCACATTATCTATTCAGTAGCCATACCACACTGAAAATAGATTCAAGAAAGGTGAGCTGAAGTCATGAGTTGCAAATTTGTAGCATATCTTTATAGGAAAGTTAAAAAGGTAGCAGCCAAACAAATACTGCTCTTGCCTACAAACATTCCCTGGCAGCATTGTCCAGCCGATTTCTGGACTGGACAGATATTTCTCCTTATACAGGGTTTTGTATCCTGCCTTGATTACACATAGCCTGTTCATCAAGCAGTTTATAGCATATTTGAGGTCCCAAGAGCCCTTTCTGCACATCCTCCTTCCCTTGCTGGGAGAGCCTTCTCCCCAGTCTTCACCTGGTTAAGTCCTGTCGTCCCTGGGGATTGGACCACAGCTTCTGTTGTCTAGAAAACCTGCCCTAATACCTTTTCCTCTTCTCTTCCAGTCTGTATCCAGTTTCTCTCCTTTGTGCTCCCAGTGAACCCTGGGCCTACTGCTGCCCTCAGGTTATTATTCTTGATGGTAATGCTGATGTGACTTCTCTGTAGCTGCCCCCTGTACTCCACTGCTCGCAGCCCTCTAAGAGCTGGAGCCACGGTGTGTCCTTACGATCTCCGTGTCCAGCCACATGCCCCATAAATGTCTGTGAAATGGAGGGAAGGGGGCCATGTATTTTTTTTTTTCCAAAACTAGAAAACAAACTAATTGACTCTGGTTAAAATTTACTGTAGAAGACAGTTTCTTACAATAAGAAAGAGAAAATGAAACACTGAAGAAACACAGGGAAATGCTAATCAGGGTCAGGTTCCACATGGTCAGTTGCTTATGCTTTCACTTTGTCAGATTTTCTCTCTTGTAAAGAAAAAAATCCCTGGCAGGTAACAGAAAAGGGAAATGCTTTTGTTTTTCAAACTGTAAAACTAGAGTGTCCATGACCTCATTTGAGACAGTCGTTCTCGGGGATAATGTGTCTCCTGTTAAAATGCAGCATCTAATTTAGGACTCAGTAGCTAGGGATGATTCAGAGGATATTAGAGGATATAATTTTAAAGACTGGAAAATAATGGCCATGAGGAATATACATAGAAATTGAGATTGTTGGGACTGGGGCGTAGAAAGGCAAAATGAGCCGTGCCAGCTGGGTCAACAAGAAGCCTCAAACCGGTGGGCACACACATACTTTACTGGGGTGTCTGAATTATCTACTGGTTCTCTACTGGGGTGTCGCATCTGGAGATGGCACTGCCAGGCCCAGTAAGAGCAGCGGCAGCAGCTTCATAGATCACAGAATACAACAGTGCTGTCTCTGTGATGGTGTAAACCATGGTATTTGCTATGTAATTTTCCTTTCTGATTTTAGTTTGGTTTCCTTTCCTTGAAATTCTCTAGGGTTATGAAGTTAATTGGCAATTGCTAAGACAAGAAACCAATTTTTCTATTATAAGAAGTAGCAAAGTCCCTCTCATTTTGAAGACCTGCCTACAAATCTTTTTTAAAAATTCCAGGTGTCTGGGAAGTCCAACTTCATAAAGTAGTATTTAATTAGAAAGGAAGGAGAGCTACATTTGTAGAACAGACCAATTTGATTATACTTTAACTATAAAATAGATTAATTTTCGGGGTGGTCACTCTCATTACATGCATTTAATTGACGTTAAATTGTATTAAGAATTTAATTTTAGCTCCCTTTACGAATCCTCCAGTGCCCATTCACCCTTGGTAGACTAATAAGATTTCTACTCAGACATGCTTTTATTAATCCTCATTTCTACTCTGGGAGGAAAACATGAGTGGAGCCAAATGGAATTCTTTCCCCTACTGAATTTAACAACCACAGTTTCTGGAACTGTTGCAAAAGAGTATGAACATTATCATAACTTATTGGGTCCTCAGACCCAAATTCAAACAATGAAGCAAAACAGACCTCCTTATCTATTCTGATTGTATCACTGGCATCACAAGTAAACCAAGGACTAGAGCTTAACTTTCAAATTTGAGCTTTTGTTTGATCCTGTCTCTAACTCCATCTCTCACAGTCTTTTCTGTCTACATCCGAGACCATTTGTGTCTTCAGTTAACACAGACCTCGTGCGGCGTAGCATAGGTTCCAGGCTCGACAAAACCAGTTGCTGAATTCACTCCAGCCTCTGTACAACGAGAACCATGTCTAAACAGAAGGGACTCTGTGAGCTGGGCTCTGGCTGCTTCTCATCTGGTGCAAGGTCAGTTCTTAGCTGGAATTGCCGTGTGGTGATTGCCGTGTGATACACAGGCTCTGCCTCCTCAGCTAAAGAGCACGGACAGGTGACAATGAGGTCACTTGTTCCTCTCCGCACTTCTTTATCATCTCGGTCACAATTCAGGAATGCAGAGAGTAGTCTCCTAAGAAATGCCTCAGTATCATCCCACCAAGGTATGCGTTTATTTTTCCCTCTTTATATGCTCATAATCATTCTATGTGATTTTATCTTTGACTCACTGATTGAGGATGATTTTTTTCTGTTGTTGCTATAAACACTATACATAGGAGTGTGATGAAGTAAAAATAGAGCCTCAAGCCTCTCAATAAATCAGTAGCTTTTGTGTCTTACAGAAGTATCACTTAGTCAAGTGATTCTGAATCTAGGCTATAATTTGGGAGGGCACAGTGAAATAAGAGCCTTGGGATACCTAGGTGCCAGTGTGAAATGGTACCTGAGGGCTGATTTTGTAGTGTTTTTTTTGTTTTGTTTTGTTTTTTTTAAGGAAAGTGTCCTTGAAAGAGACTATTAAATAAGACTATTAAATATTTCTACTTACTTTCAGTACAATATTGCAATTGTAAAAGGTTAAACTAAAAAAAAAATAATTTGACGTGAGAGCCACTGCTTGTGTCTAATTAAAAATAAATCTTCCTATTAGCCTTCAAAGATTTTTTTTAGACATTCCTATTCTCTCTAATGTAAAGGGACAGTAAGAACAAGTATCGTGTTTTCAGTGAGACCAAACTGAAATCAACTATATTTTTTTCTTCTCTGTCCCCTATCTGTATTTGTGATTCATGGGGATAATGCAATCATATGATTTACTCTATATCGCACAGTAAAGTTCCAGCTCATTCAATAAGTGTAGTCCATAGTTGGAAGGAATAATATATAAAACCTCACACAGTATGAGGTTTAGTTAGAGACTGACCTTTAAAAATTATTCTTAGTAATATTTAATATTAAGTAATAATAGTAATAAAAAATTAGTAATAAAAAATTATTAATAAATTAAATTAGTAATTAATTAAGTAATTAAATTAGTAATACATAAATTATTAATAAATTAAAAATTAGTAATAAAAATTAGTAATAATAAAAATTTAGTAATAAAAAAATTTTTTAAGATAATTGAAAGGATGACATTTGGAGAAATGGAATTGAATGCTTTGAGGTGTCTTCTTTTTGTTGTTGTTTTAAAGTTTGAATTCTCATGGTCTTCCCAGAGCTGTGGCTTCTGCGTGTGTCTGACTCTAGTTGAGTTTCATCTTGAAACATTTCACCCCAAGCACACCGACTTTTGTCTTAGTAAATATTGTCCCTGTCCATAAAAGACAAAGAGATTACCGAAATTCCTATAGGAGTGTGATTGTAAAGCTGACATGCAGAGTCATGCTCGTTTTTCATGATTAAGATTTGGTCAAATTTTGGTCTATGTGTTGGCGAACATGTGTTTAAGTGTCATCTCATCACTCTAAAATATGTGATACAATTGATTCTCTGTTTGCAATGACTCCAGCTTTGTTCAAGATATCTACTTATTGCAAATAAGACCACTTTCATGAAGGAACAAGGTAACAGGTAACTAGGAAGTAATGTCTATTTAAAACATTATTATAGAATGGAATGTATAATTTGCCTTTGGCCATGTGACTCTGAAGCTGTAATTACTTTCCTTACATCTTTAATGAAATTCACTTCTTTCTATTAAATGCGATCTTCAACCCTTATAGCAGTTTCTCCCCAAAAGGTACCACACATCCAAAGCAACTTTTATAGAGAACCCTTTAATGATATGTCATTATCATAGTGAGATTAAACCTCTTGGGATAGCTGAGGCCATTTAGTGGAAATTAAAGATGAATACAGTTCTATGTTGGGTATCATAATCAAGATAAGTTTAAACACTAAGATCTGCAGAACGTTGTCAAAACTTTTAAGTCACTAAGCAGGACATTGTAGGCTGTTGTCTACCTCGTACTGATTTACACTGCCATGGAGCACTTTCCAGAACTAGTGGTCAACTGTACCCTCGAACATCTGTAGTTATGTGGACCCGAGATAAGAGTGAAACAATGCAGTCCAGTGCTTCAGGGCACGTAAACTGATCTCCTATGGATGGAGGGCAGGAACTTCCTCCCTTCTCTCTGTAGGTCAGTTTCCCAAGGACCTTCATAAGCAATAAGGTGAATGAAGCCTAGGAGCTGGGAAGCTTTATTTGTCAGCTGAGTTTCCCAAGTAGACTGTACATCTGAGTGGATAATTTGATCCAAGGGTAGGGTGGTCAGGGGTTTTGTGTAAGGAGACCAAGAGTAAGTAATTTTTCAGAAGAATTATAAAGTGCTATGGAGAAAGCATAGGCCTACTAAGGCAATTGCTGAGTTGGGGGCATTACTGGAAGTGTAATGTGAGAGAGTGAATAATGAACAGTGGCTTGTTTCCAAAAAGTGACAATGGAATCCTTAAGGACAGAAGTGTCACTAGAGTGGTTATTATAGAACAGAAAGTATTGGAGGAGGAGAGGGAGTAATTTGGCAAAAGGACTAGAGGGAAATGAAGTCTTTGAAGGTAGGAAGAGCCAGAAAAAAGGGAAATGGGGAAAAGCACCACTGAGCTCATGATGGTAAAAACAACTGATTTTAGGAGGAGGAAATGAAAGAATCAGAATTATTAAAACCAAATGCAGCACTTACCAGTTTTTATGCAGATGTTGATTCTCAGAAGATGAATAAGAGATCATTTGAAATTCACATGGTGATGTACCAAATCCTGTAAAATGTTTGAGAAGAAAAGATCAATAGAACTCTCCCTTTTATGAGCATATATGATTTTAAACTAACATTTATGGAGGTAACTTTATGTGGCTTTAGTTGCACAGAAAGTTTTTAAATTATATATGTCTTGAAGTAGGGAAGGAGGGTGTTTTGTTTTGTATTGATTTTGCCTTTTAGAAGTTTTAGAGTTAATCAGTAATCCTAATTAATTTTACAGGTAGCAAAAACTGAGTGAAAGATTCTTGTTGAATAGAAAGCTTGGGGATGGGACCATGAAACAAGAAAAAATGTGCATAAAGATAATGGACTCAATGCTGACAGTGAACAGCCATTGGTTGTTATTGGCATAGACTAATAGCTTCTGGAGTTGCCAAAAGGAATGACCTGAAAGTAATACAATAAAGAGACTGGGTCTGAATTTTGTGCAATTTGGCTTGTGCCAATTACACTGGTTGTGCATAAGTAAGGTGACTATATACTTTCTTGTCTGAAACGGGACACTTTTAAAAGTGAAAGTAGGTGCTATACAATCATGCCTGGACAGCAGGTATAAACTGAGATTTTTCTAAACAATCCAGCACATGTGGTCACCCTATGCCTGAGCCCAAATACTTTAAAATGTATTCCACGTTTTCTAAAAGGAATATCATTCCGGGACAACATTTAAGCAATTTTTCTGTATTATCAATAAGCACCAAAAAAATCAGTTTAAGTTAGTATGTGTCTCAACTATTAGGGTTCATATATTGGTCACAAAGGAACTGGGCCATTTTGGTCATAAGTCAGTTTCACTTTCACCCTCTCCAGTATTGAAATAATCAACTCTGTTAGCTTTTTTTTTTCCTTTTAGTGGGCTTGTTTTGTTTTATTTTATTTCATTTTATTTTATTTATTTTAGGCCCCTCCACCTGGCTTGCGGGATCTTAGTTCCCCGACCAGGGGTCAAACCCGGGGCCCTGGCAGTGAGAGTGCAGAGTCCTAACCACTGGACCGCCAGGGAGGAACTCCCCTCTGTTAGCTTTAAAAGAAGCAAATCAATGTTGAAGAGCAAGATTTCTGGCTCTTCTACTGACTTGAGCAAGTTATTTAGCCCTTCAGCCCCTCATTTTCCTCACTGGGGATAATAACAGAATTAATCTCCTAGACTTACTGTGAGGATTAAAGACATCAATATAAGTAAAGACCTTAGAACAACGATTGCCACATAGTAAGATCTATGTAAGAATTAACTTGTTATTCTTAATCTTACTCTTATTCATATTCTTATATCCCCATGAAGCACCGTTCTTTTTTTGCACAGTCCTCTGAATCATCATTTCCTGCCCTCCTTCCCTTCCCCCTCTCCCTGTTCCACCTCTACCACCTTAATGTATTGAAAACCTAAACACAGGAGTACCTAGCGTAAAATATCCTTTCTGACCCTTTGCAGAGAATATGGCCTGTTTAGTAGTCATCACATATGGGGAATAGCAGTAATTTGGGGAACATGAAACTGATTAGTAGAATAAGACACTCTTCTTTAACGTGGGGAAGTTTGGGAAACAGGAGAAAGCTCTGTTATGTACTTTGTGGCGATAAAGAGGGGAGAATGGGGAGTGGAGCAGGATGGAAGGACAGGAAGAGAAACAAATGGAGCAAAACCTAAGAAGTAAAATGGGTCTAGAGAGATGGGTCAGAGTCAGAGATAAATGAGAAGACAAACCTGGCCAGCATTGCATATCGGGAGGAGTGTTTCTGAATTAGGCATTATAGGGACATACTGATGATTAATGTAAAGTTTGGATTGACAACTATCATGATGTTACTACCCTCGGGAAATAAAATTCATACAGATTTGGTAAAGGAACAATTTAAGTAGTGTTTGATGTTCTACCTACCTATCCTATTGGATTAAGAATTAAGCCATGACAGGGTACATATAATTTTCCAAAATTGCGTGATCTCTCACTCTTTATGTCCTTCTCTCCATCATTCCAGTTAATGGGACCTGTGACATCAGAGATACAGGACCAGACTGAATAGCCAATGTTTTCAGCAACTTTGGTAAATTCTTTAGAAACTGATGTCAAGGGAGTTTCCAGATTTCAATAGAATAAAGCATTGAACACAGAGTCGTTCACCCCACACAAGCAGGACTGGATATCAGGCTTTCACACAGCACTGCCCCAGAAGAAAATTAATGAGCTCTGCTCCTTGGATTACCTGTTAGGAGGCTTTGAGGACGGTTTCCCGAGGGGTAGACCTCAGAAATTCCATGCCAGAGCTATATAATTTTGACTTCGAGGGGCATTTTCCAAGTGCTGTGAAGTCCATTCGTTGTGCTGTGTTAAATAGCTATTTCTCAAGTTTATTTAGGAAACTGAAGCTTGGGGAATGATTATTTTTACACGTCACTGTATGGGATTGTAGGTCTGCTATAAATATTATTTAGAAGATTCAAAATAAGAAATTTCTGTGACAAACATACTATAATTGTATCAGATGAGAAATGGGGATGGAGGAGGTGTTAAAATCCATAGAGCATATATAAGATGCTCTATAATAGAGCATGTATAAGATACTCTATTCTTCTTTGGTTTAGGGCATAGAATTTGCTTTAGAGTCTGTTGCTTGCTTATCCTTTAATATTGCTCCAGGAAACAGGAAAGGATAGAAAGGGAAATGTAAATTATCCGATTTTCCTTCTGGTTGGTTGGGCTAGTTAAAGATTTGTAGATAGACAGACCTGAAAGTGAGGTATTAATGGTATTTGTGGCTTTTTTGCTCTATATCTGTCCTTTTATCATCTTAGATAAATGAGAGTTGTGGTTTTTAATCAGAGAAGATCAAAGGCAAGACAGGAAATGATGATTTATTGTGAGCAAGAGTCAGGTAAGGACGTAGGACTGCTTTAGATTTGTTTTAAAATAATATGGATCTTGTTGCTTTATTAAGTGGGTTTTTATTGAGACTTTTTAATACTCATTTCACATGTAACATTGTAAATGTAAGTTTGAATAAAATGCTGGCTAAAATCAATGAAAATTTAATACTTAGCAAGCATGGAGTGGGCTTTTCCTTTTAAATGCTTACTGTTTTCTCCTAATCTTTATTTCACCACAGATACCTTATGTATAATTTGAAAGGAGGCAAACTCAGATATCCTGGCAGATGGGGATTTAGTTCTTACTCTAATCCTTTTAGACACAATTTCTAAAGTTTCAGAAAGTTTCATTAAAGAGTTGGTAGGCAAATTTGAAACAAATCAGAGTTTTCAAAAAGAAAAGCTTAGAAATGAATAAGGAAATTCTAGTTCTCATTTAGAATATCTTATTGGAGATCAATAAAAGCCCAACTTTGGGTGTACTCTTTTTTGTTTTATACCTTTGCAATGACTTATCTTCATTCCTGTGATTGTCTAATTTATTATTAAAATGTTACTAATTTTCACCCAGTTATCCCTGCATGGTTGGTTAGTTAAAATACGTATACATGTATATTTAGAGCTTGTGCTCTGCACCTAACAAGTTTAAGTAATTTAAATAAGCCAGAGATGCTTATGGGACATCAGACTTAAATGAGTGAAGGAACTGAAATCTACAACTCATCCGTGACTGGAAATGAATATGGAAATTATAAGAGCAGAAATGAAAAGTAAAAAGTAGCTAAAATTTGAATACTTTCACAGATTCTTATCTATCTGACCTTGAAAAAATTAAAGATATGACAGAGAAACTAGGCTTTCACACCCAGCTGCAGAGTTTCTCAGCTAAAAACAACCTGACTTGACAATTCACCTGGAAGTTGCTGCTTCCCACCGAGTTTAAAGGCAGAGTATCCTGCAGTCAAAATATTGGTCATAGGTGGTGGATTCTTTTCTCAAAAGGAGGTTCATTAAGATTGTAATCAGAACCTTGTTTGGCTCAACAAGAAGGTTAGGCTAAATGTTGGCTCTTTTGTAGGAGAGGGACATCCAAATATAATCGGGAATTTTAGGGGTTTAAGAAAAACGTGATCAAAAGATGTGCAGTAGGAGTTCAAAGAATTCACTATGCTAAAAAATGATGGGACTCTTCTCTGAAATGGACTTATATCCTAACTGTGCATGCCTATGTAGGTACAAACAAACAAACAAACAAACCTGTTGTGGAGAGCAGTTAAGTGAATAGATAAGTTTTTTCTCCCTTTACAAACATTGGGTAACTTTAAAAGTTTGATGGCAGTAAATTTGCAAATATGATTGTTTTCACCTTCCGAGTCAAATTTTTTTTTACAGTTTTTTTAATACTGTGATTGAAAGCAAAAGTAGTATAATTCATAAGAGAACTATCAAAGCCAAGATCCTCTTACCTTAAAAATAAGACTGTAGGGGTTCCCTGGTGGCACAGTGCTTGAGAATCTGCCTGCCAATGCAGGGGACATGGGTTCGAGCCCTGGTCCGGGAAGATCCCACATGCCGTGGAGCAACTAAGCCTATGCGCCACAACTCCTGAGCCTGCATTCTAGAGCCCACGAGCCACAACTCCTGAGCCCGCGTGCTGCAACTACTGAAGCCTGCACGCCTGGAGCCTGTGCTCTGCAACAAGAGAAGCCACCGCAATGAGAAGCCCGCGCACTGCAACGAAGAGTAGCCCCCGCTCGCCGCAACTAGAGAAAGACCGCGTGCAGCAACGAAGACTCAGCGCAGCCAAAAATAAAATAAACAAATTAAAATAATAATAATAATAAGACTGTAATCCCTGCCCCACCAAGAAATTCCTAGGTCCAGGGAAGAAACAAACTCAGAATTTAGCAAGTACAATGTAGTATTATATAGTATAATGAGCAGAGAGTAAAATATTAAGTTAAATGTACAACTTCTATGAAATTGTTTTAGAAAATAATTTTTAAAACTAATGAAAAAGTTAGCTGTCATTTCTGTTGTTTTTAAAACACATTCAAAATACTATCTAAAGTCACTTTCAATTCCTTAGCAGTGTGAAAGATTCCTAACTAGAAAAAGGGATTACTTTGATAAAGCAACAACTGGAGTTGATTTCACATTTATTATCATCTAAATTTACTTTAAGCTATTACAATAGAACTTTCCCTTTAAAACCTCTCTTACCATTACTATTACTTTACATCCTAATCTTTAATTCATCTGAAGGGATTTGTTACAGTTAGTCTGGGTCTGCGACTCAATCTCTTCTAAAGGATGCAACACTGCAATGGGCCTTGTCCTTCTCTGGATTCATTTCACATTACTGATTTTACCTGGGAGTATGAATGTTGTAGGTACTATGTATCCATCCATGCGGGAGTCCTTAGAAGATAAGAAAATGAGTTCATAAGATTATACTTATGACTCCATCTGTAACAACCTCTTTTTTTTCCTCAAGTTAAATTGCAGACTTTAAAAATGCATGTGGACATACACAAAAGAGTGCATACACTGTACAATCGCCTTCATATACTGTACAGAAGTGGCCAGAACTAATCTGTGGCATCAGAGGTTAAGATAGTGGTGCCCCAGGGGTGGTGGTAGGGGTGGTGAGGGTGTGGAAAGGATGTGGCACCATGGCCAAGTTACGTATCTCACTAAGGCCAAGCTTCCTTGTCTGTATTGTAGAAAGGTGCATGATAATCTGCATAATTTCTTGGCACACTCTGTGGTGTATAGTCAGGGTTTAGTAAGCATAGATATTATCAACAGCCAGTGGTGTAATGGCAATCCCATAGGTTTCTCAAATTCAAAAGGTCCATTTCAACTTTGTCATCTCCCTTCACCATTATCTACCCATTTGCTGGTTACGTGGAAATTGTTCTCCTTTTCCCTCCTGCCCCATCAATCACAGAGTCTATTGATTAGCTCTCCGGAGTGTATCAGCTTCTTGTACCCCATGGCCTGACTCAAGGCATCAGCCTTTCTCACTTGTCTTATTTCAAACACCTTGCCTCAAACTCACTCTGCCTCCAAAAAGCTTCTTATAATGCAGGCAGTGATTTTTCTCTCTCAAATGGAGTTCAATTGTGCCACATACACACCCTGCTTGAAATTCTACAATGGTTTCCCATTCCCTTAGGGTAAACTCCAACTGCTTTGTATTTAAACTCTCTTAGAGGCCTTACGTGGCCTGATTTGTCTCCACGTTCTAGCTTCAACTCTTGCTATTCCTCTTTTGCAGTCTATACTACAGAAGGGTTTAATTTCATTCGGTTTCTTGTCAACGTGCTACACTATCCTGTGTCAATTCACACATTATTAGAAATAGTGACATTTCTAATATTAATATTTAATATTAATATTTATTGAATAGTGATATTTCTGTTAGAAATAGTCCTCTTCTCTGTGCCGCTTCCTGTGTCTCCCGTTGTTATGGGCTGATTTGCAGCCCCCCAATTCATATGTTGAAACCCTGACCTGCAGTACCCCTGAATATGACTGTTTGGAGATAGGGCCTTTAGAAAAGAGGTAATTAAGTTAAAATGGGGTTATTAGGGTGGGCCCTAATCCAACCTGATCTTATAAGAAGAGGCAATTAGGACACACACTGGCACAGGAGGAAGAACATGTGAAGACACAAGGAGAAGATGGCCATCTCCAAGCCAAGGAGAGAAGCCTCAGCATGAAACCAACCTTGCTGACACGTTGATCTTGGCCTTCAAGATTCCAGAACTGTGAGAAAAATTCCTTTGTTTAAAGCACCCAACCTGTAGTACATTGTTATGGCAGCTCTAGCAAACTGATACATCCACAATGAATTCCCTCCCATTCTTCAGACTGAGCTTAGAAGTCACTTCAATTAGGACACGCTGGGTTAGGCCAGGTGCCCTTCTATGTGACATAACCACAGCAAGGATGCACTGCCCATTCATCGTGTGCCCAGCCCTGTTCACAGCATTTGCCTTGTGTCATTCCATTTACTTGTCACCATAACTTTATGAGGGAGGTACTTTTATTATCCTAAATTTACTGATCAGAAAATGGGGGAAAAAGCGTTGCCAGACATGCAGTCGTGTACAAAAGACCCAGTCTCTTTTCCTCAGTTCTTATTTGTCAAGGTAGAATATTCTTAGAGTTTGAAAAGTATTAGAGTTTGACACCGGACGATCTGTATTTACCTTATCATGACATCCATCCAATGTTATTGCAAGTACTTGTTCAGTTTTCTTCTCTGCTAGTCTCTAAACTCCAGGAGCACAGAGTATCTGGATTTCCCTGCCACCCCCTGATTCTGTTGACTGGTGTCCAGTGCAGTGTGTGCCCCACAGATATTTGGTGGGTGCTCCCAGCAGCTCCGGTGCTGAGGCAGGTGAGTGGCCAGAAGCTATCCTGCCTGCCTGGCCTGCAGCTGGGGAGGGAGACCAGCAGCGGTGCCCTGAGTAGAGCAGATAAGAGCAGGGGTGCGCCTGAGGGCACTCAGTGAGCACGGCACCCTCCCGGCTTCTCCCTCTTCTTTCCCCACGGTGTTCGGTGTTCGCAGTTCTGTTGATTGGGGTCAGAGAGGGAAAGCACTAAAGCAGACAAGTAATTATCAAGAACTATTATATATCGAATCAATATCCCTACATCTGGTTGGCCCTCTCTTGGCTGTTTTGTTCTATTGAAATTCTTTGAATAAAGACAGTTCCCTTCAGAAATTTGGGATATGGATGATAAAATCTAATTCTACACAATTAAATTTGCCCATGGAAAAAGTCCTCATAGACGTAAAAGAATAAGACTGAATAATTCTAGTGAAATGAAGGGCAAAAACTCTATTGTCGAATTGTTTGATGTTAGAAAAAAAAATAATGCAAGTTGGCGTGTTATCTAGAATTTCACAGGCACCTTCTACAATGCAGGGTCCATTAACATTGGCACACAGGCCCATGTCCAGATTCCAGGCCCTCAATAAGAGCTGGCTAGGCTTGTTCAGAATTAAAAGAAGCTTTTAATTAATTTTATTTTTTTGTGAATTTTTATTCAGTACTTCATGTGTACCAGATATCAGGAATATGAAAATAGTAAGACAGTCTCTGCCCTCAAAAGGTTTTCTGTCTAGTGGAAGAGGCAGATATGAGTGTAAATAAATGCAATGAAGGAGGCGGGGCTGGGGTAGGAGTGTTACTCCCTGGGGAGACAGGAGAGCCGTCCAGGGACAGTGGCCTTTGGACTGAGTTCTGAGAAACCCTTGAAACAAATAGAGCTCCAGTTAGAAATAAAAACAGTGATTTCAGACAATTCTTTTGGCATGTTGCATATAACTTTTCTTAGGGGATCATCATCAAAAGTGACTTTCACACAAACTCTCTCCCTTTTGCTTCTCTTAGGACAGATGAAGATGCTTGCAAATTATCCCATTACCTTCAAATATTTTCCAAGTCACTTCAAAACAAAGTGACTTTCAAAAAATTGATACAGCCATCATCCAAGTACACGTACTCTCTAACTCTAGTGTTCATTTTTTTTTTTTATACTCAGTTGTGACATTGTTTTATTGACTACATTTATCTTGAATCTATGTCCAGTAATTCAGTTCAACATTTATTGAATACTTACTTTGTGCCAGGTATCGTTCTAGGCTCCGGCATACACGGATAAATGTCTTGACCTCCGGTTTACAGTCTTGTAGGGAGACACATGTGTAAATAAGTAATTTAGTATATAGGTGTTAACAGCACCCAAAAATAGGTATTTAAGTCTGAGTAGTGAGGGAAACTGGTTAAGATTTCTTGGAGGTTGTAACATCTGGGTAGGGTTTTGAAAGCTAAATGAGATTTGTAATTTTAAAAGAAGCTGAGGGACTTCCCTGGCGGTCCAGTGGTTAAGACTGCACTCCCAGTGCAGGGGATCTGGGTTCTATCCCTGCTGGGGGAGCTAGATCCCTCATGCCGCATCCTGTAGGTGGCAACGAAGATCCTGCATGCCACAACTAAGACCCTGCGCAGCCAAATAAATAAATAAATTTTATTTATTTATTATTTTATTTATTTTTTAGAAACAAAAAATTAAAACTGAGCATTAACTTTTAAATGCAGTGTTTATGGAGGATTCTCTATATATCATATTGAATGTAATAATTAATAAGTGCATGGACTGACCTGGTGTACTTACGTGTACTGTAACACATGTGACAGAGGACACGCATGTTTAGGGCTACTTGTATTTATAAGGAATCTGCAAAAAAGCATAGTTTATTAATATTATTTGTATCATCTTAATTTTTAAATATCCCGATTAATAAAATAATCTAAGAAAGAGAAGTGAGATTTTTAAAATTACCTGAGGGAGTGGGAGTGGGTGACATCTCTGCTCAAAGCATTTTTGTGTCCTCATTGCTACACTGAATGTTGGTAAGACCTGGTTAAGGAAAGGAAAATTTTCTTCCCGTTTGGAATTTAGGATTAGAAAGCCAATCACTGGCTTCTGCTGATTTAAAAAAAAAAAAAAAAAAAAGACTTTAAAATTAGGTTAAATGAAGAGTCAACCCCTAAGTTTCAGGCAAAGAGAAAGCTAGAAAGACTAGGTATCTTTTCATTCCCCATAAAACAGAGATAACTTCCTCTGTTTTCCATGAATATAGATGCAATACAGGAATTGAAATTCCAGTTTGACATACAAAATTAGTAAATTTCTAGAAAAGGGGCATTCGTGTTTTACTGGTATCTCATCCCCATCATCACCCATATGTCGACCCTTTTATTTTTTTCCTAGCATGTATCACCATGTATTTCTATGCTCAGACTCATACAAAAATGAAATAGTGATCTTTAATAAATTAATGGCTTATACTTGTCCACCACTCAACAAATATTTATTGAACCTAGTGAGTTTCAGGCCCTCATCTCAGTACTGAGGATACAGAATTGTACAGAACAAAACAGATAATAATTTCTGCACTCATGAAGCTTACATTCTAGGGGGTAGAAAATAAGTGAAATAAATAAATTTAATTTTTAGTTAGTATATAGTGTATTGTGATAAATGCTATGGGGAAATATACAGGAGGGCTTATATATATTAAGTCCCTTAATAATCACAGCATCACTATGATATAGGTACTGTCACCCATGGCTGGAAAATTGAGGCAAAGCAAGGTCAGGTAACTTGTCAATGCTTAGTCATCAGCGTAACTGGGCTTCAGACCCAAGAGTCTTATCCTAGAGCTCAACCTTTGACATGATACAGTCTAGCCCCCCAGAAGAAGTAGACCACCTCTTACAAAGATGCCCCTCTTGGGTGGGCAGACACAGGGGTCAGTGTGTGGTGTGGGTGTGGTGCGAGCTTCAGAATCTGACAGATCAGAGGTGGACTTCTGACCTCCCCGCATATTTACTCAGGCACTTCACATAACCTCTTTTGTCCTCAGTTTTTCTAAACCTTAGAAATGGGAATAATGCCTTATAGGTACATTGTCAAGATTTAATCAGATGAAGTGGAAACAACATAACACAGTTTTTGGCCCTACCTGGGGACTCAGTAAATGTTTAGTTTTTCCCTTTTCCCTTTCCACAAGTCATGTAAACATCACCCAGTGATTGCATTTTCCTTGCAGGTCTTCTGCGCAAAGAGGATACTTGAGCAGGTGTGATTTTTCTTGTCTTGCAGAACGGGTTTCCAAGACAAGGTTCTGTAAATAAATGTCACATCCTTTTCTCATTCCAAGATGTGGAAGTTCGTTAAGTTTTGCTTTTAGGACTGAACTGATTTCTTTTTCCTCTGGGTCAGCTGTGCTGGTCTCCACTCTACCCTGCTTACCTTTCAACATAACACCTTCTCACAGGCTGTTACTATGCTGTTTGCAAATGCGCTTGTAGTCTTGGAGTGTGCTACTGGATTACTGAAAAGGTTCTTCATGCCAGCAAGTTGACCTGCTGCTGGGAATCTCACAGAACCAAATTAATGTTTCCTCACACTGTATTTTTCCTGATTCAGCTTATTAAAACCATAGAGACAAAAAATGTCATTCCCAGAAGTAAAAAACTTGTAAAAATGTTAATTCCTGCCATGTGAAAGCAGAGGTAGTAACTGGTGCACTGGGGAATTACTCTTCAGTTTTTACAGCATCAGAGCCTAGCTGTGCAGTCCTGGGCAAATTCCTTAACCTCTCTGTGCCCCATACAGCATCAGAAGCCAACCTGTGGAATCCCGGGCAAATTACTTAACCTTTCTGTGCCTCCATTTCTTCATCTGTAAAATGATGGAAGTAATAGTACAATCTCATTGGGTGGTATGGAGGATGAGATTGGTTAGTATATGTAAAGCACTTAAAATACTAACCAGAACCTAGTAAACGCCTAAAGTGTTTTATTATTATCATTATATTAAGCCTGGCATGACATCTTGATTGTACATGTCTCCCTATGAAAGTCTAGACTATTGTTTGGCTTCTTAATATAAGAAACATAAACACTTGAGAAAAATAAAAATTGTTTCAGTTACTAATGATCACTAATGATTAGAATTAAAGACATAACTTCTTAGGTAAGGCACATAACTTGATTGACTTGTAAATGGAGAATCTTGTTATTTTGTTTTTTGTTATTTGTTCTTCCTTGTTGGATACATATATGATTAAATTTTACTCACCGGCTGCATCCTTTGCAGAAGAATTACCAAAAGGCTGTTGTTTACAACCCAAGCCCAAGAGCTGTTGAAAATGGGCAATAAAATCAAGTTTTAGTAGAAGTACAGCATAAAAGCAACAGTCTTCCTGTGACTTAATGCCCTCACTATGCAGTTGAGTTAATAATCATTGGCACATAACTGCTAATAGTCAAAGCTGGCTGCTCACAGCTTATTGTAAAACAAGAACTATTTGCTATCCTGGATTCAAAGCACACTTCCTCCTGACAATCATCTTGCTTCTTTTGTTCCTAGGAATCATTTTGGGATCGTTTGTGTTGTCAAGGAAACTATAGTTTCACTTCCAGACTTTTTAATTCCAAAAAAGAGATGGGTTGAGATCCAGACTCATATTAAAACCTACTTGTAATTAAGGGTATTAGCTAATAATAATTTTGCCCTAATTATGCAAGTACTGTTGTAACCGAAAGTGGGGTCCAGCTGCTTGCAGCTCAAAAGCCAGTAAAGAGGCAAGGTTGGTGGAAAGGAAAGCTTGCTTTAGTTTGGATGCCGGCAATGGAGGGGTGGGGGTGGAGGCGACTCCCCCTCCCTCCCCACTGTCAACCAGTGGACAAGAGCTTTTATAGACAGAGGGAGGGGGCTACATGAAGAAACAGCACAGTCAGCTCTGACCGTCATCTTGAAATTGGTCATGGGTGGTCTGACCAGCGTCGTCTTGATTAAGTACAGTTAGTCTTCAGTTCCAGGGTTGGTTTGTTCCCACTTCCTTGAGGCCAGTTCTCGGAATTGTGGCAGCTTATGTCATGGCTACAGTCTGGTCATCATGTAGTTAACTTCTTCCACCTGGTGGAGGTTTCAGTATCTATAAGACAGCTCACAGGAGATGACTCAGAATATATCTATCTATAGCCCTTGAGAAGGAACTGAAGGTCCTTGACGGTGCTTAATGACTAAACTATTATTATTTAGTCTTGTTGGACTGTTTTCCTTTGTTTCTGCATTTTCTCACTTCTCTGATTAAACCTATTTTTTGGCTGAAGTTTTTCCACAGACAAAAGACAGGTGGAAGACATGGTAGGGGGGAAGGACCATAGCGTCCTGCTGCATTTCACTATTACTTTGGTTATATTCATTCACCCTTCATTTCCTTCCTGCTTTGTCTGTTACTATGAGGTATCTTTCAGGTTTTTAATTTTTACTGGCATCAGGACTTTTGAAGCTAAAGTTATCACACTGGTGAGGCTGGTTTTCTTTTGTCCATGAATAAATTACTGCTACATGGAAAGTATAAAATCATCAGTCAATATTCAAAATAAATATAGGTGGATTCCATTTCTTCTGCTGTCAGTTTTAGTAGTTTATATCTTTCAAGGAGGTTGTCCATTGCATGTAAGTTGTTTAATTTCTTGGAGTATAGTTGTTTATTTTATGCCATTATTATCCATTAGCTATCTTCAGGATTTTTAGGGACAATCCTCATTGTCCTTCCTGATACTGGTAATTTTTGTCTTTTCTTTTCTTGATAAAATAGCTACAAATTTATCAATTTTATTCATCTTTTCCAAAACCTAGCTTTTAAATAATTTTTCTCTATTCACCTGTTTACTCTTTCATTGATTTTTGTTCTCTCTTACCTTAATTATTTCTTTGCTTTGATTTATTTCATCCTTAATTTGTCCTTCTTTTAGTAGCTTCCTAAGGTAGAAGCTTAGATCATTGATTATAGACCTCTATTCTATTTCAATAAGCATTTAATGCTATAAAATTCCCTCTAAGGATTGCTTCAGCAGTATCCTACAAATAGTGATATGTTGTAGTTTTCTTATTATTCAGTTAAAAATATTTTCTACTTTCCCTTGGGATTTCTTCTTTGATCTGTGGGTTTTTTAAAAGTGTGTCCTTTAACTTTCAGTATTTAGGGATTTTCTAGATATCTTTCTTTTCTGATTTCTAAATGAATTCCTTTGTGGTCAAATAACATACTTTGTATGAGTTAAATCCTTTAAAATTTATCAAGATTTGTTTTATGACCTGGCATATGATTTATCTCAGTGATATTCCCTGTGAACTTAAAAAGAATATATATTCTGCTCTTTTGGGTGGGAGTATTCTAAAAATATCCATTAAGTTAATTTGGTTGATGCTATTGTTTAAGTTTTCCATATTTTTCTTGATTTTCTGTCTACTTATTCTATGTATTGCTGAGAGAGGAGTGTTGAAATATTCAACTGTAACTGGGCTTTGTCTGTTTATCCTTTCAGTTCTAAGAGTTTTTACTTCAAATATTTTAAAGCCTCGTGTTTCAGTGCCTGTGCATTTAGGATTGTTAGGGTCTCTTTATGAATTTAGCGTCTTATCATTAAGAAATATCCCTCCTTGTCCTTGGTCATACCCCTGGTTCTAAAGGTGTGGAAGCCATCGAGCTGTGCTCTTCAGACCTCCTTTCCCCAAAGTTGTACACTTAGCGCACAGCCTCAGCTGCCACAGTTTGGGGATCTGCCACATATCCCCACTGTGGTTACGTTCTCCCCTGGGTGCTGCCAGCTCATGACTGACCCCAACTGTTTCTGCCCAAAGCCAGCTCTTCCGATGGGCAGTCTCAGCTGGGGACTCCCCATCGGCCTGGCTAAGACTTTCACAGAGCCTGCAGTCTCAGGCTCCTCTGACCCAAACCTTCTTTCTCCTTCTCTCCTTTCACAGGTGTCAGATCCACATTCATGTCTGAAGGCCTTACCCTGCTCAATCCTGTTCCCTCTAACCTTTATCTTTCACAACTGTTTCCCCCAATAAATCTCTTGAACTTCTGATTCAGTCTTGACATCTTCTTTCCCAGGACCCAAATTGACACAGAAATCTACTTTGTCTGAATTAACATGGCCATCCAAGCTTTCTTTTAATTATTGTTTGCATGGCATATCTTAGTCCATCCTTTTGCTTTTACTCTGTGTCTTTATAATTTAGGTGTGTTTCTTTTACTCTGTGTCTTTATAATTAAAGTGTGTTTCTTGTAGACAGCATGTATGGCTGTGCTTAGTCTTCTGTCTTGCGGTATGTTTTCTGTTTTTTAAAATTAATTTTTATTGGATTATGGTTGCTTTACAATGTTGTGTTAGCCTCTATTGCACAACAAAATGGATCAGCCATACACATACAGATATCCCCTCCCTTTTGGACTTCCCTCCCATTTAGTTTACCACCGTGCATCAGGTAGAGTTCCCTGTGCTGTACAGTATGTTCCCATCAGTTGTCTCATCTGCTCTCCTTCCCTTTTCTCTCTTTTTTTCTTGCCTTTTTTGGGATGACTTAAGTATTTTTTTAGCATTCCGTTTTATCTCCTCTCTTTCTTATAGTTCTTTGCTCATTATTTTTAGTCGTTACTCTAGAGTTTACAGTACACCACTCTATCTTATCATATCCCACCTTCAAATAATATTGTATTGCTTCATGTGTCATGTAAGAGCTTCGTGACTTTATGCTTTCATTTTCTCCTTCCTTTCCTTTGTGATATTGTTGTCATACCTTATATTTATTACATATGTCAAAAACCTAACAATACATTATTTTGTTTTAAATGGTCAATTTCATTTTAAAGAAATAAAAAAATAAGGAAATAGTTTATTTTGTATGTACCCACATATTTACAAATTCCCACACTTTTAATTCTTTTGTGTAAGTCCAAGTTTCCATCTGGTGTTTTCTTTCTTCTTGAAAAACTTGCTCAAACATTTCTTGTAGTGCAAATCTGTTGGCCATGAATTCTCTGTGCTTTTGTTTGTGTAATGTAGTATTTATTTAGTCTTCATTTTTTGAAGGATATTTTCACTGGATATAGAATTCTAGGTTGACCTTTCTTTTTTTTTTTTCCGGTCAGGTCTTTAAAGATGTCATTCTACTGATTTTTGCTTGTGTGGTTTCTAATGAGAAGTTTGCAGTTATTCTTCTTATTGATCTTTTGTACATAATGTCTTTTTTTCCCACTCTGCTGCCTTTGATATTTTCTCTTTATCTCTGGTTTTAAAGCAATTGCCTCATGATATGCTTGGTTCTGGCTTTCTTTGTGTATCTTTGTTGGGGTTCATTCAGTTTCATGGATTTCTTCTGGTCTATAGTTTTCATCAAATTTGGAAAAATTTTAGCCATCATTTGTTTTTATCATTTTTATTCCCACCTGCATCCCAGGACTGTGATAACACATGTGTTAGACCACTTTGTTGTCTCACAAGTCACTGAGGCTTTGTTCATTTTTTCAGGCTTTTTTTCCTCTTTCTATTTACATTTAGGTATTTTCTACATTGTTTTGTCTTTGAATTTACTGGTTTCTTCTGCAGTTCATTAATGTCCTGATAATCCCATCTGGTATATTGTTTATTTCAAATATTTCTTTCACTTTCATAACGTCTCATTGTCTTTTAATCTTCCTTTTATCTCCTCATATCTTTCTTTTAAATCCTTAAGTATATTGAGCATATTTATAATTGTACTTTTGTGTGCTAATTCCTCAGCTCTGTCATTTCCAAGTTTATGTCCCATTTTCCTTCTTCTTTGCATGTGCAGTAAATTTTTTACTGAATGCTAGATTTGGTGTGGGGGGGTGGGTGGTGTTTTGTTTTTAGTTTTTTGTTTTTGTTTTTGTATTATTTTGATTCAGTGCCCAGTTTTGTTGTCTTTCTCTTAAAAGGTTTGTTAGGGCAGGTCTGTAGTAACCTTTACTCTAGGCTTCATTTAACCGTACTACTAAACAAATACTTTAAAGAATCTTCTGGGGTTGTGACCTAAAGCCCCAGGTGCTCAGCAAAGACTTTCTATTCTGGCTGGTAAAAACTCAAGTGGCTCCCAGCCCTTTGCCAGATCTGGGGATCTTTTATCTTGTAGATCCTCATTTGTTTTTGCCCAGTGTTATGAAGTTGACCCGGCCCATGTGCAACTTAATATTCAGCAACAAACTCAAGGATACACCGTGTGGATTTCTTGAGTTCTTTGTCAGTATAGATCCTTCCTGTCTGGTACTTTTTCTATAAAACTCCATCTGCCTTTGCCTCTGTGAACTCTGTTCTGTGTCCCCTTTACTCAGTGAGACCCAGGTTCTTGGGTTTCCTCTCACTGCTCTGCAAGCTGGGTTAACCATCAGACTCACCTAAGTTGTTCCCCTTTTCTCAGGGATCACATCTTGGGCTTCCTTTTGTCTAGTATCTGTAAATAGTTTTCCCTGTATTTTATCCGGTTTCCAGTTGTTTAGGCAAAAAGGCTGATCCAGTCCCAGTTAATGCATCATGGCCAGAAACAGAAGTTTCTGTTTTTATGACTATTCTAGATGTTTTCTCCTAGACATTAAGGTAGTCTTTGAGACTATCTCTGTTGTTGAGAGAGAAGCAATTTTCGGGGGAGGCTCCAAGGCCATTTACTGCGCCCTGGACTGCACACAGGACCATGGGTGGGCATTCCAGAAAAGAGGGGGGCATGGCATCTGGGAGATAAGGGGGCTGTGGCCCCTTTTCTTTCCAGGTACTTTTCCTCAATCATCTTTCACACTGAAGGGATATAAGTCAAGGACAGCCTGTACATTCAACCTATTCCTAGAGCAGTTTCTCAGCTGCAGAATCCTCTTGTCTCTTATTTTATTTATGGATGGAATTTTCTTTCTCCTTTGTCCAGGGCAATTTAAGTATTTCTTTTAATTTTTTTTCTTCTGCATCAGTGCTATTTATTGATAACTTCCAAAATCCAGTCATTCTGTTAAGGGCATTCATAAATTCATTTAATTTTCATCAGGACCCTAGGAGGCAGGTACTAGTATGATCTCTATCTTATCCATGAGAAAAGCAGGGCTTAGAGGGATTAACAAGTTTCTCGAAGATCAAACAGCTTGGAAGTGGCAAATCCATTGAACTTGTGTCCTCACTTCATGCCCTGCACTCTTTTCTTTCTTTTTTTTAAAATTTATTTATTTTTGGCTGCATTGGGTCTTCGTTGCTGCGTATGGGCTTTCTGTAGTTGGCGGTGAGTGGGGGCTGCTCTTCGTTGCAGTGCGTGAGCTTCTCATCGCTGTGATTTCTCTTGTTGCGGAGCACAGGCTCTAGGCACAGGCTTCAGTAGTTGTGGCTCGCAGCCTCAGTAGTTGTGGCTCTCGAGCTCTAGAGTGCAGGCTCAGTAGTTGTGGTGCAAGTGCTTAGTTGCTCCGCGGCATGTGGGATCTTCCCGGACCAGGGCTTGAACCGGTGTCCCCTGCATTGGCAGGCAGATTCTTAACCACTGCACCACCAGGGAAGTCCCCGTGCCCTGCACTCTTGATCTGAGGTTTTCCTTTCTCTTTTACTACACACTACCTTGTACTAGATATTTCTGTACCTGTCTTACCAGTTCATGAATTGATTGAGGATAGGAACCCTGTGCTTACACATCGTATGTTCTTAAAGCATTTAGCAGAGCCCTTGCCCACATCCAGTTGAGAGGGAGGAAAGGAGGAAAAGATATTATCTTCTTTGTTTCTCATTTTGGAAAAGAAATAGCCCTAACCTCTTAGAACTAGCTTGCCATCAAAATACATCCTTATCAATAAGATTAATCTTTCAATGTGACTTTGTTTTACTTATTTGAGTCAGCTGACAGGAAATCTGCTGTCCTATAAAACAACAGATGGCAAAAAGGAAATATTCATTATTGTTCTGTTGTCCGGTGTACATACCTCGTAATGATAGACTTTGGGATAATGTGTTCTATGATATTTGCTCCTTTTACTCATGCCTATAAATTATTGTCCCTTACAAGATTGATTTTTATGTTTTCTGTAGCATTAGATAAATGTTTATTAAAATAAGATATGTGATCTCAAATAATGATAGAAATAACATAACAAGACCCTGTAATCAGTAATTTGAACTTATCTTTTTATTTGTTAACCAAATACACAGTGATAATCTTGACTAAGTCTGTTAGTTACTAGGGCAATAAAACTATTTTATAGCAAATAGCTAGTGGGGTACTCCAGCAGCCCCAGAGGAGGATGTCAGAGCTTCTTGAAGAACTCTTCTTAAAGAAGTTCTTTCTTTATTGGATGAAGAAGCAGCTTGACTACTGGATGGTGGTTTCCACAATTCAGCCCCTCCCCCAGTGTCAGCTGTACCTGTTCCCGGAGGCATTTAAGCGCATCTGATAACACTCGTGGTTGAGCTCACAAGCCCCAGGCAGACTGGTATTTGTCAGGCTGGAGGCTACCGGCAGGGTGAGAAAGGCTTGCTGCTGGAAGCTATCAAAAATCGAACCTTCTTTAAAATCTTAAATTGCTCAATTAAAAATGCCTCTAGCGCTGGGGGAGCTGTGTGAGAGGAGGAGGAGGAGGAGGGATGTAGCGAACAATGTCGTCAGTGTCTGAAATTCTGAACTTAGAGAAACAGGATACATACTTGTTGAAGGTAATAAATTCTGATTTTATTTGATCATCACTCTCTGTTCTTCAGAGATGCTTTTTCGTTGGCCAAAAGCTGTAGAACTTTCAGGTTCATTGTTTATGAGATGCCTCCTCATATTTTGGAACTAAAATGACTTCATTCAGAGCGAGCAATTTAAAATCTTTATTTGGCACTTTTAACGCTTGTGAAAAGATCTGTATGTAGTGGGATAGCTCTTGTCCTATCTATAAAGCAGGAGCCGAGAGAGGGCAGAGAGGAAAGGAGAAGAGACGGGGAAGGAGGGTCCTATTTCTCAAGCAAAGCAAGAGAAATCCTTAGAAGAGGGAATTATGTTTCGCATGGTCTTTTAAGATTCAGGATCTTTCCTCTCTTCGTAATTTTATAAAGTGAACAAATATCCACTATAGTCGCTTTCTTCTTTACACATAATAGATTAATGAGCAGCCCTCAGAATTGATTTTTAGTCTCTAGTGGCCTGAACTGGCCTGAACTGGATTCAGGCAATGATGTGAAGGCTCAAAACTAAATCTGTTTTTTTCAGATCCCCGAGACTCTCCTGTCTCCCGGCATGTTGTTATGTTATATTAAACATTGGTAGTTGGATCATAAGAGCCACGAGGGACCACACATCTTTATCCTTCTTGGCTGGGTAATGCTCTTAAAAAAAAATAAATGAATCCTTATCAATCCCATTGCCACCAAGCTAGGACTTAAAGGGCAACAGCGAAAAGAGAGTTTCCACTTTGAACAAAAACAGGCCTGAGGAAGGATTTTAGGTACAAAGTAAGGTAAACTTTTTCAGCGAATTAATTCATATTGGATATTGTACCTAATATCCATGAGGTAAGAAGTTTGTACATTAACCATCTTAATAATATATTTGAACACGGTGATCTAACAAAACATACAGTCATATTTATCTCAAATGTTTTTCAGAGTTCCAACGTGTCTTAAAATTCTATCACATTGCATTTTCACTGGGATGTTTTTCTATAAAAAAAAAAAGTGGTGGTACATTCACTAATAAGTATTTGTTACAGGCTTACTGTTTGTAGAGCATTGTGCTTGATTTTGCCTCAAATTATGCATTTATCTATTCATTTACTTAACAAATATTTATTGCATGTTAATAAATGTGAAGACTTGTTCTTGGTACTGGGGATATTGTTAAATCAGCATTACCAATGAGGTCTTTGGCCCTCTGGCAACCTGTGTGCCAGTGGGGAAGTCAGCTAATACACAAGCAAACAAATACATATATAGTATAATTTTGGAGAGAAGTGAGGAGATGTGTTAGCTGTTTGTTTGCCAGCTACTAATGTCTCATATTACGTAATGGCCACAGGGAAATTGGATACCGTGATGTAATGACAGCGTGCTCTGACCTTTTAGGGCAAAGTATGGGGTCTCTTCCAGTCATCTTATGCAGTTCTCACAAATAGACATGTAAAGCACACGTTATTAGTCCCATTTATTCGGACAAAGAAACTGAGGCCCAGAGGGATTGAGTGCATTTCTTTATTTAAAGCTAGTAAATGGTAAAGGTTTTTTCGACTCAAACCCTTGCTTTCTGACCAAAAGTTGCATGGTTTTCCTCTGCATTATTCATTACTTGGTAAGTATTGGATTAATCAGCCACAAATTTTTCCTTTCTACATTTCAGGTGAAAAATCTTTCAGGAGTAGAGAAACTTTTACCAGATCACAACATATACAGCTTTTGCTTTTGACTTTAAAAGTACTTTTAATAAAGCCTCTTATCTACTTGGTGGAGAAAAGAAGGAAAGGGTAAAAGTGTTTCTAAAAATTGCCCTTGCGCCCCTCATGGGTTTTCATAAACCTCAGCCTTCTCAGGGCTGATTACTCTTTGCAGTCTTCCTTAGGAAATGGATGAAAATTTGAGCTGGGACACAAACAGGAAGGCTCTGAGGCAGCCTTCGTCCTGCAGACACTACCTCTTTAAACAGCTGCCATGCGGTGGGAATTGTTCTCCACTCAGATGAGAAGCTCCCCTGCCCTTTGTTTCTCTGGCCCTGCAGGGCTGGAGGCAGCTGGCGCGGCCCTGCTCCGAGGTGGAGGCCGAGCTCTGCAGGTGTGAGGGTGCAAGTGGGCTGGAGGGTGGCATCCCCACCTCTGGGCCATGAGGACACCGGGCCACAGAGATGTCTTGTGCTTCTCCCTTAAGAATATCATCCATGAGACTTTCAACCTGCTGAAAGGTAAGTTTCCTAAATCAATAATTTGGGCCACAGACTTCTTTCTGCAGACTGGTTCTTTCTTTTACTTAAAAGAGGAAAGGAGAAAGCAAAGCATTGCTATAGCTTTTTTTGTTTGTTTTAAATCCATTTTTAGGTGAATGCATGGGTGGGGCTCACAGTTTTATTAGTAGGTTATTGGTACATAATGTTAAGTGACAGTAAACTGTTACTTTTTAACCTTTCAAAAGTTTTGTTGTGGTGTGAATATAAGTTTCTAAAGCTCAAATATAGAAGGCAAGTAGATAAGCCTTTTTACTAATTTGGGAAGACTAGTTAAAATGGGATCTTAATAGATGCATAAAAAGGAATGGCTTAGAGATCTTTTGATTCCAGTTCCCGTTTTTGCGCAGGAGCCTTTCAACTATCTCATCTAATCTTTCCAGATGATTGTCTGATTTTAGAAACATCAGCTGAGGTAGACTCCATTACTCAAGCAAGCTCTTCCACTCTTTAATGGAATTAAAATATTTCTTTGGTGGGGCTACCAGCCTTTCCTCTTGTTTTCAGTGCTGGGACAAAGGGCACCAACCAGAAATGGCTGTGTTCCTTGCCCTGGTCCAAGAGAAGACATGTGGGTGAGGAAGGCATTCTCAACATGTGCCTGCCCTCATTTGGCCTGGGGATTTGTGTGATCTGCCTCTGTCCATTTCTTCTGATCTTTTCCTGGCCTCTGCCTGCTCCTCTCTTATGCACCTTCTTCGAGACATTGGTGCCTGAGTTATAGAGTGTACACTCGAAGCCAAAAATTCCTCTGATTAATCGCAAGCAGAGGGTCTACTTCCGGAAACACAAGTGCATGCTCTTCCCAGAAAGACTTCCATAATATCTGTTCACCTTGTTTCATGTTTAATTGTCAGAGCACTGGTATCCATACAGCCACTTTGTCAAGGGTCCTTGCTGGTCTTTTATTTTCTTTTTATTCCTTTTCTTGTCCTTTGTGTCGTCTTTTAGAGGGAAGTGCAAGTATCAGGAAGGCTGGTTTTGTTGCTTACTTGAAATTCATTTCCTTTAAACTGGATTAGAATCATTTGCTTTACTGTGTTCTGGTTTTTTTTTTTTTAGTTATATAGTAGCATCATTTTTATATTTTGCAAGTGTGTTTACAGTTTCTTTGTTGTTTTTAAATTGTTTTACTAGTGTATTTTGTAATCAAAGGTAAAGTCTACTTTGGCCTGAATGAGCCTTCTTTTTAGATTAGAGTGTGGTAAGAAAGCCTACCCAAATGCAATATTATTTTTTTGGGTATAGTGTGGGGAATTTTTTTTTTTTTTTTTTAGTTTTATCACAGATTTCAGGGGGTGGTAAGCAAAACCAAGGTTCATGATAGGGGATACATGTCTGGCATGATGTCTAGGATTGTGGCAATAGCTTGATGTACTCGTTTGTTTGTGAAAATAATTTCACACTTAACTGCTAAATAAGAAGCCTTTAACTTTAAATCTTGCAAGTAATAAGGAATTTGCATATTTAGAAATTGTTTTCAGTTTCACATTCTACAGTTTCATTGTGATAGCCCCTGTAGTTCTGCATATAATCACAAACCCCCTGCCCTGCCCCCTCTGTACATGTCCCATCTTTTACAAGTTTTGTAAGGCCCTTGTTAAACTCTAAGCCCAGGGATTAATTGAAGAGCAGCTGTGCTAATCAAAGGCAAATTTAACAAGATATGACTCTGAAGGACTTTATTTTTATGATCCTAAAGTTAAAAAAAAAAAAAACCAGATGGAAAACAGAACAACAACACTTAGCTTACCCAAACAAGCAGAATCTCTGCAGATGAGGAATTCTGAAGACAGTGGGCATAATAATGCAAGGCTCTAATAGCCAAGGTTCTGGCAGAAATTTTATGAAAAATAACAAAATAGCTTATAAGATGAGCTAAAAAGGAAATCAGTGCCCCTCTGCAATAAGTAGAATGATAAAGTGAAATAACAGATTTACTGGAAGGCCTCCTACTGACCCCAGTTGAGTGCAGGACTGTGTTTCAAAGCCTGTTTAAAACCCCAGAGATGGTGTTTTGAATCAGTCTTGCTGACGTAAACACAGACCCTGCCTGGAAATTTTCCAAAAGCCGAGACTGAAGGCAGCTTAGCCAAGATGTGCAGTATTGTTACATGAAAGACGGGGGGAAGCAATTTACTGCTGTCTTGGGAGACAGAGTGCAAAAGCCTTTCAGCTCTCTCTGAAGGCGGTGTGCGACCTGGCAGTAAGACCACTGACAGAGAGAAGATTGCACCAACAATTGCCCCCAAGTGCTTGTCTAAACAGAAGGAAGGAGGCTTTGAGAAAAAGGGAATTGTTTCATAGTGATAGAGAAGCCTGTGGATTATTTAAGGGGAAAAAGCTATTGAGAGGAGTATTTGGACAATGTGAGCGCTGATGAGATGGACATTCATTGCTAGGCAACTTGAGTGATGAATAAATGATAGGCTTACAGAGCTCAGGTCCCAAACAAACTCAGGGTTTGTAAGTGAGCAGAGTAAACAGGTCTTGTCTCTGTTAGCTATGAAGGTCTGTGTTACTCACTTTCTGTTTGTTAGATGTAGTTAAGCAAACGAACATGAAGACTTCAACTTTTTTCTTTCTCTTATGAAAATACGTAGTAAAATTGGGGCCAGATATGTAAAGGATATCTCCTGCTAAAAATGCAGATCTCTGTTTTAGACTTTCCAAGAATCCAGCTTGGTACTTCACAAAAATCACTAGTTGGGACGTGAAACGTCCATTATTTTGCTTCAAAAGACGGAAGGCACAGTATTTCAGTTATTTGTGTACTGAAGTGGTATTTGAGTATCTGGAACTTCTGGAATAAGTAGGTGATAATATAGATGTTTTCACCCTGTTTTTCTCCCTGTTCCATGAGTTGCAGTGCTAATTCCAAACAGTGCTTCCATAAACTTCAAAAGGAGTCCTGGAGATAAGGAGACAGGAACCACATGTCAGTGCCGCCTGCTGAGGCAGTTTGGGGAGCCTGGTGGTTGACCAGGCACCTTCAGTGCTGGTGTCGGGCATCCACAGGAGCAGTTCGAATAGTCCAGACAGAGTGCTTTGTATTATAGCGATATAATTATCATGGAGGCCAGCAGAGCCTAGCAGAGCCTACATGTACTTCAAAAGATTCTTTTTATATAATAGCATAGCATACATCAATGGTCTTTCATTCTTTTGACAACCTCCAATTATTCAGTAGGTATGAATGTTTAGTATAGTTCAGTTAAAATGTTACAGGATGTATCACTTGATTCGTCTCTGGTTTCTGCTGCTGCTGCTTCTGCTTCCGTTCTTCCTCCTCCTCCTCCTTCTGACAAAACAAAAACCCTAAGGCACAGTCTCCTCTTGAATCAGGCACGTCTGTGGAGATCCCTTACCAATAAGAAGTTACAGTCCCTTCCAGAACTGCTTTCTAATCTGTGAAATAGAAGAAATCAGACATCAGCATGAGACAAACCCATCTCGAACGTTTTCGAGAAGTAGTGTAATTTCCAAAGCATCGGAAGTGCCTGAACTATCAAAACATCTACCGCTACAAATCCGTAGGTTTTGGTGATCATGGTAGGAGTGGAATTAGAGTGTGTGCAGGCATTTTACAAATACCGTTCCATTCATCTTCACGAAGACTCCATGCAGAGGTGGTTATCCCCAGTTTACAGATATGGAAACTGAGGCACGAGGAGGCCAGGCATCTTCCCCAAGTTTGTACAACCGGTGCGTGGCAGGGTGGGAATGTGAACCAAACGTTGTTTGCCTGAGAGGCCTGGGCACTCCCTCCCACACAGTGCTGAGTGAGTGGCACAGTTTGTTACCTGTCTGTGTTTTTCAGTCTGGAGGTCGTAGAAGAATTCTGAGGTTTTGCTGGAAGTAGCTGCAGGACTTTGAACAACGCAGGCAGGCCTCTTCTCCTCGTTGCTGGGGCTCCCAGGTTCTCTACTCTGACCATTTTTATGTCCTTTCTGACTGACTCTCTTGAAGGAAGAGATAGTATCTATCCCTCTTCCCCAGTAATATGTAAATTTTATTGCTTGTATGTGTGCGAGCCTGTTTGTGTGTGTGTGTGTTTAGGGGGCGCTGTTGTGAGAGAAGAAGGGAAAGGAATCACATTACTTCTTACGAATTGCAAACATTTAAGAAGGAATGTATTACAAAGAATTACTGTATGTTCTCAAGCCCTAAGAGGACTCACTGAGCATTTTCAGTAGTAATCTGTTTACAATTCTGTTTACTGAAGATTTGGCTTTTTGGTGCTTACTTGAGCCCTTTGGATTTGTAAAGGGATTCATTTGTCAAAGTCCAGCTCAAATTCCTCACCCCACTTCTCCTTAAAGCACTGTTGTCTCACCACTCCCCTCACATGGACATTTCCAAATTTCTAAAGACTAGGCTATCAATATCTTTCCTTTAATATTTCTATACTCCCAAACTCAGCAAGGCAGGTGTTCTTTTTAGAAGTATTATCTTGTCTCTTTGGCTACCCTGTAGGCCTCCATTGGATACTGATTGCTTCTTTTACCTCAGGAACATTCCTCCTCCCCCATCGCTCATACGGAGCTGGCCTTTGCTATTAGTTGATGCATTGGTTATATCATCCTCCCATTGGTTCGGTTTTTGTATCATGCATCTACACAGATTGTTCTCCCCAGACAGTTCCTGGAATGTCTGAAGGCAGTGATCATGCGTCCTTGGAGCCTTCTGAATTTCTCCAGTGCTTCCAGCATTTTCACATGTGATGCAGCTTCTTGACAGTCTCTCTTCATCCATCCTGCTCTGAATTCATTCCTGGCCATCAACATCCTTCTCCAATGTGGTGCCCAGAGCAGAATTCCAGTTCTGCTGCATCTAGGATAATCATCTCCCCTTTTTGTATGATAATACTTCTATACTTCCATGCCACTCAAGATCCAATTACGTACTTTTCTTGGGATCCATGTAATGCTGCTGGCTTGTACTGACCTTGCATTTGGCCAGAATCTCTGTCTTTTTCACATGAACTGTACTCGTGCCAGGAAGCAATCACCCTGAACATGTGCAGCTGAAGTTTCAGAGCTTCATTCTCATTCCTATTAAGTTTCGTCTTGTTAGCATCAGTCCATCGCTCCTCCCAATGGAGAATTTCTTGATTTTTGGATTCTTATCCAAAACAGCCTATTAGAGAAGTAAGGAAAATGATCTTCTGAGAAAAAAATTTCTCAGCTTTTAAAGAATTCTAATAAATCTTCCCAAAGAATGTCTCTACTCATGTTGCCTTGTTGAGGAAAACTTGAGAGGATTTTCATAGCCTAGTGGTTAAAGCCCCAAAGCGTCTTTCTGTGGTATCTGAAGGGTCTTTCCAGCTATGCTTTCTGTTGCACCGTTAGCCAAACTGGCCTCCTTGTCCATCTCCCCCCCCCCCCCCGTTCCCTGCACCTCCCTGGCTGCGTGACTTTGTTCACTCAGGGCCTAGAATGGACGTCTCCACCATCTCTGCCAGTCAGAATCCTGCACATCCTCTCCTTGAGGTCTTTCCTGAACTTTAATAGGAAGTAATTTCTCCTTCCTTTGAGTTCCCAAAACGTTGTCTAAGCTCTTATTGAATTCCACTTTCTGTAAGCAGTATGGCATGGTGGTGGAGAGCAGAGGCTCTGGGAATGGACGGTCTGTGTGCTGTCCAGGCTGAACGTGTTAGTAATGGTATAATCACAGGCACGTGAATTTTTCTCCCTAAACCTTGGTTGTCACATCTGTGAAATGAAGGCAGTAGTACCTACCTTATAGGGCCATCATGAGGACTGAAATCGTTAGTACAGTTTAAAGCACTTAGAGTGGTGTCTGGCCACAGTAACTGCTAATAATTGTTACCTATCTGCATAGATACTCAGTGAATGCGAATTTTACTGAAGAAGCTCAGAATAACTTAGGGACATGATTTTTAAAAAATTTTCAAAACATGGATGTCAGAGGAAATAGTTATGAATTTATGGAGACAGAATATTGTCAAGGAACAACATTTTCCCAAAGAGGCATTGTGAGATGGTCTCCAACTAGAGGCAGACTCAGATTTTTTCCCACTTGCGGTCAAATATTAGCCAACATTTTTATAAGCACCGTGCATGTTTACTGGTATCAAGTAGTGCAGGTAACCTGGGGAAATATAGCTTCCATGTTATGAACTGTTTATCAACATAGTAATTAAAATACTTAATTACTCAAAGCCTAATTGTAATGTGTGTGCCGTGGGCTCATGCCAATTTGCATTTTGCTCTATATAGTGTGACAAAAGACACTGTAAAACATTCTTTTCCTTTTATTCCCTTGGGAAAAAAAATCACGGTCGAGCAACCTCAGAAACTCATGCATTTATTGATAACTTTTGGTATCGTGGGGAGCAGCAGTCTTTAGCCTGATAACTCACTCTGACCTCGGTATTTATTGAAGGACTACCAAGAATCTTGTTTTGGGCTAGGTAGTGTTGAGATGCTAAGAATTATAAGATGAACTTTCTGTACTCAGGTTTATTTGGAGATATAACACATAGTAAATAAAATAATAATATACAGCATATTCTATGGAAATTCTATACTCAGTGAATTACTAAGTCAGTGGTGTAGAAAAGTATTCTAAGAGTCTCGACAGGATGGTTCTTTTTTTTTTTTTTTTTAATATTTATTTTTATTTATTTATTTATGGCTGTGTTGGGTCTTCGTTTCTGTGCGAGGGCTTTCTCTAGTTGTGGCAAGCGGGGGCCACTCTTCATCGCGGTGCGCGGGCCTCTCACTATCGCGGCCTCTCTTGTTGCGGAGCACAGGCTCCAGACGTGCAGGCTCAGTAGTTGTGGCTCACGGGCCCAGCTGCTCCGCGGCATGTGGGATCTTCCCAGACCAGGGCTCGAACCCGTGTCCCCTGCATTGGCAGGCAGATTCTCAACCACTGCGCCACCAGGGAAGCCCAACAGGATGGTTCTTAATTGCTGCAAATCTGTTTCAATTTTTTCCCCAAACTATCACTTCAAGACTCTTTATAGACTAAAGACTACAAGCCTTGAGTGCGTCATCAACCAACTAACAATAATATATTTTTCAAAGTGTTTCTTCTTTGAAAATTTGCTGTGCGTTCAGTAGTAGATGTGGATGAGGAGGAGGACTGTAACAGCACATTTTCTTAATTAATTCTGATGATAACCATATGATGTTATCCCATTTTTTGAGGTGAGGGAAAATTGGGTCTCAGAATGGATGCATAGGTTATTACATGAGTAAGAGGTAAATCTGTGATTCAGTTCACATCAGTCCAAATGAAAAACCCTCTCTCTTAACCACTGTATTATCTTTTTTTTTTTCAAACTTTTTTTTTTTTTAATTTATTTATTTTTGGCTGTGTTGGGTCTTCGTTTCTGTGCGAGGGCTTTCTCTAGTTGCGGCGAGCGGGGGCCACTCTTCATCGTGGTGCACGGGCCTCTCACTATCGCGGCCTCTCCTGTTGCAGAGCACAGGCTCCAGACGCGCAGGCTCAGTAATTGTGGCTCACGGGCCCAGCTGCTCCGCGGCATGTGGGATCTTCCCAGACCAGGGCTCGAACCCGTGTCCCCTGCATTGGCAGGTGGATTCTTAACCATTGCGCCACCAGGGAAGCCCACCACTGTATTATCTTGTCTCCATTGATGCCTGCCTATTCAAGGGAACCCATGATTAGATCATTATGGCCAAACTTTAGTGTATGTGATTGGAGTAGGGGACAGAGATGAGTTTGAAATGTGAGCTAAGGCAGGTTGTAAAGAAACTTTTATAAAAGCTAATGATTTTGGAACAACTTGCCAACAATTGGGGAAGCCTCGTCAACTGATTTTTAACAGGAGAATGGCATTATGTAATTTTTGTTTTAACAACTTAACTCTTGCAAGTGTATATAAAGGGTACTAAAATGGGAGGCGACAAGATATTGGCAGACAAGTTAGGTGGTGCAGTAGCCTAGATATATCATATAAGTTTGTACACTGGATATGCATCAAAATCGAAAAAGGTGGGTTGAGAGATGTGTCTGAAGTAGACCCGCCCGGATTTGTGGACCTGTCCAATATGGAGGGCAAAGAAGGGGAATACAAAATGGCAGGGTGTGTAGCGATGCCATTCCTGAGGTTGGGAAAAAGGAGTTATTACAGTTGGGAGGAGGCTGAGTTTGGGACATGAGTTTCAGGTGAAGGAGACGTACTGAAGACAGTTTGACATCCTGAAAGGTCAGAGCTCAAGAGCCATCAGGCCAAAGATGAGTGAATCCTCAGCCTGTAAGTATAGCCATGGCAATGGATAAGGTCACAGGGAGGGGCTGGGGATGCTGCAAGTAGAGAGATACTGAAAAAGGATGAAGGATACAACCCAGGAAAGACAGCAATATTGAAGGTATGACCATCCTCAGCAGTGTGCCTATCTGATGGCTGCACTAAGGACTCAGATTAGATGTAGGTATTTCCCAAGCCTCGGTCAACATGATGACAAGCATCCTTCCTTAGACAGTGGCTAAGCCATTGGCCGTTGATTCATATTAGTATCGCTCTCAGAGAATTGACTCTAAACCTGGGACATAGTTTGCTCTCTGTAAATTGACTAAGGATTGGTATAGTCTGGAGATATGTATAACTCACTCATAAATTGGTTGTTAGATGTCCCAGCTTTTCTTTAGGACTTTTAAAAATAAAGTTTGCATGTTCTAGTTTTAAAATAAATTAGTACAGTGATGGAATCCACATGAAATGATTGACGATCCCTTAATGAGTTCCAGGTTTCTTGTGAAATGTCCTGGAAACTGTACTAGCAGCTTCCAGGTCCTAAAAATGTGAGAATGCTTGATTCTAATGTGCTGTGCTCCTCCAGTAATGAGCAAAACTTCTCTAAAAATTGGTCATATCATCCACTCATAGACAGATATTTAGCAATAACCACTGCGCAAGAAGTAACAACACTGCAAGTAGCCTGTGGGAAAATACCCAAGGCACAGAGCAAAGCGTTCTGGCTGTGAGGTCCTACTGCTTGTGTCCGAACCTTAGACCCTCCCCTTACCAGCTAAGAGTCCTCAGGCCCGCAGCAAGCTCTCCTTAAACCTTTGTGAAGAAATTATAATAGTACCTGTAATATTTTTCATAGAATTGTTGAGGACGTTCGACAGGTATTCTACCCACTTTGGGCAGGAGAGTGCTGTATATAATTAGTGAGTATTAACCCACACCGACTAGAGTCAATTTCTATCTTTTATTCTGTTTTAATACGTTTGTGACTGTTGTACTATCTGGGAACTTTTTATCTGACTTTCCTGAATGTAATCCAGCTTCTAGCTAGATGGGACTGTGAGTGACAGATTCTCTGCTATGAGGGGACATGGGACTGTCGCAGCAGTTCATTCTGATGGGTTTGGAAGACTATACTTTTTCAGGGTATCCCTCCCTTCCTCTTACAGAATGACCCCTTCACAGCCGTAAGCAGAGCGCTGGCCTAGCTCTGCAGCATAAGCAGGGCTCAGAACACCTGAGGCGATCCGCTGAAGCTCTGGTATGTTTGTTTCCTTTCTTCTCCAGTCCAGGCCTCAAAGAATGCTTGCCTGAGTGTTACAGTAGACGTTTTCCTTTAACGTCCATGACAGAGAATCATGCAGACATAAGGGTCCAGCCTTTTAGTAGGCCGTTATAAAAATCAAATTTAGTTTGGATCCAGGTATTATTGAAGGGTGCACTGTGTACTGCATATAAAAATGATCGTACATTGTGTTATCTGGGAAATTCACCCAAACTGCAGTATTCAGATAGACATCGAAGCTCTGCAAAGTAAGCAGAAGTGTTCTCCTTGGGCTGCTGATCAGGGTTGCAGAATTCGCATGATGGAAAATGAATAATAGTGCTGGCAAACTAGACATTTTCAGGAATCGAAGACATTTATCACATTTCCTTGGATAGAACAAGATTGCAAGAATCTGTACCATTGCACTGAGCTGGTTTTCACAAACTGAATATCAATACTGTGTTTATATTCTGAGCTCTTCATGCTGTTCTTATCAGAATTCCACAAAGTTTCAGCATATGACTCCCAGGGTACACGTATGCCATGATCCCCAAACAGCTATTTTATGACCGAGGTCTGCCCTGGTTCCAGGGCAAAGGTCACATTCAGTTGCTCGCCAGTCCTTGTGGAGAGGAGAAATGTTTTTCTGCTCTCGTATGGCACTGTAACCATCATCCTCTTTATCAGGAAAGATGTTTAGTTAATGATGAAAATCCATTTGTCAAGACTCGAGCAGGCCTCTGACGTTTCTTTATTGCTTCACAATTACTCTGGCCAATGTGTGTCTTTCTAACAACCCTCTGGCAGAAATGCAACCATCCCACTACAAAAGTAAATAGAACAGAACCCAAAATGTCCCTGTCAGGGAACTCCAGAGCCCCTAGCTTACGTAAAAGGAACTGGGATAGTTTGGGAAACTGCAGGGGGAATACGAGGCTGCATAAGACGTTGGGAAGGAGAGGTAGGCAGAAGAGTCGGACCCTGCCTATGACCAGGGGAGCTGGCAGCCGCGAGATGTGTGTTAGCGGGACTTGGCTGTGCATGTCACCTCTCAGGCAGGACCAGGTACCTGGAGAGACAGGTGCTTCCAGGCAGGGCGCCACTTATAGAGCATGGACTGGACCTATGAGACCATCCCAGCTCTAAATCAGAGTTCAGGTGAGATTAAGGTGAAGGCCAGATGGCCAACAAGAATCTGCTTCTCCATTGTTGGCACAAGTGAGACTGTGGGGCTGCTTTTTCTGGATAGAATTTGACCTTGACTGAATATTCATATATAACATTTAAGCAGTGAGGCTGAGAAAAATCAGTCACTTGTGATGCACGTGAATTTCACAGTCACAGAATATAGTTTTCTTTATTTTGGCAACAAAATTTGTATTCTAACTCTAATCACCTATTTTTGACAGATAGCAGGAAAAATTAATCTAGTCACAGCCACAGCCAGTCAACCACATCCAATTTTGGAGTAAGTTGCTTCCAGTTAAGATTCAGGAATATTCAGGATCTTTCCCCTCCATCCTCCTCGTTCCCCTCCCTACTGGTGCTATAAGGAGTGCCTCTATAGAGGCCGTCAGGGACTTGGGTTCTGGACTCAGCCTCCCCTCCCCTGACTTCTTGGAGCCCAGAGCTGACCCCCTGACCCCAGTGGAGTTGGGGGCAGTGCTCCTGGGATGCAGACGTGGATCCGTGGGCACAGGTGTGGCTCCCACCTGGCTACCTGCTAGGCAGCCCCTGCTATCAGGACTCTTACCTCAAGCCAGGAGTGTCTGTTAGACATAGAATCAATCAATCTCCTTCTCTTTCTGTCTCTCAGCTAAAATCAGCACCCATAGGCAAGGCCGGGAACTCCTGACCCCATCTGCCTTAGCCCACCAGGATCCTCTGTCCCGATCCTTCTTGCCCTTGTCCCAAGGGATGTCTCTGCCACTGCCTCCCCTAATGGTTAAAGAAGGGAAGCAGGAAGCAGGTGTCCTCCCAGAGCCTCCCCAAATTTGGAGAGAAAACTGTGATGACCCCAACTCCCACCTGATGCATCTGGGCTTTATTCTGGGGATGGGACACTGAATGCACAGCCTCTAATTGCTTATAATGCTCTTTTTCCTCTCTAAATTTTCCCTTCTTCCCAGTTTGGAGTGGGGTGGTTTAAAAAATAAAGAAACAAAACAAAACAAAACAAAACAACAACAACAAACAAAAAACTTCTCCTGCCAGTTCATATCTCTTTTCAAAATTATTTTTGTCTCTCATTTGAACTAGAGCCAAGAACTTGGAATCTTTGTTTACTGTGTTTTCTTTTCTTTCTTTTTCCTCCTGACAATTCCCCCAGGGGCAAGTGGTGAACTAGCCGCCGCCCCCCCCCCCCCCCCCCCCCGCCCCAAATCTCTTGGAATATGGGTTTAGGGAAGGGGGCGGAGGTGGTGAAGAAGGAACACATCAGTCAAAAGTATATCATATCATCGGGCTTTCCTGGTGGCGCAGTGGTTAAGAATCCGCCTGCCAATGCAGGGGACACGGCTTCGAGCCCTGGTCCGGGAGGATCCCACATGCTGTGGAGCAACTAAGTCCGTGTGCCACAACTACTGAGCCTGTGCTCTAGAGCCCGCGAGCCGCAACTACTGAAGCCTGCGCGCCTAGAGCCCGCGTTCCGCAACTAGAGAAGCCACTGCAGTGAGAAGCCCGTGCACCGCAACGAAGAGTAGGCCCCGCTCACCGCAACTGGAGAAAGCCCGTGCACAGCGATGAAGACCCAACGCAGCCAAAAAAAGTAAATAAAACTAAAAATTTTAAAAAAGTATATCATATCATCCTGGCAAAAGGCAACCAAATCTCACTCATCAGTCAAGGTCCAGACTGCGTTCTCACTTCACTGGGAGTCCAGCCATTTCTGGCTGCCCTGCAGACCTGGGAAGGACTGCTCTGCTTAGCACTGACCAGGAGCATGGCACATCCCTCAGGCGTGAAGAGGTGACACTATCTTTTAGTGTGAAAGATGCTGGTTTTTAGCATGTTGAAAATCTAAATATGAGTATGTTGCTTTTCCCATTTTTTTAGTGTTTTCCTAAGAGCCTTGATTAGAGCTCTAATGAGGAACCGTGTATGTGTCTCTCTGTGTGTGAGAATACTTGTATATATACATACACATATAATTTCAATCATATGTCTCTAACAGACTTCTGGTTGGAGTTTTTTAGGAGCTAGCATTTATGATGCTTACTCTTTCTAACTTTCCTTGGGTCTGCTTTCTTCTCCAAATCTTGGAATTCAACCAATGATATTGCATCTAAATTTTAAAAAGGAGTTGGAAATTTTTAGGGAAAGTGCCTCTGAGAGCAAAGCGAAGGCTCTCCGCTTGCCTGCCCCCAGCGCCAACCTGCTGGTCCTGTTTCTCTAGGAGATCCTGGGGCCAATCTATTCTTCACTTCCTGGGCTGGTCTTTTAATGGCTTCCCAGCACTTCCTTTCTGCCCTTGCCTCAGGCAGTCAGCTTGTTTTTCTTTTATCTCTAAAGCTGCCCTTACTTAACAAGCCCCTTGAGAGTCTTCTCCTCCTAAAGATTGCCTGTGGAATCAACACAGACTGGTGCAGTCTTTTTTCCTGTAGCTCCCTTAGACAAGTCCAGACTCTTTTGTGTTTTAAGAGTATTTACTTTTAACCACAGGAGATAGTAAATTGCTAAATTGGTTGAAGTTCCTATGCTGGCTAGCTCCCTGTGCTGTCCAATCCACTCTCTTCTGTGCTCCGGGTTGCTCTAGGGGGCTCATCAACAAGGCCTCCTTGTCCCCTAGGTCCCAATTGCGTCTGGCCAGTGGGAGGCATGGGAGGGGATCGGAACCTGTGAAGGGAGGGAGACGTATATTTATTCTCCCTCTCCCTGCCTAGGAAGCGCCTTTGCTCCTCTATCCAAGATACCCAAGAACACTGCTCTTTTCATGACCCTGTCCTATGGTTCCTGTTCCAGCTTCAAAGTTCTTTGGTTCTGGTAACCTCTCCCTCCCTTTGCACCTTTTGGTCTGGGGCTAGTGATGGCTCATCCTCTCAGTTGCAAGTCTTAAGGTCCTTAATTTTCTCTTGCTGGTGTCCCCTAATGCTACTCACATCTTAGTCAAGGCTCCCCAATTAAGCTGTTTGCGTTTGCTCTCTACTAATTCCCAGGACCCCAACTGAACCCATGAGTTACAGACACTTAGAGCGCAGGTCCTGAGGCTGCCTTGTTACTTGAGGTGTGTCTAAACTGAACCAGCAGCATTTGGAACCCTTGGGAGCCTTGTTAGAAAATCAGACTCTAGGGTTCTGACTCAGACTTCCTGAGTCAGAAGCTTCATTTTAACAAGATTCCTAGGTGATTTATATGCACCTTAGGGATTGGGAAGCCTTGCTGTAAAGGTAAGCTTCCTTCTCAGGAAGTAAGTGGCCAGGAGCCCTGCTGGGTTGAAGCTTGCTACTCTGAATGTCATCTCCTTCATTTCCTGGGACGGCCTACAACTCCTCTGGCTCCTCCTGCCCTGCTTCCGATGTTCCCACTACCCCCCATCCTAGAGCAAAGCTCACATCCCTCTTACCCTCTTCTTATTTGCTTATGTAATGAGTATTGGACACATTCTCAGCTCCAGGTACCGTCTAGGTGTTAGGAATACAAAGAAGAATAAGGTGACAGACACATCCTTGCTCTGAACTGGATTTAGTGAAAGAATGAAGACTTCTTCATAGTCAGTGTGAAGACAACAAGAGTACACGCTGTAACAGAGACAGGAACAAAATGAGGTGGAAACAAAGGCCAAAGTATCAAAATTCAAGTTACTTTACTTGATGAATGTGAGGAAGTCCCTCTGTAAAATCCTATGAAAAGCCTTGTGTTTTCTAATTTTAGTCACATTTGAAAGTCTTGAGTAAAGATACCTGATTGTAATCCCCTGTCCTCAAACTTCATCCTAATGTCACACTTGACAAATAGCAGCATCTCTCCCAGGACCAGCCAGCAATCTGCGGAGTCAGAGTTGTTGGTATTGAGGCAGCTGCTGAGCAGCAAATGCTGATGGGCACCCAGAGCTCTAAAGACATTAAGGAGCTGATTTTTTTCTGAAAGGAAATTCATGGAGGAAAAACCAACTGATTACTTCATAAGCTGCCTTTGGAATTAATTTCAGTGCTTGTTAAAGAATCTAAGTCTCCTTTTCATAAGGTTCTCATAGGAGTTCCTAATTAGGCCCCCGTCTTCTGTCACCTGTAAGCAACTCTCCCATTCAAGACTCTGCATAATTCATGTACACAAAATAACACAGATTCCAAATTATCCAAGCAGAATGGGGGGGACAGTTTTTATACCATTATGAATTTTTAAAAGAGAAATATTGGCTTAGGGCTATGAATATTGATTTAACCGTTCATTCATTTGTTCATTCAAGAGAACCAGGTGCGTCACTCAAAACACACACATTACCTGCCGTTTTGCTACCTCTTCCTGGCGCTAGAAGTGAGTGATAGAGGAAAGATATCTTCTCCATTCCGGATTCTTGAGCCTCAACTCCCCCTCCTCTGGCCCCAGACCAGCAGGTACTGCTCCCTTCTCTCTGCTTCCCCAGCTTGTAAGCAGCTGGAACTTGGGTTAACTTCTGTCAGTACTTACAGGAGTTGATGCCGTGACTGTGACTCTGTTATTCTCACACACCTCCCACCCCCGGTATGTCATAGTCCTTATGTATCAGAATGAGCCAACCAGCAGGTTCTAAGAATTCTCCCAAAGTGGGCGGAGTTGAGAAACTGGGAAAGGAGCATTATTGTGTCTGATGTGGAAACGAGCTTCTGTGTCTGTACGAGCACTAAATAGACTGCGCTGGGACCCTGCAGGCTTTGCTTAGCTTTCCAGCTGCTCACACCACCCAGTAGTGGGTTATGAAACCAGTTTGGTAGGTCACTATCAGCATGTGAAAGAATGGAATAGAAAATACATCAGAGCATGTCACACATAATGAGACTTTCATGAAATTTGTTTTTGTTGCATATATGATTTATGTGTGTGTTGGGTGGGGATATAAATTATATTTCTTGATATGAGTGGAAGTTAAAAAATTTTTGAAAAACACTAAGAGATAGTGTTTGAAATAAGAAGTTTTAAGAGGGGGGCAGAATTGAGAATAAGGTGCTTGTCTTTAAATGGAGAGAAAAGTCAGTTAAACAAAAGAGCGTTTTGAGATCAAGTGAACGAGATAACGATTTCTAGCATTGCAATTTATGCCAGTTAAACTGCATTATGAAGTCACTCTTGGTCACATACTTATGCATTACAAATTTCCTGTTCTTTTTTTTTTTTAAATCATTTCATTTTCTTTCCCCTCCTTTCTTCAGTTTTTAGTAAATAAATTTTGAAAAACTATCCTGTCATAGATTCTTAAAGAAAAATTTCAGGGAATTTTTCTAACCATGCCAGAGTCTAATAAGGGGTAAGTATACCCAAGTCAGGATGAATTGGTGACAACGAGGGTAAAGATATGAGAACCCAAAGGAGGAAAGCAACCCTCAGGAAGGAGAGTTGGAATGAGCTTACCTCTCCAGTCTCCTTTCCCAACTCCGGGTCCCAACTGCTGTCCCACTGCGACCCTCCCTCCACAAGCTGGCAGAGCTTCTGTGTCCATACGAGCTCAGTTTCTTACCATAAAATTTTTTATTCCCCAGTTTCTTTTCCTTTGGCCTAAAAATATCAAAATATGGTATCGGAGTATGGTATTCCAATATGATCATTTATGCAGATTTGAATTTTATATTGAAAATGTATTTTGAGAATAGAAAAAAAATCAACTAAAGTAAAAATTGGCGCCCCTTGAGTGAAGAAGGTCACTTAAACTACTTTGTTGTTATTTACCTTTCTTTGATACTGAGTATATCATTTGCTGTCACTTTTTAGGAACAAAGTTAACAATGAAAATAATCATGAAGTTTTAATTTCCTTCTTGGGAGATGATCTGCAGTTGGGGAAAACTGTTTTCATGTAGATGAGTGATTCTCAACAGTGGGAGCTTTTAAAAAATACTGACATCTGGGCCCCGGCACTTAGATTCTGATTCAGTTGATGTGGAATGTGGCCCAGGCTTTAAGATTTTAAAAGTTAGGATGTGCAGACAAAGTGATGGTACCTTGAGTATTAATCCGGTGTCTCGGCTTCCCATAGGTGTTCCCATGGCGGCTTTATTTTACTGCTCAAAAACACAGTTTTAACCAAAGTGTTAAAGACTTCTCTATTATAAATACATAGGCACAAGGTATTGTTTTAATGTAAAAGCTTAATTCATCTTTTCTAACAGTCTCCACCAGTTATCAATTACTGATTAATCCAGCTGCCATTTCCTCCTAACTAACTTGACTTAACTTAGTGTTCTTCTTTCGGCACATTCTGTTTACTTCTGCCTTTTGTCTTGTCAGAAACTCGGCTTCAGCTCCTCCAAGCCATCTGGGTATGTGAGGCGCTTGAAGATTTTCTTCCTGCAGCTTTTGGCTGCATACATTAATTTGGTCATTCATCAAATGCTTTCTGAGTGCAGACCTTGTATCAGGGCTCAGAATACAAAGGTGACTAAGACACAGTATTTTCCCAGGAAGAGGAACTCCTGTGGCCATTTCTCTCTCATACCAAGAGATAAGTGCTAACAGAGAGTATCCACAACAATATTTGGGAGGAGAGTGTGAGAGGCTCTATCTCTGTCAGCAAAAGCTTCAGGCTGTAATGGCATTTGAATAGAGTCTTAAAAGACGAATGTGTTATTTGACCTGGCAGCAAAAGAGAAAAAGGACATTTTTGTCGAAGAAAACAGACTTGCAAAAAAATGCCACAGTCCATGGCTTGTTCAAGCAGAGGTGGAAGGTCTGTTTGTTGGTGAGGAGTTACAGGGGATGAGGCTGAAAAAAGAGACTTGGGAGACAGGTTCTCCCATCTTTTTATGACATGTGTATGTGTTTGCGCCTCGACCTTTGCACAGGTAGGGAGCCAGCAGAAAGGGAACTCCAGGGGCAAATCTACATTTTGAAAATATTCATCTCAAAGCAGTGTGGAAGATGGACAGAAGGGAAGAGATACAGGAAGCAAGGAAAGTGTATGCGAAGGCTGTTATAAGTGATGGAACTATGGTCCAGGCACTATCGACAAGACTTGAAAAGGACTTAAAATAATTACTTATAGGAAAAACATGCATGGTGGAAAATCACGAAGATAGCAGAAGAAAACATTAAGGGGAAAATACAGATCATCTATAATCCTTTCACCAGGGATAAACCACCATTAGTGATTCATTCCAGTCATTTTTCCCTGCATAATTTATATGGTTGAGATAATTTTAGATCCTGATTTTTCATAGAATACTATGAAAAACATTTCTTATTATAATAAAGACATTCCATTAGCATAATTTTAATGGCTACAAAATCACTTTTGTATGGATGCGTAATAAAAATACCAAACCATTCCTTTAGCTGGTTGTTTCCAAATTTTCATAAATAACCTTATATTTAACATCTTTGTGCATAAAGTTGTATAAAATTATAGTTTTACAGGCTATATAACTTAAGTAAAAATGAGTTAAACCACATGTAACATTAAGACTGTAATGCTACTTATTGTATTTCCGAAAACGTGCAAAAACTTGTGCTCCAGATTTTAGAAATATTCAAGATATAAAATAGTTTGTTTGGATTTGGTGAGCAGTTACTTTCGGGAAGTCTAAAAGTGATGTATTATTCTAAAATGATTCCAGTTTTCTGATTTGGCAGACTTGGTAAATTATATCATCCTTAACCAAGAAAAACAGGAATACAGGAGGAGCAGACTTTGCACGGCAGATAATGCGTTCTGTTTTGGACTTGCTGCATTTGCGATACTGCACTGGTAGAAAATACAAGTGGTACACAGTGGGCAAGTGAAAATGTGGTGTGAAATTCAGCAAAAGAAGTGGGAAACTCAGGGTCTAGCCATTTGGCAAGTAAGTGTTAGCCAAAGCTGTCCAAGTAAGCAAGAGAGATAAATCAGTAAAAATAGAGGGATGGGAATGAAACTCCGGAACACTGCAGCTTTTAAGAGTTGGGTATAATAGGAGTCAGTAAAGTAGACTAAGGAAGGGGGGTTCAGGAAAACCAGGAGATAGCATTGTCCCAGAAGCCGGGAATGAGAGATTTTCCAGAAAAGAAAGAATGGCTACGGCCCTGACTTTCAACCATATCAGATACATTGTCCCATTTATCAATCCCAAGATGAAATTTACAGATGATATACTCTCCTTGTGCGCATAATTTTAAAAATCAACGTAATGCCCCAACTGTAATATATAAAAAAAAGGAAAGTATATTTTATATAATAAGTGTTTCAATATGTAAACGTTGGGACACAGCTCAGGCAGACAACACTGTGAAGGAGTCAAATGGTCGCTCTGACGTGCAGAATCAGTGTGGACGGAGACCCTGCATGTGGAGACTGGGCCGGATGAGCTTGTCCTGTGTTACTGCACAGGACCTGAGTTTCCAGAAGGGTGGATATTCGAACTAAACAAAGCACAGTTTTCCCTCAACTTACACAGTAATTGTGTTCCTGGAAAATTCCGTACATAAAAAATCCTTTGTCTTAAGTCTAAAACTGAGTCGGGCTCTAGATTGCAATGATTACAAACAAGCCTTTCACCTGTGGTCAGTGTCCAGCAGGGTATTTGAAAGTCACGTGTGACACAGGACGATTCTTTCTCCGTGCAGGACTGTTCACTGCATCGTAGGACTCCTAGCATTCCTGGCCCTGCCGATTAAATACCAGAAGGCCCCTAGTTCTTTCGACAATCTAAAAGCTCTCCCACAGCATTCCAGAGCACTCCCTATGGAGTGACGCAGTCCAAGAGAGAAGCATGGGTTCACAGTGTCAAATGCCCCTCCTCCTTAGTCTTTAGATTTCTTTAGTTTAATTTAGAGTTCTGGCTAAGCAAGAAATGGAGGGGAAGTAACATGATGGTGCAGTAATTGTGACCTCTGTAGAATTCTGTGGTTCTCCCTCCATAAACCAATTATAGAGTTTTTCCATTGTTTCTACATAAATTTTTCCAATCCCTTCCTTCCTCTCTCAGCTATAGGTTCTTAGGTTAATTCATTAGATATACAAATATTGCAGTTCCCCTTGGCAATGGCTCTGATCAAGCAGTTTCCAGCCCACTTACAAACTAAATTTGTTCCTTAAATCTGCTTCCAGACCAATGCTTATAATTACCTCGTTCAAATTTGTATTTTAAACACTAAGCAGAACTTAATGAGGATCCTGAAAGAAACACCTCAGTTATTCTGGGTGATTTGTGTGGCCTTTATACTGATCATTTGGGTGTAAAAGCTTTCCTCATTTCTTCCCAAAAGACTATTCTACTTTGTTCCTGTGACCTTGGGCAAGTCACTTAACATCTGCAGGTTCCATTTCTTCGTAATTAGAATACCTATGAGACATGATAAATGTGAAACTCTAAAATGCTATAAAGTATAAGGTCCATAATTGGTATGGACCATGGCTGCCTATAGAAGACCTTGGCATGTGAGAGTAGGTAAGGTGTTCTTATGCTTAAAATAAGGACAAATGAAGAAACTTGCTCCTTCAATATTTCTTTGAAGTATTATTTTAAATATTCAGACCATGGATGCTCCTCTTACATATACCTCTATTTCACTTCATGTTCAGTTTTTCCTCTTCTTTCTATCTTTTCATGCCCAAAGGGGACTGGCAAACTTGGGGTGGGTAGAAACAGTATGGAAGAAAAGAATTAAATTTAGGGCTCTGGTGGTTATGTTCTGAGTGGCAGAGAATAAAGAATTACAGTCTATTCTTAGGGAACTGTTTAAACATCTTTCCCTACTGTCCTTCCTTGTCCCACCTCAATTGCACATGAAGCCATGCTGTGAATTGTAAAACACTGCATGTGTTTCTGGGCAGTGACATTGAAAAGATGGTAGGTTACCCTCTGTTTGCTTTCATCAGGAGAGGTTGTAAACTGGCTTCCAGTTTGTTCAGGGAGATCCACGAAGGTTACGAGTCATCAAGAAGGGCATCAGAAAATATAATTCACAATACGAATACAAAATTTGACACCCAAACGCATTCATCAATATGAGATTATCCTGGATTACTTGCCCAAGGCTCTATTAGATCATTCCTACAATGGGTATAAAGGGGAGAGAGGGGTTATACATTGTAAATTCTGTACAATGATGAAATTAGTTATATTCTTTATTCATTTTCAGTTAAGAAAAATAAAAATATTAAATAACAAACACTGATCAGCTGTTTTCTTACTTCAGTATTTCTCTTTAAGAGAATGTGTATGCTGTGCAATCCTAGGCTTAAGGTGCTGTAAAATAGATACACAGAAAACTGATCGTGCTTCTGATAGCGGCCGGGTTGGTTCTGTATTTTCTGTGGTATATCTCACTGCACATGATGAATACTCCTCTCCCAACTCCTTGGAACCTCCCCACAAACTAACTTTCATAATAGACTAGCAAGTTTTGTCAGAAGCCATCTTTTTTCCTTCATAACGTGGTAAGTAAACTGCAATGGTTTTTGCTTGATGTTTTTGCCTGACTTCAAACACTAGAAAAATTGTCACTTTTAAAAACTGGCTCATTGGCCTTCGGCATGTAATAGGAAAATGAGGCCATGGTCCTGTGAATTGCAGAAGGGTCTTGGAACCAACCATTCCTTCCAGGAGGAGCTTGATCCTCCAGTGGTCAGTGACATCGTGTTGCTGTTCTGTCTGTCAGAGGTCATACCTTCGCGCCGATAGATTTTGTTCTGGAGTCATTGTCTTCCTTAACTTGTGATATTAAAAATTCACAGTTTTCAGTTTTTTCGTACATTCTTTAGAGTCACGTTAAGGGCCTAAAGTCTTTGTTTCCAGATCTTGCTCTTTGTTCATTCAACAGAATAATTCAAGCCTCTGAATTCTCATATCACGTGACCGATTGAATTTTTCAGTTATGGTTTTTCCTAGATGTACCAGGGAAGATTAAACAGGTTTAAACAGGCTTTCTGGAGAAATCAACTGAAGCATTGAAATTTTATTTTCTCAGATTGCCATTAGAGTATTTTTCTGCACATTTGGATTATTAAAAACTAACTTTCTAAATCCAGGAATGGAATTTAGAGCACTTTTCTCTCTAGATAAGTGGACCTTTATACAAAGATTCCGACTCAGAGTATGAAAAGAGCACAGGCGAGGTTTAGTTGAGCCTCCCATTCTTCCTGAGGTCCAGGGAGGAGAGTCATGGGTTAAGAGTTTGTCAGTGTGCCCGGAGGACGCAGCCTGTGCTCCTGGGGGAAGAAGTGGGGCGGGTGTGCTAAGCGCCATGGCTCCTCAGGAAACCGTCTGCACTCTTAATCTGGAGGCGGGGACGGATGTCTCTAGACCTGTCCGAGGTGGCACACAGCAGCAGCCTGCACCAGCAAAAGCACATTTTCTTTTTTGCTCTGGGCCAGGGGTCAGCACACTTCCTGTAAAGAGTCAGATGTAAATATTTTCAGCTTTGTGGTCCATAGCACCTCTGTGGCAACTATTCAACTCTGCCACTGCAGCACGAATGCAGCCAAGGACTACTTGGACAGTGGGAGAGGCTGGATGTCAGTAAAGCTATCTTTTGTCCACGTGTGGTTTACTGAGCCTCCTTCTCGTTGGGTGACCGGGGTGTAGTCCGACCTTTAAGGTGAGAGGAGACATTTAGGGGTCTGGTTCCCATCCACATAAAGGGTGACCAGACATTTAGAGGTTGGGCCTCCCACAGCACTTGTGGTACCCAGGCCACTGCTTGGAGCATCCCAAGGAAATTTTTAAACCATAGCCAAGTAACTTTTTTTTTTTTAATTAATTAATTTATTTATTTATTTATGCCTGTGTTGGGTCTTCGTTTCTGTGCGAGGGCTTTCTCTAGTTGCGGCAAGTGGGGGCCACTCTTCATCGTGGTGCACGGGCCTCTCATTATCGCGGCCTCTCTTGTTGCGGAGCACAGGCTCCAGACGCGCAGGCTCAGTAATTGTGGCTCATGGGCCTAGTTGCTCCGCGGCATGTGGGATCTTCCCAGACCAGGGCTCGAACCCGTGTCCTCTGCATTGGCAGGCGGATTCTCAACCACTGCGCCACCAGGGAAGCTCCCAAGTAACACTTATACCCTTACATTTTCATGTGTAACACTGGAGTCTAAATTCAAACTATAACGTGTGGCACAAGGCAGACTGTCATATCTAAGGCCTGCAGGCTTTTCCTGTGTTTCGGGACAGTCTGGTAAATGGATGGATAGGAGTGCTTAACAAAATGTACGGAACATGTGAGGGTGAGATTCCAAGTATTTATTAACTCTCAAGCCCAGGTACCAAGAGCAGCGTGCCCTAGTGGTAGCCAGCAAGGATCTACTGGCAAGAACTAACTGGAAGGAAGTTCTCAATAAATAGAAACAGTCTGAACACGTGCATGTGCACACACCCGTGCACATATCTACGTACACATAGAGACACACACACATACTTTATCCATTACAGCTCTTCATCGCCCTTCCCTCTGTACCTGACGGAGAAAAACAGGATTTTGCTAAGCTTGAACCCTGCCTTCCTGCCTCCTTGGCAGGCTTGCTCAGTCCCCTTGGGCCCCTCCCTTACAGATCAATCTCTCCTTTTCTTTCTTTGTTTCTTTTTTTTCTTTAATTGAAGTATAGTTGGTTTACAATGTGTTAGTTTCTGGTGTACAGCAAAGTGATTCAGTTATACATATGTATGTATATACATATTCTTTTCCATTATGGTTTATTACAGGATATTGAATATAGTTCCCTGTGCTATACGTAGGACCTTGTTATTTATCTATTTTACATTTAGTAGTTTGTGTCCGCTAATCTCAAACTCCCAATTTATCCCCTCCTCACCCCCTTTCCCCTTCAGTAACCGTAAGTTTGTTTTCCATGTCAGTGAGTCTGTTTTGTAAGTTCATTTGTGTCATATTTTAGATTCCACATATAAGTGATATCATATGATATTTGTCTTTCTCTGTCTGACTTACTTCACTTAGTATGACAGTTTCTAGATCATCCATGTTGCTGAAAATGACATTATTTCATTCTTTTTTTATGGCTAAATCTCTCCTTTTCTAAAAGTTCCTGCCTTTAAAGATGCTCAGATCATCTTCATTCTAAATCAATAACCACTTATTTGAATACAACATTTTCTATCCGACATGTTAGTCATTTTCTTCAGAAAAGTTAGGTGGTCACACAGGCTAAGAAATTCAGTAGCAACCAATTCACTGCCCTCTTTTTAATCTGTCTCTTTTTCCCCTCTGAATTCTATGAAATTCAGCTTTGTTGTCATTTTTCAAAAACACCTAATTATAACATCCTATAGGTCTTATAAATGAGACTGGCGAAGTAACCTATTTAACGAAGTCCCATCAGACCTTTGGTGAATTAAAGGAGCAAAGTCCCGGGTTAGTCTAAAACTGCCAATTTGCGCTTCTCCTTTTCATGTATATATATATATATATATATATATATATATATATATACACACACACACACACACACACACTTCTGTGATTTTATGTTTCATTCAAAATTAATTTAAAAGTTAAATTTAACAAATAACAAGTGGAAAATGAGAAACAAACATTAGCCAGGGTGGCTAGTTGGTACAGAGCTCTGGCAACTGATGATGGCAATAAAATAAGGTTTATCTAGGCAGGCTTCAGAGCTTACCAGAAGGGGGACAAGTTTGTATGTCTATGTCTGATAAATATTTATTGAAAGTAAATAGACTCTGGGGGTCTACTTGGTCCCTGCCTGTTTGTTTGTTACTGTTCAGGCATTATGTGAGGCTGGCTTTCTGTGGTTAGCTGTATCCACTTTCAAAATCTGTCCTGCTCTGTGGCAGATGGCCTTTATTTTTTCTTTGGCATCAGTGTGCCCCACCTGAAGCAAGACTTCAGAAATGGAAAAACCTAGATCACTTTGATGCTTTTTGGAGTTTGTTCTCTGTCACTGTGAGACTGGAAAAGAAAAGATGGCTGTCAACTCACAGATCCCTGCTCTCCCGAGGCTCTCATAGCTGAGGCATCTGCCTTTCTTCAGAATGTCATTTGAGGCCAGAAGCATCCTGGCAGTTGTCTCTGGGGCGATACCTGCAACTCAAGGACACTGGATTTCCATGAAAGTTTGTGTGGTATTTCTTCCCCTCCCTCTCCCCAGTCTTCTGTTTCCTCTTTGCTTCCATAATAGCATAGCTTTGTTATCTTTTAGGAGCTGGCACTGCCTGGAACCGATTTCTACAACTTGGAGGTCTGTGAGAGAAAGGAAATTAGAGAATAGTGATTAACTTCAGATAATGGTTTTTAAAAACAAGTTGGTTTTTTTTTTTCTTTTTTTTTTAAATGCAACCTTGAGTTTAAAGGAAAAGCCTTAAATTTGGAAGGAGGAAGAAGATAGGTACTTATTTTCCTTAATGAAATTCAAACTTTTCTAGAACACATAAAAAAGAAATTATAAAATTATTAAACTTACAAAATAATTTTCTGCAACGTGTTTCTTCAATAAAACATTCACTTACAAAAGGATTTCCATATATACCTACAATTCATCTACCTTTATGCACTTAACACTTGCATCAATGAAGCAGGCATCATGCCAGGACCTGTGGTAGACTGAGAGATGTCAAAATAAATCTGATATAATTTCTAATTTCAAGTTTAAAATCTAATAGTTGAGGTGAGTCCTATCTTCAGGTCAGTGTAATACAAGAATGTAAGTGGCATATGCTGGCAGATAATTTTCCTCTGGTAGGATCAGGGATAATATCAGAGACAGTGGTACTTCAATTCTTAGTCTGTAAAACATCTCATTTTTCTCTCAATGATGTGTACAATTTTCTTCTTTGGTAAAGTGTTCAAATCTTCTTTTTGTGACCTATCTTTGAAATCTTCACCTAACCCAAAGTCACAAGGATTTTCTCTTCATGTTTTCTTCTAGAAACATAAAGGTTTCTAAAGGTTTTAGGTTTTACATTTTAGCTCTATGACCCATTTTAAGTTAATTTTTTAATATAGAATAGAGGTAAAGATGGAAGTCGTTTCTGTTTTTATTTTTGTTTTGATTATGGTTCTTTATTTGTTCCAGCACAACTTATTGAAAAGATTATTCTTTCCCCGCTGAATCCCTTTGCACCTTTGTTGAAAATCAATTGATAACATGTTTGTGGGTATATTTTTGGACTCTGTTCTGTTTCATTGATCTGTGTATCTATTTGATGGCACTACTATATTGCTTCCTACTGTAGCTTTATAAGTCTTGAATTTAGGTAACATAAGGATTCTGATTTCCTTTTCCCACAGTTGTTTTGGCTACTCGAGGTTTTCTATATTTCCATATGAACTTTAGAAAGCTTGTCAGTTTCTACAAAGAAATCCGACTGGAATTTTGATTGAGATTGCATTAACTCTATAGATCAATTTGGGGAGAATTGACATCTTAAAGTATTGAATCTTCAAATCCATTTACAAGTCACGTCTCCCCCTTTATTTAGGGCTTTAATTTCTCTCAGCAATGTTTGTAGTTTTCAGTGTACAGGCCTTGCCCATCTTTTCTCAGATTTATTCTCCTAAGTAGTTCACATTTTTAATGCAATTATAAAAGATATTGTTTTAAAATATTGATTTCTACTTGCTCACTGTTAGTACATAGAAATACAGCTGCTTTTTGTGTATTGATATTGATTTTTACCTTGTGACCTTGCCAAACTTATTTGTTAGTAGCTTTTTTTTCTGTATTCTATAGGATTTTCTGCATAGAAAATTATGATATCTGTATTTAAATATAGTCTACTTCTTTCTGCACTGGTTGAATCTCCAGTACAATCTTGAATAAAAGTGGTGAGAGCAGTCGTCCAGATCTTCTTGATCTCAGAGGGAAAGCATTCAGTCTTTCACCATTAAACATGCTATTAGCTGTTCTTCCTAGATGCCCTTTGCTTCTATTCCTAATTTCCTAAGAGTTTTTTTTTTAACAAGAATGTATGCTGGGTTTTGTCAAATACTTTTTCTGCATTTATTACATGATCATATTACTCTGTTAATATGATAAATTAGATGAATTAAATGGATTAACAGTTTTTAAATGGTCATGGTGTATTATCCTTTTTATATATTCTTGGATTTGATTTGATAAAATTTTGTTAAGAACGTTTGCAACTACGTACATGGGTGGGGGGGGGGGGTGCATTGGTCTGTTTTCTTTTCTTGTAGTATGTGTCTTGTTTCAGTATTTGGGTAATGCCAGCCTCATAGGATGAGTTAGTAAAGGTTCCTCCTCTTTAATTTTCTGAAAGAGCTTCTGTAGAATTGGTATTATTTCTTTTTTTTTAATATTTGGTAGAATTCTTTGGTGAAGCCATATGAACCTGGAGTTTTCTTTCTGGGGAGGTGTTTAACTACAAATTCAATTTATTTAATAAAGATAGGACCACTCAGGTTATCTATTACTTCTTGAGTGAGCTTTGGTAGGTTGTATCTTACGAGAAATTTGTCCTTTACATCTAAGTTGTTGAGCTTATTGGCATAAAGTTGTTTATAATATTCCTATGGTATCCTTTTAATATCTGTAAAATGTGTAGTGATGTTACTCTTTCATTCCTGATATTGCTAATTTTGACTTCTCTTTTTTCCCTAATCTGTCTAGATAGAGGTTTATTAATTTTATTGATCTTTCAAAGAACAAACATTTGGTTTCATTGATTTGCTCTATTATTTTTATGTTTCCTATTTAATTGCTTTTTTCTGTTTTCTGCTTATTAGGGTTTAATTTGCTCATTTTCTAGTTCTTAAGGTGGAAGCTGAAGTCATTGGTTGGGTAGCTTTTTTCTTTTCTAGATAGGTGTTTAGTGCTATAAATTTCCCTCCAACCACTGCTTTTGCTGTATTCCAAAACTTTTGTGATGCTGTAGTTTTAATGTTTTCATACTTTCTAATTTCATGTTGCTTTCTGTTTTGACCCATTGGTTATTTAGAAGTGTGTTATTTGGTTTCAAAAATTTCCAGGATTTTCCACATATGTTTTTGCTATGGACTTCTAATTTAATTCCATTGTAGTCAAAGAACATGTTTATATGACTTGAATTCTTTTAAATTTATTGACATTTGTTTTATGGACCAAATAGTGTCTATATTGGTAAATGTTCTGTGTATACTTGAAAAGAATTATGGTTTTCTCTGGATGTATGCCTGGGAGTGGGATTGCTGGATCACATGGTAGCTCTATTTTCAGTTTTTTAAGGAACCTCCATACTGTTCTCCATAGTGGCTGTACCAATTTACATTCCCACCAACAGTGCAGGAGGGTTCCCTTTTCTCCACGCCCTCTTCAGCATTTATTGTTTGTAGATTTTGTGATGATGACCATTCTGACCGGTGTGAGGTGATACCTCATTGTAGTTTTGATTTATATTTCTCTAATAATTAGTGATGTTGAGCATCTTTTCATGTGGTTTTTAGCCATCTGTATGTCTTCTTTGGAGAAATGTCATTTACATCTTCCCCCATTGTTTTGATTGGGTTGTTTGTTTTTTTGATATTGAGCTGCATGAGCTGTTTGTATGTATATTTTTGAGTCTTATTTCTTCTTGATTGACTTTTCTGTTATTAGAAAATGATTCCATTAACTTCTAGTGGTATTTTTTGCTCTGTAATCAAATTTTCTGATGTTAATATAGCCACTGAGCTCTCATTTGATTTTTTTTTTCAGCATGGTATTTTTTCTGTCCGTTTGCTTTTAACCTATTTGTGTCTTTGCATATAAAGTGGACTCCTTGGCAACACTGGGTTTTGTGTGCGTGTGTGTGTGTGTGTGTGTGTGTGTGTGTGTGTCTTGCTTATTAATCTAATCTGAAAATCTGCATTTAATTGGGAGGTTTAAACCAGTTACACTTTAATGTGATATGATTGGGTGTAAATCTACTATTTTTATATATTTTTTGTGTTTTTATTTTTTAATCCTTTCTTTCCTCTTTGGGGGGCTTTTGGATAAATCAAGTATTTTTTACTTAGTTCTTTGTGTATTTTGGCAATTGCTTTAACTATATATTTTAATCTTTAACTTATCATAATCTACCTTCAATTAATGTACATTACCATTTGATTATATATTATATATTAATATTATTAACATGAAATGTTATATTATTTTTGTTTCAAACAATCAATTAACCTTTAAGGAGATTTAAGTAATAGGTTAAAAAGTTTTGTGTTTATCCCTATAGGTACCATTTCTTATGCTCCTTATTCCTTTGTATAGATCCATATTTCCATCTGGTATTATTTTCCTTCTGCTTGAGGGATTTTCATTAACATTTCTTGCAGGAAAGTTCTACTGCTAATGAATCTTTCAACTTTATTATGTCTGAAATAAAAACTTAGTTTCCCTTTAATTTTTGAAGATATTTTCACCGAGTATGTAATTCTAGATTGATGGTTTTTTCTTCAAGTATTTTAAAGCTACTGCTCTGCTGTCTTTTGGACTGTATTGTTTTTAACATGAAATTTGCTGGTATCCTTTTCTTTGCTCCTCTTTACACTGATTTTTTTCAGTGTCTAATCTGTCGTTTATTCCACCCAGTGAATGTTTTATGTCACATATTATATGATTTATGTATAGAAATTTCATCTTTTGTATTTTCTACTTCTTTCTGCATTATGTTCATCTTTTATGTTAGGTCCTTAAGTATTTTGAGTATTTTTATTATAGCTCTTTTAACATTTTTTTCTGCTAATTACATTATTTCTGTCTTCCTACTGACTGATTTTCTTCTGGTTATGAGTCACTTTTTCTTCCTTCTTCATATATCTTAATTTTCCTTAGCTACTTGAACTTGTTAATTTTAGGTTGTATATTGGTATATTTTGTTGTATTTCTTTAAAGAGTGTACAGTTTTACTTTGGCAGACAGTTATTTGTTGATTTTGCAGGGGGGTGATGAGTGCATTCTAGAGTAGCCTCTAGCTAGGGCAACCTTTACTATTATGACAAGAGACTTCTAAGGTTTCTACTGTATGTCCTGTGGATTCTATCATATCCCTACCCTGCCTGGCGTGAAGTCTGAAACTTTGTCATGGTTGAAAGCCGAAGTTCACTTGATAGACTTTTGGTATACACACCAATGTACATACACACATTCCCGGCTTTGTTTGAACTCCGGAAATGTGGGGGGTTATAGCTCCCTGGTTCCTTCCTCAGGAGTTAATTTTTACCAGTTCTTGCAAAGGTTTAACTTATGCAGCCCTGATAGGTGTTTAACCAAAGAGTCAAGGCAACGTCTGTGGCCACTTCCTGGAGCAGTTTCACTTTGCAGATCCTGCCATTCTGGATTTGCTGTCGGGGGTCAGATACTGAGCTACTAAAGCCATTCATCTCCAGTGCGGGGAGATCTTCAGAGCCCCACCACACGCAGTGTCAGCCAGTGTGAAACTAGTTATTTGATTCTCTTTTGGTGAACCTTACAGCTCTTGTCTTTCCAAAGTTCACTGTTAACATGGGCATTCAGGTTACCAGTCTGTGCTTTTCTTTGTCATGCTGTGAGAAGGACTTTGAGGACCCTAGTCCCAACAGTTGTTTTTATGGCATTTGGAGGGTGTGAAGTGCTCTGACTGCTGGCTCTTTGATTTGCTCAAGGAATTTATCTGGCGGTGAAGAGCGTTTTGAGTAAACTGGAGAGGGTGAGGTAGAGCACTAATGTAAAGTGCCTTCAGTCGGATGATGGTGATGATGATGATGATGATGATGATGATGATTACCAGTAGCAACAGTAACAAAAATGTGAATTTAGAATGTATTTTAGTTTAACCTGGCTATGACACCTCGGAATTGTCTCTATGTGCCCCAAGGAAAGCTGAGTAAAATGGGAGTCTTAGCTTCTACTACCTTGAATGGTTTCAAGGTAGAATGAATTATTGACACTATTTCAATAAATTTTAATATATTCTAATATACCAAGCAATGGATAAGGTAAAAATGTGATTTATGTTTAATAGTGCTAATATATTACTTTTATATTGGGTATATAGCAGTTGTCTTTTTAATGTGTGTTGTCTGTCTATATTTTACATACAACTTAGATAATTGCTGTATTTGGTCTGCTATACTTGCCGATTTTATTAGTTCACTTTCAGATTTTCAGAGAACTTTGTTTTTTTAAAAATCTTTATTTTGTGGGACACTTTTGCATATAGCGCTCTTTGCTCTTTAATGAAAACTGACTGGGGACATAATTTCCAACATATTTAATGATAAAGTTATTATCCACTTGATTATTTTATCATGTGCTCTTTAAGAAATACATTAAGGGGACAAAGAGGATAATCTCTAATGTGAAAATGCGAAGCCTTATTTATTTATTTATTTTGGTGAGTGGGTGAAGAATAAAGCGTAAATGAATTGGGAGACTCGTGGTCAGGGGGGAAAGAGCATGGAATAAGGCATCAGGAGGCCAAGTTTGCAGTTCTGGTTCTCAGTAATTAGCTGTGTGATTTTGGGCGAGTTGCTTGACCTCTCTGAGCTTCATTTTTCTTACCTTTAAAACGTGGTGTTTTATTTGGCATTTCTCAGATTCCCTCTTAGCTCTCCAATTCTAGGATCCTCTGTTTCATTGGAAATCCTAGTTGTGGCTCTCCAATTCAAAGCTGTTTGTAGGGAAGCTAGGAAACAGCTGTCTTAAAGTTAGACAGTGAAAACAAATGGAACACAAAATGGTTATTGCTCAAATGGACGCTGTGGAATTAAAGCCATCATGGAGTGAGTCTGAGTGTGGAAAAGTATATTGTGAAAGAAGAGAAATCAGTTTGGATAATTATTCATCCAAATGGCCAAATCCTGTCAGAATATGATGAATTGGATTTACATTCTACTTTGGATTCTATACCAAATAGTTTAAAACTGAGCTGATTCCAGTGCCCCGTGAGGAAGAAGGTCAGTCCCACTTCAGGGAAAGCCTTGTCGGGATGGACCACAGAGCTCTTTAAGGCCCATCCACATGAGAATGATCATGTGGGAATGCCTGATACTCCCAGAGATCCTATTTGTGCTTCCGTCCTGCTGTTACTGAATTTTTGGAGCTGGAGAGAGGCAACAGACAAAGGAAATTGAAAAACAGTACAAGGATGCAGTAGAAGAACATTTTCACATTGCGTGGCTGAGCATTAATGGCTGGGTAATAATGATAATAAATACAGACCAGGGATGTGAAGGAAACAGAGGTTGAGCGGTTGCATGCCAGCAAATCATCGCAGCACCAGAGAGGCACACAGGGAGCTGGAAAACAAAGGCAGACCCTCAGTAGACACCGGAATGGCGGACTCATCTGTTTAATTACTTTGAAAGTCAGACATAGCAATACCAGCCACGGCAGGCTCCTCAAAACTACGTAATAAAAAGACATACTGCTATTTGGTACGGAAAAATAGAGGGAATTTGTAGCTTACATTTGATATTAAAAGACATCCTTTAAAAATTGCTTATCCAGGTTACATGGAGAAGAGTAATCTCAGAAGCACAAAACATATAGATCACCAAGACTCTTATAGTGACACGTGTCGCTGAATGGATAAAGGATAGAATTCTATTAAAGAGCAAGGGAAAGCTGCTTTCTGTTCATATTCTGTTTTATAGATTCTTTCCTGGGCATATCCTAATTTAATAAAAAATATGAGCCTCTGAGCAATAATTAGGTGTCACCAAACTAGTCTTCCACTCATAATTTTAACTTATCCTTAAGGATAATGTGATAAGAGTCACTTGTGGGATTGACTGAGCTTCACCAAAATCAATGTATATACATCAGGCTCATAAACTGCATACTAGTTTTAAAGCAGACAGAACATAAAACATTCACACTCGGTGATTTCCTTTGCCTGCGTAGCAGACATTTCATCCTGTCTCTTGTTTAGATGATTATTATTTGAGCAGCTAGGACCATTTCCCATCTGTGATTGTTATTCTTTGCTCAAAGCAGCCAGTAGCTTTTCATAGAAGTATCTTTCCTTTCTTTCCTTCTTTCTAAACCCATGGGTATTTTTGCAAATTTGATTCTTTTTTGCATTTTCCTAAGTTTGCCTTTACTTTGAAATTCCCAAGTACTTTCCTTTGAAAAAAAAAAAAAAAAAGACTTTATCTTTTTAGAGAAGTTTTGGGTTCACAGCAAAATTGAGGGGAAGGACCAGAGATTTCCCATATGCCCCCAGCCCCACACCTGCACAGCCTCTTCCATTAACAACACCCCTCTAACAGAGTGGTACATTTGTTACAATTGATAAACCTATATTGACACATCATAATCACCCAAAGTCCATAGTTCACATTCTGGGGGTTTGGACAAATGTGTGGTATCATACAGAAAAGTTTCACTGCCCTAAAAATCCTCTATGTTCCACGTGTTCATCCTTCCTTTCCCCCTCCCAATTCCCCTGCTGCCCCCAAGCCCTGGTAACCACTGATCTTTTTACTGTCTTCATAGTTTTGCCTTTTCCAGAATGTCATACAGCTGGAATCATACAGTATGTATGTAGTCTTTACAGATTATCTTCTTTCAGTTAGTAATATGCATTTAAGATTCTCCCATGTCTTTACATGGCTTGATAGCTCATTTCTTTTCAGCACTGAATAATATTCCATTATCTGGATATACCACTGTTTATCCATTCGCTTACTAAAGGACATCTTGGTGGCTTCCACATTTTGTCAGTTATGAACATAGAACTCCTATGAATATCCATGTGCAGCTTTTTGTATGAACATAAGTTTTCAACTCCTTTGGGTAAATACTGAGGAGAGAGCGATTGCTGGATTTACAGTAAGAGTGTGCTGAGTTTTAAGAAACCAGCAAACTGTCTTCCAAAGTGGCTGTACCATTTCGCCTTCCTGCCCGCAAGGAACGAGAATTCTTCCTGCTCCACGTCCTCACCAGGGTTTTGTATTGTCAGTGTCAAAACACTTGTAATTATCAAAATTTAAAAAAAAGAAAGGTGATCTTTTTCTCATACAATTAAAAAATTGAGATATAATTTATGTAACATAAAATTCACCCTTCTAAAGTGTATACGGTTCAGTGGTTTTTAGTATATTCACAAGGTTGTGATACCATCACCACTAATTCCAGAACATGTTCAACATTCCAAAAAGAAACCCCACACCCATTAGCAATCACTCTCTACCCCTCCCTCCCCTCAGCCAAAGTAGGGGAAACTTAAGAACCATTATATTTTGGTTTTGTCGTGTGTGTGTTTGTATGTGTCCATATAAGTGATGTGTTATACTTAAGTGGTAACTGTACAAGCACTGATTTTAGTTAGTGGCTTTTCTTGGTAGAGCAGTAGACAGAACATAACAGGTTACTTTCCTTCGAAGTCAAGCATGTGGAGTTGCTTTCCTTTCACAGTAGAAGTACAGAAAAGCCTGCTGTCCTCCTCCCACCTCCAGGAAAAGGGTCTGTCATTCTCTCTTACAGCAGAGCCTGTGGCCCCATTTGAGCCCCCTCCTTTGTAAATACTGGAGTTCAGTGTATAATAGTTGGAAGTTATTATTTCCTCATTCTCACTTTTCCCATTTCTAGCCCAGTGCCTGTGCTCAGAGGTGATACATGGCTGCATGAGGATTTAATTGCTGCTGTGAACCTCAATTGGTTAAAAAGAATTCTGGCTTTCAAAACCATTTCAAATATTCCCTGCGGAGTGACTGAGGTTTGTTTGCTGTTTTAAGCCTCCCCTTAATCTACAGACACATTTTTCTGTATCTTTTTCTGCCAACAGAGAGGTTCAGGCAGACCTGTTTACCTTTTGAAGGAAAAGCTTCATCAGCTTTCTCCTCATTCCCCTAGGAGGGCTGAGGGAGGCCAGGAACAGAAGAGAAAACTGGGCTGGCAGGATGCGAAGGAGAGGATGCCAGAATGATAGTGAAAGACTGAGTCAGGGAGCCTGAGAAAGAGCGGGAAACTCCTCTGTGTTCTTGCGTCTGTTAATCTGAAACCATAGCTTCTTTTTTTTATCACCATTGCCTTTCAAGTGCTTTTTCCAAGACATCCAACTTGAGCTTGTTTATAAGCCTGTTAGAATCCAAAGATATGGAGAAGCCGGAGCCTGAAAACAAGGGATTTGTCCCCTTTCTTTCTCTTGCTGAGTGGCCTCCCCAGGAAGCTAAGAGGGCAGACAGCAGCATTACTGGGACTGTACCCAGCGTGTGTCCCAGAGAGCGAGAGGTTTCTCTTGCAAGAACCCTGCTGCACAGGCCCACTGCCGTCAGGGTCCAAGATGATTTCTCTAGATGGTCATGCTGTGCCGCCACCGGCCTCATTCAGTGATAATGACAGTGGGGAATGCAGTCTTATTCTTTCAGAAAGAGAAGGGGAAATCTTTGATTTTGATATATTCTTCCTAAAATGTTTGGAATATGTTTGATTTGAGAACAATGTGAATATATTCCCTGCATATTCAGGCAGGGAGATCTTTAGCAGGAATGAAGTTTAACCCCATAGTGTACTGATCAAGACCAGACCAAGACTGGGGTTGGGCTAATAATTTGGTCACCCTTAAAATGGAAAATCATTACATTAGGTTCCACCTTCCTTTAGGAGGCAGGTTACTGACTGTCTAATCTTACTTGAATAGTCTCCTTAGTGGGGTAGAGATGGTGTCTCATCTTACCACACCCCAAATGACTTATTAAAGTATTTCTTCTAGGTATATCACTTAGGAATCATTTGGACTGCAAGTAGCAATAACAACAACAACAGAGATTAGAGTAGTTTTTAAAAATAGGAGTTTATTTTTCTCACGTTTCTGGAAGTCCAGAGTATAGGCAGCATCTGATGTTATTTCTGAGACTCAATAATACCAAGGCTGATCACTACAATTTTCATGGCTTTTTTTCTCATGGTTGCAAGATGGCTGCTGAGGCACCAGTCATCTTGTCTACATTCCAGTAAGGGAGAGGTGGGAAGAGAAAGGGATAGCACCTATATGAGGAAAATAAAATATTACACTGAAACCATGGAGAGGGATTTTTCTTATGTGACTTGGCCAGAATTGTGTCAGATGGTCGCTTCTGGCCTAAGGGAGTTGGAGAAACAAGGCTTGGGAGTGGGGTTGGATCAGAGACGAGTTCTGATAAATGCAGTTTTATTTATCTCATTGTATTCCTAGTAAATTTTAGTGCTGCTGTGATATTTTACCACCCATTTTAGCCTGACCCTAAACCTAGCCATAGGCATGCCAACAAATTAGTTAAATTATAGTAATAACACATGGGATTACTATGTGCCATGCATTTGACATATATTTACTCAGTTAATCCTCATAATAACCCAGGGCATGTATGTGATTAATATTCCCATTTTACAGATTAGGATATGGAGGCCCAAGGGTTCAATTCCTTGCTCAAGGTTGTAGATCTAGGAAGTGGCAGAGCCCACATTCAAATCTGGACCAGCTGTCTTCAGAGTTTTTCTCTAAATCACGATACTATATTCCTTCCCTGGTATAAAAATATGTAGAGCTATACACAGATACACAAATACCTGAGGAGACGTTTGAAATTAAGAAGGATAACTGTAGGGAAAGTATTTGGAAAGAATTGAAAAGGTGTGAATTCATATCCTGGCTTCACTGTCCCTAGTCATTCAGTCAGCAAACATTTCTGAGTTCCTGCTATTGGCCAGATACTGTGTAAATAAGACAGACACGGTTGCTCTATATTCTAGTGGGAAAAATAGTTCCCAAAAATGAAGTAGGTGAATAGATAAAGTATTTGTTGTTGATGAGTGAGAAGAAGGAAATGCAGAAAGCTGAGATGGTGGGTAATTGGAGGAATGCTATGTTAGGGTGGCCGGGAAAAGATCCCCTGAGGAGGCGACATTTACATTAGGAGCTGAGTGATGAGAAGCGTCTTGCCATGGAAATAGACAGAATGTTCCAAGCAGAAAAAAAATGGTAAGAGAAAATTTCCTAAGGGAAGGAAGAGCTTGACTTTTTAGAGAAACTGAGAAAAGATTAGCAGGCCTGGTGCTAATGCTAGGGGAGAGTGATATAAGGTGAGACTGGATAAGATGTTTGAGGACAGAACATGCTGGGCTATGATGTCATAGAAAAGAATATGCATTTTATTGTAATTGTGGTGGGAAGTTAATGTGTCTTCACTTTACTCTCTGTAACTGTTTCCCTCACTGTATACTGAGATGTATAATACTTGCTTTGACTACTTCAGGAGGTTAAGGTAAGGATCAAATGATGGAATATGTATGATAGTAAATTGTTTCATGTGAAATTCTTTATAAAATAAGAAATAATAAAGGCCACAGAGTATTTCTTAGCAAGAAGTATGTCTTTTTGAAATGTTCTGTGGAATATACTCAGAACAGTTGAACTTGTGGTTAGACAGAGCAAGCAGTTCATTAGTAGATGCAGCATTTAAAAACTATCTGATGTGTTTACAGTGTTCTGTGGGAGTTCCATTTCCAGTTAGAACACAGACTAGGTTGCGGCCGATTATCTTTCTCACTGTTGCAACTAGAGAAGAGACGATGCATGTAAAATCATATGTTTTAAAGCTGTTTATAATGGAGAGCTGTGGACACAAAGAAGTCTGAAGGAACTCGGTTCCAGGGAGGCAAGAGCTCTTCCTAGGTGGGCAGAGCCCAGCAGTCACTTCAGTGTGTGTCTCTCCCTGAGTCTGTGCACTGCTGGGCAGAAGATCACACCTCCCTTGGCAGAAGGACTCTATGGGGAGGGGAGACACCCATGGGGCTGCCTGCGCTGGTGCAAAAGGTTGGAATCTGTCGAAGCCCCAAATGCAGAGCTAGTTCTCCACGTCTGACAACTCTCCCCATTGGGATTTTGCTGAGAGCCCAACAACACAGGAGGCTCGCGGCTAGGCTCTAAAGTAGAGAGCAATTCCTGTAGTCCTGTGGTGTTTATCCCAAAGCCCTGTTGAGGGAGGGACCTGTAATACACACAGGACAGATCAACCCCCTCAAAGCATTGGAATCAGAGGTAACCTAAAACTGATTAAAGTTGCAGCTCAGCCCAGACCCACCTCAGCTCCTTAAATGGGTTGAAGTGATCTGTACCTCATTTCAACTACCAGACAGAAAGCTTACCCTTCTTGGGGAAATTACTATTTACTCCAGTTTTCTAGAGTTCTTTTAAAAACAAAGTCAACAAAAAATTGTGAGATTTGTAAAAGAAAAGGAAAATATGATCCGTAAACAATTGACTGTTTTTTTTTAATCAGTATTAGCAGATGCACTGACAGCACAGATGTTGGCATTAAGAGACAAGAACTTTTAAATAACAATAATAAGTATGTTAAAAAGAAGACAGATAAAAGGGATAAAAGATGAATAATGTCAACAGAGAGATAGAATCTTCAAAAAGAACTAATAGGACATTCTTGATATGAAAAAACATGGTATCAGAATTGAAGCATTCATTGGATGGTCTTAACTAGCACTGGGCACATAGAAGAAAAGGAAAGTGAACCTGAAGACAGGGTAGTAGAAATTCCCCAAACTGAAGTACAAGGGGTGAGGGTTGGAGGGGAAACAAACATATCGTGAAGGACATTTGGGACAATATCAAATGGTTGTGTTATTGGAGTTCCAGAAGAAGAGGAGAGAGAGAGTTGGACAGAAGAAATACTTGAAGAGAAAATGGATGACTACCCTAAAGTTGATGAAATACATCTACCCACAGATTCAAGAAGTTCAGTAAACCTTAAGTAGAATAAATACAAATAAAACAATCTAGGCATTTTATAATTAAGCGTCTAAAAACAAAAGATAAAGGGAAAAAATCTATTAAAAGCAGTTAGAGAGGAAGAACATTATATTTAGAAGAATGTCAGTAAGAGTTATAATTGACTTCTCATCAGAATCAAGAATACAGAAGACAATGGAATGCCATCTTTAAAAGGATTATAAAAACAACAGTAAATCTGCCAGCCTAGAGTCCTATGCCCAGGAAATATATTCATCAAAGATGAAGGTGAATTAAAGACATATTCAGAAAGAAATATGAGGGGATTTGTTGCCAGCAGATCCATAGTACAAGAAATGCTAAAGAAAAAGAGAGGAAATACCAAAGGAGGTTCTCAAAACCGATTAGAATGATCTGTTATGGATACATGGACATGCAGGAAGGATGAAGAGCACCAGAAAGGATAAACATAAAAGACTACTTATTTAATTTTTAAAAAGATTATTGACTTTTTAAAAGAAACAAAAATAATAACCATTGTGGGGTGTAAACATGTGAAGAAGCAACATGTATGACAATAGTAATATAATAAGGGGTGGAGGGAGAATTAAACTCTTATACGTTATTTGCATTGTTCTGAAGTTGTAGCATCTCCAGTAATCATTAAAATACAAGGTATTTCTAAAAACATTATGGAGGGGAAAATGGAATAGTAAAATCTTTTTTTTAAAATTTTTTTATTAATGCCACTTTGAATTTATGGTAATTATCATCCACTTAAATCTAATTTTAAACCTAATGGTGTTTTGGGACTTCCCTGGAGGTCCAGTGGTTAAGACTCCATGCCTCCACTGCAGGGGGCACAGGTTCAATCCCTGGTCTCGGGAACTAAGATCCTGCATGCCGCACAGCGTGGCTAAAAAAACCCCACAAACCTAATGGTGTTTTCCCAACAAAAGTTGCTATATAATGCTGTGTAACAGTTGCATTCTGTTTCTCATGTAGTGTTTTCCTGGTATTGTTTTGGAATAAAAAATGACAAACAGCTGATGAAGCTGAAGCTCTGTTTATCCTAATACGGTGAGGTTTGAAGCTGTGGGGCTCATCAAAGTGCTGGATGAGCCCAAGCATCACAGTTACGTAATGCTTTAAGACTGGAAGGTCATGGTCCCTACTCTACCCTGGGGTGAAGGGGGAAATATTTGGATCCCTAACTAAAAAAATGAGAACTCTTCCAAATGTGCTTATCCCAAAAATGCTGTTTGACTTACTTGCCAAAAAAAATAGTTGACCATTGCAATTAAAGGATTCTTTGGGTGGATTGTCTCAGATGAAACCAGTGTGTTACGCAGGTGTTCATGACCTGTATTTCACCTCTGGCCCTCCTGCTCCCAGCAGAAGTTTATGAAGATCTCTTCTCTGAGATTCTACCAGTATTCCCTTTGCATGAGTAAGAAACCGTGCTGTAACTAAAATAATCAGTATTAGCCCTAAATATATATGCTCCTCATCTTCTAAGATTCACTTAATATTTCCCAAATGTCTCACTTTTCCAAACGTTTTCAGTGCTTAGGTATATCTGCATGTTTTCTTAATTTCTAAGATAGATGGTGCTGTTCCATGCAGCCATTGAGGTGTTATCTCTGTATTGGCATGGAAAAGATACCTATGACATGTTTCTGAGTGGGGAAAGCAAAGCACCTTATAGAACAATATGATATGATACAGATGGGAAGAAACCTTCAGCTTCCGCTTTATAAATTGTGTATCACTTAAACTTTTATGCTTATAATATAGCGCCTTATAATTTTTAAAAACTTAGTCCATGTCTTCTGTTAAGACTGTTAATTTTTTACAAGTCATATTCATTTTAAAAGAATAAACCTAAAAAAAAAAAAAAAAACTGGAACTGGAGAAAGTTTTGGGCATCTATATACTTTTTCCTGAATATGGTATACGGAGGGCAGTAGGCTGTGTGAGCAGTGGTAATTGATTACAGTTTCACAGAAGCAGATGTTTATATACTATAATTCTATGAATTCGTTAGTGGTTTTCAAAAGAGAAAAGGCTGAAGAGCCTAAAAATAATAAAGGGAGCAGTAACTGCCTTCATAACCTGTGTTGATTTCCTGTGTATTTCAACCACTAGAATATGTCTGTCTTGTCAAACTGTAAAGAATTCAGTGAAGAACTCTTATCACCCAGTTATCAAAGTGACATAAAATTACTTTTATCACACAGCAAAGAATAAAAAAATAAAAGTGGATATCTAATATTTTCCTGAAATGCTCTGAGTTTTAAAAATAAGTTGGCTAACTCACTGCAAAACTAGAACTACTTACAGTCTGGTACAGTCTCAGGATCAATGATCAAATTCTAGAAATTTATACTGAAGGTGATTGAGAAATCTAGGATTCCTAGAGGTATAGACCATATGAGCACATGGAATTTTTTTCTTATTCCCCTTTCTTTTTGTACTCTCATGCATATCTGTGTGCTTTACATATGCTCTAGGACACGGCTAAGTTTGGTAGTAATCCACTGCTGCTCTGAATGTCAAAATTGAATTGTCCTAAGCGAGTCAGAATGCCACGGTTGGACATTACTATGTCATTGCTCTTTCCATCTGGATTTCTTGTTTTGGATAAAACAGCTCTGACCACACATTGGTTAAGTAGTCTCAACTTTTTGGTTCAATTCCACCTGGACCCAAGGAGAAGAAAGCAAGCGTGGAGGAGTTGCATACACACTCCAACTGGCAAATTAAAAAGAAAAAAAAAAAAAATCATGTAAGAATAAGAACGGAAGATCATACTGCATAGAGTAATTCAGTCATTCTTCCTGGTTGAAGACTGAAGTGTTGTATGTAATCAAACATTCTGTTCCTAAGAAGTGTAATATTTGTCAATCATATATCATAGAGTCAAACATTTAAAAAATTTTCCAGCTTTATTGAGATAGAATTGACATATAACATTGGGTAAATTTAAGGAGTATGACCTGAAGGTTTGATATATGTATATATTGCTAAATGATTACCACAGTAAGGTTAGTTAACGCATCCACCACCGCACATAAAATATTTTATTTTTATGTAAATCTCCGAACTCTCTCAGAATTCCAGCATTTTGGCATCTGTCTCCCCTGCTGTGTCTCTTGTTGTTTAGACTAACATCTGTTGGATGTTTTTATGTCCTAAATGCTTTACGTGTGCTAACTCACTTAGTCCTCGCAGCAATCCCACGAGGAAAGTACCCCATGGAGCTGCTCTGTGCCTTGTTCAGCTGTTGTCTGCTAGCTTAGCAGTGGTCCTGCTGGGTGGCGATACCTAGAGCTTCGCTGCCCCCCTAAGCATTTGGAAGGCAGCTATGCTCACCACTATACCACCAACGCCCACTTCCCCTAAGCATTTGGACCTTTCCCTTGGTGGTGATCCAGTTCTCCCTGAACTGAGTCAGTGCCCCACTTCCCCATCCTAATACAGAGATTTTCCGTTTAATGTCATGGATGATTTCCTCTCATTAGCTCATTTTCTCAACAGCCAACTTTTAAAAAATGTATCTTTAAATTTAAAAATATTTGTTTTTAAATTCTGGTACAATGTGCGACCTAAAAGTGACCATATTAACCCCTTTAAGCCTACAGCTCGGTGGTATGAGGTACATTCACACTGTTGTGCAACTTTCTCCACCATCCAGCTCCAGAACTTGTTCATCTTGTAAAACTGAAACTCTCTACCTGTTAAACAATAACTCGCCATGCCTCCTTCCCCACAGACCCTTACAACCACCATTCTACTTTCTGTCTCTAGGCGTTTGACTACTTTAGGTCCCTCATATAAGTGGAATCGTACAGCATTTGTTTTTCTGTGACTGGCTTGTTTCACTTAGCATGATGTCCTCAAGGTTCCTCCATGTTGTAGCATGTGTCAGAATTTCCTTTCTTTTTAAGGCTCAATAATATTTCGTTGTATGAATAGACCACATTTTGCTTATCCATTGGTCTGTCAGTGGACGTTTAAGTTGCTTCTGCCTTGTGGCTGTTGTGAATCACTGTTATGAACATGGATGTACATGTATCTCTTCAAGACTCTGCTTTCAGTTCTTTTGTACGTATAGTCAGTGGAATTGCTGGATATCACAGTAGTTCTGTTAGATTTTTTGAGGGACTGCCATGCTGTTTTCCACAGAGGCTGTACCATTTTACATTTCCACCAACAATGAACAAGGGTTCCAGTTCCTCTACATCCTCGCCAATGCTTATTTTGTTTGTTTAATAGTAGCCACCCCACTGGATGTGAGCAGCCAGCTTTTTTCACTCTTCTCTGACATCACCTTAGATACTTTACAGGGGCTAACTTTTACTATGTATGTTTTGACTAATATGAACAACTTCCCACTTTATGAGTGTGTGAAAGTTATAAAAAGTATTTTTGTGGTAATTCCCGCATGGCCACAAAGTCATTATGAATTATAGAGAATGAAAAGGACGGGGCCACCGCTGACTGGAGGTTATTCCCTCAAACCCCTCTCTATCACACTAACTCCATCTCTCCATTGATATCACACCTAAATTTAATTTTGTGATTTGTAACATGAGACACTGATTTTCGTTAACAGATACTATTCTTTCCTCAGAAAATCCATTTCTCGCTGCCGAAGAATTAGCAGGATGCTCTCCAATGAATCCTTACAATCCCCGGCATTCAGCCGCTCCAACTCTCAAGCCTCCATAGACAGCGCCTCCATGGAGGATTTCTGGCGGGAGATAGAAAGTATCAAAGAGAACAGCCTGGGAGTTCAGGAAGAGCAGACGCCCGCTGAGGCCAAGCCCCTGGATGGTGAGGTGCTAGATTGGTCTTCCCCTGTGCTGTCTTTCTTTGTATGCTCTCTTGTTCTGTTGGCAGGTAGAAATCATTCCACTAGTAGTTTAACAAGTGAATCAGTAGAATTTGGCAAATCAGCTGCCTGCTCCCACTGATTTATATCTGCTGGTCTGGCTCAGGGTGGCTTCTGTGTAAGGTGACATGACCTGAAGGAGGGCTGTCAACACAATCCAAATTGATCCCTTATGTGTCACCACTTAGGGATGCTGTACCCGTCTGTTGACTTGATTCATAATCATCTAGCAGATTGAGTATTCTCATTTTGATGGCTTTTATATTTGTATACTTGACCATTAATTACCAAAAGAGAGAGACAGAAAAAAAATTTACCAACATAATTCTGGATTAAAAATATTTAGCTATGAAGCATGTACTAGTATTAATGTATTTAGAGAATGGATAATCTAGTACTTCACCAAATAAAAGCTGTGTCAGGTATGTCAATTATACTAGTTTCCAGTGAAATTAAACAAGAAGGTTGAGGACCCAAAAAGTATAATTGTCCGTAATTGTCAAAAAGTACAAAATTACTCACCTGAGATTAAAAGCATAGGTTATCTTCTCCAGGTACTACCTATCGACAAGTAAATGCATAAGAAAGACTGAAGGTAGTTTAGTAAGTATCTAAGAATGTTTTCATTAGCCAGTGATTAACCTCAAGACAACTATCAAGATAAACTGAAACTTTAAAAAACTTTTTTGTTCTTTATTCCCTTTCTACAAGCCTATCCTTCTTATACCTGAAAAACAATAGTTCAGATGTACCACAATTAATATATTTCACTTAGCATTAGAAATAAAAAGTCCCACCACAGATTTAATGAAAATCCATTCAAGGGAACTGTCCTGCATCAGAGAAGGGTATTTTTATTCCTTTTCCTTACATACTTACATTTTGCCTTTTCAGATCCAGAAAGACACATAAAGGAAAATACCTCTTATTCTCCACTTCTTTTTTCTTACTAGCTAGCTAGCTATCTATATGAAAAATCATAAGTTCGTACTGATAACCTCCAATTCCAATCCAACACCACAAAGTTTGTTGTTGTCTTCCATTTTTCTGTATTTATAACCCCCTTCTCCAATAATGAGAAACCTGGTTCTTACTTTCCTCAATGTATTTTTTCATTTGCTCAAGCCTAGAGTATACAGAAAACATTCTCAGGCTTGCTAACATAAACTTCTACAAAAAGCATACCTACTAACTGGAGTTTAAAATTTATTTGACTGATATTATTTTCCTTGAAGCATATGCCTAGATCTTAAGTGTGCAGTTCTCAGTGACGTTTGACAAATACTAACCCTGTAACCTCACACAAATCAACATAACATTTCAGTCAACTCAGAATTTCCTCATGGTTTTTCCCAATCTCATCATCCCCCTGACTTGCTGTCCCTAGCCAGAGACAACCAAGGTTCTGATGTTTTTGCAGCATACAGTTTTGGGTTGGGCTTCTTTCGCTGAACATAATATTTTTGAGATTCATTTGGTGTATTACTATTTCATTGCTTTTTCTTATGGGATAGTTTGTATTAGTTTCCTAGCACTGCTGTAACAAAGTACCACAGAACTAGGTGGCTTAAAACAACAGAAATCTGTTTACTTGTGGTTCTGGAGACTAGAAGTCCAAAATCAAGGGGACAGCAGGGCCCTCCTCTCTCTGAAGATGGTAGGGAAGAATCTGTTCCATGTCTTTCTCTTAGCTTCTGGTGTTGCCAGCAATCCTAGCTGTTCCTTGGCTTGTAGACAACACATGCCATTTCTCTGCCTCTGTAGTCACGTAGCCTACTCCCTGTGTTGTTGTCTGTGTCTCACCTCCTCTTCTTATAAGGACACTGGCTATATCGGATCAAGGGCCCTCTCTACTCCAGTATGACCTCACCTCAACTTAAATCCTAATTATACCTGCCAAGACTCTGTTTCCAAATAAGGTTACATTCACCTGTACTGGTGGTTAGAACTTCAGTGTATCTTTTTGGGGACCCAGTTCAACCCATGACATCAGTATTCTGTTGTATGAATATGCCATAATTTGTCTATACATTTAACTGTTAATGGTTGTTTGCAGTTTTGGCCGTTATGAATAAGGCTGCTGTGAACAATCTTGTAGAAGTCTTTCGGTGGAGATATCTTTTTATTTCTCCTGGATATATGTATTTTTCATAGAATATGTGTAATTACATAAGAAACTGCCAGCATTTTTCCAGAGTAGTTGTACCACTTCACGCTCCTCCCAGCAGTATCTGACAGACAAGTCTAGCTGCTCCACATCCTTGCAATGTTTGATGTTTTAAGACTTATTAACATGAATGATTCTAGGGATGTGTGGAGGTGTCTCATTGTGGTTGTAATTATATCTCACCAATGACTAATGATGTCAAGCACTTTTTCCTCTGCTTATTGTCCATTCATATATCTTGCTTTGTGAAATCTTCTGACTATTTCTTTTAATTGGGTGTCTCTCTCTTGTTCTCTCACCTCTCTCATTTTTTAATTGTTTGCAACTGGTATGCAGTACAATTGATTTTTGTACTTGACCTTATATTTCATTACCTTTCTAAATTCACTTACCAGTAGTTGTCTACTACTAGATTTCTTAGAATTTTCTACATAAACAAAGAGATCATTTGTGAATAGAGACAGTTTTACTTTTTCCTTTGTGACTTCACTCCATCCCACAAATTTTGATATTTCATATTTTCATTATTATTCAGTTTAAAATGTTTTCTCATTTTCTTGTAAAGCGTGTGGGAAGGCTTTTGTTCATGTAACAGTGATAGAATAACATAAGCAGAGTCTAACGCCTCTGGACTGATGATTTGATAGTGTATTTGCTAACCGGTCAATTCTGCTCTTTAAAAGAAACCTTATTCAGGTAATGCCTGTTTAGCATAGTTCCCAGAATGTTATAGTGTGTACAGTGGATTTTCTGTTACATGATGTTGTTATTCTGAATTCTTTATTATTTCCACACATCTAATTTATAATAGCAATTGATCCTTATCATGATGAATTTTAAGTTTTTTAGCTGCCTTCTGAGAAAAGGAAAGATTACCTAATGTTCAAAATAAGGAGAAAAGTAAGAGAACGAATGTCTATTGAGCACATACTCTGTTCTAGATTTTTGCCATCTGTCACAAATTCATTAATAAAATAATCCTCATAGCCACCTAATACTTTGGTTATTATTACCTCCATTTTGCCAAGAGGACACGAGAGCTAGAGATAACTTAAAACTCTCCAAAGTCATTCAGTTAGTAAATGGTGGTTGGGATTTGAACCTGAATTTGTGTGATTAAAAAATTCTTTTGTGTGCCATTAAACCACTTTTTTTCCTGTCATGGTTTTAGTTTAGATATTCATATTTTATCATTTTTTGAAATTGGCTGTTCAGATATGGCTTATATTTAACTCTCTGGTAAGGAAAATTACCTTCCCAAATCTGCCAAATAACCTTACTCTACTAGAAGATACTTTAAAAATTTGACTTATTTAAAAAAACACAATACAGACCTTTTATTCATTCCTATAGGCTGTTCCCACAATTATTATGGGAGAAAGAATGGTCTTTTAACTTTTTTTGAGATTTAATTTACATATAATATAATATTAGTTTCAGGTATAAACATAATGCTTAGATATTTGAATACATTGTGAAACAATCATCAAAATAAGTGTAGTTAATATCCATTGTCACAGTTACAAAATGTTTTTTCTTGTGGTAAGAACTTTGAAGATCCTACTCTGTTAACAATTTTCAAATATGCAACAGAGCATTATCAACTATAGTTACCATGCTGTACTTGACATCCCCATGACTTATTTATTTTATTTTATAACTGGAAGTTTGTACCTTTTGACCACCTTTACCCATTTCGCCCACCCCTCCACCCCTGGCCTCTGGTAAGCACCAATCTGTTCCCTATATTTATGAGCTCGGACTTTTTGCTTTGTTTTGTTTTTAAACTCCACATATAATGAGATTATATGGTGTTTGGTGTTTTTCTTTCTCTGTCTGACTTATTTCATTTGGCATAATGTCCTCAAGGTCCAGGATGGTCTTAATATATTGTCTAGTGATTATTTCTTACTCGCTGATGTGTACAGACTTACAGATATACATGGCTTCCAATCTCAGAATATTCTAACCTTCTCTTGGTAACTTCATCTTACAGAAGGAGAACTTGAAGCAGAGTGGTTGCAAGATGTAGGTTTATCAACCCTGATCTCGGGTGATGAAGAGGAGGATGGCAAAGCCTTGCTCTCTACTTTGACTCGAACCCAAGCAGCTGCAGTGAAGAAGAGATATAATACTTACACTCAAACCATGAGAAAAAAGAACAAGCAATCTGTCAGGGATGTCAGAGACATCTTTGGAGTCAGCGAATCTCCTGTAAGTAGTGAACAGGGCTCAAAAGGTTTGGTTTGATTGAGGGGAGGGAAGGGGAATGTGGAAAAATTATCAGAAAAGGTCAATCATCCTCTAGCTTTAAGAGAAAAGTAAAGCAGACAGCAAACTGCAAAATTTTGCAAATTTGAATCTTAAGTGATTATTTCTTATTCCCCATACAGCAGTCTCCCTGCACACAAAATTTATTCCCTTCTTTTGAAGTTGATCACTTCTTTGGTAAGGGAGCAAGTCTTTGTGGATGGGCTACATGGAGCCTTTACTTAAACCTCAGCACTGAATGGAAACTCTGTGGACAGGCAAAGGAGTCCCAGAGAAGTGGGCCCAAGTATTATGAGCAAGTCTGTGTAGTTTGTTTTAATTGGGGGTGGGGATGGGAGAGTGGTTAGGGTACCCTTTATGTTCAAAGAAATTAAAATGGTGAAAAGTGAAAGATACAGCATTAATCAAATGGGCCAGAGAATGATTCAAAAAACCATAAGGGAAGCATCACATGTTTTCTGAGAAATGGCTGGTTGAAATTCCAGCTTACCCTTGGCTATTCCACAGCCACAGTTTTACTTCTGAGGCTGAGTCATGTCCTCCTATTTCTGTGGTTGTTTTACTGGTAGCTCTGCTTTACAGTTCACTCATTCATCCATTTATTGCATCACTGCAGTGTTGCATTGAAATAATTGCATCATTGATGCAACAGATAATTATTGGATACATTCGCTGTGCAATTCTTATATCAGGTTCTATGCAGATAGGATTCTTGGAACTTCGGGGTAATTCATATATAGGAAAAGGGGAACTTGATATTCTGCTGCAGTCACAGGTAAAGTTGCCTGGGGCAAGTTGGTTAATCCCTTTGATTTAGGTTTCTCATCTGTTTAATTGTAATATCAATAATGACATAAATTAAAACTTCAAGGATATTGGGTAGCTGGCATAACTGAAGACAGTCTCTAATTTGAGTTAGTTTAGGTTGTCTGTAAGTCAAATCTTCTCTTAGATACATTAATCACAGTGGGGTGTTGCCAGGGCAGCTCACATATACAAAGTTAAGCTTTGTATTTGTGTTTACAATGTCCTAGAAGAGCGCTGTCCTTTAGAACTTTCTACGGCGATGGAAATGATCTATTTCTGTGCTGTCCAATATGGTAGCCCCCATCACATGTGGCATTAGCACTTGAAACGTAGCTAGTGTAAGTAAGGAACTAAAATTTTAATTGTATTTAATTGTAATTGATTTGAATCTAAAATGTCACATGTGGCTTGTAGCCAGTATAATGAACACAGTTCTAGAATCCTCTGCTGTATATAATGATATACTCAAGGTAAGCCTTTTGAGTTCTACGCTGTTTGAACTTTCAGCCTAGTTGAAACCTGGGTCTTCTTGGAAGGTGAGATTGTCTCAAGCTGTAACTGAGTAAAGGTGATGCCCGCAGCTTGAGGCTAGGGCTCCAGCCACATGGGTCCTGGACAAGATGCCTATCAAAGAAAAGGTTTACCCTGCAGGTTTAAATTCCCTGGGTCATTTTCCAGTTATCTCCCAGATCATCTTGAGAGAATCCTAAGACCTTGGCCTACATGCATCCTTTCCCCATTTCTGTTTCCAGCTACTTCAGACTAAGATTCTTCCTCTTCCCTAGCAAACTGCAAAATATGGGTCTATAGCTTCTCCTGAATCTTCCAGTAACTCAAGAAAATGCATAACTAGCCTCTCTAGGTTTCCCAAAACTTTGCACTATAGTCACATAGAAACAGTGCTCCTCCCATTTCTTTCACTTGGACCCCGAAGGGAATTGTAAGGTGGGCACTTACGCATTAGGGCTTAAGTATAAAATGAAATGAAGAGTCTTACTTTTCCGTAACATGTAAGTGCAATAAACTGTTTGGTGTTTAACTCCAGCAAAGGCAGAGAGAGGGCCGCATTCTTGGTGGGCAAGGGGAGTAGCCCTGGGGGCTTTTCCTCCTGTCTGCCTTCCTCTTCTCCCACATACCCCCCAGTCTTGCTGCTGAAGCCCCAGTTCTAGAGAGAATGGGGAATGAGGCAGGGGGAGTGGTCGCAGGTAAAAGAATGACCATATATTCCAGGGAGTAGAGGTCTTGTGCTGTCCTGAGAAGTGGGGCATCTGGAAGTCAGGGAAAGCCTGGCATTGTATTATGCTGCTTAAAAATTCACATTGTTCTTTGTCAAAAATGTAAAAAGCCATATAAAGCCAGCCTTTTAAAAATATGGTATATTTACAATGTGTAAGTCCTAATAAACATTTCCACAAGATTTTTTTTCCTAAAAAATTCAGCATCTGCTTCTGCAGGTAAATAGACTTGGAGGCTCTTAGAAATATACCTAAACTTCTAAGTTTCCTATTTGAATTTGACATCATGAATACCAATTCCTCCCTCCTCCTTCTTCTTCTCTTCCCCTCTCTCCCTTCCTTATTCTCTCCTATTCTTTATTTCTGTCTTTGTCATCGTTTACCTACATTAATAGAACAATTACATAAAGTTTTCATTACATTTTCTTAATGAAGTTTTAACATTACAAGTTGCATAAGGTAATTTTGCATTAATCTTAGAATTATGAATCTGACCCACTATACTCACCAAATGAAGATATAAATAATTTAAAAAATAGATATGTAGATTATCCTAGTTCTTTTCTTAATTTTTTGCAGATAGAATCCCAGGTTCAAAATCATTTTTCTTCAGAATTTTGAAGATATTTGTCCGTTATCTTCTCTCATGCACCATTGCTGTGGGGAAGCACAATATCTACATCAACTTCATTCCTTTGTATACAAATGTGGAAGCTTTGTGAATTTCATTTTTTATTGTTGGAACCTTGAAATTTTAACAGTTTTACTTTTTTAAAAAATTCATCCTGGTCACTACCAAGTGAGGTCTTTCATTCTTCAGCTTGTTCATTCTGCATATTTTCTTCTAACGTTTAAAACAAGTATTTATTCCCTTCATTTTCTCACTGCCTCCTTCTAGATATTAGATGATTGTTGTTAGATGATTGTTTCATTGTTTGGATTGAATCTCAGTATCTCTTAAATGTCCTGTTATATTTTCCAAGCTTTGTTTGTGTGTATGTTTGTTCTACATTCTTGGCTGTCCCTTCAACTTCATCTTTTATATCATTAGTTTGGCCTTGGTTGTATTAACACTTTTACCTTTCATTAATTTTTAAAACTTTAATAGTCCTCTTATGAACTTACTGAAGCCCCTCCTTTCCCCTGATTTTTCCTTTATTTTGTGACCTGTTCTTGTTTCTCAGCCGCAGTAGCCTCTCAGCACTCTGAAGGTACTAAATTAAACCTTAAATTACAAGGTTCTCTTTTTTTCCTTGAATTATCTCTTTCCTTCAGGGTCATCTGTTTATTTTTGGCATCATTACATTGCTATTGATCAATTGACTTTAATCTTTGGATATTGATTTATATTCATTGATAGAGAACTAGATTGACTGATTGATTAGTGTAGGTAGTAGTCATATATTTCTTATGCAGTTATGTAGACCCGTTTTCTCCCAAAAACTCTCCCCCAGAACAGGAGTCTGGGCCTGTGTGAGTGGTGAAGTGTGTCAATGTCAACTGTCACAGTTCACTTTAAGAAATAAATATGGTATCAATGCCAAAGTAACAAGAGTCCTGCAGAACCATAGTTTGTTTCCTTTTCAGGCAAACCCAACTTTCCTTTTTATACTCCTGTCTATATCCTTTTAGAAGGCCCCAATAAAGTGCAATTCAACATTCTTTCCATCCGGGACCACCACACCCATACTAGGACAGCCACTATCACTCCCAAGGCAGGTGGTCACTCTGTCACCAAGGGGACACTTGGGTTTTATCCTGGAATTACATTTAATTCCAGCCTGCTGTTCTTCTAAACAGCTGTTGCCTTCTGAATTGGGCGATGCCTTCCTGCTGTTTTTATTTTCATTCTGGATATGTGCTTTTTCTGGATCAGCATTTACCTTCCACACCTTTTTCTCTTATACCTTTTTTCAGGCCAAAGTTTTTCTCTACCCTTATCAAACCGTTCTTGCTTGCTGTTTATCTTCCAGGAGCATCCAACAATTTATGTTCTGCTAGTGGAAATGTTTAGTGGTTTCTAGATCTACTCTTTGAGAAAGGTATCTCTTTGACATTTTGAGTGATTTGCAGGGGGAGGAGAATGTGGTATGTGCATTGTGATATCTTGATCCAATTTTCCTATGTTGATTTTTCAGTAGTATTTGTTCCTTTCAAAAAATGTGGTTTTTTCCTTATTATAAAAGTAATACATCGTCTTTAATGGAAAGTTAGAAAATATGGACAAGCGAGGTAAAAAATGAGTATTTCTATGGGCCCAAATAAAATTTTATGATTTAATTAAATATCCAATGAATATAATTTTCAGTGAAATTCTAACCATAGAAGAATAGAATATTTAACCCTTGTTTTGGTAGAGCTCTTAATACACTAAATCACAGATATTAAATCACCCTTTGGATGCATAATACAAGGTCTACAATCCATTTCATCATGAGCAGAAGTTCAGTGCTCAAACAGATTTTTTCTAATATTCAGAAGATGTGAATCAGTTATTACCTTCAGTAACACATTTAATTGAGCAAAATAGTCAATCTAATATATTTCCAATTTCATAATTGATAAACAGTTAAAGGTGGGACTAACTCATAATTAACTGTATAAATATAGGCATACAGTCCTTAAAAAAAGTGTTATATCACATATATACATTTGACTGCATGGCACAGAAAACCCAAGAAATCATGAGTTATACAAATATGAATTTGTTTTTTCTCTCTTTCAGAGGAAAGTGATCTTTGCTTTAGCGTAGATCCAGCTTCCTTCCATCTTTCTATTTTGTCTTTCACATGTGGCCTTCATTCTTTTGCTTGCCAAGGGGGCTGGGCCACTCCTGCCACCATGCCCATGTTCCTGGCAGTTCCTGGAACTTGTACCAACTGACTCTATCTCTCTGACTTCAGTTTCCCAGAAATCTTACTTGGTAGAATTCCAGCTACCTCTCATTGCCTAGAAATGTTATACAATCATCCTTAGCGGCAAGAGAGCCTGGGAAATTGATATTTTTTCATTGTACACAAAAGTTCCTGAAAAAAAAAATCAGGATCCTATTAAGGAAGACATGTGACTGGGTTTGGGGCAGGCGGTTGACAGTATCTTCCACACGTACCAGTGTCTGTCACCGGGCCTGGTGTGTGGTGAGCTCCCAGGACTGGCTGCTAAGTGACCAAATGCAGTGATCAGTGCATAGGCAGTCATATCTGTGGGTGTCTCAACAAGTCTGTATGAATGTGCACATCGTATGCGTAACACGTGATTAAATGCAGTTGCCCTTGGGAGAACATGCCTGAATAAAAATGCACTTTCATTTTTCTCAATAGCCAGATGATTTTTGTTGTATCCCAGCTCCCCTTTTGGATGTGAACCCAGATGAAGAAGGGATGCCAGCAGTTCCCTGCAGAAATGGTCAACTGGTAAGACAGAGCAAGGGGGTCCAGAGAAGTGGTTACTTCAAGGCAGCCTGGAAAGTTAAAAAAAAAAAAAAAAAAAAAAGCCTACTTACCTTGTAACAATGAAGAAAAAAGGGGACTCAGACTCAGGAATGAATAATTAAATAGTTAAATCCGCAAATACTATGGGGCCTACTTGTACCTACAATAACAAAAACAATCACAGCTGCAGCTGCAGCCACAGCCAGAAGTCAGTACATGTGGGAGGTCATCAGCTAAACTATTGTTCTCTTTGCTGAGTGCATAGTGGAAAATTTTATGCTACCTTCTATAAATCTTTCAAAATTAATCTAATTGTCACCGTAAGAAATATTTTGACATTTAAGTTACCTTCTAAATGTAAATATATTGTGGGATGCAGCACTATAGCATCTTGAATGTGTAACAATAAATGGAAAAAGTGCACAGTCTTGCACCGGAGGTAAACACGTTTTATTTAGAGCCCACCTCACCCAGTTTAGTACAGAGTTTCAAAGAGTGATGATCTGAGTTCCAAACTGTCAGTGAAGCTGTTTCAGTGAAAGAGATGAATCTCATGCTGTGATCTGTACCTCCTGGCATGAGGCCTGGGTCCTCTTACTGAAGTGGTGACCCTTCACCCTGAGAAGGACATGGGTTCCTGACATCTTCCTCCACCTGGACTCATGGCAGCAGAAAATTTACAGTAAGAGACCTTCCTCTATCACGCTTCTGTGTGTTTCCTTCTCTTTAGCTCTTTATTTTCTTTCCCAGCAGAGGAAGAGGGATTCTTTGTTGTTCTAAGAGTAACCCCTGTACCATTCTTGATCTGATGAAGATGATGATGATGATGTTTAGATTCTCTACAGTTTACTTTCATCTTGCATATATTTTATGTGGGGCACTCTGTCCACGTCTTCCAATTGTCTCGATACAGGCTAGCCCCTGGTCCCTTCCAAAATTCTGCTCAAGGGTTTGGATGTGGCCAATTTGTGTTCTGGCTGCTCTTCTGTTGCCTGAGGGTAGGTCAAGGTCTGGAGGTGGAGGGTGGTCAGCTGGGGCTGTGAGCAATCCTGTTTTCAGATTTTTGTCTCTAATTTTTTTCTAATTTCATTGCATTTCTCATAAGAGTGTGAACTCTGTCTAGTCAGAGGTCTTTACATTTTCTGTTGAGTTGGAAGATTTTTCCCTCGGTTCAGGGAGTCTTCTATACCATCCTTCCGGCCAGGACCCTTGATCCAGGCATTTGTTCCTCTCTGCCCGCCCGCTCCCCTTCACAGCAGCCACTACCTCTTCTCTCAGCTAGAGGAGGGGCAAGTCAGAGTAGACACGGGGTGTTTTCAAAGAACGATTTCTATGAGCTTTTCACCCCACCTGCCTCTACCTGCTGTTTTGATTGTCTCCTCTTCACCCTGGGGTTATAGGGATGGCTCAGCACATGACCCCTGACACTGGAAAGGTGAGACAACAGCAATTTATTACATGTTCTCACAGCCCAGGGAGGGAGGGCACCGCACACCATACAGAGCAACATGTGGGGCGCACTTGGGAACAGAGTGAACAACCAGGCTTTGTAGTATCAAGAGGGGGAGTGCCCCCCTGGTTCTCACAGAGGATGGATTGTCTTGTTTGAATAATTCCATGGGTGGACAGGGAACTGAAACCCACTACTCAGGGATAAGCAAGAACTGTGTCTGGCCCCCTGGGTAAGGAGTGTTGTCTTACTAGGGGACCTTATCTGAGGGAGCAAAGTGGGAGGGGAACTTGGGCTTAGACCACTTACGGCCCTCCCGCTTTTACCGGATGTCAAGGCAACGTGTAAGAGTGAGTCTTAGTTTAGATCTTGTTGCCTCATTGACACTCCACGTCCAGCCACGGACTCACATGATGAGTCTATGCTTATTTTGTTTCCTTTCTCTTTTATCACTATCCCTTTTATTTCAATGCTTTGACGGTCTTGTCATCTTTTAAAGGTTAAAGGCAAGTGTGGTGACGAACACACGAAGAAATCTCCCACTGAGGTGGACGAGAACGATTAAGTTTTATTCCAGCCACACCCCTGAACTACTCACCAGTTTATAGAATGAGAGAGCAGTACTGCTCTGTATCCCTGGAGGAGGATGAGGGCTAGCCTGCCAGAATGGCCACAGAGAATAGTAGAAATACTAATTTCCATAATCACATATATTACAAACTGTTACATCTTCTTAGCAGATTGCATCTTTTATCCTTTGAGCAAATCTGGCAAGAAATATCTCTGGCTACTAAATTTTAATAACTAAAAAGCTTAAATCCTAAACTGGTTAGTATCAGTGTGCTAGGCTGTTGATCATTTCCTTTCAGAAATCTGTAAATATTAATCTATTTGCTTTTCATATAGTGTTAATGTTGAGAAGTCTGATGCCTCTCTAAATCATTCCTTTATTTGCATCCTGCTCTCATTTTTATATTTCTGAAAGCTTTCAGGTTTATCTTTGTCGTTAGAGACCTGAACTGCCATCAGGATATGAAATCTTTTTTTTTTTTTTTTTTATCATGATCCAGCACTCAGCTTTTTGTTTCTGAAACATGTTTCCTTTCAGTTCTGAACATTCTTTTCCCATTATTTCTTTTACTTCATTATCTCCATTTTCTCTCTTCTTCTTTTCATTTCTTGCATTAAACTCACACAGCTCTTAAATTGTCTCTTATATTTCCCATGTCTTTTTTTTCCATTTGTTCTGTATGCTAGCAGATTTTGTCTGCATCATTTTGTGGAAACCTAATTCTAATTTTTGTCATGAGTGATTATAATTGGGTCCCTGTTGATTTTTAAATTCAGCGATCATACTGTTAATTCATAAGAACTCCTCCTTTTTTCACTGATTTACCCTTTATTGTTATAGTTAGTCCTGATTTATGATTGCAATAGTCTCTCAGATCTCTTTGAAATTATTAAATCATTATAAGCCTTTTTCTCTTCCCTCAATTATCTCTTTCTCCCAGAATGTGTATCACTATGCTTTTTTTTCAAAATGTTGATTTTCTCCACAGCTGACTTTTTTATAATGTTGATTTTTCTCCAGTGGCTGATGATCCTTAGTGATGGTCTGGATTGACTAGTTAATGACTTTTAGGATATGTCATTGCTGTATGATTTCTCTGCCATTATATAGATATTTTCCCAAAGGGCTCTTTGTTGAATAAGAGCGCTGACTTTGGGTCCTGTGTAAGCAGTAAGGTATGTGAGCAGTCTGTGAATGGACGTTATTTTAACAGCACACATGGGTGAGTCCGTGCATGTGTGCATGCGTAGACACACGTACATGCACACGTACACACACAGATACACGCATGCACATACCTTCAATGCCAAAGGGAGAGTGGCAGATGACATCGTTCCCAGATAAAACTCATGTTCTCCTTTTATTCTCCCATCCATGTCTTTCATGAAGGTCCAGAGTGACCTGATACTGAGGTCTGCTTTGGTCCCAACCCTGGGCATCTTCCCAAGGCAGGTAGTTCACTTCATTCAGAGTGCTTTCCTTGGGTCCATACGTGGCTGCTGTCTGCTGTTCAGTGTAAAGGGAACTGTTCGGAGTTCTGTCGGGCCCTTCCATTAAGGAAACACTTTACAGTAAATTATCCTAGCCGTTGCCCTGGGGCCCCTTCTTGTCCTGTGTGGTTTCCACTCTAAGCTTGGTTGTTGGTCTGTTTGCTTTTTTGTGGATTTGCCCTTTCTTTGTCTTATGCTATTCTTAGGCTGAGAATTCCTCTACAATTATGAAATAAACTACTTACTTTTTATTTTCCAGGAATTTCTAACAATTTTTAATCTGTTATTAGAACACTTTGTTGGTTTTCAGTGCCCTTGGAGCTATACTTAAAAAATATGCCCTTTCTCTAATTCTGAGTGATTGGGAGTGGTACACCCTCTGACCTCCATCCTGACCTAAGTTTTCTTGTACTGCCTTTTTAGCATTGTTTCCCCTTCCAAGGAGATGTGTGTTCTTCATAGCAATATAATACATACACATTGGGGGAAAGTTAGAAAGTATGGAAAAGCCAGATGAAAAATGTGTCTAAGGTCTCATGTAAAAGTTTATTTCATTAATATCCAGTATGCTTAATTTTGCAAAAAGTTGCTTTAGTCATGGAGTAGAATATTTGCATCTTATTTTGGGAAATGCCATTATATCACAAATGCTGCTAAAAATCTTAGAGTGTATGCACAAGGCCTACAGTGCAGCACATCACAATTAGAATAGTCTCAAATCCATTTGCTGCATAGTGAAAATCAGAGCTTTTGCAATACTCAGTGATGGGAATGAAATATTTGGTTCAGTCATATGTGTTTGTGAGATAATCAGTCTAATGTTTTTCCAGTTTCATAATGAAAAAAAACCCCTGAATACTCTTGCTTTTGATTTCTAAATCACTCCAAAATACAGTCATAAAGTCTGATTTTTAAATAGCATAGTTTAATCAGTAAGCTTCCTGACTTAGACAATTAGAGGTTTATTTTCCTTACAAAATAAGAAGTCTGCGGCTGGTTTGACTAATATCCCTCTCATGGACCTACCAAATTTTTATCTTCCCATTCTGTTCCTCTCAGCATACAGGCTAGTATTTAATGCTTACAGGATGTCTGGGCATCGCAGGTACCATGCCCATGTTCTGGGAGGAGCGTCAGCCAGCTGGTTCCATGCACTTCAACAAGAAAACATTAGCCTTCCTGGATGCTCTACCGAGTAGGGTTTCACTCGAATCTCTTTGGACGGAACCATCACATGATCACACTTAGTCCTTTTAGATAGACACACGGCATCTTGGAGCAAGATCATGATATTCACATGTTAAAGAAGAAAAGAAAAGTGGGTTTTGGCAGGCAGGTAGCAGTGTCTGCTTTTGAGACTCATTTCTTTTGCAGTGCATGACATTTATGAGGCTCAATATCCTTTTGGAGGAATTGGTGAATGCTACCAATTGCACTGTAGTCATTAACTCTGTATCTCCACATGGCTGTGCATTTATACAGATTCTAGTGTAATGTATAATTGAATAAACAATCACATTGGGAAAGATATGTATGCCTGGATAAAAATGACTTTCATTTCTTTCATTAGCCAGGCGACACCTGTGACAACCCTCCTAGTCAGTTGGACGGCACCCAGGAGGAAAAAGAGCTGCCGGGAGTTATCAAAACAAGTGGTTCCCTGGTAAGTGATAGCAGGAGAACTGGGGGTAGGGATGAAAAAAGAAGCCGTTCCTTCAAGACAATCATGCAAAACTTCAAAACAACGCAACATAATTCAGGTGGCTGGACAACTACAGCTGTCAACATGCCTACCTACCTTTATTCGATTTGTAGGAAGCCGTTCAGCAGTAAATGAACCCGAGTTTAATAGTTAAAGCCACAAACAACTACATGCTCTATTAAAACAGATACAAACCCAGAAAACCAACGATGGTAGGCATTTCTTTATGACAGATTTAGTTCCTTTCCATTTTTCTTTTATTTTGAAAAATTCTCGTAAGAGTGTTGGTTCCATTGAGTCACAGCTCCACCAGCTATGGACGTCAGGTCACAGGACAGCAGTAGGTGTCCTCAGGTTGTCCACTATTTTCCTGGTGCAGGGCGAACGCCAGGCATCTGAGTTCTGACCACACTCTTCACCCTAGGTGTCTAGTGCCCCTCGCCTTCCCCATCCCCCTGCTTTTCCCCAGAGCCACTTCCACTCCTCACTTACCCAGAGGAGGGCGAAGTCAGGCAAACATTGGGAGAAAGATCCAGCTTTTGTCAGTTTACAAACGGGAAAGATTGCTTTATTTATGGTTTAGACAGCCTGTTCTCACGTCTGTTTTTACTTGCACTTCTATCCTAAGCTATCTTTTCTCTCCCTTGGTGGAGCTGATGTACTCTACTTTTCCTTTGATTTTTCCATTCTCATATTCCCTCCCCTAACTTCCTCCCAGGTAGAAAAAAGCAAAATGGTGAATCCAATAGGTTCCCTCCTCCCTACTGAGGTGGTATTGGGGAGAGACTGAGTTTCAAGGGCTCTGCTCATATTGACCCCAGATGTGGTTACTCACACCTTCAGTTGTTTTCCCTCATGATTTGGAGGATATAGTAGTTGTCTATTTCAAAAGTGTCTCCATTTGATTAGGAGGGAGGCGGATTTTGGAAAAGAATTTACATTATTCCTGGAATATTTCTCTCTGACCACCACTCGTGTGAATGTTGCTGGAATTCTTTTTTCTTTATTTCATTATGTTTTGTTGACTCTACTAGGTTTTAGGAGAGAAAGGCTTGGTCATTGACTTAACTCTCCCATTTTATTCCAGAATATAATCCCTATTGTTTACAGAAATAATACGTAACTCTTTTTTTTTTAATTTATTTATTTTATTTATTTATTTTTGGCTGTGTTGGGTCTTTGTTACTGCGCGCAGGCTTTCTCTAGTTGTGGCGAGCGGGAGCTACTCTTCATTGCGGTACGCAGGTTTCTCATTTCGGTGGCTTCTCTTGTTGCGGAGCACAGGCTCTAGGCACGCAGGCTTCAATAGTTGTGGCTCATGGGCTCAGTAGTCGTGGCTCGCAGGCTCAGTAGTTGTGGCTCGTGGGCTCTAGAGCTCAGGCTCAGTAGTTGTGGCGCACGGGCTTAGTTGCTCCCCGGCATGTGGGATCTTCCCAGACCAGGGCTCGAACCCGTGTCCCCTGCATTGGCAGGTGGATTCCTAACCACTGCGCCACCAGGGAGGCCCCAACTCTTTCTTTTTATATTAAAATTATCCACAATTTGTTCTCTGCTGGTATTTCCAAGCTTTAGTTCTCTCGCTTTTTTTTTTTCTAAATAACATTTATTTATTTATTTATTTATTTGGCTGTGCCGGGTCTTACTTGTGGCCTGTGGGATCTTCGTTGTGGCATGCAGGATCTTTTAGTTGCAGCATGCGAACTCTTAGTTGCGGCATGCATGTGGGATCTAGTTCCCTGAACAGGGATTGAACCCGGTCCCCCTGCATTGGGAGTGCAGGGTCTTAGCCACTGGGCCACCAGGGAAGTCCTAGTTCCTTCGACTTAATCACACAAATCCTCTACTTTTGAAAACAAATCAACATTCTGTTTCAAGAACATACTTGGAGCTTTCCGGTGATAAAACTTTGTTTGGTCTTTTCTCATCTTTTAAAATGGGCAAAAGATTTGAATAGACACCTCTCCAAGAAAGAGATTTGGATGGCGAATCATCTCATGAAAAGTGCTCAGTATCATTAGTGATTATGGAAATGCACATAAAGCCACGATGAGATATCTCTACATACCCTGTAGAATGGCTGAAATTAAAAAAGCTGACCGTATCAACTGGTGCTAAGGATGCAGAGCAACTGGAACTCTCATACATTGCTGGTAGGAATGTAAAATGGTCCATCCACTTCGGAAAATAATTTGGTAGTTTCTTAAAATATTAAGCACGTACCTTCCATATAGACCCAGCCATTCTACTCATAGATAATATATATTCAGACGGAGACTTATCCACAAATGTTTATAGCTTAATAGCCCCAAACTGGAAAGAACCCAGTTTTACCTGCAGCTAAATATATGAACAAATTGTGATATATCCATACAGTAGAATATTTCTCAGCAATAAAAAGCAATGAACATTTGATATACACAGCATGGATGGATCTTAAAATAATTATGCCATGTGAAAGAAGCCAGACAAAAAAGATTCAATTTATATGAAATTACAGAAAATGTAAACTAACCTATAGTGAGGGAAAGAAGATCAGTGATTGCCTAGGGGTTGGTGAGGAGGAGAGGGAAGGAGGGATGACAAAGGGGCATGAGGACATTTGGGGAGTGCTGGTTTTGTTCATTGTCTTGACTGTGGTGATGGTTTCACAGGTCTATATATTTGTCAAAACTCATCAAATTGTATACTTTATAATCTGTCTCAAGAAACCTTTACAAAAGAGTCCATATAGTATTTTATGATTTCTTTAATATCTAACACATTTATTTTGCAATAAGCTACTTACAATAAAGGAATTGTCTATTATAATATAGATGATTGTCTATTGTTTATATATTATACATGGTTGAATCTTGACTCTCAATCACAAATGCCACTAAATCTGGGCATTTACAAAAGATTTACAGAAGATTTGCAACCTGTACAGAAGGCTTACAACCCAGTCTACAGTCCTTACAAACTACTCTACAAATCACTTGTATAGATAAAAGAAACATTTTCCTATGTGTAGTCAACATAGATGAATTAGTCATTAGAGGTGTTAGTTAATTCAAAGGCAAAGTAGTCGATCTAGTTTATTTCCAATGTCTTAAGTGAAAATCAAATAGCTACATTTGCTATTGATTTATAATTCGCTGCAAAATACAATCATACCTTCTGTTAAAAATGATCAATTGCATCTGTGTTTGCTTTGTAGTATAGTAAATCTAAGGAACCTTGGTTTAAACGAGTAGGAGTTTGTTTTAATCACAAAGTGAGCAACTAATGGTGGATAAACCAAGGCTAGTACAACTGCAGTGCAATGTAGTGCCAACCTTAGCACGAAACTTCTAACTTTCTCCTTTCACGCCACCACCATAGCATGTGGATTTAATCCTTGAACTTACAAGATGGTTAGCAAATTCTGGATCCCATTAGGAACATGTGCCAACTGACTGTTCGTTCTTAACAGAAAACCTTAGCTCTCCTGGAGAACCCGCACAGTGGCATTTCCCATATTGCTCATTGACCTACTCTTGCACACTCTTACATGACAATCTTCTTACTTTGGTTGTCTGAATCTTATTCCTCTATAAATAAGCTTTTTGTGTTTGCCCTCTCTGCAACTTTTTTGAATTTTGAATTTATAGCTGGAATTCTGAACTTTCACAAGAATCAGCCCCTTATTTCATTCATCTTGCTTAGAGGGGGGCAGGTGGGTTAGTGCAGTAAACACTCCCCAAATGCAAAATTGATGAAAGGAATGAAGAACTCTTCAGCCGCCCCTCCATTTCTTTTGTTGTGGTCTGCCAAGTTCCTTCTCTTTTAGACCCCCTCCTCCTTCAGTATCCATGGGGGATTGGTTCCAGGACCCCCCAGGATACCAAAATCCATGTGTGCTCAAGTCCCTTATATAAAATGGTGTGGTATGTGCATATAACCTACACACACCCTCCTGAATACTTTAAATCATCTCTAGATTACTTATAATACCTAACACAATGTAAATACTATATAAATAGTTACTGGCATATGCAAAATTCAAGTTTAGTTTTTTTGGAAATTTCTGGAATTTTTTTTCAAATATTATCCATCCTGGTTGGATGAATCTGCAAATGTAGAACCCGTGGAGACAGAGGGTCAACTGTACTCAAACTAGGAGCCCACCCACCCCAAGGCAGTTAGTTCATTTTATTTAGACAGAATTGGGGGGGGGGGGCGGTTCTAGGGTTATATTTAGGGGCTGTCTGCATATTTAAAGACGGATGGTCTACTTGACCTCTATCAATATTTTGTAAACAGCTCTTAACTATTTGCCTGTGGCCCTTTCCTACTCTTTGTACATTCTGTTATTTTTCTCTTCTCTCTCTAAAAAATTTTCTTTTATGCTGTTTTCAAGTAGGGGTTTTTATTTTACCAAATCAATTCTATTAGCTTTTCTTCTAGAAATTTCTATCAGCTATGGAATTCTTTGCTGGTCTCCATTGCTGTTAACAAGCTGTTTCTTTAAAATATATATCTATATATTTTCTGCCATTTTTAGTGATTTGGGGTGAGGGGAGTTAGGTGATTGTCAGCTTGCCATCTTGACTTAAATTTCTTGTGCTAGATCTTGTGTTCTATTTGTTCCTTTAAAGAAAAAAGCGTCCTATGTTTATTTTATAAAGTAACACATACCGTCTATAGAAAATTTAGAAAATATGGTCAAGAAAGATGAATGACAGTTTTTTAAAAAACAAAATATCGTATGTTTTTATAAGTATCAAATATATTCGATTTTGCCATAAGGTTCCTTCAGTAAAGAAAAGAATATTCATTTCTTAAATTTCAGTAATGCCATTGTACACTAAAGCAAAAATCTACTTCAAGCTTTATAAATGAAAAAACAATCTGGTACTATTGTTATTGAATTCTAATCACTGTGAAAGGTAGTCCTAGGGTTTGTTTAAAAAAAATAAGATTAGACAAGTTAAGTTTGTGTTTGGCTGCATGTAATAGAAAAGTCAGAGTTGCTTTGCTTCACGTGGAGATGCTTAAGAGGGTGTGGTCCAAGTGTGACAGGGCAGCCACATGATGCCCCTTAGCACAGACCCAGCCATCTCTGCCATCCATCATCCTCATTGGAGCAAGACGCTGGCAACTCCAGGCTGTCACCTAGAGTGTTGTCATGAGCATGTAGCAGCTGACCCTACTCTTTTTGGTCAGGAAAGCCTTAACTTTTCTGGAGGCACTCTTCGTAATATTACACTTACACCTCATTGACCACACTTGTCACATGATCACTTTTAGCTGCAAAGAAGCCTGGAAATCAAGTTCTCTGGTTTAACACCTCACTCCCTGGAACAAAACCAAGATATTGTTAAGGAAAATGGAATTTGTGGCAGACAAGAGCAGCGTCTGCCGCAGGGCCAGGGTCTGTCAGAGGGCCAGGCATTTAGGTGGTTTGCAGTGATGAGCCCTGAAGGGCTGGTGCAATTGCCCATGCCCTGGCAGTCATAACTCTGTGTATTGCCACACACATCGAAATACGTACGCATAGTGGAATACACAAACATGTTAGAAAGTATTTGCCTGAATAAGAATGGTGCTTTCATTTCTCCATTTAGCCAGATGATGCTTCTTTCAACATTACTGCCCTGTCAGATGGGTCCCAAGATGAAGAAGGGAGTTTTGCAGTTCCCAGGAGTGGCTCCATGGTAAGTCATCACATGCCCAGATGATTGCATGTCGGGGCAAAATTGCAAATTCAAGGCAAGAAGAAGCGATTTCTTTCAAACAGATGAGAAAAGCTTGAACTAACACTGTGAGGAAACCACAGCTGCCAATAGACCCATCAACCTTATAGCAATTAGGAAGAAAGAGACTCAAAACTGAGGAATGAATAGATCAGTTTGAAAGAGGACTCCATAAATTAATACTGATGCAGTGTTCTTTAGGAGCATCAAACATGGAGCGATTTGTTAACTTTTGTCCCCTTGTCTGAGTTCATACAGATGATCTGTCCTGACTCTGCCATCTTAACTCAGAAGTCCTTTTACCTGCAGGATAAATTAAAATTTCCTCCTCCTGATATTGAAGGCTCTCCACTGTTGCCTGTGTGTCCAGCGTTGGATCTCAGGACTCATCCAAACAAACCCACCACTTACGACCGATTACCTCACGTGGCCTTGAGTAGTAGAACTTCTACTTTTCTTTGTCTCAAACTCTCGTCATTCCTCCCCCCACCCCACCTCCACTGGGAACCCCACTTGGTGTTTCTGTGCAGGAGCCCTGTCAGGGTGTGGCATAATGGACCAGAAGAAGTGAGAGAGCCTGTTAGATAAAGTAGTGGTTCTCCAATGGCAAGCTGATGGAAGGCAAAAGAGCACGACAAGACGGGCAGATGGAGGGGCACATTCAACGTTCTCCTGGGCAGTAGTTTCTCATCTGTTGTCGAGTTTGATACACTGGGTAGTTGATATGCACAACACACTCCCAGGGCACCCCCATTGTTCAGGGAGATAATGCTATTAGCCCCACGTGAATGGGTTTTTCTGTTGTGTTTTTAGATTTTTGGTTATGAGGTTGTTTTGTTTTGTTTCATAGTGATCATTTAAGAAGCATAAAATAATGTGAGTGATTTTTGTCAGTAGCACTCACTACAGGTTATAGCACTGATAGGCTAAGGCTTACCCACAGTTTCTGACCTACTGGCTTTAAATTCAGCTGTTACTTTCCCATTTAAGACCACGCATTGGAATGCAAATAAGTGAGAATATCTCTATTTTAGAGATAATCTCCAGTTCACCCCACTTAGTGATGAAAACAAAGTAAGTCATTTACAAACTGGTAACTCCTAGAAATGAGGAGTTTCCTACAGTAGACCTTACATGGTTGTGCTGTTCCCCCATGACCAGGGATTCCTGTTCTAAGTAAGGCCTTGCCCAGGATCCTTCATTTTCAGTCTCAGCTGGAGGTACCCATGTGCCCAAGACTCAGCCCTAAGTCTTAGCCTCACCTCTACCTGTCTTCTCTGACACCTGTTGATTTTATCTTGTACATAGTTCTAGAATATGTCTACTCCCCTCTTTTCCTACAACTACTTCCTTAGTACAGAAACTCATCATCTTTCTGTGTTACTGAAGCAGCCGCCTAAGTGATCTCCCGGACTTTAGCTTATACCCTCCATCTCATCCTCGCCGTGGCTGCAAGTCATGGGTCTAAAATGCAAGTCTTGCTCCATGCCTGCAGCGGTTCTCCCCACTTTCTAGTTAGTGTTAGTGTTAGTTAGTTAGAAAGCTCCTGTCTCTGACCCCTCGTCTGCCCCCTAGCTGACTTCACCTGTTCTATAAGCCAACAGGAAAGTACTGTGTGTAGTTCTGTGCACACACCAAGCAGAACTTGAAGCATGGTGTTTGCACAGTTGAGTTGCTAAAGAAGAGGAGGTTGGGTAGGCCTGTTTTCTAGGCTTTTCCATGGCAGCTCTGTGACCACAATGCTTGTGACGTTTTTCTGTTTCTTCATTCTTTGCTGATTCGTTGATTCATTGATTTATTCATTCACCAAATCTTTATTGAACACGTGTTGTCTACAGATAGGATCCTTGAAAGTTTGACAGTGTAAGAGACAGAAAATGATCTTGCATGGCAGTTATAGATAAAGCTTCCTGGGGTAAGTTAGTCACTCAGATTTCGTTTTTGTTTTCATTTTGTTTTTCTGGAAACTGATTGAATGTCAGTAATGACATAAGTAAAAGTTTCAGCAGTAATGACACTCAAAAAAATTTCATTGGTACCTGTCTCTAGTGTGACTTACTTTGGATTGTTTGTTACTCATAATATCTTTACTTTGAAATGTTAAACAAATTGCTTAGTTGCTAAAGTAGCCCACAGATGCCAACTTAACTCTTTCTGCACCTGTACTGAAAATCATTCTAGAACTTCTTACCATGACGTAAACACAGTTTTGACTTCCCTGCTTCTTGATTATAAGGAGCCATGGGCACCCCGGTTTGGTTCCCCAGTTTCTTCTACGTGGTGGGATTTCCAGTGATTCAGTGCAGTGGAGGCAAGGGCTTCAGGGGTCCTGGCCATGATGCCTATAAAGGTAAATCTCGCCGACCTGTCAGGGAAAATCTCACTGACTATTTACTGTCATCTCCAAGACTCCAGAGGCTCTTGACAACTTTCACTATTGGCATTTATGTTGTGGAATGGGATAAAGTAGGTAACCTAACTTTATCTTTTTCGAGGGGATAGCCTTGGCTTGACCAACATCTTGTTTTTTCATTCTTTCATCTTTTTTACTTGTTTGATTTGCACCTTTATGATAAGTGAATTCTCTACATATACAGGGTCTATCCTAATTACTATGACTCTATGTTTTGTTCATTTAAATTTGTTACAAGTTCGCCATCATTGTTTAGAATCAAAATTTTCTTTCCTCTTCTCAGAAATTTTTTTCTTTCAGATGCATTTATATTGAGGCTATCACTACCCATTAAATAAAAATCTTGTTAGTACTCCACTAAGAATTTCATTGAATTTAAAGATTGTCAGAGAGAATTCACATCTTAAAATACTGAATCTTCCCACTGAGAAAAAATTGTGTCTTTCCATTCATTTGTATCTTCTATCCTTCAATAAAATTTCATATTTTCCTCTCATATTTCTTCCTACACATTTTTTCATTTGTTAGTTACTAGGAACTTAATAGCTTTCATTGGTATTTTAAATGGTAAGGGTTTTTCATGGTATCTTCTTGTCTGTTTTTGTGGATATACAAGGAAAGTATTTTTGTTTCTTATAGTTTCCTTTCTGAAAATTCTTTTTTATTTCTTAGAATTTGTCATTTGATTTTATAATTTGTGCAGGCATCGTCTGAAATACTGAAAGTTTTATTTGCCCACTCTTTAAAATACAGTTAGCCCTCTTTATTTTTAGGTTCTACATTCTAGGATTCAACCAACTGCAGGTTGAAAATATTCAGAAAAAAAAAAATCCCAGAAAGTTCCAAAAAGCAAAACTTGAATTTGCTGTGCACCAGCAACTATTTACATAGCATTTACATTGTATTAGGTGTTATAAGTAATCTTGAAATGATTTAAAGTATACAGAAGGATATACATAGGTTATATGCAAACGCCACAACGTTTTGTATAAGGGACTTGAGCATTCGAGGATTTTGGTATCCTTGGGGGTCCTGGAACAAATCCCCCATGAATACCAAGGGACGATTGTAGTTATTCATCTTATTTACTTTTCTTATCTTATTGAACCAACCTCAAGCACTTATAACATTGAATAATAATTATGGAGATCTTTTGATACATTTTTGATTTTCTCATGAATTCTTCTAAGTTTCACTATTAAGAAGAATATTTGTTCTGGGTTTCTGAGCCTTGTAGTTACTTTTATCAGGAGTAGAGGTTGAGTTATATCAAATGATTGTATCATCTATTAAAATGAATGTATTGTTTTTCTTCTTTAAAAGACAATTACTTTAGGAAATTACATTGATAGGTTTTTCTAATGTTGAAGTATAATTTCATTGCTTAGTTAAACCCTACTTGTGTTATATTATTCTTTTCTTATGCTACTGAATATGATTTGCTACCATTTTAGATTTTTTAACCACTATTCTAGTAAGTGGGGTTAGCCTATAATATATAATTTCTTTTTGTTATTACCAGAGTTATGCTAATCTTGGTACAAACATGTTGAGAACTTTGAATCTTTTTCAGTATTTTGGAGCTATTTATTAAACTTTGGTGTAAACATATAATCTGTAAAAACTATTATATACAGTTTTATGCCAAGGCTTGGCATCATTGAAGACCTAATGCTCTGACTAATTTTTCAATGGATATGGTTTAGGGATTATATTCCTTTCAATCCCAACTTGTATGAATTTGGTAATGTGTATTTGTTCTAGCAAAACATCCAGTTCATTTAAAATTTCAATATATGTTGGTGTGTGTGTGTGTAAACACATATGTACACAAATATATATATATATACATACACACATTTATTTAGGTGCATAATTTAAAAACTTTCTGTGAAGGTAGCTGTTACTTCTTTTTTCTTCCTAAAATTTATGTCTATCAGAATGTAAATACTTGCCTGTGTTGGCAGTATTTTTTTTAAAAGTCACTACCTTTAATTAATTAAGCCTACTTTTTCCTATCGTATTAATTTATTTAATCCTTATTAATTTTTTTCATTCATTCTTGGGTCTACTTGGATACTTTTTCCTAGTCTCTTGGATTATAAACATTTTTCTTTTTTTTTTTTTGAAATATATACTCATTTTAATGTCAGAGACAAAAATTTCAGAATATCCCTTTTTAGAAGAATTTGCTTGGAACTTATCCATTACATCAGCAACTTTTTTTTTTCCCTGAATTTTATTTTATTTATTTTTTTATACAGCAGGTTCTTATTGGTCATCAATTTTATACACATCGGTGTATACATGTCAATCCCAATCGCCCAATTCATCACACTACCATCCCCAGCCCCCTGCCGCTTTCCCCCCTTGGTGTCCATTTATTTTTAAACTTTATTATTTGTGTTTAAGTTTAAGAAGTAATCTGAATAATACTTCGGCTATTCACATGGATTTTTGGAATTTATTACTCTCATTGTCTTTAATATTTAGTTTATAATTTCAGATGTCATAGATGTCATCGGAATGCCTTTAAGTTCACATTTGGATAGATTTTGTAATTTTTATTATATTTTTTATTTCAAAATTGGTTACATATTTGTCAGTGAATGTGGCTTATTTACGTTCAGCTCTGGGGAATTTGGCACAGTGGATGCAAGAGGTGGATTTATCAGTTCTGATCTCAGATGCAGAAGAGGAATATGGGGAGCCTTATTGTCTGTAATGACTGAAGCACAGGCAGATTTAGTATATAGAGTTATAACACATAGATTGCAACCATGAGAAAAAAACCAAGCAGCCAGTCAGGAAGGTCAGAAACATCTTCTGAGTCGGTGAGTTTCTCCTGTAAGTAATGAACATGGAAAATATTTGGTATGGTGTTTCTTTAATGTGAAGGAAATATCAGATAGTCAAAGTCTAGTTTTAAGAGAACTCAAGCAGATAGTGCTAACCTTCTAAATGTTGGAATTTAAAATAATAATCCTTCAACCCTTACTCTCCAATCCCAGTGCAGTAGGATTTGGGCAGCAGAGCAAGTGTTGTTAGCTGGGAAGCTTTGCCTCTCCTAAAGCAGCTGAGGCCCCAGTGGGAAACTCTAGTGGTTGGGCATGTAGGGAAATGGTAGGATCCATTATGGACAAGCTAAGGAAGTTTGTTTTAAATGGGAGTGGGATTTATGTTTGAAATACATTAAAATCACTAGTAAAAATATTTTAAAGATTCTAATATTAATATGTTTAATGAGTAAATGGATGTTTTAAAATTATGAATACCAAACACTGAGCCTTTTCATTCAACCTGTTTCAAAACTCATGGTCCCTTTATTGGCAGAGAGATCTTCCTTTTCATTTTCACCAACTCATCCCCTTGCTTTAACACATGAATGTCCTTTTGTTTGTTCTGTTGTGTTTTAACCTTTATGAGTCTAAGTCTGAGAATCTCTACCTGGCTTTCAAAACCTTCTTGACTAACATATTTCTCATATTTTTCTAATACCTTGTCTCAACTCCTGGCAAATCAGGCTCTCCATGATCCTCTCATGAAGCCAAAATGCTTCAGATTTCCATACCTGAAATTTATAATTCCATGTCTGGCCTGAATGCTTTGCCCACCTCCCTACCTTTGTAAGTCCTTTTCATCATTCCTTGAGTTCCAGTGCAAGGTCAGCCACCTCTTCAGTGAAACCTTTTGGGTGGCACCTCTTTCCTCTCCTTTACTCTCCAGTAAACACTAGTAGTGTAGAAATTAGCTCTTAAGAGTAGATTGTCTTTTAATAATGTTCCATAAATGTTACTCTCTTCTCCTCATTATAAATAGCTAAAGAGCAAGAGTCACGATTTAAATTTCTGCTTCCCCCAGGAAAGTCCCAGAATAACTTATATTACAAAAAGCGGGACCTCATTCAATACTATAGGCTGGCTGGAGGCCAGTTAAACCAGACAGCAGATGGCACTTCTCCACTTTACAGATTACAAAATTGACATTTAGTCCATTCAAGGATCCCAAGCCATCAGCTTCAAGCCTTACATGAGTGTTTCTCAATTTTCAGGAGTGTTCTCTTCTATAGATGAGTTATTACAAAGTTTCATAAAACATTTCTTTCTAGAAAAACGTAAGGAAACCACTGAAAAGTGTTCCACATCTTTTTAAGGATTTTAGTGCATAGGTAATCTTTATTCTGTAGTGTTAGTTTTTAGAGCCACCAATTACATAATTGAGCATCTGTGTTTTAATAGTTGGTAATATATTCACATTCTGTTTACACAATAATATATGTCACCTCCTTTGGAATAAAATAGGAAAAAGAGAACGCAGAGCTCAGCATTCGAGATTCCCTTGTGCAATTTGTATTACATGATAAAGGATCTTTCATGAAGCAGGTGTTCAGTTCATATTGCTAAATAAATATGAGCATAAAAGAAACGACATCAGGCTCTAGGGAAAAAAGAACAGACTTACGTACGAAGAGCATAAAAAAGATTCTTGATGGAATAGCAGATTTTCACCCTCACACATACTCACAGCTGATAACTTCCACGTTAAAATTTATATTGGTAGAAATGGTAGAATTTGTGTGTAAGTTTTTACTACTACCCATCCAACCTAAGTTAGAGCTCTGCAAAGCTCTACAGAGCTCTACAAAGTTAATTACTCAACTTCTGATAACACTGCCGGGGAGTGCAGTGCTTTGGCAGTATTGCAGTGAAGAAAGTAGGAAATTAATTAAGAGAGGACACTGAACTAGAAAACGTACTTAAATTTTTGGTAGTTATTATCACTCTGTATTTCCTAGTGAAGAAGTTAATGTATGAGTATATTAATAGTAGCTAACCCTCATGCAGTACTCACTATGTGCCAGATATTGTTCCATGTGATTTATAGTCATTTAAAATTCCTAATAGCTTGTTGAAATATGTTCTGTTATCATCTTCATTTTACAGATCAGGAGATTAAGCAATAGAGAGTCCTGTAACTTGCTTGAAGTCACACGAAGTGGAAGAACCAGGATTAGAATCCAAGCAATCTGGCTCCAGCATCCCTGTTATTAACCATCTAGCTATGTCATGACTTAGAGTTTACGACCAAAATGTGTGACCAGCTGCATCAAGAATAACAAATATAATAATCGTCAAACTATGTGACATCAAGCATTGTAATTTTTACGTTAGGAACTGTATGACAACAAACATTTAAGAAGATGTGGTTATTTTGACCTTGACTTAGTTCTCTTTTGAGAAAACTGTGTGAGCTGTACAGGTCTGAACTGAGTGAGAAAACAAAGGAAATCAGATGCAAGCCCTTCATGGAATCAAGAATTGCTTTTTGTGAAAAGAATTCAAATATACTGCAGAACATAAATCAGGTTGAAACATAGGGTAGACTGTATTTATGATAAGCTGTTTTGTGTTCGTCTTCCCTTGTTTCACAGTCTGTCCTGGAGACTATTCCAGATGTGCCAGCTCATTCCAATGGCTCAGCAGACCCTGGACAGTCAGTGCAGAACGCAGTGAGTGGTGAGTGACACAAACTCCTACTGAGCTCAAGCTGTGTCTTTTTGCTTTTGTGCTGGCACTCAACTCAGTGAGCAGTGAATTTCTGAAAGCAAAATGTAAGTGTGTTTTCTCCCCTTTTTGATTCTGTCACCCGGGCCTCTCCTCCCATCACCTCCAAACAGCCCATCTGTCACACCAGACGAAACTAATTGAGCCAGATTGGAAGCAGAATCTTTTCCACCTTTACTCCCACTGCATCATTTAGAAACTGCTCATTTAGGCAGTGTCTTTGATTTGGGGCCTCTCTCACAGGTAATCTGGATCTGCTTAACAGTATCAAGCAGACCAGGAAGTAGACCGCTTCCAAGAACCTGTTATTATGCTCAAGTAAATGCAGCAGCAGAGCAGCTTGTGATATACAGAGTAACAGGGTTAGCTTTTAAATGGGCCTCTTCCACTTGAGCATTGGATACTCTGCATGAGCTCAGTGTGGAATCTCAAATCCTCCTTGTTAGAAATAGGCCCCTTTAGGCCACACTTTTGTGATTCCTCAAAATTTTCCCTAAATAATGCACCGTCTTCTCAGATACAGCAGAACCCCATACTTGCAACATTAGCTTCAAAACTCAAATAAGTTGGGGTGATGAAAATGTTCTAAAATTGATCGATGGTTGTACAACTCTGCAAATATCCTAAAAACCATTGACTATACATTTCAAGTAAGTGAATTCTAGGCATGTGGATTACATTTTAATAAAGCTGTTTCCAAAAAAAAAGAAAAATCGAAGAGAATGGATTTGCTGTAAATTATTCCGCATCATTCTATTTGCTGCCATATTGTTATTCAGTTCAACTCATACCACTGAAAGATAAAAGTCTACCTGGAATAGTCTGGTGATGTGGAGTATCGGCCTGTATAATCAACACTGTCCAAAGAATCTGTCCCTAGGTCCTTAAGAAGTTAGCGTTTTATTTAACAATTAATCTTACTCTGATTTGCATGCAAGCCTCTGTATGATGAGTGAAAATCTTAACTGTGCCCTCATTATTTTCTACGTTCTTACTGTATCCATTTATTGTGTTTTAATTCAGTATAACTGTTTAGAATTTTAAATTTGTTGATTTACAAATTTCTCCATTAAACTTTTAATTGAGATTAACCAGGTCTTCTGTCATTTCTATCTTTTGTTCCTTTTGTTCTATTTGGTTTTCATTTAGTCACTGTCTATAGAAGAGGGTAAAAGAGATGAGCTCTTTTTTTTGTAATCAAATAATTCTTTTCATGACATATGAACAGTTTTGCCAGGCAATGAAACAAGATCGCAAGCCAAACTCTTAGTCAAAAATCAGATTTAGGTTTACTCAATTGATTTCACTTGTTTTTGGTAAGGAATCTATTGTCTTAATTTCAGACTTGAGAGAAACATGGATATGGGACAGTACTTGTCACCTGTTTAGCTTTGTAATGTGCATCATACGAGGTCAGGTAACAATACAAAATCACAAGAATTAGGATTAATTCACCTGAACGAATCTAGTAGTGAAGGGCAAACTGAATTTGAACAAATCTTAAGAGGCACAGTTCCACAGTTTGGGAAAAAACCCAAGAGGAATGAAAGTAGGCAGGAATTTTCTGTGGGGCCTCCAACCTTTCTCCCTCTGCTTTAAGCTTTTGCTTCCCCAATAGCAGCAACGTTGGGTCTGGATGGACTTAATTTTAATATCATGAGAATATATAGAAATATTTCATTTTGGACTTTCTAATAATCTAATAATCTTCAATGCTTTTCATGAGACATAACCATCTAAAATTAAAAACATCAGATTAAATAGAAAGTTTGTTTGGATAGCGATTATAGAAGTTTGTTCATGTGGAAATCTGATGACACTACATTAATTGCTTAACTGAAATCATTCTGGGTGAGTCTAATGCTTTTCCTGGGATGTAAACATTCTAACGTGCTTATGGATTAACTTGTAAATATTTTGTGCTTATTTTACAGTAAATGGTATTGATTGATTAAATGGCATATTAAATATTCCACATCCTCTGTTCTGTAGATGATGAATATCTGGAAAAGGACATTCCACTACAAGCTGAAGAGCTGTCCTTTGAAGTATCTTATTCAGAAATGGTTACAGAGGCTCCAAAAAGAAATAAATTTAAGAAGTCAGATTTTAAGAAAGAAGACTATGTTTTACCTGTAAGTAAAAACCTTTCATGATTATTCCCAGTAGCTTCCTCTGATTTCTCTGTGGGACAAACTAGGATTTTTTAAAAAATTCCTTTGTGTGTGCACAAGGGCATGGGGAGAGGCCAGGCATCAGTGTTGCATCACACCAGGGACATTATTTGTTGTGCAGTACACAGCCTGCCTGGCTGTACCTGGCAGCCCTGGGTTGAGGAAGAGCTGCGAGGGTGTATGCTTGAGTACTGCTTTATAGATGAAATAGGATTTCCACTTGGCTTGTGTGCTTTCATGCACTTCATATCCTTACTTTACTTATAGGTTGATGCCGATTCTAACTGTAACTGTACGCCTACTTGTGCATTAGAAACCACATGTCATGGTGGGGCACTGCAGGAAGTCACAGTCATTAACAATAAGAAGTGAGAGCTTATAGGGCAGACACTAAAAATTCATCAAAAATAAATTCAAGAATTTGTAATATTATTATGGGATGGGAAAGTAGAGCTACATACTTCATTAGCCTGAAAGCCTCATTATGTATATCCAGGATAATTATATTCTGAAAGCCCAATACAGGAAATATGCCACGCTGATCTATTTGCTACTCAGTAAATGCATTTGTGAAGAGTTCAAGATGTGGAGTCATGAATATTCTGTGCTGATCAGGGCTGGAGGCATGATGAGCTGGGCTCAGGCAGTTTCAGGGCTAGAGGAATGAGTCATCTAGAATCAGGCAGAGGCTTTGCCCCAGGTGGCCTGGACCATTCCTGTGTTGGAGGGGAAGAGGACAGGGCAAGAACTGTAAGATCCGGGCTTCCCTGGTGGCGCAGTGGTTAAGAGTCTGCCTGCCAATGCAGGGTACACGGGTTCGAGCCCTGGTCTGGGAAGATCCCACATGCCGCGGAACAACTAGGCCCGTGAGCCACAACTACTGAGCCTGCGCATCTGGAGCCTGTGCTCCGCAACAAGAAAGGCTGCGATAGTGAGAGGCCCGCCCACCGCGATGAAGAGTGACCCCCGCTTGCCGCAACTAGAGAAAGCCCTTGCACAGAAACGGAGACCCAACACAGCAATCAATCAATCAATCAATCAATCAATCAATCAATAAAATAAATAAAATAAAGGAATAAGATCCAGCAGGTGCCTTCTATGGGCCAGACACTGCAGTAGGTATTCTAGTTCTCATCATCCTAGTGATTGCTCCCATTTTACAGTTGAGGAAACTGAGGCCCAAACAAGCTAAGTAGCATATCCAAATCTTCACAGCTAATAGGAGGCAGAAACAGGATTTAAACCTACATGTATCCATCTTCAAAACCCCTCCTGGACCCTATGCAGCCTCTATGTCGGAGGGCACAGTGGCATTCTGGGACAAAAGAGGGAACCCAGCTCTGGGACTCTGGTTGCAGGGGGAGTCCCTCTGAATCTTTGGAGAGAATTGTCCAAGAGAGGATGCTGACCCCCAGTCTCCTCATCATGTCTGTCTCCTCCTGAGTTTGGGCTCATCTGGGGTGCAGGGCAGCCTCCCATGAAGAGCTCTGCATAGGGTGTAGCACATAATGTCAATAATTGCTCAGTAATGATTGCAGTTGCTTGTTGTGTTGCTGTTGTTGTTATGTGTTATTGTCATGTGGGGTCTTGGTCTCAGAAAGAAGATAAAATAACCAAGTGTTTAATAGCACAAGGTATGCCTCAGACCACACCCTATGTTTTGTTGTTTAGCTTTTAAATACTTGGAATTTCAAAGAACAGCTGTTGAATGAATGAGTAAATGAATGAATGAATGAATTGGTAGATGCTTTAAAAATCCCAAGGACGCTCTAGTTTAGGGACCTCCTATGGAGAATGTATACTTACAACTTTGTAATTTAAATAACTATTGTATATTTCTACTTTAGCCATTTTCTTTCAATACCAGGTTTTCTGAGAGCAAAGTATTTGTTATATATTTTATATATATACTTAAATATAAAATTTATATTTTACTCATTATGTAATTATATATTAACTTATGTAATACCTATATTTTATTATTATTACTTATATGTAATATTTATGTTATTTATTACAAGAACAATCTCTTGTTTTTTAAAGGTCTTACTTCTTACAGTCTTCACAATATTTCTGGACTGTTGAAGGGCTTTTTATTGTTCTTTTACTGTATTTTGTTTCCTAGTGTGGAAACGGAGAATATAACAATATAATTGGCTTCAAAATGATAGTAGAATTATTTGGCACTTTCTATGCATTTTTCTTTTTTGAGAATATTTTGAATTACCTATATTTGATTTTTAAGGTAGAATAACTATTGTCTCAGCAAGCAGGTGCAGTCAGTTTCAGTTGAGAAATTACCTACAGTCTTTACATCACAGATGTGATGATGACGTTATGGTATACTCAGATCACTGTTTTGTTTCCATTTAGTGTAGTAGTGATCTGCAGATGTTCTAAAAATCATATTCATAATCTTTCTATGATGCAGCATGCGCCTCAGAGATTTTTTTTATGAATAGCATGTCTTGCTATACAGATTTAGAATGTCCGGGTGGCATTTGAATGAAGGTATAATAATTTTCCTTTGCCATAAGAAATAAATATCCTCAATATGTATTTTAGAAATTCATTGTTCAGAAAACCAGATTGGGCCTAACTGAAGCAGGAGATCTGTCTGCTGAAGACATGAAGAAAATCCGCCATCTCTCTCTGATTGAATTGACGGCCTTTTTTGATGCCTTTCGTATTCAACTGAAAAGAAACAAAACGGAGAAAGTAAAAGGACGAGGTATTAAGACTTATTCTGAAAACAAAACAAAACAAAACAAAAAGACTTATTCTGGCTTTAACACTTTGATACGTGGGAATAAGACGGTGCTTTTCTGATTCTTTTTTCTTTCTCGGCTATTTTACAATGAAGACAGTGGGATTTTTGGAGTTCCTCTTACAGTCCTGCTGGAAAATGACCGAAGGAAAGATGCTGGAGTGAAAGTTCCCCTTGTGTTACAAAAAGTGAGTTCAATGTAAATAAAGGGGGAGTTAATAGAGCCCTGTGCTTGCAATGTGCTCTTTGTAAACCCACTGATGAATTTTCCTTTAGATTTAAAGACACTAAAGCCCTATTGGGACTTGGGCCTTGGTGATTTCCAGGTTTCCTCCATACATCCACATGACATCCACAAACACTTGGGCATGTCTGCCTTGCTGAGAACTTCTGGACCCTGTTTCAGTGTCTGATCATAAAGCATCAGGTGATGGGCGCAGATGCTCTGTCACATGGCTTCCTTCAGTTATATTTCTTTGAATATTTAAAAAATGTTATTTGTGTGTATGTATGTGTTTGTGTGTGTGTGTGTGTGTATTTGATTATTCTGTCCTGTATAAGAGATGACTTAATTATTAGCAGTCCATTTACTAATCATACAAGTATTTGCTGAGATATATCACAGGTTGGGTGTTTTTAAATGTGTATGTATAATTGTTTAAATGAATTTTCCAGACAGAGCTAAATAAAGTCTAAAAATCAGCTTATTCTGGTGGTGTTTGAGGTATGACTGAGAAGATACGATCCATTTAGACAAAGAAGAATTTTGGTTTGGGAGGTTTTGAAACTGATACTACCTGAACTATCGTATGTGGTCGTCTCTGTGACCATCACTGGTTAATGGCTCATTTGCTTTTGTGTCACGTTTTTTTATAGCCAACAATTTACACTGGTTTAATTATGCATTTATTCAACAGTGACATCCGGTGGCACAAGTCAAATTCCAAGCCCTAAACACAAATCTTGTTGAATTTTCAATTCAGTTTTTAAATGATATGTGAAAATACTGAGTGAGGAAACATACTTACTTTATTCACAATAACAATTCTATGTCTCTTTACTATGTTCCTTAATTTTGCTACCAATACCTCAAATTGAGCTGCTCCTCAAATCAGGTAATTGATTGGCTGCCAATAGGAGCAGGGAGGATGGCAGCCAGGGGGCCAGAGGATGTTGGCGACACCCAGTGTGCGCATCTGTAGGGCACCTCCCCTGCACCCGGCTGTCTGTATCTTGTCACGTCTAGACAGCACCGAGCAGCCCCAGGAGGTCGGTGTTATTATCTCCCTTCTACTGGTGAGGCAACGGAGGCATTGTAGGGTGAGATAACTTGCCCAAGAACACACAAGAGGTAGATGCAAAAAGGAGCACAGTATGTATATCCAAGGCCACGTCCACGGTGACTCTAAGATTTCCTTTTGTTCCTTGAATTAGAACCAGAATAATACCCTTTATCCTCTAGTGAAAGGACAGAGTCTGAAGAAAATGCATAAAAATCTAAGACTGAGAAGATTCAACACAAGAATTTATATTGCCAAGTAGGTGCAAAAACCTAGCACATGGAAGGTGCACAATAAATGCTAGTTAAAACTAAATCTGGGTTTATCTCGTATTAGCATCTCAATAGGTGCTAGCTCTAGTTACTGCTCCTCATTTAAGACAGCTTGAGGCATTGCTCTTCTACTCCTGTGGGAGAGTCTTTTCTTACGAACATGTTTCTTCCTCCTAAATATCTACTTCTCTTCATACCTACAGGAACTACCTTAGCTCCAGGCACCATCATTTCTTGAAGGGAAAATAGCAGAGACTCTGGATCCTGCTCTTGCTGTGTGAACGTGGGCAGATCCTTTCTCCTTTCCTTGCCTCAGTCTCCTCAGCAGTAGAATGGGGATTCCACTAGTACCCGCCTCATAGGATTATTGTGAGGGTTAAGTAAGGTAATGTACGTAAAGTGCTGAGAATGTTATCCGACACACAGTAAGTGCACAATCAATGTTAGTGTTTATTATTATTTAATAATAAACCATCATCATTACCATGAGAGCTCATGAGACCTATAAGCCTTTACAGTATGTAATCCCTTGGTCAGATTTCGAGAATCCCTGTAGTTTCTTAGCCAGAATAGTGCAACTAATGATACTAAATTTAGGATCTTTTCTTATTGGTCAATCTGCAGAAAGAGATACAGTAATCAGATCTTAAAATAGTTAAGTGGCAGTGTAGTTTCTTGGTTAAGAGCACAAGCTTGAGAGAGTTGGTGCCATTACTTTTGAGGTTGACCCTGGGGAAAGTAGAAAACAGCTCTGAGTCTCCATTTCCTCATTTGCAAATTGGAGGCTAATGTTGACCTCCTGGGAGAGTGTGAACATTTAACTAGGCATTCAAGTACCAGGCATGTATATATGCTTGGTAATGTATCGATTGTTTTCATCATCATTATTATTTCAAATGTTTGTAATCATATGGAGGTATTTATTTTTGTAATGTATCATTGCTTGCCAGTTCTTTCAGAAAGTTGAAGAATCGGGTCTGGAATCTGAAGGGATTTTTCGACTTTCAGGATGTACTGCCAAAGTCAAGGTACCAAATATTTTCTCTCTTCCTCATTAGAGATCTCAGCTAGCTAGACCCAAGTTCACACAAGCATCAGGTGTGTCTAGTTGTTTGTTGTTGTTCTTTTTTTGATACTATCACTTGGCCCTATAGAACTTTCCTCAATGCCTATGTTCCATGATCCTGAGTTGTGTATTCCTTTAAACTAAAACAACAACAATAAAAAGCCAACAACAATGAAAGAACACATCAATTCACTGTCCAAAACTGCTGCTTGTCTTTAATTTGGTAAAGCTGAAATGTCCCATCATTGTTTTTTGTGTTAAACACTTTAGCTTTTTTGTGTTCCTCTCAGTCATGGAATTCACTAAGCCAGTATTAGATGATCCCTGATTTCCATTGTCAGTTGCTTCAAACTTAGAAACATTCTTTGGCTTTCCTTTTAATGGAAGTCCTTACAAGAATTTGTAGGAATGGCTGTAACCACTAGAACACTCACTCAGCAGTTCTAAAGCCCAATTCCATTTAAGGTAATGTTAGTTTCTACATATAAAACCACCCGTGCAATGTGAATTCCTTTACTTCTGTATGGTGGGAAACTCTTCAAGTACAGCAAAGAAAAGGATTGTTAGAAAAGAGAAGCTTTTCTCATAAATTTCCAGTAAGATATCCCACTTTGTGTGCCGGTGTGCATCCGCAATGAAGAGTCCCTCCCTGCCCTGTACACTCCCTGGTGGGTGCACATAGAAACATGAGCAGTTCTCAATAATGAATCCTTGAGAAAAAAAAAATCTTGGGGAGAGGGAAAAGTGAACTTGGTTGTGTTTGAACTAGTCAAAGGAATTGTGTAGGGGCAGGAAAGCATCTCTTCACTAATTCATTTGGGCACATGTTTTGGGAAATTCTACTTGTATCAGAAGTCTCAGGGTTTTTATATAGACGTATGATGAGCTATTTTTCAAAGGGGAAACTGAGAATAAATAGGCTGTGTCTATTGGAAGCTCCAGAAAGCAGGTGTTGGGACAGAGTTAGGAGTAGAAGACGGTTATTGGGGGACTGTCCTTCTCAAGGATCAAGGGGGAGGAGGTGGGCTTGGGCGGGCTGAGCCTCGGACCGGGTGCAGGTGGGACTCTCTCCCTGTGCCCTGTCGGCCCCACACTGCACTGTCACTGCTGGGGCTGCCTGCAGGGAAGGGCCTGAGGCCAGTCAGAAGGTGCCAGCAGCTGGGGAGTCAGCTCCCTGCATTTTTTGCCGATGAACAGCCAGTTCTTTTTTGAAGGGAGACCTGAGCAGTGGCACTTTGCCAGTGACAGAGGGATCAGCACATCTGGGGGAGCTGTGACTTCCCTGGGAGTAGAAATTCCTAAATACTGGCACAAGTTCATTTGGAAGGCAGGAAAAATTCCTAATGGCTCCTTAAGATTTGTACTCTCTAAATGGGATCTACTTTTTGTTTCAGGTTCTCACAGGTATGGTTTTTATATATACTTCTAAATAAATGTATCCTAAATCTGAGGACAAAAGCTGTTGCTAGTTTTGGTTAAGTCTTTGTGGTTATATCTGTAGAGTCAGAGAACCAAAATGAAGTCAGGAAAATGAATTTCCTAAACAGAATTAGACTCCATCCCTCTAAACCTCCTTCTATAATAGGGAAGTTGTATTCGCACGTATTCTTACTGACTCTTTGTGTGTGTGTGTGTGTGTAGGGGGAACATGATGGATATGACTTAAAATTCTATTTTTGAAAATAATCAAAAGGAGACAACATTACACGACATTTCTTGTGTGTATGAATTTTAACATCATAGCACAAGTTGCTTTTCTCTAGCTAATCTTTGACTGAAAAATACTTATCAAACGCCAATAATTCCTTTAACGTGTTCTAATAGGCACATGCATTCCTGAACCACATTTCGGTGAAAGTCCCTTTTGGCCCTTCATAGGTTTTATGTAGTTTTAGCCTATTTATTCCACCTCTTATTAGTCCGAAAAATGTAATCCAGATGTTTTCGTGGTTTGAGCTCCAAGAAAGCCAATGTGAAAGAACTCCGGGCCAGTGAACAGAAACAGGGGGATATTGCAGTTAGAAAGGCATTGTAACTTGATATAGTAAAGGGGCCTTTATTTCTCTTCTTTGTTCAAAGTTTAAACTTTAAAAAAATTTTTCATCTGTTAGACTGTTTTTGTCTACGAATGTGCTTGGGGAAAGAAAGTTAAAAAAAAAACCACCATTGTAATTATCCTCAAATTGTGCCAAGTGGATGACACTAACACTAAGGTATCATTATGAAGACAGACGCCAGCCTGGGTTGTGCTTTCAAGTCCCGGTTAGACTCACAGGGGAGCAGCCCTGGGGGACGCTGCTGGTTTTAGCCGCACGGGGCACGTAACTGCCCAGCCCATTCCTGGATGTGAGGCCTCAGATCATTTGGAACCAATTTAATGCTTTGGTGTTTCCAGTGATTTTCTTGTCCAAAAATGACAGAAATTGGAGCCAAACACCGGGGAATATATGTCATGGAAGAAGGCAGACTGGTTTGACATGCACGGTTTTCTTTTTTTGACTCGTTTCAATTCTTCGGAGGCTGCTCCAGATGTTTTATAGTGATGTTACCTGGTCTGCTGGTCTCCCTTCCTGAACTGGTTTGTGAAGCTGAAAGCAGGTTATTTGCATTTGTATAAAATTACCTCAGAATTGGAAGCAGGTTAGATATTTGCTCAGAGGAGACGGAAGGACGTGGCTCCTGACCCTTGCCTGGTGTTCTCATTAACGGTGGGCAGAAAGCACGACTTTTTTTAACATGTACACGTCTCTGGCAAGGAATACTCAGCCCCTGGTTCATACGGTTTCATGTTTAGGACCACCACGGACATGTCAGCTCTGCTCCTACTTCCACTGTGCTCTGGTCCAAACTTCTCCGTTTGTCTCACGCTGGCCGTCTAGACAAGATGAGGTGCTGTTATTACCCAAATATCCACACCACATACACATGGGTTTCCCGTAGTAATAACACTAGAGGTGTTGTAGCAGACCCAGACGAGGGGGGAGGGTAAGTGCAGCAAGCATTTCCTGAGCGCTCTCTGTGTGCAGGCCCTGCCCCCTGAGCGCTACATTGTGGTATCCAATTTAATCTCTGTGAGGTCGTTTTAATATCCATCTTTTCAGAAAAAATATTAATGCTCTTTACTTTATTTTATTTATTTATTTTTTAAAATTTTGGCTGCACCACACGACACGTGGGATCTTAGTTCCCCGACCAGGGATCAAACCCGCGCCCCCTGCATTGGAGGGCGGAGTCTTAACCACTGGATCGCTGGGGAAATCCCTAATATCCCTCTTATGGAGCAAGAAACCTCACAGGCCTACAACTAGGCAGTTGTGGAATTGGGATAGACACCTAAAGAATGTGGTTATAGAGCCCGCCCTTGACCCTGGTGCCACATTGCCTCTTAGGTGGCAGGGAAGTAGTGACAGGTTAGAATCACCTTAGTGTTTCAGGTAGCTTCCTGTGGCACAGGTCTGTGGGCAGTGGATTTGAATTATTCTGCTCTTGCCAGTGCGTTCTTCCCACTTGAAAAACAGTTTCCCCTTTGCTTTATGGCAGTGGTACCAGGCGGTGGACGGAAGACATTTCCTCCTCCCCCTCTATTTCCTGTTAGCAACACCTCCATCTGCCCATTACTCCAGCTAGCAATCTGAGAGTCATCCTGGACTTTTATTTCTCCCTCTGAGTCTCATGTTCAATCCATTACTGATTCTTGAGAATTTTCCCTCCTAGGCGTTTCTTAAATGCCACCTCTTCTTTCTATCCTACGACTGCTTATGCAGGTTAGTCCTCGATTATCCATCACCAGAAGTGGTGCCCTGGCCCGATAACTGCTTTCTGCATCTCTAGCCTGCCCCCCAGCCAGTGCCCGAGCTCCGAGCTCCCCCAAATCACTTTTCCGCCTGCCTGTCAGAAAAGATAAATCTCACCTTGTCGTTCTCTAGCTTCTCTTACATGTTCAAGGCTGGAAGACTTAGGCGTCTCATGAGAATAAAGCAAAGGCCTTAAGGATTTTCAGAGTTTTCCAAGCAGTTATTGTCAGTTGGGAAACTGACTATAGCTGCCTGGTATTACTGGTAAACTGTAATTCAAGGGAGCAGTAGAATGGGGGGCACTGGTCATCAAATGAATTAGTAATGTAAAATGTATAACCCAAGTAAAACTTAAGGACGATTAATGATTTTTTTAAAAAGTATTTACACCGTGTTCCCAACCTTATGAAGGATTGGGCAAACATGCAGACATGTGGAAGACATGTGTACGTCTTGGCATAAAACTTTGCTGTAAGTGCTCCAGGAAGATATCATTGGTGTGCATGTTGCAGTGAGGTCAGAGTTCCTTTGTTGGGATATTTCTCATTCTGTATGTGAACTAGCCAAGAGGCGTACATTCTTGATCTAATTTAGAAACAGAAGACGGGGTGGCAGAAGGAAGGGATCACTGAAAAAAAGGGGGAAGTGGAGGCTTTGTCAAAATCTTGCAGTGCATTTATGATGTGGGCATAGGCAATATTCTGCCAAAACCATATAAATGAAACTATGATCTGAGTAAAGAACTTTTGTATTTGTGCAGATGGCAAATTAGTTAAAGATTAACATTATTCTAAAAGGATTTTAGAAAACTTAAAAAATATATATTCAGAAATAGCTATTTCAGTTCTTTAATCATGTTGAAAAAAAGATAAGCTTAGTAGATATTGGCTTTTCAATCTAATTACAAAAATAGTTTATGTAATGACAGTTTTTAAAGGGGGAGGATTAGGTGGTAAAACTCACTGTGTTCCTTGATTTTCAGCAATACCGTGAAGAACTGGATGCCAAGTTTAATGCTGATAAGTTTAAATGGGAGAAAATGTGCCACAGAGAAGCTGCAGTAATGTTGAAAGCATTTTTCAGAGAACTACCCACCTCTCTCTTCCCTGTGGAATATATACCTGCTTTCATCACTCTAATGGAAGGTAGGTGGAAGAAGTTAAGTGTGAATGGACTAAGATACAAGGTCAATAAAGTGGCACAGAGCAGAAGAAAGATGCGTAATCAGATGTGATCATAAATGTATAGATTTGCTATTTCCTGGTGCTGCTTGATGATATATTGAGTTTGATGGTAAACTGTCATCTCTTCGCATGTTTATATTTCTGAGTCTGGTTGATATGATTTAGAGGGTTTTATAATCATTAAAAGGCAGAGAGGGTTACGGAAAGACCTGGCTCTTGAGATTTGAATTCCTGCTCAACCATCTGTTAACTATGCAGTCAGCCTTTCTGAGCTTCACTGCTGCACCTGTAAATTACAGATAATAATTACTTGTCAGGGTTGTTGTGGGTATTGAATGAAGACATCTAGGATAGTGCCTGGTGTATATTAGTCCTTCAAAAAATATAAGATCTCTCCCTTCTTTAAATCCGAGGTCCTGGGTCTGATGATGTAGCACGCAGAAGGTGTTTTGTCTCTGAAAATTACACTATCACATAGTGTTTCTGAAACTTAAAAAGTCACATAGATGAGGCCTTAACTGAGGTACTTGGATAAAAAGTACAGAAACTGGACAGTGTGTGTTGTATTTGGCAGTCAGAAAGTAATTTCATCCTAAAGGTTGAATACTGAAGAAGGTGTGATGAGAGAAATTTAGAAAAGTTAAGATGGGGCTACATAGTGTGAGCTTTGACTACCAACCTGAGGAATTCAGGAGTCACAAGTCTAAATATGTATAAGCATGCTAAGTAAATGGTGATTCTATATGGACAGAAAGGGACTGTGGCCAGATTGAGAGGACATATCCCATATAAAGAGGTTGGCCACTGCTCAGCTCTGGATGATGGTTACCATGCAGGAGTGAAAGCCAAAATCCAGGCTTTAATGACGAAACTCTTAATTTGAAAATGTCAGCCACAAATTCAAATTTTAAAACACTACATGAGCGTAGCAAGTATTACCCGTATCTGCCAGTTTACAACCTTCTGCAGGTTGACCAGAAGTATAAAATCCTTAAACTCACAATCATAGAAAATAATAGTCACATCCTAAGTTGTATGACAAAATTTGTCCTAAAAATTAGTTGGTTCTAAATCTTTAAAAATTTTTACTAAACCAGATTCATAAAATAATCCGCTGTGTCTTCAGAGAAAAGAATATGATAAGACAAGGCAGTCCTTTTCTAAGCTTTAATTGACATGCTGTGACCAGTATCTCTTTTCTTTGTATGATGTAGTATTTTTGTTTTATGAAAGAAAGAGAGAACTAGTTCTCTTCGTTCTTTTTTATTTCAGATATTGTATATTTTCAGTTCTAGAATCTCCAGTTGCTACTTTAAAACTATTTTCTACTTGCTGACATTCCCTATCTTTTCATTCATTGTAAGCATATTTACCTTCATATCATTGAGCATAGTTATGATAGCTGCTTCATAACTAGTTCCAACATCTGGGTCATCTGAGGGTTGGCCTCTGTTGGCTGTCTCTTCCCTTGAAAATGGGTCACTGTTTATGTCAAGTAAGTTTAAACTGTGTCCAGAACCTTGTGAATACTTTTTTGGAAACTCTGTGTTCTGTAATATTTCTCCAAGGAGTGGGGTTTTTTTGGTTAGTTTTGTTTTTTGTTTGTATTTAAGCAGACAATTTGCTATTTAATACTTACCTGTGCTACACCAGATATGCATGGTTTATGGGGTGAGCCAACATTTGGGTGGATTTTACACCAGAATTAGGGCCTTCTATCTCTTGACCTTTCCTTTCTGGGATTCCCCATAACTTCCCAGTGGCTGTGGTCATCCTGAACGCTGTCCTCTCTTTGTTCAGGCCAGAAAGATTGGGGTTTTCTTTTGGAATTTCAGCCACCTCATGCCATTGCTGTCTATGGCCTGACCTCAAACTAAAAGCCAGAAAATTGGACACTCTCCCTGTGCCATTCCCTAATGCCAAGTGTCCAGTGCCCTCCTAAATCTGCCTGCTTTTGTTCATTCTCCACTGCCTCAGGTAGTTGTTTTTTGTACTTTGTCCAGAGTGTACAGTTGTCTTAAGGAGGGTTGATTGGGTAAGAGCTTACTCAGCCATACCAGAAACAGAACTCCCTCCCTCTATTTCTAAGTCAGAGAAACACAGGATCTTCTGTAAAGTTTGCTGTCCTGGAAGACGGGCTGCAGAAGTCTTAACTTCACTTTGATCTGCAGTTTATTTACTGAACAATTCATCAAAACAAATGGTGCCACAGAGGATTTTTTTGTTTTAGTTTTTCTTTTTTTGGTCTTATGGAATTAGGCAAGGAGGAGTCAATCACCATATAAGACCTGTTTGGAGAATCGTATTTCAGAAGGAAATCATATTTAGTTTTTCTTAATATCATTATTCAGATGTTGAAGCCAGTACACTCCAATGAAGGGAGAGAATCTGGAAAATATCCTGAAAAGTTTCACAGGACGATCCACATTTCTTTGTATGACTTTGAAAGTGAAAAATACTATATTGTCGTGATTGATTTGATAACCAGCCAACCCCACAGGAAGCCCAAAGTTCTGGGCTGCTGCCATTGGGATTCTCCCCAATGGCCTTTTTGCCACCGGGAGTAAGCTCTAGTTGTAACGAGATTCTCTGAAGGGAAGAACTGTGGACATCTGTGTGTTTAAGCTGCCCCTGTATTTACTCTAAAACGGAGGTCGGAGAATGTAGTCTTTTCCACTAGTGTAATTACTTTCTCTTTTCTCTTTTCAAACTTGGTCCAAAAATTGCCCATGAAATTAAAAGACTAATAGTTCATCAATTAAACCTTAGATACTTTCATGAAAAGTTTAATAACTTTCTGGGAAAATAATGACCTCAGGAATGAAAAAAATGACTCTTAACTAGGGTGCGATAAATGAATTAACTACAAAACTATTAACCACAAAACAGTGTAGGGCCGGGTTTCCTAAGCAAAATGAAAATGGATTATTTGCCAGTTTAGAGTTTTAATCTTAAAGGGAACTTCATAATTTATCTGGAATTAATGGAAATAGAGAGCCTGCATCTGCATCTAGTGTTTCCCCCCAGAGGTTTTTTTGGGTTGCATTGGAAAATTATAGACAGCCCTTAGCCTGCAATTGATGCACTGAAATAATGTCTTATCTGCCCCCAGATGCTTTGTACTGAGATATGCTCCTGTTAGTGCCTGTTATTCAGGCAAACTCACATCAGTGTGCATTAGCCATTTCCAAAAACAACCTGGACCTGTGTCATTTTTGTTTACAAATTTGACATAAATTTTTAAAAATCCACATGGGGATTGTGCTGAGACAATATGAGCCTATAAATACTCCTCCCAACTGTTCCTTCATTACGTGGTTACACACAATAATCATTTACTCCTAACTCGGATGCACACGACCTCCTGTGACCTAGTAGTTTGTCACGAGAGTGTTTCCACTACTGTAAAGCTAAGTAACTCTATAGGCAGCTGACTGCCTTTATCCACTGAGTCGTAAATGGATAGATTTTCCTTCAACTTGAGAGCTCCCTGGGGATTACAGAACGTCATGCTTCCCTGCAGGACCTCCCTACCAAGAGACCATTGTGGGGAGAATACAGAGAGACCAGGCAAAGCCTGGATGCTCTGGAATACCCTACGTTTTCAACAGAGCTGGCTGTGAATTATCCAGTTGTGGATAGGTTTTCTAAAATCCTTTCCCTAAAATGGGAAAAGAGCCAATATTGAGAACACACAGTAGTAGAATGCCAACCCTCTGGTGCCATCTTCTGGATCTCCAAAGATCCAACTGTGGTTACCTTCCCTTCATGTCCATTTAAGAGCTAAAATAAATGTCACTGATCAAATAACAAGAGCAAACACCTATGGAGGTAACTATATACAGGTACTGATGTAAACACTATACATTAACTCATTTAACCTTCCTAATGGCCCAGTGAGGTAGGTATCATGACGATTCCCATTTTACACATGATAAAATAGAAGCAACAGGGGTTAAATAGCCTGCCCAAGGTCACTCAGTGACTAAATAGTACGTGCAGAATTTGAATCTGGTTCTAGAATCTCTGCTCCTAATGATTATGCTTGGCTGCCTCATCGTATGGAAATAAAATTTATTTTCTCTTGAATTGAGCTTCAAGCCAACTGTTTGTAGCATAAAAGGAAAGCAAGATCTATGAAAGTACTTTGAAAAGAGAAATGTTATACGGATCCAGAGTAGAGGATCTCGTTGGCCACCTGCCCCTACAGTGGCATCCTAGGATGCTAAAAAAGAGTTGATAGACTGAGGCTCCTGTCCAAGTGAACAGACTTACATTGTCGGTCACAAAGCCTGAGTCTTTACCGCTGAAAGCTGTCAGGGCCCTCCTGTGCCACCAGATGTTAGCAAGAAATGCTGTCAGAATGCATTAGCGTTGTTCAAAATGAGTGGTTATTTCTGTTTTCTTGTTAGGAGGGCCTCACATCAAAGTACAGTTTCAAGCCTTACACCTCATGATCATGGCACTGCCTGAGGCCAACAGGGACACAGCCCAGGTATGTTGTATCGACCTCATGGTCTGTCACTGATTCTTATTGGTCAGAGGAAATGGCTCAGGTGGAAAAATGAAAACTGAGAGGACAACTTACCAACCAGCTGAGCCTGCAGCAAACCCGCTGCCTTTCCTCATTCCCACCGCTGTTCTCCTGAGGAAGCCAGGAAAGAATGTGAATCCTGGAATCTTCTTTGAACACTTGTTTCGTTCATTCAATCTGTTAAGAGATGTTGAGCATCTACAGTGTGCCAGGCGAGGGTTTGGAGTAGGAGGAAGAAGCAAAGATGGAAGACTTAAATGGAATAATGTCAGAAGTGAATGAAACCCCTGCTTTAAATGAAATTTCTAGAATGTTCATGTCTTACCATAATTCAATTTAAAGAATTATAGAATCCCAGAATTTTACAGATCACCTGATAGGACCTTGCCATTTTCCAGATTAAGAAAATTAAGCTCAGAAAAGTGATTTCTCCATTAACATAAAATAGAATATTTGATAGAATTGTATTCCATAGTTCTCCATCCCAAATATCCCTCCTTTTATTTCAAATTCATTTCTCTGTTTTATGTTTGTAAAAATCAAAGTTTCTGTTGCTGTTTTGATAATGATTCTGTATACAATAGGAAATCTGTTATAAGTACAACAGGTGCTTGGAATCTTTAAAATGAAATTGAGGTGAGGATGAGCTGGAAAGAGTTATAATTGTGAGGCCGGTAAACATGATGCTGAAAACAAAGATGAGTCTTCGTGCTACCTCTTGTCAGACATTTCAATTTGGTGAGGACCTTTCCTCCTACCAAGTGAAACCATCTATGTCAATTGTATTATATCCTCCACCCAAGAATGGGGATTGGCAAAGGCATAAGAATGTCTGTTTTAATACGATTTGGTAATTTTTCAAAAGCTGGAAATTTACTAGCTTTGTTTTTTTTTTTTTTTTGTTTGGCTTTGTCTGAACAATGCTTTTTTTTTTTTTATCCAAAGAAATGAGTCTCGTATCAGATATATGAGTCAAAATGTCATTTCGCCTTTCATATAACTGAGAATGTAGCAGTTATCAAAGAATTCAGTACCTTTCTAATAGAAGATCCTCTCTGTCTCTCTCTTTCTCCCTCCCTCTTCCATTCTGAACTGTGACTGGAATGAAGATTGAAGCCAGTGTGTTGTAGAGATCAAGATGTCTGGCTCAAGAATTAGGCTTCCTTGGATCAAATCCTGGCTCTGCCACTTAATTAAGTGACGCTGGGCAAAGCTACTTAATCCCTCCCCATCTTAGTTTCCTCAACTGTAAAACAATAATAGTACCTACCTCACAGGGTTTGGAATGATGATAAAATGAGTGGAAGTATATAAAGTACTAAGAATAATGCCTGGCTCACAGTAAACCCTCAAATAAATGTTAGCTATTATCACTAGTATGTGCTGTCCATTTTCTCATTACACGTACTATAGCAGAATTCAAACTTGGAAAACCAAACAGCATCTCCTTTTAGGATTTCAGCCCTCTTGGTGAATTTCAGAAAGTTCTGATAGGCGTTTATACTTCAGTGGCTCAGCCAAACTTTTATTAAGCTTTCTCAATTTTTTTTTCAATGCTGAGCACAGGTGCATGTAATCATTTCCCTTTGGTCTGCTGAAGATTCCAAAATTGAAAAGCAGTACAAAAATGACACCCAAAAAGTGAAAGTTTTCAGCTTTTCGATTGAGATATTTTTGAACTGAGGCAGGAGATACTCATTTTGTTGTTTTTATTCTTTAATTGTTTTTCTTTTTATTCACTTTATTTTAAAATTTTTTATTGAGGTATCATTGACATATAACATATTAATTTCAAGTAAGCAACATAATGTTTTGATATTTGTTTACACTGCCACATGATCACCATAGGAAATCTTGTTATCCTCCATCACCATTGCAAAAATTTTTTTTCTTGAGAGAACTTTTAAGATTTACTCTCTTTGTAACTTTCAAATATGCAATACAGTATTATTGACTATAGTCACCATGCTGTATGTTATATCCCCATGACACTTATTTCATAACTTATTTATTTTAAAACTCATTTTTTTCAATGGACTTTCCTTTCCCAAGGAAACAGAAAATAGTTTTTAGCAGTAATGCCTTAAATTAAGAGTGAATTACTTTTCTTCCTTCACGACAAAACTGCATTTCATGTTTATTTGAGCTGTAGTGTTTTCTCTCCCTTGTTTACTGTTTAATTTTAATATTTGTCAAGCTTGTTTAAGATAAAAGAAAACAAGAAAATGCAAACTATTATTTATAGAGATCCCAACATAACAAATTCCATAAAAATGGAGCTACTTTTATGAAGCGGAGAAATGAAAAAACTCTTCACATTTCTCATTAGCACTTTTAAGCAGTTAGAAGGGAAACAGGACACACTCAACCATTCTGTAGCTCCGACAATTTTCCAGAGGCCCAGTGAACGGGTATAGAAATGAGTGATAGTAATCAGTGATGCCTTTTCATAATTTACAATGACTAGAGTGACACCGTGCTGTTTCCTATCAGGCCCTCATGACATTCTTCAATAAAGTCATTGCCAACGAATCAAAAAACCGAATGAGTATATGGAACATTTCTACTATAATGGCACCAAATCTTTTCTTCAGTAGAAGCAAACATTCTGACTGTGAAGAATTACTCTTAGCAAATACCGCTGCCCACATCATCCGCTTGATGCTAAAGTACCAGCAGATGTTGTGGAAGGTGAGTGACAATGTGAGTAGGATGTTCTCGTGTCTGCTAGCGCCCAGGAGATGTAAAGACTCGTGAGCAAGCAGTGCCCTCAGGCACAGGGAGAGGTGGGAGACAGTAATCCCAGGTTGCTGGTGGCATCTTTATCATTCCTTAAGGCTGCTCCCAAACACGTTTTCCTTTAAACAGGAATCCTCATAGATTTTCCTAATCTTTACGAGGACAGAAGCACAGTTCCTGGTTCCTGGATACTGAGTGGCCAGAAGACAGACTCTACCAGGGAGGTTTAACCCAAGTGTTTTCCTTCTAGTCAAGCTCTGTTTCTTCTCCAGGTTCCATCTTTCTTAATCGCTCAAGTCAGAAGAATGAATGAAGCCACCATGTTGTTAAAGAAACAGCTGCCAAGTGTCAAAAAGCTGCTAAGGAGGAAGACCATAGAACGAGGGGTAATAACTAAATAAATGCACAAGTATCATGACCACCCGGACTCTTATTTCTCACAGTGATGCACAAAGTAGCTTGTAATTTAGAACCAAAATTGTTATATTCTCATAAAATGTCAGTCTTGTAACTATAAACATTGTGGAAATTGTGTTCATGACAGAGTACTGTGGTCTTTCCACTTTGTTGAATTATGTGCTTTGCAGTTGAAGTTTTTGAATTATCTCTGTCATGAAGATTACTTAAGGGCAAAATGGTTCTTACATGCTGAAAGTCAACATTTCAGTCCCTGTGAACTGGATTTAAGGGCAATCCAGTAGTCAGTATATCTAATAAGTAGAGAGAGAGATTTCTGTAGTGATTGGATCCTAAAAGAATATCTAATCCTCAAGTCGTTTTGTGTAAATTCATTACATTTCGAAGAATTTTTGCCTTAGCGCAGTTGTTTGTGTGGAGGTGGATAATGGAAACAGGCTTTAGAATTATCTTTATTGCTTTAATTTGAGGATGATCGTGAGGCATAGCATTTGGCCTTGAGGAGGATGCAGAGGTACAGGAAACTCACTTTGTCCTTAAAGGAACGTATATCTAGTAGAGAAATATCTGGTAGAGAAATGTACACAGGAACCATGAATATGCATTCAGTGTCAGACGTGTCGTGCAGACAGTGTGCCGGGAATCACGCAGAGGAGAAAGAAATGTGCTCCAACGTGGGAAGTGTGGAGACTTCACGGAGGAAGTGGCATTTGAGCTGCATCTTCAAGGATGGGTAGTAGCATTTGGAGGGGAGAAAGGAGGGGAAAGTTCATTCAGGGAAAGGAATAGTAAATCCCAAGGCAGTAAGGTAGGAGTATTGCTAATTGATTTATCACAAACAGGCTGAATGGCTATGTTCCCTCATTGATTATAGGCAAAGTGACTTCAGATCAACTAGAACCAGCACATTAAATTTGGGAAAAACATTTTTGTTCTGAGAAAAAATTCACATAATATAAAATTTACCATTTTAACTATTTCAAAATGTATAAATTTTAGTATATACTTTTAGTATATTCACAAAGTTGTGCAACCATCACCACTATCTAATTCCAGACTATCTTTACCACCCCCAAAAGAAACCCCATACCAATTAAGCATTCACTCCCCATTACCCCCTCCCCACAATCCCTGACACATTCTTATCTACTTTCTAGCTCTCTATGAATTTACCTATCTGGACATTTCATATAAATGGAAGCATGTAGTATGTGGCCTGTTGTGTCTGACATCTTTCACTTAGCGTAATGTTTTCAAGGTTCATCCATGTTGTAGCATGTATCAGTATTTCACTTCTTTTTTTTCATTTGTTTTGCATTTCTCTTGGGCATATGTTGGGTCATATGGAACTCTATGTTGACTTTCTAGTATTTTGTTGAGAATTTTTGCATCAACTTTTATAAGGGATACTGGTCTGTAGTTTTTCATTTCTTGCTATGTCTTTGTCTGGCTTTGGTATCACGGTAATACTGGCCTTATAGAATGAGTTGGGAAGTGCTCCTTCCTCTTAAATTTTTTGGAAGAGTTTAAGAAGGATTAGTGTTACTTCTTCTTTAAATATGTGGTAAAATTCACCAGTGAAACCATCTGGTCCTGGACTTTTCTCTGTAGGAATTTTTTTTTTTTTTTTGGATTACTGACTTAAGTTCTTTCCTTGTTATAGCTCTATTCAGATTTTCTATTTCTTCTTGAGTTAGTATTGACAGTTTGTGTGTTTCTAGGATTTTATCTATTTTATCTAGATTATCTAATTTGTTGAAATACAAATTGTTCATAGTATTCTCTTATAATCCTTTTTATTTGTATAATGTTCGTAGTAATGTCCCCAGTTATACTCTTGATTAATAATTTGAATCCTCTCTCTTTTCTTGGTCAGTCTAACCAAGGGTTTGTCCATTTCATTGGTCTTTTTGAAGAGCCAACTTTTGTTTCATTATTTTCTCTATTTTTTTGTTATTCTCTAGTCCTTATTAAAACTCAGATCTTTATTGTTTCCTTCCTTATGCTTGTTTTGAGTTTAGCTGGCTTTTTTAGTTTCTTAAGGCAGAAGGTTAGGCTATTAATTTGAGATCTTTCTTTTTGACGTAGGCATTTACATCTATAAATTTTCCTCTGAGCGCTACTTCTCCTCCATCCAGTAAGTTTTGGTGTGTTGTGTTTCATTTTTGTTCATTTCAAGGTATTTTCTAATTTCCCTTAGGTCCATTGGTTATTTAGGTATATGTTGTTTGATTTCCATATTTGTAAATTTTCTAAATTTCCTTTTGTTACTGATTTCTAATTTTATTCCATTGTGGTTATGTAACATACTTTGTATTATTTTGATATTTTAAACTTCACTGAGACTTGTTTTGTGGTCTAACATACTGTCTACCCTGGGCAGTGTTTTATGTGTACTTCAGAATGGATTCTGCTGTCATTGTCCTATATATGTCTGTTAGATCTAGTTGGTTGATAGTGTTGTCTAAGTCTTCTATTTTCTTTCTGGTCTTTTACCTACTTTTTCTATCCATTATTGAAAGTGAAGTATTGAAGTCTCCAACTATTGTAGAACTTTCTATTTTTCCCTTAAATTATTTCATTTTTGGCTATATGTCTTACATGTTTTAATCCTCAGTTTCTCCATTACTGCCTTCATTTGTGTAAAATAGATACTTTCTTGTGTACCACTTTAATTCTTTTGTTGTTGTTTTTTACTATATATTTTTGAATCATCTTTTTAGTGGTTGCCCTGGGGATTATAAGTAACATCTTAATTTATAACAATCTAGTTCATATTAATATACCTTAAGTATATAAAAACTTTCTACCTATATTCTTCTGTCCCCCCACATTATGCTGTTATTGCTGCATATTACGGCTTTATAAATTGTGTGCCCATTGACATAAATTTATAGTTGTCATGCACTTGTCTTTTACGTTAGATAAGGGAAAAGTGAAGTTATAAACAAAAAATACATTATATTGCCTTTTATATTCTCCTAAGTAATTTCCTTTACTGATATTCTTTATTTCTTCATGTGGTGAAGAAATGCTACCTAGTGTCCTTTCATTTCAGTTTGAAGGACTCTCTTTAGCATTTCTCTTAAGGTAGGTCTGCTAGCAATGAACTCTCTCAGCTTTTGCTTATCAAGGGAGGGTCTAAATGTTATAGTTTGCATCTACCAACCCCAAACTCCCAGTCTTCACTTTTTAAGGACTGTTTTGCCAGATAGAATTTTGCTTGTCAGTATTTTTTTTTCTTTCACAATTTTAATATGTCATCCCACTGTCTTCTGGCTTCCATGGTTTCTGCTGGGAGATCAGCTGTTGTTATTGAGGAGCTCTTGTACTTGAATTGATTTTTCTCTTAATGCTTTCAAGATTCTCTCTTTATGTCTGTCTTTTGACAGTGTGATCATGATGTTTCTTGGTGTGGATCTCTTTGATTTTATCCTATTTGGAGCTTGTTGAGCTATTTGGATACGTAGATCATTGTCTTTCGACAAATTTGGGGAGTTTTCAGCCATTGTTCCTTCAAACGTTCTTTCTGTTCCTTTCTCTCCACTCCTTCTGGAACTCTAACTGTGTGTACGTTGGTGTGCTGGTGTTGTTCCACAGTTCGTCTAGGTTCTGCTCATTCTTCTTCATTTTTTTTTTTTCTTCCTGTTTCAGGACTGGATAACCTCAAATGACCTATCTTCAGATTTGCTGATTTTTTCCTTCTGCTTTTTTTTTTTTTTTTTTTTTTTTGGACCACGTCATGCAGCTTGGGGGATCTTAGTTCCCGACCAGGGATTGAACCCAGGCCCTCAACAGTGAAAGCATGGAGTCCTAACCACTGGACCACCAGGGAATTCCCTCTTCTGCTTTCTTAAATCTGCTGTTGAACCTCTGTAGCAGACTTTTCATTTCAACTGGACTTTTTTTAGCTCCATAATTTCTTTCTGGTTTCTTTTTATGATGTATTCTCTTTATTTGATATTCTCTATTTGGTGAGATATCATTCTCATGGTTTTCTTTAGTTCTTTAGACACGGTTTCCATTAGTTCTTTTAAAGTATTTAAAATAGCTTTTTCAAGTAAGTCCAATGTCTAGGCTTCCTTAAGGAGTTTCTTTTGAAACTGTTGACACTAATTTTTTTTTTTTCCTGTGTATGGGCCATATTTTCTTTTTTTTTTTTTTTTTAATTTATTTATTTAATGTATTTATTTTTGGCTGTGTTGGGTCCTCGTTGCTGCACGAGGGCTTTCTCTAGTTGTGGTGAGCGGGAGCTACTCCTTGTTGCACTGTGCGGGCTTCTCATTGCGGTGGCTTCTCTTGTTGTGGAGCATGGGCTCTAGGCTTCAGTAGTTGTGGCACACAGGCTCAGTAGTTGTGGCTCACAGGATCCAGAGCACAGGCTCAGTAGTTGTGGCGCACGGGCTTAGTTGCTCCGCGACGTGTGGGATCTTCCCGGACCAGGGCTCGAACCCGTGTCCCCTGCATTGGCGGGCGGATTCTTAACCACTGCACCACCAGGGAAGTCCGGGCCATATTTTCTTGCCATTTTTTTTGCCTGTCTCATAATTTTTATTGAAGAATGGACATTTTGAGTGTTAAAATGTGGCGGCTTTGGATTCTCCCCCCTCCCCATGGTTGCTGCTTGTTATAGCTGTTATTTATTTGTTCATGACTTTTCTGCTGAACTAATTTTGTTATGTCTGTATTCTTTGTTTAGTGTGGCTACTGAAGTCTCTGTTCCATTAGCCTAGTGGTTAGCTGATGTTTGCACAGAGATTTTCTTAAATATTTGAAACCAAAAAAATCTCCCAGTCTTTGCAGACGAGCTCTGTGTTGTTCGTGTGCTTGACACACCTTCAGTATTCAGCCGGGCAATTTACAACTTGGCCTGAGCCTTCAGTTCCTGTTTGGACAGAGCTTAAAGGTCAGCCAGAGGTGAGAGCTTAAGTTCTTTTCAGGTCTTTCCTGAATATGTGTACAGCCCTGGGCATGCCCATAGCCTTCTAGATTCTCAGGAATATGTTGGAGCTTTTCAAAGACCTTATTCCCCAAAGCATCTCATTCTCTAGGCTTGCCTCCCAAGATTTTTAGTTTTTTTTTTTCACCCAACTCTCACCCACTGCATCAGGCAGCAGTGATTAAAACATTTGCCTATAAATGTTTTCAACATTACACCACTTTAGCACTGGTCAAGTTCCAAGTTAGGCAAGATAAAGGCAAGCCAGTCTTCCAGGGAACAAATAATTAGAATTGTTTGTGAATGACGTCCATTCTGTTCCCTTCAGTATCTGTACCAGGAATTTAGGCTGTTATTTTTAAGGCTGTCACTGAACTGTGGAGCTGAGAAGGGAAAATGTAAGTTAAAATGCCACAAAGTTCACTCTTCTTATCAAGATTCAGCTGTTTTTCTTACTTAAGCACTCTCCAGGTTGCAACTTTTGGGTTAGTTTCCAGAGTTCTGAAGAAGTTGACAGTGTCAGTTTTTGGCAGTTTGTTCATTACTTTTATGGAGGGACAGACTTTTGGAGTCCTTACTCTGCCATTTTCATTCTGGAAAATTTCAATGGCCTAAGTATGATATGTGTGGAGCTGAAGCTGGGGTCAGGTCAGGCTTTGTGAGCCAGGGCAAATTAAAGTCTTTCTCGGAGCCTCAATTTTCTGTCGTGCAGAGTGAAGTAAGTCAGAAAGAGAAAAACAAATATCGTATATTTACGCATATATGTGGAATATGAAAAAATTGGCATAGATGATCTTATTTACAAAGCAGAAGTAGAGACACAGATGCAGAGAACAAACGTATGGATACCAAGGGGGATGGGGGGGTTGGGATGAATTGGGAGATTGGGATTGACATATATACACTATTGATACTATGTATAAAATAGATAACTAATGAGAACCTACTGTATAGCTCAGGGAACTCAGTGCTCTGTGGTGACCTAAATGGGGAAGAAATCCAAAAAAAAAGGGGATATGGGTATACATATAGCTGATTCACTTTGCTGTACAGTAGAAACTAGCACAACATTGTAAAGTAACTATACTCCAACAAAATTTTTAAAAAACATTTTCAATTTGGGGGAAAAAGTAATGATATCTATTTCACAAAGTTGTCATTAGCATCAATTCACATAATGTGGGTGTAAAGCACTGGGTCAACTGTATAATGCTATATGAATGTCAGTTGCTTTAATGTTTTAGTTATAAATAGAACTAAGTAAAATTTTAAGAGGCTATAAGTACCATGGAAGCAAGCACTTAAAGATGAAGAAATAGTCTTTCTTCAGTTCTATTGTACTATACTATGTTTTTACTTCTTGACTTTGATTGGAATAGACAATTCATTGACAGTTTACAAAATTCAAAATATTGGAAGGGGAAAAACTATAGAATAAAAGTTGACCATCTCTGACTTCCCCTCCTGAAGACAAGTAATGTCACCAATGATAGCATGTGTGTGCACAGAAACACACAGGTACATATATGTCCAGAGAGGCACTATGACATACAAGCGAAAATGAATATATGGTCTTCCCCCTTTTTTTTTTTTTACATGAATGATAACATACTTGAAACACTGTCCTGCATCTTCTTTAATGACTTATGAAATCATGGTGATTATTCCACATCAGTCCACAAGCCTTCTTCTTTGCTTCTTTTGCATGATATTCCATAAACACACTGAAACTTAGTATTCCCGTATCATCGAACAGCTGGACTGTGTCCAATATTTTGCTATTAAAGTTTATGCATCGGTGAATAAACGTGTTCATATGTCATTTCTCACAAATGAAGCCTATTTGAAGGATAAAGTTATAGATGTGGAATTGTTGGGTCAGAGTGCATATGCATTTTATAATTTGATAAATATTGCCAAAATGTTATCCATAAAGATTGTACCAGTTTACACGTCCAACAGCAGCATATGCTTGTTTTCTCAACGTTAATCCTAAAGACTAAATGTTTTTTATTTAGGTTACAAGCCCCAAAACTTCAAAGGTACTACAAAAATCGCCCTCTACAAGAAGAATGGTAAGAAAGCAAATCATTTCCTTTCCCTCCCTAATTATTAACCCCTTACATAGTATTCTTTGGGTATATCCACCTTATCTGTGTATAATTTTGCTCATGATACACCTTCAAACTTGACATTTTCAGTGTAGCACATGAAGGAATGTATAAGGACTCAACTAATTGATGACTCAGAATTTGTGGTTAGACATTCTGTTCACAAGAGTGAATACTCTAGAAAGTTAGAGGGAAAATGTGATCATTATAACTGGCTCAATGATACCAGGAGTGTGGAATTTATCTGAAGAGGCTTCTGTGGAGCTGGCAGGGGAGGGACGTGAGATGCCCACAGGAGTGTTTTGGGAGGGTGCTCTTGACTGCAGTGAACCAGGGGCTCCCTGCCCCCTCCCAGCTCTAAACCACTCACTGCCATTCCCTGGCATGCTCTCCTGCTTCTCGCAGGTAATAGTAGAAAAGTACCGTTAGAACTGACCCTTAAAAAGTAGTTTCCTAGTGCTGCAGGAACAATACCAGGGTGGATTAAAACAATAGAAATTTACTCTCTCACAGTTCTGGAGGCTAAAACTCCGAAATCAAGGTGTTGATTCAGTTGGTTCCTTCTGAAGGTCGTGAAAGGAGGATGTGTTTCTGACATCATTCTTAGCTTTGGGTGACGCCAGAAGTCCTTGGCCTTCCTTAGCCTACAGATGATGCATCACTCCAATCTCTGCCTCCATCTTTATATGGCATTCACCCTGTGTGTGTGTGTGTGTTTGTGTGTGTGTGTGTGTGTGTGTGTGTCTTCTCCTGTTATATGGACACCAATCACATTGGATTAAGGGCCCACCGTGCTCCAATTTGACCTCGTCTTAGCTAATTACATTTGCAATGACCCTATTTCCAAAAAAGGTCATATTCTGAGGTCCTGGGCTTAAGACTTCAACATATTTGGCGGGGGGCGGGAGGGAGGTCACAATTCAATCCATAACACATTTCTTCTAGGGGATATACTGAGTCAATTCACATAAAACTACACCAAGAGTATCGTCCCTTGAGAACATACAGATTTAAAACAATTACCTGAAGAGTAGCCAGATCCTCAAATAGAAATTTATTTCTGCTTATCTCTAAATAGAGAATTAAGTTTTAAAACATTCAAGATTTTGAAACAAAAGGAATTTTCCATTCAATTCTAACAAAGAGACTTTATTGTTAATTAGACAGCACCATTCTTTGAATATTTCATTTAGATGAGGGCTCTGAGGTCCCCAAGCCAATCAGAGCACCTGAAAGCAGGGACACTCTTCCCCAACAGCTGTCCACACTCCATTCTTCACAGTGTTAATAGGACACTTTGAGGGATCAAGTTTGGTGCCCATCTGGAATTCAATTTGGAGTGACCATTCATTGCTCGTGACTAAAGAAAAAGGATATTTGAAAAGCCACATTTTTCAATTAGATCCTTAAATTTTTCAGAAGGTTAATCTTCTTAAAATAAATTGAAATACAGAATCCTACTTCAAGTAGGCTTGTTTAGGACATTGTTCAAGAAAATGAGCTGATAAAAACATTAGATTTTTGTCACAACCCAGTTTTTTTTTTTAACATCTTTATTGGAGTATAATTGCTTTACAATGGTGTGTTCCTTTCTGCTGTATGACAAAATGAATCAGCTGTATGCATACGTATATCCCCATACCCCCTCCCTCTTGCGTCTCCCTCCCACCCTCCCTATCCCACCCCTCTAGGTGGTCACAAAGCACCGAGCTGATCTCCCTGTGCTATGCAGCTGCTTCCCACTAGCTATCTATTTTACATTTAGTAGTGTGCATATGTCAGTGCTACTCTCTCACTTCGTCCCGGCTTACCCTTCCCTATCCCCGTGTCAAGTCCATTCTCTGTGTCTGCGTCTTTATTCCTGTCCTGCCCCTAGGTTCATCAGAACCATTTTTTTTTTTTTTAGATTCCATATATGTGTTAGCATATGGTATTTGTTTTTCTCTTTCTGACTTACTTCGCCCTGTATGACAGACTCTAGGTCCATCCTCCTCACTACAAATAACTCAATTTCGTTTCTTTTTATGGCTGAATAATATTCCATTGTATATATGTGCCACATCTTCTTTATCCATTCATCTGTCAATGGACACTTAGGTTGCTTCCATGTCCTGGCTATTGTAAATAGTGCTGCAATGAACACAACCCATTTTCTTCCCTCATGATTTTAAGGCATTATAGTGAGACCTAAGCCTGTAACAAAAGTAAAATCCCAGGTTAAGTTTAGTCATTAGTAAATCTGCTGTTAGGAAGAAAGCAGTGTTTCATTCTGGTTAAATCCTGGTCATGTTTACATGTTTCCCTAATTTGGAATGCCACTGATTTTCATGTCTCTTAAGTGTAATCATTGAGTTTAACAGAATGTACCGCATGTTTCCTCCTTGGCAGTCTGACGTGCCGGAGGGAGTCATAAGGATCCATGCGCCCCTTCTCTCCAAGGTGTCCATGGCCATTCAACTCAACAGTCAAACCAAAGCCAAAGACATATTGGCGAAATTTCAATATGAGAACAGGTGAGTAGAAGTGAATATGAGTCTCTGTACAGGAAGATGAACTTTTATCTGATGAGAAACTCCAGGCATTTGAAAATTTGCCCTTTTTGAAAACTTAGAACCTGTTACTTTAAGGACTTCACCAGTAAATGAAGAATCAAAAGTAGAGAAAGAAGTTAAGTAGACCATAGAATTATCAGTAACAAAAGGTTTTTTTCAAGGAATTTCTACAATTGGGATTCTTAAATAGGTATCTTCTGTCCCGGTGTCTTCATTTACTCAATCGGTTTTACTTTTTATTTGAATGAAAAAATTAGCAAGTTAGTTTAGTAGATATCTTGATAGATTTCTAGGAATATCATTATTCCAGGCTCCACTGGGCTTTAACATGACTATATCAAGTAGAGTTTATGTAGCTGAGTGAACATCATAGCTGTTGGTTTCCCTAAAACCTACTACCAATAAACCTTAGGATCAGAGTGATGTTGACAAAATAGTTTTTGCATATCTGCCTTAAGTCACCTTAAAGAGCATAAATCATGATAATTTTTGTCCAGGCATACTTATTCTGGGATAAACATTTGCCCTGAGGTTTTTTTAAAAGATGAGAAGCGCTAGTTTAAATCTAGCCGTGATAAAGCCAGTACAGTTTGATGGTCTCTAGTACAACTGATGGATATCCTTTAAAAGCAGCTTTCCAATCATATTGAAAAGGAGTAGCCATGTTGAGCAAAAAAAGGTTACATATTGCAAGACTGACTCCATTTATATAACATTTTTGAAATGACAAAATTTTAGAAATGCAGGGTAGGTGAGTGATTGCCAGAGGTTGAGGAGAGTGATCATGGAAACTGGTATTACCTCGATACCAAAACCAGGCTAAAATAATACAAAACAAACACTACAGACTAATATCTGTCATGAACTTAGATACAAAAGCCCTCAACAAATCTAATCCAAAGTATATTAAAAGAATTATACCTAGAACAAGTGGGATTTAGTTCAGGTATGCAAGATTAGTTTAACATTCAAAAATCAATTACTGTTATCCATCATATCAATTGGAGAAAAATCATATGATCATGTTAAATGGTACAGAAAAAGCATTTGACAAAATCCATCACCAATTCATGATAAAAACTCAGCAAATTTAGGAAAAGAGGAGATCTTCTGCAACTGGATAATGATCATCTCCAAAAACCTACAACTAACATCATACCTAATGATGAAAGGTGGAATGCTTTCTCTCCAAGATCAAGAACTCCAGTCTTATTCAACATACTAGTGGAAGATTGAGCCTGTACAGGAAGGAGAAAAAAGAGAAGGCATACAGATTGTAAAGGGAGAAATAAAATTAATGGTATCTGCATATGACATGATTATCTACATAAAATTTTTTTAAATCTTTTAAAAAAAAGAAGACCTCCTAAAACTAATAAGTGAGTTCAACAAGGTCACAGGATATAAGATCAACACATAAAAATCATTGACATTGGAACATGTAGAAATCAAATTTAAAATCAAAAGTAAAAACATTGCCATGTACCTAAATACTTAGGTATAAATGTTAAGTAAACATTTATAGGAACTGTATGCTGAAAATTACAGAATGCTGATGAAAGGAATCAAAGACCTAAATAAATGGAGAGACATAGCCTTTTCATGGATTGGAGGACTTAGCATAGTAAAGATGTTGATTTTTCCCAAATTGATCTATAGGTTTAATACAATCCCTATCAGAATCCCAGCAAGATATCTTGTAAACATGTGCAAGATTATTCTAAAAATTTATATGAAAAAATACAGGCCCTAGAATAGCTACAACCATCTTGAAAAAGAATAAAGTAGGAGGAATCACTTTACCAGATAGTAAGGCCAACTACATAGCTACAAGACAATACACTATATATATATATATAATATATATATATATATATATATATATATTATATTTACATCTACAGTAATCAAGACAGTGTGGTATTGATGGAGGGATGGACACTTAGGTCATTGGAACAGAATAGAGAACCCAGAAATAGACTCACACAAATATGCCCAACCGATTTTTTAAAAAATTTTATTGTAAACTACACATAACAAAATTACCATTTTAAGTAAACAGCTTGGTGGTATTAAGTACATTCACATTGTTGTGCAGCCATCCCCACCACCCACCTCCAGAAAGTTTTATCATCCTGTACTCAGACTCTGTATCCACTAAACAGTAACTCCTCATTCCTCTCTCCCCCCAGCCACTGGTAACCACTGTCCTACTTTCTGTCTGTGTGAATTTGACTATTCTAGCAACTGATTTTTGACAAAAGTACAAAATCAATTCAATGGAAGAAGGATAGGCTTTTCAACAAATGGTGCTGTAGCAGTTCGAAGTCCATAGGCCAAAAAAAACAGAACCTCAGTTTAAACTTGACATTTTATAAAAAAATTAACCAAAATGGATCACAGATTTAAACGTTAAAGTAAAATTATAAAACTTTTAGAAAGTAACGTAGGAGAAAACCTTTGTGATAGAGGACTAGTGAAGAATTTCTTAAACTTGACATCGTATGACTCATACGAAACAAAAATTGGGAAATTGGACTTCCTCAAGATTGAAAACTTATACACTGAAAGACCCTGTTTAAAAGATGAAAAGACAAGCTAAAGACTTGGAGAAAATATTTATAAAGTACATATCCAACGAAGGACTAGTATCTAGAATGTATAAAGAACACTCAAAACTCAACAGTGCAGAAACAAACAATCCAATTTGAAAATGGGCAAAAGACATGAACAGAAGAGGATATACAGATGACAGATATGCACATGGAAAGATGTTCAGTATTTTTAACCATTAGGGAAATACAAAACCACAATGACATATTAAACACCTATGAAAATGGCTAAAAAGTAATAATAATGGCAACACCAAGTACTGGTGAAGATACAAAAAAAACTGAATTACTCATACATTGGTGGTGGGAATGTAAAATGGTCTAGTCACTCTGTAGAACAGTTTGACAGTTTCTTATAAAATTGAATATGCAACTGTCGTGTGACTCGGCATTCACACTCCTGGGCATTTATCCCAAAGAAATGAAGATTATATTTACACAGAAACCTGTACACAAATTCTTATAGCAGCTTTATTTATAATAGTCGAAAACTGGAAAAAAAAAAAAACCCTATGTTCTTCAACAGGTAAATGGCTAAACAGGCCGTGGTCCATCCATATCACAGTGTGCTACGCAGCAGTAAAAATGCAGCAGCCTGGGTGAATCTCCAGGGATCTATGCTGACTGAAAAAAAAAAACCCAGTACAAAAATGTTCCATACCGTGTGTTTCCATTTCTATAACGTTTCTATAAATGGCAAGTTTATAGAAATGTAGAATCCAGGGATAAGGGGTGGAGGATGAGGACAGGGAGAGGGAGGTGGGTGTGGCTATAAAGGGGAACAAGAGGAGTCTTGTGGGGAAGGAAATGTTCTGTACCTTGACTGAATCCATGTGGCGCTTCTGGTTGTGACGTCACACTAGGGTATTGGAAGATTTTACTACCGGGGAAACTAGGTAAAGAGTACAGAAGGATGTGTCTGTATATTTTCTTATAACCACATGCAAATCTACAGCTATCTCAAATAAGATGTTTAATTAAACAAAGAGCGTGCACATCCTTCTCCCTCACAGCAGAGAGCCGAAGACCATCTTTTTGAGTAACCAAGCTGACAGTTCAAGTGGGCAGGAGCTCAGCAATGGTCTTTCCCAGACTCTTGTGCTCCGGCAGCCTAGTCTGGAGTGGAAGATTAAAATTGGGCAATTATTTTCTCTGACTTGCTTTCATTATAGGGCAGAGACATGCAACAAAGTCAACGTTAGTTTACAAAGCACTGGGCAAGCTTAGAAATGTGACGTGGGCTGAGGAAAGAATCTCATTCAATTTTTGGCAAATACAGAAATGAAACCTGATGGCTTTTGAACTGAGAGTAATGTGGCCCATGACAAGGCAGTCCAGCTGCTCCTTGGCCAGCCTTGATGTGTCAGTAAGGTGTCCTCTCTTAAGAGGAGCTGACCGTGGTGGATGGAAGGGCTGGGGTGGCTGTGAAGCCTGGCGGCGTCCAGCTTCCTCTCTGCCTCAGATGCTTGTCTGTGTCAAACAAGAAAAAAAGATTTTATCGTCACTTCAGTCATAATAATGATTTGTGCGGTGTATTTCACCCAAGGCAGAATGAATTGTTTGTTGCCATGGTTATTTAATCCACAGGTTTACCCCAAATCACAGAGGAGGGTTAGAATTATATTGCTTTCTTCTTTTCTCAGTCATGGTTCATCGGAAGGCGTTAAGATTCAGAACCAAAGGCTGTATGAAATTGGAGGTAATATAGGTAAGAATTCTTTAGTGTTATTACTCCTACAATCTCTGATTACTCTAAAAGAAATATGATGCTATTATTGTAAAAGTGTACTTTACAAATTTCTTTAGATAGAAAATCAAAATCACTGTGTCAGATTTTTTAAATCTCACATAAGAACAGTATGACTTTCCTAAAATATTTTCAAAATTTAAATGTAAATATTTTAGTCGATGTGGAGTAGATTTTTGAGTCTTTTAAATGTGACTCTGAAAGCTGGAGAGTCTGGAGATTCATGCAAATGAAGGAGAAATCGTGGCACTTTCAGCTTCTCGACATCCTTTGTGTTGAACTTCCCTGCTCAACTCTCAGTCCAGATTCATTCCTCCTATTCCCCTGAAGGGGGACAGAAAGGAATAAAAAGAAAATTCCGTCCACGTGCCTCTGTGTCCTTACCTTCCTCTTGCCCCCCCTCACCGTTGGGATGAAATAGCCGTGCTCCTGTTTAGGGCGGCGCCTCCCTCCTGTGGACCTGTGGACGAGGGCTTGGTCAATCTCCCATCCTCTCCTCTGTCATCAGCTTTTCCCTCCCAACCACACCATTTCTCTCTGCATAAACAGTTTTGTAATTTTTCTCATCTCCACAAAACTCTCTCTTGACCCCCTTCAAGTCTACTCCCATTTTTCTTCTCCACTTACAGCAAAAACTCCTTGGATCATTTGTGTATATACTCCAGTTTCTTCCTCCCCTTCTCTCTTGAAGCCACTCCAGTCCAGCTTTACCCCTCAACACTTCACCAGAATTGCTCTTTCGTCGAGGTCGCTGGAGGACTCTTCTGTTGTGAAATCCAGTGCTTCATTCTGTCTTTACAACTGCCTGGGTTGATCTTTCCCTCCTTTAAGAAAACACTCTCCTCACCTGGTTTCAAGGACCCCCTAAGCTCCTGGCTTTCCCCCCACTTCACAGGCTGCCTCCTTCTGAGTCTCTTTGGCCTGTTACTTCTCATCCTCTCGACCTCGGAGCGCTGGAACTTCTCTCTACACTTAACCTACCGTGGTGAGCTTAGTCCACCTCCTTGCTCTGAAGGCACCTGGATGCTGCCACCTCTCAACATCGTATGCAGACTCCCCTAGACACCAGCTTTCATATCCAGTCCCCAGCACATCTTGCCCTGGGCCTTCACATCTGCTGTGACTTTTGCCCTGGATGCTTTCCATTAGATGGTTCCCTCCTCACTCCCTTACCTCTGTCAGGTGTTTGCCGCTGTATCAGCTTCTCAGTGAGACCTTCCTGGATTGGACCCTCTTTCTGCGCCTTCCCCGATTTCTTGTTCTCTCATGTTCTTATCACCATCAGACTTACTTTCTGTCATACTTGCTTATTTGCTAGTTGCCTTTTACCACTTTTAGAACATAAGCACCCCGAGGGCAAGTATTTTTGACTGTCTGATGCATTGCTGTAGCCTCAGCCCGTACAGTAGTGCCTGGCACGTAATAACTCAAGAAATATTTGAGAAATGAATGAATGAATCAGGCAAGCAATTAAATATTGGTAGTTTTGTTTGAGACTTTAGTGTACATTTCGAACACACTGTACCTAAGAATTTTCAAATGTATTTGCCCCCATGGAATGATCTTTTTGTTGTTATCAATTCCAGATCTCCTGCCCACAGGAAGAATGAAATGACCTTCCCTAAAATGAACTTGATGTTAATGTCTAGTCCTGGTCAAGTTTCTATCTATAAAACCGTCAGAGGACATGTATTATCATCTAAATGATCATTAGTGCTCATTACCATATAAATGAATTGATACCTGAAACAGGTTCTTGTCATATTTTTCTAATGGATGTAGTGAGTCTAGGGAACAACTTGCTTGTGGTTAGTGTGTCTGTTTGCTCCCCAGTGTCATGTGGGATTTATTTGAAGTACTTCACAGTCAGAAAGAAGCAAAGAAAAGAGGGGAGGAAGGCTGGCTTTGCTAGGAAATTTTAAAATGTATTTATTTTTGGCTGAGGGAACTATACTGGCCTTATTTGAGCCTTGCAAACACACATACATGCACACACACGCACGGAAGTGTGCACTTTTGAAAACATACTCTGATTTTTCTTTCTTTTAGGACAGCACTGCTTGGATCCAGAGGCTTATATATTGGATGTATATCATGTAAATCCCCAGGCAGAATGGGTGATTAAACCCCAACCAAGTGTTTGAAATACCCCCCAAGATGGCAGCTATCGTGTATTACATGCCAAGAAGTCCTACATTTGGTAGGGAAAAAACAAGACTGCTTTTGACATGTTTGTTCCTAGAACCCTCTTGGTGTTTCTCAGCCCAACTGGTGTCTCCCACTGGTGTCAGCACGAATTGTGGAAGAGGAGCTGGTTGACCATTTGAGCTGAAGCTTTCTCATGATGGTTCTTTGATAAGAGTGAAGGAAAGAGGATGTGATCCTTCCAGAAGAAAGGCCAATATAGAATATGGAACTCTAATCATTTCTAACACTTTGACTTCACAGCAGAAATGAACTTGGTCCTCTACCTGGGGATAAGAAGCACTTCTTGATGTAGCAAATGCTACCAAACACAAGAGGTGGAAAAGACTTTTTTTTTTATACTTACGTTATATATATATAGACCTTTTTGAACAAGGATGCCAGAAATAACAAAAATTTCTGCTCTGAAAAATAATTTAGATCTACTTTCCAAAGAGAATCAGTTTCCAGAGTCACACAAACAATGTTTATGCTCTGACTTGCTCCTGAATTGGAGGAGGAGAACCTTCTATTTAAAAACCACTGTATTGTTATGTATGCTGTACTATATTGTGGCTGTCTGCATTCTGGTGCAGATGAACATCTCCCTATCATGGGCTATTGAAAACTGATATTTTTAAAGCTTGTTCTCTTATGATCACAGGTCCCCATAGTTAAGGTTAGGTTGACAAAGGCTGTTCTTGTGCTTCCATAACCTTCGGTGTAGTCAGCGGTCACAGGGTCCCTATTTCCTCATCATGATTATGGTGCTCAGTGAATAGCTTTCCATGTGCCAGGCACAGATTTCCTTTCCTCATCAAACATATCACTTCTTATATTTCACAGCTGTAGAGAATCACTTCTGCAGCCCCAGTTTTAAACTGCAGAACTGCCTTTGTCCAACTGCTCTTTCTTCAAGAGTGCTGAAAAATACTGTTATATCCAGATTTTATATGCTGTAAAAACAGGTTTTGTTTCTGTTCATCAATCATAGACTTGGCCAAGCACTGTGGATTAGCATCAGGCTTTAAAATCAGATGAATGTTTGGTGAGCTGAAAACTGCCTCGCTATCAAGATCCCGCGGAGCCATTTTCCAGACCTGCAGCTGGTGAGAAAGCACAATTCATGATTCTAATTGAGAGCAAATCTGAAATTTGCTGGGGGTTCCAGCAGCCCTGCCTTTCATTTGGAGACTGCAGTATAGTCGTTCTAGGGTTGGTTAGAAATGGGGACAGAGGTCTCATTTATCCCATGTGTGTGCTTTGGATTAGAATCTACTAATTAGATTGAGATTTTGATGAATTTACACCAGTTTTAATGAGATTTAACGCCCAAATGACTCTCTCTTGCAAATCAAACAATAGACAAAGTTGCTCACCAATGCAGAATACATTTAATCTACTTACCAAGTCTCAAAACAAAATGTGATAATAATTTAAGCCTATATTATAGAAGAAATCTTTTACATGCTCATTATGCCTTGATATCTATAAAAACATAATTTATATTCAACATGTAGATAATTGCATTTCTGGCCATTAGAATTTTGTTATATTTTTATAGAAAACTCAAATATCCATTCATTTTATTTGCTTATTTGAGAATTTTGTATTTCCTTTGCCTGAAAACCCATTAGAAGATAAACGTGTGTTCTGTTGGTTTATATTTATTCCTACATTTCATCAGTTTTCAATGTATGGCTAATTGACGGCATGTGAGTTTACATAATGAACTTTGAGGGTCTGAGAAAATGCCGTTACCATTTTTGCAATTCAAACAACAGGAGTAAACATTTTACTTCATGTAGTTGCAAAGGTCCAAGACATAAGATGGCTGTAATTTATGCCCACATACATGGAAGATATTCTTCAAATTAGCTGCCTTACACTTCTGTGTATGTATTAAAACAATGACTGATTTTTCTCTCTGAATTTCCTATCATTTAGAATATATTCTGTTGTGTTTAGAAAATTCACAGATCTATCCATTTAATTTTTTATTTGGGAATTTTTATTTCTTTTGACTGAAAACACATTAGGACAGATGCATAAGTTCTAAAGGTTTTAAGATTTACTTCATTAGTCATTAGTTTTAAATAAATGGCTAACAGATGACAGATTAAAAAAAAATTGTTTCTGAATTTCTTATCCACTTCTGTGTGGTTTTAGATGTCCAAGGCTTAGCCCAGTCAATAACTTTAAATTAATCACTTCAGTGCATCCAAGGATATGTGACAACTTTCAAATAACTATATGATATGGAAGCCCATGTCAATACCAATATCATTGGATATAACCTGAATTCTTAGTCACCAAGTTAACTGATTAGAGAAGAATTTCCCGTAGACACACACAACTAATTTTTGTGTGGTTAAAGAAGTTCTTTTTACTAATTTTTACTTTTCTTTTTTTTACTAATCTTATTCTTAATGAATAATTTTATTCTTAATGAATAAACAAACCCCTACAATTAAAACTCAAAATTGCTGGTCACCCAAGTGTTGAAAAAACTGTCTTTGCCTTATGAAGAGTTGTTTTTTAAAATAGTTACAGTAATCTGTAAAAGTGAATAGTGTAAAAGCAAACATGAATAGTATATCTGCAAACAAAAGAAGAGTCAGATACTGGGCTTCTAAATTCTTTTCTTGATAGCTTCCCACCTCATCTCTTCCCAAGCGCTCTTGGTGTACAGTTAGGAAAATCATACCTACGAAAACATTAGAGAAAGTTAACGTTTTAGGAACAATTATTCAGAAAAAAAACCCTAGAAAAGGCTCATTCTTTCCTCCATTCTACAAAAGAAGATCCCTTTGCTAAACAGCTCACTTGGGGATATGCTTCTTGGAGTCATTGAACAATGAGTTTAGTGAGTTCAAGGAGTGACCTTTGAACAAACTGGAATATTAATCTCTTTACAATGTATATACAATATAAACTACCTCACTTGTCTTTCTTGGGAGAAAAAAATAACGGACGTTAACAATTTTTGTTACAAACTGTTCCTGAATCTTATTATTTAAGTCACTTCAGTTAGCTTTCAGTGTACATTTAATAATATACATTTAATGATGTAAAATATTGTTAGCAAAAGCTTTAAAACCAAATAATCTGTAACTATGATGTGTGGTGTAGACGCTGAGAGAATCCTTGTCCCTTAGTCATTGTCTTGTGTGTTTAACTGTGCTGAGTCACAGGTTTTCAAATGTAGGAATTCACTTCATCTTCTTTCATGCATTTTCAACCGCTGTCCCCACATTGCACTTGACTGAAAGTAGTGTGAGATTAAACTTCTTTCTATCAAGCATATTTCAACTGTTTTTCGTAAATGTATCACATGTCTGAAAGGAATATATATTACAGGATTGAATAGTTTCTGTTTTCTGACAGGCACTTTCAACTGGTTTTTTTTTTTCATAAATATGCCACTTAATAAAAAATAATATGGCATGGATTAAAATGTTTCTTTCAAACATTTTCAACAGTTGTACACACACACACACACACCTTAATTTAAAAATAACATCTTTTCTTTCAGGCATTTTCCAACTTTTCTAAAACTATGTGCTTTGATTGAAAAATCATACTGTCACTAGGTTGCCAATTTTTTATGTTGTCTCCCATCTCAAAAGTTAATGTTCTTTCATCCCATAAGTTTCATTGTAAAGTATAATATGTATGTTGCATTTTATCCATAAAAATAAAGAGGAAAAAACTAAAAACATTATCATGAGAATTCTTATATTCAGCTAGTCTGAGGTTACCATGGTGCTGGTGAAAGAAAAGGAGCTTTAAATTCAAAAGGTTTGTGTCTGAGCCCAGTCTCTGTCACCTACTAGCCAGATGGTGGTCTTGTGCAAAAATCACGAGGCACTAGGGTAATGGTGGATGTTTGTGCAAAAACTATTTACTAAACTTGTTTGAGTTGGTGCTTTTTAATCTGTGCTTTAAAAAAAAAAAAAAAGAATCTTTTCAATAGATACAGAAAAGACATTTGGCAAATTCAGTACTCATTCATGATTTTTTTTACACTCAACATTTTACTGTATACCAAAGCAAGGAAAAGAAATAATAAAAGGCATAAAGATTAGAAAAGAAGAAATAAAATAGTCTCCATTTGCAAATAATATGATTATTTATATACAAAAGCCTAAGGTACCTTCAACTATTAGAACTAATAAGATAAGTTAGCAAGGTCATGGAATACAAGATGATTATATAAAAATCAGTAGTATTTTTTATGCTAGCAGCAAGCCATTGGAAAATAAATTTTTAAAACTTCCATTTAGAATAGCATCAAAAAACAAAAAAATACTTGTGAGTGCATTTAACAAAATATATGCAAAACATGTATACTGAAAACTACTACTATACTAAAAACAAAATATTTGTGGTAGAAGTGAAAGTAGCTGAGTAAATATATAGATACAGTATGTTTCTAGATGGGAAGAGGTGGGTGGAAGAGAATTGGCAAGATGTCAGTTCTCCACAAATATATCTGTAGATTCAGTGCGATCCCAGTTCATAACACTGTTACAGGGAAGAACCAAATCTGACTACATGTTGGATCTGTTTCTTTTACTTTAACCTTTGCTTTCCGCTGCTTTTGTTCACTAAAAGGATACTGTCTATACATAATGGCCTGCCTCGGGGAACCCTGCCCCTCTGCCTGAATGTAAGTGCCTTTGTTCAGGGAAACATCCAGACCCTGTCCACCTGTGGATGGCTACAAGAAAGAAGAAATTAACACATCCCTTCCTCGAGGCTGGCCATTCCAGGGGGACATTTGCAAAACTTATGGCCTTTTTACTTTACTTCCTCATCTCCTCCCCCTGTCTGTGCTATGAAAGAAACTGGCATCCAAACCCTGACAAGATGGTTTTCGGAGACACTAGTCTGCCATCTTCTTGGCCTGCTGACTTTCTGAATAAAGTCGTATTCCTTGCCTCAACACCCTGTCTCTGATTCATTGGCCTGTCATGCGGCGAGCAAAGATAGCTTGGACTTGGTAACAACACCAGTTGGCTTTTCAGGTAGAAATTGACAGATTTATATGGAAATGCAAAGGATCTAGACCATCCAAAGTAATCTTAGGAAAAAAAAAACAGAGTTGGAGGACTTAGAATGAGTGATTTTTAAGACAATATCATGCAGGATAAAGATCAATGTGTACATCAGTGAAACAAGATAGAAAGCACAGTAATAGTTGCCCATATATATGGTCCCTTGATTTTCAACACAGGTGCCAAAGCAACCCAATGGGGAAAGAACATTGTCAACAGGTGGTCCTAAAATAACTGGATATCCATGTGGAAAAAATGGAAGTTGACCCCGTCACATGATATACAGAAATTCATCCAAAATCGATCATTTTTGATTTTAAAACCTAATGCCATGAGGCTTTTCGAAGAAAACAAAGGAGAATAGCTTTGTGACTTGGGAGTAGACAAAGATTTCTTCAGAACAGAAAACAACCCTTATAAAAGAAAAAATGGATAAATCAGACTTCAATAAAATTTAAAACTCAAAGAGACCATTAGGAAATCAAATAAGCAAACCATGGGTTGGGGAAAAAATATAATTTTAAAGCATATATTTGACAAAGGGCTGATATTCAGGATATATAAAGGATTCATTAACAAAAAGACAGACAACCTAATTTTTTTTTAATGGCAGAAGATTTGAACAGACGCTTCACGAAAAAAGATACACAAATGGCCAATAAGCGCGTGTAAAAATGCTCAGCATCGTGTACCACTAGGGAAATGCAAATTAAAACCACATTTCCTGTTCCATGGCTGATGAAACCGTCATTCTCAGGCCCCCAGTTAGTGGCTTCGAGGGCATGTCTGGGTTCTCTCTCCCCATGGCTCTTTTTTAAAAAAAATATTTATTTATTTGGTTGCACCGGGTCTTAGTTGCAGCAGGTGGGATCCTTAGTTGTGGCATGCATGTGGGATCTAGTTCCCTGACCAGGGATTGAAGCCGGGCCCCCTGCATTGGGAGTGCGGAGTCTTATCCACTGCGCCACCAGGGAAGTCCCTCTCCTCCTGGCTCTTGACTATGGAGTGCGTGCTCTCCTCTGCTGGCCATCCTGGAAGGTTTTCACCCTGCTTGAGCCCAGTTGCAACCTCTTCCACTACATCAATTTGGAATCCTGTTGGCTGTAACAAGTGATGAAGTACATTAGCTCAATTCCAAAGATCTCTGCAAAATGGGGTTTGACAGCAAAGCATATGAGCAGATGGAAAAGACTCAGGAGTTCCCAGGGATGCTGGGGGCTTCCACAGACCTGCTTCTCTTATCGTCCCAGCAGTAAATGACACCTTTCCTGACAGGCCAGACAGAAGTTGGGAGCAGGTGGAGGGCAGTCGCCAAAGGTTCATCTGAGTTTTATCAACTAACAATTACATGCGGACTCCTACAGAGTGTCATCTTGTTTATGAACTTTTATGCTCTCACACTTAATTCTCAGCTGTTGCCCTGCATTTGTGTAACATTTTTATTACTGCACAGCAGTGCAGCCCTTAGCTCCATGTCTTTAGATGACAGATTGGGAACAGGCTTTTCTACCATGTGGCCCTCACTATGTCACACTGCAATGGGACAGCAAAAAGTTAGCCATAGAAGGAAATAATTGATAAATTGGATCCACAAAATTTTAAGAAACTGAAAAGTCAAGTCACAGATTGGGAGAAAATTTGTGTGTGTGGGTGTGTCACATGCACGTGTTAACACCCAGGATATGTAAAGCACTCTAACAAGTCAATAACAAAAAAGAAAGACAACTCATGTTTTTAAACGGCCAAAAAAAGACCTGAACTAATATTCCACCAAAGTATAGTAATGGTGGATACACATGACAAGGTACTCAACATCATCAGCCCTCAGGGAAATGCTAATTACAATGTAATAGCACCACATAAACACAAGAATACCCTGATTAATAATAGCCAAAAAAAAAATAATAATAGCCAAAATAATAATAATAGCCAAAATTTAAAAAGAGTCGCAATACCAAGTGTTGGCAAAGATATAGAGCAACTGGCGATCTCATTGCTGGTGGGCATGTAAGATGGGAGAACCACTTGGCAAAGCTGGCAGAGTAGTATGAGCTTAATCATACACCTCCCTTATGTGGTGATAGACATCAGAAATTGGTTGCCTCTTGTAGTGGGATTGGCTGGAAGTGGGCATGAGGCAGTTTTGTTGGCTGTCCATGATCAGCCCCCGCCCACTTTGTAGGCTTTCCCATTACTCTGAACCCGGAACCCTCTGTTTCAGTAGGCAGCTTAGAGCAGCTATATCCACACCCCACCCACCCCACCCCGAACGTTTCCGTTACCACAGTGAAAACACTGCAAACTGGGCTGTCATTCTACAAGTGCTACCATTACAGATCCTGCAAAGCCTAGTAACAGCTACTTTCTTAAAGTCTTCCCATGCCCTATCCTCCAGATCAAAGCAGCCACTTTTGTATTCCGGAGCTTTGACACAAAGTGAAGTTGCACCAGGCCCTCCAGGGGTATTTCTCCAGACCCATTCAAGAGATTGAGAAGCAATAAAAGCGCCTAAGAAAACTGGAATTGAATACGATTTCCCGCATCCTCTGCTCCTTTCATTTTGAAATCTGGGTGATTGCCACCCACTAGCATCCTTTCTTCCTCTAGGACTCATTTCCCCTCCAGGAGCTTGTGAGAAAACAGCCAACCTGCTTTCTAACGTCAGGATAAAATGAGAGTATCAACCAAAGTTAATACTGCAGGGAAATTGGAAGAAAAACTGGAAAATGAACATAGATTTAGTGAAAAATATATAACACACTGGAGAATAAAAAAGGGAGTCTGGGGTGCAGTTGTAATTGGTCATATTTTTTCTATAATCGAGGAATTCAACTAAGCAGCATTTTATTGAAGATTTTCACATCTAGGTCCAAAAGTAAAAGTGATCTATAATTGCCTTACAATTCCCTTACCTTGTTTTGGAGCCAGGGTTAGACCAGACTCGTTGAATGGGTAGAGTAGCTTTCCTGTTTTTGTCCTCGGCTTTGCAACAGTGTGTGAGGTGTTTCAAGGAGGACTGGGAGGGAGGGGTTGCAAAGGGGCAGGAGGAAACTTTGGGGGTGATGGGTATTTTATTATCCTGAATGTGGTGATGGTCGCAGGGATGGATACATACGCTCAACGTCATCAAACTGTACACTTTCAAATATGTGCTGTCAAGTTTATTGTATGTCAGTTATACCTCAATAAAGCTGTAAAAGAAACTAACTGCACACACGTAGGCCTGGGCTCTGCGCTTGGGCTCCCAAACATGGTGCCCTGGATTCCCGTTGTGGCTGGACCCTGGAAAATGGCCAGGCTTCGCCCACTGCCATTGCCTGGAAAACAGCACCAGGCAGGACACCAGGGACAACATTTAGATCGTGAGACTGTCCAGAAGGACAATCAAGGATATCTCCTGTGCAAAACGATGATTTCCATTGGAACAATTTCTGGAAAGAGACCGAATCTTCGCGTGCTCCTTCCCAGGAGTCGGGAGAGTCCGCGGTTCCTCCCGCCAACGACCTCAGGGTTGGTTTGAAGGGGAGCACGAAGCCTCGACGTTTCTTCAGCAGGTTTGACTGCCGTTGCTGGGCTTCCAGGGGCCATGTCACAGCCAACACTGGACGGCAGTGGCAACAGAAATGACTAACAGAGGCTTCTGGATTCCTTGCACACACAGCCTGTTGGGACATGCGGGGGAAAACCAAGACGTTTTACTTCAGCCTTCCCCGGGGTTCCAGATGGATGTGTCACTGGGCCAGTGTTCCTCTCAGGAGCACTAAGGATCTGAAGTCACAAACCCCACGTTCTTTAAGAAGGGATTACCAAAGCAGCCTTCACTAATTTACAGCGGGAATGAAGCAACAGACAGGAGGAACCCTTATCTGATCTGCCTGCAACGGTGGAGGCGTTAACGGGGATAAACTGTGTTACATTTAATGCCTAGAGAGGGGGCTGTTGGTCGTTGCTATAATTCTTGAGATATTTCCTAGTCGGGTAATATCACTTGACAGATGTCTTACAACCATCAGGAAATAATGGCAAAAACACAGTCTCCTTTCAAAGTGACTTAGTGGTCAACGTGGTCTCCAGAGAAAACGGCCCCCAACCGCCAGGATAGCAGTCAGGAGAGCAGGAGAGCTTGGGCCGCCTGGACAGACCTCAGGCCCCAAGAAGGCTAATTTCTCAAAAGTGTTTCCCTGACAAAAATCAGCATTCATACATTTAAAAAGGCCTAGGGCTTCCCTGGTGGTGCAGTGGTTGAGAATCTGCCTGCTAATGCAGGGGACACGGGTTCGAGCCCTGGTCTGGGAAGATCCCACATACCGCGGAGCAACTGGGCCCATGAGCCACAACTACTGAGCCTGCGCGTCTGGAGCCTGTGCTCCGCAACAAGAGAGGCCGCGACAGTGACAGGCCCGCACACCGCGATGAAGAGTGGCCCCCGCTTGCCGCTACTGGAGAAAGCCCTCGCACAGAAACGAAGACCAAGACAGCCAAAAATAAAATAAAATAAAATAAATAAATTTAAAAAGGCCTAAAAGTAGGAATAAAGGGAGTTGTCCCAGTTTGTGTTCTCCTACATCTCGACATGGGTAGAGCTGCTAGACAGAGCCCTGGCCTTGCCCTCGGGAGAGGAGGGCATCGCTGAGCCCAGCACGGCAGGGATCTCTGCAGCCCGTGTCTCTGAAACCAACGGGGAAGGTCCAGTGCTCACCCGGGCAGGGCAGGGCCTGCCGCTGCCCACACACCTCGTGTGGATCGTGCCCTCAAAATTGGACAGTTCATGGATTCCTCTACGGAGGGGACGCGGCTGCTGCTTCCTCGGGGTGGGGAAGGAACCCTGCCCACCTTCCTTCAGTGAGTCACACCTCCTCAAGATGAAATGACAAAAGTCAATCAGCCAAAGAAGACATATCAGGAAACCGAAGTGCCAAATGACATTCCCAGAAGCCTCCATCCTAGGCTAGCCCTCTCTCCCCTAACGCCCACCGCAATAGAGCTCTACCCGCCAGATGCATTAATATCGTTTCGTGAGGAAATGACACGCCTGCCTGCAAAGGAGCAAAGGCTTTCCGGGAAAACCCATGGATTCAGCAAACTAACTCTCCGAACCACGCCTGGAGAAATCCCATCAACTCTTCCCTTTAGTACAGGAATCCTTTGCAGCCTGTGTCAGCTACATCAAGCTCATCACCAGTTCTGAATAAACTGTCACTGATGGCGACCAAGGACAGTTACCTGAGGTCAACTCCACACACAGAGAACTGAAGTCCCCGGTCACCACCTGAACCTGACCTCACAGCAAGGGGACAAGCTGCCACCAGGCCCTGCATGGTGGTCTGTGCATGAAGTGAGGGAACTTGTGAAGGAGGCCACTCCTCAGACTGTGACGCTCCTGGAAGAGCTCTGCAGTGGACATGGAACTGTCGAAGGTTCCTGAGGGGCTGATGTGATGGTGCAGTTCACGAGACTGAGGCTAAGGTAGCATGAACGCTGGTCCCCACATAAAGAGACATGACAGTCGACAAACTGAGTCCACCCAGACTGTATGTACTTCTCAGGCACACGGATGCCTTCTTAATGTTCAAGTGTGTGTGCTGCCCCAAGCTGTCTTCCTTTAGCAGAAGACACCCCCCCTAAAAATTGTAAGACTGACGTTTAAAATCTACTTCTCTAAAAGCTTCTCAAGGTATTAGTATACACAAATTTGAGTTCTATATATCTTAATTTTTAAAAATTGTACAGTTTACAGATACACTTTGTTCAGCAAAATGGAAAAGGTTTCTTGATTTTGGTAAATACATTTAGAACAGCTAAACCCCAAAGAGTAAAATATCAGGGATGGACATTTTCCATAAATAAGTCCACAAACAAGTTTCCTTAGAAGAAAACTTGAAGATGGAGCGCTACATCACGCTTTCTCAACCTGACACCGTTGGTGTTTGGGCCCAGATCATTCTTGGCTGTGCAGGCTGTTCTGGGCATGGTAGGGTGTTAGCAGCACCCCTGGCCTCTCCCCACTAGATGCCAGGAGCCCTTCCCCTTCCTCCTCAGTTGTGACAAAAATATTTCTAGACCAATGTCCCCTAGGGGACAAAACTGCCACTGGTTGAGAACCACTCAATTAGATGTACCATCTCTTTCATGAACATTCTATCTGTGTGGTGCTATAATGCTCCATTCATGTACTATTTGTTTCCAGAAAGGGAATAGCCATATAAAGTACTTCCCTTGGGGCTTCCCCGGTGGCGCAGTGGTTGAGAGTCTGCCTGCTAATGCAGGGGACATGGGTTCGAGCCCTGGTCTGGGAAGATCCCACATGCCGCAGAGCAGCTGGGCCCGTGAGCCACAATTACCGAGCCTGCGCGTCTGGAGCCTGTGCTCCGCAACGAGAGAGGCCGCGATAGTGAGAGGCCCGCGCACCGCGATGAGGAGTGGCCCCCGCTTGCCACAACTAGAGGGAGCCCTCGCACAGAAACGAAGACCCAACACAGCCATAAATAAATAAATAAATAAATAAATTAATTAATTAATTAAAAAAAAAAAGTACTTCCCTTGCTGTTATTAGTTTATATCCTTTTTTTTTAAAAAAAAGAAAAAGCTTGTAAGCTTTGGGAAAAAAAAAAAAAGAAAAAGAAACTTAGGTTTGCCTGAGTTCAGAGCCTCTGCCATGAGACTGGAAAATCTAAAGGCAGGTCATTGTACCCTAGTTTCCGGAAAGGCTATAGGGGAGAAACATTTGCAAAGTATTTTTCACAAGACGCTTTGTGAGCAGCTGTAACAATGGAAGCCCCAGATGCTATCAGATGAAGGGCTGGTCTTACAGATCAATCCTGTGAAACTCAAAAGGAGAGATGCAATTTCTATTTCAGAAAAAAAAAAGGTAATTTCAGTGTCTGGAGATCTCATGGGTTTAATGACTGACTTTCAGGGCACTCACAGGAACTTCAAGTACCAAACATGGGCTGCAGTCACACATGTCTGCCTTGGGTGTCCCACCCTCCTCCTCTGCGGACAGATGTGTGTTCCTGACATGCATTTGACATGTAACTTGAGATTCTGCTTCCACGTCTGCCAAGTTGGGGTCTGGGCTGGGAGCAGGGGAAGGACACTGCCTCTGAACTGTCAGACTCATGAAAAGGCATTGCACTATCAGCTTTGTAACAGTGAGGAGACCTCTCCACTCCATCAGCGAATGACTGGCAGTTGGTGATAGGTGTTTCTACTGTTTCTCAACTGCTCTGACACTGGGCCGAGGCGGGGGGACCCCATCCAGATTCAGCACCCAACTTGCCATTTACAATCTCTAATCCCATGGCATCCACTTTGGCGCTGCTGATGCCCAGGAGGACACCATTCTCTGAGGAGGTACGAAACTCCAGTGTAATGTTCACGTCTGATTGCACTTTGTAGCCTTCTTTGACTGAAAAACCCAAGGAAGACCCCCAGTTGGGGGGAAGAGTAGCATGTTCTTTTCTTAAGGAAAGAGGAAATACAGGCTTGGAGAATTAAATGATCAATTTAGAACCTTCAGCAGAGAGACGTCTCATTGCCAAAGCCATGCTCTTTTCACTGTCAAGCTCTGCCTGCCTGGCAAATGGTTGCCCAGTGCTAGGAATGGGGATGCCCATTGTTCTGGTGGCTGCATCCTTACTTTCAATCAAGTCTAAACTGGCCTCCCTGTAGCTTCCATCCATTGGGCCTGGCCTTGCTGTCTGAAGCAAGAGAATAAAAAAGGTAGATGACACCTCGAGTTCAGAAGAGACCCTGCCTGCCCCCAAATCCACATTAATCGGGAGAGCCTCCCCAGGAGCGGTGGCAGCCCCGGGCCCCCACTATTTTCAACCTGCCCTCAACTGAAGATCACAAACGGCTTCCTTTTGCTGCCCGCAACCTGTCCCCGCATTCCTGAGTCTCAGAGAATCTCCTGTTAGAAGGTGACCATCACAGGCCTCCAGCAACTGTCCCAGGTGAGCTTGGCCCATTCCAGGGCTGCTTCACTAACGGCACACGCTCGGCTCCCCTCCTGAGTGGCGTAGAGCCCCAAGTCCACTCTGGATAAACAGAGTAATTTTACTCCGCTTTCTAATTTACGAAAAGAGAGATCATGAAACCACGATGTCCAGCCTCGCTGCAAATACCCTCTGGCTCTTGAGCAATCACTTAATCACTGAGCATCGCTAGGTGACAACGCACCGATCCCAGCTTCTCTCCCCACATCTCAGGCCTCGCAGGGTCCTTGCTTCTCGGAGCAGATGCTCTTTGCAGCCTGGGGTGGCCGCGGGTTTCTGCTTTCTACAGAGCTGGACAGCCTGGGTATGACTGACCCCGCCCCCGGGGCTGAGACCACACCACCCAACCGTCAACGGCCACCAACCGTCCTACCAAAGTCACAAAAGCCCGGGCAGTCACCTCTGGGCCCCCTCACAACTTCCCTACTCCGCCCCCCCTGCTGCAGGTCTTCTCCGCCCACCCTGCCAACCACCACACCCACCGCCAGGCTGGCCCCGCCCCTCTGTGCACCGTCCCCTGCTTCCCAGACCCCGCCCCTCTGAAGAAGGCCAACCCCGCCCATCCCACCCCATCACCACGCCCACTACCAGGTCGGCCTCGCCCCCGTCAAGCCCTCCCGGGATCTCAGGCCACACCCCGTGACGTGGCATCTGCGCGCGGCCCTCAGCTCCCGGGCGCACAGCCTTTCCCGCCACGTCTAGCGCTCGCGGGCCTGACAGGCCTGATAGACGACGCTTCCCGCACTTCAGGGTGTCGCGCGCCCCTCACAACGCTGACCTGGAAGGTGAAGCTCTGAAGAACTTTGCCCCGGGTTTCCCGGTGTGAGAGGAAAGGGCCCCAGAGAACCATGAAACTGCCCAACCCGGCGGGGCCGAATATTCCATCAGGAGTTCAAGGCGGGCGAGGGCCGGGCCTCCGGCGGAGAACGGCGGCTCCTGGGACTCCCGAGACCCGAGGCCGGGAGCGGCCTGTCCGAGGGGGCGGCCCGGCCGCGGAGGGGAACCCAGGCCCCGGCCACTCCGGCCCGGTCCCCCGGCGCCCTCCGGCCGGCCCCCGCGTGTTTCCTCCTCCCGGTTATTTGCACCGTCCCTTCCGCGAGTAAATGACACCCACGGCCCCGTGACAGTGACCGGGAGGCGTGCGCGCGCTGGACCCGGGCTGGGCCGGGGCTGCGGACCCGAGAGGCCGCCGGGGCTCGAGGCGGCGAGGCTTCCAGGTGAGACCCGGGGTCAGGGAGCCAAACCTGGGCCGAGGCGGGGCCGCTCCGTAGGTGAGCGGGGGCCGCGCCCGGTAAGAGCCCGGTGCTGGCGGTGGGAGCTCTGGTTCAGCGTGGTCTGGCCGGTGCCCGGGGGACACGGTGGGGCGTCACCGGCGTCACCATTTCATTACTTTATAATCTCCCTTAATCACTTCTCTGCTGAGCAGAGAAGTGGTCCCGGAGAGGTAACCTTTAGAGTCACCTTGGCCTTCGCTGGTGACCTCAGTGCAGACCGTGTCAGGGGACCCTGGGGTGGACGCTCCATTGAGGAAAGAGGGAGGAAGGGAGGCGGGGGTGGAGACAGCCCTCTGAGAAGCTCAGGTTTCTTAGGAGGTGCTCCTCCCCTCCCGCGTCTCAGCACCTCTGCGCCATCTGTTCTCCTGCCTAACAGCCTTCCAGTGCCATTGCAACCTCCTGCCCCCCAGCAGCAGACCCGGGCTTCGTGCTCATCCTTCAGGCCTCAGCATCTCCACCACGTCCTCAGAGAAGCTTCCTCTGGCCCCCCAGAGGACCAGGTTAGATCAGTCCTCCTGAGTCCCTTCAGGCTGCCAGGACAAAAATGCCATAGCCCGGCTGGCTTATCAACAACATCAGTCTACTTCTCCTAGTTCTGGAGGTGGAAGTCAGAGATCGGGGTGCCAGCATGGTTTGTAATCATATAGTTTTGAGATTTCTTTTAAAAACTTGATATATATCTCATTCATCCTACACCCTACACACTGGATTGTCAACTCTGTGAGGATGGGAGCAAATACCTGTTTTCCTTACCATGGGATTCCTAACATGTGACATGGTGGCTGGCGCGTGGTAGTTGCTCAATATGTATTTATCGAGGGAAGGAATGTTGTCTTTAACACCTTGGAAGTATAAGATCTTGTGGCTCCTTTCTTTTTTTTCTGTTGTTCATTATCTACATTTGATCCCTGAGATCCATTTCTGTCATAAACAAAACTCCATCAGCATGACCTTGATTAATAATTTGGCCTAAAAATCCTCCCCTATAGATTACTTTTGGTCTAAGTCATCCAGGGAAAACTTCGTTTGTCAGGTCAGTGCTGCCATTCAGGAAGTAGGTAGCTGTTTCCAAAGGTTTTTAAAACAACATTCGGATTACTTGTGCCTCCTTGTTATTTATTAGGTGTGAAAAGTTTCATAAAGGATTTTGACACTGAGCCTCCTTCCTCCTCTGTAAGGTGGAGAACCTTACATTTACTCTGCCTGCTGCCGGGGATCATTATGGTAACATGAGGTCATATACGTAAGAGCACTTTGAAAATTCTAGAACTCTTTCTAGAACCCTAAAACTCTAGAAACTTGGAGAAATATTTTTGTTATTCTTCCTTTTCAGTAATTGATCCAGGCCCCACTTCTCCAACCTTATGCGTTGTTTACAGCTCACATTACCCATATGGAAGAATGAAAACACAGTTTTTTGCTATCCTCCCTTTTAAACTTTGGTTTCTTCTTAAAGACACTTGGTGTCTTCTGAAAGGTTTCTTAAAGGTACTTACAGTTGCAAGTAATCCTTTTATCATCTGTGCAGGAGCTAAGCTCTCTAATGTTTTATTTGCATCTTACAGTAAATGTAATGCAAAGCACATTTTCTAGTCGCTGCTCAATGGCAAGAAAACAATTCATTTGTGGATTGGAATCTTTAGGTATAAAGTGTGCCATTCTTGACTATAGTATCTAAAAGCACATTAATCTTGAAGTATTTCAGCAGAATGCAGACCAGTGCTCACCTAAGACAACCCATGAGAAGTCTTTCTAATCAGGCATAAATATTGCACAGATGGTCTCATTTACATGATATATGCAGTACCTATAGATTTGTCACAAGCCATACAGAAAAATCCATTTCATTACTTTATAATCTCCCTTAATCACTATAATCATACTTAGTGTGGTAATTAAGAGCCAGGGAATAGGGAGAGGTATACAGGTATAAGCACCTCTATTCAGGTTTCACTCTGCTACCTACCAGTTGTATAAGTAAGTGCAAGTTATTTAACTTCTGTAAATGTCTTAACCCAAGACTGGGAGGATGAAGGTGGCCAGGTGGAAAGTGCTGCTGTCCCAGAGGAAATGGGGATAGGGGTATGGGATGGACATCACCTAAGCAAGTTAGGAGGGGAGTTTGCTTGCACTAGTGTGGCACAGGGTGAAGGGGTAAGGGAAAAGGGAAAAGAAGGATCACTTTTTGGCTAAGCATTCAGCATCGGGGAGAGACTGGAAGCAATAGGGATTAGACTGAGGCCTAGGTAAAACAGGTGACAATGTTTTCCTAACAGCATGAGAACTTGTGGACAAGTACAAAGGAACTTATGCGGATAGTGTTACTAAATATCTGTAATTTGAATAGTTGAAGAAAGTATGGTATTTATGGAAGCCATACAATCGGAATGATCATTAGGGTGGGCTTGAAGAGATGGCCTTTCCTATCCCTTGGTGTCTGTCATCTTTTCCCCATCCCTGGAAATCAACAAATCTTATTTTCTTCCTTTCTCCATCTTTTCTCTCTTTCTAAACAAGGCTTAATAAGGAAATTAAGAATGTTTTTATTATTAGCTTTTATATCTTAAAGAGTGGGAGAATTGAATATTTTACATTTTTCTTCAAACGTCAACTAAGCTATTATTGTATAGACTCTCAAATGATATTTTCCCCTTTGACTGAAGTCCCCTCACTTCTTTCTAACAAAATGTAAACATCCTTTGTTACTGAGCAAGGGCTTACTGCCCAATGCGCATGGAAGCCAATAGTATTGCACCAGCCTTGAGAAAATAAGAGCTTTATTACTAGGTCCACCAGCAAGGAGAACAGGAGGCAGGGCTCAACTCTGTCTTCCTGATCTCGGGTTTGGTCAAACTTTTATGAGTTAGGGAGGACAGGCTGGTATGCAATTTCTTGCAGTCAGATATATTGCATCAACTGTTGTTTAACTTAACTACTTAAGATTGGTGAAAAGACAAACATTTAAAGATAAATAACAATGCAGTTTATAAGGAGTCCTTTGCAATGCAGTAGATGCCCTAAGGTAAACCATGATTAATTGCCAGGTATATGTGATAAAATAATTCAGAAGTGGGCAAGAAAGGTAGAAGTGGGCTGGGAAGAATTCACATAAGAGGGTGGATTTAAGAATGTCACATGTAGAGAGATGAGAAGAATAAATTTTAGATGGAAAAGTATAACAGGCAAGAGTAATGAAGTGGGAATGAGCCAAAAGCAAAGATCCCATTTTGGCTGGGACAGAGGGCCAGGGAGGTAAGGAGTTTGGGCTGGTCCTCTATAGACTGTAGGGGATGGAACTCTAAGAGGGTGGAATTTATCTTACAGAGCCCTTGAGAGGCAAGAGGGGGCGTAGTGATATAGCAAAGGAGCACTTTAGCAGTGCAAGCAGGCTGCACTGAGTAGACAGCCCCCTCAAGCTGGAAGAGACTGACACCAAGGTGGTAGGATAGATGAAGTCAGGAGGGCGTGACTTGGTCTGTTTCGTTCGTACCCCAGGACCAAGAATAGTGCCTCTCATATAGTTATTGCTGTATATGTATTTATTGAATGAGTGGATAAAGACAAAAACTAGCAAATGGAAATAAAATTGGGAATGCAAAACACATTTTGAAGGGAAAAGCAGTAACACTGGCTGACTCGTTGGATATGAGTATTAGCATTATCCTGACATTTCTAACAATGGGATAATTTATAACCTATTGAAAGAATGATAGTAGCACCAATAAAAATAGGGAAATCCAGAGATGAAATTAATTGGGTGGGCTAGAGGTGGGGAGGAAATAGGCATGTTTGGACAAGGTGAGTCTGAGGTGCTGGGTGACACATCCAAGTGGAAATGCCTCGTAGCAGCAGGAACTGGATTTTGAAGGACAAGTCAGGATTGTGAATATTGATTTTTTGAATCTTTTGGAATACTTTGCACCTCGGATATGTTTGAAACCTTATATGTAGATGAGGTCGAAGTTAAAGACAGGAAAAACAGAAAGACAAAGTCAATATTGGAAGTTTGGGGAGCATCCATATTTAGGGGATTGGAAGTGAAATTTATTAACATTTATCTGAGAAAAACACACTGAATGTCTGCAGAGTGTGAAGTCAAGCAAAAATGGAATTTTAGTATTTAAAGAGTATTTTGTACATGATTAAAAACATAATATTAAGAGGGATAGTGATCGATGACCTGAAATGACTGAAATGAGTTCTCAATGATTTAAGATCAGACTGGTAAGAGAAAAAAATATATAACAAAAATCAAGAACCATGTTTTATTTTTTGTGGGGAAAGTGCCCGCGTAGCAATAAATATTCTCTTAGCCAGCCTTATATTCACCTCCCCCGCTTCTAAGCCCACCCCTTCCCAAGCCCTCAATATTCGTTCCCGGGCATATTCTCCTGTTTTCTGCATGGGCGTGTTAGACAGGTCTGAGAAGAATTGTATTTATTTTTTAAAATTTCCTTCCAGAGTGTTTTGGGTCAGATCATATAAGCCTTCTATCTTTTCTTACCTGCTATTTGTACAGGTTTAAAATGACTACCCTGAGGCCTAGCCAGATCCTCAATCAATTAAAAATTCATTTCTCATCATTTCATAGACAGTAAGTTAATTGGAGAAATCTGAAACACGTGGAAATTTGTAGTTAATACTGACATAAGCAGAGATTTCAATTACCTTGAATATTTCACTTAATGGAGAACTGCAAACCCCCCAGGTCCTTGGCCAGTCATGTAATGTGATTGCAGGGACGGTGTCTTCCCTGCAAGAATGTTCAGTGTTATAAGCGTGCTTTGATGTATCAAATTCAAATGCCCACGTGGAATTTAAATTGAGCCTATTAATAGCCATAGGACTAAAGAGAGAGGATTTGTGTTGTCAACGTTTTTAAATTATTTTTTTTACAACTTTATTGAGGTATATTAAGTACAGTTAAACAGCAGATATGTAAAATGACTGGTTTTGATATATGTATAGACCCATGAAACCATCGCCACTAACAAAATAGTCAGCAGTTCCATCACCCCAAAAAGTCTCCTCATGCCAATTTGTAAATCTATTCCTCTCTCCTTGACCTCAGTCATTTTCTAGATTTTTATATAAATGATATCATACAATATGTATTTTTGTGTAAGGCTTTTTTCATTCAGCATAATACTGATATTTCTAAGATTCATCCATGTTGTTGATGTATCAATTGTTTATTCCTTGTTATTTCTATGTAATATTCCCGTATATGAATATACCACAGTTTATCAATTCTTGTATTGATGGACATCTGGGATGTTTCTAGTTTTTGGCTGCTACAAATAAATCTCCTAAGGATGTGTATCTACAAGTCTTTGTGTAGATATATGTTTTTATTTCTCTTTGATAAAAACCAAGAATAGAATAGAATGGACATGTGGTGGGTGTATATTTAACTTATTAAAGAAATTACCAAACTGTTTTCCAAGGTGGTTGAACCATTGTACATTCCCACCAGCAGTGTACAAGAGTTACAGTTGCTCAACATCCTTGTGAACACTTCGCCATTCTAGATGGTATATAGTTGAATCTTTTTGTGATTTTAATTTACAGTTTCCTAAAGACTAATGATGACGAGTATCTTTTCTTCTGCATTTGGTCATTCATATTTCTTCTTTTGTGAAGTATCCATTCATATCTTTTGCTCATTTTTAATTAGGTTGTTTGTATTATTGTTGAGTTATAAGAGTTCTTTATATATTCTGGATACAAGAGCAGGACTGCTCCTGATGAATTATCTTTGTTTTCTTTCATCTGAGAATGTCCTTATTTTGCTTTTATCTCTGAAAGATACTTTTATATTTTCACTGGATGTAGAATTCTGGGTTGATAAACTCTTTTCTTTTTGTACATTAAAGATGTAGTTCTGCTGTCTTCTGGCCTTTGGGATTTCTCCTGAGAAATTCATAGATATTTGAATCAATGTTCCTCGGTATGTAATGTGTGCTTTTTTCCTCTAGCTGATTTCAATAATTCTTTAATTATTTTTGGATTTTAGAAGTTTGATTATTGTGTTGAGGCATTGTTTTCTTTGAAATTTTTCTGTATGCAGTTTGCTGAGTGTCTTGAGTCTGTAAATTTATGTATTTCACTAAATTTGGGAGACTTTTTGCCATTCTTGATGAAAAAATTTTTTTTGTTCCAACCACTCTCTCTTCTCCCTATGGGACTCTAATTATGCTATGTTAGATCTGTAGAAGTTATCTACCTGACACTCTGGGTTTTTTTTCAATCTTTTATCTCTCTGTTTGTTATGTTGGATAATTTTCATTGTTCTATCTTCAAGTTTGCTGACCCTTTCCTTTATCATCTACATTCTGATAGAGTCCATCCAGTGATTTTTTTCACTTCAGATATTGTATTTTTCAGTTCAGTAATTTTCAATTGGTTCCTTTTTCTATTTTCCATTTTTCTGTTGAGAATTTATATCATTTCATTCATTTCAAATGTGTTTACCCTGACCTTATGTAGCATAGATATAATCACTGCTTTAAGGTTTTTGTCTGATAGTTCCATTTTGAGGTTGGCATTTTTTTCCCCTTGAGAATTGGCCCTATCTTCCTGGTTGTATGTATCAATATGTTGAAAGATTTTGAGTTGTATCCTGGACATAACAAATGTGAATATTATGTATTGTAGACCCTGGGTCCTATTATACGTTACTGAAGAATTGTTGATGTTTTGTGTTTTAGTAAGAAATCGACTAGGTTATGTTCAGACCATAAGTTCTATCCCACTTTCTGTTGGTTATATAACTAAAACACACACACACACACACACACACACACACACACACACAAATGCATACCTTTCACTTGACTTCGGGAATTGCTATAAGAGTCAGCAATAATTCACTGATTTGCCTAGTCACTTTATCAGTTTAGGATTCCTCTCCTTTTTCTCCCCAACTTTACTCAATTCCAGTATAACAACGAGAGGAGGAAAAAGTGTTCTCTTTTAGGTTAGCCTATTAAGAAGTGCTTTCTTCAGTTCACTTCTGATCTCACCTAGAAGATTGAAAGATTTTCACAGAGTCTTCTGAGTTTGAACATTTTTTTCCAGCCAGACTTAGTGAGTTTAGCCTGCCAGATGATTTTCCACATTTTGCCTTTCTCACTGGTATTTTTTTCTTAAACTCCATGATCAATTTAATCAAACTTCAAAGGTACAGAATTACATTTATTTTTTTATTTTTACTTTTTATAAATTTATTTATTTATTTTGGGCTGCATTGGGTCTTCATTGCTGTGCACGGGCTTTCTCTAGTTGCGGCGAGCGGGGGCTACTCTTCGTTGTGGTGCATGGGCTTCTCACTGCGGTGGCTTCTCTTGTTGTGGAGCACGGGCTCTGGGCGTGCGGGCTTCAGTAGTTGTGGCTCATGGGCTCAGTAGTTGTGGCTTGCAGGCTCTAGAGATGTTCAGATGTTCTCACCATTCAGATGTTCTCTCTCAAATTCAATACATTCAAAGCTTAAGTTCATAATTTTTCTCAATTTACCTCCTGTCTGTGGAACCACCATTCTCATTGTCCAAGCGCCCAATCTTTTACTGCCTAAAGCTAACGTACTGCTGGAGCCTCTAACATTCCCATACACCTCTCTTGTCCTTTATCACTGCCCTGGTATCAGCCACCACTCAATTAGTGTTGCTCCACTGGCTGACTCAGGCTGCACTCTCCAGCTAGTTTATGATTTCAAATGCACCGTTTCATCACACCACTCTCCTAATGGAAAACCCTGACACTTCATAAGGCATTGCATCCAGTCTCCTTCCTACCTCCTTAACTTTTGGGCTCTCCGTGATTAGGCCCCATCCACTCTGTTCTCTCTCCACCTACCCGTTCTCCCACCTGCCCCCCATTATTCCTAACAGTCCCCTTTCTTTCAGCTGGGCGGCTTAGACCCATGTGTCATGGTTCCACACCTCCTCTCTAGACCCAAACAACACCGTACATAAGAAAGCACTTTGTAAATTGTCTGTGGCCCACAAAAGCTGCTGTTGTGCATTCTGCAAAGCCTAGTTACAGCTACCTCTTTAAACCTTCCCAGACCTGTCTTTCTCACGGTACCACAACTTAGCCCTTGATTTGTAGTGTTCTAAGGTGAGAATACACATGCCTCCCGGCTCACCAATTCTAACAGAGCATTTTATCTATTTTCATCTCAATTTCTGGTTTGGATACTAAGTTGGCACTTAATTCATAAGCCTGTGTTGAATATGGTTGTTCCATATCCAGTCACATGTACATCATCCCTAATTATGATGCATCCTTTTAGATATGGTCGTACAGACAATATAGGAAAATCAATAAGGTATTATATAAATCAGGCCTCATAAAGGTTATACCAGCTGTGTAAAATGCATTGGTTAGTTTTCTTTTTCTTGTTGCTGGTGTTTAATAAAGCTTGTCTTTAAACCAACTGATCCTTGCACTTTTTTTTGCCAGCAGGTGTGACTGAGGATTAAATTTCACTGAGGATTAAGGTCAGTGTTATTGGCTTATCCATATGTTCTCCTTCTTTTTGAGTCAATTTTAGTAATATTTCCAAATATATGCCTTTCCATGGTTGGTATCATAACCACACCTTACAGGTAGAAGATTGAGGCTTAAAAACAGCACTGGATACTATGGGAAAAAAGTATGGTGGTTCCTCAAAAAATTAAAAATAGACTTAGACTTACCGTATGATCTAGTAATTCCACTTCCAGGTATCTACCCGAAAACATCAAAAGTAGGAACTCAAAGAAATATTTGTTTACTGGTATACAAAGCATTATACACAATAGCCAAAAGGTGGAAGCAACCCCAGTGCACATTGATGGATGAATGGATAAACAAAATATGGTATATACACATGACGGAATATTACTCAGCCTTAAAAAGGAAGGAAACTAACACATACTACATCGTGGATGATCCTGTAGGACATTATGCCAAATGAAATAAGCCAGTCACAGACAGACAAATGCTGAATGATTCCACTTATATGAGGTGACTAGAGTAGTCAAACGCCTACAGACAGAAAGTAAAATGGTGCCAGGAGCTGGGGAGAGAGGGGAGCTGAGAATTAGTGTTTAATGGGTACACAGTTTGTTTTGCAAGATGAAATGAGTCTTGGAGCTGGATGGTGGTGATGGTTGCACAACAGTGTTAAAGAAGTACCTAAAACCAGAGAACTATACACTTAAAAATGGTTAAAATAATGGTTAAATAACTTTAAAATGGTTAAGATATGGTAAAAATGTTTTTTTAATACATTTATTTATTTATTTATTTTTGGCTGCGTTGGGTCTTCGTTGCTGCTCTCGGGCTTTCTCTAGTTGCAGCGAGCAGGGGCTACTCTTGGTTGTGGTGCACGGGCTTCTCATTACGGTGCCTTCTCTTGTTGTGGAGCACTGGCTCTAGGCGTGTGGGCTCAGTAGTTGTGGCACATGGGCTCAGTAGTTGTGGCTCACGGGCTCTAGAGCGCAGGCTCAGTAGTTGTGGCGCACGGGCTTAGTTGCTCCGCGGCATGTGGGATCCTCCCAGACCAGGGCTCGAACCCATGTCCCCTGCATTGGCAGGTGGATTCTTAACTGCTGCACCACTAGGGAAGTCCCAGTAAAAATGGTTTTATGCTATCTATATTTTACCACAATTTTAAAAAACAGTGATGGATTAACAAACAAAGCAAATTCTTGGGCCACCAAAAATAGGTTTTGAAAATAATCTGATGTTTCAGTAAAAGCATCATGGGAAAAATTTGATCTTCAACAAATTATGTTGCATGTCTTTTAAGGTGTAGACTTTAAAAAATTTTTTGAATTATTTGGTAGGGAGGGAAGGGGTATCAATCTTTTTAGGCCCTTGGAGCCTGTAAAGTGGGATTGCCAGATTTAGCAAATAAAAAATATATGATATCATGGAATAGTTAAAAATATGTTCATTGTTTATCTGAAATTCAGATTTAACTGGGTGTCCTGTAGTTTATCTGGCAACCTTACGCTAAAGACCTGAATCCTGCCTTGCTGAGAGAGGTTAAGGAACCAGCATAAGGCCCTGCAGTGAGAGTCAGAGCCAGGTGTCTGAGCTGGAGCCCAGGTTCTTTACCATCATGGGGAGACAGCCAAACCAAGGTGGCTCTACTCGTGCTCTGTAAAGGCCAAAGGGGAGAGAGCTGGGTGCTCCCTTGAGGGGGTCTTCTAAGAGAGGCCTTGGGAATAGTGTTATAACCACGAAAGGCCCAAACTCTGTTTTAGCTTTATTAATAAGTGGGGAGGGGGAGAGAGGGGCAAAAGCGCATGGCAACTCTACAACCTGCTGTCTGTCCTGGTTTGGATCTTTTCCTCACCCGGTGTGATGAACCAAGGTCTAGAATGTCTGAACCGTCATCTCCCGCTGTAGATGGTTTCCATGGAAACATGAACAGAAAGGCCACCCACGGCACAGTGAGGGGGCCCCTTGTGCATTTTCACTGCTGAGATGGCAAATGCCCTTTTCCTAATCCAGCTGTCAAGTGAGCTGCCTTAAGTCTGCAGTTGTCTGAATTCCTTAAATTGCCAGATGCTATAGAACAGACAGCACTCCCACAGTTGGCTGCTACCTTTCCTAATTATCTTCATGCAGTTATTATTGGGAAGGAATTGCATCAGCCAGGAGGTGCAGGTCGCCACAAGGGTTCAGAAACGTGAGCAAGGCACAGAAGGACAGGGCCCAGGACCACAGCTGTCTTCCTTGTTTATGAAATTAAAATCTCTCACAGAAATAGAAATTGAACCTATCACCTTCCATGTTATAAAAGCAGGTCATTTCTAAGAGTGGTAAAGACCTCTCTTCAAGTAAGCATTTGCAAAGTGCAATCATTTTTCTGAAGCAAATGGAATAGTAGCCATTTTGACTCCAGCCACGGCTGCAGAGCAGAACTAAAATATATTTGCAGGGAATTAAATGATCCTTCAGAGATCTTAGTTTAAAACTGCTTAGTTTGTTAAAATATATTTATGGCTTTAAAATTTTCCTTCTTCTGGAATTTACACACATTCTCCCAGAAAAAGTAGCTGATCAAGGAAAACTGTCTCATCCCAAGGAGTGAAAATAAAATTAACAGTAAAAGAAGAGCTAACTAGTTATGATGCCACTTTTTTTTTTTTTGTCTTGCAAAATACTCTGTTAGGTTAGGTCCTTACCAAACAAGGATATATCTAGAGGAGGCTCTGCCTTCTTCCTATGTTCCCTTTGCCCTGTGACTTGCTGGAGCTGTTTAAAGTGCTTTTGGGGCAAACAGCTGGTGCCCTCTGCTGGAACGTACCCAGTAGTATTATTGAATACTTGTTCTTTGTAGGAATTGGAGCTTAACATCCTGATAACGAAATGAAAGTATTCATACTCTGCTCTAATCTATTATCGTCTATAGTGATATTTTATTTTTTAAAAGTTCAAAATGCAAAACATGAAATACTGTCAAGTAATCAATAGAATATTCAACATTTTAAAAGTTTCATTTAAAAAACTTTAAAAAAACAGCCAGTGAATTCAATTTACATTTTAAACTATTTAATAGAGGTATTTGTTGTACATGTGGTTTTAGTTTGACATAAACAAAAAATTTCTCTCTGGAAACATTTAACCTGAGTTGGAAATGAAATCTGAACTGTAAAGGTTTTAATTCACCAAATAATTCTCCTCAAAATATAAATGATGATTCCCAACTGAGGAGTTCCCCAAAGTTCAGGACTCAGTCCCAGGACAGGAATGAGGGAAAACTCCTTGTAGGTCAAAAGCTGTGCTGAAGTCATAGGATTGCACTTGTGGGCCCTTAATTAGAGTGAGCTTTCTCAAACAGCCCCGGAAGGAGGTCTGGCTGCTCAGGCAGTTTTGCTTTACATCAGCTGTTTAGGAAAGAAGAGAAGATAAATAGTGTTAAATTTTGTTAAATGACATAGGTAGCACAATAGGAACAAAAATAACTTCTTGTGGTTTCCAGATCAAAATTAGAAGAATACTTTTCTACATAAGTGGCTTCAGTGATAGCAGAATTCATAGAAAACTATTAATAAACAATTTTAAGGTATAGTGACTTAAAAAGTCATAAAAGGGATTTTTATTTTATTAACATTTGTATCAATTACTTGGAACATCTAAAATGCATACTTTGAATCCAAAAATCGATGTGAGAGGATAAGACACATGTTTGTCCTCTAAAATGATTACTGACCCCTAAAATGATTCCCAACTTAGGGGTCATCTGGGAAGATCTTTCTCAGTGAAGTCATCCAGCTTCCTGTACATCACATCTGATGTTCTCGGAGTCTTACCTAGTGATCACCTTATATGTGTAGATTATTTTAATTTTTCCAAGAATTCCTAGGAATTTGAAATAGACTTTCTAAAACGGTAAAGGACTTATCACCCAAGCCATGTATTTTTCTTCATCCCTGTTCTATACCCACATGAACTAATAAGACTTTCCCCAGTGGCAATGCCCCTCAAAAGTGAATGAGCAGAGGAGACGACATACGCACCAGGATAGCCACCAATATAAATGGGATTGTTGGTGTCAGCAGAGGTAGACTGGGTGTGTAGACTTTCAGCTCGAACTGCATTCCCATCGACAATCAGAACCACGCGATGTTTGCTTTTGTTTGCCTGAAGCGTGTGCCATTTTCCATCACAGAGAGTATTGGGAGCTTTGGGTTCGTATGTGGCTGTTATCCTACCAGCACCATTGTTAACATGAAACAAGAGCTAAACAAACAATAGACACAAGCAAATATCTTGGTGAATTTTTCCCTATTTAAGGAACACAGTCCATTCACATAATGTTCTTGGAGTGGAAAAAATCAGAGCATTCTTCTAAAAAGGAGGGCTAACTATGAAAAACAAACAATGGTTTTGAAAAATAGCCTCGTAAGGATTCTGATGCTATCCTATTCCCGAGGTTTCAGAACGGAAAATGGCCACCTCCATGGGAACAAGCCTGAGCCACGATCTTAGCATTGCATCCTCAGATCAGTGCCTCATTTTCAGCACAACAGGAGCCCGTGGGTTTACTGAGGGTGTCAGTTCCTAGAAGTTGCTATAGCACCTGTGAAGGAACATTTACTAACTCCCTTCTGACAAACCATAGATGCTCTACTGCAGCAAGTGGTAGCACAAAAAATTGGAGACCTGCAGAAGGTGAGAGGGAAGAATTGTGACTATCCTGTTGTAAGGTTCTTATGCTATATGTGAAGCTACTCATTTCAAGGTAGACTGTGACAAATTAAAGAGATATACTGTAAAGACTTGGGCAACCACTAGAAATATTTTTAAAAGAACAATAAATAATAAGCCAATAATAGAGGTAAAATATACAGTACATCAGAAATTACATTTTTGTAACTGTTACACTTCTGATAACATTTTTCAGATGTCACATAAAAATGTGCAAATGGCATTTCCCTGGTGGCGCAGTGGTTAAGAATCCGCCTGCCAAGGCGGGGGATGTGGATTCGAGCTCTGGTCTGGGAAGATCCCACATGCCGCAGAGTAACTAAGCCCGTGAGCTGCAACTACTGAGCCTGTGCTCTAGAGCCTGTGAGCCACAGCTACTGAAGCCCGTGCTCCACAACAAGAGAAGCCACCGCAACGAGAAGCCCACGCACCGCAACAAAGAGTAGCCCCCGCTCACCACAACTAGAGAAAGCCCCCATGCAGCAACAAAGACCCAACACAGCCAAAAATAAATAAATAAATAAATTTTTAAAAAATGTGCAAATGGATAAAAAAAATTTCAAAATTCTTTTGAAGTACAGCTAAGAAAAGATGTTGGCTATAAGCCACAGTGCAGAGCGGCAGCAATAGGATGTAAAGGCACTTTTGTTTCAACATGAAGATGACATAAAGGGGGAGAAGAGGTGAAGGACTTGTGACTTTATTATATCCTCCCCACCCCCATTCTAGGATGTCCTAGGGGCCAAAGTCCCAGTGGAGAGTAAGTAGGGAAATGTGAGAAACAAGCTAATAAGTTTGGGAGAATCAAGAGACTTGTTCCTTGCCTTCCAGGAGGCAGTAAGTAGCTCAGGAAGAGTCAAACATCATAGTCCCACAACAACATGAGTTGACCACAGTGCAGTAAAAGTGCATTAGGGAGAGAGAGGACCCGAGAGACCACCACCTTGACTCCCCATGTCTGATGAGTGGTATAGCAGATCTTCCCAAGTTCTCATCTGGCCCTCTGGGGATAAGGAAGTTATAGAAAACAATTATGTTTTTGTATTAAAAAAATTAGACTGTTGTACATCCATCTTATGGAATACTCTGCAATAAAAAGAAATGAATTGTCGTCAATATTCACAACAAACCTGGATGAACTGCCAGGAAATGAGACAGAGTGTAAAAAGCCAATCTCAAGAGAATACATACTACATGATTTAATTTATGTAACAGTTGTGAAATAACAATCAGAGCGACAGAAAGCAGATCAGTGGTTGCCAGGGGTGAGAGATGCAGGGGGAGGGAGTCAGTGTGGATATGAAGGGGGTGGCTTGAGGGAGCCTTGTGGTAATGGTACCATTGTCCTGATTGTGGTGGTTACATGAAGCTACACGTGTGATAAAATTGTGAAGAGCTACACACATCTTGTAAACACATATAACTAGCATAACTGAATAACCTCTGTGGATTGAGCCAATGTCAGTTTCATAGATTTGATGTACTAGTTATGCAGTATGCTAACCCTGGAGAAACCTAGGTGAAGGGCGCACGAGAACCTCCCTGTACATTACATTGCAACTTCTTATCATCTATAATGATTTCCAAATAAAAAGTTAACAAATATTAGGGAGAGTGGGGCATTAGGTTGGTAACTTACTTTCAGATGGTTTTCAGGGAAAAAAAAAGTTTTTTGTATTGTAGTTGCAGTTTTGCTTTACATTTAATTTCAAAAATATAAAAAATTATTTTTAAAAAGCTTTTTTAGGATTATCTGTTTTTAAATATCAATCAACCTTTTCTCCATTCCATTAAAGTGAATAATTGGAAATTTGGTTCTAGATATGTCGACTGTTTCTTAACTGCTCTGTCTCTGACACTGGGGCAAGGCGGGGGGACCCCATCCGGATTCAGCACCCACCTTGCCATTTACAATCTCTAATCCGATGGCATCCACTTTGGCGCTGCTGACCCCCAGGAGGACACCATTCTCCGAGGAGGTACGAAACTCCAGCGTAATGTTCACATCTGATCGTACTTTGTAGCCTTCTTTAACTGAAAAACCAAGGAAGACCCCCAGATGGTGGTGAGGCCTGCCCTGCCCAGGAAGGCCCAGGCTCAGAATGGCCTCAGGCTGGGCTGGCTGGCTGTGCATTTGGGCTCCTGATGAGGGTCAGGAGAGCTGGCTGCAGCTCTTTCTCTGAATCCAGCTCTACCCCCACCAGCAAGTCATTTCCAACCCCCGAGCCTCAGCTTGCACCTCTGTAGGACGAAGCTGACTAGAGCTGAGGCAGGCACATTCTCTCAGCTACAGCCACAGGGGTAAAAAAATCACAAGGGATTTGATCCACGTAACTCCATCATCATCTATCCAGGAAGAGTGCACTTTATTTTCCCAGTACCTGCTTACTGGGTATGTCATTATTTGCTGAGTACATTAGTCGGAGTCCACACTAGGCTTTCTTTTAATTGAATGAATTTTTCATTCAGGTAATAAAAAAGCTGAGATAAGTTAGGGATATTAGCAATAGCAGGCAGTTGTTACCGTGCCCAGGGCTGAAGGAAAAATGGGAGAAGGTGGTGTTACTAGATCTTGGAAGCACAGAGTGAAGGAAGGAAGCCTGCTGGCTGTCCCCCTCCACCCTCCCAACCTCAATCTTCCACTAGAGCCTTCCTGGAAGCCCAGGGCAAAGGAGCCCAGAAATTAGTTCCCTGTGATAGAAAGAAGAACAGGGGCCAGAGAAGCACGGTTCTGAGTGCAAACAGGAAGTTAACCAGCAAAGCAGGCATCTAAAATGGGGAGAGAATGTAAGATATATTACAAGGGCTAGTTCTAAACCTTGAGGACTCTACATTCTAAGGCATTTTAGATATTTACATTCCTCTACTTATAACTGATTAATATTTCAACAGTCTAAATGGAGTTAATTTCTTCATCAAATCTGACTCACATTTGGCTGGCTGGTCCAGACATTTTATGCTACTGATTTTGAATTCAAAGGTCCTAATTAACTTGGACAGGGAAAGTATGCCTTATGTAAATTTGGGGAAAGTACAGATGACACCAGCACGACATGTTGCACTCTGTCTGGAGTGGCACCACTCCTGGTGGGAGGAAGCCATCTGGATAGCATAAGAGGTGAGAAGGCTTTTACACTAGGAGCTGAGAAACCAGAATACACTAGAACAATTCACGAAACATGGTCTTGCTGCAGCTTGTGCAGTGGGTCCTGTCCTATCATATAATTCTTGGATCCATATCATCTTAAGAGTGCAGGTGCGTCCCAGAGATTTCTTTCAAGATTGTTGATAATACATACCAAGGGCTGCATATCCACTTCCTTCAAAGAAAGTTCCTTCCTGGGCCGCTGTATAACACCTGTTTACTGCAGATGCAGACACTGGGCTGTCCTTGTCCAGCTGTTTGCTGTTCACTGTCACCTCCCCAATGCAAGCGGGGATGCTGTGGGTGATCTGAGCCACATGATGCAGGAGTAGATGATGGTGAGGACAATGAGAAGGGCAAGCACAAATTTTCCCTACACTTCGACAAAACACATTAAAATACTACCTTTCGGCTTTAGAAATCTAATTGCCACAATACTTCACATGAATGTCTAACTTAAAGCTACTATAATGTAGTAAAAGGGTTTTATATTATTTTGAGTAAATATTGTGGAAATCAAGAATGTGGGGTTTTCTAATCTGCAAATACAAATTTGCCAGACTTTCCTGCACTGTACTGGGGCTAAGTGGCTGTAGAAAGGGAACTGTTTGTTAACTAACCAGCAGGAAGGCCGGTTGGGCTTCAAGGAGGAGCTCCAACACACAATCTAGGAATGTGGTTTGAAAGGCTTGCATCTTGCAGCCAAGCCCTGGGCCCAAACAAGATAATTTAAACATAAACATATTCCTCCACAAAACAAACACAACCACAATAAAGGCAAAATGGGCCCACAGAGAAAATGCTGCTTACATTTCCAATGTTCCTGGCCCTGTACTCGGAGGGAAGGCCTCCTAGGTACAGCTTTCCTTCCACGTCCAACGTGGTAGCATCTCCCCCCGTGGTCACCATGGGCGATTCCTGGCCGTCAACCGTCATGAAGCCCTTCCTTTTAAAGTACTCTGTCTTGACCTAGAGCAATGTGAAAACATGCATAATTTCTAAGGAATGTGAGAAATAGCAGTAATAACCTGAATGAAATCCTAAAGGATGGCTCAGGTTTTCACACAGTTGGTGTTGAGAGGAGGCTGAGCCTGGAGCCGGTTAGAACACAGCGTGCTCTAAAAACAGAAATACAAATCAATGGAACAGGATAGAAAGCCCATAGATAAACCCACGCACCTGTGGGCAACTAATCTATGACAATGGAGGCAAGGATGTACAATGGAGAAAAGACAGCCTCTTCAATAAGTGGTGCTGGGAAGACTGGACAGCTACCTGTAAAACAATGAAATTAGAACATTCCCTAACACCATACACAAAAATAAACTCAAAATGGATTAGAGACCTAAATGTAAGACCAGACACTATAAAACTCTTAGAGGAAGACATAGGAAGCACACTCTTTGACATAAATCACAGCAATATCTTTTTTGATCCACCTCCTAGAGAAATGGAAGTAAAAGCAAAAATAAACAAATGGGACCTAATGAAACTTAAAAGCTTTTACAAAGCAAAGGAAACTACAAACGATGAAAAGACAACCCTCAGAATGGGAGAAAATATTTGCAAACAAATCAACGGACAAAGGATTAATCTCCAAAATATATAAACAGCTCATGCAGCACAATATTAAAAAAACAAACAACCCAATCCAAAAATGGGCAGAAGACCTAAATAGACATTTCTCCAAGGAAGACATACAGATGGCCAAGAAGCACATAAAAAACTGCTCAACATCACTAATTATTAGAGAAATGCAAATCAAAACTACAGTGAGGTATCACCTCACACCAGTTAGAATGGGCATCACCAGAAAATCTACAAACAACAAATGCTGGAGAGGGTGTGGAGAAAAGGGAACCCTCTTGCACTGTTGGTGAGAATGTAAATTGATACAGCCCCTATGGAGAACAGTATGGAGGTTCCTTAAAAAACTAAAAATAGAATTACCATATGACCCAGCAATCCCACTACTGGGCATATACCCAGAGAAAACCATAATTCAAAAAGACACATGCACCCCAATGTTCATTGCAGCACTATTTACAATAGCCAGGTCATGGAAGCTACCTAAGTGCCCATCGACAGACGAATGGATAAAGAAGATGTGGTACATATATGCAATGGAATATTACTCAGCCATAAAAAGGAACGAAACTGGGTCATTTGTAGAAACGTGGATGAATCTAGACACTGTCATACAGAGTGAAGTAAGTCAGAAAGAAAAACAGATATCGTATACTAACGCATATATGTGGAACCTAGAAAAATGGTACAGATGAACAGGTTTGCAAGGCAGAAATTGAGACACAGATGTAGAGAACAAATGTATGGACACCAAGGGGGGGAAAGTAGCGGGGGGCAGGGGGTGGTGGTGTGATGAATTGGGAGATTGGGATTGACATGTATACGCTAATATGTATAAAATGGATAACTAATAAGAACCTGCCGTATAAAAAAATAAATTAAATAAAATTCAAAAATTCAAAAAAAAAAAAAAGAACACAGTGTGCTCCAGAGTCCTAGCCACAAGGACACAAATGCCATGATGTCAGGTTTGGCCCATTCATGCCACCCTGGGCTTGATTTACTTCTCATCAAGCCAAGGACATTTCTGGTGCCTTTTGTTCATTCTACCAATGTTTGCTGAGTGCCTACTAAGTGTCAGGCACTGAGTGAGGCCCTGGGGATATTTCCAGAAGCAGAAAAGGTCCCTGCCCGCAAGGAGCTTACATTCTATGGGGCAGATATCAGACACAAAGCAAGCTGGAAATCAAAGGGGATGATCCCACTACCGTGAAATGGAGTGGACACTAGGGACAGGTGGAGCAAAACTCAGAACGAGTGATGACAGCTTCCTGAGAGCGTACCGTGTGCCACTGGCCGTCACTGAGCAGCGCAGGGTGTGAGACTTTTGTCCTGCCCTTCCCAAGATCGAACATGAAGTGGAGGCGGCCCCCGTGCAGCTGGAGCGTGGCGTAGTCAACCTGGTTCTGATGAGCCATGTAGTAAACCAGGCCACTGGAGGCGAACGTTCGGATACTTAGCTGGACCGAGAGCCTGGAGGGAAGCAAGAGCTCAGCTCTCAGGAATATGCTTTCACTTTTACTCTTTAAAATAACCTCAAAGAGAGACCCCAATAAGTATTTCAACATTTATATTTAACATCTCAGGTCATTCATCCCTTCATTTACTTATCCATTCATTCAACTCATGGTTACTGTGTACCTCCACCTGCCAGGAACAGTTCTAGGAGCAGAGGATCAGGCAGTGAACAGAGGAAGGTCCCTTCCCCCCTGAAACTAACACCAGAAATATATCAGAGGGTTAAAACTGGGTCATGTGAAGGCCCAAGTGGTGGCTACATTGAGTAGTCAGGGCAGGCCACTCTGAAAGGTGGTTATTTCTAAGACCGGAATGAAAGACAGGAGGAAGCCCCACAAACCTCTGCAGGAAAGGCCTGCATTTCGTTTTCAGACAGTGCAGAGTATGTGAAAACAACTGTTTGATTCTGGTGGTCGGCCGGGAATCCCCAAGGGGGCCACGTGGGAGATGGCACCATATAGGGGTGGAGGAAGGTTTCGTCTGGGTGTCTTCCCACAGAAGGGAGCACAGGGTCACTGAGGCACATGGGGACAGGGGAAGGAGAGCATGGCGGATTTCAGTGTAAGTGCAGTGGGAAGTCACGGGAGGGTTTTAAGAAGGGGGATGGGCATGGCTGGATTTATATCTTAAAAAGAACCTGTGATGTGAAGAGCAAATCAGATGGGGCCAGGGTGACAGCAGGTGTCAGGCTGGCAGCTATTACAAGAGTCCACAGAGGCCAGGTTGGGGCTCAGACCAGGGTCGTTTGGGGGGCGGGGGGGATGCGGAGGAGGTGAGCTAATACATGAAATGTTCTGGACAAAGAAGCCTCAGGACTTGCTGAGGGACTGAATTTGGAGAGTAAGGGAAAGAAGAAGCTCTAGGTGTGGGCCTTGAGCAGCCAGGTGAATGGCGGTGACGCCTACAGAAATGCTGGTTTCGGGGCGACGGTGAATGCTGTCTCCGTGCATTGAGGTTGAGAGGCCTGTCCCCGTCCACGTGGAGATGTCCAGGCAGTTGGGTGTACAACCCCTGAGTTCTAGGTGGGGCTCAGAGCTGGCGATGTGGGTGCTGGTGCGAATAGATGGCATTTCACAGCCACTGGAACACAGGAGGCGCTGTGGAGGGGAGGCGGGAGGGGCGCTGCTCCCTCTGATAGCAGAGCAGCCGGAGGAGGGGACTGAGCAACCGGCGGGGCGGGGGTGAGGGGAGCGTGGGGCCGCGGCTGCGAAGGGCACAGAGGTGCCCAGGGCGCTGATGCCGCTGAGCGCCTGGAGGGGGCGGCACCACCACGCACGGTCGTGGCCGCAGCAGGGCTCCGACGACCTGGCGAGGAGTGAGGCAAGGCTGACCGGGTGGGGAGAGGAGGGAATGGGAGGCGGGGAAAGACAGCCACATAAGGCAACTCTTCCAAGACATTCCACTGTGAAGCAGAGCCGGGATATTGAGTGGGGTGGGCTGGGGTGTGCAGTGTACCGGAATGTTTCCGTTTAAAAGCTAGGAACTCCTAGAGAGGAAGTCTGCGCAGTGGTCACAAGCACCTGGGTGGGAGTCTGAGCAGGTGCCTCAATTTCCTGGTCTATAAAATGAAGATAATACCCTCCTCACAGGATAATTATGAGGACTAAGTTGGGGTTTGTGTGTAGAATACCGAGACGGTCTCTGGTACAAGTGTTTGCTCCTTGGTCTCACTGATGACGGGGTGATGGAGGTGATTCTGTCTGTGTGCTGACAGGATCAGGTATGAAAGAGGGAGAAATGGATGCTGCCCGTGTCCTGGGAGGAGGGGTGACGGCTCCAGTGGGCAAGACGAGGACCCTTCCTCCATGTGGCAGGGGAGGGGCGGGGGGACAAAGGCAGGGTGCGCCTTCTGATGGTGGACAGAAGGATGGGCTCTTTCTTCTCAGTGAGGCAAGACAGCAGCTGGGGCATGAAGGGATCTGTGGGGATGCACAGAGTTTTGAGAGAAGAGAAGAAGCTACGAAAAATAAAAAAATGTGAATGTATTAGAGAAGTATACTGGCTCCCCATACATTTGGAGTTTCGAGGTTCCATCTGAGATCTGTGGCCACAGCTTTAAAGTCAAACCAGGTAGGAAAAAGAGATGCACCTGTGCAGCCCTGACCACCAGCTCGGGTTCTGGCGTGCATTAGGCCCCGTATGGGCTTTACCTGGGGTCACAGTGAAGAGATGAGAGGGTTAAGGGAGTTTGCAGAGGAACACCTGTAATAAAGGCATCAAGCCTATCTGGGTAAGGGGATAAACTGTGCTGTGGGAGATAGAAAAAGGGTGATGATGGTGAGAAAACATGAGGGCTCAGGGGTCTTGATGCGGTTGAGGGACTGCTGGAGCCGGAAGTAAGGGGGAGGAAGAGGGTTTAGTAGGATGCTTAAGGTAGAGAGTGTGGAGGTGGGGTGGGTACTTATGAAGTACTCAAGGGTGTGAGCATGGGGAGAGGGTGGCTCGGAGGGAAGGACGAAAAGACAGATCTAAGCCAGAGGACCTCAAAGATGGGGTGCTGGGCAGCTGCTGAACTCATGGGGAACGATGGCAGGGGCTGCAGGGAGAAGACACTGAGCCGAGATGTGTACTGGGGCGGTGAGCTCAGATGACACAGCAGAGGCACAGAGCATGGCAGGCCTGAAGGTGCGGACCTCAGGGCTGAGTCACAGGAAGAGCGGGGAGGACTGTGGGTCCTGAGGAGCCTCGGCCATGAGATCCCTGGGGTGTGAGCCGGCTTCACTGAACGAAGAAGGGTACCTGGGACAGGCATGTGTGAGGGCCGGGGGAACGTGCAGACTGGTGTGGGTGTGGCACCAGGAATTTGGGGGCACAGTGAAAGTTCGGGTAGGCATTTTCATCAGATTAGTGAATGCTTACTGTAGAATGGGGTTCAAAGGCCAGATGATCGATCCAGAGAACCTGGGATTCCAGAAGGAAGAGGGATTTAGATACCTACGTGCTTTCCTACATACACACAGAGAGGCAGCAACCAGCCATCATCAAGATGGGGTAAAGACAAACCACAGAACCCCACTTAACCATGTTTACACATCTGAGGTCCACAGAGGCTGCCTTCCTCTCTTTGCCTTCTCACTGCTGCCATATGGTGGCAAGTTGAACACTCCATGGTGAAACACAAGAAGCTTCTTCTAGAAAAGACCCATTGCTGAAGCACACGTCCTGGATTCATCTAGCAATGAGATGCCGCATGCGGACATCAGAGCAGTGCCTACCTCTTTCTGACAGCCAGCTGATTGAAGGGCAGCACCACGTGGCTGCCTTCTGCGAGGCCGAACTGGCGGGCGTTGGGGACGTACTCCGGGGCTCTGTCCACGGCACACAATGCCTGTAAGAGACGCACACGGGTCTCAGCCACGCACGACCAGGACCCCCACTAACACTGACGCATTCTTCAATGAGGGAAACATCTCAGAAGCAACTGTGTCCGAGCACCAGCAACACAAACACACAAGCACCGATTTTACCTTCTTTGCTTCGAACAGTTGACTCCACATCCCTTTCTTTATCTCTCTGAGAAGGCAATTAGAGCTTTCGTTTTTCACCTCAGCCCCACTCGAGTTCACCTAAATTCCCATGAATTTTCATCAGGCCTAAGGGGCAAAGGCCTTGCTCTGCGCCCCTGTGCCCCTGAAACCCCTGCTCTGGGGAGGGCCTGAGGATGTCAGCGGTTACAGGAGCACCTGCCTCACAAGCACCAGGCAGCTGTAAGTGCCCACAGGTGACAGGCCGAGCTTGTTCCACCCAGACAGCAGCAGGTGCAGCCAGGAGGAGCCGGGCTTGAGGGGCAGGTGCCCTGACTCCGGACCAAGTGAGGCCTTAGACTCAGTTTTCCACGTTGGTGGACGGATGCTACCAAGACAACTGTCCTGAACTCAAAGATGGGCCCTGCTTGCAAGGTACTGCTTTCGTGTGATTGTGCCAGCTAAATCAGAGTGTAAACTTTCAACCAAGGAAGTAGAGAAATCAGAAAAGGGAAAGAAAAGTGAAAACTAACAATGGCTGCTGTTAAAAATACTTGGTCAAACTGGCTTTTCCTACATGAATCAAATCTTATTTTTTAAAGCAACAATGATATGTACGATGGCCTATATAAATACTTATTTTCATGTTTCTGACTAAATCCAAAGTGATACTGAGTCCTTATAAAGCCTCTGCCTCAAAGCTGGCTGTGTGGCAACCAAAAGAGGCGCCCGAGCATTAGAGCTTGCAGCTCGGGACACTCTGCCATGTCTGATATGCTGTTTTCTCAGAGAGCCATCCCACTTGCCCCCCTGCTTCTCATCACAGGGGTGACCCTGTAACTCTCCCAGATTCCTTTGGAAAGTGGCTTCCAGCTGGTTCTTCCAGCCAATGGAAGGCAGTGCTGGGAGGCTGGAGGGTGAATGGGAGAAGCCGCGTGTCTCTCCCTCCTTCCTGCCTCCCTGGCACGGCCTGTCTTCTCTGTGCTCCGGCACTCACTGGGAGACCCTCTGCTCAGACTTGCTCCCTGGGCGGCCCCGGCTCTTCCCTCTGTGTGCTCATGGCTCCTGTGTGCTCCTGCAGCTTTATCACGAGGTCCCCATTTTAATGTCCTCTGGGTGGCGCTCTTTTTTTCTGACTGGACCTGAACCATAGAATTAAAGAAAGCCCTTCTTACTGGACTTGGTAAAGGCTGGGGCTCTGGCGGGAGTTCGCTGTCCTCTCCATGGAGAGCCAGCTTTGGCCGTTCTGAGAGCAAGCAGGAGTCCAAGTCCACAAGTTCATAGCCAGTGGCACTAGTGAAATCCAAAAGTCTAGATACAAACAAAGTGTTTTCAAAATTAATGGAGATAATACAAGCCAACACATGAACCAAGGTCATGTGATTATTGAACACTTAAAATCCATTAAAAAACATTAATATAATACTCTTAGAGTAACCAAATCGACTGTCTCCCACAGTGACTAGAAGTCCACATAACCACCCATATCTATTGTCTTGTTTGATTCTTCTGCCTGAAATGGCAGCCCCCTGTCCGCCTGCCCCACAGCCCATTCCCCTGTGTCCACCTGGCCATTCCTGAGTGTCCCTCAGGAGTCGGCTCAAATGCTGTCACCTGCTCCTGCAGCCTTGGCCGGGCTGCCTCAGGGCAAGAAGCTGGCTGTGGCTCCCACAGCGCTGCACAGCGGCCTCCATGAAACACTGGCTTCTTTCTCACAGTTTCCCTTTGCCAGGAAGTCGTGAACTACCCTTGTCATATGTCCCTTTACTCTACAACATGTCCCCTGTTTGCACGTCCTTTGTTGGCACTTTCTGAGGACATGGCTGTGGACAGTAGTACAAAGATGTTTCTGCCCTATCAGGTTCCCAGTCTCACGGCTTTCAGGAACAAGAAGATGCCTAATTGATTAGTTAATTAATAAACAATTGGGTGAATAAATATATCAAGTTACAAATAACTGCTCAAGGTTCTGACATCATCGTGTTGAAACCCAAGACGACGTTTTATTCTTTTAAATTTCAAGGCTCCTAAGTGGTTCCTTCACAGAGAACACTGCGACCATGAAAGATCCAAGTCCTTGCCCAAGGTCACAGAGCAGGTCAGCAGCCCAGCAAGGAGGGGAACTTCAGTCTCCTGACACTCGGGCACATTTAGTTTCTCCTGTGCGGGTTCTGTCCACCCTCTCCCCCGACCACCCAGGACAGAGCACAGCTTCTGTCCCCCAGCATGCTGACCACAGGCAGAGGGGCAGTGAAGAGGAAATAAATGCCTGTGGGCACATATAATTCCCTTCCTCACGGTCAGCTCCATGCGGGAGCAGAGACTTCCAGTTCTTAATCAGACAGTAATTGTTCGAGGAGGAGCCACTAATAATCTGAAGTTGCAAGTAGCCCAGCAGTAAAGGGTCCTTTAAAGCAATGAGCTCAAGACAGCAGGAAGCTTGTATCACAAAATCTCTACATTCTCAAAAATGCATGCCAGGAGACCTTCAAGATGGTGGAGGAGTAACACGTGGAGATCACCTTCCTCCCCACAAATACATCAGAAATACATCTACATGTGGAACAACTTCTACAGAAGACCTACTGAATGCTGGCAGAAGACCTCAGACTTCCCAAAAGGCAAGAAACTCCCCACATACCTGGGTAGGGCAAAAGAAAAAAGAAAAAACAGAGACAAAAGAATAGGGATGGGACCTGCACCTCTGGGAGGGAGCTGTGAAGGAGGAAAGGTTTCCACACACTAGGAAGCCCCTTTGCGGGCGGAGACTGCGGGGGGCGGAAGGGGGAAGCTTCGGAGCCATGGAGGAGAGCGCAGCAACAGGGGTGCGGAGGGCAAAGCAGAGAGATTCCCGCACAGAGGATTGGTGCCGACCAGCACCCACCAGCCCGAGAGGCTTGTCTGCTCAGCTGCCGGGTTGGGCGGGGGCTGGGAGCTGAGGCTCCGGCTTTGGAGGTCAGATCCCAGGGAGAGGACTGGGGTTGGCTGCGAGAACACAGCCTGAAGGGGGCTAGTGCACCACAGCTAGCCGGGAGCGAGTCCGGGAAAAAGTCTGGACCTGCCTAGGAGGCAAGAGACCATTGTTTTGGGGTGCACGAGGAGAGGGGATTCAGAGCACCGCCTAAACGAGCTCCAGAGATGGGCGTGAGCCGTGGCTATCAGCGCGGACACCAGAGACGGGCATGAGACACTAAGGCTGCTGCTGCCACCCCCAAGAAGCCTGTGTGCAAGCACAGGTCACTAGCCACACCTCCCCTCCCGGGAGCCTGTGCGGCCCACCACTGCCAGGGTCCCGTGACCCAGGGACAACTTCCCCAGGAGAACGCATGGCGCACCTCAGGCTGTTGCAACGTCATGCTGGCCTCTGCCACCACAGGCTTGCCCTGCATTCCGTACCCCTCCCTCCCCCCGGCCTGAGTGAGCCAGAGCCCCCGAATCAGCTGCTCCTTTAACCCCGTCCTGTCTGGGTGGGGAACTGACACCCTCAGGCGACCTACATGCAGAGGCAGGGCCAAATCCAAAGCTGAGCCCCAGGAGCTGTGCGAACAAAGAAGAGAAAGGGAAATTTCTCCCAGCAGCCTCAGGAGCAGCAGATTAAATCTCCACAATCAACTTGATGTACCTGCATCTCTGGAATACCTGAATAGACAACGAATCATCCCAAAATTGAGGTGGTGGATTTTGGCAGCAACTGTAGACTTGGGGTTTGCTTCCTGCATCTAATTTGTTTCTAGTTTTATGTTTATCTTAGTTTAGTATTTAGAGTTTACTATCATTGGCAGATTTGTGTATTGATTTGGTTGCTCGCTTCCTTTTTTTTTTTTATATATAGATATATATATTTTTTTCCTTTTTCTCTTTTTGTGACTGTGTATGTGTATGCTTCTTTGTGTGATTTTGTCTGTTTAGCTTTGCTTTTACCATTTGTCCTAAGTTTCTGTCTGTCCATTTTGTTTTTGTTTTTTTTCAGTTTGTAGCAATTGCTATCATTGGTGGATTTGTTTTTTGGTTTGGTTGCTCTCTTCTTTCTTTCTTTCTTTTTTTTATTACATTTAAATTTTTTTATTTTTAATAATTGTTAAAATTTTTATTTTAACAACTTTATTTTATTTTATTATTTTATTTTTTTCTTTCTTTCTTTCTTTTTTCCTCCCTTTTCTTCTGAGCCATGGGGCTAACAGGGTCTTGGTGCTCTGTCCACATGTCAGGCCTGTGCCTCTGAGGAGGGGAGCTGAGTTCAGGCCATTGGTCTACCAGAGACCTCCCGGCCCCATGTAATATCAAACAGCGAAAGCTCTCCCAGAGATCTCCATCTCAACGCTAAAACCCAGCTCCACTCAACGACCAGCAAGCTACAGTGCTGGACACACTATGCCAAACAACTAGCAAGACAGGAACACAACCTCACCCATTAGCAGAGAGGCTGCCTAAAATCATAATAAGGTCACAGACATCCCAAAACACACCACCAGATGCAGTCCTGCCCTCCAGAAAGACAAGATCCAGCCTCATCCACCAGAACACAGGCACCAGTCGCCTCCACCAGGAAGCCTACACAACCCACTGAACCAACCTTAGCCACTGTGGGCAGACACCAAAAACAACGGGAACTACAAACGTGCAGCCTGCGAAAAGGAGACCCCAAGCACAGTAAGTTAAGCAAAATGAGAAGACAGAGAAACACACAGCAGATGAAGGAGCAAGGTAAAAACCCACCAGACCAAACAAATGAAGAGGAAATAGGCAGTCTACCTGAAAAAGAATTCAGAGTAATGATAGTAAAGATGACCCAAAATCTTGGAAACAGAATGGAGAAAATACAAGAAACGTTTAACAAGGACCTAGAAGAACTAAAGAGCAAACAAACAATGATGAACAATACAATAAATGAAATTAAAAATTCTCCAGAAGGAATCAATTGCAGAATAACTGAGGCAGAAGAATGGATAAGTGACCTGGAAGATAAATAGTGGAAATAACTACCGCAGAGCAGAATAAGGAAAAAAGAATGAAAAGAATTGAGGACAGTCTCAGAGACCTCTGGGACAACATTAAACGCACCAACATTTGAATTATAGGGGTCCCAGAAGAAGAGAAAAAGAAAGGGACTGAGAAAATATTTGAAGAGATTATAGTGGAAAACTTCCCTAATATGGGAAAGGAAACAGTTAATCAAGTCCAGGAAGCACAGTCCCATACAGGATAAATCCAAGGAGAAACACGCCAAGACACATATTAATCAAACTATCAAAACTTAAATACAAAGAAAAAATATTAAAAGCAGCAAAGGAAAAACAACAAATAACATACAAGGGAATCTCCATTAGGTTAACAGCTGATCTTTCAGCAGAATCTCTGCAAACCAAAAGGGAGTGGCAGGACATATTTAAAGTGATGAAAGGGAAAAACCTACAACCAAGATTACTCTACCCAGCAAGGGTCTCATTCAGATTCGACAGAGAATTAAAACCTTCACAGACAAGCAAAAGCTAAGAGAATTCAGCACCACCAAACCAGCTTTACAACAAATGCTAAAGGAACTTCTCTAGGCAAGAAACACAAGAGGAGGAAAAGACCTACAATAAAAAACCCAAAACAATTAAGGAAATGGTAATAGGAACATAAATATCGATAACTACCTTAAATGTAAATGGATTAAATGCTCCAGCAAAAAGACATAGACTGGCTGAATAGATACAAAAACAAGACCCGTACATATGCTGTCTACAAGAGACCCACTTCAGACCTAGGGACACATACAGACTGAAAGTAAGGGGATGGAAAAAGATATTCCATGCAAATGGAAATCAAAAGAAAGCTGGAGTAGCAATTCTCATATCAGACAAAATGGACTTTAAAATAAAGACTATTACAAGAGACAAAGAAGGACACTACATAATGATCAAGGGATCAATCCAAGAAGAAGATATAACAATTGTAAATATTTATGCACCCAACATAGGAGCACCTCAATACATAAGGCAAATGCTAACAGCCATAAAAGGGGAAATCAACAGTAACACAATCATAGTAGGGGACTTTAACACCCCACTTTCACCAATGGACAGATCATCCAAAATGAAAATAAATAAGGAAACACAAGCTTTAAATGATACATTAAACAGGATGGACTTAATTGATATTTATAGGACATTCCATCCAAAAACAACAGAATACACTTTCTTCTCAAGTGCTCATGGAACATTCTCCAGGATAGATCATATCTTGGGTCACAAATCAAGCCTTGGTAAATTTAAGAAGATTGAAATCGTATCAAGTATCTTTTCCAACCACAACGCTATGAGACTAGATATCAATTACAGGAAAAAATCTGTGAAAAATACAGACACATGGAGGCTAAACAATACACTACTAAATAACCAAGAGATCACTGAAGAGATCAAAGAGGAAATCAAAAAATACCTAGAAACAAATGACAGTGAAAACACGATGACCCAAAACCTATGGCATGCAGCAAAAGCAGTTCTAAGGGGGAAGTTTATAGCAATGCAATCCTACCTTAAGAAACAAGAAACGTCTCAAATAAACAACCTAACCTTACACCTAAAGCAATTAGAGAAAGAAGAACAAAAAAACCCCAAAGTTAGCAGAAGGAAAGAAATCATAAAGATCAGATCAGAAATAAATGAAAAAGGAATGAAGGAAACAATAGCAAAGATCCATAAAACTAAAAGCTGGTTCTTTGAAAGATAAACAAAATTGATAAACCATTAGCCAGATTCATCAAGAAAAAAAGGGAGAAGACTCAAATCAATAGAATTAGAAATGAAAAAGGAGAAGTAACAACTGACACTGCAGAAATACAAAATATCATGAGAGATTACTACAAGTAACTATATGCCAATAATATGGACAACCTGGAAGAAATGGACAAATTCTTAGAAAAGCACAACTTTCTGAGACTGAACCAGGAAGAAAAAGAAAATATAAACAGACCAATCACAAGCACTGAAATTGAGACTGTGATTAAAAATCTTCCCACAAACAAAAGCCCAGGGACCAGATGACTTCACAGGTGAATTCTATCAAACACTTAGAGAAGAGCCAACACCTATCCTTCTCAAACTCTTCCACAATATAGCAGAGGGAGGAACACTCCCAAACTCATTCTAAGAGGCCACCATCACCCTGATACCAAAACCAGACAAAGATGTCACAAAGAAAGAAAACTACAGGCCAATATCACTGATGAACAAAGATGCAAAAATCCTCAACGAAATCCTAGCAAACAGAATCCAACAGCACATTAAAAGGATTATACACCATGATCAAGTGGGGTTTATTCCAGGAATGCAAGGATTCTTCAATATACGCAAATCGATCAACGTGATACATCATATTAACAAATTGAAGGAGAAAAACCATATGATCATCTCAATAGATGCAGAAAAAGCTTTTGACAAAATTCAACACCTATTTATGATAAAAACCCTCCAGAAAGTAAGCATAGAGGGAGATTACCTCAACATAATAAAGGCCATATATGACAAACCCACAGCCAACATCGTTCTCAGTGGTGAAAAACTGAAAGCATTTCCTCTAAGATCAGGAACAAGACAAGGATGTCCACTCTCACCACTATTATTCAACATAGTTTTGGAAGTTTTAGCCACAGCAATCAGAGAAGAAAAACAAAAGGAATCCAAATCAGAAAAGAAGAAGTAAAGCTGTCACTGTTTGCAGATGACATAATACTATACATAGAGAATCCTAAAGATGCTACCAGAAAACTACTAGAGCTAATCAGTGAATTTCTAAAGTACCAGGACACAAAATTAATGCACAGAAATCTCTTGCATTCCTATACACTAGTGATGAAAAATCCGAAAGAGAAATTAAGGAAACACTCCCATTTACCATTGCAACAAAAAGAATAAAATACCTAGGAATAAACCTACCTAAGGAGACAAAAGACCTGTATGCAGAAAGCTATAAGACACTGATGAAAGAAATTAAAGATGATACAAACAGGTAGAGAGATATACCACGTTCTTGGATTGGAAGAATCAACATTGTGAAAATGACTGTACTACCCAAAGCAATCTACAGATTCAATGCAATCCCTATCAAACTACCAATGGAATTTTTCACAGAACTAGAACAAAAAATTTCACAATTTGTATGGAAATACAAAAGACCCCGAATAGCCAAAGCAATCTTGAGAAAGAAAAATGGAGCTGGAGGAATCAGGCTCCCAGACTTCAGACTATACTACAAGGTACAGTAATCAATACAGTATGGTACTGGCAGAAAAACAGATATATAGACCAATGGATAGAAAGGACAGAAACCAGAGATAAACCCACGCATCTATGGTCACCTTATTTTTGATAAAGGAGGCAAGAATATACAATGGAGAAAAGACAGCCTCTTCAATAAGCGGTGCTGGGAAAACTGGACAGCTACATGTAAAAGAATGAAATTAGAACACTCCCTAACACCATACACAAAAATAAACTCAAAATCGATTAAAGACCTAAATGTAAGACCAGACACTATAAAACTCTTAGAGGAAAACATAGGCAGAACACTCTATGACATGAATCACAGCAAGATCCTTTTTGACCCACCTCCTAGAGAAATGAAAATAAAAACAAAAATAAACAAATGGGACCTAATGAAACTTAAAAGTTTTGCACAGCAAAGGAAAACATAAACAAGACGAAAAGACAACCCTCAGAATGGGAGAAAAATATTTGCAAATGAAGCAAATGATAAAGGATTAATCTCCAAAATTTACAAGCAACTCATGCAGCTCAACATCAAAAAAACAAACAACCCAATCCAAAAATGGGCAGAAGACCTAAATAGACATTTCTCCAAAGAAGATATACAGATTGCCAACAAACACATGAAAGGATACTCAACATCACTAATCATTAGAGAAATGCAAATCAAAACTACAATGAGGTATCACCTCACACCAGTCAGAATGGCCATCATCAAAAAATCTACAAACAATAAATGTTGGAGAGGGTGTGGAGAAAAGGGCACCCTCTTGCACTGTTGGTGGGAATGTAAATTGATACAGCCACTATGGAAAATAGCATGGAGGTTCCTTAAAAAACTAAAAATAGAACTACCATAAGACCCAGCAGTCCCACTACTGGGCATATACCCTGAGAAAACCATAATTCAAAAAGAGTCATGTACCACAATGTTCATTGCAGCTCTATTTACAATAGCCAGGATATGGAAGCTACCTAAGTGTCCATCAACAGATGAATGGATGAAGAAGATGTGGCACATATATACAATGGAATATTACTCAGCCATAAAAAGATATGAAATTGAGCTATTTGTAGTGAGGTGGATGGACCTAGAGTCTGTCATACAGCGTGAAGTAAGTCAGAAAGTGAAAAACAAGTACCATATGCTAACACATATATATGGAATCTAAAAAAAAAAATGGTTCTGAAGAACCTAGGGGCAGGACAGCAATAAAGACGCAAATGTAGAGAATGGACTTGAGGACGTGGGGAGGGGGAAGGGTAAGCTGGGACGAAGTGAGAGAGTGGCATGGACTTATATACACTACCAAATGTAAAATCGATAGCTAGTGGGAAGCAGCCACATAGCACAGGGAGATCAGCTCGGTGCTTTGTGACCACCTAGAGGGGTGGGATAGGGAGGGTGGGAGGGAGACGCAAGAGGGTGGAGAGGAGATATGGGGATATATGTATACGTATAGCTGATTCACTTTGTTATAAAGCAGAAACTAACACTCCATTGTAAAGCAATTATACTCCAATAAAGATATTTTTTAAAAAAATGCATGCCAAAATGTATTTGACCTCTGCTGTGTGTTGACAGTACTATGGAACTAATGTTTAGTGGTTCTTTTTTTCTCATGCATGATGACCAGATTTTTCCATCATTCTAGTCTAATAAATCCATTTGGGGGACTTTATAGAACAAGGGATTCACTTGTTATTTGGGAACTTGTAGAATTTGGGGCCATCTCAAACAGCAAAATTAGGTTGTAGATCAGTGACAGTACTGGGCATTAAAAGATCAGGAAGTGCAAAATCATGCTGAGAGCACAGTCACACTTACTCCATGTTAAAGATCAGGTCTTGGATACAGCCATGGAATGAGCTTCTCATCTTGAGCATGGGTGTCCCCTCGCCCTCTGGAACACCACCTATGTAGAGGTTGGACACACTTATTGTCCTGCTTTCTGCTGATGGGCCCAGCTTCATTTCCACAGGAGCTGTCTCATCCAGTTGGACAGTGATAATTCTAAAAGGTTAAAGGAGAAAATAAAGGTTTTAAAATATAATGAAACATAACTGTCCATTTTAATATCTAATTCCAGCAATTCCTTACTGAATAATAAAAGTTCCTTGAAGATACATTTTAACATGACATTTAACATGTGTGTGAATAAAAAAGTGAATCTTGAATATTAAAACTTGCAGCTAAACGTTCTCCAAAAATGAATGGAATGGGATTAAATGTTATTCAGTTCAATTGCTTTTTGGAGAGTATCTTTACTTCTTTACCTGTGACAAAATGTGCAGTGTTTTTTTAAAACTTTTGGTCTACAGTTTTGGAGAGAAATTATATAGAAATGTTGATGTGACACTGTTTACTATTTCACTGTTTACATTTTACTATTTACTATGTCACTATTTGCTATTTTACCATTCACTATTAGAATTTACTAATACTGTAACACTATTTGACACAGAATTATTCCAGTGTAAAGACAAATTATGCCGGGCCCCAGAAAAGGGCCGGTTTAAGATTGTTCAATTATGAAAATTCTGCAAATATCTTATTACAAAGCAGATGAAATTGTTTTCCAAAGAGGTATTCTATCAAGCTTCTAGAATTATTTTGGAATTATAAAGACTCTGAGTGACATCATACTAATTATTCCAATCATTTCACTGCATACAGGCTTCCTACTGGGGAACCTTTGTAAGGTGACGCAAATACCTCCCGCTCCTTATCAAGGAGATGGAATGCTCTTGACCGTCGCCATATGTGCCCGTGGGAGCATGCAGGAGAGCTCTTCTCAGGCTGGTTCCATCCCCAGGATTAACATGCACTTCAATGTGGCCTTCAATTAGCATGATGGAAAAGAAGGGCTGGGAAGGTCACACAGAGAATTCCCATAGAAAAGACATTACTATAGGATTTAAAGAATTATCATCTTATGAAGGTAATGTGGGAGTATTGGCACCAAGGAAGCAGTTCCTTAAGAATATCACCATCTAACACAACTATTTTATACTTTGTATATTGCTTTCTAACCTCTGCTGACATAATTTACATTCTGCATTATGCTATTATCACTAACCATATCAAAGATTTCCATTTCTACAGTCTTCATACTTATTATTTATTGCTACATTATGTACTAACAAATAGTTACATTGTAAGTCATTGATCTGTTTCTCCCTTTCCCGTTTTACTGAGATATAATTGACATATACCATTGTGTTAGTCTTGTATACAATACAACCATTGGATATTTGAATATACTGTAAAATGATCACCTCATATAGTTACAAAATTTTTTCTTGTGGTGAGAACTTTTAAGATCTACTCTCTTAGCAGCTCTCAAATATGCAATATGATATTGTGACTACAGTCACCATGCTGTACATCACATCCCCAGAACTTATCTTACAACTGGAAGTTTGTACCTTTGAGCCCCTTCACCCAATTCTCTCCTGCCCCTACCTCTGGTAACCACCAATCTGTTCTGTCTCTATGAGTTTGTTTTTTTAAGATTCCACATATAAATGAGATCATACAGTCATTTGTCTTTCTCTGTTTGACCTATTTCATTTAACATAATGCCCTCAAGGTTCATGCATGTTGTTTTAAATGGTAGGATTTCCTCCTATTTTATGGCTGAATAATATTCCACTGTATAAATAAATAAATAAATAGATAGGTAGATATTGATATATATGTATACATATACACCCACCACATCTTTATCCATTCGTCTATTGATAGACACTCAGTTTGCTTCCATGTCTTGACTACAGTAAATAATGTTGCAATGAACAAGAGGGTATAGATATCTCTTCAAGATAGTGATTTCATTTCCTTCAAATATATACCCAGAAATGGAATTGCTGGATCTCATTTCCTTCAAATATATACCCAGAATTGGAATTGCTGGATCTCATTTCCTTCAAATACATACCCAGAAGTGGAATTGCTGGATCATATGGGAGTTCGATTTTTAATTTTTTGAGAAAGCCCCATACTGTTTTCCATAGTGGCTGTACCAATATATTATACATTCCCACTAGCAGTGCACAAGGGTTCCCTCATCCTCACCAGCACTTGTTATCTCTTTTTTTTTTTTTTACTCTCTTATCTTTTTTGATGGTTGCCATTCTCAGAGGTGTGAGGTGAAATCTCACTGTGGGATCTATTTCTTTTTTAAAAATTTAGGTAGTTTCTAATTTTTTATTACCATACGTAATGAACATTTAACTGGTTTGTTTTTTTTTTTTGCCTGTGAAATTTTTCTAAGATTTCTAAAGGTGGGATTAAAGAGTTGATGGGATTAAAGAGTTGAAGGTTTGAAAATGTTTAAAGCTCTTAACACTCTTTTGCCACATTGAGAGAGGTCCACCAGCAGAACTGGAATGAGAGTGTTTCACAAGGTCTTGCCAGCACTGGATGACACCATTCCTTTTTGCTGACTTAGCAGCAAATTTTGATTTACAAGAGGTCCTATTAAGATTGGTGGAAAAAAACAGTTTGATAGTTCCTCAAGAAGTTAAACATAGAATTCCCATATGACCCAGCAATTCCACCCATAGGTATATACCCAAAAGAATAGAAAACAGGTACTCTAACAAATACTTGTATGCAGTTGTTCGTAGCAGCATTATTTACAATAGTCAAAAGGTAGAAACAACCCCAAACGTCCATCAATGAACTAATAAATTATGCTGTGTATACAGTGGGATAACATTCAGCCATGAAAAAGAAGGACGTGCTGATACCTGCTACAATGTGGATGGACCTCGAAAACATGCTAAGTGAAAGACAAAATATCACTCATATGAGTCCACATATATGAAATATACAGAATGGGTAAATTCATTCATAGATACAGAAAGAAGATTGGTGGTTGCCAGGGTTGGGGGAGGAGGGAATGGGGAGTGACTGCTTAACAGGCATAGGCTTCTCTTTTGGGTGATGAAGACGTTTTTGAACTAGATAGAGAAAGTGGCCTCACAGCATTATGAAAGCAAAAAGTGCCACTGACTGTTTCACCTAAAAATGGTTACTTTCATTTTATGTAAATTTCATCTCAATTTTAAAAAAAGAAAAAAAGATTGGTGGAGCCCATAAACCAATCTGTCCTTGTCAGACCTTCACTCAGTGTCTTGTGAGGTATCTGGGGTCTACAGACTGGTGTTCCAGGTCAGGCTCTGAAATAGCGGCTGTGTGATCTTGTGCAGGTTAGCCAGGCTCTCTGAGTCCATTTCTCCCTCAGCAAAATATACGAAGCAGCATTCACCCTGAAGTGTGGCTGTAATAATTGTACAGCCATGTCTGTAAAATACCTTGCACAGTAGAGAACAGTACTCTGAATTGTAGCTGCATGGCTTATACTTCATTAATACAATACATTAGCATTCTGTGAATCTCTTCAAATTACATAATATACAAAGTGTGAGCAGAGGAAAGGTAAATATCACCTATCCTATCAGAATCCTAGGTAGACAGCAAGGATCCTTCTTCTCAACGGCTAGACAAGGAAGATGGATTACGCAACACCAAGAGACCGCTGATTCGTAAGGGAAAGACAGTCAGCAGTAATCACTTTTACTTATTAAAAACGCACACCCATTAACAACCAGGCACACATGCTGTAGAATACATGTCATGACTAAGTCATCTTCCATCCAGTGCTTCCTGAAGTCATTTCCTTCCTGAGCTCCTGGCTTGAGAGCCTTTGAGCCACTCACCCCGTGGGCCTGCCGGTGACCTTGCTTCTCCCCATGCTGGCCCAGGGCAGCCAGGATGATGCCGCTGCTGTTCCTGGTGGCAAATGTTGCCAACAATTCCGAATCTGGTGGCAAGGACCTGGGTGGCAATTCAACGTAGCCGCCTCTCAAGAAGCTAACGCTTCGGACAGGCTGGTCACAAAGGAGAGGAGAAAGCACCGTGAGGCCCACCCGCATGCTGAACCTCCCACCTTGGAGGCTGCTGCCGTTTTCCCCACCACCTCTTTTCTGTTCAAACCCCTGGTTTAGATCCTGTTGCCTTATTATGTTAGTAAATCAGTGGGCATTTATAGAAACTGATCCCAATATTAATAAAATGCTTCCCACCTCCAGTATACAGCCTTTTCTCACTCCGTAGGAATTTCTGAGTAAATCAAAGGTCGATCTAGATATTTCCAGGTTTTTGATACAGCCCACGTAGCTTTTGCTGGTGACACCTTTCCTGTAGGGAAGGGCAAGAGAACAACAGCAACAAAATTGGATTTTATAACTCCAGTTATGAAAGAAGAAATAAAAATGGACCTACAAATAAGAAAGATCTCTTTCCACGTGTCATTCTCATAAATGTCTAGGTCTCCCTCTAACAAGACTATTGATGGTGAGAATTCAGGTCAAACATGGAATCTCCTTAGGACTAAAGAAAGGGATTGAATTTAGTGAGGCTGATTACCTAGATGGCTACCTAGATAAAAACATGCTTAATATTTTAAGGGAAACTATATAGTCATTACCATTTAGATATAGTCACTAAAACAGAGGCTAATTGTAAGAGAGACAGTGCACTGCCATAAGGAAATTATAGCACTTAGATTTAAATCCAGTCCCCGTGTAGAGCAAACATTCACCTCCCACAGGGGCAAGTTGGGCAATGTGATTTCCCAGGATCTCTTGGTTAGAGATGGCATCGGCTCTTGTCCATACCACATATTCATGAATTTCCTCCTGAAGGAAATAACTGCATTTGGTGAAGTCTGGGATTATCCAAAACCCTTATTTCTTTGATACTAAGCCAATACCATATTTTTATTAACAGAAATTGTCACTCTGCTGGGTGGGGTGAGCTTTAATGTACTCAGGCTAACATTTCCAAATGATGGAGACTACTGAACATCTCTCAGTTACACCCTGAAGCATCAGCTAGTGACAGGAGAACTGTGCAGGAACATGGCTTCTTGCTACATGTCATGTCTCACTTTTTCTCTGTGCTGTGCAATGAGCTGTCGGTCATTAAGAAACCACATGATTTAGGGCAAATTTCAACCTTTCCGAATCTCAGTTTCTTCCATTGTAAATGAGGAGACTGGCCCCGATGATACCCAAGACACTTCTATCATGAAAGTCTGTGATTTGAGATGTCTTCCTAGAAAAGGGACTCTGTCCTTTTCTCCAGGGTCTACACTGTGTACCATTTAGGTAAAGAACAAATGAATTACAACACAGCTTGTAACCGCAGGAACATCCCAATGCCACTATGTTAGGAATGACATCTGTAATCAGGGATTAGGAGAGAGGCTTCCCGTCCTGGCTCTGCCTTGGCAGAGGGGTAAGACCTGGGACAAGCGACCAACTCCCCTGAAGTTTAGGGACATTTATTTCCAAGACCCTGCAGGCAGGTGACTGTGGTTGTAAACTGTGTTCCTTGGAACTTTCACACATTTCTGGCAGAGAAGGGGGTGTGTCAGGAAGTGGATTCTGGGCTGCTCAACCCATAGCAACTGGAGTGGCTGCACTTCTGTATAAGAACCCGGCTTGAAGATGAGGTACTGCTACAAATATACATTTGAAAACCACTGGGCTGAGTGACTCGGTTTGGACATTTGGTGATTCCACTCCCTGGAAGCTAGGCTGCCTTGATTGCTGGCCGTATATGCCTTTTTTATAGTGGTGTGAAAGAAACTTAGAGCTTACTTTGTCCCCAGTCCAAAATTACAAAATTGAGGACAGTGAACTACAGAAAGTTTATGAAATTATTAAAGTCACAAAGCTAAACAAGAACAAGAATCAGTGCATCTCTCCTCTGCTATCTTTAATCCAACTTGCTGATGTTGGTCTTTAAACTTTCACATACATTATTCATTCTAATCACCAAAAGGGGAATCCAGATAAGTCTGCAGAAAGCATGATCCTTTTTTTTTTGTCACCAAAAAGATTCTACTACTCTAGAATGTCTGGACAGGAGAGTGACGTGTGATGCCAAGTGGGTCTCCAAATATTGCACAGTAACAATTTTTAGATGTTTTATAGGCAATAAATAGAAAATCATAAATTCTATTGCAGAAGGCTTTCTTTACTTCCCAATTATATGGCATAATAATCAAAACAGAACATTATGGGTTAAATTGTGTTTCCCCACCCCGACCAAAAGATTTTGAAGTCCTAACCCCCAGTACCTGTGAATGTGACCTTATTTGAAAATAGGGTCTTTACAGTTGTAATCAAGTTAAGGTGAGGTCAGTAGGGTAGGTCCTAATCCAGTATGACTGGTATCTTTATAAAAAGGGGAAATTTGGACACTGAGAGACACACACAGAGGGAAGACAGCGTGTCCACACAAATAAAGAATGCCACCTACAAGCTGAGGAATGCCTGAAGCTACTAGAAGCTCAGAGACAAGCATGGAACAGATTTTTTCTCACAATCCTCAGAAGGAAGCGGCCCTGCTGACACCGGATTTTGGAACTGTAGCCTCCAGAACTGTGAGAGAACACATTTCTGTTGTTTAAGCTGCCCAGTCTGTGGAACTTTGTTACGGAAACTAAGGCAGTTGGTAATTAGGGACATGAAAATTCTGCAATGTGGTATCATACCTTACAACTCTTGACCTAGGTAATCCACCCACATAAATTGGATCCTTATCTAGACGATTGAGGTCAGAAGATGCTCCTGGAGTTTCCCCTTGCTTGGTTTCTTTGTCGCTGGTGTTATAGGCATCAATAACTGCTAGGAGTCCTAGAGAAGATCAAGAGGAATAGACAAAAAAATGAGTCATTTTCTACAATAAAGTAAACACAGACGTCTAACAAAGTTCATTTACAAAGGCATATTCTTTTACATTCTGCAAATTTGACCAGGGGATGTTCTTGACTGTTAAAGGACAAATGAAAACCCTCTTTACAAAAGTCAATAAATCCAGAATATACATGCTAAATGGTAGCAGTATGTGTGTGAAAGAAAATAGAATCAATTTGATCCTTGATTCCAATTCAGCATTTAATGTTAAATAATGCATTTGGAAACCATAGACAAAGAGAATTAGAATATTCCTCCAGCAAAATGTGAATCCTGGTGCTTAGTATTCCAAAGAAAACAATGGCTTTTGATTAGAATATCATTTAAGAATACCTAGAAAGCTAAAGTAAAAAAAGACTGCTGACTTTGGAAAGATTTCTATTCCGATGAGGGCGACCAACATTCCGTCCGTCTACCTGTGCATTTACCTTGCTTTCTGTTTCGCTGGAAGGCAATTTTGTACCAGGTTCCATTATTATAGCGTCTGTCGGTAATAAGAGCAAGAGGCCCAGAACCCAGGTCAACTGTAACTCTAACTCTGCCGTCGACCAGGTCGATGGATAAGAAGTCTTTCTGTAAAAAAAAAAAGAGTTACCCAAGGCTACATTATTATCACAAGATTTCCTTTCTCTCCAAGTCAGGGATGGTGGAAACCTCCTACAGTCAAACTGAGAAAACAGGATCTGGCCCAACAGTCCAAAATTAAAAGTGTCCACAAAGGCTTTCTAGAATAATATACGGACATGTGTCAGATAAACTCATGGTCATCAAAATCTACAATGCAGGAAGAGAAGTGGAATCTCTATTTTTTTCATTTAGATTGACAACTGGGCCAATCCTAAAAATAAAACTAGAAGATTAAGAAAAATCAGCAGCACATAAGATAAAAATAAGAACATGAACTTCCTGTGATGGAATTCAAATAAGGTGGTCAGAGCGAGTAAAACAAGACGTCTTATTCAAGCTCAAAATTTAATAATAAATGTTTAACTGATATTTATAATGATAGAAAGCTATTTTCTACTTGATATGCTTCTGTATTTTCCAAATGTTCTTCAATGATTTTGTACTGATAAATCATTTAAAATGGGGGACTAGTATGGCATACATACGTACATATTATACTAGCATGTGCTCAGAAAACAATCATTAAACATAAATATCCTCATAGCAGTCCAACTGTATATACACAGTAGGGTGCAGGGCCCCACAGACTCTTACGGTGCCATTTGAAGCCAGGTAGAGAAGCAGCCCATTAGGTGAAAAGGTACTAAAAAGCATAATTATCTGCGTCACAGTAGCCCGGAGCATCTTGTCCATGACAGAATACCCACTCCCATCAAAATGGAAGGAAGCATCTTCATTCTGGGGGCTGCAAGGAGAGAAGGTGAAATACAATCTATTCTTAGGAAGGTAGTTAAAGAGAACACATGATACTTTTACTGAGCTCTTCCTCACAGAAGTTGTGATAGAGCATTTACTTCCATAATTTGATAACAAGTAGAAGTCATAATATCTTAAAATATGCTCCCCATGAGATTATGCGAGACAAGCACCCAGTTGCCTTACTGTAAGGAAACGAAAGTTAACGTGGGCAGTGTTCACTGTAGTAAAAAGAAATTCCCTCAAAGGATGGATTACTGCTCTAAATAGTTCTACTTAGTGACTAGATTTTCATTTGTTCTAATTCCCTTTAATGTGACTTTGATGTCCCTTAATGTCTAGTTTCCTTTAATGTCCTTTCTTAATTCCAGCACTTTCAGAATAAATTTTATTTTGGCATGTATCACCTTATGCTCGTTTTTAACTAATTCAACTAAACTGGACTAATGATGGAAAACAAGTATGCACCAATGTGCCAGAAGGATCAGTTTACAAAAATATCATTGACAAAAAAGAATCTCAAAAATCTGCAGGATGAGCTTACAGCAGTTATATACCATGGACCCCAGCACTTCTTAGATAAGTGTTTTCCAGTTTTCCGCACGTCTCAAAAAGCTGACTTGATTCACTCTTCAGGTACAAAGTACTTAGAACATATCATTATTATGTTCAAAAAGTACTTTTCTGGAATGTCATAGGGCTCGAGAGTGAATTAGATTAGGGTGTTCTGGGGTATGAATTTGCACTTCTCCCAGTTGAAGGTGGAATAACCACTCTGTGTCACATCTCCAAGCAGGAACAGAATAACACAACAGTGAAATTGTTTCCATTAACAAAACAAAATGGAGCAGTGCTTTGTAAAACCTGAGGTTTCAAATTTATAGCTTTCTACAGTCCTGCTTTTTCTAAAAATTTCTGTCTTGAGATCTCTTATAAGGAAGTATAACTTTAAGGAAATGTACTCTGCATAAACAAACTGTAGCCTAATTCTCAATCATTTAATCCTTAAAACTTTGGCCTCCTAGAAGCATGTCCCATTGCTTTATCTTTTGGCAACCGGTTTCATGTAGCTAAGGACACACACTCTAGAACCAGATTGCTAGGGTTCAAATCCCAGCTCCCCAACTTACTAGCTGTGTGACCTCAGAAAAGTTACCTAACCCCTCTGTGTCTCATTTCCTTCATTTGTAAAATAGGGGTAACACTAGAACCTCTCTGGAAGGGCTATACATGATTTAATACATGTAAAATTCTTTAAACCGTGCCTGGTACATAGCAAATATTCACTCTGGTTTAGCTCTGAGTATTGCACTGTGTTCAGAGGTCCTAGTGGGGTCCCATTTTGCCTATTAAAAGCTGAGCCGCAAAGATTAAGTTCTTGCCCAAGAACACACACAAGAAAATGCAAAGCCAGGTTTCAAACGAAATTCCAGAAATCCGTCTGCCCTCTCCCTCCCCAGAGCTCAGGAGTTCTCTGTTCTCGGGAAGGTTGAGTCTTTGCTTCTGGCTTCTCTCCTTCAGCAGGGCCTGCCCAAGTCAGGTGGCCACCAAGAGGGATGAATGCAAAGGAAACGACGACTGAATGCGATTCTCCTGAGAAGGCTCACATCCCTCGGGTCAGCGGCACATTTCTGGGGCTCATCCCCTGTGGGTCAGACTTCCGTTCTATAACCATGAGGTCCGTGTGCCTTTCCCCAGCTGGGCCTCAGGAAGGCAGCTCCAGGCCCCTGCCTGGGTAAGAGGCCGGGACAAATGACAAAGGGTCTGCCCCAGCACTTCATGGCTGGCTCTCCTCCAGTGCCCAGCATTTATGGGGGGCCGGGGGGAGCCCTGCAGTCAGCAGGACTGGGCAGATGCCCTCCCTCCCAGCTCTCAGCCCAGTGACCCTGGAAGAATGACTAGACTGCTCTGATCCAAGCTGTCACTCATGAGATGGGGACCCGTCAGACTCCGTGCAGCTGTCACGTGAGTGAGGAGGCATCACTCGGGCCCCAACCCCAGGATGCTCTACCTACCACTGCCCCTACAGCGCGGAGCTCTTTTTTATGTTACCACAAAAAAAGTATTTTAGGTAATTTTCCGTAGACCATGAGACATTGGAGGAGATAAGCTTGGGTGACTGATGTTGCCATCACCAGTAAGGAGCAGAGGGCCCAGAAACAGATGACTGTCCGGTCAAGGTCAGCCGTGCAGCCAATGCTCTATTGCAAGAGCCTCTCAAAACTAACACAAGAATAAAGGCCTGTTGACTAAATGAAAGTTTTTTTCCCATATTTAGATGTGAACTGTTAGAATCAATGGTTTATTTTATACTATCCTTGAAGGATCTGAGAGATTGTTCATAATTATAAACATATGCTGACACCATGTTAGAGAAGTGTAAGTATATTCAAAGAGGAATAAAAAAAAATCGGTTAGCTTACTTGGTAGTATAAATCAAAGTTAAAGGTAAATGATTATATTAAGAAAAAAATTTTTTAAATCTAAAGGACATCAATGGACCATGCTAATGATTTAATAATGGAAAATTACACACAAAGGTAAAAAGCGCAATGAATTCTAATTACTGGCCCGCTCAACTGGATTCCGTTGCTAGAAGTAGTTTATTAACTCACTGAGCTAAAGTTTTTGGCTAGTAGGTAGGGGCACTTATCTAAACTGAAGACAGTTTAATCCATTTACAAATGTAGGCATAAAGCACCTGTTTTTGTCTACTTCAGCACTTGCAAAGTATGTTCTATGGAACGTAAGCAGCTCTTTTTAAAAAGAGTTCAGGGTCAAATGAGTTTGGGAAATGCTGCAACTCTAACCTTCTCCCGGGACAGTGTCACCGTGCATATTAGCATCTTATGTGTTACTCATGGGGCACGTTACCTTCCAAAGCAGCCATGGCACTTCCCCTCCCTTTCCATATAGTTCCATAGGCCAATCGACTGTCCATTCAAGAAGGCCTCTCCCATGCAGCCTTTAAAATGAGTAACCTTCACAGCAGGAGACTTCTAATGTAAACAAACAAACAAACATAATCCAAGTATATTTGGTGAAAAGAAATATATTCTCTAAGTGCACAAAACTCCTCCTTGGGAGCTCAGATCTAACAGATCCAAATTTTGAGAAAACAACATCCAGGAAAACGACCAGATTGTGATCACTGAACTTCCTTCCAATTATGAATTGGAATCCTAGAATGAGTGACAGCAGGACAAGATCTCAAAGGTCATGTCAGTTACTAGGGTCACTGGAGAGAAGGCCCTTTAACTAATGAGGAAAGAGACCCAGAGAATGTGGTCAGTGGTGAGGGCCTGCCGGGAACTGGGACCCTTACTCTCATTTCAGAGCTCTGAACCAAGTCCAGGTGACTGAACTTTATTGGGTGAGAGGGTAACTGATGTAATAAAATATATACGATGGGCTCTTTTGCTAACTGCTAATTAGTATTAGTCTACCACTAGAGTCAGAATAGAGATAAAGGGAGTTTACAGAAATTCATGTGGAATATTGAGTTTCCTCTTTTATTATTGGGGAAAAAAAACAAATAATAAAATGAACCATCGGCTTCTTTTCCATTATGCTATCTATTAAGCATGATCCTTTACAAAACCAACCCAACTCTGCAGATGAACTGTCATTAAACAAAATAATAGAAGCAGGAAAATCTTCATCTGCCTAGAATATTTTCAAACATTTAAACATATTCATTTTATACATTGGTAAAATCAGCCAATCAGCACTGTTCGGATGAACGTTCAGAAGATTACCTTGATCTGTCCTCCAAGCCCTCCAACAAACATTAGTGTTGAATTGTTTACATCCAGAACATTAGCTGTTCCAGGGGATTTACTTGTTTTTGGTGGTGGCTTCTGAGATGCGCTCATTTCCTTTACACTCAACGAACCAATGTTTCCAAACCTAAGGGCCACAGAATTGCAAAAAGAGCACCTGCAGAATTGCAAGTTGGTCCACATACACACACATCTGTTTCACACACAGCCTCCATCTGCTTCTGCCCATGTCTCCAGCTGGTCTCCGTGCTTCCACTCTTGCCCATCCCACCCCTAGTTTGCACTCCAAAATCTTGTGGAGTATTTCTTCTTAAAACATAAATTCCATCATGTTACCTCCTTGCTTAAAATAGTTTCAGATAATGAACTAAATAATTTATTATTATTCTTCTTTATTATTTATTATTACCCCATTTTTTCAAATAACAAAGTAAAAATCAGAAATTTCCAACAACACACCATCACCAACCAACTGTGATATTACAGAAAAGTGAAAAGAAAGCTATCCCTACAGCCGCTTAACAGCAGTTGCCTCTGGGGAGGGGCTTTAAAAGGAAGAATTTTGCTTCGTGCCTGAATTTTGAGAAAACGCATCCCCCACTTGTACCCTCATCTTCTGTTCTACTTGTACCACTGCCAGCCATGTGGCACCTCCACCACGCTGCACTTTACTCCCCTCTGCTGGGGCGCAAACATTTTACTGGGTTGGCTGCCTCAGACTTGGACCTAACATTCTAAAGGCAACATAAACTTTTAACTTTTTTCTTCTTTTGATTGTTGGTTTTGCTAACAAACTTTATTTCTTCTGTAATAATGAAGAAAAATTATTTCTATAGTTAATCTAAACCAAGTATTCTTTCACTATAATCTGACTTCCCAGAAATTTCAAAGACTGTTATATGATGTTACAAACATGTAATTACTTATAAGATGCAGTTACAAAAAGCGAGATGCTCAGAGAGAACTTTCTCTGCTACCTGGTTACATAGATACTGTGCCATTTGCTGTCATCAATCGGGAAGTCTGGAAATTCCAAACGTGTGGACCCGGAGCCCAAATCCCAGAGGAAGGCCACTTTCCCTCGCCGCATCTCCACTGCCAGGAAATCAGCCTGGGGTGCAGGGCATGAGTTGGGATGAGTTCACATGCTAGACTGTGCATGACTACCAAAACACTTTAAAAGAAGAGTTCTTACAGCATTTTCTCTATTTTTAAAAATTTTTTTAAAGTAGGAAACAAAAAAGATCGTCTTTTGTCTTTAAATGCTCCCCTCCCTGGAGCTGAAGCATGACCTGGAGTATTGGTACTGGAGATGGTGGCCACCGTTGGCCATCACTGCCCACCACCCTTGCCCAGTGTAGCCCTCCATGAAGCCTCCCATGAAGTTCTCCAAGAAAACTTGCTGGGGGTTACCAGCCTCTACCGGGGTCATGAGGGGAGGCATTGCACTTGTTTGTTTGCCCAGTCTGAGAAGGCAATGCATGAACGTGAGATGTACAGCAAGACAGGAGCCATGAAATCCTACATCACGGACTGACCTGTGCTTTGCACCTTGTATCTTAAGAAGACATTTCAGATGGCATTTGTGCTTGCTAATATTCTCTGCCCTAACATACCCAAGGGCTCTGACCTGTTCCCAATGACACAGTCAAATGAATCAGTAGTCTTCCATAGGGGACGCACCCTCTGGGAACCCTGGGAATCTCGCTGGGTGGAAGAGCCTGGGGGGAAGCTTGACGATTCTGATATGCCCCTTGTGGTGCACGCCTCCACTCCTGGTAACAGCCGCCCAGGTCGACAGACCCAAAGCACAACTCTGTGGCTTCAGAGGTCACAGGAGACATTAAGAAAAGCTCTGTCCCACAGCTCACAGTTAAGAAGGCAGAGGGAGGTACTTTTCATAAATGCCACTCTTCTCCTCACAGGCATTCAGTTCTGTAGTTTGATTATTTTTAATCTAACGTTACCAGTTTAGCAAAAGATTAGTTCTCGTAGAAGAATCAGTGATTTCACAAAGGCCCTATTTTTTTTTAACCAATTCAGAAAATATACTCTGTCCCTTAGAGACTCGGCGTTGCTTCTGTGGGTCATACTCACACTGGTGCTGCTCCCCAGGTAGAAGAGAAGGTTGTCAGGTTCGCTCGTCTTCACATTTAGTGTTAAGCTGTTATAGTTGGTAGAAGAAATCTGAGGCTGGTAGGCCCGGATACAGTCTCTGTCTGCAGACACAGCAACTTTGATCTGTAGAAGGAAAAGGGAAGTGTCCCTAAAGTGCCTAAAAGTCATTTAGGGCCCCACAGTGGCAGCACGCCTGGAGTTGAACAGTGCTATTCTGTTCCAGATCGTCACTGCTAGTAGGTTTCCTCTCTGGATAATGCACAATGCTTCGTGTCTCATAAGGTGAACATCAGATGATGCTGAAACTTATTTTATTTGGTAAAATATTTTAATATGGAAAAGTCAGTCAGGTTTTAAAAGGAAATTTTATGTTGGGAGCTCTATCATGTGAGATTTAATTCCTCAAAGACAAGGAACTTATCCAAATCACCTTGGAATCTTATAGCTGACACAGGACATTTGATGATCATTTATGGAATAAATGGAGGGCTGATCTACTTATTCAGCAAATATTTATAGAGCAGTTATTTCACTTACATATTTCTCTGATAAGTAATTACTTGCATATAATCCTTATATTAACCTTCAAGATTATAAGTTTATATTAACCAGAGCACTTGGAACCATCCAACGGGTTTACATTTATTTGGTGACTGGAACTAAAACAGATGGAAACCAGAGCTCTTGTAAACCTACAGCCCTTTTCCCAAAGTGAAGTCACTCAGGGATCAAAGAATCCAGAGCTCCTTTTTCTTGGCTAGAAACTTCAGGAAGATACTCTTTAGACCAGAGGTCACATCTATTGTCTATAGGTCCCCAGGAGCATGACAAATGATATTCTCTCAAGTCTTATTTCCCTGAAATGCCTCTCCTTGAGCGCACGGCCAATGCCATGTGCCGAGGAAGGCCAGGAAACAGTCTCTCAAATTGTGTGTTTTATGCAGTTAGTGACCTGGATTTGTGCAGCATTCATGCAATTCAAGCTGTTTTGTCAGAATCATAGAGATGAGGCCCACACTGTATGAACATTCTGAAGAGTACTTGGATTATGAACACAAAGTTGGTAAAATGATGGAAATAGCACCATATGCAACCAATGAGACTTAGAGTCATGCTGACACTCAGACCTAATGTGTTCTGCACCATCTAGCTAATTGGTGCAGATCTATAAATCTAGGCCACGATGATAAATGTCCATGAGGACACAGAGATCTCTTTGCCAACAACATTCTGAAACACACCAAAAAAAGCAGGACTCAAAGAAAATGAGACTAATTAAGTAGACTTAAATAGACTTAGGTAAATATATATAAGACAAGGCTTTAAATGTACTTGGAGACAAGGCTGTGAGGAATCTGGGGTTACTGAGAGCTGGTTAGTAGAAAGTGTGACCGAAGGCCCTTTGCACAGGAGGCCTCTGGGACTTGCAGTTCCAGGAGCCTCAGCTGCAGGGGCTCTGGGCACTCACAGACGCTGCTTGCTTCCGGGCCTGGCTGATCAGCAGTTTGATTTCTGATAGGTTTCTGCTCAGGTTCTCTTCTAACATCTTCAAAGGCTTCAGCCGATCAAATAAAAGGTTCGCTTGTGTTTCCACATCTTTGACTTTTCTTCCAGCTAACAAAGCTAAAATACGAGGTGGCGAGAAAGTTGGCAGGAGGGAGGAAACAAGAGAAATGAACTGGTCATTACTAATGCACTGGATAAACTAGAATATCCTAATAATCAAATCCTTGGCATTTTGGTAAATATATGAAAAATGCACCAGCACAAGGCATCACCCAAGGCCCTTCTCTTTTTATAAGTGCAAATCCAGATGTTGGTGCATTTTTATTTTTTAGGACTGCTGTTTGTGAACAAGGCACCACTGTGCCCTTGGCAAACTCAAACGGCTCGACGCAGACTTTCCTAATGGGAGGGGAGACCACGACCTACTGGTCACTGAGGAGTCACGGAGGAGTTCGTCTGTTTCTCGTAACGTGGCATTAACCCTGGACAGGTCACCGGACGTATTCAACAGCTTCTGGCCCAATCCCACGACGTTCTTTAGCGTGCTCATAGCACTCTGATTTGCAGATGTGGCCAGCTCTTTGATTTTGGCGCCTTTGTCTCTGACACCTGAAATAAATTTATACACAAGCATGCACTCTGGTGGTTAAACACAGAGAAAACCATAAAACCACAAAAATTGTAATTTTACAGAGACATGTTACAGAATTTTTTGCTGGTTGTTGAACACAAAAGGGGGCTTCTGTTTTTAATGGTAATATTAAGGCTGCATATCATACGCTCTACTGCTTCCTTTTACGGAAGAATGAAATATTTTTTGATGACAACCCTCTGTACTGAAATATGATTTCAATACACAACGAGATGCCATGTGCTCAGTGTCTTACATGTTAATAATCTAAACTTCTTTCTTTGGTCCCTTTCCTATCACTCCCTTCTCATGGTCATTAACGCCGTCTCCAAATCATTCTGCGTCTACATAAGAAGGTTTGGGAATTTAAATCTGTTAGGTGACATGGAAGTATCCTAGGCTAGAGGAAGTGTACCTGCCCACAACATCAACTGGCTGTTATTTCCATAACAGTGCAGTGAAAACTAAATGGTCACTAAAGATAAAGTGGAATTCAGTTATTCTAGAAAATCTGGTTGATGGTTTTTTTTTAAAGGCACTCGTATTCATTTTTAAAGTGTTTAATCACAAACGGGGCAAAGATTAACACTAGAAGAAGCTGGATGAAGGGTATGCAGGTGTTCTTTTTACTCTTCTTGCAACTTTTTGGCAAGTTGGAAATTGCTTCCAAATAAAAAGTTATTTTTGAGTGCTTGATCAACATACACCATGTATCCTTAAAAACAGATAAATAAGAGAAAAAGAAATTTCCATATCAGAAAATGTTCCATTGATTTAAGTCAGTCCAAAGCGCCGCAAGTCCAGCTCCCCACAGTAACTTTCATGCTTATAAGATGAACCAGCAGACAGAAGAACTTTGGAGATGTTTGGCTATCTTATAGGACTTTTCAAATAATCTTATAAAGAAAAAAGAAAAGGTTGAAGGAGTGTAAAATAAATAAATCACCACAGCACAACTCGCCTGTGTTATACTTTTAAAAAGTTATCCTATTTAAAATTTTAATGAACACTGCGTTTCCAAACCATCAATATTAAAGTGATCTATTTTATAGAACTACCATACGACCCAGCAATCCCACTACTGGGCATATACCCTGAGAAAACCATAATTCAAAAAGAGTCATGTACCAAAATGTTCACTGCAGCTCTATTTACAATAGCCAGGACATGGAAGCAACCTAAGTGTCCATCATCGGATGAATGGATAAAGAAGATGTGGCACATATATACAATGGAATATTACTCAGCCATAAAAAGAAATGAAATGGAGTTATTTGTAGTGAGGTGGATGGAGTTAGAGTCTGTCATACAGAGTGAAGTAAGTCAGAAAGAGAAAAACAAATACAGTATGCTAACACATATATATGGAATCTAAGGAAAAAAAAAAAAAAAGGTCATGAAGAACCTAGTGGCAAGATGGGAATAAAGACACAGACCTACTAGAGAATGGACTTGAGGATACGGGGAGGGGGAAGGGTAAGATGTGACAAAGAGAGAGAGTGGCATGGACATATATACACTACCAAACGTAAAATAGATAGCTAGTGGGAAGCAACCGCATAGCACAGGGAGATCAGCTCTGTGCTTTGTGACCACCTAGAGGTGTGGGGTGGGGAGGGCGGGAGGGAGGGAGATGCAAGAGGGAAGAGATATGGGGACATATGTATATGTATAACTGATTCACTTTGTTATAAAGCAGAAACTAACACACCATTGTAAAGCAATTATACTCCAATAAAGACGTTAAAAAAAAAAAAGTGATCTATTTTAGAATGCTTATCGCCTCACAAAGGAAGATTTCTTTAATTTCCAAGCAAGAATTCTCTAATTTCCCACATTTGTAATGAATCTAGCATTTCCCCCTAAAGCAGGAACACTCCAGCTTCTTTACTTCCTGGCTTCTTTGAATGGCCCTTCTTTCATCTCAGGCCCATTTTAAAAGTAAGCAATTAACACGGTAGCATAAAGAATCTAAGGCTTTTGTTTTTCAGGTATAATTCTACTACTTCAATGCAGGTGTTCTGATGTTATAAAAAACATAGCGATCTTCACTTCCAAACCATATTCCTCTATCGATCTTGGCCTCATTTCGGGTGAGGGGTCTCCATCAGACTTGAGGCAGGTCTTCCTCATGCTCATGTGTAAGGGTTTTGCAGCGAGAAGATAATAATTAAATCAAGAACCCCCTTTCCACTTACCTTCAGGAATTGCTCTAAGTATCAAGAGTGATTCATTGGTCTGCTTAGTAATTTTATCAGCATTCTCTTGAAATCTCTTTGCAGTATTTTTCAATTCACTCAGTTCCAATGCGATACCTATTCAAAGGGGAAAAAGTGTTCCCTTTTAGGCTAGTCCTAAAATGTTGCCTAGATGAGAGTTTTATCATTCCTGACCCATCTATAAAATCAGCAGCTTTCTACAGAGACCCCAAGTATCGAAAGTTTTTCCAGCAAGACTTAGCACCACTCATTATAAAAATTGTGTGTTTTGGGGCTTACTTGATCATTTTTTCTTCTTTGTTTCCCTTCTCACTAATATTTCTTCCTCAATTCATGCCCAATTTAATTAGAGCTCTAGGGTAAAAAACTGTGTTTAAGTCACTCAGTCTTAATCAGACTTACTAACTTCCTATCCACACCCAAATCTTGGCCACCTTTGTCCCCTAGGTTGTAAGACCCCAAACACGGGCTCCTGCTCTGGAATCTTCTTCTCAGTCCCCCACCTGCTTCTCAGCCAGGGTCCCTCCCCTACTTTCCTGCTCCCTTCTAACCACCCAATAGGCACTCAACTCATCCTCCTTCATGTTTGATCAAAGCTGTTGGATCAAAGCTTTTACTTTTAAAATTGCTGTTCATAATACACAATCACATTTGGATTCTGAACGCCTGGTTAAAAAATAAATTATTGATAAAATCCACGATGAACATGATGGTTCTGCGTAGTTTTAATTGCCAGAAAGTTCACTATTTTGTGGCCTACAAAATACCTTTAGTTATGTAAACTAAAGCTACCGCCCATCAACAGTGATGCTAGAGTTTGTGTTTAAAGCTTTATGGGGGGCTTCCCTGGTGGCGCAGTGGTTGAGAATCTGCCTGCCGATGCGGGGGACACGGGTTCGGGCCCTGGTCCGGGAGGATCCCACATGCTGTGGAGCAACTGGGCCCGTGAGCCACAACTACTGAGCCTGCGCGTCTGGAGCCTGTGCTCCGCAACAACAGAGGCCACGATAGTTGAGAGGCCCGCGCACCGCGATGAAGAGTGGCCCTCGCTTGCCGCAACTGGAGAGAGCCCTCGCACAGAAACGAAGACCCAACACAGCCAAAAATAAATAAATAAATAAATAAATAAAAATTAAAAATGAATATCTGCTTAAAAAAAAAAAGCTTTATGATCGAGAATTAGGGACTTTTTGTATTGTGAGATGAACATAAATTCTAAATTGTGCCACTCACAGAGAAACAAAAAATATGCACCTATCCAAGCCCTTGGCTCAGACAGCTGTGGAAGGGTCCAGGACTGGACATGGAAGTAGTCTAAGGGGTATGAGCCTTGTTTATGGCCCACTATTTACTCCCATAGGAAAAGACAATATTTTTGTTGTATTAGAGTATATTAAGGTGATAGGTACACTATACGTTATATTTATTTATTTATTTATTTATTTTGGGCTGCGTTGGGTCTTCGTTTCCGTGCGAGGGCTTTCTCTAGTTGCGGCAAGCGGGGGCCACTCTTCATCGCGGTGCGCGGGCCTCTCACTATCGCAGCCTCTCTTGTTGCGGAGCACAGGCTTCAGACGCGCAGGCTCAGTAGTTGTGGCTCACGGGCCTAGTTGCTCTGTGGCATGTGGGATCTTCCCGGACCAGGGCTCGAACCCGTGTCCCCTGCATTGGCAGGCGGATTCTTAACCACCGCGCCACCAGGGAAGCCCCACTGTACGTTATAAAACTTGTATGTTTCTCTTACACAACAGATTCCTCTGCCATTTTGTGTTATGCTTATTGGATAACTCTTACATATGCCAAAACTGCTTACTGAAACTCTCGGGAAAAATGAAACTGCATAGGTCTTTTTTTAAATAGATAAATCAATAATGATTTAATTCAGTAATTATTTAATAAGAACCTACCACGAGTCTAACATTACATTAGCCCTATGAGGAAGACACAAGAGGAATCAAACATAATACATCTCTTCAAGAGACTGTGAAACCCTGAGAGATGAATAGAGAAGCACATGAAATCACAGGTAACCTGACAAACGCTATGAAGAACTAAAGCAGCGAGTAGAGGTTTTGGTTCTCACGGAAGGCTTATCGAGTCTACGGAAGATTGGAGGGGACTGCACATTAAATGATATCACTAAAATAAAAATTATATGATATGTCTATGATAGGAAACTGGAATATTATTGTGACAAAGAAATGTTAAGCTTCAAATTGCTCCAGGAAAGATGAATGTTCTGGAAGTATGTTCAGAGATGTGCCCACAATCACTCCAATATCAACACAGTCCAAGCTGGAAACTGACCTCCATGCTTTCTGCTCAGGCTATTGCCTTCTTTTAGAAATTCAGCACTGCGCTGGAGAGCCGCTTTCCCACTAGAAACAAGAGATTCTGAGGCCTGTAAAACAGAACAATTTAAACATAGCAACTGGAGGGCAGGGCGGAGGTGGAGAAAGCAACTCCATTCTATCAGAATAGCCTCCAGTGTAGTTCCAAACAAGGAAGTCAGCCAGATAACAGGCAGGGACAATTTAAACTGTCCTATCTTACGTTTAATATATGTTCTAATTTGTGGCTGAAGAGAAAGAACACAGCCATTTTAAAATCTATAAACACGAAAACCAGCCGTTAAATGAAGATCTTCACCACGGGTAAGAAAAGCTGTCTCAAGTGGATATCAAGTAGCATTATCATTATTTATGACTTAGGAAATGAAAACTTACATCACTTGATGACAGAAGCCTTAAACAGATCCCACCAGAAAAGAATGTTAAAGCATAAATTTAAGCCAGTGCATCTCTGCTCAAGCACCTCAGGGAAGGATCGCTACCCCACAGTGCCCAGAAAAGGAAGGCACGCACGGAAGCCCCCAGGGCATTTCTTACCACGCTCGCCTTGCTCCCAGTCCTGAGAGCATCTTTCACCAACTTCTCTGATTCTTCAATCAGGCTCCGGATGTTGGAATGGACATGGGTTGCACTGGTCGCATTTAGGGACACATGACTAACATTTCCAAGGCCACTGTGAAATCAACATATTTAGAGATGTTATGATCAACTAAACTGAACTACCCCACTATGCTTAAAAGCCTTCCAGTTTCTTCCCCCTTAGAGAATTATCATCAACAAGGAAGACAGGATTTCATGTCAACATGTAGATTCCCCTCTAACTCCAAAAGTAATCTTAAGAAGTGATAACACTAAGAACTGCTGTTTAATTAACACCCAAAGAAGAGATGACTGCTGTGTCCCGTCTTTTAAACCATCCATTCTTTGATCTCTGTTCAAACCCCCTGCGTGTGTGTGGGGTGCCGCTGCATGTTTGCATTGGTTGTAATCGCTCCTGCTACGGCACGTGTTAATTAAAAAAAAAAAAAAAAAAAGCTTTCCTAAGCATATATGAGGATGCTGAATCTTATTCCTCAAATAGTATAGACCAATTTGAGGAAATTCACTAGGGGTTTTGGAGGAGCATCAGATAGTATTTCAATCACCTGAACTTTACTCTTGTAAGTGGGCAAATCACTCAAGAAGTTGCCAGCTGGTAATGGTGCAATTTCATCCAGCTCACTCTAGCTTCAAAATGAAATCTGACAATTGACACATCTTTGCCTGCTGAGTAACCTACTTCATTTTCTTCCCGAGGTTATTGAGTTGGGTGACTCCCAAACCAGACACCAGCAGTTATTACTTGTTACTACTTCACTGGCAAAATTCAGTGACTTATAAATAAAAGCTAACAATGTTATTTAACTTTACGTATCACACCAACTTGCTTTTACTACTCATACTAAGTAATAAAGATTTTGTTGTAGCTATGCCTGTAGTCAGAACATTCTTTTCTCTTTTGGGACACAATGAAAGATGAGGAAAGGAGAAGAACTGAGTATGTAATTCCATTTTCTGATTCCGATGGCAGACATAGGCGGTAGTGCTCAATGCAGCACATAATTTAAGCAATAGTCTATGTTATTCAATACATCGTTTTCAGTCGCTTTCACTGTGTGAGCTAATCTTTTATGGCAGCATTCCTCAAACTGGAAAAATATTTATTTTTCTCCTTCCACAAAACACACCCAACACACAGAAACACACATATTCCAGTGTGTCCAGACTTTTTCCACTCATAATTTATAACAGATTCTAAAGAAATAAATGTACCAACTAACAATATTGTGTAACTCACTGATAAGGCCTAAAACCCCGATTCCCTCATTTGCTGCACATTAGGTCGCCTGAGTATCTTAAAAAAAAGGAAAAGTACAGCTCACATCCCACAGTCTTCGGGGGATGGGAGAGACGCAAGTGGACACAGACATCAGTATTTTAAAGTTCCCCAGGGTATTGCTGCAACAATTTGGGAACCACTGGCCCAAAGCTGTGCTTCTCATTTAAAGGTGTTTTTAACAAGCTGAGGATATATTTGACAAATATCCAAAAATATATGTTAAAATTATGATAGTACAATGGTAGACCTTCAGGTAGTAGAAAGTAATGGAGATGGTATCTTTCAGGAGTTGGAAAATAGACTCCCAACACTTCTAATGGTCCAGGACGGGCAACCACAACCTGCATCCATGCGTAAAGCCCGCCGGATCACAAGGTCCAAGAAGACAAGATGTATAAATAAATCAATATCTGGTTCTGTCCATATGCAACCTAACAATAAAGTCCTGAGCACCAGGTAGATACGTAAGGCCTCAATGGCTTGATATCAGAGCACAATATTTGTTTTCATTCCTATCTGGTTCAGTTTGCATTTTTCCATCATACAGTCCTGCTGATGGTCAACCACGTTACCAGACATGGGAGAAAATCCTCCTTGCCATGGAAATAAAAGAGAAGTCTTCATTTTTAGACAAAAAAAGAATTTAACTCAACACGGTGATCAAAATAGCCATGCTTATCCTCTCTGATCCACAGATCACAACCTGAGAATTCCTGCAAGGTGTGGTCTCACCTGTCCAGGGCACCTGCCAGTCTCTGGAGCTCAGTGGCATGGTCCTCCGCTCTGTAGACAAGGTCCAGTGCTCTTCTTTTGGACATCTGCACGACCAGGTCATCTACGTGGTGCCTGATTTTGGCAGTCCACAGAAGCAGCTTATCCCGGTGATGCTCTAACTGCTACATAGAGAAATCGACATTGTGACTACACGTGCAACTATTTAACAATGTATCTGAGACGTGGGAAGATTCTCTGGAAACTTTGGGTATTGCAGCTGTGCTGAGTTGGGACTTACTGCTAGAGCCTTTCCTGAAGCATTTGCAGGTGCAGCGGCAGCATCAAGCAGCCCTCTTCCTTCGGCGATTAGCACTGACGTCAAGTTTTGTTCTTCTTGAACACGCAGCTTTTTATCCTGTAGCAAAAATCACCTCTAAGGATGCTTCATAAAAGCAAGTCGGCTTCTGAACCTCGGTGCCTGACACTATGTGCTGAAGTTAGCCTTCGGGGCTCATTTTTTAAGAAGCTAAGACTGGTATCGTTTACATGGGAGAATTGGGTACCAGCTCTAATGGGGAGAGAGCTGGTGAGACTCACGTTGAACTCTCGCAGGTTGGCCCTGACGATGAGCAGCAGGTGACCGCTTTCCTGGGTCTTCCTCTCTGCTTCCCTCAGGAGCTCTTCTGCGGCCTGCACTTTACTGTTGTGTCTTGAAAGGAGGCTGCTTGCTGCTTCTTTTAATACCTCCAACTCTTCCTGTGGTTTCTGGTAATTTTTCTGAATGTGTGACAATAAATCTTCAGCAGCCCTGGGAAAATAATAGACGGTTCACATGGTAAGAAATGAACAACAAAATTCATATCATTGAAATGATAGTGGAAGAAACTTTTTTTTTTACACAGCAGGTTCTTATTAGTTATCCATTTTATACATATTCGTGTATGTATGTGGATCCCAATCTCCCAATTCATCCCACCACCACTCCCCCCGACCCCGATAGTGGAAGAAACTTTTACATAATCGTTCTGAGTTTCTTTGTGACGTCCTAAGTGGTACCTCGTAATCTCTTAAAAAGGGAAACAGTCTTTCTAAGACAGCTATTAGTATGGCAGATTTCCACTTTATCCTTAATAAACTCTCCTTATTCACAAACGTACTAACATATTTTAGTAATGGAATTAAAAGAAACCATCTCAGTGAATCTTGATTCAGAAAATTGGGACCATAGTCTGTGAATGACGGCAACTGAAATCTTTCATTATAATATGGCCAGAAATTGAAAAAAGACTCTTCAGTGATTTGCTCTCAAGTTACCAGTGTATTTATACAATATAAAGGTTTTTCTGCAGCTAGTTAAAAAACAGATTTTATAAAAACTTTCAAATCCAAATTGCCATAAAGATATAATTTGTACCATGGATAAAAGCAAGCTTTAGGAAATTGAAAGACATTTTCCCCTATTCTTTTATAAATTGCTATTTCAATCAGATTTAAACTTAAAGCTCTGTAGAACGATACAACTTTCCTACTACAGAACTTTGCAGTGGTTGAATATATCCCATTAACTTCTTGCTTCAATTTGTCAGAAGAACTTTGAAAAATTTCATGGAAAATGCCTTGTAAATCACCCTTAGCTTTCACAGGTTATCAGATCGCTGGGCTAAACACCACAAAAAAACATTTTCCAAAGATACATAATTGAGCTCTGACATCATTAGAGCATTGTCAGGAATTATTTGAACATTCTTATGATTTTTAATGATTATCAAAATGATAGCAAGATGTTGCATTATGATACAGGCAACAAGAACTAAAAAAAGCACATGGGAAACACACAAATAAATCCAATATATTCCTAACGTCTGGCCATGAATCTGTCAATTCATATTGTTAAAGAAGGTATCTCTCTAAGAAATTTAAATATAGAGGTCAAATTTTCATCTATGAAATGAATTTACCACCTAAACTGGGATCAGATGAAATGATATAGTCAGCAGTGACTTGAAAGACTAAAAAGGAAAAACACAAAAACCCTCAGCACTCTTCCTTAGCTTCTTCCTGTAAAATTTATTTAGTTAACACAGTAAAACAGTGTTTCTCAAACTGCGTTTCTCCACAACACTAGTGCCGTGAACAGGTAAGCAAGTTCCATGAGAAAGGGTTGCGTGCTGCAGTACATTTAGCTGTGTTCTCCAGGCTCCTTTTGGAGATCCATGAAACATCAGCCTGAAGACTTGTAGTAAAGACCTTGTCTCTCCTTAAGACACTGCATTTCCCAAATTATCTGGGCACAGGACACATTTCTTTAGTGAAATATCTTTTGATAGGTCCAGGGACACCTGCGTGGAAAACGGTTGGGAAACACAGCTGCAAAGGATAATTTATAGGGTGTAGTAAAGGGAAAGATAGCAGGCCGGAGCTGGCTACCCTTAGAAAGGCCTGCTTGCCAGGCTGGCCCTCGGCTGGCGTCTGCAAGTGCCCCCGCTGTCCCCCGACTGATAAGGGTGGCTCACTGCCTCGACTGTTTGTGCAAACAATGTGGTTTAGGCTGAACACCTGCTTCCCTCCTGGGAGTCTGGAATGTGGGTATGTGCTGGGCAGAGGGAGCCTATGGGACCAGCCCCCACCGAAAACCTCGGATGCTGAACTCCATGGGCTTCCCTGGGCATCACACACAAGCTGCTGCATGTTCATTGCTGGGGGGAGAGTGTGCTCTGTGGTCCCTCCTGGGATGGAGAGCGTGTCGGGAGGCCGCGTGGACTCCTGCCAGCTCCCCTGCATCTTCCTCAGGATCCAGCGGTGCATCCTTAATGCGCCGCTCTAGGAAATCTCAGCCCTGAGTCACGGGAGTCCTGGTGAAACTCTGAGTGTGGAGGTGGCCTCGGGGACCCTGACACACGCACGATAAGCAACGAGGTTGTGTGCTAAGTACTCTCACTTACAGGACTGCCGTACTCCAGCATAAATTATCACTCTTCTAAGAATTATAATAAAAAGGCTGAGAAATAATTCCTAAAATAATCAATGAAAGTTGAAATGACCTAAGTACAGGGATTATCGATGGAAGAAAGTGGAGGCCTGACAATGCATTTAAACATCTTTTTTAAATAAAAGGTCTCAGTAGTGATAATTTAACTTACAAATTAAAGAGAGAGATCAAGAATCTTATCAATAACTTTATTCCAAATAGAAATAGAAGAGCTACAATGACAGAGAAAGGGTGACAGGAGGAGGGCCTAGTGGGGACGAGGGTCAGGGGGCACAGGTGGGGAGAGGGCCCCCTGCCTTCTCCCCTTCCTCTCAACTGCTACTCAGAAAGTCAACTTTTCCCAGTTGGACTTTGAGCTCCTAGTGGGCAAAAAGGCGTTATTGTTCTCTTTTGTGTCCCCAAGTCCTAGCACAATGCGGGCCACCTGTGGGCTCAATCCACTTTATTGACCAAATGACATGACCATGGAAGGTACTGGGGCGGGGAGGACCCCTGCAAAATGACTCCTGGGATCTGCAGGGATTCCCCATCCGAGGGAAAGACGTGCAGCCGGGGGAGAGAATGAGTGAGATGACCGACCATGCGTGGCACTGGGAGGACCTTGAGCCTAGGATGAGCTGGAGCCGGGTGGATGGGGGGAGATGGTGAGCGAAGAGGGAGGCTGGAGTGAATACGTGATGTTTACATGCGGTCCAGGAGGCAGCAGGGAGCTGAGGGGGGTGGGGAGAGAGCAGGGTGCCCTGGGGTGGCTGCCTCAGCTGCAGGCGGGTCCTGGGACCACCCGCATGGAGGTATGAGCCTTTCCCTGTGGGGGTCCCCGCGCCATGCATCCAGTGAAGGGAGGATGCTGGGGAGGGACTGGGTCAGGGACAGGTGATTATAATCTAGTGTAGGTGCACAGCCATGGTCTCTGAGCTGACCATCGAAGTTCCACCCACCCATCTTCTATGGACTGGGTCTAAAATGGTACTTCCTGTTGTTTTGGGCTGGAAAATAACGGGGTTTAATGTCAGACAGATTTAGGTGTGTAGCCAGATTTCATATTGTCCTGCACGTGGGGCAAGTTACTACTATTCTCTGGGCCTCAGTTTCTCCAGCTGGATATTTCCCAGCTAACAAAGGTGGCAGGGATGAGCACCTGCGGTCCATGAGGGGTGAAGTCCACACCGCCCAGCACAGAAGAGGTGCTCCGTAGACGGCAGCCCCTTCCCCGTCCCCTGGGCCCTCGCCCACTTCTGAGCTCCCCTGGACCAGTCCGTAGTCCCCTCAGGGCCCTTCTTGGGCCCTAACAAATGTTCTAGTAATTAGATTACTAGTCCCGTCTCCAAATCCCACGCCACAGTAAGTTCCTCCTTTTGTTTCTCACAGAACAGATTAACAACAATGTCAAAAATCCCATTCAGTGATGAAGAAAGATGTAAGCTCAGCTCTCCCGTGTGCTGCCGGCAGAAGTGGATGTTGTTTTTAAAAGCCTTTTAGAAAATAATTTGGCAATGCAAGTCGGGAATCCTCAAAATGCAAACTCTTTGGCTAAATGATTTCATTCCTTAACATGTACCCTGATAAGATAATAATGTGAAATACAGAAAAAGATTCTTATCTAAGTTGTCCATTACAACATTCTTTAAAATAGCAAAATATATTAAAAATAGTTTAAACATCTCACTATAGAGACTGGAGTTTTGATGGAGTATTATGTGACTAAACCAGTACTTAAGACATTTATCACAACCCGGCAGAGAGACAGCTTTGCTATTACATCAAGTAATTACTGTGTGAAAATACTAAGAAAAAAGCCTGAAAGCAAATTACAAGCTCCTAGTGACCATGTCTAACAATTCTTTGTGATCTGTCATTTCACATCATGGGTTTTGATGACAGTGTGCGTAACTGACCTAAATTAATCTGGCATGATGTCAATCTGTCCTAGAGTTCACAGCTTCAGCGGTAGCCACTGCCTGTGTCTGCTTCCATGAGAGTTTACAGCATTATACTTAATCTTCAATAAAGACAGTACCATGAGGTTCTTTTTGTCCACACTAAGTAGAAATGCTGTTTCAGGGTCACAGAGAAAAACCGAACCTATGACGTAATAGCAAAGATAGAAATTCTACTGATCACACTTTTCTCTTGTGGAGGGGCCAGCACCCAGCTCTTCTCCTATGACCTCCTGCCCCACTGAGAGCTTTCTTTCCTTCTCCTCCTCCACTTGCCTCCTTCCCCCTCAGCTTTCAAGTTCCTACCTCTAATTGGTTGTGTCACGAATGGTATTCAGGCACTTACTTGAGTTCAAGGGTGGCATTTTGGTGCAACTGCAGGAAATTCCTTTTCTGAATGATTTCCAGCAATGAAGTAATGTTCTTTTGCATATTCTGAAGAGTAGAACTGGGTAACTGGACATCTTCATCCAAGGTCTGATTCAGAGTTGCTGCCCTTTCGATGATTTCTACGGAGAAAATTTATCAATCATTGAATTAAGTCTCTCAAAAATGGACAGTACTAAAATGGAAAAACTTAGAACCTTCTCCAGTAAGGCCTGCTCTGCTCACCTAAACTGGGTTGAACCTCTAGCCGGGCCAGGTCAGCCCATATATCCCAATGCACTCTGGACATCCTCTGTCAAAACACTCATGGACTTGGGATTACTGGTTTATTTCATGTCTGCTTCCCCAGTACCCATAAACTCTGTAAGGGCAGGGGCTGTGGCTACCATGCTCACGGCAGCATTCCCTGCCCCTGGCACGAACATTTGCATGTAGAAGCACTCAGTAATATTTACTGCAGGAACAAACCACCAATACTTGATATTAAAAAACATGTCATTTGTTCTAATAATATCCTTACCTTTTGCCCTATAAAGTCTGATTCGTATTGGAGTCTATACTTTTTATGCCCTTACGCCATAATCCAAAATGAAAAGCCAGAATTTCTGGTAGCCAAAAAACTGACAATAGCATTCTAAAAGCCAGATCAGATGGGACATCCCAGCTGAGTAGGGAGTAAATTACTCTGATATTAGGACATACTTTGGGACCACACTGAAGCTCCAAATCCCATCAACTCCTATTCTGGGCAGAGAGATGGTGTTGAGAGTTTAGCTAAGCTACTCTGTGGTATTGCTGCCTCTGTGTCCATTTCATTCAGCTAAGAGGCCTGCAGGGCCCTTAAACTAACACTGGCCCCTCATGCAAGCATATGTCCTAGACGCAGCCGCAGGGGCAAAGCAAATGTAAGTTCTGGATATGACTTCCCCAATGGCCCTAGTGATCAACAGTCTTCCTGTCTCCCAGCGCCTTCCCCTTACATGCCCCGTAGATAAGGTCCCCAGGGACTTACCAAAACCCTGCTCTTTGGCTTTGGATTGGCCAATCTGGCCTTAGCCCAGGAACCCCAAAGCACTCCACGCACAAACCCTAATAAAGGCCTGCGCTCCAGGTCCTGTCTCCCTCTCTCTGCCTGCACCCTGCCTTGACCACCTCATGTGGCCCCTTGAGGTGGGCTGGCTACTTCCTCAGGCTGCGCCCCCCTGAGTAATCAACTGCTCTATCTCATCTTCTCTCGTGGTCTGTTGTTGGACCTCGGCTCACCACTCGGCAAATGTGCTCTGTTTAACAAGTGTTCATTTGACAAATTCATAATGGATGGGGAGGCACCATATCTACTTGATACTAAGGACCGAAGGGTACGGCATAATGTGCAAAAGAAAAAAGGAAACGCCCATTTTTTAAAAGATAAAACTCTCAATGAAAGACAACAATGTGGACACAGGGAAGGCTCCAGGTGTCCAGTCTAGGAGTCTAGCACATGGTTACTCATGTGCTGAGTGAAGCGAATAAGCTTTTCCTACCAAGGAAGCCAGACCCGCCAGACGAGGCTCCGAGGACACTACCTTGGATGTCTGCCTGCAGCTTCTCAGTAAACGTCAGGAGGTCGCGACTCTTGTCGAGGATTCTTTCGGTGGCCCTGGTCACATGCTGGCTCCGTGTTAACACTCTGTCCAGCTGATGGAAAATAAAGGCCTCAGTTTAGTTTGACTTTGAATACAATGCGAACTTCGGCACTCCAGATGTTGTCTCTTTTAAGCAACAAAACATATTCTAGAACACAGAGTGAAGATGTACACCATCACCTACGCTAAGGTCAACAGTTGGGTTGGAAGTTGACTAGGTCGTTCATGAACTGATTTACTGCTCACTCTGTGTGAGAAAAGATGGTCTAGTTTTTTAAAGGCAACCTAATTGGCCATGAAGCCACAGACTCCCCCAATGTCTCCATTGTGAAGACCTCATGTCCACTTTAGGACCCAAATATGCAGAACCTAGCAAGTAAAATCTTATTAATTTCTATTGACCGTGAGAACTTAGTCAAGGAGTTAAGACATAGAGTTAGGCAAACGGGCCTGCTTCTGCCAGGCTGGAGACCTGGTACTCAACACCCCCCCAGCCTCACCAGTAACCTGGAGTCATAATAACACTGCCTCACAGGACTTCATGATGATTAAGTGGGATGATGTCTGTTAGGCCGGCAGTCCAGGGGCTGAGGGCTACTCTCAGCTGTTATTTTTATTAGGAATGTTCTAATTTGTGAAAAGAAAGGTTTCATAAATTACAAACGTAATTTCCAGGAATGTAAGGGAACTCAGAATGGTTCTAAAAGTGTTTTCTAGTCAAAATCCAAAGAGAATCTTCTTTAATGGATAGAAAGAATTTATTTTCATCAGCTTATCACTTCCTACCAAATGTTTGCTTGCTGAGGTACTTTAAAGCCCACACATAAACCTTTAAACCCTTCCCAAATCATCATTAATTCTAAATTAACAGGAGCCAGGCTAATACATTTTAGGGTGCACGATTGTATACATGTGTGGATGTTGAGAGACAGAGACAAGATACATATATACACAGATACACTATCATACACGTATCAACGTGCATACATGCATATCTATGTGTGTGTGTGTGCGCGCACACACACACACACAAAATCCATGAGTGAAAATTATAAATTTAGCAATAGGCCTCCCTCACCATCTGCAAATGAGCAGATTCTTTTTTGGTCACTAGAAACCATTCATCTGGCATGGGCTAAACAGAATAAATAACCCCCTGCGGACATCAAAGTCCACAAATCAGAAGCACAGGGCTGAAGCCTGAGTGTTGCCGACACCACACAAGGAGCTGCGCTGGTGCTGGGGGCAGGGGTGGGGACCTCCGTTCTCACCATGTGCAGTGAATCCAGGACAGGGAAGAAGCCCCATCTTTTCATGCCACCCACCCCTGGTTCACAGGAGGAAATGAGAGGTGATGGTGAAGTGGCAGCCCGACTCCTCCCTCAGCGGACAGACAGGACAGCAGAAATTAAATCAGGAGCCTCTTCCCACTAAAGCACAGAAGCTGGCAGCATCAGAACCAATTTGAACACAAAGTAGCTGGAGCACAGCTCCTGGGAGGAAGAGGCTGCCCAGATCTGATCAGAACCTTCCAGGCAGCCCCCGGCAAGGGCTCACAAGGGCTGGGGTGGGTGGGAGGATCGGGCCCTTTACGTGAAGAACTGACCTTCCTTTGCAGGTGTTCTGTTTGTTCTGAGACACCTTCAAGCTGAATCTTTGCCAGTTCTTTCTGTATATTTTCTTTTAATAAAGAGTCCTAAAAGAATGAAGAAAACAAATTATAACGCTTCAAAATAAATCTTCTGGTTCTTAACTAACAATCACCTGTTATTACCTTTTTTGTTCATAGAAAGAAATTCTCCTTTCCTTGAAATTGCATTAAAAAATAAAATGAATCACATTCACTTAAGTTTTGACTTCAGCAACATGGTTCCATACTGCCATCTTTCGCTTGTATTTCCTATATAGATATGAATTTAAAGTCTGGTGGGTTGTGCAGAACTGACACTGCTGCAATTCCTGGGTGAGTCTGGCCGAACTTCAACAGCAGAGTCACGTAAATTTTAACTATCATTGCTAACACCTCAAAAAACGCTTACTAAGCTAAAATACAAAAGTATTAAGTAAAGAAAAGCCTTTATAATTACTAACAACTAGGTGCTTAATTTATGCCAACACTCTTCTAATTTCTTTACTTGTATGACTTTATTCAAACCTTATAACAACACTTGAAGGGGCTACATTATTGTTTACGGTCAAGACAGTTATCAACTTGCCCAAGTCGCAGTGTAGGTCAACAGTGAAAACAAGAAAAAGTGAAGGGTTCACAATCTTAAACTCCTGAAAACTTTACATGAACATAAAAAGTCATTTAAGGGAATTAACAAGGTGGTTTAAATGAGGGAAAATCACTCAAAAAGAGTTAAAGTTGAAATCAAGTGTTTATCTCACGTGGTAAAAAGAAATATAGTTGTACTGCTGGAGCCCAAACTGACAGAGGTAGTACTTACTGACCGTGTCTATAGTGAGTGGAAAAGAAACTTAAACATTTCTTTCTTTCCTTTTTTTTCTTATCTTTCAAAACATTTCGTTCCATTTGAGGACAAATAATATAGAAACATCTCTTAGAGTTTCCTAACCTTTCTTAACTCCATTAGAGAAAAGACCGGGATTAACAAGAGTGGATCACTGAAGCAGCTGGATTCCACTGTGCGCACGCGCGCATACACACACACACACACACACACACACACACACACACACAGGCATTACTGCATAACACAGTGAATTAAATATCTCAAATTCTCATGCGTAGGCTTTAAGCCAAATTAAGAATCACATTTTTTCCCAATTAGAATGAAAAAATGCTGTCTAGTAAGTCAATTTCTTACCTTCCCACCTTCTTTTGGACCCAGATCAAAACACAGATTTTAACTAAACATAAAGCTATGATTTACCCCCAGAGATTTTCATATAGTCTTCCAGGGAGGAGGAACTTTTGTGCCGTGCAACTCCAGTTAAGAATAATACACTGACAGAAAATAGTTCATCTTCATTCAGCACATTAAAGAAGATGCCATCCTGATTCTTTTTCTGTGTTTGTATTAGGTCAGCTGTTTTCAACCATCCAAAGACCTGTTATAAACAGGGGTGAGCGGACCTTGTCTTATTCCAAAAGGCAGCAGAAAGAGGAGCACAGAGGAAGAATCTACAAGGAGGCATCTATGGATCAATTCTTGACCAATTAGAGCTGTCCCACAGTGAAACGAGTTATCATGTGGGTGGTGAAGTCCCCGGTCAGGTTCAGGGGAAGAAGGCCTGGCGCCTACCAGCGCTGGACACTGGGACTGAGGCTCCTGCACTGATGGGGAGCATGGACAGAGAAAATTAACCCCTACTGTCCAGGCCGACTCTTCACCTCCCCATGACACATGTTTCTATCTACCTCTGTATTCCTAGTACCTACCCGGAGATATTTCGTTGTATTTTCCAGGTTTGACAAAATCCCATACGGGACAGGGATGATGCCGGAGTGGTTCACAGAGAGGATGGCCTCGCCCACATGGTCCATGTCATTCAGCAGCACGCCTACACATTCATCGTCACAGGCTACAGGGTAGAGGAAGTTCAAGTTAAAGCAAAGCGGCCGGCACGTTTTCCCGTGCGTGCGCACGGCATCCTGTAATAACAACATTGACAGTGCTTCCGAGGACTCATCCCATCTCATCCTCATGCCAACTGTGCCTCGGGAGGTAAGCAGGTCCCAAGCCCCTGTTCTCAGATGACGACGCCCAGACGCAGGTCACATTAGTGACTCCCCAGGGCCACACAGAAACGCCGCTCCAACCTTTACAGCACGTTTGCCCATCTTTGACTTGGACCAACGGCCATGAATTCCAAGTGCATGTCCTGTCAGGGCCTGGTCTGTGATTTCCTCAGATAGTTTGCAGACATCTTCAGCAAGTACAAACGAAGGGGAGTGGAGAAAGTAACGGATGTGTCTTGCTAATGACAAACACACAAAGTAAAGCCAAAGAGCTCTGGACTGCCATGATCCTGACCTTGCTTCCTCCCTACCTTTCCCGCGAACCACTGAGGAGACATCCCAAGGTCACTACCTCATGTACTTGCTATTCAAATAAATCAGAACTGGCAAAAAAAAAATTCCATGACAGCCAAGAGCTGAGGCCATACGTGAAATTTGGTGACACAAATGACCAGCCACAAAGGTGACCTCTCTGCTCTGACTGACCCTTGGCTCCACTAGAGGGAACATTAACCAGCTGAACGATGAAGCTGGCATTGCTGTGCTGCTCATACTGCCGGAGAGATAAATGCTGTTATCCTAGAACCTTCTCCTCGGCTCCAAATGCACCTCACAAAGTTCAGTTCGGCAGATGCAAAGGAATCTAGGATTAGTTAACATAAAATAGGACTTTCTCTATCCTGCCGACGCCACTGGGCACCGTAGCGGGAAACCATCTGAGAGGAGAAACCATCTTTCATCCTTGAGAGGAGTGATACCCACACACACAGTCGCTCTCCACCAGAATGTGCCTCGGTTCACAGTCCTCACAGCGGAGCCCCGTGGCCCCCGGCCTGCAGACGCACTGCCCGGACCCGCGGTCACAGTCACCGTGGACAGAGCCGTGCGGGCTGCAGTCACACCTCTGGCAGGTGCCGCCCGGCATCTGAGGGTTCCCACGGTAGCCCGAGGAGCACCTACAGAAGGAGACACGCAGGACAGACAGGAGGGTCAACACCAGTGAGTAACCACACAGAGCAGCTTCCCAAGGACAGTAATCACTTCTGCCACGTGAAGTGCAGGGAACACAGGCCCACCCACCTCATTCTGCATTTTATTTCCTAAAAGGAGGATGAGATGGTCACAAGGAAGTGCATCTACCCATCTTAATGCCGGGGGTGGGGGGGTTTCGTTTTGCATTATCAATCGCGCACATCCAAACTGCTCAGGGCTCCCGATCACTTTCATAAATATGTTCTATGCGTATAAAAGGGGCAGGTGACATACCTTTCACAATATTGTCCTTCGTAGCCCAGAAAACAGGCATCACAGCGGAAATCGTGATCACCTTCCAAGACACAAGTGCGGCTAAAACTGGAAGAAAAGAATTTTTTTTGAATTTTCAGATACACAACTTCAAATCTTTCTTACGGTACCTATTCATTACTCTTAGGGTACATGATACTGTTCTGAAAAATAAGTGATTACACTGGACAACTGGACAAGTTTTTTAGAGCTTATACTCTTTTGGGCAAAAAAAAAGGAAAATAAACACGTAATCGATACAAGCAGTTGCATCTCTTGTATCTAGAAGATACTCACAGATGCCTGTCCAGTGACAACCATGTGAGTGCTGAGGGGATGCATGCAGCCCGATTTACAGAAGACAACTAATTAGTCACCAAACAAGAAAGCTTCCCAGGTGAAAAGGGGCTTGTTCTGAGATGTACGTGAATTATCTGACTTATTAGATGAAAAGGTGGCTGGAGAGAGCCGCACGTGACTATGAGCAAACACGGGGAACAGCAGGGAGAAGGGAGCTGGACCAGTGCTGGGGATACACCTGACTGCAGTGAAGGGCAAGAGGGAAAAGCAGAGGAAAGAAGAGCAGAGTGAGGGCGGGCTCTGAGGATAACTGGACCTAAAGGTGGGGAGTCAGGCGATGGGCTACAGCAGCGAAAGGACAGAGCGCCGAAGACTGGATAATCCGCTCAGATGCGGATCCCCTCGCTCGCGGACTTCAGCTTCTGGCGTGTTCCTTTTTCTCAATAACCTCTGCCTCCACATTTTAAATCACCAACTAGAGGCTCGGCTGGGTACCTGCAAACCACTAAAAAAACAGCTGGGGTATCTGGCCAGTAAGAGAAGTTCCCAGCATGAGTTACAGGGTTGCTATGAGCCCTGCTTCACTTCTGACTTTTTTTCCTCCTTAAACACTAAAGGGACAGACTTCAGTGAAAACACAAAATATGTAGAAAACAAAGCGTGTCTTTCGGGGCCTCTCAGACGCACAGCACATATGGAATGTTCACACTCATACCGTCTCTCCCTAATAGTGTACTAATTTATTAGTGTGTGTGTGTGTGTAGGGGGTGTGTGCTGTGGGGATGGTGTGGACTTTCTGTAACTGAAGAAGTAAAATACACAAACAGTATAGAACTGTGCAAAGTAGAAGTATAAAACACCCGTCCAGACATTTCTCTGGGCACCTATAGCCATGGAGCTGTGGATGTGGACATACATATGGATATGAATGTTTTCCGAAATGGCATCACATCATATGTTCAGTTTCATAATTCCATTGGCCATTTCTCCAATTCTGTACATGCAGATAATGCCTTATTCTTTTCTCAGTGTTGGTACAATATTTCACTCTAGGTATGTACCACAATACACTCTAGGAATTTAATCAATCCCGTGTAGGCAGATATTTTAGTGCCCCCCTCCAATTTCTTGTGAGTACAAGCAACGCCCATCTTTACACACATATGCAAGTATTCATATAGCTTAGATTACATGAGTGAAATTGATGATTCAAACTTTATATACAGGTTTTATACAAAAAATAGCAGTAGCAATAAATTTTAGGATGCTTGACAGTTTACAGAAGTTTACACAGTGTCTCTCATTAGGTATTCGCTGTCAAGCGACACTTACTTGGAGGCAATAAAAGGTAGAAGATTAGAACAAATATTAAAAGGAAAACTTCATTTTACTATACCAAAAGTTGGTATTTGATCTATACATGTTCAATGCCTTGTCAAATATTCTAAGCAATAATGAAATGTTATTTATGAGTTACAATTTTCATTGAAACCAAAGAGGACCCATGGATATTCCAATTCCCGCCTAAAATCTCTGGTTCTTTTATGTGTTCAGATAACTCTATACAAGCATCATGAGTACGAGGTAGAACCCGGCCCCAATTTCCTTACCATGCAGCATTTCTGCACTTCATCAGACATCAGCATGTATAAATTCTAACCCCATTCCATTGCATTAAACAGGAACTGAAGTCTTCGTACCATTATTCATAAAATTAATAACAATTCATCTCTAGGCACACTGGTTCCATAGGTTGGAGGATAAAATTAGTCTTCAAAAAAACAAAACCTGAAAGTCCTTTCTTTAATGGGTTCCATTCTAACACTCAAAACTAACACACAGATACTTTGCTTTTGAAAAGATTCTCTTCAAATGCTGGAAGAATGAACACTTTTTCTTAAAATTAGCCTTTCTCGACACATGCAGAGTATTCATTAAGACAGATCACGCGGAGACCCTGGAAAGTGAAGCTGAGAATGGAAGCAGCCCGCCTTCAGCAGTGGGTGGTGCAGGCGTGCCAGCGCACCTGCGAGGCTCACCTGGCAGGGAGGCCGTGAGGACAGGTGCAGAGAGAACAGTCGCTGGCTGAGCCGGTCACCTTCCCGTAGTACCCGGGGGCACACACATCGCAGTGGTCTCCGGCGGTGTTATGGCTGCAGTTCTGGGGCCCCACGTTTCAAAAGGAGAGGAAAACAATGGGAAACTGTTAGAACTCATTCTCATCCGCCAATAGCCCAGCACTACCACGTTTCATATCAGTTGACATTTTTTTATTCTCAAGGAAGGGTGAGCATTTTTCTTCATATTTTAAACATCCTGGACACGTTGGCAGCTCTGTGGCCTTCATTCATTATAAGATTGCATTCATCTGACACAACCTAGAAATTACTGATACATTCTTCTTATAGAAAATATACCCAGTGCGGCCAGCTTTCAGAGCCTTAAATTATGGATCTAAAATGTATAGGGACCCAAACAGCGATGTGAAGCACACTGATCTGTGCATAGTCGGTGTTCCATGATCACACTGGGGAGTTGAGAGGGCAGAAATGAACGGATAGATGATTCAAGAAATCGACGGTGGGTTAAGTGGGCTGTGTTCTCTCCTGGGTAGAAATTGACAGGTCAGCCGCTGACCTGAGAACTTTGTTCTGGTAGGTCAGGAAAGGCAGGGGAATCATTTAATGTCCTAGGAGTACCTAATCTTGTCAGAGTGGTTAGCTGCACCAAGGAAAGATGCAGCATGAAAGAACCAATTAACTTCTCAAACTATCCGTGTGACCTTTGTCCCCGTGATTGGCCAAGGGACCTTCCTAGCTAATTACATCTCACCTGCAGTTGCCTGAAATCAATTCTCCTTAAATCCTTAAATGAGATTTTCTCATTTTCTGTATTAGGACTTAACTTCTGCCTGGAGCGTGAGCTGATTAGAATGAATAAATTTTTTAACAGTGTTGCAGCTATCTGCATCTTCATTAAGTCCATTTTACCTTGAATGACTGGAATAATTCTTTGATTCCAGATGTATAATGAAGTCAGCAAAGGTGAACACATATCTTTTTAACTGAGGAGAACCATGCAATGCTTCAGCTTCTAAATTCACCTGGGCACTGCTACGGTTTAACAGTTTTCCCAGTGGAGATTGCCTTTAAATTCCACATATGAAAGATGCTTCCAAACAGAAGAAGAAGATGGTCTGGTGTGGGAACCCTGGTTCCTGTGTTTAGGCCACAGCCAAGATCTCTAAGGCTTTGGTGTGTCTTTCTTGGTGGGGAGCTCATTTTCCTTCAGTGAGTTATTTTGCCTGAAGCAGGTTAGTCTTGGCACAATTTAGACAAGGAACCAATGTTCCCACATGAGTTATCAGAAAGAATGAGGTTTCACGAGTAGGGAAAGAATATCGGGTTATTCTATGTTATCAGTAAGGTCTTGTCGGCTTAAGGAAAATCCTGGATGCAAGAGTTTGTCCTCAGGAACACAAGACTTCTGTCTGGGTCACTTGGTCCTTGGCAGTGGTCAGAACTCTCCTTGTGTCCCTGACAGCCTAGGGGTAGGTGGCCAGGAAACAAATGCACACTAAGACCTCCAGGACAACATGCACTTTTTAACAAATGCAAGGAGAGGGCATCACTTTACACAGAGAAACACATTTCCAACTTTGACATTAACTAATTTTGAAACCTCCAGGTGACCCTTCAAATTCTATGACAGAAAGTTCTCATGTACTTTGGCTACAACCACCAGTACTGCAAGTAAAAACAAGAGACACTTGACGAATTCCCAAATTGATGTCCATAAACAGATTCAAGGAAGTAAAATTTATAAGAGAATTTCCACCAACAATATCAGACCACTTAGCTAGACCTTTCTGAAGGAAATATATGTGTATCTTACATTTAGCTAAATTTAAACTCTCTCTAAATCAAGAAGCTTGTATGACCTCGAACTGGAAATGTAGACGCTCAGGGCCTGCGTCAGGCAAGCACCCAAACAAACCAGCGTACCAGACACTTCCCCGTTTCAGGGTCACAGGTGTCACTGTGTTTGTTGCAATTGCAAGGTACACAGGGAGCCAGCAGAGGGCGCGGTCTCCTGCCATCACCTTCTGGAAGCTTCCCTCTGTGGTAACCAGGTGCGCAGTCCTGAGGGAATGCAAAAGCAAAGGAAATGAACAAGAAACCTGATTAACAAATGGGCAAAGGACTTGAATACACACTTCTCCAAAAAAGAAACACAAATGACTAAACAAGCACATGAAAAGATGCTCAGTAACACTAATCATCATGGAAATGCAAATCAAATACCAGCTCACACCCATTAGGATGGCTAGTATCAAAAACCCCCCAAAAAACCCCGAAACAAAAATCCCCCAGAAAATAACATGTTGGCAAGAGTATGGATAGACTGGAAGCCTTGTGCTTTGCTGGTGGGAATTAGAAAGGTGTGGCACTGTGGAGCAGTAGAGTGGTTCATCAAAAAGTTAAAAACAGAGTTACCGCATGATCCAGCAATTCTACTTCTGGGTATAAACCCCAAGAACTGAAAGCAGGGTCTTGGAGAGATACTGGTACACCCATGTTTGTAGCAGCATTATTCACAATAGCGAAAGGTGATAGCAACCCAAGTGTCCACGGATGAATGGATGGATAAACACAATGTGGTCCATCCATCCAATGGACTATTATTCAGCTTTAAGAAGGAAGCAAGGAACTGCCCTGGTGGTGCAGTGGTTAAGAATCCGCCTGCTGATGCAGGGGACATGGGTTTGAGCCCTGGTCCGGGAAGATCCCACATGCCACTGAGCAACTAAGCCCGTGCGCCACAACTACTGAGGCTGAGCTCTAGAGCCCGTGAGCCACAAACTACTGAAGCCAGCACGCCTACAGCCCATGCTCCGCAACAAGAGAAGCCACCGCAATGAGAAGCCCGCGCACCGCAACGAAGAGTAGCCCCCGCTCACCGCAACTAGAGAAAGCCCGCACAGCAACAAAGACCCAACGCAGCCAAAAATAAATAAATACATTTTAAAAAAAAAGAAGGAAGCAAATTCTGATACATGCTACAACATGGATCCATCTTTAGGGCATCATGCTAAATGAAATAAGCCAGTCACAAAAAGACAAATACTGCATGATTCCACTTACATGAGGGACCTACAGTAGTAGATGCATAGAGATAGAAAGTAGAAGGGTGAGACTGGGGGAGGGCCTAGGGGGGTTAGTGTTTACTGGGTACAGAGTTTCAGTTTTACCAGATGAAGAATTCTGGAGATTGGTTGTACAGCAGTGTGAGTGTACTTAACGCTATTGAGCTGTACACCTTAGAAATGGTCAAGATGGTGAAGTTTATGTTTATGCCTATCTTACCACAAGTAATTTTTAAAAGGGAAAAATGACGTAATAGATACACACAGTTCTCTTCATCACTTGGAGCTGCTGTAACACGCATATTGCAACCCCAAACCAGGAAACGGATTTTAACCACAGCCTCCCTACCTGACATGAGAATCCAGCTGTGCCAGGAGGACAGAGACACTTCTCTAAAAGGGATGCCACCTCCCTCTTGGGGTGCGACTCTTCAGCCTTTCTGCCAACCTCCATAGAAATATTTGAGATTCTGTGAAACCGTTGGGTTAAGAAATGTGAGAGGAGACACTAATATTTAAAAAGACACTTTCTTGAGACAGCACATTACAGAATAATGTTGGCACATATATGAAACCAGAGCTTTCCTGCCAGTTTGAGAGTAGTTCCTACTCACAGCTGTAAAGAAATGGGTAAAAACACACTAAAAGCACATTAGCCATTATACAGGGAAGGTCCTCAGCCAAAATTTTAGAACTTCAATATAATGTTAGAGAAAGCACACCTAAAAGAATCTGAAGTACTAGTTTGGCCATAACCTAGGTGGTTTTCTTTATGGGACTAGTACTACATGAGCAGGGGATGGCATTCTTGATGCATTGTGACAGAGAAATGGCCACTGCAGTTTAACGGCAGAAAACAGCAGAACTGTTTTGTTGTTTACATAGAAGATATCACCATTATGTACTTACATGTTATATCCACATTAATACAGGAGATGGATAATCTGTCACTTCTCACATATTTCATAATAATATTAACATTTAATAAGGTTTTGGTGAGGGACAGAAATATATATGATATTAAAGATAGGAGGTAATGGGGGTAAAGTGAATCAAATCCCTTCAGTTTGCTTTCAAATAAGGAAAATATTTTGAAACTTCTAGAAGTTTCCAAGTACCTGCTTTGCTGTAATCCTTGGCCATAAGATGCTTTGATGAGGATGTACTCAATGTTGCTAAGAACAGACATAAAATCTGAGCGTGTGACAGGTTCTTCAGAAACAGAGTTAAAGTATTTCCAAAAATTCTGTGGATGAGAAGCACATTCGATTAAATTCAGGGTACAGATCCTCAGAGGCATATGAACTTAATTCCTTTAGAAATTTCTCCAGCAGTGAGCCCAGTTCTAAGTGACACGGAGTTTAAGTGAGGAAGCTCTCGTGTCACCTCCCAGGGGTGGCAGCCGCACCACCTCATTTATCAACGGCCTCACATCACCTCTGGCAGCGCTAGCCGCGCAGAGGACAGTCAGTAAACATGTGCTGGAGGAAGGAATCCACACTTTCCAAATTCAAGGGCAGCCAAAGACTCCAGACCACATATCCATGCAGGTTGAGACTCGTGTACCACGATAAAGGATTTAAGATGCAATCTGCACTAAATTGACATAAGCCTAATATACATTTCTTGAGAATGTGAAATCTGAATCTTTGTAGAAGTCCTGCTACACCCGCTGGAATTTTGACCCAAAGCCTTCTTCCTCACTCTCTTATTACAGCAGCTTCATGATTTCATTGCATGCAGAGCAGAGTTCCCAGCCCGAGGGGGCGTGTGTGAAAAGAGCGCCCGGTCACCTCTTTCATCCCCACTTCCTGCTCTTGTTTCTGTCCGTTCTTGGGGGCGGGCGCGTCCACATAGATGACTTGCTTTCTGGTCCGGCCTCCCTTGACGAGCACCTGAGGCTCCAGGTTGGAGGTGCCGATCCCACTGGAAGAATAGAAGGCCACGCTGTACCGCAGTTTGCTGCCGTAGGCCATGAGCTGTCGAAGGGTACAGTGTTGTTTACTTCTCTGGCATAGCACTGGTGTAAAATTATTTTATCATAAGCCTGCTGCCATTTGAAAGAGATCTCGTGTCTTAAAAATACACCACGTGGGCGGAATACGTTGTCTGAGCTGCGCTTCCTTCTAATTCTACTTAATTATGGATCGTTAAATTGACCCAGGCTATCGTTCCTAAGTAAGCGATCCTTCAAAAGTTTTAAAAACCGCATCATGAAGGTGTGATCGGCTGTAGAAAGCTGTACTTATGTACTGTATACAGGTTGACGGGTTTGGGGATAAGTACACACCCATGGGACCAACATCACCAAAGCCACAGCCACAGCCATCACCTCCCAATGTTTCCTCTTGATGATACTAACAAAGGTAAGCTCCAAAGTAACAAAACAATCATTCTAACTACTTTCAAGCTCCTTTGAATGAAAAATTATGCAGAGCCATCAGAGCACATATTTTCAAGTTTTAAAAATCAGGCTGAATTCACATACAGACTGCTATATTTATATAAACAAAGATGCATATGATGCCTTCAAGTCTCTGTCTCCCCCCCAAAATGAGTGCCAATTTCTTGAGAAGACCCTCTCGGGCCATAGCACCCAAGCTTGCATTGAGCCTCTATTAGTAAAAACAATAAATGTTTGTCGAATGACTGCTTTAAGAAGAAAGAGAATATGTTTTGAACTTTAAAAGACTTTCAAAATTAATGGAGAAATTTAAAGAGCCATTCATCTGGGGGATTTTTACAAGTGTTAACCTTTTCCATCCCCACTTAGAAGAGGGAATCAATAACTACTCCACTTAGCAATAGGCCAACCCAGGCCACTGTGATTTCAAAGTTCACCCAGGAAATGTGGATGGCTGGAGGCTGGGTGCACGTCTCACCTGGTCTCCCTGAAACTGCCCGGGCAGCCGCCAATAAAACGGCTCTGTGTGGACATGCCGCCTGACGGTCACGGCATCCAGGAGGACATCAGGGGCCTGGTAATACACGCCCTCGGTCGTACCCTTGAGGTTACTCTGAGAAACCACACGCAGAAGAGGCTGATCTGAGCCCAGCGTTACCTAGTCACGGAGGGGAGGACAAAGCCACTTTAGAATGTGAATTAACGCCGCACTCTGACCGTGAGATTCTTCCACTGTTTCAGACGAGACAGCTTCATTATTAAAACAGGAATAAGAAAGACTTTTCTTTACAATTTAAACACCTGGATTAAAATGAACTGAAAATGCCTTTAAACCACTGCATTTAGGGTCAAACTCTTCCTATACTGGGCCAGGTTCAATTACATGAAGGAGACTGCTGAGAGTTTTCTCTTCACTCCGACTAAAGCTGCAGACAGATTAGCACAGAGCGACACTGACGCCCTGGTTCCTGCTCCATTTACTTCCTGGGCAGCAGAAGCAGACCTCTGATTCTGGACTAACCCAAATCAGCTTCCTAGAATTTCTGATGCAGTAAGAGCAAAATTTAATGTAAGTACTTGGCTGCCTTTCCCACCCTCACCCAACTCCCAAGGGTAGAGGGTTGCAAACAGAACATTTATCTGTGCGCGTGACCCACCGGCATCCTCACGTAGCCCTCGGCCTCTGAGCAGAGCTGTGACAGCCCAAAGCAGAAGCACGGGGTGCACCCCCGAGGGTCCGCCTCGTCCAGAGCAAAGGTGCCAGCTCGACACTCATTGCATTGAGGGCCTATGACGTTTTCCTAAAGGGGACAAAGTGACAGACTCATTTTTACCTGAAAAAAAGAGACACGGTTTATGAACAAACAGAAATGGGAAAAAACACAAAAATAACTTTGGATGAACAAACACTGCTGAACTAGCTGCTCCTCAGGCTGGTTCCTTAACCTCTCTGAGCATCAGTTCTCTCAGACTCAGTGATTCCCCAACTCAGCTGATCATCAGAATTGTCTTGGAAGCTTTTGGAAAATGCAGATTCCCTGGTGAGTCTCCAGGAGCGGGCCCGGATCCTCCTGGAGGTCCCAGGTAACCAGTGATCAGTCAGGTGGAGAGCCACGGGCCAGATGATTATTAGGGCAGGTCCTCCTGTGCTGACCGTCAGTGGTGAGAACTGCTACCATAGATGTGGTGAACCAAGCACACGTCCACTGATGTTCCCGTTACCCCAAAGCCACATGAGTTTCCCCTTCCTCCTCCCCCACCGCTAATCAACCAGGATTCCATCTCTCAGACCCTGGGAAAGGAACAGAGAAGATGGCCAAGGACCTTCTAATAACAAAGCACAACGGGCAAACGAAAGGAAATACACGGAGTTAAGTATGATGTTGAAATCTAACCTCCTGGGAAAATAATAAACACAAATGTCCTCCAGTCTGACCAGCACGCACAAGAGAATAATTACTTACCAGGTATAGAATCACAAATCTTCCTGAAGCCCTGTGTTATCTATTTTACCTGTATATTCAAGACAGATAGGCTACTCAGCCAACCGAAACACATGGTAGAAAACTCAGCGTGTTTTTCAAATCAGTCCCATCATCTGACACTTGTAATTACCAGTACAAATTCCTTCTAAAGAATCATCCATCATTCTAGAAGAGCATACACAGAATTTAAACCCAGACCCGGAAGGTGGTGCAAACTCATTATGAGAAGCGTTAAAACCCAAGTGCTTATTTAAATCGTTAAAGCCCCAAAGTCAGAATGGCGAGTGGGAGGGAGGGAGGAAGTGGAGCCGAGCGCTAGTACCTTGCAAGAGCAGGTTCCGGTCTCCGGGGCACAGCTGCAGAGACCCTGCTTCTGGCCACAGGTGTCGGCCAGTGTCCCTCTCAGGTCGCAGTCACAGGCCACACAGTCCGGAAAGTCTCTGTACCCCAGGGAGCACTGGTGGCAGGTCTGTCCACCAAATGCAGGCTTACACGGGCAATGGCCAGTGAGCACATCGCACTGCTGACTGGCTGACCCCGCGCTACTGCAATTGCAGGCCTGCAAGAAAAACACTGAATACATAAAAAGGCAGCTTTTATATTTTCCTAATGTACACATATGGGGATTACAGGAAAACACTAAACGTGGGGAGATTATACAAACAAATGGATCTCTCTCTCACTATTGCCATATGGACTCACTTTGCCACAAGCCATCAAGGGGCCAGGACTTATGCTGCTGGACGTTAGTGAACCCTCGTGACACGTGCAGGCTGGGCCACGACCGTGGCCTGAAATTCAATCTACTTAATAGGTCAAAGCAGTCCAGCAAAATTATTTTAGAAGTCCAGTAACGCTCCCTCTGTTTTCAAAATGCAAAGTCTAAGTTTAACCGACAAAAGTAACACAGAAAAACAGAACCGTTGAAGATCGCACATACCTCCCCCACCCCCAATAAAGTGATTTATGTCTTTCTCCTGGAAGATAGCATATATTGCAGAATATATTTAAAGGGTACCAAAATAAATTTTTGATCTTCTAACCATCAACTCCACAGCTAGACTCTTGAAGAAAATTTAGAATATTGTATTTTAAGGATTCTGCTTCTTCCACTTTGATTCCTACAATCGGTACTGAGTTTTGAATAGAAACCATCAAGCTATTCAACAGGTTAAAATCAAGCGAATAGATAAAAGAGTGAAACCTGACACAGCAAAGTAATTCTCAGTTGAGAAAATGTGCAGGTGACAGTGCACACCTGGCATCCGAGCTCCCGGTCGTGGCCCCAGTGTCCGTCCGCACACTCCTCGCACGCCGCACCCCGAGTATGAGGTGGGCAGACACACTCCCCCGACCCTGGGTCACAGGTGTTCTGAGTGTGAGCGCAGTCACAGGCTACAACAGAGACACAGGCTGTTGTTACAGATCAGGACCGTCGGGTCAACCGAAGGGGTCAGAGTTGATGCTGCAAGTTATTCCCCTTGTGTTAATAATCTCAATCACTCTTCTAGTTCCTGAAAGAAAACTCGCGATCCCCAGCACCCCGCCATGTCTCACGGGAGGTGAATGCTCCTCCTTGTGGAGAGTTGCTCCTGGATGAGAGATAATCGGGCATAGTGGGAGAAATAGAGAAAAGACCGGGAAAGGCCTCCACCGGTGGGGAGAACAGAGAGTTAACACTTATGGAGCACTTGTTTGCCAATCGCCATGCTAAGGACTTTAAGTACAACCTTGACGGTAACTCCTGGATGGAGAGAATAATCGACTTCTCCATTTTACAGATGAGGAGACCGAAGCTAACTAAGTAAAGTTAAGTAATTAGTCTAAGCTCACACAGTTAGTACAGCCTGACCAAGGCTTGTGGACTTACCCAGAATAGGGATCAGGAAATAGAAAAAAGGTATGAAATCCTACATGTTCAGAAAAAAAAAATGTAAAGGGACTTAACAGAATTAGACAGAAGTCAAAGGAGAGCTCAGAGAAAAGTCTGGGAATTCCAATAAAGTCTCAGACACTGAATTCAGGAGCTTACGTGTACAGCCGCCGTCCTGGTAGGCATAGAAGCCGCGGGCACACCTGTCACACCTCTCCCCAGCTACACCTGGGACACAGTGACACTGGCCTTCCTCCGTGCAGTCGTCCGACAGGGAGCCCGACGCACTGCAGTTACAGGGCAGGCACCCGAGCCCCGCGTCCAACCCGTAGTAGCCGTGCTGTTTCACGGGGGCAGAGCCACAGAAGACAAAATACATTTTAGTAAGTGGCTAGTATCTACTAGAAGATTTCCCAAATCAACAACTGCATGTGTCATAGATTCATAAAGTGTTCGTGACATCACTCCACGGCTCTGTAAACCGAATACATACTCTCCAGATAGGGCCACATAGCACTCACCAGCCATGTTGCAGGACCCTGCTCTTTCTGGTGGTCGGGATTCCATTTCATTTGAACCAGTTAAGGCATCATTTACAGACATTAACGCTGACACACACGTTAATCGTATGTAATGACCAGGAGGCGTCTTACCAGGCACCGGTCACACTGCCGTCCGGTCACGTGTGGTTTGCAGTCACAGAGTCCGGTCTCAGGATGGCAGGCAGCAGAGAGGGAGCCTTGGCCATGGCAGTCACAGGCTAACACACACAGAAGGCATATTTGTGCCCATTTCTGGGTACGGCTGTTATAAAATCCCTTAATCCCAAAAGGAGAAATTTTAACATTCATGTTTCAAGTCATAAAACAAAATGATTGCTTTGCAGTAACTTGAAAAATTTAGTATTTCTCTGAAGAGTAAGCCAAAATAAGGTTGGTGAAAGGAACCATCACAGAGAAAAAAAATTACCTGAAGCTGTTAAGATAATAATTGGCAAACGAACTTAACCAATTTCATGAAATCTTTGAAATTTTTAAAAGGAGCCACCAATGTATATCAACCAATCTTCATTAAAAAACATGCAAAGAAGATTTCAAAATCAATTTAGCCACTTGCTTGTTCCAATCATATGTATTTAATATTTTAAAGCTCAGTTATAACGACCCAGATAACTAATACTGTACATCATGATTTAATGAACTATTTCCCTGTTCTGAGTCATGAGCCCTTTGAGGTTCTTACCTTCTGGCCAGATGCTTCTGTTTTATCTACAGCCAGAATATTGATGTTTAAAGCCACAAAGTCCCCCCTTCTCAAAGTGATTCAATTTAACGGGTCCAAGAACCGTGGTACTTCGTACCACAGCTGTCAATATGCGCTTCATTTAAAATCTGTAATATGTTCACTGACAAGATGTCCCAGGACGTGCACCATTTATGAATGCTTGGGCTCGGAAAATGCACACTCTCCGTCCTATGGTATAACCACGTTAAGAAAAACGTCACGAATTATCTCAGGCCCAAGCACACTTTGTGTGGCAGCCTTTGTGGGGCAGAGCAGGGGTGGGCACTGGAAATCAGAAGGCTGATGGTCAGAGGAAAGGGGGTGGGATTCTGCTTCCTTGGGTGACTATAGCCCTGTCACTGGGCCTCTCCCCCCTAGTTTTTCCCTTGTGTGCGTGGATCGATGTTCACAGCTCCTGTAGGAGGCTGGTCAAGTGTCATGGGCGCCACACAGAGCTGCCCATTCTTGTAGTTTAACTTTTATTTTCTGTTTTTCTGATGCTTTGACTTCTGGGGCCTTGCTGACCCTGGAGAGACAGCCACGCCCAGGGCTAGTCAATTTCCAGAGACTGTAAACCGCTCAGCTGCTGGAATGCCTTTCATATGCAAACCATCCAATCCAGAGCCCACACCCCACGCCTTCCTCACTGGCTCTCAGGCTCCTCTGGGCCCTGACCTTCCGCTGTCCACCAGTCCTAGTTACCCAAGGGCCCGGCATCAGACAAGAGGCACAGTCCCTAGGCCCCGGGACCGGCTGAAATGATTCAGACTAGCCAGTCCCAGACCTGTTACCCTGCCCGCCCTTTTCTTCCTGCACATAAAGGCTCCTGTCCACACTTCCCCTCCTGACCAACCCAGGTGCTTCCCCGTGTAGCCACCCCCATGCTGTGGGGTGTCCCCTTCGCCCCCTGACCCTCCCCCGACCTGGCCTCCAGAGTAACAAACTGCCTTTGTGATGGTGGTCCTCTCCTGATCTGCTGGCCTTGCTGTACCGAAATAATAATAAAGCCTGTATTTAAAACCGTCCTCAGCCTCCCACCACTCTTAACTGTCTCCCAGGGAAAACATCACACACACACACACAAAATACCCACTCACACACATTCACTCACACCCTGCCATCCCCCCGCAAACCCTTAACTCTCTCTGAGTTTCCATCCCCGACTCTCCCTACCGTCTCCCTCCCTCCCTCCCTCCCTTCCCCTTCACACCACCCAATCTTCCAGCCCAACTCTTGGCCCCTCGGCTGCTACAACTGCTCCTCCTAAAATGTCCAGGACTCCCGGGTGCAGATCCAGTGGGCAGATCCTGCCTCCGTCCTGATGCATCTTTCGGTGGGACGGGCCATGGACCCCTCTCTCCCTTTTGAACCTCTCTCTTACCAAGGTTTCGGGACCCCTTCGAAGCTCTTTGGTTTCCTTCCTCTTTCTCTTGTTATTTCCCTCTGATCCTCCCTCTCTGTGCCTCACTCAAACCCCACCCTTCCTCTGGGGAATATTCCAAGTTCACTTCGAGTATGATCATCACCAAATATTGATGATAATAACAAATCACATTTATCACACACCCGTCAGCTTGTGTCTCCACGTTACAGTCAATATGTGAAATAAATGAATGAACCTTCATAACAAACATACGAGGGAAGTACTATAATTTTCTCTATTTTTGGGTGAGAAGTCTAACACTTAGAAAGATGATGTAAGTAGCCAGAGATCACACTGTTATTTGCAGTTATCCCTCTATAACAACAATTATTATAGCAATTATTAATAAAAATTGTTCAAGTTATAAATAATACTAATTTAAAATATCTGGCAATTACCTTCTGCCAGGTTCTTTACAGGTATTTTAATTCTCAGAAGAACCCCACAATATAAAAATTATACCTACTTAAGTTATTTCGCACAAGGTTTCTTTAATATTAGCGCCCAGGAGGCTTCCCACCACCCTTTTCTCCCTCCACACCACTCTCTGCCCTGGACCACTGTGTCCACAGCCACTACTGCATCTATCACACCAAAGCTGATGTCAGTAATACTGAATACTGGCATTTTTACCGGGTTCACCTAATAAAATACGGTATTACGTTATCGTGTGGAGACTTCTGGGAAGTTCATAAGAAGGACCCTTATTATAGACCTGGAAGGATTTCTAGTGAAATGTTCAGCAACAGTTGTAGGAATTCATCTCGTCAAAGCTAGGAATGGGGGAAAAAGGAGATAGGAAAAGAATAAAAAGTGTAAGTGCTCAGAAACTAGAAAAAGCCAGGCAGGGTCAGCCCATAACCAGTCCAGCTCCCTGGGCCAACAACGTGGACCTAGACCCAAATCCCACCTGTTCTGACCCCCCCGCTCCCCCCCACTCTCCACTCATCGCTGAGACCTTCTATTTTATATTTTCCTTTCTATCCCCATGGCAAAATGCTGACACAGCTTTGTCAGCGTGGATGCACATAAAGGAAAACATGATGGAAAACTTAAATATGTTTGAACAACTTGGGTGTATGAATCCATTTCTTCAACATTGAACTTTATGTAATCTAAATACAGATCAAGTATTTCTGATGAAAACTTAGCATCCTAATCTAGATGGGCTGTAAAACACACACTGAATTTTGAAGACAGTATTAAAAAGAAAGAAAATAGTTATTAATACTTTGAAAACTTGATTACATGATAAAATGATAATACTTTCTATATATTGAGTTAAATAAAATGTATTATTAAAATGTATTTCACCTGTTTCTTTATACTTTTTAAAAGGCGGTTACTAGAAAATTTTAAATTACATGTGTGACTTACATTTCTGTTGGACAGCATTGATACAGAAAAATAATAAAAATGACTGCTCTTATTACTAGCAATTTTAATAGCTACCATTTATTTACTGTCTAGAACTTTAAATTTGTCATCCCATTGACTTTTCAGAAAGGCCTTAGTGTATACGTATAATTATGTCCATTTTATGTATGAAGAAATAGTTGCTAGGAGAGGTTAATAAAATTTGCCTAATGTCACAGGGCTGGTTGGTGACCAATCCTGGACTCTAAATTAGTCAGACTCCAAAGCCCTGAATCCACACACGTGCCTCTCTCCTACACCATCGTGTGTAGCTCCCAAATAGACTTGGGATTTTCAAGTCTGATTAAATAAATTTCCAACTCCAATCACAGTATTTGGCATAGTGCCTGGGAAGTAACAGACACTTAATAAATGACAAATGAACTAAGAAATTAATCATCAAGGTTTGCAGTAGGGATGAAAAGAAATGCCATGAGAATTGTGAAGGCATTCCATAAACTTTGAAGCTTTATAAAATTACCGGTTATCATAATTATCTACCTATGATAACCAGTCAAGGTGCTGAAGGTCGGGTTCATAGGCCCAGGGCAACAGAAGCTTGTCAATCTCCCGACGTGGTCCTAGGAAAACATCTTTTCTTGATCGCTAGCTCCCTCTTGTGTCTCCACGTTGTAACAGCACAGTAGGACCAGCATTTATAGGAAATTATCAAAATAATTTATAATTGTCACTTTTATTCTTTCATTCCTTTTTCAAGAACTGTGTGAAAAAAATCTGAGAGCTGTTATCAGCCCTAAGGCTATAAGTTTGTCATTCTAGGAGTCTGAAAATCTACTTTTCTAAGTAACTGGTTTTACATGGTCTGTAATTTCAAGGGTCTAAGCAGAGAGCCCTGCCGAGCGACGTGGGGATTTGGTGACTCAGGCGCAGACCACTGAGACGCACCAGTTCTGGGGGCTAGGGTCTCCCCATTTCCCATTCCACATCCTGAAATCCCATCTGCCTCACGAAGCCCGCGGCATCTCCCTGACCAACGGAACAGGCTTCCTTGGCCTCCTGGGTCACTGGGAGCAGTGCCAGCACCCTGTGAAGGACCACTTTCTCCTGAAATGGAAGGGCGCGTGTTTTCTAGGCCATCTGACCTTCATTTGGAGTAACTGATCAAGCTAACCCAGCGCAGATCGGGTCAAGTGACCTCCTGGGCCGAGCACTTTTTGATGCAAGTAAGTAAATGGATGGAGACTTCAAGGGTGATAAGTAATGGACACGACCGCCGGGTCACACACTCACCGCGGCAGTTTTTCGCAGTCACGGCGTCCCCATAGAACCCGTAGGCACACCTCTCACAGTGGGGGCCGTCGGTGTTCCCGATGCATCTCAGGCATTCTCCGGTGACGGAATCACAGCTCCTGGCCTCCAAGGGGTCCACATTGCCACTGCAGTTACACGGGACACAGGAATCTCCGGGCACTGTTGGGTTTCCATAGTAACCGTCTGCGCATCTATATAAAAGATTGAGAGAGGGATGCAAACAAATGCGATTACTGTAGACATTACCCCACCACCCAGGGACTCTCTGAGTAGTTAATCAATCACACCGACTCTTTACCGAAGATTTACCATGAGAGGAATGCTGCTCGAGTTCAGGCATTCACAGATTCCCGTCACTCATTGTGAGGCACAGGGAGGGCGTCCAAAAGGAGCCAAACATCCCGGGGACATGCTCCGGCCCCAGACAATTCGACCCGCATCCCACCACTCAGCGATGTCACCTCCCACGGAGTCCAGCCAGACTTGGCACCAAGACGTACATGCGGGACAGACAACCCTGGCTTCCAGGCGCCAGAAGACAACTATTAAATCAAACCACCCCTTGCCTATGGAATCATCCAGAGTAACAGGACATTCAAATGTATGAACAGAAGTACTGACTCCTGGCAGTTTCCTATTGATATTGATGAAAACTGAGATTAGCTCAAGGAGATCAAAAAATCCCCAGGGACTTCCAACATTAAGTTTTTAATCGATCGACTGGTGTTTCTCTATGATCCGATGGAATAATAATGACATACCAAAAGCTCTAAAGCCACACTTAACCACACATTTAAAAATAAACACATAGAATTTATAGTAAAAAAATTTTTGGAAACCAGTCGAGCAAAGCAGAGTACCTCTCGCACCAATCCCCCGCATATCCTGGGGCGCACTGGTCACAGAACACTTCATCTCCATCGTTGAGGTGGCAGGTGGGGCTGAAACTGACAAAGCAGTAGAAATGAATGCGGTTCTCCAGTGGATGGTGCAGAATTCCTAAATATTAAAGTGCTTAGTTTCTACCACTCCTGTCCTTACAAACTTTCACCGCGTCCTCACTCCTTAGCCCAGAACCCAAGGCCCCAGGCCACGCAGCCCGCCCGTGGGCGCTGGACACTCCCTGCTCCTGCTCGACCCTCGGCCCGACTGCGCTTCTCCCCGTCTGCCCGGGTTCACCGGCTCACCCCCAACGCCCAGCTCAGCGGTCCCCTCCTCCAGGAGGCCGGCTCCGATGCTCAGGCAGAGTTCCTCTCCTCGAGTTCCCAGGACTGGGCTGCCTGCCTTAGAGCTGCCCACACTGGCCAAGGGTGAGCCCGCTTACAGGACAGAGCCAAGGGGCTCCGCACTTCAGTGAGTGTCACCAGCATCCCCCGAGGCCCCCATGCAGACCGAGGTCCCTTCACACTCCATTCCTGGGTCTTGGGAGGACTGCGAAGGGAGGCCCAGGGGCCATAGCGAGGCCCCCACGATTTCACCAGAGCAGCCCTGATTGCTGTTTTGTACACTGGAGAGTTCCAAATAAAAATCCCCGTGGGAGAATCCTCTAGGCGTGGATGGGGGCAGAGCTCTAAAGGGTAAACAGTGAGAGAGGCTTTTAACCCGCTGGCCTGGGGGCACACAAGCCCCAGCATGTTGGTCGAGGCCTTGACTGGCACTGTCCTCCGCCTCCCCTCGTGCTCTGTGCCCCGGGACCACCTGCAGCTCCCCAAACCGACCCGCTTCTCACGCTGCCGGACCTCGGCACCACTTCTTCCCGCCTAGCAGGCCCTTCTCCTCCGCTGCCTTCAAACTCCCTCTCATCCTTTAAGTCTCAGATGGAGAGCTTCCACAGGGAGTCGCCCGCACAGATTCCCTCTGCACAGTGGACCCACCTCCTCTGCCCTCGTGACCGCACTGTGGATTCCACGGCGTCGGCAGCCACGGAGGAACAGTTTGGTACCCAGGACACCTACCATGATGCCCAGCATATACCAGGCGCTCAGTAAAGATTTGTTGAATTAACTAAATGAATTCAGCCCATTCTCAATGAGCCTCGTATTTACATATTTTGGCCATTAGCTCAAATACTCCTGAAGCCCAGGAACATGTTTTATTCATCTCTGCGTCTCCTCTGCCTCTTAGCCCAGTGGTAGGCACACAACATATACGTGTGAAGGAACTGATGGCCAACATTAGACCAAGGGGAGAAAAGGCCATGCAAATGTCCTTGCCTTCACACAACTTGCCTTACATAATTTAACACATCAAAGTTTTTTGTTTTGTTTTTTTAAAGAAGAGAGAATCTGTTCCTCCATCTCTAATCCCAATTAATTGCCCCAGGGCAAAATTAACACTCTCATTACACACAGGTCTTGCTCTGAAGATATCAGTGCAGGTCTGGATGGAGACCCAGGCCACGCGGGGCAGGATCGGCGGGTAGCGGAGCCGGGCTTACTTGTTGGAGGCCGTGGAGAGCGGGCAGGCACACGGCTGGCAGTCCCCAGGGGTCCCTCGGGAAGGCAGCCCGTAGAAGCTGGGAAGGCAGCGCTCGCAGTGGTCCCCAGTGGTGTTGTGCTGGCATGCCTAGGACACACGCATGGAAAGAAGACTCGGCTCAGGCCTCCTTAAGGGAGTCTCAGATTCACCTTCAAACAGCTTGAAGTCCAAGTGAAGAAAAAAGGCAAAACGCTAAAGCAAGTCACCAAACTCTCTTATATGCGGAGGGGTTGCCAGTTTCCAGGTTCGCCGATAAAAATTTTTAATTTATGTAAACGGGAAGCATAAGAGCTTTCATTTCCAACCGTGTCAGAGTAGCTGGCAGCAGACTTGCCCTCTGCAGGAACGGAATACAATACATCAAAGAGCTGCTCTCAGACCCTGGACGGCGGAGGTGCAGGATGTGGAGGGAAGGGAGACAGCGGGATGGGTCCTGCAATTGCATGTCTTTCCCCCTGGAGACAGTCCAGGAAATCCTGAATTTATACTAAGGCATGGAGAACATCGGAAATGGTAAATACATGAATAAGTAAGAAAGATTTCTTTCCTTCATTTAAAACACCTCTTTAGACAGTGAAATTACCCTGCGTCAGGTGTAGGAGGTGTGTGGGAGACGGGCCCCTGGGCGGCTCCTCTCCTGCCCGTTCCTTCCAGGCTCTTCTTCTCCTGTGACTTGGTCTCCCTATTGCCCCCACCTTGTGCTGATGCCACCCAGAGCTCTCTCCTACAACCTCTGCCCTCCCCTGCCCGTACTCCCGGCCCCAGCCCCGCCTGTGGGCCCTCTCCTCTCACTTCCTCTCCCTTGGGGTCTTCCATGCCCTTTTATACCCCTTCTCTTAAAGCCACTCATTTTACACACATTTACTGGACATTTTTCATCTGACTATTCAAATAATATTTCCAGTTGCTAACTACATACTTTTCTATCATTCCTGAGATTGATAAAAGTTTTCCCATCTATTCAATTTAATTGTGTTCCATCCTCTATATCACGGTTTCACCAGTTTTATTTAGGGTTATCCCAGACCAGAGCTTCCAAATTTGAATGTGTATACAGATCATGTGGGTTAAATGTTGACTCTGATGCTGGAGGTTTGCGGTTTTGAGTTTCAAAAAAAAGCTTCCAGATGCCGCCCATGCGCTTTTCTTTTGTCTTTTCATCCCTCATATGACCTTGGTTTTGATCATTAACCCAAATCTACTCAAAATGCAACTGGCCTTAGTAAAGAGCTACATGGTTGTGCTAAAAGAATTATGCAAAATAATTAGTTTCATTAAAATCTATTTGATTATGCTCAATTGCAAAATGTCTCTGATTTGCTTCCTTTCCTCAAAGGGCCAGATTGGGTCTTCTTTCTCTTTGGGAAAACTACGATGTAGTTCTGTTGAAAAACCTGCTGTAGGTCTGTTTCAATGCTTTCTCAGGCGGGTGCCAACATCCCTTTAAGTGATGATCCCTGTTGGTGGATCTGCAACGTGAAGCGATAGGAATGCTCATCTCCTTGGGGAGCGAATGCATCTTCTCTTGATTGGAAAAGGAAAACCAGGAGGGCCCAAGACACGCACAACTGCATTTTATGCCCCTGTCTTTCCAAAGAAAAGAAACTGACTTCTCCTTGGAGTAAGAGCAGAGAGAGCTCAGAGAAAAGAATAAGGACACAGGTAAACTATGGACTCTGGGTGGCTGTGATGTGTCAGCGTGGGGTCACTAATTGTAAAAAATGCACGACTCCGGGGGGGGGGGGATGTTGATAATGGGGGCGTATGAGCATGGGGGCCGGCAGGGGGTAGATCGGAAATCTCTATACCTTCTTCTCAATTTCGCTGTAAACCTAAAACTACTCTAAAAATAGTCTTAAAAAAAAAACAAGAATAGGAACACTGGGCTTCCCTGGTGGCGCAGTGGTTGAGAATCTGCCTGCCAATGCAGGGGACACGGGTTCGAGCCCTGGTCTGGGAAGATCCCACATGCCGCGGAGCAACTAGGCCCGTGCGCCACAACTACTGAGCCTGCGCGTCTGGAGCCTGTGCTCCGCAACAAGAGAGGCCGCGATAGTGAGAGGCCCGCGCACCGCGATGAAGAGTGGCCCCCGCTTGCCGCAACTAGAGAAAGCCCTCGCACAGAAACGAAGACCCAACACAGCCATAAATAATAAATAAATAATAAAATTAAAAAAAAAAAAAGAATAGGAACACTAAGAACAACTGGAAACTTCTCTCTAATAAAATGTATATAAGGAGTCAACTCCTAGAATCTAGATAACTATATACAAGGCCCGGGGCTATTTACAGCTATGCAAAAGGAAGAATTAAAGGTTTCTTTTTAAAATAGAATTTAAAAAGCAAAGTAGATTAAACAGATAAGTGCTCTTACCAAGTTTTTATATTTCCCTGTATTCCAATCTAAATTTTTATTACTTTTCTCCTTTAATTACTTAAAAAAGGAAAAATAATAATTTTACAGTGGAAAAACCTGGCAGAGACCCCCTTATCCGAGTGACCCAGGCTAATTAACATCCCCCAGAAGAAGCCAGTGGCATCACGGACCTCGACAGCACACACTGGGGAGGCACGTCACCTCAAGGTCCTCTCACCAAAAATGGATAACCTCAACATCATCACGTGAAAGTGGACCCACTCCAGCTGAGGGACAGTCCACAGAAGGTCCAAAGATCTCAAACGTGCCCTAGTCCTGAAAACCAGGACCTGTCACAGCCTGCAGGAGGCAAAGCCACTAAATGCAGTACGGGACGGTGGGTCTGATGCCGGAAAGGAAAAGGATGAAACCTGAATGGAATCTGACATTTAGTTGATGGGACTGTGCCATGTTAATTTCTGAGTTTTGATAACCATACAGATTGTGTAAGATGAGCATCCGGGGAAACAGGGCGATGCTTACACGGGAACTCCCTATCCTATTTTTCTAACCTTTCTGTAAATCTGAAATTATTCCTTAAAAAATTTTAAACTATAAATTATTATTATTTTCTATACTTAGAGCTTTAAGGCTATTTAGCATCTTCACTTTCATAGGAGAATATATTTTTGGAAATATCTATTAACAGAAGCATGTGCAAATCTTCTTCCAGCCTGCCTATCACTAAAGCCATAGGTGGTACAACCACGACCTGCTGACCACCCTCAAGTGTTGGCAGAGGCCTCCAAACCCGAATGGCAGGGGGAGAGAGGTTTCAAAAAAGCAGCGACCGGGACTTCCCAGGTGGTGCAGTGGTTAAGAATCCGCCTGCCAGTGCAGGGGACACGGGTTCGATCCCTGGTCCGGGAAGATCCCACGTGCCGCGGAGCAACTAAGCTCATGTGCCACAACTACGGAGCCCACACGTCACAACTACTGAAGCCCAAGCACCTAGAGTCCGTGCTCTGCAACAAGAGAAGTCACCACAATGAGAGGCCCGTGCACCGCAACAGAGTAGCCACCGCTCGCCGCAACTAGGGAAAGCCCACGCGCAGCAACGAAGACCCAACACAGCCAAATAAATAAATTTAAAAAAAAAAAAAAAAGCAGCGACCTCCCTTCCTTGTGGGAAGTTGCACCTGAGGAACTTATTCTGGAGGGACTGAGTATGCGTGGAAACATCATTCCATGCCATCCTACAGACGCTTCACTTACAGAACAAAGACATGGACAAAGAACAAAACAAAAGCTGTACTTGCAGAGAAAAAGAAAAATTAGGCTCTAGAGAGAAAAAGCAATCAGCGGCATCATGCCGATACCTTCCCCACGGGTCTGATCGTTAATTTTTCCTAACCCTGTGACTCAATCAAGCTCTTTTGGAAAAAGCATGATGATCCTTTCCCTGTGCAGTGAATAGGGTTCAGCTGATTACAATATGCATTCACTCCATCTCTGAGCAGTGAATCCATTAGAACCCAGAAGTGTGGCCTGGCTCCCAGGCATAGAGCCTAAAAGAATTCCTGACTGAAGTTAAAAAACAAGTCTTGCCCTGCATCTGCCCCAAAGTTCATTCTCAAGATTAACTACATATTTGCTAAGCCCTGTCTCAACTCCAACTGCATGAAAGAGGTACTTGTTTGCAGAGTTTATCTGAGCTAACATCTATGAAGCATTATATATTACACAAATGAGTGAGATTATTAGAAATTTTTATTATTCCTCTTACGATATACTATGTAATATAATGTTAAAATCTACTAGCACTTGCATTTAAAAGATCTGATCCTTTTTATTTAATCAGTGGACGTTTTCTCCCTTTATATTGCTTTTTAATCTTGAGAAGTAAATCATTACTTATTGTTCTAATAAAAAACCTGCAGTAAAATTATACATCTCTTTTCTACTATCACCAAAGCAACTTTTCTTCACAAAAAAAAGAAGGAAAAAAGCAGGAAACATTTTATGACTTAAACCTGCAGATTTCCTCTGGGGTGCACAAGGGCAGGGATAGTCCCTGCGGAGGAAGCTTCTTTTTTAATCACTTCTGTACAGTGAGGGCTTCAGGGTGGGAGGAGGGCGTGCAATCAAGGTCTCAGCCAGACTCACAAAGCAAACGCCATGAACGTCACACTCAGCTGCATGGCCGTGGCATTCACAGGGCTGACAGATTCCTCCAAAGAGTATTCCATCCACGCGGTAATAGCCAGGGAGACAGGACTGCAAAAGAAGGACGGGTGACTGTCCGGGTGAAGGCAACTTTATACAAAACGCAAATCATCTTCTTCCCAATACGTTAGAAACATAAACCACTCAACTTTCCATGAATGGAAACTTTTTTTTTTTTTTCCCCAAACGTGCCATAAAATGCACCCATATTAAGCATACGATTCAATGATTTTTTTTTTAGCAAGTTTACTGAGTTGTGCAACCATCACCATAATCCAGTTCCTTATATATTTTAAAGGTAGAAACATGCACACAAAAACGTAATGGCTGTGCAATGAGTCAGCGTACATCATCATAGCGGTTTTCCACTGCAATATTCTTAGAAATCATGTAACAGCCTTTTATCCAGTGTTTCAATCAAGGGGATTTATTTCTCTCAACACTTTTTCTTTTGCTTAAAATTTAGTAAATGTTGCCATCAAAGTGTTAAATGCAGGTCTGCGTCAAACAGCATCAGTTTAAGAGAGCAAACGTTGCAGGTGAGCTTCCCTCTGGCTACGCGCTGAACAGACAACATGGGCGTTCAGGGGCAGGGAGCCACCCCAGACACTGTACTTCATGTCGCCCTTGTGACGACCCTGAGAAATCGGCTCTCTATCTGATAGACTTGGAATCCGGAACACGGCGCGTTAGCTACGGTCCACGGCACTCGCCGTGCAGTGATTCCACGCCAGGTGTGCACACTTCCAAGACCCATGTCCACGGGCTGCCCGAGGCCACAGCAGACAAGAAACGTGTCCAGAGTGCAGACCGGGGAGTAACTAATTTGGAGGCTGGCACGCTCCCTTGGGGGCATGGGAGGAGGGGGTGTGGTTTTGATTTTTATTGTCCTAAGAATTCTTAAAGAGCATTTCATTATAGTAATAATACATAATGCCTTCATTCACACTGACCTTGGGAAAGTCCCCTGACACCTGCCCCCCGACCCCGCTCCGTAGCCACGCTCCCCCAGGGACAGTGGACTTGTCTACAGATAGGCACTGAGCAGGCAGCTGCCTGGGGCTCTCTGTCGCGGCTACAGGGCTCCCCCAAATTCCATTCCCAACCAATAGCTGCCTGATTCTTTAAGTCAGCTTCTGAGTGAGAGCTGGATAAAAGAATGAGTTCTTCTGCTTAACACAAACTCTTGCAAAGGAGTCTTGAGCTTCCTATGTGATGCTTGAGCCATCGACCCAAGCGCACCGGCACTTCCGGGAACAAAGCCCACTTGTTCTCTAGCAGCAGCTGTTCCCTGCTGTCCCCTCCCGGTCCAGCTGGCGGGGCTCCCACTTCCACGGTTGTCCCTGCTCTACCTGTCGCCCCCCTAAGCCCACATCCACATACTATGAGGTGGTCTGAGGGTCATTTATCCATTAAGCACTAGGCCCGCAGGGATTAGGACTTATGGACATTTGCTGGTCCTAAAAATAAATGAGATGTAAAAATAAGTTCATTGGTCCTGACCCTGTGGCCAAAAAAATTACTGCAAAATATTTAAAATAGAAATAAAAATATTTAATTAAATATGTACACCACGAAGCTTTAGGCCAACTTTATTAACTGCAAAGCTAATAAAGAGAGAAACATATTATAGGTTAAATGTTCTCACTCTGTAAAAATGCTTGCCAAGAAATCACAGCCAATGACAAATGTTCACAATCACAGTCAGTCATGGGCTCGTGAGAGGCAGGACCTCATGGCAATTAGCAGGGATGAAGTTCAAAGACCAGTTCCTAGCTGTGTGACCTTGGTCAAGTTACTTAACCTCTCTGTGTCTCCGTTTCCTAATCTACAGAACAGAAAGTATATGAAGGGCCTACCTGATAGGATTGTTGTAAGGATTAAATAAGGTAACATATGGAAAGGGCTCAGAATAGTGCCAAATACGTAGAAAGTTCTCAGTAAGAGAGAGTTACTATCAATATGTATGTCCAAATAATTTCAAAAAATATTTCAAAATTTTTAAGCGACAGATTACTTTCATCCATGACTGCAAGTATAGTTTCATATACTGTATATGTGAGGTAGAGCCCACCTAAGTAACATAGCCTGGGGCCATCAAAGGTCTCCAAAAAGGCCTGGCTTCTCTAAAGCTTTCCGGGGTCGCAGGTTGGTAATTGGTAAATGTTCAAATACAGTCAAATTCAATCCTCCTTAGAAATGTAAAATATGGCATGGGTGCTTCAACTTTCCTGTTGACTAAGCAGGACAGTGACACTTACTTAGGGTATTCCCAGATGCCCCAGATGAATTAGATTTCCTTAAACAATGTGTTTCCAATGTTCCAATAGCCTCCAAAAGTCTGATGTTTAGAAACACCGGCTTTCCAAAGTTAAAATTCAAACACGCGTCACGACATCACCTTCAATGCGCTTTTCCCCCAACCCCGCAGGAAGAACAAAAGGAAGAAGACAGGAAGGGGGAGGAGTGTTACCTCACAAGAGATGCCCGCGTAGCCCTGGGGACACTCGCAGTGCTCCACCTCCGTGGCCAGGGACAGGTCTATAACGTTAGGGCTGGCTGTGTCCAGAGAGACAGAATCCAACCTGCCAACAGACAAACAGGCAGGGCCGTTACAGGACTTACACACTCGCACACGGCATCTAACACCTCACAGAAGACGAATTCCTAAGACAGATTTAATTCAAACAAAATGGTGACGTGATTTTTGTAAGCAAGTAAAGATTTTCACAACAGTACGCTTTCTGGGAGCTGTCATTAGTCCCTGGAAATGCCTTGGACATTTGGCACAAGACGAGCTGCGGTCCATACACAGCCGTGGGAAGGCTCTGAGAAGCCCGTTCCGAAGAATGAACTCCAGAAGAACGAACCCATGCAGTTGAACTCTCTCTAGGGCAGAGAGATGGTCCTGAATGTGCAGTTCTCTGTTTGCTTTAGCTGCATCCAACATGTATGCTTAGCCTGGCATTGCCAGAAACTGACCTTCTCAAAGTAACAGAACGACTAAGGATGGACTCATGAGCTTAAATAGTCTGTGAAAACCTAAGACCATTAACATCAGGAGGGTGAAAACCAGATGCAACACAGTTAACAACCGTCACCTCATGGGGCATTTCTCAAAAATCCACCCTGAAGGTTTCTGATCCCAACGCCAAGTCTATCTCCTACTAGATACATTTGTCATGGACAACAATTCTTATGCCTTCGATAAAATTACAGTGATTAAAAATAATTCCAAGACAGTTCCGTTAGCTGTGTCCTTAAAATAATCAAGTAAAGTATATCCGGCTTAAAATATATGATAATAAGGACAAGATCACCTACGTTTTCCCTCCTTTTCAGTACACACCTGTGAAGAGCCATCTTTGCAGAATTGTAGTTGGCTCTGATCAAGAGATGTGTCACGTTGGCAAGCACGGTCATCAGCTGGTCGCGATCTACCTCCCTCCTGCTGTGAAAATCTCGGAAGTGCTCAGGCACAAGTCTAACCACGTTCAAGTGCTCTTCATAGGGCTGCAATAACAGGCCCTCTGCCTGGGTGCCTAACGTGAGCCCATTCCCCTAACATTTAAAAACAAGAGGAAATATATTCATAATTCAATTTCATGATCAAACACTGAAAGCAGATTTTGTATTCAGCCACGTGGCTTTTCATCTGTGTGCAGGTTTTTGGCAAACGTGTAATGATGTCCATAGCCCTTGGTCCAGAACGACCAGAGAAAACATATCACTATCTTCCTCTCAGAGGGATTCGGATAAGTCTAAAGACTCTGCCTGTGCTGGGATCTCAGAAAAGAGACAAAGTCATGCACTAGCCCACAGTTTCCCTCAAAGCAACCAATCTGACACCTCTAATCTTTTTTTTTAATTGAGGCATAGTTGATTTACAGTGTTTCAGGGGTACAGCAAAGGCCAAGGCCTTGCTGGGTCTTTTTGTGACGGGAGTGAGGATGCAGGAACAGGGACAGAGGTGGAGGACAAAAATGACAATGCATCTCCGGTCCCCACACAGCCAGGCACTGCTGCCTAGTCATTCACGTGGGGAGGACGCTACAGGAGGGGAGGAGGGACCCAAAGGGCCGAAAAGGAAGTCCCAACATCGAGGAAAAACTCCTCTCCCTCTAAATTGTGAATAGACAGGTCAGCTACAGGAGCAAGCCAAGAGCTACAGGTGCTGCCCTGAGGCAATTCTGGAAATTCCCAGTCTCAGCGGAGTCCAGACAGGCAAGGCACCGCTGAATGGCCACCTGGCCCTGAGCTCCTGCCACTACGGCCTCGCTTAGCCACCTTCAGTCATAAAACTGCTGCCCCACGAAGCCCTCGGCTCTAGCAAAGCAATGCGAAAGCAATTACCTTAATGATGACGTCGGCGTGAGACATGGGGTCACCGTCCGCCATCTCCACTGGGACCTCGTAAGACACCGCGTACTTCAGGAATCCACCAAACGCCGTCAGCTGGAATGTTTAAGTGACAATGAGCGCCGAGGGGAAGGATCACAGCCCTTGGTAAGAGGACACGGTCACTAGGATCCACCTGGCAACAACTAGGGTGCGAGGCGTCCCAGAGGCCACAATACGTAAGGATTTCACGTTAAAGGCAGTGGAAAGGAAGCACGTTATACGAATATTCTGTTTAATTGATACCACGAAATGTAGGATATTGTCTAAATGCACAGCAAAAAACGTACTCCTTCCTAGAGACCCCGAGGTAAATTACTCTGAACTTGTGCTAGTCCCACGATAGACCTTTATTTCACTTCAGGACTTTAGGGGGCGGGGGGTGTGACCCAGGACCACGATCTCAGCACTGGGGCTCACCGCCCTGCTTAGAGGAGGGCAAGAGCAACACGCGTGACCAGCGAAAGGAAGGACTAAGGATTTCCTTCCTGATCTGACATCCTTTAATGTAAAAGAGAGATTTTCTTTCTGCCAGCTATGGTACAACGTTCAGAATCCAATCTTTGCACCATAAAATTGGAGAGGTGCTCTCCAGACACGAAAGCAAAACAAAACAAAACTATTGAATTTTGGTGATAAGATCCCATTCTAAATAGAAAATGTCTTCTAAGATTCTAATTTGATGGGAAAAGTAATCATTTTCAAAAATAAACGCTACTTAAACATACACAAAACAGCTATAAAGTTAAAATATAACCATCAAATTAACTGGAAATGTACCACGGTACGAGACCTACACTACATATACCATGACTTCAAACAAACCAAAGGCCTGGTTAAGGTGAGCAGGGAGCTGTAGGTATTGAGAGAGATTCCACTGAATATATTTTCAGATAGATCAGAGTCTGGAGGGAAGCTGCCTATTGGTGAGGAGGGACAGGACCACGTATGTCATTGAAGGGAGAGGTTAAGTTGTAGCCACCAACTTCCCACTTTGTGGAATCACCTCTGAGCGTTCTCTTACAATGGAAAGGATTCTATCTGTTCTTAAACATGAACTTCACATGAGCAACAATCATGATAAAGAAGCAGGGGGCAGTGCAAGGGTTCCTGCACACCCTTCCCAGGGGTGTTCTATACGCCAGGTAAGACAGGTACATGGCTGGCTCCACAGGGCAGGGATGCAAGGGACCTTCACAAAGGCCCAGGTGACCCAGGAACCCAGAGCAAAACAGAAGGTCTGTCGGGGAGAGGGGACAAGATTTCATACAACAGACCACCTTCGACAGGGCCAAGAAGGACACAGGTTCATATTTTAAAGATGCAGTAAAGTCTAACAAGGATAAAAAGACCATGTGAGTCAGGTGTCAGTAAATGCTGTGTGATATTCTGCTTAACTCAAAAGAGACCAACGACAGTACTTGAAAAGCCAACACAAGTTCTTCCTTAATGTGCTCTGAGATCTCTGCCCCAGACGCCGGCCCTGGAAGTACCTTGTTTCCCAGGTAGGCTTCCGGGGCCGACCAGTAATACTGGGAGGTCAGCCCCTGCACCACCGCCGAGCTGTTGATGCTGATCTGGTGACGCCCGCCCAGCGCGTCCTGCTGGGACCGGAGCTGGTTGGAACTGACCAAGTCGGTGACCAGCCAGCCGGACATATCTTTCACCTTAAAAAAGATCCAAGAATTTTAGAACATGAAATCGAAGTCACCTTAGGTTTCACCCAGCCCAGCGTTAGTATCTTCACCGTGAAGGGACAGACCCAGAAAGCTCGGCGAGGACGGAGCTAACACATGGTGGCCCTTGCTCTCGTCAAAGGACCCGGAAAACCTGAGAACGAGTCACATGTCCCCCAAACCCAGGTCAATTAGAAGCAAATAATGAGCAAAACTGTAAAGGCCACGGGTATATATCTTAGATTAAAAAACAGCAAAGAACTCAATAAACGCATTGAACACAGTGTCTCTGGCTAACTCTGACTTCGTTGTTGCCCCCTGCTTCCTAGCCAAATGCCAAAAACTGTATAAAACAACCTCCAGATCCTATCCTCCCATTTTGTCACCTACGGAGAGATGACAGGAGATCACCCACAGGAACGCACCCCATTCTCAAGTACTGATCCGAATCCCCCCTCCCCAGACGCCGGTAAGGAGGGAGGAGGGAGGGGAGGAGGGAGGGTCAGGGAATAGCCCTAACCTCCAGCCATCACTCTGTCCTCCCTAGAACCCACTCAGCACCCACCCTGAACTCGTTCCCCCCGAATTCTCGATTCCCCAAACAAATGGAGTGCCCTGCCTCTCCTCATAAACTGTGCCACCTGCTGCGTTCCCACCTCGCCTGCTTCTTCGAGCTAGAAAATTCTGCGTGTCCCCAGGTCCTGCTGTGCTTCCCGGCCTGAGACCGGGGTGGGGCTGGTGGGGTAAGATCTGACCCCACAGCTCCACGCATTTCCCTACAGAAGAAATTTACACACGATGCATTCTGCAAAGCCGCAGCATCCTATTGCTTCCATAGGAAAATGTATGAGGGAACACACACATGACCTAGGAATTTTAGTGACACTTTGGTAAGTGGGTAGCCTTTGATCCACGCCGACGTCGGTCCAAAGGATGAGAGTGGTGTTACAGAAAAGCCAGCCTCATCACTTTCTAACACAGCTCCTGGCTCTCAAAAGATGCCCCCACCTGACTGATGGGCCAGGAGAGGCTGTCGCAAACGTCAGAGACACCAAAGCAGAAGCATTCCGAGCAGCCCTGGGGGTTCCTTTCCTCCAAGTTATAGAATCCCGGTTTGCATCGATCACAATGTTTCCCCTCAACATTCTCCTGCAAATTGGAGTAAAAAATTAGCTTTTGAAACCAATAGGTAGACAGACTAAAATGACATTAACATGACATTAGCAAGAAAGATGTCTGGTGATCCAGAGACACAGGTAAACAGAAAGACACTCAAAGTCAATGAGAAGCCTCAGGATGCCACGATTTCCAGATAGTCTGAAATACTTATCATTTGATTTTGTAGTCAAGACTGAGGCTAGGGATCTTAGAGCTTGGTCCTTATATTTAAATGGCTTTTTCGTGTTGTTTTGTTTTACATCTTCTATGTTTGCTGATCTTTCAAGCATTTTAAAATCTGAAGAGGACTATGTAATTGTCTTGTTAATAAATGCTCGAGATAATTTTCCATCATATGTAACGTGCCTAAGACTCTGCTTACATGGGAAGAAGCACAAGACACAGCCGGAAGTCTGCTGAATTACGGGGGGAGATGGTTACTAGTGTCAGATAGCCAAAAAACGCCTCCCTGACACCAGATTCATGCACTTCTTATCATTGTTCAATTCCTTTTTAAGAGAAGTCCAAAATAATCCATCTGCCTTTAATTAATGTTCTTAGAAATGTAGTGTTTACTTCGTTCTCCTCTAAACATAAAGTTTAAAAAGGATGTCATAGAAGAGGCATTAGGCCCAGGCCTAAGAAAAGCAGTATTTGGTTTCAACCAGCAAGTCACAGAAATACTTCTGGAGTATCTGGCCATCGCCCAGAAGGCACCAAAAAAGAAAATCAGGTGCCCATCTAAGTCCAAGGACATATTCTGTGGCCAGTTCGCTGTGACATAATGTCATGCTTCTCAGGAAGGCTCGGGGGAAGGGCACTTACACCTCGATCCTTTGCTTAGGACCTGATCATCTGAGCCAATGAAATGTATCCCATTTTCAGGAAGCCTCAAAGGAAACTCGGGGGCAGCTTTAACCTCCGCACATACCTTACAGAGACAAGCCTCGGAGCAGGGTTCCTCATTCACGCTGCCGGCTGGGTTACAGTCACAGGGCACACACGCAGGGTAACCCTTATAACCAAACTGGCAGCGATCACATTTTTCTCCCGCGTAACCTTCCTTGCAGGGACACTGACCCGGCCACTTCCCTGCGAAGAAAAATGGCAAAATGACCCAACAGGAAGGTAAAAGAGGTTTAAAGCAGGGGTTGGCCAACTATTTCTGTAAAGGGCCAGAGAGTAAATATTTTAGGCTTTCCGGCCAGAGTCTCTGTTGCAACTATTCAACTTTGCCCGTATTGCTTGAGAGCAGCCACAGATAATACATAAACAGATGGGTATAGCTCTGTTCCAATAAAACTTTATTTATAAAAATCAGTGGTGCCAGATATGGCCCACAGACCATAGTTTGACAACTCCTGGTTTAAAGAAAGAAAAGAGAGATGGAAAGCACAGAGGCTGGTGGGAATGTAAAATGGTGCAGAAGCTTTGGAAAACCATTTAGTACTTCTTCAAAATGCTAAGCATAGTGTTACCATAAGATCCAGCAATGCCATACCTAAGTATTTAGCCAAGAAAAATGGAAACATACATCCTCCCAAAAACTTATACATAAATGTTTGTAGCAGCATTATTCACAGTAGACAAAAAGTCAAAACAACCCAAATATTCATCAACCGACGAGTGGATAAGTTAAATATGCATACAATGGAGTATTATTCAGCAATCAAAAGGACTGAAGTACTGACACGTGCTACATGGATGAACCTTGAAAACATTATGCTCAGCGAAAGAAGCCAGTCACTAAAGACCACATACTGTATGGTTCTATTTATATGAAATGGCCAGAATAAGCAAATCTCTAGAGAAAAATTAGATCAGTGGCTGTCTAGAGCTTGGAGTTGGGGCAAAGGGATGGAGGAAAACAGGCAACAACTGCCAATGGGTAAGGGGTTTCTTTATGGGGAGATGAAAATGTACCAATATTGGACTGTGGTGATGGCTGCACCCATGCATATGCCGAAACACAACGAACCGTACACTTGAAATGGGTGTACCGTACGGCAGTCAATCATATCACAAAATCAAGCTTTTTTTTTTTTTTTAAAGCACAGAAGCCAGTGGTGGAAGGCAATGAGCACTGTCTTTGCTTCTAATGCCAGCTTTGAAAGCTGTGTACTCTTGGCCAAGTTTCTTACGTATTCTGAGCTACAGTTGCCTTGCCTATAAATTGGGTAAAATAATTTTTATTTGCTACGATTTAAAGTTGAAATGATATATATTCTAAAGTGAACCCAATCAAGGGTGATTGTCATCGTCATCAGCATCTCATCACGAGTGGCGGGTAAGAATCAACTCCCTGCTGCAATTTACCCTCCCCCTTGTCAGCAGGGCCCGCAGAGGCACATCCCTCCCTGATGATCAATATCCATTTTCACTGCTAGTGGCGGAGCACTGGAGGGGGTCACAGGGGTCTCTGGACACATGCAACCTCTTCCGGAGACTCTGGTATTTGCAAGTCCATTTGCCAGTTTTTGAAATGGAAAGAACACTGACATTTACAAAGTTAACTGGGGGATTTGCTTGCTTTGTGGGAGGATGTATGCTAAAGGCTCTGCATGTCTTCTGAGCGCTAAATAGAGTGATTGCTATTTACTGTTCCACGTATGACTTGAAACCGAGTCTTATTTCTTCTTTCGTCAAATGCTAACTAACCTCTCAAATGTCATTTCATCGCCCCAACATTGCCATCTCCACCCTCTACCTCCCTCCCATCACGATTCCTAATTTTGCTTTATGCCCAGGGCACTGATTCCTACCTGGCTTTATATTATTTATGTACTTGTTCGTTTAGTGTCTGCTTGTGAGCAGGGACCTTGGTCATCTTGTTTGAGGATATATATGTTCCTAGGTCCTAGAAAACTGCCTGACACCTAGTACGTGCTTAGTAAATATTTGGTGAGCGAAAGAATCAATAGAGAATCATACCACCAAATTATTACACAATGGTAACAGTCTCACTAGGTACAAATCTTACACACACACACACACAAATCAATTACAAGCACAAAAATGAATCAAGTACTCACCTCTGTGTAAGTCAGAATGAAGGTCATTCTTAATACAGACAGAACTGAGGGACCCCAGAGGGTCACAGTCACAGGGATGACAAGGGTTGTCCTCATAAGGAGACACCTGAAAGGCAGAGGTTGCCCTAGATTATCTCGCTAGAAATAACAGCAATATTAGTATTAACATTGAGAGTAATACCAATGACAAGGTATTGACTTTTTATCCAAGATGTGACTATCACAATGATTCTGTGTACCCAGGGGGTGCAGGTCAAGCCAGAAGAAACGTGCAAACATCTTTTTGACAGTGACAGCAGCTGGCGTCACTAGTAAAGTGTCATCCTTCTTCATTATCACTGCTACCCTTCCCCTCACTCTGCCGTCTCTTGGAGACATGTAGAAGCCTCTCCTATGACTTATCCACCGTGGGATTCCCGTGACAGCTACATATGGTGTCAACTGAGGAGTGAGCACTTCCTACGGGCAAGATACAGCTGCTTTAGTTATTGGCTGACTCTCCACATGGACACTTAGTATCACAAAACTCTGAGATGATGTAGCCAGTTGACCCACAGTTCAAGTTAAGTAACAGTGGTGAACATCCTACTCTGAGCAAGAAAACAGGACGGACAGAGCAGGAAATTGATATCTGAAGAACACTACCAGCATATTATAAGAATACAGATGAAATGTTGCAAAAGGAAATGTCTTCAATACTGAGGCTGATGCGTGGCGGCCTGAATGTCTTTTCTACCGCAAAGCTGGGCAACAGTTGAGGCGCTCTTACCCTGTGTGGTCTGTAATACCCATCCACGCAGGTTTCACAGTTGATGCCCATGGTTTTCTGCAGGCAATCGATGCAAACCCCTCCTCCTCTGAACTGTCCGGCAGTATTCAGACTTCTCTTCTGATTCGCCACATTTTCATCATAGTAACAGTCTTTGGCTTTATTGTGGCAATTGCATTCTAGGAGAATATTTTAACATCTCAATTAATACAGATACCGTGTCCTAGATAAAGAAAAGCCTTCCCTCCTTTAGTAAACTTTGATGACTATAAATTAAATTAAAATTATAGAAGTCATTTTAGTAACAATCTTTCGGAGGCGTTGGGGAGTAGCTATCCGAATTATACGTATGCATATCCACTTGATTCATCAACCTGTCTTCTGGGATCATATCTTGCAGAAGCACTTGCTCACTTGTCAATGACAAAGGTGAATCACTGCACCATTGCTTGTGTTAACAAAGGACTTGTAACAAGCAAAACACCACGGGTAGGTAGCCGTTTTGATTATGTTACATCCATATAATGGAGTTCAGTGCAACTGTTTTTAAAACAGCATTTCATAGTGTTAATATGGAGATATTTTGTTTAAGATATATTGTTAAATATAAAAGTAATGCATAGAATGACACGCATAGCGCATCAGGTTCTGTGTACGAACAGTGTGACGTGTAGGAATATATTAACTTATGCTTTACTTGCATAAACATTTCAGGAAGAACCTACCAGGAAATCATAAAAAGTAGGAAGGATGGAGACAGAAATATATAAATATACTTTTATATACTGTAGATATTGGAACCTTGTGAATATATTGCCTATTTAAAATTTAAATCCAAATTTATAAAGAATAAATTAATATATGGGAAGCGGAATCTTAGAGAAATAGCAAATTGATAATCAATGCATTCGGGTCTCAATCCTTTAAATTTTATTAAGGTAGTCTGCCTCTATGTGAACTACTTGAATATCTAAGAAAACCAGTTATTTACTAATTACAAATGTTAAGTCACCATAAACTGAAGCATATGAAGGGGGAAAACTTTATATCCTTGCAATTCTCAGTGACCTTACCTTCACACGTGTTACCAGAAGAAACAGTGCCGGGCCTCCAGGGCTGCTGATGGTACCCAGGACAACACCGATTGCAGCTGTCACCACACGTGTTATGTTCACACTGACACTGGAATTTCTAGACAGTAAGGGATATAAAATTGCATCTGAAAATTTACCTGTACGTTTTTCTTAATTTTATTTAGGAAGAATCCATCATAGTCAAATACACAGCAAGAGCTTACAATCAAGCAAACCGGCATTTAATTTTTAGAGAAAAAAAATAAACATATGACCTGGTTACAAACAGAAGTGAGAAGGCATAAACTAAAACTAATATATGGCTTAACAAAAAAAGCTTTTCAAAAGAGACACATTGACCTGAAAGGTTTGGAAGCTCCTACTAGTAACTTTCTTGATATTCATCTCTGTTTTTCAGCAATAATAAAAATCCTAGGCTTCCCTGGTGGTACAGTGGTTAAGAATCCGCCTGCCAATGCAGGGGACACAGGTTCGATCCCTGGTCCGGGAAGATCCCACATGCCACGGAGCAACTAAGCCCCTGCGCCACAACTACTGAGCCTGTGCTCTAGAGCCCATGACCCACAACTACTGAGACCACAAGCCACAACTACTGAGCCCACGTGCCCCAACTACTGAAGCCCGTGTGCCTAGAGCCTGTGCTCCGCAACAAGAGAAGCCACCGCAATGAGAAGCCCGCGCACCGCAAGGAAGAGTAGCCCCTGCTCACCGCAACTAGAGAAAGCCCGTGTGCAGCAATGAAGACCCAACGCAGCCAAAAATAAATAAACAAAAATTTTAAAAAATAAAAATCCTATTCAGGAGTTAAATTATTACGAAGATTGGGAAAAAATAAGAAGTAACTTCATGTAAGTTTTTAAAAGAAGAAAAGAGGATGCTATCTTCTTCACTTAATACTATGCTAAAACAGGGAAACTTTATTTTACCTTGATTTAGCACCACAAAAAAAGAAAGAGGAGAAGTCAGAAGGAGGGGAATCCTTCTTTTAAAAAGTATAAACATAATTTCTAACTGCACGTGATTTTCACTTGACTATCTTATAGAGAAGAGCTTCAAAATTCAAAAGGCCACTGAATTGCACACTTTAAAACGATTAAAATGGTTAAATTTTACGTTACTTTTTTTTTTACCCCCCCTCCAAAAAAAATATTTATGGAAAGAATTTAATTAGAAACATATTCTCCAACCAACACAAAATTAAATTGTTTAAAAAGATTAAACCAGTTAAATTATCTGAAAATCTTTTTTTGTGGCTTGATTTTATAACTTTCAACACATGCCTTGAATGCAAGTGCAAAAAGAGCAATGCAAACATTATAGCTACAACTGCTATTTTGAATTTTTAGTAAAATGTGAAATACTACAACTCACCTTTATAGTTTCATCCCATGGGCAGCTACTAGCATGGCCATAACAAATACACATTCCTCCAACAGAAATGTCTTTTATTGAATAGTAATACTAAGGGAAAAGAAAGTTACAAGCAAAAATTAAAACCTCTTCTATTTCAGTGAGAAGAAAACGTTGGCACTCCAACAAATATCTCAGTTGTTACTGATAACCAAAAACACAGATATACATTTTAAACTATATTTCATGCACAAGTAAATATAAATAAAATATTTATGTTCAATTAATGTAAACAATGTTCAAATTAGCTCATCAACAGAAACCAAAGGAGTTTAAAAAGAATTTCTCAACTTGGCTGCATCTTAAACCGAGGCAGTCATATTCAAAACCCATGTTACTGAAAACCCTAAAAATATTCCTAAATTGAATACAGCCCTATATAAAAAAGGAATAACTCATGACCAAGTAGGATTTATCCCATGGGTGCAGAGTTAATATAACACAAAAATATCAATAAATGTAAATCACCACATTAACAGAATAAAGGAGAAAAATCATATGATCATTTCATTAGATGCACAAAAAGCATTTTACAGAAGGCAACACCATCATTAAAAAAAAACTCAGCAAACCAGAAGTAGAAGAGAACTTCTTCAGTCTAATGAAGGCGTGTCTATGGAAAACCTAGAGCTAACAGTGAAAGATTAAGTGCTTTCCTCTTAAAATCTGCTCTTACTATTTCTATTCAACATTCTACGGGAGGCGCCAGGCAGTTCAATAATGCAAGAAAAAATAAGTCAAAAGCAAACAGAGTGCACAGTAAGACTAAACTGTCATTATGTGTAGATGACATGATTGTGTACATAGAAAATCTATCAAAAACTACTAGAATATGTGAATTTGGCAATGTCTCAATCAACAAAAATGAATTGTACTTCTGTATACTAGCAATGAACAAATGGAAAATAAATGTTAGAAAGAAAACTATTAACACTAATATTCAAAAACATGAAATACTTAAAAATAAACTGAACAAAAGATGGACAAATAAACAAATAATAGATCATTGCCAAGAGGACCTTAAGAAGACAGAGATAAGTGGGGAGGTATAGCACATTCATGGGCTAGATGATCCAATATTGTCAAAATGTCTTCCAAAATTCCTTCTAAATTGATCTACGGAATCAATGGAATCCCAATGAAAGTCTTAGCAGGATTTCTTTCTTCCTGTCTTTCTTTCTTTCTCCTTTCTTTCTTTCTTTCCTTCTTTCTTTTTGGTATTAATTGACAAACTGATTCTAAAACTTATAAGGAAACACGATGAACTTGGAACAGCCTAACCCATCTTGAAAAAGGACTGAGTTGGACTATTATGGTACCTGACTTCAAGATTTACTGCAGTAATCAAGAAAGACTGTTATTGGCATAAGGATAGACAAATAGATCATTGGGACAGTATAGAGTCCAGAAACGCACCCACGATAATAAGGTCAAGTAATTTTCAACAGGGCACCAAAACAATTTAAAGGGAGAAAGGAAAGTATTTTCAACACATGGTGCTGGAACAATTGTATATACACGTGGGGAAAAAAGAACCTTCGCCTCTACCTCACACCAAATACAAAAATTAACAAGAAAAGGGTAATAGATGTGAAAGCTGAAACTATAAAGCTATTACAAGAAAGCATCGGAAAATATTTTTGTAAACTTGCGATAAGCAAATATTTTTCAGAGAGGAATAGAAAGCACTAACTATAAAAGAAAAACGATAAACTGGACTTTCTCGAAATTAAACCATCTACTCCTCAGAAGTCATAGCTAGGAAAGTGGATAAGCAAGAGACAAGCCAGGGCAGAGAGAAGGGATTTGCAGTATAGACACATCCGACAAAGGACTTCTACACAGAATATATAGAGATCTTTTATAACTCAGGAATAAGGAGACAGATAACCCAATTTAAAAATGGATAGAAATGTCATCAGATACAAATAAGTACATGCTCAACATCAGTCATCAGGGAAATACAAATTAATTACCCCGAGGAGATGCCACCACATGCACATCAGCACGGCTGAGGTGGCAGTGACCGACGCCCCAGTGTGTGAAAGTGTGCAGTGTACCCAGAGCCCTCACACACTGCTGGTCTGTAAAACGACACAGCTGCTTTTGATAAGGCTTAGAAAATTCCTAAAAATTAAACACATAGCTATCCTGTAACTCAGTAAATCCCACTCCTACTTTATCCAAGGGATTTGGAAACGTTTGTCGCCACAAGCCTTATACGTTTACTATACACTGAAAATATGTACGTTTTCCTGGATGTAGCTTATATCTCAAACTTTAAAATTTTCTTTTAAGTGGGAAAAAAACCCCCAGCCATTCTCACTTGCTTGATCAGATGTAGAGCCAGATTAGAACGTGAAGAAATGACCACTGCATCTGCTGCATGATGGCGTTATGGGATGGGTGGGGACAGGGGGACCTGAGGGCACCACGTCAGAACCATAACCTCGTTTAAAGGTGGCATTTTTAACAAAGCATAACTAACGATCTTCAACAAAAATAAGAAAAAAGGCCAACTTGGGAGGAAAAGTCTATTTCCCTGAAACAACATAAACTTTTCAGTGGTCAGGAGCCCTGTCACACTCACTCGTCTTGTGACAATAGGGTCGAGGTCTCTAGGGTCCCGGTGGCTGAGGGTCATAAGATCGGCATTGAGGGTTCGAATGCGCTGCAAGCGCAGGCGGATGTATCGTGCAGAAGTAAATTCCAACAACTTGGGTGAAAGATCATCAGAGCTTGGTCTGCCATTGACTAGCGATGTATGAATCTAGAGATAAAGACATCAAAATAAACAAATATCAATTTTAAGCATGCAAAAAAATAGCCCTGATTGTTTACATTCAGGACATAATCTTTACAGATACTATCTAAAATCAAACCAAACAACGGGGTTCTTATAGAAATCTGTCTGATATTCATTGACACTTGTGAACAGCATGATCACAACCCAAGTCCAGTTTACTGAAGTTATTCGTTCCAGTGTCTCAGAGATTGCGGGAAACTTTTAAACAGGACCACTTCTCCCAGTGAGGTGAGGGCGTTTTAACATGTATCCACAGGCTTCTCTGAAACAGATTCTAAATGTCATGAACAGACTGGGGAGAGTGGGGGGAAGTGCCAGAAAGCTTTGTAACTCCCATTTTCTCATCTCTGCTCTTGAAACAATGCAGGGCTTGCTGCAGAGTCCCTGCTGTGAAAATCACTTGCAGGGCTTTTGTCGTTTTAGCTCATCAAGGCATGCTACCAAGGCATGGCTTGTTTTTGATTACACTCTGACTTAAGGATGTGTGTGCAGTCCGGGCATGGAGAACATGGAGCTGGAATAGTTCATGAACCATCTCCAACCCTCAACACCTCCAGGGACAGGGAGAACTTCCCACAGAAAACCGGGAGCTCTATATTTTAGAAGCATTTTCGCTCTCTCTTTAATATTTTTAACAAATCTTGCGGCCCTCGTGTCATGAGAAAGATGCTCTGAGAATGATCTGATGGAGTTATTAAATCACAGCAGAGTGAAGGTTGAGGGATCTCCCTGAAGGGAAGAAATCAATAAAGTAAAATGTGTCAGTGGTGGCATTAATCATCAGTAGACACCAGTCAAAGGCACCTTAACTACAGCAGCTAGATAGTTAAAGCTCTCTGTGATCTGTACCAGGAGAGCTCTATTTTGAGTGTTTCCTCTTGGCTCTGTGATGGCTAGGTTGTCACTGGAGGTGATACTGATGAAAAACAGACCTCCTGGCCGGCAGGGGGCGCCATACCTCTCCGTGCTCAAGCGGCACCAGCCTGGAGTAATAGGAGGTGCAGATCACTTCGTCATCTGCCCTGTAAGTGGGCGGCCCCCGTCTTGGAGTGATATTGTAATGAGTCAAACATTCCGTGTCACTAACTGCATAGTACTGCCAGGGGCTGAACTCCATGCCATCCAGAGAATGCTCCAAAATCCAGTTTCCAGGCCGAGGGGCATTAGCAGCTTTGATGATGACATAAGCAACTTGAAAGACCTGGAACAAAGACATTGAAAAGTGTCAATCGAAAATCAGTAACAAGTGCTCAAAAACCAAAGTGCCTCTTGAGAGCACTGCCACCTGATGATGGCCAATGTCACTCACTGCTCTTGAGGCTAACTGCTCATAAGTGTTAATCAGAAATGTACCTTGTAAATGTTTTCCTGGTGGCATCTGTCTTCAAAATAAACTCAAAAAATACTCACAAATAAATTTGTATTATTATTATTATTATTGTTATTATTAACAGTGTTAATATTGACATAAGTGCTTGTTTTCTTGTTTCCAATGTCTTTCTCCATCAGGATTCTGAATGATAATAGTTGTATTATATTTCATTAGTAGTAGTGTTAAATGTATTTCTCATATAGTGATTTGGAGATAACACATCTGAATATGAGAAAAAAAGTCAGCCCGTTACACACTTATCACGATGGTTAAAATCCAGAACACTGACAACACCAGACGTTGGTGAAGATGTGGAGCAACAGGAACTCTCATTCGTTGCTGGTGGGAATGCAAAATGGTGCAGCCACTTGGGAAGACAGTTTGGTGACCTCTTAAAAAATTAAACACAGTCTCACCATACAATCCAGCAATCATACTCCTTGGTATTTACCCAAAGCAGTTGAAAACTTCCATAGGTGAATGGATAAAGGAAGTGTGACACATCCATACAACAGAATATTATTCAGTGATTTAAAAAATGAACTCTTAATCCACAAAAAGACATCGAGTAAACTTAAATGCATATTGCTAAATGAAAGAAGCCAATGTGAAAAGGCTACACACAGGATGATTCCAACTATATTGCCTCTGGGCTTGTTGTATTTTTTATTTTTGGTTTTAAGCTTCTCCCCATCTTAGCCCTCAGCAATTCTAGCAACACAAGAGCCCCTTAAAATTAACCCAGCTGAAGCCACAATATTTCACATTCATTTACTGAATTATTCCCTGCAAAGGACGGTTTTATCTCATTATAATAACTCTGTTCACCTACAAGAAATGTCTCCCAATAAAATTTAGTCTATAAATGATGTAAGTGTGAAATGTTGACTACCCATGTTCATGTGCAATTTTCCTCTAGAACACAATCACTGTTTCTCTAAAGCACATTAAAAGCAAAATAATGTTCTCAGATTTCAATAATCAGGAAAATCAGGAACTGTGTATCTGTTATGAAAGCTTGTATCTGGAGCTGAATGTCCAATGTTTAAAAATCTAGAACCATCTTCATCGATTTAAACCACTTTTTTAAAAATTAAAATAATGCAAAGGCTATTTTGTCCTAGCATAAACATCTCCAGAACATTCTCCTATGAACATAATTATATTTTTTTCTTATTGGGAGTTTATTTAAAAAAAAAAAAACCTTTTCCCCAATTTTATAATTCATATATTCCATAATTTATATTTTTAAAGTCTACTATTTTTTAATATTACTGAAAAACCAAACACTTCTCAGAAATACCTGGCAATTAATCTTACTGTCTCCTCTAGAACCAGTCCTGAAGAACATCAGGGTTTTTTTTAATGCAGCTTGGGGGAGGTTAGTTTCACCTTTGCAAAGTTCCAGCACTGTCCCAGAACACCATGATGGAATCTGGCCTAAGTAGCTTTCCATTTGGTTTTCATACTGATGCCCAAGCTAACTGGAGGGAGGACACCCTCTTCTTCACTCATCACTGTCCAACTGCCTTGCAACTATTTTCACCATAAAAGGAGAAGTCTATGAGCATGTGGACCACTGTGGAATATGTTAAAATAGACTTCACAAATTGCAGGTGCCAAGTGAGATGGCATGATCAGGCAGCCCATTTGAGAGGGATGGAAATCAAGGTCATTGACAAATGGAATGACTGCATTTACCTTCTGTTTTCCAGTTTCACATGTGAAAATGGAAAGAACCAACAGGTTTACCTCCTGTGTGCTAAGAACTTCATGTATATCATCCCATTTAACTCCAAACAACCCCATGAGTTTCAAGTCATTGTGGTTCCCATTTTACATATTTGGAAACTGATGCTTAGAGGTGTTAAAAGACAAACTACTGAGTTGCAGGTCCCAATGAGAAACCAGGGGTCTCACTCCAGAGTCCTTAGCATCCACTATACACCCCCCCAAATGTACACACACACTAAGGTCATTGAATTTTCTTTTTGTAACCCCAGAAGAAGACTCCTACATTCATTTGGGCACTGGGTTCATGTCTAAACAGGCACCGTGGCAATTGTTTCTGTTAACTCTGCAGTTTCTGTTGTGACAGCCCAGGATGTGTGGGGGGGAGGGGATGGAGAGTATGCAAGGAACAAAAACTAATGTTACGTAGCGCTTGCTGTGGCCAAGGACAACGCTAAGTCCTTTATTAGAATTACTAGTCTTCAGACCCTTCCAACTACGTTCTTCTTATGAAATATGTACTGTTACTTCCCCTACTTCACAGATGAGGAAACCGAGGCACAGAAAGGTTACAGAATCTTCCCAGGATCTCACATGTACTAATATGTAAACCACACTTCTACAGATTGCAAGGAAAAAAAAATGAAACTCCCAGCTGAGCAGCTGGTGGGTACCAATCTGGTTTTCCAAACCACTGACCTCAACCAGTAGCAATTATTTCAATACCATGTTCTCGTACTTTTGTCAAACCCTTGTCAGCTTTTAGACGGACAGCTTAGTCACATGTAACAAAACGTAACCCAGCGGAAGAACAACCATAATGGGAAAACTTCAGGACCATCCCTCCAGGGATCAAGGCCTTCAGCTATGAAGCTGAGCATTGTTCTCACAGTCTCTCACTGGTTCTCTAGGTCCCCAAATTGCAGACCAGGAAACAAGCCAAGAAAGGGACTATGAAATATAAATCTGCAAAAGAGGAAGAGGAAGCTATGAAATATCTAAACGCAATTTGTTTTCACTTAAGTCACGTTATTGGCTGACTTATGTCTCCCCAAAATTCACAGGCTGAAGCCCTAACCCTTAGTACCTCAGAATGTGACTGTATCTGGAGAGAGGGTCTTTAAAGAGATAATCAAGGTCAAATGAGGTCATATGGGTGAGCCCTAATCTCATCTGACTGGTGTCCTTTTAAGAAGAGAAGATTAGGACCCAGATATAGGGGCAATCCTGTGAGGATACAGTGAGAAAATGGCCATCTGCAAGCCAACGGCCAAGGTCTCAGAAGGAATCAACCCTGCCAACACCTTGCTCTTGGACTTCCAGCTTCCAGAACTGTTTGCTAATAAATTTCTGTTGTTTAAGCCCCCAGGTTTCGGTATGTGCTACGGCAGCCCTAAGCAAATGAACACAAGCTAGTCTAATTCACCAATTGTGTGTTGACAAACCAGTCTTAACAGCCCCTATAGAAAAAGTAAGGAATTCTCTGTTAATATATAGAATTTTAAACCCTTGCCCAAATGAAATCCATGATATTTCTGTTGCTGCTTTTTAGCATGGTTGACTAAAGTGCCTTTTTCTCTCCATATAAGGTTGGCTGAACACAAAGTGATGATGCAGGGCTTTCACTAAATTCAGAGTCACTGAGGTCTTGCCAAACCTGCAGCTGATACAGCCACTTTCAAATCCACTTTCATCAGGGTTTTTTACCAAGAGGCCTTTGTTAATGATCACTGGAATGCACATAAGCAGTGCCACATAAATAAAGCACACGTACACCAAACACCGCTTTCTACACAGGAATCCAGACAGGAATTTTCATGTGGGCCTCAACCTTAAATATATTAAAACCACCTCAGGCACAGAGATAAGAAAAATACACAGAGCGTAATTCTCCAATATCAGGGGCCAGCTTCAGATGTGCTCAGGGAAGCAAAGTGTTTCTTCTCCACAGAAAGCTCAGCTGCATAAGCTGCAGGGGCCCAGATACCACATGGGACCCCTGGCTGGAAATTCTCCACACGAGCACTTACCTGCCTCCAAGGCCGTAACGCAACAGTGAATGGAGAATCGTTGTCTCTTACCCGATGGGAATGACCTTCTCACAGGCAAAAGAGATTTAGTTTTAACAGTCAAATTAAACTTTCAAAAAAGAGTTCAGTCTATTTGGTAAATAATATTGCTCAATTATCCCTATAAAAGTGGTGAATCTGTGCTTTGTCAGCGTTATTTCTTAGGATATTATCAGACAATAAGATTCAAAATGATCATCTGAGCTAATGTTTATTACTCAAAATAAAGAAATAACTATTTACTGGAAGTCTAATTACTAATGCAGCTATGACTCCCTTCTGGTTTTACAGAGTATGGATCACTGAACTAACTAATCAATTGATAATCATGTAAAGTAGCAACAAACACTCGGCAGAACAAGAGAAGTTTGGGGCTTGGACGTTCACTTGGCACGTAGGATCCGTGGGATACACATTTTAGGTAAATCTCTTACGGGCAATGATCTTGAAATGTCATTTCTATTCGATTTTAGTGGCTGTTTTTACTATTATTGCCTCGTTTTAGGACAAGTATACAAAATTAACAGACAAAAGGAAATAGCTTCATGAATGAGAAGAGAAGTGTGGAATAAAATAGGTTTGTTTCTCTTTAAATTTGCTGCTGTCAATAGAAGTGCGGGATAAACATGTCAGAATCCAGTCTCTTTCCCCCCCTTACTTTTCTTCTTGCTTGTTCTTTTTACTGAGGGCAGGAGGGACTGGCTACTTGTAATGGCAAATTTAGAGCAAGCAGGTTTTTTTCCTGAAAATTCTTAAGCTTCGTGTCTCAGGAAGTCAAGGAAGGCTCACTTTGGAAGCAAGCTCAGATTCTTCAAGTGGACACTGAGGAAAAGCCAGGGTGAGAAAGCTGATGAACAAGGAAGGAAGGGCAGAGAGAGGGGCCCATCACAGAAGTAAAGGGGAACCAGGACCAGTTACCTGAAGGTGGGAAAGGGGTACTTAAAACCCCTTCAGAAGGAGTTCTGTTTCTCATCAACTAGAAAAGTTATTTCAAAAAGAGCCCACGATAAGCTGTCCCATGGTCCGTGAGCCACTGGTTCCATCTCAGGATGACTAGGGGGATTATCTCAAAGGCTACGTGTTGCACTACATTAAGAATCAAAACTGGAAAGTAAGAGGCTGGTTTCCGTTCCTAGTCTCCATGGATCTCCCTGTAGAATTGCTCCCAAAGTTCAATTTCACCAAGGGTTCTGGGAAGATTTTGCTAGGTTTTGTGGGAGGTGAGTTGGAAGGACCTCAAAAGCACAGTCAGGCAGGTCACCAAATGCCCTTTGTGGGGATCTTCACTGCTTTCCCCCACCTGTAGGTGCCGGGTGACAGCTGAGCCCCAAGAATGAGATAAACCCGCTGCGAAACGCAGTTACCGGCCATTCTAGGACCTGGGAAATGCAAAGAGCGACTTTCCCATCCCCCGACTCCTGACCACCGGTCAGACGGAGCCATCGGTTTCCACCCAGGAACAACATCTCAGACTTTGAAATTACGTTGGGCTTTTCCCCCAAGTGCAGTGCAGTTTGTTCACATTGGAACAGAGGGGGCAGTAAATACCGTTCCTTCCTTCCCCTCCCGAAGGTGGAAGGAGGCTCGGGAGTCCATCGTGGAGATGGAAGGAAGTCAGCAACATTCCAGGAGAAAGCAAAGCTGGAGGTGGCGGTCTCGACGGTGGCTGCAGAGGTCAGCCTGACACTCTGCCTCTGGTGGCACAGGCTGAGTGGACACACGCTCAGTGGGTCAGGGACCTGGGCCTCCTGAGAACTGCCTGCCCGGAAGAGAGACAGATGGAGCCCCGGAGTGATGCAGTCAGCTTGTCTCCCAGTTAGAAAAATGACTGCCCCTCTCCTGGGGGGGAGGGCAGACGGCAGAGATGTTACTGTCAGAGAAGCTCCCCTTCCTCCCCCCACCAGGACACAGGACGCTGGGACCAAGGACGCCCCTAACACCTTTTCACTGGAGAGTCACTCAGTGAACACTGATTGAGCATCTGCTTTGGAACAGGACCGTGGCGGGTGCCACAAAGACAGCGGTGAAGCGGGGGACACGGTCAGGGTGGCCTGGATGCCCTGATGGGGAGACAGAGGTGGGCCAAGTCCCCCGGGAGAAGGACGGAAGGCGGCCAGAGTGTCTGGCGGGGGCCAGCCTAGTCTGGAGAAGGGGTGGTCAGGGAAGGCTTGTCTGGAAAGAGGTGGAGACTGAGTAGGAGATGTCTAGGTAAAGAGAGGGAGGTCAGAGGGACAGGGGGTGGGACCCTGCGGGGCCAGAGCATGGAGCGTGGGACATGGCAGGAGGCCCGGTTGGCTTGAGTGTCAAGACGGGAGGGGACCGGACAGGGCAGGGCTCTTTTTTTTTTTTTTTTTTTAGTTGTTTTGTTTGTTTTTTTATACTGCAGGTTCTTATTAGGCATCAATTTTATACACATCAGTGTATACATGTCAATCCCAATCGCCCAATTCAGCACACCACCGTCCCCACCTCACCGCAGTTTTCCCCCCTTGGTGTCCATCTGTCCATTCTCTACAGGGCAGGGCTCTTTGCGAAACCTTAAAACTTCTAGACCGTTCGAAGACCCTAAACCAGGGAGTTACCAGGTCACCAGGGATGAAAAGATTGGATGCCGGAACTGGATGCTGGTGCTGGGAAATCGTGAGAGCTGGTGGTGTTGACACAGCGAAGACCAAGACTAAAGTAGAGAAAAAAGCCAGTGGGTCTTCAAGAGTTTGCCGAAAGGTCCAGTGTGAGTGAGAAAGAAAACACGGAGGCCCAGCAGGGCTTTCCAGCTTTGGCCAGACCCCCTCTCCACCTCAGGAAGATGGGACAGGTCTCCCCGACATGGCCCCAAAGCCCACACTTTGCCCTTCTTCCCTCAGTCCCAGAGAATGAGAACATTTGAAAGCTGAAAACATTTGAAAGCTTCTTTTGACTTCCTCTCTTGGTCCTCACGTTGACCTAGGGTGCCCAGTAGGTCCAGCAACGGTTAGCAGCATACAGCCTGACAGCCCTCTTTTCATCCCTCATCGTGAGAAAACAGTTCAATTGCACCTCAGAAAGTAAAACGGGCCCCTAATCATTAAGCCTCACAAATCCAACCGGCGACACCGTCTAGAAAAGCTGTGCAAATCTGCACTTGACTAACTCCATTAAACATTAACCTGTGAGTTATACATTTACAGCCTCTAGACACAATAATTATGTGTTTCTTTCACTAAATCTAGCTGAATCGTTTATAGTTTTAGCCCTAGAGAGATTAGAAAGCATTTTTTGTTTTTGCAAGATTTCACTCAGTACCTGGAACCTTGGTCTACATGCTATTTGAAGATGCTCATCTTTCTTTAGGTACCTCTAACTTCACTGAGCATCTATCATTTGTCAGGCATCAAGCTGACACATCATCACATTTAAAGCTTTTTTTAAAACGCAATATCTGAACAAAGGTCTTATACAGGAAGGCTTTTGTTTATTTAGAAAAATGTGGTGGGAAGCTAAGTTGCGCAGCTGCATGGAAAACAAGATGGCGGTTCCTCCAGAAAGAAACGTAGAATTATCATGTGATCCAGCAACTCCACTGTGGGTATATACCTACAAGAACTGAAAGCAGGGACTCAACAACAGATATCTGGAAACAATGTCTATTGAAGCATTATTCACGGTAGCCAAAAGACGGAAACAAACCAGATGTCTACCACGGATAAATGGCTAAACAAACTCTGGGATACAAGGGAATATTATTCAGCCTTAAAAAGGAATGAAAGTTTGATACCTGCTACAACATAGATAAAGCTGGAGTTATTATGCTAAATGAAGTAAGCCAGACACAAAAGGACAAATACTGCATGATTCCACTTACATGAGTTACCTAGAATAGTCGAATTCATCGAGACCCAAATTAGAATTGCGGAAAACTGGGGCTGGGGAGGGGAGGGAGGACGGGGAGTTACTGTTTAATGGGGACAGAGTTTCAGTATGAGATGATGAAAAAGTTCTAGAGAGGCATGGTGGCGATGATTGCACAACGATGTAAATGCACTTAATGCCAGTGAATTGTACACCTAGAAATGGTTTAAATGGTAAATTTTACGTTATGTATATTTTACCACAAGAAAAAAAAAAGATGTGAAAATAAGGAGAGAAAAGTGAATGATACAGACTCAACTTTCTGTGGAAGATGGAGATTTCTAAATTGAACATGACGAGGGACTAACCCTGCAGAAGCCAACCGAGCCATCTGGAGGGCAAGCTAGCAGCTCAGAGGGGATGCGTGAGACCCTGTCTTTCCCATGACCCTATTTCTGTCAGTTTCTTACTAAGCTCTAGTGAGGCCTGATGACACGTCACAAAATACAAAATTGGAGCCCAAACTGTTAGGGTCTGAGAGTGAAAGGAGACCCCTGAGTGACGTGACTGAAGACCCTCAGCTCAGAGGGCGGCCCCTCCTCCTGGTGAGGTTGACTAAGTGCCCGGCTGACCTCTGGGCAGCCCTATTGCTGGCCTGGCCCTGGAGTCTGGTACGGCATTGTAAATGATCCTAAATGGTGAGCATCTCAATGGAGGCCTAAGAAACAGTTATTTCATGGGCTTTCTTGTGCTTCTAGCACCTGAAGAACAAAGATAAATATCTTCTGATTGTATGCCATAAAATAGAGAAGACAAAATTTTAAATTATAAGACTGACAATTCTCACGGTCACCTAATTAGGGGGGAAAAGGTATTGGACAGTATTAAAACAACACTAGATAGGTCACTTTATGATTTTACTTTTAAAAAGGTGATTAAGAATAACTCAAATTTGATTAAAAAAAACTATTATAGAGGGGGTATATGGAAACTCGAGTTTCCTGTAAATCTAAAACGTTGCTCTAAAATAAAGTCTATTAATTTAAAAAGACACACAAAACAAAGGAACAGAACTATTTACACGTTATAATAGTTATCAGTTACTCTGAGAAAGCTTACACCCCCCTCCAGTTGGCTGCACAGAAGCTAATAAGTGGTTTTCAGGCTTCACCAAACTTCTCAGCTATGTGGGCTTAGACAGCTGTGGCATCCCAGCTAATTATCTGCAGGTTTTAAATTGACCTCACAGTTTTCCCAGGCTTCATTTCCGGACCTTATGGGGCATGGAGGCCACCAAGCCGGGGCGAGCCGGTGCTCTCCAAGTATCTGTGCAGAAATTTCAAAGGAGCACAGATCTGAATGCATTGGCACAAGCAGGCCCAGTCCCTAAAGAGTTTCCACCTTTGTCACCACTTTGGCAGCTTCATCACCTCCCCAAGGCCAATGCTTGCAGAGTCAGACTTCCAGAATTACTCCCCACCCTCCTCCCAAAAAGGTAGTGATTGGTGATGAACAGATCTGAAATTTCTTACAATCCAGAGAATTACGGAAGGAGATTTAACGTTTCCCATGATTCAGGCTTAAAATGATAAATCCAGCTGTGTTCCCTACACCCCACTGCATTATTCACAACGAATACTGTGAGTATGGATCTACATGTTATTCCGATTTCTCACATTGTTAAGTGTGAAATACCAAATAGAAAAACACTTTATAAAATGCACAATACAGATGTAAGGTAACACTGTCAGATTTGGAATCACTTTCCCTAAGTGCCATGGTTATTCTGCTGACAACTAGCACCTCTCAAGATGATGATATTTACAGTTCATTCAATATTTTTCTCATTTGTTATGACTTGAAAATTCTGTCCTGCCTCTTACACTGATATTCAAATATCTAAAACTGTCACCACCATTTGACAAAGCATTTGCCTCATCAGAGATTAATAATCATGGCATAATTTACACATGTGAAGGTGATAAACAAGACCAAACAAATATCGTCTAAGCATCTGAACTCAGCCCAGTATTCCCAAGTACATGTTCAATACAGTGACAAAATGTAAATAAATGAATATATGTTATATCAATGAATGAATGAATGAATGAATAAATTCCTTGCTATTCAATTAACAGAGAACAAAGAAAGAAAGAACCTTTTAGTCTCCATGCTGCTGAGAGGTTGTGAGACACACTCTTTCATTCACTGTTAGTGAGTATATAAATGGAACAATATTTTTGAAAAAAAAAATAAAACAATAAAAATTATGTTTCAAAAATGTTTAAGCTCTGTTTTTTTTTGTTTGTTTTTTTGGTTGTCATTGAATGAATGAATTTATTGCATGTTTCCTTATATAAGCACCACTCAGCAACATAATAAGCGAATTCAGTAAGCTTTACAGAATTTGTAGAAATTCTCACCATTGGGGCTTTTTTTGTGCTGACCCTTGCTAACACCAAGGGTTTTAACAATAAAATGGAAAACATCTTTAGGGGGTTAATTAATGAAACCTTGGTAAACATCTTTTTTAGTGATTAACCTTAATAAAAGACAATCTGAAGTACTTGAGAAATGTATGGATAACATGTACGTACTCTTGAGTAATTTCCTCAAATATGTATTAGTCAAGTTTCTCACAGGAGCTGGACAATGGTCCGTTCAAGTCTGGAGTATCTATGCTGCTAAATTAAAATCTTCATGCTTTGGCTATCCAATGCACAGGTGACAAGACTGACGTTGTTTTGGAGGTTAAGAAATTGAATGTAATTTCCTCTGAGGGGACAAAAGATTTCTTCTCCTTAGGAAACAACTTTTAGACTTGTTCAAGAGCTTAAACAAAACTCAGCTGACCAGTTCTGTAAAATGTAGTATCACAGAAATTGCTTCAGTCTGGAAAAAAATGTAAACATAGTTTATTACCAGTTTGTACCTTCACCATAGAAAAACCTTAAAATCATTCTTGTGCAATGTCTGATTTTCAGTGGCATTGTCGGATGGTTGAGTGGTGAGTCTGAAGAGACAAAGCTGGGGCCAGTATATGGAAGGCTGAACTTTATCAGGTATTCAACAGGATCTGCTGAAAATATTTCAGCAGAAAAATGAAAGACGGTTCTTGTGGCAGTGACGTGAGGAATGGCCTAAAGTTGGGGAAGATGAGGTAGCGGATGTGAGGTAATAAAGTCTTTTACTAGAGTGATGGCTACGAATATATTTAAGAAATGAATGCAACTAATATTCAAACAATTAACAAGACCCAGTAAGAGGCTAGATATAAAGAATGGAGAATCCCTGACTAGAATGGGAGAAAGCAGCCACCCCTGAGTAAAAGCTTACTATAAGAGACAAAGCCAAAAGTAGAACTCTGATCTCCTGATTCCCCATCCATTTCTCTTTCCACTGTAGCTGTTGACTGATTTGGAATGCTAAGGCTGGTCTGAAAGACCACAAGCTTCAGTAGGCAACCTGATATGGCATAACAAAAGCTCAGTTAAATTACTTTGAGGATTTTTTTTTTTCTTAGACCATGGTTATAATTCTAGCTTTTGTGCTAACTAGCTTTAATCTTGGGCAAATCATTTGCCTTTGACACCTCTTATGTTTTTATATGAATTTATTTCTTTTGTTAATATTGCACAGACGTTTTTCTTAATAAATAATTAAGATAATAATAATTAATAATAATTAATTTTCTTAATAAATAATTATTGTTTTCCACAATAAATAATTTCTTTGAGGGCAGTAATATGGACTATATGTGGATCTTTTACCATTGATTGTTTATAATACCTAAGAAGTGTCTCTGTGAAATGGTGTCAAATTAATGAATATAAATAGTTGAGGACATCTTGTTAGAAACAACACGAAATGCTAATAAAAACACAAACAGAACCTGAACTGTTCACATTAATTTAGGCTAGTGGGGAAGCTTCCCTACCTTTTATTAGGCCTCTGACTACTTAAAAAGAGTTTCTAGCATTCATAAGTACCTGATAGCCACCGCCATGTTATACTTTATTATGAGAAGAAAATGTCCATTTCACAGGAGAACCATTTCCCCACGCTCTTCTTCAACCTTCCTCCCAAAGATTTCATGTGGCAGCAACAAAGGGCAAGGGGGACCCTGAAAACGACCTTTCCGTTTTTAAGTTAACACAAAGAATGGCTTGGTTTGGCTTCTGTGACTTTCACTGGAGAAAAATGTTGTACACTATATATGTAAGTAAGTTTCCTCAGCTTCTTGTGATTGATAGATAACGCCAGTATTCAGTCCTTACTCCTCTGCAAACTACTTTAGGGCACTTACAGGCAGGCAGGTAGCCCACAGAGGAAGGCTTTTGGATTCGCAGAACTCTCCCTATACAGCACTCGGCGTCAGTATAACCTGAAAGTTCTTGCCCCAGGAACTCTGGCCAGCACACCCTTTTCTGGGGCTCCTTAGTTTATTGGCTCCAGCATAGGTGGGTAGGAGAGCTAAATCAGCTGAAGAAAAGCAAAACTGAGGAAGGAAGAGAGGAGAGGTCATAAGGACAAGGGAGCAGAGTCTGTGACTAATAAACACTGAGATGGCGTTTTTATGTGATTTGTAATATGTCTTTAGAGGCAATTCCAAAAGAAATGTTTCAAAAATATTCTAAGTAATACTAGCATCACTACAGTAAGTGCATGGCCTCCCAAGGGTACCATTTTAAAGGATTCTATGAGTTATGATTGTTTTAAAAAATATTAGAGTTTATTTTAAAATTCAATATAAAAGCACTGCTTAAGTGATGGCTGTGACCCACAAATACAAGGAAGTTTGCAGGATGTGTGGGTGGGATGGAAACGCTATTAATTTTATAGTCTAAGGACTAAATTCAGCGCTATGTACTTCTGCACCGGCCAGCATTAAAAACTGAGGCTGCTGGACATTTGGTGAGGAAACACAAGATTTTAAGAAAAGTGCAAATGAACAGCATGTGTAATTTCAAAGCAAGCCTGCCTTACAGAATACATGGGTGTTTGGGTGAAGCAGAGTGAATAGCCCATCTCAATTTTAATATACAGAAGCAACACAGTATGAGAGTAACAGAAGTTTTTGTAGCTCAACAGACCTAGTTTACATCCTGGCTTCACCCTTTTGTAGTTGAATAACCCTCTGCAAATTATTTAGCTTCTCTGAGACCCAGTTTCCTTACCTGTAAAATGTCTAGTGAAGTGCCTGGCAAACAGAAAATATTCCATAAATATCAGTTCCTCTGTAAGGGTGGGTTTTTTTTTTTTCAAACTAAGGGTCATAACCCTTTGGTAGATTATGAAATCAATTTAGTAGGTTACAACTAGCATATTTTAAAAACTGAAACAACAAAAAACATCAGAGTACACTGCACATAATGGTTAAGTATTATTCCATAATGCATATGCTGAGTTTTGATATAAATGCATTTTTTACTGTGGATTACAAGCAAAAAGTTTCAAAGTCTCTGTTCTACAGAGAAATTCTCAGATTATTATATTAAAAAGGCTTTAGCAGTGCTGCCTTTATCCAAATGAGACTCTGTAAATTTTAAGAACTTAAAGTGTTCCTTACCTTCTAACTTGTTGCAGTAAAAATAAGACATGAATCATAGAGAAGATAAATTTAATCTGGTACTGTAGGGCATTAAATTCAATTTTAAGATTGGTTTCTGTGTTATACTGACTGATTTATACTTCTAAACACTTTATAGTTTATAGGTATATCATTTATAGTTGATTAAACACATCTAGAAATTTCTACAAAAAGTTGGCTATTAGGTTCTATTATGGGGAAATTAGATACAATTTCTAAATAATTTTAAATTATAAGACTTTTAAAAAGGATTGCAACTTGCCTAAGCATGAAGACTGCTAGAGTAATATTCCCATCCTGATGAGTAGTAAAAATCAAAGGCCTATTTGAGCACATACAGTGATGTCCCACACTGGCTCAGTAAAAAGGAGAGCTCCCAAAACAAAATGTGAGGGTCAATAACAGGCCTCTTTTCTCCTTCAGGTCTTGATGTAGAGCCAGCCTGACAGCAGAATGAGTCCCTAGTGCTGTTAGGATGGTGAGCTAGCCAATTTTAGGTTGGCAGAATAGGAATTTTAGGTTGGCTGAAGGGTAGCATACTAGAAATTACAGAATTCAATGATACAGCTGAATCTTGATATAACTGTATCTTAAATTTATAATTTTAGCTGACCAGGCCAGATTGGCTATTATTAGAACCCATGGGACTGAAGTTTAGGAATCTTGTTTTAAATTAGCGCCCTGGGCAATTCTGATCCTCATTATGGTTTGAATGCCCTGTGTTAAAGGGACAGCAAGGATCTGAAAATATAAAAAGATGGAGTTCAAAAGTACTTATCCCGGGCTTCCCTGGTGGCACAGTGGTTGAGAATCTGCCTGCCAATGCAGGGGACACGGGTTCGAGCCCTGGTCTAGGAAGATCCCACATGCCGCGGAGCGGCTGGGCCCGTGGGCCACAACTACTGAGCCTGCGCGTCTGGAGCCTGTGCTCCGCAACAAGAGAGGCCGCGATGGTGAGAGGCCCGCGCACCGCGATGAAGAATGGCCCCCGCTCGCCGCAACTAGAGAAAGCCCTCGCACAGAAACGAACACCCAACACAGCCAAAAATAAATAAATAAATAAATAAATTTAAAAAAAAAAAAAAAAAGTACTTATCCCAACCTTACAGGTATCCAATATCAAATACTGGATCAGAATCTGACACTCAGAGTACTTCCTTCTTGGTATTAAAGATATGAGTCAGCAGGTAGCAATACTTGATGTTTTCCAGTTATTTAAGAACAATAAGAAATGGTGTGTTGCTTCATTGGAATTCATTGGTGAGAAGCAAAAAGTATGAAAGAGAAAGGTCTCTTTAGATTAGACATAGAAGTAAAAGGTAGCAATCAATAAAAGTTATTAAGAGTAAACTCAGCAAGAGAGAAGTGATAAACCATTCAACTACTTGATGAATCCATTTGGCTCCTGAGCAGAGAGTTCACACCTTCTGTGGTGTAGGTGCCCTTTCCTCTGTCCTCAGAAAAGAATAAAGAATAAGGCAAAAGGTGGTTCCTTCCTATTTCAAATGAGTTGAGAGTACAGGATAAGTCTGCCCATAATCTTAAGTTCTTTTTTCCTAAGTTTAAAACTTTTCTGCTATTTGAGATAGACATTGGGTTGGGCTGAGCCATGCTTGCTGTCAATGTCAAGTGTTGAGATTAGCACCACAAATCCTCCACCAGGACTGAGTCTTGGCATCAGGCTTTGTCCATCATCAACCTTGAATGGGAGAAAAGGCAGGCATGAATGCCATTCTTGGGGAGAAACAGCAGCTGTGCAAGGTGAAAGAAATCACAGGAGACAGCAAAGCCTGGGGAAAAGGATGGTAGTAACAGAAGTGAGGTAGAAAGCTAGTTCTTAGCTCCTCCAACTGCCAGCTGAAGAGCCTTAGGGTCAAACACTCCCTGCACAGCAAGTACATGAGCCCCCTGAAATTGTAAGATGCCCCAAGAAATGATCTGGTGTTCCCCCCTTGCTTATTTTTTAGCTCAAACTCTAACAACATTGAAAGTATTTGGAGATCGACACCTCTCTTTCTCTCACTTTCTTTTTTACCTAGAGGTTACAATAGAGGATGAACAGAGATGGCAGCCAATACCAAAAAAACCCCCAAAAAAACAACAACAAAAAACAAACAAAAAAAACCAAAACAGATTATGAGAAAAGTCTGCATTACACATGGGTAGAATTCAGCCCATAAGTCAAAGAACTTTTCAAAATTACAACGGAGGGAAGGCAGAGGGGACTAGATATTTGAGGTGCTAAGAGACAGGCTGTTAAAGTCCCCCACTATTATTGTGTTACTGTTGATTTCCTCTTTTATAGCTGTTAGCAGCTGCCTTATGTATTGAGGTGCTCCTATGTTGGGTACATATATATTTATAATTGTTATATCTTCTTCTTGGATTGATCCCTTGATCATTATGTAGCGTCCTTCCTTGTCTCTTGTAACATTCTTTATTTTAAAGTCTATTTTATCTGATATGAGTATTGCCACTCCAGCTTTCTTTTGATTTCCATTTGCATGGAATATCTTTTTCCATCCCCTCACTTTCAGTCTGTATGTGTCCCTAGGTCTGAAGTGGGTCTCTTGTAGACAGCATATATATGGGTCTTGTTTTTGTATCCATTCAGTGAGCCTGTGTCTTTTGGTTGGAGCTGTATAAAAAAATAAATTAAAAAAAATTCAAAAATTCAAAAAAAAAAAAAAAAAGAGACAGGCTGACAGAGCAAGCTTAATGACTGGCTTTATAAGTCTACCACTTGAGACTCTGTGTTCTTTATTTACAGAGAGGCAGAAAAAAGAGTTCAGAGAAGAAGCCAGTGTCACAAATTAAGATATCTGAAAGAGAAGTCAGGCCTTTCTTTCCATTTTCTTACACTATCTGTTTCCTTCACTTGAAACTATTGTTAGACCAAATTGCAATAGGGTTCACCAAATGGACTCCATTATGCAATTCAATTGTGCCCCTTGCTAGATCCTGATTTCCCTATTTGATACAAAAAGCTACTGAACTTCCATTCTCTTCTCTGCTAAAATGCCTAAATAATCTATATTTAGGAGATAAAGAAGCATATTTACAATATGCTTAGCCTTGGAGTCTCCATGTCAGGGTTATGGAAGAAACTATTCTGAAAAGTGTCCTTCCGTAACCCAACATGTTCACACATCACAAGTCCTTATCAAAGTTATGGGTTGGGTTTTCACATTTCCAGGTAAAAAGTCTGCTCCCTGGCAGTCCTTAAACTTTACCTGACAAACACTGTACACCCTCAGTCCAGGCTCCTCAGTCTCTAACATCCCCATTAACACCCCAGAAAACAACAAAATATATCCACTTATCACAGTTCAATCCCACTTGAGCATCAATAGCCACTACTTCAATATAATCATGTTCCAAAAGCTGATGAGTGTCCAACAGCAGCAAAGGATAGACATGTTGGCACCAATAATACTGGTTTGGTTTTTAACTGCATTTTTTGTCAGTTTGGCTGGGAAGATTTGGACAGCTGGAAGTGAGCTTCTCCATCATTTTCTGTTTCTTTCTTTGTAACAGTTTTCCACCTGTGAAGCCCACCACCCCACCACCAAGCGCAGCTGCAATTCCTGCCACTTTGAAGCCTGCAAGGAGGCCAGTCGGGCCCCCACCACTCCTCCGATGAGTGCACCTGCCACAGGCAGAGCTGCCAGCTTGCATTTTGCAGCTTTCCCCAAGTTTTTGGTTCCCTCTTCAACACTCACAGCAGCACTGTTGACATGGTCTTCAACACTGTCAATCTTCTCCTGCTGAGAATTCACTAGGAGAGAGAAATCAGTGACCAGTTGGCTAAGTTCAATTAAGTCCGCTTCTAAGGTTTCCCATGATTCTGCAGCATTTTGAGCTCGAGGAATTTCAGGCAACACATATATCTGAGTCATACTCTGAGGATCAGCTTCATCTTCAGTAGCGTGAAATGTTCCACCAACAGTCATGGATCTGGTCAAAGAAGGCTGTAATAAGGTTTCTTCATCATTAAGTTGTTTCTGAAGTTCTTCTACAGATTCTAGATGGAGTTGAAGAAATTCTGCTGTGGGGTGCTGATGCTTCTTCTTTCACAGGATCTATCATTCTCTTCAGAAGTCCTAGGTCATCCCTTTGGACTTCCAAACAAAGCTTCTCCATTTCTCGGATACTGGAGTGGAGCTGCTGAACTGTACGTCCTGCATTGATATGCTCTTCACGCAACTTGTCCCAGATTCTGCGCCTCTGATACTTCTCAATATTTAGCTGGTGCTTTCTTAACCTCTCCAGGTCTGTTGGGATTACTATCTTAGTAAATTTCTGAACAGCTGCTTCAAGACGGTGTAATTTCACTTTTTCTTCATCTTCAGACATCCTAAAAAAACGTTGTGTCTCTTCTATTTGCAACAACTACCTTCTCCACTCAGGTAGAATAACCTGATGCCCTGCTTCCTGTGGGGCGCCCCTCCCGCGCGCGGGGCTGGCACCCAGCCCACGTTGCGGCCAGGGCCTTATGCCCCCGAGGCGGCCTCTCGCGATCCTGTTTAAGCTCTTTGACCCAGAAATCCCATTTCCTGGAATCTGCGCTAAAACATAATCAGCACTGCAGCCGCAAAACTATTCAGATGTTTGTTGCAGTGTAATTTATAAAATTACAATCACCTTAAATGTTCAACAATGTGAGCAGGTTAAACAAATCTCTGTATACCCAGATGATGACACATTATTCTGCCTTTAAAAATTATTGCAGAAATTTAGATGCCAGCCATGAAGAAGAAATTGGTACTGCCTGGCCCTCTGGCAATAAACAACTAGAAACCGGACAGAAGGGTTTTCTACTGAAGCCACTTTCTAGGCTGGTGTGTCAATGTCTCACAAAGTTAAATGTGCACACGTCCTTTGGCCAAGCAATTTCACTCCTTGAGAAATAAAAACATATGTCCAGAAAGACTTTTATAGAATGTTCACTGCAGCTTTATTTACAAGGGACAAAACTGTAGCAACTAGTAGACTAAAAAGTTCTGGAGATCTAATGCACAATATTGTGATTATAGTCAACAATACTGGATTATAAACGTCAGAGATGGAATTGTTTTCAATACAGAAAAAGAAATGATAATTATGTGATGTGATAAAGGTGTTAACTAACACTGCTGTAGTAAGCATATTGCAATATATAAACCCATCAAACCAACGTGTTTTGTACCTCAAACCTACACAACGTTATTTTCAATTATATCTAAATAGATGAATAAAACAGAATAAAATAAAATAGGCACTGATAGAAGAAATTATAATAACCCTAACACCCTAACAAGAGGATGGATAAACAAAGTTTGGTATATTCACGGAGTGAAATATTGCTCAGAAATAAAAGGAACAAACCACTAAAAGCAACAATGGGGGAATCTCGCAGACATAATGCCAAGAGAAAGAAGCCAGACACAAGAAAAACAGGCTGTGCGATTGCATTTATATGACGTAACATAACAGGCAAAGCCAATCTAAGTGAAAAAGTATTCAGAACAGTGGTTCCTCTGGCCAGTGGGTGTCGGGGAGGGGAGCTGGTGGAGAACTGAACGGGATGGACACAGGGGAACATTCTGGGTGATGGAAATGCTCTGCATCTTGATAGCGGTGAGGCTTATACACGTGTCTGTATTTGTCAAAGTTCATCCAACTATCCCCTTAAGATCTTTGCACATCACTGCATGTAAATTGTATCTCAGTAGAAATAAAAAATGAAAGACAACTGTTACGATCACACTGGATGCACTATTTTAGCTCCACAAACAGGCCTTTCCTGTGCTGCTCTCTCCCAGGCACCTTTCCTCACTCCCAGCTCCTTTCCTCCACCTGGTCCTACATTCGGGTTGTTTCTCTGATGCTCTGAGCTGCCCTTCCTATGTGTGTCCCATGCCTGCTCAGCTCCCCTGACCCCCATATCAGGCAGCAGAAGGGATCGGCTTACCTGCCTCTTTCCCCAGCTAGCCCAGAAGCCCCTGAAGACCACGGTCAGCCTTAAGCAACAATTTAAGTACAGTGATGATACCAACATTTATATGGAACCTACGGCTTGTTGAATACTTTCCCTGGATGTCGCTACTGTCTTGTTCATCAAGGAATCCTGAGACCCCTGCCATCAATAACCAGACATTACGAATCATTAAATATAGACAATGCTCTCAGATATGCTGGAATGGATCAGAAGATAATTCCTGGGTGTTAGGATCACAAGGGAGTTTTTTTTTAACAATTCTTTTCTTATGTTAAAAAAGTTCTGCTTCTGTATCAGAATAAAGGAAGTTCTATATAGAGAAAAGTTCCACTGAAGACATAAAAAGCACATGAGTTATTTTGAGGGATAGCAGAGGTATTCAGGAGCTACTTTGTTTTTTTACTTTGTTACAGCTTTCTTTTTAAAGATGAAGATGTTAGATGTTCCAATTTGAATACACTGCTAAGTAAAAAGCAGAAAAAAAAAAAAAAAAGCAAACACTAGAAGGATTCCAAAACGTATTTTTCAAAGAAAAATTTTTTCAGAAACTAAAACATCTTTTTTTTAGCTTTACTATAACAGGAAGAAGTAATTCCAGAACAGACCTCCCTTTCTTTCCATAAATATACAAAAAGCTTTATTTTGAAGCCAAAACAGTTGGAGATATGAAAAGTATATTTTGACAGAGTCCTGCAAAACTCTCTTCACTCATTTCCCAGAACCCTCCCAAGGCCGATCTAAGAAGCCCTGTAGAGCAAGCAACACTGTAACAGTACGGCCAACACTCTGCCATTTAAAACAGAAAAAGAAAAAAGGGGGAAGGTTTGGTAAACTAAGTTGTGCTAACTGGAAAAATGGTTATGCTTGACTGTTTGGCAGACCACCGTTCATGACAAAGGATAAAGCTTAAAAATAAATCTTGCCAGGAAAGGAAGCTCCACATATGGCCTCAATTATTTTCATGTATTCAGCTCACTAGTCATTAACATTGAACAATTTAAGGTACAATATCTGTATTGCCACTTGGTCCTATAGCTCCTCACATCACCTAAAGATAAAGGTATAGCCCCTAAAAGGTAAGCTATGGGAGACCAGCAGAGAGAAGCCTCTTTTCAGAAGTGAGGAGGCAGTGGGGGGTTCAGACACGTCTCAAAGTCTTTACCCCTCTTCCCGTGGCAGGCTGCAGTTGCCTCATGTTTTCTCCACTTGAATCTTTGCCCACTTCAGAGACTGGGAGGTCCAAAGAGCACAGAGGAAGATGCTGTGTGACACTGAGGCCAGGTCTTAAAGGGATGCAACTTCTGCCTCTTTCTCTGGAACACTTGTGCTGGAGCCATGAACTGCCCTGTTTGCAATGCTGCCTCAGGGCTGCCATGCTGTGAGGAAGCCCCTAGTCCACAAGGAGAGTCCACACAGATAAGCCCTGAGACCACATGAAGGGAGAGCCTTGGCCAGCCCTCAGCTGCCCCAGCGCCCCCTCCCCCAGCTGCCCAGACCCCCTCCCCAGCTGCCCAGACCCCTTCCCAGCTGCCCAGACCCCCTCCCCCAGCTGCCCAGACCCCCTCCCCAGCTACCCAGACCCCCTCCCCCAGCTGCCCAGACCCCCTCCCCCAGCTGCCCAGACTCCCTTCCCAGCTGCTTAGACCCCCTCCCCAGCTGCCCAGACCCCTTCCCAGCTGCCCAGCACCCCCTCCCCAGCAGCTCCACCCCAAGGACTGCAGCCTGAGATACAACCACTCACAGTCAAGCCCTTCCTGAAACGCTGACCCCCAGAAACAAACCCAGAAAGATATAAGATGAATGTTGCTTTAAGCCCTAAAGTTTGGCAGTGGTCTCTTACAAAGCAGTAGATAATTGGAAAAGCCGCTGTGTAGGAGAAAACAAAATGAGATAGTAAAAATGTGAAAACAAAAGACAGACATATCTCTGAGACAAGCAGCTTCATGGAGAATAGGACGGAACAGATAAAAATGAAGGAGAAGAATTTCGTGTGGCTTACTTCCAAATCATAATGAAGGGCTTGATTTCTTCCAAACTATTCATTTTGCCAAACAAACTCAAGAAAAATCTGAAATTGGTTGAGCCCAGTATGAAGTAATATAAAATTGAAATAAAATCATTTTGAATAAATACAAGTACACAGTCATGGTCATTTCTACCAGGGTTTCCAGGAACAATTTCTGCCTGAACTCTTTTAACAAACACCCAAGACTCATTTGTAATGAGAAGCTCCAATTTACATGCAACTCTTGTTCTAAAAGTCTTTCAAGATTTTCTGCCTTAAGAATGTGAAATCTGCCTGTTCTTTTTTTATTTACCGTGCCAATGTGCTTAGCAAACACTTTACATTTGGACGATACAATAATAAACCTCAATCCAGCTCAGGCCAATTTTTCAGACATTTTTTGGGGAAAAAAAACCACAGCAGACGTCCAGATTAATGAGGTTTTATAAAACCCAGCAAACAAGCAGCTCTTGTCTAAAGGTTTGCATAAAACAAAGGCCCTTCTGTGATTATGTGCCCACAACAAAGTGTTACTTCCTAATTAAACCTACACAGAGTATAAAGCACTGCTTCAAAAAAGCAGCCTTTATTTTCAATGCCATAGGAAACGTTTCCTTTTTTACGAAACACACTTTGTCTTCTAAGGGGACATTACACATTTTTACTCACAAATCTGACCACTCCCAGTGAACATTTTGCCCAGGTTTAAACATTTTGAAAGGAGATTACTAAACATTGATTCATTTTGCTGCTTCTTGGCCAAAAATCACGTGTTAGAGAGCACCCAGATTTACCATGAGAGAAGCGTTGATACTCTGCCCCATTCCCAGGGGAGAGGACCCCGCTGAGTGACAAAGAAAACAGGAGTTTAGGAAGAACCCAGACACTCCCAAATCAGGAGGAAATTGTCAGAGCTCCTGCCAGCCTCCCCAGGAAATCGTAACAGAAAGAGAAACAATGATGGGAGACCAGGAACAAATGAGGTGAGACTGTGTGGGTGATGTGGAAGGAACCAGAAGTCGTGGTGTCCAGCCCCAGTTGCAGCAGGTACAGCCATGTGACACTGGGCAAGCCAGGGGACCACTCTGCACTGCCACTTCCTCACCTGCAAAGAGGGGGCCATCTCCTCTCCAGGATTGTTGGAGATGAAGTAATATGGATGAGAAAAAAATGCTCTAGAGTCTATAACCTATACCTATATAGATACCTATATATATGTATATAGACACACATATGCATGGTATATGAATACACAATATATAGGTTGAGTGTTCATATACATATGTAGATTCTATATGCTACGTAGATAACATACTGTATATATTCTATATACTATAATACTAAATTCTATATATTATATATAGATTCCTATACATATACACGATATATATGAATATATGTATAGATTCCTATACACAACAGGCAATGAACATTTCTTTTGAAAGGGATACTCAAAACTAACCAGAAACTTGCCATATGAGCCTTGAAAATGATTTGTATGCACTGCACTCCTTCACTGGCATGCAATCCTTTTTCACTGAAACCTCAAGTTATTACCCATAACAGAAAAGCAACCAACATGTCAGGCGTGGGAGCTATTATGCAAATCATGGGTAAGCCATAGAGTAGGATGTTAACGCAGATTTAAAATTATTAATAATGATTTTAGTTATATTGGGAAATGATCATGCTATAAAGTTAAATAAAACATCAGGACACAAACATATTTGTCACAAACCTCAGTCGGAAGGATGATATCGTTCAAGAATGCAGACAGGGATGAGTTCTACCCTTGAATTACTTCAACTAAGGCTCAGTTCTGCCATTTGTCAAAAGGAGATAATGCAGAACCAAACTCATAGTGTGATTACGAGGGTTCCATGAGCTAGTCCAGAGCAAGGGTTCCGCAGAAAGCCTGGCCTGCAGGAGTATGGAATAAATGGCAGCCCTATGACTGCATTATTAATTTAAATACATAGACATGCATGCAAAAGTCTAAAAGCAAGTACACTGATGTTACTGGTGGTCGTGTCAGAGTGAAGGGATGACAGGTTTTTCTGTCTCTTTACACTTATCTGTACCTTCCAATTTTCCTACAGTGAGCCTATATTACTTCCCTAATTAAGAAAAAAACAAGAATTATTGACTTACGAGTTTATTTTCTGGAAATCTGCATAATTGCACTTCTTAGCTAACCCTATTAGCTAACTCTAATTAGATTGTATCTTGCTTAATGTTTCCCATGTGATACCTGAAGATTTTTAGGACTCCTAAGTCACCTGCGGACTACCAGTGTGACGGGGGAAAGGAAACTCATATTTTTTATAAGGAATTTGTCAGGTGCTCAACCAGGAACCCTCCTTCATTCTTTTTTTTTTAAATGGAAGTACAGTTGATTTACAATGTTGTATCAGTTTCAGGTATAGAGCAACGTGGTTCAGTTTTATCTGTATATTCCTTTTCAGATTCTTTTCCATTAAGTTATTACAAGACATTGAATATAGTTTCCTGTGCTATACAGTAGGTCCTTGTTGTTTATCCATTTGATATAGAGTAAGTGTTGCATTTTACTTTGTAAGTTGTCCGAAAGCATAGCACCCAACCACCCTTGACACATCTCCGCCACAATGCCACACGACCAGAAAGGAATAATAAATAAATACATACAGAAATAAACAGAACTGCTTCCACTTCCCCCACCACTGTCCTTAAAGTCACAGTGTCACCTACGGTAGCCTCTCAGATGAGATCCCAGGACACCTAGTCTGTCCACGTATTAGAAGGCAGTCCATGATTTCGCCATGAGGATTATGAATTTTGCATTTTCATTCCGAAGTTAATCTAAAAACTTATAAAAGCATATTCAGAATCTGGCTGACCACTGTATAACAAAATTCTGACCCAGGATTTCAAGGCTGCCAATCTGTGTTCATGTCACTGCTCTGGCACAGTGATCACCTACTGAGATGACAGTATTACTGCCGGTGGCAAAGTGACTGCAAATCCACCTGCTGTACTCTGCTTCTCGGGGTTGGAAGGCACTAGTGGGAGGCAGGTAGGCCAGAGGAGGGAGGCAGGGAGGCTGGAGGAGGGAGACTGGGAGGTTGGAGGCAGGGAGGCTGGAGGAGAGAGACTGGGAGGCTGGAGGCAGGGAGGCTGGAGGAGGGAGGCAGGGAGGCTGGACGAGAGAGACTGGGAGGCTGGAGGCAGGGAGGCTGGAGGAGGGAGGCAGGGAGGACGGAGGAGGGAGGCAGGGAGGCTGGAGGAGGGAGACTGGGAGGCTGGAGGCAGGGAGGCTGGAGGAGGGAGGCAGGGAGGACGGAGGGGGGAGGCAGGGAGGACGGAGGAGGCAGGCAGGGAGGCCGGAGAGAGACTGGGAGGCTGGAGGCAGGGAGGCTGGAGGAGGGAGGCAGGGAGGATGGAGGAGGGAGACAGGGAGGCTGGAGGAGGGAGGCCAGAGCAGGGAGGCAGGGAGGCTGGAGGCAGGGAGGCTGGAGGCAGGGAGGCTGAAGGAGGGAGGTAGGATTTTTCCCCTCTGTCTACTTGCTGCTCCGGTCAGTGTCCTTCACCCAGCAGCAGTTGGCCCCAGTCTTTGGCTTTCTGGAACTCCCCACATGAGCCTCCTCACTGCGGCTCAGAGGTGGGGTACTCTCCTGCAAGCCTCTAGCTGTGAGTAACCCCCATCGCCTCCCTCAGTTCCTCCTCAGGGGTTAACTCTGAGTTAGCCAGGCACTCTCTTTCCCAGTCCTCTCACACCAATTAACCAGTTCCTCCTACTAGACATGTCCCTTTAAATAACTGCTGTGGTTTCTGTTTTCCTGATTGGACCCTGGCTGATAGAAAACAGCATGGATTTCACAGTATTTTAACATTTTTTAATTGTGGTAAAATACATATAACATTAAAATGACCATTCCAGCCATTTTAAGTGCACAATTCAGTGGCATTAGGTACGTTCACATTGTTGTGCAACCATCACCACCATCCGTTTCCAGGATCTCATCATCTTCCCAAACTGAAACTCTGCACCCATTAACACTCACTCCCCATCCCCCTCTGCTCAGCACCTGGCGCTTTCTGCCTCCATAGATATGACTATTCTACGGACTGCATGTAAGTGGAATCATACAGTATTTGTCCTTTTGTGTCTGGCTCATTTCACTTAACACATTTTCAAGGTTCATCCACGTTGTTCATATATCACAATTTGCTTCCTTTTTAAGGCAAAATAATCCATTCTATGTACAGACCACATTTCGTTTATCGATTCACTGCTGATGGACACTTGGCTCCTTCCACCTTCCAGCTACTGTGAATAGGCTACTATAACACATGGGTGTGCAAATATCATTTTGAATTCCTGCTTTCAATTCCTTTGGGGATATAGCTAGAAGTGGAATTGCTGGATCATATGGAAATTCTGTTTAACTTTTTGAGAAGCCACCATACTGTTTTCCATAGTGTTGCACCATTTTACATTCCCAACCAGCAATGCACGAGGGTTCCAATCTCTCCACACACTCACCAACCTTTATTTTCTGTTTTTTGATCACAGCCATGTTAACGGGTGTAAAGTGGTATCTCATTGTGGATTTTCTTTTCTCTGATGATGAAAGATGTTGAACATCTTTTTATCTGCCCAGTGTCTTAACTTAGAGTATCTCAAACTGGAAATCCTTGAGTTCTTAAGTTGAGAAACTCTATCATAGGAATACATTTTAATATATTTAATAGAATATATACAGTTTGATATAATTAACAACTAAAAGAATGTTGACAATCAAAAAATTCAAGATCTATCAAAGGTGTATGCTCACTCTCTCAGAATGATTTCTTTAAAATTTTAAGTTATCACAAGAGATCCTGGGCTCATGTCCATGGTATCATGCTAAAGAATAAACCCTTAAGTCATTGAACAGTGAGCAATAGTTTATGACTGGACACCACCCATGTATATGTTAGTTTTACATTTGTTAAAGTGACACGTCAGTTTTATCTTTTTTCTTAAAACAAAACTACCGCACTCATTCAATTCCCACAGATTGTTTTCTTTTTAAGTAAGACACTGCTAGATATCAGCGTAAATTCTAAAATATGGTGAATCGATGCAAGAAATGAATAGCAGGCATTATTTTAAAGAAGTAAGGAAATAAATCTAATCGTTCCTCTTGTAACGTGTTACTAAAGCAAACACTCCGTAGTTAAATCTTATTGCAAACCACACAACGTTTATAGACTTTCTGATAACACCACTTTTTATCTTTTCTTTAGTTTATCTTTCAGGTAACCAAACATTATATACAGAGGCTAAAATGCTATCATTTCTACAGCTGTCATCAACTAGAGAACAAAGAATGGTATCAGTGTCTTTGGCATTTGCCAAAACAGAACGAAGCTGACTGATCTGGTCATAAAACCTCAGGGGCTGACATATTTATTAAGTTACATGAACACATTTACAACATGAAATTGTTGATTTCTGATAACACTGAGGTCTGCCTAATTTTACTTTAGAAACCTGTACTTCAGAGTTTACATTTTTATAGGAGTGAAACAAAGCAGTCAATGGGTTACTAGTTGATGGTCATCTTTTAATCAGGCTGTGAACCAAAAAAAGGGGGGGAGTATGAAAATAAAGCACTGATTCACAGTGCAATTACACACTCACTGCCTCACCTGTGCCAATGTCTGGGCGTGAAGTCAAGCCTCCATAAACGTTAACAGGGAAGGAAAAGGGAAGAGGAAGAAGAAAGGAGGAAGCAGACAGATGTGGTCCCTGCCCTCATGGGCTGTACAATCTAGAAATTAACTAGCAGCTGGTGAATGGTTGGCCTGACAGGGAAACACGCAGACTTTTGACGACAGAAAAGTCATCAGAAGGTATAACCACGTTCTAGAGCTGAGTGTCAATGAGGCCCAGGAAACAAGGACGAGATGAGGAGGAAGGGAGCGAACCGGCTGTCAATACCTAAGCAGGACCCAAATATAGCCTCACTCCTCATGGGACAATTAGCTCTGGTAGCAACAGAGCAGCCAGGATTGCCAACGGTGGGTTCTGGCCAAAAATATTTAACTGGAAAGTAATCAAGACTTTAGAGCTGAGTTTAGTTCATAAGAAATAGAGGGCATAAAGGAACATGTTAACAAAATCACAATGAAACCACCAGACAAATCCAGAATGTGGGATATTCTACAAGACAACTGGCCTCATCTATTCAAAAATTGAATATCATTTTTAAAAAAGTAAGAGAGGACAATTCAGATCAGAAGAGATTTAACAAGCACATAACAGGCATCAAATGCTATGGTGTTCCTTACTGATCCTGGTTTGAAAAAGAAAAATAAAAGCTATAAAAGACATTGGTGGCTAAATTGGGACAACTGGATATGGGTGGAGAAATAGTTACTAGGAAATTACTGTTAGTTTTGTTAGCTAATGGCCTGGTGCCTATTCAGAACAAATGTCCTATTTTCTGAAGATACAAAAAATCTTGTATTGGTCCCATGTCACCATGACTGCAATTCACTTGGAAAGTGTTCCCAAGATGAAACAAATGTGGCAAACTGCTTAAAAATTCCTGAATCTCGGGGGTGGGTATGTGTGTGTCACAATAATACTGTTTTCTACATATTCAAAAATTTTCACAATAAAAAGGCTCAATAAATAAATATATCTGAGAAAGGTTTGCTCAGCGATAATCATATTGCACTTTTTTTAAACTGAAAGCACAGTAGAAACTTTACGTTGTGTAAAAGGTAAAGAAAATTCTGAGTATTTTGTTATTTTAAATAATCTCAATTTAGAAGCTTATCTAAAAACACTAGAAAGTACTTAGAAGCCTATAACTCTGTATCTATGCTGGTGTTTGAATATGCCTTAAAGACCTAAAACTGAGGCCCCCGAATTCCTCAAGCTGATTCAGTCCAACTTACAGCAAAAAGATCTCCTGTTGGGAGAAGTCGAAATTGACAAATTGCAAGATAAACAACAGTTGAACATGGATTTGAAGTCTATTTGTAAAATGTCCAGCTGTTAATTTGGCCAAACTCACGTAGTATCGCATTTGTAATGATGAAAATGTTGTAGTTTTTCCCTTAAAGAAGGAAAATACATTGAAAAGATGATGAGAAAACCAACATTTCCTGCAGAAGCAATCTTACCACTGAAACAAAAACAAAAACCAGGGCAAAAAGGGGCTTTTTTCTCTTTTCCTTCAGGCAGATTTGAAAATACAAAGGCATGACATATTAATTCAGGATTCGTGGCTGGAAACACCCAGAAGTATTATTTCACTTATGTTGATACTATGAACCTAAACTTTAAAAATGTCTCCTGAACTTCACATTTTACTACCTCATTTACTGTTACGATTAGAGCTCAAAAGTTCCTTGTACATGAACAGACACAGTATTGTCTTGTTTTCTACTTAAAATCCTGCATATTTTTTCATGATCACTAATTCAAAGAATTATGACTCTTCATCGTGAGATCTCCAAAATTCCTATTTCAATCCTACAGTGCACATTTCAACTAGTTGTCTCTTTCAAGGATATTTCACACGACAGTGATGAGTTCTAACCCAAGAGAAACGGAATGCACATAAATAAGGAGGCTATGCCATCACTTTTCTGGAGAACTGAAATCAGAAATTTGACAATAGCTGCCACCTTTCTTTTTCACCCTTTCCACTCAGATTTCTTTCCTTCTCCTTCCCTTCCCCAGAAATATTTGGAGCAGCCAGAGCCCATATCATATTTCTCTACATTCTCCTATGTGGTCTTAAAGCAAAGCAAGGGGATGCAAGTGGGGTCTGAGCCATTTAAACCCTGCCTTTCCCAGCTCGTGCTGAAGGCTTGCTCACAGCAGTAATGGACAACCCTAGGTACGCACAGCCCTCGCAGACAGCGTGACAGGGGTGAGGCAGTGTCCACAGGTTTAAGACTATCCTCTTTTGTTTCCAAGCTTTGTTTTCTACGTAGAACCCTTTTACAACAGCTGCATAGCGATAACAGCAAGATAACAAGCTCAAAAGGCCGGAAATGCATGTGTTTTGTGACCCCACCTGCAGTGTGTGTGGACACCTGGGTACCGCCTGGCATGGCATCCTGGGCGGATGGATGATCAGCGTCCCAACATAGCTTCTAAGAACATCAAACCACGTGGAAACACTCCACTCATCTCCCCAAGGATACCCGGGCATGATAAACGTGACAAGAAACGGTACCAACTTCTGTGTCTCAACTTAAATCCACCGGGTGGAAAAACAGTGAGACCAGAATGTAAACATATTAAGAAACAAGTGGACTTTCCGGAAGCTCATGAGATTACAACCCAGCAACCCACAGGCATCCTGCAGTGGCTCTGGCCTTACCCACCTGTCTCAAGTCCAGAGTGATTGTGACCCAGTGGTACTCTCTCCCGTTTTGGATGCTGGGACTCTGCCACCAGTTATTCGTGCCATCAATGGCATTTGATATGGGATGGCGTTCTATTGAAAGAAAACAAAAACACGCAACGCTCTCAGCTTCTGGTTTAAGTTTTTTAACTTCTAAGCTGTAAAATCAGTGGAAATGAACAGCGGTGAGGAGAACGCAGGTCTGCGGCTCCCTAACACAAGTCTCCAGTAGTCGGTTCGGAAGGTGTACATTCCCACGGGTCCTCCCGAAGGGGGCGCCACTTGCCTTTGGGGTTGGCACTGCTGCCGTCGCAGAGCCGGCACTGGGCGTTGCGCATGGCCCTCCTGGGCACGTGCTCCACCAGCTTGCAGTAGGTCTCTGGCCCCTTCTCCCCGCAGGTCGCGTTGGTGCCGATGTGGGCATTGCTGGCAAGGTTGAGAATGGCAGGGAACAGCCCTGAAAGTCAAAAGGCACCAGATCAGCTCCGCCACTTGAAACCAAAAGGTCAGATCACTTCATCTCACTTTGCAAGCAAATCAGAGGGAGATGGCAAACGTACAGTTACCAAAGGGGAAAGGAGGCGAAAGGGATGAATTAGGAATTTGGGATTAACAGATACACACTATTGTATATAAAACAGATAAACAATCAGGACCTACTGTATAGCACAGGGAACTCTACTCAGTATCGTATAATAACATATAATGGAAAAGAATCTGAAAAAGAATATATCTATATATATAACTGAATCACTTTATACCTGAAACATTGTAAATCAACTATACTTCAATTAAAAAAAAAAAAAGAAAGACGGGAGTTCCCTGGTGGCCTAGTAGTTAGGACTTGGCGCTTTTACTGCCGTGGCCCAGGTACGATCCCTGGCTGGGGAACTGAGATCCCACAAGCCGTGCAGTGCGGCCAAAAAAAAAATTAATTTAAAAAAATTAAATAATAAAATAATAAATAGAAAAAAAAAGAAATAAAAAGATGGTAAGTTCACAGGCTGAGTGGAGGGAGCCCTATAGGAAAGCAGTATATATGTCAATTTCATTTACATGAAATTCTAGGACAAGCAAAGCTCATCTATAGGAAAAACCGAACAGCAGTTGCAAAGGATGGGGACTAACCATGAAGGGACTGGAGGGAATTTTGTGGGGTTGGGCTCCATTCTCCACCTGATAAAGGTTTGCATTGCACAGGCACACACAGGTGTGAAAAATCACAGAATGCTCAAGGTTTGGGTAGATTCGTGTATTCCGCTATAGGTTGATGTGACCTCAAAAAATTTAAAAAGTCATAAAAAAAAATTTTTTTAAAAAGAGTCATAAAAATATTGATGCAAATGCTGAACAGTTTAGGAGCAAAGTATACTTAGGTCTTTAACTCACTTGGGAATGCATCAAAAAATTAAGCTGGATTGAAGGGTAGAGATGGATACATGGACGGACAGGTGAGGAAGAGAGTAGGTAAATGTTCGTTGCAGAATCTAGGTAGGAGCATAGATGTTCACTGTACAATTCTTTCCACTTTTCTGATTGAAAATGTTCATAATAAAATGTTGGGAAAGTAGGTTTTAAGACAAGGTTCAAATGACCCCAAACCCGTATTTGCCACTGAAATTCAAGCAACTTTCACTTAGGACATCCATCCTGTGTTCACTTTGTTCCAGGTGCCTCTGCTAGTACTTACGAGGTCTTTCCTATGATTATCTAGGATTTCTCTCTCTTTGCTTTTCTTTACTGCCTGTTTGCTTTGGTGAAGAAAACATTAGAACACAAAGATCCAGTTTTCAAAATTCTCTTCAAGTCAGTATGAATCTCTGTCTTTGTATAATCTCTTTGTCTCCAGAGATTTTTATCTTTAAGCAGCTGATCCAAACTCTTCAGAAAACAACCTTTGGATGACTGTGAGAAAAATAACTCCATTAGGTTCTTCAGAGATTTGACTTTATCTTGGTAAAGAGGATCATAGCAGTGAAGATTCTATAAAGTTCCAGAAAGGATGGGGCAAGTGATACAGAAGAGGGTTTCTTCACGAATGGATGTTGTGAACTCAGGTAGTGTGAGGAGGAGGGGTTTCAGTTAAGTGGGCTTCCTCTAATTTACCAGAACTTGACTCAAGATCACAGAAGATAAACTTTTCTTTATAAAGGGCATAGAGTCAATATTATTTCTAAAATATTTCTTTTCCAGTGAAATTTGAAAAAGCACAATATAATTTTAGTAATCTAGAAGGAATTCATGTATTTAATTTTTATTTTTTAGGTACTGCTTAATATTTTCAATGACCTTTTCTTTTTTTTTTTCCTTTGGCCACGCCTCATGGCTTGTGGGATGTGGGATCTTAGTTCCCCAACCAGCAGTTGAACCCAGGCCCTCAGCAGTGAGAACGTGGAGTCCTAACCACTGGACCGCCAGGGAGTTCCCAACCTTTTCTATTACAAATATTTTAATAATTTAAATTATAAAATAAAAATGGTTATTTTTATGAGTTGCTATATTAAAAAAAAAACTCACCATGCATCTATTAAAAAAAATAATTTATGGTTCAGTCAAAATAAAAAGGAATATAAATAGAAAAAAAAAAAAACTTATTAGGTAGTCTTCCAAAGACTTTCCACATAAAACAGAGCTACCTATTAGCAGTTCTATCCTAGGAGAATGGCCCTACTCAAATCAATAGACCCTTAGCCTCTCAATAGAAAATAATTATGGAATATTGTATTCTAGAGCATTACACTTAATTTTGAAACATAACACAGACTTACATCATATAAAGTTTTAATATGTTGTATATTTTTTTGTTTTTAACTTAAAGTTGGTCATTTTTATCATATTCTTTTAAAGGGATTTCTCTGTTAATTAAAAAGTCTTTATGAAAAAATAGATGCACCTTTACATTTAATTATGCAGGTCCCCAAATTATTATTTTTCTCAACCAGTAGTTAGACACTTAAATTTTATGCAATGATCTAGTTCCTAAAGCGACATGTAATTCTTGGGAGTGGTATTTACATGGGGGGAGGAGCTGATATTTATTCTGTTTGGTACCGAGGTAAATATTAATTTTAATAACTGTGGTGTTACATCCAAATAGCTGCAGTGGTGTTTTCCGGGCTCTGGATCACGTCTATGCATTTCGATTTGCAGTGCAATCAACTCTACCCCTTCCCTTCTCACAGACTAGCCAAGCAAGGAGAAGAAAAAAGGTCACAGGAACTAATTTAACAATGCATTTCTCTATCAACAAATCCTTTACCAGTTAACTAAAAAAATGTTCCCACTTTCTCTTTTTTTCTCCCCCTCCAGTTGCTGGACATCAAGAGAACAGCCCACTTCCTGCCCGGGGCTCCCATCACCCCAACCTGCAAGGGCGGAGGGTGAAGGGGGCGGGGGTCAGGAGGGCACCTGCCTCTCTACTCAGGAGCCTGTGCTCTGAGTCACTGAGAAAAAGAAGTTTAAACCTTGTGAACATCCAACATAACATAACTTCGGTGAATAATATCTCGATTGTAGGAATCAGGTAGGTCTTACACTAGACAGGTTTTAAAACACTTCCACACCTCCTTACCTGGCTGGTATTCCAAAAACACTTTTAATAAAAAGAAAGATAAGTCCCTTCGTTAGCATGGTTGTATAGAAACATCTTGAACTGACTAATTTCTAAAATCTATAGGGTTGCCTTTCACTAAAACTAAATCTTTCTTCTCAGATAAGCTCATATTTGGAAAAAAAAATATTCACTAAAAATTATTCCTTACCTATTACATTTACTCTCACTTCATAGTTCTAGAATAATTATTATTCCTTGTTGCATATGACCACAGCTGCTAGAATATGAAAGAAAGTTGGAAATTTGTACTGGAGGAAGCATGTTTGAAGAAGATTTTTTAAAAATTCCTCAGGTTGCTGAATCTTTTCAAAGACTACTGAAATATTTCAATAAAGGGCAACTAACATGAGCTTCAGGTAGGAGGAGAAATAGGAAATCAAAGGGTCAGAAAGGGCACTGGGATCAAGAACCTGCCAAGAACAAAAGTTTGGCTTTACTCATAAAAATCAAAGGCAGAACGAAGTCTGCAGCAGGCACATGTGACACAATTTCCCATCACTTGGCTGTGCATTTAATATATTAGACGACTATACATTTTTGTTGAGAGACATTATTTACTTTAGTTAGTGTTAACTGTGATTTGTACTTTTGCCCCCATTCGGGACACACAATGGAATCATTTTTCCACCCCTATACTTAACCAGTAGCGAAAGACTTCATGACACCAAACTCCATCGAGCATGAAATAAATTCCTTCTCACTCACCAATAGTTTCTTTTCTTTTTTAAACCCCTTTATTCACAGTCTGGGTCCACTTGGCCTTCTTAAATGCATTTTAGGACCACTTTCATCTACTGGAAACTCCCTCATTAACAGTAGGTGAGAACTACCATGAAACTGAGGGCAAAAAATGCTAATACACATGATTAGCGCAGTTTTTAGCTGAGATACTTTCCATATTGAATAATTCGTTTTTGAAAGTTTCTGGGCTTTTTTCCAGCAAAAAATATTTTTGCTATCTTAAAAATAGGGTATCTAAAATACTGACTAGCGCCAAGGTGCAAGGCTCACTGCAGCAATTTCTTTATCGATATTTCTCAAATGATTCGGGGCCAACCGTTCGTGGCCTAAATGCATTTTGGGTGTAAGAGAAGCATGAGTTTTTTCTAATGAGTTTTTTTTTTGTTTTTTGGAAAAAAAAATTTGGGGGGTTCTACCAAATGTTATATTTGTCTAATCCATACTCAGAGTCATTGTGATATTCTGAAAAGAAAATGATTTGCAATTCTAAGGTAAAGGATCTGGGAAAATATGTTCAGATCATTTTTAATGGCATATTTAATATCTAACCTGGAGGTGTCCAGGCTTAAAACGGACTGTCCATTCTAATCATGGGTTTACTATCACCTCTATTAGAATCACTAGTGCCTGTAACAGCACCTTTGGGTAAGAGGTGAGCATGCGGGATTTTGAGTCAGAAAGCCCTTGGCTTGAGTTCCGGGTCTACCAGTTGCCTGCTGAGGGCTTCCCCTCTCAGGCTCCTTGTCTGTGTACTGAGAAGCACTATGCCCAGGAATATTTATAAGCATTAAATGAGATTGTGTCATAAAGGGCCTAATACAATGTATGAAGTGCTCAATAAATAATTGCTATGATTATTTTCATATTATCAGTGGATATCACTAATACAAATATAATTAGACTTTCCTGGTTATATTTCATCTATTGAAGTCTCTGTATCTCTGATTAAATTTTAGATGAAGTAGTTGGTTTGCATTTAAGGGTCACCAAGTATGAAAAGGATCTACCTTTATAGAGAAGGACCATGCAGCCCAGAAAGCTGTGCATCACGAAAGAGGCGTGGAGGAAACTCAGCCCCTCGGGTCACTCCACCCTCCTCCAAGGCAGGGGGTCCCTGCACAGAAGGCTGAGCAGGGGCGCTCCCCCGACTCACTCATCCCATCCCACCCTCCGGCCCTCCCTCTCCTCTTTTCCTTCTTATTATTCTTTCTGTTGTTGCCTTTGCAACTCTGTGTAGTTGGATCCGAGTTAAACGTACATTTGTAAACAGTGATCTCCCCCTCATTTTTCTGTAAGCTGACAGGGAAGGCATCTCTGGGGTGACATTTGAGCAGCTGCCTCAAAAATGAGAAGGGACTAGCCATGCAGGGGTAGCACTATCGTTTAATACATTTGGCTTTCTTTGTATTCTCCTTGCATTAAAAACATGCTGAGAATAGGTCTGTGAGCTTTGTCAAAGGGGTCCACTGGCGCCAAAAGGTCAAGAACCCAGGCAGGGAAAGCACTTTGGTCAAAGTGCTGGGAGCCAGGAGTTCATGGCGTAGGTGACTCTGTAAGTCTGCTTTCCCACCTCCTCTGTCAGGAACCTAGCTCATCCCTGGACAAGGGCAGCCCCTGACGTTTTGATCCAGATGGATTGTGAAGGTGAGGGGGGCTTGGACCAAGGCAGGAGTTAATGTCCTGCTCAGGTGAAGTCCTCAGCCACCTGACCAGGCGGCCTGGAGAAGCAGCTGCCTCCAGCTCAGGGGCCCTAAGTGGAAAATGAGTCCTTAATGCCAGCCAGGTTGCGGGACCAGAAGACGACATGCCTTGAGGAAACTAATGAAAACTTTCCCTCTCTCCCAGGGAATACAATCACCCTCATGAGATGCAGGTTATCATCTGATTTCCCACATTTGGCACACGAGCGTATTTTCAGGGCACGCTCTCTGTGGATGCTGAGGGCCACACATGAAAGGAGAGAGGGGTAGAGACAGAGGAACGTTTAAACTGAAATTACTTACAGTAACGCATCCCAACCCCTAAGATATGTTCAGGAGGCTCTTTACAAGCTGTGGCACAATTCATCTTAGCTCAAACTTTTTTTTCCCAGAAAACAATACAAGGGGGTGAAGCCCTCAGCAGGCAGCTGGTAGACCCGGAACTCAAGCCAAGGGCTTTCTGACTCAAAATCCCACATGCTCACTTCTTACTCAAAGCTGCTGTTACAGGCACTAGTGATTCTAATAGCGGTCATAGTAAACCCATGATTAGAATGGACAGTCCATTTTAAGCCTGGACACCTCCAGGTTAGATATTAAATATGCCATTAAAAATGATCTGAACATATTTTCCCAGATCCTTTACCTTAGGTGTATTTGAAAAATATTATAAATGTATATTATGAAGTAGGTGTATTTGAAAAATATTATAAATGAAACTGTTTTCCCACTTTTACGTCTGATTGATCAGCCATTGACAGCAGCTTCTGACAATGAGGGATTCCTTATTCCTGTTTCTTTCCCACAAGAAACCTACAACTAACATTTTGCCAAACAGAACTACACCATTTAAAGACATTCTATTTCAAGTTATTTATTATAAATTAAAATCACTTTAATCATTACTAACTGATCTTGTTTTGTTTATCAAATACCAATATTTTCAGAATGTTGAAACAATAAAACATCGACACTGAAGTTGAAATAGATGAAAGTTTTGCTTGCTTGGTGTCAAACAGGGCTTCTGTTTCCAATGAGAATTCTGCAAACTTACCAGTTATTTTATTTCTCAAAAATCTACCATTGGGAGCATTTGTGAAGGAAAGTGACCTGAGTCCCCTGTGGGCTGTAGCGGACCCCTTTCAGCAGAGACAGAGAATGAATGGCCCCTCCCCCCACCCCCAAAAAGCAAATACTTGGTTTTTGGACGAAACCAATTTAATCATTGATGGCTGTTAGTAAAAGAAAAAGCTTTAAAATATTCTAGAGATTCCAAGGCCCTTTCCAGCACAGTGGGAAAAAAAAAAAAAAGATGGGAGAGAGAGAGAGAAAGACCCCACAGGAACTTGAGGGAGAAGTCAAATCCCAGCTCCTGGGAGTTTGGCATTTAACACCCTTGACTTTTTTTCTCACATGGGAAGATGAAAAGAAATTTAATCTCAGAAAACCCAGATGGGGTGGTGGGCAAAAGGCCTTGGAAGGGTTTTGCCAGAGTCCATTTCCATAGCAATGGGCTTGAGGTGTCCTTGACAAAGACAGAGGTTTTCACTATAAGATAAACAAGCTGTGAGGACCTAGGCCTGAATACTGTCTGTAGAAAATAACACCTTATCAAGACCACCTCCTCCTGCCACAAAGGTTCCTTAATGCTTATATTTGATGACACTGTGGGTTTTGACTCAATACCCAAGTTTAGTTGCAGAGACCATAACTACAATTCATCCTTCAAGAGGTTTTCTCTTTCGTTGCCACAAAACTGAAATTTAAGGGCAACAATTAAAAAGCTCTACAGGATCGAAATCACTATAGCACACAGGCAAAGCGCGAAAGCACCTCAACATTCGTAAGTATTTTAATATTTCATATTATTCCCATTACCCTGGGAAGCCACTGCCCCTCCTCCCTCCTCTAAATTCTTACAGGAGGGAACTCAGCTTAAAGGGAAATCAAAAAGCAAGTGCAGCCTTTAGGTGGAATATTGACAGCTCTGTTGAATGAAAATGCAGTTATATTCTGCTTGTATCAATATCATTTATCATGTCTACAATGTTTATATCATTTGCTTAAATACCTAAAAACATCAATTAATTCAACATTTTCTAACCAGCTAAACGCTTCCAAAAACCACCAACTTTTCTACGAACGCTTCAAGGTCTTAGTTATTTCTTCCCCCTTCTTCTGCCACTTCTGTGCTCCATTATATAAATTTTACTTGCTTATGCTTTAAAGCTTTGGCGTGCTCTTTAGGGACGTACCCAAGGCCACTTCATGGGTGTGCAGTCGCCCTTGGTTTAGAGCCCTGTTGACACTGTCTTGAAATTTCTCATAATGTAAACAAGGGGGCCCACATTTTCATTTTGCACCAGCTCTTAAAATTGTGTAGTTGGTTCTGGATATGCCTTGTGAAAGCGTCAGTCAGGGACTGCCCTCACGAGCATCCACGGACCTCTGATTGGATCACCTGGCATTCGAGACGCCCGATGCGTTACCGCCTCTAACACCAGGACAATGACCCCAAGGAGGCTGGATCCACCGGATTACAGCTCCATTCATTCCAGAACGTACTGAGAGGGACAGCTTACAAACCACGAAAGCATTTGCAATACCTTCCACCTCAGAGACCAACAACAGACAAACACATTTGACAACTAGAGTAAACACCCCAATCAAAAGTCCAGAGTCACATTATCTTGGTATCATTCTCACTGGGGTTGATAACACTGTACTTTCTGAGTTCTAGTACCACTGTTTTTTCTGAGATTGGGCTGCTTCTTTATCTAGATACGTACACTTAATGTGATCATCTGTCTATTTTTTTAGAGCTATTACTAAGTCAAGGATGTATATGAGAATCGTGATCACTGTCTTCAGTTCCTGGCCTCACGCTGGCTCTTCACTCAACTTCAGTTGGGATTCTCCTCCTTTAAATCACTCAGAATGCCCTCGTCAAGGTCTCCATCCCCAGCGTGCAGCTCACCTGCAGTTTACTGGACCTCACGGTAGCTTTTGTAAACAAGGACCTTTCTCTCTGGTTTAAACCCCTCTTCTTTTGGCCCTGTCATACTGCAGACACCTAGTTCTTCCCTCTGTCACAGCAGCTTGCTGGCCGTCCCTGCCAGTGATCCAGACTCTCCCCATGACCCGATGTCCCAAGGAAAGCAGAAGAGGCCCATCCCCCATACAGGCACATTCTCAGGCGGAAAGCGGGAGGTGTATACTTTCCCCCAAAACTATTTCCAAACACTATTTTGGTTTTCCACCCCACGTGCCCAGCACTTCCTTGTTCGATATGATTAATCCCCACGTGGATAACAACAGAACAAGGCATCACACGCATGGGAAGTGAACACACTGGGTCCTGGAATGAGTGGAATCTCAACAGTGGCTAAAATGAATCCAGTATAAGTTTCACAGGGACAGATGCAGGACCTTCCACGCTTCCCCAAACCCACCTGCAAGCACAGTGCAATCTGGGCAAAGACGGAAAAGATGCTCTAGTTCCTGGTGACAGTGACACACAACATGAAAACGGTGCTATGAGAAAAGTGAACATGACCTAAGGTTGAATTAATAGAAAACGACCCTTGGCATCCACAGATTTGATCCTTATAATTGAACTATGCACAAGATTTACGAAAGTCATTCTGTGCTCAACTGGGCAAAGAGAGGGTTGGAGCAGAGCTTCTCAAACTTTTATCAAATCAGCTGGAGATCTTGTTCCAAATGCAGATTCTGATTCTGCAGGGCAGGGCTGGGGCTGAGCTACTTCCTGGTTAAGTATCTCCCTGGGGCTGCTGCTTTGACTTCAGCAGATGAAATGGTCTCTTGGGTTTTTTCCAGCTCTAACTCTCTGGGGTTGGCCAATTCAGCCGAGCCCTGGCACAAAGTTCATCAGACTGATGAGTAAGATCACACTTCCTCCAGAGTTGTCTGTCACTATTTAACCGGAACTCCAGATTCCCCATCCTGCATTTACGTTTTGGAGACCTTCGGCAACTATTTTTAGAGGGAATTCGGGACTTTGGTTAAAACAAAGTTTTTTGGCTTACTGTAAAGAGGGAAAAAAGGTCAAGGCCTCCAAAATTAAGATGCAACATACAAACAAGGTCACGTGAGCATCAACCAGGACAATCTATTAAAGCAAACCAGTGTTTTGAGTCCTCAGTCCTGTTCTACCCCAGTGACGCTGCCACTGGCTGGTTCACCCACATTGAAAATGATGCTATTGAAGACACGGTGAAATGCCTCGGTGATGTTAAATCTTAAAGAAGGCTAATGTACCTGCGCTGCCTATTGCTGGCAGAGGCCCAGCCCTTTCAGCCTGTCCTGTCCTGATGGTGCTGGTATCCTGACCTGCTGTCTTTTCACAGAGGCCTGGAGGGGGCTTTACACACGGGGGTGGGGTGGGCCAGAGAGGACAGCACGATATCCATCCCCCTGGCTGCCCTGGGACCTTGCCTTTGAGCTTCCGGGACATGGCCCAGGTCTAGGTGACAGAGGAGAGGAAGCGTTTTCAAAAGAGCCTCTGAGCAAAAACAGGGCCATTCTCAGAAGGTGGGGTCGTCTCCCCCATCCTAGCGAGGAAGACAGCTGGAGAGACTTGGGGAAGGTCAAGGACACAGCAGTGCCCTTGAGCCCTCCTCCCCCATCATATTAAATTAAGATTTATAATATTATTTTTCTTTCATTTTCTGAATTCTTCCCTATATTTTCATTATGATAATAGGGAAAATTTAGTCTATTTCCACACATTAGTAGTGAATCAGAGCCCAGCCTGGACCGCATGAATACGTGACTCTCAAACAGGCCACATTTATATACAACTTCTCTTTTTATTTTTTAAATTGAAGTATAGTTGATTTACAATGTTTCAGGCGTACAGCAAAGTGATTTAGTTTTATATATATGTATGTGTGTGTGTGTGTGTGTGTGTGTGTGTCTGTGTGTGTATTCTTTTTCAGATTCTTTTCCATTATAGGTTATTATTAAGATATTGAATATAGTTCCCTGTGCTATATAGTAGGTCCTCGTTTCATATACATCTTCTTTAATACATTTTCTTTTCAAACAAACCAGTAAAAACCAAATAGCCTGTCTCTCCTGCACACTGCAGTAGGATTCACGTGTAGGTCCCCCACTTTGAGCAAAGTGCACCTCTTCAACCAATGGACTGTGGACGGGGAGTTCTCTCTGTTTTAGTCCTAAGTGGCACTTTCCATACTTGCCCCTCCCCCTCGGGTCGGCACCTCAGCACAGACCTCCCCCTGCTGACTCTCCAATCCTCTGCCCTTTACACTGGACAAGCTAGCCTGGTTAGGAGCCTAATTTGTTTACAGGAGGATGTCAGCCCTTCTTTCAACCTCTGAGATTGGTTCCCCACTGGCCAGTCCAGAACTTCTGTGAGTGCGGCAACTGTTCCCTCCTGGGGGTTGCAATTTCCAGAGCCCTCCCCCACTTGAGTGTCTTGAAACCGAGGATCTAAACTGATTGACTCAAGATGAGCATCCTCTAAACATAAACGGTAACTAGTACAGTATGTGAAATCAACTTTAAGAAACTTCAATATAAAGACAGTGACTTGGTGCATGTGATATCGTGTGTGTGTGTGTGTGTGTTACTTAGGTTAAACTACCCATTTGCAGCTGGTATTAAAATCAATGATGCATCTCTTGGGGGTGGTCAGGGCGTATTCCAATAAGGAAGACTATCCAGGGTCGGGGCACTCACCATAATGTTCTCTGTCTCCATCAACACCAGTACTTTGCTAATTAGCGAGGAAAATGTTTAAAATGGGCTATTAGTAAAATTAGTGGATTGTTAACGGAATCACAAACAACAGAAATAGAATCTCAGGAAGAGAATTTCACGGTAGTCAAGATATTTTTATAAATTAAAATATTTTAGTGGGACTTCTGGCTATGGTAAGTAAAGAGATTGACAAAAACAGTTATATAACTGAACAAAATTTTCAAAAACAGCCATTTCAGGATTCTGAAAATAACCAACAAACAACAAGTTGGGAAGCTTTTCTTTATAAAAGGCTGCTAGGGTTTCAGGTCAGACTGTGAGAGAGAGAGCAGCTTTCTGCCTGGGTCTACTCCATACTCAGCCCCGCTCCCAGGGCAGGGTGAGCCCTGAAAACCAGCAGCTTTAGTGCTGGAGATGGACGGCTGACTTGATTTGGAGCAGAGAGTGGAAACAGATGCTCCGTGATGCTGACAAAGTTGTAAACTCAGTAGAAAACAAATGGGGAAACCCTGTAGTTCGGCTAGCTGAGGTTGCCATCCTAGTAGGGGAAGATACAGATGGCCAGACCAGCCAAACACTTAACAGGGGATCCTGGGCACATGGGCATCAAAGAAGGACCAGATCAGCTCTCCATACTTCCCAGGCTTTTTTTTTATTGAAAAAGAATAAAATAGTTAAGAAAAGATTTAACAGAGGAAATTCAAGACCAAGACACTGAAAACTGTGAAACATTTCTGAGAGAAATTAAATAATATCTAAATGAATGAAGACAGGTTTCTTATTCATAGACAGGAAGACTCAATATTATTCGACAGCACTTCTCCCCAAACTGATCTACAGATTCAATCTAATCCCTATCAAAATCTCAGCTGGCTCTTTTGTAGAAATTGACAAGCTGATACTAATGGAAATGCAAAGGACCTAGAACTATCAAAGCAATTTAGCAAAAGTGAAGTGCGGAATGGCTTAAATCACCCAGTTCAAAACTTATTACAAAGCCAAAGGAATCCAGACAGTGTGATGTTAGCACAGGGAGAGACACGTGGGTCAACAGAACAAAAGAGAGTCCAGAACTATACACTGAAAATCTAGCTGATTCCTTCAAATATTATTTCAGAATTATTTGAATATTGAATTTGAAATTACTTCATTTACAGAAAACTGTCTTATGCACAAATTTTCAGGGAATGTTTGACCACAGAAAACGAGGCACATCTTAACTTAGTCAATTTTAATAATTAAAACTAAACCAACAAGGTTGGAAGCTACTAAAGGCACACTAGATGTTATGCTCATATTTCTAAAGAGAATAGGCCATTCTTTCATTCAGTAATAAGTGATTTTTATCACACAAAAATCCATCTGTGACATAAATTCTGTATGCCTTTGTTCTGTTCCTGAGGAGACCAGGCTGGCTTAGCCCAAAATGCCTGGAGGAGAACAGCTGTTCCCCACTTAAACAACGTCCTCCAAAGGCAGGCAGGTAGAGTTCCTTTAAACAAAAACTCTATATAAAAATGTAACTCCAAGAGCTAGTCAACAAATGCCAACAAGACTGAAGTCAAGGCAAAATAGAGTGTTCTATAGTCACAGTCTTCAAACTAAAAGGAAACACGTTCAGTAGAAATGCAGTGTTTAATCAGAGTTCTCTCTCTGTTTACGGTGACACTATTTTACAGCAATAAGTGGGGTGATATTGGTGGTCTAGGCATTCAGAAACAAAAATCCCTCCAAATTTGAACTGATGGACACACGTAGCCTAGGATTCCTTGGGCACTTCTTGTGCCTGCTTGACTACATACAGCTCTAGGGGTTCAAGGACCAGTGTGCAGAACTCTAGAAACTCAACAAATACTTATTGAATATGTGAGTTAATGAGTTGTGGGCTTGAGATGCCTAGAAGTCAGTGGCTTCAAATCTAGAAATAAGATTTTGTTAAATATAATCTGGGCTTTAAGCCTTATTCGTCATTCAGTATTATTTCAATTACAAAAACGTAATCCGTTTTTCCTCCTTTGTACTGAATTGGTATATGGGGAAAAAAAGGTAAATAATCTCTTCAAGCTGTCAAGCCCCTCCTGATTTCCAGATTCTGTGGCTCTTCTCTCTGTGTATTGGACCCCATCTGCGAGCAGGGAAAGTATCTGGATTTAGTGTTTCTGCTACGAGGTTGTCCCTGGTCATGTGTTTTGGTTCAGAATGTGAGCTCTGGTCCCCAGAATGTTTGACTATCTCCTACCGTAGCTTGGTTACCTGCATTCTTGTTCCCCATCCCTGCATCCTGTCTGGGTACCTGCTAAGGCCTCCCAGCCTTCTCGAGCTGGCATCTGTCCTTTCCCAGCCCACCTCTGCCCAGGAATCATCACTCCGCCTCCTCATTAGGGACTTTCCCAAATCCCAACCGCCTGTCTGTCTGAACCTCTCAATACTATCCATCCTCTGGGTTCCCTCACAGCCCCTGGTGCTTGTCTGAATTGGGACTTTCATTCATTCATCCAACCAATATTTACAGAATCAACACTAAACGCCAGACGCTGTGTAGGTATTAGAAAGAAGAACAAAAATCTCTGCCCTCCAGGAGAGACAGGCAAGGTAACAAGCCGTTACAAAATGACGTGCTGGTCAGAGGTGTGCACAGATTGCTATGGCAACAAGCAGGAGGCACACCTGGATGACTGGTGGACCAGAACAAGGCAGTGTCACAGGCGAACCACCATGTCACATTATGGGAACCACGGATGCGTCAGAATGGCCCCAAGAGGGTAAGCAGTGGGAGAAGCAGCTGTGGAGAGGTTGGAGCAGGGCCAGACCACAGAGGGCCTTGTAAGTCCTGCTCAGTAGGGGGAGAAGCCACTGAAACAATTCCACAGGGACGGGATGACCCCATCAGCTTCACGGCCCGTTAACCCCTGGGAGGCTTCAGATGCCAACGGCTTTCTGGGCCCCAGGGAAACTTTTATTGGCCACATTAGACTCATCCCAGCATCTGCAGCCGGCTGGCCATTCCTGCAGAACCTGCCCCAACCCAGCAGATGGGCCGGGTCCAGATACCAGCTCCATCAGTCTGGGGTTAGTCAAGTGCAGCACCCTCCAGTACCGTTAAGCCTTTAGTTGGGAGCTGGTCTGCAGGTCAGTGTAGGTGGGTTGTGGGTGTGTGTGGTGTGTCTGTGGTGTGTCTGGTGTGTGTCTGGTGTGTGTGGTGTGTGTGGTGTGTGTGGTGTGTCTGGTGTGTGGTGTGTGTGGTGTGTGTCTGTGGTGTGTGTGTGGTGTGTGTGGTGTGTGTGTGGTGTGTGTCTGTGGTGTGTCTGGTGTGTGTGTAGTGTGTGTGGTGTGTGTCTGTTGTGTGTGGTGTGTGTCTGTGATGTGTGTCTGTTGTGTGTCTGGTGTGTGTCTGGTGTGTATGGTGTGTTTGGTGTGTGTGTGGTGTGTGTGGTATGTGTCTGTGGTGTGTGTGTCTGTTGTGTGTGGTGTGTGTGGTGTGGGGTATGGTGTGTGTTAGGGATGTAGAAGGAAGAAAGGCTCTTATTTTGCTGTTGGAGCTTGAAGGGAAGTCATAAGCCAAACACTGAAAAAACCTTCTAACATGCAAATGACCAGGCCCCACCCCAGACCACATAAATTGTAGTCCCTGAGGCAGGGGCCCTGGGCATTCATGTGATTAAAATCTAACGAGCAGCCCAGACAGAGAATTTCTGAATTAACTGTACCTGCTCTCCACGCGCACAGAAGAGCTGGCCAAGCAGGTGAGCTTCGAGGCCCCCTGAGACAAAGGGCGTCTGGAGAAGTAGATGTCACCCAGCAGGGGGTTTGGTGAGGAAGCTAACGCAGGGCACTCGCTGCCCTTCCCTTCTCCCCTTCCCTCCCCTCCACGGGGCCTGCTTGCTGCAACCTGAACTTATGTGACTGGGAGCAAGCAAAATATACAAGCTATCTTCCACCTGTGCTACCTGAATCCCCTCAACCATGATTTCTCATGGAGAACATTTCTTTCTAGCTATGCACTTGGACTTCCTCAAAAACAATTCCATCAAGAATGTCCATAGTAGAATCATAATGAGGAAAGCGGCTGAGAACGAGGACCTCAGGACACACCCCGACTCGCGGCCTGGAAGGTCGAGGGTCCACTACATGTTCGGTGCATGAAACTGAGCAAGTAAGTGAATGAGCAAACACGGGGAAAAATCTAGAAACACGGACTAGAAATGACAACGATCCCACAAGAAAACATTATTCCCTACCCCAAGAAGGTATCAAGGATTTAAAATGCCCACTGCCTTACAAGAAGAGCAGGGGGAACTCCCAAAGACATCTCACAACGTTCATGGATATCTCGAACTCTCCCCACCCCAAACTTCTAGAATGAACAACAGTGCAGCCATGAAGCCAGGGCAGAGTTGTAAAGAGTTGGGAAAACTAGATCACGTACAAAAACAAAGACAGAAATGCCTGAATTGGAGATTCAGAAGGAAGGGGCTGAAGGATGGACAGTGGGAATTTTGAGGATGGGGAAAGAGTGCTAGCCCACCACAGGACAGAGCAACAGGGACAGAAAGTACACCAAGTGGCAAAGATAGTTCTGGAAACAACTATCTAAACTAGAAACCCAAAAGGCTCAGCTTGAAGGCCGGTTGGAAAATTCCTTCCGCCTCTGGTATCCAGATAGGAATAAGGTTTCCTGAAACAGATTCTAGATCCTACTCAGACCTGTGGAATCCTAATTCCCTCCAGTGGTACGAAATCTAGGAAGCTGGAGGACCTCCTGCCCCGAGAGGAGCCGGGCTCAGGGCTGGGTTTGCAATCCAGGGGCTGGGTAAGGGTTTCATCGTTGTTAAGGCAACCCCGTTGCCTCTGCGGGGGGCTGGGGGGCGGTTTGTTGGCGTTACTGCCCTCTCACTGCCTAGGGCTCAGGTCCCAGCACTAGAACCTGTGCCCCCAAGTTATCTGTGTGTGGAAAGAAATGCGGGGAGCTAAGGTTTTGCTCTTTGAAAGAAAAATGTCCCCTCTTTTTGACCTTGACTGATGGCATTCTGGGCAAGCCATCCACAAGAGGACCAGATGGCAACTCTGGCTGGATGGGAACCCCGACTGATCACAAAATATAATGCAAGTTCAAAAACGGCCATAGAGGCCATAAAAACAAGTCTGCCCTGGGGTGGGGACCAACTGGCCATGGGGGATCGGCTGAGGCTTCAGGTAGAGAGTGGGGATGCCACTCAGGTGAGGGAGTCATGGGAACAAATCACACAGCCCGAAGTCAATACCTGACTTTCCGAATCTGCGGGGATGACGGACGGCTGCGGCCAGCGGGTGAAGCCAGGGCGTGCATTATGAAGACAGTGGTTAAGGAGCACCCGTCTCACCGCCATGTGGGACTAGATTAGGTGAGCGGATGCTGCCATCAGAGACTTATTCCAAGTGGCTGGTTATAGCCATCTGGACAGACAGTGATCATCTGCAGTGTAATAAAGAGGAACAAAGGCAAAAAAAAAAAAAAAAAAAAAAAAGAAAAAATCAGGGACCTTTTTAAAGGAAGAAACAAAAATGCAGAGGGATGATTTAGATAGGGGGAATACAAAAAAAGAAAAGAAAGAAAAGGAAGATGAAACCAAGGCGACCGAAAGAATGCCATAAACTGGGAAAAATAGGGAAAGAAGTCATTGGAGCAGGGAAGAATTCCTGTGCTGGGCCTGAGATAACAAGATAATCGCTTTTAGTGAGTAAAATCCTGCCATTACAAAGAGGTTGGAAGACATTTAAAAGTGGGGTGTACAATAATCAGCATCGTGGAGTGAGGTTTTTCTCCTTTCTGAATGTCCCCTCGTAACTAAAAATGATCTGCTAAACTTAAGCATCTTTTATATTGTTGTAAAGAGTTTCCTGAGGTTCTGGCAGGAAATTAGGGAGCAATGCAACAAAATGCAGGAAATCCTTCAGGGAATGGGAAAAGATGGCACTTTCCATAAATACTCATGGAGCTAAATCTGACATTCCCATCAGCAAGGCAGGAGGTTCTCTGGCACAAGAACTGGAGTCATACTGCCTGCTGGGCCAGCAGATCCGACTTCAAAGATAAGTTCAGGAATGAAGAGATTCAGACTTCAAATGGCTGAATCAAAAAAGGGAAAAAATGCACACACACGCTGAATTCAGGATCTGATGTGTTTCCACAACATCGTTTCTGGATTAACCTCTGAGGTAAATGCTTACCTAGGCAACAATGTTATCCACCACGCTGGTGTGGAATCTCAGTGTTTCCATTGTCTGTCTCCTGCCCCTAAGCAAGACACAAAATCACTGGGAACAAGTTACCCCAAAGAAAGCTCTCCCGATCCAGCCTTGAGAAAACAAAGACACTGGTGGCAAGCATCTGTGCCGTGAAATGGTTACTCTGAGCGCTGTCACCTCAGTACAAAGGACATGAAGATGCAATGAACCCAGCTGGAGTGCGGCATTTTACATTGAAATAGCTCCCTGGCAGGCATGTCGCAACAGAACCCAAGTTCACGAACTTACCTAAATTACTTCTATAAAGGAGTTTTTTCTCCTCATTAATTTTGAAATGCATTTATTTACTCAACTGTCCATGGACACACGCTAGGATTTTAGAAATAAAACAAGTAAAATAATTATTTGCAAGCATGTAAATAAGCTACATACATCCTTCTTAGGAGACTATAGTTTATCTTGTTCATCCAAACATTACTGAGGAATATCAGTGACAGGTTCAGCTAAGGTCTCAGAGCAAGGGTTCTCTCTGGTTATCTCCACTTAACTTTGTATTCAAGGTACAGGCTTAACTTTATTCATCAGGAATTATTTTTCAAATTTAAGTTTTTCTGTGTCTGCCATTGTCGTTCCAGTAATAAATCACACTTTTTGGAAAAATAAATAACACACTATCCTTAACTTCTGATAGAGTTATTCTTAAACTTAACCTCTCTACATCATAAATCGTCTAAATATATTTTTAAAAAATTATTTACGGCTTCAGGAATAGCTTATTAATGCTACACAAGCAATACTTTCAGAAGGACTACAGGGTCATGAAAGCAATCAATGAGCTAGTTTTTAAATTCCAGAAGATCTAGGAAACAAGGCTCTAATACCATTTGTCAAAGGCCACGTTGAAAGGGACAAGTTGGAACGTGAAAAGTCGGTAAGTGTAGACATTGATTAAGTGATGCATTTAACATCTGGCAGCAGGGATATTAAAGAAATAGTATGAAGGAAGGGCAGCGGAGATAGGAAGAGTGTTTCCTGTTTTATCGGGAAATAACTAGTACCCTTCTTATACTATTAGGAAGTGCTAGGGAGGAAGCAGGTTGTAGGAAGTAGCTTGCTTTTAAGAGTAACATGAAGAAACATCTAAGGAAAGATACTCAAGAAACTAAAAATCGTTAGTTGCCTCAAAAGTAGGTGACTTAACCTTTTCTATATACCCTTTGGCATCTTTTGAACTTTGTACCATGGGCATGGATTACCTATTCAAAAATAGTTTTTAAAGTTACTGGATTCGTGAATAAAGGTATTAGTCTCAATGGGGCTCAGCCAAGACAGGTGGTTATTAACACCAGGAACATTGCACAGCGATGGACACCCAGATGGGAATAAAACAGCCCCTGCCCTCAGGAAGCCCAGGCCAGTGGGTGAGACAGAGCAGTGAGCCACTTGCTTAGGCCACCAGGATAAGGACAACAATAGCGCTAAGGGACCAGAGCACCAGGAGTCCAGGGAAGGGCACATCATAAATACTTCACCAATGACGGGACCGGGAAGGTTTCTGGGGGTTTTAGACCGCAAATGGGAGGCTTGTCCAGCACTGAATAGCCCATGTGCCTGGCATCGCTGGTCAGCTATGAACAGGGGCACGTTCGTCCCCAGGTAACACCCTGAGCTCTGGGCCAGCAGGCCAGCTGGGTCCCAGCCTCCTCCTTTGGCCCCATGGGATTCTCCAATGTCATTTTGCGTGTCCGTGTTATGAAGTCAGGAGTTTGAGAGGCGTTAGTCCAAGCCTCTTAGGGTGGTGCTTCTAGAAAAATCATGGTGATGGTGGTGCTGAAGATGGAGAGGAGAGGAAGAGGGAGGCCCAATGAGAGAATCATCACAATATTTCATGGGAAAGACAAACAGTTCCTGAGCCTAGTCAGCAGTGGGGACAAAAATGGGAGATGGATTGCACAGAGTTTCAAGAGGTAAAATCAACAAGTTTTAACGCCCAAATGAATGTGGGTCCAGGATGGTGAGGACGCACCGCAAGCGGGACAGTTAGACCATCACCATGGACTGCGTGCCTATGATGCTGATATCCCCAACGCTGGGCCAATTTTCTCCCTGTGTTACTGAATCACATCAGTTCTCTGCATTTCACAGATCCAGAGGTGCTGAGAAACTTAACCAACATCACGGCTCATCAAAGTGACAGGTCTGGCATTTGAGCCCAAGACTACTTGATTCCAAACCCAGACTCCAAATTCCAGAGAATATAGCTGGGAAGAGGGCCTCCCAATAGTTCTGTGCAAAATAGTAATAATGATGCTTAGATAATGCTTATTGAGGGCTGATCCTGGGTTAGGCACTGTTCTAAGAACTTATCTTGCATTCTTTCATTTCATCATGAACAGCCTCTCCAGGGAGGCACCATTACTACTCCCATTTACAGATGGTGAAACCAAAGCACAGAGAGGTTAAGTAACTTGCCCAATTTCCCACAGCTTGTAAAGCCAAAAAGTAAAACACCTAAAGCTTAAAGGCATATCTTGTCATTTCTCCATAAAAACCCACTGTAGATGATAATGAATATCTGTAGGAACTTATGAATGAATTATTCTAAAATTGTAGGGTGTCTCAAGGAAGATTACCTTGAAATAAGTGGTCATATAACATTTTACAATACTCGCGATTCTAAGAGTAGCACAAGACACTATGGAACAGCATGTGTTTATTTCATATCTTTGTTGCATTTGAACTCTCGATCGTGCTATATTAACTACAGATGTAGGCTTTATATTAATGTCTGGAAAAGTGGAAGAGAAAAAAGGAATGGGCCAAAGTCTGGGATACGTAGGAAGTGGGCAGTGATGTTTTTATTATACAATCCTTGTTTCCAACTACTAAAATCAGTATTTTTCTTGGCCCTTACTTGGGGAATACAGCTACAGGAAAGAAAAATGAACCTTTGAAAGCCATTCAGGCACACACTTCACTGGGGAGCACATACACGCTAAATTTGAATGCTACATCATTTATGAGAATGAAGTAAATTTCTTCTAGTCATAGAATAGATTTTTTCCTCTATCCTTGGAATTGTCTATTTTTACTAAGGAAAAAAAAAAAAAAACACAGTTCAAAACAAGAGTTGCCGAGCTGACCTGTGAAGCAACTATAATGCATGTAATTGCCAGCTGTGGATGAAACACAACATTATTGTTAGAAATATACCACCTAGTATTTTATACTTAGGAATAGCTCACTTTACACAGGTTACATCTCAAAGGAACTGAGCTATTGGGTCACATACCATGAAATGTAAAGTAATCCAGAGAGGCTGTGAAATGATAGAGAATTCCTAATCATCTGAATGCTACAGGATGATTGTTGTAAAAAATATAAGCACCAGGTAACTAACTAACTCACTGATGATGCTAGTCAGAATTATTTTATTATTATATTATGACCAGATTACACCATTTCACTAGTCATTCATGCTATATATATGGGGACCCAACTTATTTTTTAAAAAGTCAAAACTCCCTTAAAGGTGCCTGTTAGGAAGGGTGATGGTTGTGGGGTGAGGACTGAAAATCTGGAAGGTAGTGTGAAAGATTCAAAGGCTCCCACGCAGTGGGTGGTTTTCCGCAGCATCTTAAAGCAGGAAAGCCCCACGCGGTCCCACTTTCTCCAAACACCATTCACAGCCGCCCAGGCCAAGTGCTGAGCCCAGAGGGGCGCGGAAAACACTCAGGGCATCTCCCCAGTCCAGGACTTTCAATTTCTTAGAACAAGGAAGCTGAGTCCAGCTGTTCTCCCTCCACCCTGTGGGAAACCAGGCTTTTCACTGTCAGCAACCCGAGAGAAAGGCGTTCAGCTCGAAGAGTCCAAGCCCGCTCTCCCGCAAGGCCGGCCCCTTTCTTCCCGGGATAACTATGTAAATTCCCTGCATCCCAGCCCCCGCCTTGCGCAGAGCGGACGCTCAGCCATTCAAAGCGTGTCGCCCGCTCCAGTCCAGCGCTTCCACCACGAATGCGCCAATGAATGGGACGGGCTGCAGAGTTCACAGCTCAGCACGGTGCCAAACACCCATCTTTCCCACGGGGTATTGCGCGTTCTGCCTGCCTACTTTTTTTTTTTTTTTTTTTGAGTTTAGTTGCTTTACAATGTTGTGTTATTTTCTACTGTACAGAAAAGTAAATCAGCTATACGTATACATATATCCCCTCTTCTTTGGAGTTCCTTCCCTTTTAGGTCACCACAGAGCATTGAGTAGAGTTCCCTGTGCTATACAGTCGGTTCTCATTAGTTACCTGTTTTATATATAGTAGTGTATTGGCATATATACACCGCCTACCTACTTTTGACCTGTACTTTCCTCCGCTTTTAATGACACGTGTATTTGTGGGAGCATGCCCGCGGTCACGTATTGCATACATTAAGACGTTTTCAACAAATATTTGTTAACGCCTAGCCAACAGCCGGCGCCAGGAAGACTTAGCCTCTGGGGAGAGCGGGCACGGTGTTGTCCACAGAAACCGGAGGGGGATTTCCCTTTCTCTGGGGCATTGACAGAAGCTTTGAAAGTTCGCTTCGGGTTTCTGTTCTTCGCCAACCTTGCCCCGCGAGTCAGCGTGCTCGCGCAGCCAGCCAGCGTCCAAGTCCCTCTTCGCTCCCGCTCCCTCACCCCGAAGTGACCACCGTCTGTCCTGCGAGGGAACGGCCGGTTCGGCCACTTCGGGGCCTGCACCCAGCGCGGCCGGGAGGCGCGGCCGAGCCCTGCACGCCGCCCGTGGCCGGTTCCCACGTCCGCTCCTCCCCGCGCACTCCCCGCGCGCCGGCCCGCCCCGTGTGGCCAGAGTACCGCCCCCTTTCCCGGCCGCGGACCACCAGCTTTCCGCCGCCGGACGGTGGCGGGGACTCTGTGGGTGCCTTTCCCATTCATTCTCCGCCCACCCGCCGCAGCCCCGACCGACAGCCGGGCCAGCGCGGCTCTCCATAGGGGCTCCCGGGTCGCCAAGCCTGACCCGGGGACTCAAGAGCCCGAGGAGGGGAAGCCCGAGGCGCGGATGAGGGAGCTGCGTCCGTCAGGGGTGCTCCCCCAGCCCTCTCCCCCGCGGCCGGGCGACTTTTCCAGGGGCCGCGCGGGAGACCCACGTGTCTGAAACCCGGTCGGGGGTGAACGCGGATGCGCGCACCGACCTCAGGCGCGGCCGGGCGTGGGGCTTTGTCCCGTAGCCTCCCGCCCGCCAGGGGACCGGGACGCGACCCGGGCTCACCTCTCTGCTGGCCCTGCGCGGCGACCCAGAGCAGCGAGGCCAGGAGCGCCAGCCCCGCGCCGCCGCCACGCATCTCGTCTCTGCCGCTCGGGTGGCTCCGGGGAGAAAGCCGCGACCGCGCGCGAGGACTCGGCGGAGCGCGAGCCTGCGCTGCCCGCCGGCCCCTCGGACACACCCCCGCCGACCTCCGCCGTGCCCGGCCCCGCCCCACGGCCGTCGCCAGAGACCCCTCCCCCTGGAGACCTCCTCCCCCTGCCCGGAGACCCCTCCCCAAGGAGACCTCCCGCCCACTCCGAGAGCCCTCCCCATGGAGGCTCCTCCCCCCTGCCCCGAGAGCTTTCCTCCCCCTCTCCGGAGACCCCTCCCCACAGAGACTCCCTCCCCCCCAAGCCTCCTCCCCCACGAGGACCCCGCGCTCGGCCCGCGGGCCCCGCCAGAGCCATCCCCCAGCTCGGGGGGTGGCGTGGGGGTCGACCCGCTGCAGCCGCGGTCTCCGAGTTGGGGGGCGGGCGGAGAAAAGTGGGATGGACGGGGTGGGGGGAAGTTCTGCAGAAGTAGGCCGGGGCGGATGGATCCGAGAAAGTATTTGCCCTGTTGACCTTTCCCGCCCCAACGAGGCCCTGCAGCCGAGTCCGAGGCCGCGACCCCGCGCCGCCGCCGCCGCCGGGCCCGCCGCTCCTCCAGCCCGCGCCCGAGGGGCCCCGGCCTCGCCCCGAGGATGGGACCCCGGGCCTACTGACCGGCGCCCCTGTCCCCCAGGGGATGGTGGCCCGGGCCTGGCCGAGAGCCTCACCTCCCAGGAAGGGACTCTCTGGGGCTTTTAGCTGCCAGCCTCCCTGCTCTGCTGTTGGCAAAGGATTTTGTGAAGATTTTTCTGAAAATTGTAATTTGTTTCCCGCTTTGCCTAAGAAAGGCAAGAAGGATCGCTTGGATTTAATTATTATCATTAGCATACCCTTACTGTTCAAGAAAGAGGTCTTATGGGGGGGAGCGGAGTTCAGTCTTAACAGGAGATTTCAACAGCTTTGTTCTTTTTTCAAAACTACATCTGGTCCCCGTTAAAGAATTTTTAATTTCCTCTGATTTTTTTTCTATTGAAAGTATTCATAACACTTTGCAGATCTCACTTTCTCACAATATAAACATGCAAGATAACGTAAGTCACTTATTACGGCCCACGCTCTCATTTTTGTCTTTTTTTTTTTTTTTTTGCCTGATAGGGAGATAACTTTATTTCAGTTGTGTCAATCAATTTGACAACCTCACCAATTACAGTTTTTCTCAAGACATATCCTTCCGCACTTAATGAATAAAATATCATTATAATATTAGCAATTATTATTACTTTTAATCATAGAAGTACAGAACAAAAAGGTAGAATTTGGCCCTTTAAAAAGGATGCAGGGCTTCCCTGGTGGCGCAGTGGTTGAGAATCTGCCTGCCAATGCAGGGGACACGGGTTCGAGCCCTGGCCTGGGAAGATCCCGCATGCCTCGGAGCAACTCGGCCCGTGAGCCACGATTACTGAGCCTGCGCGTCTGGAGCCTGTGCTCCGCAACAAGAGAGGCCGCGATGGTGAGAGGCCCGCGCACCGCGATGAAGAGTGGCCCCCACTCACCGCAACTAGAGAAAGCCCTCGCACAGAAACGAAGACCCAACACAGCCAAGAATAAAAATAAATAAATTAAAAAAAAAAAAAAGGATGCAATATGGTTGGGTAAGAAGGTACTCATCACAGTACTGAATTTAAAATGCAGACATTCTTAACTATTAAAATATTTAAGTATTAAAGTATTAAGTATTTAACTAACAAATCAATGATGACATTCAGTATTTAATAAGTAATCAAGGATTGAGCATTTAATATGAGACAGAATTACAGGTGTTTCTGCACTGAAATAACTTTGTATGTACATTATACACATACAGATATATCTTTTTGAGTGTCTTAAGAGCATTCATGTAGATTAGCTCATGGGATCTTCCCAGTTCTAGAAGATGCAATTACCTTTGTATGAGAGATGAGGAAGTGAGTTCAGGGGGTCTAGGTCCCAATGTCAGCGAATATCCCATCCAGAGCTAGTCCCCAGATCTGATTTCTGGTCCCGCGTTCTCCCTAGCTGCACTGAGACCGTGGAGGATGAGCTGAAAGGCAACAGGGGAATCACGAGGGGTCACCTGTCCCCCCCATATCCTGGGTTCCTAGAAAGTCCCTCCGGACTTCAATCAGACCTTGTCTTTGAACTGCAGACAGGGAACTCAGGCTCCTGATTTAGGGAAAGGGTCAGCACATCTGAGGAGTGAATAGGAAGCATCAAAAGTTGCCAAGTTGGCCCGTTTTGTCACTGCTCAAAATTAAGCAGAAAGATTTCAGCGAAAGAAGAATTTCAGAAGCCACTTTAATGAACAAGCTTGGGTAAGGTGGAACAGTAAAAATGTCACAATTCTACGTGTCTTATGAAACCCTGCAGTGCAAATGTTCCCATTCTTTAGCAGGCTTGGAAATATCTAAATTAGCTACAGCACCATGGAAGGTCAGAGGTGGCCCGTTCAAGGTGAAAACGATATAAGAATGTTCATGTTTTGTGAGAAAGTAGAAATTCAGCTCAACCAGGCACCCAAAGATGCTGGCTTCAATGTCACCTGTAAATAAAGAACAATGACAATGCCTAAATGCTAAGCAAGGGTTAAATGGTTAATAATTTACAGTAACCAAGTGATAAGCTATTATGTACCCATTTTTAAAGTATGAGACTTTTAAAATTTACAAAAAACACTAAGTTAAGTAAGAAAAGCAAAATTCCGGTTAACATGGGCATCCTGGTTGTAATTATATAAAATAAGCACATGTGTAAACAAGACACTAGAAGGCAGGGTACAGAAGAAAACAGTTGGGTTCAGCTGATAAGAGGGCAAGTGGTGGGATAGGTGCTGCTAGCAATGATAAAGAACTTGAGCCGGGCTCAGAGACGGCTCTCATTCCCCCTCACTTACTAGAAATGACATTGTGGGCAAGTTTCCTCATCTGTAACATAGGAATAATAATAGTGCCAACTTCCTTCATTCAACAAATACTTTTTAAATGCCTGTTAAGTACCAGGTGCGATGGATTCACCATTAAACTAGACAGGTTCTCACCTCTGTGGAACATTCAGTCTGACAGTTAAGACAGAAAGAAAAGTATACTAAAATTATAAACGTAATAAGTTCTGTAAAGGAAACAACAGTTCACTGAGATAGAGGATTTGAGACCAAGCATTGATTGGGCAGTTTGGGAAGGTTTTGCTGAGAAACTTTGTCCTAAGGATTCAATGATCCAATGTCTATAAATCACCCACACTCTGCCTAGAATACACTAAATGCTCAAGAAAGATGAATTATTATTTCAATTTTTTTCTAATACTACTATACTTTTCAATTAAAAGAAAAAAAAATACCCTGCTCGATTGTGAACATTTTTCAGAACAAGTGTTCAGACAGAGTGAGGCGGGCTAGATCAGAGCTTTCAGAACCACTTGGGGGATCTTGTTAAAATGCAGATTCCAGTGCAGTAGGGCTGGGATTGGAGGCCTGAGTTTCTGCATCTCTAACAAGCTCCTGGGTGATGCTGATGGTGTTGGTAGGCAGAGCACACCTTGAACAGAAGTCCCTGGCTTGCCTGTCCTTGATCTTGCCTGCAAATTGGAATCAATGGAGGAGTTTGAAAAGATACTGATGCTCATTTCCACTCCCAGAGATTTGGGTTCAGTTGGTAAGGGGTGCAGTCTGGACATTAAAATATTTTAAGGCTCTCCAGGTGCTCCTAACGTGCAACAAAATTTGAGAAACCCTGGGCTAGACTGGCCAGCTCCTGCAGGGAAGTTAATCCGGGTCTAGTCATTGGTGGCTGGGCAGGCTGGAGGAGCCAGTCTCAGAGAAGTATGGTCACAGGCAAGAAGAGGAAGCACGGCCTGACAGATGTTTTCCCGCGAGGACAGACAGCCACATAGCAGGAACCCAGCCAGTGTTGCCCAGAGCATGGGGCAGGACCGTTTCTCTGGAGGCTTGGAATAAGTAAGGCTGCCCTTTAGTTCTAAAGGAATTTAGATTCCAGGCAGGGACATCATACCAGGATCCAGGCACCAAGCCTGGAGTATAAAGCTGGGGGGTTAATCACCAGGAAAGAGGTAAGAGGTCAGTGACTAAAATTGGGTTATGGTGTCAGAATCTGATTCAAGGCAAAGCTAAAGAGGCTGAGTGTAAGCTAAGCTTCTTAACGTCCCATGGCAGTAAATAAGGTGATTAGGAGACTCAGCCTTTGGCAGGGGTGAGGGGTACTGGTCCAGTAGACAGAGTAAGCAAATTAGGGATGGAGGCCGGATAGTGCACCCCAAAGATGTGCACGTCCTAATGGCTGGAACCTGGGAGGATGTTATGCTACGTGACAAAATGCATGAAAAGTTGCAGCATGATTAAATAAGAATTTTTACAATAAGTTTATCTATTGATATTTATTCATTCATAACCCCAAACTGGAACCAAACCACGTGTCCATCTCCAGGAGAATGGATTTTAAAATGTTGGGTGTTTTGCAATGGAATATTACTTGATAGTAAAGCAGAATGAACCACTGGCTCACTCACCACATGAATGCATTTCAAAAACATTATTCTGGGCTTCCCTGGTGGCTCAGTGGTTAACAATCCACCTGCCAATGCAGGGGACGCGGGTTCGAGCCCTGGTCTGGGAAGATCCCACGTGCCGCAGAGCAACTAAGCCCGTGCACCACAACTATTGAGCCTGCGCTCTAGAGCCCACGAGCCACAACTACTGCGCCTGCACGCCACAGCTACTGAAGCCCGTGAGCCACAACTACTGAAGCCCATGCACCTAGAGCCCGTGCTCCGCCACAAGAGAAGCCACCGCAATGAGAAGCTCGCGCACCGCAACGAAGAGTAGCTTCTGCTCACCTCAACTAGAGAAAGCCCGTGTGCAGCAATGAAGACCCAATGCAGCCAAAAATTAAAAAAACATTATGCTAAGATAAAGAAGCTGGACCCAAAAGAGTCCGTTTAAGGGAAGTTTAGCAACAGGCAAAACTAATCAAAAGAAAACAGTGCTTGCCTATGGAGAGAGTGAAGATAGACTGGAAAAAAACAAAAGGGAACCTGGGGTCATGGAAATGTTCTGTATCCTGGTTGGGGTGTTGGTTTTACGCATACAAACATTCACCAAATGTTTCACATTCACATTCACCAAAATTCATTCAGTTATATAGATTTAGGGTCCATGCATTTCTCTGTATAAATAAGGATCTTAAGATGAAGTGATCTTCCTGGGTTTTCTGGGTGGGCCCAATGTAATCCCAGATGTCCTTGTAAGTGAAACGGGGGGTGGGGGTGGGAGGAGAGGGGAATCAGAGACATTTAGTGTGACAAAACCGAACCTGCCATTGATGGCTTTGAAGACAGGGGAAGGGGACCGTGTGTCCAGAAATTCGGCAGCTTCTAGAGGCTGGAAAGGCAGGGAAACACATTCTCCCCCAGAGGCTCCGGAAAGAACCAGCTCTGAGGACACATTGACTTCAGCCAAGTGAAAGTCCATTTTGGACTTCAGACTTCCAGAACCGTAAGACAATAAATTCGTGTGTTTTAAGGCACTAAATTTATGGTGATTTGTGATAGCTGCAATGGGGAACCAAGACACTAGGTAAAGACTGTGGCCCAGAAATCAGATACAGATGATATTAGGGGGGAAAAATAATAAGTAGCTAAAATCTAAGCAGATAAAAATTGAGATCTAAGCAGTTACTGAAGATTCCATTCGTGTCCATGATAAAGAAAGATCAGAAAAAGAAATAATTTGAAGAAATTACATGAATTATTAAGGAGAAGGGAAAAAAGAAGAGAAGGTCTCAGAGCTCAGTAGTAGAGGAGGGCCTAGGGCCTGGGGAGGGACAGGACTGCTTTTCTGAGGGACTGTGAGGTTTATAAGCTTTGGTCTTCATGTAAGAATTGATGTTCTGGGACTTCCCTGTGGTGGTCCAGTGGTTAAGACTCCTCACTCCCATAGCAGGGGGCCTGGGTTCGATCCCTGGTCAGGGAACTAGATCCCACATGCCACAACTAAGAGCCCACCGCAACTAAGACCCGGCACAGCCAAGTAAATAAATAAATAAATATTAAAAAAAAAAGAATTGATGTTCTACAAACTCTGTAAACGAGTGGGCAAAGCAGCTATAAAGTGACGGGCAGGACTCTGCTTGTAGCCCAAGGGAACAGATAGCTACTTGCCTCCTGAGATCCAGGCTTCTCGTTTGAACACATGGTCACCCAGGTGGGACTGCATTTCCAGCCTCCCTTGCAGCTAGGCAGAAATAGTATTAGTCTGCCCAGGCTGCTGTAACAGAATACCACAGACTGCATGGCTTAAGCAACATGAATTTATTTTCTCACAGATCTGAAGTCCAAGATCATTATTCCAGCTTATTATGTTCCTGGTGAGACCCTCCCAGCCTAGTAAATGGCCAGTCTTCTTGCTGTGTTTCCATATGGCCTTTCCCGTGTGTGCAGATAGAAAGCTCTCTGCTATCTCTTCCTACAAGGACATAGTCCTATTGGATCAGGGTCCCACCCTAATAACTTCATTTAACCTTAATTACTTCCTGAGAGGCCCCATCTGCAAATACAGCCACACTTAGGGGTTAGGGCTTCAATATAGGAATTTGGAGAGGACACAAACATTCAGTCCATAACAGACTCTGACTAGGTTCAAGCCAACAGGAAATGAGCAGAGGTGAAGTGTGTGACTTCAGTCCACCTCCGACCGAAGACCTCCTTGCCCTGCACACTGGGTTGGCCCCTGTTCCACCGGCTTAAGCTCACATGTTGTTTTGCCATGAAGCTTCTACCCCACAACTGTGAGCCAGTCCGGGAGGATGGCAAAGGAACATAAACAACTTCACGAAAGAGAGCTGCCTTGCTGCCGGGACTGCAGAAAGAAATAAAATGTTGTTAAGCTAAGCCATTGTATTTTGAAGTCCTTTATAAAGCCAACATAGTCTTACCCTAATACATCCTGTAACCCCCCAAACCAGGCTCTCTATGTAGTTAACAGAAGTAACTTATCATGACTTTCCACCAGATTATTTCAAAATTAAAATAGAAAATTTTTAAGATAGCTAAGCTTACTTAATGAACTAGCCACTCCACAAGAGTCAGCTTCAAAAGAAGTTAAGATAAATACCATCTCAAAGCCGAATCTTACCCTCAGCGTGCTCCAGGCCTGAGTAGAAAGCTACTTTCTCCCTCACCCTGAATTTCTGAACTTTGAATTAATTTTGATTCAAATAGTATGTCCTCATTTCATTACTTCTTACAAGATTTTTCTCTTTTTTTTTTTTGGCTATTCATAGCTTTTTCTTTTGCCTCAAACATTCTGTCTTATATCTGCTTCAATGTCAGGGAAAGCTTTACTTTTCAAAACTCTGTTATTAATATTTGTTTGCAAGAGTACAGAACCACATGAGTAGAATTGTAATTAACGTCAGGAGCCTAATGTGTCTTGCCTGGTCTAGAACTGCCTTATCAAATGAGAACATTTCTCACTGTTCAATTTAGGCCTGTACTTTTGACGACATTTCTTAGAAAACATTTCTTAAGGAAATTTCCTAGCTTCTCCACTGTCTTTGTAGACACGGATGGGACTGTTTAACCACACTCACACGCACTCTCTGAGAACTACCTTCCCATGGTTCTGTTGTTACCACAAGGAGATCCAGTTGGGACCACATGACCTTATTCTACCCACCCACATCCAGGCCACCACTCCCCGCCTCACCCCCCGTGGCTTGGCCAATCACAGTCACTGTCTGAGACCCCACCTAGGTGGTGTACCTGAATCTTGGCACCATCTTGGTTTTTCAACCTTCCTTACATCCACCTGCCAATAAACTCTCCTCTTTCTTTAACTATTTTGAGTTGGGTTTTTGTCACTTGAAACTGAGTCTTAATGCACTTTTTTAATATTTATATACCTTCCATTACTGATAGTAGAGAATGTCAGGTAGCATCTGCTTTCTGACCCTTAATGGTTTCTTAAAGTGCTTGTATCATTTTACATTTGCAAATCTAAGTTTTCAGAGCAACTTAAAAAATACATTTAAATAGACTTTCACAAGAATTTCACACACAAAACAAGCCATGGCAAAAAATACAGGAATCAGACAGCCTAAGACCAAATACCAGTTCCCACATTTACTTAATTGGGTGATCATTGGCAAATTATTCAGCTTTCTTGTCCTTAGTTTCCTCATCTGTAAAATGGGGACACATAGAAGACCTACATCAAAAGATGAGAATCAAGGTTCTTAGCGTAGTGCCCAGTATCAAGTAAGTGTCCAATAATTATTTTCTTCTATTATTGCCATCATCATCATCAGAGGATTAGGAAGCAATGTTGTTACAGCCACTGTCATGAAGATGGGCAGATTTGTCAGCACAGGCTTATAAAAGGCAGTTGGACACACGTGAAGAGATAAACCATTATTCATCTTCTTATTTATATGGAAGAAGCACAAGAGACCCTGAGGGGAAAGGCAAACTAGAAACGAACATCCTCCTGAAAGCCAAGTAGTAGATAGCGATTAATGTAAAATAGCGACCAGCTACAGAAAAACCCAAAAAGATTTTTAAAAAATTTTGGCAGGGAATTGGTCATTAGGGAACTTGGTAAGTGTGTTTTTTCTTTCATCAAGGAAGAGGAAGCCAAATTGGGAGGTGGGGGGTGGTCTGGAAGACAGCTGTTCATAAGGAAATGTAAACAGCATTTGTCCCCCAGACCCTGCAGGACGTCCCTGCCTGCTGGGTATTTGTAACAATGAAAACCTTCAACAGGAAAGTTAGATTTTGAAATCAAGGTTTGCAGCACACAAGAAATTTAAAGTTGGACACAAATTATCTGAAAATTAGGAAATAGATGTTGATTTTAAAATTTATTTTATTGAAGTATTTACAATGTTGTGTTAATTTCTGCTGTACAGCAAAGTGATTCGGTTATACATATATATATTCTTTTTCATATTCTTTTCCATTATGGTTAATCACAGGATACTGAATATAGTTCCCTGTGCTATACAGTAGGACCTTGTTGTTTATCCATTCTATATATAATAGTTTGCATCAGGAAATAGATGTTTATAAAGATACTTGTCATGTCATTTTCATCCGCCCTGGTTTGGGAGAAGACGCCTACAAACCATCACTGTTATTGGTGCTTTCTTCTGTTTTTTATTAAGTTCTCCTTCTATTCACTCCTTGTGGAGGCAGATATTCTACAATATTCTGCACTTTCAGTTCTCAGAGCATTTCCTTTCTCCATGTTTACCTCCAGATTCCCGTCTTTCCTCTTTTTATAACGCCTTCTACATACGTTTCATCAGGAAGTCAATTTATAGTCAACCTATAAACCTGGTAGTGATCTAGTGGCAGAGACAATATTCAAATTTTAGGAAGAAGACGTTCCTAAGAAACAGAATTTGCGGTAGGAATAGACAGCATTCTTCCATCAAAAGGTCCTTTACAGGATTCAGGAAGTAGTTAATTCTGGAAGGCAAAGTTGTATATTGGAAATTCAGAAGATCTAAGATTAAAATTGTGTTTCTGGAAAATATGAGCTATTTGACTCTTGGACAGATCAATTACCTTCTCTGAGCCTCGGTGTTTCTCCTCTGTAAAATCTGGAAAACAACAGATGTCGTAATTACTACCTCTAATGACAGCAATAATAATAACAGCTACCAGGTACTGAATGTTGAAAGGGTACTCTCCCGTATTCTGCTTCAATCTCTGTCCCAGGACTGCATCATGTCCGTGGAACGAGGCTGGACAACTACACTGACCAGTGTCTCTTCAACACATGCCCACAGTCGTTAAAGTCGACCTTTAGAATTGCCTGGAGATCTCAGGACCTGCTCTAAACTGTTCACATGCCACTGATCGACCCCATCCTTTCAGAGCTCAGCTGCATTTCCCTCCAGCTAGGATGCCCATCTCTTCCTTTTTCCTCCTGTTGAATTCCTGGCCATCCTTCAAGACCCACCTCAAACATCCCACCCCCTAGGCAGCCTTCTGTGATTGGTCCAGGGCTCAAGGACCGCTTGCTCCTTTTTGTCACCAATGTACCTTGTAATGCAATCTCCATCATAACCAACCTGTGGATTTTATTAACCTATTTTTCACATTAAGCAACGAATGCCTGCCCCTTTCTAGTTTATTTTGTCTTACACTTCCCACAGTGTCTGAAACTAGACAAATTCTTGTTGAAAATGATAATAATGTTGCTGCATTCAACACTATGTAATAATGTTGGTGCAGTTCCTGCGTTATGCTAACACGTCACATAAACTATCTCCAAGTACTCTAAACATCCCAAGGTGGCAGAAGGCAACGTAAGCTACGAAGTACAAGCAGAGTTCTCAGTTACAAGCAACACAAGCTGACTCTGGTCACCTAAAAAAGGGCAAGTTAATTGGGGAGATATTTGTGGAGTGGGGAGAATGGGGGTCACAGAATCCACAGGAACCTGGAGGATGGGGCTTGGAGAACGGGTAGGAACCGAGAGAGTTCCAGACGCTCGGCAACAGGCCCAAGGGCAAGGTCTCCCATCTAAACAGAACAGCTGACACGGACTACAGCCCAAGAGCCATCTGACCTTCAGATGCCCGCTTCATCTTTGTTTTTCTAGCTCAACTTCCAAAACCTGGGGAACCAGTCACTGGCAGAGCTTAAATCCTGTGCCCATGGTGGGGGTGGAAGAGGCATGGACCCCTCTCTTCCCCAGTAGTTTTGACCAATGGGAAATAGAAGACAAATGAGCCAGGCTGAGACGCCCTCTTGCTTCTCTCTACCAGGCACTGCGGGAAGGCCCGGGGTCTCCTTCTCTGCCCAGAGAAGCTGGCAGGCAGACGGGCCTGCTGAGCGCCCGTGAGCTGCTCTGGCTTATGCAGAAGCAGAACCAGCCCTGGCCTCACTGTGCTGCCTCCCCCTCTCCTAAATCTCTTCATTCCCCTCTTCTCCGTTGCCATGGATTTCACCTCCCAGTTAGAGTATCAGCATTTTAATCTTTGCCTCTGCATCTGTGTCTGAGATGCTGGGCTCAGAAGAGAGCAACTAGGGACAAGTGGGAAGTTGGTTTGGCTACTGCAGTGAGACCACGGTGTGTAGGGAGAAACTGGGGCGAGGAATTTGAGCTTGAAACAGAAGGGATGGGAAGGGATTCTAGATTCTTAAGCAGAGAAACAAGAGCGAAGTCTTTCTTAGAAAAGTCTGTCTGCTGGCAGTGAACAGAAGGAGTGGAATCAAGCGAAATGGAAGGTGGGTGACCTGGGAGGTGATGGAGGTGAGGTGGGGAGGACAGAGAAGAGAGGGAATGGAAAGAAGTAGGATAAAACGAGATTTCAAAAGAAGAAACGTGACTTAGTAACTAATTGGATACAGATGATCAAGGAAATCGGGGATTTACATTTTTCTTTCCAAAAATGCAAAAAACTGGTTAGATGGCCAGGTGAGCCAGTGGCAGAGGAAATCACGAGGCCGGTTGTTTGTTGTAATTCTGATGTTACAAGATAGTCCAAGGGAGATGTTAGAAAAACAGCTGGAAATTCGAGACAGATGGAGAGTTCCATTCTCTCTGCATGATCGTGAAGCCACAGACAGACGTGAGCTCACGAAGTGGGATACTCAGAGAGAGAGGTAGTGAGGACTCAGGTGAGAACAAGGCAAGGAGGGGCTCCTGGCAGACGGCCGAAGCCTTCTGTGGAAAGGAGGTGTGGAATCATCCACGGAAGGCGAGAACTAGAGGAAGGAGATTCAAGGAAGGAATAGGACAGAGGATGAACTAATGGCTATGGTGGGCACTCCAGGAAGCCGTAGGGAAGATGAGTGGCACCCACTTTACTGAGCAGTCATGACGCCAGCTGCTTAACCCTCATGTGTAGAATCAACATTATGTCCATTTCAAGGGTAAAACAATAAGAGGCTCCGAGAGGTTAACCAACTTGCTCAAAGTCACACGGCTAAAATGTATATCAGTTCGTTTCTGCTAGGGTCACAAATCACCCCCAAACGTAATGGCTTAGAGCAATAAACATTTATTTTCCTCCAGACGATTCTGTGGCTTGGCAGGTGGTCCAGTTCAGCGGGCAGCTTTTCCTGCTGGTCTTCCCTGGGCACGTTCACAAGGAACTAGTGATTTAGGGGGTGCCATGGTCGGGATTGCTTGGAGCTAAACCACAGGAGAGCAGCATGGTCCGAGGATGCTAATAGATTCCGTGACTTCGAAATTAATACATTTAGGATAGATGAAATTAGAATGAGAACAAAATATCCAAAATAACAGGAACGGAGAGCGAATCTAATGTGTGGTAGAGAGCAGCTGCCTACAGCACATGGTAATAACAACAATGATTAGAGCTAATGGCTGTTGAGCATTTGCAGTGGGCCAGGCACTGCTCTGAGGGCTTTTATGCATGATCTCATTTAATCCCCACCACAATCCGATCCGGCACGGTCGTTAGCTTTATCTTTCAGTGAGGAAACAGGCTCAAAATGCCTGGTAGCTTAACCAAGATGAGTCCAGGCAGAGGGGTCAGGAGTTTGGAATTTGGAAGAAAGGTTTGACTGAGTGATTACAGTCTTGGTGTAGATGTCTTAGAATAATGAATTCCAGGACATGAGCCTGTTGGATGCTGACTAATACAAAGAAAAGTTTTAAAGGTAATGAGGGCACAACTATGAGCCGAAGATACTGAAGGTCATGAGCTAGGCTGTGGAAGTCAAAAAGAATAAGGATGGATAGATAATACGGCAAAAAATTTAAAAAAGAATGCAAACCAAGTCCTGAAGGCTCCAGTAAAATACAGGATGTGAAAAGTTTATACAATACTGTGAAACAAAAATAATAGACAGGCTTCCCTGGTGGTGCAGTGGTTGAGAATCCGCCTGCCAATGCACGGGACACGGGTTCGAGCCCTGGTCTGGGAAGATCCCACATGCTGCGGAGCAGCTGGGCCCATGAGCCACAACTACTGAGCCTGCGCGTCTGGAGCCTGTGCTCCGCAACAAGAGAGGCCGCGATAGTGAGAGGCCCACGCACCGCGATGAAGAGTGGCCCCCACTCACCGCAACTAGAGAAAGCCCTCGCACAGAAACGAAGACCCAACACAGCCAAAAATAAATAAATAAACAAATAAATTTATTTTAAAAAAATAATAATAATTATAGACAAACACAGGAGAGGACGTATTGTCTGGACATGCCAGCTGTACTGTAGTAACAAACAACTCCCGAACCTCAGAAGAGAAAATAACAAAGGTATCTTTCCTGATCAACCATGGTGGGTTAGCAGTGGACTCTGTTCACCCTTGTAACTCAGGGATCCAGGCTGACGGAGGCTTCATTCAATGCCTGCTTCCACAGGGAGATCAGCTCGGTGCTTTGTGTCCACCTAGAGGGATGGGATAGGGAGGGTGGGAGGGAGATGCAAGAGGGAGGGGATATGGGAATATATGTATACGTATAGCTGATTCACTTTGTGATACAGCAGCAACTAACACAACATGGTAAAGCAATTATACTCCATTAAAGATGTTAAAAAAAAAACAAAAGCAAAAAACACCTGCTTCCATAATCACTGTGTCCGCAAAAGAGGTACATCACAGGCCAGCTCTTAAAGTTTCCATGTACATGTTTTGGGCCAAGGCAAGTCACTGGGCCATACTAGCCTCAGGGGAATCTTACTGTGTGCCTGTAAGTGGAGAAGACCCAGAAATACTTGGAGAAAGGCTGCTAATGACAGCCGCAGAGACATTCTTGTGGATTCTGCTACGACATGAGACACATAACTAGGTGTGGTATAGTCTAGGGCTAGCACAGGGACACCAGCTGAGTATGCAGAATGAAATGGGGTGCAAGGGAGACAGAGCCGGGTGGTGAGGCCAGGTGAGGGGGCAGCAGGATCAAAGCACAGTCAGGGTCACTCTCCAAACGGCAGCTCTGCGGATGGAGGTTGCTGCAAACAGGGAAGCTTACTGTTAGAGCAGCTTGGAGTTCTCCTGAGCTCTCTCCTATTCAGGAAACTCTATTCCGTATTGGATGAGAAGGTTCTTTTCCTTTTGGTCCAGCCATCCTCCAAGTCTGCCCTGGGATAATGTATTAGCAATTCAAGGGTGGGGTGAGAACTTCACTGGGGACCAGAAAGGCCTTCAGTAGCAGAAGTGGCCAGAATCATGTTATCCCCAGGGCCAGGGGGTCCATGGCTGGGCATGTGCCAGACTGTTAGAAAAACAAACATATCAGCTGTTAATAGGTGTCTAAGCTGGGCTCATCGTTACAATTCTTCAGAAGGTTTTAACTTTATGTTTCCTAACAACCAACACAAAAATGAAAATGCCCCAAGCTACTTAGTTTTCATTTTCTAATAAAATAAAACATGGATATTTATCTGCAAAGACAAACATTTAAGTGTAAATACATTCCAGGATGAATTTACTATTTGTGAATTACTGGCATAACGGACAATATTTTTCGCTACAGGTTTCCAAGTGACAGTGCAATTCAGACTCTTATATTCACCTACTTGAGTGTCCAGGGCACAGCTTCACATCTGTCACTCTGGGAGGGCTTTTAGGAAGGAAAGGGAATTTTGAGATAATGTTTGTTTGGTTTTTGATTACCTACATTCCTAAGGTATTTACAACCTAAAGAAGGTAGAAGAATGCATTGATTATTTTTCTACTAGATTGTCTTTCTTACGTATCAGATGTTTCAGCCAAGCTTGTACTAGATCTCAGTCAATTTATGCGTGAATTCTTTGACAACTACCAGGAACGCATCATGAGCAGAGAACTTAAGTTATGCACAGTCCTGTAACTCACCCATAAAGAGCTTTGTTCCTGAAATCTAGATAGTGGCAGGGACCAGCCTAGGCCTATTTTAATGAGAGCCGTTGGTGCAAGGCAGGCGTCTTAAATTTCAGCACAGACATCAGAAATGGACGCAAAACCTATGTAGTGGGGGAAAATAAACAGATTTTAAGAGCAAAGCGGCATATTCTTTCCTCTCTGAGAGTTTGGCCAAAAATGTCCTCCCTTCAAAGCCAGCAGGACAAGCAAAGTAGCCAAGGATTGAAAACAAAACAACCCAAATGAAGGGAAGGAAAAGAGAAGTTTAAAGAAGGTCACTCACCACATGTGCCGGTCACAATATCACAGCTCGTTCAAGGGGAGCTTAATCTTCTCTTCCCTAAAGTGCCAGCTCATGGAGCTGCAGGATTTGCTTGAAATGTGTCTTTTCATTGAACAGCTGTTATTCAGTAACAGCTACACACTTTGGGTCCTCAGGAAGGGTTCAACAGGTAATTACCTATTCATGAAAGGCTGCACTGTAATTATGAGATGATCATGTATGATTAATTCGAATAAGGACGTTAGTGTTCTCGAAGCCTGTAGATCTGACCTTGGGTAGAAGACACACCTGGTTGTAACCCCACTTTCCTTCTTGCTAACAACCCCCCAGTTAATCCAGGTTTCTGATGGTCTGTGTTTGAGGGAAGGTGAGCTCTTTCTCCACCCCAGGGCGTGAATCTCTATAAACCCAGATCGATCAGGGAATTCTATTCTGTTCTCCAGGGATTGGCTTAGATAAGGCTCGTGACTCAGTTCTTTTCTTAATCAGCATTATTGAGGTATATACTTCTACACATAATAAAATCCAGCAATTTTAAGTGTACAATTTGAAAAGATCGACAAACATAAACAGCCCTGTAACCACTGCCAAGTTCACGACATTCATTTTCCTCACCCCCAAAAGTTTCCTATTGTCTTTGTGCAGTCAGCTCCTTCCCCCACCTTCTAGAAACAATTGCTCTGCTTTATGTCACTATGGATTGGCCTTCGCTAAGTCATCACGTGTGTGGAATCGTACAGTATGAGGTCTGTGTACCTTCTTTCACTTAACCTAACGCCCTGAGACTCTTCCATGATGCTCGGGGATTCAGTGGCCTCTTCGACGCATGGCTGAACGGCTCCCCACCCCCGACACCTCTAGTACCGTAATTTACTCGTCAGTTTGGATGGCTGACAGATTTTGGGCTCATACTCGCAAAGCTGTTGTGAACATCCAAGGACAAATCTTTGCGTGGACCTGTGTCGCCATTTCTCAGTAAATATCTAGGGGTGAGATTGCTGAGTCATAAGCAGGTATATGAGAACTCTTTAAGAGGCTGCAAAAGTGCTTTCCGAAGCGGCGTTCCCATCAACAATTCTTGATTTCCAAGATTTCCGGTTGCTCCACATCCTTGCTTACATTCGGTATTGTTCCTCTTTTTAAAGCAATGATTCCAGCGGTGGGAATTCAGCGTAGTTTAATTTGCATTTACCAGTGACAACAGATGATATGATAATCATTTTTTCACGTGCTTATTTGTCATTTGTACATCTTCTTTGGTGACATGTCTGTTCAAATCATTTGTCTCTTTTTAAAAAAAACTCAGCTTATCTTCTTAATATTGAATTGTCAAAGTCCTTTATGTACTCTGGATATCAATTCTTTAGCAGATATGCTTCAAAAACATTTTCTACCAGCATATGCTTGTCTTTTCATTTTCTGAATAGTTACTTTTTAAATGAAAAGATTTTCATTTTTAGAACACTTTTAGATTTACAGGAAAAGTGAGCACCTCTCATTTCCTCACTCCACAAAGCTCCTTGAACACTGGTGGGCATGGCGCAGTCTTTTTCTGAAGAAACTATAGGAGGATTAACATTAATAAAGGTAAGTATTCCAGTCCATGAAACACCCTACATCTCTCTAGGAATGTCTGCAGGGGACAAAACATCAGGTGACATAAGTGAGCCGACTCCTGACAAGCCCCCTACTCTGTTATCTGGTACATTCTATTAAATATTGTGCAAATTTAAATTAAATGAGGGAGCAAAATGAAACAAAAGAGCAAAACCCTCCCAAATAATAAGTTTAGTCATAATTGTCATAATTATATTTTCACTTCTAACATAGGCCTAACAATAGATTTTTTTTTAGATTTTATATATATATATATATATATATACATATATATATATATATATATATATATATGTATATATATATATATATATATATCTCCTTCTGCTGGTATTGCTTATTTATTTCTATTGATGGAAAAATCCTAAAGAGATTCCCTCACATTTTGAAAGCAAGCGTCAGACATTTTATTTGGGAAGTTATTACTGTTATCCTCTTGTTTTCTAAATTATGGATGGTCAAGAATATAATTGAGTCCTTTTGTGGAAAAAAACATGCTTGGCAAACTATGAAGGAGCTGGACTTCGCTTGTCCTAAGAACCTAATCTAACAAAACGACTTCTTTTCCCCTTATGTGTGGAACTGGTTGAAACACGTCTACAGAGCTGCTTGAGATGATGTGGAAAATGTGACAGAAAAATCACCAGAGTCATACGTTAAAGGGGACTATTTCTCAATACCCGAGGGAAAAGAGGAAGAGTAACTCACAGCCAGGAAATCCAGGAGCGCCTTGGAAAGAGATCCAAGAAGGCCTGTTGAAGGCAGACAGGGGAGCTTCTGGCAGGAGTGCCAACAGAACACAGGAAGTAGATGGCTGTGAAGGATCACCTCTGGCACACAGACAGTTAGAATGCAGGGGGCAGGACAATCTCCCTATTACATATTTTCGGGGGAGAAGACAAACATTCAAGAAGCGTGTATGTCCCAATGATGCTCTTGGCAGGAAGAGAGGGATCCAAGCAAAATGGCGGCAGGTAGGGCCACGAGGGAGTGAGCATGGGGAGAGGGTCTCTCCGTAACTGTGCAGAAACTGAACAACGGTGATGTGTTCTGGTAACTTGTTTAAAAACCCCGCTAAAACGGCCTTTTCTTCAGAAAAAAGACTGTTCCATGGCAGTCCTAGAGGAGTTTTGTGGAGTGAGGAGAGAGGGATGGTGCCCGGGATGAGGAGGAGGATGGAGATGGAGGGAGGAGGTGATGGGGGTGGTGACACAGGGGATGACGGAGAATTCCTCGGGAGCAGAGTTTGAACAGGAAGTGACCCAGGGGCCATGAGAGGATCCTTCAGAGAAGCTCCAGAAGAGGCGGCAGGGCCCAGACTTGCTACCCTAGATGCGGTGGGGACTGATTCATTTCAATGTGATCTTTTTTTTTTTTAATTTTATTTATTTATTTATTTATTTATTTATTTATTTATTTATTTAGGCTGTGTTGGGTCTTCGTTTCTGTGTGAGGGCTTTCTCTAGTTGCGGCAAGTGGGGGCCACTCTTCATCGCGGTGCGCGGGCCTCTCACTGTCGCGGCCTCTCTTGTTGAGGAGCACAGGCTCCAGACGCGCAGGCTCAGTAATTGTGGCTCACGGGCCTAGTTGCTCCGCGGCATGTGGGATCTTCCCAGACCAGGGCTCGAACCCGTGTCCCCTGCATTGGCAGGCAGATTCTCAACCACTGCACCACCAGGGAAGCCCTCAATGTGATCTTAAAGGAAGAAACAGTCCTCAAAGGAAGGGGGATTTGAGGACATCGGTGGGACAGACACTTGGTGAAATAGATGTAAAAAACACCCCTCCTTATGGTTGGTCTATTAACCTGATCAGGCCTTCACTGCTTTGCCCTTTGTACAGTGCACAAACCTACCTTCCAGACTTTCTCTTCTGTGCATCATTTACTGTGTTTGATCTTACATCTGTTTACATCAAATTCAACTGCATATTAACAGAAAAAGCAAAATACTTGTATTTTCTCACAAAGAATTTTGGAGGAGCCAGTTCTGGACTGCTTTGGAGATTCCAGAAAGTCTTCAGAATGTTTCTGCTCCATCATTCTCTCTCTGAGGCTTCTTTCTTGAAGGTTACCTCGTGGCCCAATAATGACACTGGAGTGTTGGGTGCCTGCAGGTCGTCTTTGGGGAGATGACTGATGGGTGTTAGGAAATGTGAGGGAGACTGGGAAGGGCTGTAGCGTATGAGTCACCAGAATAGACACGGCAGCTAAAGTCGAGGGTCTAGAGGGACATGGGCTGAGGACAACTCCCAGGGGGGCACCTGTAGTCAAGGAGAGTAGGGAGTAGCAGAAATGAGCCTACCATTGGGATGGCACAGATAATACTAATACTCAAAACTAAAAAATTTAAAATTAGGACGTTCCTTGTATATCAAAAACGCAGACCTTTGAGTGTTCTAGAAAATTGTATACACTCAAGATTGTCTCTCTATAATTTCCTAGGATGCAAATGTGTGAAGCAGATTCTCTGAAATATGAGGCGGTGCCAACACAAGACTATGCATTTCTCACGACGGCAGGGTTTTGCGGTCACCTCACTGCAGCCCAAGGAGGGTCTGGTACACGGTGGGCATTCAATATCTGTCAAATGATAAAATGTTGTTCCAGCCAAAGATCCCTGTTTCCTCCCTTCACTCCTCCCAAAAGTCTTTTCTCTTTAAAGTTATACCCTAATCTGGAATAAATTAAGTTGAACACATGCATACGGAGTAGAAGAGTTGGATGGGAAAGAGGACGTGGGTCCTTACCTGTTCCGGAGCACGGGCAGTTTGTTCGGGGAGCCACTAGATGGCGCTGCGTATCCACTCATCAGGAGAAACCGGCACTCTCTGAGCCAGTTTCCAAACGTCTTATTCAAATGTAACAAGTGTAAATTCCTGGATGAGATCACAAAGTGAGTCTACCATTTCATTTGTCTTTAGTAACAGTCTGACTCCCTAAACAAAAAACACTACCTCCTGATAATGGGTAGCACGCCGAACACAATCAACTATCAAACCCTATCCCCCACCCCCGGGTCCTTTTCCTGAGGTTTCCCAAACAACAGCAGGAGGCTACCTTCCCTTCAGTTAAGTAGACGCCTAGATTTTCCTTCTTTTCCTTCTTTCCCATCTACCTCTCTCTTCCTCAAAACCCTATTGCTGTCCTAAAAGAGCCAGAGCCTTTGACCCCTCATCCTAGGGACCCACGCCCTTCGTCAGCCATCTGCCAGGACCACCTGCAAACACCTGGCCTGACTCTGGAAGCCACCTTCTGAGACCTGGAGCCGGGGTTCAGCTCCTTCCCTCTACCCCTAAGGAGGGAGGTGTCCTGGCATCTCAAGTCTTCCTTAGGATAAACATTGTTTGACCAGTTGTCAAATGCAGCATTTTACTTCAACTAGACTAAGGATTTAAAGGCTTTGGGGAGGCTGGTGGAGATCCCAGCCACCGATCCTAACAATCCTATCATGTCAGGGGCCCCGAACCTAAACGGGATGATTGGCAGGGATGACAACTAGTTAACAGTATCGCATTGTGAGCTCTGTAATAGGGCTCTGAAGAAAACGCAGAGGGCAGGTGATTTGTTCTTCCTGATGCTGGAAGGCTGAAGGAAGACCCTGCAGAGGAGGTGATGCTGAGCTTGAACCAGGAAGACTTCACTCAGCGGAGGGTTGGGGATGGGTGGGGCGGCCCACAGCGACCATCCCATGCAGCCCCACTAAGAAGTTCCCGAAGCTTGAGTGTAGAGTCAGTGGGAGGTTGGCTGATTGTACGATGGGAGGGACTGCTGCGGATGGACCGTGTGTGCCCCTCTGACATCGAGACCTGAACACTCTGAGCTATGAGGAGCCGGCAAAGGCTTTCCAGGTCTGTTACGGGTTGAACTGTGTCTCCCCTTCAAAAGATACGAAGTCTTGACCCCAGTCCCTTTGAATGTGACCTTGTTTGGAAGAAGGACATTGCAGATGTAATTGGTTAAGGTAAGATGAGGTCCAACACGGCTGGTGTCCTCGGGAGAGAAGAGATACAGGCACGTGACGAGGGAGACAGAGCCTGGAGCCCCGTGGCTGCAAGCCAAGAGAGGGACACCAGAGATGGTCCCCAAACACCGGAGGCTGCAGGAGGCGAGGAAGGCTCCCTCCAACCCCACACATCAGAGGGAGTACAGCCCCGTTGACCCCTTGGCTTTGGACTTCTGGCCTCCAGACCCGTGGGGCAGTACCTTTCTGTGGCTGTAAGCCCCCCAGTCTGTGGTGCTTTGTGACAGCAGCCCTAGGAAATGAATACAAGGTCATTGCCATGTTTGCTGGCCACTGGAGCCTGGCCTGGAAGGCTCACCCTGGCCTCACCCCTTCCCCGTTCTCCTATCCATGCTTCAGGGATGGACTCGAAGCCCAGCTGTCCCTTCAGGGAGTAGCAGCCTTAGACGTCGGTCCCAGGTGTGTGTGTCTGAGCCCCGCGAGAGCAGCCATGGGACTAGCCCTCATCCTGGCACTCCTGCCGCATGCGGGGAGGGAGGGCTTCTCACAGCAGCCCCTTCCTCCTTCCTGACTCCATCCTGCCCCTGCCCCGTGAGTTCCCAAACCCGGCCAGGCCTGAGCTGTGGAAAGCTTTGGTTTGAAGGACAGACTTACATTTTGAGTCACAAGGGTCTTGACTTCTCAAGGTCTGAAAATGAGACGGTTCTAATCCTTGAAAGCGACAGGAAAAGCTTAGGGACATCCTCAGGCCTTGGAGATAGGGACCAGATCTTATAGGTGTGAAGACAGTGGGGTAAGAGGGGAAAAAAGTTCCCCTTTTCTTGTTCTGAACAAGGTCAGTTCATTCAATAAATGAGTTAAACACACCGAACGTTTTCTCCCTACTGACTTTATTAGTTTTTGAAGAGTTGGCATCTTAAGTGATCCTAATGACACCGAATCTATCTTAATTATAACCCTTCCTCTCAGGGCACAGAGATGTCTATCGGAGAATTTTCTAAATTTCTTAATTAACCTGCCCTGACTTTACGTTGCCAAAGATTGTGTTCTGAAACCATTATGAGATATTCTGTATACGCTACCCCGGAGTAGTTAAAAAAAATTTTTTTTAAATTTTTTTTAACACCATAAAGCAAAAAAAGTATAGCAATAACCTGCTCAGTGACTAAAGGTCAGAAAGACTAAAGAAAATAGACAACGACCAGAATTTAAAGGTCAAGGGTTACAGAGATTCATATTCTGCACACATCATTTCCAAGGGAATGTTTGAAGATAGATTTTTTTTTAACCTGCCCCAAATCTAATTTTTGATGGTGAGGGTTTTATAAGCAAGCTTGAATTCATTAATATGCGGCTGTTTACTCTCTACTTTATCTTTCAAAGAAAGTAGTTAATCCTTCATCTAAACAGAGACCAGACGTGGAGTTTAATGAGCCGAGTTTAACTGGGAGGAAAATTCATCTTTTTCCCTGTTTCCCTTTATGCTCTGCTTCCTTTCAGCCAGAGGAGGACTTACCTGCAGACGTAATGAACCTGCAGCTCCTTCCTCTGGTTCCTTGTGAGGCCTGAGAGGGACCCACGCTACTGTCACATGGTCTTAATGGCATATCCGACTGACAAAATTAAGATGATTTAACTGCAGTGGGTCAAGAGCATCCTATCTTTTCACTCCAACTTGTCCTTTCCAGAAGTTTCTTTAAGGTCAGGTGGCATTGGGGAGGCCGTGGGCATTTTGGGGACCCAATTAAGGCGAAGTGGAGCTAATGCGGGTTCAGGGGACAGGCCTCTGAGGTGTTATTGGGGGAACCTCTGGCCTCCGGCTGGTTCTTGGTAGCTGCTGCCCTTGGGAGGGTCCCTGGGCTGCCGGGGCCGTCTGAGGCCCACATAGGTTGCCTCTCTGACCCCTCCGAGGGCCCTGGGGTCTTCGGCCTCCCCCCACTGTGGGCCCTGGGACCCTCTTCACCTGCATGGCTCCTGGGTACCTTCTCCTCCAGACCCTCCTGGGCGTCTCCTTGCTCTGCCCCTGGGCCCACACAGGCCACTCAGCACTCCCAGGACAGGGCTTCCTGGGAAGACCACCCCGAATTCTAATCTGGAGCTGCCACCAAGGCCATGCCAACCTGGAGATTATACCACTGAAACCACTGTCATTGCTTTCCTAGAACTCTGCCCCGGGGGGATAGTAGTGGGTGGAGAACAACAGTTCCTTTCTTTGCTTCCTGAGCTTCCCTGAGAGAGGAAATGAGGAGCCTTATTTTGCTTCCTTCTGGATGTCTCTCCTACGCTCTCTCCCCCGTGGATAAAGCAGATCACTCCCCGACCTCATGAAAGGAGGGCTGGTGTTTATTAAGGGCTCACTACCTGCCGGGTTGGGAAGGCACTGTTCGAAGTTCCGGATGTGTATTAACTCCTTTAACCTTTACAAGTATCTTCCGAAGTCGTTCACTGTCACCCCCTCTCTATGGATGAAGGCACCAAGGCCCAGCAGCCCAAGTGCCGGGTCACCCAGGCACGCAGCCCCGCTGCCACTCTCCAGACTCACCAGCCCAGGGACCGTCTCCAAGCAGTGCAGGCGCCTTGCTGGGTCTGTGCTAAGACAGGCCTGGAGGAATTTGGAAAGCCCTCTCTCAAGACAATAGTCCGGCTTTCAAGCCTCTAGTTTTGCTGAAGAGGACAAGATTCATCCTGTGGGTGGGAAGATGCTTATAAGCTTCAGGGGGAGAGTAAAGCATCAGCAAAGTATTTCCCAGGTTCAGAAAGCAGTGGCGAAAGATAAACCCAGGTTGCATTTGGGAATAGTGCTTCCCTTTCCACCAGGAGCCCACCTCCACCACAGAGCCCCCCACCAGACCCCCATCAGGCCTCTCGGCTCCTCGGGCAGGAGCCCGCCCCAGTGGGGATGAGGGTTCATAACCGCTGCCCTAAAGGATGCTGGAAATCCACCCGGAAACAGATTTCTTTCTGGAGGAGACTGCTGATCACCTCCTGCCAGCCCTTCCCCTTCATCCAGAGACTCAGAGAAGAAGGCAGCCTACCCCACCCCCCCGAATGCACGTGCGCACACACACACACACACACACACACACACACGTACATGTATATACAACACAACACAGACCACACAATACACATAAAACACGTACAGACATGCGTGCACAACATGCACACCAAAAACACCTAGTAATCGAGATAATATCTTAATACGATATTTTCAAAAATCAAAACTAACATAAAAATTCCTGATGAACAACATATTAACATTCTAAAGATCGGATTCGACCCTGTGTTTGCACAACCTCACTTGCCTCATGTTCATCCCAGCTCTGAAATAAAACGTTATTTATGAAAAGAGGGGGCCAGCCTGGGAGCCGTGGTTTGCTAACGTGACTTCTTTTTATACATTTATTTATTTTTGGCTGCGTTGGGTCTTCATTGCTCCGCGGGCTTTCTCTAGTTGCGGCGAGCGGGGGCTACTCTTCCTTGTCGTGAGGGGGCTTCTCATTGTGGTGGCTTCTCTTGTTGCGGAGCACGGGCTCTAGGTGTGCAGGCTTCAGTAGTGCTAACATGACTTTTTAAAATACTGCATTAAGATAGTATCTGTCCTGATTAATGAGTTGTCTGGAAACCTCTTAAATTCTGTGCCCAAGGCCAGGGCCTCCCTCTCCTTACCCTAGTCCTGCCCTGGGTAGTGGAGTCAGGATTTGAACACAGAAAGCCTGGCCCTGACCCTGTGCTCTCAGACACTGGGCTCACCTTCCCTTAAAAGGATTGGCGGGGAAGGAGCATTGGGCCATCCTTGAGGTCAGGGGACCTGGGGATGTGAGGAAGCCATTCCTTCATTTACCCGTCCTGGTCCTGGTTGACTTGAAAAAACATCTCTACATGGCCTACACTATGCTCTTAAAAATTTTTTTTTAAACTGGCTCATTTTTAAGATATGGAAACAGATTCAGTGATATCTGAAGCAATTTGCCTCAGTTTACTCAGCTGGTAAGGGGAGGGGCCAGAGTTCATCCTAGGACTCTGCTTCCAAAGCCAAGCTCTTCCCAGGACCGCCTGGAGTGCTTGTAATCTATGATATGTGTATTTAGTGAAATTAGACAAATGTAGGCCTGGAATAGAGATTTTACCCTGAAATGAAGCCCAAGACACACAACGAGATAAATAGAGACACAGGCAGAGATGGGGGGGGGGGAGGAAAGGTGGGGGAGGGATGCAAGGGCAATGGGGGAGGAGAGGCGGGAAAGTGCAGGGCAGGCCCCGGAAGGATGCTCTCATTAGCAGAGGACGTTTGACGGACAGTACAGTTTGTCCTTCCATCTCAGGGACAGCCCTGTGAGGTACACAGAAGAGATGGCACAGGTGGGGAGTGAGAGGTGAGATGCTAGGCGACTCGTCCAAGGTCAGGCACTCAGTTGTGATGCCAGGACCTGCCGGGGGGGCGAGCCTGGCGCCCTCAGCTCCAGGCCTGCTGCTCTTTCTATTTTATCGGACGACTGTGTTTGGGAAAGAGACAGGGTTGGAAACACGTGACCATCAGAGCCTCCATCTGAACTTGGAGTGGGGACCATCGAGGGAGGAGTCGTGGAGGCTGATAGCAATGATTTCCCAAATTCCCTCAATGAAGAGATGCCTCTCCCTCGCCCCACCAACCCCACTTCCTTTAAAGCTCAGCTCACTGGTCTGTTGATTCCTGGAGCTCCTAGAAACCCCTGCTTCCCACCCCGGCCTCTCCTATGTGACCTGCAACTCCAGGAATGCTGGAGGTCTTTGAGGGCTCAGGAGAGAGTCTGACAACATTAGAGCAGGGACGCGTTACCTCCCAGGCACTGAGGTTGGGTAACTTGCCCAAATCCCTTGCAGAATAAGTGCAGAGCCAGCGCCCGCTCTCTCCAAGCCAGGCTCTCCCCCGACTGAGACCTGGAAGGAAGTGTCTCCAGTTGCCAGCTCGCTGTCTGCATTAATGTGACTCCATGGTCCTCCCCAAAGTGTTTACTATTCCAGGAAACTCTCACCCAGGAAGTTGCAGATTACTTTGGCTTCCCAAATCTTCTTCAGAGCCCCATCAGCTTTTCAATAGAGAGCATCAAAATAGTTCACACCCCAAGACGCTTGCAACCTCTGCCTCTCTAATCCTTGCCTTGCGGTGTCCAACTGTCATCCTAAGGGGTGAGGTTAGTGAGCTCACCTTACCTTAATCAAGGCTCCTTCACGTGAAAACCCACCTCAACCAGCCTTCAGAATCTCGGTGAGGATCCCGGCTTTGTCCTCCTCCCTCTGACTCTCCTCCCCTCTCCCTGCACAGTAAGAATAAACACAGCTGAGTCTGCTAATCAGCAGATTGTTTGGGTGATATTTTTGCGGAGCTGGAATTTGATAACAGAAAGAAAAGAGGAAAAGAGAAGTGAGAGTTCCCTGTGCTATACAGTAGGTGCTTATTATCAATAGTTATTTTATATATGGTAGTGTATGGGACAGGAATCTAAAAAAAAGTGGATCTATGTGTGTGTATAACTGATTCACTTTGCTGTACACCTGAAACTAACACAACATTGTAAATCAACTATATTCCAATAAAAAAAATAGTAATATAAAAAAAAGAGAAGTAAGACAAAGAAGAAGGACGAATAGGGACATTTTACTGGGGACCAGGGACCAGCTCATACAGCAGCAGGACAGACTGGGGCCCTGGTGCCCACAGGGAACTCGGGCCTTGATGGACAGTGGAAGTGGAGGCAGCTACGTGGAAACCCAGGGTTAAACCTGCGGCCCTCCTGTGGCCTGTGTAGGCAGATCGCAAACTTGGTTCCCCATCCGCCAGGTGGAAGGGAAAGCTGCGTCTGCTAAAGAACCATCTTTCAGTCTCCTTGCCGGGAAAGGTTCAGGGTTTCAGGTTCCACAGCCCACGTCTCCCTCCCCAAGATGCTGTCCGTCTGGCCAAGGGGAGCCTGCTGAGCCCCAGGGCCTCGACGATCCTCGGCCGCGGCCACTACTCACTCTGCGGGCGTCTGCTGCCGGTGGCCCACCCCCGACTCAGCTGGGCCTGGTGTGGTCCCTGCTAGCCTGGCCTCACCGCCCTCTCCCAGGAACAAGGTCCGACCTTGACTCCCATGTGCCCCCTGCAGGGAGTCCAATCCGCGGTCTTCCTAGAGTCCGGCCTCCTCCGCCCGCCCAGGGTGACTGTCCTCTGGCGTGGGTGCTGCCTGCCCCCACCCTCTGCGGGGCCCACACAGCGGAAGACACTCTCCAGCCCAGCTCTGGACTCGTGGCACGCAGGCGGGACCCCTTCACTAGATCGAGGTCTTGTGGAGGTTTTCTGCCCAGAACCCCAGAATGTCCAGAGAACAAATGACCTGCCGTCAGCCTCCCCTCAGCCTGTTCACACATCAACCCTTCTCCAGACGTCAGCCAGGAGAGGGAGGCCGGGGCCTGTGCTACCACCAGCTGGGCGCTCAGCCAGCAGAAGCCTATTGTCTCCCAGTTCAGGTGCTCGAAGTTGAAGAGCAGGGTGTGGGCAGGGCTGGCTTCCTCTGAGGCCTCTCTCCTTGGCTTGCAGATGGCCGTCTCCTCCCTGTGTCCTCACTGGTCGTCCCTCTGTGCCTGTGTCCTAAACACCTCTTTTTTCTTTTTCTTCCTATTTGAATTCCATTTTCCTTTTTTTTTTTATACAGCAAGTTCCCATCATTCATCCATTCCACACAGACTAGTGTATACGTGCCAATCCCAATCTCCCAATCCATCCCCCGCCCCTGCTTCCCCCCCTTGGTGCCTCTCTTATAAGGATACCAGCCGTACAGGATCAGGGCCCACCCATAGCACCTCATTTTACCCCAGTCACCTCTTTAAAGGCCCTGTCTCCAAATGCAATCACACCCCGAGGTGCTGGGGGTTAGGACGTCGACATATGAAATTGGGGTGTGGGACACAATTCAGCCCCAAGAACACGGCTCTTCTCTGCTGTTTCCCTCACGTTCCATTCTGTTCTCTTTCAATCCCCAGGGGCCAGAATCCCTGCCTGCCCATTTCTTTTTTCTTTCCAGATGGGAGTTTTCTCATCACGTCCTCTTTCTAATCTGCCGCCTCCTCTTCCATAATGGGGAAAAGGTGACCGTGGGACATGACTTTGAGGGGAAAGATGAGAAGTCCTTTAACTTCACATTGTCAAAGTCTTCTCTTCCTTAGCTTTACGTGGAGGTCGAGGATACCCGTGGATAAGCCTGGCAAGATGGTGAGGAAAGGAGGTTGACAGAACCGACCAGCAGGAGGAAGAACAGGGCCTCCAGCAAAGGAGGGTGAGCTCACCTGGGCTCCGGGATGCCCGGTGTCGCTCCCTCAGCCTTTCCTGCCCAGGCCCCTGCGGCATGTTTACATCCTGGGAGGAAAGGCTCTGTGCCGGTGGGGAGAGTTTGCCCCCTGCTTCTGTAACCATTTGGACCCCGGGAGAAGATAGAACCATAAAAGAGGGAGCCTTTTCCCCACCTGGAGAGACTGCTGGGGCTCTCAGATTCTAGAACAGTGGGAGCACTTCCCAATGGGGCCAAGATTCCACAGTGGCAAAATGGGTCTAGCAAGCCACTGAAAATCCAGATCTTGGTGGTCATATGAACTCTTTTGCACCCTCAAGCTGTGAGGGTTAGGAATATCCAGATTCTTTGAACTGGATTGGAAAGAAAAAAAGTAAAAAAAATAAATAAATAATGGAAGCTAATTGACAACATTTTCATGGTAGTTTGTTCTTTAATAGGCAGTATTGAGACCATTTACCATGTCCCTTTTGACCTACCATTCCTTTCGACTGTAATGAAATGAATTTCTTGTATGCAATTTTTATATTTGTACTTTCTATGTTAGAGTAGTTAGTATTTGACGATGGGCCTAAAGCAAGCTGAACATTCTTTAGAAGTTTTCAAGGTATCTGATTGAGTTTATCAGCTTCTCTTTTGAAGCTTCTTTACTGCCTCTCTGAATGATTAGAGAGTATTTTTATAATTGTGCAGAGCTTGACGTGATAATGAAACAATCAGAAAGTAGCTGCACAGACAGGGCAGAGCCACTGCTGTTTCACTGAACAATGAAGGACCAACAGCTCTCCCTAGTGAAATAACAGGGGTACTAAACGTTTCTATGAGCTAACTTAAAAACCCCATTCAATCCACACAAAGTCGGGATCAAACCTCTTTCTATTGCAGATCTTCACAAGTAGAATCAAAACGTATCAGTAAAACTTCTGATAATCAGTTAGGAATAAGTTAAACAATATATCAATTATTCTATTTGTAACTGAAAGACTTTATAATATCATGCCCTTATTTAAAGCGTCTTAAATCTGAAAAAACAGATAAAAGTGAATTTAATTGTGTCAGAACAATCATTCATCTTAACTTATCAAAACATAATTATAAGGGCTTATTAAACGAATAGCAAATATTGATAGACTACTGGTAAGACCAAAATATTTTGACTGGATTTTCATGAGAAATTAATAAATATGGTTAAGAAACTGTTACTAATACATTTGGGGAAAATTATAAAATGCCAAGAAAGAAACCCATATTCAATTTTTCTTTTCTCCAGGTGTGAACAATGCTTAGTAGAGACTGGGATATTCATGACTGTCTTCCCTACTTGCTTCATTCATCCAAATGGAAAGTTATTCTGCATAATTCTCAGTTAATGCACCACGGGAGAGGAGAGATTCCCAGAAGACTTTGAAAATTAAATGGAAAGAGACCCAAAGGCCAAAATTACATGGAGCCACAAATTGCATACAGAAGTCAAATCAATAAGATTTGATAATCTAATGGAAAAGGCTTGATAGAGAAGAAATTACTTCTTTCAGATTCTACTAATCGGTGAATAGAACACGTATTCGTGGGATTCATTCACAATCTAAGTGCATTCACTTGATGGGTTAGAGGAAAACTCTTAACAAATTATATTTTTAAATGTAAGCTGTACAGGGTTGGTTAACATTTAATATTAACCCACCATTTTGAGGCATTCAGTGAAAAGAACAAAGAGAAGTTCAAGCTTTGAACCAGGAAGTGAAAAGTTCAAAGTTGTTTGGATTTTTCAGGCAGAAATGTATGTGGTGACCTAGATGGGTGGGATGGGGGGATGGGGTGGAAGGGAGGCCCAAGAGGGAGGAGATATATGTATACATATGGCTGATTCGCTTCGTTGTACAGCAGAAACTAACACAACATTGTAAAGCAACTATACTCCAATTTTTAAAAAATCGAATAATCCATGGTTAGGCATAGAGTTTCTGACATAGAGACCTAGAAAAATGAGTTTCAAAGCAATTGGTTTTCATTAACAGAATGTGATGGGTCATAAAAACCCCATCTAAATGGATATAATGTCTGGAATGGGATCTAAATTTGGATCCCCACTAATGTGCAGCAGTGGTTATTTGGGTCTCTCTATCCTCCTAAGCCTCTTCAGATGCACCTGTCCTGACCACGGAAATCCCTGGAAGTGAGGAGAGCTTGCTGTTTCCAGCTCAGGAGTTAATATCCTGTCTCCCACTTGCCTGCTTTTAATCCTTTGTGTCTCCCTGGTGACTTTGGCTCTTTGATTCTGTTTGTTGTTTTTTCTCCCCTCTCTCTACAATATTCGCTCTCAAAAACTTAGCTATGGGGACAAGAAAAGGAAGCATATTTTCCCAAAGTAGCATCTTTTCAATCATTGTGAATGAGACTATGTTGACACAATATAATCATTGTTGAGATAACAATGAAAAGACAGTAGAAGTCTTGTGATTCCAACACTCGGGTGCGAGAGACCCTGACCAATCTTCCACTTACATAAACTAAGTCTGCTGGGCTACAAAATAATTAAATGTATTGACAAACTAATAAGAATCTTAAAAAAATGATGCAAATGAACTTATTTACAAAACAGAAATTGACTCACAGACATAGAAAACAAACTTATGGTTACCAAAGGGGAAGGGGGGGAGGGATAAATTAGAACTTTGGGATTAACATAAACACACTACTATATATAAAACATATAAACAACAAAGACATGCTGTATAGCACATGGAACTCTACTCAATATGTTGTAATAACCTATAAGGGAAAAGAATATATATATTAAAAATATATATATATATATTAAAAAAAGAGAAAAACAAGTCTTAAAAGAAAAGAAATTAAGGCCAAAAACTAAGTGAAAGTGGAACGTGAAATAGAAAGTACATTGCAAGCAGGTTTTAGCCCTGGGTTCATTTGCCAAACCTGGCGCCTTGGTCTTTGGCTTTCATGGCTGGTCCAAGAAAGAGAATCTAATAGGAGACCCCCTTGGTTTTTTTAATTGATGTGTAGTTGATTTATAATGTCATGTTAGTGTCAGGTGAATAGCAAAGTGATTCGGATGTATATATATATATATATGTATATATATATATATATGAAGGCTCTACTACCATAGGAATGGGTCAAAGGGAACATTTGAAGAGATAATTGTGGTGGATTTTTCAGAACTAATAAAAAATTTCAATTCAAAGTTTAAACCCAACAATTTCCAAACACAATTAAAGAGAAAAGAAATCCACATTTAGTTGCATCCCAATGAGACAAAGCGATCTTCTCAAAAGCTAGAGAGAAAACACGTATTATCAACAATGGCATGAGATTTATTCTGAGATCTGATTTTTCACAGGCAACTGTGGGAGGCCCAGGAGAGTGAAACTCTATTTTTAGTGCACTTAGAGAAAATAGATGTCAACTTAAATAATTTTCAGATCAATAAAAAAGCCAATAGGGCTTCCCTGGTAGCACAGTGGTAAAGAATCTGCCTGCCAATGCAGGGGACAGGGGTTTGAGCCCTGGTCTGGGAGGATCCCACATGCTACAGGGCAACTGAGCCCGTGCGCCACAACTACTGAGCCCACGTGCCACAACTACTGAAGCCCGCACGCCTAGAGCCCGCAACAAGAGAAGCCACTGCAATGAAAAGCCTGCGCACAGCAACGAAGACCCAACACAGCCAAAAATAAAAAAATAAAATAATAAAATAAATAAAACAAAAAAAATGTAAAAAAATAAAAAAGCCAATAGCTTTTGTTAATGAAATTCTGAAGGAAGTGTTTCATGAAAAGGAAAAGGACCCCAAATATAGATCTGAGATGTAAGAGGGAACACTGAGAAAGGATACATTTATGCAAACACTGGCTGTATAAAATAATATCAATCAACCCTGTCGGATGAAATAAAAACAAGACAGAAAAAGGCACTACAAAAAAAGGAGTAATCAAAGTTATGGTGTTCCAAGTTCCTCGTATCATTTAGCAAAACTATGGAGCTATTGCTTGGCTTTAAACCTGGTTAAGTTAAATAATATGTCAACCATGGAGTTGGTAAGAGACACGGGTGGGATTCCCAAGGTCGTGGTAATTAGTCATTTCTTAATCTAAGCTGTGGGCACACAGTTGTGCGTTGTATCCCTATTCTTTTCTCTTACACATCTTGGTATCTGCTCAGTGCTATGAATTAGCCAGGAGAGAGGTTCATGTGATTAGAAAGTTGAGTGAAATGCAATACTGCCTTCAAGGTGCTTTCTCTGCAGTAAAGGAAATACACATGTCCTTGAACAATTAAAGTTCAAGGTAGGAACGGAAAAGCCACTAGGAATTTGCACATCAAATATAAAGTGATAGGAGAGGGCAGAGAGCAAAATGGGGCTCATTAAGTGGCCAGAGAAGATTTGTAAAAGGGATGGTCCTGGAAATGAGGCTTAGAGGAAGAGTGCCTGCAATGGGGTGGCTGATTCTAGGTAGGCTGGTGAGGAGAGGTCCTGGAGTCACATGGAGCAGACAGAGAAGAGAGTCATCACTGCAGACGGGAATACAACTGAAAACACATAAAAGGGATGAATATTCTGTCTAGTTCTCAAATTGAATAGACAAGTTTGGGGTAGGTAATTGAAAATAAAAGCACTGATTGTTAGTGATGCTTTACCCACTTTTCTTCATTTCCTAGAAAGACTCTGATTGGAAGGCCAACACTGTTCCATTCTCAGACATCCCTATTTAGCAAGGAATCTGCCCTTTGATACAACTTGAAAATTTCTTCATACCCCTTGGTAATTTTTGCTCCTCTCTGCTTTCGTTCTTCCTTTCTGATCTAGAAGACTTTTCTTCCTTTTCCCTCTCTTATTGCATTGGCAAGGACCTTTAGTAAATGTTGAATAGAAGTGATGAAGTGGGTATCTTTTCCTTGTTTCTGATCTTAGGGGGAAAGACTTTAATCTTTAGCCATTGAGTGTGATGTTATCTGTAGGTGTTTTCTAGATGCTCTTTATCAGGTCAAGGAAGTTTCCTTCTATTACTTTGTAGACAGTTTTTTTGTTTTTTTTTTTTAAATCAGGAACGGATGTTGAACTTTGTCAAATGATTTTTCTGCATTTATTGAGATGATCATGTAGTTTTCTTTTTTAGCTTGTTAATATGTGAACTATATTGATTGATTTTCAAATGTTAAATCGACCTTGCATTTCTAGAATAAACCCCACTTGGACATGATATATTATCCTTTTAATATATTGCTTGATTAAATTTGCTACAGTTTTGTTAAGGATTTTTGCATCTATGTTCTTGAGGGTTATCGGTCTGTAGTTTTCTTTCCTGTAATACTTTTGTCTGGTTTTGGTATCTGAGTAATGCTGGCCTCATAGAATGAGTTGTTAAGTATTCCCTCCTCTGCAATTTCATTGAGGAGTTTGTATAGAATTGGTATTATTTCTTCCTTAAGTGTTAGATCTGCAAAGGGGTCTCCTCCAGTGTGCAGCTGAGTCATATTTTCTTACTTCTTTGCCTACCTAGCATTTTCTGATTGGATAACAATAAAGTTGTGATTTTTACCTTGTTAGAGCCTGGATATTTTGTGTTACTATAAATATTTTTGAGCTTTGTTCTGGAATGCCATTCATTTCCTTGAAAAGGATTCTATCCTTTTGTGACTTGCTTGTAGGTTTGTTGACTGGGTACAAGCACATCTGCTTTTGAAGTTTTTCCACTACTGAGGCAATACTACATGAGTCCTTTAACTGATGTAGTATATATTTTTAAAATTTATGTTGTTGAAGTATAGTTGATTTACAATGTTGGGTTAATTTCTGCTGTACAGCAAAGTGATTCAATTATATATGTATATATATATATAATTATATATATATAATTATATATATATATATTCTTTTTCATATTCTTTTCCATTATGGTTTATCACAGGATATTGAATATAGTTCCCTGTGTTGTACAGTAAGACCTTGTTGTTTACCCATTCTACATATAATAGTTTGCATCTGCTAATCTCAAATTCCCAATCCATCCCTCCCCCACCCCCCTCCCCCAGCTGATGTGTATAAATGGCAAGGGTTCCACTCTGGAGCAAAAACGATGGCTGGTCCTGTGTGAGTTGAAGCAGCTGTTCTCTGTAATCCTTTCCGGTGGTTCTTTTCCTGGCCTCGGATCGTTTCATGACGTGCCTATGCTGATTGGCACTCTGCAGACAGAGGGGAAGGGGCCGTTTGCAGATTTCTAGAGCTCTCTCTATGGAGCTCTTGCCTCTCTGGTTCTCTGCCCTGAAAACTCCAGCCCTTTGACCTCCTCTTCCTCCCAACATCTTCTCCTGAACTCGGGGAGGCTGCCCAGCTCTTCCTGGTTGCCCTCTCCTCCAGGCGATGGTGGGACTCACCTTGTTTGTTTCTCCTATCTCAGGAATCTCTGTCCTTTGCTTTTGTCCAATGTCTAAAAATCATTGTTTCATGGATTTTATCCTCTTTTTTAGACATCCCATCTTGACTGGAAGTGAAAGTCTCAAATTTACTATTTACACTAATTTCGATTTACATGATTCTGTCTTTTCTGCTTGCCGTTCCACTTCTAATCAGATGTTAGGATTTCATGAAACCAAAGTCATGTCAAATGAGAATCCAGGGCTTGGAGGAAAGAAGGAACAGAGAATTAATCAAGTTAAAGATAAAACTAGTTCAATACCTTCACTGGGTTCCTCCTACCTGTGAAGCATCATGCTTGGTGTCAAGCAGGTATTAGACGTTGGCATAAGCCATAGTCCCCTATGGATTTAGAGTTGAATGCAGTTAGGAAACAGGTTTTCTGAGACTTCAGGATTACTCTTTGAAACAGAGAATACCCCTACCCATTTCTTTTTTTCCTCTGCTTCTCCCTCCATTCATTTCCTAAGCCTCCTAGAAAACTATTTCCCCAGCAAGACGGCCTGTGTTTGCCACTTAGAAGTTCTGCAAGCATCCTTCCCTGGTTGCTAGGGGCTTCCTAAGGCTTCCTACTCAACCATTCAGCCCTGATCTGAGAAGAAACGAGGAAGCCATTAGCCGCATCCACTAAGGGATGATCTTACAAAACCTGGCTCTTGTCTGCATCTCAGTTCATTTATGCGTTCTGTTTGTCCTGTAGTTGCTGATGTTTTATTTATGTTGGGCATTCGGGCAGCTGTGCTGGCCTTGTTAGAGCGGCTGGTGCCCTTGCGGGAGCATTCCGTTCTGCTACATTTGTGTCATAACGTTTGCAACACACTGGAAGGCTGAATCTGGGAGGTTCAAGGAAATGTCAGCCCGTGATGGGTGTGAGGCTCAGCTGTGCTTCTCCATCTACCAGAAGAAACATTACTAATTGATTTGTCACTTGCAAAACCACAATCCTAATAAAAGTTTCATGAGAGGGTGCTACCAACTTTTACTGGGACACTGGCGGTCTCTGCGGGCTCCAAATCTGACATGAGCTGATTTTTAAACTTTTACTTATTTTTTGAGCTGCCCATAGAATCATATAGTAACTTCTCCTTAATAGAAGCTTAGCCAAATAAAGGGCTATATCTTCCTGGTGGGGGTAGTCATGATGCTCAACTGTGCCCTCCCACATGAAAGAGAAGCCTAGGAAGATGTTCAGAAGGAGTAGAGACAAGTGAGAACCTACTAAGTGCACGGACCAAGGTACCAAGAAGCAAACTCCTCCCTCCCCCCATCTCTTCACACAGGGCTACAGTTAGGATGCAATCTTTGATTGTGTTCCTTGTGTTTATGTACCTTGCCTGGCTCTTCTGTGAGGCTGAGACCTGAATATGTGGCTTTAGGTGACAGGTGGGGTGCAGAGCAGCGGTTCCTCCAGATGGTACCCCTCACCTGCCAGTCTGTCTGTACACAGCATCTCCATCCCTGGAACCAGCCCGGACGCTCACCTCAGCTCTGCGAGTTTAGGTGAAAGCCCTCGTGAGCACTGTCAGCTTTAGTGAACATTGGGGGATGGGGGTGTGGGAGGGGGGTTAGATCACGTGCTCCTCAGCAAAGAACTCAAATGTCCTACCTTGACATTGACATTGATGTTCTCCAAAGTGATTTCTCAGCCAGACAGCAGGCTGCAGCGTGGCCTCTCTTCTTCCCATTACCCTATATCAGCCTCTCTGGCATCTTTCCCCTCAAATGCCTTTCCTTTCTGTCATGGAAAGAACTTCTGCTCTGTACTGGCAACTGCCCTCCAAACTTGCATCCCCGAACTAGTCACCGTTCTTCAGCAGAACTATGTGCTGTCCAGGTAGCAGCTCCATCCTCTTTAGAAGGCAGCTGGTGGCCATCTCTTGTTACTGATTCATTCTTTTCAATCTCACTTTTAATCCAAGAAGATTTTCAAGTGATTTTCGCAAAGGGGATTCTGGTGGAGAAAATCTGCTCCATCACTTTCCATCAGAGTTCAAAGTATGAGGACAGGTGGCTAGGAGATGGAAGGACCAGAGAAGGTGTTAAAGAGAAGGAGGGAGTGGAGTTGGACCTTGACACAAAAGTAGACTTAATGGGTGGGGATGAAAACAGAGGACCACTTCAAGCTATTTTCTGAACTTCCAAGCTGTTCACATGTTAACTCTTCCCAAATAGAAACATGACAAAAAGAGCTGATATTCTCATCACATTCTCCATAGGAGTTGACTAGGAAGGGTTCTAAATCTTTCGTTTGGCTTTTTTAGGTCCCTCATATAGGTGATATCATACAGTATTTGTCTTTCTCTGACTTATTTCACTTAGCGTGTCCTCAAGCATATCTATGTTTTCACAAACAGCAGGATGCCTTTCTTTCTAATGGCTGAATAATATTCCATTGTATGAATACATACTACATCTTCTTTATCCATTTATTCATTGACAGACATTTAGATTATTTCCATATTTTGGCTATTGTGAAAAATGCTGCAATGAACATGGGAGTGCAGATAACTGTTTAAGATCCTGTTTCCATTTTTCTTTGGATAAATACCCAGAAGTAGAACTGCTGGGTAGTTCTATTTTTAATTTTTTTGAGGAACCTCCAAACTGTTTTCCATAGTGGCTGCACCAGTTTACATTCCCACCAGCAGTACACATGGGTTCTCTTTCCTCCACACCCTGGCCAACATGTCATTTCTTGTCTTGTTGATAACAGCCACTCTAACAGATGTGAGTTTTGATTTGCATTTCCCTGATGGTTAGTGATGTTTGTCTGAGGACGTCTAGCTTCCATTGTTTCATTCACAGCCGACACTCCAGTGAATTCACCTGAATTAAGTTACTGAATATGCATAGATCCTTCTTTTCCTTGGTTAGGACTGCTTTGTCCTTTTCTCCATCATTCTCATTTCTAGCCTTTCACCATCTGCCACTGTTTATTTGTCTCTTCCTCATTTCCATTTCATAATTTTTAAAAATACTGACTTCTGACCACAGTTTCATACCTCCAAAGCCTTTAACTGTTTTTTTTTTAAGCTAGTAAAGAATATTAAAAAATAACATTACCAAATAACGACATAAAATAAAAACCAAATATCAAGAGCTGTCAGGGAAACTAATGAAACATTACAACTTTTCATCCAAACCAGAATGGATCATGGTGGGTGATTTCTCAAATCCAGATCACCTTTCCTTGGTGGCTGGGTCTCTAAAAAGATCACAAAGTCAGGGAAACCCAACTGAAAATGCAAACATCCTTGTGCACAGGGAGAGCTGCAGGGTTAGTGACAGTTATCCAAACAGAGGGGGTTGGAGAGGAGGTCCTTGCGGGCGGGTGGGACTGGGAGGGGCAAGCTCACCTGAAGGCCCGGAGGAGAAAGGAAATATGAGAAAGCCTAGAGAAAAGATTTGAAATGCGATTTAACAAAGGCCAGAAAAGAAGAAGGAGAAGAAGAAGAAGAATGAGGAGGAGGAGAAGGAAGGAGGAGGGGGAGGGAGGAAGGGGGAGGGGGAGGGAGGAAGGGGGAGGGGGAGGGAGGAAGGGGGAGGGAGGAAGGGGGAGGGGGAGGGGAGAAAGGAAATCAGGGAGTACATTAGGAAAATTAGGTAGTCAACATCAAAGGAATTGAGTCTGCTTCACCTTTTCTAATTCTTCCCTTTCCGATCTGCCTGTGTGTATTTACTATACTACATACCTAGCGTTTCTAGTCCTCTGTCTCTTATTCCATCCAGCATCACTGCTGAGTATCAGACACTTTGGCATCTGCTAGGGCAGCGGCACCAGGATGTGGACCCTGCCCTGAGCAGCAGCCAGAAGGAGGAGGCGGTGATGGGGAAGGGCAGGTGGGAAACTGAAGATGTCATCGCAGGGCCGAATAGACTTCTGACAGTGTAATGGTTTTTATTAACTAATTACAAGGCTGAACATAATCCCAAGAATGACATTTTACAGGTCTAACAGATTCAGCAGTTCTATCAACTAGCTAGACTAGCCCCGATGTCACAATAAAACTCTTCTGTTTACTGAAAGTCTGTAAGAGATTGAGCCCTGGGCGTTTTTCCAAAGAGTAGAATAGACAGTGAAACTAAATGGAATAGAAAATAAATGGAGAAAAGCAGGGGGTGGGGAGGGAGCAGGAGGGAAAGAACAAAATAGAGAAAGTTCATGGAGTAAATATGAAAAGGACGTAGGGCTTGATGACTACTGAGAATAAGAGCTGGAGGGATTTGGGAAGGTTAGCTTCTTTGAAAGTCATTGTAGGAGCACGTCTGCACTCAGAATCAAGTTGACACAGAAGCAGCCTCTTTTCCTACAAGAATATTCAAGAAAGATTTTGTCTTCAGCACCTTCAACAAGCTTCATTTGAAATGGCCTAACCACAGTCAAGTCCTTCCGTATAACATCCTGCCAAAAAGTTTCACAACTATCTTTTTGGAGCCAAGTAAATTATTTTTAACCAGTAGACACCAAAGACTCTCTCAAGTAGGTCATCAAACTGAAGTCTGTGTTCTTCCCCTGCTGATTCTAATCTCATAATTCAAAACAGTTGAAAGGTCTAAACATCAACAATGAACATACAAAATGCTTAACAAAAACCTAGCTCCTAAAGTGGGGAGGACTCCACGGTCTCTGGTTTACCGCCTCTGGATTTATAGATAGTTGAACTGAGATTTGGTGCCCTTGAGTGATGGTCTCAGAGCTACACAGCTGATAGCAAAGCGGGGGCTGAACTTGAATCCCAGCATCCGGACTCCTGAGAGCAGCATCTTCCCCCCAGCACACCGCCCTCTCCTAGTGAAGAAGTAGTTTCAATCTCCTCTTTTTTCTGCAGCCCCTCTGCTTTCAGGATTCTCCCGAGATTCCATATAAGGTCATAAGAGCAAGACTCGTGCATTGAACAGTCTGAGCTCAGGCACAAAAGTGAAATGTTTTTATTTTCTCCAACTGCTGCCTTTAACTATGCTTTCCCTTTCCTATGGCTTAAACACATCTTGGGTAAATTCCTCAGTTCTTTTGTTCATTTTATGTATTAAAAAATGTCCACTACCATTTAAAACTTCAATTTCTTGTCTTCTTGCCAACCCACCATTGAATGATTCTTACAATTTACTTCACACTGAGAGAGTAATTGCAACTTATTTAATTGTTCATCTTTACCATTTTTGTTTCATGTTCCATTACTTAAAAAAAAATTTAAACACTTTAATTTGAAATAATTTTGGACAGAGACAAGTTTCAAAATGGTACAAACAATTCCTACATATTCTTAGCCCATAATCCCCCAATGATAATATTTTACTTCTTTGGCTTTATTATTCGGTTTTATATATATACTATAGTTTAAAAATACACTTATGTGCACATTTTCCTAACCATTTGAGAGTAAGTTGTAGACATTATGCTTCTTTGCTCCTAAATACTTCAGTGTGTATTTCTTTTTTAAAAATGACATTCTCCTATATAACCATGAAATGATTTTCAAAGCATAAAATTGGCATTGATGCAACACTACGATCTAATCTACAGGCCTTATTCAAATTTCAGAATTATCTCACTAATGTCCTTAAAATAAAATGAGAAAATTAATTTTTTTCTGGTTCAAGATCCAATCAAGCATCACTCATTGCATTTAGTTGTCGTTTCTCTTTTGGCTTCTTTTATCTGGAACAATTCCTTAGTCAGGTGTGGGTGTGTCCGGGGGGAAGGGTGGGACGTAAGACTGCGGTTGTGCCGTGGCCCGGGGAGAGCGGATGGACCACAGAGGTCTCCGGGAGGGTAGCACCAGGTGCCCTGCTACTCGCTTTGCTACTGTCATCCCATCCATCCTCACTACAGGCCAGTGAGGAGGAAGCATAATCACCATCTACAGACGGGGAGGTGGAGGGGCCGCACCTCAGCTGCCCGATGCCCTGCAGCTCGCAGGAGGGTGGGACCAGGACCTTCCTGAGACGGCGCCGAGGCCTCCTCTGAGAGATGGACTAGACTTGGCTTGTGGGACAAAGCTTTGCTCGAGGAGCTGCTGCCATGGTGGTTAGATCGGGGATTCTGAAAAAGCAAAACACAAAAAACTGAGCTCATAGATACAGAGAACAGAGTGGTGGTTGCCAGAGGTGAGGGTGGGAGACATGGGTGGAGGGGGTCAAAAGGTACAAACCTCCAGTGATGAAATAAATGTCCTGGGGATAAAATGTACACCCTGATGACTAGAGTTAATGTCGTGTTGCATGTTTGAAAGTTGCTAAAAGAGTAGATCTTACAAGTTCTCACCACAAGAAAACAAAATTCTGTAACCATGTGTGGTGACGGGTGTTAACGAGACTCAGTATGGTGATCACGTCACAATATGTACAGATGTTGAATCATGTGGTACACCTGAAAGTAATATAATGTTATATGTCAATTATAGGCCAATAAAAACAATTCTGGATTATGTGACGAGCCCATGCACACAGGACGCGGGTAAACGGAGGGGTGCATTAAACAGACAAATGTCAGAATATAGTAACAGAGAAGCGATTAAAGGCAAACGGGATAATACTACTCAGCCATAAAAAAGAACGAAAGTTTGCCATTTGCAGCAACATGGATGGCCTTGGAGGGCATTATGCTAAGTGAAATAAGTCAGACGGGAAGACAAATACTGGATGATATCACTTCTATGCGAAATTTTAAAAATTACAACAAACCAGGGAGTATAACAAAAAAGAAACAGACTCACAGATACAGAGAACAAACTGTGGTTACCCGTGGGGAGAGGAAAGGGGGGAGGGGCAATGTAGGGGGAGGGGAGTAAGAGGTACAAACTATTACATATAAAATAAGCTACAGGGCTTCCCTGGTGGTGCAGTGGTTAAGAATCTGCCTGCCAATGCAGGGGACACGGGTTCAATTCCTGGTCTGGGAAGATCCCACATGCTGTGGAGCAACTAAGCCCGTGAGCCACAACTACTGAGCCTATGCTCTAGAGCCGGCGAGCCACAACTACTGAGCCCGCAAGCCACAACTACTGAGCCCGTGCACCTAGAACCTGTGCTCCGCAACAATAGAAGCCACTGCAATGAGAAGCCTGCGCAATGCAACGAAGAGTATCCCCTGCTCGCCACAGCTAGAGAAAGCCTGCGCACAGCAACGAAGACCCAACACAGCCAAAAATAAATTTAAAAAATTAAATAAATAAATTTTTTAAAAAAGTAAAAATAAAATAAAATAAGCTACAGGGATATATTGTACAACATGGGGAATATAGCCAGTATTTTATAACAACTATAAGTGGAGTATAACATTTTAAAATTATGAATCACTATGTCATACACCTGTAACTTACATAATACTGTACATCAACTATACATCAATCAATCAATAAAAACAACACACAAATAAACAAACAAGAAAGTCAGGTGCCTTCTCTGTTGTTTTTTTTTCTCACATCAGATTTCCATCAGCACCCAGATGTTTGTTCGTTTCAGTGAGCATTTATTGAGCACCTACTGTGTCCTCAGAATTGTTTCAGGGATCTGGGGAGATAAGGCGCCTGAAATCTAACTGAGCTAAAGGAACAGACTGAGACTGAACAAACCTGCGGATAAGTGAGTTTGGAAGAGGAGCTGGACTTTGAGGGAAAGCAGTTGCGCTTGGATCTACCCCAGGACCCCCCTGCTCACCAGGAGAGCATGCTGTGCCCTGGAAAGAGCTGATTGTCAGCACAGCTTGGCTAAGAGGAAGGTCCAGGAGAGGAAAGGACGAGGCTCGCCCTGCACGGATGAAGTTCCTGTCACTCGAGCCCCGGGGCAGCCGTGGAATTGGCCGTCTTTCCTGTGCTCTGTCTAGTATCCATTCATGGGCTATCTACGGAGATGGGTCCTATGTGTTTTATGTGTATTAAGCCATTTAATTCTCACAGCACCCTTATAAAATACTGTGATTATCTCCACTCGACATATGAAGAAATGGAAATACATACAAGCGAAGTACCTTGCCCCGGTTCACATGGCCTTTCAGTAATAAATCTAGGATGACAACCCAAGATGCTCAGCCCTGGCAACCAGGGCTCACGACATTGACCACCAGGCTGGGCTGTCTCTCACTGCAGTGGCTCTGAGCTGGCAGGCGGGGGCATGCTCTAATCAGAGTAGAAATAAGCCACTCTACTAAGAAGAAAAGCTGTGCAGAGGGATGCTGGCTAGTCACATGGTAGAAAGAGAACAGGATTTAGATCAGAAGACCAGGTGTTGATTGAACTCTGATACTAACTAGTTATATGTCAGTTAACCCCACTGACTCTCAGCTTCCTCATATTTAACCTAAGGTTAACAATATCTACCTCACGAGTCTTCTGAATATCAGGTAGACTGTATAACTGTGTCTAAAACAGCTCCTGGCACTAAGTAAATACTCGGTAAACAGAAGGTGAGTGAAAGATCAGTGAGACACGCTTCATAGACACAGGTCTGATTGCCCTTGACGAGAGTGTGAAGTTCATGAACAAGGAAAAATAAGCGTCAAACGTGTGGGGATGTTCAGTGAATGAATCTAGGGGTGTCTGGGGTGGGGGGACAGGTGGTCTGAGTGTATAATAGCTGCCATTCATGGGGCAACTATCATTTACTGAGGTCACCATGAACCTTCAATGTACCATTAATAACCATGAATTAAGGCATTTTGTTATGTACTTTGGGTTTCACCGTTACATGCATTTTACAGATGCTTAAGCAGGGACTGTTTGAGCCATGGTGGTCCAGCCACCGTGCAGATGTCTGTGAAACCTAGCAACAGGCAGGGCTTGCTGCAAAGATGTGGCCAACTTAGCCCCAGAGCTCCTGCCTCCAGCTATGCTATTGAGGAAACCTGGGCTAAAACAGATGAAAAGAAATTTTTTTTGGTACAAGAAAATACATTGAAGTAGATATGTATAGGAAAAAGCTCGAAATTTACATATGCAAAACATTAACTGGATTGTCTCCATACTTTTCTATACTTTCTATTTTAAAAACTTTAAATCAATGAAATGGTTATTTTAACAAACGTTTGAAACAGGCACATTTCTTTCTTCCAAAATTAACAGACATGATCTGTAGACATAAGCTGAAAAGCCATAGTGACACTAAAGAGATTTTCAATGGATGTTCCATTAGTGTAAATTCAGGAGAAGCTCTGGATGTTTTCATAACCTACTATTTTATACTCTCCTCGTTTCAGTTGTATTTTACTTAGGGTTAAAGAAATAAGAAATGTTGATTTTCATATGTTGAACAAGAATCACTTGGAATATATAACAATGTAGTTAACATGGTAGGCTTATTAAATATGTTTCTATAATTCTATAACTTCTTTAGGTTTTAAAGACAGTCAAATTACTTACATGCCCTGGAATTTCAAAAACTTGTCAACAATGCTGCCCTCTGAGGCTTATGCCAAACTGAAATCCACTCAGCCTCAAAGAGTCTCTTTTGGCAAAAACTGGATGTGTAGGCTTAATAGTAAGTCCCAAAGCCCCACAGCATTTCCTGTTACTGTTTATTCCCCAGAGACCAAACTTAATGCGAAGAAAATAAAAGCTGCCTTGGATTTTGCCTGCTTTCACCAGAAAGCGTTAAGTCTGACTTGCATTTCCCTACAATGGTCTCACTTGTAGTGAGAATCTTGACTCGCAGGGTAGGAAGGGGCTCCGGGAAATCACCGCCCACAAGTGGCCCACATCATAGACGAGGACACAACCCAGAGACTATGGCCATCCCCTCCGTGAACCTGCTCTGACTGGAGCTCGGACTGGATCACCATGGTTAATAAGAGGTATCATCCATGTTTCAAAAACTTAGAAGAAACAGTCAGCTATCCACACAACTCGTCCATTTGATATATGAGAATCTCGCTAAAGAACTGAACTATTTTGGGGAGGGGATTAAATCCATTATGCCAAAGTCTTCAGGAATGGCATTTTAACTTTGGCTTCTCCTAGTTGTGTTGGGGGAGAGAAAGTAGGGTTAATGCCTAATTATGTAGTTATTTCTATTATGTGGTTACATAGTCATTTCTTTACCTATATTCTCTCCAGACCTACTCCATAGAAACTTGAAAACAGAAAACCATATCCTAGCCACAGTTATTCCAGCTCTGTATATGTTTAAGCCCAGAGTTTTCTTATGGTTTCAGCTGGGGCTGTTGAGTCAGACTAACTGGGTTTGAATTCTGGTCCTGCCATTGAGTAGATACTTGAACTTGGGCAAGTGACTTGATCTTGCATTAGTAACTTGACCTCTCTCTGGCTTCCTTTTCCTCATATTAAAATGGAGATAATTTTAATATTCATCTTCTATGTAAAGTGCCTAGTGCAGTGCATTTCACACAGTAAATATTCGATCAATATTGGCTATTGACAAGTGCTCAAAAAGTATTTACTGGAAAGAATGTATTAAGGGGAAAGAGAGAGAATTGTCACAAGGAAGAAAGCCATGACTCTTTCTCAAACCATCCCAGCTCCTGCTGGTCCCCACATTTCAGATATTCTAGCATAATTTCTCAGGCTCATGCAAGCAGCAGAATTCTATTGTCACATGAAATTTACATATATAAGGTGTGATCTGCTCCAAAAACCTAGGGCACAAATTTAGTCACGTTACTCCCCCACCACCGTCCCCAATTAATACCTATGGTATACTCAAGTATACCATAAAAAAAGTCTAGAGTGTCCACCTTTGTCCAGGAATGCCTGGGGCTTACTCAGTTGAAAGGGGTCAGAGCGCTCTCAAATGCCAAGTGGGGCAGAAATGGCCTGGCATTGTCTTACACCTCCTGCTGCCCCGCCACAGTGGATGGGCCTGCAGCTTCCCCGGGGCGGCACCCAGCCAGAGCCCAGCTCAAGGTCCTGGCTTGGTGATGACCACAGTCACAGGACCAGCACTGCTGTCCAGGAGGCCCAACTGCTATGCCAGGGCCGTGCCAGCAAAAGCCGCAGGCCTGCGGGCCAAGCCAGCCCTCGCAAAGCCCATATGCCCTTTTCTCAGAGCCTGGGCCATCAACCTCGATATCTCTTCTCCCCTTAACCACAACTTATTTTTAGGATTTTTTCACCTATGCAGATGTGTCCGCCTGTGCCCCAGCTGGGTGAGTTTGCCAGGGCTGTCACACAAAGCTCCATAGACTTGGCCGGGCGGGGTGGGGGGCGGAGCTTAAACAGCAGAAATTTATTTTCCACAATTCCGGACGCTGCAAATCTAAGAGAAGGTGTTGGCAGGTAGGTTGCTTCTGATGCCTCTCTCCTTGGCTTGCAGACGGCTGTCCTCTTCTTGTGTCCTCATGTGGCCTTGTCTCCAAACACGGTCACATTCTGAGTTACTGGAAGTTAGGATTTCATGGTTGGAAATTTGGGAGTGGGGGCACAGTTCAGCCCATGACACCAACAACTGACTCTACCTACCTAGGGTATAAGTTAACTTGTTCAGTGAGAGAGATGGAGAGAGAGAGATGGAGAGAGGTGTGTACCCAGGGAGGCCTCTTCAGACTACTTTCCAGGACAATAGGCACCGTGCTTTCCTTACTAAGTGGCCAGTCAAGGGCTGTCCAAACATTTACAGAGTACCCAACCAAACCCAGCAGCTCTCTGCAGAACAGAGGACCCCAGAGCTTCTCTGGAAGAAAATGGGAGTGCGGTCAAGACCCCTTCACCCTCTCTTCAAGGAGTCACCTCTGACCAGTACTGTGTAAAACCCTGTTCTGGAGGATTCCAGGTGTCCGGGCTCCTTCTGTTACTTTTTCACAACGACATGACTCACCGCGGTTTGAATCAGTGTGTATGTTACGTCTGCCGATCCTTAACTTTGGGAACGTGACTCTGTGACTCACATTCAGCCCAGCTCCGCTCCGCGGTCCGGATAAGCCTGAGACCTGCAGACACCCTGGCTTTATTTTTCCCCTTGGCTTCTTTTCGGAGATGGGCTGGTTAATCGCCCTGCTCAGCTGTGACACCCAGAAAAGCGTAGACAGGAAAGTCAGACACGGCCTCCCCTTGACCTGTTTGCACACACCAGGCCAATAAAGTGTGGGCAGAATGACAGTGACAGCTGCCCCGTGGTGTTGAGAGGGACTCGAGAGGTTCAGTTCTGCAGCCTCAGGGACAAGGGTATCATTACAGTCCGGCTGCTCCCAGAGAAGCCACTTCAACCCAGCCTGGAAGACGGGCGGCTCTCGGCGGCGCGGCTAGACATCTGGGACCCCGAGGACCAGGCATCTGGGACCCTGAGAGCCGGGGATCTGGGACCTCCCCCCAAGTCCTACTCCACCTGCAGCACCACCAGCCGCAGCTCCCATCACCCGATCGGCTCCCTGCCGGGCTTCAGCAGTGGGCCGGGAGCCCAGCCCCACCTGCGGCGACAGAGGAGCACGAGGAAAGCAGGTAAATGGGGGCCAGGCAGTCTGTTGCCCGCTGCAAGGACAAGGGCCCCCCGGGGCGGGGGGTCCTGCGGGGGAGGCAGAAGTTCTCCCCGTGGGACGATGCTCTGCTCTCGGGGAGGGACCCGCGGTGTCTGCTGAAGCGCGGCCTGCGGCACGTCAGTTTCAGCCTGGTCACCAAGGGCATGACGGATGCTCCCGACTTCCTGTGGAGCCTGTCAGAGGTGCAGAAGCTCAACCTGTCCCACAACCAGCTCCGGGTCCTCCCGCCCGAGGTGGGGAAGCTGACAAGGCTGGTGGTCTTGAACTTGTGCGGGAACCGCCTGAAGACCCTGCCCCGGGAGGTCAGCCTCCTCCAGAGCCTCAAGGTCCTGTTTGTGCACATGAACTGCCTGACGGAGCTGCCAGCAGAGCTGAGCGCCTGCCGGAACCTGGAGGTCCTGAGCCTGTCGCACAACTTCCTGTCCCAGCTCCCCGCCAGCCTCGCCGACCTCTCCCGGCTGCGCAAGCTGAACCTCAGCCACAACCGCTTTGCCCACATCCCCGTCTGCGTGTTCTCGCTCAGGGAGCTCGACTTCCTGCACGTGGGCTCCAACCGCCTGGAGAACATCGCCGAGAGCATCCAGTGCCTGGCCAGCCTGCAGATCTTCATTGCCGAGAGTAACAATATCCACACCTTCCCCCGCTCCCTCTGCCTGCTCACGAGGCTGGAGCTGCTGAACTTGAACAACAATGACATCCAGACCCTCCCCGAGGAACTCTACCTGCTGTGCAGACTGGCCAGGATCGCTTGGAACCCTATGGATAAAGGGCTTCACATTTCCCACAACCCTTTATCCAAACCTCTGCCCGAGCTGCTGGAGGGGGGTCTGGAGATGCTCTTTAGTTACCTGAAGGACAAAAAACACACCTGACGTGGGCGCCGGAGACACAGACAGACTCAGTCGGGTAATTTCCTGGTCTAAACCTTCTCCTCTTCCTGTTTCTGTGGGTCGATGCTTGTGCTATTCTTTGCTAAATCACACTGAACGCCCTTTCTAAGGAGGTGTTTGCTTTTAGCTCTGTATGTTCTTAATAACCCGCATAATACTATGTTCATCTCCTTCTAAACATTAATTGAAAGAGGACTTGGGTTTTCCCCAAAGAGGAATAATTCTGATTCTTCTGGGGAGCGGTGGGATTCAGCCTTTGGAAGGGAGAACAGCTGGTCTGATTCAAAGTCAATCAAAAGTGAAATATTTGCTAAGTACGTGCAGTGGGCCAGGTACGATATAGGAGGCATTGACACCATCTGGTTTCAGCCCCTGAATTGGCCACGTGCAGCTGGGTAGCAATGGCAAGACATGCTGCCACCTCAGCCGCCATCAATCATCACTTGGGACCAAAGAGCAAGCTGGGGCCCTGCCCTCCCGGCAATGACCAAATCAGCCAGAGCTTCCCCACGAGTCCGGGGGGAAACAACCACAGGAACTTTGCCTCCAGAATGACTGTTGGGTAACAATCCAGGCGCTCATGCTGACGTCTGGTGGTGAGTGACGGGGGTACAGCGTGATGGCTTTCAGAGAATAAATACAAACCAAAGCTAACATTCAGTGTCCACCTTCTTTCCCAATCCTCGTCTTGCACTCGCGGTCACATCCTTGAGCTTTTCTAGAGACGCTTGCCAGTGGTTACATTATCCTTTAATAATTTCATTATTCCTCCCTTACTACATTTGCCTTCTCAGAGATAAGCTAATAATAGGGGAAAAAATGGCCAAAAGGCAGGAAAGAGGAGGTAAGGCAAAGACAGGCCACCCAAAAAAGTCATTACCTTTTTCACATTCAGAGAAGGGTGATATTTGCCACTTGGCTTTCCCATATGGACATTTAAAAATGAGTTGAGCAACATGCAAAACTCTTCAGACAAAAGGATCTGTAAAAATACGGTTTGTTTTGTTTTTAATTCTAAGAGTACACAGCTGTCAGTTAAACGCAGAATCAGGATGAGGAATTACAGAGCTCCTGCCACGAGAGTCACTGAACCTCGCTGTTGTCACGGCAGCCAAGAGCCCCTGAGACATCACTATGTGGTGACAGTTCAAGAATTAGAATGAAAAAGTGGCAGTGAACCTACAGTACCTTCAGATCAGGGGAAGTCCAAGCATTCGGGTTTCTTGGCACGTTTGTCTACAGGACACAGCAAACAATAGCAAGACAGGAATGGGGGTTGCTGCTAGGATTTATCTAACTTCTTACTACGCTTAGTTTAATTCAGTTAAATTTATATTTATTAGCACCTTCCCTGGGCAAGGACCTCGAGAGGAATGACGCTCAGCTCCTTCTACCAAGGAGCTCAAAGTCTGGTGAAAGAGACAGACCCACCCGGGTTTCCACAATGTAGCAAGTTGTGATCCCCATGAAAGAGAAATTAAAGCAAAGGACTGAAGCAAAGATAACACACTAGATGACGTAGAGCAGACTGAGCCCCGGGTTTCAGAAACCAAAGGACACGATCGGGATGAATCAGTCAAACCCCCATTCTAGCAGTCATCTCACCCTAATTCCCCCTTCTGCCTTCACCCCATGTGGGGAAGGGCAACAAAGCCTGGGGCGGTGGGTGGCTCATTCTCAGGTTCAGACTTAGGCAGCTTTAGTATGGGGGACTGCCGTCTTACATCTTCTAAGAGCTGCTCAAGGCTAGGGGGGGTGGTCCATGTAACTTATTCACAGGACAAGTGATTTTTCCAACAGACCCCAACATCAATTTCCCATCCAGCAAAGAAGGCAGCCAATTCCTGCCTTTACCATCAGACACCATCGTTCCATGAGCACCTTAGTGCATGAGCTCTTGTGTTGAACCACTGCAAACAGATCTTACCAGTGTCACTGGGAGGCAACTGCAGTCCCCTCCACGTGCCCCTCCAGCGGCAACCGGAGACCTGCTTATCCCCGCCAGGCACACACAGGCACACTCAGTAACCACACCCACGTTTGCTTGCTGGAGCCAAGACTATTTAAAGACATCAGAGGAATTCTTCCTTGACCTCATGACTCAGTGGGAAATTGTGGGACACACCTTCCTCTGCAGAGCAGGACTGAGGCTGGAGCTGGAGCCCATATATGCAGCTGTCACACAAACACCACTTGTGCCAGGATCGCACTCAGGGTGTCTGCTGCTGAAGACCCACTTGGGCTCACGCTGAAGCTCCATGACCTTGCTCTGGCGGAGAGGCAGGCTGGAACACCACCATCACGTTTTTCCTGCTGAGCAATCATTTTATTCCCTCTCCTCGCTTTTTCAGTCACTTGATACCTCACGGTAACTCTACTCCAGGGAAAGAACGTAACCATATTTTGAAGGTGACCCAAGAGCTTATTATACTTCTTGAGAAAAGAGTGCTATCAATGTGGTTGCCAGCATCTATCGGTGCCTTTCAGAGTATAGAAGCGAGGTTTTCTTTGTTAAAGCTCGGCATTGAGGCCATCATAAAAGTAATTGCGGTTGCCTGATGAGCTTTAGATATTGATTCTTTGTGAATGCTCCTTTTTATCGATACAGGGAAGTGCTGAGCAAAAACCCGGCTAACGTGCTTGGTTATTCAAAACATGAACGTGGAGGGAATTTGATACAACCCTGGGTGTCTGCTCTCAAATCCTACAGTTTGCTGACGGGCTGTGAAATGCTTCCTGCTTATCTTTTGTAGTTCTGATACTGTCACATTCAAATAACTCCCAGGTATTTCTAAGGCTTCCAAATCAAAGCACTGAGGCTCACTGCATTGGCTGAAGAGTACGTTTAGCAAAAGAATACGAGCTAACTGGGTGCTTGATGTGGGGAGCTGGCCATTCACATCCTGAAGATGGGGTGGTTTGCATGTCACTGGGCCCTCTGTAAGGAAGGATCTCAGTGGTGTGTTCAGAGACACCTTTCGAAGCAGCTTACAAGCATACAATTAAGAAATCCTCTGTTCCTAGGAAAGGAAGACAGCTTTGAAAAGACACATCTGTTCAAGGAATAATACCGCTAAATGCATAAAACTGCTGCACGTTAGAAAGAAGAGTGTCGTCATTAGTTACTTGTTGACTTAATAAATGGTTAATAGGAGCAATGGGCTCCATTCTCAGGCTTTAGTTAATGCACTGCGTCTCTATATTAACCAGAGAGACAATCAGGGTGCACGTGTGCTTCACAACCAGGCATGCCTGCAAAGAGATGGAGAGGGAAAGCTGTCATTATTTGCAGAGATACTTTAAACCCTTTTCTTGTGGGAATGGATTATTGCATTTTAAAATTCCATTTCCTATGCCTCAAAGCACAGACTGAGTAGGCATGTGGATGGCTATGCACTACACACAGAGGAAGATGAAAGCACTGTGGGCTTGGTCACTGGAAGACGATGCAGGTATCAACATCCTGAGATGACCAGGGTGAGTGAGGCTTGAAGCTGGGCTGGGGTGCCTCTCATCAGTAACATACATCGGTGAGGGAGAGTCTGGACAAAGTCACTGAGATTCTGTTACAAACAGTGAAAAACAGAAGATGGGTTCAGGAAATGGTCTTTTTTAAAAAAGCAAACATTAAATCTGTTAGATTTAGCTAATAGGAAGGCACTACTCCATGACTCCATCAATACCTCCTGAAGTATCCACATGTGCTCTATCTTCTTATCCCACCAAAGAATTATTTTCAGCACTGTGTGAGATATAGAGAAACACAAAATCCCCAGCCTAGATTAAATGCGCAACTAAGTACTGGTACCCGTGATGTAATTATAATTAATCCAAGAGCATAAAAATACAACTTTTCATAGATTTTAAGAAAATGAAACAAAATTCAGAGGAACGTGAAAGCTATCATAAACAATAATGGGAACAATCTTGACCTTGTTGAGAAAAGAACTTTTTATGAGTGTTCCTTTGATGGTACCCATCAAGTTATATGTTGAATCCAAAGCATTACTAATTTAAAAAAATGACAGCATAGTAATAAAAGGGAAGCAGAGAAGGCTCATAATGAATTTGTAAGAGCTTGGGTGTCATTAGGCGAGCATAACTGAAAGCTATTAGCATCAAGCTTGCTATGCAGATTTTTTTTTAACATCTTTATTAGAGTATAATTGCTTTATCAGATTTTTTTGTAGTGTCGTAGGAATCTATTTGCAAGGAGAGAGCTTATCTCCCATTGCTTAAACTTCCTTCTCTTTTTTTTTAATTTTTTATTTTATATTGGAGTATAGCCGATTAACAATGTTGTGATAGTTTCAGGTACACAGCAAAGAGACTCAGCCATACATATACATGTATCCATTCTCCCCCAAACTCCTACTGTATAGGACAGGGAACTCTGCTCAATGTTATGTGGCAGCCTGGATGGGAGGGGAGTTTAAACTTACTTCTTATTTCAGCACAGGACAGAAAATGAAAGTGAACTTGAGTCCATCAGGAAAGTGTCGAAGTATTTCTGGACACTCTGGAGAGAAGCGTACATTATGAAATTTACAGTACTACTGGCTTCTGCAGAATGAGCTAGAGCAGCCTATGGAACATCATAGAGTCCCCCATATTCTTTGGTCTTCAGCAACTTGAGTTCCCCAGAAGAGCCAGGACATGCCACTGGGGGCAAATCCACATTCCAGCGTCAGTGGCTCCTCTGGTGCTGCGGATTCTCTGATTGCAAAGCCACTGGAATTTGTCTTCTTAGCTGACTTGGATCTTCACATCCAGCATAGGGAAGAGATTCAATCATAATGCATCCAATGAATAGATGAGAAAGTGAACGAGTATGTACAGGTGACTTCACCTGTCCAGGCCTCAGTTTTCTATAAAGTGAGGCGACTGAATTCACTTTAAAGTAAACTCACTTTAAGCTTTTTTTCGCTTTGAAATTCAGACTGTATTTTTTTTTTCTTTGTCTTCCCCTTGTCTAATGCCTCAGTAAATAGCTACCTGAGATAAGAATTGTTGTGATGACTCAAGAAAAGCCAAAAACATTGATGAAATGGGTCAAGATCACTACCTCCTTGCAGTACCATAAAAAAGTATAATTTAATTTTGGTTGACTTTCAAAAATATGAAAAGAGCTAAGCCTTTATTCAGGGTGAGTCTAGGAGTTTGCAGACCTCTAGATTGTCTGGATTCCATCTCTAACTTTTTATTGGATTGGAGGCTCAGAGGGAATATTTCTCTTTGGCTTTGTTGATTGAAAGATTTGAAGCTCCTCTTACGTTTCTGGAAGAGAAGGAATTCCTAATTATCTGTTTCCCATTAAAAACAAGAACGAATTGGATTTGATGAAATAATATCATTTGGGTACGCAGAGCTGAAATCTTTTCTCTTATAAAAGAGAAAGCATAATGTGTTCCAAAGGTTGAGTTGAACTCTTTTTTTTTTTTTTTAATAAATTATATTATCCCCTAGCCCCCAGGACTTTTTTTTTTTTTTGGCTGTGTTTTGGGTCTTCGTTTCTGTGCGAGGGCTTTCTCTGGTTGCGGCGAGCGGGGGCCACTCTTCATCGCGATGCGTGGGCCTCTCACTATCGCGGCCTCTCTTGTTGCGGAGCACAGGCTCCAGATGCGCAGGCTCAGCAGTTGTGGCTCACGGGCCCAGTTGCTCCGCAGCATGTGGGATCTTCCCAGACCAGGGCTCGAACCCCTGTCCCCTGCATTGGCAGGCAGATTCTCAACCACTGCGCCACCAGGGAAGCCCCGAGTTGAACTCTGGTAATGAGTCATGCCTTCTCTACATCCCAGTCCACATACATATGTGAGTCAAACTTGAATTTTGCTATAAATTTTCCAAAGCAGCTCCTGCAGGTGGACACGCAGAAAGCTGTGAAACAACTCTTCCTTTGGTTTCTTTGATTCTTAATAAAATTGCTCCTCTCTCTGCCTCTACTGGTTTAATCAAAGCCACAAATGGGTGATATTTACAGTGTGGAAATTAGAAATTAATGACTATAATTTGGTTTTTGACTACCCTTCCTTCTAGAAGGAAAAATTACAATTGTGTTGGATAAGAAGTCCTGAATAATTTTGTTGCCATAAGTACTTTGAAAATTCAAAGGATGCTTCTGGTATTATCCTCCTCAACCAAGGTTTATGAGTGAAGGTTCAGGAATATTTTCACTCTGGAAATCACAGGAGTAGTGTAAACTAAGAATCTAGCAAGAAGGATAAATGTCTGCTTTATGTTTTATTGTTTTATACTTTCTTCTTATCATGATTAAATGTCTATGGTAAATAATCAAGAAATCTGTTTAATCTCTCAGAAATGTATATGTTTGTTATAGAAAATTTTAATTGTTCAACTAACCATGTAATATGTTGGTTATAGAATAACTGAGTTGACCCACTTAGTTTGTACATGAACTTGCCAGGGTCTCACGGGTTCATCCACTACTGTCATTTTAGCTGGCTTGCTTCTGTGGCTGAAGAGGGAATGTAATCCTTTCTGATCAGAATGAACAGGTTCCTTTTTTTCTGCCACTGAGGTTGGGTCCTTCATGGTCATCATCTATTGTGCAAAGACCAAGGATGCATTTGACAAAACCACACGGCATGTGTGCAGTAAAGGTCTGACTCAGCAGTTCTTGGGTGTTGAAACTCTGTACATTTCAAAGAAAGGTCTGGCCTTTGACCAACTCCTGGGAAATAACCTCTAAGCTTTTGGGATACCCTGTCTGATAAGGGCATCTTTGTTTACCGGGGGGCCATGGGTCACACCAAGCAGTCTGGGCTCACAGTGTGATTTATGGTGAGGTCTTGGGCAACACAACAGCTGTGTAACCTCTGGAGAGGCTGGGAACCAAGGTACTAAGGTCAGCCACGGGGAGCTCCATGCCTCCAAGACACGCTCCCAACAAAAACCTTGGACACCAAGGCTCAGGTGAGCCTCCCTGGTTGGCAATACTCCATACACATCACATATCATTGCTGGGAGAATTAAGCAATGATCATCAAATTACTCCATTAGGAGAGGACAATGGGAAGCTGTGCCTGATCTCTCCTGGACTCTGCCTGGATGCACTCCTTTTATCTTTGCTGATTTTAACTTGTGTCCTTTTGCTGTAATAAACCATAATCATGATTATGAGAGATTTTCTGAATTTTATGAGTCCTTCTAGCAAATTGTTGAACCTGAGGCTGCTCTTGTGGACTCCAAAAAGCATGAGCTAAAAAGTAGACTTTATTAAGAAAGCAAGAGAATGGATAAAGAAGATGTGGTACATATATACAATGGAATATTACTCAGCCATAAAAAGAGATGAAATTGGGTCATTTGTAGAGATGTGGATGGACCTAGAGTCTGTCATACAGAGTGAAGTAAGTCAGAAAGAAAAAAACAAATATCATATATTCACACATATATGTGGAATCTAGAAAAATGGTCCAGATGAACCTATTTGCAGGGCAAGAATAGAGACGCAGATGTAGAGAATGGATGGGTGGACACAGCAGGGGAAGGGGAGGGTGGGATGAATTGGGAGATTAGGCTTGACAAATACACTACCATGTGTAAAATAGAAAGCTAGTGGGAACCTGCTGTATTGCACAGGGAGCTCAGCTCGGTGCTCTATGATGACCTAGATGAGTGGGATGGTAGGGCGAAGGAGATCCAAGAGAGAGGGTGTATATATATATATATATATATATATACACATATAGCTGATTCACTTCATTGTACAGCAGAAACTAACTCAACATTGTAAAGCAATTATACTCTAAAAAAAAAAAAAAGAATACTTGCTGGAGAACAAAGCAAGAAAAGGGAAGCGAGAGGTCCTCACATTCCCCCTCCATGCTGGCCACATGTGGGGTCCGCCTTCCTGGGAGATAACTCACCTGCCGTATAGTTCCTTCTTTTTATAGGGAAATCCTGAGCACAATATCCAGACACCTTTGGTGTCTGCCTGTCTGGTTTTGATTCTGGGAGTTGTCTAAGAAAGCCAGCTGCAGAGCACCCCAAATTTGGGGGCATGCTGGATTTGCCACAAGGGATGGACGTCACGAGTCCCAGAGAAGACAACCTGGGGTACCATTCCCTCCTCCACTCCCACTCACTCCAAGCAGGCCGGTGGGAGCTGCCACATCATTTTGGACATTCTTGTTCCTCACACAAACTTCTGAGAATCTATTAGGCATATCACAATTTCCCCCCAGGTGGAATAATTCTACTCTACTGAGAAGTCATTTATAGGTCCATCTCAGTTATTCAGGATATAGCTAAGATCCCAGTAACATCATACATTTTACTCATTTATTCATAGGTAAGAGCTTTAAGCCATAAGAATAATGAATGAATGAATGAATCCATCCATCCATCCATCCACCCATACTATGTTATATAATGATAAATGTATGGAAGAAAAATAAAGCAGTGAGAGGGAATATGGTGGGAAAGGTATTTGTTATAAGGTGGTTGGGAAAGTTGCCAACAGCATACTGTTGGAACAGAGAGACCTGTAGAAAGTGAGGGACATAGTTACGTAGGTATTGTAGGAGAAAATATTCCAAACAGAAGAGAAAGCATATGGAAAGATAGAGTGTGTTTGGCATGTCCATGGACTGAGGTGGGTGCAGGGGAGGGCACTGAGGTCACTTTGGTGTCAGGATGGCTCAGGGACAGCTTTGGGCTGTTGGAAGGACTTTGGATTTCGCTCTGAGTGAGGTGGGATGCCATTGGAGGTTTTAAGTAGAGAAGAAACACATACTAACTTACATTTTAGGGGCATTACTTTGACTACTGTTGAGAATAGACTGTAGGGGCAAGAATAAAGCATGGAGACTGGTTAGGAATCTGTTGCAGTATTTCAAGTGACAGGTGATGGTGGCTTGAACCAGGGCAGAAGTGGTGGAGGTGATCTTATTGTGGAGATACTTTGATAATAGCAGTAGCAGAAATTGCTGATGAATTGGATATTGGATATGAGGAGAGAGAGAGAGAGAGAGAGAGAGAGATGCAGAATAACCTCAAAGGGTTTGACTTTAGCAACTGGAAGAGTAGAATTGTCATTTACTGAGAGAAGAAGGGTTTAAGAGAGATCAACATGCTAATTTTGAGACGATTAATAGATTTTCAAATGGGTCTGCTAAGTAGGTACTTAGATAAAGAAAATAGGGTTCAGGGAGAAGTGTCCATTGGAGATATAAGTTTAGGAATCACCAGCAAAACACACAGGAAGAAGTCAGGAAAAAATGTATCTATTGTGAAGGGCTTCAATCAAAATCGGTGATTCTTTTTCCTTAAGTTTTGGTACTCAAAGTGCTATGCTCAGTAAGCTGGAAAATTCCATGTTTGGTGATGCTTGTTTTTTCCAGGTGCTGGATAAATAGGATGTTACTATATCTAGATCTGAGAGCTGTATTTGTGAAAACCCTTGAAATTATTGGTTAACAGGAAGAGAGGCTTTCTCTAGTCACATAGAAATTAGAGCACAGAAAGGCAAGTTCCGAGTGGACACTGATACCCCATTTGCCTTCCTTCTGCTAAATTACCATCCACACTGTCCTACCTGGCAGGTGATTTTAGTCAGTCATCAAGTAGACAAATACGTTGGTATTGCTCAAGATTCACCAAAACACAGTTGGAAAAGCCTCAATTTGTCTTCCTTCACCCTTTTTCCTTCTCTGTGTGTTTTAATTTGTTTAGATCTTAAGGAACATGATTAAGATTGTTTAAAACAAGGGAGAGGGGGAGCAAACTCAACACTTGCATTAGATTTTCTCTCCAAACTTTGGAAATAAATTTTTACTCCAATCTATCATTCTAATAAAAACATTTTAGAGTGCACAATGTGACAAATATAATTGACGAGCTGGCCCTGCATTTTCTTTTACCTGTGTACTGCACATACCTGCTTCACCCCATGGCATCTGGGTGGGTCTGCAGACAAGGGGCCCAGAAGGCTTCTCTGTTACTCTCTGGTGTCGTGTGTATTCTACTGCTTTTCTTGATCTGAATTACTAATGCCCCTCCTATTTAAGCAGAACCAAAGAGCTTTCTTTTGGAACTCTAACTAAATATGATCTTTTATTTTGGGCTCGTTTCATATTCTCTCCACAGGCATGGAAACACCATGAAGTCAGGTACAAGGAGAAACTATGGTACTTTGGATGATGATTCTTATGTGTAAAACAGAGAAACTGCCCCGTACATTCTGATCCGGTTTTACATAAGTCACAGAGAGAAAGGATGCCCTTTCTGGGATCAATGCAGGATGTGATCCATTGTTCCCCCGCAACCCCCCTTTTTTTTTTGCACAGGGTATTTGAAGGAAAATAAAACAAAATGCTGAACAGTTTTGAAAAACAAAGAAAAAGTCCTACTGGCATGGATGTGCTCTTATTTTACCCACGTATTGGTCCAATAACCTCATTGTCCTTTGCATCTTGCAAACAAACAGAAGTCTTTTTGAACATATTGTATGCCCCCAGCTCAAACTGCTCCCAGCTCAAACCAGATAGCCCACAGCATTTTAGCTTCTCACTGGGAAATTATTTTCTCCACATACGTTTTGATGATGACAGCCCTTCTGCCATCTTGCTGTTCCTCCTCCTTGGGGGAACAAAAATGTAAGGAATAATTTCCGATTTGATACTTGCTTTCTACCCATGTACCACTGCAGTTTGAAGACTGTCTACATACCTGCTAATAACTTACTTTAAATCTATACTTCGGGAAGATGAGAGACAAACGGGAAGAGAAGAAGGAACTTAAAATAATACGTTTGAGAAAATATGTGTAATATTTGGAAGAAAAGATGATTCACTAATTCTACTGGCTGTATCACATTCTATAAAGCTACATCCATGGGGGCTGGGCAAGCTCATGTCTAAGCTAAATTCCATAATTCTGCTACATAGGAAGAATTATAGAATCTCACTCTAAGTGAGGATGTTTTCCTCTATACATCACCTAATTCAAAACTGTCATAGTTCATCATTCATTCGAGAAAAGAATGATCAGTATTTCAGTTTGCCCGCTAAAATGATACAGCCATAGGAAAGTAACAGACACACAATTCAAAATTCACAGGATTAATCACCTTTGAAATTAAAATTCCTGACTTTTCTTTTATCGAACTCTAGTTGATTTACAATATTGTGTTAGTTTCAGGGGTACAGCAAAGTGAATTCTTTTCAGATTCTTTTCCATCATAGGTTATTACTGGATATTGAATATAGATCCTGGTGTTATACAGTAAATCATTGTTGTTTATCTATTTTATATATAGTAGTGTGTATCTGTTCATCCCTCCCCTCACCTTTGCCTTTTGGTAACCATAAGTTTGTTTTCTATGTCTGTGAGTCTGTTTCTGTTTTGTAAATAAGTTCACTTGTATTATTGTTTAGATTCCACAGATAAGTGATATAGTATAATATCTGTCTTTGTCTGACTTACTTAACTTAGCGTAATCTCTAGGTCCATCCATGTTGCTGCAAAGTGCATTATTTCATTTTTTTTATGGCTAATATTCCATTTTGTGTGTGTGTGTGTATACATATCACATCTTCTTTATCCATTCATCTGTTGATGGAAAATTCTTAATGTTTTTTAACTTAGAGGATTGACATTATTTTGAATTTTGTGCAAGAAATGAGGCATTGTTATTAATGTCACCACATTATTTCAAATCTATAAAACTCAAATTTTCATATAATATAACAATATTGTATAATTCAGAGACGTGTCAGTTATTTTGGTATTGAAGGTAATAGAAAACTGTACCTTGTACCCAATTCCATAGGTCAAGAGATGGCCAAGCATTTATGTTTTTTCTCTTAATACTACCAGGCTGCCATCCAACCAATACTTGCAAACTCTAGAATTAGAACAAACGAACCTTAAAATTCATCTCCTCTAAATTTCTCCCCCATATGTATCTTTAAGAAAACCATTTATGCTCAAACACTCTTCAGCCACAGGGGGCTCACCCATGTGCAAATGGTCCAGTCCATCGATTTCTTGATATGTCTTCTCCTTGTTCTCCATCTCAATAAATGGACCCTCCACCCACCCAGAAACCTGAGATGCGTTCTAGCCTTCTCCCCCTCTTAATCCTTCATCTAATCTCTCACCCAATCCTGAGATTCCGCCTCCAAAATCCTCTTTCCACCTCCTCCTATTGTCCTATTCAAGCCACCACTGGGCCTCATTCTGGCCTCCATATTCATTCCTTTGGCCCCTTTTTCATCCATCCTTCACACAGGCACCAAGAGGGACTTTTAAAAATGCAAACTGGGCCATGGCAGACCCCTGCTTAATGTCCTATCAAAATGTACTTGCAATAAAATCCAAAAGCCTTAACACGATCTACAAGGCTTCGCAAACTCCAGCTCCACTGTTCATTCTCTTACGAATGTGCACCCATCCTGGCCCTCTTTAGTTCCTGAAGATTCTGAACGCTGTCCTGTCTTAGGACTTTCAAGCACATCTCCCCTCTCCTTGGAATAACCTTGACGGCTAACACCTGCTTGCCCTCCAGGTTTCAGATCAAAAGCACTTTCTCAGAGAAGCTTTCCCTGACCTTTCACTTTTCCTTCCTAGCGCCTGCCACAGTTGAAATTACATGCATGTGTGTGTAACTGTGTGCACATACAATTAAATGCATGTCGTCACACATATACACACGTACAACTAGTAAGGCTCTATCTCCCACCCCCATGACAGCATGCAGCGTATTTTCCTTATTTCACGGCTGCATTGTCCCACATGTAACTTTCTTTCTGGGCTGCATTAAGTACTTAATGCATTGTACAGAATGCATTCATATCTAATTATTCAAAATCATTAATTTGAAAATCGTGCCTTAGTTGAAATTTGTTTTATCAACCAGATGAAATAAAATGATGTATGTGTATCCATCATGAAAAAGTGCTTTTTGGTACAAAACAAAGTTACATTCATTTAAAAATATCGTACTTGAGAAGCAAAGAATAAACAGATGAGAGTGGTCATCACTTATTTAGGTTAACGCTAACATTAACGGTGCATAATTAATCACGCAGTCATGAGTTAAATGAATAAATGATGACCTTGGGGACCGAATGGCCACCACGCACAGTATCATCTCATTCACTGTTTGTCTGGTGGACGACATTACCTAATTGCTGCAGTTCAGTTACATATGTTTCTTAGTTGGTAGTATGTGGAATAAATAATAATGATTTAATATGATATTGTAAAAAATATAGATAACATTCCTTGAGTACTTACTCTGAGTCAGATTTATTTAATTCTTATAAGATCTCCATTACATAGATATCATCTTCCCACTTTACAGGTTGGAAAACTGAGACTTGGAGAGCTTAAATTACTTGTCAGTCTAGCAATGGAAGGAGCAGGGCATCGACCCCAGGTCTGTCTGATTCCACTGTTCTGTGTCTTCTCTTGGGTACGTTTCCCTGACCTGCCCAGGGAGGGCACAGGGGACCACCTTCCTTTCTGTTTAGATATCTCCCCTTAATAGCACACAAAAGATTTCTTAACTCAGCTTGATGAGAAAGGACTGAAGTAAAGAGAGCTATGTAGTTTACTGATGATTAAATTCTGTTTGTTCACTTGAACGTGTATTTAAGAAAGAGATTAATATTCAAGCTTGTCCACGGTAGTTCCTGGCATTACTACCAAATTCCCCAATATTGGTATTGGTAAGTCCTCGTCTAGGAACTGATCCCCCCTGGGTAACACTATAGTGATTTATATCTCCTAATTAATCTCTACAACAACTCTGTGAATTAGGTATTTTCCATAAATAAGGAAAGTGGGGCGAACACTGTGTCCAAGTCATGGAGCAGCCAGCCTGGAGCGAGTGGACGCCTCCTCCCCACCTCCCGGGGATGCTGGGTGCATCCCTGCTTCCTTAGGGAAACGTCAAGAGTCAGGACCCTCATGAACAGGGGGCGCCACCCAGGCAGGGACTGTTGTGGGGTTGATCAGAAGTCAGTGTGAGTCCAAACTGGAACCAATAAGAGAAAGGAAGGGTGGGCCGTGCGAGTGAAACCAGAGGGGGTTGGATGTCCAAGCTTCCGGCACAGGTGCTGAGCAGGTAAATGGGTCTGAGGGCGCTGGCCAGGCGGGCGGACCCCTGCCCGTCCTCGTGCCTCCGGCCACCAGCCAGGAGCCTTGGGGGCAGTCTCGTCTGCTTCTGGGAAGGCCTCCCCCTCACCTCCCTGCTCGCCGGCACTGTCCCTGCTGTCACCGTTAGAGTGGACCCTCCTGAACCACAACCAGCTCCTCTAAGAAAGCTGTTCATTTTGAGCTGTGATGGCCCGCGGTCACATCCTCCAAGGACAGACTTTGCACTTTAGCTGCACGGAGTGCATATCACCGCCCTCCCACACCGTCACATTTCTCCCAAAGATGATCTTCGAGTTCCTAGTGGTTGATGCCCCAACTCGCAGCCCTGGGGAGTCAAGGTGCCTCTGATGTGGGCCTCCCACCCCAGGATCCAGGGCATCCTTGGCTCCTGTGGGCGTCTTGTTCCCAGACTTCCCTGGTGTTTTCCGGGGAAGAAATTCTCACGTGGGTTGCGTGCTGGCAGAAAGGGCTCTGTCCTTACCCCGGTGGCCCATCCTCTCTCACCCCACAAGCATCCTCTGTCTGACTCTGGGCTGAGGCTGGCAGCCGTGGTCTCCCAGGTGGAACGCCATCTGTGACACGCTTCCAAACCACAGTCAAAGCTGGCCAGTGCTAAGCCCCCTGCATCCCGGGCTCCGGAGAAACTTCATCGTTCAGGGCTTCAAATGCCAACGTGTCCGCCTAGAAAGTCTATCATTTCTGACTCAAACATTGTAGTAAGTCCCACAAGACATTGTAGTAAGATTTTACTGATTATTTTTTTCCAGTAAACAAATGCAAACATTTTTACACCCTGGTTTCAGTTGCAGTAACTGTGTTAAAATATTTGGCCGAGAAAATCGAAGACAGTTGAAAGAGTATTGTAGACGTCAACTCAGCCCTTCAATAATGCGTTCAATACCTCGAAAAGCGACAGGAAATCCAGGATGAAATGAAACGGTAAACAGAGCGAAGGCAGATTTCACATATGGTGGCAGCTCCGTCATTTCAAGCCTCAGATGGAACAGTGGATCAAAATGCCGAACGTGATGGATGAGGCTTGCATATCCCAGATGAGCTGCTTTGGCTGCTGACGCACGCAGAGCATGCTTTTTGCACAATGTATTCTAAGTCAGAAGAAAAAAAAATTTAATGTCTGGCAAAGTTTAGTCTCATCCCACGGGAACTTCCATGGCCCGGGATATCCTTGCAAGAGATGGGAGTCCAGGCACGCTATTCAGTGTTTAGCCCCTCACTGGGAGAGACAAACAACAAAGAGATCAACAGCTCTGCCAGACACCCCGGGCTGGTCCCTTGCAGGATCCTCCCGGGCCATGCCCACCTCTCAGATACTGATTCTGCCCTGACTGTCTCACCAGCAGAGTCCTCTCAAGCCCAAGGCCCAGGCGCCCCTCATGTGTCCTAAAGTCTCCATATGGTAGAGCTTCATCTCCTGCCCCCTGCAGCGGCTCCTAGTTCCATTTCTGGCTCTGGTTTCCATGCAGAGTCCTCCGAAGCTATCTCCCTCTGCTGGATGAAACATTATTTGTGGAGGAACAGGATCAGCCACTGGCTTCTCTGATCCCAGGACTCTGTGGGAACCCCCTCCCCACTTCCCAAGACGCGGTCATGGGATCATCTATCCCCCACGAGCTGCAAGTGAGACGTGGTCCAGGCCGTCCTTGTTAAGTGGCTGAAGGGGATTAGCATCACTTGCCTCTTAGGCTCTTGCTGTGCCTCTAATTTCAAAAGTCACATTGTAGAGCCGCCTGTCCTGCACTATATTTATCATGTATTTCAACAAGGCTAATCCCTGTACTGTACGAGGAAACACCTGTGTCCACAGCCTCTGGCTCTGGTGTCCCAGCAGCGCCCAAGCACAGTCGTAGGTATGTGCCCATGAGGGACACTTGTCCAAAGACGTCATCTGATTGAGTGACTAGAACCTTTTGTGCCTTCTGTGGGTGACAGGAGATTTGTGGCCTCGTGGATGCCGTCCAGTGATGTGTGAATTACCTGGCATAGCCCACTTCTGCCTGAAACCATTCCTGACATGCCATCGGTTGCCACAGAGACCATGTCGCAGTGTCTGTTATATTTTTCTCTCTCTATCATGGGTCTTAACCTCCTTTCATCACTTTTTCTCTCTGGACTGAATTCTAAAAAATCTCTTCAGGTCTGTCTTTTAGTTCGTTAATTTCTCTTCATCTGCGTCTCGGTCAGTTAAATAGCATTCACTGAATTTTAAATTTCAATGGTTATATTTTTCACTTCTAGACATTCTCCATGGCTCTTAATCCAATCTCCTAGGTCTTTCTTTCTAATCTCTTCCTCATTACTATTTTTGATCCCTTTTCTTTCCATGTCATTGAACCTATCAAATGTACTTGTTCTAATGTCTGTTGTCTGATAATCCAATGTCTAATATCTTATTCCAGTTCTGCTGAATTTTGTTTCTGCCTCATGCTCATGGGCCTTGCTTCCCTGTAAATTTCACGATTTTTAACCATGAAGCTTTATCTGAAGGAACTGAAAGCATCCTTTGAAAACTAGGTTAAAGGTGGGAAGGAGATTCTTTCAGAGAGGATCTGCATTTGCTTCTGTTGGTTCCTGGGTGCCTTAGCTACCAGGGATGGCTTTCAGCTAATGTATAGGGTTTAAGTTTTGGACTACCCATATAAGACTCACCTGCTTGAGGCCTGGCTTGTCTTTACAAATACTAGGTGGAAATTTTCTTTCTGTATGTACCCAGCTCAAATCTTTAAAATTGGACATTTCTCTAGCTATCTCCTGGGGAGAGGAATGTGGGTTTATTTCCAGTTCACCTTTATCTTGAGGGCTGGCAATCTGGTTGAAGTTGCGTTCTTTTGTGGGGCAGGGGCAGACTTCTCACCTTAGACAGACCCCTGGTTTTGTCTCCTTCTCCTTATGCCCTAAAAAGCTATGGACATGTAAGCTCAGGTTCATCTAGGTTTGGCAAATACTTTAGTTTGGAAAATACCTGCTTCGGTAATTCCTGTCTTTCTCTAAATCCCCACTTTCCAGGTCTCTGCAGCACCGAAAACATTTTTAAAAATACAACACCCAGGACTTCCGTGGTGGCGCAGTGGTTAAGGATCTGCCTGCCAATGCAGGGGACATGGGTTCGAGCCCTGGTCCGGGAAAATCCCATACACCTCAGAGCAAATAAGCCCGTGCGCCATAACTACTGAGCCTGCACTCTAGAGCCCGCGAGCCACAACTCCTGAGCCCATGTGCCACAACTCCTGAAGCACATGCGCCTAGAACCCCTGCTGCACAACAAGAGAAACCACTGCAATGAGAGGCCCGTGCACCAACGAAGAGTAGCCCCCACGTGCCACAACTAGAGAAAGCCCACGTGCAGCAACAAAGACCCAACACAGCCAAAAATAAATAAATAATATAAATAAATTAAAAAAAATACAATACCCAGAATTTGTACCTGTTTTATATGGAATCAATTGGGTGTGGCCATGTGCTGGAGACAAAAGCCTGGAATTCAGACTTCATGAAAATGTCAGTTTACATCTCTAGCATTCAAGTAACTTTATGTGTGTATAACATACAGTTTTAATGTGAGTGTTTTGGGTAACATTTCAGAAATTAAGATTGAACAAAATGTTTATTGCCTTTGTTCTGATTATAACAACATTATGTGCTCACAGCAGACACTAAATGAAATGGAAAAGTATTGATAAGGAGGTTAATATCACCACTAATCCCACCATCCAGAAGTAGCTGCTATTCATATTTTGTTATATCTACTTCTTTCAGCTTCGATAGGCTATTCTATTTTTAAATAGTTGAAAATGCATTGTTTCAAATAGATTTATTTAACTGGAAGATGATCATTCTTTTTTGAGATGTAAGTCACAGGATAGCTTTATTTCTCTCCCTTTCTATTCTGAGGTCGCAGCAGATCGGTTAACTGGCTTGTAAGATACACCGCATTCCTCAGTGTAATCTAGCCTGGTGCATCTAATCAAAAGAATCCACTTAGAAAACCACAGGAGAGTAGTAACTGAAGAAACAGTGCCACTAGGTCAGGGGTGTAAAGTGTCCAGCTGTAAAGGACTGAGGCAGAAATGACCTTGCCATCATTTAAATACTGCTGTAGGCTGTGTTTGAGCTCCGAGGAACAGAAAGGGGGATATGGTGGAATGAGGGCCAGGATTGAAAGTGTCTTTTGTATTTTACAAATAAAAATGCTTCGATATAATAATCTGATTATAATTACAGAAGTTTCACATTGGCTCAGACCTCCAGGGCCTGTCTCCGAGACAGGGAAAGAGGTGCACCCACCTCACACCCCAGGCATCTTGAATGTGACCATCTGGACTCCCTGGGTAGATAGGGGCTTTTTATCCAAGATGCTAAAGTCTCTGAAAAATGACAAAGATTTCCAGTTGAGCTGAAGTACTTTTGTCTGTAACCAGGTTTTCCTGTCCATTAAAGCCTGGAAGGGAGCCTCCCTAAGTGAACATGGACCCAATTTCCCCGTGCGGGGAGGTGTAAGGGGTGCAGAACATGGGAGAGGATTCCAACGAAAGAACCCAAGGCCACAGGTGTCAGCAAGGCCAAGGAAACACAAGTACCTCTCGTTAGATCCCAGGAGCACAGAAGGTGGAGGGTCATTTTTGACTCGTTTAGAAGTGCTAGCTGGGTGTACGCTACCTTTTGACTCAGAGCCAGACGAAGGATAACACATTGAGCTTTATTTAGGGTGAGTCGGACCCCTTTCTATGACAAAAAGCACAGGCTCTGGTGTCACAAAGATCAGAGTCTAGGTGCTAAGTCAGCAGCTCCTTGGCTGCATGAACTCACAAGAGGTACTTACCATCTCCTCTATAGCATGGTGATGATAATCCCTATCGTTGCTGGGGTGCTGGCAGGATTGAAGGTGATCTCTCTACCTGGCACAGGTAACCAGCAGTGATTTCACCTGACTGTGTAGGTCCATGTGTTCTGGAGTCATACTTTGATCATCATTGCTCCTAAAATAGCTAGCACATAGTAATTTTTTTATATTCCAGTAAAACTTTATTAAAAAAAAAAAAAAGCAGGTGGCAGCTGGAAAAAAACTTGTCAGTTTTTTTAATTTTCTATTTTCTATTGGAGTATAGTTGATTTACAATGTTGTGTTAGTTTCAGGTGTACAGCAAAGTGATTTTTATGCATATACATATATCCATTCTTTTTCAGATTCTTTTCCCATTCAGGTAACTACAGAATATTGAGTGGAGTTCACTGTGCTCTACAGTGGGTCCTTATTGATTATCTATTTTATATATAGTAGTGTGTATCTGTTAATCCCAAACTCCTAATTTATCCCTCCCCCCCCTCATTTCCCCTTTGGTAATATAAGTTTGTTTTCAAAATCTGTGAGTCTGTTTCTCTTTTGTAAATAAGTTCATTTGTATCATTTTTTTAGATTCCACATATAAGTGATATCATATGATATTTGTCTTTCTCTGACTTACTTCACTTAGTATGATCATCTCTAGGTCCATCCATGTTGCTGCAAATGGCATTACTCCATGCTTTTTGATGGCTGAGTAGTATTCCTTTGTGTATATACACCACATCTTCCTTATCCATTCATCTGTCGGTGGATACTTAGGTTGCTTCCATGTCTTGGCTATGGTAAATAGTAGCACGTAGCAATTGTTCTGCAAATTGTCATTGAATGAGTGGACAATGTACCTTTGTATAGAAGGAATCGATCTTGGAAAACAGAGGCAAAAGGTACATTGATGACCTACCAGGTAGCTCTCAGTGGGACCAACCTTTGAATGACTTTATTTTTTTGTTTCAGGCCAGGCTTTATTGGGGCCCCTGCTGCAGCAGGGGGGAGCAAGGACAAACAACAGGTTCCCTTGCTTGGTTCCTTATAGGGGGTGAGGGTAGGGGGTGTGCCCAGGGGTGGGGCCGGAGGCGTGGCTTAGGTGGTCTGCCCGCCCCTTATGTGGTGCTGTGCGCAGGGGGCATGTGCAGTACCCTGCTTCTGCTGCGAGCTCTTCACAGGTGGCCGTTGGGTTTTTTGATCTCTTTGTATCTTTTGTCCAGAATTTGCCCCAACTGTGCATGCATTCCAGTTATTTTTAGTCCCATAGAGTTTCCTTGTATTTTGTTGCTTGAGGAGAGGTGTGTCCAGGTGCAAGCACGGCAGCAAAAGATCCCAGGTCCCAGCCGGTCTCATTCCCCCCTGAGAGACTACACCCTTATTCTTAAGGGGTAAGGGGCCGAAGGTCTCTGCTTCTGAAACTTCTTCCTGCTGGACAGGGGTCGCAGACCCTAGCCTACCCTAGAGGTGTAGAAGTCCCTCGCTGACTGTTCCAAGGAGCTGGAGGGACCTGGGCTGCTTTCCGCTGGAATGCGCTGACTGGGACGTTCCAACAGCTCCAAGCATCCGAGTTGTCCGCTCACTGTCTGCTCAGGCATCTGGACCTGGGGGTGGCCCCTTATTTCCAAGCCTTCTGCCTGAGTCCTGATTCTGCCCACGAGACTGACCAGATGTCCGTCCACACCAGTTTTTGATGCACGCCACCTCCCCTTGACACCTCAACCTGTCCATCTGCTCTGCTCACGTAGCCGGGATTCCCCACGTGCACGTGCACCTGCGGGGAATTGGAAAGGGAAGCAGAAAGGAAGACACAGGTTTGCAGGTGTGGCACAAGAGGGCGTTGAAAGTTGAGTCCCACTGTGAAAAACGATCAAATCGTTTTACCTGGAGGCTGATTTAATAAATGATAGCCGTTGAGTCAGTAGGGTGATGTCAGATAAATGAAATATTTAACACGATGTAATAATCCCTCCAGTAATGTTAGAATGCTCGCATTTGTTAATCCAAGCAGCCCCTGATGAGATGGCTGAGTGGCTGAACGTTCTGGAAAGCTGCTCACTAAATCATGGGACCCCCTTGAGTCAGGGGAGGGAGGTCCTTCTTTCCTGGTCCTTTCAGGGAACCCGGCGTGCTTTCCTCCAATTAACAAACCATGGATTTAAGGACACGTAGAAAATTACTCTCTCTCTCTCTCTCTCCCTTGTGGACAGAATTTGCACAGGCCTCCTGCAAGCTCCCTTCTCGGGTGGAGGATGCTGGTAAAAGTACCTCCTCTTATCTCCCACCTTGTAATTTGGTACCTGCTGTGAACAGAGGGACAGACGATAGACCTTCCCCAGCACGGTGGTTGGTTTGCTTGTTCACAAAACTGGGGTCAGCTGAGGCTTTGTCAACTTTTGGCTTTCTGATGAGCAGCATAAAAGTAAAAAAAAAAGAAAAAAAAGAGAAACAAGAGCTTTTATTCAGAATTCCCAGGCTCACAATAGAGTTGTTAATTCAAGACCAAACTGCTTCGATAAATCGACTCATGGCACCCTATTAATTTATATGTTAAGTACTCAGTATCCATTTCTGGATTATTTTCATTCGATGATCAAACAGTACTACGTCTAAGGGAGACAAGAGAAGTTGTATTTTTCCTGTGTCCCAGAGGCCCCCTTCACTGGCTACGCCTTCTACAGCACGACTGCAAACTCACCGAGGACCAGACTGGCTGCATGTGACACGGACGGGTCTTTGCTCCGGCCACCTGTCAATCACTCTGGGAAATATATGTGAAGTCATATTTTTAAAGCTTCAAAGAAAGCTCTTGTTCGATTTCAAATAGGATGACTTCCAAATCTTTGGGAAAGATATGAGCAGGAAGAACCTCGTGCACTAACAGAAAACTTAAAACACAAACCTTAGCAAAGAGCCACGAAAAACAGTCAATTTTTAAGGACGAGGGAAAATATGCAGAACTTTATATATACAGTACGATTCAAATTTTAATACCTGCACATGCATGCATGTGGGTAGATGTTAGAAAAAAGACCGAGGAGAAATGGGCCAGAATGTGTTGGTTTCTATATGAACATGGGTTGCTTTCATATTTAGAGAAAACAATGTCACAGCAACAACCACAAAATAAGAAGGTGGGACCAGATGTGTAGACAGATCAACCTTAGGGGCTGATGGGCATGACGTCTTCCCAAGGGGCTGGGTTAGCAGACCTGCCCAGCCCACCTCTGCTCCCAGCACCTCGTCTCTTTGTCAGGGATGTGTTTCATCATACGAGACACATCATTTGGTAGGAGATGAATGAGTTGGGAAGATATATAGGGCTTAGAAAATGTTTCATTTTTAGAAATGTATCATGCATAGCAATTAAAGGCACCTCATACCTTTCAACAATCATTTTGCCTCAACGAGAAACAACCAGGTTTAACCTAAAATGGAAAAAAAGAAGCCAGTACAAAAAAACTCCCAAATATTGACATAGATTTTTTTCAGCCATCATTCCTGGATCAACATATAATTATTGAAGACCTCCTATGTGCTTCTAGTCACTGACTGAGGTTTCAGAAGAGAATAAGAAAGTCTCTCCCCTCATGGACCTTACCTTCTTCTGGGAAGAGACAGGAAACCAACGAGGAAGGAAATGCATGACGGGGTTGTGTTCATGGGTGTCCAATACGTTAGTTTGCTTTATAACCACTATATATGATTTCAGAGAGTGTTAACCGCTATAGAGGAAAATTAATCCAGGCTAACGGTGTAGATGGTAATATGGGGGGAAGCAGTTGCAGAAGGAGGCAGGTTTGGACCAAGAATGCAGAGAAGGTAAGACCCCATCTTATTCACTCTTCTTCCCCCAGACGGCTGAGCACAGTCTGAGGAATTACAGGCTAAGAGTTTTCTTAGTCAATGTTATCAATATCATAAAAATATCTATTACGACTGACATGCTTTAATAATTTTTTGAGATTTACCTTAAGGAACATTTCTCTGGCCCAGAAAGCCTTCAAATTATCACTGAAATGAAAATGTCATATCAGCATGAAATGAAAATGTCATATCAGAAATTAATTTGACTTTCTAGGCTCCTATTGCAAACGATGTGTGAACACGCTTAGGAGAGAAATTCTGGTCAGCTGATATTCTGGTTAACAGGGAATCACCAAATGTCACACTTAGCAAGGCTGATATGCGATGTTAGGAAATTGGGTCATGGGAAAATAGACTTGGTACTAGAATCTCACTGAATGTAACCCAACCATGGGTGGTTCAGAGCACCTTGGGGTCTTGTGGTGTCTGCTGTGACGACAACCTGATTCTGCCCGTGTGCCAGTGAATCATGATGGATTATTTGGTCCACTGCAGAGAGAGATGGCATGAATACACGGGGACCAGAATGGGGACTCTTATTGGCGGTAGGACAGGGGATAAATCACATTTCCCCTACCGGTTGTGAAATAAGTCCCACACAAAGGAAAAACAAAGCAGTAAAAAGTTGAAAGATGAAACTTGACAGAAAAAGACCCTCTTACATTGGAGACCATCGTGTTAAGTTATCGGAGGTTATACATGTCTTTGGCTTTGTAAGCAGGGCTGTGGCTCCCACGGCCCCTCTTCACTTTCCCGGGCTGCCAGGCAGAGAGGCTGAGCTGGCAGGAAAAGGATGAGGCTTGTCCCCCTCCCAACTTAGCCCGTCTGAGATCACCTGTCCTGATCACGTGTCCTTGGTCTGATACCACCCTAGTCTTTTGTGCTTCCTTCTGCCCCCTTGATGTGATCGCCGTTGTCAACCCTTTTCTTTCTTTTTTTAAATTTCTAGCTCACCCATGCTAGATAACCCCTGCCCTCACATCTCTCCAAAACTTATTTCAGGAAAGAACTTATCTTAAAACCCTTTGCTGTTTGGAGAAACACATGTGAGTCTGTGTTTTCTTGTTTTCTGTGGTATTTGCATTTTAATACTCACTTTGAATTTTTTCTAAAAGAGCTATGTCTCTATTTTAGGATTTTCAGAAACTGATTAAGAACGGTGGGCTTGTATATACACTACCAAAAGTAAAATGGATGGCTAGCGGGAAGCTGCTGCACAGCACAGGGACATGAGTTTGATGCTTTGTGACGATCTAGAGGGGTGGGATAGGGAGGGTGGGAGGGAGGCTCAAGAGGGAGGGGATATGGGCATATATGTATACATATAGCTGATTCACTTTGTTTTGTTTTGCTTTGTTTTTAAAAGTTATTTATTTATTTTTGGCTGCATTGGGTCTTCGTTGCCGCGCGTGGGCTTTCTCTAGTTGCAGCAAGCAGGGGCTACTCTTCGTTGCGGTGCGCGGGCTTCTCCTTGCAGTGGCTTCTCTTGTTGCGGAGCACGGGCTCTAGGCGTGAGGGCTTCAGTAATTGTGGCACATGGGCTCAGTTGCTCCGCGTCATGTGGAATCTCCCCGGACCAGGGATCGAACCCATGTTCCCTGCATTGGCAGGTGGATTCTTAACCACTGCGCCACCAGGGAAGTCCCTGATTCACTTTGTTGTACAGCAGAAACTAACACAGCATTGTAAAGGAATTATACTCCAATAAAGACATAAAAAAATAAAATAAAAAGGGAAAATAAATAAATGAATAAGTAAATAAAATGTGTTAAGAAGCAAAAAAAAAAAGGTGGTCTTTTTTTCCCTCACCCAAGGAGTGAGCTAACAAAAAATATTTATAATTATCACCATCATAATCACCACTATAGACTTTCAAAGCTCTTCCATAGGCACCATCCTCTCCAGGACCCTACAATGGCATCTATAAGTTGTCAATCACATCACCTACCCTTGAGGCTTGCTACGGTTCTTGAAAAAAAATATTCGAAAATCCTTCCTAGTTCTAACATCCTGCAGTTGACCTGTTCCATGGAACAGGCTCCTGCAATCTTCTTTTTCTGTCTAATCCACAGACATAACTATTTATTTCGATACAGTAACTGTTCATTTTCAGTTGCATCCGCCAAGAGTGTTGCCGTAAAGTGTGGCATACTTCCAATCTTCGGGCGATGCGCCTCTTTAAAGACCCAGATGCTGGAGAACATGCATCCCTAGGAGTCACTATGGACATGTGGTACATTTGCCTGCTCTGAGCTGGGCCAAGCCTCTTGTGGGAACTACGTGATGTAGGCATCATGCATGTCTGGCTTCGTGCAACGTTAACATAGAATGTCCACATCTGGCCGTCTGCTTTGAAATACTCACTACTTGTAGGTTCTGACCATGGACAGCAGATGGCGCTCTCGTTTTAGGATCCCAGCTCCTAAGCGCGGCAGTAACCACGGAAAATTTCAGGTGCATATAAAAATTTATGCATTTTTTTTCTCTGCCAAGCCAGAAATGTACTCCATTTTCTTTAATCGGGTTCATTTGCTTCCTACTGTGTTACTTCAATTGGGTAATAGTCAACCCGGCTTCTCCCCTGGCTATCTTCTTTCCTAGAGCCGGGTATGAGGTTTGAGATTTGCCCGAGTTGCGGGTTAGTCGTCAGTGCAGGTCTGGCAGAGACGTTAAGTGCTGTAGTTTCCTGCAGAGTTGGGTGTCCTTCCTGACAGTTCCAAGTGGCCTTGTGCAGACGCCGTCTTGACGGGGGCATGTTTGCCCTGGGTGTGGAGCCTGTCTGCTCCCCTGTCTGAGGCAAGGGAGCCTGGAGCCGGGAAAAGGCTTCCGTAGAAAGCTGGGAGGGCGTCTATGCCAAGCAAGGAGTGTGATGGGGGCAGTTCCCAGGGGTACCCAGCGGGCCTCCCGGGAGGCACCTGTGCTCATTCCCAGTGATGGAGCATGGGCATGCCTTTGGTCAGCTACCGGGCACTGGTTCATTCACTCATTCCTGCAATCATTCATTCAGCAAACACAAGGCCTCCTGTATTCCCAAAGTGCTGTTTGCCCATGTATTAGTCAGGGTCCAATCAGGAGACAAAAACCACATCAGCTGTTTTAAGGGAGAGAATTTAATCTAAAGAACTGCAAACGCTGCATAAATTGTTAATTAGGCAACCAAATAGACAAAACAAGAGCAAGGTATCCTCCAGCGGTGGTGATGAGAGGAGTGGCTGTCCCCTGGGGGTGGGGATGGGGGTGGGTATCAATTCTGGAAGCTCCGGCCAGTCCTGCTGGGTCTCAGCTCTGAGAAGGGTCAGCTCAGCTGGTGCGGGTCTCTGAGCCTGTGTGATGAGAGCGGTTCTGTGAGTGTTAGAAAAACTGCAAACTGGAGTCGGCCGCTGCTGTGGACAGGAACTGCCGCCAAGCGCAGCCAGCAGGGGTGCTCAGAGGAATGGGGAGCCGTGGGAGGATCAAGTCCCGGCTTCGTCCTCCCTCCTTGCCGTCTCCCTCTAGCGCCCCCCACTGGCAGGTCGGGGCCAGGGCACAACAGTGATGCGCAGTCAGGGCCCCTGCCTCTGGGGCAAGGTGTAGAGACATTGCCGACTGATGCATGGAACTTCATTCCCACCCCCATGGGCTCAACTTAGACGGCGAGCAGGACCCATTTCCTCTTATTGCTCCAATGTGACATACAATTTCACTAAACGTAGCATAACTTATTTCCTCTCTTTTGCTTGAAGATTCATATGAAATTTCCTCACTCCCATCTTTTCACCTCCCTCCCATCATTACATACTCCTGTTTCCTTAGCCTGGTCTTACTCGTCACAAAAATCAGATATAAGAGCAAGAAAAGTATGTCACAATGTCATCGTGGGTCTTTTGTTAAATGCAAATGGATGTGTTGGATTGAATTAATGCACTTTGAAACTAGACAGAGCGACTACACTTTCAACAGCTTTCATTATGACGGTAATGTCTTGTTATCAGAGCTAATCCATTTGACATATATTGGCATTCCCATTCTTTGTTAGAATGTTGACTTATGCATTTTTTTAAAAAATCAAGCAAAGCAGAAGTGGAAGGTATTGTGGAGGTTTGGGTCCAAAGGAGAGAAAATAGAATTGAACGGAGAATTATTTTGAAGACCACCTGGTCGTTGCTTTTCATCCAGAAAATGCATTTATCAAGGACAATAAGGATCAATGGACAAGCACCAGTCAACACTGTACAGAGGCTGAAAGCTAGGAAGGCAGGTGGTTGGTGAAGGAAGGGTACCACACTAGAAGTACTGAAGATAGAGGTTGGGCTGGGAATTATCTGTTGGCAATACATCTCCTGCTGTTGTTTCTCATGGTTCACAGGCCAGAAATTTGGAAACTGCCTTTCCCCTCCTCCCTGGCCAGGAGCGCTTGGCATACATTTAACATTCCATCAATGAGATGAGCTCAGTTGGTATTTGGAAAGCGGCAGGATGATGTTTCCTCCTCTGGAAGCCATGGTTGTGCTTCCAGCAGATGAGTTATCAGCAACTTCAGCCCTGACATTTGCATCAGCCTGCAGAGGTTCATCTAGGGGACCCACAGCAATCCTCTGTAGCTTCCTGACTTGGGGCGACAGCACCTCTTTGGTCTCTAACAGCAAATCTGAAAGTTATGGTGATGCCTGATTCCCCCTCCTTCAGACTTCCAGTGGTTTTATAAGCACCTAATTTCCTCTATTCAATCCTTTCCTGCTTGATCTACTAGAGTGGTCTCTACTTTCCTGAGCAAACTCACACTTCTTCAGAGGTGTGAGGGGAGCACAGTCCAAAAGGCACATTCCTTTATAAAGTCGTTTTCTCTGATGAGTAAGTCTTATGCCACCGTGTTTACCAGCTGGACAAGTTTCAAGAAGCTCAGAGATTATATTCGCTATATTTCTTGATGACCAAACTTGGATTTGGACAAATCTTGATAGCTTCAGAAACCTCTTGTTCCTGATCCAGAATTAAATATCCTTCCAGTACCTTTAAGGTACAAGGGACAGCTGAGGTGACTATTAGGAGGAAATGACTGCCTTTTTTGCTGGTATGAACCAGACAATCCAAATTAGAAGCAAGCAGACAGTGCCCTCTTTCCTGTGGACGAAGGTAACTGAGAATCACTTTTCACACAGTAAATCTGACTCAAGTCTTTTATGAAAGGTGAAATTTAATATTCATCCCTGGAATGAAGATTCATCTCTTTAAAAGCTGTTCACTGTCTCAGGGTGTTAGTACTCACGTGGGATGGATTGAGATGGCTCCATCAATTCTGTCTTCCTAGGGGTTCTTGATCTGCAGGAAAAGAATTTAGTCCCTGAAACTAAATTATTTTGAACAGTCCTTGTCACAAATAGATTCTTTCTCTTTGCTCTGTCTCCCACTACTTATTCTTTTTTCTAGTTTTAATTTGTCTTAAATCTGCATTATATTATGAGTTTATAAATGTAAACTTTTATAAATTGCAGAGAGTTCAATAAATGCTTTGTTATTATTTCCCATTCACAATTTCTTGAATAAGTTCTTTCATTGTAAATACTGAAAAGTGGAAGGATCTGGTAGCACTGTTGGTCAGAATAACAGTCTAAATGGAGACCACCTCATCCATCTGGTCGCGGCATTTCTGAGCAAGGACCGTGCTGACCCATGCAGACTCAATCTACAAGGCTATTGTCCTTTCATTTGGGTGATGTGTTTGGTATTTGAGTGAGAGACGTTGATTGATAATGCTTAGTATTTGCTTTCCTTAAGTGCTGTCACACAGATGATCTTATTGGTTGGTCACAAAGATACTGGGAGGTAAGGAGAACAAGTAGGAGCATGCCTCCATCTGACCACTTTGCAAGGACACACACTTTTCCCTGCAGCTGTGACAGCCAGGCACCCCAGTTTGGCCCAGACCAGAATTAGTGCAGAGTCTGCCCTGCTCTCTTGGCCTGGCCCTGATAATCCTTGGGACAACAAAAGGGTAAGACAGAAAGAAAAACCAAAAAAGACAAAAAGACGTTTCTCCAAAGAAGACATACAGATGGCCAAGAGGCACACGAAAAGATGCTCAACATCATTAATCATTAGAGAAATGCAAATCAAAACAACAATGAGGTATCACCTCACACCGGTCAGAATGGCCATCATCAAAAAAATCTACGAACAATAAATGCTGGGAGGGTGTGGAGAAAAGGGAACCCTCTTGCACTGTTGGTGGGAATGTAAATTGGTGCAGCCACTATGGAAAACAGTATGGAGTTTCCTTAAAAAACTAAAAATAGAATTACCATACGACCCAGCAATCCCACTACTGGGCATATACCCAGAGAAAACCATAATTCAAAAAGACACATGCACCCCAATGTTCATTGCAGCACTGTTTGCAATAGCCAGGTCATGGAAGCAACTTAAATGCCCATCGACAGATGAATGGATAAAGAAGATGTGGTACATATATACAATGGAATATTACTCAGCCATTAAAAAGGAAGGAAATTGGGTCATTTGTAGAGATGTGGATGGACCTAGAGACTGTCATACAGAGTGAAGTAAATCAGAAAGAGAAAAACAAATATCATATATTAACGCATATATATGGAATGTAGAAAAATGGTGCAGAGGAACCCGTTTGCAAGGCAGAAATAGAGACACAGACGTAGAGAACAAATGTATGAACACCAAGGGGGTAAAGCAGGGGCTGGGAGGTGGGGGGTGGGATGAACTGGGAGATTGGGATTGACGTATATACACTAGTATGTATAAAATAGATAACAAATGAGAACCTGCTGTATAGCACAGGGAACTCTACTTCACTTCGCTGTACAGTAGAAACTAACACAACATTGTAAAATAACTATACCCCAATAAAAAAAAACAACTAATTTACAATGAGTTGAATAAATTGTTTATCAATATGAAAAAAAAACCAAGAAAGTTGGCCAACCACTGTTCTAGAGGCTTTAAAGTTTTAGATTTTATGTTTCTGTCTCTGAGCTACTTCACATTCCTTTTTGTGTGTGATATGAGTAGGAATGAAGATCCATTTGTTTACCAGTTGTCTCAACACATTAAACATGACTTCATTTTCCACACTGAATGGGTAGGTCATTATCTGAACTTCAGTTTCATTGATCTATTTGTTTATCCTGACATCAACGTCAAACTCTCCTCAATGACTGTAGCTTTGTATAAGTCTTGCAATCAGGGGCTATTAGTTCTCCAAAATTGCTCGTCTTTTTCAGGATCTTTTTTGCTCTTCTAGGGTCATTGCATTTTCATATAAATTTAAGAATCTGTATGTCAGTGTTATAAAAATTTCCATTGTGATTTTGAATGGGATGGCATTAAATCGATAAATCAGTTCAGGGAGAATAAGACCTTTAATACTTCCATTCATTGAACATGGTATGTATAGCTCTTCATTTAGGTCTTTATTTCTGTCAGTCGTGTTTTGTAGTTTTCAGTGTAGAGGTCTTAAATATCTTCCATTAATTTTTTTCTGCGTATTTTGTTATCCAATGATACTATAAATATAATTGTGTTTAAATTTTGGTTCTGCAAATTTGAAGACAAAGTAAGAGTCTATTACAATGAGTCAAAAAAATAAAGACATGTTTTTGGTGTAGAATTTATTATTACAAATTACATTATAATTCTATGATTTCTGCCAAGTGGACATATTTGCTTATATTGCCACCTCACCCATATTTTGTTGCTGTTGTTCTTAATAGATGGTAATATTTGCATGTGATTCTGGTATACTAAAAATAAAATTTTCCTTTTAAAGAAAAAAAAAAGAAAAAAAAGAAACCTTCAAGAAAAGTAGAAATAAAACTTGTCCAGCTATTCTAAAAGTCTAAAAGGTGAAGAGAATAAATTTATCCTGTCACTTAAAGAGTTGGGATTCTAAAGAGTTGCCATATGATCCAGAAATCCCACTTCTGAGCATATATCTGGACAAAACTATAATTCGAAAGGATACATGCACCCCTATGCTCGTAGCAGCACTATTTGTAATACCCAAGACATGGAAACAGCTTAAATGTCCGTTGACAGAAGAAAGGATAAAGAAAATGTGGTGTACATATATATATATATGAATATTACTCAGCCATAAAAAAGAATGAAATAATGCCATTTGCAGCTACATGGAGGGACCCAGATATTATCATATTAAGTGAATTGAGTCAGAAAGAGAAAGAAAAATACCAAATGATATCATTTATATGTGGGATCTAAAATAAGACACGAACTTATCTATGAAACAGAAACAGACTCACAGACATAGACAACAGACTTGTGGTTGTCAAGGGGGAGGAGGGGTGCAGGAGGGATGATTTGGGAGTTTGGGATTAGCAGATACAAACTATTATATATAGGATGGATAAACAACAAGGTCCTACTGCATAGCACAGGGAACTATATTCGGTATCCTGTAATAAAAACCGTAATGGAGACAAATTTTAGAAAAAGAGTTGGGATTCTATTTGACTAAAACTCTAGCCGGCCTTCCAAGCCGCTGATCAACACCCACAAGCACCAAGCACCGTCAGCTCAATGAGCCTGCCACGCATGTTGGTCGGCTGACGCAGGTGCCCTAGAAGGTTCTCCGTTTCTCTGAGTGTCTTGTCCCATCTCCTTGACTAGATTGGAAGAGTCTTGGACAGAAACTAGGAACCAGAGAGCCACACACAACCACCGTGGCTATCCTGCCTGGCAGCCCAGCTCCCGTGAGGCTGACCAAAACACCATGTGGTCACTTCTGACCCTCCAGCCAGCGTTCCCTGGCAGATCCAAGCATGACTCCTGTGTAGGGAGGGAAAGAGGCAACCCTCCCGTGAGAGAGTGTCCCCGCTTTCCACACCCACACCAGCACCCTCTTCCCCAGGAGCTTATCTTCATCCTAATACAGATCAATACATGGATCAATTGTGTGACTGTGCACTTGTGGGACTGCGAAGACCGTGGGAGAAACGGCCTCAGGGAAGGCTAGATGCAGTGATGCGAATAATGTCATCATTCTCTCTCTCTCTCTCTCTCTCTCCTGCTCTCTTTCTCTCTCTCTCCAGCTTGTCTTTGCTTATTTTGGTAGGTTGGCTTGTTCTTTCCCTTCTAATCCAAACAATTTATATTCACTTGGCGTGGGGCGCTGCTGAAACCAGGCTTACGTCGCGTCAATGCAGCAACCCCAGAGGAGAAGAGCATCTTCTGCCTCCTGAAGCTCTCTCATGGGCCTCATGTGGGTGACACGCTCACTGCAGTGACCAGCCCCTGGGACGGGGCTGGTGTTATGTGTCCCCAGGCAGGCTCTCAGGAGCCACGATTGGTAGCCCCACTGGAAACAAGAGCTGTGGACAGGCAGCTCTCCAGAGCAAAGTACCCACCCTGAGTGTCTATGATGGTGATTCCCCTGAAGAATCAACACATCATTTGTGCAGCTAATTCTTCCTCTTATGGATAAAGGGAACAATGAGAGTGAGTATTTGATCCCATAGCCATACATCTCTGCACAACCACCCACGGGCGAGTTCTCCTGGGGTGAGCAGTGGAAATCAGTGGAATTCAGGTCAGAAGTCATCCTCTTTGGCAGAAGCTGGCAGGGAGACATCCCCCGTGGCCATTTCAGCCATTGGTATTATGTCTGGCTCAAGCCAACATTATCTGTCATTCAGTTTCAGGAACATCTGACACACCTTTTCATGCTGAGAGCTAATTGCCCTATTTTCAAACCTGGAACTGTCCCTCTTGTGATGTTTTTCCGATCGCAGTGATCTATTTGTCTAGCCAGCAAGCACAGCCCCAAAGCCAGAGCTATTCTGGAGAGTAGTTGGGGTAGCGAGCAGGGGAATTATTCAGCCACACAGTAAACAAAGGGAAATTCTCTCTGAATCAAAAGCTCCATCCTTTCCTTAATCACACATATATGATAATAAAAATGATCTGCTATCCATTTTTAATCTTCATGAAATGAATACACTCAGTCATGAAAGTTGTGCAGGAGCTGCTTACTTCAAATAAGACAATGAATACATTACAAAAGTAATTAAGTGAGAACCCAAGTGAAATAGAGCCGTGTTCTATACCAACAGTTCTCTGTAACCAGATAAAAAAACAAAACAATCCACAGGTTAGACACAAGAAATAGAGAAGTAAAAACCAAGGCAATAGACATGTAAAAATAAATAAGATCCACTACAGAACATTGAGCTGGATCTCACATTTCTAATACCCCTCATCATATTATTTTTATTACCTAGGAAAGAAGAAACAATAGGGACTCACTTTAACCTGAACTTTGATTTATTACTTTATTATTAATAGTTATTGATCACTTGCTATGTATAAAGCATTCTGGCAAGAAGTATAGAGAATACAAAAAAAGGGGAATAAAACATTGATCCTGTCCTCCAGGAGATCAGAGTCTAGCTGAGGAATTAAGTTATATCCAGTGCACACAAAACTATGAAATTAGATGATGAGGGTTCTGTGTCCTATAAGTAGAATATATGCGATTTTCCTCTGGAATTTAGAAGAAAAGAGAAGTTAAGGTAAGGCTTTTTGGAGGTGCCATTTGGCCTTGGCCTCGGCATGTGCACCAAGGTGTCATAAAAGGAGATGTTAAGTGGAGGGAGGGAAGGGGTGTGCTCCGGAAAAACATGGTGGGGTCTGGCAAAGAGTGGCATATGCAAGGAACAGAAATGCAGATAGGAAGAGCAGGAAGATGCAGCTGGAAACGGAGGTGGTAACAAACCAGTGCAAGCCTTCAACGCTAGGATGAAGCTCTCCAGACTTTCTGTACAGGGACGAAGAGGCTGTCAGAATTTTTTGAGAAGGGGTGTGCTGTAGTCAACGGGGTGATGTAGAAAAATTATTCTTGGTCATGCAGAAGGACATTGGCATTGGAAGAGGATAAATTGGGGGCGTGGAAAGTGGTCAGTAAGCTAATTAGAGCTTGGGTGTTGTGTTCGTTTGCTAGGGCTGCCGTAACCAAGTATCCCAGGCTGGGGAACTTAAACAACAGACATGGATTTTCACAGTCCTGGAGGCTAGAAATCTGAGATCAATGTGTCGGCATGGTTGGTTTCCTCTGAGGCTTCTCTCCTTGGCTTGTAGGTGGTTGTCTTCTCCCTCTGTCTTCTCATGGTCTTTCCTGTGTGTGTGTGTGTGTGTGTGTGTGTGTATCTTAATCTCCTCTTCATATAAAGACATGGTCGTATTAGATGAGGGCCCACCCTAATGACCTCATTTTATCTTAATTACCCCTTAGATGCCCTATGTCCAAATACAGTCACATTGTGTGGTACCCGGAATTAGGACTTCAAGATGTGAGTTTGTGGGGTGGGCACACTTCAGTCCGTAACAGGCATAATAAGGGCTTGAATGAAGATGGTCTCCTTGGGCGTGAAGAAGAAGAAAAAAATCTGGAGGCATCATGAAGGCAGAACTAACAACTCTTAGTGAAATGCTGGAAGTGTGGGGAAGGGAGAAGATGCAGTGGAGACCGCGTTTCCTAAAAGGTAAGGGATGGAGGGGAAGGAAGAAGAAGGATGAACAAGGTGAGCACAGATAAAAGTTTTGTTTTTTGTATAGAGGAGAGTTTAACACAAAAGGTAAACAAAGGGAAAGGAGGCAGGAGACAAAGAAACCAAAGGTGGTCTCGGGCAGGTGGAAGAGGGAGAAACGCAAGCCACTGAATTCAGTCTACCTATGGGAGGGGTCGTTGTTGCCTTTTAGTTAAGACAAGAGAAAATTTAGAGAGTACAGAAGATTGTGAAGACACGTCAAAATGCAGAAGATGGAAAACAAGGGAATTCCCACCAGGTGGTCTCAATTTTCTCGGTAAAACTCAAGGCAAGATATAGTGGAAACATCTAGATAAGTTAATGAACTGAAGTTTTTTGTTTGGGAATCAAAAAAGGGTGTTGGGGTCCCAGCTCTGCTGTGAGACCCTGAGCTCCTCCTTCCCTGTTTGCTGCTTTTCTAGAACAGGAAGTCTACCTCCCTGAGTGCACCTGAAATATGAATGTAAAAGCGTCTTACAAGTTGGAAAGTCCTCTGAAGTCATGGGCTGATAATCATTATTTTGTTTATTTATTATGTGGGCGGGAAGATGACCCATCAAACAGACTCTTCAGCACCATATTGGGTCCAAATGGATCTCAACCTTCAGATGCCCTGGGGCCCTGTCCTCAGACCAGATTGAGCTGAAATAGACCTATTCTCCAATATGTTGGGCAGACTCCCCTTCCCCAGAGCTTCCCACCTTCGACCATTGGACCTTGAACTTGGTACTTTCCTAAAAAGTTACTGATGCGTCTCACCACGGTGTCCAAAATAATTTAGTGCCCGCCCAGTAGGAGTTAACATGAAGTTAGCTGCTGGCACTTCATAAATTACTTCCGTTTCTTGCATTTTTTATATCAGGATGTCATATTCCCTTCTAATCTCATATATCACTTCAGGACACAATGTCACTCGCAGATTTTTGAAAAATTGTAGAAAAGATCTTCACTTCTTTGATACATATCAATGACTCTCATTATTCAGAAATTGTCACTATTACTCTTGGATTGATGAACAGCTTGGTTTCCAAAAGTTTGTCTGAAGTCAACTGTTCTCCCCAAGATGAATATTTTCTATTATAAAAATGATATACGTCAGTTAGGTTTATAGGTCAACCTACAAGAATCTATACAACCGTAAAAGAGAATGGACACCATAGCCTTACATCACCCTGTCCAAGCCACGGGAAAGCGTTTCGTCTCCCAGCTGCCTCAGAAGCAGAGAGAAGATTCTTTCTCAGAAACACACATCTCAGGACCCCGAATTGGGTCATGTGTCCATTTCTAAACACTTTCTCTGGGACAGGGTGTGTTCATTGACTTCAGCCAATCAGGAGGTGGGGGTGATGTAAGACCTCCTTGAAACTCCTGGACTGACGGGGGAAGGACCAATCAATACCTGAATAGAGGAAAAAAGAGGAAGGGAGTCTGGATGCTGGACAGCCAGGTACATCACCCCCATTCACCACACATGTGCTACAGAAAGAAGCAAGAGCAAGAAGTGTTTTCTCTCTGCTCTTTGTACGATGCCAGCTTGGAAACCTCCAACTTCACCTTTCCTCCCTAAATCCCAGCTGCCAGCATACCCAGGCTTCCAATGAGGCCAAAGTGGTCCATAGCAGAGCTCATGTTTAGAAGCCTAGTGCAGAATAACCCATTCAATTCCCCCAGTTCTTCATGCCAACCATTCCCCTCTCCCACGCCCTCCCCCTACACCCACATTGGTGTTGCTGATCTCAGTTGACTAGTAAGAAGTTGCTAGATACACTAAGACACACTGAGGTCGATGAGTCACTAACTCAGGTATTCGTGTCGTTAAAGTAGGTGATTATTTCTAACCCCAACATCCCAGTAAATCACGGATTGGTGAAATTTCGGGCTGCATAAACAGAGAGAGATAATAAAAAGAGGAGGAAATGGAAGTAGATAAGCAAGCCAGCTGTGCCTCGGTCCAGCTGTGCCTGGGTCCAGCTGTGTCTAGGTGTCTTCCTTTGGATGCACTTTTCTTACTATTCCTTCTATTTCACCTATGAACATACATGGCAGTAGCAGCAGGGGGAAGGAACATGGTGGGGACTGTTGCATTTTGATATGTTACGGACGCCTTCCACATTCATTTGTCAAGTGAAGGCCACTGCATGGAGTTATAGATGAGTTACTAGATAGGCAGGCGACGAATGATAGAGACCAACACACTGTATTCCGTCATCATCCATTATAGGAAGCACTATTATTACATAACACTAAGAAAGGGAAAAAATACTGCCAATTAGAAGAGTCATCAGTGTTAAAAATGAAAAAAAAAAGTGCTTTTCGAATTGATGGAATACAGTATGCACCTTCTTTCCCAAACTAGGTTATTTTCTAACTAATTTAAGTGCAGTTTGGAATAAGGAGGTAGAAGCATCAGAGATCTGAAGATGAAGATTTGAGGAATTCGTTTTCCTTTTTACCAAAAATACAGGCAGGGTTTCCCATTCCTGGGTCTTTTAGACCACCCATTCAAAAATCCATTCATAGTATATGAGCAGAGGCTGTGTACAAGGCACTCTGCTCGGCTCCATGCAGCGCGCAGAGAGATATAAACCATGGCAACCACCTTCAAGACGTTTATGACTTAGCTGAGAAGAGGAATCACAGAGAATAAAAAAGAAAACCTTAAACAGAAGAAGCCATCATATTGTGTTCCAAATAATTCTGGAAGGATCACTGTGGTCTGGCGCCATAGGGAAGACTTTGGACTTGAACTGGATCTTGAGGAACGGGTACAGTCTAGACAGCGGTGGTGGTGTTCTGTGCTCCGCTACTGGGGAAGAGCAGAGTGCTTTGATGTAAAAAGGTCCTGAAGAACCTAGGGGTAAGATGGGAATAAAGACGCAGACCTACTAGAGAATGGACTTGAGCATACAGGGAGGGGGAAGGGTAAGCTGGGACAAAGTGAGAGAGTGGCATGGACATATATACACTACCAAACGTAAAATAGATAGCTAGTGGGAAGCAGCCTCATAGCACAGGGAGATCAGCTTGGTGCTTTACGACCACCTAGAGGGGTGGGATAGGGAGGGTGGGAGGGAGGGAGACGCAAGAGGGAAGAGATATGGGAACATATGTATGTGTATAACTGATTCACTTTGTTATAAAGCAGAAACTAACACACCATTGTAAAGCAATTATACTCCAATAAAGATGTTAAAAAAAAAAAAAATTCATCGGAGACCTCCCTGGAGCCAGCCAAGTGCTAACACCCTCCCTCCAGCCTCCGTTAGGGGACAGTACACTGATTTAGTTTCCTCTGCCTTCACCGCATTGCTTCTCTCTGTGATCTTCCAGCCAGTGAATCTAAACCAGGTTCTTCTCATTTAGTTCTTAGCCCTGCATCTTAGTGGATTGAATTCTCTTTATGCCCCAACTATCAATATCCTGGGACCGATCGGTAGAGTTGTTATACGGGGAATGGTATTCTGAGAGCACTAGCTCAGGGAGCCAGGACTGTTAAAACCCAAGCCATCATCACAACTCTCTCCTAAGTCTCTGAGATTCAAGGACAATGATTAGTATACTAAGGGCTAAGGAAGTTGGCACTGCCTTTGGTTTTGACCCAAATCCCAGTGTAGAACTCCAATAGGCTGGGCTGGATCTTGGCAAAGACTCAGTTGTCCAGGACTGATGCCCGAGTAGTCACATTTCTCTCTGTCCAAACCTAAATTTCAGATTATACTGTTGCACAAAGAAAAGCCATATATTTCTATCCCTGACAGATAAGAACTAGAACAGAGAGTCCTCCTTTCCTTGTAAGAGTTTATGCTCATCTCCAAGTTCGACCCGCCCAAAAATGGGGCCTGATCCGCTGGCCCTGCTCATTTCTTCCTTGACCGTGGAGTCAGGCAGGGAGACATCTCTCCCCTGGAAAGTCTCAGGAGTTACCCTCGTTTCTGATCTGCAAAGTAGAATACATCGGATGGCAAAGGAATAAGAACAAAATCACATAGGATTCCCTTTCCAATGAATATCATTTATTGAAAAGAATAAATGATGTGAAAATCTAGGCACTACAAAGCCCAGGGAAAGAGGTAAAATATTCAGAGAATTTTTATATACGTAAGCAAACAGAATGTTTCAGATTAAAATAAAAGAAAATATATTTATTTTCAAAAGCAAGTTGGGGAGGGGAATAATGGAGACATCTTTCAATATCAGAATTACTGCAGCAGCTCTGGACTTGGCTTTGTCCTTTGGGCCATCCGAACACAGACAACGGGGTCAGCTCCCAGCTTGAAATGCCCGCTCTCTCCCCTCCGTCCCCTCCTCATCGGCCTCTATCAGGACTCAGCATCTCCGACTTTTCCTGCAATGTTAAATAGTAAAAGCCCCCAGAAAGTTCTTGATTTACTCTTTGTCTTAGACTCATCAACCAGTTCTAGAAAATAACGCTACAAGTCACGCCATTCTATGGTAACAACAAACGATGGGTCATTAGTCTCAAAGACCCAAAAAAAAAAAAGGTTCTAGCCAAAGTTTTGACTTCCCGCTACATTAAAAAAAATGGAGCCAGGGAGACTCCCGTTATTCTGCATGAGGTCCTGTACAGTCCCAAGCTCCACCCACTAGAAAATGAACCAAATCTCCAGCCCAGAATGTGATTAGCTGATCAGCAGATGGTTGAGTGATGGGTGGGGGCTTGGGACCAGGTGGCTTTCTTCCTTCTCAAAGCCAAATGCTGATCTCAAAGGGAGATGTTTGGCAAGCCAAGGCCAAACTCACATCCCCTCTGAACTTCCCCCTGAGGCCCCATTTTCCATCACACACACTCTCCCTTCCACTCCCACTCCCCCACTGCCCACCACTTTTCATTCCCTGTTTCTCTCAGCCCCCTCAGCCTGATGGTTCCCCCTCGGCTGGGGGCTCCTCGCCACACCCATGGCCACCATGGTCGGGTCAGAGGGTCATGGGAAAACTACATAGAATTAGTCTCAAACACACAGGCACGCATATGCACACACACCCCCCCCATACGTAAGCATACACGCGTGCACACACATACACACACCCCATACACACATGCACGTACAAGTGTACACACACACGAATTCTTTTTAAAAAACTCATTAGAATGCTTTTTTTCAGACCCACCCAGATTCCTTGCTCTCCCTCCCAGCATTTCCTGTTTGAGTTTACAGTTGACGGTGTTACAGTCAAACGCTGTCAATAATAGTCTCCCACTAAATGACACCTGTTAGAAAGGTCCTTCTTTATGGGTTTCAGAACACAGGGTTGGGGTAGGGGGAGGATGAGAGATGGATTCAAGCTTTTCAAACATCACTCTATTGATTTATGTATGAAAAAATATGGAATCTGTCAGGGCAAACAGCACTCTGTTCAATGTAAAATGTAATACGAGCTGTGGTAGCCACTGCTGCCAGTACATATATTTCAGGAAGTCAATTTACTTTTAAATGGAATTTTAACATTGGTGAAAGGCGTCACACTGGAACCTTTATTTATGTGAAAACTGTCTTCAGCAGTGAGGAACAATGCACACGCTCTCAGTCTGCAGAGACGGAAACTACACAGACTTCAGGAGACATGTTTGTTTTCTCAATCATTTATTTACCTGCGGATGCAGTGGGCAAAGACGGAGAAGGAGGAGGGGGGCCGGGAGGATCCATGGGACAGGCCTGCCAGCTTTCCAGCTCCTGGAGGTCCATGATCAGTGTGAGTGATCCCCTCTTTGGGGCTTGGGGAGCTACCTTCCTTGGGAGAAAGGGGGAAAGGTGACGATGGCAGAGCCACATCACCCTGCTGAAGGTCTACATGGAAGGGAGGTCCATTCTCTACATCACCTCTGAATTAGAGCTATGTGATCGTGGGCCTTTTGCTTAACCTCTCTGGGCTCAGTTTCTTCATCTGTAAAGTAGTGATGGCAACCCTTACCTGTCGGGATTTCGTGAGAGTTAAATAAGAGGACACATGTACAAGTGGCGTCGGGCAAGCTAGTCAACAAGGAAAAGGTACTATTTCCCTTTTCTCTTCTTTTTTTCCCTGAAGTGAAGACTTGTGTCTTGCTCAAGGTCCAAGGGTAAGGTGGATGAGGCCAACCCACCTTTCTGATTCACAGCACGGCCAAGGAAGCCTCTCCCTTCCTTATAGGCAGGAGCTGAGAAGCATCTGAGACTAGTTCGTGCTAATGAGTGGGGTAAACTTACTGGTTAAGTCTTCTTGCTCAATTAGCGGAGGTGCTGATTTGTCTTGGCACAGGGGGACTTGTTCTAAGAGCTTAAAAACTGTATGAATAGTAAGCCAAGAAATGCCTGCAGCTGGGCTGGAGACTACCCAAGTAAATAGCATTCTGATGATGGCATATTTTCAGCACCTAGAAAGGATCCTCTTCTTAGGCAGAACAGCAAGTCCTGTCTCTCCCCACCTTGTGGAGCACGGAGTTGCCTGTGGAGGAAAGTCACAGAATAACCTCTTCAAGAACAATAGTTTCCGACCATCACGGAGCCATGAGGGAATGTAAGGTCATCTGTCCAGCTCCCATCAGATGCCCGGTCCCCAGCATCCTGTGGGCATCTCCGGTGACCTGCCCGTTGGTGAGGGTTCTGGAGCCGTGCGTGCATCAGGCACAGGCCTGTCCTCAGGCCCCGCGGACGGGGGACTCACTGGAGAAACCCCATTCTCTCGGATCGCCCACTTTGGCTCCCTGACTCCTTCGGACATGACACGAAAAAAGAGTTTTATTAATATTATAATGTACCAGATAATGCATGTTAGTTAACAAGAATCCACACAGCTCATTTTGGTTCTAATTAAAATCTGAAAATACATTCTCCACTGTAAAATCCGTATCATTTAATCATCGAATTACATAACCCGTCCATGTTCGTAGTCCCCAAATTGTGGTGCCTTTGATACAAATATCATTATAGAATGGATTACATGCTTTTAGTTTGATATCATGAACACTGATATGTGCTTTGGGAAAGATTATAAAGAAATCACTTAAGCACCACGACGCCCCTACCCCCCGGCCCTGCCACGTAAGCTTTGGGGAGATCCACACAAGGGCACAAGAAAAATGGACCCCTGACTCTCCTCATCCCCAAAACAGCTTTTAACACATTTATGATTACATTTTCCCCTTCCCTCTCCCTCTCCCTCTATTTCTCTTTTAAGGAGAAATAGAATCCCCCTTCAAATAATTTTTTTTTCAAAAAATTCACATCTATTGGTATCCTAGGAAATTTAGGGTCAGTTCTTTCTGTGTGTTTTTTTTTTTCTCTTTCCTTTTTACGCTGCAGGTGCCTTGGTATATATTGTATTATATAAGCGGATTAATTTTCTCCATCTTGGCTCTAAAACATTTCGTTCAACTTGCCTTGGATTTCAAAGCTCAGTCTTTCTGGGTGGGCAGCACTCTGAGTTTTCAAAACAGACTCCTCACGGGCTATTATTTTTGGTCTTTAATCACAGGGAAACAAAACATGGATTCGGGGCCACGCCCCCTCCATCCCTCTTTCCTCTCTGCCCCTACCAACCCCAGAGCCGGCACCTGGAAAATGCAAGGCAAATACAAAATCAAACCTAGCAAAGACCCAGAAATATGCCTGGTGCCATCTTCGTTTTAAGTGCGACCTTCATCTGCACCTGCGCCCCTGGGGTCAGGAGAGGGACCCGTCTGCTGTAGGCTTCCCTCGCAGAGTAGCCCTCGCCTGTATCTCCCAGCTCCACCCCTATTGGCTGAGTGATGAACAGGGTAACTTAACCTTTCTCAGCCTCAATTTTCTCATGTCTTAAATGGTGATATGGTACCTAAGTCATAGGGTTCTTGTGAGAATTAAATGAGGGACCCATGGAACATGGCAGGGACATGATAAGCATCCTTAGGGCACCATCATCACCCCTCTGAAGGTTCCTTCCCCAGCAGGTTACAGTGCGCTCCCCACCCCAGTGTCCTCCCGGCCCTGGCAGCCAACACAGCCATCCTCATCCCTTCACTCTCTATTCCTATTTCCTACCGGGGCAGGGGGGCCATTACTTGAAGACAACCTCTCCTGTAACTGACCAGGGCCCTTGGACTCTTTAATCAATAGAAACTGATAAGAGGCCAGAGGAGAATTTCAGGTGGGCAGGATAGGAACTTGGACCTGGCGTTTGTTTCAAGTCACCTGTGACAGGTGTGACAAGGCCAGGAAGGATGGAGAAGAGACAGAGGTCACGGGGAAGCCAGGGGGGCCAGAACCTCTCCTCTCAGGGCTCACAGTGGGTGACTTTCTCAGGGACGCCTGAGACGGTTCAGTCAAGGTCAAATCCATCCTGCCCCTCCTTTCATAACGTGGTGGTTTGGGGACAACTTCATCTCACCCCCAAGAGCAGCATGTGGCTCTGTCCTTAGCGTGTGGTCACCCTTCTCGTCTCTCCTTCTTCAAAGATCATTCCTGTAGCAAAGGTGCTCGTGGATATTTTTTAGAAACCAGTAAGGCTCTGTCAGTAATGTTTCCTAGTAGACTGCAAATTTGAGCCAGTGTCCAAAATACAGCAACCTGGTAATAAATCACTATATCTTCTTTTCCAGAGAAAAGTCACTTCCAGGACAGATCTCTGCTTTTGGTTCTCCACAAAATGATGCATGTCTCCGTATAAAGACAGACATTATATTAACCAAGCCAGATCTGGGTGCGCAGCCGGGGCAGAGCTTAGGGGACTGCATGAATGCAATGCCCAGCCTCGACACAGCTCCACTCACCGCATCTCCCCCAAGACCCCCTCACACCCCCACCCCCTGCCCCCCTTGGACTGGAGGCCCCCTTCCCTACAAGCCCTCCCATTGTTCGTCCTCGCCTGGTGTTTCAGGGCATAATGAAGAAGCTGGCTTGTAACCCGCACGATTTTGTCCTGACAGCACCTCCCTGTGTTTCCTTCTGGCTGCAGGCTCTCTACGGCAGTCTGGAGAAACTTCTGAAATCTCTCTTCAGACCCATTAACTGGAGAGTGATAAAGCTCCGAACCAGAATACTGGATGATTTGTTATCCCAGAAACATTTCATTTTAATTTTTAAGAAATTGCTCCGCGTGATTCTTGGGGAAAAAGAAAAAAAAAAAACCCCGAAAAACTATAGTTAAATGCTTTCACAGTCAAAACCACTTGCTGTTAAAATCATTGGCTACATTTTTTTTGGAATGCTTGACTGATTACACACACTCTTCTTTAGATATATTGACAGATTCTCAGGCTGGGTTGGTTCCCCAAGCACACACAACACATAATCCTTGGCAAAATTACTAAAGGAATCATTTATATGGGCTGGAAGACTGCAGTTCTGCCTGGAGAATTGCATTATTTCTTATCTCAACTACCCTGCTGTCATTCTCAAAGTGAGCTCGCTGCATGGCTCCCCGGGGACCCGCCACCGGGAGGCTGGGACGCTGGCGGCAGCAGCTGCCTCCCGAGATGCTGAGCCCGGGGTGTGGGATAGAGAGCGGACGCCCGCTCACTCCCTCCCTCCAGAGAGAGCTTCTGCTCTGCCCCGTGGACACCGAGGTCCCCTGGGCCCCAAAGTGACACTTGAGGGACAGAGAAATGGCTCAGAGGGTGGGTTCAGGACTGGTGCAGGCCTGGCCTTGGCCGAGTTAGGTAGCATCTGGCTAAGCCTGGCATCCGCATCTAGAACATGGTACCCACCTTGTTTGATTCTATGAGGATGAAATCACATCAAGCAGCCGAAGAGGCAGGCACGAGGCCCTCAAGTCGTAAGCCATCCAGAAACGTAAGCCATCCAGACATGGTCTTGTTCATTCTACTGCTTCATGACCACATTCTCTGTGAGGCTAACGCACCTGTGCTCCCGAACCAAACTGGAAACCCATATTGTTTCATCCCAAGCCTGCTTTTCTTCAAGACTGGAAAAATGGCTGGGATATCCACACCCACCTCCCACTCGTCTCCCTTAGGAGTGAGGACGTCCTTCCCCAAAGCTCCCCTGCTGAATCCCCCTCCCTCCTCATTAGCCCAAGTAGGTGTAAGCTTGTCTGTTCTGAGCCACTTCCTGACAAGGCGAATAGAGCCAATAGAATGGTCTAGTATAATCCCCTGGCAGGCAGATGTTGGAGGCTCCTGGGATCTCAGTCTCAGGAGAGCACTGCACAAGTCCAAGGAGCCAAAAGAAGCCCAGCGAGCAAGGGGGCAGGCGGGGCGGAGGGTGAGTTTAGAGAAGGAATCACATAGGAACTTGTATGGGAGCTACCCCAGGGTTAAGCAGGGGAATGATAGAATCCAACTTGCATTTTAAAAAGAGGATCCTCAATACTCACTCGCCAAATGGCACAGAACCAGAGCAGCCTGGAAGGGAGGAGAAGGCAGGGACCTGGATGAGGTGATGTTTCCCTGTCAGGTGTGAGGAAAAAAGTGAGTTTAACACATGCCACAAAGAGGAGAAACCTTTCTGATTTCTCCGAAGAATGTAGAACTACTGAGTTAAAGGATGATAACATAATTTCCTAAATTAGGTAAACTTAACGATGCAGGGTAACGCAACGTCTAGTTTAATAACAAAGTCACATAGTCAGGATTATTCTTGGTAGACAGCTGGCCCATGACATCCTTCTAGAAAAAGCCAACAGTCAAACCAAAGAATGCTGGATGGTGACATGAAGCATACAAGAGCGTGGACCAAAATGCCCTCAGTTTGGACCAGGAAAAGATGCTAAGACATAAAAACAGGTGAATTAGAGGAGCAGAAGCACATTGGGGGGATGAGGGGGAAAGATGGGGAATGATTATGGGAAACAGAACCTGCCAGGACCCAGGATCTCAGAAGACACGGCTTATAGGAGGGAGGCCAGACATGAGGTGTTCTTTCAAAGTTCCTGCAAAGCCTCTGTCTAAGCAGAGCACATGGGGGCCTCTCCATGGGTTGAGAGGTGCCGATGGTGGCCCCAGTCTTGGTCATTTCTGTGCACACTGAGCACTTTCCCCCCAGGATGGGAGGCCGGGCTCAGCTGTCTGCAGTGATCACCTGCGTATCAGATCCTGGGAACACGAAGTGAAGATATGCAACAAAAAGATGCTGGGTTTCAGACCTAAAAGCCCATGAAAGGAAAACAAACAGATTGAGGTTGTTTTCATTTTTCTCAAAAAAAAGAAAAAAAAAAAGTCACCACTTGTCTGAACCGGCATACAAAGTGGTTTCCCAATCAATCCATCAGCAGCTCTAAAAATCCATGTTGATCCACTCCAGAAAATCTGAAGGAGAAGAAAATCTCTTGAGAGAAGGAATGATTTGCTTGCTCTCTAAATAGACTGCTTGCTATGTCTTTTAACACCAGCTAATGTTTGCAGAACATCACTGAGGTCAAATTGGATAAAACATATTTAGATACAATCAGATCGTTTTGTATTCAAAACAGCTTCCAGGAGAAAGGCGGCCTGCTGTTCTGTGGTTGAAACCTTCCAGGGAAACGCAACTGAGGATTTGCAGGTTTACTTGGCCTGCATGCTGAATGTTTATGCTGTCGCTGTGTGTTTATGCAGTCCTGACTTACGGGCGATGTGCAGAGACTCCAGGAAAATCTGCACAAAGGCTGCTTAAGCAGATGGCAAAGCTGGACTTGGGCAGAAAGGGAACTTCTTTGTCTCTTTTGTTCTATGCTCATCACTCCTTTCCAGAATTCTCTATTCCCCACCATCGTAGAGTCTTAGAAGCCCATAGTCTCCTCATATTTGCTTCTGTTTTCTCCAAGCTGACTCCCTCCCACGCAGATAGGAGGTTGATGTGACGGGCAGGGTCTGGGAGCCAGTGTTGAGTGCTCTGCCCTGCGTTAGTGTCCCCTTAGTCATCCTCTGTGCCTCAGTTTCCCCATCTGTAAAGCAGTGGAAATGAAAGTACCCACCTAGCAAGGCTGCAGCTAAGATCAACTAAGCTGATCAGGTTGAAGCAATCAGGCAGTGCCAGGGTCTGGTAAACACCCAATAGAGGCAGGTAAGACTATTACCATGCTTATCCTTCTCCCAAGAGATTTTCATGGTTTCCCCCTTCCCTTCAAAAACTTTTCATCATTTCAGGTCCTCGCTGCTGAGGGAGGGCTTCACTCATCAGTATAGCATTCCAAGCTCTATCAGCGTCTCTTGATGTCCCCAACCTAATTTTTCACTTCTGTCCTTAAAACTCATTTGCATCCCGGAGACTCTCTGCCTCATTCAACGTTTGTAGAAATTCCATTTTGTGCCAGGCTCTGTGCTGGGGGAGGTGAAATAAAATGAATGACATTTCCCTTATCTCCCAGGAGATAACAGAGCTCTCCCACGCTGCTCTGCCTTATCACGAGTCACCGGTGGTCTCTGTCTCTCGTTTTTGGGGATGGATGCATTGGTACAGAGCCGCCGCCAGCCATCCACTGCGGGAAGAGGTGGACCATTGGTCACAGCACTGATCACGATGACAAAGTAAGTGAGTGGATAGCACATTTGTAGCAAGACAGCTGAGTGGCTGTGCCCTTCTGGGTGTACGTTTGTTTTTCTCTCAAGGAGTTCTGGTGTTGAAGTCTAATGTGTGATTTCACTGAGGTTTACAAAGAAGCACCGGTTCATGGAGGCACATTAACTGCACAGCTGGATTTGACTTTGGATCTTGCCAGCAATCTTGGGGGAGGAGAGTGGTGGCAGGTCTGCAGCCCCTTCCTCTGTGCCCCCAGCACACAGCACTCGGCACGCTGCCCTAGTGACCCACTTGTGTGACTGCCACCCGATAAGCCTCGTAGCCCATGGTGCCGGGAGAGTGCCCTGTTGATTGGGGTGCCCCCGGCACCTGTTCAACTAAACTTAGGAAGACAAGAAGTTGACCGTGCCCGTACATTTTACGGGAACACTGTCTGCTCATTTGAAAGGACAAGGGAAGCATCCCTTCCCCACAGAGATTCCATGAGAAAATAGAGCTGCTACTGCTTACTTCTTATATCTGTTCAAGTGTGGAATATGGGATTTGCCACTCATGCCAGCAGACCACACAAAGTAGCTTCTAACCCAGTGCCTTTAAGGGAAATGTGTACACCCAAGATACAGGATGTGATGACCGAGTGAGGGAAGAAAATACCAGAACCTTACATTTAAAGTGAGCATTTACAAATGTATATTTTATGTATATTTTATAATGTACATAACGTATAGCACAATGACACAGGTAGATATATAGAACATAGGTGTATATATTGAGGAGGTTTAACGCTTCTTATGGAGGGGCTACAATACAAATGTTTGAGAAATGCCATACCTGGATAATCATACATAGCATCTGAATTGTGTATAACTTCTGAATGAGTATTAACAAATACCTAAATGCCTGGATGGGGGGTTGGGGAAGGGAAGGATTGGGAGTTTGGGATTAACAGATGCAAACTATTATACATAGGATGGATAAACAACAAGGTCCTACTGTATAGTACAGAGAACTATATTCAATACCCTGTGATAAACCATAATGGAAAATATTATGAAAAAGAATATATATATATATGTATAACTGAGTCACTTTGCTGTACAGCAGAAATTAACACAACTTTGTAAATCAAGTATACTTCAATACAATTTTTTAAAAATAAATTTATCTATTTATTTATTTATTTTTGGCTGCGTTGGGTTTTTGTTGCTGCATGTAGGCTTTCTCTAGCTGCGGCGAGCTGGGGCTACTCTTTGTTGCGGTGCGCGGGCTTCTCACTGCGGTGGCTTCTCTTGCGGCAGAGCACAGGCTCTAGGCGCGCGGGCTTCAGAAGTTGCGGCCTGCGGGCTCAGTAGTTGTGGTTCACGGGCTCTAGAGCGCAGGCTCAGTAGTTGTGGCTCACGGGCTTAGTTGCTCCGCGGCACGTGGGATCTTCCCGGACCAGGGCTCGAACCCGTGTCCCCTGAATTGGCAGGCGGGTTCTTAACCACTGCGCCACCAGAGAAGTCCCCAGTTTTTTAAAAAATAACATAAATGCCTGAATGATTCCAATTGTGATTTGCCAACAGTTCTTCTCCGTCTCAGGGCAATTTCTTCTTCCTAAGATGGGTAAAAATGAATTTCGTAGATGAGCAGGTGGGTGGGTTGAGGGACGGATGGACGGGCAGTATTTGTTTATATACGTTAACTGGAGGTTCTTGCATGGGTGTACAGGATTCTGAGAACCCTCGGAAATTGCGGTCAACCTACCGCTAAAATGTGAAGAACCCCTGTTTAAATAAATATTGCGGGAATCTTTTAGAGAAGTTTTTGTGACCTGATGTAATTCAAGGTGCTTAAAAGCATTTTATTCTTCAGATCCTATTCATTGCCTGCGTTAGTCCACGTGGCAACGTTCTGCGCTGCAGGGCAATTAGAACAGAGCCCCTCCACCCCACCCCACCCCACCCCCAGCTGCAGATTTTTAAGCGGGGAAGAAGGGAGAGGATTGTGACAGTAGGAAGAGGGTGAAAATCATTATAGAATTGTTTTTTTCGCTTTGCCTTGGATGCAGTTCCATCCTAAATCAGAGGTTGTAATGTTTAGTCCAATCTGCGTTTCTTTAGCATTTAGACATTTACTGATGTTACTTAACTTTGGAAACCTTGTCGGAAGGGGATGGGCTTCAATTTATTTATTCAGTGTAACAGACAAAGTCTCAGACCTCGCAGAGTTTCTCTCTCAAAATAGGCTGCTGAGAAAGATCTGTCCCCTGGAATGCCTCCCCTCCCCCGAGCTCAAGGAGCACTTGGGTACGGAGTATCTATAGGGCAGGCGTGATCTTTATTCCCTGGCACCTGTGTGGGTCAGGGGGCCAGGACATCTCTTCCTCAGTCCCGAACGTCTTGTCTTCCTCTCTGTTAAAATTTGAGCAGCATTAAAACCCCACATACCATGATAAAGCCATCATGATGATGAACAGTGGCCTTAACTGGGTATTAAAGGATATTTATGTTGGGATGACTGAGTTAAAACCCCTAATTGATTGGAGACACTTGAGTAACGGGATCCATGGAGCCCCATTAGTATCACATTGACACACTCGCTTATCTTGGTAGCTGATGGCTAAAGGATACAGATGAGAACCTTGCCTTGCATCACATCGAGGGTAAGATTTCTGACCTTAGATTTATGTTTGCTAAAGCAACAAACCCAGATGCTGACTTCATGATCTGAATTACAGATTTTTCATTTAGCCGGACGACATGAATCTGTGGCTCCGATTATGTCTGCACTTACAGCCCCGCCGAGTGCCCGCCACATTCTAATGCACTTGTTTACCTCCCCCCACCCCAGCCTCCCTTGGAGTAAAAGTACATCGGCAGCGTCCGTCCCCTTGTCCCTCATCCCTCGGCAGAGCTGTCACTAGACAGATGCCTGGGCCGCTCTCGGCAGCACCTTCCCCTGCTGTTCTGTTCCTTGCTGCCTTTCTCTCTTCCAAGGAGGCTTCCTTCCATCAGAACTTTCCAATCTAAGAAATAATGAACTCGATCCTCCCCCTCTGTTCAGGGAATGCACAGAGCAGAGCAGAGAAGAGCTTTTTAAATTTAACAAGCTGTGGCTGAGCCCTGCCTTGCACTGAGCACTAGAGCCCCCTTCCCAGTTTTGGGGTGGAGGGGTGCTCAAGTTCTGTGCAACCAGCAATGTGTCTGGTCCCAGAGTTTTCTCCCAAACTTTCCTTCCAGCTGATTGGCTTTGGTCCTGGAATTTTGAGACCTAGTCTGCATCCTACATCCAGGCTCTGGTCTTTCCTTTTTCCTTCCTTTTTTTTTTCTTAAATGAAAATATAATCATCCTATACATGCTGTGTTATGACCTGCTTTAAAAAATTTTTTTAAATTAATTGCAGTGGTGATACACACTTTGTTTGAAAGTTCATATGTTACCTAAATATGTAAAGTTAAGTCTTCAAAGAATATTTCCAGACTTTTTCCATGCGGAAACACAAGCATTAAACTATAAATGTACAATTAAAATGAAATTTTAATATACATCTTTTCTTGAAAATTATTTTTTATTTTTATTTAGCACATGGTGGATATTTTCCACATCAACACATTACATCTATATCATTCTAGATGCACAGGTCAGATGTAACATCATTTATTTAATGTACCCGTTATTGTTAGATATTTAGAATATTACCTATATTTTGCGATCATAAACAATTACTGGATGAGCATTCTTTTAGCTGAATCATTTTTCCTTTTTTTTTCTTTTTATTATGGAAAATTTCATCCATACACAAACTAAAGTGAATAATATAATAAACCCCAAACCCAGTACCTAAGTTCAAAATTATCAACATTGTGTCCATCTTGTTTCATCTGTTTCCCTCCCCAACACACACACACACACACACACACACACACACACACACACTTTTTGTTTCCCTAGAGTACTTTAAAACAAATATGACACTGTCTAAATTCTTTCTAAAAGACAGGAAGAGAAGTATAAAAAAGGATCACCAGATAAGACCTACTTCCTTCCTTTCCTGTCTCACCCCGACCGCTCCGAGGGCCCTGGTTTCGGGGAGGTTAAGCCCTGTCTCCTGCTTTTCCTACGAGGTTAGAATGGCAGGCGTGTTGCACACCTATTTTATAAGGTACGTCATTTCTCACTCATTGTCTTTCTGAATTTAATCGAGTTACTTAGTCTTTCTAAGCTCGAGGGTTGAAACAATAATAATAAGCAGATTGTACGGTTGTCCTGGGCGGTGAATGGGATCATGAAGGTGGATAAGGAGGCAAGCACAGTGCTGGCATGGAGGAGAAGACACATGGTCCACGCTAAGCCCTTGCCCTTAGGAAAGCAGGTCAAGCAGAGCCTCTGGGCACCTGAGACCAGCAGCCTGGCCTTGACCTTGAGGAAGGTGGCTCTACAGCACCAGTATGTGTCCCGACTCGTCTCCACGAAAATAGACACCCCAGTGCATGTCTCTGCAGCAAGACCATGCCGGACCGTCCATGTGACTGTGACATCATCAATCCTCCAAAAGCCAAATGTCTGACCAGACTGTAGTGGGTTAAACCAAGTCCCCTGTGACCCGCATTTCCTTGGTGGGTCTCACATGGGTTCCACTTCCTGCTCTGGGGCCTGCGACACCAGGTAAGTCATGGCGCATCTCTGGGCCATGGTCTCACCTGGGGGACCAGAGCGCTGGATCCCACCATCCCTGAAGGCTATTCCAGCACAGAGGGCACACTTAGAACCTGGAAACACCTGCTCTCCGGGTAGGCTGGAGGCTGGTTGTAGGATGGAGGGTGCACCCGGCGTGCGTGGTGGGGCTGCAGGGCTGGGAGGGCCCAGGGTTTACAGTCACAGACCTGCACCCAAGGCTCATTCTTCACCAGCTCCATGAGTCACGGAAAGTCTCACCCTCACTGGGTTTCTGCTTCCCCAGCTGGGACGCAGACATCATAATGCTACCTCACAGGGTTAGTCGTTCACTCACTAGCTCCTTCACTCATTCACCCTTCAAACTCCACTGAGTGCCTACAAGGCACGATATCCCTGCCTGGTCACTGAGAAGACATCAGTGAACAGAACAGCGGAACTCCCTGCCCGCTTTCTTGTGGGGATGCATAGAACAGAGGCAACATCCTTTATTGAACTTACCCATCACTGTTAGATATTTAGAATATTTCCTATTTTAAGGTCATAGATGATTATAGGATGTGGTTGGGAGTAGAGGAGAAGTGAACAAAAATAAATTGTAAAATAAGTCGTAAGTTGGATGGAGATAAACGCTAAGGAGAAAATAAAGTGGAGGCAGGGATAAGGATGATCAATGGACCAGTGAGAGAGGCGACAGGATGGCAGTTTTAGAGAGGTAGCCAGGCAAGACCATGGAAAAGGTGACAGTGAGTAAAGTCCTGAGGGATGTGAAGGAGTGAGCCCTGAAGACACCAGGGGGAAGAGCTTCTGGGCTGAGGAAACAGAAAGGGCAAAGGTCCTGAGGCAGGACCATGGTTTAGGGCTGGGAAGGAAGCTAGTATGGCAGGAACAGAGGAAGGAGAGGGCCAGGCCAGGCAGGGAACGGGACAGATCATATTGGTCCCCGATAAGATAGAAGGATCCTACCTTTTATTCTTCCTGTGTCTGGGAGCCACTGAGGGGTCCGGGCAGAGGCATGGTATCATCTAACTTAGCACTTTTCAAAGCATAGTCTCCTATCTCCTGGGAGTCCCTGAGACCTTTTCAGGGACCCTCATGAAGTCAAAATATTTTCATAGTTGTGTAAGGCTTAATTTTCCCTCTCCATTCTCATCTTCTCACGAGTATACAGTGGAGTTTTGCAGAGGCTACACGACATATAACCTTTAATTGCTTGAAAGCAGAGGCAGATCAGAGAATCCAACTAAATTCTATTGAGCCAGACATTAAGGAGATTTGCAAAACATACTTTTCAAACTGTATACTGTTACGTTTCTCACTGCATTGTTTTTGTTTTAGAAAATGTTATTTTTCATAAAATTATTTATGTTAATGTGCAATGGGTTTGTTATTTTTTTTACTGAATTATTTTTAAATTTTCAGTTTTTAGTCATGATACGGTAAATATCAATGGATATACCTGATGTAGCAAAGCTTTTGGGGGTCATCAATTATTTCTAAGGATATAAAGTGTTCTGAGACCAAACGTGTGAGCCCCACTGGTCTAACAAAGGTTTGCATGGACCTCGTGTGTGGTGTCGAGATGGAGGAAGTGATTTCAATAAGAGGACGGAGGGTGATTAGGATGGTGGCGCTGGGGACGTTGAGGAGTATTTAGATTCTGGATATATTTTGAAGGTAAAACTGACAGAAATTGCTGATTGGACCATATGTAGATTTGAGAGAAAGAGTCAAGAATTCCTCCTTGGTTGGGACCTGGTCAACCAGAAGGATAGCAGTGCCGTTGATGAAGTGAGGAGGGCAGAGGGGTGGGGGGCAGGATCGAGGCGGGGGAGGGGAGGGATGGGAGGTCAGGAGCTCGGCCATGGACATGACAGCTGTTAGATGTCTGCAGGTATCCAGGCAGAAATTTCAAGCAGGTAAATGTACATACAAGTCTGACATCCAAGAGAGGCATCCAGGCTGGAGATATAAATTTGGGGTGTCATCAGAATACACGTGGACTTAAAGTCATGCGCTGGCTGAACTCTCCCAGGGTGTGAGTGCAGATAGAAGAAAGAAAGCATCCAAAGATGCTGCAACACCCAGGGAGATGAGAAGAGGAAATAGCAAAGGGGACTGAGCAGGAATGGGAGAACAAGAGAAGCTGTGGGGTTCTGGGTTCCAAGTGAAGAAAGTGTATGAAGAAGGAAAAGTGGTCGACAACCTCGAGCCGTGAGCAGTACTGACTACTGAGTTCACACCTGGAGTTCACAGTGCCTTGGGTCCGGGCAGTTTCTGTGATGGCGTGGACGAATGTGGGTGAAAGGTGAGGATAGACAGCTCTGCTGGGGAGTTTGCTGTAACGGGATGGAGAGAAATCTGGTGGTAGAGGAGGGGAAGCAAGGTCCAGAGAGAGTTTTTATTTATTTCTTTTCCTTTGATATTGAAGCGGAAAGATAGTATATTCCCTCTTTTGATGAGGACACGAGAGTAGAAAGGCAGGCTTTGACAAGAGAGGAAAGAGCGGGGAGGATGAAGGAATGAAGGAATTCTAGGAAGGAGAGGGGGTGGGGTCCAGTGAAAAGAGGGGAGCTGGTCCTGACCGCAGTGATGGGAGAGAGGCAGGGAATGCGGGCGCAGGTGCAGAGGATGCGGTGTGTGTCCACTCTCTCTGTTCCTACTTTCTCAGTGAGAGTGGAAGCAAGTGCATCACGGGGTAGTGTTAGTGTAGGAGGGGATGGAGGCTTAGAGAAAGAGGGTGTGAGATAGTAATCTTGGTAATTGTAAGACAACATGAGCTATTCTCCACTGCGGGATAGATGCTTGATGCTGATTCTTGTTAACTATAGATGTGGGAAGACACAGCTATTTTTCACTGGGTCTTATGTGTCCCCAGTATAGAGGGGATTATTACTCTCTATAGGTCGAATGCACACATGTAGTAATATTTGCGTTCATGTCGTCACCCTCCCAAATTTCCCACGAGAATCCTCAGGTCTGCAGGGACACTTTATGTAGACACTTTACTGTAGTCTTGATGACTGATGATGAGAAATGCATTCTCTTAGGTTCCGTACCTCCTGCGGCCCATACTCACCCATCAAAGAGCCTGATGGAATTAGGTAAAGTAAGTAACCCAGTGCAATGTCTCTCGGATTATGGAGGACGTGCCTGGAAAATGCTGCCTGGTCTGTACATCCAGAGCCGCGGTACCCGCAGACAGAGGAGGGGAGGAGTGCCAAGTGGGGGGTGGGAAAGGCATTAAGCCATGTGTTCTCTTTCCAGTCAATTTCTCCACGAGGCCCCGAGGGCTTTCCTCCAGCTCAGGCAACTAGCAGCGATTCATCACTGTCTAAGGGGGAAGTTGCCTCTGCAGAACCAAACAAAGGCATTAAATTCTTGACTTTTAAGTTCAAGAGGCTTCTCTTTCCCTCTCCCTCCTCTAAGCTGGGGGAGAGGAAAAGCAAGATAGGTGGACACTGGCTGCCTCCCCCTCTACCTGTATTGGGGGTGGTGGAAAGGGGGAGAGCCCAGCTGGACACAAGGACCCAGTGACAGAGGGAAATCACACCAGCATGCGTCACCAGCAGTGGACAGGAACAAAGCAGGGTGCGTCCAGGCCAGCAGAGTCTGTCTCCATCTCAGAGAAGACAGGGAGTAAGTTCTCAAGTTACCTATGTCCCAGAGGAGTCTGTGGTCAGGACAAGGACGATGCAGGGTGGGGAAAGCCCTTTTGAAGTGATGGTAGAACCCAGTGGATGCGTCAGGGAGGAGTCCACAGGAGAAGCAAAGAGGATGCTCTCATGACACCGCGGGTACCAGCACGAGGAGGACCAAGTCCCAGCGACCTCCGCTGCTCCCTCCTGACGGGCGTCACAGCGCCGTGTAAACGTCCCAGGACTGAGCGAGGAATCCTGAATTGAACAGAGTGCATCCAATCCCGAAGAGGACCAAGTCTATCCATTAGGTGGATTGTATTTCTGCCATCAGGAAGCATGAATGAGAGACTAATTGGGTCACAGAAAAAAAGAGAAATTGACATTTCTGTCTGTCTGCATCGCTCTTCCTTGGTTCCACTTACAACATGGAAATATTCATCAAAGAAATACATATTTAAGTCACTAACATCTTAGTCTGAATGAGCTAATCACTGTGGTTCTCAAATGTGGGAGATTGCGCTCCCAGGGGGCTTTGGTAATGGCTGGAGTCATTTTTGGTTGTCACAGCTTGGGGAGAGGGGTTGTGTTGCTGGTATCTAGTGGGATGAGGGCAGGGAGGCGGCTGGACATCCTATAACGCAAGGGTCAGACTCCACAACAAAGACCGATCCGGTACTGAATGTCGATAGCGCTGAGGTTGAGAAGCTCTCCATTTCTCTCCTGAATCAAAAAATAGTTTCATCATTAAAGGACTGAATTCCTCAAGGAGGAAGGTCATGCAGATGGGGAAGAATAGAAATTGAAACTGAGAGAGAAAATAAATCCTAGCCTACTCCAGATTTGGAAGGGCCCATAGTTTCAACACAGTCACTGACTATACGTACCACCAAGAGAAGCAGGAAAGTCAGGTTAATTGCATCCTACTTTCAAAAGTACACAAGACAAAGATTCCAAATACTAATAGTCTGAGGGGAGCGATAAATTAGGATTTGGGGATTAGCAGATACACACTACTATATATAAAATAGGTAAACAACAAGGACCTACTTTATAGCACAGGGAACTCTGCTCAGTATCTTATATTAACCTATAATGGAAAAGAATCTGCAAAAGAATATATATGTATATACATATATATGTATAATATGTATATGTATAACTGAATCACTTTGCTGTACACCAGGAACTAACATAACTGTAATTCAACTAAACTTCAATGAAAATAAAAAATACAAAATAGTAATAGGCACACGATATGACAACAACACTGAGATTTCATTTCATCCCCACCTGGCACGCACAGCCTACACTGAATCTGGGTGAGATTCAGGCCAAGTTAGGCTTACAGATTAGCGAACTCCTACCCTTGGAGGTCAGCGAGTTGCCTTCGACAGTCAAAGGTGAGATAAGTCTTGCAGTTCTTATCTACTCCCATTCTGAGGGGGTCGCTTGATCACTTTTCTTTTAAAAAACCCAGTTCAGTGGAAGCTCCAGGCAGAAGTGACCCCTGGCACACACACACAGCCTTTCTCACTCCTGTGTCAGCCGGTCCGCCTCCAGAGCCAGCAGCGGCCTGCAGATGGGCTGCTACCCCCAGAGCAGAAGCCTGGGACGCAATCCCCGCACCATGCAGAACCCTGCCGGGAACTTGACGTCTGTCCTTATGGGCTTGGGTTGAAGAGCTGGTACAAGGGAAACCTTTCTGATGATGGAGAAATTCACAGGCACGCGGTTGGGCATTGGTGACTGTCCCCCTCTAGCCCCATTTCTCCAGAGCGTCTTTGCGCTCACGAGCCGGTCATTCTCTTGTCTCTTGCCTGGTTTTCGCGATGCTGTCATTTGGTTTCTTCCTAACCCAGTGTTCCTCTTGGGGCTTTCTGACCTCCCCTTCCTCCTGCTATGTCCTTATTTGTTCTTTAACTCTCATCCTCTGCTTCGCTCTCTATTTGGCAACCTGCCTGGACCTCTCAGCCTCCGCTACCTCTTCTTGGTGGATAATTTCTGGATTCTTGTCTCCCTTCTGAATTCCTTCCTGAGGTCGAGACCTGAATTTTCAACTATTTACTACTCATGTGACTCTCTGCCCAGTTTCATCCTCCATAAAATGAGGATAATAATAGTGTCCGCCTCATGGGGTTATTGTGAAGAATAAGTGGGTAATACTCAGCTTGCCACAGGGGAAGTGCTCAGGGAATGTTGGCTATTGTTACTATTACTGTTATTATTGTTATCTATTCCTACTTAGAAGCCCAAACACTACCTCAAACTTAATATGTCCGCAACCAGACTCATTTTCCTCCGAAACCTGATTCTTTTTCTCCGTCCTACCTTTCCAGTTACTCCGCTTTAACTAGAGTGATTCTATCATTTCTTGTGCAAACTGGTACACTTGTAAAGAGAGAGGTCTTAATAATCACACCAGAACAGCAGGCTGAGGGCACGAGAGTCCCAGGCAGCCTGGAGGCTGTGTGGTCCTTCTGTCCTGAAACCGCTTCTCTGGACCACCATCCCCTCTAGTTTGCGTTAGTAACAGGCTCTCCTCACTGAGCCCTCTCCCCTCCAGCTCTCCTCCTATTTTCCCCTACGTATCTTTCCCTCCTGCAAAACTTGCAACGTTTTCTAAGAACTTAAGGAATAGGGCAGGAATTATGTAGCCCAGAGTTCAAGGCTTTCTGAGATCTCAGCCAGCGTTTATAACCTCATGACTCAGAACCAAGTCAAACAAATGGGCCACCCACTGACGGGGGACCTACCCGCCACCTTCCCCACCCCCCTCCTGCCTTTGCTCTGGAATGTTCCTCCAGACTCCCACCCCCAGCCCATCTTCATAGATCCACGTCCTACCTACTCACCACCCGGACTCCTCCACAAAGCCTTCCTACAACAAGCATTGAGAGCGTAAGGGGGCCTGATTTCCTAGCCACGAGTAACTTTCTCTCCTTTGAACTAATATGATACTTTTGTATCCTTTTTGTGGCGTTTATCCCCTCTGACCTTGAATTGGAATTGGAGCTACTCGGATTCATGCATTTATCTCCCCATAATATACTGCAAATTCCTTCAGAGCAAGGATGTGAATTCAATTTATCCAAGGAACTTAGCACTCGGTAGGAACTCAGCAGGTATCTGTGATCCTTCCACAGGATCTTTTGAATACTTTTTTATTGACTGCATGTGAAAGTACATTGACTGAACTTCCTTCCTGGTTTTGTCATCAAATAGTTTCAGTCTATGTACAGTCCCCAGAAGCTGGTTAAAGCTCTCGTTTCCCTTTTATCCCTGGGTGGTAGGGGGGGAGGGCTGCATGACATGAGGGATGCTTCGAGAGAGCTGGAAAGAGACTGCGAAGGTCATTAATGTTCATACGAAGTCAGTTGCCATCAGGCAGTGACAGTGGGGTTTACAGACAGGCAAACTGAGAATTGGGAAGTATAATACAATTTCACTGACCGACACCCAGGAGAGGTGCTGCCGAAGGGGCTCCGAAGGGCTGTCTCAAGCACCCCCTTCACTTTACCCAGAAGAGACAGCGACACAGAGGGGTGAGCAAGGTGGCTACGGGGTCACAGACCACGTGTGACATTCAGAAGCCCTATCTCCCACCCTTGACGTTTGTATCTTTAGACCCATGTTCACGTAAAAGAGATGCGTCACTGGGTTGTATCCCTGGGAAGCAGAAGGGAAACATTCGAACTTGCGTTATCTCTGTAAGTGGTAACACTTCCTCACTGACGGGCAGGGTTGGTTTGAGGAGAAAGGGTGGCCTGGCACCTGCCCGGCTGGCCGGTCACTGCCTGCGGGTCCCACGCGGGCACCGAGCAGCACTCAGCGTCTTTTCACCCTCACGCATCTCCGTGGGTTCCCTGTTCCTGGAGATTAAGTACTTGCCCAAAGTCAGGTGGCTGTCAAGTGGGGAGCTGGGATTGGAAGACCGGCAGCCTGATTTTACTAACCGCCATGCCTCGTGCAGGAAGAAGGGAGGGAGGGAGGGAGGCTGGAGGGGGCGATGTACATTCACACCCGCAGCCCACGGCCCGAGGGGAGATGTGCTGGGTCACGTGGCAGCCCCCCTCGCTGAGGTGCGCTGAGAGCCAGGCAGGCTCCTTCCAGAGGCTTCTTACCTGTCCTCACAACGTGTAACTTATCTGCACACAGACGAAGATAAGCAGGGTCAGCCGGGTACAAACGGAGACACTCCCCAAATTGTTGCCGGCCTCTTTTTTCTTTCAAGAGCATCTTCTTCTAACCCCTGCCAGGTGACCATTGCTCTCCTACATGTCAAAGGTTCTCCAGCACAGCTGTTGATACCGTCTTATACTGTCTGCATGACATTTCTTCACACTTCTGTGTAACCTCTCCTGGGCATTGGCAGAGTAGAGCTTTCTAGAGATCCCAGCAGAATGAATGGCCGAACTCGCCTGAAATGAGTTTCAGGTGACATCCAGGCCTTAAGGGAGATGCTTGGCGGCGGGGGCGGGTCATGCAGCCTTCTAGTTGTCCTTTAAATCATTCTCTGCCTAAGGTTGGCCTTGAAGGTAAACCTGCTTTCCTTACTGATGCACTTGGGAGTGGGGCCTGAGAAATCTGGATCCTGGACCACCCCACAGCATCCTAGAGCAGGGCAGCCCTGGGTTCCTCCAGCAGAAGAGAGAATTCTGAGCAAAAGCCAAGTGTGCATTTTCACCTCCCGTGTTGCCTTTGTCTCCCTGAGCCGTAGCAGCAATAATAATAATAGACTAATGACTCTACTTATTAAGAACCTACTATGTGCCAGGCACTGTCCTCAGTCCTTTACATGCTTTATCTCTGAAGCTGTAATGAGTAAGTGTTTGGATTTCGGTATCAGGTTATCATAGTATATAACTTTGAAGATTTGCTGTAAGAATAAATGAAAAAACCTCTAAATACTTAGTACAGGGACTAGTGTATAAGGAGTGTTCTGTCAGTGTTAGGCTTTCAAGATTGGTGTTATTATCTCCATTTTACAGATTTGGAGACTGAGACTCAGAGAGGTCAGGTATCCTCGATTGTATAGCCAGGAAGCAGAGAAGTTAGGATTTGAACCAGCTCTATCTGATTTTGTCCACTGCTGATACTTTCCACTGCTATTAAGTATCAGGTGTGTTACACTGAGTGTCCCATAGGTTTCTGGAAGTATAATACTCCTGATTCAGGGCATCAGATTTGTCCGCATTCACTTGACTCAATGGATCCCATGTACCATCTCCATATATCATAATAGAAGGTGAGGGATTTTCACTTCTACTATAATATGGTAAATATAGTAGCTGTTTGGCAATAAACAACTTCTCTTTCCAGATTAGCAATTTTACTTTTTAAAATCTGGAGCTCATGGTTCACACATCAGAACCAAACCATAAGCCTTCTTCATTCCCATGTCAGAGCTGTTGTTCATGGTAGAAGTTCAAGGAATGGGAAGTGGTGCATGGATTTGTGGGGAGTCATCTCCTGGGGTGTATATGTTCATATAATACTTGTATATCTTCATATGATACTTGTAAATCACAAGGCAGGCCCACCTGGAATCCCATCCAAGAGCCTACAGAAACTATTACAGCTGCTTTAGCACCAAAAAAGCCTCTAGATAAACTTGCTCGAAGATGTTCCCATGACAACGACCCGAGGACAACTTGAATCAGGTCCAACAAGTGTCCATTTCAGTCCGAGTAAGTGGCTGTACTCCCTCCATTTTACTAGGAAAGCCCGGGCATGACTAACTAGCTCTGTTCTAACCTGTTCACCAACATCCTACTATCACAAAGGATGACTCTTGGGCTTCTTTTCTGCTATTTCACTGCGAAGAGCCCTGAGATATAGGTCCTCAGCCCCTGCCACTCTTGTTATGGGACTTAGGACCTTTCATTCACTGTGGTGGAATGGGCTCTAATGCACAGCTGTGGCTGGTGATTGTACCGTAATCTACTTTTCACTTAACTCATGACCCTCTCCGTGGGCACATATTCAAAATGAGCATCAGTGCAGCTGTATTATGTACAGCATACACGGCTTTGATACGTCCTTTTTCCCCTTGTTGTCTGGATGGCATTGGCTCTGCAGAGCACAGGAGCGTCTCCAGAAAGACAGATGCAAGGCAGCACCAATCCTGTTTTCCAACTCAGTTGCAAAGGAATATTAGACCCCTTAGTACGTCCTCTAGAATGTGTTCAGGCCAGACAGTGTTTTGCAAGGTTTGAATTTAAAGATTTCTGGAATGATCCAAACCAGTGGTTCTAGAAATATCTTGGCAAAGGACCAGTTTGTTTTTGTTTTGCTTTTTTTTTTACTATTTATAATTCATTGCACACTGATACATATTTTAAATGTGATAAAAATGAATTACTAGAAAAATTAAATGAAAAAGGACATAAAAATATAAGCCCTAAGTTTAAAATATTAGATTCAGCAAGCATAAAATGACTCTGTCAAGTTTCTATAAAAGTTTCTAAATGCTTATTCTCAATGTCAGGACTCATCTCATGGACCTGAAACAAACTGTTGAGGGCCACCTTCCTGGGATGGTGATTTGAGGATTTGTAAGTTTCCGTGGACCAGGACATGCTCTCAGGACCTTCACCCTCCCCTCTCTGAGAGCCGGAGCTCTGCGTCTATCTTAAGACCCAGCCTGAGCCTGGAGTATCACCTTTGGTTCTTATATTATGACCCTGATTGTATCAGTATCTGGTCCAAGAGCACAGCTGACTGTTATCTACTCCATTCATGAACACACAAATCACAGCTTTCCTCTCTGGTCCCTTAAGAAGGGATGCCTTGCTGCTCTGATTAATTATGCATCAGTTAATTAATTTGTTGGCTTTAGTGAATGGAATCAATTATTTTAAATGGCTTTTAATTGTTCATATATGCATTATAACAAAAGACAAAAGCGGTTAATAGAATTCAACATGAAAACCTCCCAGGACAGGGGATAGCCTTGTAAAATAAATTATTTAAAGTTTCCCAAAGTGTCTTTGTGACTTCCAAAAAGCCAGTGGTATCTGAAGCAAGACAGGATTCTGTGTAAGCATCCTTTTACAAGTAATCCTAAATGCGGTGTGAGAATATATTGAAAGATCACTGCAACTCATACAACTGCCTCTAAGCTCCTGCATGCAGGTCTTCCGGGAAAACTCAACGGGTCCTTGGGGACAGGATCACCTCTGTTCATCAGTGTGACCCTCATCTACAGCTCAGTGATGCATCGGTGAGGCGGGCATTGAACGTCTGTTAACAAGAATGGGTGGTTGGGAGGGTTCTAGATTCTCTCTTGTTTCAGGGAAGAAGTGAGAGGGTAGAGTCTGGACAGCACTGGCTGGGGGTGGGGATAGGAGGGATGTTTCAAGTGTCACTTTCTCATCTCAGCCAGTCTAGAAACCTGAAACCCAGAAACCAGTGCAGAACAGACATCCACACAGCTTGCAGCCCCCTGGGAGGGGCAGGGATACCCTCAGCTACTCCCTTCCCTCTAAGGCCTTCCTCAGCAGCCACAAGGAAGATCTTCCATAATGAGCCAAAGTAGCTCTTGGGCTCAACTTCAATATTTTTACTAGGAAGTCCAGCTCATCCATAAATAAGCCTCATTTCACAGGCTGATTGCTGCTTTTGAAAACTGTCTGTCCGATGTTCAAAAGGGGCGGCTGGTAACCAGTAGAATAAAATTGGGTTGGGGTGTTTTTTTAAACCATTTTTTTTTTGAGTTTTTAAAAAAGATATTTATTTATTTATTTGGCTGCACTGGGTCTTAGTTGCGGCATGCAGGATCTTTAACTGAAGCATGCGGGATCTAGTTGCCTGACCAGGGATCGAACCGAGCCCTGCATTGGGAGCACGGAGTCTTAACCACTGGACCACCAAGGAAGTCCGAAACCATTTGATTAATTCATTTACCGTCCAAACATTTGAGAGCCCCCTATATGCCAGGCTGTGTGCTAGGTGCTGGGGAAAGAGAGAAAGCTGTCTGTCTATACCCTCAACAGGATGAGTCTCTGGTTGCAGACATTTGCAGCACTGTGTAATGAATGTTACAAAAGGCAAATACTGAGGGCTACAATAACATACAGAAATGCCACTTAACCCAGGCTAGCAGAGTCCTGGAGCTTTCATAAAGGAGGTGAATCTGGAAGGACAGGGCAGGAAGCATCAGCTAAGCAAAAAAAAAGTCAGGTCAGAGAGGAAAGGCATGTGGCAGAGAAAGAACCAGAAGACCTGCGAAAAGCAGCACCATTTCTGAGGAGTTTGTCAGGGCCAGGGTGTAGGGTGCTGGAGGTCCAGACTGAACCACACAGGTGATGAGAAGCCATCGTGTGGTTTTAAAATGAAGAATGGCACGACTGGGTCTGTGTTTAGAAAGTGCATCACAGCAGCTGTGTGGAAAATGGATTGGAAATGGGTGAAGAAGGTGAGCAGAAAAACTAGGACCCTGCTGCAGTGATTCAGGAGAAAAGTGATGAGAACCCCGAATAACTAACCCACGAGGCTGGGGATGGAGATGGGGGTGGCAGTGATGTGGACTCTGTGCTGTGTCACCCAAATGTCCTGTCGGAGAAGGACTTGTTGCCCTGTTACTGGGAACACTGTGGCTGAGCCCTCAGGGATGGTACCTGGAGCGGCACAGAGCCCCTCCCCCGAGGTCACTCCCCATCTCACTGTGGACTGATGGCTGGGTGATGGGAGGGGGTGCAGGCTTGGCCAACGTGTTTTAATTCAGGGCCACCCTGGAGGGCTGTTCCAGCCCATTTATTCTGATTTCACTTAAGAAAACATGGTGAGCTCCTGCTCTAAATCTGGCATCACTCTAGGAGCTCAGAGGATGCAGGATGGATAACAAATAGTCTCTTCCTTCCCCAAATTCTCAGTTTAGTGGAGACTAGCACTTAAATAATAGTGAACCAGTGTGGTGAAATCTCAATGCAGACAGAGGTGTTTACAGAGTACACAGTAGAAAGGTTATTTTTGTCAACTCTTTCTGATGTACTACCATCTGACCCCACCCTGCCCATCCAATCTAGTTTTCCCACTCCCCACATTTGTGTGCTCACTGCCTGTGGGAGGTAATGAGCCTCCAGAGACCCTTGACTTCAGAAATTCATGCCTCTCTCCCCAAAACACACCCATTGGTGAGGGCTGCTTTCTCTAACCAGCAGGATTTTGTGGACATGATGAGGTGTAACTTCTGAGGCCAGGTCATAAGACATCATACTTTTTGTGAAGAAAACACACGATGTGCTGGTGTTCAGGACACTGGACATCAGTCATGAAGGACGGTGATTGCCATGAGATGGAAAGCAAGTGATGGGAGCCCCGCGACCACCTGAGTTTACTGCCTTGAGAGAGTCCCCAGGGCACCGCACAGGAAGGGGGCGACCAGGAGGCTCACTGAATTGAGGAGACAGTGCTGAGAATCTAGGAGAAGAAGGTGGCCAGAGTTTACAGGACAGACTTTTTGGGAGGACAGAGTGGCATTGAAGGAGAACTCCAGAGATCTGCAGGTCACCCCTGCATGTTCAGCTGAGTACTGATCAGTGCGTGTAGGTGAGGAAAACAACCCAGGGACAGGGAAAGAACCACCCTTTCTTCTCTTAAAGGATGACAAGGACTCATAATTGACATTCAGAGAGAGCCAGGAATGGTGCCTGTTCCCACCAGTAAGAATGGAAAATCTCATAATTCACAGAGCACTTGGTAAAACATTCAGAAGAGTCTTGCCCCAGTGGTGGATGGCACTACTCTTGTCCCACATAACAAATCGTAAATGCAAGACCTGAAACAACAAAACGATTTCTAAACAACTTAATTATATCCCAAAACAAAGCTCAAGAAAAAACTGATAGGAATGCAAAATATCAAGTACCCCAAAAGGCAAAATTCATAATTTCTGGCATCACATTAAAAAAATTACCAGGCATGCAAAGAGCAGGAAAATATGATTCATAATGAAGAGAAAACTCAGTCAATCAAAACTGACCTAGAACTGACACAGGTGTTAGAATTAGCAGACAAAGACAAGCAGTTGTTAAAAGTGTATTTTATATGTTCAAAAAGTTAAGCAGAGACATACAAGATATAAAAACAACCAAACCCGACTTCTAGAGATGGAAACTAACCTGTCTGTGTTGAAAATACATTGAATGGGATTAGTGGCAGGTTAGCTACTGCAGAAGAAGAGATCAATACACTTGAAGACAGAAACTATCCACATGACCATAGAAACAGTATTTTTTAAAAATAAAAGGAGCATCAGTGAACTCTGAGACAACTTAAAGCACCTTAATATACACGGCATTGGAATCTCCAAGGGAGAGCAGGGGAGAAAAAATATTTAAAGAAGCAATGGCCAACAATTTTTCAAAATTGATGAAAACTGTAAACTTAGTGTCCCAAGAAGTTCAATGAACTCAAAGCACAGTGAACATGAATTAAACTACACTGACAAATCAAGACAAAATTGCTCAAAAATAGTGATAAAGAAAATTTTAAAATCATCCAGAGAAAAAAGATACGTATGTACATATACAGAGGCACATGCTTAAGAATGACAGCAGATTTCTTGTCAGAGCCAATGTCAGAGACAAGACAATGGCGAAACATCTCTAAAGACAATGAGTCAACCTAAAATCTATGCCCCAAAAAATATCTTTCAAAAATGAAAACAAAATAAAGATGTTTTTAGACATACAAAAGCTGAATGTGTTCATCACCCCAGGAGACTCATCCTGCAAGAAATGTTGTTAAAAGACGTCCTTCAGACAAAAGGAAAAGGATGCCAGACGAAAACCTGGATCTGCACAAAGAAATGAGGAGCATCAGAAAATGGTAACTAATGGTTAAATAGATGATGGTCTTTTTCCTGTAGTTCCATTATGTTGAAAGATAAATGATTGTTTAAACAAACATAATAACCATGCATTCTGGGTTTTATAACATACAAAAGTAAAATATATGACAGCAATAGCACACAGGCTGGCAGGGAGAAAGGGACTATACTATTGTATGCCTCATATATGGTATGGACTGAATGTTTTGTGTCCCTCGAAATGTGTATGTTGGAATCCTAATCCCCCCATGTGATGATATTAGGAGGTGGGGCCTTTGGGGGGTAATTAAATCTTGAAGGTCCATCCTCATGAATGGGATGAGTGCCCTTATAAAAAGAGACAGGGGAGCTTGTTCTCTCTCTTGCCTTTCCACCAGGTGGGAACACAACAAGGATAAGGCCATCTGCAAACCAGGAAGAGGGTTCTTATCAGACCCCGGATCTGCCAGTGCCTTCATCTCGGATTTCCCAGCCTTCAGAACAGTGAGAAATAAACGTTTGTTGTTTCAGCCACCCAGTCTATGGTCTTCTGTCATGGCAGCCCAAATGGTCTAAGGCAAAATGTGTGGTGGTGTAATATCACTTGAAGTCCAACTAGGACAAGTTAATGATGTGTACTATAAACCCTAAGGGAACCACTCAAATTACAAAATGGAGTTAGAGCTAGTAAGCCGACAAAGGAGAGAAAATGGAAAAATACAAATATTTAGTTCATCCAAAAGAAGGAAGAAGAAGAAGGGGAATGAAGAAAAGATGAGACAAATGGAAAATAAACAACAAGGTGATGGATATAAACCAATGCAAATCCATATTCACAGTAAATGGTTAATGGTCTCAATACCTCAATTAAAAGGCCAAAATTCCCAGATTGGATAAAAAAGCAAGACACAACTATATGCTTTAAATAAAGGACACAATTTAAATATAAAGACACAGATTAAAAATAAATTGATAAAAACTATATTCCATGCTAACACTAATTAAAGGAAAGCTGTGGTAGCTATTAACAATTTCACACAAGGTAGATTTCAGAGAAGAGAATATTACCAGGGATAACGAAGGTTATTTCATAAAGATAAAGGGGTCAATTTATCAATAAGACATAACAATCCTCAATATGCACCTAATAATAGAGCTTCAAAATACATGAAGCCACAACTGATAGAAGTACAGGAAAAATAAACAAATCCACAATTATAATCAAAGATTTTGGCATCCCTCTCTCAATAATTGATAGAACAATTAGAAAATCATGAAGGCTATAGATGTGAACACAATTATGAATCCACTTGACCTGATTGATATTAATTCAAAACAGATCATACATCTAAATGTAAAACCGGAAACTATGGAACTTCTAGAAAAGAAGGTAGGAAAAAACACTGGAAACTCGGGTGAGGCAAAGATTTTCTAGATATGACACCTAAATCATGAGCCATAAAAGAACAAATTGATTAATTAGACTTCATTCAAATTAAAGTCTCCTCTTCAAATGACAATGTTTAGAGAATGAAAAGCTAAGCCACAGACTGAGAGAAAATATTTGCAAAGCATATGTCTGATGAAGGACTTGAATCCAGAAAATATAGGAAACCCTCCAAACAATAACAAGAAAACCAACAACCCATATAAAAATCAGCAAAAGCTCTGAAGAAACATTCCATCATTAATCATTAGAGAAGTGCAAATGAAAACTACAATGATATACCACTTCACAACTTTTTAAATAACTGCAATTAGAAAAGACTGAACATATTGAAGAGGACATAGAGGAAATAGAAATCTCATTTTCTGCTGGTGGGAGGGTAAAATGATACAACCATTTCCAAAGACAGTTTTCAGTTTCTGAAGAAAGTACACATACACCTATAGGATCCAACCACTCCACTCCTACGTATTTACCCAAGAGAAAAGAAAGGATATATCCATACAAAGTCTTGACAGAACTGTTCATAGTAGCTTTATTTGCAAAAGCCCAAACCAGGAAGCAACCCACGTGTCCATTAACAGGGGAATGGATGCAAAATTGCAGCATATTCATACAATGGAATACCACTCATCAAAACAAAAGGAAGGAACTACTGATACCTACCAACAACATGGGCAAATCTCAAAGTATTTACACTGAGTGAAAAAACCAGATGAAAAAGAGTGCATACTTTTATTTATATAAAATTGTAGGAAATGCCAACTAATTTACAGTGACAGAAAGCAGATCAGGGGTTGCCGGCAGGCAGGGGGAGGGGAAGGGGTGAGAAGGAGGGATCACTAAGGGGCATGGGGAGACTTGGGGATACATATATATAACATATGTTTAGCATCTTGTGGCAATGATGTTTAGCATCATTGTGGCAATGTTTCACTGGTGTATACATATGTCAAAACACCAATTAACACAATGTAAATATGTATATTTTATTATATATTGATTATACCTGAATGAAATAGTTTAAAAAAATAAAGAAATTGTGAAACTTATTAGTGACATTATAATTGCAAAGAAATCTAACCTGGCTATGCAGGCAGCCTCCCTATGGACTGTGTAAGTGACTGTTGCGGTCCTTCTCTGCCAGAGTGTGTTCGGGTAGAGGGTCCAGAGAGCCCCTCTTCTGCCTACCCTGCAGACAGAAAGTAGTTCTCTTTTATTGCTATGTTCAACCCTATGGCCTGCAGCCTCCTCTCTGTCGTGCTAAAGACAACGAGCCCCATATTGGACCATTTGAGGTGCTGCAAGCTCCTCCTTAAGGAAGGGTTACAAGCTGTGGCCTACCCCTTCTGTCCTCCTGGCACCCTAGTTCTTGGCTCAAATTCAGCAGTGAATACACATCTATTTTATAAGTGAATGAACAAATGAATGCTTAATGTAAAAAACACAAATTTCCAGGTGATTCTACTGCATAATAATATGCACAGTATGAACAGGTTGTAATCTAAATCTTAATTCTAAGAAAGTTATTTAGAATTAGCAACATATTTGCCTACATAAAAAATGAGAGCTAACATTTATCATACGTCTGCTATGCTAGACACTCTTCTAACTTTTTTAAAAGCATTTTTTAAATTGAAGTATAGTTAATTTACCATGTTGTGTTAGTTTCAGGTGTATGGCAAAGTGATTCAAATATAGTTCCCTGTACTCTACAGTAGGTCCTTGTTGTTTATCTCTTTTATATATGGTAGTGCATATATGTTAATGTGAACCTCCTAATCTATCCCCCACAGCCCCACCCGCTATCCCTTCCGGAAACCATAAGTTTGTTTTCTATGTCTGTGAGTCTACTTCTGTTTTGTAAATAAGTTCATTTATATCATTTTTTAAGGTTCCATATATAAGCGATATCATATATTTGTCTTTCTCTGACTTACTTCACTTAATATGATCATCTCCAGATCCATCCATGTTACTGCAAATAGCATTATTTCATTATTTTTATGGCTGAGTAATATTCCATTTTACATATGTACCACATCTTCTTTGTCCATTCATCTATTGATGGACACTTAGATTTCTTTCATGTCTTGGCTATTGTGCATAGTGCGGCTATGAACATTGGGGTACATGTATCTTTTCAAATTAGAGTTTTCTCCAGATATATGCCCAAGAGTGGGATTGCAGAATTGTATGGCAACTCTATTTTCAGTTTTTTAAGGGACCTCCATACTGTTCTCCATAGTGGCTGTATCAATTTACATTCCCACCGACAGTGCAAGACGGTTCCCTTTTCTCCACACCCTCTCCAGCATTTATTATTTGTAGACTTTTTGATGATGGCCATTCTGACTGCTGTTAGGTGATACCTCATTGTAGTTTTGATTTGCATTTCTCTAATAATTAGTGATGTTGAGCATCTTTTGACTCATGCTTCATCTCATGGAATCCCCCAAAAGCACCCATATTAGTTTGCTAGGGCTACCTTAATAAAATACCACAGATCGGGGAGCTTAAAGAATAGACATTTATTTTCTCACACTTCTCGAGTCTAGGAGTCCAAGATCAAGGTGTCAGCAGGGTTAGTTTCTTCTGAGGCCTCTCTCCTTGGCTTGTAGATGGCCATCTTCTCCCTGTGTCTTTACATGGGCCTTCTTTTTGTGTGTGTCTTTGTCCTAATTTCCTCTTCTTATAAGGAAACTAGTCGTATTGGATTAGGGCCCACCCATAGGACCTCATTTGATTCAACTATCCCATTAAAGGCATCTCCAAATACATCACATTCTGAGGTCCTGGGGGTTACGACCTCAACATACGAATTTTAAGGGGACACAATTCAGCCCATAATAGTACCTATAAGATCAGTTATAACTATTGTTTTCATTTTACAGAGAAGAAAACTGAGGCAAAGTGTCGCTGAACTGTCCAAGCTCACACCCTTAACCAATGTCAGAGCCTGGAAGTTAACACGGGTGGTCTGAGGCCTCTAGAACCACATTCTTACTAAACACGCTGCCCTGAGTCACAACTGATCCAACTGTTCTCAGGGTGGGCACATTCTCAGGCTCACCCTCAAAACCTGATTTGTCACAGTTGGAATCAACACAGTTGGAATACTACTCAGAGTCTCCAAAGACCTGAGTGCCGGAGGTATTCAGGCATAAAGGGGAGACATTGAGATTGGAAATCAGCAATGGGGGCTCCACAAGCAGCAGCTCTGGGGTGTTGGTAGGGTGAGTGGCAACCGGAATATTTGGTGGCCGCAGCCCTTGTGACATTGTGAGGGGTCGGAGGACCAATGGCTGTTTCTATGTTTCTATGTATTCATCAAGTGGTTTACTTCTGAAGCTGCCTGTATTTACAAAAGAGACAAATGAATAGAGCAGCAGGCATAATTAATATGCCACTGGGATCTCAAAATAATATGTGGATTGTTTTAGGGCTTTTAATTTACTTTAACTTTCTTAATGTACTGTAATATACTACACAGATATATGCAATATAATTTTAAATCACTGGAGGCTTTCTTTTCTGATAGTAATTAATTTCACAGCGCAGCAGTATTTGACTACATCTCTCAGGCAGCCGACGGCACGGATTCCTATTTTCCTCCACTTAAAATGCTCTCAGGAACCTGTCTATTTCTCTAGGCCATTTTTTTTTCCTGGCCTGTTTGTATCCTGTGCAATATTTAGATGTGTCAACCCCAGCTTTTGTTTTGTCTTTATTATGAAGTAAGGCACATTCTGAAAGGTTTTTATAAAAGAGCCTATGTGAAACCTAGGGCATTGAGGGATCCCCCCCCCCCATCCATGTGGTTTCATTCAACAAATATTTAGGCACGATTCTAGGCACTGGAAATGCAGCTGTGAAAAAGCTGTCTCGATGACCAGTGATGTAGGACAGGTGAGGACAGGCCTCCGACCTAATCATGACTCTTCTCTCGGCCACTGGAGAAGATGATCCCTGCAGAGGAAACGCCCAGGTGCAGGGAAGCCGAGCTGGGTCTGCTGGGGAGAAAGTCCAGAACATGAAAAGTTGCCTGGCCCTGGAAATGCTCTCTGCTCAGGGCTGACCCAGCACCCAGCCCTCCAAGCCCAGTGGTCCCTGCATGGTGGCTTTCAGCCTGTGTGCTTGGGTAGGGAACACATCTGGCTGATTTCTCCTCCACCAGCGGCATGGGAGTTACATTTTATGTGTGTAACCCAAATAAATCTAAACCTTCAAGTTCTCAGTACAGCATCACATGCCAAAGAAACACCAGTCAGCTATCAAAAGGAGCAATTCAAAGGAATTAAAAAATCTGAATACATTTTCAAAAAAGAACAAGAAGGGATTTCATTCATGAATTTGAGCAGAGTTGTTAAAAATCCATTTTTACCATCTGTCTCCCCAAAGCCCCACTCATAGCACAGCAGCTGCCTCCGTCGGCTTCTCAAGATTCTAAAGGAGATGAGGTGGAGGCAGAGAGCTGCATTTGAACTTTTCACCAAGCCTGAGGTGTGCCCATGAACGCAGGCTGGCTCGGGACAGAACAGGAACCTCTGACTTCTGTGCCATCCTCCTGCTCTGGGAGATCACTGCCTGACCCCCAACCCAGTCCCGTAGAGGATGGGTCCTGCCCGTGCTGCGGGCTGCCCTTCCCTTGGAGCCCTGCTATGCTGTCTGTTTCTCCTGGTGGAGTTCTTGTCGAGGGGAGGGCAATCACTGGAGGCTTCTTTCCTGATAGTAGGTGACTTCATAGCACGGCGCTATTTCTTGGGCTGAGTCTCTCAGGCAGCAGATGGCGTGGATTACTTCGTGATCCTCTTCGCTCGGCTTTGCCTACACCTAAAGGAAAACTGGCTCATGGCGGGGAGACAGGTGTAGTATGGGGGCAGCAGGCTAGGCTAGGCAGCTAGGCTTTGTCCTGTCTGGTACCAAGTGACATCTAAGCTCAGGCTGGAGTGTAAATGTGTCCTGGGCTTTCCAGGATGCCTTCCAGCACTGGGTCAGCTGGAACAGCGGGATGCTTCTGTTGGTCCATCTTCTTCTCCCCATTCTTATTCTGTCCCTTCCCATCATTCATGACTATTAATATACGTTATACTGGGGGACTCAGCCTCTCTTCTCCCTGCAATCCTTCTCTCCCTCCGTGCCATCAACTCTTAATTAGATCTTCCCTCCCACCCCTAAGTCTACAGTCCATAAATTTGTAAGCCAAGAGTACCTTCCCATCAAGCTCCTCTACACCCAAGACACCTGATCATGTTTGGTACCTGCTTCTAGGCCATTGTCAAAAGCCAAGGAACACAAAGGTTTGGGAAGCCTCATTGAAAACCTTTATTTCTTAACAAGAATGAGTGATATTATGTATAAGAAGTTTAAATATTTTATATTAATTGTATTAAAAATGTTAACTTGATACTGATTATAGATTTTTTAATTTTGACTTTTTATTGAAATATAGTTGATTTACAATGTTGTGTTAGTTTCAGGTATACAGCAAAGTGATTCAGATATATATATATATTTTTTCTTAGATTCTTTTCCCTTATAGGTTATTGCAAAATATTGAGTATAGTTCCATGTGCTATACAGTAGGTCCTTGTTTGTTATCTATTTTATATACAGTAGTGTGTATCTGTTAATCCCAAATTCCTAATTTATCCCTCCCCCCACTTCCCCTTTGGTAACCATAAGTTTGTTTTCTATGTCTGTGGGTGTATTTCTGTTTTGTAAATAAGTTCATTTGTATCATTTTTTTTTTTAGATTCCACATATAAATGATGTCATATGATGTTTGTCTTTGTCTGGCTTGCTTCACTTAGTATGATAATCTCTAGGTCCATCCATGTTGCTGCAAATGGCATTATTTCATTCTTTTTTATGGCTGAGTAATATTCCATTGTATATATATACCACATCTTCTTTATCCATTCATCTGTCAATGGACGTTTAGGTTGCTTCCATGTCTTGGCTATTGTAAATAGAGCTGCTATGAACATTGGGGTGCATGTATCACTATTGGTGAGAACGTAAATTGGTACAGCCACTACGGAGAACAGTATGGAGGTTCCTGATTATAGACTTTTTGATACTGATTATAGATTTTTTTTTTGAAACTAACAAAACAAGAAAGGAGAAAAATTTTCAGAATTGTATGGGGTTCCCACCACTTTTGCATAGTACAAAAATAACCATGTATCTCATTGAGTATGCCAAATTAACTTTGTTATAAGTTTCATTTTATTACAAAAGAAAATAAAGGAGTATTTATTATGGAGAGAGACCTAAAGTTGATACATTTCTACAGCGTTTCATTATATATGTATAATGTAAATATATATGTGTATATTTGTCATAGTTTGGTGTATATGAATCATGAGTTCTGCTATTGCAGTTGTATTTTCTGCTCAAAACTATAAAAAATTTAGAGGAGCAACTACCCTGGTGGCGCAGTTGTTAAGAATCCGCCTGTCAGTTCAATATCAAGAAAACAAACAACCCAATCCAAAAATGGGCAGAAGACCTAAACAGACATTTCTCCAAAGAAGATACACAGATTGCTAACAAACACATGAAAGGATGCTCAACATCACTAATCTTTAGAGAAATGCAAATCAAAACTACAGTGAGGTATCACCTCACACCGGTCAGAATGGCCATCATCAAAAAATCTACAAACAATAAATGCTGGAGAGGGTGTGGAGAGAAGGGAACACTCTTGCACTGTTGGTGGGAATGTAAATTGACACAGCCACTATGGAGAACAGTATGGAGGTTCCTTAAAAAACTAAAAATAGAACTACCATATGACCCAGCAATCCCACTGCTGGGTATATACCCTGAGAAAACCATAATTCAAAAAGAGTCATGTACCACAATGTTCATTGCAGCACTATTTACAATAGCCAGGACATGGAAGCAACCTAAGTGTCCATCGACAGATGAATGGATGAAGAAGATGTGGCACATATATACAATGGAATATTACTCAGCCATAAAAAGAAACGAAATTGAGTTATTTGTAGTGAGGTGGATGGACCTAGAGACTGTCATACAGAGTGAAGTAAGTCAGAAAGAGAAAAACAAATACCATATGCTAACACATATATATGGAATCTAAAAAAAAAAATGGTTCTGAAGAACCTATGGGCAGGACAGGAATAAAGATGCAGATATAGAGAATGGACTTGAGGACACGGGGAGGGGGAAGGGTAAGCCGGGACAAAGTGAGAGAGTGGCATGGACTTATATACACTACCAAATGTAAAATAGATAGCTAGTGGGAAGCAGCTGCATAGCACAGGGAGATCAGCTCAGTGCTTTGTGACAACCTGGAGGGGTGGGATAGGGAGGGTGGGAGGCAGATGCAAGAGGGAGGGGATATGGGGATATACGTATGCATATAGCTGATTCACTTTGTTATACAGCAGGAACTAACACAACATTGTAAAGCAATTATACTCCAATAAAGATGCTATATAAAAAAAAAAAACTAGCTGTGGATTTAAAAATAAATAAATAAATAAATAAATAAATACATAAATAAATAAATAAATAAAAGAATCCGCCTGCTACTTCAGGGGACACGGGTTTGAGCCCTGGTCCGGGAAGATCCCACATGCCGCGGAGCAGCTAAGCCTGTGCACCATAACTACTGAAGCCTGCGCGCCTAGAGCCCGTGCTCCGCAACAAGAGAAGCCACCACAGTGAGAAGCCCACGCACCACAACAGAGTAGACCTCACTCTTTGCAACTAGAGAGAGCCCGCGCGCAGCAACGAAGACCCAAAGCAGCCAAAAATAAATAAATATAAATAAATAAATTTATTTTAAAAAATTTAGAGGAAAAAGAGTTTGTTAGTTGCTAATTAGCAGCTAATTGGATAAACTAATTTTAGCAGTGGATTTAATAGCTGATAATGGCTAAGGGCTTGCCACACCCAGATAATATGCTGCATTTTAATAAATGCCCTCAACGTCTTATCTAATGACTGAGCAGGAGAAGAAACTTAATTATCTATATTAGGCTAATTTGGAGATATTTTGTAGGATTTTCCAGTACACTGCCAGTCCTACTACAAAGACAACTCAGAAGGCCTATTTCAGAAGACATATTTCCCTATCCATATGGAACTGGTCTTGTCCTAAGGAAAACAATGTATCACAGCACGCCAGGGAACCTTCTGATAAGATGATCTTTTCAATTTTTCTAATCTCTTGCAATTTGACAAGTGAAAACTTGAAATGAGATCTCAGTATTTAATCTTGCATATCTTTGACCATTAATGGAATTCAACATTTTAATATATCTTTGGTCATCTATGTTTCTTTTTGTAAGGTGTCTTTTCATATTCCTGGTCCAATTTTTAAAGAGTTCTTTATATGGTAAAGGTTATTATGATATTTTAATCAATATAAAGCCCAAAGGTATAGTAACATAAGTTTTCTGCTTTTGTAAATTTGCAGGGATGGGAATTGACTGCAACTGAATGCAATACTTCTGTTCATCCTGAATTCTGCCTTCTATTGTTGGATTACCTGTCTCCCCAAAGGACTGCACATGACATTGTTCTTCCTGGTCTTTGACATTTAAAATATTTATAATTTGGCCAAGATAAAAGGACTAGAAAAGAAAACATATCAGTTTCTCATAATGAATCACCCACAAGAGATTTTTCCACTGTGTGACTGGCATTGTATTTGCATAAAGTCCTTCCCCAGCTCCGTGGCCCCCTTGCCCTTTGCTTTGCTATGCTAAATTCATCTTTGTCACCTACCTCTCTCTCTTACTTGTTAGGAAACATTTCAGACATCAAAAACACGCAGAGACTAAGTAGCAAATATCGCTTTGTCCCTACTCAGCTTAACCAACGACTGTCAAAAGCAGTGGGAACCCCCTGTATTGTTCTTCATCCAAAATATCCTGTTTCCTCCCCACCCAGAAGTAACTGCAATCCTGGATGGGGTATTTATTCATCCAATGCGTGACTATACTTACCTTACATGGTCATGAACCTTTAAACAATATATAGAACTAACTGGTCGGCATGGTTTTTTAAAGTTTATGTAAACAATATAATGCAACATGTAACTTTTATTCAACATTGTTTCTGAGATTTATCCATGTGGTTACTTGCAGCTCTAGTTATTTTTGCTGAGCATGGTATTCCATTGTAAGACTTTTATTCGACTTTCTCTCCTTGAAATTCATCTCCCACCTTCATTTTCCTTTATAAAGCCAGGAAATGTTCAGTGTCCCCCATTCATTTTCACCCCCATAATTCCAGAGCATTCAAAAGAGGAAACCCTTTCTCCACCATTAACTTTTCAAAATATTTTTCAGTGTGTGCTGCCTTTGTGCTACTGTATTACCCTTTTGCTTTATCTGCTATTATCTCTTCTTCATTCTCTATCACTTTATACACAGTGGGAGAAATGAAATGGAAACTTTTCTGTTTTTTTTTTAGAAGTCCTGACTCTTATCACCGCTCCCTCATTTGTGTACAGCTCAGTATTTACTGACAAGCAGGGCCTCGAAGTTCCCAGGCAGATTCATACTTTACTCCTACTCCAGCCAGACTGATACCCCGCCCTTGACCTCTGACCCACTGCCACCAGGCACAAAGTTATGAAATGGATGAAGTTTGTCTCCAGGAACATAAGCTTTCCTGATTTGGGGGGCTCTTTCTCTCATTCAAAATCTTAAAAAGTTTTGCTTTTGATCACAAATGAAAGCCTGTAGTGTTTTCGGTTCTATCAGAACTTCTGGCCCCTACAAACAGCAGTGGGGGGTCCAGAGGGCTGTCTTTGGCCTGGCATCATTGTTCCCTGGATAGTGCATGGGTGTTGGGATCAGAGAAAGCCATCTCCCATCCCAGCTTTGCTACTTGCCAGCTCTAAGGCAGTGGCAAGTGACTTACCCTCCCTCTCTCAGCCTGTATCTCCTCATTAAAAAAAATAAGTAAACTTCCTCTCAGGATTGAATAGGATTAAACATACTGCATATGCAGAAGCAGGCACCTAGAGCAAACACTAAATAACTTAGTTTTCTCATTTTCTTTCTTCCTCGATGGTTCTCCCCAAAGTTCCATTCACACCCAGGTGGATCTGATTACCTCCCCACCCCAGCATCCAGAGGGCTGGGAGTTTGACTGCATCCAGATCTTCAGAAAGGTCCTCCCTGGTTTCTTAAAACTTGGCTAGAAAAAAATCATAGAAAAAACTAAATGAAAGTTAATGTGCTGTATGGACTCAATTTCATTAGAAATATCCTACATTACAGCTCTTGCCAGAGATGAGATAGGAGATAACCATCCCAATGCTGAGCTCCTGGAGTCATGTGGAATGGCTCAGACTTGGGACTTCAGGGTGCACCCCTTTGTCCCCTCTCCCTAAATGGTTTCAGACACGCTGGAGAACCATGGTGCCCTGCCTTCCCACTCCTAATCCTATCTTGGCTCTCAGCCAAAGATCCAGACATTTGTCCATTTCCTCGATGCCTCCCTGGTCTGGATCCATGGATCAGTTTCTCTCGCATGTTTATAACAGTGCACCTGCTTGCTTCTCCATCCAGGTGCCAGAGTTGCATTTCTCCAGAAGACTATTTGAGAAAAAAAAAAAAAAAAAATATATATATATATATATATATATATATATATAAGAATTTTTTCATTCCTAAGTAAAGTAAACTCAACTCAAATCAGCCCAGGGCAAAACAGTATGAGTTGGGGCTTTATGGGGTCCTGCAACTTTGGAGGCCAAGGGTAGGCTGGATTAGATGTGGTTGCATCCAAGGGGCATACCTCCCCACACACACACCTGCTGTGTGTGTGTGTGTGTGTGTGTGTGGTCTGTCTGTCTGTCTGTCTATCCTTTTCTCCCCTTTGCCTATGGTCCTCAGACAAGACTTAAGAAAGTGGCTCTTGTCAGCTCAAGCCCCTTTCCTTTCTGTTCCTGGTGCTATAGAAACTGAAACCTGCCTTGCCTTAAAATCTAAAGAGGCTTTGAATTTTAATAGAAATGCAGGATCTCGGGTCAGACAATCCCACCAGAACCATAGGGGGGTCTAGAACAGAAAGAAGGGTGCAGGTGGGTGAAAAGCCTCAGATATTCTCAGGTCCAAGAGACTTCTGAGGCTCTATATTCTGAAAAAATAGTGATAGAAATAAAGAGTGTAAGTGACCATCTGAAGTCAGGTCCAAGGAGCATTCATGAGCCCCTTTCCGTTTTTGGGGTTCACCCAGCCTCTTAGCTCTCCCTTCCCAGACGTCCGCAGAGGTCACCCTTCCTGCCCCCTTGAAGGAGCCATGGCCTTGTGCTTTGCTTTGACCAATGAAATGGGAACAGACGTGATGTGGGTCACTTATGAGTGGAGGCGTGTAAGAGTCAGTGTGCAATTTCCCACCCTTTTCCCCCCTGCAGCCACACATGAAGGAGTTTTCATGATGAGAAGGAGGAGCCAGAGATCCAAGCGGCCTGAAAGACGAAGTCCCAGCCAGGAGAGTGGTGGGTCACAGATCACAATGGGATCTGGAGAGATGAGCCTTCGTGTCTCCAGCCCCTGAGATCTGGCTGTTATTCTGTAGCATCGCCTAGCCTATCCCAACTAACACAACTGGGTCTTGAACACTAGGCAGCTCAACCTTTTCAGCGAACCCTTTGAACTTGAACATTTCACTTAACTCCCCTGAACATAATTCATTTTTGTGAACTGTCTAAGGTCACTGCAGAGAAGAGCGTCAGTGAACTATGAGTGGAGGTGATGACTGAAATAATGCCCAGGGTGTCAGACGGGCTAGATGCCCACCATACCACTGACTTGTCCTGCCCCTGAAGGAGACTGCATTTCCCCGTCTGCCTTGCAATGGCCCCAACAGGGACCACGTGCTGAGTCCTGGCTGGTGGTCTGTGGGCCAAAGAGAATCCTTGCCTCCTCCCAGGCTTTCTTCTCCTTTTCCTTTTTGCCAGGCTGAGCACAAAGGACTCTGTCAAGGATGGAGCCCAATCCCTGAGTTATCATATAAGGGGAAACCTGGAGGATTGTGGTCCTTGAAAATCACGTGACCCACAGCATAGCCTCGCCTACCCTACGTAATATGCCAAGTAAGAACTATGTCAAGGCAGCGGACCTGAGTACAGAAAAAGCAGCCTGGAAGGTTTCATGATTACGTGGGGAGCATGGGGCCACCATCACAGGCTGAACACCTGACACCCAGGACCGAGGTTCCAAACACGTGGCTTTTACTTAATTGATGACGGCCAGGCTCAGCTGAGTGGAGATCAGCTTGGAGCAAGCCACTCTGAGATGCAGCATCTTTACCAACGACTTCCAAATTTGTATTTTGCTGGCCTGTTTTGCTTCGTGTGTGAGGAACACCTGTGCTCCTCTGGTCTGTGCTCACAGGACTGTCCAGTGTCCTTTCCCCTGGGGGCGGGGCCTTCCGTGATCCACACGGAGCCAGGGCCAGAAAGATGCTGTGGGCCCTCCCTCCTTGCCTCCCTGCCCCCCATCCAACATACATGCCTCTCTTTTTCTCTCCCTCGTTGTTCCCAGGCATGGAAATGAACAATTATAATAATAAATATTAAACAATATTTTAAAAGGCCTTTAATCATGTTCTAGATTTACCCTTAAATACCCTTGGGGAGACTATATCCGTTCTGAAGGAAAGTTAAAAGCTTGAACTAGGGTTTTGAAATTCAAACCTAAGACAGGTTAGATGTGCTCTGTCTGGGATTTCAACCATGTGTGTCGAAGTTCAAAACCTTTGCTAGCTTTAATACATCCTGTTATCACTTAAATAAGGCTTGTCTTAGCTTCATATGTGTCAGGCATGGTGCTCAGTGCTTTACCGGGTGGGATGGATGTTATTCACCCAATAAAGTTCCTTCCCAAGTGGCATAGTCAATCCTTGAACCCCGACCTGAGTTCAGAGTCCTCAGTTGTAACTGCCTTGTGTTACCCTTTGTGTCTCTGTTGTCCTGATTTGTACCCTTCAGAGGGTTGATGAACACCTCCACACCAGGGAGGGCTCCCTCTTTCTACAAAATGACCTCGGTCACAGCAGGAGGGGTGGGCCGGCATCCAGGGTAGCACAAGATGCTGAGAGGGAGGAGAGAAGGAGGGGAAGGATGAATGAAACACACAAGCAACCCAGAAGCGCTTGAATCCCTGATTATTATATTTCTGCTAGGGTGGAACTCAAGAATAATGAAGCAGGCCTCTCATCAGGTTTACTGTAGAATAAGTCATTTAATAAACACAAAACAGGGGGCTTCCCTGGTGGCGCAGTGGTTAAGAATCCGCTTGCCAATGTGGGGGACGTGGGTTCAAGCCCTGGTCCGGGAAGATCCCACATGCTGTGGAGCAACTAAGCCCGCATGCCACAACTACTGAGCCTGTGTGCCACAACTACTGAAACCCGCACGCCTAGAGCCTGTGCTCCGCAACAAGAAAAGCCACCGCAACGAGAAGTTCACGCACCACAACGAAGAGTAGCCCCCACTCACTGCAACTAGAGAAAGCCCACGCGCAGCAACGAAGACCCAAAGCAGCCAAAAATAAAATAAAAAATAAATAAATTTAAACACAAAACAAAGCTGCTGAAAGATGACTGTAAAGCAATTTGTTTCATGGAGCATAAAGGGTGATTTGAGTGCAAGCATTAAAACAGTTATCCTGGAGCAATTATGGATGTAAGTGACCTCAGACGGGCTCTGAATTAGCAAGGGATCTCGCCCAGGAAGCCTGAGGTTGGAAGGGGTGCCATCTATTCTTTATGCAGGCAATGCCTCTTTTGCCCTTTTACACACGAATAGAGAAGGAAATACTTCCAGGGCTACTTCTCACAACTGCGGGGGAAATGTGTCTGCATTCCTGCGCTGGCCATTGTGGCCGTTATGATAATAGACAATAGAGGATATGCCCTGCAGCTGGAACGTGGGCTGGGGAAGCAGTGTTCAGACTCCCATCGCGAGAAAGACACTCCGTGAAAGAGCTAATAACACTGACCGCTGACGAGTACTGACCTCAGCATCCGGGCTGGGCCCCGTGCAAAGTGCTTTCCAGCGAGATTTCACAGGAGCTTCATGACCACCTCTGGGGCGAGCGATTTGATTATCCCCGTCCTACAGACGAGGAAACGGGCTGTAGCTGATGTAAGCTCTCTCAGCAGCTAAGTGGCAAAGCCAGCGTTTGAGCCCATGTGCTGCTGGCTGCGGACTGCACCCGGGTCTCAGGCCAGGCCAAGGCCCTGCTGCCGCGCCTCTGCTGTCCAAGTAGCACGTCCACGCCCGGCTTGGCCTCAGTCCCTCGTTCCTGGGAAGATTTGGGTGGCCCTGCGAAGGGGATAGCAGCAACCCAATTTAGGGGCAGAATTAACAGGCTGTGGTGACCCCAGGGGCCCCTGCTACCCCCTTGGCCACCTCTCATTTTGGCTGCTGCTGTAGGAGATGGTCCGTGCAATGCTGCCCTTGGGACCACTCCAGGTGCCCACGGCACCTTCAACTTTTCCAGCCTCAGGTCTTTCTCCAAGGCCCCCAGAGCTCACTCAGCCCAAGAACAAGGGAACCCAGACATGGGAGAAGGATGTGGAAGAGGGAGGCAGCCCTCAGCCATCAGGACTGCGAGTGGGTGAGGAGAAGGGAATGGAAGGAGAATCCTGCATGTTCCTTAGCAGGTCCCTGGAGGACTGAGCCCAGCCGCCCCGGGTAGGACCCCTCAACGGTGCCCGCCGGTGGCTTTTCCTCGTCCCCCGCCTTCGTCTTCCCATTTCTTACTCCCATTCCCTGACATCACCTAACAAAGCCCTGCACCCAAGGCTTGACTCAGGTTCTGCTGTGGGGGAAACCAAACTAAGACAGGAAATATTTGGGGTGCAGCCCTTCCCCAGCAAGGACAGCAGTGGAGAAACAACAGGAGGGGCTGCAGGCCTCTCCCTGGGCCTCTCCTCCCCACACTCCCCCCCGGGACCCTTCTCTGTGTACTGCCCTCGGCTCTCTGGGAGCAGACGCTGAGATGGAGAACAAGGCGTGGAGTGGAGATGGGCCCCTGTGAAAGGAAAGGGCCCGGCTGGAGTGGAAACCAGGAGGCAGCTGGAGTCCAGGCCCCCGGAGACTTGACCAACCCTGCGGGCTCCTCGCTGGATCACTGGATGCTACTGCCCAGGAAGGGCGTGACCTTGGACACAGCTCTCTGATCTGGACAGCAAGCTCTTCCCTGCACGGAGACCCGGGTGAACAGCCCTGCGTCTGCCGCGCTGCGGGATGGTACCCTTTGCTCGTGGGCCCATCTGTACCCCAGTGTGCAGGGCACACCCCTCAAAGGCAGTGGCCTGAGCTGTTTGGTTCAACAGCCAGCATGTCACCTGACACAAGTAGGCAACCCATAGCTGTTAAATGATTGAATATCTAATAATGATTAGAAAAGCTCCTAGTATGTCCTTCATTTTACAGGAAGAGCTGGAGCCTAGAGTGATTCAGTGACCTGCCCAAGGTCATAGACAGGGAGAGGGAGGGGTGGAGTGGCTTTAAATGCAGGATCTTGACCCTGAGTCCATTGGTCCTTCTATCTGCTCTCAGAAATCTGGACGGGTAGTGTGACGTTTTCTCAATTTGATTCTCTGCAGGATACATACAGCTGGGCAGATTTCCAGCCATATTAAAAATAATAATGAAGAAAAAATCCAGAACCGTTAACCACCTAGGAGCTTCGGGGCTAGAAGGACACAGTGACAGTGGTCTGTCCCCAGCACGGAGGGGAGAGGCTGAGTTGTCGTCTCGTGCGCTGGACAGAGCCAATAGGCATATTTCCTGACAGGTGATCCCAAGCTCTACTTTTAGAAAAGACTGTTCTAGATCACGCCCACCAGCCCATTTCTAATCCTGCCTCTGGGTGGATGAAATGACCCACTTTGTACACTACCCTCCAACTCTGGGGAGTCACACTTACGGGAGGACAGGTCCTTTGGGACAAACCTATAGCCGAGCTAGGGATGCCCAAGGATCAGGCAGGGTGGCGTTTTATCCACCTGGGGCGAGCCAAGGAGCAAGATGTGCTCTTGTGTCTTCCTGATCACCTAGGCAGGACCTCAGCGTGATAGAGATGCTGTCTCTCACAGCCCAAACCCCAAATGCCGCCTTATCAAGCCACCAGCTGCCGTTCCAGAGGAATCTGATAATTAGTTCCTAAGTTTGGCCAGCTGCAGGATGTAAGAAGAATAGAAGGAAGCTGGGGCCTTGGCGGCCACAGTTATAATTAGCAATGTGCTGATTTTCAGGGTGCTCTCAGGATGGAACTCGAATCTCCGTGCTGCACTACTATATTGTGATCCGGGGCTTGGTAGTTACAAGCCCTTTGCAGAGAGCCAAGCACCTATTCCTATTAGGAAAGCAACACAGGGGCCCCGTGCGGCTTCCTCATCCAGGTTAGCGGAGTTACCGGGACAGGCAGGCAGGAGGGCCCATAAGTCACAGCCTGAAAGGGCACTTGGCGTATTTATTACACCTACATCTTGGGTCCCTTGTTATTTATGCACTTGTTACTTTGTACTCAACCTCACCTCTCTGAAATATTTCTGAATCTGGGCAAAAAAAAAAAAAGAAGCTAGAACACAGCTGGGTACCTCTACCTCTCTGGTAGCAACCGTCAGGAAAGTCTGCCAACTTCTCACCTCCCAGTGTCGGTCAGTGAGGCATACGTGTCAGGACTCTTCACACACTAAAGAAGACAGAATTTGGAGGCAAGAGAACTAGAGTCAGTGAAAAAGGATGCCCTCAGGGCTGTCCCTCCTCTGCTGGCCTCATCCCTGGCTCGGCCGGCTCATCTGCTCTGTTTCTCCTGTGGTCCCTGTGATGGAGTTTTCACAGTCATTGGGCGTGGGTTCCACTAGGGCAAGGAGGTGCATGGCGGCTGTGAGAACACCTTTCTAGTGACACGTTGACCTGGTGTCTAAAGGGAGGACGCGAGGAAGACACACCAATGCAGACACACCTTCTCCCTTTTCTGGGGGATGCAGGAAACGTCAAGATGGGACCAACAGCTCTGAGAATCTGGATCCCCAGGTCATGAGACAGAAAGGGGCGGGGTCAACAGGAACTCAAGCACCCAAGAACCATCCTCCTCTTCAGGGACCTACCCAACTCACTCCAGACAGCAAACCTGCTGTCAAGGTGGCTCTTGCCCTGGGCTGCTCTCCAGCTGCCACCTGTGCATCAGCTCTGCCCTCCTCCCTGCCTCCCCTTCTAGAACTTTCCACTTGGATCCCTCATTGGCCTTATTAATGGCATGTAAGTATCACTGATGACTTTCTTCTTGTAATTTGTTCCCCGGCATCTTCTGCAAAGTATTCAATTAAAACCGAACTGGAGATCAGAAAGGCCTGGGCAGACAGGCGGCTACATGCCAGATTTTCCTGCCTGGGGGAGAAGCAGCATTCCCACCCTGTTCAACCCCGGAAACGCAGGCTGGGAAAGCCAGCCCCGCCGGGAACTGGTGCCAGGGCTACCTTGAGCCACTGCCCTCAGAAAACCAACCCGGCACTGACTCTGGTGGGAGTGCAGCCCGAGAAGAGGAGAAAGTAATCTCCTTTCAGGAAAAGACGTCATTTTCTCCCTGCAGCTGATGGGAGGCGGGGTGGCGTGGAATTCATCAACACAGCACAGCCAGATCTGACCGGGGTTTTGAACAAACATCTTGTGAGTTGTTTAAATTGGAGACAGTCACAGATAAAGATGTATTTGGTCCAGCTGTTTGCTCAGGACTCAGCCTTACTAGCTCAAACGCTGCTCATTGTTTTGAAGGCTTTATATTCCGAAGTTGTTCCCAAGCATATCTGCAGGGGAAGAAGCAGAGCACTGATCGCATGGGTGAGCTGTGATGGGCTGGCTGGACTCAGGAAAGAGACGGAGATAAACTCCAGAGTGGGGGACCACTTACAGTGACCGGATTTTGTGCAGAGGGCGAGACCTCAGGGGACACAGCCACTCCCAGCGGCCCCAAGTTCTCGCTGAGTGGAGGGGCCAGAGCATCTGGGCTCACCGAGGCCTTTTCTGGAGCCGGGCTTTGGCATTGAGGTCAGATGGAGGAAGAGGAAGAGGAGTGGCTTCCTGTCTGCCTGTGTGTCTCCCAGAGTGGGGCTCCCTGGCCCTGGGCAGGAAAAAGACGGCCTTCTCTGATAGGAATGCTGTTGAATTGTTTGGAACAATAGATTAGGGTCTTGGTAAAGGCATTATTTGAACTCAACTGTTTTGTCGCGTTCTGAAAAAGGTTATGATGTGATCTCCATCTGATTAGCGTGGGACAGAGCTAAGCAATCGCTTTTCTGAAATACCAAAGTCACAACAAGCTTGGCTGTCGTCTTGGCAGCTGTTCCCTGGGATGTCTGAAACTGCCAAGGGCAAAGGGCAAAATAATATATTCGGAAGAGAGGGATAAAATATATTTTGTGGTCGAACCCCATCCCTACACATCCACACAAAGCCTCCTGATGGTCCAACAGCCCAAGAGGGTGTGAGAGAGAAACGCATTGCCTGCTGAGGAAGATGAAAGTGGGCGTGAGAACGCGGAGTCAGAAGCAGCCCAGGATTCGGGCCACTCTTTCCTTTTCCCTGAAGGGGAGAGACAGAGTTGAGGTGTCCTTCTGGGAAGCCACCTGGCTTCTCTGGGCACCAGCGGGTCCCAGACCCAGTTCTCCTTATCCCAGAACAGTGCTCATGGCAAAGTAGGCCAAGCAACCAGGGCTCCTGGGAGCTGGCTGGAGGGTGGAGCCTGGTGGATGAGGGTGAGCTTGTTGAGAGAAAGAGAGACAAACTGGATTGGGTTCCAGCTGCAAAGGGCAGATTGGAGATGAAGACAGGTACATAAATACAGAATGAGGAACTAAGCCAGGAGGAGGGGTCAGCAGGGGTAGGGCTGGCAGCGGGATGGTTCTTTTTTTTTTTTTTAACTTTATTGAAGTATAGTTGATTTACAGTGTTGTGTTAATTTCTGCTATACAGCAAAATGATTCAGTTATACATATATATACATTCTTTTTTAATATTCTTTTCCATTATGGTTTATCACAGGATATTAAATATAGTTCCCTGTGCTATACAGTAGGACCTTGTTTATCCAGCCTATATATAATAGTTTGCACCTGCTAATCCCAAACTCAATCCTTCCCTCCCCTACTTCCTCTCCCCCCACTTGGCAACCACAAGTCTGTTCTCTATGTCTGTGAGTCTGTTTCTGTTTCATAGATATGTTCATTTGTGTCATATTTTAGATTCCACATATAAGTGATATCATATGGTATTTGCCTTTCTCTGTCTGGCTCCCTTCACTTAGTATGATCATCTCTAGGTCCATCCTTGTTGCTGCAAATGGCAAGCGGGATGGTTCTTAGCGGGTCACCAGAGGTTACGGTGAAAAGGCCTGGATTCTACCCCACCATGGTATGGCCACGGAGGAACCACTGTACCCCATCATGAAACAGCTTCATTTAACCTCTTTTGAGAAGTCTTTTGAAGATGTGTGAAGCAAACCTAGTTGTTAAAGTGAAAAACAAATTAACTACTATTCCTAAGTATAAAGTGTAGACCTATTTGAAGGGGCATCTATAGGGCCCAGGAACCCATCTCTGAGGTAGAGAATGATTAGGGAAGGGCTGGAAATTTTTCTTCTTTCCCCAGGAAGAAAACATTTGCTCCATGGAAGCCAACTGTATATGTGCGTGTGCACCATGAATACTCATGATGGATAAATGCCTGTTGAGACAGGTGCTTGACAGCAAGTCCTCAACAAGGACAAAACTCCAAAATGGGAAGTCCCCAACTCACGTGCCTACTGGGGCCGGGCAGAAGTAAGTAGAAAGAGGATTATAATCCTCACGAGGACTTGATTTTGGCCTTCTACTGCTATATAACAAACCATTCCCAGACTTAAAGGCTTCAAACAACAGCTTATTATTTTCTCTCATGTTTCTATGGGTTGACTTGACTCAAAGGAGACCTTGCCCCAGGAGTCCCAGAATGTTCCTTCTACATTTTATTAGCCAAGCAAATCCCTCAGATCAGCCCGGATTCAAGTCTCTTTGTTACTTTCTACATTCTTGCATCTGAACAGCTTGCCTTTATCTCCAATGTCCCTTTTGAATTTGACCACCGATTGGATTCTCAGTCTCTCTCTCAAGCTTGCATTCCCCCATGAGGCATCACTCTAGAAGGAGCCTGCTTCCATTGTAACTTGGCTCCCTTTTACTTTGCCATGAGCACTGTGCTGGAATCAGAGGAACTGGGCCTGGGATCTGGTCGTACTGCAGGTTACCTGAGTGGCTTCAGAGCAAGACCCTCCACCTGTGTCTCCTCAACTGTAAACGCCCCGTGTTGTTGAGGGGTGACCAGTCACATTACAGGAGAGCCTATGGGATGGAGACAACGCCACAGCCATCTTTGGAAAAACCATTCCTCACAGCGTCTTAAACTGTCCTCTTACCAAATGGACTGTCTTTGCTTTGCACATTGATTGTATAGACACCATTTGCAAATAAATAATCACTATACTCTCTCCTGGTTTTCTTGAAACATACAACCCTCCCAGGTCTAATTTTCATTTTCCTTCTTTGGGTGGAGACCTAGTACAATCAAGATTCCACTTTCCTTTGAACACATCTGTGAAAGAAATGACAGCGTAAACATGGTGACAAATGGCAGCTGACGCTCTGGCAGGGAGATTCTAGGGAGCAGTGGGGGCTATGGTGAAATGGGGCACGTGGGCCCGTCTCTCAGAGTGGCCGAGTATCATCACGTGAGAAAGACTGTTGATTCTATTGCCTCTAATTTACTTTAAAATACTTCAGTGCATTCAGTAGAATTCATATGTGTGTACAGTTTAATTTTAATCAACGCCCTAGGTGCAGTTAACATTAAAGGACCCTTCAAATTAGAAATCCATACTCCAGGGATGGTTAGTTACCATTTGAAAGACCCCAATCAAAAGTCAACATTCCAGACACAAACACTTCAAATATTCCATCTGGATCTGGGCAAAAGGCTTCAGTAATCATCCTGAAAATGGTGACTCTGCCTCCTGGGGTCGTGCGTTTATACCTGCTGTTCGGGGACCATCATACATGAGGTGTGTGCCCATCTGGCCTCTGCAACTGCAGGGTGCCCTCAGCTTCACTGAAATCAAGGAGCCCATTTGAATGACCAGATCCCCTGCGTTCACACCTGGCCTACAAAAAGGGGCAACCCTAGAGCTTTTCACGGACGTGGGCATTTCCCCTCGTTGATACAAGTCTCTACGCCTTAGTGCAGAGTGTCTTCCAGACCTTCCGGAGGCAGCTGGGCCGGGGGGGACGGATGTGCAGGTCACACATGATTAGTCCAGGTCCAAGCTCCTACCTCCCTGAGTCTCGGATTCCCTCTCCTACATTGTGCCCAAAATCTCCCAATTTGTAAGTGTTGGCAAGTGAATGTGGTCCATGATGTTGGCCAAATAAATCCACATCGTGTGACTTTGGGCAGTTTCTTAACTTCTCTGTGCCTTTGTTTCCTTATCCGTCAAAGGGGGATCATAATAATAATACTCACAAGGCTGTGTCATGGGCTAAGATGAGTATATATTGAACATTTCACAGGGACTGACCACACGATAAGCACTATGTGTGTGGACAATTTAAAAATAACTGAGTACATTTCCGCCAGTCAGATGTCCAGGAGCTGCCTACTCTTGACCTCCCCTCAGTTTTCCTGTTGCCCATTTGCACTGTCCTCTTAGCCCCATGGAGGGGGCAGAAGTATGACTTGTAATAAAAAATGCACTAAAGGAAGCCGTTTTACCAATGAGCTGGACAAATATACACCCTGGAAGAAATGTTCAGAGCTCACGACATCACTGCCTTCTCTTCCCTCCTGCTCCTCTGCCATCTCTAGGCTAAAGGCAAATGTGGCTATTGCTGCCGCCAGACACTCAAGAGTTGATTCAGTCCAGATCCGGGCACAGGGTAGGTGCTTAACAAAAGTGTTGACTTATCTGGACACAGTTAATGCCAGATGCCTCATCTGGAAGCCAACTTTCCCTGGCAGAAATGTTGGCCCAACACTCTGGCATGAAAGCACCAGAAATCAGCCTAGCAATTTTCTCTTCAAGCCTGGCCCACTGGTTAAAATCTTGAAGTTCAAATCGAAGCTTCTAATCTTTCCCCCATCACAGTTGGAGTTGTTACCTTAGGAGCAGATGTGTCTGAACTTGAGCACAGGTAGAGGACCATGGCTTCTTTAGGAAACCCTATTGCTTTTCCTCTTCCTCAAGCCTTCTGTCTCTGAGAACTGAAGAAAGATCAGAGGTGAAGGGAAGCGAGAAAAGGAGCTTGTTGCCTACTAGGTGGCTTGGTACCAGTGACAGAAGGGATTTTTAGAGGAGGCAGGATGTCTCTGAGCAGGGCTGGGGCTCATGAGGAGATGGGAGACAGCAGGACCCCCACAGCCCCCAGTGGGAGGTCATCCATGGGGTGTCTCCATCCTGGAGTGACCGTCCCAAAGCCTCATACCCTCAAGTGGGTGCTGTCGTGATGTGGCAATTGTACCCAGAAGCCTGGACGAACTGCTATGCCTTCTCCATCTTCCCATGGGGTCATCCTGTCCGTCCTCTCTGTCCTCTCTGTAAATACGGTCCCTGCATATTTCAGACACTTTTCCTCTGGGCACTGTCTCAGCCCCCAACTTATGCTTAACATTTTGAGCTAATGCCTTTATCTGCCACCGTGTTTGGGAGTAAACAGGAAAGAAGTTCTCATTTGCAATCTTCACACTCCATACTCTACGCTGAAGGCTTACACAGCATTCCAGAACCAGAGACAAAGTCCATCAAAAGGGTTATGGCTAGAAAGAGAGAGGGACCTCCTACAAGGGAGGGCTTTTCCTAAAACCCTTCCCACCACAGCTGACCCCCATCTTGAAAAGACCCGAGATGCCTTTGTTCACAAGATGCAGTTGGCTATCTGGGTCCAGGTCCTCAGAAGAAAGTGAAAATTTCCCTGAAGGGAAAAATTCCCTGAAATTCACTCACTCCTATGCATTGTTAATGACACAAATCTGGCAGGACTATGTGATTCTCACTGGAAGAAAATTTCAGGAGAAAACATTCACAATACCATATTTTAGCTCAATTTCGACTCTACAAAGAGTAGCTTATTGATTCAAAGGCTGGATTTGAAAGTCGGTCTGTCCAGGTTTGCACCCTGACTCTACCACTTCCTAATTATGGGACAGACTTCACTCCTCTATACCTTGGTTGTCTTATCTTTGGAGTGAGCACATTAATCGTTCCTCCTCCATAGGGTTCTGGCGATAATTAAGGGAAATAAAAAATATAGGCTTAGGACAGCGCCCGGCACACAGCAAGTGCTCAGTAAGTGTTGTCCGTCACTGTTCTTGTGGCTCCTACCGCTCCAGCGTCACTGGTAACTGTTTTCTAGTTGTGTAAGATGAACCACAGTTTTGTGTAGGGAAAAAACCTGTGGGTCTATGTGGATGTGCTGACTGAACATCAAGACACAGAGTTTAAAATAAAATAGGAGAAATAGAGGAAAGGAAACCATACATAGTTGAAAACCATTGAACTGGATGTAAAAAGACTCATGGATGTTTCTTTTTTTTAATTAATTTATTTATTTTTGGCTGTGTTGGGTCTTTGTTTCTGTGCGAGGGCTTTCTCTAGTTCTCTAGTTTCTCTAGAAACTAGTTTCTCTAGTTTATTGGGAAGCCCAATAAAACTTGTTTTAAAACAAGAAAATCATGTGCTCAGCTGCCCGAACCTGAAATACTGACGCCCCTCCTCCCACCCTGTTTCCTTGGCTGCCAATCCACGTCCACTAAACCACCGGTCACTTAGGTTCTGACTCATCAATACCCTCTCCATCCTTCCGCTCTTCTCTATTCCTCTTGCCGTCAGCTCGACTCAGGCTGCCCTTCTAACCGGGATTCCTGCAAGCAGCCCCCGGTCTGGCCCTCCGACCCAATCTGCCCGTGCAACGAAGAGTGACACTGAAAGTCACACCACCTTCAGATGAGGGGCAGGCCTGTCACGTGACCTGGAAGGCTTTGCGGTCTGATTCCTCTCACTGTCCGCGGCAGCCCCAATGTCCTGGCTGTAGTGAATTTTCCGCACTTCCTCAAACCATCCCTGTCCGTTAAGTGGCCTTTGCTTGTGTTTTTCTTCCTACCAGGACCGATCTTCCTCGCCCTACACCTAATTCTAATTCAACCTGCAATTCTTGGCTTCGATGCTACTTCTTTCAAGAAGCTCTTTCTGCTCAAAAACCCTCCAGGTGGGCCAAATACCCTTCCTGTAGGCCCCTCATATAATGCTTACCGAGCACTCCCAACCCAGAGGTCAGGCCAATCAGAAGGAGCACGGTGGGGTTTCCCTGGTGACGCAGTGGTTGAGAATCTGCCTGCCAATGCAGGGGACACGGGTTCGAGCCCTGGTCTGGGAAGATCCCACGTGCCGCGGAGCAACTAGGCCCGTGAGCCACAACTACTGAGCCTGCGCCTCTGGAGCCTGTGCTCCGCAACAGGAGAGGCCACGATAGTGAGAGGCCCGCGCACCACAATGAAGAGTGGCCCCCGCTCGCCGCAACTGCAGAAAGCCCTCGCACAGAAACGGAGACCCAACACAGCCAAAAATAAATAAATAAATAAATTAATTAATTAAAAATGCAACTGCGGGGAAAAAAAAACTTAAAAAAAAAAGTTTTATTGAAGTAGAGTTGATTTACACTGTTGTGTTAATTTCTGCTGTACAGAAAAGTGCCTCAGTTACACACATACATATTCTTTTTCATATTCTTTTCCATTATGGTTTAATCACAGGATATTGAATATAGTTCCCTCTGCTATACAGTAGGACCTTGTTGTTAATCCATCCTATATATAAGAGTTTGCATCTGCTAATCCCAAATAGCACATGATTTTCTCAAATAAGGAGGAAGAAAGAAGGAATTTGGAGGGAAATGATATGGGGTGGGTTTTGAGGATGCTGTGTTAAAGGTGCTTTGGGACATCAGTAGAGGTGAGATGTAGGCCATCAGATATGGGGCTCTGAAGGGCAGGACGGAGTCCTGGCTGAGAAATCACACACACCCACACACACACACACACACACACACACACACACACACACACACATATGTCTTGTCTCTGTTCCCAAGACTCTATGGAAGGCTGTCATCAAGGGCGTTGGGATTTTGATTGCTGAATGAGTACCGCTTCCTTCCAAAACCCACCCCTCTGGGACAGGATGGGAACACAGCTGGTGCCCAGCAGCCCACATGCCCTGACGCTGGGCGCGCCCCACGGGGGATGGGCTCCCATCAGTTTCGGCTGTGCTGCGCCTTCCTTGTTCATAGGGGATGAAGATGCAGACTCAGCCTGTCTGCTCCAGAGTGGGGGGCTCCCTGAACTCTCCTCCGTAACTGCAGACGGGGATGAGTAGCTTCCTCGGCCAACATGAAAGCACGTTCAGTGTTGGAGGGGATGCTCGTTTTGGTGCTTATAACTCACTCCCACCAAACACTCACCAGGGCGTCCAGGGGGAAAATAACCCCCTTGCCATCCACCATGTGCGTTTATTGCAGGGAAAGAAAAAGCCTAAGCAAACCTCACCAAATGGTCAGAATCTTAACAAGGACGCAATTCCCTTAACATTCAGGTGCAGCATTAACTGCATCCATAAGCCAAATTGAAAAACAGCAGAAATAATAATAAAAAGGAGATATTTACGGCGGCAATGTAGGAGAGGGGAGAGTAAAGAGAGTCCCCTCCCCCATCCTCAGCCCCTGAGTTCCGTGGTCCTGAAGGAGCCGGCGACCTTCCATCCTCGTAAACCCCAAACACTCACCTTCCCAGCGCAAAGCCTTGGGATCCTTACGGAAAGATGCCATGACCAGCCTGCGTACCTTGGGACAGAAAATGAAAGTCGTCTCTATAAAAGTCGGCTTTTATTCTAAAGCAGAAAATTTCCCAGTGTTTATGGAAAATCACCATCTCTGTGTGTGTTTTAAAGTTTTCATTTAATGAATGATCAAAAATGTCAGGTGGGCTCAAGGGGCAGTCCCTGTGCTGTCAGGGCAACCGGCCACCCTCTGAAGGACACGGGAAGCCAGAGGCTTGGTGGCGTGGGTGTTGCTGGATGAGCTGCAACAATTTCTGAACAAAAACCTGGATAAGGGTGTACAGTGAGGAGCAATGGGGCTGGGACAGAAGTGTGAGAGAAATAACAACAATGCTTTGTCTTCAGATCAGAGCTCTTGGTCTCGATTTCAAAGCCCTGCATGCATACATTAAATCTCCAACATTCATCCGAGGTCAACATCCTTACCCCATTTCACAGATGGGGAGAGGCGTCCAGCCAGGCCCGAGAGCAGCCACACGCACAGGAGAGCAACGAATACAGCCTCTTTTTTTCCCACCCAGGCTGCATCCTTCCTTCTGCGTCGGAGTCACAGCCAAAAGCTCAGACTGGAACAGAAGTAAAATCAGCTGAGCCTTTCCTCCTTCAGAGGGAATCCAGGCTCATCAGAGGGAATCCAGGCTCACCCTCGGCCGCTGAGCATGGAGGTGTCTCTGGAAGAAGACCTTGCAGAAGCAGGGCTCCCATCTGCTCTCTGTGGACATTGAGTATCTTGGGGACATTTCCGCAAAGTTTATCCCAGGCCCTGGGCTGGATGCTCCTTTCATGACACGCAGGGGCTGTGCACTGTCGGTGTTCCTGGCTGTGGCTCTCCCAGCCCTGATGACCCTGGATGAGAAGCCCGTCAGGTGGTTTCTGTGTGCTGGTGGCTTAGAAATGGGGAGGGGCAGCAGACAGAGAGATGGAACCCCTGTCTTTAATCCTGTACCAGCGCCAGCGCAGTTGGTAACTTGCCTCTCTGGAGCTTTGGTTTCCGAGGGGACGAGTCCATTTAAAAAGGACACAGTGTTTTCCCATCAGGCTGATGAAATTGAATTCCCTCAACGGTAGGATGCCCTGCAAATTTGAAAACAGGAAAGCATTTTGCTTTGCTGCAATTCATTTTTTGGTTAAAGAGTATTCAAAGAGGTAGGGGGATAAAACTCATTTTGTCATTTACCAGCCCTGAGGGAAAAAAAAGGAGGGGCGGTAGGGTGGGAGCAAAATATGGAAAATAATGCAATTGTCAAATAGAGCCCAAATGCTGGTCTTGGCTACCTCTCATTTCCTAAGAAATCTTTAAGCCTCCACTTAATAAACCCAGAGTCTGAAACAGACTCTGATTTTGACACTGTCGATTGGTGTGGCCTGTGACGAGAAACGAAAATCATAGTGCAACTCTTTGGCAGTAATCGTCTGAACACTTGAAGTGCTGCAGGAATGATTTGCCAGGCCCTGTGAGGAGTATTGGGCTGCTCTCCACCAGGATGTTGGAGGCTGTTTGATTGTCTGTGTTTTTTCCTCTTTCCTGTTTGTTTTCCAAGCAGAGGGGTCAAATGCAGAGCAGCGAAGCAGACAGAAAACACATTTGGATTTTTTGGGTCCCACTTCCTGCTTGTTTCTCTCCTTCTCCCTTTTGTCAGTGTCCCTCTTAAACTCTGTAAACGTTGCCTCCCCCATGACCTTTCCACCATTTCTATCTTCAAATACTTGCCTTCTTCCCTGATTTACCAACACAGTATATCTCCCTCCGTTCCTCTCTAGATGGAAGCCATTCTAGCTTAAAAAAATATATATCAACGTGTTTTGGGAGGTCAGGATGGCGCGCCCCACACTCAGCAGAATTTTTTCCCGTCATAGAAGATATAGGGGCAACTAGGAAGAAATGCTTCCCCAGACCGGTGGCACCTCCAGGAAAGTAGCTTCAAGCACAGATTTCACCTGTGGTAAAAATTACAAAACAATAACACCGTGAACGGCCCCGCCTCCCGAGCTGTTATAACCTGCAGACCAGAGGCACTGAAGCAAATCTGCTGGGTCCTGCTTGAGCAGTACACACTGGCCTTTCAAAACAATGCATCCAGATGGAATGAGTAAACAGACATAAGAAGGCCAAGTAGTGGAGGGAGTAATGAAAGCTTCTCAAGGGCAAATCTGTACCTACCTGAGATTCTTGGTCTCTGCTTGAAGGAAGACAAGACGTTTTTTGCATGAAGATCTCTCGTGGAACAGCTATGCTTGGGATGCACGTGTGGATGAGAAGGGCCTGATGGAAACAGTACCAGGACCCTGTTGAGCATCTGGGGTGGAGTTCTCAGACATGCCACTGTCTTAGGTTGGGCATCCCAGATGTAATCCCGTGGACAAAGGTTCAAGTGCAATTAACACTTGAGAGGGCACCCAGGAAGCAGCTTTAGGACAGAAAGTGAACAGAGAAGAAAAGATAGCTAAGAAAGAGCAAGGTAGTTCCCGTGGCAGGTGCCTGGAGCTCCATCCTGCTGTAGAAACCAGGAGCCAGTGTAGAAGACACACTTCCAGACATCCACCAGCTGTTATTGGCTGAGGGCTGCTCCTGGGACTCACGGTCCCTCGGCACTTTGGCTTTTACCATGGGTGGATGAAGTTCACTCTGGAGGCCAGTGAATGCTTCCAGGAAAGGAAATCTGGGTGCTGAGAGCTGTAAACCCAGTGTACTGAAGTGGAGAGGGCCATGGATACAGGTGGGGTGCTGTGATGGCCCCTCATGGCTTCTCATTTCTATGTCACAATAACATATATATATATTTTTCAGCCGAGCCACATGGCTTGCAGGATCTTAAGTTCCCTGACCAGGGATCGAACCCAGGCCCCCTGCAGGGGAAGGTCAGAGTCCTATCCGCTAGACTACCAGGGAATTCCACAATAGTATATTAAGTGGAACTTAAAGTCACGTGGCTCTTTGGTGAATGATGCTCATAAGTGGTGGCCCAGAGTTACGTAGATGGGGAATACTAAGGATTTAGGAGATTAGTCGCTGAGTGGCCCGTGGAAGGGAAAGCCTTGTCTGAGAGGGGCTTGGGTGAAAGTCTCCCTATAGATCCTACAGAATAAAAGGTCGTATACCAATTGCATATATATTCCTAAGCAGGCAGATGAACAGAGGAGGATGAAGGGCCTTTTCCTGAAAGGAAACCTCCTCCTAATTCAGCAGCTGGAGTGTTCACTATGATCTCCAAATACCTGAGCCTTCTTTTTATAAAAGCCAGTCCTTAGCGCGTGGGCACATTCTTTGCATCCTTGTTTCCGCAACATACTTTGACCCAGCACTGGGCACATAGTAAGGGTATCCAAGAGATGTTTGATAAGTCAATCAATGAGTGAATGAGGAGCCATATCTCTCTGACAAAAAGCCTGGTCTCTGACAATTTGTCAGTGACCTTCCCTGCAGGTTTAATATAATTTGGTGTAACCAGAGTGGCATAGGACAGCAACAACCATAAGCTTTTGGCTAGTACGTCCATCAGACATGAGGATAAGCCCGTGAGGGCAGGGACAGCGCTACGTCACACACCAGTGAATTTCCAGGGCTATTGGAAGTGAGGTGAGCGAACAGTCAGTGTTCACCCAGGGCAGCAATTTGCAAGGCAACAGATCTACTCACCACACTCCAAGAGCAGCCGCCTGACCCAGGGGGACGCCATGGATTCCAGAGCCCTGGTCTCCCACCCTACACTGTCCCAGCATGTTCTAGGCAACAAATCCAACTGGATTTGTTGGATGAATGAATGAATGAACAACCAATGTGAAGGCACAGGGTAGAATAGTGGCTAAGAGCATAGACTTGGGAATTATGTGGCTTGTGTTCAACTCTCAGCTCTGTCCTTTACTAGCTCTGTGACTTTGAGCAAGTTATTTAAACTCCTTGTGCCTTGGTTTCCTCAACTATAAAATGAGGTTAATAATAGTATCTAGTCCATAAGGCTGTTGTGAGGATTAAATGACTTAATGCATTTAAATCATTTACGATAGTGCCTAGCAAATAGTAAACCTTATTTAGAGTTTTGCCATTGTTCTGGAATCTCAGAGCCCCCTGAACATCAAGAATTATTTTCCCAAAAAATGAAAATATGTCCAATGTGGCCATTGCCTTTTAAGTAAATTCTAAGTCCTGCTTTCATTGTCTGTAGAACTTTGGAGATTTCGCAGCATACCAGGCAAATGAGTTTCTTCAACCTCAAAAAATTTCAAAAATGCAATCCCTATCAAAATCTCAGTGACTTTTTACAGTCATAGAAAAAACAATTCTAAAATTCATATGGAATTTCAAGGGACTCTCAATAGCCAAAACAATCTTGAAAAAGAACAAAGTTGGAGGTCTTGCATTTCCTGATTTTAAAACTTATTATCAAAACAGTATGGTACAGGAATAGAATAGAGAGCCCAGAAATAAACCCTCGCATATATGGTCAAATGATTTTTGAGGAAGGTGCCATTCAACAGGGAAAGGACAGTATTTTCTACAATGGTTTTGGGAAGCTAGATATTCATACGTAAAAGAATGAAAGTGGACCCTTACCTTATGCCACATATGAAAATTAACTCAAGTGGATAAAGAGCTAAACATAAGAGACAAAACTATAGAACTATTAGAAGAAAATGTAAGGAAAAAGCTTCATGACATTGGATTTCACAATGATTTATTGGATATGACACCAAAACACAATCAACAAAAGTAAAAAAAGATAAGTTGGACTGTAACATAATTAAAAACTTATGTCAAAGGAAACAACCAACAGAGTGAAAAGGCAACCCATGGAATGGGGGGAAATATTTGCAAATCTTATATCTGATAAGGGATTAAGATCCAGCATATATAAAGAACTCCTATACCCAACAACAATAACAAAACCTGATCAAAAAATGGTCAAAGAACTTGAATAGACATTTCTCCAAAGAACATATACATATGGCCAGTACATATATGAAAATAAGCTCAACCATGAATTATCAGAGAAGTGCAAATCAAAACCACCGTGAGATGCCACTTCATACTCATTAGAATGGCTTCTATCAAAATACACAAAATAACAAGTGTTTAAGAGGATGTGTGCACAGTCCCTTGTGCACCGTGGGTGGGAATGTAAAATGGTGCAGCCACTATGGAAAGCAGTGTGGAGGTTCCTCCAAAAATTAAACAGAATTATCACATGTTCTAGCAATTCTGGTTCTGAATACATACCCCAAAGAATTGAAAACAGACTGTTGAAGAGATATTTGTACACCTTTGTTCATAGCATTATTCACAATAGTGAAAAGGTGGAAGCAACTCAAATGTCCAGTGACTAGTGAATGGATAAACAAAGGTGGTCTATCCATACAATGCAATATTATTCAGCCTCAAAAAGGAAGGAAATTGTAGCAAATGTTACCACATGGATGAACTTGGAGGACCTTATGCTAAGTCGCAAAAAGATGAATACTGTGTGGTTCCACTTATAGGAGGTCCCTAGAGTACTCAGATTCATAGAGACAGAAAGCACAGTGGTGATGGCCAGGTGCTGGGCAGGGGGATGCGGAGGAAGTGGGAGGTGTCATTTAATGTGTATAGATTTCAGTTTGGGAAGATGAAAATGTTATAGACATTGTTTGTACAACAATGTGAATGTACTTAACACTATTGAACTGGAAACTTAAAAATAGCTTAAGATGGTAAATTTTATGTTATGTTAAATGTTATGTTATTTACCACAGTTAAAAAACTTAAAAACACACACACAGAATTGAAAAATACAGTTGAATGAATGGAAAGCTAGACCAGGGATCAGGAGATCTGGATTCCTATTCTGAGTTTGGTTCATGCATATCTTAGCTCGACTTAGCTAAAAGATAAGTGAGAAGCAGTACTAGAAAAGCACTTTGAGCATTTTTATTTATTTATTCATTTATTAAAATAAATTTATTTATTTTTGGCTGCTTTGGGTCTTCATCGCTGTGTGCGGGCTTTCTCTAGTTGTGGCGAGCAGGGGCTACTCTTTGTTGTGATGTGCGGGCTTCTCATTGCGGTGGCTTCTCTTGTTGCGGAGCACGGGCTCTAGGCGCGTGGGCTTCAGTAGTTGTGGTGCATGGGCTCAGTAGCTCCGTGGCACATGGGATTCTCCTGGACAAGGGCTCGAACCCGTGTCCCCTGCACTGGCAGGCGGATTCTTAACCACTGCACCACCAGGGAAGTCCCTGAGCATTTTTAAAAAGGATGGTATTGTTATTGAGGACCATTGGCATAATTACATTATTAGAACACTGCACTAGCAAAACAAACGTTTTTGCCCTGACAAATGGTAGGCAAAAAACAGATGACTGAGAAGCTATCTTGTCGGCTCATATTAACACCCTAATAGTAGAAAGAGGGCAAACCTGAAAAAATGCAGTCATTTACTTAAAAGCAATTTTAAAAGGAAAAAAATAATAACAGTAAATCTGTGACCCAGACTTCATTTGCTATTAGGAACGAATTTGGATGGGTCTTGGACTCTTGCATCATGAAACAAAACTAATTTGAGTTTGGATGATTTTCTGTTTCATATGGTGTATTTAACTCTTATCGGATGGATGTATGGGCAAATAAGTATTGACACGTGCACAATAAATTAAGCTAAAGCCGTTTTCTTCCTTTAGGGATTTAATGCGGGGAAAGCATTACACAGGGATGGTTTCTACAGACACTCGCCCTTGTCAGAGAAAGCTATAGACCTGAGTTATTAACATAGTAGAAAAGGAGAAATGTGGTCCTCACACCCGCGTGCTCGCCCTGAGCCCTGTTGACTGGACTCCGGCATGCCCTGTGTAATGGGCTTGTTGCTAGGTAACAGACACAGGGACCCCGGAAAGCCTTTCCTCGGGGCTGCATATGTTTTCTACTAAAGCCCCGGCTTCTGTGGTCTGGAAACTGTTTCCATTAGTCATTGTCTCTGTTGCTCTTCCTCCCATTTGTTTTTGTTCACAGATCCCAATTTAACAAATGAGTTCATACATCTTATGCCATTAAACAGCCCTGTAAAATGGAGACACCATTTTAATGGTCCTGGTTTACTCCAACAGGTAATTTAATAAAGAACATTTGGCTACTTGTATTTGTCCCCACTTCGCACAAGGAGAGGCGCTGGGAAAAGCATGCAACCAAATGAAAATGTTTCCTAACAATAGAACGCTGTCTTAAATGTGGTTTCAACCAAGCAAATAAATAAATCAATAAAATTGCTCTTTGAAATCACAACGGTTTGGGGGCAAGTGGAGAAATTTGAACATGAACTAGGCATTCGATGCTTTTAAGGAATCTTGTTAATATGTTAGAGGCGGAAGTTGCATTGTGGTTATGTACAAGAATGTCCTCATTTGTTGAACATGATGCTCAAGGTATAAGTGCCATAATATCTGTGAATTACTTTCAAATGGTCCAGGCAAAACTATAGATGAAGCAAATATGACAAAATATTAACAGTGATGAGATCTGGATGGTGTAATGTACTGATGTTCGTTGTCCGTTCTTTTTTTATATGTCTGAAATTTTTCATAATGAAAAGTAATTTAGAGTAGAAACAAACAGACAAAGAAACCCACAACTACTACCTTAGGAGGAAGGTCTTACTTATAACATGGAAGGTCCATTTTTTCTGCTCCTGCAAAGGATGAGAAGAATTTTAAAGGGTAGGGGTGGAGTAGCAAAGTAGGAGGAAAGAGATGGGGGACGCAGGGAGGAAAAGCTGTGATGCTGAGGACCCTGTGACGTGAACTGCCATTAAAAAACCCACTGTTGAGTGAACAAGGACTTGTGGTGTTCGGTCTGAAACCATCATGCTTCTGAAATATGATTCACTCCTCTTGAATCACAATTATTCAGTAAACTGAGCTACACTCAGAATGGGTTGTGAGAGTGAAAAATGAGTCAGGTGTCAACTTCCATGTTGCAGAAAGAGCCATAGACTCACCCATTTCCATGGAAGCTGGGGTCAGAGGTGAGCATGAGAATCTGGTTCCCTGGGAACTCATGGAAATCTTTGGAAAGGGTTTGAACCCTACAAAGAATGGAATTGGATTTGAAGCAATCTCATCTTGATCTCAGGGCTCAGCTGACATTGGGCCAATAAATTTTAATCTTTTGTCAAGTCTAAGAAGACTGAAATAAAGTGTTATGTTATCCCATTTGTAACAATGTAGGACATACATTAGTTGATCAGTTAATCAGATCATAGGATAAGTAGAATACGTTTACTGTGCCAGTCATTCAATACCTATTTATGGAACATATACTGCATTCCAGGTATATGTTTATGAGCTGAAGACCATGCAGCAGTAGGGGGTTTTATTTTGGCATGACATTATAAAAGAAGGTTCTAGATATCACTTGAAGACAGAGCAAAAGAATTTGCTGACGGACTAGATGTGAGATAGCAGAGAGAGTGGGGAGTAAATGGTGACAGTAAATGATACAGGGAGACTGGGGGAGGGGCAGGTTGGGGGCAATAGTAGGAGATCAGGGCCTGGATATAAGCATTGACATCTGCTATCTGTCATCTAGTGGAGATGTTCAGAAGGCAGGTGTTCACGGTCAGGATAGAGACGAAGAGTTTGGGGTGAGTGCGTGTGTATGAATGTGTGTGTGTGTGTATGAATGTGTGTGTGTGTGTATAAATGTGTGTGTGTGTGAATGTGTGTGTGTGTGTGTGTGTGTGTGGTTATTGCTGTTTTAAGGGTATCTGGGATTTGTTTTAATCAGGTACGGTAAGACACACAGACACAGAAATAACTATCACGAAGGAAGAGTTTATTATACTCACAGTTCTGTAGAAACAGGAATCATGGCATGTAGGGCCACGGCGGAAGCACCAAGGTGAGATGGGTGGGCAGACAGAAAGAGAAAGAAGTTGTGGGCAAGAGCCTTTATTGTGGTTTCCGTGGGAGAGAATGGGCAAAGCAGGGTAAGCAGGCTTGGGACTGGCTAGTTGGAATAACTTCAGTGAGCTCTGGTGTGTAGGGCTGTGTCTATATGTCTGGTACCTGGCCCCAGGATGATTAGGGCAGGTGGATAGTGGCTCCAGATTGGTTGGTTTGCATTTGAAAGGTGAACTCTGAGGCAGGAGAGCTGTTTACTACATCTCAGAATCTGCCAGCCCCGGGAGGGGCAGTCCCTCCAGGGTCAGCAAGGCCCCAGATGTCAAAGCATCAACATGCAGGAAATAAAAAACATGGTTATTCCAATAATATTTAAAGCCATGAGCATGGATGAGATCACAGAGGGTTGGGACCCTGTGCACTTCAAGCAAGAGGTCAGCAAGATGAAAAGGATCTTGCAAAGAAAACTGATACAAGGGGAAAAAAGCCAGCAGAGAGTTTAAAGGGAACCAGCAGAACATGGTAGCCCCAAAGTCAAGTGGATGGAGTGAGAAACTGGGCCAGTGCTACTGATAAACCAAGTAAATGACATGGGGGCCATTGGTGACCTTTGCAAGAACAGTTTTGGTGCAGAAGTGGGGACAAAAACGCAAATGAATCAGATTTAAGAGCGAATAGGAGGGAGGATGTGAGACAGAGTGTCCGTCCCTCTTCTGGGGTCTTTTGCTGTAAAGGGAGGGCAGAGACAGAGAAGGACCTGGGGTGGGGCCAGTTTTAAGATGGGAAGAAAACCTGTTTGCGTCTGATCAAAGGAAGAGGAAGAGGCAGAAGCTTCGCGGGAGAGATGCCCAGGGGTAGACAAGAGGGGCCTGAGAGGAGAGTCCGGCCTTGGAGAGGGGCAGAGCCCGCTCAGCCAGAGCCTCGGGGTCAGGCTGAGGACCTGGGCACAGGTGCCGGCCGTCGTGAAGATGCGGTGATGGGAGCGGGTAGAAGCACGTCCACTGGCTTCTTCTTCATCAGCGGTGATTAGCTTGAAGCTTGTTCTTTTTTCTGATGCTGATTTGAGGCTCTTGACTGGATGGGAGACAACCATCTGATTCGTAGGGAGTGGAGGAGCCTAGCCCACCTCCTTTTTATTTTGGCATGGCGTTGTGTACGAAGGAAATTGCAAGAAAGAAACGTAAATCTCTAAATATAGTGACATAAACTAGAAGAATGTGATCCCGATTAAATGGCTTATCCCACGTTGTGAACAAATGTTCAGGAGAAGAAAAAGACCCGCATGTGATAACAGTACACATTTTAACGCTCCTGCCAGTAAGCAAAAAGTTACTGACTTACCAGAGTATTCTAAAGGTACAAGAGAGAGGGGGAAAAAAGTGGATTCAGCATTTGACTATTACATCAGGAAGGGCTTAACAGCCTCCAAGGGAGTTCCTGAGAAAGTGGTTTAGGAGGAAGACATGTGCGGGCACACACACCCCGTACACTCAACACGCTGACCCTCCCCCACCCCGACAGAGCACAGTCTTGGGAGATATGTTCCAAGGACTGGGACGCCTTTATTCTGACAGCTTATTTTTTTGACCTGGCAGTTGTTTTGTGCCAGTCACAATGACATGTCCCCTGCTCCTCAATTATAAATAAAGGCAATTTACTCATCAGCTGTCAAACAGTGCTCCAAGGTACCTATTTTTTCTTTTTTCCCCACGTTCGTAATTTAATCCTCTAAGTGGATACGGTAGACTTCATGGAGATCACGGGATTCTGAGCCTGATAAGAAATCATCACTTCTCCCGCCCTGGTCCAGGGTGCAGGTGCAGGGGCAGCATGCCCTGGGTGCCCTAGGCTACGCCGTTGCCCACTGATTCTCCCGGAGACCTTCCCAGGGGTTGGGCCTCACCAGGTCTGGGCTGCAACTCCCTGTCAAGGGTCTATAAGGAGTTTCATGAGCAACGGCTGTTCTTGCCTCATTTAGTGAACTCCCCACCACCTTCCAGAACCTACAAGCTTTCCAGATGCCCTGTGAGCATTTATTCACCTCCGTTGGGGGAACGCTCGGCATCCAAATTCAAGTCGACTCACTCGGACCCTGAAAGTCATGTAACCTTGAATTCATCCATTTGCTACTGAGGAGACAGCCATTGTCAAAATTTCTGGCCTGGGTCATGCCTGGCTCTCGGAGAGACAAATCATAGTTAGCTCCATCATCAGAAAAGATCTGGCAGGCAGAAGGTTTTTATTTGTACAGAAGGCCCCTGTGTTATCTTTTATGCTGGTCACAACTCTTTTTTTTTTTTCCAGGCCTCCTTCTCCATCATGAAAATGTATCATAGTTAAGAAAGCTCCCGCATCTGGGGTCCTCTGAGGCCCTAACTGATTTAAACCCTGGGCCGACTTTCCTGTTTGCTCTTTCTTCCCATGGAAACAGAATCCACACTGTACGGCCAGGGTTCAGGGGAGGGAGTTATTAGTGTTTACCACGGTGATAGCCAGCACCGCTTCCCAGCTCTCCTTTTCCAGGTCTAGATTACAGATGAATCTTGATTCAGGCACAGAAACCCTTGATTTATGTCACTAATAAGTATGTGCTTTGTGTTGCAGTCACTGTGAACCGCTCAGAATACATGATGTGCTGGTCTTAAATTGATAACCATCTGTTGTAGATCATGGGCAGCTCAGAAAAAGGAGACAAGGATGGGAATCAAATACATACGATATGACCGGAACTCAAGATGCAAATCCCAGCCTCGGGGTCAGGGCGTCTCAGCCGAGTCCAAATTACCCAGCACATCATCAACATCGACTTCTTGAGGTCACTAAGAACACACAGACCCTCTTTCACTTTGTCAATGTCTTGCTTATGCATCAAACTATACACGAAGAACCCTGATCTCACAAATGAAAAATTGCTCCATTATCTGCCTGCCTTATGGGGAAAGGAAGGTCCCACTGCATTAAGAAACAGGTAAATTTCAAACACGACATGAATAAACTTTGACTCCATACTGAAGGGTGCAATGCCTTTTCCCTGCATCTGCACAGAAAAATGCATCCTTTCCACGTGAGAAGCTGCAAGGTCCATGGGAAGTCCAGCAGAGCCCAGCACGTGGCCCTTACTCTCTTCCTTCCGTCCCTTGTCCTGGGAGGGCAGGTGGAAAATGTCCTACTTCACTTGCTTTCACTAATCAAGATCGCGAAGAAATGTGTCCTCTTAAAGCCTCAGTTTGGTTAATCACTTCATTGGGTTACTTTTCAGAAAGCATTCTTGATAGTCCTTGAAATGGAACATGATTAATGGAAATTCACAGGAAACATTAATGAGGTTGAAATGCCTTTACATCCATCTTGGAATTCTGGGACCTCCCCAACCCCCGGAAACTGCATTTTAGTCTAGGCGGCAAGGTAATTGAGCTTTGCACAGTGAATGGCATGAGATGGGTGCTTGTGGGCTCTGATAAGTTCATGGAGGAAGGGTGATCCTTGATGTGATGACACTAAAATTTGCCTAATTTTTAGAATCTTCCGGGAGCAATTTTTACAGTTTGTATCAGTAACTGTTTTCCCCAGAAAACGGGGGGGTGGGGTCATCAAAAATCTGGTTGTCCTTTTACATTGTGCACCGGGTAGAGACAATCCCACTTTCCCTAAAGTTCTGAATCGTGACATTAAATAGCACAAGGAAGTAAAAGCATGGCACTCCACCAGGACTGTCAGCTGAGATAGAAAACCCGATTAGCAGCAACTTTGGCACCTGAGACGCCTGCACATGGAATGAATTGCCAAAGGCGTGTCTCGCTGAGAGAACATTGCCTTTTCATTCAGTTATAGCAGAAGTATGTGCTACTTGATATGGTGCATTAATTGTTTTCTTAGGAAGCGGCAGTCTAAATATAATTTGTAGTACGTGCTTTGGTAAGAGGCATTTTATGTAGCTGGATCTATATATCATCGTTGACTATTTTATTAAATGCTAAAACTTTTAAAGCAATTGTGCCATATTTACAAATTATCTAGACTAGCAAAAACCATATAGGGGCGTGCTCAGGTTAATTACTGCCTGGGAGATTTTGGGGCTCTTGACATATTTTCAATTTCAGTAGGAAAAACTCAGCATTGCTAAGAGTGTTATGCCAGTAACTAATTCCCATAGATGCAGACATGTTGTATGAAACTCAGCTGTCAAGATAGATGGTCTGGATCCACGGCCATGCAACTTAGGAAAGGAGGAATTTTAAATGAAAACTTCTGGAAGACAAGGAAAATTCAGCTAGTCTATTCCTCTGACTCTGCTTGTCACCACAGTGACTGCATCTCAAACATTTGTTTCCTTATAAAGTTAACTTTGAGGCCCAGGTGACTACCACCTCTGGTAAAGGGTAGGGAAGGGGCGAGTACAATTAAAAATCTAGCATCGGATATATTTGATACGGCATTTTTGTCTTTGTTTTGTGAAATGACGTCATTTTCCACCTGCCCTCCCAGAGCACTAAGGTCTGCTAGAGATGTGTTTAGGGACCATTATAGGAACCAACTGGGGAGACTACACAAAGTTTGGGATTAGCAGATGCCAACTAGTATGCATAGGATGGACAAACAAGGTCCTACTGTATAGCACAGGGAACTATATTCAATGTCCTGTGATAAACCATCATGGAAAAGAATATGAAAAAGTAGATATGTATCTATAACGGAGTCACTTTGCCGTACAGCAGAAATTAATGAAACATTCTAAATCAACTATACTTCAATAAAATTTCAAATATTTCTCATTATGCCTCCCACTCCCTGCTCCGAAAAGATCAGCTCCACATGAATCTCCCTGTAATACCAAGGTTTAAGAAAGAAGTATTTTGCTACTTACAGGAGTTTGTAAACAACTGGGTTGTTTTCATCCATTTAACACCAAAATACATTTAAGGATATTATAGGGAAAAAAATGTAAACATGGAAACCTATGCATGACATATTGTTAAATTTAAAAAATTGTACCAAAGAAGTGTGAACATTATAAGCCCTTTTTGCAAATACCTGCATATTTACACATAAAAAGAAAAAGATGAATAAAATAAAAATAAACCATACTGAGAGTAGAGTGTTGGAGAGTAAGATAATTTTTTTAATATTCTGTTTGCATCTCTGTATTTCTTTAACTTTTAGTTTTGAAATAATTCTAGATTCACAGGAAGTTGCAAAAAGAGTACAGAGAGGTCCTATGTACCCCTAACCCCATTCCTCCTGTGGTAACATCAATAGTAGCATAATTGTAGTGCAATAACAAAACCAGGAAATTAACATTGGTACAATGTTATTGTACCCTTATCAGATTTCTCTAATTTTGCATGCACTTGTGTGTGCGTGTGTCTGCATGCGTGTGTGTGCAAAGTTCTATGTGATTTAATCACATGTGTAGATTTGTGCAACCACCACAAAAAACAAGACACAGGACAGCTCTATCACCAAAAAGATCCCTTGTACTATTCTTTGACGGTCACCACCCCCAAACTTGTCCCTAACCCCCTGGTAACCACTAAATCAGTTTTCTATTTCCATCTCTGTATTTTGGTGATCATTTCAAGAATGTTACATAAATGCAATCATATAGCATGTAACCTTTTGAGATTGGCTTTAATTCACTCAGCATAATTCCCTTTGCTGAGTCGGATTCCACGGTGTGGCTGTACCAGAATTTTTTTTTTTTTTTTTTTGCCATTTATGCATTGTAAGACATTTCCAACTCTGCAGTCCTTATTACAAATAAAGATACTGTGAACATTTGTGTACACACTTTTTGTGTGTGGACGTAAGTTTCAATTTCTCTGGGATAAATTCTCAGAAGTGCGATTTCTGGATCATACAGGAACTGTGTTGAGCGTTTAAAGAAATTGCCAAAATATTTTTCCGAGTGGCAGTGCCATTTTACATCCCCACCAGCAATGCATGAGAAGACATACAAATGAGGGTAAATACTATAGACCCTCCTTCTTCCCTTGAATTTTATAGCATATGTTGGATGAGTGAAGCAAAGACTATAACATTATCTGATGTGGTTCTCAATACATGTAGAGGAAATATTAAAGTCAACTGTACTATGAAGGGGGAGGGCAAATGGACTAAATGGGTGAAAGATATGTTCCCTTTACTCAAACTTTAAAACGCTGAGATCAGCGGACAGTAATACGTTACTTGTGTATGATGTAATACCTAGACCAACCACTCAGTGTCTGTACAAAAGCTACACTCAAAAACTTTATACAGGGAATTCCCTGGCAGTCCAGTGGTTAGGGCCAGGTGCTTTCACTGCCGGGGTCCAGGTTCGATCCCTGGTCGGGGAACTAAGATCCTGCAAGCTGCATGGCATGGCCTAAAAACAAAACAAAACAAAACAAAATGTTATACAAATCAGAACAGAATTCTAAAAAATGTTCAAATAAACCCCAGGAAGGCAAAAAAAGTGGAATAGAAGAAAGGAAAATGAACAGAACAGAATTATTTAAAATGTTCAAATAAACCGCAGGAAGGCAGAAAAAGTGCAATAAAGGAAAAGAGGACAAACAGTAAAGTGGTAGAATTAAGCCTTAACATACTAATAATTAAATTAAGCGTAAATTCAGCTCATCTTAAAACACCAATTAAAAGACAGAGATGGGCAGACTGAATTTTTTTAATGACCCAGAGATATATTGTCTAAAATAAACATCAAATATATTTGTGTGTAGGTAGGTTGAAAGAAAAAAATGGGAAGAGACGTATCATGTCAACATTAATCGAAAGAAAGCAGAAATTAACCTCCGATCGGGCAGATTTTAGAGAAAGGTGCAAGTTCCTCAGGCTGCCTTCCACCTTCCAGAATCTTTCTGTGCTCACTTACTGTGTTATGTCCACGGATTTGTAGTTAAGAGCAAGGCTGGTGGGAGTAGGAAACAATGGGACCACTGCATCTTGGCCAGAATTGAAGTCTCAGTACTTTTCTTATTTCTAAAATAAACTAAGCTAGATATTTAAGTAGTTTATTTAAAGTATATTTAAATTATTGAAATAAACTCTCTATGAGAGAACTTAGAACTTACACTGAATTGCAAATCAAAGTGATTTTTAATTTTGTGAATTTCAATTTGGAAAATTCTATTGATTCATTCTCCAAAAATATTCTTGATCGAGGTTTGAATAAAGCTAATGTGTGTGCCCACAGTCACCCAATAGGTAGGTAGCAGAATCTGATTCCTTTCCAGGGAAGTCTGGCTTCAAAGCCCACATCCTTCCCTTGGCCGGCCCCATTCCGCCTCTCCTACACACCAGCGTAAAACAAGAATGCTGGCTTATGACATTTGCCATGATTTGTATGTTTATCCCCTTTTTGATTTCCATTCCACCCTCAGGCACACCCCTCCTTCTTTCCATTCTTTATGTCCATAGATGAAATATATATCAGTAGAGAAAAAAATTGCATAAAACATGGCAGCCTTTTTATGAAAATACACCAGATCAAAGGGAAAAATAAACCACTACACAAAGAATCATTGATAACACTAGGGAAAGGGCTTCAGAGAGAGAAAAATCTAGCTTGTTTACCTAACTTCTGGTCATTAAATTGCTTATGGTCCTGAATTCTCATGAGTCACACTTACAAACAGGAGAGCTTCTACAGGAAAAGAAAAGAAGTGAGCAAGGGCAGAAGGAAAGGTGCCCTGGTCTGGCCGGCAGAAGAGATGAGGAAGCCAGGGGCGGGTCCTCCCGTCCCCAAGTGTGTGTGGGCAAGACCCTATTTCTTGCCCTCTGTGTCCTGCTTCTGCAAGGGGACGGCATCTTCCCCAGAGGGTGTTCTGCTCTGTTATGTAGAGACCCAACCGCATTGGCAAAGGGCCTAACTGGTCTTACTTGCTCTTAGCTGTGCGAAGTTCCACCCATTTAATGTAGGAAACCTGTAATTCTCCCATTTTGTATCACATACTCTCCATGGCCTTACAGGAGAAGTATTGAGGGCTTTTCAGCTGCCTTGACTCTGTGCCTTTCACACCAAACCTCATCCAAGATCCAAGAGATAGGCTCAAGTTTAAGAGCATTAGGTTGCACGAAAATAGGGCACTGCGTTTAGACGCTCTCCCCAGAGACTCTGGCAGAGGCAATGGGAAATGGCGAGCTGAAATGTAGAAGTGAAATGGTGGATTTAAGATAGTTGACCAGACTGTGGGTTCATTACCTGCCGTGATGGACAAAGGGAGACTAGGGCACGGCTATATATTTTTAGATATCAGGTCAAATGGAAAATAAGTAAAGTAGTAAGCTTTTAAAAGGTATTTCTTTTTTTGCCTGTGGACTGAGGTGGACATTCCAGTCAGTAAAGAAGTAAAAAGATAGGGCTTCTTCCTTCTCACATCCACGAAGATCGGTTTTCAGTCCTTTCCTGTGTAGGAAAGGGACGAATCCTGAACTGAATGACACAGCCTTATATGTTAGGACATGCTGATAATCAGAAATCTTTCATTTCCCATATCGTATAAAGAGGCAATGCTGTTTTCTTAAAATTACCTTCTGACAATCTTGTTAAACCTACATCAAACTATAATAGAGCCTATTTTATTCGTTCGATAACAAGAGAAATAATCATTTAGAAGCTTTTATCGTAGGATTCCTACGATAGGAATTTAAGTAGTTTTCTTAAACTCTACTTTATGGAGAAATTATGTTCAAAAACCAAATCCATGGAAAGTGCCCCATGCCCTGAGTTTGACAGTTACGTCACCCTCGGGAGATTCCTTCTGCCCCTTTACAGCCCATCCCTCCGTCCACCCACAGACACAGCCAGACATTCACCCTTTTACCCACAATTTTTTTTTAAGCCACAAATGTGTGTTTCCACTTTTGGTGAGGAGTGAAAGAGGGCCACAGGGGTATAAAGAACTTTTGGGGTTATTTTGAAAGATCGTCCAGGGTCTATGCCATGCACAAGTACTATCCACGAAAGGTTAGTATGCTCTCCTTCATTTGCCTAATGCCAGGGAGGGGCAGATAGGGCTGGAGTTAAGCTTAGCTCTGAGCATTTGAGAAAAAAGGCACAGTGGGGAGACTAGATACGCCCTCTCTTTTTCTCCGGAACATCGGACAATGCAAATTTGATAGAAGTGTTAGCACATGTGTATGTGCTGGGGGTGGGGCAGAGCGCTGGGCTAAGCCAGGTAGTTTCCACCTGTGTGGTTTCAGGTACGTGATTCCGCTCCCAAGCTCTTTCACTTCTCCAGTAAAGTGAGAAGGCAGGACTGAATGATCTCTAAAGACTCTTCCGTGTCTACAAATCCGTGTTCAATCATAAATAAGGTCTTTAAAACACCACTGACTGTGAGTTGTTTTAATCAGTTGGAATAAAAACAGAGAACGAAAAATTTGCAAAAGAAATACTTTACAGTTCTCTGTATCTCTTGCAGACATTATCCTATCACCTGGGTGGTCTGGCACAAGCATTAGTTCAATCGTCTCTTTTAGCTCTTTTTAACCTTTATTTTAATGATTCTGTCACTGTGATCTTACTTTGAGAATTAAGAGGAAAATGCATAAAAAGTAAACAACATCAGTGTCTCTGTATCTTGTTGAAAAATACGGTTTTCCTGGAGGAGGTATTAGGTTTACTTTTTAAAGACTGTGGTATTTTAACTTAAGTTCTGGGTCACTTTCATTTAAAGAGGCTTTTGAAACTAATTAATACAAAAATTATAATTTTCTAATACTGATTTTAGCAATTAGAAGAAAAACAGAAAAATACTTGAGGTCTTTCAGAATATTCCAAACAGATTACTGATAGAGGCAACCGTAATACTATTTCAAGTTGAGTTATAACAAAAGTTATAACATCTACTTTCTTTTAATAAGAAAAATATTCAGAGAAGGGGCAAGTCAAACTTCAAAATCACTTTTCTGCTTTTTCTGAGATAATTCTACATTTTTCTTCTAATTCTTACACAGTGGATACATGAATCTTGCAAATGTTAAACTCAATTATTTTGGGGTTTCTGATCCAGTTTGTGGATTATATCACTTTTTCCCTTCTTTGCAATTACCCTCTGATACCGCAAATAAAAACTCAAATAAGTCCATTATACTACTTATTATTGTAGAATATTTAATGGAAGAAACTAGAATCTTTAAATTATAATGAAATTCATGGGTTTTTGGCAGCAACTTTTATGGAACCAAAAGAAGTCATGTGCATTTTTTAGAGTCTCCATCTAAACCAACTGAAAATGTCGTAATTTTTTAAAAATTTAACTCAATTCAGCAAACTGAAAACAATGAGAAAATACATTTCAAACAGCAAGTAAACTTGAATCTTTTCTAACACAATTGTGGAACATGAAAATAATTTCTGAACTTGAACCAAGCTGATAGTTGTTTGATTTGCATCTCAGCTCTATAGATCTATAATTCTGTTTATTCATTATCTCATTTAAAAGTTATCATGGATATATCATCTTCAATCGCTAACCATATATGGACTTCCCTGGTGTGCAGTGGTTAAGAATCCGCCTGCCAATGCAGGGGACACGGGTTTGAGCCCTGGTCCAGGAAGATCCCACATGCCTCGGAGCAACTAAGCCCGTGCGCCACAACTACTGAGCCTGCGCTCTACAGCCCGCAAGCCGCAACTACTGAGCCCACGTGCCACAACTACTGAAGCCCGCACGCCTAGACCCCGTGCTCCGCAACAAGAGAAGCCACCTCAATGAGAAGCCCGCACACTGCAACAAAGAGTAGCACCCGCTGGCCGCAACTAGAGAAAGCCCACGCACAGCAACGAAGACACAATGCAGCCAAAAATTAATTAATTAATTAATTAATTTTAAAGGAAGCTAACCATATAGATTTTATTTTAAATGATACATAGTAATGTAGATTGTGCTTATATAGCAAAGTTGTATATCGTTTCAATAACTTATACAGACATGGTTATATGTGTATATATAGATATATGTATAATGTATATGTCTATATAGATATAATGTAATATATAGCATAATGTAATATTGCTATACCTCACAGGTAGCTTAAAAACGATCAAAGATTTTAACCATTATATATTGATAATATTTCATATATATATATATATATATAAAACATTTTTTCTTTTTTTAAACCTTTCTTTCCCTGGTGGCAGGCTGCGGAGTGTGTTGTAAATTTTTAGTTAAATGCTTACTTGTCCATTAGTTCATTTTAGATCAGCTCAATTTCTTTCAAATCCTGAGCATATAAACCTCTGCTAATTTGCATAGCTGTGCATGCAACCTTAAATGTGAAGGAGATTAACGGTAGGAAATTGGAATGTACTGGAGGAGGGGTCAGCAACTTTGGTTGGCCCATTATCCCTGGGACAGGGGACGGCAGTGTCTCAGGTGTCGAGTGTCACCTCTGTGACTGCTTGGAGACAGACAGCGGCTGAACCCTCACCCGCCAGCTACTCCAAGTCCCAGAAGCAGAGGCCCCAACAATGCCTTCATTCACAGCCTCCAGATACTAACTGGGGACAAAGTCCCACTGAAGGTCAAGAGGGGCTGTAGCTATCAAGACAGATGGGCTCAAGTGTCACATCGAAGCCAAAAACTTGTACCTGCTGCAATTACAGTGATCAGGGCAGGTCCCCATGCTGGCAGGGCCTCTGTCCTGAGAGGGGCCTTGTGGGCTGGGAGGTTCTGTGTGTGGTCCCCGGTCTCTGGTTCATTGGCCACTGGTGATGCCATAGTTTAAGCTGTATTTAAACTGTCAAGGAAGAGAAAGCGTTCATTAGAAAACTAGGAACATTCTCCCAAGGTGGTCACATCCTCTGTGCAATGTGCCTGGATAGACAGGATTTAGGCTTCCTGGAATGCTTGTGACATTCGTGATGAAAAAAGTCAATTAGATTTTTCATAGAACTATTTGAGTGTTTGCTATAAAATGAGAACATTTATTGAGTATTGGCTATAAAATGTGAAGTCCATGAGCTTTTGAGATGTGTGTGTGTGTGTGTGTGACTTCTGTCTCTGATCCACTGTTGTTTCCCATAATGCTAAGCCCTGGCCCATAGGCACTAAGTAAGTATTTGTTGAATGAGGGATTGTTTCAAGCACCATCTATAGGATCTCATAGTTTACGTATAACACGTCACTTAAATTTTAACAACCCAAATAACACAGTGCTCACACCCCAGCTGGCAGATGAGAAAACCTGTCACAGGGAGTTAAGTGACTTGCCCTCCATCACACACACAGGGGTGACAGTCTCAGCGTTTGAACCCTGGTGCTCTCTTTGCAGTCTGTTCTCTTCATCACATCTCACGATCTCAAAGAGTCAGTGCATCACGCTTACTTTATACTAAAACATAACCAACCTTACCCCAAATATTTCATGACCAGACTGGTTTCCCTGCTTCTAGCATGTTCTGACACTTGGGAAATAATTTCCTTTCAGATGTGCAGTTCTTGTCTGTGTGCTCCTTTAACTGGCCGTGTCTGATTCTGCCAGAATCGATCAATCTGATGTCGTGAGCCTGTAAAAGGCTAACGATAGATTTCAGGATATGGCCGTACTCTCCATACATGGGGAACCCTGACTCTCACCACCTGCATTACCTACTTGCACGAGGGGATGATGGGTTACTTTTCTTTCAGTGCCTTTGAATGGGTTTAGCTCTGAAGATAGATGTTGTATGGAAATCCCTGGAGAAACAGTTTCTTCAGTTCATGCTTACAAGGGACTGTGGGCCAGAGGTACGGTCTGTTACAACCAATGAGCCCACACCTACCCTGAAGGGCGAGCACCTCAGCTTCCACGACTGCTCCCTCCTAAGCCAATGGAGGCTGCCAATGGCTTTTGTCGCACGGGCACTTGAATTAGGAGCTGGGCTGAGACCAGACGGGCAGCAGATTGGCTATAAAACAATATGATTACTTTCAGCTATGATAGGATTGGACCATGGGAGCCGCAGGTGAGCTTCTTGATTTTACCCATTTTCCATATGAAGGTCTGGCTAGCTTTTAAAATTTTTTCCTTAAAGGATTACCTCCACATTAATATTGTCTTTTTTAAAAAGTTTAATAACTGTCTCATTTGCAGTAAACTTCATTTATGTTCTGGGGAAGAGCATAATAATCCAGAATAAAATGGAAGGTAAGGATTATAATCTACCTCCAGGGCTTTTTTGAGTAACAGTCAAGATATATAGAGAGAGGAATAGGCTATTTTCACCCACAGAATTCACGCCCTGCTGGAAACAATATGAACTGGGCAATAACGTTCGCAATAACTATTTGTATTTTGGACATGTTCAATGCATAGAGATTAGAGAAGAAAAATGTATTCCAATTGAGCAGCCCATAGCCATTAAAATAAAGTATTCTGTCTGAAAGTTGGCCTGAACTATTCTCCTCTATCTTATTTCCCCCAACGGCCAAAAAATCTAAGAGGGCAATTTAGAAAGTTAAGCTGGAGAAGGGCTAAAGTGAATTCAAGATCTTATGAAATAAATATTACAGGATACAGGGACAAAGAAGCATGGGTGTGCTCTCATCAAGATGTAATTGTTTGTGTCCCAGAGAGAACATGACACTTGCCATCTTGAAAAGACAGCATTAGGTGTTGGGGGTCCATGAGCAGTTTTCTGAGGAGAGGATTCATAACTTCATCAGGCTCCCATCGGTGGGTATAATTTATTAGTTTATGAAGCATTGTTTTAGCAAAGTATTGAATTTTTCACACTATGACAACATCTGCCTTCTGGTCCTTTAACTAGGATGTTGGAAGGTTTAGATTCCCCAGGGCTCCCAATTGCTTCTAGGAAGAGAGTCACACCTGGATCTGGGGCGAACAAACTATACCATGGGAGTAAAATGATCTCAAATGAGGTGACATAAGTAAACTTCTCAGGCTGCTGTTGAGCACACAGAAGAAAATGTATTGGATAGTAGCTGGTTGCCCTAAAAAAAAGTTTACCTCCTCATCGGATAAGCGGGTCACTCAGAGACACTTCCGAGTCTCATTCTGACTCTCCCTGGACAAAGCGCAAAGAAATCAAGTGCGAGGATGATTTCTCCTCCCAGCACCTCCCGCACTCTCCTGCCCAGCGATGCCAGCCCCATCATCTGCTGGATCTTCCAGGGCATCTTTCTTTGTCTCACTCGTTACTTGGTCCAGCTTAAATCCCCCCAAAGTATTTGAAGATATAAAACTTTGCATAAGGAGCAGTTTCACTGGGTATTAAGACACAGCTAGAGTATGAAGACACAGATCAGCTATAGCTGATCTGAAACTATAGACCTCTCAGAGCATCTATTGACGGTCGTGGACAATTGCCACAGAAAAGTGCACACTGGCCTCAAGTAGACCTTATAATGTTTAGGTGGGTTCCCGGATCCTCACAGCCCATCTCTGAGTCCGTGGTTCTCAGATTAAGAAGCCCTACTCTAAAACACAAATGCCATATGATATCACTTATATGTGGAATCTAAAATATTATACAAATGAACTTATCTACGAGACAGAAACAGACTCACAGACATAGAGAACAGACTTGTGGTTGCCAAGGGGGAGGGGGGTGGGGGAGGGAAGTATTGGGAGTTTGGGATTAGCAGGTGCAAACTATTAAATATAGGATGGATAGACAACAAGGTCCTACTGTATAGCACAGGGAACTATGTTCAATAGCCTGTGATAAACCATCATGGAAACGAATATGAAAAAGAATCTATATATCTATATCTCTATCTATCCATCTATCTATCTATATAACTGAATCACTTTGCTATACAGCAGAAATTGACACAACCTTGTAAATCAACTATACTTCAATAAAATAAATTTTAATAAGACAAAGAAGCCCTACTCTAGAGCAGGAGTTCTCAACCTCGACACTCACATTTGGGGCTGGAAGAGTCTTTGTTGAGGGCTGTCCTGTGCACTTAGGATGTTTAGCAGCATTCCTGGTCTCTACTCACTAGATGCCAGGAGCCCCCTTCCTCCATCTGTGGCAACCGGAAGTGTCTCCAGACATTGCCCCTCCCCGGGTGAGAACCCCTAGGGTGGACACATCCCAGTGGGACTATATGAAATCATCTTCCAAGTGGAAGGAGGCCCTCTTATGTCCTCAATGTGGCCAGACTGTCTAGATTCACAAGGGGAACAGGAGCCCACTTTCGTGTGATATTTTTACCTTCATGCACTCACTTAGCTACACAAACACCCAGTGAAATAGCGGCCACAAATGTAATAAGCAGCAAGTTCAGGTTTAAAGCCGAGTCTTCTGTTGCCAAATCCAGGGCTCTTTCCAGATGCATGATAAGGTAATTGGACTATAATTCAAAGTTCTAGTAGGGGTCTGGCCCTTAATCAGCCACATAAGCCCTTAAATTGTCTGCGACTCAGGCTTGCGTGGCCCAGCTGCGTAACATGAAGGATACCTCCGCCTGCTTCCCAGCAAAGTTAGAGGAACAGATTGCTGAGTGACAGCAATTAAAGATGACCCACACCAGTTTAAACGCAAGGTGTTATTAAATTGAAAAGTATCCATTAGTCTATAAGAATTACATGGGCATCAGCACTCTGAAATCTCCTTTATGAATAGAATCTTGAAAAATGATGATGCTTGTGGAATATTAAAAACTGAAATGGCCCAGGGATTGGCTGTCATACATGACATTAATTTCCTTTTGTACGGTCCGGTAGAGCAGGCATATTCAAAACCGGTTGTTCTGTGTTCCAAAAAGAAGCCACTCTAAGAAGAAATAAAATGAGCTAACAATAACTGACTATTATTTTTTTTTTGTCGATTTCCAAACCCTTCATTGGATTTGCAGCCCAACAAGGATGCTATTTGAGTAGAATAAAAATACCCTGACTTGAATCTGTATAGAATTATAAATGAGTTATGTCTTGCTCTTGCTTAAAAGCAGAAAGCCCACATGACTCCAAAAAATGGGTGTAAAGGAAGATGAACTGGTAGTGGTGGGTCTTGGCTACAATCACCTCACTGCTTGTTGTGGAGCCGCCAGGGACTGTCACCCCATCATGAAGGTAACTGGTTCTTCCCCACGAAACGCGTGGGCGGGAGGCAGAAGAAATCACATCCCTTGTTAGCTTCCGGGATTCAGTGAAGCCGTCCAGGCATCAGATGTTGGTCCCTCATCCTAGGGCTGCGGCATCTTCACGATGATAATTGGAATAATTCTTATTCAATTGCTCTTGGGAGCCCATGAGGACAGAAAAATTATGCTTAGCCCCAGAGGTCACTTGCTTGACTAATTTTTCACTAATTATTTCTTAGTTGCTTCTTTTTTTTCAGGACGGAGGGAAAAAAAGAGTTCTCTTCTAGGGTTTTATGAAGAAGGGTTTAGAGCCTTTACAAAAGTGCAGGAGTCATAGGACTAGGGCTTTTTTTTTTTTAATTTATTTATTTTATTTACTTATAACTTTTGGCTGCGTTGGGTCTTCGTTGCTGCGCGCGGGCTTTCTCTAGTTGCAACAAGCGGGGGCTACTCTTCGTTGCGGTGCGTGGGCTTCTCATTGCGGTGGCTTCTCTTGTTGTGGAGCCCGGGCTCTAGGCGCGCGGGCTTCAGTAGTTGCAGCACACGGGCTCAGTAGTTGTGGTGCACGGGCTTAGTTGCTCCATGGCATGTGGGATCTTCCCGGACCAGGGATCGAACCTGTGTCCCCTGCATTGGTAGGCGAGTTCTTAACTACTGCACCACAAGGGAAGTCCCAGGACTAGGGCTTTTAAAAAGAGGTCAGGACATATACGGTACACTGAAATTGGTCAAGACAGCACCACGCCTACAATATAATTTTTTAAAAGATGAGACTTGGCAGGGTGAGGCACGGCAGGTGAGGGGCCATCAGTGATAGGGTGAGAGTAGGCGGACTTGGTCCAGAGATGGCTACGAGGCTAGTTAAGTAATAATAAAAGGACCCTGAGTGAGGCTGGATTCTGAGGTTTATTGAAACACAGATGGAGAAACACTTAGTAGGAACTAGCTAGTCTGAGCATCGTGCAAAGTGGACTGAGCTATTGATAGCTCTCATAAATTGTTATTTAAGACTTAACAACCCGGACTTTGGCACTTGTCCTGTTATCTGATTAGTGTGTTTCTGTTGTTGGAAGCACAGGGTCAGAAGGAACCTCTAAGGAGTGAGAGTGAAGAGTTTCCTTCTAAGGGAATTGATGGTCTTGCTGTCACTCACCCCGGAAGGGTGCCTATCCCAGGGCAGAAAATGTGGTTGGAAGTAAACATAGGACCAGAGGGCGAAGAGGAGCCTCTTCATCTCCCTGGGGCCAGGAGTGAGTTTGGCGCTGTGATGGGTGTGCAGCCGCGTGGCACTCAAGGTGGTGGAGACGGGCCGGGGGAGTGAGGGCCGAGGAGGTGGGCTGGGTGTAAGTTATCCAGCATCAGTCTCTTCTGCTGTTTTTGAAACTTCAGTAAAGTCTGATGGAAAACATGGCAGGATCAAGCTCTGAGAAGATAAGAACTATTTTTCCCCCACGTCATCTTTTGTGGTATTCACCCTCTATCCATTCCAGCAGTGACACACACTGCTGCGGGCTGTCAGACACACCAAGAACAAAGACGTCAACTGAATGTTTGAATACAGTTTTCTTCACTGATAACAGAGATGCCGAGGGCTGAGTATTTCTATTGCCAGAGTTACGTTGTTTGGATGCTGAGAAGGGTTTATGAGCCTCCAAGGCTGGGACAAGTCGAGGAGAATGTAGGGTGACATTTTGGCAGTGCTTTTACCCAAAAGATAAAAAAGATCAAGCAACTGATGGGAGGGAAGGTTCTAGAGCAGAGCATGGCCAGAGCGCGTGTGGCAGGGGTGCCTCGGGAAGGCCCCTTCTCCCTGACCCTCTGAGCTAAGCACCAGGGGAAGAGAGAATGGCCCCCCTGAGGTTGGGGGCATCTCAGCAGTAGAGCCTGAGAAGCAGCTGGTCTTGAAGTAAAGGACCAGCCTGCAGACAAGGTGTGGCTTGTAGAAACGGATCAGGGGTTTTCAGCAGAGGGGAGCTGAACATGTACCTCTTCTTTGCTCCGAGCCTCTCCCAACTCCAGAGCAGTAAGAGAGTAAAGTCGATTGTGTTATTTGCTCAAAATATTTGCACACTTGTGCCTGGATCCCAATGATACGAGGACATCAGTCAAAGCCGCAGCTGATAACCTTTATTATTGCAAGCCACTGGGATTTTAGGGGGGAGGTTGCTTGTCACAAGCTGATGCAGAAAGCCCATCCCAAAGCTTTCCAAGCCCACGAGAAAGACAGGGAAGGACTGGTGGGCAGGGGACCCTTGAAGAGGCCTTGTGATTCTGAGCAGGGCTAAGATGACACGGAGAGACCTGGGTTGACCTGAAGACCAAAACACAGCAGAACATGGGACCCTCAACGGTAGACCAAGCATGGGAGAATTCAATGAAAACATGGATGTGACATTGGCCATGGATGCAATATTGAACTGAGCCGAATAAAGAAGAAATGAATGCTCCCTGCTGTTGAAGCCACGGTGATTCTTAGATTACCCATGGGGGGAGGTGCTGAGAAGGGAGAGGAAAACATCCCCAAGGATGTACACAAAATAGAGCGAGGAATCCTTAGAACATACTTTCTATTCAATTGGCAATAGCAAGTTTTCTGCCATCCGTGGAAATGGGGCTCAAGAACTCCATGTATAGAGAAGTCAAGTCTCCCTTTTACACACTTGACTTGGTGACTATGGAATTCAGACCTGCGTGTGTGTGTGTGTTTCGCGCTGTGGGGATGAATCCCATGGGTGGCAGAGAGACGCAGACAAGAAAGAGGGCGGGGTTGCAGCTGCACTCCTGGGGACACCTTTGACCTTGAGGCCACGGAGCCCACGTGCAGGGGTAGTGCCTGATCCATGTTCCCGGGACCCCTCACATCCCTGCGGAACGTCTTCAGAGACTAATTTCTAGCAATCAAGCTGCTGGGGCGGGTGCCACAGTAACTCATCGTAATCCGGTTTGCACAGTGACGGCAGCCATGCTTTATCAGGGGGTCTACTGAGCACCACCCACTTTGAATACAGAGAAGGTTTGCATCTTCTGGCCATTTACTCAAGTATGCAAGACATTAGAACAGGCTTCCTTGTTCTAGGACTCAAGCTCCATTTCAAGCCCCATTCTGCCAGATGGCAGAAAATGTAGTCTTAGGCAATGACAGCTTTTCCCATCCCTTCAGACGTGAACTTCCCTCCCAGTCCACCTTTCCATCTGGGGTGGCAGCGGCCACAGGCATCCCCCCGCTTTGAAACCCTCTCTGATACGTCCCTCTGGGTTCCCTCACCACTTTTCTGCACATCATTTCTGCGGCCCTCTGCCCTCTCTCCACAAATCCTCTTTCTGGGGCAGGAAAAATTTTCAAATAATCCACGTTTCTTAGGGCACAGAAGACTCAGGGGGCTGTCCTGTGTCCTCTGCATCCAGACCTACCCAGCTACAACTTGACCTCCACAGCTACTCCACGGGCATGCCCAGACAGGAAAGACGCTGGGGGGGCGTGGTGGGGGGGACTGGGCCCTCGATTGCTTCGAGGTAAAAAAGAGTGTGTGTGTGTGTGTGTGTGTGTGTGTGTGAGAGAGAGAGAGAGAAAGAGAGAGGGAGAGAGAGAAAATTTGGGGGTGTACTTCAACTAACACTTCTCAAAATAATCTTGCCATATATCGTATCATTTAATCCTCACTGAAATGCCATAAGGAAAATATTATTACCCTAATTTTACAGAAGGTAGAACTGAGGTTCAGAGATAGTAAATAGCATGTAAATAAATAGCATGCAACTAAGTAGCATCTAAGTAGGTCACAAAGGTGGTCAATGGTTTATCCAGAGCCCAAGCTCAGATCTGTCAGATTCCAAAGCCTCTGTTTTTTCCACAGTAGCACATTTCAGTGGTTCCCTTTCCTGGGAACTTTTCTTCCATGTTCCAGACAGGGTGCTGATATCTCATCTTCCTCCTCCTATTACCTCAGCTTCAGCAGCTAGTAGATCCAACACCCATTGAAGAGCTTACTACAGATGCCGTCAGAATGTCCAACAGGCTGCTCCAGGGAGGAGTGCTGGGAATTATCTCTCCAGGGGTCACATGTATTTTCTGCTTAGAACCTATAGCCCATCCTATAGATACATCCTGCAAGGTCCCATCAGTGACTATACCCATGCTCCCATTTCGTAGCCCCAAATGTGTGCTAGCTCCCATCGGCGTTTGATGGCACACACAGGGGCACAACAAAACCCGGCAACCTTTCATTCTTTAATCCATCCATTTGGCAATACTTTCTCCTGCAAGAGCAAAAAGACCATCTTAGGTGTGTTTTCGAGTCGCTGACACTGAGAGTGAATCGTCGCCTTGAAAGCTCTGGGGCACCCCAAGATGCCACCCACCTGTCTGGAGCAAATGCGCACATTTACAGATGCCTGTGGTTTGCCTAATTACTTTTTCACAAGCCCTCAGAAACCACTGAGGGCTTCAGCTGCACCATGCGTGTGGTTTAATGAGGTTTCCGAACTCCGTGTTATGAAATTGTCACCAGTTATTTGTCAGGAAACTAGCTGCCTTGTGAAGAGAGCAGACTTAAAATTTGGGGCACCCACATTTTAATAATAATTCTTTGTAATTACAAAAACATCACATGACTTCAGTTACACACAACAGATATTTTCTGGGCATTTGTTTTTAATGCACCTGAGGTTTCTGGGTTTTGGGTTCCTCTGAGCATTTTTGAGGGATTGAAAGTGACAGGCACTGCTACCCTCATCCTTAAATTTGAGAAAGAAATAATGGTTTTCTCATGAAAATAGAGCTCTCGAATTGATCAATGTTGATTTCCTTTCCTTGAAGATGGATTAACTACTGTATGCTATTATGTTTCCCCTCTTCACAAATCATTGTATTTTATCATAGTCATTGCATTCAGTGTTTTCTAAAGCGTATTTAATGTAAGTACTATCATCCCTTGGTTATTAAAGGGATTGATTGGTTATTAAGGGGGTGATGATCTGGTGAGTGGATCATTCTTGCCTTTGGCTGGTAGGTTTTTTCTCCTTCCTTCTTCCTCTTTGGGCTCCTTGCTATGTAACCCCGCTGCTGCTAATTACGAGTTCTCCACACCATCTGGACCATCACTACGGCCTCATGCATCCCTGCCCAGGTCTGATAACACCCCTGTGGCCAGGGGAGGCTCCCATGCCCTGGAGCCACCAGGCCTCCTCTCAGAGCCAGGGAGCTTAGTACCGGGGCCTCTTACCCGCTAGCAGGTGGGGTTTGGAAATAAACTTCAACCAGGGTTTGTCCTCAGGCCAAACTGCCTGAGCTTATTCAACTCTCACGAGTCACAAAGCCCCCGTGGAGAACTTCTCCAGCCTTTGGGGGAGGGGTATCTCGTTGTCCATATTCCTACTCCAGGAATCTCTCGGGTTTCTCTGTCCTGCTCTAGGGAGAACCCAGTCTGTACTCCGGAAAATAATTAAGTTAAATTACTAATACACGTTCACTGTACAGCATTTGGAAAATGCAGAAAAATAAGCACACCCAAAACAAGGGTAATGTCGTGACCCAGAGATATCCCCAGTTTTTAATCTCCATGTATATGTCTATGTCTATTTTATGAAAAGGGATTATATCATAATGCTGTTTTGTTAACTGATTTCTTAAATTAACAATCTTATTATTATTTTCACATTGCTAAGTAACGCATCATATGACTATCATTACTTACTTAACAAATCTTCTAATGCTGCCTACTTAGAGTGATTTCTTTTTTTATTACAGATAAGGGGCAATATAAAAAGATTTCCAAGGATATGGGTGCATATCTTGTTATTTCCTTATGATCAATTTCTAGAATTGGAATTGCTGTGTCAAAAGGTAAAGTGAGGGCTCTCTTCTTGACCTGGTTCTACTTCTTGACCTGGTTCTACCAGTTCTGCTTCCCACTGCTAGGTTTTCCTAGTCCTGTGTTTGTCAGTTCTGATACTCAGACCCCCTTCAGCAGAATTAGATGCAGATTCTTGGTTGCCCCACCCCCACGACAGGAGCTGCAGATCGAGTCTGCATACCTAGCCTACAGCATGGCTTGGAAACAGGAAAGTCAGGCTCCTCCAACCCATCTCATGTGACTAGGAACCCTGTATGTTAAAAATGTACTGGGCTTTGTTTTATTTTTAGTTTTTATAAATTTATTTATTTATTTTTGGCTGTGTTGGGTCTCTGTTGCTGCACGCGGGCTTTCTCTAGTTGTGGTGAGCGGGGGCTACTCTTCGTTGTGGTGCGTGGGCTTCTCATTGTGGTGGCTTCTCTTGTTGTGGAGCACAGGCTCTAGGCACGGGCTTCAGTAGTTGTGGCACGTGGGCTCAGTAGTTGTGGCTCGCGGGCTCTAGAGCGCAGGCTCAGTAGTTGTGGCGCACGGGCTTTGTTGCTCCACAGCATGTGGAATCTTTCTGGACCAGGGCTCGAACACGTGTCCCCTGCATTGGCAGGCGGATTCTTAACCACTGCACCACCAGGGAAGTCCCTGGGCTTTGTTTTAGTCACAGATCCTTAGAAAAGGATGCACACCAAGCCACCAGGGCCACATGGGGAAGCACCAGGACCCATCCAGAGACAGAAGAGGACCGGAGAGAGCATGGCCCAGAGCCCGTATTGGGGTTTCCTTGGGAAGGAATGGCGAGGCGGGGTAGGCACACTGAGTAGACGTAGGATTGGACAGTTTGAACAATTTTGGCAGCCCAGGGGCTATAGGGGTGGTCGCTAGCTGTCTGCTACCTGGTCCTGGACTAATTCAGGGCAAGGGGACTGTATGATTACAACCTCCTTTGGAAACAGGTATTTACTAGAATTGAATTAGAATTTTGCTAACCTCTTCAGACTTAATTACAGCTCCACCCTCCCAGATTTCCTAATGACTGGCCCTAGGGATCAGCTTCTAGTAACGCCCACCAAAGTCTCCTGACGCCCAGAATAGTCCCTAAATGAGCCTGCCTCCAGCTGAAACAAGATCACCAGGACTCTGCTGAATTCTCCTCTGTGTCAGCTCACCCAACATCAGGCACAACAAAGCTAAAGCATCCGAGCCCAAAACAGGTTAGCTTAGTTCAAGTGTTCTGTATAGAGAAGTCTGCTCCGGGAGAGGCTGAAATTCTTGGCAAGATAATATTTACGAATTAGCTGTGAATTTCAAATATCCCTGCATCCATCTCACTTCATTAGTATGGAATCAAAAATTATAATTATGGAGTAAATGTTTTTCAAAGAGTAGAGAAAAAGGGTTTTTGCCACAATCCTTGTTATTGCTCTTTTGTAGGAAAATCTAAAATTGGACCAGAAAAAACGCGACTATGAGCTTTCAAAACTCTCCTTGTAACGGGATTACTACATATTATTATTTCTATTCATAGTTTCATTGCTTCTGATAGAGCTGTTATTACTGGAAACAAAAACACAACAATAACCCTCTGAAATCTTTTCCAGCAAATTCTCTAAATAGGTAGGCATCTTCCTACTTCGTCTCAATTCTTTTCTAGGGGGTCAGCTAATTTTACCTTTTAAAACCATTGATATTCAAATCCACTATTTCTTTAATATCGAGTTGCTTGCCAAGAATTGTCCAACCTCTTCTTGAGCACAGAAGTGAAAATGTCCTTATCTACCGTTGAGGAAGCAACTGTTCTCTGTGATCCCCACTGAGGAGGTGGGGACGCCTTCCCCCCTTCATCAGCATCCTTCTGTTCATGGGCTGTTTGTTCCTGCCTCACCTGACTCTCCTCAGATGTGTGCAGGAGCTGTAAGTTCCCTGTGGCATCAGCCTGCAGCCTCTGTGCCCTTCCTCAGCGTGACAGCCCTGGGCCGGGGAGAGACATCCCTCGCACAGCTGCAGGGAGGTTTGGTCCTCATTAGCCCTCTCAAAGCTGCCAGCTCATCCGCCTGCCCTTTCACGGACAGGCAACAGGTGACATCCTGCAGCAGCCGTGGCGCTGATAGAACTCCTTTCTCTGGGTCACTGTTGTCGCCTGGCGTTTCACTGGTGTTGATCACGTGGGCACAGTTCGCCTTACTAAGACCCTAGGCATCCATTGTGCGTTCTGGTCCAGCCCTGCAGGCCAGGCGCTGGGCTGGAGCCGTTTTCCACCTCACTGCATGGAAATCAGGGCAGCAAGGAGCAGCAGAGACCCATTTTAAACAGTCTCTCGAAGCTGGGTTTGATGTAGCAATGTCGTTGTCAGAGATCAGCTTCTCTGGTCCCTTTATGCACCAATGGAAAGTTCTGGAATGGTCACCGCAAGAAAGCTCTACTCTCTCCTCGCCCCTGCCAATCATTGTGTGGATCCCTGGTGTTCTTCTAAGGTGGGCCTCCCACTGCTGGCTCCCTCTGTCCCTTTGATGGCCAACCTGGTGTAGATGCCTGTCTATTCCAGCCGCCCTCCTTCTCAAGACTTTTTCTAAAATGTGAAATGCTGAACTTTAGCCAGCATGATGCCATTTCATTTTGCTTCAGCCAGACCCCAAATACTAAAGCCCTGACAAAGACACTCAAACTGTGTTTTAGAAATGAGAGGAAGAAATCCAAGTTTTAGAGCACCGTGCAGGAGTGAACGTTAGCTCTTTGCAAAGTCAGTTTTGACTTGTACTCAGAATGGATTGAAAGACAATACAGACTGGATTCAGCTACAGAAAATGGTATGAAAAGTCCCAGACACAACTTTATGCAGAATATCTAAAACCTCATGGAGAGGGCTTCTAGTGGGATTTCCCCACTGCTTATAAAATGTGTACACTCATGCCAAGAGAAAGAAAAAACAAGCAGGACCACCTCTTCTGTCCGATGGGACAGTCTATTTCTTCACTCTCTTCTTGATATTTGGCTCTGCAAACACCAGTATCATGTCAGCTGCCGGTTCTACAACGAGAAACGCTCTGTACGGATTTCAGTGGCAAACAAGTGATCAATCGCCCACGGGGGCGAAAGGGGGTGCTCTCCCAAATCTGCACACGACTGGTTTCTCTTTCTCCTTTGAAAGAATACCCGTGTTCAGAGACATCTCGGGTCTCATCTGCAGCCTATGTGGAAAGGCACACACATGGAAATAACACATTTTCTCCAAACACGTGACAAAACTAAGTGATGCTCTAGGGACTGTGCTTGGGAGGGAAGGAGGGAGAGAGCTGTTCCCGGGGAGGTAGTTTGCTGAAACATTTCCTTTCCTGTTCTATGGCTTGGGAGAAAGAGGAAGCAAAGGCCAGATCGCAGGAGGAAGCCTTTTTTTCTGGAGCTCACTTGTTTGTCAGCCTTGCAATGCAGAATAATGCTTGTGATTTGGGGTAAGAAGCAAAGGCTGGGACATGTGACTTTTGCAGGCGTCTTTGGGTGGGTAGGTGGGGCTCTCCAGGGCTCTTTGTCCCCTGTTAGTGCCTTAAAGGTTGTCATCTTTACCACCCAACCCGGCTGGCCCATCAGTCTTTTTTGATCTGAAGTCCTTATTATTTTATATTTTGTTTGGGTGCTGGCTGTCTCCACACTCCTGGGGAAGCCGTGCTAAGGAACTCCATGTCCCAGACTCCAGGAAATAGAGCAGGGACTTGCATTTTGCACAAAGGGTTTGAATATGAAGCAAAAACAAAAACCCAAAACACGTATTTCCTAAAACTTTGCGGTCATGATGATTTCCATTACTGTAGCATATTTCAGTTTGTTTCCTTTTTCTATAAATAACAATAAATGTGTTGGAGAACCGTGTCATTTCTAGCATTGTTTAAAATTTTTCAAATTCAAAAATGATGAATATTTAAGCAATTAGATGGAATTGATGATACGTATTTTGTCAGATGAAAGACGTGTGATTGAGTAAATGTGCTTTTCTCTAGGCAGTTAGTAAAGCACAACATGTCTAGCTGGGGAGAGCAGAGTCATTCACATCCCACGGTACCACCGCTGAGCGCAGTTCACTCTCTAGGCCAGGGCACATTATGGGGTCGGGGTGCCCACTTAGTAACTGGGGCTCTCACTTGGAGCTTGCAAATGAACACTCAAGGATGAGCTCCATCAGGAGGCTGGAGGCGGCTGGAGGCATGGGCTCAGGTGTGATTGGTGCAGCCAGAGTTAAAGAGTTTCATTCCAGGTCAATTACACCTCCATTAAAAAAATTATAACCCAATACACTGGTAGGATTATGGAAAGAGTGAATGATGTTTGACTTATAAGGATGAACACCTAGAAGCTGGTAAAAATTTTAAGTTCTTAAGTTCACAGAAATCAAACTGAAATCATCCCTTTGTGACTTTGAAGGTGTAATCATATCAACATAGTCTGTTATATGTTTTTAATGTCCATGAAATAGTCCTCTGTGTGTTGTCAAAACAATCCAAATAAAAAGCACTACAGTCGAGTTAAGTGTGATACGCTTTCTATGTATTTGTATTATTTTGTTTTGTTCTCACACATGGGGCAGAACATATACCCAGAATAAAAATGACTGATACTTTTTAAGCATTTAGTTTAAAAAAAAAAAAGAGTTTCAAAATGTTCAGCAGTGGATAGGAGAGACTCTCGTTTACAGCATCTTCATATCACCCTTCTCCCTTTCATGTTTCCTGATTCAGTCTAAATTTGGAATGGTATAAAGACAAAAGAGGGAAACAAGGGGGTATGTCTAATAACTGGGTTGTATTTTAACAGGTTAATTCTCCACCAATATCTGGGCTGCCAGTCTAGCTGCCACCTGGCTTCATTTCACAAAACAGTCCCCAGGAATATCCTTTCTAGAGACAAAGCAGACTGTCATCCTCCGGCAGAAGAAGGAAAGACCTGCCTCTCAAAGCTGCTTTCTCTACGGACAAAGTAGCTACGATCAGAAAAATTGGAAATACCAGGCAGGATTAGGAAATCAATAAATTTTTCCCCTTACAAAAGAGCATGTGATTGTGAACAGCTTCACATGGCTTAATTTTTGGCAGTGTAAATGGAATTTAAACTGCAGGCAATAAATCAGGGACACCTTTGATTCATTATAGATAATCAAGAGGGAGCTCTTCTGATGCTCGGTGTCAATGGAGTCATAGCTCCGATTTCCTTCAAACTCTACCATCAGTCAAGAGAAGGGACTGGCCCCTGGTGCGGTGGGAACAGCACTGGGCAGTGGGTGACTGCCACCCTGTCCAGTGCCTTGTGGGAGCCAGGATCCATTTTACTGCAGCCCCTGTGGTAGATGGCGTAACCCTCCGGGGTGCAGGCAGCGTGACCAGGGCAGTTACTTACCTTCCGGGGGCCTCGTACGCCCGTACAGGTAGCACCCACTTTCAGCTCATCCTGAAGACTGCTTCCCCCTCTTCCCACTCCCACCCCCCGGGCCCCCAAAGCCCCTGCTGCCATCTGACTGCAGGCCGTTCCACCAGCCCAGATGTGTGGTCCAGCGCCCGCCCTTCACCCCTGCCATGCAGGCCTGTCTTCCTCATCGTAGAGAGAGACCGATGTCACTCAGGTCGTGTCCGCAGCCCTCCCGGTCACATAGGGCCATCCTCCTCATGTGCACAGGGGCTCTCGTGGCCCTGGGCCCTTGCACTGACCCTCGGCCCCTTGGGTTCTTCGCCAGCCTCCCTCATGCCACCCCATAGGTTCTTTCTTGGGGATCCTATGGCTTTTCCTGCCATTTTAATTTTTGTCTTTGAAAGCCCAGGCTGTGTTAAGGTTCCTGCCCATTTTCTTCCAGGCAGTTCCACAGACTAGCTTAAGTTCCATTTTCCTCTAAGATGCTTCTCTGCTTCTTCCCATTTCCACACGTTCATATCCCTGACAGCACATGTGTCTTAGCCTTGATAGTGTTCTGCAGTTAGGACTGACAGCAACTTTTTAAATTAATGCTGCGCTAAATAATGGCACATTCTACAACTGATGGTATCTTAGATTTAATAAAATACAGCCAAGGGAGGCAAAGAAGACGCAAAGCAGTGCCCGGGGCGAAGGGGCTGCCCCTGTATCACTGGTACAGAGCATCCAGACCCCAACACAGCTGTCGGGTCAGGGAGACGAGCTGCCCCCCCGTCCCCAACCAGGGCACAAGAACCTCTGCTTGGCAACCAATATTTCCCCTTATTTCCTTAGGAATTGTGAGCCTGTGAGTCAAAAGCTTTCATAGCTATCATCACACAAAGGGGGAAAGTTGCTGTCTAGACAATAGACTATAATTACTAGTATTATTTAAAGTCACTGAAATGCCTGAATTGCAGAAAGGAGCAAAGGGTCTCATACAAGCCAAAAGCCCTACAATGGGCCCCAGCGAACACCTCCCTGGAGGATATGCACCTACTCCAGGCTTTGTTGGGGGTAGGGTGTGCCTGGTAAGAGAAGCTGCAATGGATATAAACCGTAGGCAGTATTTCTTTAGTAAGCTTTTTTTTTTTTTTTAAGTTCTCTTAATTTGGTTTCCTCTAAGGTCAATTAAAATCTTGAAAAGCCTCTGCAAGGCAGCACGGATGCCAACAGAAGCCAAGAACTTGTCAGTAAGTCATTACATTTGTGCAATTGTCAACAGATCCTACCTACCGCCCCTGCTTTTATACTTTAAGAAGTACAACTTATGATTCATTCTTAGATCTACATTGGTCAAAGCACAGTATTTGGAAAACAACCATAAGACTGTGGCAGTGTATATAAACATTGCAAGCTTTTAACAAAATAATTCGGCTTCCAACATTTTCTATTTAACCACCTTTAATCGTACTTACCAACATGTTTGCTCTCCTCACTCACATCCGTACCCTTTTACTGTTTCTCACAACTGCAAAAATACCCTCCCTCCCGGGAAGGATGGAGGGTTTGGATGTGGGCTGGGGAGACGCCCAGACCACCAGAGTGGTCCTCCATGGAACCCTGGGCTCGCCTCAGCCGTGGCTTCCCTTCCAGGCCCCAGCTGTCACCTGCTCCCATGGCAGGCAAGGCCATCTTCCCTGGACAAGTCCAAATCTAAAAAGACATAGGTTGATCTCTGGGGGCTACACACTAGCCATCCTCCTGCCAGGGTGCTCTGGTTCCAACACCCAAGGTCGTCCCTGTGCTTCCACTCTTATACTTGGATAGTGGACCTTGACAGGCTGCCTCAGCCCATCTGACTCCTGGACCTCAGCCCGTTTGACTTTCCCACCTCCGTTTTCAGGGCCTGGGTCTCTCTTTCCTGAGCCCCAGCTGGGGGCTTGACTTCTTCACCCATATCCGTCATCTTGACATCTTGGCTTGGATGTCCACTACGCATCTCCAACAGTATATTCTGACTCGAACTGCACAATCTCCTCCCACGGCCAGACACATGCATCTCCTGATCTTCTTCACCTCATTAGTGGTCCTATATTCATTCCATTCTTCAAGCCAATATCCTAGGACTCATATTTGATTTGACAGTATTAGATCCTTGGGTCTCCCTCTCCCTTCTCTGCTCCCTCCTCTCTCCTCCCCTCCCTCCATCCTCCTCCCCTCCCCTTCCCTCTTTCCCTCCTCCCCTCCTCCTCCCTTCCCTCCTCCCCTCCCCCTCCGCTCCCCTCCCCTCCCCCTCCGCTCCCCTCCCCTCCCCCTCCCCTCCCCTCCCCCTCCCCTCCTCCCCTCCCCTTGCCCTCTGTGCAGCCACACCACATGGGCATTCTTGCTACTTCCCCTGAGTTCTCCAGCTCCCTGTGCCAGGCCCCTCATCCTCCAGGACAACCACGTGCCTCTCACCTTCACCTCCTTCAAATGTCACCTCCCAGTCAGGCCCTCTGAACCAACCTATTTAACATTGTGACCCAGCTCCATCCTACAGGGCCTTCCCCCTCTCTGAGCAATGGTCACCTTTCAAAACACCGTGTAACTTACTCTTTATATTCTGGTAACTGATCATCTCCCTCCTTGAGAATATCATCTCCCTAGAGGCGAGGCTTCTGTCCGTCTTGTTCACGACACATCTACACACCCAGAATAGTGCCAGCATGTGGTAGGAGCTCCGTATATATTCGTTGAGTGAATGAATTCAACAAATCCATGTCCTGAGGAAAAGGCATGTGAATGATCAACACCAGGAAACATTTTGGTAAACTTCCAGGACACATTTTGCAATTTCCAAGTTCAAAAAAGGAATCCAATGGGGATCCAGGCAGAAGTAGAAAATATATAAAGGGGGCAGGGGGAGCATATTCCCCGTGTCATCAGTGCCAGACCATAGCGGGCCATGCAACATTCAGCGGGACAGAGCAGGACACCAATCTTGTGTAAGAAGCCAAGTTTTCCTTTGGATATAGATGCAGCAGACTGTCTGGACCAGGCAAGAACCCAGAGGAGCTAGCAACGCCCAGCCATCTCTTCTTTTTTTTTTTTTAACATCTTTATTGGAGTATAATTGCTTTACAGTGGTGTGTTAGTTTCTGCTTTATAACAAAGTGGATCAGTTATACATATACATGTGTTCCCATATCTCTTCCCTCTTGCATCTCCCTCCCTCCCACCCTCCCTATCCCACCCCTCTAGGTGGTCACAAAGCACCGAGCTGATCTCCCTGTGCTATGCGCCAGCCATCTCTTCTTGCGCAAGACTGCTGAGAACCACTCGTAGGAAGGACAGGCCGCACTTGGCCGTGGGCTATCTCTGTTCCCCAAGAGCTGTCACAATGCCACTTCAGCCCCAGACCACAAGGCTGCCATTTATTGAGTGATGGATCCCCCTGGGCCAGGGCTTTTCACCTCCTGACCAATGAAAACCTCACACCCCCATTTAGTAGATAGACGGTCCCATTTTATACATGAGAAATCCCACGTGGACCAAGTTAAGCTACTCCCCTCAGTACACAGGGGTAGAACCAGGATTTCAACCCAGGCACAGTAGCAACCCAGGCCTTACACTACATGGCATTATAAACATTAACCTGGCATCTATCAAACTGCTGGGTCAACAGCACCCACTGGCCTCCTCATAAAGCTGAGAACTCCATCCCGCAAAACTAGTTCCCAAACCTCTATTTTTCTGCTTTTCCAACAGTTCAAGCAAATGTCAGAAAGCAGAGTCCCCTCCCACAATCAATACAAAAAGTATTGGGACCTTCCATCTGGAAAAGATAATACGAATAAAGGACCTCATGAATATAATCTTTAATATTCTGAGTGTCATGGATAAAGTTGATGTACTTTGAAACTTGAGACCAATTAAGAAATAAGTAGAACGGTGGTTACCAGAGGCTGGTTGGGGATGGGGGGTGTTGGAGAGGTGTTTTGGGGTGCTTACTTGGAACTAGTAGATAATTAAGCCCTGGAGAGCTAATGCACAACATCATGATTATAGTCAACAACACTATAGTATAAACTTCAAAGCGGCTAAGAGACTAGCTCTTAATTGTTCCCACCACAAAAAGTAAATGATAATTATGCGATATGACAGAGGTGTTAGCTATGGGGTTAATTGTATCGCAACACACAAATGTATTAAATCAACACGGTTTATACCTTAAACTGACACAATGTTATATGTCAATTATATTTCAATTAAAAAAAAAATGAAAGAAGAGGAAGGGGTCTTAACAGTCTATGATAAACCTTTAACGTTCTTACTCAGAAAGGTGAGAGTGGGAGGGAATGAAAATAGATTCAAACTGTTTGGACTCTGTGAGGAATCTCATGCCCTAAAAATCTATTTCCCGTGTGAGAATGAAATCATGAGCAAGGGGACTTGGAACCAGAAAGACCTGCATTTGAGACTCATCCCTTATTTAAACAACTCTTCACTTACCCCACACTCTCGCTGTCAGGACAGAGCAATGATTTGTTTCCCTCTGCTCTGAGGACTGGCTTCATTTAATTTGTAAGGAATTATTTGCATCGTTTCTGTTGCTACTTGATAAAGAAATATTGCATCTTTTAAGAAAGGGTTGGAAGCTCAGACAACAAAACAATAAAGAGAATAGAAAAATAGCAAGAATGAAATAGAAGTAATTAGACTTGAACCTGACATCACTTTCCATAGCTAACGCCATATATTAGTGCAAAAGGGAGAATAATGGTTTTTCATTTACCTTCATATTTATGTTCATTATGAAAAATCACATAACATATTTAGGGAAATCCTTGGTTTAAGCCAGTGTATAAAAAGCTTTTTATTTGAAGTATATTACATTGGTCTGCTTCTGAGCAAGTAATTTTTTCTGCATAAGGAAAATATTTTTGAAAAAAAAAATTACAAGCACCGTTTTTTTTATTTTCGAATTATATATTTTCAAATAACGAATACAATATCTACTACTGTTCCACAATATTCTCATTATTTCTATATCATCAGAGAGTATCCTTTTGGGGGTAAAATTTCAGAAATTACCAGAACATAGAGGAACACTTTGTTGTTTTGTCGTCCTTTAAACACATTTTGTTGAGTAAGACACAATGGAATCGGGCTTATTTTTGCTTTCCTTAACTGGATCTGTATTGTGAAATGAGGTTTGCATCTTATTACTTCTTACTGTTGCATTCTTTAAAAACTTTTTTTTAATTTAAGCTTATGAATTCTATTCTAAGCAGCATAACTAAAATGAGGTAAGACATCATTACTCACAGCACTCTGGTTCCTCAGTTGGGGAACTCCACACCTCCTGCCTGAGAAGGGAGAAGGGATAGATACACAGCCGACCCTGAACTTGTCCCCAGAGCCACCACTCTGGATGCAGCCTGGCTCCCGTCAGGCCTTCAATCCCAGACTCATCTCCACATCACCTCCCTGCAGCCAGGGCCATCAGGTGGGTACCTCAGGCAGCAGCCGTTCTTAAAGGCTTTGAGGGCCATAAGTGCCTGAGGACCTATGACCGTCGTAGGCTTGTGGGGCAGTTGGGGAACCCTACCCACGTGCCCCAGCCTTTCTTGTCCCCATCATCCCTGAGGGAGCCCCTGACCATGTCATGTTCAGAGCCACCCTCCAGACAAACACAAGATTTTCAACTTCCTCTCTTGGCCAGACCTGGCTGATGGAAGCATGCCAGCAACGTGGGGTGGGGGAGGTCCAGAGTCAGCAGGGTGCCCCCCTCAGGGTGCTGTAGACATAAAGCAGCCGCTAGCCACTGTGGCTTTTCAAATTTAAAGTTATTAAATGTAAAAAAAGTTTAAAACTCAGTTCTTCAGTTTCACTATCTCACATACACAACAGTCACACGTGGCCAGCGGCTACCATATCGGACAGCAGAGAGCGTGGAAGATCTCGGCCATTGCAGAAAGTTCTCTTGGGCAGCTCTGCTCTAGAAAGCATCATATTTCTCCCAGCTGTTGATTCTGGGTGAGGAGTTCCGCTGGGTCAGCCTGAGTGGAAGAAATCCCAATCTTGTTCTGGCTCTGTCACCAACCTGCTATGGACCGGGGCAGGTCACCTCCTTACCTGTGAGGGCTTCCTGGAATTAGATTTTGGTTTGTAATGGAAGAAGGGCAGGCCTCACATGACCCAAGGGTCCCAGGTTACTTGTCTCTGCTGTGGCCTTTTGTAGAATCGCTTTTATTGAATGTTAGTTTGGCATCATGCTTTCTACTTATGTAAGGACAATCACATACAATTCAGTACTGTGTTCATTTTGGGGAACATTTGAAAAATTATATTACGTAGTATTCTCTTTATGAGACCCAACTGGAAAATTTCTCTCAAGTCTCAGGACCAGGACAAAATGTGTTCCTCATAAGCAAATAGTGGGCATTTAGGTTTCAAAACAACGTGAATATTGTAACTAATCCAATTTTCCTCTTTGTTTTCACAGCAGGAGGCTCAGAGCAATACCATTAGAAGCAGTTAGACTGAATCTTATGGTCTACATTTTTCTTCCTAATTGTATCTCTAATAAAAGCTGTTGGGAAGCCATCAGAATATTTTTGGGAATGAATTGGAATAAATTATTTTATGAATTGAGGGAAACATATGTTCAGAACGCCCGAATCTTTAAACACATCATGAAAATGCATAACCTAAATCCGTGCTAAAAGAATCCATCTACTGGGAAGATATCCTTAGAAAGACATCTTCTAACCAGACTTGACCTTGGATTTGGAAATTTGGTAGACATGTATTTCTGGAGTATAATAAAAGACTAAAAGATATTAGGGGGCCTGAAGTTAGAAACTCAGATGTTCTAAAGACTGAAAAATGAAAATACATCACTGTTTTTAAGCAGAAGCCTTCGTTGTTGTTGTTAAAGAAAAAAAAAAATTGGAAGTTTCCAGAACTGTCACATTAACAGAGTTCTCACTCCTCCCACGTTAAGCATGACTCTATAATCGAAAAACACCGCTCGATGGAAGAATAAATTAGTAAAAGTAAAAGCATCTCACCTCTCAAAACACTTCCATCCTTTTTGGTTTGTTTGTTTTGATCATTGTCAAAAGTATACTTTTTATGTAAAAGCATATTTTTCAAATAAAAAAGTGTCATAGGAAACTAAATAACTTTCCACTTGGAGTTGTATTGTCATGGTATCAGACTTCATGAAGAAGGAAAAATAAATGTTTTGGAATCAAATTTGAAAATCCAGACTAGAGTGTACCCAGACATAGTATATAAGGATTATGTGGACATCACTGGATTTGTGTGTCCTTGCAGTACAGAGACCCAAAAGAATCTCCTAAACAAACACAACTGTAGGATTCCAACATGAACATGTGCTCTGTAGTAATCACGTAACAGGGATTGTTTTCAAGAAGAAACGGTATTCAGCCTTATACTGAAGCATAAAAAACAACACTGAGTGTTCTTTTCACTAAACATCTGAGAGTCTCTTCCTTCCATACCTGTCACACAAATATATGATCATTAGTATATCTATGTCTTCTCAATCATTTTGTCAAGTAAAAGGCACAATAAAGGAGGATTAGTTAAGTAATAATAAATGGCGTTTACTGGGAATTTACTATGTGCCAGGCACTCTGACCCGCATTCCTGATGGATTCTCTTATTAACAAACTGTGGGGTAGATACTGTTTCTGTTCTCATTACACAGTGGAGGAACCTTGGAAGTAACTTTTTCAGAGTCCACAGCCACACAGCAATGGATGGGACCCCAAACTGAGACAGCTTGGCCAGGACCCCGAAAGTCCTCTGCAGAGGGGAGGGGACCTGGCTGCAAGTTAATGGCGGGGCTGAGAGGAAACCCAGGGAGAGGGACCCAGATCTCAGCAACCCTCGCTTCGAGAGCCCTTCCAAGCTCCTTCTCCACTGCCCGGAGAGGATGAGAGGGACCATGTCCTTGGAACAACAGGCATGGACAGGGGGACCCAGGACAGATGGCTTCCCCAATATCTGGGAGAGAGAATTCTAGCCTGGCTTCTTTTCAGCTAATGGCAAAATTTTTCATTTTGCTTCTCCCTGAAGAGAGGACAAATTTGTTTTCACTTACACATGGCTAATTTGCCTGTAGTGTGTTTAATAATCATCATTCTAATTATCAGAGTATTCTGACACCAGATCACTGTGACCCCAAGAGGCTCAGCTCTCCTGTCTCTCTGCTTCCAATTCTATTAAACAAGGACGGATCAAAGGCTTTCTTATCAAAGTACCTTTGATGATGACTGCAACAAACAAACAGACACTGAGCTGCCTTGATATCCAGCTTAAATGGCCAGGCATTGTCCACTCACGGCTCCATCCACTGTGAAAGGCCTCATCCAGATACAGATTCTATACAGAATAAGTAAGACATCCTATTTGAGACCAACACGCTAACATTCACAAGTAATTAAATACTAACAACTGGCTGGGCATCTTTGTATGGTTTGCGGTCACTTCAACTTAGAAGATGCCTTAGTAACATATACACACTACCATGTATAAAATAGATAGCCAACAAGGACCTACTGTATAGCACAGGGAACTCTACTCAATAAATTGTAATAACCTATAAGGGAAAAGAATCTGAAAAAGAAAAAAGAAATATATGTATGAATTGCTGTGCTGTATACCTGAAACTTACACGATATTATAAATCAACTATACTTCAATAAAAATTTTTTAAATAAATAAAAAAATTTAAAAATTTGTAGTACTACAAAAAGGATATATAACTATGAAGTTGTAAAAAAAAAAAAAAAGAAGATGCCTTAGTTATCCGTAGAGTGAACATAGGTGGACGCATCCTCCTTTCCAGGTTGAGTAGAAGTGGCTGGAGTGGAGGGAGGGTGGATCAGATGTTTCCCCTTATCTGGAATAAAAGCATCTCAGCTTGAAGACTGAGGCTCTGCAGGCTGCCCAACCCTGTACCTCTGCCCCAGGGGATGCGGCTAACAGGACGGGACCACCTCCTTGATGAGGGAGGACGCCCAGCTGGGCTTGCCCAAATCCTGGGTCCTGGCAGCTGCCTCCTACCCTGTGAAGGCTCTGGCCAGCCTGCAGGATTATTGGGTAAGCAGCCCCAGAGGAGCTATAATTCAAGCATTTTTATGATATTTTTCAGCTCTCTTGGGATCCTCCTCACCATATTTAGACGTTGGCTTTTATTACTCATTCCATGTGAAAGTAAGTGACTGCCTGGATTTTGGTTTAAGATTACAATTGCTGTTTATAAATCTCATTGACCTACTATTGTTTGTAAATATGTATATAGCTTGTTTAGATACATTTATTTGATTAACACACTTGGGTTCCCTTTATATGTGTTACTTTACATTCTCTCTTGAACATGAAGGAAAATAGCATTCCCTCGGCTATTTCTTTCGCTCTGGTCCAAAGGGAAACAAAACTTGGCTCTCGTTGACCAGCTACTGGTCACCTGAGCTTGCTGATATGATTTCCCATCCCCTCATCAGCCTCCCACCTCCCACCCTCACCCTACACCGGCTGTTTAAAGACAAGTGTGTTGACAAACAGGCCCTGGACTTTGCGTGCGTTCGTGCTTTGTCAAGTCCGGCAGGTTTGCCGTAGAGCAAGGCGTGAGAACTAGGGGTCCTAAGAGGGTCTTCTCGAGGGGTTGCCATCCAAGGGCCCTCAGCAGACTGGGACAGCTCCTTCCAAGCAAAGGGGCAGATCAAAAGCAAAATGATCAAACAGAGTCTTAACAAAGACCTTGAGCTCAGTGTGGTGAAGTGTGAATTGCAGAAGCTCTGCTTCCCGGTCCAGCGCCCTGGGGAGTCAGGTACAAAGGCAAATTTTATTGCAGTAATGAAAAAAGCCATTGATTTACAGGGTTCTGGAAATGCATCCAGTCAGATGAAAGAACACAAACGAAACAAGAAATAACATGCTCTCCTCCCAACTCCTCCCTCCCCCTCCGCTCATGGATGTGGATTTGGGGGAAAATATGATTTGTGGATGAGGCAGAGAGCGGGGCTGAACATCAGATGCTGCCTGGTCCCACCAGTGGAATTGTCCTGCTGGTCATCAATATGGGCCGAATGGCAGGGGGACAACCTCTTGCCAACTCTAGCCATCCTCATCCTGGCCCTAGCCTACGTTTTTGACAATTACTTGGATAAAGATATAAAAGGCATGGAGAGTGTATATTTGTCTTTTTTTCCCCCTGCTGGGCATCTGAACCTCCTTCTCGTGTTTGGAGAATTGCTTACAGAACAAGCCCTGCTGGGAGCAGGGCTCACCTTCGACACCAGATCCTGAAAGAACCAGACGCCTGTGTTCCCGGCCTTCCTTGCCGCTGGGGGCTGGGGAGGCGAGCTAGGCCCAGCCGCTAGGCCTCACACCCCCCAGCTCTGAACCAGAGGATGGGGGCTTAGAGCAGTAACTGGGGGCAACCCCTGCTGGTGGCAGGAGATGGGCTGCATTGTTAGTTCCAGGTTTCTGGGCCGCACTGGCACACCCACCGCAGGGCCATGTCCCCGGTCCAGGGCCAGAGGCTGGGGAAGCTGTGCATCCAGGCACAAGGGGCAGCAACATCCTCCCAGTGGGGTTCCGTAGACTGGTTTGTGATGGCATCTTTCCTGCAGCTCAGCCTGCCCTTTCCATGCCTTGGCCCATGGTTCTTCTGTGGCCTTCCCAGTGAAACTCTGAGCCACCCCAAATCTTTACAATCAATTACTTCTCTGCTCGCATCAGCCAGAGTTGATTTTTTTTTAAATTTATTTATTTATTTATGGCTGGGTTGGGTCTTCGTTTCTGTGCAAGGGCTTTCCCTAGCCGTGGCAAGCGGGGGCCACTCTTCATCGCGGTGCGCGGGCCTCTCACTATCGCGGCCTCTCTTGTTGCGGAGCACAGGCTCCAGACGCGCAGGCTCAGCAATTGTGGCTCACGGGCCCAGTTGCTCCACGGCATGTGGGATCTTCCCAGACCAGGGCTCGAACCCGTGTCCCCTGCATTGGCAGGCAGATTCTCAACCACTGAGCCACTAGGGAAGCCCCAGAGTTGATTTTGTTGCAGGCAACTAAGAACATTGACTTGTGGCATCCTTTCCAAATCTGCCGTCCATTAGATGACAGAATTGAGAAGAAAAACGTCTTCAGAAATGCAACCTATTAAGAGGACATCAAGCCGGGACAACTGTGTGACCCTACATTTGGGCCCAAGAGCCAACTCCGTGAGATCAGACTGCAGCTGGAGACACTTCTCCAGCCTGAGTTGGAAAACACAGGCACTTTGGAGAAACAGAGGGACACCCTCTGGGTCGATTTAAAAAAAAAATTTTTTTTACCACATTGCTAGTCAAATATAAAGAAACATAAAGTTAGGTATAAACGCCTTAAGATTGTGGCTCATTTACAGCTATAAAACCAAAACAAATTTACAAATTAATTACCAGCAGAACTACAAAAGCAATAACATTAAAATTAACATCATTAATTTAATGCAAAGATGATGATGTTTTGCTGAAACTGGTTCATTGCTCACCACACGGTCCGGCACCAACCGCTGAGGCTCGGGGGGCTTCTAGGCGGGGACGGCCCTGAAGCTAGCAACCCACTGAGCCCTGGGTGCCCTCACATCCATCATTCTTCAGCTTCCTCTGGATCTTCAGCAAGAGGCTTCTCTCCAGATAGCTGGGCTTCTGTCTCATTGCTCTGACTTAATGCACTGAAATTCCTTCTTCCTCCAAATCAATCCTTCCTTAACCGAGTCCTAACACCCTGGCATTGAACTCACTGGCCCAGCATGAATTCAACATTGACCCTAGTCAAGCCAACTGAGGCCAGGAGGCAAGATCAAATGGTACTAAGATGATGGCTCCCTCAGCATCCATGTTCACAGTGCAGTGCCAGATACCACTTCAGAGAGTAAAAGCACGTGGTGAAGCTCTACTTTTCACTCTGGTGCAAATGTCATGGAAATTAGGATGTGTACCCATCAGGGTCCATGTCTGAGGATGTTCAGCGAAGCACTGTCTATGGTGGCAGGAGGTTGGAGGTGACCTAGTTCCCTTCACTGGGAAGGTGACCCATGGCAGGTGCACAGTGTGTTCTACCGTGCAAAAATTAGACCCCGTGGAAGTTCACATATCAACCTACATGAACCTAAGAACCATGGTAGAATGAGATTTAAAATACTATTTACATTAGCTAAAGATACCTAAAAAAAACAATATGCATTTTGCAAGAAGGCATGCAAATACAAAGATGCATATTACGTTTAAATATTTGCCTGTAACAGTATGACAGGAAGGGTAGTGAAAGATGCTGATAAAAGAGACTAAATATAAAAACAACCAAACTTACTCACTCACTCACTAGCAAATGAGAGTACAGCCTTATATGGGCCAATGATAATGTCCATGAACAGTAAGGCTTAATAAACACTTAAGTCAACACACTGTACCCAAGGCAAAAAGGAAGAAAGAGAGAGGGGAGGAAAAGAGAAGGGAGGGAGGAAGAAAAGGAGTGCTGATCCTACAGGGATCTGCCACACACGCAGATTACAAAGATTCTGGTAAAAATCTTATTTCACGTGATGAGAAAAAAGTCTTTTGAAAGTTGCAATTAGAAAATCTGGCTTTAAAAGACAATAAGAATATTGTTTGATACAGAGTAATGAACAGCTATTAGGATTTGGGCAGTTCCTCCCAGAAGCCTCCTTCTGTCCCACAGATCCACATCTTTAAAAGTAACCCAGGGACTTCCCTGGTGGCACAGTGGTTAAGAATCTGCCTGCCAACTCAGGGGACACGGGTTTGAGCCCTGGTCTAGGAAGATCTCACATGCCGCGGAGCAACTAAGCCTGCAAGCCACCACTACTGAGCCCACTCGCCACAACTAGTGAAGCCCGTGCGCCTAGAGCCTGTGCTCTGCAACAAGAGAAGCCACCACAATGAGAAGCCCGTGCACCGCAATGAAGAGTAGCCCCTACTCACCACAACTAGAGAAAGCCCACGCGCAGCAATGAAGACCCAACACAGCCAAAAATAAATAAATAAATTTATAAAAAAAAAAAAATGTAACCCAGCCATTACCCTGACTCCAACTTATCCAATGCAAGTCTCCCAAGCGTGATTTGAACATAATGAACATGGCGCTATTCTTTACTGCATAATAAGTTTGCACACAGCTTTATCTTTTCAAGCCAGAATAGGCTGTGCTATTTCAGTTACATTTGAGTGAAATACCCAAGTCATGATTCATGAAAACATTTCATTAACTGATTATAGATCTTGTCGCTTCAGCGGGGGAGCCAAGAAGAGTACTCTGACCTGAAAATCCTTCGGTGGAGGTTGAGTGACACACCAAGTGTTAGAATTCCTTGTCCAATTTCTAGCAAGAGAGGCTAAGAAAGTGACATTTCTTTCTAACCAGGCACGACCACATATTAAAAAAGGAGGTGAGGGCTTCCCTGGTGGCGCAGTGGTTGAGAATCTGCCTGCCAATGCAGGGGACACGGGTTCGAGCCCCGGTCTGGGAAGATCCCACGTGCCGCGGAGCAACTAGTCCCGTGAGCCACAACTACTGAGCCTGCGCGTCTGGAGCCTGTGCTCCGCAACAAGAGAGGCCGCAATAATGAGAGGCCCGCGCACCGCGATGAAGAGTGGCCCCCTCTCGCCGCAACTGGAGAAAGCCCTCGCACAGAAACGAAGACCCAACACAGCCAAATATAAATAAATAAATTAATTAATTAATTAAAAAAAAAAGAAGAATACTGGTTGAGAGACCTTGACATCCACAACCTAGAATGATTCCTATTCCAGGATCGGAAAGAACCAAGGTATCTTCCCGAAACTATGAAGTCCCTGGCAGGAAGATTTTTCAAAAATCAAATTCCACAGATGAGGCCAGGCCATAAAGGAGAAAGAAAAATATATTACAAAAGAGACCAGAAATAGACGGGGTATGAGAGTGGGGAAAAAATAGAGTGTCGTGGGGTAGAGAGTTGGAGGCTTTTTGAGTTCTGAATTGGTTACCTATTGCTGGGATAACAGTTTACCCCAAAGTTAGCTGCTTGAAACAAGTAACAGTTAATTTCTCTTACTCTTTCTGTGGGCTGGGTAGCTGGGAATGACTTAGCTGGGAGTTCTGGCTCAGGGTCTCTTACGAGGTTGCGATCAAGCTGTTGGCTGGGCCTGCAGTTTCTGAGTTCTTGACAAGGTCTGGAGGATCCACGTCCAGGCTCACTCACATGGCGTTGGCAAGAGGCTTCTCTCCACGTGGGCTTCTCTGCAGAGCTGATCACAGCATGATTTCCACAAGCCAAGTGATCTCCAGGGAGAAGGCAAGAAAGAGATCAAACTAAGAACAGCGTCTTTTATAATGTAATCTCAGAAATGGCATAAAATCACTTTCACCTTATTTTTCTGGTCACAAACACCATGCTAGTGCAACGTGAAAGGGGAGCATACAGGGCGTGAATGCCAGGATCACCGGGGCCGTCCAGGGCTGGCTACTTGGCTACCACACGTCCCATGTCATGGCCCCTCTGTTTGGAGATGGCTTTTTGGCATAAAGGAAAGAAAAACTCAGTGTGGACTTCTAATAGAAACAAAAGCTTCACAGAGTATGAGGAGCTAGGGTCAGACTCAAAGGTCACTAATGCTAGAGGCTAGGGGAGGTGGGCAGGGTTGCCTGCATAACAAAGTTCCTAAATGTCCATCAACAGATGAATGGATGAAGAAGATGTCGTATCTACAATGGAATATTACTCAGCCATAAAAAAGAATGAAGTAATGCCATTTGCAGCAACATGGATGGACCTAGAGATTATCATTCTAGGTGAAGTAAGTCAGACAGAGAAAGACAAATATCATATGATATTACTTATATGTGGAATCTAAAAAAATGATACAAATTAACTTATTTACAAAACAAAAAGACTCACAGACATAGAAAACAAACTTATGTTACCAAAGGGGAAAGGTGGTGGGGGAGAGATAAATTAGGAATTTGGGAGTAACATATAGTCACTATTATATAAAAAAGAGATAACCAACAAGGACCTATTGTATAGCACTGGGAACTATACTCAATATTTTGTAATAACCTATATGGGAAGAGAATCTGAAGAAGAATATATATATATATATATAAAACTGAATCACTTTGCTGAATGCCTGAAACTAACACAACACTGTAAATCAACTACACTTCAATAAAAAAATAGTTAACAGTTAATCAGAGCAGAAGTTGTCAAACTTCTGGAAAAGGTCAGATAATAAATTTCTCAGGCTTAATCTCCAAAATATACAAACAGCTCATACAACTCAACAACAAAAAAACAAACAACCCAGTTGAAAAATGGACAGAAGACCTTAATAGACATTTCTCCAAAGAAGACATACAGATGGCCGGTAGGCACATGAAAAGATGCTCAACATCACTAATTATCAGAGAAATGCAAATCAAAACTACAATGAGGTACCACCTCACACCAGTCAGAATGGCCATCATTAAAAAGTCTACAAATAACAAATGCTGGAGAGGGTGTGGAAAAAAGGGAACCCTCTTACACTGATAGTGGGAATGTAAATTGGTACAGCCACTATGGATAACAGTATGGAGGTTCCTCAGAAAACTAAAAATAGAATTACCAAATGATCCAGCAATTCTACTCCTGGGAATATACCCAGACAAAACTATAATTCAAAAAGATACGTGCACCCCTATGTTCATAGCAGCACTATTCACAATAGCCAAAACATGGAAACAACCTAAATGTCCATTGACAAATGAATGGGTAAAGAAGATGTGGTACATATATACAATGGAATACTACTCAGCCATAAAAAAGAACATAATAATGCCATTTGCATCAACATGGATGCAACTAGAGATTATCATACTAAGTGAAGTAAGTCAGAAAGAGAAAGACAAATACCATGTGATATGACTTATATGTGGAATCTAAAACATGGCACAAATGAATCTATCTGCAAAACAGAAACAGACTCATAGACATAGAGAACAGACTTGTGGTTGCCAAGGGGGAGGTGGGGAGGGAGAGGGATAGAAAGGGAGTTTGGGGTTGGTAGATACAAACTATTACATTTACAATGGATAAACAACAAGGTCCTACTGTATAGCACAGGGAACTATATTCAATATCCTGTGAAAAACCAAAATGGAAAAGAATATTAAGAAAAAAAAAAGAATGTATATATATGTATAACTGAGTCACTTTGCTACACAGCAGAGATTGACACAACATTGTAAATCAACTATACTTCAATAAAATTTTTTTTAATTTAAAAATAAAAAAATAGATTTCTCAGGCTTTGTGGGCCATAAGGTCTCTGTTGCAATGACTCAACTCTGTCATTGTAGTCTAAGAGCAGCCACAGACAGTGTATACAAGGATAAGCATGAAGGTGGATCAATAAACTTTATTTGTGGACGCTGACATTTGAATTTTATGTAATTTTCTTGCAACACAAAATATTATCTTTTTATTTTTTTAAACCATTTAAAAATGTAAAAATTGTTCTTAGCTCATGTGCTATACCACTGTGGGCCAACTTGGTCCATGGCACATGGCTAGCAGATCCCTGAGGCAGAATGAATGTGATGGTGAAGGTGAGTGAGACCTGATTGAAACAGGAGTAATATAGCAAAGTGCTGTTTTCCAAGATAGGTTTTCATCTTAATAATATGGTGAATACTTACTGCTCCTTATCAAGTAATCAAACCTCAAAATATATACGATCCCCTAAAAATGCTTATAAGCAACTTTAACCTCCTGATGTTTTAGTTAATTGGAGGAAATGGAATCAGACCAGATATATAGGAGTCCAAGATTTAATTCAAATTTATATCATCTTTTAAAAACAAAAATCTGAAAGTTCTTTTTTTTTAGCACTTGCTATGTAAATATTTCATTTGATCATATTTACTTGTTGAGAATCCTTTTCCTATCTTTCAATAAAATAATTAAAAAATAATTTGACACACAATTAAGAGGATGTATACAATTTAAGCCAAAGGTATTTCACTAGGGAAAGCAAAGACAGCCATAGGAATTGGAGATTAGGAACTAATCTTTAAAGGACTGAAATTGTGAGACCAATGTGACTCCTAAACAATAGACACTGAATTCATGAAACATCATTAATAAAACTGTAAGTAACAGAAGGGCCGGACCTGGCACTGAACATTATCAAGTCTGCTGTGATGGGTCAGGAGAAAGTTAGTGCTGAGGTCTGAACTCTTGCTCTTTTGAATTTTATTTCAACTGTTAAAAAGATGAGGAATACAGGGCTTCCCTGGTGGCGCAGTGGTTGAGAATCCGCCTGCCAATGCAGGGGACACGGGTTCAAGCCCTGGTCTGGGAAGATCCCACATGCCGCGGAGCAACTAGGCCTGTGAGCCACAGTTACTGAGCCTGCGCGTCTGGAGCCTGTGCTCTGCAACAAGAGAGGCCGAGATAGTGAGAGGTCCGCGCACCGCGATGAAGAGTGGCCCCCACTTGTCGCAACTGGAGAAAGCCCTCGCACAGAAACGAAGACCCAACACAGCCATAAATAAATAAACAAATAAATAAAAAAATAAAATAAAAAGAAAGCCAGAGCAAAAGGAAAAAGGAGTGTTTAAAAAAAAACGATGAGGAATATAATAAGGACAAATTATTTTGCATATTATTTGTGTTTTCCAAATTGGAAAAAAATTGAATCAGTCTGTTTCCTTTAATGATTACTTAGATTTCATTTCAAGAGCCGGCTGAATGCAGGTCCCTGTAATACAATAATAGGACATAAGCCATCCACTGAGCAGTCTCTTCCTAACTGCCAATGGCCTCAAAGCACAGCCTTCTGAGCTGTTCCCAGGGTCGCTCAACTGAGAAGAAGTGTCCCTGAACTGGCCAGATCACCACATGACCATGCCGTCCATTTCTCGGTCTCATGCATGCCCTGCTTCTTAGTTTGTCCAGCCATTTAAACATCTATGTTTGAGTTTCTGTAATTTTCCTGGCCCCAAGCTCCGCATAAGAGAGCTTCTACCCAGTGCATATATGACTGAATTCCAGCAAGGCTACGGAGCCCCTCACCTCTAAAAATTTTCCTCAGTTGTGCAGTCAGAGAAACTCAATCCAGCCATTTCCTTTGACATTTATAATAATAAAATACAGTGCCTTTTTTCATTGATTTTATCTTTGTTGTTGTCAAATGTAAGTAGCAGCCAAAGCTAAAAAAAAAAGCCCAATAGCGTATTCTTATACTGATTAAGAAATGAACCTAATATTTATTCTACATAAAGAGTTGCTAAGTAATAACTCTGTATTATTAAATTAGAAAAGCAAAACCAAAATGGTGCTTTTAATATTTGTCTTTTAATCACCTCCAAATAGGATGCTGCGTGTTAAGGAAAATACATTTCTGATCACTGTATAGCATCCTTAGTTCAGAGAATCCGTGCTCATACATGGACAAAAGCACTACCAGGATATGATGCCCAGGGCTGTTCTCACTTCTCACATCCGGGAACCCAGCGTGACATCTCAAAGGCATGAGAAAAAGTGCCAGCTAGAGTAGAGGATGTTGCTCATAAACTGTACAACCGTTGTCAGTGATCAGGAGTTGTTTTCGTCGGAGAGACTATAGCAATGCCCCAGCGAGGTCTGATTCTTTACTGATTTCATTTGGTCAGAAGACACACTGCCCTATGAACCACTGCTTTCATTCTTAGGAGACAGCGCAATTAGTTAGAAAGGAAAGAAGTGTACGCCCTGAAAGACAGATCATAAGAAGAGACATTCCCTTGCTTGAACTACTACCCATCCGTTAGAGATCTAATAAACGTTGGCACTTGTTGTGATGTCTGAGCTGGGGTGAAGCATGGAAGGCGGGCCCCTGTGCCATCGCTGCGTGGGACGCTCTCCATTTTCCCACTCAAGCCTGCGAGGTCATTAACCAACATTCTCTCTCTCAAACCTCTTTCCGCCCCACTCTGACCTCTGGAAAATTAGGTCTGCTAATGCTTTAGGACATTTGTCAAAATGATAGTTCGAACTGATTTAATAAGAAAGGATGCATATAATTTTAAAAGATTTCTTTTCCACGTGTGATACATTTACTCACAGTCATAACTGAAGAAGAAGGAGTGTCATTCTCAAGCAGGGAAAGAAATGCTTTTAGGATTAGCAAAAAGATATAAATGGTAAGCACCTAATTGCACATCAAAGAGACTTACACGATCTTATTTCCTGTCTTGCCCATTCCGAGTGGAAATCACGTAGATGAAATCGAAACTTCAGCATAAAAGCAATAAACCAATGCATGAATATGCAGTGCCTTATTTACATCCAATTCAAGTCAAAAATGATTTAACGATAGAGATTATGAATAGTAGTTTTTCTGGGGCGGGACTAGTGAGGTTGAACATACAATTTCAATTCCAGTCAGGAGGGAGAAGTTTTAAACTCTTCCTAATCAATACAGAATTTTCCCTATGTATCAATACCTAAAACAAGCTATTACGGGTGTTGGGAAAACTGGACAGCCACATGTAAAAGAATGAAACTGGACCTTTTTACACCATACACAAAAATGAACTCAAAATGGATTGAAGACTTGAACTAAGACCTGAAACGATAAAACTCCTTGCAGAAACCATAGAGTGTAAGATCCTTGACATAAGTCTTGGCGATGATTTTTTTGGATTTGACATCAATCAAAGACAGCAAAAGCAAAAATAAACATGTGGGACTACATCAGCCTAAAAAGTTTCTGCACAGCAAAGGAAACCATCAACAAAATGAAAAATCAGCCTACCAAATGGGAGAAAATATTTGCAAATCATGTATCCGATGAGGGGTTAATATTCAAAATAAGTAAAGAAGTCATACAACCTAATAGCCAAGAAAGAAAACAAATGATCCAATTTTAAAATAAGCAGAGGAGCTGAATGGACATTTTTTCACGGAAGACATACAAATGGCTAAGTGCTCAATATCACTAATCATCAGGGAAATGCAAATCAAAACCGAATGAGATATCGCCTCAAACTCATTAGAGTGGCCATCACCAAAAAGACAAGAGATGACAAGTGTTGGCAAGGTTGTGGAGAAAAACCCTTGTGCACTGTTGGTGGGAATGCAAATTGGTGCAACCTCTATCGAAAACAGTACGGAGGTCCTTCAAAAAATTAAAAATTGAACCACTGTGTGATCCAGCAATTTACTTTTGGGTACATTTCCAAAGGAAACAAAATCACTATCTCAAAGATATATCTGCACCCCCATGTTCACTGCAGGATTATTTACAATAGCCAAGACTCAGGAAACAACCTAAGTGTCCATGGATGGATGGATAAAGAAGATGTGATATACATATATAGTGGAATATTATGATTATGCGGCCGTAAAACAGAAGGAAATTCTGCCATTTTAGACAACATCGATGCACCTTCAGGGCATTATGCTAAATGAAATGATAGATAAAGACAAACCCTGTATGATCTCACATATATACACAGGATCTTAAAAAACCAAACTCAGAGGAACAGATTGGTGGTTGCCAGAGGCAGGGGTGAGGGGTTGGGGGAAATGGTGAAGGGGCTCAAAAGGTACCAACTTTTAGTTGTAAGATAAATAAGTCCTGGAGATGGAATGTAGAGTATGCTGACCATAATTAACAATATTATACTGTATATTTGAAAGTTACTAAGGGAGTAGATCTTACAAGTTCTCATCACAAGAAAAAAAAGTGTGACTTATTGTGGCGATCATTTTGCAGATATACATATATCCAATCATTATGTTGTGCACCTAAAAGTAATACATTACGTGTCAATTATACCTCAATAAACCCTGACAGCATAGGAAGTCCTTTCTTTGCCTGCTAATCTGGCTTGAAGAGACCAAATTGCCCAGGTGACAGACTTGCTTTAGTTTCCATGGAAGCTTACTGTGCCCAGGTTAAAGAAATCTTCTACTGGGAACCTAAATTTTCAACCCATTAGAGCTTAGAGTGATGGGGTGGATGTGTACTGAGAGTGATGGTCAAAGAGTCAATCCTACTTTTACCCCTTAGCTTCTGCACCCATGAAGTCAAGCTATCTTTATACCAGCCAGTAATTCAACACATATACCCCATCCTGAAAGACAGCATCCCAAGCTCATGCTTTTTTGGAACCTTTAATAAGCCATTCCAACATTCTTATTGCTTCCAGGTAATGAGATGTATGGGAGAACCCACTGCATTCCGTGGTCACATGCCCATTGTCATATATCTTTGCCATCAAATGGGTCCTTTGGTGCAAGACAAAGCTTTTTGGATTCTGTGCCTATAAATGAATCATTCTGTAAGCTCTCAGACAGTGGTGCTTGCAGATGTACTGCAGGTGTGGATTGCAAAGAGATAGATGTCACTTCTAATAAGCACAAATCACTCCTCCTTCCAGAGTTGAATGTGTCCAGTGTAACTGACTGGCCATATGTCTGGCTGGCAGCTCAGACATATCAAAATAGAGCTCCTGATACTCTCCCGCAAACCTGCTTTCCCTCAGTCGTCTCCCTCATAATTAATGGCAACTCCATCCTTCTGGTTGTTCAGGCCAAAAGCCTCAGGAAAAGCCTTTTCCTCACATTCTACATCTGACCTGTTAGTAAATCATGCTGGCTCTGCCTTCAAAATATATCCAGAATTCGTCCTCTCTTTCTCCATTGCCACCACCTTGCACTTACCACTGTCAACTTTCACCTGGATTATTGGAATAACCTCCTAACTCATCTCCCTGCTTCTGCCCTTGGCCCCCTGAAGTCTATTCTCAACCCATCATCTGAGTGAGGCTGTGAAAACACAGCTCATATTACATCATTCCTCAGTTCAAAACCTTTCTTCTCACTCAGAGAAAAAGGCAAAGTCCTTACAAGGGTCCATATATCCCTGTGTGACCCGAGTCCTGGTAGCAGACAGGCTCTAAGGTGGTTCCATGATCCCCCCTCCTGGGATGCCCTGCCCTTGAGTGTGGGTGGAGGCACCATGACTGGTTTCTAACCAACAGGATACAGCGAAGTGTTGGATGTCCTTCTTGTAATTACATTGTTTTGTACAACATTCTCTCTTGCTGACAGACTCTGTCTCACTCTCCCGCTGGCCTTGAAAAAGCAAGCTGCCATGTAGTGAATGGCCGGTGGAGGGGCCATGCAGAAGGGAATTCTATGCAGCCCTAAAAGTTGAGGGTGGCTTCACTGATACCCAGCAAAAAAGAAACAAACAACCCTGAAGCTCCCAGTCTTACAGCTGCAGGGGAATAGATTCTGCCAACAGCCCAAGAGAGCTTGAAAATGGACGCCTCCCTAGTTGAGCCTCCAGATGAGAACACAGCCCAGCTGACACCTGGACTGTTGCCTTGTAAGACCTGAGCTGAGGACCTGGGTAAGCTGCCCCTGGACTCCTGACCCAAGGAAACTGTGAGCTAATAAATGGGTGTTTTTGAGCCTCTAAGTTTGCTGTAATTTGTTATGGGACAACAGACAATTGATGTAGTCCTGTTACTTCTCTGACATCCCTCCAATACGGTTCCTTCATCCACGCTGCTTGAGCTACACAGGCCCCCTTTCTGTGTCCCAGATGAGCCAGACACATACCCATCACGAGGCCTTTGCATTCGCTGTGCTCCCTCAGCTTGGGATGTTCTTCCCCAAGATACACACATGGTTTTCTGCCCTCACTCACTTCCTGTTTTCACATGAAAACCATCTGCTTGGTAGGCATTCCCTGGCCACCTTATCTAATATTTCACATCCCTCCCTCATATCATAACTTCCTTCCCTGCTTTAATTTTTCCTCCTTAGAATTTATCACTCTCTAACTTACTATATGTTTTAATTATTTATCTTGCTTCTTGCCTTTTCTCTCCACCAGGACAGGGATTTGTGTCAGGTTTGCTGTTATTTTTTGTACAGTGAATCCAGTCCCTGTGGGTGTGTGATTCTCTTCTGCCACAATCAATGCTCGGCAGTGGGTACCAATTCAGAGGATATTTGGGTTTAGCCAGGGTTGGAGTATGATGAGGAGATGGGGGCCCACAGGCTCTGTGTGTTTTCTGGGGACTAGTTCTGGTGCTAGATCATGGAGTCTAGGAGAGAAGTGGGGACATGAAGGTCTGGGGTATGGCTTTGTGAGTGGCTGGTTGAAGTCAAGTGGAATAAAAGATTACCGGGTCCAAAAGACTAAGGAACTGGGAGACCAAGGTATTGGATAAACCATTTCTTAAATTCTGAAGTCTCCAAGAATGCTGACTGGGTTAAGAGTGAAGTGACTCAGGTTATCTAAGAAGAAGGGAACATACAGAGAGGTTGGCAATTGACAGCCCTGACCTTGGAAGGTTCAAGATGGAAAAGCAGGCTTCACCCCAAAGCTGAGGATAGTAGGACCCCCCATGGAGTAGCCGAGTTGCTGTCAGAGCAAGGATCAGAAAACTACCAAGTCCAGCCTGCCCCCTGATTTTGTAAATAAACTTCTACCAGAATACAGTCACGCTTGTTTACATGCTTCCTAGGCTGCTTTTGCACTAGCGTGGCAGAGTTAAGTATGCAACAGGTGGAAGAGACCGTATGGCCCTTGATGCCTGAAATATGTACTTCTCTGCCCTTCACAGGGAAGGTTTATTAACCCCTGAGTTAGAGCAAGAAGGGGAGTGGAATATTCAGGCGAGGAATTGAAGATACTCTGGGACTTTGTTGATGGTGGACCATGAATTTCAAAGGGACCTTTGGAATGATGTGGGAGAATGGAAAGGGTACAGGTTGAGGTCAGACTAAGGGCATATTCAGGACAACCTGGCCAGTGATGGTGATCTGGAGGCTTGGACTTCCAGTGGTGACTGAGGCAGCCGGGGAGGTGGGAGGCTTAATGGGCTGAACCCCAGGACGCTCCAGGTTGGGGTGGTTGCCCGTGGGTGGAGGTGGCAGCTGGTGGAGCCAACAGCAACAAAAGACCTTGGAGGGTTGACTTGCCCTCAGCTGACACAGGGGACACGCAGTCGTGAAGGCCCGCATGGGCTGGGCTTGCTAGCCTGTGGTCTGGGGGCAGGGCAACCCCTGGAGTGCAAGCACTGCCCAGCTCCTGGACAATCAAAGTAAGAAATCTTATTATCAGTGCTAAGGCCTCTTCCGGGTCCTAAAAATCCATTGTTCAACAATAGCAAGATACACTGTGTATCTTTTTTTTTTAACTGCAGTATAGTTGATTTACAATATCATGTTAGTTTCAGGTGTACAACACAGTGATTCAGTTATACACACACACACGTACATACTTATATATATATACAATATATATGTGTACATATATATATTCCTTTCCAGATTCTTTTCCCTTATAGGTTATTACAAAATATTGAGTATAGTTCCCTGTGCTATACAGTAGGTCCTTGTTGGATTTCTCTTTTAAATATAGTAGTGTGTCTATGTTAATCCCAACCTCCTAATTTATCCCTCCCTCCACCCCCCTTTCCCCTTTGGGAACCATAAGTTTGTTTTCTATGTCTGTGTCTGTCTGTTTTGGAAATAAGTTCACTTGTAGCATTACACTGTGTATCTCATTCCTTCTCAATTTAGTATTCTTCTAATCAACTACCCACAGCCCTCACCGTTGATTAGAGCGCTTCTTTAAAACTTACCTGGATTCTCGTGTCAAAACTCTTGCCTCCTAAATGAGTAACACGTGGCCGCTGGCGAGCCCTGGCGGAACTGCTCCCACCCCCACCACCACCACCCCGTTAACGACTTCTACCTGCCTCAGCCACGGGCAACCTTCCTCACCTTCCATCAAAATAATGACGGGGAAGACATTTCTTCTCCCATCTCCGCTCCACTCTGCTACGAAGATCCACGCCCCGCAGCTCCAAGTCCTCCTCTTTTTCCGGCTTCCCATGAGGATGTATAGTTTTGTTATAGCCTCAGAGAAACTTAACCCAAATTCCCAGTAGGTCAGGGCCAATTCTAGAACATTGCACCAGTTAATGACTGCATTTTAATACATCTTTTCTTAAGAGCAGAACAGCCCTCCTCCCTTCTCTTTCAGTCTGGGAGCTGCCTGCCTGATTTGCATACTGTTAAATATTTCTCAGCTCGGATGCCTTTAGCAAAGGTTTTTTTCCGTGTAAACTTCCTTCTACCAAAGGGCCACCCCTAACAGGAAAAATAAAAACAAGATTCTCAAAAGAAGATTTAATAGCAATTCCGAGCAGAGTTGATCTGGTTTCATCACAGAATCCTTGACATTCCACAGGGAAGAAGCCTAATTTAAGGGTGGAGAGGGAAGGAACTCTGATAGCCAAAAGTTCTGAGAGCCAGAAATGAAATCTAAAAATAATATTTGTCAATGTACCCAGAGACTATTGCATGATGGGCGCCCACAGGAGAAGGGCTCCAGGCAGCTGCCTCTGCCTCGGGCTGCTTATGTTGATTCGCCAGAAATAGCAACAGCAAGCGTTCACCTAAGGCTTCTGCCATCATCCTCCCAGCTACAAATGTAACTCTCAACCTGAGGATCAGACCGATTCTTACAAAGAACGTCTTCCGTCCCCTTTGTGGGCAAGTCTGAATTTTGCTGCAGTGCTCGGTCTGTTTTCTTTGGAATCAATAAATTTCTATTATTCTTCTAGCTGCCGTCTCCTGTGTTACTACATTTATTTACTTCCTCCTTTCCGTGTGCTTTCTCTACTTTTCCTGCCTTTATTTATTCTTCTTTCTCTGGGCTCTGGAACCCCAGAGGAGGAGCAATTCCAACATGGGCGCTCTCAGGAAGACTTCACAGAGTGTTTAACATTCTAGGGAAAGGAAACAGTACAATCAAAGCCACTTGGTATGTTCTGGGACCTATGACCAGTTTATTGTGGCTAAAGCAGCTACATCAAAGCTCAGTCAGACTATGAACCTTTGTCCTAGAGGCAGTTGTCAGCCACGGAAGATTCTATGCCTGTGACATGACTGTTGGAACAATTAATGCTGTAGAACAGTTAATCTTTATATCACAGAGGTCTGCAATAATTATCTATGGCTGCACAACACATTATCCCCAAACTTGAAGACTTAAAAGTTACTATCTTATGGTTTCTGTGGTGAGGAATCCAGCACAGCTGGTGTCAGCCAAGAAGGTGGTTCTCTCAAGGCTAGACTGGGGGGATCCAGTTCCCAGGTAACTTGAGGGGTTGTCGGCAGGCTCAGTTCCTTGCTGGCTGTTATTTGGACGTCTACCCTGGTTCCCTGAGACTTTGCTCTCTTTTTTCCATGGAAAACCCACTTCCTGTCAGCTTCTCCACAGAGCAGCTCACAATATGGCAACTGGCTCCATCAGAGAGAACAAATGCGAGAGCAAGAGAGGGACACCAAGATGGAAGCTGGAGTCTTTGGGGACCTACTCTCAGAAGGGACATCCTATTCTCCCTATTGTGGTGTCTTCTGGTCATTAGAAGGAGGTCCTTAGGTCCAGTCCCCACTCAGGGGAAGGAACTACACGAGGACACGAATACCAAGGGGTGGAAATCATGCGAAGTCACCCAAAATAGGAGGAGAATCTGAAGACGGTGATGTCCGTCATATGTGGCACAGAGGAGTCAATGCCCTCCAGCCAAAGCCGCCAGGAGCCCGCTTGCAGCTGAACAAGCTGAGCATTTAAGTGTGGCAAGGGGGGGGCCACACCCTGGGGAACCGCGCAGTGTCTCAGAAGGTGGAGTCAGATCCCGCTACAGGGTCTGGGCCTCGGCTGGGTGATTGGAAGGCATCTAAGGAAGCCAATCTCACTGTGGCCTGGGGGCTGTTGAGAGCAGGGGCCCTTCTGTAACTGGGTGTCTCAGTGAATCTTACCCACAGGGAAGGGGGGACTGGGAAGGGGATAGAGCTGTAGGTGGTGAAGAAGAAGCAGTCTCTCATTTTGGCTGGGGGTGGGGGTGGGGAGGGGGTTTGGTACTTTGTGGTGTCACCGTGACCTTGCTCTTGCCTGTTCTTTGGCAAAATTATGAAGTGGACTTGTTTTGGCTCCTCTACCAGGGTCTGAGGCTGTTTACGTCTAAAGGGAGAATAACAGGATCAGCCACGAGCGCAGGGCCAGCTTCAGAGTGTCAGGGGCTGCCCTTTCTTCCTTCTCAGCGGTCAAGTGAAAGAGGCCATTGATACTGCCGTTAAGACAAATGATGGTTGAGAACATGACTCTGCAGCTAGACTGTCTGGATTCAAGTCCTAACTCCACCGTTTACAAGCAATAGGAGCTGGGCCCATTAGTGAAGCTCCCTGGACTTCAGTTTTCCAAACTTAGAGTGGAAATGACAAGAGTATTTATCTCATTGGCCTGTTCTGATGATTCAGGAGTTAACATACATGTCAAGCATCTAGGACAAAACTGGCATATGAGTATCATCTGTGATCCTTGAAGGAGCAATTCTGTCAGAGTGGCAGAAGCCAGAAGCCAGACTGCAATGGCCAAAGATAAATAGCAATTGATGGAGTGAGTTCATTATGTGCCGAATAGCCCTTCAAGAGGGATCCTGACAGAAAAATCTGGAAATCACGCAGATAGGGAAAGGGAATTGGTTTATCCAAGGTTGTACAGAGCAGTGCTTCTCAAAGTGTTAGAAATGCAAAATCCCCAGCCCTCCAGGTGACTTTATTTAAAAAACAGTTTTGCTAAAATATAATTGGCATACAGTAAATCGCATTGACCTAAAATGTACAACTTGGTAAGTTTTGACACGTGCACACAAAATAAAACCATCACCACAGTCGACAGATTCATCACCTCCTGGTAATCCCTCCCTCCTGTCCCCCCACCATCCCCAAGAGATTCTGATGCTAATGTGTGAGAACCACTTTGGTCTCGAGACAAAGCATGTCCTTGGGAGGACCTGAAGTCATGGTCCCCAAAATAGTAATAAAGATGAAATTGTAACTGTGAGGAAAGGAAGAAAATGGGAGGTAATTGGCAAAATCAATGCATGGGAAAGGCAGCACCAGGCTTACAGACCAGGTGAGGATTGTCAGACTCAAGGCTGTGAACAGAGCACATACTCAGTTCTCTCACTGGGCAACAGGGCTGGGGGCAGTGGGGACGTAGGACTTTTGGAAGGTCACCATCTCATACTTCTGCTAGGAAAATGTTTCAACTCCAGGTCTGTGATCATGGCACATCCCTGTCAAGAACCCTTAATGGGGACTTACCTGGCGGTCCAGTGGTTAAGATTCTGCGTTTCCACTGCAGGGGGCGTGGGTTCGATCCCTGGTCAGGGGAGTCAAGATCCCTCATGCTGCACGGCCAAAAAATTTTTAATTAAATAAATAAAATAAGCCATGGCTTCCTCTTTAAAAAAGAAGGAGAAAAAAAAAAAAAAACCCTTAATGGACTCCCTTTTCTATAAGATGCAGTAAAAACAGACAGACAGGAACAAGCTGCAACAGAACCATCTCAGCCTGGCTTTCAAGCAGTCTGACCCCAACTGCCCTTCCAACACTATCTTCCCTCTTTCCGCTCCAGTTAGCTCTGGTCGCATCCCAGGGGGTTGCTTCCTGTTCTGCCTAATTGCTCTCCTTTTCCTCCCTTCAGAGAGCACATCCTCCTCCGCGCGTCCACAGCCCCTCCACTGAAACACTGCTGTTTCCTGAAGCCTCCCCCGGTGGCACACCTGGGATTTATCTCTGTTTGCTTGGGATGGTTATATCATACATGATATCGCGTTCTTGTTGAAAGTGGCCAATTCTTAAAGGCAAGGATGGTGTGCATCCCATCTTTGCGTCCTAGCGCCTGGCATGCACTGAAACATACACTGAATGTTTGCTGATGAATGGATGGATGAACAAATGAATTTGCCCAGAATTCTTCGTCTTTCATTTATACGGCTGAGTCAGGGTACCAGGGTTTCTCAAGCTTGGCACTTTTGACATTCTAGTCCAGATAATTCCTTGGGGTGGGGCTCTGTCCTGTGAACTGTGGGGTCTTTAGCAGCATCTTGGCCTCTGATCACTAGTTGCCAGTAGCATTCCCTTCCCGTTGTGACAACCAAAAAAGTTTTTCAGACATTGCTAAATATCCCCTTTGTGTGTGGTAAGGGGAGGGTTTGTGGGAGAAGGATAATTCTGTTTGAGATACTCAAACATTAACTCCCCAGGTGTTCCTATTAAATATTCATTAAGAAAAGGATAGTGGTAATGATCTAATTCAGGTTAAGGAAAGAAGGAAAATGATTAACACCTGGAAACCTCCTAAGTCCTAGGAAACTCCCTACATGTTCTGAGTGGCTTCCTCCCCCCATCCCCCCCATTCCCTCCCTGTTCCCTGCTACTTAGTACTTTATTCCGATAGACTGTCCATCAGTTCCTTTTTTTTTTTTTTTAATTTATTTATTTATTTTTGGCTGTGTTGGGTCTTCGTTTCTGTGCGAGGGCTTCCTCTAGTTGTGGCAGGCGGGGGCCACTCTTCATCGCGGTGCATGGGCCTCTCACTATCATGGCCTCTCTTGTCGCGGAGCACAGGCTCCAGACACGCAGGCTCAGTAGTTGTGGCTCACGGGCCTAGTTGCTCCGCGGCATGTGGGATCCTCCCAGAGCAGGGCTCGAACCCGTGTCCCCTGCATTGGCAGGTGGACTCTCAACCGCTGCACCACCAGGGAAGCCCCATCAGTTCCTTTTAATAGCAAAGAAAAATATGCCCTAAACCAGAGTACTGAAGCTTTAAGAATGGAATGACTTCAAGTCAGTTGGAATTTTGAATAGGATACCACCGTGTCTGAGCTATGCATGTACCTCTTTATCTCCTTATCGTGTCCGCTGTGTGTGATCTACGACCATCTGTTCTCAGGAACTGAAGATGCTAAATCACTTCCCCACATTTGTTGTGAGATAAAACCTTTACCATCTTGACTTCATGTGGACAAGTTCTGAAAGTGAGAAAGTCAGGAAGCATGAGTCATGCTGCATCTCCCTGAGCTCTCTAGATGTTTACAACCTTAAGTATTTCCCCCTCCATCTTTTAGATGCAGTCTCAGTTTTAATACATTTTCTTCCTTACTATAATATGATCTATGGTGCTCATTTTGCAAGTGTAAGTCAGTGGACCATTTGATAAAAATGGGCTATTAAAACAGAAGAGCGGTGGCTTCCCTGGTGGCGCAGTGGTTGAGAGTCTGCCTGCCAATGCAGGGGACACGGGTTTGAGCCCTGGTCTGGGAAGATCCCACATGCCACGGAGCAACTGGGCCCGTGAACCACAATTACTGAGCCTGCGCGTCTGGAGCCTGTGCTCCGCAACGGGAGAGGCCGCGATGGTGAGAGGCCCGCGCACCGCGATGAGGAGTGGTCCCCACTTGCCGCAACTGGAGAAAGCCCTCGCACAGAAATGAAGACTCAACACAGTCATAAATAAATACATAAATAAATAAATAAATAAAAGAACGTGAATTTCTTTAAAAAAAAAAAGAAAAACAGAAGAGCGGCATGTAACCCTAAGCCTCTGTCCAATCAGGCTAAGCCCTCAGCATACCTCCTGTGGGTACCACTCGCTGCCCCATCATTTCCCCCTCCCCTGCTATAGGCAGGCGGCTGCCTCTCTCCTTCACAGCCTCTTCTTCTTCCCACTTCTCCCCTTTCTTCTTTCTTCTCCATCTACCTCACGCTGACATTTTCCTTTGATCCTTTCATGCTTTATAGACCCTTTGTCTCTGTTCTCACACTCAGCTTCTGTCTGTGCTGTGTGCTTCAATTTCAAATCACCGGGAACATAAGCTGTATATCACTGTTCCCCTCCTTAAGTCACAAAAGCAAAGAAAAAAAAATGAAAAAGCACTCATCTTTCTGCCCGAGCGAAGCCTTATTCATGCAGTTAGTTGGTGGGTCTGTTGCTCAGTACCAGCTGGAGCGAACCCTGGACACGATCCTCTTAATGAGAGAACTTCTGATGCAAGCGAAAAGCATATGCTTGTAGGAAGTAGCCTGGAAAATATGGTAAGATACCCACCAGTAGGAAAATCAGATCTCATCATGGTATTCTTATTGTTTTGATATCCTCACAATACTTAGCTTTCCATAAAATTCTAGAATGTGTCCTGGAAGCAATGACATTGGATTTATGTATTAATTTTGAGTGTGTCCCACACGAATGGGAAATATCTTTGATTTTGGTCCTTCACAATCAGTGAGAGATTCAGCAAGATTGCCTCTAGGAAGTCGGCCCCAGGGTGAAGGATTCTGCCATTCTAGGCAGGTCACTGCGACTGCATCCATCTGTTTCTTTCCCTCATTGTTAGCAGGAGCATCTATAGCTGTAGATAAACAGAAATGGACATATAACCAGAGGTGTGGATTCGAGTGTACCTATAGTAGCTGCTTAACAAATGTTACAAACAAGTTTGCGGAACAGTGATCCACGGTTCCTTCCTAGAAAAGCATTTAGTTCTTTCTCTCTCTGGTCCTCTGTTCTCTTTTGAACCCTCATTGACTCGTCACGTTCCCTGATTGCCTGTGCAGCCTGCAGAACTTAGAAGGAAAGACAGTCCAGGTTCTTACTCCCAACTACCAGAAAAGTCTTTCCAAAACAGAAAAATGCTTATTTATCTCTTCAAACCCCAGGGAGAGTTGAGAACTTGACAGACAAGCAAGTTGAGAAAGGCAAATGTGCTTTGCCTAAAACTGAAAGGTGTTGGCAACTTTTGCAAAGATGGAATTAAGAGACGAGTGATCAGAGAACCAGAGGTAAAATATGGAGACCTTATTAATTCCTCCTGAGTGGATCTTCACAACATGGTCTCAGTATTTCATTTGATATGAATTCCCTGAATAACAAATATACCCAAATTCATGTTGCAGTTCAAAATGTATTTTCCAAAGCCATATACAAATAACCTTGAGTATCCATAACTCTATTATTTTTTTCAAAAAAAAAAGAATATATTCTTCTTCGTGCTTTTATTAAAGACATTTAAAAGACCAGGCTTGTTTTTTTTCAAATTTATAATTTCATAACATAATATAAAAGGAGTATGCTTCTGTAAAAGACACCTCATCTTTTTTTTTTAATAAATTTATTTATTTGTTTTGTTTTCATTTTTGGCTGCATTGGGTCTTCGTTGCTGCTCGCGGGCTTTTCTCTAGTTGCGGCGAGCGGGGGCTACTCTTCGTTGTGGTGCACGGGCTTCTCATTGTGGTGGCTTCTCTTGTTGCGGAACACGGGCTCTAGGCATGCGGGCTTCAGTAGTTGTGGCACGTGGGCTCAGTAGTTGTGGCTTGCGGGCTTAGTTGCTCCGCAGCATGTAGGATGTTCCCAGACCAGGGCTCAAACCCGTGTCCCCTGCATTGGCAGGCGGATTCTTAACCACTGCCCCACCAGAGAAGCCCTCCACATCTTTATACTGACATTGACATTTCTCTTCCTGAAAAGAGGCAAGATAATGCTAATAATATTTTAGCCTTTCTCCCTTATGAACTCAATGAGTTCATAACGGTAAACGTCATAAACAGAGATCAGCAATCATACAGTATATATCACAAGGGATTTCATTTTGATCTGGCAAGAGGTATTGCTTTGCAGTACTTTAAAGATTATTATAAAAATTTGGAGGGTTCTTGTTTTTAATATTAACTCTTTAGCTAATGTAACATTTTCTTTCTCTATTCTCTTACAGCTTTTCTCCTTTTTTATTCTCTGAATCACATTTGTTGTGACTGCATCTCCACTGGATGTCCACAAATGTATTATCAATGTTTTTCCCCATTTTCAGTCATAATAGATCCTTGAATTGTAACCTTTTGGGAGATAAGATTCACCAGTCCATAATTTCAGGTAGTCTTCATGATATTCTGAAGTAAAAATATGGCAAATTGTCAGATCTGGAAGTGAGACAGGCTTCTGACAAAATCCAAAACCATTTCATGATAAAAAAAAAAAAAACCCTTGATAAACTAGGAACAGAAAGCACCTTTCTCAACATGATAAAGACCATATCTGAAAAACTCACATCTAACATCACAGGTAATGGTGAAAGACTAGGTGTTTTCCCCCCTAGGTCAGGAACAAGATCAGGGTGTCTGCTCTCACCATTTCTATTCAACCTTGTACTTGAGGTTCTTACCAGGGCAATTAGACAAGAAAAAATAATTTAAAAGCATCTAGATAAGAAAGGAAGAGGTACAACTATCTTCATTCACAGTTGACATGATCTTGTATATAGACTATCCTAAGGAATCCACTTTTAAAAAGCTAGTAAATCGGTTCTGCAGGGTTTCAGGATAAAAGATCAGTATACAAACATCAATTGTATTCCTATACACTTGAATGATCTGAAAAAGAAATTAAGATCTAAATAATTGGAAAAATATCTTGTGTTCGTGGATCAGAAGACTTAATATTGTTAGGATGGCAATACTCCTCAAACTAGTCTACAGATTCAATGCAATCCCAATCAGAATCCCGGCTGAATTCTTTGTAGAAATTGACAAGCTTATTTTAATTTTTTTTTTTTTTTTGGCTGTGCCAAACAGCATGCAGGATCTGAGTTCCCCGACCAGGGATCGAACCCGCTGCCCCTGCATTGGAAGCACAGAGTCTTAACCACTGGACCACCAGGGAAGTCCTGACAAGCTTATTTTAAAATTTATATGGAACTGCAAGGGACCCAGATTAGCAAAAACAATCTTGAACAAGAAGAACAAAGTAGGAAGACTCATACTTCCCAATTTCAGTGCTTACAACAAAGCAATATTAATTAAGCCAGTGGTGGTACTAACACAAGAGTAGACAGAGATTAATGGAATAGAAATTAGAGTCCACAAATAAACCCGTACATCTACTGTCAATTGATTTTCAACAAAGGTGTCAAGATTAACGAATGGCAAAGAGCATTCCTTTCAACAAATGCTAGTGGGGAAACTGGATAATCATATGGAAAAGAATGAAGTTGGGATATATGAAAAAAAAAAACTCAAAATGCATCAAAGGCCTAAGTGTAAGAGCTGAAACTAAAAAACTCTTAGAGGAAAACACAGGGACAAATCTTTTTGACCTTGGGTTTGACAAAGGATTCTTAGATATGACACCAAGAGCACGAGGGACAAAAGAAAAAATAGGTCAATTGTGCTTCATCAAAATAAAAGCTTTTGTGCTTTAAAAGACATTATCAAGAAAATGAAAAGGCAACCAACAGAATGGAAGAAAATATTTACAAAGTATATATCTGAAAAAGGACTTGTATCCAGAATATATAAAGAACTCTTGCAATTCAATAACAATAAGACAAATAACGCAGTTTAAAAATGGGCAAAGTATCTGAAGAGACATTCCTTCAAGGAAGAATATAGAATATGAATAGAGTAGTAGAATTTGTCAATGTGCCCTCACAATCTGTAGGGAAGGAAATACGCTGATTCTAAAGACTATTAGGGAGTATTTTAGGAATGAATGTTCCTAGGATGAACAAAGAACCATTCTTCTTGTTGCATAGTTAGATAGCCCCTAATTACAGCCAGATCTATCTGTTCTTATTCTACGTTCACTAATCAGTCTGCTGATCCAACAGATGACCAACAACCAACTCCCATCTGAGTGGCCCGAGAGTCAGGTGCGAAGGACCACTAACAGTCATCCTATTAGATACAATTCCCAAGATCAATTAATGGATGAATATGCTCATTTCCAAACCACTCAGTGAGTTGGATCAAGGGAATTGATCCCCTAGAGTCTGCTAATCTTAGATGACTAATAAAATAAATGTACATTCTACATGTGTGGCTCTCATTCAAGTTCAGGTATATCAAGACGTGGGGCATAGGGGCTTCCCTGGTGGTCCAGTGGTTAAGACTTCGCTTTCCAATGCAGGGGGTGTGGGTTCGATCCCTAGTTGAGGAGCTAAGATCCCACATGCCTTGGGACCAAAAAACCAAAACATAAAACAGGAGCAATATTGTAACAAATTCAGTAAAGACTTTAAAAATGGTCCACATCAAAAAAGTCTAAAAAAAAAAAAAAGACATGGGGCATAAACAACAAGTTTCTTTTCTCTCTCTCTCTCATGCTTTTTTTAATCCCCCCAACTTCATTCATTTCCCATTCACTCAGGCTCAAAATCTTAAAGACTTTCTTTGAATTCTCTATCTACATCCTATTCTAACACTCATCAGAGCCAATGGATTTTTCCTTCTTATCCTTTCTCCCACCTAAGTCTAGCCTTGAGGACAGCATAATTAGTGGGGGCAAATTATTTCAAAGTACAAATTGTTGTGCCCACTCATCCCACCCCTACTCCCACGTCAGTCATTCATTTGTTCCCTAAGCGCCCCCTGTAGATCAGAACTAGACAGGAGATGCCCATCGTCACTAGGGAACCAGGAAAAGACAAGGCAGCAAAAGCAGAAAACTCTTGATTCTTAAGTTCAAACCCTTGGGGTAATGCTGAGTCAGATCCACATCTGTGACTCCCCTACCTAGACTGAAAAAAAAAAGAAAGAAAAAAAAAAGAATCTCCAGGCTGAAAAAGAGAGAAATGAGGGGATTGGTTGGCAGAGAAAAAGAAGTAGAGTTAAACGTGAGTGTGAGAGTGTGCCGTGCCTTCTGCCTGCTCAACATGAGTCCTGAGAGAGGACATAACCGATCTTCTTATTAAGTTTGGGGACCCATGAAAAGAAAGTATTTCTGATAGAGTGGGGCTGGGAGATAGCAGACAGCAAAACTCCGAGAGAGAAGCCCCTTCCCAGCCCTAGCCATCTATCCTGCCATCATTGAGAAGGAGCTGGGGATGGGGCTCAGATGCTGTGACAGCTAGGGACAATCCACCTGGTGCCCTATGGGCTGGGGTGGTGTGGATGGTGTCTGGAGGATCCCACAGTCCTCCAGTTCTGGAAACCAGGGTTATCTAAGGGAGGGTCTGTAGGGGCTCTCACAGTCAGAATGAGGGAGCTCTCAAAGGAGGATTCTATGGGGACAATCTCTGCTCCCAATGACTGTCCAGCCTTTGTCTGAGGGACCATGATCCCACGCCCACACAGAGGACAGACGAGAGGAGTGACATTGGGATCAGTTTCCACCATAGTGTGGAGAAGGTTAACATGAATGTCTCTCATGTCCTCCTGCCCCACTCCTTCCGCCCCCTCCTGAAATGGTGGGGCTCCCAACCCCGAGGACTTGTTTTACCTGGAAGTGACTAGAGTACAATTTCTTCAGCAAGTAGAATGGAGACTTAGCACCAGAAATTGAAATGAATTCTAGAGAATGAAGGCAGTTACGGGTTTTGTTTATGTTCTTGTTGCCCACTTGAGTAGGACCTTTCAAATCAGTGCCTGCTCTCCTCGTATGACTAAAATATCTTTTTAATAAGCTCCCTGCCTCCGTCTTACATGCAGCTGCCAGGTTAATCTTCCTAAATGCCCACTTTAACAGCGCATTCGATGGCTTCCTGTTGCTTTAGGATGAAGTCCAAACTCTTCATCCCGGAGGCGTGGTGAAAGGCCCTACGCCATCTGTTTCCCAACTACTTGTGAACGTTTTACTTTCTGCCATTTTCATTCAGGATCCTCTGTTTCCAGAAAGTCATCCCTCTGACCTCCAGCCTCTATGCCTTTGTTTATCTTCTTCTCCAACCACCTTCACCATATCGTAAATGTTCTCCCTGCTTCTTTTTTTAAAAAAATATGAATCTCAAGTTACCCCATCATTTGCTTAACAAACGGTTTTTACAGATCATTCTTGTAGGTTTCTAAACACACCTATCCATTTTCATTCTGCCATGTTATAAGAAAAGTAGTGATGAGTTGCCATGGGAAACGAGAGGAAGGGGAGATTAGCCCAAGATGGGGCTGTCAGGGAAGGCTTCATAGAAGGTATGCACATGTGCTGGGTCATTAAAGCAGGTAAGATTTAGATATACAGAGACAGTAAAGGTGGGGGAAGAGGAGTCTGCAAGGAAGAGATAAAACTATGAACAAGGAAATGACCCACACATTTAGCGATTGTTGAATGGTTGAATCCAGCTCAAGCTGAGTTCCATTTTCTTAACTCCTAAAATATTTTTTGTCTGTAGCCCTTATTTTGTATGTAACTGATCTCTATAGCTATGCCATATCATCTCTCTGTATATACCATATTAAATAAGCTATCTATCAACCTCTCTATTGGAATGATTCATGCACATGACTTGTCTCCAAGTAGAAAAACATTACCTGGGTGTGGGTGGCATGTTTTAAGGATCACAGATAATTTCTGACGGGTTTGCACCACCTTTATTAATGACAAGACAGGAAAAATTAAGGAAACTTAGATTCTGGACCTGAGCATTGACTTCTCTGTGGAGCTAAATGCCATTTCTTTATCATTTAGAATGTTTCTAGGAAATGAAACATTTAAAGTGACAGATGCACAGATGCTGAGACTTAACAATGATGATTACAGAATCTGAGTACAATAAAAGAAACTACAGCAGACGTAGTAGACATGGAAGAGAGAACAAGAAGATCCAAAGTAAGAGTAATTGGTGTTCCAGATGCAGAGAACTAAAACAAAACAAACAAGATGGTTCAAGCATATAGCAAGGACTTTTTAAAAATGCATAACTATATGCTCCATTACTCAGTGGAGCCTCTGATGCCCTATATCATTGCTAGAGTCAGTTATTCCAGGCAGAATATTGAGCTTTTAACATTACAAATTGGAAAACTGGATCTTTTTTTTTTAATTAAAAAAAAATTTTTTTTTTTTACTTATTTATTTTTGGCTGTGTTGGGTCTTTGTTGCGGTGTGCTGGCTTCTCATTGTGGTAGCTTCTCTTGTTGCGGAGCACGGACTATAGGCACGCGGGCTTCAGTAGTTGTGGCTCGAGGACTCTAGAGCGCAGGCTCAGTAGTTGTGGCTCACGGGCCTAGTTGCTCCGTGGCATGTGGGATCTTCCTGGACCAGAGCTCAAATCCGTGTCCCCTGCATTGGCAGGCAAATTCTTAACCACTGCGCCACCAGGGAAGCCCTGGATCTTTCTTCACATAGAAAAAATAAATAGTGGTTAAATTATTTTAGAATTAATTCAAGTAAATTTTGAGTTTAATGGGATTTTGTAGGCTGATTTAGGTACAGAGTCAGTGTTTTTAGTATTGGTTCAATGTGGAAATGCATTCTGAGTGAGAAGGCCCTAACTTAGAAATAAACTTCTAGAACATAAAACACTTTTTCATTTGGGAACTATCTGTATTTTTTCTGTAATAGCTTCAGAGCCTCACAGAAAACTATACTCAGAACAGGAGTCTAGTAAACACCTGTTGGAAGAAGAATAGATGTATGTAGGTGATGAAATCTGAATTCACTTGTAAGAAGAATAGTAGTTTGTGTACTGGATAGGAAACCCTCATATTCTTCAAGTGATAATTATGAGGAATCACAAGCACAAAATAGTTACTACACACTAAAAATGATAGTAAATCTTGTCACAACAGGGCAGAGATGGTGGTTCCACCCATCTCTTGGAAGTTGTATATGGGACAAAACTTTGACCTATGTCCACAAAATGAAAGAAAGGATTCAAAGGACCTTGGAAGTGAAAGTGACTTGTGACTCTACAACTCTCTTGGAAACTATTTAACAATTTCCACTCCTAACCTACATTTGATTCACTTATTCATTAATTCATTGTTATTCATTTATTTATGTATTTCCATTTACTTATTCAGCCAATGTATGAATTTTCTACTGCTATGGTTGCCAGTAACACAAATTTAGCAGCTTAAAGCAATGCAAATGTATTATTTCACAGTTATGTAGGTTAGAAATACAGGTCAAAATGAAGGCATCAACCAGCCAGGGTCTTATCTGGAGGCTCAGATGGGAGTCCATTTGGGTTATTGGCAGAATCCAGTTCCTTACAGATATAGAAACAGGTCCTCATTTCCTTCCTTTCTGGCTGCTGGCTGGGGGCTGCCCTCAGCGCCTAGAGGTCCCCTCTCCCAGTCCTTACATGTGAGCCTCTGAACATAAGAGCCAACAGGAGGGCATTGATTCTTCTCATACTTGGAATCTCTCTGACTTCCTGTTACCAGAATAATTCAGAACAGCACCCACCCTATCTTAAGATCCATTACCTTCATTACATCTGCAAAGTCCCTTTTGCCATGAATTGTAACACGTTCACAGGATCCAGGGATCTGGGTGTGAACTTCTTTACGGGGCCATTCTGCTTACCACAGCCAACAATAATTATTGTTGTTACAGACCTTTTTCATTTTTAATAAATTCTCTACTCAGTGAAAATTGCAGGGGGAAAAAAAGCTGATCGTTAACCTTGTTGAAACCCCGCCAAGAAGCGATCTCTTAGTCACATGGTTCATGAGTAACCTAATTTTTTAGCCTTAAAAAAATCATTTCCAACCCTTAACTATATTAGTGGTTCTCCACTGGTTACTTTGCAAATTATCAAAGTGTATTTTTTTATGATGGAATCATGAACAGCATGGAGAAATTGCACACAAATATATAACAAGGATATGATCTGTGTAACTAATTTACTGCTAAATTTTCTACCATGTGGAGAGATGAGCATTTGCATTCACTGGTGTTGAGAAGTAAATTTCTGGAGGGTGATTTGGTCACATATAGAAAAGCCCTAAAATATGCATATTCTTTGACACATAAATTGCCCTTCTAGAAATTACTCTTAAATAAATAATAATGGAATGGATAAAGCCCTCACTACAAAAATATTCAAGACAGCATAACATGATAGTAAAGGATTAATGCAATCTAAATATATAAACAAGAAAATGGTTAAGTAAATTATACTTCTTTCATACAATGAAATGTTTTTTGATAAAAACTCCTGGAGATATTTGGAGATCTGACCTCACAGGGGACCTCCCAGGTCAGGGCCAAACCTGGGAGAACTAGAAAGGGCTTGGATTTTTCCATGCCCAATAAATGCAGAGACAGAAGAAACATCTGCATGGTGAATCCAGACCAAGTTCCAATATGGAGCAGGGAGCATAATTTCCCCTGTCCCTGGGTGGGTCTTAGTTGTGGTGAAAGACCTCAGACTATGAGAGGTTTCTGTAATTCCAGAGCAACACAGATGACCTGCCCAAGGTTTCTGACATAGAGCCAGACCCGGGGAGACTGTGGCAGGTGAGGGTGCAGGTCCATGCAAGCTCCCTGGAACTTTCAGGTACAACCCCAGGGCAGGGGGAAATCATGAAGTGAGATTAGTTCTTGCTCCCAGTAGACTGAGAGTTAGAAATAAAAATTAAGGTGAACTTTATTTACATTTCCTAGATACCTGAGATTTCTACACACAACACATGAACACAGAAAGTCTAGATACTCTATAATAGTAACGGTAGTTACCCCTCCAGGTGTTACTGTTATGAGTGATCCTAACTTGATTCTTTGAGATTTTCTATAATTTCCATTTGTTAAGATAATGAAATAGGTATGAGTCTTACATGTGGAAGAAATATGATCATTCTTTATTTTCTGTTAGTCTAATATAGAGTCTAAGCACCAGCCATGTAACAGGTAATTCTACCCCAACTATTCTGGAACTCTCTCCTACATCTAATCAGGCTTCTGGAGCGTATGCTGTATTAAGGTACGTGAACGCCTGGGGAGAAAAGGGTCCCTAGTATCACCACGTCTGCCCACACTGGATCCCACTGTGTCATGAATGAGGTGGGAGATCTATGGTCTTCCCATTACCCACACCTGAAACAGCCCTTGAAAATGTGCTTGTCCTGAAGGAGACGTCACTGTGCAGCTGAGAGCACATCCGTGAGTTCTAGATTCTGCTCCCAGGAAGAAACAAATACCACCCCCTCTTGAGCAGATCCTATGACTCTGAGCCTACTTCAGTAACAAAGACTATGACCTAAAGTTGCAAAAGATGACTTAGGTGGAAGTGTGCCTTTTATAGATGTGGTAGGTATGGAAGCCAAGTTTAATCTCTTTTAATGTTTGCACTGCATAGAAGCTTCTCTTTGGATCCATGCCACATGGGAGACTTTTCTCTGTGCTGCGATGAACTCTTATTTCACACACGAGGTCTACTGGTTTGCAGCTCTGATCAAGTGAAAAGGAATAGATTCTGAGTTAAGGTGTGAAGTAGTAAGAACAATGCGAAGAAGAGCCAGAGCCCAGAGCAGGTTACAAATTCTGGGCCATTCTCTGCAAGCCTGGGTCTTTTCGTTTTGATTAAACAAATCACAGAGAAGGAATTACTAAGATCCCTTCCTAAGGGGCTTTCTGGCTTAGCGTCCACACAGATAAAACCAGAAAAATTAACTACACTCCACATCTGGCAAGTGGCCCAGACTCTCTGTGGGAGAATGATGAGGCCTGGCTTGGGTTACATAGATCACTGATTAGGTTTTCAGGTGGGGACAACTAAGAAAAAGCAGTAAGACAGTACATGATATATCTAATTGTGATCTTTCTTGATGCAAATAACTCCTTGAAAATAAGGGCGTAGACATGTATACCTATCTTTAATTTCTTGATAGAAAAGTGGGATAAAATATATGAGAAAACATGAAAAAATACTTATACCAAGGCAGAATAAAATTCATAACCATTACAGTTTGACGGTCATCAATGCATTTAATATAAATGGATTTTTCTCATCGGGGCTAAATAGACAATAAATCCTACAGTCAGTTTGAGTCTCTATGTACACTCAGAAACTTCTTGGTTCTGCTTGCTCATTATGTGGTGTTTGAAGACTTCAGAGCAATAGGATATAAAAATGTGTCACTTTGGTCTACTTTGCCTTCAAGTGACAGAGCCTGTATTATCTAATTTTAAGTACTGTGGGTCGGTCCATATCTGTGCCTTGCTGATCTTACGCCTCTAGTCATGATCTTAAGTGACACTGGCTGACATTCAGAAGACACCCGATGTTTTCTTTTCTAGGGCCTAGAATTCCTCTACCCAGATAAGAGGGCAACAACCCAGGAGACCCCTCCCTGGAAAGGTCTCTCTCCTCCTAATTGGGGGGCTTACTTGGCAACTGCATGTGTGCATCACTCCTTCACTAGAACTGGACTTAACCATTGGACTTGCTTTGTTCAATCCTGAGTGCCCGTATTTTACAATCATTCACACTTTTACACAATCGCTTTTTACCCTCAGGGAGTTTTGCCCTTTTGAAAAATTTGAACCTTATTTTTATTATTCAACCTCAGAGAGGAAATACTTATGAATATTCTGCTTTCTCATGTTCACATTCATTTGTGAATTCCAGAAACTTTTGGCTGTAGTCCAAATGTCCCTGTGTCCATGATACTAGTTCCTCACCATTCAAAGGGACCTTTCATCTCCAGTTGGCTATTAGCAGTGAAGTCAGACTCTCAGAAGAGCCAAGAGAAAACATAAATCGGTGTTCTTTTAATTAATGTCATTCTTGCATCTTTCTGGTGTAAGCCGTCCAGTCTGGGTACTAGAATATGACAGTTTTTGGTGAAATCTGGAACAGAGTCAAAAGGATGACTTCTTTGCTAAACAATGATAAAAAAATAGAAAATTGGGAAAATAGATATACATTTCTAAGGTAATGCCCCTCACCACCAAATGAATACAAATATTTATTAAGTAAGGGATAATTGCATTCTACTGTATGAATATGAAACTTTAATTAAACAGTTTTCTGTTCTTGGATGTATTTCCAGTTTTAACTTATAAAACAAACATGGCAATGCATATTCATGATTGTTGTTTCTTTAAAAAGTTCTTTCTTTCTTAAAAATATTAATCAAAATTTTCATATTATAAATATGACATTTTTTAAATATAAACATTTTAAGAAATATGCTTAGGGAAAAAATTTTAAATTACTCATAATCCAGCTACTTTTAGGATTTGGGGGTTTGGAATATCTATCTCCAGAATGCATAGTATTCACAGGTGAAATCTTGTGATACTTCACAAGGTGTAATAATAAATACAAGGTGGATAAAATTCCCCATTAAGTGGTAAGTTCCCATTATTTAAATTTTAGCAAATATTTAAATTCTATCAAACATTTAAATTCTATCTGTGAAGGTCATCTCTCTATATTTCATCTCTATGTCTCCCTAAGTCCCTGAAGCCTGGTAAAATCTAGTCATTTTAGATGTGGTTTATGTTGGGAATGACAACTACCCTGAATATAAATAGATATTCATTAAGTAACAATGGTCAGAAATCAAATGTCTATAAGGGCTCTGCCAATGGGTTCTAAATTTCCTGGGCTAAGATAGGGTAATACAAGCACCCCAAACTTGCCCAGCCTGGCCATCGGTTTCCCAAATATCCGGAGGGAACTCAGAGCTGCTGTGACATTGCTCCCCAGGAGACAAAGCAGCTCATGGGCGCAGCAAATCAGGGGCTAATCTGTCCCCTAATTGGGGACTTCTCTTCCCTGTGGATCAAACAAAGACAGCTTTCCTCTTCCCTCCAGCAAAATATGTATAAAGGGAAATTATGCCTGACTTATATACTAGCGTTTTTGAGAGTAAATAATGAAAGAGCAAAGGGAAAACTAATAGATCCAATTAACATAAACCTTCAAAATAAAATCTGACAGTTTCAAAAGAAAGGCAAATGAGCCATGTCAGGTTGGGTAGGGGGCTGTGATATTCGGTCCTATCAGAGACATTTTGTTAGCGTGGAAAACTCTTTGGGAATAAATAAGCAGGTAGAACGCTGCCTGGTTCAGCACTGAAACTGGTCTTATTGTCAATTTTACAGAGTTTCAAAGAAGGGGAGAATATGGTAAGACGTCCAAATGTGCACTTGACATCAGGCTCTCCTGCAAAGAAATGGGCCAAGCCAAATGGAAACGACGTGTAGACCTTTTGAAGTGGAAATGAGCCACTGAAAGGGCTTCAGTGTGGATAAGAAGAGGGCAAATTATAGGAATAATGATCTAAATTGTGCTTATTGATTACAGCTTCATAACAGAACATTACTAGCATCTGTTAGATGCTTTCACACATATTTTCCAGATAATCTTCCAAACAAATCCTGTAAAATGATGTATCCCCACTTTACCTATGGAGAAACTGACATGAGGAAAGTGTAAGTGACTTAGCTGAGGTCATAAAGCTCATAAGAGGCAGAGCTACCCCTGACAGTCTGCAAAGGCTGGGCAGTTATTATCCAAGAAAGCGGTGTGGAAAGTACTGTGGGCACACACCACAGACTCGGGCACAAGCTCTTACTGTAGCAAACACTGTTAATACAAGTTTTTAGACATAATCAGAAAGAATATTAAAAAATAAATGCAAAATATTATCCTAACTTTATGTCAGAGTGCATTCCTCTTTGGAATAATGTGTGCGATCTTTACGTTCAACTTTTCCAAAAGGAGAAAGGTCAGAGCTGCAGAAGGTCCAGTGATTGGGAATAAAAACAAATCTGCTCTGAACCAGTGGTGTCTGTTCAACTCAGTGTATCCCTGAGAAGACGTTGTCATCACAGCAACAAAATGAGTTCAAGTGCACTGATGTTAAGTCTTGCGTGTATATGTTAACTTTGTCCTCTCTTCTGTCTTCTCCTTTCAAACATGAAGCAGATATCTGCTGTGTTTTGCCCCTTCTCCCCAACCCTCATCCATTTCCAGCTGTGCTTCCCTTTTGGGGAACCTCCCCCTCCTGCACTTGGAGTTCATTTGCCCTTGAAAGTCTCTGCCTCTGCTCCAAGGATGAGATGGATAAGCCGGCTGACCTGACAGCGCTCAGTGATTGGTTCAGAGTTGGTCATGTGACTCAGGGTGTTCGAACCAGAGCGACCTGCTTTATCTGATGTATTAGTGTCCTGTGGCTGCTGTACCCAGTGAACACAAACCTGGTGGCTTAAAACAACAGAAACTTATGCTCTCACAGTTTTGGAAGCTAGAGCCTGACATCTGTTTCCCTGAGCCACAGTCAAGGTGTCTGCAGGGCCATGGTCCCTCTAGGGGCTGCCAGCATTCCTAGACTCCTGGACGCATCGCTCCCATCCCCACCTCCATGGTCACGTGGTCTCCTCCTCCTCTGTGTGTGTGGTGTCTCCCTCCACTTTCTCTTATCAGGACACTTGTTATTGCATTTGAGGTCCACCTGGAGAATCTAGGATAATGTCCCCACGTCAAGACTCTTAACCTAACCATATCTGCAAAGACCTTTTTTTCCTTATAAGATCATATTTACTGGCTTGAGGGATGCCGACCTTCCATCTTTGGGTGGCCATTACTCAGCCTGCTGCATCTGGGCAGAATTAATGACAGGAAACATATCTTTTTCATTCTGGACTTGGGCTTGCTTCCAGTGGGCGAGCCTGTAGAATTCCTGCCTGAGAAGGGACCAGCAGGAGGAGAAGTGGGGCAGAACACAGGTCTTGATGACATCCTTTCAGGATTCAGCCAGGCCCCAAACTAGGTCAGCCTCTGGACTACAAGTTATTTTAGCCTCTAAATTCCCTTTTTCCTTCAGCCAGATTTTTTTTTCCCCACAGATAGAGCAATATAAATTACATCTCCACTATTAGAATACATCTTCTGGAAAAGTGTCTCACATTGGGCCCATTTCATAATCCAGGGGAGTGGCAATTTTCTACTTAAACCCAATACTTTGGAATATCCATGTGTGCATTTTATGATCATTTACTTTGAGTCAAAGGTAGAATCAAGTTGTTTCTGAGAATTCCTGTTCGTTTTTTTTTTTTTTTTCCTCTCTTTTTCCATTGTCTGGAGGTGTTTCTTATGCCCTCCTTTCATGCTGTTTTTCTTTCCACTTCACCTGACTCTCATTCCATTCCTTTTCCTTTCTCACTTCAAAGGTCTCCTAACTGAAATGTGCTGAGGCATTTGAAATGTGGTACCTTGGCGAATTGCTGTCAGACACTGTAACCTTTGGATCAGCTAGAATCTTGCTGTGAGAGGAGACAGCAGATATTGATGGAAGCTTAGAAAAAAGAATCATAAGGAAGTTCACATTGGTAAAGTTCTTCTATGAAGAGAAAATAATAGAAAAGAGTTAAGTTGTAAAATGGGCAATTAGCTGTTGACAATTAAAATGTTTGGTATAAAATATTCTGAGCATATAAAGTAAAATATATGTTGCAGATACAGAGATTTGGGGTCATGAAGCAATGTAGCTTTCAAGATTTAATTTCAAGAAGATGGCTTTTTAAAAAGTTTCTTATGGTGTTTCTGCTAACAGGATGGGGAAACTTGGGCTGAACAGTTGGATATGTGCTGAGTGTGTGGCCAGGTGAAAACTAGATTGAAGGGGGTGTTGACCCATGTTTATCCAGACATGGATAACAGCAGATTTAGAAGATCTGCTAAAGGCTCTCTTTCATTTGATGTGTTTATTAGTAACTTCACTCAGGCATGTTTATCAAGTTCAAGTATGACATGAGCTGGGAGAGACAGAGATGAATATACTGAGTGATTGATAGAATCCAGAATGAAACTGTCAAGCTGGATCTTGAACTAAATCTAATGAAACCAAAGTTAAGTGGCCTCTATATTAGGTTCACACTCAAGTTCACAAACTCAAGATGAGGGAACTATGGCTTAACAGCACTTTCAGGAAAAAAAAGAGTTATTTTTGGTTAATGGCTAGAGCCAAAAAATTTTTTAAGTTGCCAAAAGAGTTCACTGAATCTTGGTTGTCTGGCGACTAACAGAGTCCGGAACCGGGGAGATAACCATGACCCTCAGCCCATAGCAATCACTGTGCTTTCAGTGAGAACCAGGTAAACTGGCTTTGGTCCAAAGGATAGGGACCAGGTGATGAGTGGCAGGAGGAAGTACTGAAAAGATGCTTAAGACGCTTAGTGAGAAAAAAATATAATTCCAAAGTCATAAGACGTGTGTTCAACATTTGAAGCCACACAGAGTCCCAGGCCATATTTCAGAAATTTAGATTCAGTAGTTAGGAAGGAGACTTCAGTAATGTATTTTTTTACAAACCTCCCCAGGTGATGATCAGACGGACTAATTTTTAAAACTCGGATTCTAGATTCTAGAGCAGCTTCCAACTTTTTATGCACCTAAGAATTTTTGCTTTCCAAATTGTCCACATCTTTTAAAGTATTCCTTAAAATCGATCCATCCTCAAATATACATCATGGGTTTATCTTTTGCCGGATACCGAGTTGGAGAACACGGGGATTACTGCTGCTCTCAACCCCAACCTCCAATCACATCAAGAGCTTTAGGAAATGCCCCACCCCCATCTCCAGGCTCAGGGGTGATAAATAGAGGCCTGGGAAACTGTCATTCCGGAAAAGCTTCCACGATACACTGAATGCGACAGGCAACAAGCCTTTCTTTTGCTCAAGGATTCTGTCTTCCATAAACTGACAAGTTTTATTTCTGGAAGTGCTAGGGAAGCAATGATGCAGGTAGAAACAAAGGCTAGAAAGAATCACCGACAACAGCTGGCTAAGGAGTTACGATTCTACCTCTCCAGATGTGGTGGGCATACACCTACCCTCTGCGCATCTGCATGTGACACAGGAGGCCCTGGGGGACCAGACCCATCATTTATGTCCCTAACAGGTTCTCAGAATTTCACGCGTGTCACCCCATTTCTGCTCATGTGAGCTTGTGCGCACTTAAGCTAGGGAAGAGATCCCTGTTAACTGTGGGATTCTGTATTTGAAAATAAAAGACTCACTGAATGTTTCAGACTTTTGTGAAGCCTTCCTGGCAGCCTTATTAATTTGTTCTTATTTTGGTACTCACTGTTCTTTCGTCTGAGTGGTTATTTTAAAATGGGAAAGGAAACTAAATTAGTATTATACATTTTAAGACATACATTTGCATACATCATGAACTTTAATTTATAGCTGGGCCAAATAATTTTAACAGTTGCTATAAAATCCGTTATTTAATAATAGTTTTTACTACCATACTGAATGCAGCAGTAGACAAGCTTAATAGCCTCGTGTCCACAACAAATTTCCAGCTATTATGTGTACATCCCGCAGGCCTTTGACAACTCCATGGACCAGTCAAATTCCCACTGATTGCATTATTTGAATCTTGCTAGAAACTAGTTCACCATGTGAGCACAGTAGTTTTTTAGTGAATACATCTGTTTTTCCGACCTCAATTTCTTTTGCTTTCTCAGATTTACATCATTATAAAAACGACTGTTATTTTCAATAGAATAATTTTCCATAATCATATATGTACCCCTTCATAGGGCATCTGCAATTCAGTTCTAAAGCACAAAGAGGAAAATGTGCATAAATTAACTACATTTAACATGTATACTTCTGGTAGTAAACATAAGAGAAGATTTCAAGGGGATTAAAAAAACCCATATTTTAGACATATACCAAGGTAGTTAAGTAAGGAAATTTAAATTGGGCAATTGGAGAGAAAATGTAAAATTAAAAAGTCTAAAAATATAACACTAACTTGATCTCTGTTTTTGGCAACTTGCTTTTTAAAATTATGTTTATTTTCTTAAAAGTGTGACTGCGGTTTTAATTGAGTTACCTAAACTTGAGGTAGTTTTGGTTCTCTGAATTTAAGAAACTCTACAATTATCAAATCTGATTATGCTAAATACTCAATTTATCTCATTTATCTTTGTACCAGCCTCAGTTAACAATAGACTTGTTTTTTGTCGGCTTAATTTTCTAATCATCTAATTTCTATCACCAATTCATTCCAAACTCTACCTATAAATATCTAAATCTCCTCCCAGCATGTTTAAACATAGCATTCTATTAACTTCATCTTCTTGGAGACATCTCTCTTGGACTCCTGACCCAGTGCAGTCTTCTCCGGATCTTCCACACGGCTGTTCTCCTAGATGTCCCTATGCTTTAATCCTGAGAATTCTGGCTTTTCTGTGTTGCTTCCCTTGTTATCCCAAATTCTATGCTTTTGAAATTATTGGTTTGCTTATCTGTCAGTAGTTTCCTTAGAAGGAGTTAATTTTTCTGAAACTTTGCATATTCGAACAGGTTTTTATTTCACCCTTATTGCAGTATGGCTGAGAATGTGATTCCAAATAGGAAATAATTCACTTTCAGAATTTTGAAGGCTTTGCTCTGTTGTTTTCCAGCCCTTCTGAGCGCTACTGAGAAGTCGAAGTCACTGTGCATCACACTGCATTTTCTGAAGCCGTTTTTTCCTCTCTGGAAGCTCATGGGGTATTTTCTCTGTCCAACTGTTCTGAAATTTCACAATGATGTGCTGTGGTTTGGATCTATTTTCCTCTATTATGCTGAGCACTCAAAGGGCCCTTTCAATCTGGAGGCCCTTCTTTTCTTGGAAATTTTCTTGGTTTATTTCCTGATTATTTCTTTCCCACTGTTTTCTCTTATCTTTCCCCTTGGAACTTCATTATCTAGATAATGAATGTTCCTGGCCTAATCCTGTGATTTTCATCTCCTTGTCTTTTTGTTCTACTTTAATGGAAATTAAATTTTTTCTACTTTAACGAATAAATTCATCAATTTTATTTTCCATCCTTTCTACTGAATCTTTCATTTCTGCTATTATATTTTTAATTTCTCAGAATTCATTTTTATTATCTGGATATTCCTTTTCTCCAACATCCTGTTCTCATTTTATTTTATTTTATTTATTTATTTATTTTTGGCTGTGTTGGGTCTTTGTTTCTGTGTGAGGGCTTTCTCCAGTTGTGGTGAGCGGGGGCCACTCTTCATCGCGGTGCGCGGGCCTCTCACTATCGCGGCCTCTCTTGTTGCAGAGCACAGGCTCCAGACGCGCAGGCTCAGTAGTTGTGGCTCACGGGCCTAGTAGCTCCGCGGCATGTGGGATCCTCCCAGACCAGGGCTCGAACCCATGTCCCCTGCATTGGCAGGCATATTCTCAACTACTGTGCCACCAGGGAAGCCCCTGTTCTCATTTTAAAGAGGCTCTGTCTCATTGCCCTAAGAGTGTTATTGATAGATTTTTTTTCTTGTAGTTTTCATGTCTCTGTCCAATATCTGGTATTGTTTTTTTTTTTCTGTTTATTATTTATGGGTTCCATAGTAGAGATTTTCCTCTGCTTTTTGTTAGTCTCTGGTTCTCTCCTCATATTTAAAAGTGGGGCTTCATTTTATGGTTGTAAGTTATGCCTCAGTAGGGCTGTAAACAGACAAAAGAGAAACAGTGGGGTATTATGAAGCTCCAAGCACGTGGGTGAGTCTTGTCAATTCCAGTGAGCTCCTGGATGGTTTCACTGGGAGAACTCCAATGTTAGACTCCACGTCATGTCTCCTGGGCTGGTCAGATTGCTCAGAGAAGAATCTTCCCATCTTCCATCTGGAAGGTGAAAGCCTGGTTGTCAGTGTTCTAGAACCTGAGTGGGGAAAAAAATGGTTGAGGTGTTTCAAAATTCATTATTTACACTGTCCCTTAAGCTCATTTTCAACCTGGTATTCCCAACCTCAGTGGTGCCGAATGTCCCCAAGCTGTGTCACCTCCTGTCGTGACTTTGCCTGAACCTTAACCTCTTGTCTTCCGCCAGAGCCGATGAGAAGCCGTCGCCTGTGGAAGCCGACGAAGGATGATTTGGCCGGGGGCTGTTAACTACATTTGAACAAACTCTTAGCCAGTCCTCCTGTTTGCAGTCCAAATAGACCCCTACTTCCTAAAGCCTTTGGAACTTCGGGTGCTTCTTGAATTTCTTAAATGCCAGTGTAGGGTTTGTTTTTCCTTGTTCTGCTGGGTAAATTGCCATTCTTCTTTCCACTTTTCCACTTTCAAAATTTTGTTGCCCTTGCCCCCTCTCCCATTTATTGTCTTTGGGGTTTAATTCTGTTTTCCCCCTTATCCCTTTTTTTAAGGTTTCAATATTTCATTCAAGTTTTATTTTAAGTGATGTTAATTACAGCATTTGAAGGGGAGGATCTAATTCCACACAAAATGGAAGACTCTAAAATGTACCCATTAAACTGCTTAAAAATGAACTGAATGGCGAGAATACAACAGAAGTCCAATTTAGATTCTGAGCGTGGTCACCATGTGATTATCATTATTTGGGGCTTCCGGGAGGAGGCAAAGGTACACGTGTGGGTTCAATATACTAGCTTTAACCCAAAGCACTAATACGTTTATGGGTCTTTCTGCCTGCAGTATCTTTTCCTATAAAAGGGGAATAAATATAGGCTCATGATACCATTTATAAGACAATCATTTTCATCTCTGCATCGCTTTACACTGTATAAAGCATTTCACATATATCTCCTTTCGTCCTCCTGATAAGTTAGGGCAGGTACTGCTAGTCCTTTTACTTAAGTAAACTGAGGAACACAGAGGTTCTTTTGCCAGAGGTCACATGCCAGTCAGGGATGGAGTTGGATATGCAGTGCTTCTGGGTGCCTGGGGGTCTGATGGAGCTATTTGAACAGAATAGACAGCAAGGAGAGGAGCAGAGCTGATTCTGGAAGCTGACTGAATGTCTACATAATTCAGAAAAAAATGAACGTGTTAGGCAGGGATAAAAGATCTCAGTTTCTATCAAGTAAATGGTTAAAAAAAAATTCCAGGTGAATCTGTGGTTAGGGAAACAGAATGAAACCTAGAAATTTAATCAAGATTTCAAGACATCAAATTAGATTCCCTGGTAAGGATGCGTATGACACAAGTCATTATCTCAGCACAAAGCCCTATTTCTTAAGGTTAAATACTGATTTTCTTATCTTGGATGTCCTCTGGAAATCTTATTACCCTCATGGCTATTCTTCTGTATTAAAGGAGCATGGAAACACAGAAGGCAGCACACAGTATCTGCAATCACCATCTACTAGCATCTCTCTCCTCTGCTGAGCTGTATGGCCCATTTGGAAGAAAAATACAGGAAACCTTGGGACTTATCATCCTTTTTTTCATCCTAATTCTGTCATTTTTATCTTCAGCCCCTTATTTAGTGAATTAACAAATAGCCATGGAGTCCCTTGGTAGGTGGCCCCAGAGGAGATACAAAGAGGGGAAAGGCGACCTCTGCCCTGAAGAAGTCATCATTTTTGAGGGAATAAGACATCAGATCATAGCACTGAGGTCGAGATCTCAAATCTTATCAAAATATGGGATATTCACATCCTGTCAAAATATGTCATTGAAAACGATTCATTCATTCAACACAATCTAGCTCCTTTCCTGGGCAGCTGTTGAGTGCTGGTGGCTGACCTGGTTGGATTAGGGCCATGCTGGACTTGGGATTTCTGCAAGAGGCATGCCATCTTCTTAGACTGTCTCTGAAATTGGGCCATTGACTCCACCATTCTTGGGCAGCTCTGCCTTGATGTCTGGCCTCTTAGTTCTACTTTCACGTCCTTTTTTTTTTTTTTAAATAAATTTATTTATTTATTTATTTATGGCTGTGTTGGTTCTTTGTTGCTGCGCGTGGGCTTTGTCTAGTTATGGTGAGCGGGGGCTACTCTTTGTTGCAGTGTGCAGGCTTCTCATTGTGGTGGCTTCTCTTGTTGCGGAGCACGGGCTCTAGGCATGCAGGCTCAGTAGCTGTGGTCTGTGGGCTCTAGAGTTCAGGCTCAGTAGTTGTGGCGCACGGGCTTAGTTGCTCTGCGGCATGTGGGATCTTCCCAGACCAGGGATTGAACCCATCCATGTCCCCTGCATTGGCAGGCAGATTCTCAACCACTGCACCACCAGGGAAGTCCCCACATCCTTTTTTCTTCCAATGTTCCACCGCGGCAGGAAGGGTATGGCTCTCCACCTTGTGTTCTCTTTGACGTGGACTCTCACATACATCCTCCTCCCTCCTGAGGGGACTGCATCCTGCCCTCGTAGCAGGGGACACAGTAGTGTACCATAGGCAGGGAGAAAGCCCTGCTTGTTGAGAATATAAAAAAGAAAAAAAAACATCCCTCTTACGCTGCCGATTGAATTAAGCATCGTGAAGGAAATAAACAGAGTACGAAAAAGAGGATAAGAAGAGAGACCTGGATTCATTCATGAGAGAATTCCTTCCCCAGGGGAAGGCATTCACTGGAACCTGAAGGATGAGAAAAACCAACACGCAAACGGCAGAGAGAACCATAAATTAAGTCCGAAGCAATGGTAAGTCATGTCCATTAAGCTGATAATTAGGGAGGACAAGCAGATGGGAGGTGAGCTGGGTCTTCTCGGTGTTCCTAGAAATCAGTTCACCCAACAACCATTCCCAGCCACCTTCTCCGATGCTTCCTCCACTAGAGAGGCTGGGACACTGCGACTGAAATTCCCAGCACCCTGGGAGCAAGACGTGGCCATAGGACACCAGTTTTGCTGATGAGTTGTAGGAGAAAGTCCTTTCGGGGGCTTTCCCTTCCCCAGAAAAAGTCAAAAGCCCACAAGAAGAAGTCATCTTGTCCCTTGTCATTCCTCTTCCTCCCTGCCTGGAGTGCAGAAGGAGGCACTTATGTTTCACAGGGCTGAGAATGAGCAGTAAGACCGGAGGAACGTAAGCCCTGCATGGCGTGGTGATGGGGCTGCATCATCTGGGCTACCCATCTCCAGGTGAGAAACTATAGCATGGTAACTTCTTCTTCTTCTTTTAAAAACATTTTCTGAGCAGTTTACTTGAATTCATAGTTAACCCTCATAAGAACTTAAAGAAAGTAGGTGCTGTTGTCATCCCAGTTTTTAGATGAGGAAGTTGAGGCATGGAAAGGTTGAATAATTTACCCAAGCGACTCGGTTAGTCAGTGGAAGAAGTTGGACTTTGAACACAGGCAGTGTGTTCCTCAATCCCATCCCCTTGACCACTGGCTACCTGCCAGTGTTGGCTGGGTTTTCTGTTACCCACAGATGATTGCAACCCTAACCTATCCATCCTTGAAGGATGGATAAAGTTTAGACGGCAGCTTTCAGATCATATCAATACATGTCGGTGCAGTGTGTGCCAGAGGAGGGCAAGTGAGACAACAATTTGATGAAGAATTTAGGCTAGGTAAAGAGACAAAGGTGAAGACAGAAAATACAGCACAGTGAAAAGACAAATACCATATGATATCACTTATATGTGGAATCGAAAATATGACACAAGTGAACTTATCTACGAAACAACAGACTCACAGACATAGAGAACAAACTTGTGGTTGCCAAGGGGGAGAAGAGGTTGGGGAGGGATGGAGTGGGAGTTTGGGGTTAGCAGATGCAAACTATTATGTATAGGATGGATAAACAACAAGGTCCTACTGTACAGCACAGGGAACTATATTCAATATCCTGTGATAAACCATAATGGAAAAGAATATGAAAAAGAATGCATATATACATGTATAACTGAATCACTTTGCTGTACGCCAGAAACTAACACAACACTGCAAATCAACTATACTTCAGTCAAATAAATTAAAAAAAAAAAGAAAAAGAAAATATAGCAGAGTGAACCAGAAAGGGAACGTTAGGATAATTGCCTACAAATCACAGATCTACCGGCTACCACTGACTGTGGCCTAATTATACTGCCTTATCTTTAGCAGATCTAAGTCATTCTGTCTTTAAGCCTCAGTTTCCTCATCTCTCAAATGGGCATAATAATCATACATGTCTTTTAGAGTTTCAGTGCCCTAGCAAAATGCACTGCTCCGAGTAAGACTTCAGTAAATATTAGCCCCCAAAACATAGTGAGATAAATTCAAATGTTTTCCTCTGTGGCTTGTCTCATCTTCACAGTAATGACTGTCTGGAATCTTCAATTCAAAATGCAACATTTGTAAACTTTAAAATATTAAAGATGAAGAGAAAGTAAAGATGATCTTTTCTTTGATGTTAGCAGTGAAATGTTTTTTCTTTTTTTTTCATATTCTAGTGAAAACCTGGCCTTATTACAGATCACAGGCCCCTGCACACCATTGTTGCAATAATTTAATCTGAGGGAGGATTCTGACATTGTCAGTGTAACGTTTCTTAATAGTATTAGTCAAGCAGACCTTGAAGGAACCTACCTATTGACTTCAAAGGATTTGTTTTAAAGAAAGTGAAATACAAAGGAAATAAGAATTCATGGGAACTGGATTGGATACCATGATTTCCACCCCGAGTTTAGGAAAAGCTGCCTAACCTCCAAACTGTGTTCTGAGAAAACAGTTGTCTGGTACAAAGGCACGAGAACTGATATAAAACGTTAGTTCAAAGCCTTTGGGGAAAAAAAGAGGGACCCAAAGACAGTCATTCTCTCCTTTAATGAACCCCCATGTGGAGAGTGGCTGCTGCATGGGGAGCTGGTGCCTTTGAAGTGAATGTGAATCAGACAACCAAGTGCCACCTCACGGCCTCTCACTGAGCTAGCAGATTTCCAAGGCTTCACAGCTCCCAAAGAGCCTGCACAAAGCATTTTCTTCCAGGACTTCTTGCAGACTTAAACAAAAGACGCAGAGAGTGACTGTACAGGGACCACCAGTGGACTCTGAAAAAATCTTCAGAAATCAGGGCTTTTGGTTTTTTTTTTTTCCTTTGTCTTTTTCCATATTCAATGAACCAGCCTGAAAACTATGGCCGATGTGTGTGTGGAAGGCTGTTACCGTGTCTCTAAGGTTGCCGCTTCCAACAGGAAAAGCCTGCTGCTGGCTCTCCATCCCCCGGGACAGAGCAGACAGGCTTTTCTGGTCAGAGGGGTGCTTTTGTGCAGGCAGTCGTTTCCCCTGGTCCAGGATGCAGGGGTGGAAGTAAAGGGTACAGCATGGCTTGTTTCCCCAGAGGGGCCCTCGGTGTGCAACAGCCTGAGCACCCTGCCCTTCCAGCGCAGGGAAGGCCCCAGAGAGCTGTGTCCTTCCCCGCAGAACATACAGAGCAGCCCGCAGAGGCGACAGACTTTCTGGAGATCAGACGGTTGCCAGGGACTCTCCGGCACAGCCCTTCCTATATCTGCCGTTCCCGGGAACACAGGTTTGGACGTGGCTGTAATAAGCATATTTTCTAGTATCTTGACGTCACCATGTGGGGTCCACCTTGCTACAGACCCCATGAGTAAGCAGGGAATATTTTGAGAATATCAACCTACCATTTTACCTAAAATAAAGCAAAAGGAAAAAGTTCCATAGAAACAGATTGTTATAAAAATATGACCTATTTGCAAATCGCGAACTTATAGTCCCAGCTGGTAAGATGAAAGAGAAGAGTTGCATAGTAAACTAAAAGTTTAGCCATCGGGGGCCTGTTTATAAAGAACTTGTCCCGACAATGTCGTTGACACTCTTACGACACAATGAGGTAGACAGGACAGAAATTATTATTCTCATTTTGCAGAGGAGCAAACGAGAAAGAGCTGTCATGATAAATCTTGTGGTTCCCTTGGATGTGGCCTGGTGTTGGGTCTGGCCGCTGATATAAACTCAATGTGCCCAAAAGCAGAGGTTGCTGAGAAAAGATGGAGGGGAAGCCCTGTTGAAGGTCGTCCCATCTAAATGGTAATTGGGCGGCCCAATTAGATGTTTCTGTCCCATCTCCCTGCGCAGAACCCCAGCACAGAACTTCGTGCAGAGTTGATTCTCTTCAGTATTTGATTTTAAAACCAGCGCTTAATAACTTATATACCTGTAATGATGTGCCAGGAACTATTCTGAACACTTTGTATCACTATCTCATTTAATCCTCTCAACAACTCAGTAAAGTGGGTACAATTATTACCTTCATTGTACAGGTAAGGAAACCGAAGCACAGAGAGGTTAAGTAACTTGCCCAATGTCACACAGACTAAGGGTGTCAGAGTTAAGATCTTTAAAAATAGGCAAATGCATTGTCCTAGTATCAGCATTTCAGAAGCTTAATTTCTATTCTGAGGGTAATGTGGGCAAAGCAAAGAACTGAAAACTATTCCCTCTCCCCTTTTAATTAGGCCTTGAGAAGGAATTCCTGGGGCACCTAAAAATTCAAAAAATTTAAGCCTTTATGCACAAGTGGCTTTGAAGTCTGCTTGGAGGAGCCTTGCCTTTTGCTGGTGACAGGTTCTGGCCTCAGGTAGGATACGAACAACTTCAAAAAAGGGTACCTGCCCCCATTCTTTCCTCTGTGCAGGTGAGAACAGGGCTTCACTGGTGAAAGTTTAAATGCCCTGGTTTCTTCTGACCCCGTGAACCGCTAATGTTGTGTTTTTCACACACATTCAGAAGGTGAGTGAAGCTGTTGAGTCCTGACTGAGTAAGCCCACTCTGACGGCGAGGGCGTGCACCCGGCAGGGATCTGCTCAGCACTGCGTCCACGCTCCCCACCCCCCAGCGCTGCCCCGAGGCTCACGTGCTTCTCCAGGTAACGACTAGTGGGGCCGGGGGGGGCGGGCACAGACTGTGAAGCACGGGCGGGGGCGGGGGCGGGGGCGGGGGCGGGCAGAGACTGGGATGCAGTCTGCACCCTTAGGGCTTTACTTCATCAGAGAGGTTTGTTCAGGGCCTCAGATACACGCAGAGCTGCCACGTGTAATGCCATTTCTGCAAGCCAGGAAATGGAAACTAATTTAAATCACACAGTTGGGAGTCAATCAAGCTAGACTCCAAATTCCAAGCTAGCTCTGTCTCCCACTCCCTCTCTTTCCCCCTTCTTTCCTTCCTTCCTTCCTTCCTCCCTCCCTCCCTCCTTCCTTCCCGTATTTATTTTCTTTTCAACAACATACTATCTTTGATCAAGGAAAGAATACATCATCGTGAAACCCATACGAGGGGGCTTATTTACATTTTCCATTTATTATCTCAAAATACACTTCCACAATCTCAACGTGCCTCTAAAAAGAGAATTAATCATTGCAGCAGGGCCTAGAGAACAAAACGTGAGTTTTCTAGGACAATGTTTTCCGTTTCTGCTGGGTCATGTTAGCCCCAGTTAAGCCACCTGGGAGGTATTTAAATGATTCTTTTGTCGATGCTTTTCGGCAGGTGTGATAGATACTTTTGATGGATCAGGAACTTTCTGCCTGTGGTTAACCTCCAAATTCAACCTGACATTGAGGATAGGTGGGGATAGGTTATGGTCAGTTTTCTTTTTTTATTTACATTTTGACTTTCAAGAGGTTGGGACAAATGTCAGAAACAGAGTTACTGATGCTGAAAACACCATCACAGCACAGACAGTGGGCAGCGTGGGCTCCTGCCCTGGGCCTGGGCCTTACAGGACCCTGGGGGATCACTAACCTATAAAAATAAATGTATTAAGGGGCACGTGGTCACCTCTGTCACTAGGGATCTGGTGCTCAGTGTTGAGAGACCATAAACCATAACCCTAAACATTCAGTCTCAAAACCAGCTCTGGGCTGGCTCCAGAGAAACGCTTCACCCTGAGTTTTGTCCCCTGGCCTTGGAAGGGCACTGTGAAGATTTCCAGGGTGTGCTGCCACTGACACGCACGTGGACATACCTAGGTGGGTAGATGATGTCATGGCAGAGGCACTTCGTTAAAAGTCCAATCAATTAAAAATCAAATCCTTGCTTTCAGGTAGCAGGAATAGGACACAGTCTTAAATGTGAGTGAGTGGGGTTCCCTTGTAATGCCAACCACCAATTTTCTTGCTTCTCTTTGGGTTCCAAGTCTGTAAGAAGTCACACGCTAGTGTAGTATTTGCATGTGTTGAACTTGGTGATTGAGGAACATCTTTCAAAATGAAATGATTAATATTACTGTTAAAATGGTAGATATGTAGTTATACGTGAAACAGGATACTGATTCTTTACATTGACAGCTAGGTGGACATTGAATGCTCACATGGCTAATAGGTTTCTGTTTATTCAAAATTCATCACGTATCACTGAATTTAAAATATTAAAGAAAATGTTAAGCTTTTTATGAATCATTTTATTTCAGTCTTGGTATTCATAATCCTAATTTGTAGTTTGCATTTTACTTCTAGCAGATATCTTTGAATCATGGGGAAGAAAGGAATTTTCAGCAACTATAGGAAAGTAATTTTAATTTTCTGATTAAAAATTTTTGAATTTACATTTTTGATGAAAATATATACTCAAATTTTGCATAATTTGAATACACTAATCCTTTCTCAGTGTTTTCCAAAAGAGCTTTCTGTGATGACGGAAATGTTGTATATCTGTGCTGTTCACATGTAGCTACGGAATACTTGCAAGCACCACTGAGGAACAAAACTGGGTGAAATGTGGCTATAAATGTTCCATACAGAACAGATCATTGCTATCACTAGGACAAAAATTATGTGACAGTCTCAATTACGGCAACATATGAGCAATTTTACTAAAATAAAGGCAAAATAAAACTTATGGAATAAATACATAATAATGCATGAATTATGTATGTCTTTATTTTTGATCCATACAGCCAGACTATCAACAGAAAATTAAGATACGCACAATGATATATTCAGTTGTCTTTGATATTTTGCTGACTTTCGTCATATGAAAACTATAGGCTTTCTTATCTTTCAGTATTGTTATCTTTGTCAAGGTAGGAAGATATAACATATTATATAATAGTTTGCCAGCTTGATGAATAACTTCGAAATATTTAGACATATGATGAGGGCTGGCTTGACAGCACCCCTGTGACCAGCCATTCTGCAAATGTCACCGTTGTCCCCAGAGAGACAGGAGTGTCATGTGGTTGGATTAAAATTAAAAAAACCTCTCTGCTGAAAAAAAAAAAAAAAAGTGACAAGAAATGTCCCATTGGAAGGACTCCTACAGCATCCTTTCCTTAGAGGAAGTCCAATCCATTCCTTTTGAAGAGAGGCCTTCCATTTGGGCTCAGTGCTGCTTTGGCCAGTTACCTGGAAGAGGGAGTGAAGAAACAGTAGCTGTTAGAATTGCCAGGGAAGGAGCTGCTGGCAAAAACCCCACCACTGTTTGCAATGCGGATTTCAGGCTAATAAGGGCAGAGTTGGCTTAACACTGTAATGTTTAGAGATCAGAGATAATGGAAATTCATTGGGTCTCCCACTGAGCTTTAAGTAACCTGAGGAAGGGACAGGGCATCTTCCGGTTACCAGGGTAACAGCACTGGGAGTCCCTACAGGGCTTTCTCCCCACTGGTGAAGGGGCCCCTATCTGCGCAGCTGTCTCCCATGCCCCCACCCAGCCACCTCACACATGTCCTTGCCCCGGGGTGGGGTGCTCCAGCTCTAAGGCTGTTCCATACTTTCTCCTGGAGGTCCCCAGGGGAGTGAGTCCCAGTTGCCCACAGTGGCAACTTGCTCATTCATACACCCTATATTGACTCCACCTCACCCTTCTGTCTCACTTTCCCATTCCTCTTGTACTGCATCCTGGGATTACTTCCCCAATAAAACCTAAAACCACTTATGCTTAAATCCTTAACTTCAGGCCTGTTCCTGGGGGAGCCCACCATAAGACAACCTCCAGCCCATAGCTCAGTGCCTGGCAGATATATGGCCTTCTTAGATATTTGCTGAAAGAATTCACATACTTTGCAAATGAAATCCTACCTTAATATGAACTTCTTCACCCAACTCAAAGAAGGAAAATGACTAGATTGACATCTCCCTCCTTATCTGGATCCATCTCACATCTACTAACATAACAGCTCCATTGGAAAGCGCATGACCATTCAAATAAAGGAAATTTGGGCTCCATCACATCACAGGACCTCAGCACCAGGGAAAGCCCAGGTGACAGACCCTCACTGCTGATCCTTGGAGGTATGTGACCCCCCTGCCTCTCCATACTTCAAATGTTATTTTGCAATCGAGATAAGGCTCAACAAGTACATATTTGGGAGAAGAAGCAGGATGATGTAAGGTCCGTAGTATTAAAACGTCAATGATTAATACAGAGCCTTCGAAAGAGCACTTCTGATAAGGATCTAATAAGTGGAATTCTGCAAGAAAGAGGAGCTAGCTGTTCGTTGGGCACCAAAATCAAAAGTCCAATCCCTCAATTTGCCCCGGGGAAGTGACAGCTGTGACATATCCTTGTCTGTTGGTTCTAGGGTCCACTGGAGACAGCGTCGAGGTTAGCGTGGGATCAATGCACTTTCTGGGCCTTTGTCAGTACCGGGAGGGAGCCCGTGGCCCACTTGCTTCATGGGTTTGCCCTCTTGCTGGCGCGGTTCCCCGCCCTAGAATACCGTGCAACTCACGGGTAGTTTCTTGGTTTCTAATTTAACCTCTTCCCAGGCCTTCTACTGCTTTCAGTTAGCTAGGCCTGGCGTCTGCAGCTCCATGTGTGTTATTCCAAGGGAGATAGAAGGATTCCCCCCCTCACCCCGCCTTTTTTTTTTCAATTTTACAAACTGAACCTCTTTACTGAAGCATTGGAAGCTATTTTATCCACTTAATGAAATAGGCATTCCACACCCCAAATGGTAAGTTATATATTTCAAGACATCATTTGATTCATTACCCACGCCTCCTCCCGCGTTTCCCAACACTTTGCACCAGACACAGAAATCACAGGATACGTAGGTCCGTGTGACCGCCGCCTTCCGTGCATGGCCCGCGGCTCGCTCGGGCCCACCCGGGACGGCTGGGATGCAATGAAGTGGCCGAGCGTGTCCTGCTCTGAGGGTGCGAGGTTCCGGGGGCAGGAGCGCGGGTGTCCCGCGGGGCTGCCGGTGCGCTGCGGGGTCTTGGTGCCCGCGGCCGCAGCTAGCTGCCCGGGCTCCCGCCAACTTCGCGGCGCCCGCGGCGCGGAGAAGCCGCAGACCCTCGCAGCCCCGGGATCTGCCGGCTCGCCTGGACCGCAGCCGCCGGGGAGCGCGGGCCCCGCGACTCCCGGTGCCTCCGGCCCTGCCCGCCGACACTGCCGTCCGGCGCCTGGATCGGAGCCGCCTCGCCCGCCCGCCCGCCCGCGGGGCCGCAGGCCGCTGTCCCGCCCGCCGCGCTCGCCAACTCCCGGCGGCCCGTGACCCGGGACAAACTTCTGGTCCTGGCGCGGTCCCTGCGCGGTCACCCTCCCGGAAGCTGGCCGCGAAACCAAAGCTGCGGCGGGGCGGGAGAGGAGCGGGAGGGAGCGGGTGGCACCGCCCGGCCGCCGCTCTCCGCGCGGTGACGCCACCCCCGCGGCCACCCCCCGCCCGGCTCCCCCCGAGGCGCCGCGGCTGCCGAGCGCCGGGCGCGGGCCGGTGGGGCCGGGCGCTCACGCCCTCTAGCGGGCCGAGGCGGCGCGGGCGGCCGTGACGTGGGCGCTCCCTTCAGCCGGCCTGCGGGGCACCGCCAGTCAGTCGGGGAGCAGGAGCCCCGCTTGCAGCCGGCGTGGGCTCGGCCATCAGCGCGCCGCCGCCCGGGGGCTGGCTCGCCTGGCGGCGCAGAGGCGGCGGGCGGGACGCGCGCGGCCACGGCCCCGGCCACCGCGGCGCCGGAGGCGCGGGTCCCGAGCCGGGGAAGGAGAGCGGCGGCCAGCGCAGCCGCCGGCACGGAGGGCGGATTTTGGCTCCACGGGCGCGCCCTCCGCTCCGTCTCGCAGCGGCGCAGCTCCGAGCGGGGCCGGCGATAGGGCGGGAGGACCCAGGACCCTCGCCCCCGGCCCCGGGAGCCGCCGGAGTTGGGACTTCTGCAACTGTTAGCACTTTGGGCGTCTGGTTCTGGTTTTGGCTGTTCACCCTCCTCTTGCCGCCTTGGAGGCAAAGCTCCCGGCCGCCCTCCGCCCTCGCGCCCACCCAGCGCCGCCGGGAGCGGCCCGGCGCGCACTCAGCACCATGGGGAGACTTGGGACTTGCCTGGCGACTTTGACCGGACTTTTGCTAACTGTGGCGGGGGACACGTTTTCAGGTAAGCGGGGTTGCGCCTGCCGGGGCCTGGGGCGCGCGGGCCGGAGGGGGCCCGGGATGCGGGCAGCTCCCTGTGGGAGAGCCCCAGCGGCGAACGGCAGGGCCGGGCAGGGGGCGCGGCGGGCCGGGCACCGCGTCTGCCCGTCCGCGGCGCGGGCGCGGGGCCGGCGGGGAGGGCTGGCACTTAGCGCTCCGGAGGGCCGAGCGGACGAGTCCCGGCGCTGGCCCCGGAGCCTGGCCCCCGTCTCGGCCCCCGCCCCTCCGCGGCCTGGGCGCGTGTCGGGGCGGACGGCGCAACTCGGAGTCCCGGGTCGGTTCCGAGAGCAACAGCAGAAAACTTTGCCTGAAGTTGGGAGTTGCAGCCGCCGGCCGCCGGGCGTGGGCGCTGCGCGGTCCTTCCCACGGCGAGCGGCGGCCGGGCCGGGTCGCCGTGCCCGCTGCGCCCGCGCGATCGCCCGACCAGCCAGTGACTCCGGCGGCGGAGGCGATCGTCGATCCTCCCCCCGCCGCCTGGCTCGCGGCGGCCTTGACCCCGGCTCGTCCCGGTGGCTGCGCGGCTGCCCGGGAGAGCCGAGGCGGCGTCCTCGTCGGTCCCGAAGGGAGGACCGGCGGCCCGGAGGGAGTGGCCGGCCCGCAGGCCCTGGGCCGCCGTGGCTGTGCCCCGCCGGGCTCCCCCTCCGCACCCTCGGCCCCGCGGAACGCCCGGCCGGGGGCATCGGTCAGCCCGCCTCGCGGCCCGCGGTGCCGGGTGGGGAGGAAAAGGAGTGGCGGGGAGGTGCCTGCTGCGCGCGGGCGGTCCGAGCTCGGAGAGCTCCTTGCCGGAGGACGCGTGGCCGGGAGTCGGGGGTCAGGAGGGGCGCGAACCCCGCACGGTGTTAACCTGGAACACACACGTGGATGGACAGCCGGCGCTTGCACACCTGCACACTAGCACACTTTCTTCCTCGTGTGTGTCAGTTTCATTAAGGTCCACGTAGAATGGTGGCACTGGGCTTGTTTTTCTTTTAATAAAAAGCCTGCTATTTGGCCTTGAACTTGGGTTGCAAAATAGGTTTCTATGTTTATTCGGGAGGAATGAGTAAGTTGAACTTTTTGTTTTTTATATTTCACGAAAGACATTTTCACTGACGGTAAAGCGCATATTTTAAAACGTTTCCAACGTTTGCCTCTGTCAGATCTGTGGAAACGTACATCTTTACTTTCCCGGAGCCCGAGGGACACGCAGGCGTAGAGGCCGTGCCCCGGTCGTGCCTGAGCCCAAGGACCCTTGACCACAGTTGGCCGCCGCCAGGAAGCCGAGCGTGGAGTTGGCTGCTCGCTCTGTGCTGTCAACTTCAATAGAGAAATACCCTTTTCCCAAGTTTAATATGTCCTTAACTGTCTGGTAATTGCACGTGCGTCGGAGGATTTAACAAATTGATCCACTGCTGTCCGCTATAAACTTGATGTAGATATTGGCCTGCGTTCTTTCTTATTAGTGAATTATTAGACTCGCCAGTTGTAGAGCCTTGTAACTCATTAGTGTTAGAAGCCAAGGATGAGGGCCTTAGTTGATGGTTTTCTCTTTATTAAGAATCCATAGCTCCCTGCCTGGGATTTGTTTCAAGTTAAGCTGTGTCAGAAAGCATATTTGGATGGGTTTTCAAGTTGTGGGCAAGGGGGTGGAAAGAAATATTTATGTAGCTTATTTAAATGATCGGTTTCTCATCATTAAAAGGGACTTCAGCCTATGTAGTACTGACCTGTGTCCTTGTTAATGCTTATGTAAATTAATAGTCAAACCAAAAGACTTTTTTTTTTTTAACTCAATTTTAGCCAGATTTTTCTTTCAGAGGAAATATGTCATTCTGTTTTTTTGTTATCATACCACTGATCGAACTGTGCCTCCTTTTCATTTGGAAGCCAGAGTTTTCCTAGTATGTTAGAGGGTTAAGAGGAAATGAAGGGCAGTATCCCAGAGAGAATGCTTAGCAACGATGAAATTAAAAAAAATTGAAGTTGGCAAAATTTGTGTGTGCAAGGATCAGATAAACTGCAGTGCATTATGCTTTTTCTCTCCACTTTGGGTTTTAGGTAGAACATGTGGGAAGCACTTAATGCTTTGGAAAAGTCTATTTGTTTTTCTTTGTATGTTGGGAAAGTTAATTCTGATGGTATGAGTGACACTGACACTTATTTCTCTTTACGAGTCTTCTGGACGTTGAAATACTTGGCTGCTGTCCCCTGACATGGGGATCCTTTTAGAGACAGAGGAGCTCGATCGTAAGCGGCTTGAGGGCAAAGGCAGTTATTCTTCCTTCTTGGTTCCCATAAAGCACTTACATTCACTGTTTGTTGAATAAATTAGTGATGTGACTTCTGATTATTTGCAAACATTCAAATTGTATGTGAACTGGCTGACATAGAAGGGAGGGAGAGGAGAGATTGTGAGACTGGCTTGCACCGGCCCTTCTTTTGAAATTAACATTTTCATCACCGATTCTTCTTAGGGCACCCAATGGACTGGATCAGGAGGTTTTATGTAATCAGTGGAGGTTTGTGTGTGTGTGTGTGTGTGTGTGTGTGTGTAACCAAGATTTATACACAAGACACTTTGCTATTTCCCCTCTGCATCCTCATATCCTCTTTTGGAATGCATTCAGAATTGATGTGACTGTTGATTAATCATTTCTGGAAGGTACTACACATAATTTGAATGCCAGATATCAGAAATAGAGTGCTAAACATATTGGAAGAAAAAAGAAAAGAATTAGGTTTTTTGTCCAGGAGGACTTTTATTTAGTATATATAAACATTCCATTTTAAACATCACTTTCCATGTTTACAATTTCTAACTTGTTAGGCAAAGTATTGGAGGCTCACTTTCTGCCTTCTATCTAGGCTTTGAATGATCATTCAACATAACTTCTGTAAAAAGATATATAAGTAAGAAGCTAGGAAGAAAGTGAAATCATTCTTGCTTCTGCTTGAAATTCTCTTTTCCAGATTGAGAAGCCACATAGCTGGGAAGTCATTCCTCTTTGACCCATTTTCTCAAAAGCCAATTTGTAATATATCCTATGCAAGGAAGTGTTTGGTTTTATATAATAATGAGACTGATATGGTAAGGTCTGGTAAGCAAGCCTTGGTTTGCAGAAGTAGAAATGCAAACAGATTGGTCCTTTGCTTCTACTGCAGTATTTGGAATAGATTAAACCTTAGTATAATCTTGTGAATTTGAAACTTCTTGAGAAATTTTTTTTTTAAAGTACTCTTTTAAGGACATTTGTGGGAAAACAGCCAAAATCTGAATGGAGTCTGTAGTTGAGTTAGAACTGTACCAATATTTAGTTTCTTAGTTTTGGATAATTCGACTCTGATTAAGTCAGATGTCAACACTAGGCGAAGGCGGGCGAAACATGTACTTGAAATCTTTGTACTGTTTTTACAGTAAGTTGAAAATTATTTCAAAATACAAGATTGTACAGTACCCTTTACAAAGAGTGTGAATAGATTTGTTTAGCAGTTTGATTTATTTTTTCTTTTTCAGATAACTAGAGTCATGACATTTTATATTTTTATGGTGCTTTAATGAGATTGATAATGGACGTGATGAAAAGATTTCAAGTTTAAGTCAGGGCGCATGATAGAAATATGCCAAGAAATCACTTTAACATTTTTAGTGTTATGTGGTTATGTGGATGTAAAGAAGTATTGCTTGAGCTTAATCAATTGTTCTGATGTGGAAAAATCACAGGTTTTAGTCTCTGATGTTTTCAAAGGGTTATTTTACAGATTTTCAGTAGAGAAGTTACTTACATATATTGATATGTAGATACATGTGTATGTAATTTGAGTAATTCTAAATGAACAAGTAATCTGAATTATGTCTTCACATGATATGAACCCCACCTGAGTCTCAAGCACAGCCTTTAGCTTTGGGAAAAGCAGGTTTTAGAATTTAGGTACTTCTGTGACAATTCGATAAAAGTTGATGGCTTTATTGGAAATTGTCATAGTTTTATAACAATTGTAATACATTCCAGGAATTGATAGGCTGTACATATCTGTTTCAGTAGAGGCACTGTTTTGGATTAAGCATTGTTTTCTCTCAGTTTTTGTTTTAGTTTTCTCGAATAAGCGTGTATTATCTAAATATCCTAAGACAGTTTTTAGTTAGGGGTCAGGCATTTTAATAAGTAGTTACATACTTTTTCAACAGCATAACATTTTTTTTTTTAAGGTGGTGTCTATCATGCTTTGTAATTCTAGGATTCTTCTCTTTGCAAACCAACTTTCCCACAAACTTTTCTCCAGGGGCTTCTTATCTTTATGACCACAACCTATTAATAAGCTTATTTTGTAAGTGAGAGAAGGTTTCATTACTAATGTTTTTCAAACTCACTAATGAAAAGTTTAAAGAAGATGCAAAAGCACATAAACCTCCCATCAGAAGAGGCTGCTGCTTCTCCAGTTCCTACGATCCTGCCGTGGTTTAGCGTTTAGTCATCAGAAAGCCTGCGTTTATACTGTTGCTCCGAAAATCAGTAGGTAGGGCTGGTGTTAGGTGGGGAGCAGGAAAGCTTTAGTCATTACCCTTGGTAGCCTGTGGTCACCCCGCCATCCAGGGGGGGCGGCTGGCAAGGCCAGAGCCTGATAAACGGGTGGGAACGTGGGAGAGGAGAACGAAAGAAGAACACAGGCCTGAGAAGGGAAGGGTTGTGTGTGCTCACGCGTAAGAACACAGGTCTGCAGATCCTGGCAGGCAGGGTCGCCGCTCCTCCCCTCTCTTTGCTGTTAAGGGTGAAACGTATGGAGAGTTTAGGGAGGAGGATCAAAAGAGTGACAAACGGGCAGGGAGAGCAGGTGACAGTCCTACACGTTGGTGGCTTTAGGTGGCCTGGGGGAGGGCGTGGGGTGCGTTCAGCCTGTGCTGCTGGTGAGCTATGTGTATACCTGTGCTGCTCAAAACCAAGCGTGCCCGAGGGTCACCGGGAGTGGTCCTTCCCAACTTGGTCTCTATGGCCGGCATGGTGACTGTGATGTCCTAGGCCCCTGGAGGGTCCCACAGCATCCCCAGGTGATCCTGGCCATCTTTCGAGAAACGTTGTTCCAAAAGAACAGTTCTTAAAGTGTTGTTCTTGGATTAGCAGCCTCAGCATCAGTCAGGAACTTGTAGACAGGCAGACTCCTGCCCCCTCCCCCCACTCCCCCCCCCCACCAGGTGGACAGAATCAGAAAGTCCTGGGTGGAGCTGGGGGTGGGGGCAGCAGTAGGTGCTAGAACCAGCCCTCCGGGAGCTTGGGATGCCAGACAGAATGTGAGTTCTAAAAGGCCTGGCATCCTCCTTCTGCATTTTCAGCCTCCCTTGACAAGAGCTGAAAGGACCCAGGGATGAAAATATAACTCACGTCCATGCACTTGTGAACACCCCTGCCCCCCCATCAGCATGGCCCAAGTTATGAACAGGCCGATGGGATGGTGCTGTGACTCTCAGCCTGTTAGGGGAAACCGCCAGCGTGACGTTTCAAATAATGGTCTTATCTGGGGAAGATACTGGATCCAGCCAGTTGTGAAACGAAAATGAAAAAAAGGCTCCTCTAATTTTACTTACCACAGTGTAAAGTTTTAATTAAATCATGCAGTCACGATTAGCCACTGGAAATTTCTCTGGGTTGATACTGTGTTTCGAAGATATTTGTTGGCTTGTTGTAAGAAGGGCGTAGCCCAGTGCACCTATTAAAATGATGCTTTTAATTCAAGTGGATATTTATTGAGCACTTACTGTTGGGAAGGCCCCTTTAGGGGGTCGGGCAGGCATTGGGGGTGGTAATGGGCAAAGATCGGAAAGATATAGTTAACCGTACTTTGGAAAGTTGTCCAATTATTAAAAGTTTCAAAATCTACTGAAATCGAAAGAAGCAAGGACTTTCTTAGGTGAGAATGAGAAATTTGCATAAAATTTGGAATTTTAATATGGGAATGTGACACTTTGCCTCTGGAAATGAACTTCACTTCCAAACAGAAAAGAAAAAGCTTTTCAATATGTATCTCTTTAAAGTACTGATAACGTACTTTAATGTATCTCCTAAGGTAGAGCCTCGTTTCTCTGTTATCCACAAAAAGACAATCCCTGACTCTCTGTCATTTAATAATGCTCCAGGTAAACAAAATCTATTGTGATGTCATTTAACAGATTTATCTTAAAAACACTGTCACCAGACTTTCAGAGAATCAGTGGCAGGTGGAGTGCTTTCCACGTGGCAGGCGGGCCTCCAGCTCCCTGCTCCTCCCGCTGCCATCCCCAGCCCATCACCAGATGTAGCTGCATGCCTAAACCCACCTGCCTGCACTGGGGGGAAGGCCCAGCCTCACCCGCAAGGCTTCCCGGATGCATCTACTTGCAGCTGAAGGAGAGCACACTCTTGATGGGCCTTCACCTGCTTGTAACTCGTTCACATCAAAAGAAATTCTTTAGTGGAAGTTGCTGCATTAGTCGCACTTCTCAACACTGACCTCAAGACAGCTTTAGACTCTGCCATGATTTCTTCTGTTTTTTGGCTGTTTCATAAATGGCTGCTATTCTGTGTATAGCAGTAGGACTTGGAGAAGTAGGATATCTGGCAACTACCTAAGAGTTCGTGGTAACCTCTGGTGCCTTCACCATCAGGCCTTTCGGTAATCGACCAGAAGAGTGGCCACGAGCAGGTGTGTGTGATGTGTTCACGAGGAACGGGGGTACCGCGCTTACACCTGCAGGAGATGCCTTCTCCAGCATCGCCGGTTCACGTATATAATTCAGGAAGTCATTGAAGTTTGCATGGACATCTGGATTCAGTCCATTTTTCTGCTTAAAACTGAGAAGACTCCTGAGTCGTTAAAAACTTTTTCTATGAAGCAGAAGGTTTGGGCCCCGAGTTGGAGGCGGAGGGAGGGTGGAGGATCTGATGCAAGGCTGCGTCACTTTCCTTCAGGCTGGGGCTCCAGGGGAGGGAAACTGTGGTGGTCAGTGATCCAGGACCTGCAGCCGAGAGCGGATGGGAGTTAAGTTGTCAGAGACTTGTCAAAACGGAGAAGTTTTTAGACCTTCCCTTGGAGGAGGAGGCTAGTGTTTAACAGAATGATTTATTTAAAAATACAACAGCCTATGACTTCCCTGGTGGCGCAGTGGTTGAGAGTCTGCCTGCCAATGCAGGGGACACGGGTTCGAGCCCTGGTCTGGGAATATCCCACATGCCGCGGAGCAACTAGGCCCGTGAGCCACAACTACCGAGCCTGCGCGTCTGGAGCCTGTGCTCCGCAACAAGAGAGGCCGCGACAGTGAGAGGCCCACGCACCGCGATGAAGAGTGGCCCCCGCTTGCCGCAACTAGAGAAAGCCCTCGCACGGAAACGAAGACCCAACACAGCCAAAAAATAATAAATAAATAAATTAAAAAAAAAATACAACAGCCTAAGCAGAAGCAAAGCATTTGCTTTGTATGGGGCACAGAGCAGAAACACTTAATAGAGCATTGGTTTTTCTTCAGATGGGTGAATGCTCACTTTCATCTCTTTTCTATTCAGTATGCAGAAAGCAGATTTATTTCAGACAGTGAAAAGAATATGTTTTCGTTTGGGTTACTGTGGATGTCAGAGGCCCGGTACTTCTCCCCGGTTCCAGTGGTGGAATCAGAACAGGGTCTCGGGTGGGCTTCTGAGCATGGGTGAGGGGGCTGGAACACACCCTTCCTGCAGTCCAATCTCGATGGGTTCTATTTGATCTCTCTTCTCAGTTGGTGTAGTTTGAGATATTTTAAATCATGTCATGACCACATGCTTGAAGTTGGCTCATTGTGATATTCTCTCTAGATACAAAACTGTAAAGTTGTCTAAAGCATTTCTTTTAAAACAAATACTCGTAACGTATAAAATCAAGTTACTGAACAGTGTTTAGCATGTAGTAATCACATAGTAAATTAATAAAGTTAATAAATATTTGTTGAAGGAATGAATAAATGAATAAATTTCCCTTAGGGAAGAAAAAAAATCAAATTACTTCTGCTTACTGCTGTTTTTTTTATCTTTCTATCAAGTTTGATTTTTTTTTTTTTTAAAGCATTTGTAATCATCTTAACAGTAGGCCCAGGTTGTGGGTTCGGTGCTTGACACCCTTAGCAATTTATAGGTGCGTAGAGATTCAGTGGCTAAATTTAAAGGAAAGCAGTTACCTTTTGTTAATTAAGTGTGCAAAAGTGAGCCTATAATTTTATCGTGTATAATAAAAATTTATAAATCAGTTATTGCCATAAAGTAGAATTTTGGTATAATACTGATCTCTAAAAAAAAAAGAAATTTACTATGTGGTAGATTGACCATGTTTCTACTCTAGGGGCATTCGATTTTAGTTACTGTTGCGTTAAAAGAAACATGTATCACCAGTAAGAAGTTTCCATGACAGGCAATAGTGTGTATCATCTCCTGTTTTTATTTCTGATATAGAATGAAATTAATTGCACCTGCTCAGAGCTCAGCCTGCACCTTTCCATCCGCTCACGTTTGGTACGCAGGCAGGCTCTCATTCCTTCTTCATTCACTGTGGCATATTCTCAAGTGATGAAACTTAATAAGATGAGGCTGCTTTGACAACAATCTTGTGATCTGTTCTCCACTTCCTTGACTTTTGACACCTAGGCCTAGGAACGTGGCGTGAAATCTCCACGATTGACATCCGTTGGCATACGTCCTGTGTGTATGTTATGGGGGCTCTTGCACTGTTTTCTCTGTTTGTCAGTTACCATTTCATCCTGTTTGTGTGGCTTTTTAGAGAGCCTCTCCCTTTGTTTCTAGCCCCTGTGGGGAGCTTGCTGAGAGGCCTGGGTTACCGACCTCGGAAGGTTTGGAGCGGGGGTCCGGCCATCACAGTGGGACTTGGATAACTGGAGGGTGTTGTGGCCTGATGTCAGCTCTGGGGCCCCTGGGGGAGGAAAGAAGGGCAGAGGTGCCCTGGCACATCAGGTGTTCCTGATTTCAAATTCTGTTTCCGCCACTGAACAGCCATGTGGTCTTGGACATGCTGTTGGATTTTTCTGAGGCTTAGTTTTCTTTTCTGGAAAAAATACCTTGCAGGAGTATCCTAAAGACTAAACAAGTGGACCAATGCCGCGAGGTTAGGAGACCTCGTGAGGAAAAGAGGGGACCAGTCGGCTCTGCCATTGCCCCTTGTAGGTGTAACCACACGAACTCCCTGTTTTTGTCAGAAAGGCTTGAATGTTGACAATGTCATATGGTTCAAACTCACAGACCCCCTTTCTGGGTCCAAGGCTTTGTTATTTGAGTTGCCTGGGGGCTCTATGGGTGATGTGTATGTAGATGTGCTTATACACATATTTATGTTATAAACATATGGCCAACCTTATGTTTTAAAAGAAAAAAAAAACCCTTGAAAATTACAAAATGACCCCCTCAGAATTGGCACCGTGAAAAGCCAGCACTGCTTAGTGCTGGAAGCCAGTGTTGGACACCTGCATTGGAATCACCCGAAGCTCTTCTTATAAATGCAGATTTCTGGTCCCACAGAAGTACTGAGTCACAGTCTCTGGAATGGGGCCACAGAAACTGGTAAAGAAACACCTCTGATGATCTTTTTTAAAAAAATGTATTTAATTAATTAATTAATTTAGTTTTGGCTGAGTTGGGTCTTTGTTGCTGCGCACGGGCTTTCTTTAGTTGCGGCGAGCGGGGGCTACTCCTTGTTGCGGTGCGTGGGCTTCTCATTGCGGTGGCTTCTCTTGTTGCGGAGCACGGGTTCTAGGCGTGTGGGCTTCAGTAGTTGAGGCTTACGGGCTCTAGAGCACAGGCTCAGTAGTTGTGGCGCGCGGGCTTAGTTGTTCCGCGGCATGTGGGATCTTCGCGGACCAGGGCTCGAACCCGTGTCCCCTGCATTGGCAGGCAGATACTTAACCGCTGCGCCACCAGGGAAGCCCCCTCTGATGATCTTGATGCTCGTTAAAGTTGAAAGCGTACTGGCAGGACGTTAGCAATGACTCAGAGACCCTGCCCTTTGGAGAATTTATCACATCTTTTCTGACTAGTGTTAAGAAAGCATCTGAGGATGATTACATGAAGTTTCACGTACCACACTATAATTGACTAGAGAGTATTTCTCTTAAGAAGCAGAGGCTTTCTGGTGTCAGAAGGGAAAATGAATTACAAAACACGGTATTTTATAGAAAGTAAGCCACTTTGTACCCGTCTTTCAACTTGGTGACCTCCCGTAAATGTGACATCCATCTGGAATTTTTAGGGTATAATAAAAGAATAAAGATATTTCAGAGAATCAGAACACAGATCATTTTAGATCTTTAGATTTGCAGCTGTGAGCCGAATTTTGAGATGACTCATTCAGAGAAGATAACAAGACATGATGACATTGGGGAGGTAATTTTCCAGCACTTATTTCTATCTGACATTCATTGAAACATGGACACTGTAGAAGAATCGGTCTTAGGGGCCCCATAAGCAGGGGCCAAAAGCGTGGCATTTTTATTGTAGTCGTTCCTAAAAGACTTGCTAACCTCAAAATGGGCATCCCCGTCTGTTACAGCACTTGAAGTTTCCACCAGCTCATTATTTTTGACCAAGGAAGAAAGGTGCTTGTTGAAATGACATCTCTGGGAGCGGTGGCTCATTAAGTCATCTTAAATATGACATCCCCAACTTGCTATCACCTCAATAAGTTAATTTCCTTAGATGTCAGATTTCTCCCTCGTAAAATGAAGATGTTTGATTCAAGGATCTGTAGGGTCTCTCCAAATACTTAGAGTTTGAGGATTGTCATCTGAGTTCACGTTAGTTTGTCAGGTAGCACGGTGTAAGGAAATGAGACCTGGATCCCTGGGTCATTTTTGATAGATGAGGATGAGAGAAATGTCTAGAGCAGCGGGTCCAATCTGAGACGGCGCCTGATGCAGCAGGAAGGTGCTTGTTAACACGAAGTGGGTGTAGCAGGGATGTTGGAAGGATTTTAGGCGCTTCCCACGTTTGCCATCGGCTGCCTCTGCTCAGATGTGCACAGATGAAGCCTACTCTTTTCCTCCATACTTGGGGATGTAGCTGCCACCCACAGCTGCCACCAAAGGCTCTGCAGCAACAAGGATGTTTAGGCCGGGCTTTTCTGCTTAAATCTTGGCAACATAGATAAGCCTTATTTCAGGGGCTTAGAATTGATAGTAATGAGTGATAACTATATATTGGGCATTCGTTGTGTGCTGGGTACCATGCTGAGAGGCTATGATATTCTCAAACCTACCGCTGCCCACTAGCTAGTCAAAGCTTGGCTGAGGTCTTTGGTGGGAGCTTTGGGAGGTAAAGCGGTCTCCATTCCTAACAAAGCCAGGTTCCCTGAGCACGGGATGCATGCACTGTATTCTCTCTCTCCTCCCCTCCCCGTGCGCACAGATGCAGGTTGCCTTTTCCTGATTTATGCCTTGATTTGATGCCATCCACCTGTACTGAGGTGTGCTCTGTGCAAAAGCATTTCAAATGGAGTGTCGGATCTGTTAGAAAGACGCTGGGTGATGTTTTATTATGTGATGTAGAATCTTTATAATGACCTTCTGGGGAGCTTCCTTCGGGGTCACAGTTCCAGGAAAAAGTTTGAGTTTCCTTGTGATCTTCCTTGTTGTGGACACAGCGAATTGTATAACTCATCACGTTTTCCTCTTTACGTGGGCTGTTAGGATGCCAGATTCACATATGTGTGCTGTAGTAGTTAGAACTTTTTTGAACAGAAAACCTCAGTCAAACTGGATTTCATCAAACAGGGGATTTGTGGGCTCTTGCAACAGAGAAGGCTATGGGTGGCCCAGCTGGTCCTAGTGGCTCAAGGCAGTGAGGAGAGTTCTGAGTCTCCTGAGCTGAGTCCTCCAGCTCCAAGCCCAGTGGAAAGAGAAATTCCCTCCCCCGAGCCGTACAGACCACTCCTGCCGCGGGGCTTGTAGAGTCAGCTCACATCACCTGTCCCCACTTTAACCTCGTGCCCTGCTTCGCCCGCCCACTGGGCCAGGCGTGGGGTCCGCCCGCAGGAGCCACAGGGAACAAGAGTGCGGAAACTGAGGCTTCTCCACGGAAACTCAGGCTCTGTTACCAGTTGGAGAGAGTGGCTGCTGCCTGGGCCTAAAGCCGCCAAACACCGAGAGCCACGATCTCTGCAAGAGAACCTTAATTCTGGCTCCTTTTCTGGGCCTGGTCTTAGTACTCCTCTTCACTTGTCTTACCTCATGCCCCTTTATCATGCTGTGTTTTATATATCATGATAAGTGCATTGAGTCTTTTGGAGCTGGGTGGTGGTGATGGCAGAAAATAAATGAGTTCCAAGTCTTAGCATCTGAACGTTCCGAACGCAACTTTTGTGTATGTGCCCTTCTTTTACGTCCTAGTGACACGAGGAACACGGTCTCAGCTCGTTAACAGTGAAGAACACGGGTGTGGGAAGACGTCAGGGAGGGTATGATAGCCGAGTTCAGTAGTTCCCCAACTTATTTTTTAAAGCATCAAAACCTTTTGGTTAAGCAAACTCTTACATAGGTAGAAAAGCATAAAAATCTCTTGGTTAAACAAAATTTGATGTGGGCAGGTTTAAAAAATGACTCTCCAAATTGGAAAACCAGGTATCTGATGAGCTACTGCCCGGTAACAGATGCCCCCAGGCTTGGTGGCTTAAACAACAGCCATCTACTGTTTTGCCTGTTCTGTGGAGGGGGACGCGTGTCTGCTGATCTAAACTGGGATTGTATGCTTTCTGTATACGTCTCTACTCAGCTGACCTTGGCTGGGCATCTGCTGATATTTTAGGGTTGGCTGGCTGCAGGCTGGTCTAGGATTGGCCTCGGCTGGGCTCCCCTTCACATGGTCCTCCACCCCCCAGCAGGGAGAGTTTCCAAAGAGAGGGCAGAGGGTTGCCAAGTCCTCTTGGCTTACGCTTGGCGAGGGCACATTGTCACCTCTGCCTCATCCTTCTGGTCACAGCCAGTCACACGGCCAGTCTGGAATCTAGGGTGGGGACATAGGCCTTGCCCTTGGTGTGCGGGGCGGCAGGGCCACATTGTGAAGGGTGGACACAAGGACAAGGGGAGAATGGGGCCCTACACAGGGCTCTGCCAGGCCCCAGGGCCTGCGTCCCGAGATGGCCTCTGCTTTGCAGAACATAGTTGGGAAATCATTGGCACATGAAAAAAGGGAGTATAGAATTGCAAGACCTGCGTTCAAGGGCCCACTGGCCACTTGCTGTCCTCCGAGGGGAAGCTGTTGAACTCAGTGAACCCAGTTCCTTATCGGTAAAGAGGGTCATTCTGGGATGTTCTGATTCAGAGGTTGGCTTCAGAGATCGCATATGTTAATGGATGGTATATAAAGAAATTTTACAAACTGCTGTGTCTCTGGGTGTATTCTGGAGGTGATTAGAGCTTGCTTAAACCTGAGTTCTCATCCTGGCTGTGTCATTCATCAGCGGGACAGTCACGTGGCTTCTCTGAGGCTGGTTTCTGCATCTGTGGAGAGCGATGCTGTCTTCCCGCTTGGTCACCCTGTGGAGAACACAGCACGCCATCTGTAAGAGCCACGGCCCCTGTTCTTAGAGGCCTGTGACCACGGGATAACCTCGAGCCGTCGTCTGGTGTGTTTCCTTTATGTCTGCAAGCCCCGAAGGGTGTGGGTCCCCAAGCCCCAGGTTTTCTTCGATTTGTAATCCGATTTATCAGCTTATTGCTACGTCCTCTGGCTTCTCAGGAGCAAGGGAAGAGGAAATAGGAATATTTCGTGCCACTAGGTGTCGGCCCTTCACGTGTTCGTTGCCTCCCAAAACAGTCCTGTCAGGTGAAATGGTGGCTCTGTCATTTGATGGTTTTTTGGAACTGAGGCTCCAACATTTCAGGATGTGGCACAGACAGTGGGTACAGCTCTTTGTGGAGCCTCTGGGGCCCAAAGCACAAGTCATAATTTTTAAGTGTGCTTAAGTATTTGGTACGGTTTCTCATTTTAGTGTTAAAGACGATTGTAAAATTGGTGTAACCCAGCAGTGCGCTGTAGCTACTGCTATTTTATAGCCTCTGAAATAGCAAATTAGAAGGAAAAGTACTTAGCTTCTAAGTAACTTGTACGAAATGAATGGATGAGAGACATTATCCATATTTTTCACAAGCAGAGGAGGGGTGAATGCTGTTTTCTGCATGGTCTGAAATCCTCTAGATAGAATTGTATTTTTGTAATTTCTTGTGTTTAGCATCTGGAGATCGGATTGAGGTGAAAAGTGTAAAAACCTTCGCAAAACTCTTGTCTGTGTGCGTTCGTGGTCTCGGGCAAAATGCCACTAAGGTCAGTGAGATTTTATTTTAAGACTTTTCACTTCAGGTGGAGGTGAACAGGCCTTTGGAGATTGATGTTAATCACCTTCTTTAGAACAAATTGCGTTTGCTTTTGAGGTTGGACAAAGGCAAAGCTAGCACGTAGATCCCTATTGGAAGGATTGAAAACACTTCAGTGAGTCAGGTCTGATTGCAGTCGTCACGGGAAAGAACTATTTGGTATATAATAGTTTACAAAGGTTATTAGGTACTTCGCTTATTTAAATCACTTTTTTTGTTGCAACATCATTGGGGAGATCTATGCCAAAATAAACCGTGCATTAATAAAAGTAGAATAAGTGAACATTAAGAGGTTATTAGCATCTTACAGAGTGATTTTTAAGAAATTATGGATTTAGGTTTTTTTAACAGAAGTATTTGTGAAATGATTGTCATTGTCAACAGATGCAAATTCACATGGCAGTACCTATTTTGGAAAGATTCCTGAGCAGCTGGAGGTAAAATGAGGGGGTCTGTCCATTGCTAGGGATGAGGGAGAAGCCAGGACTGGACCTTGGGATTCTGATGTTTGGTTCTACCCCCAGGTGGCACGTGATTTGGGTCAGGTCTCCTAATTGTGACTCAGGTCCCAGAAGAATAAAATGGATATTATAATAATTCCTTCGAGTGCCTAAATTATGAGGATCAGATTAAATAATTTAAACATTTGCTTTCTCAGCTGCAAAGTCTTGGTCGCTTGTGGTCATCACACACCCTGGGTTGGCTCTTGCTCGGGGTTGCAGCCTGAGTCAGGACCTTCTGGGGGGCTAATCTGTGTGCCTGCAACCCCCCCTCCCAGGCTGGCGTTTAGTGAAAACCAAAAAGCTGCCAGCACCACGTGGTTGTCCTTTTGCTCTTTGTAGGTGGGAAACTGCTATTAAGTTAGCATTTTTTCTTCTGGGGATGCTTTCCGAGTGCATCCGGTTTGTTCTCTTCTGGACCAGCCCCCATGTGCCAGGATTATCGCTGATGCCTCAGTTCTATGGACTGAACCCGAACATGGGGTGAGGCATCTTCCATGGTGGGGAGGATAGTTCAAGAGTTGTTTGTAGGGCATCCTTTTCCAGAAACGAATAATTATCGAGGACTAAGCCTGGACTGAGGCAGGATGAGGTCCTCCGCCAGAGGAAGTGGCTGTGGCCTCGAGGGTGAGGACTCATGGGCTGCTTTGCGCTCAGCCCTTGGGGTCCAAGGGTGTCCAAGATGAGGGCTGGCTCACAGGCACCCACAGAAAAACTCGAGGGGCACAGGCAGGCGGAGGGCTGGCCCGCAGGGAGCTTGAAGCTGACTCTGCAGGAAGGGAGACCCTTGAGGGCAGCTCCCCAGCCCACAAGGGTGGATGTTGGTGGAGATAGGACCCCCCAGGGGGCCTGTGGGGACTCCTAGGTGCTATTCAGAGGGAAGGGAGAGAAGTGACTTCCAAATATCATCTTTAAGTGTTTTGGGTTCTTTTTTTTTTTTTTTTTTTAAAGATTTATTGATTGATTGATTGCTATGTTGGGTTTTCGTTTCTGTGCTAAGGCTTTCTCTAGTTGCGGCAAGCGGGGGCCACTCTTCATCGCGGTGCGCGGGCCTCTATCGTGGCCTCTCTTGTTGCAGAGCACAGGCTCCAGAGGCGCAGGCTCAGTAGTTGTGGCTCACGGGCCTAGTTGCTCCGCGGCATGTGGGATCTTCCCAGACCAGGGCTCGAACCCGTGTCCCCTGCATTAGCAGGCAGATTCTCAACCACTGCGCCACCAGGGAAGCCCCTTTTTTTCTCTTTAAATGGCATGTCTCCTAAGCAATTAAGTGTTTGAGGTGGTGGTCATCTACCTAGAGTAGATGCAGAAGGGAAAAGGCCTGGGGAGTTGGGGAGAGGAACCCACTTTTCATACGTGTTTAAATTGGAAGATCATTTTGTGGCTGACGTGGTTTCTCTCCCTCTGTCCCCAGGCTGTAGGGCCTGTTTGCTGCTGTGTTTAAGGGTCTCTGTGCAGGGTGGGAATTTGGCCACAAGTAGGAAAATGTGGGGTGTTAGGGAACGTTCAGGAACCAATAATTTCTTCTTTATTACCACACTTGGTATCACTGTCCCGGGCTTTCTCTTTTTCCTTTTCTTCTTTCCTCCTCCATCTACATCTCCTGTAATAGGTGGGTTTTAAAAGAAAGTGGTGAACAGGTATCTGTATCCCGCTGGACTGTCATCCCTCTTATTGTTGAGAAATTATCAGTGACAGGCTACTTGGTGTCCTGTTCCTCCTCTGAAGGGTGAGGACAGGACAGAGGGTGTTGGTCCCAACAGAGAGAAGTGGTGAGTGAAAGCATGACCACGGCCATGCCTGTCAGGCACTGGTGGGTGCTTTATCTGTTTTATTTCTAATCGGCACAGCAGTTCTTAAGGGTTAAAAGATTATAATACAACGAAGGGACAGCCAATGCTTATTGAATACTTAAAATGTCTAGGCATTATTCGAAGTGCTTTTTATATGTATCACCTGGTTTAATACTGATAAGCACCTAAGTGACCCCCGTTGCACAGGCCAAGGAATAAGCTCAGAGGCTAAGCAAAGGGGCCTAGCTCAGGCAAGTTGCACGGGCAAAGCCTGAGTCTGAAGCCGCCGAGCCACAGAACCTGACAGTTCTTTGTATCCGACACAGTCAGGATCCCCCTGCACACACCATGGATGTAACCTGCTTCTATTTCAAGACTCTGCATCTCTTTGTATGTATCCCTTTGATTTGTTTGCTGGGAGTCCAGGAGGGTGGACGGATGCTTCAGGCGGACAGGGCACTGGTCCCTGAATGACAGGCTGAAGGAACGGAGGAGAGTCCCAGCTCTCGGGATGACTTTCCCAACAGAGTCAATGGGTGGATTTACTCATTCTGGAGACAGTGTTGTAACATAACCAGCAAAACTGGTAAGAGTCAGGAACAAGGTTTGCAAAACTGGTAAGAGTCAGGAACAAGGTTTAGATCCTGCTTTATGAGCTCTTGCTCTAGTTAAAAGTTTTTGCTGAACCAGGAGCCAATGCTGGTAAGTTCCAAGATTTGTGGAACTTGTGTGTCCAGAGGTAAAAATAATCAGACACTTCCTTGCACGTTGATAAGCTCACATCTGAAATTTTGCATCATATGTTTATACAGTTGAGAAGGAGGAAATTTATGCCCTATGGTAAATACTGACATTTTAAGGTAAGACTTGTACAAAAATCTTATAAAGGCATCCATCAGAGAGAGAATCCAAATACCAAAGGCATTTGATACTTCCATTGGCCATTTAAAAATACATGAACAAGGTTTTCTTTAATTGAGAGAAATTTTACCTGACTAATTTTTCTTCCTGAGCTGTTATTTACATTTTATTTCTCCATAGAATCTTATCCTATTATAACATGTTTAAACTTGGGAGTCTTTTAGTGATGACTTATCAAACTTGTCTGCAACAAAAAATAAGTATAAGAATGAAATTTTAATTCTATTTAATTTAATTTTATCTATTTTAATTTCTAGCAACAGCAATTATTCTTAATGACTTATAAGTTGACGGCTTGATTAGTTTCATTCCCAAAATTGTTCAAAGCAAAAAATTGGAAACCAACTAGTCTCTAAAGGATTTGTTGTCCAGTCCTGTACCTTCTCATTTGCTGGCAGGTAAACCAAGTAGATCACACCTGTTGGTTTTTAACTTAAAGGCAGCTTATTTAACCAGAATTATAGAAATATTCAGAAGTGGTTCTGAAAACAAAAATAATATTAATTTTAATATACTTTATAGTCAATGCATGCTTTAAATATACATATATATTATGTAAATATATATATACATATATATATTGGGTTGGCCATAAAAGTTCGTTCGGGTTTTTCCCATACATCTTACGGAAAAACCCGAACAAACTTTTTTGGCCAACCCAATCTTATGTTAAAGAAATATCTATGTATATACACATACACACATTTTTTGGTCAAACCTTAGAAATGAAGATTTAGGCTAGTCGGTGAATGAAAAAATCTATGATACCATTCTGTTTATCATAGCAGTCCTCATCAAAGCTGTCATTCAAATCAACCTTACTTTCTATCAGAAAAAGTCTAACAGTTTTTAATTTCAAATAAGTGTTAATTTGCATTTTGAGGAAAAGATTTAAAAACAGCAAAAAGAAATATGACAGATTATTAAAAGCAGTTTAATCAAGTTTAAAATGATGTAGATTTAATAGAATTAATTATATTTTGTAATAAGTTATAAAACCATGGCAAATCTATACTGTTTCTCATTAATTTATAGGAATGTAATATAATGGTCACCTAAAATTATGAGGTATTATAAAGTGAGGATTAGGGTTAAAAAAGCATGCTGTTTTTCTGTTAAATGCGTGTGAATGTGTGTATTGAACTCTGGTGTTTTACCTCTGGGAATAAAGAATTATGGACATACTTTCAAAAATAACTACATCCATTTCTGAAGATACCAGGATCCAGTTTTTCCTATGGATGTAAAAGAGAGAAGTACGTGCTACTCAAAATAAATTGACACGGCAGCAAACTAAAACATAGCATGTTTTTGTTAAGAGAAAATATTAAATATTTGCTGGGGTTGACTTTTCATTGAAAAACTTGCTTTATAAATAAATGTTTGATAAAGTGGATATTAAGTATTTTACTGTATAATGCAAACAGACCCTAAACTAAATCTCAAGGATTTTTATTTGTGAATTTTTCCTGTGTAATTTGAAAAATGTGGAAAGTGTTGCAATTATATTGAAAAGAATCAGCGTCAGGAACATCCACATTTTTACTTGTTTGACGGTTGTTTTATTTCCAGCTAATATCATGCTTGAGTGTGAGTATATTTGCTAAAAAAGAATCATATTTAAGTGCATTTGAAACTGATTTTTTTGCATTATTATTTACTGGTATCATTTTAAAAAAATTTTTCACTAGTTCTTTGGCTGTGAAGTGACTTCTTTATGGTCAAGGGAAGGAAGATATGTGGTCGTTAAATTTATAATATATCTGATTTTATAACATTCCACAAGGGCTAAAATAGTCTATCTCTAGTACGGTACGTTTTCTTACCTTTAAATGAAATATGGATACAACAGGGAAAGTCATGGAGCCCTACAGTGAGAGGCTGGTGTTTGAGTCATCATTAAAGAAGGCTTCCGGGCTTCCCTGGTGGTGCAGTGGTTGAGAATCCGCCTGCCAATGCAGGGGACACGGGTTCGAGCCCTGGTCTGGGAAAATTCCACGTACCGCGGAGCAACTGGGTCCGTGAGCCACAACTACTGAGCCTGCGCGTCTGGAGCCTGTGCTCCGCAACAAGAGAGGCCGCGATAGTGAGAGGCCCGTGCACTGCGATTAAGAGTGGCCCCCGCTCGCCGCAACTAGAGAAAGCCCTCGCACAGAAACGAAGACCCAACACAGCCAAAAATAAATAAATAAAAAATAAAAATAAAAAAAAGGCTTCCTTGACAGTTACAGCTCTGTTTCTTTGAAACCCTGGACGTTTTTATACTGGAAAAGTGTGCCTTCCTTTTGTATGGTGTGACATCTGTTGAGAAGGGGCAGCAGGAAAGGAGGACCTATCCGATGCTAGGACGGGAGTTGGTGCCCTTTCCCCCGTCAGCGCTGTGTACGCCTTAATTTTCCCATAGCCTTAGCTGGGAAGTCCCCTGCTCCGTGGCTCTGTTGGGACTTGCACACTGACACTGGAAATGATGGGGCCGGGCCCTATGACTCGGGGTCTGTAGCCTTTATCTTTCTAGCTAGAGATCTTAATTTTTAAAAAAAGACAATTTTTTAGAGCAGTTTTGAGTTCACAGCAACACGAAGAGGAAGGTACAGAGATTTCCCATATGCTTCTGCCACCACGCATGCGTGGCCTCCCCCGTCATGGACATCCCCCACCAGATGGTATATTTGTTACAGTTGATGAACTTGCACTGACACATGCTTATCACCCGAAGTCCATAGTTTACATTAGGATTCCCTCTTGGTGTTGTGCGTCCTATGGGTTTGGACAAATGTGTAATGACATGTATCTGCAATTACAGTATCACTGCCCTAAGAGTCCTCTGAGCTCAGCCTGTCTCTCCCCGCACCCCTCCCCCGACAGGAAGAGGCAGAAACCCAGCTGGTGAACTTGGGTTTACAGTAAGTCCATTCTAGTCTTGACTAAGTCTGTGACTAGACAGATATTTTATGTTTCTCTGCTTCAGCTCCCCCTCCTGAGATGGAAACAGGTCATTGCAATTTAAAAAGTAATTTAGATGGACTTTAGCTTCTGTCATTAATAATTATATGAATACCAAACAATAAACTCCTGATTTGACATGAAAGAATCTTGCAAAAACATTAGTTTCCCATTGTGTAACTAAATCTGCTGGACAATTGGTGGTTTCCAGTTGAATTCTCACAACTTGGAGGGAACAAGAGACACAGGGGGCTGTAGCCATCCTTCCAATGGCCTGCATGTCTCCAAGGCGCTGTATTTATTTGAGATTTCCCTCTCCACTTTGTGTGGCCTTTCTGATGTTTCTTTAGTGGGATGTGGGTAGGAATTGTCTTACTACCTGGATCTTGAAGCCCAGGCTAAATGGTTTGTTCAGGCCCTAGAGAAAGCCAGGGCTCTGGTTTCCCGTGAGTTCTAAAGCCAGGCAGCAAAGCTTTTGTGAACCCACTACTTGGGAAAATGGTGAAGCATATTATCCCTTTACTAAGAGGAAGGCACATTTCTCCTTTGAATTGCTTTCAGAAAATAGAACACCAGCAGCTAGTCTTTTTTTTTTTTTTAGTAATTTTCATACATAAGGATATTTATAATGTGCTTTGAGTGGGACTGGAAAACATGGCAAGGTGGTGGGTTATCTGAGATCAACCCATGGGCCAGGGGTTGTTTCCAGAATGATGACCCTCTAAAGCACAGGTCTCTAGAATGTGCACCCCTGGAGTGTGGAAAGGTGATGCATCGGGATGCAAAAGGGGGACAACTTTATTTAAATGTGAAAAAAATCCATCCTAAGGGAATGAGTGGCCATGTATGGAGAATCCCCTGAAAGCAGGTTTGTTAAAGCATTATTTAGAGTAGTGAAAAGTTGGGAACTACGGAAATATCCAACAATAGAGAATGGATTAAGTCATGGTCTATTCCTATGAGAGAATGTCATACAGCCACTAGGAATGATGACAGAAAAGAATGTTTAAGGACGTAACATGATCACAGTATCGAGAAGTGAGACAAAAACTAGTGGCAAAATCATGTGTATAGGATAATGCCAACTTTATCAGATGATTCAAAATGTTTTTTTAAAAAATCTATGGAAATGTATAAAGTAAAAGCAAAATATTAATAGTGGTTCTTTCTGGATAGTGGATTTGTTGGTTTTTTGCTTTCTTTTAACTCTTCTATGTTTGCCAGATTTCCTTGGATGTGTTTATATATCCATCTTATGTTGGGAGAAAGTTATTTAAAATAGTTGTTAGGTAAGAGTTGATTCCATGAGTAGTTAACTCAGTAAAGAAGTGTGATGATTTGGGGAGTATGAACCAGCAGAGAGGAACCGAACAAGGGAAAGAGGAAAATTCTCAGAGGACACGATCTACCTCCACTTTCCCTTGCTCTAAAATGTGTAAAACACAAACCATATAAATGTAGGTGTGAGAACACACTGCAGTGTGATTTTTAAAAACAGATTGTACCCTTAGCCAGCTGTCTCCTAATCCTCACTTGGCTGGCTTTTCTGTTGGAATTGTTTCTTTGCTAGGGTGTTAATGGATTGGTTAATTTGTGAGCGGCACTCCTAATTGTATTAAATCTCTACAACCTTATTAAGCATTTGTGCAGAATTAGATCAGAGAGTTTGGGGAAGCAGTGTGCCAGTGGTCGGAGGGAGGGAGAGCCAGGCTAGCAAGTGGGTCTGACCCCATCCCCAAATAAAACAGCACAGAGTGAAAACCCCACTGCTGGAAGTTCAGAAGGATTCTAAAGCACATAAAACAGCCTCCTCGCTGTATGTTTAAACACCACTAATGAGAGAGAGAGAGAGAAAACCAGAACCAGCTTGTTCTTTTTATTTAGATCTGTTAGGATTTACTTTTATTTGGGGGAAAAGAAATGAGCAATAACTAACAAAATGTCAAGAGTACTAGGTTTTTAATTCTGGTCGCATGTGTTTCTATTTAGATACCAGGGTAAAGGTATTCTGTGCTTAAAGAGAGAGAAACGGTTTCAGAAAATAGAGTTGGACCATGTTTATTTTGAAAACTAAAGCCCCAATGGACTGAAATATACTGCTTTTTAAAAACCATGGTCGGCAGCTACTTTCTGCTGCAAGTAAGGGGGGTGGATTCGGCCCCTGAGAATGCTTAGCGCACCTTCCAGCAGTGGGTTTGGGGAGGATGGATGAGGAAGCTTTAACATTGACCTCTGGGCATCCTGACTGTGTCCCATTGCTTATCTGTAACTATCGGTGTACGTTTCCCCCCAAAGTTGAAAGTTTATTACTCAGGATTATCGCAACAGTAATGAAAACCAAGTAAAACTTTTTAGCAGCCTTTTGTTTGATTTAAAGTTATCGATTCCTTGTATTGTGTGCTTTAGCACTTTCAAAGGATACTGAAGTACTCTTAAGGATGAAGACGGTTCAAACCCAGAAGCAGTCAGAATTTTGACTTTCTTGATAGCTCCACAGTACTGCGCTAAGAGTGTTTTTCTTGTCACTGTGGTGTTAAATTGGATGGTCCCACAGATTTCAAGAGTCACGTGGAAAATAGAAAAATAAAGGCTATCGTTAATTTTAGAAGTTTTACATAATCATGTCTGTGCCGGGGATATGGGCTTGGAGAGTGAGAATAAGGCATATAGGACAGTAAGGAAAGAGAGGGGGATGAGACGCTGCCTTTCCAGCTCCTGGGGAGCTCAGCTCAGCATGTATGCCACACGCCAGGTCAGGAAATCTGTAGGGATGTCCCAGGGTGTCCCCCAAAGCGTTCCTCTCCCCCACTAGGCAGGGTCTGCCGTCTCCTCTGCCTGGATGCCGTGGGGATGGCCCTGCCCTGGTTGCCACCAGCACAGGGTAGCCTTGTGGCCCTCCCTCCTTGCTGGCTGCAGTGTGCCACCTGCTCTGGACCGTTCCTGCCCCCTGATGTGGGGAGCGTCACACCCAGCTAGTGGCTGCCAGACTCCCATCTCAGAGGCAAGGGAAGCGGCTCCTTATTTTAGCCCCTGCTCTGGGGCTGTCGGTTAATTGGCCTGACCTTTGCAGTCAACAGGGTCCTAGAATAGGGGAGTTAAAAGATTGGAGTGTGTGTTATAAAAAAGGGGTTAAATGCAAAGGTGGTGAAGTGTGTGTGTGTGTGTGTCTGTGTGTCTGTGCGCACATGTGCTGGGGCCGGGGGTTGAACTGCAGATAAAGGAGCCCTTTGCTTCGCAGCCCTTCTATGGGGGTTGGGGCGGTGTGGAGGCAGAGAGATGCTGGAGGAACTTTCCATGTTTGTGAGAGGTGAACAGGGGGTGTGGCTTCCCCTCCCACCTGGATCTGAACATTTTCCAGACATGTACAGCAGGTTCCTTCCGTTCCTCCCAGATTTTCTAGGTCCTTGTAATGATGTGAACACATTTCATGTTGTTTACTCAGTTAAATATATAGGATGCTTCCTGGAATAAAATTGGTGGCAAGGAACGTGTGCCGACCGGCTGCTTAGTTAATAATTGCTGGTGTGGAGCGTTCTTTTACTTTGCTTTTTTCCCCTTAATTGGCTGAGTATTAATAAACTCCTGGTTTGTTTCAATGGCACAGCCAGTTTTTAATGGTCGTACAGAAATTTCAGGAAGAAAGCTAAAGAATTAACATAATAAATAATTATTGTTTCCAGAATTTTTTTGTTGTTAAGATAATAAAATGTGTTAAAAAGCAAAGCCACTTGAGCGGAAAGTAATTGCCCTGACAAGCACGGTGCCAGCAGCGTTCATAATGAAGCAGCCCTTCCCTCAATGTCAGGCAGATTTGCGTCCCACGGAAACGTTTCCTCACATTATGGAAATGTTCTTTTCCCATCAGCAGTGGAGAATGAAACTCCAGGCTTCTAATTAATCTTGGCTGACGTTTGATTTCATACCCAAGTTCAAGGCAAGAGGTGGTGGGGTCTCCCCCCTCCTGCCATGTACATGACCACAGGCAAATTTCTCCATTAACGTCAGAACACATCTGTGTGGCTCATTGTCACTGCCACACGTCAGTCATTAATGCCTTAGCAGTCACTTCCGTCCACTTGCTTCCCGCTCATTCCCTGCTGGAGGAAGGAGCATGGCAGGAATTTTACTTTGCAGGCCTTTAACCTTGAACCTCTGTGTTCATGACATAAAGAGCTTGTTATGCTTTACAGATTATAACTTGTAACGCTCATACATTTTCTGTGAATCTCAACAGCTTGGTGAGGAAGGCCCTACACCCTCAGTTCACAAAGATGGGGACCAGGATTCAGAAAATCTATGTGGCTTTTGTTCCTAAGTCAGATGGAATGATTTTGTTCCTAAGAGGGTTAGAAGGCTCCTTTGAGGATAGAATTGTCTTCACCATGTCTCTCTATGACACCCCTCTCACCTCTTGCCCAGTCTAGTTCCTGAAGATGTTAGGGAAGCAGTAGACATTTTTGATTGTCCAAAGGAAAAAAAAAAAATCGGATGTATAGAAGAAATGGTCAAATCAATTCCCGTTAATTAATTTGAAGTGGGGCATAAGAAAATTACTAACATAAGAATGGAAAATAAAGCTGTATGTACCATTAGATATCAGTTGTGAGCTCCCTGGCGATCAGCGGAAGAGGGAAATGCAGGTCATCTTGCTCTGAGAGAGGAACCCTCTTCCTGCTCCTGGGTTTCCACCGAGGGCTCCGTGTCAGCAGATCCAGTGATGTAATGGGCCATCCTTCTCGTGGACAGTTTCAGAGTCATTATGGCAGCATAATGCACGCAGCTATTTTTTTCTTTCAACCTGACCTCTGGTTTGAAGGAATGACTTAAAACAAGTCAGCGAAGGCAACTCTGTGGGAGGTACAGAGGATGCCTGGCTGATTTGATTGAGGGACGGAAATCAGCATACCTCGCTGAGGGAAAAATTGCTTCTTTCTTAAGTGATCATCCTCGAAGCCCACTGCTCTATGCTGCGTGTTGACGGCCGAGACCTCAGCAGCCCTGTCGCTGCTCTGTGGACTTCTAGAGCCTTCCAGTCTCTGAATGTCCAGGCTGGACTTGGACAGGAGCCAGGGTGCCCTTGAGGCGCAGACAGGACTTGGCTGTGATCCCAGAGAGCCCCACCGTTGCGGATGGCAGGGGCAGATTTTGCTGGGAGGATTTTGGAGCAGGCAGTCACCACGGCTGTAGGAAAACCTCAGGAAGGCGCCCGTGAAGTATCAAAATCTAAGCAACCTCAAGGCTTCCCTGATGTGCCTCCGAGGAGGAATCAGCTGCAAATAGCCCCTCTAGCAAGGAAACGGATTGACCTGCATGTGGAATGGCTTTTTTATTGGCTCCTTAAGTGCTGGGGAATATCTATCAAACAGTGACTTTTGTTCTGTTCAGCACTTTCGGGGGGGGATAATAATTAGGCAAAGGTTGTTTGGGAACACCTGTTCATGACAGTGTCACCCTAGGAGATGCAGCGTGGCTGGGAGATGCTTTTTACCCCACAGAGAAGTCTCAGGCGGTTACATCCATAGAAGAAAGTGGGGCACAGATACTTCAATAGCGGTGTTGCTCTATCTGCACTTTTAATATGTTCACTGTCACTGATAGATAGAGGGCTTCCTCTTGATTGTATTATGAATGCTTCTGGTCCCATTTTGGGGTCTTTGCCACGTTCTGTCGTTCATCTGTGAATATTTGAATTTGATGTACATCTCCTATCCTGAGGCCACTTGAAGCAATGAAGTCTTCATTTACCAAGATAATAATAAAACCTAACGTTTTCATAGTTTTGCAGTTTTTATTTTTTCCTTTCCCCCCCAAACTAATTGTGTCCTAAAAAAATAATCCCATGAGATTGATAATAGCTCTCGCATTTTAAAGTTAGGGAAATATACTTAGGCCTGGAAGGGCTAATAACCAGGATGTGAACAGTGGCCTTTGGGGTCCACACCTAGTATTCTTCCTGTGACCCCATAGAAAATGTATCAAAAAAGACGACAGGAAAATTTCCCCAGCTATCTGTTAGTTACAGACTAGGAGAATAAATACTCATGTGTTAAAACGTCGAATTCAAGTCTTTTACTTCTAAATGATTAAAGATATTGAAATGGAAATTCAGAAGTGAACAAAAGCAAATTGAAATGTAATACATTATTTTCAGTTACCTTTTAAAAAATATTGTATTTTCGTTCTAGATTTCCAGTTATGAAATACTTTTCCACTAAATATTTAACCTTTAATTGGGACTAAATATATAAACTTGATACTAGGTGGGTGAGTTTTTTTTAAAAGAATTACTGATAAAGGTTGCTCAGGTAAAATCCCATTTGCTATTTTTAGAAAATGACCTAATTTCTCTCTTTCATTTTGGAGGTAAGCTCTAGGGTATTATTTCTTTCCGTGCATAGACTTTTTCCAAGGCGTTATGTTTCTTCCCCCTTCCCCTAATAAGTAGGAGGGTGCTTCTTGGTCATCCCAGTGAAGATTCTCACCAGATAGGCACCTCATTTATAATTAGGTTAATTGTTTTTAATTGAACTTGATCGTTCTGTGTCCCCGATCCCTAGAATGCTGTGTGGCATGTATAGGACACTAATTTCTTCAATAAGTGAATGAGTTTCATAAATTATTGCATTGGACACCTCACCTTTTACCCTAAAACATCACTAGCAGAAATTTCGTTATGTAGATAACCTTTTAAAATGTATTTGGCACACATATTTTGAATTTAAATCTTCTAAGAACATTTTAGTAGAATCATTTTTTTGTAGTTTCTTTAATTTTTATATATTATACAGTTTCCCCTTTAATTTCTTTTTGTTAAAGATAATATTTCTTTTTTCATAGAGCAAGTTTGGAAAATAGTAAAAATTATAGAAAGAAGAAAAAAATGTTTATAATGCTGTCATTCATCCTTACCATAATTCAGTATTTTTCTTTCCAGTTTGTTTGCAAATTGTGTATGTGTTTTTAAGAATTAAAGTCATAGAAATTTCATCCTTTTCTTTTGTTAACTTAACTGTAAATTGTGACCTTGAATTAAATTAGCCTTAAATAATCTTAAACTATATTTTCCTTATATCCTTAACATTTAAGAAGACATTTGAGAGCATATTTTCACGGCTGCATAATACTCCTTGCTATCGAAGTGTGTTTTTTATGCATTAATGAACACTGAAATGTTCAAAACCTGGAACAATGGCATTTCTAAATGCATTGCATTTACCAACATGGGATATTTTGCATTTTCAAAAATGGCCTTTATTGAAAGGGCCCTTTTGAAGTGAATGAGAAGTTTTAGATATCACATTAGATCAGATTCTTAAATAAAACAAAGGCTTGTATTTGAAAAACTTCCACTTATATGAAACTAAAACAAGATGAAATTCTTTTGATCTTAATTGGAATATATATTGGCTGATATTTTTTGTGTCTGAGCTCGGAATTACCAAGAAAATCTTTGGTTTTGCAAAACTCAAAATGTTTATTGCCAACAGCCAGATAATGCCTTCTAGTAAATAGCATGGCTCAAAATTGTGTTCCTGTGTTTATCTAACTGAAATCTGAATGGAGTGCTGTGATCGTATTCTGAGTTGTACATACTTTCATAGGAATGAACACAAAGCATAATTATGAGGTTGAGATAAATGTGTTCAGTGTTCATGAAACTATCTCTACTCATCCAGTCTACATGCATTTATTGAGCACCTACTGTATGCTCAATTCAGTGCTTAGTTCTTTCAGGGGAGAGAGAGGAAGTTAGGCACTCAGAATTTTCCAGAATTAAGTAATGTTATCTTTCAGGCAGGTATAAAATAGTGCTAATCTGGTGTCCTTTTCTAACAGGGTTCCAACAACCATTGTCGAGCTTTGCTGTACTAATAGTGTTGCTGATGTCAGCACTTTCTTGGAAGAAGTCTTTTTGCTTATTCAACTTTGGCCTCCTGTTAGATTTTTTTTTCTGCTAAACATTGCTGTTATCTTAGCTTTTTTTGTTGTTGTTGTTGACTGGCTCTGTGGCCTGAGAATTCAGTTCTGAACTTTTTCTTTTTTTAAAGCAACATAGGGTAAGCAAGCCACTGTGTGTACAGCTTAAGATGATTTATACCCACTTACTTGGTAGTCAAGTCTCATTCCTAAAGGATATAAACTCTGTATTCCTAGTAGGGACCCTCACGTTGTTGGAACTCTGTACATGGTAAAGCATGAGTATCAAGTTTTGGGCCAAACAAAAATATTCTGTCTCCTAATTTTTGCCATTCTGAAACACAGTGGCCTTCTGTGGCTCAAGTAGTTTCATCAAGTGTTTAGAATTTCTTGGCTGCAACCTGTTTCTGAGAAGTTTAACACAGCTTTTGTTGAGAGAGGTCATTCTTTAGTCACTATGAAGCTATTGTAAAAGTATGTTAAGAGCTGGTAAAGAAAAAGGAACTTGAAGTCTTGATTAGAAAATAAGATGCCCTCCTTGTGCTTTAGGTTTTGAGATGTAGCTAAAATACATATATTTAACTGCTACAGGGCTGTATTCAAACTTGAAATAAAAAATGGCTCGGGGGGGTCCGTGGGGAGGGATAAATTAGGAGGTTGGGATTAGCAGATACACACTACTATATATAAAAGAGATAACCAACAAGGACCTACTGTATAGCACAGGGAGTTATACTCAATATTTTGTAATAACCTATAAAAGAGAAGAATCTGAAAAGAAATATATATATGTGTGTGTGTATATGTATACATATATATATAAAACTGAATCGCTGTGCTGTACACATCACCCTGTCCTCTTGCCCAGGCTTCCGTGTGGGGTTCACCTCACGATCCTCTTGGCAATCTTCTCGTCTTCCATAGTCTAATCTCAGGTCACCTTTCACTGTACTTTTCTCCTCCAACACGCCCTACTGTGGTGGGAAGTCCATCACTCCCTTATCTGTGTTCTCAGAGGGCTTTACCCAATTCTTGAATCCCTTTTCGAACCTATTACAGGGCTTGAGGGCAGGACTCTGGAGCCCAAGTGCCTGGATTTGAAGCCTGGCTCCTCCTTTCTAGCTGTTTGATGGAGGGTAAGTTCCTTAACCTCTCTGGGCCTCGGATTCTTCGTGTGTAGTTACCTCCCTGTCTGTGCCGAGGACCAGGTGAAATAAGTGTACAGGATGGAGGACAGTGACGGGTAAGGAATAAGCCTGCCCCAAAGGTCAGCCGTTGTCGTCTGCGTTTTGTCTCTGTTGCTGCCATTTCATCATCATCCTACAGGGCTCCCCAGCCCCAGAAACCCGGAGGGCAGGGATATCGCCACCACTTCACACACCTGCTCCGCACAGCGTGATGCACTGAATTGACCTCACTTGCGAATCCATTCCCTGACTTGGATGTCGCCCGGGCTTCACCTCAGCAGTCACATCTGTGGCTGTGGGTACGTCTCTTCTCTGCTCCCCTGGGAGCCTCCCCAGGGACAGTCCCGTGGAGGTGGCTGTGCCCGCCGTGAGCTGTCAGCGTCGGCACCCAGGGAGCCCCTCCTGATCCCCCGCAGGTGCCCTGCAGCGCTCCGGAGCCACACTTGACACTCCCTGGGCCTCCCAGGGCTGCCCAGGTGCCGCATCTCAGGGGAAACTGCTTCTTCATCTGCAGTGAGTACTGCTTGCCCGGGAGCAAGCCCATCCCTCAGAGACGCAGAGCCTGGTTTGACGTTTGGAGAATTCGGCAGTCCTCGGAGGAAGCTAGCCTGAAAAGAGCACCTTGGCCTTGACCCCCCTACCCACCATCTCTGGGTGACCAGCTTAGCCCTGTGGGGGACAAACGTCCACCTTCCTACCTCTCAGAAGACCGAAAACTGACCCAAGTGTCCAGGTGACTATTTTTTCCACCTTGTTCAGTTTGTAAACAGTTTCATAGATCTCAAGCCCAAGGGTCCATCAGAGTTTCCTCCCTCCTAGCAGTTTCTGTGAGAAGTACAGTCCTAGCTGTGGACATTGCTCTTCCCCCTTTTATTTCTTACACAACAGATCACTACGTTTTCTCTGGAATATTTGTTTCCTGGGGCTGCCGTAAGAGATTACCACAAACCTGGTGACTTCAAACGACAGAAATGTATTCCCTTGTAGTTCCGGAGGCCAGAAGTCTGGAATCCAGGTGTCGGCAGGACCGTGGTCCTCCTGGGGCTCTGGGGACAGTCATTCCATGCCACCCCCTGTTTCTAGTGGCCACATCCCTCCTGTCTCTTCCTCTGTCTTCACATGGCTTCTCCTCTGTGTTTTTTTCTCTTCTCTGTGTCTCTTTTAAGGATTCTTGTCATTGGATTTGGGGCCCACCTGGATCGATCCTAGATTACCTCCTCATCTCAAGATCTTTAATTCTATCCAAAAGATCCTCTTCCCAAAGAAGGTAGCATTTACAAGTTCCAGGGATTGGGACTTGATAGCTTTGAGTGGCCATGATTCACCCTCCTACATCTAGGTGCTAGGAGTTTCCACCACCACCATCATATATCGTTTCATCATACCAGGTTTATAAACTAGTGTCCGTTAACTTTGGTAATCTGGTTGCTGCCAGGAATTTTTCATGTTTGAGAGAGAGAGAATAATAACAACTACAGAAACAGTACAGTTTTTTGAGCCCTTCCTGTATGCCGTTGCTGTGCCATTACAGTGCCCTGGGGGAAAGGTGTTACCATGATCTCCATTTTCCTGATGAGGTGACAAAGGCCTGGAGCATTTAAGTAACTTGCTAAGGTCTGCTTAGCAAATGGCACAGTCGGCCATATACTCCAGGCAGTAGCCTTCAGAATCTGTGCTCTTAAATATGGTCAGCATCTGTAACCGTATAACAGATTCACTTTGCTGTATACCTGAAGCTAACACAACATTGTAAATCAACTGTACTCTAGTAAAAATTAAAAAAAAAAAAAAAGAAAAGCTGGTCAGGGCTGCAGAGAGGTGGCCTCAAGTAAGGGCAGGGCAGGGGGTCCTGGTACACTAGTTTCTAGCACTAACATGCTGTTAGACCATGGGTGAATTGGTCCACCTCTGTGAAAATCTCCATCTCTGAGATTTTCAGCCTCATCCAGTAAAAGGACTATGGAAAGGGAATTAATAGGAGGGAAATATCAAAAGAAAGCCAGTGAGAAGCTCTGGACAAAGGTTTGGTTGGCTTCGGTTGAATTTCACGTTAGCTGTTTGGGTTATCTGGGAAATTTGATGGTGACAAAGCTTCTATAAAAAGCACTGTGTAAACTGTTAGGCACTATTCAAATGTTAAATGATTCTGTTACTCAGTCCCATTTCTGCTTGTACTGTCAGCTTGGAACCTTAAAAATAAACTTGGAATAAAAGAAAGGGGGGGAATGCTTCAATGAGTTTAAATATATATATGTTGATATTTGATATTAAAACTATTGGGAGAAAAAGATAAAGTATTACAAATACGTTTGAGAACAGTGTCTTTGGAATAACTTGTATAACCTTTGTCCATGCTCTCCTTTTACCTTTATGGTGAAGAAAAAAGTTGAGATTGATTGCAAAACTCCAAAAATATCTTCTTGTAACTCCATTTTAGGAGAGTCGTTTGGCATCTTTTTGGGCGTATTTGATTTGGATGTTAAGCTGACTTTTGCTGAGAGCTCCTGCCTATTAACGTCTGCCAGGCCTTGGCTTGCCCGGCTTTTCCTCCTCCCCCTAGGCCGGGGCTCTGCGAGATCAACGTGAGGTGCTGTGGGTGCAGGACCTCCCGTTTCTACCTCCCTCTCTGCTTTGCTGTAGGACAGTTTGTCGGGGGCCCAGAAATTCTCCCTCTTCCTCCATCTTCCTTTCTTTCTACTGCTGGCTGGTGGGTTTGGCTTTAAAACGGACAAACTCCCTGCTCCCCTGTCTCAGAATTAGTGATTTCTGCCCTTTCAGGGAGCCGCTGTGAACACACAGTGGCCTGTTGAGTTTCTGCTAAGCCTGCGGATTCACAATGAAGCATTGATGCCGGGGCTGCAGCAGCCCAGCCTGAGCCCCGGCCAGACGCACTTCCAGTGGGTGTTTGGATTTGTCACGTCGGCTTTTGTTTGTAGTCAAATGGGGGGGGCTTGCTCCCCCCTCATCTCCATCCTTTATAACGTGGTGATCAGCCGCCTCATAGGTTTTGATGCCAACATAATCCTTTATGAAATCATCACATCACATCACACTTGCTGATTTTTTCCTTATATTAGAAATGGTTTTCAGGGGACGTATTGATGGGTGTAGTTCCTGTGAATTGAGCCTGATCTTTTATTTGAGATTCACTAAAATTGTCAATCTCTTTGGGAGACCAAAATATGATTCAGGTTGCAAATGAGTTGTTCCAAGTCTTTTCATGCCGAGCAAGTCTCCATGCTAAATTTTGGACCTCAGGAGACAGATTTAGGGTCCCGAGAGTTAAGAGCGAGACATGGTGGCTGCCTGGCCACGTGCCAGAAGCCGGGAGGTAAGGCTGGTGGTTCGCGGCAGGGCTTGGACGTAGCAGCTGCTCTGTCAAAGCAAAACGAAACAAAAACCAAACTCCACCTTGATTTGTGTGGAATATGTGCTAAAATCTAGAAAACCGAGGTTCTCTGGTGTGGGAAATCCCGTGGAGTTCCCAGCATGCATGGTAGCCCCTGGAAATAATCATTTCAATTCAGATGTGTCTGAAGTGGGCCCTGTAGGGGCTGCAGGGGGGAATTTGCAAGTGGTGTTTGTTTCGGGAATAAGTATTGATGGTGATACCAAAAGTAGGAATGTTGAAGGAATGTGTCTACTCAGGAAGAGGAAATAAAGGGACTTTGAAATTTTCGTTTGATACTACCATCCTGTGAGATGCATGGTCTAGCAGAAACTGGAAGCAAAGGGAGAGGTGACAGAGGGCTTGGCTCCTGGAAGATGTCCGGAGATGTCCTTTCTGCCTGGTGCCACATTTATTTCCACGGGAATGTGTGGGTGGTGAGTGTCACTGCCAGCCCAGGTTTCCTGCAGCCGCGGTTGGAAGAGAAATATTTCTCCTAACTTAGTTCTGGATGGAATGGTAAAACAGTTCAAATACGCTCCTATTTCTCAGTGGTGTTACACAGTGATTTTCAATTTACATTGCATTAAAGCTGTCCTAGGCCCCCAAAACAGAGTTTTGGCTTTTCTCTTTGGTGCTGCTGCTTTGTTAACATTCAGAATACTGAGAGAAACTTCTGACACAGATGAATTTTTAATGTGATCAACTACTTCAGTTTTACTCACTAGAATCTTAATAAATATTGTGCAGCAAAAAGGCTGTGCTTATATATAAAACTTCAATGATCAAGTCTTAGAAATTAGCTGTATTTATCACCCCCCCTTTTTTTTTTAAGAGATCGGCAAAAATGTCCCCTTTCCCCGTTTTCTTTGGTAGCATGCTTCGTAACAAAAAGTTTTAGGAAAGTAAAGATATTCTTGTTCATAGCACATCCACATTCTTTTCTCCAACAGAGGTAGAAGGAAGGCACGGTGAAAATCAGATTGTCTTTTCAAGACCTTGCAGGGGATCAAGCCAAATCTTCTCAGTTATATGAAGGATTAGTTCCTTGGTTTCTCTGCGGAGTTGAATCGCCTGCAGTGAGTTGATGTTGAGCGGGCCTAGCTCCTTCTGATGCTGCCTCTTCTGGACAGTTTCAGTTCTGTTTCGGTTCTGAGGCCTGTGGTAGGGATTTGGGGAGGGGTCTGCTGTGTTGCCAGCCCAGCCGGCCCAGGCCAGCTCCCTAAGGCCTATTTGGGCCCAGACTGAGAGATGGCATGGGGGGAGGTGGTGTGGGTGTGGGGTCTGGTCCTCCCCTTGGGATAAGCCTTTGCAGAACAGAAGACACAGGCAGAGGCTGCAGTTTGGGACCAGGGAAGTGCTTCTGGGGGTGAGCAGAGCTGGGAATGGGGAAGTCGGTATGCTCTTCTGGACCCCCCTCAGAGCAGCCATTCCCTTCATTGTCCTTTGGATGGATCAAGATGGGGGGCGGGGAGGAGGCCTTCAGCCCCTTCCCAGGACTGAACGGGGCGGGGAGGTAGCTGCCTTGCTGCCTGCTACCTGCCCTTGATACCTCCCTAGCCTTGCTGCTACCTGCTACCTGCTCTGTTTCTGGACTGAAGACCTGGACCATCCTTAAAACCCCTGAGGATCTGGTGGCCTGCATTGGGGAAGAGACTTCTCTGGCTAATGGCGTTGAGGCTGGAGAATCAAGCAGTCACCACTCCTAACTTCCTGGGCACAGGCGATTTGGAGGCCTTTGGGGTCGGCCTAGCTCCAGGAAGAAAACACACCCAAGCCGGGGTTGCTTCCGGGTCCATCGCCCTCCTTCCTTGAAAGATGCAGATCAACCTTAGGCTCTGATCCTGGATGGGTGGGGGCCAGACGGGGAGGGGGCAGCGGGAACACTGCTTCTCGTTCTCTACCAACCAGAAATCAGATGTGCAGGTGACGAGCACCTGATCCTAGGGTCCAGTTCTGAAGTCAGCAGAGAAGGTAAAAATCTTTTTATTTTTTCAGGGCAGATTTTGAATTGTCGAATTCACCCAAGGATCACGATTCCTATGTGCGTCATATGGACACACAGTCACGCATGCTACATGCTAGCATAGTGTGGCGATGTTTCACAGTGCCTACCTTTTGGGGGTGGGCAGAGCGGTGCTGTGTTGTTTGGCTAGTTTATATGGGTTTAAAGCCCAAAGAGGCTCCTCAAGCCCTCCTGCCCTCAGATATCTTCCTGGTTCCTAAGCTTTTCTCCAGACACAGAGCCTGGCTCTAGTTGGATGTGTCTTTTGTCATCTGTAGCCTGTCCTATAGTTGCTGGGGGAAGCTCCCTTGTCAGTTTTGGGTCCCCGGATTCAGAAGCAGATTTGTCTGACCTTCTCGTACTTGGTTCTTCCACACACTGCTTCTACCTCATTTTGATCGAAGCTGCTCTGTCGAGGCCCCCTGACCCGCCAGCTCGTCCAGTGGCTACCTGAATTCTACTTCTTGGCCATCACTGACTTCTTTCTGCTGCTTCCATCTTGCCTTGGAGGTTCCTAACCCACATGTGGAGTCTCCCATTCAAACTTCACAAATGTCCCGGGGAAGGTGGAACCGGGAGCTGGGTGTGTGCAAGGCCCCGGGTGCAATGCTTACACGTGCTGCTTCATCAGATGTTCCCACCAGCTGCTGAGGGGAGGGGCTGCTGTCATCACTGTTTCAGTGACGTAGAAACTGAGATTCGGAGCTGCAAGGAACGGAGATGTGTTTTGCACTTTTACTCTGGAAATTCTCACGGCAGCCAGCCGATGCTTCCTTTCTTTGCTCTTTGCATGTGGAAAAAGCCCGTAGATAAACCAAGGCCAGAGTGAGTGACGTGCTCAGCTGTGCCCAGCTGTCTCCTCTGTGCGTTGTCTCCCACCTGAGGGAGGCAGCCTGGTGGAGGGTTTAGACCAGAGCTTACACCCTGGGGCTGGATTTCTGGCTCCAAGACTTTACTGTGTGACCTGGGGCAAATGACTCAACCTCTCTGTGCCTCGCTATGGGAGGTACTGGTTAACTAAATCGAGCATTTTGAGTACAATTCTAATAGTCTCCTACCAGAAAAGGAGTAAAGATTTCTCTTGCCTGTGCCAGCCTGATCTGGTAGAGGACAGGGCTGCGGGGCCTTCTTTAGGGTAGGCTCGAGGCTGTTCAGTTTCAAGTTGCTGACTGCCTGCTGAAGGCTAAGATGTCGCTTTCCTAAAATAAGAATCCTGGATGCCGTAGGTAAGCTGCTCATTCCTGGCTCTGCTGTCCTCAGAGAACTGATCATCCTGTCTACATAGGTCAGAGTCCTCGTGGGTGCTTCAGCCCCACCCACCCCCCAAACGTGATTTTCTTCCACCTGCCTCTGAAACTGAATCCCAAATGGCATGGCAGTGGTGGGGGGGGGGGGTGCGGGGGGGGGATGGGCAGCTCCGTAGCTGGCCTGTTACCATCTTAGCCTTACCAGCTGCCCATGTGCTGGCCTTTTAGGGACATCAAGCCCTCTTGCTCTGCAGGATCTGTCCCCCACCTGTTCAGTAATGAATGAAACTGTAAAGCTTCCACTCCCTGGTGAGAGAAGAGGCTGGACAGGCCAGCACTCCTGGGAGAGGCATCACATCGACTGATAGTCACATCAAAGGAATGAGAATCCCCTTTGCTTCTGAACAGATCTTTTTGGAGACCACAGGATAGAAGTGCCCTGAGAATATTGAAATGGAATGGGAAAGAGAGGCAGGGAGAGTCTGGAGGGACGAAGAATCATTTTTCCTGATTCAAGTTTTATTTCAGGCTGGCAGGCTTCTGCACACTCCTGACATCACACCAATTTACATACAGCTTGTCCAAGACAAGAAAGGGTTCTACTAATGTTTTACATTCCACTTTTACGGAAAATCTCAGAGTTCCAGGCAAAAGACAGTCTTGTTGATCTGTAAGATTGAATTAAGAAACCACTCTATTGGTTATCTGATTTTTTTTTTCCCTTGAAGCTCCACATTGATCTCTGGAATTAATGTCTGAACTTCCGAGGTCCCTAAAATGAGAATGGGAAGGACGTGGCTCTTCTCCATCGCTGAGAATCCAGATTTCCTTCCGATTTTTCCTTGAGTCTAAAAGCACTCAAATTTTCCATATAGGGCTAAAGGCACTAGAATTTTCCATTCTTGGGTCCCATGCTTGAGCCACAGAGATTTGGGGATGAACTGGAGTGCAAAAAACCGTAGTAGTGTTGGCTGCTCTGAAACAGCTTGAAGAATTTGAGGGGAACTCTCTTGGGAACTGGGGTGGGGCTGTCTGAGTGAAGAGTAGCCTCTCCCAGTTAGAACAGACGTAAGGAGAGAGAGCAAGTCCAGGAACATCTGGAAAACCCTGGAAGTGCAGACTAGTCCCCGTGGGCCCAGAAGGTTGGCAGATCAGCGGCTATGGAGGCAGATGTCAAGGTTAGCTATCTGGGAACCTCTTCACAATCCTTGTTTACTCCCCCAGGGTCCATTTATGCTGTTATTAAATGAAGACACACTTGTCCATGCCTGTCTAGAGTGTCCTTTCTAGCTAATGTCATTTAAAACTAAAAATAATTCTATACCCCTTAGAGTTCCTGAGATTTTTTTTTTTTCTGCCCAGCCCTCTTTCTTCTTCTGAGATTTTGGTCTTCTGAAATCATAGTGAGTTTTGACCTCGTGATCTTTTTTGGCCTTGCTCTAAACGATTGGAGTTTCTGGGTTTTTAACTAATTAATTAATTTATTTTTAATTGAAGGGTAGTTGACATGCAATGTTATATTTAGTTAATTCCCTGTGATAATTATAAATTAAGAAGAACCTTTAAGTTAAGGGTTAAACACAATTGAACCCTTACTTATATATTGTCTTAGTCCCTTTTGTTTCATTCAGTAGGAGCTCAATAAATAATGTTTGCAGCTGATGCCAACCTAGTCACCTTGTCTCTTCCAAGGAATTGAAACACCCCTGAGAGTTGGGGCCCTGTTGCTCATGCAATTATTGATCAGGACGTAAATGTTTGGTTGATTTCAGTGCAATGGAGAGGTGACCCTGTTTGATTAATCTCCTGGGATCAGCAGATTACTACTGTCAACCCCAATAGGGCTAACTAATAATTTTTTTCACTTGAACCAGGTGAATAAGTTGCCCTGTTGCTTAGATGGAGAAGAGGGTTGAGTGGAAATCTGAATTTTCCCTGGTAACATTGATAGCTTTATTGTGGCTGCTACATAGTTACTGGAAACAGGAAGATGGCACATGGATGAATCAGTGGGAGATTGATGGATCTGGCTCACTGAGGCTATAGGATTTGCAGTGGGGAACGCATCACAGTGGAGAAAAACCTCCATTTTCTGCAGAATGATTTAGGGCAAGAAGCAGAACCAGAGAACGTGTGTTAATCAGAATCCAAATCAGACCTACCAATTGTGCAGATGATTTAAGGGTTATTTTGGAAATTTACTTAAACCACCAACTCAGCATAAAATAGCATAAACAGGAGGCAAAGCTGGTGTTGCCATAGTGATAAAGTACACACAGGGCAATGAGCCTACAGTATATGTAAGGCAATCAAGTACATCTGGAATGCTGGTTTCAGAAACAGAAGAAGATGCTACAGGTTTGATTTTATGAGATCAAAGATCGTTTCGAAGCTGAGGAACTGAAGGAATATTAAAGAACCCAGAAATGTTCATGTTTGAGGTGATGAGAGCTTCTTGTATGCTTAGAAATAGGGAGTGAATGATAAGTGATCCTACAAAGAACAAAATAGTTTGTTGTCACTCTGAAGGGATGTCTTCTTCTTTAGAGAAAATTGGATCACTTGTAGGCAATTGATCTGGTTAATAATCTGAATTTTATCCACTCCAACCAAATCATCTGGGTGAACATTTCTTGCCTTTCCTGCCTAATGTGAAACACTAGTTCAGTGTACCTCTCCTTTTTCATAGAGAAATTGTCAGCTGCTATTGACAAGCAGCTAATGAGTTTGACACGGGATCAATATTGCCATCAGTCTTTAGCACAGACATGTATTTATCCCATAATGTCGCTTCCTAAAGCATGGACTTAAAGAGTTGTTTTCTACTCCATGGGCATGTAAATAAACTTCATTCTAACCACTATTCTTAGAAGATTCATCAAATTTTTAAGAGAGATGGTCAGTCTTTAACTGTTTTTACACATCAGGATGGGACTGGAGTTGAGGATTTGACTCTGACCCTACTTGGCCCTCCTTCACCGACATACGATATTACAGTAGGATTCAACCGGTGGCTTTTTTTTCCTGTTTTACAATTTGAGGTTGGTGTTAACGTTGAGAATTTTCAGGAAGGTTATCTAAGGTTCTCTTCAAAATCACTTGTGGCTTAACTCTGATAAGTTTTCAATTTGGGGAGCTGGTTTGATTTTGCTTGAAAAATACCTCCACATTTAGATACACTTACAGTATTTTAAATTATAATTTTAAGGTAACAATAGACAAAATTTGGGACTTCTAAGAGGAAGAGAAAAGTCGGTCATGATCTTACCACTGTAATGAAATCACTATAGTCATTTGTATGTTTCCATTCGGTTTTTTTTAGGAGGATGGTTTATTTCATATTCTCTACTCTTTGGGTTTATTTGTTCTCAATGTACCTGTAAAACATTCAGTGACTGGGTGTCAGGTGCAGAGATGACCCTGGCCCTGCGGGTTATCTGTGACCATCCCTTCACATATGGCATGGGGGTGACTGGCGTGGGGTTTAGGGTCAGGAATTGGCACAGGGGAGAGGCCCGAAATTTCTTCTTATGCCCACCGATGAGGGTGCCAAAACCTCAGGACCACCAGTTGGGCCTCCCCCAAGATGTGGTCACTCTGTGGCAGAGGCTCCGGAAGATGGCACATCCTGGGGCGGAGCTCTTCAGAAATTTCTGCTCAAAGTCATCTTGACTTGTAAGATTTTCCCCTGTATGTCTGAAAAGTTACCCGTGTATCGATACTTGCTGTGCAGGTGTTTTTACCCACACGTTGGAGCTGCAAAACCTAACTGGCTGAGCCAGCCCCCACCAGCCAACAGAGGAGCCACATAGAATGTAATTTTTTCCAGAAGAAGTCTGGCTTCGCTTTTGAAGTCACACCCGTGTGTGAATCGGTGTCTCTGGTGGCCTCTCATGTCTGCATTCTCATGCTGAAATAGGAGTGGAGGCACCTAGGACTCTGTTGGAGTTTCCCACCCCCTCTGTCTCTCTCTGAAGTTCTCTGTCATTTGCATCCCAGTGACCTTGCACAGAAAGTATGGGTTGGGGATGAGGGGATCCCTAATCACCATAAGATTAGGGGTCCTGAGAGGGTTTTGCACAGGGGCTGGGAAACAGTGGAGGACGTACGGGTGGGTGGGGGGATGGAGCATTGCAGCCCAGGCAGACGTGAACCAGCATTGGGAAGGACACACTGAAATATGCTCTTGTCCACCGTGAGTACTTTCTGGAAAGGCTTTGACTGTCCCTCCCCCACAGTACAGGGACCCCTCTTGGAAAGATCTCTGTGCTTCCCTGACAGACTCTCCACATGCTGCTGAATTAGGGAGCAGGAAGTAGTTTGAGATGGGCTGGTCTTCTTAGAGTCAACCTTTATTCTTAAAGTCTCGTCCCTTTATTTTGACAAGCATCGTAAAATGCAGACCAGAGACCTTCAAGATGGCGGAGGAGTAAGACGTGGAGACCACCTTCCTCCCCACAAATATACCAGAAATACATCCACACGTGGAACACCTCCTACAGAACACCTACTGAACGCTGGCAGAAGACCTCAGGCTTCCCAAAAGGCAAGAAACTCCCCACGTACCCGGGTAGGGCAAAAGAAAAAAGGAAAAACAGAGACAAAAGAATAGGGACGGGACCTGCACCTCTGGGAGGGAGCTGTGAAGGAGGAAAAGTTTCCACACACTAGGAAGCCCCTTCGTGGGCGGAGACTGCTGGTGGCGGAGGGGGGAAGCTTCGGAGCCACGGAGGAGAGCGCAGCAACAGGGGTGCGGAGAGCAAAGCGGGGAGATTCCCATACAGAGGATCACTGCCGACCAGCACTCACCAGCCCGAGAGGCTTGTCTGCTCACCCGCCGGGGCAGGTGGGGGCTGGGAGCTGAGGCTCAGTCTTCGGTCGGATCCCAGGGAGAGGACTGGGGTTGGCTGCGTGAACACAGCCTGAAGGGGGCTAGTGCACCACAGCTAGCCGAGAGGGAGTCTGGGGAAAAGTCTGGAACTGCCTAAGAGTCAAGAGGCCATTGTTTCGGGGTGCGCGAGGAGAGGGGATTCAGAGCACCGCCTAAACGAGCTTCAGAGACGGGCGTGAGCCGCAGCTATCATCTCGGACCCCAGAGGCAGGCACACACCACCACTGCTGCTGCCACTGTCACCAAGAATCCTGTGTGCAAGCACAAGTCACTATCCATACCCCTCCCAGGAGCCTGCGCAGCCCGCCACTGCCAGGGTCCCGTGACCCAGGACAACTTCCCCGGGAGAACACACGGTGTGCGCCTCAGGCTGTTGCAACGTCATGCTGGCCTCTGCTGCTGCAGGCTCGCCCCACATTCTGTACCCCTCCCTCCCCCAGGCCTGAGTGAGCAAGAGAGCCCTAATAAGCTGCTGCTTTAACCCTGTCCTGTCTGGGCGGGGAACAGACGCCTGAGTGTGGCCTACACTCAGAGGCGGGTCCAAATCCAAAGCTGAACCCCAGGAGCTGTGCAAACAAAGAAGAGAAAGGGAAATCTCTCCCAGCAGCCTCAGGAGCCGCAGATTAAATGCCCGCAATCGGCTTGATAAACCCTGCATCTGTGGAATACCTGAATAGACAACGAATGTTCCCAAAATTGAGGCGGTGGACCTTAGGAGCAACTGTTGACTTGGGGTTTGCTTTCTGCATTTGATTATTTTTGGTTTTATGTTTATCTTAGTTTAGTTTTCAGTGCTTGTTTTCATTGGTGGGTTTGTTTATTCGTTTGTTTGCTCTCTCTTTTTTTTTTTTATCTTTTTGTGAGTGTGTGTGTATGTTTCTTTGAGTGATTTTGTCTGTTTAGTTTTGCTTTTACCATTTGTCTTGGGGTTCTGTCTGTTCGTTTTTTGTTTTTTTGTTTTTCTTTTTATGAGTGTGTGAGTGTATGTGTCTTTGTGTGATTTGGTTGGTTTAGTTTTGCTTTTACCATTTGTTTTGGGGTTCTGTCTTTTCATTTTTTTGTTTTTTTGTTTTGTTTTTCTTCCTTTTCTTCCTTGTGCCTTGTGGCTGGCAGGGTCTTGGTGCTGCGGCCACGTGTTGGGCCTGAGCCTCCAAGGTGGGATAGCCGAATCTAGGACATTGCACCACCAGAGACCTCCCAACCCCACATAATATTAATCGGCAAGAGCTCTCCCAGAGATCTCCATCTAAAAACTAAGACCCAGCTCCATCCAACAGCCAGGAAGCTCCAGTGCTGGATGCCCCGTGCCAAACAACTAGCAAGACAGGAACACAACCCCATCCATTAGCAGAGAGGCTAAAATAAAAAAAACAAATGGGACCTAATGAAACTTAAAAGCTTTTGTGCAGCAAAGGAAACCATAAACAAGACGAAAAGACAGCCCTCAGAATGGGAGAAAATATTTGCAGACGAAGCAACTGACAAAGGATTAAGTGCCAAAATATACAAGCAGTTCATGCAGCTCAGTATAAAAAAAATAAACAACGCCACCTAGAGGGGTGGGATAGGGAGGGTGGGAGGGAGATGCAAGAGGGAGGAGATATGGGAATATATGTATACGTATAGCTGGTTCACTTTGTTATACAGCAGAAACTAACACACCATTGTAAAGCAATTATACTCCAATAAAGATGTTTTAAAAAAAAATCCAGTCGAAAAATGGGTCTAAGACTTAAAAAGACATTTCTCCAAAGAAGATATACAGATTGCCAACAAAAACATGAAAGGACGCTCAACAGCACTAATCATTAGAGAAATGCAAATGAATGGCACAATGAGGTATGACCTCACACCCGTCAGGATGGCTATCATCAAAAAATCTACAAACAATAAATGCTCTAGAGGGTGTGGAGAAAAGGTAACCCTCCTTCACTGTTGGTGGGAATGTAAATTGATAACAGCCACTATGGAGAACAGTATGGAGGTTCCTTAAAAAAACTAAGAATAGTACTACCATATGACCCAACAATCCCACTACTGGGCATATACCCTGAGAAAACCATAATTCAAAAAGAGTCATGTACCACAATGTTCATTGCAGCACTATTTACAATAGCCAGGACGTGGAAGCAACCTAAGTGTCCATTGACAGATGAATGGATGAAGAAGATGTGGCACATATATACAATGGAATATTACTCAGCCATAAAAAGAAATGAAACGGAGTTATTTGTAGTGAGGTGGATGGACCTAGAGTCTGTCATACAGAATGAAGTAAGTCAGAAAGAGAAAAACAAATGCTGTATGCTAACACATATATATGGAATCTAAAGAAAAAAAAAAAAAGGTTCTGATGAACCTAGGGGCAGGACAGGAATAAAGACTTCCCTCGTGGTCCAGTGGTTAAGAATCTGCCTTCCAATGCAGGGGATGCGGGTTCCATTCCTGGTCGGGGAACTAAGATCCCACATGCCACGGGGCAACTAAGCTTGCACGCCACAACTAGAGAAGCCCGTGCGCCCCAACGAAGACGCAACACAGCCTAAAAAAACAAGAACAGGATTCTTACTTGAAGGCCAGAATTGGGATGGTTTGCAGAATATCCTAAGTGGGCTCAGCACTGGAACCCCTGGGGACCGGCTCGGGAACGTGCTGGGTGATGGAGTACCAGGTGCCAGCCATTGGCCAAGCCTGTGGGCTCCTGTGCTGTGGGTATGGAGGGGATGCCCGGGGCCCTTTCTAAAGTCCCACATGTGCTTTGATGAAACGGGGACACGGGCAAAGGAAGAAAGATTGTGTGTCATGGAAAGCAGTAGGTTTGGACCCGGGCCAGAGGTCATGTTTGTGTTTGCTTCTTGTCACTCAGAGGAGGGGCACTTTGGTGGGAGGAAAGTCTCCTTCCGACCCCAGGAGCCACCCTGTCACATCAGACGTGGCCACATAGGCACAGAAGGCCTTTGCCTGGGGTCAAAGATCCGGGGTCCCGAGCAGCAGGAGAAGGAGGGAGGGCCACCTGTTCTCCCTTCCCTTCCCTCGAGGTGCTCTGGTGGGATCCTTCCTCCCTTCTTGTAAGGGGACTCCTGTTAGGGATGCCATCTGTGTTTCAGACACACAGAGTAAGGCCCTTCTGCAGCCATCAGATTCCCACAGACTTGACCCAAAGTAACAGCCGCAGAGCCTTGGGGATTGCTTGCTGATTTCCTTTGGTTTGGGTTCTGGGTCTCAGAAAGGCCCGTGTGCAGGGCAGAGCTTTGGTCCTCTCTCCGGGCACCGCAGCGCGCGGCAGGGATGGGCTCTGGAGCGTCCCTCCCTCTTTGGCCTTGTCCTCCTTCCTCCCGTCCTGGGCTGGCTTCCCAGAGGGCTGGGAAGAGAGTGTGGTTGTCCCGGCTTCTCCCCCTTTCCCTCCCTGCCCAATCCCAGGAGGGAGCTGCTGGTGGCTTCTGGGGCCAGGATTTACGGGAGGCCAAGGTGACCCGCCCGTCTGCACTCAGGCGGCCAAGTGGAACCCGGCGTCTGTTTCACGTCTGGCCTGCTTTCCTGGCTGGGGCCCAGGACGTGGTTTCTTAGTGTTTCCACATGTGAGAGGCTGGGCTGGAGCCTCTGACATTGTTCTTACCATCAGCACCTCTTTGATCAAAAGAAGTGCAGAGAGGGAGGTTCCGTATTTACACAAAAAGCAAAAGGGAATTTAAAATAGTATGTTTGAGTAGGTGCCTTGGAAGTGGAATTCACAGCTGAATGGGGCCTCTGGCGTGTTCCGAAGCTACCCAACCATGTTAGTCAGTGGATGTGCAGGGATCATGGTTCTGACAGCAGGATCTTGTATGGGGATTTTATAGTTTTAATGGGGATTTTATAGTTTTAAGGTAAGTTTGGAAAGGAAAATTTGGAAAACTTGAAGCGATGGGAAAGACATTTTTATTCGTAGGTTGAAGAATCAAAATCGTCCTCAGTTTTCAAGTCCTTGCTTAAATGTCACCTCTTCCCTGAAGCCTCCCTGGATTCTCCCTGACTAGCACTAATATCCCCCTGCTTGATGATTTTCTAGTGCCCAGAATATATGACCGTTACACATTGCAACACTTACTGTTATTTGTTTAAGTGACTTTGTCCTCCGTTTATCTGTAAACTCTTTGAAGGCATAACCTCCCTTTTTCCATTCTATTTCCCTGGAGCATAATTACATCCTCAATAATACAGATTTATTGAATGGAATCAAAATATATCAGATAGTATTTCTCTTTCTGTGTATGGGAAAAATGTAGTTTTCCTGAGTAAATTTAGAAGATAGCTGTTTCAATGAAAAAACTTAAGCCTTAATTAAAAAACTTCGTTTCAAAGAGGGTTTGCATCAAGCTTGGACACTGGGCATATATAACCATACATCTATTTCACTGTAAGCCTCTTGTGAGAAGACGATCATCGTTAACCACGTGACTTAGTGTGTGTGGCGGAATGTCTGGGAAGTGGGAGGTTCAGGAATGCCGCAGCGATGAATACGTTGAGAACATTTCTGGTTTCAATTTGGTTTACCTACTCTCGGTCTGGAAGATCTGGAGCGCTGCCCTGGACTTTTGGCTCTGCGTGAATTGGCTGTGAGGAGGAGGAGGAGGAATTCTGAGCTTCAGGGGCTGGGATCATGAGAAGTAAGCGGACAGGAATCTGTTCTCTAAGACAAAGCCATTGAGTCTGCCTTGCTGATGACAGCCCGGTGTTGGAACTATTCTTCCCATCATTCATAAAAAAGGTTTTATTTTCACATGCAACTTGCTCATAACATGGCTCAAAGCCCTGAAACAAACAAACCAGAAAGAAAAAAACAAAAACAAAAAAAAACCCACAAAAATTTTCTGGAAGTGATTACTTAACAGTTCCCATTTTATAGACAGTTGAATAAAACAATGTTGTCTTTCCTTTCCCTGAGGGAACTGGGGATGGGGGACGATGAGCTTGAATCTCTGAAGGTATCACAGTCAAGGACGTCTGAGGCTTGTAACTTTCCCTTCCTTCTCCTCATCACCTCCACTTCTGTTTTTCTCATTTAATATTTATTCCACTAGAATAGTACTTTCTTAAAGTGTATTTTTCTCCCTTTCACTCTGACTTGACACATTTTGGAACTTCTGTTTAATGTGTTCATAACGTTAGCTTGAGTACGAGTCCTTGGTCTATAAGACGTAACACCCAGGCTGAGTGAACAAATTGGCTAAGAGTTGTGTCCGGAGAGTTGGTGTTGTTTTGCTTTTGCTTCTCAGGCTCTTATACAAGAAAACAAGTCCTTTTCACTGGCTCCAGCCCTGACACAGACCTTCCCCCTTTCTCCTCTGTATAGCACGGTGGCCAGCAGAGTCAACAGGGCAGGGTGGGCAAGGCGAGAGGTGGCCCCCTTCCCAGCAGGAAGGTCAGTTCTCCCCGACAAGGATCACACACTGTGGATAATGACCGCCAGACCCCTTCAACCTCAGACGCTTGCTCACCTCCTAAGTTATTTCAGTTTGGTCTCGTTCAAATGAGTTTGTCACATTGAAATGGATTAAGGAGAGAAGGGTGCCCACAAGTGGTAACTGAGCAGGAGAAGCCAGATGAGGATTAAAAATATATCTTGAGGGCATTATGCTAAGGGAAATAAGTCAGACAGAGAAAGATAAATACTGAATGATATGGCTTGTATGTGGAATCTAAAAAAGTGTGACAAACTAGTGACTATAACATAAAAGAAGCAGACTCACAGACATAGAGGACAAGCTAGTGGTTACCAGTGGGGGAGGGGCAGTATGGGGGTGAGTGGGAGGAACAAACTATTGGGTGTAATATAGACCCAGGGATGTATTGTACAACACGAGGAATATAGTCAATATTTTGTAATAACTGTAAATGGAAGGTAACTTTTAAAATTTTATAAAAATAAAAAAAAATTTAAAAATTGAATCTTTTAACCCATAAAAATGTGTCTTGAATGATGAGGTGACCTGATCAAATAGCAAGTGTTTGTAGTCAGGATATTATTGAGAACAACCTCAAGAATTTTTACTAGGGTGCTTCTGAATCTTTTGGTCAGGAATTGAAAGCACTCACTTCATATTTTTCACTGCTCGTAATAACACAGCTAAAACGGGCTCTTCATAGTAAACTACTGTGTTGTTAGAAGCAAACCCAATATAAAATGCTGTGAAAGAAAAAGGAAATGATGATCTGTATTTGACTGTTGACCTACAGAATACCTGGAGGTGAAAACAAAACAAAACAAAGCTAAAAGTAATTGCCCTCTCATGATTTGAAAATGCTGTCTTTTCAAGTTGATATGTATGGACTTATAAAGGATGTCCTCCAACTGTTGGTCAGCCTATAGGGTGTGCCCTAATCGAAGCCATCTTTAACATACCAGTAAAGAGTAGAAGATGTATATTTGGGGAAAATAAGGTCCCAGACTCATAGGAAGTACAATGGCTCTTTAATTTAGGGAGATTGGCACAGGATAAGGTATTGCTAATATAGATAGTGTGTCATCATTGTTCCTCCCCCAATATTCATTCTTCCTTTCTTTCTTTCTCCCTCCCTCCCTCCCTCCTTTCCTCACTCTTTCTCTCTCTCTCTTTCTTTCTTATATTGGAGTATAGTTGATTTCCAATATTGTGTTAATTTCAGGTGTACAGCAAAGTGATTCTGTCACACATATACATAAATCCATCTTTTTCGGATTCTTTTCCCATAAGGTTGTTACAGAATATTGAGTAGAGTTTCCTGTGCTATACAGTAGGTCCTTGTTGATTATCTATTTTATATTTAGTAGTATGTGTATGTTATCATTGTTTTTCAAGTCAAGGTCCCAGTAGGTACCAACTGTTTTTTTACGCCACAACAAAATTAACAAAGAAAGCCTGTCCTATAAATGGCCGACAGCAGAAACTGCTTTTATGGAGAGAGACACCTAGGTAGCCTTTTCAGTAGTTAGGGAAGAGCTTGGTTACCTGGTGTGTAAAGAGAGGTCATCTTCATAAAGGAGCATAACTTGGGAAGTTCATCATTGGTGGTTCACTTGATAATCTTGCTCCAGGGTTTTCCATGAAGGAAGTAGTATCTTGACGACTGCAGTGTGTGGTGGTTTGTTACGGTCACGATGGGGCAAGTATTGGCGGTCGTAGGGCTGTTGAAAACCATTGCTTTAAGACACTGGTTTTCCAAATTGTCCTCTGCCGGTTCTCAGAAGTTTTACAAGCACCGACATTACTAAAGGCTAAAAACAAAACAAAACAAAAACTTGAGAGAAAAAAATCCAAAAGAAATCCCAAATCCTTATATCCCATATCTACTATCTTTCAAAACCAAATAATAAGAACCTCAGTTCTGCAACGTCTTTCTTCATTCTTCTTTTCATAGTTTGGTGTCACCTTTGATTTGAGTTCAAAACTAAATGTTGAGTGCCCGCTTAAATACACACACACACCCCTGGAACTGTTCTTTTGAATCACCTTAAAAAAAAAAACCTCTTCAAAACCATCACTACGATCAGACTTCACCCCTGTGACATTTAGGATGTACGTTATAAAAAAATACAGGAGCTGGCAAACCAGCTCCATAGCCCTTGTTAAGCTTTTTCCATTCTGCAAAGGCAGCAGCTCTGAAATACAGAAGTGATTGCATTAAATCCTTGGCTGGCAATTTTGTGTGGGATTGGGTATTGAAATGCAGCAAAGCAAATAATGAAGGCATATGTTTACCTATAATTCTTTTTACCTTGGGAGAAGGATTAAATAGGAACAGTTTGGTTGTTGTCAAATTCTTAGCAGTTGCTTTCAAGCATGAAACAGTCCCTGGGCTCTCGGAGGATTTACTTAGCAGTTTGAATAGAGAGGTCTTTACTGCTAATGGAACTGAGATGGCAGGCTTAAGCAATGGGGTGCTTTATAGCCTCTTTAGCCACTTGAGAAGATGTAACACCAAATAGCTGAAACCAGCTCAGTCTCCACTGGTGTTTAGGAAGTTGTGCAAAATTGGTGAATAAATAATTCAGGGTTGGACGAGCGTCCGGATGCCAAAAGTGTTGAGAGTATCTAAAAGCCCGATTCACGGAAGGTTTCTTTCTGGGAGGACCTCTGGAAGCGCCTACCTGAGCTTGGCCCCAGGGAACAGTTACAGACGATGACATTTTCTATGAAAGAAAGAGTTTTCGTTTGGGATTGACTGAGCTTTGTAAAGAAACATTTCACTGGGGACTCCAATCCTGGAAAAGTGTTATTCATAAAAAAAAAAAATATTTTATTTTCAGTACAGATGGTTGGCACTGACTGCTTGTGTATGGAGGCATGGATGTGTGTTTAAAATATAGGATAGTGATGATTGCTTAGAGTCTTAAGTAACTGTTTCAGCTCTTTGCTATCTGATGGTTAGGTTTTAAGAAAATACCTCTTGATGCGGTGGGAGAGAATGAGTCACAGTTTGTCTCATGGTAGCTGGTCGAAGCTTCTGCTTCACCCTGTAGTCGGCCTGTTTGTGATCATGATGGAGACATATCTGGAACGTGTTCTCTAGTGAGCAGGTGGAGAGCAGGTGTTGGGGACCGGCTGGATGGATGCATGGGTGTTTGCAAACATCCTAACTCTCCTTCTTGGCAGAGTAAGTAGAACGGTGCTTCCATGTCCATTTGAACATAGGTGGCCACGTGACTTGCTTAGGCCAATTAAATGTGTCAGTTCTGGGCAGAAGCATGAAGAGCCAGCGTATGCCTCACTACATCCCATGCCCCCTGCCGGAGCAAACTGCAATATTTTGGCCCCAGGTGAGGAGGACTTGAAAGAGCCCCCGCTGACCTGCAGTGGGCGTGGAGGATCTGTGAGAAACGATGCATTCCTTGGTATTTTATGATTGTTACTGCAGCATAACTTGGTTGACCCTGACTAGTATAACCCTTGAGGTCCTAGATTCTTCTTGAGGAAAAGAACTGTGCTCAGGAGGCCTTGTAGCTATTTCTTTACCTCGGGCGCAGCAGAGAAATTCCTGCGCCGACCTGTTGAGTCCAAGGTCACACGGCTAATAATCAGTGAGCTGGGATTTCAACCCAGCCCCCAGAATCCTTGCTTTTAATTACTGTAATTTGACTGTTAATTGAAGAGGAGAAGAGTATTCTTAAACTTTGATAAATAATACTTGGACTGCATTTTCTGAAATATGTAGTTTATGGTTCTTTTTTTGGTTTAGGACTCCCCAGATATGTACTGTATGTACTTTTTAAAAAAAAGATTTTATTTATTTATTTTATTTATATTTTTTGGCTGCATCGGGTCTTAGTTGCGGCACGCAGGATCTTTGCTGAGGTGTGTGGGATCTTTCGTTGTGGCTCGCGGGCCTCGCTCTAGTTGCGGAGTGCACGTTTTCTCTCTCTAGTTGTGGCGTGCAGGCTCCAGGGTGTGTGGGCTCTGTAGTTGTGGCACGTGGGCTTAGTTGCCCCACAGTGTGTGGGATCTTAGTTCCCCGACCAGGGATCGAACCCACATCCCCTGCATTGGAAGGAGGATTCTTTACCACTGGACCACCGGGGAAGTCCCTGTGTATGTACTTTTGCTTTATCTTTTAAGCTTCTTACCACCTCCACTCTCTCTCTCTTATGATGGTTGGGGTCAGGGCTCTCATATGAGAGGAATTGATACTGGGCTTCCTTTGGTCTATACTGGGCACTCTGTGGTTCATACTGGACTCCCTGTGGTCTATACCGGGCTCCCTGTGGTCTATACTGGGCTCCCTATGGTCTATAGTGGGATCCCTATGGTCTGTACTGGGCTCCCTGTGGTCTATATTGTGATCCCTATGGTCTATACTGGGCTCCCTGTGGTCTATACTGGGTTCCCTGTGGTCTCTACTGGGTTCCCTATGGTCTGTGCTGGGCTTCCTAATTTATTGGTTTTGTCCTTTCAAAAGGAGCTGTTGACGCAGCTGTTTTCTGCAGGATGAAAACAATTGGAGGAAAAGACCAAGACTGGTAGTGAACTTGGGACCATGCCTGAGATTTGTGAGTCTAGGTGAGGAACTGTCAGGGGGACCCCGGAGGCACAGATGCAGCTGAGACAGGCCTGGCTGACACGTCTGCTGGGGGCTGCACTGTGTCTGGGCCCCAGGTCAGGGTGGTGAGGGAGCAGCAAGCCCGAAGGTGGGCTGGCAGCCCTCATGCAGGTGTCGGGCTGGTGAGGGGCTGGGGCAGGGACAGGCCCCAGGCCAGCTGCAGCGCTGAGTGGGACGGGGCCTCCGTGGTGGCTGAAGCGGCAAGCATGCTAGGCTCCTGGGGAAAGCTGCACCCTTTTCACCTGAGAGTCGAGAATCAAATGCTTGACTTGGCTAGCGTGTGTGTGTGTGTGTGTGTGTGTGTGTGTGTGTGTGTGTGCGCGCTCGCGTCTGTGATAAGGGAGAGAAAGAAAACAAGAATGGGGCTGTTGAAACAAGCCAAAGTTTGGCCAAGTTCTCCTCCGAATCTATAATCACTCCAGGATATTTTTTCCAGGCCTAAGAGGAAAAATCATTTTCTAAAACTCTGTCTTCCTGATTTCTCTGTGATTCTGTGTGGTCACTTGTGGAGCGTTTTTATCTCTAAATTCTCTGTATGTTAAACTTGCTTTAGTGCTATTTGAATTTCTGGAAATGATCATTTTTTCTATTTTCCTTTTTTGGTGTTAGGTCATTTCTTGTTGGGATGATATTTTACAGTTTAGCTCCTTAAAAATAGTTTTGCTCATAGTGTTAATTTCACCTTTATTTGAAAAATGTATGTTTGTTCTTAGTTGGAAATCACTTTCCATTGTTGACCCTTTTCTCTGATTACATGAGTCCTGCATCGTCATAGGAAAAACCAGAAACTACCACAAGATATCAAAAAGAAAATAAAACACAATCCAATTACTTAAAGAAGTACTATTAACAATTTTTTGTCTTTTTTTTTCCAGATTTCTATGTACGTATATATGCTTTATACATGTGTACTTACACGCAAAATAGTGCATACGCTACATATGTAGTTTTTACAGCTTGCTTTGTTCCGTGACCAAGATCAGCATTATTTTTCCAGGCTGAAAAATAATCCTGGAAAACATGATTTTTAATAGCCGCCTATGATTTTAATACTATTCTGTAATTTATATGTTCTTACTCTTTGCAGTGTTGGCCGTTTGGGTTGTTGGCAGTCTTTCACTATTAATGATGCTGTGTTGAGGGTCTTTGTTTCCATGTGAGTTGAGAGATGATGAAGGCCTAGAGTGAAAAAATAACTCCTGTTCCTAAGCTCCTCCCGTGACCGGCTATGTGCCCGAGAACAACCCAGGGAGGGGATTAGCATTGTTCCCCGCAGAGACACAGGCAGACCGACCCATCCGGTGCCCACAGCTGCAGGCCAGGGAGCTGGGATGTGAACCCAGTACCTTGAGGATCCAGGCCCAGCTCTTCCCCACCCCTCATTCCGGCGTGGGGAGCGCTGAGACCAAATGATGAAAGAAGGACTCTTGGCTTATATGTGGAATCTAAAAAAAAAAAAAAAGATGCAAATGAACTTATTTACAAAACAGAAATAGACCCACAGACATAGAAAACAAATTTATGGTTACCAAAGGGGAAAGTTTGCGGGGAGGATAAATTAGGAGGTTGGGATTATTAACATATACACACTACTATATACAAAATAGATAACCAACAAGGACCTACTATAGAGCATGAGGAACTATGCTCAATATTTTGTAATAACCTATAAGGGAAAAGAATCTGAAAAAGTGTATATGTATGTGTGTATATGTATATAAAACTGAATCACTGTGCTGTACACCTGAAACTAACACAATATTGTAAATCAACTTACTTCAATTAAAAAAATAAATTAATTAAAAAAATAAAATACAAAAATAAAAAGAAAAGGAAATTGTGTGGGAAAAGCTATTATGATTAAACAAGAACCTGCCCATGCTGATCAGACCTGAATATACGGGAAACTATCAAGCAAACCCTCCTTCCCCAGCCTGGGCATTTTAGATTAAAAAAAGAAGGCCTGGAGTGGTTTGCCTGAGACCTCTGATTCTCTGTAGCTGTGAGTGGACCACAGCCCCGAGGTTGGTCCCCCATGTTCTTTCCTTCCACTGTGCTGGACTCTTCAGGCCTCCTTAAGACTAAAGGGTGAGGGTCCCAATTCTCTATTCATCAGGGGGGCAGATTACATCTGTAAAGGGGCTTCTCCCCACATTACCTAGTTTGAAATCAGTATCTTCCAAAGTCCAAGGGTGGCCGTCCTGCAGACTGGCTGGACTGGAATTCCACCTCCACCTTTTCCCAGCCCTGTGGCCTGGGCAAGTCATTTCACTTCTCTGAGTCTCAGTTTCCTCTTCTGTAAAACGGAGACAGCAAGAGGGTCTGCCCCACGGGCTTGTTGTGAAGACAGCACTAGCAACAGGGCAGCTGAGATCTTCAAGGACATTGAAGGAATCATTTTTTTTTGCCTCTAACAAAATTTATAGAAACTGCAAGAACTTGAAATATACCTATAGCCGTCATTGAGAGTATATATTTAAGAAGAGTATTAAGATAAAAGTGTTTGTGAAAAAAGCTTTTAGGAGACTAAGAAAACTCCGAGTTCAAAGGTATTTTTAAGCCGGCACTAGAATGTCATCTCAAATATGCTTCCTTTGTTTTCAGATATGAAAGTTGTTGGAAAAACACAAAACGAAATAACCTCATCACATATCAATAAGCCAGAGTTCCAGATTTCCTGATTTGGCTTCACCTACTAGTAATTTTCCAGCTCTTGGAAATTGAATGCAGATAGATGTTTTTAAAACATCTAGTTTTAAAACATTTAGTTTCCCACACGATTTGATTCAGTTTGCTCTTTTGGGCATGAAAATGAGGAAGGAATAAGGCCTAATCCTGGCCTGATGGTAAAGTCACACTGCAAGGTAAAAGAATAGGGAAGGAAGCTTCCATTATAACTGCTCCATGCCTTCTGGAATGGAAACACTGGGCCACAGCAAGGGGGTTGAGGCTCACCAAGATGCATTTGTTCTGTCTTTGTCAGTCACCGGAGAAGTGGCAGTGATACCAGTGGTGGTGGTCGGTGTGTGACATTGGCAGTCACAGGCCTGGGTTTGAAACCCAAGCCTGCCGTGTGCATCGAGGTGACCTAGAACGGGTCACCCCCATGTCTCCCAGCTTCTATTTTATGTACGAGGGAGAGTCCTTTCTCCTGTGAGGATTGAACGAGTTAACATTTGTGAGAGTGTGTCATGGAAGGAGGGCTCCTGGGATTCCCCCCTTTTCCTCTCGTGATGTTCTTCACCCGGGAAAGGGGGCTGCGTGGATCGATCATCAGAACTTCATTCTCCGCATCAGAATCACCTTTTAGGTTTGCTTTTAAACTAGGTAATTTTCTTTTTTTTAAAAACAAGTTTATTTATTTATTTATTTATTTTTGGCTGTGTTGGGTCTTCGTTTCTGTGCGAGGGCTTTCTCTACTTGCGGCGAGTGGGGGCCACTCTTCATCGCGGTGCACGGGCCTCTCACTGTCGCGGCCTCTCTTGTTGCGGAGCACCGGCTCCAGACGCGCAGGCTCAGTAGTTGTGGCTCACGGGCCCAGTTTCTCCGCGGCATGTGGGATCTTCCCAGACCAGGGCTCCAACCCGTGTTCCCTGCATTGGCAGGCAGATTCTCAACCACTGCGCCACCAGGGAAGCCCCATAAACTAGGTAATTTTCTTATACTATCCAAGCAGGTGATGTGAATATGAATTGGTGTGCCCTCTGTGAGACAAGCACTCACTTTAGAAAAGTTTGTCGCCCCCTCCTGCCCCCCTTTTAAAAGGACTTAACAATCCTTGGACCTTGGCAGGTCCATAGAGTGTAGGCCTGATGTACAGAGTTTAGGCAGCAAGCAGATTTCCATTTCACAATCTCATATGTAGGGACCGAAAGCCTGCAGCTGGCAACCTGGAGGTCACGACCAGAAGAGCATGTCGGGGGAGACGTCATGGAGAATGGGAGGGAGGCTGCACCTCGCCCCCTGTGCCTGTGATAAAGCTGGGGGCTTCATGAACTTAATGGCCTGCTAGTCACGAACAGTAGTGTGGATAGCTGTGCCCCTGCCGGGATCTGAGCCTGACCTGGGTTCCTCCAGATCCTACTCTAGGTTGCTTGGATTACAGCTGTGAGGTTTGGGACCGGCTCTGGTGGGCTATCCAGTCAGATCCCCTGGTGGGAACTGATGGTACTCAGCTGCCCCTCCCTTGGACACCTGACTCTGGCCTCCCCACCCTGTGTGGGCAGCTTAGTGTCCTTCCTCTCTGCAGGGGGAACTCCTGGGTCCCCTCCTCTTCTGGTGGCTCTGGGATGACTCACACTACAATCTGGGTGGAATTAGGAGTCCTTCTGGAAGCTGTTTCTACCACCTCCTGACCCCACCGACCTGCACAGTCAGCCACTCAGTCCGCACTCTGGGCAGGGCCTGCTCCCTGCTCAGTTTTTTGGCCATCAGACATCACAGTCGCTTGGAGCCTCAGACCTTGGTCTTTCCCTTGTCAGGGTCACAGCTCCCTCCCTCGAGGGCCTGGTGAAGCCCTGCAGCTGGACGGGGAAGCAGTTTACTCGTCACTAACGAGGCTCACGTGTCCTGTCCTCGACCCCCTGGTCATCCTGTCCTTGGCCTCCCAGCCCCTGGGAGTGGGATCCTGTCTGCCCAGGGCTGGACTCCAGGCCTTGGGGTCCCCTAGGAGGGAGCCTTTGTGATACAGAACGCCCAGGGACCTGTGGTGATGCTCGGTTCATGGCAGCCAATGTTTAGGAAGCACCTGCTCCCTGCTGGGCCTGTGCTGGATCCTGAGGGAGGGTGAGGATGAGGCCCCTGGGTGGGTACCAGGCGCACAAGCCCCCTGTGCGTGGGCTGTGCTTACCCTCAGCGCCACTGGAAATGTTTCAGATGGGGGGATTTTGTGACAGGGAGTAGAACTGAACTTTAACCCAGTTATTTTCCCTCTAAAAGGAGTAGGAAGGAAACCAGTAGTACAGCTTAGTTAGGAAACAGGTTAGGGAGGAAACCCTGCTAAAGTGAGCAGAATTCCATTTATTCCAAATCAGAGGCCCTTATTTGTGTAAATGGGAATCCTGGTGTGGGCAGCTCCCCTGCCTCCTCTATTTGAAAACAAAAAAGCCAACTGGTTTTCTTCTAAAAGAATTTGCAATATTTTCCAATGGCCATATGGCAAGTATACTAAACATATTTCATATTTATTTCAATAGAAATATAAAAAGTATGTATGTCAGGATACATGTTGTAAGAGCCACTATTAGGTTTCTGTAGGCCAGGCTGGATTTTTTAAAGTGTCTGAAGCATTCACTGTTTTTCACTTTAATATAAAAACATTAAAATAATTCAGAAACAAAAAATGTTAAGTCACTTAATGATCCTACTTAAAATTAATGCAACTGATTTAGTGTATTTCTGTTATCCCCTGGTGTCCTATTGTTGAACAGTAGTTATTATCTTTGAAATGAGAGTTGAAAAAAATAACATCGCTTTCTATCTGTATCTTTCATAACTTTGCAAATCTGGTGCAGAAACTTGTTTCTGAATCAGACATGTCTTATTCCATTTTATTTAATAGGATAACATATTTAAATCACTGTGTGATATGCCAGAACCATTAGTTGGCATTTTAAGAGTCATTTAAAGAATGTACTTTAATTTACATCGGAAGGAAAACTAAATTAGAATTCAATTCCATCTTACTTCTGTTTTTTTTTTTTTTACTATATTCAAAATGAAAACTTTTCTTATTTTAAATTCTAGTTTTGTCCATGACTGTTAATACAGTCGTTCAACAAATAATCGGGTGCCCACTCTGTGTCAGGCACTGTTCTAGATGGGCTAGCAGTGCTAAACAAAGCAAAGTTGACATGAAGCTCTGTCCTCAGGGAGTCCCCATTCTATTTATGGACACATGTGTGGGCCAGGCACCAGGCTGTGTGCTTTCCATGCAGGAACCATTTTAGCCCTTGTATCAGTCCAAAGAGGAAAGCGCTATTATTGTTTCGGTTTATGGAATGAGGACACAGAGGCTTGATGTGGTTTGCAATCTCCAGGCTCATAGGTGCCAGGCTGGGTTTCCAGCCCGTTTCCATGTGCCCTCGTGCTGGTTTTGCGACCACTGTGCAGTGGGAGAGCCCTCAACTGGGTTAGCTTCAGGGAGGACCTGGAACCCATCCAAATACGGTGTTAGGAACTAAGCTTAAAAAGAGTGGTGGGCTGTGGACTCCAGGTGATGGTGATGTGTCAGTGCAGGTCATCAGTCGGTGGGATGGGGGTGGGTGTTGATCATGGGGTAGGCTGTCCATGTGTGGAGGCAGGGAAATCTCTGTACGTTTCCCTCAGTTTTGCCATTGAACCTAAAACTGCTCTAAAAATGGAAATTCTTTAAAAAAAAAAAAAAAAAAGAAAGAAAGTATGGAAGCAGCCTCAGAGGCAGCCACTGAGATGCTGAGGGTGCCAGCCACATCCTATGAAGGGGATTTTAAGGAATTACTGAACTAGGATCAATGGGTAGAAGGTTCCAGAAGGCAGGTTCCAGGTCAATATAAGGAAGAGCTGTCACCTGCTCACGGAGGGATGGATGGCCTCATTAATGGAGACCCCAGGCCTGTGGGCATGGTCAGGACTCAAGTGTTAGATGCATTCTGGCCTCCCGGAGATGCTTTGATTCTCTAGGTTCAGGTGGGGCCTGATCCTCTGAATTTCCAGTCAACATAATAGATGATCTATTTGTGGGGTGGGAGTGGTGGTGGTGTGGCAGAGGTCACAGAGGTCCAAAAGCCCTTTTTTGAGGAGAGTACATGGATTGTATTAGAAACTGAAAGGCCAACGTGGCTGTAACGCAGAGAGTAAAGCGAGCATTGAATTAGGAAAACGCGGAGGAGTAGGTTGGGGTGTGTGTGCAGAAAGGGGAGGGTTTGCTGAACCCTGGGAAAGATCTTCCCTGTAACTAGGAATCTTTTGGCCTCGAGCAGTGCAGGGTAACAGGATTATATATGTGTGTGTGTGGAGTGTACACACACACACACACACACACACACACACACAGACACACAAATACACACAAATACACACAGTATTTTTAAAGCTCACTCGGGCTGTGAAGAGGATGGATTTAAAAGTGGATGGAGAGGGGCAGGGGTGGATGGCCGCAGATGATTCCGTAGACTGGGGAAGCATCCCAGGTGAATGAGGATGGAAAATGAGGAGGGTTTGGGAGCTAAAGTCAGGAGGACTTGACGATAGATTGGATAATGTGGGTGAGGGAAAGGGGAGAATTAAGGGGGGAGGTGGGGAGAATTAAGAGGGGAGGTTGGAAAAAAAAAAGGGGGAGGTTGGGAGAAGGGGGGTGGGATGAATTGGGAGATTGGGATCGATATATATACACTACTATATATAAAATAGATAACGAATGAGAACCGACTGTATAGCACAGGGAACTCTACTCAATGATCTGTGATGACCTAAATGGGAAGGAAATCCAAGAAAAGGGGGATATATGTATATGTATAGCTGATTCACTTTGCTGTACAGCAGAAACTAACACAACATTGTAAAGCAACTATACTCCAATAAATAAAAGGGTGGAGGTTGATGGCAGTTAGTCATGGAGGGAACCGTGGAGGAGGAGACCCCGGGTTGGGGTAGTGTTTTGAATGTAGAGGATCTGAGATGGCTAATGGGAGCTCAGAGGGAGAGGTTGGGCGACGGAGGCCCAGGGGCTGCGTAAAACTGGGGAGCGAGAAGTGCCTTACCCAAGGTCCAGGGATGAAGGCAGACGTGCCTGATGCTGCCTGCCTGGTGGGGGAGGAGTACCAGGGCAGAGAGAGTGAGTCAGGACAGGAGGGGAGATGAGGCCTGAAGGGGATGGCCTTCGACTCCCTGACCTGGAGGTGGCCGGGGCTTCGGGGACAGCCCTCGAGGTGCAGCGTGGAGGCTGCAGATGCTGGAGGGGACAGGAACTCGGAGGACCCTTTCTGAGAAATTGGGTTACAAAGAGGAGCAGAGAAGTAGGACAGTGGCTCAAAGGAGATGTGGAAGGGAGGTTTGAAAACAGTTTAAAAACTGGGATAGACTTTTGGCCTCTTTGCTGATTTATTTGAGAATTGGAGGGGGTGAATTAGAAGAAAATTTGGAGTGATGCTTTTGAAGTTTCAACTTTGTTCCTTTAAAACGTTTTCCATCGTGAACTCTGAAGCCATCTTTGAGGGGATGATGGATTTCTGTTGCCAGTCTCTTCACGGGCGAGCCCTGGAGAAGGGACTTCTTTGAGACCACAGCTTTTTCTCCCCTAGAGATAAGATAAAGGCACCGTGAACACCACTCTCTGCCTTATTATCTAAGAAGGGGGGTGGTCCCAGATGCATATTGTAGTTTTAAGAGGTACCAGTGGTTTTGTACCCGGGCCCTGAGATCTGCTCACTTTACATCCTCTGAAAGTGAGACCCCACGGCCAGGATCTGATTTTCCTCTTTAATTGAGCATCACATTAAAATCCGGAGCCCCAGGGACTACCATGCAGAACCATTTCCCCCTCCTCCTGATTTGTTTTTCTGGTCTGCAAATCTATGTCCTGTTTCACTGAAAACAAATGGACCTCTTTAATTAAGAAGGTTTTAAAGTCATGAGATTACAAAGTAATCTTGAATCCAATCCTCTGGAATTTTTAACCAAATCACCCAATATCTTTAAGCTCTAAGAGTCTGTTCAGTTTTAAATTGAAACTGAATCCCACGAGAAAATATTACCAGGTCTCATCAAAACCTGTGTTAATTTCCTTCTTTGTTTTCACTTTTCCTGTCTTAAATAATCAATCAGCTTGCTTTTCTACCGCAGTGAGTCTCAAGTTGGGTAACTGTGATAAGATATAATTCTTCCCATTAACTTGACTGTAATAACACTTTATATTCATAATGGCCCGGAGTTAAGTGACAGAGGGCTGACATTTTAATTTTGTAATACACCAGGGCATTCCTTGTGGAGCTCCTGAGGATGGTAGGGTCCAGTATGGGATTTAGATAATGGTCTGGAGAAACAGACCTATTTCCTATGTAGATGGGTGGTTTTTCTAATACTTTCCCCGTCTCCCAAGTCTGCGTTTTCCCCTGCGATTGTTCTAATGCTATATATCCATCAGGGGTGAGGCAGTACCATTAGCTGTGGACCTTAATGGATTTTTTCCAACTTTACTGAGGTATAATTGAAAAATAAAAATCGTGTATATTTAAGGTATTCTCATACATGTACATTTGGTATATGTATACATTGTGAAATAATTACCACAGTCAAGCTAATTATAACACGCCTATTACCTCACATAATTACCACTTATTTATTTGTTTATTGTGGTGAGAACATTTAAGATCTACTCTCTCAGGAAACTCCAAGTATACAATACAGTATTATTAACCATAGTCATCGTGCTGTAATATATCTCCAGAACTTACCCGGCATAACTGAGACTTTGGACCCTTTGACCAACATCTCCCCATTTTCCATCACCCCCCCATCCCTGCCCTGCATTCTTGCCCAGGCTCTAGAAACCACCATTCTACTCTCTGCCTCTACGAGTTCAACGTTTTTAGATTCCATATGTAAGTCAGACCGTGGAGTATTTGTCTTTCCGTGCTCAGCTTATTTCACTTAGCATAATGTGTTTTGGGTTCTGGACGTTAATGAAATGTGATTGTCAATATATCCTGTGCTGATTGTACTCACTCAAGTTAAACAAAATTGTAAGGTGCAGATGGATAAAAACCCAAATGTCAAATGCTGGCTGACCAGTTTACAGTGAAAATGTGATTTAACGTTCTGTGATGGACACGTGGTACCCGGATCTAAATGGTCTCCGGGGAAGCCAGGTGAGAAGGTTAGGTGCCTATGGAATCAGCACAGGGGATGATGTCAGTGGCCACTTGTCATCTGCTGTTTGACATAGTGTATCCATTTCTATTGTAGCGACACACGTATGGCAAGAACCAGACCATGACATTTCTGTGGCCGTGCCATTTTCCTAGCAGTGCTCTATTGGACATTTTATATGCAAAGACATGAATGATATCCTCAGTTTATAGATGAAGAAAGTGAAGCTCAGAGAGGTTGTGTATTGGCCTAAAAGTTGCACAAGTCATAAGGGTCAGAATTAGAATTGGAGCTCACGTTTAATTCTAAAGGTTGTGTTTCTACTTACTGTGCCTTACCCTTAAGATGTGGGTGGCCCGTAGGTCTTCAGTGACACAAATCATCTCTAAGAAACCTCAGTGTCCCAGCACCTGATGGCCTTTCCAGGAGCAGAGCATCTGGTTCACTTTGCTGAGGCCTTTTCTGAGCCAGGGCAGCTGAAAAAGGCTCCCTGCTGCCACTGGGGACCACTTCTGCTCTAATCAGGGATGTGTAAAATTCTAGCCATCAACTGGGCCTGGAGTCTGGATAAAGTGAATATTACAGGTGATGAATGATCCCAGGCAATTTATCCAGATTTAGGGATGGTATTTGGGAAGGAGTTGTAGAGAAGAACTGATGAAGGCGCGTTTTAATGGTTTCTCACCAAAGCTGTGTGCTGTTTACTGTTGGAATTAGTATGACTGATTAGTACAGTGCTCTGAAAAGCTGTGAAAACGGCTAGAAAAATTCTGATTGCCTCGGTGCCCTAAATAGCCTTATGTCAGCAATTAGCATTAGCAGTCTTTCATTAATCCATCAGATTTCTGATGCCACACATCCTAAAGCAGGAGAATCCTCAGGATTAGCCAGGGATGCATCACACGGCGGCTTGTCATTACAGCAGCGGTGTTGAGACAGCGTGTGGAAACAGAAGCGTCAGAGCGAGATGCTTCTCTCAAAGCAGCAGTGCTCTCCTTTCTTCATTCAGTCCAGGGATCCAGAGAACATGGGCGCATTACTAAACAGCAGTCTCTATCATGGACTCTTACACTCTTTGGAGGCAACTGGGCTTTTTAGTTGTAGTAATAAGACGTTGTAAAAACAACATTTCAAGTGCCTCTTGGAAAGCGGACTGTCGCTGCTAAATTCCCCGTGGTTCAGAGTGGGCAACCGCTCCTTGCTGAAATGGCCTCTCCGTCTGTTTTGTGAGCACGTGATCTGTTCTGAGCCTCAGTCTCCATGTGCTTTGCCCTTCCTTTAATTCGTCTTGGGTCGATTCTGTATCAGAATCACCCAGCAAATAGTCCACGTCTTTTCTGGTTTCTTCAAGCCCCCAGATGCCTCCCCGTCCCGTGTTGCTGGTACCCTGCCCCGCCTTCTGTTCAATAACTTCCCCATTTTGTCAACCCTCCCATCTTCCCTTCCCTCCGCTCAGAATTCTTCGTATCCCATGTTGGTTCTTGCATCTCAGGCTTTATCGAGGCTGAACAGAGAGTGTGCGGGCGTTGGAGTTTGGCAGATGTAGTTTCAGATCTGACCTGCTCTATACATCATGCCGGCAGAGGGACCAGGCACGCCCACGCGTAACTCCGGATTCTCCCATCTTTCTCTCCAGAGGATCCTCCTGCATCTTTCCCATCTCAGTCAGTGACAGTGTCGTTTCAGGCCCCCAAAATCTTGGAGCGCTCCTTGCGTCCTCTTTCTCTCTGCCCCACCTTCAACCTGTTAGCAAATGCTGTGGGTTCTACCTTCAGCATATTTCTGACCACCTTCCCTGCCATCATGCGGGACTCGGTTGGTGAGATCCTTCTCTGGGATTATTGCCTTACTAACTGGGCTTCCTGCTCCCCACATGGCCCCGTGGTGGTCCACTCATACTTCCAAAGTGTGAACCAGTCATGGAATCTTCGGTGGCTTTCTGTTTCGTTGGGCAAAATCCAGAATCCTTGTCAAGGCCCCAGGTGCTGTGTGATCTGCTCCCCACCCTTCTCTGGTTTCATCTCCTGCTCTCCTCTCAATCCCTCCTCCTGACACAGGCCCCCCCTGTCCTAACCACAACTTCACACACTTCCTCCTGGGAGGCTGTTCTGGATGCTTCCCCTGCCTGGAATACACACCCCCAGTATTCCTCACAGCTTTTCTCAATTCCTTTAGATCAGACACCACCCATATTAAAATACTCACCCTATTTATTTTATTTCGTTTTTATTAAAAGCATTTTTAAAATGAAGTATAGTTGATTGACAGTGTTGTGACCACCCTTGTATTATCCATCAAAATACCATTTATTTTTAGTAGTTTATATCCTCCGAGAGGATGTTCTCAATAAAGAACAGGATTTGTGTTTTTTGTTTTTCTTTTTAATTTATTTATTTTTGGCTGCATTGGGTCTTCGTTGCTGTACGAGGGCTTTTCATTGCGGTGGCCTCTCCTGTTGCAGAGCATGGGCTCTAGGCACGCGGGCTTCAGTAGTTGTGGCGCACGGGCTCTAGGCACGCGGGCTTCAGTAGTTGTGGCACACGGGCTTAGCTACTCCGCGGCATGTGGGATCCTCCCAGACCAGGGCTCGAACCCATGTCCCCTGCATTGGCAGGCGGACTCTCAACCACTGCGCCACCAGGGAAGTGCCAAGATTTGTTTTTTTCATTCTGTTCACTGCTGCATCGGTCCGCTCTGTCCCTCTGCCCTGTCACCCCTCCCCCATTTGACAAGCTCGGACCTGTTAAATCAAGTCCAGACCCCTTCCTGTGGCATTTGGTCGAGACTGCAGTGCCCAGGTCCTTATTCAATTTAGGCCATTACAGTGAGCACCCCAGCTACACCCGCGTGTTTACCGGACTCCAGGTTTGCATTGGCTGAGTCTTTTGTTCCCGTGGCCGTGAAGGTCTTTTCTCATTTTTGCTTGTCCAAGGCCCAACTTGACTGCCACCCACAGAAAAATGTCTCGGTTTCCTCCCAATAAAATGTATCCCTCTCTGCTCTGAAGTCTGCTGCCACTTACACAGCACCCATCCCACTGGGCCTTATGGAAGCGGTGGTTGAGCAGCTGTCTCCTCGTTATCCTTGAAAGCTCCTTCAGGATGGATTTATTTTCATTTCGTGTTTGAGTCTTGTATCCTTAGTTGTCACCTTGTGGCCTGTGTTGACCCAACTTACTGATAGAAACAGTTCTCAATTCATATTTCAAATGATCTCAGTGAGTGGGGAAAGTATATGAATTACTCACTTGAACAAGAAATAACATGCATATAATAAATTAGAATGTGTTATTTTCTTATTATCTTAGGATAATAAACAGTGAATTATTAATAAGACACCAGCATATATTTTATTTCATTTTTATGTGTTTAAAATATAAAAACAAAACTAAATTGGACTTATTATTGGTCCTAATAGGGTGTTTTTAGGATTTGGGGGAAAATGAGTATTTTTACTTACAAAGAAATCACTAGTTTAAGAAAAAAAAATTTAAATGTGCATTGTGCCCTCTAAAATGTTGCCATGTATTTGGAATGTATGCTCTAAATGTATTTGGAATGAACATTCTATGTGTGTTAGAGTTTTAAATATTTTTACAAAAGTATAAAAAAAATAGAAAAAAATGGACTTCTGTTCATTGTGAAATCAACCTTTATTTTATCTTCCTAAATTTAAAGTTCTTCTGATTTGAACAGCAAAGGCAATCTTATAATGCTGGGTCCAAATCTCATTTTCTTCTTATCTTTTCTTCCCACCAAATAAGTAGCACCTCATGATTTAATGTACTAATATTTAGCATAAAGTGCATATTACTTTAATACAGAGTAAGCACTCTATAAGTGTTAGCTTTTATTATTCATTAAGAAGTGACCTTCCCTTTTCAGACTCTTGACTTAGCATTCATCATATACAGCCTTATGTGATACTTATTTTTGTATGTCTCTTCTAGCTAACTATTCTTTAAGATGGTAGAGAATTTTGTGCATGGTAAGGGATGAATACATAATTTATCCACTGAATAAATAATGAACTTGTGAACATTCTTCTACAATTTAAGTCGCTTTATTTGATGTTCCATAACACGGAGCCCAAACATGGGGAAACACCTGAGCGCGGACAAGTTAATTCCTAAAGGATCCCAGAAAAGCCACTGGAGACAGAAGGAGCCCTTGGGAACTAAGCAGGAGTCCCACCTGCCTGTCTATGGCTTCCTGGCTGGGAAAGTTCTCCTAAATTACTAGGGGATGCATTACAGCCTTCCGAGACCTCTAAGGCACCGTAAAACCCACAGAAGGCCGTCTTCAACTGAATTTGATAGACTTGCCCATTTGGTTAAGATTAGTTACTCAGTTTCTTTATGGTGACTGACTCATTTGGCTTCTATTTGTTCAGGAAAGGTAGGAGGGAATGTCAGAGACAGCACAACAGACAGCGGCTTCTGTTTCCCAGCTGTGCAGTCACAGGCAAGAAAGGGGGCCTTTTTCAGAGCTTTTGCTGGGGTCCCTCACGTTGAAGATGAGAGCAGTTGATTTTTCGGAGCCCGGACCTGGCCTGTACCCCGTTCTTTTTTGTGTACTCGTTAACCATCGCAAGACTGGGAATTTAGCAGGCATTCAAGGCATCCTCGGAGGGCTGGCTAGTTGATAGACTATGGCTCACCTGCTGAACTTGGTCCATGCGAGTCTTCACTTGGTTCTCCCAAGGCTCTGTGTTTGGCCTGCAGCTTCAGTCATTTTCAGATCAATGAATGGAATTGATCATTACATTACATTAATTGTATTGTATTGTACCATTTACTTTCAAGTCAAAGCGGTCTTTCCTGTCATGATGATATTCATTTTATTTATTCTCTTAACGATTCAAACCTCCTGTGCATCTCAGAATTGTAAGTCACTCTGCTGAGAAATAGCGGGGTCACACATCCACAAGAGGCATCTTCTGAGCTGCCTGCAGCCCAGCAGGAGACGGGACCTGCCCGCATCACTGTCAGGACAGGACGGCAGGCCTGTTACCTGCTGAGAGGTTTAAGAGGAGGGAAGGTTTTTGTAGAACTGGAGAAATCCAGGGGACTTCAGAGAGGAAGGTGCATTTTGAACGAGGCTTTGAAGGAAACTTCGGATTTAAAGGAATGGCTTAGGTGGGAGATTTCGAGTGTAGACATTATAGTAAGAGAAAGAAGCGGACATGGTTATTAGTAACTGTGTGGCCATGTCAATGAAGTTATGTAATTCAAAGTGTTAAACTTTTAAACATTAAAAATAAGTTAATTCTTCATCCATGTGTAGGTATCTAAGTACAGTGATGGATTTTGTCAAATTTAAGCTAAATTTGATTTTTCCCCTTTGGTCTCCTTTTGGTGCAGGACATATTTCAGAATAGTTTTGTGTTGTTCAGGTTTTTTTGTTCTTTTACTGTTTTATTTCTTTTATGTATTGGGATTCTTCATAGTCAAAATAGAAAAGGAAATATCAGATGCTGTGCTGTCCTTTGAAGGTAGGTTGCACGGTGTCCCTGGTGGAGGTAAGGACATCAGTGTTTACTCCGTAATGAGTACACGCCGCCTCTTTCCCACTGGCCTTGGAGCCATGTCATTCATTTGTTCACTCATTCAAAAACTATTTATTAAGCACCTACTATGTGCCCCAGACACTGTCTGTTGTCTGTAAATGTGCATGCATGCCTTACGGTATGTTTTATTTATTTTTTCTTTCTCCTATTCCATTAACATTTCTTTGGGGAATATGGTAGGTTCCTAATAATCATCATATGAGTGCATGTCGAAAAATCTCAGAAGGGAATAAGGACATTGATGAGCAAGATGGGCCGGTTGAAAATGCCATTCCTGTTTTGGACTTGAGTGCAAATATTAAGCACTCTGTTTCATAGAGGTGCGTTAGAACAGAATGCGTTGATACTTTTGAAACATTCCTGGTGCTTTGTATTAATTTAACAGATAATTCCACAGAAGAATCAGAGCAGTGTTCAAAAACTTAATTTTTCATTTTGATTAATCTTCCTACCTACTGGGGTTTTGGTAGTGACTTAAGCTTGAAGGACTTTTCTTGGCTTTTGACAGAAGAACAGATATTTGAAGTTTTTCATACATTTATTAATGCTAAACTTTCTTTAGCACATTTCAGCTCTTCTCTGATTTGAAGGTGAGCCAAAGACCATTCAATCAACCAAACAGAAAACTAGAGGTCGGTTAGTTAAAGCCTCGCAGGGTATGTCTTCTCTACCCTACCCCATGCTCCCAGTTAATGCCATTCTTGGAGAGACCCAGCCAAACAAGATTAGTAGAAAGAGGCCCAGAATAAAATGTCTGATAAAGAGCATTGTATCTATATGAGGAAGCTCTTTTGGAAGACAGAAGTTGAAGGCTAATAGCTTTGACTTTATGTGATTAATCTAGTTTGTTTCATTAAAAATTTTGTGCTTCTTGATGTTTTCATCTAGGGCTCAAGGTTTTGGAAATGGAGAAAGGCAGTGTATGAGTACAATTAAAGTTTTAAATTCTGTTATAAAGAGGAACAATCAGTGTTTCTGCCTGCCCTGTGTTGTACAAACTTCTCAGTGGCTTTTAATGTCCTAAACATGGGTCTAATGACATGTGCCTTCAGGCATCCACCTTTGTGTCTGTTGCAGTCTTTTAATGATTTTAAGTTCATTTTTATTGGTTGAGAATGAGACTGTCTTCTGAGGCAAAATCGCGAAGTAGTACATGACTGTATTAAGTTATTTAAATTAGAATTGCAGTTTTAATGCATTTGCTATTTGAGTATTATTAGGTTGATTCTTATGTTAATTTTAGATTTATTAACAGATGTGCTGGAGTCTGAGAGTAATTAATTTTTTCTCTTGATTCAGCAATCATTTGTATAGTCCAAAATGCAGATGGATTTCTTATGGTCTTTTAGAAAATGGTTTTCTTTTGATTTCATCACTTGGTAGAAGACATGTTTCATTAATAACACTTCTAAATTTAATTAAATATTACATTATTCCATAAGCAAGAATCATTTCTAACTCTTTTCCTCACAGTGGAAAACTTGATCTTCTTAAATAAACTTAACCATGTTTGTTTCTCTAACACTGTAGTATTTTACCTTGTGTTTTTTTTTTTCCAGATGATGCATTTAAACTAGGTATCTCATTTCCACTTTTAAAGCTTTTTTTTTTTTTTTCTGATTTGATCGACTCGTACTGCTCTGAATGCTTTTACTTCTTATAGATGTTGAGTTAGCAGATCCTTATATTGTGGGGCATGCTGTTTCTTGCTGTTTCCATTGACAGATTTCCTGTGAACAGATAAAATGTCTTTACATTAGTGTTCATGTCCCAGTTAGAATGTATCTGTGCTTGAACACTTACCCAGCGAATGCTGCCACCTCTTTTTTTTTTAAAGTTTTTTTTTAAAAGAGATGTGCGAAATTTATTTATTTATTTTTATTTATTTTTTAAATTTTTTGGCTGCACCGCGAGGCATGTGGGACCTTAGTTCCCGACCAGGGATCAAACCCACGCCCCCTGCATTGAAAGGCAGAGTCTTAACCACTGGACCACCAAGGAAGTCCCTGCTGCCATCTCTTAACAAGGGGATCAGTAATGTAGGAAACAGCCTTGTTATCATGCTTTATTTTACTTGTACCCAGATACAAGTTCCTAAGTCATTCAAAAGAAGTGAATACCAGTCTTTTCCATAGAATTTATTTGGTGGGAATAGTGGGAATAGAGGTGGTCTACAGTTAAAGATGAATGGTAGGATGGAAAAACAATTGGCCGTGATAGATATTGAGCTGAGAAAGGAAATTGATACTTCAAATAAGTTTCCTGTATCTTCTAAGGTCAGAAAAATGTCATATACTTTCTACTTTATTATACTGATGATTGGCATTTGGGGTCTCTCTTCTGAACCGGTACAGATAAGCAAGTTTGAAAACCAAAACTCGCTACAGCAAGCAGCTTTTTCCTGGTGTCCAATTGAAGGGATTACTTACAAATAGCTATACCATTCCAAATTATCAGATAGTTACGTAATTTGAAACAAATAATTATATGGAAGGAGACTTGAAGATTATTTTATTGGGAGCAATTTTGTGATCAGGAGGAAAACCAAGGTCCAAGGAAGCTTACTTTTCACAGGTGGTTGTGTGTTAGGATGTTTTTGGTTGCAAGTGGCAGAATCCCCAATTGAAACTAGTTAAGCAAACTGAAAACAAAGAGGTATTGATTTACATGACTGGGAAGTCTAGAAGTGGATTTGGAGCCCTGACAGTATTTCCAGGACGTGTCTCTGCATTTCTTGGTACAGCTATTCTACTGGTGTTCCTACCATTTTCTCCTGCATTGACACAAGAAAATTACAAGACAGTAATTCATTCTGCATCTTGTGTTTCCTACACCAGGCCCCTTAGACAAGTATGACTTTTAATAATAGTGGCGATTTTGAGCCTATTCTAGATTAGCCGTCCCAATAAGGGAGGAGAGCAGCTTTCTCCTGTATATATAGTTGTGTTTAAATTATCAGGAAGTAACCCGATTTTCCTGCCTTGGGTCGTCTGCAGATCTCCCAGCCGATTGGGTTGAGTATCATAATTTTAGGTTGTGTGCTCATTCCGAGGATGCCGTGGGAGAAGGACACATACGTAATGGCAGGGCCACTAGAGCCACCTGGAAGGGGAGAGGCAGGTCTCTTAAAAAGGAAGCAAACCCACCTAGCAGAGTGGTATGATTGATGGCTAGTGGGGTCTGGCTTTTCGACTTCCAAGCCAAGGTCATTGCCATCAAAACCTTAATGCATGGTCAAAAGGATGGATTAATTAGGAGGATGCCTGACTCAGTGGAGAACGTTGTCTATTTAATTCTCACTTCGAGAAGTTTGAGTTCCAGAACCTTGACTCGAAGCCAATAAAAGCTTGTAGTTACAGTCTTTTGGCGAATAGGGCTTTTATAATACAAATTCATTGTCAGTGATGTGATAAACGTAGACCAGAATAAAGTGTGAATTTGCTTTAAAAAAATTTTATTTTTCTAAATGAGAGTGTAAATAACTCCTGAGGGCATGTAAACTGTGATTTGTTCAACAAGCAGGTCCCTTCAGCCTTTCCCTCCCCCAGCACACCTGGGCCTAGACCCATGCCTCTTCCTGGGGCTGCTGTCCTGGCCTTTTCATAGGTCTCATATCCTCATTGGCTCCAACCCACCCACGCTTTCCAGCTCCAGGACCCTTTTGGTATCTTCCCAACCACTTTCTGTTCATTTCAATAGATGTTCCCATTTCTTTCACCAGGTGTTAAATTCCTCGAAAGCAGGGCCCATCTTAAGTTTTTCTGTATTCCTCACTTTTCCAAGGAGAGTGCTGAGAATGAAGTAGGAGTTTCATAAATACTTGTTGTGTTTCTTATTTGATTTGCTATCGGAAGCATCTTTTATATTCAAGGGCCCATGCTAGGCTGAATTGTATTCAACCAATTCTTCATTTCCTTAGTCATATAAAAGTTCCTGTGTTACTAATCCACAAGGAAGTCTGAATTACTAAGGAGAGAGGTTACCCAAAGTGTAATTCGTAGACAGGTTTCACCTCAGCCAGTAGATTTAATTTGTCTTTATATGTTAAATACTGTGTGTTTATATATGTGTGTATATTAAATTTACATTTGATTTTTCCTAATTGTTCTTGGTGAGTTGTTATAAATGTGATCAGAAATATTCCATAGTATCAGAAAGGAGAGGAAGAGACAAGAAGAGTCTTTGTTAATCCCCCAACTGCATAATATCAAGATAGGATTGCTATCATGTAACAAGAGAATGTTTCAATTCTCTCACTCAAGATGTACATAGCTTTCAGATATTAATAACAGAAATGTGTGTACTTTAATCATACCCTGTATATAAAACCAGAGGGAGAGTGTGAATCTTAAGAAGAGGGTAATTACCCAAGTCTGTATTTCTGTATCAGATGGGCTGCTATAATCACTAAACATTTTTATAGGAGTTCATATGATACTGAGAACGTAGTGATTAATCAAAGGTAATTTTATTTTTTAATTTATTTTTTTGAAGTATAGTTGAATTACAATGTTGTGTTCATTACTGCTGTACAGCAAAGTGACTCAGTTATACATATGTATATACATTCTTTTTCATATTCTTTTCCATTATGGTTTATCACAGGATATAGAATATAGTTCCCTGTGCTATACTGTAGGACCTTGTTGTTTATCCATTCTGTATATATATCAAAGGTAATTTTAAAATGGAAGGCTTTTATTTATAGACATTGGTTTGTTAGGATGAGAGAATAGGGTAGTAAAATATAGGTGAAAATTTTATTGAATACTCTGGGTCCTGCACTGTGTTTTCATGCATGCGAATCAATGTTCCCTTCCATCCATGAAGCAAGCACTATTGTAAATAATACTCTACTTTACAGATGTGGAAACTGAGGCTTCGAAGGGTCATTAAATGATGTAAGGTGGATCCAGCCCTGACCCCAGGCCCTTGGGGTACTATGAGGGATGTAAAGCACTGTCTGGGAGCACTGAATACATAAGGTGCATACTGAGGGCAGGCATCTGACTTTGCAACCACCCGTTCTTCTACCTGCATCCATGGCAGACACTGCCCCAAATACCTTAGGATCTAAAAGCAAGTAGCTCTGCTAGGCTTATTGACTCCGTTCTGTGAAGAAAAGAAAATTAGACATTTGTTTCTGAGAAAGATTGCACCGAAGCAGAGAGTGCCCTTAAATTGTACTGACTTTTAAGAAGTGTTTTAGGCAAGGCGAGTCTCCAGCTTTTTCCCCAAGAAACGCTCCACAGCATTGTACCCTGGGAGGAATGGAATATAGATTAACCTCCTTCCAGAGAACCATTTGTTCTCTTTCAGAGATGAGGTCTGCTCTTACAAGTTGGGCAGACTTCACATCTAATTATTCTACTGTTGTTACAATTTCCTCCCCTAATCCTAAACCTTGTGGAGGTTTTATTACATGGGTTGGTGGCATTAGCCTGTCAACAGCTGGATGAGACAGAAGTTAGAAAATGGACTTTTCAAGGTCAGGAAGCTAAGCAGCCAGAAAAACCAATTTGTCAACTTAAATCATCTTGGGAATGGAAAAAATTATTCCACAGCGTGGGAGAGGAAAGGCTGCAGTGAGCCCCTGCTTTGTTTTTTGTTGTCTCCTGTGGGTTTTTTTTTTTTTTTTTTTAATAGCAGCATCATGTCTGGATCACAGACGGTTTAAGCGTTGACTTGATTTGTCAGAAGCTGTGGTGTGTGGTCACTTGTGGTGCTTATCTGAACTTTTATCATGAAAATCGTGGGCCCTTTTTACCCTTCTGGCTTAATTACCTGCAGCCACATCAACCTGCAAACAGGTGAAAGGTAAAGGGGCCTGAGCATTCAGTAATAACCTCTCAATCGACGTTTTGTTACTTTTTAAAAGACTTTCACCTTTGTATTTGTTATTTATTTTTTTTTTTTTGTGGGCCTTGTTGGGCGGCATGCGGAACTTCCCCAACCAGGGATCGAACTCGTGGTCCCTGCATTGGAAGCTCGGAGTCTTAACCACTGGACCACCAGGGAAGTCCAAGTATTTGTTATCTTTTAATAATGAGATATTAATACATTTTCCATATTTGGGGTGATAGCTTATGTGGAATGGATTTCACTTACTGGCTTTATAAAAATTATTCTTTCACAATATTTAGGAATATATGGTGTAGTATTTTATAAAATTTAAATATAATCTTCTCTTAAAATAGATATTCTTTGTGCTCTAAGAGCAAAGACATGGATTCCTTTTTGAAACCATGAGATGGGGGTGTTCACGACAGCAAAAACACATGTTCCCTCATGATGCTCCCTTTCAATTAATTGAGCTTTGTTTTTCCTTCGTATAAGTCTTCATAAAAATACAATTTTTTATATACTGCCATGGCATGAAATAAAAGCCATTATTGGAAAGCCTCTGTTTCTTAACAAGGCTCAAAGCTATGTTTCTTTATTTTCAGAATGAATCCATGTTTTTCAGGTTAGTTCAATGGACTGAGAAATCCAAATTACTGTTTCTTTAAATAGTAAAGCAAATATGCAATTTAAAATAATCTGGGCTTTTTATTTTTTTTTAGAAGCCCAAAGAAAAGTTGTTAATTTTTACTCAGCTTATCTTTTTCTTTCTTACGTTGTGTTTGTACATATAAGTACAATTCATGAATGGATAATCTATTGATTAATTTCAAACTATCATTCTGTTATTAAAACAATTTAATATATTGAAACCAAATTTTTAAAAAAGTTTTTAAAACCTAAAAGTTTTTAAAATGCAAGAAAACTTGTAATAACCAGGCAGCACATATTTAAATGTAATAATCCTGTAGGAATTTGTTTTTAAAAAATTTCCTGTACACTAGTATTACTTATTATAAGAAGAATGTTTTTCTCTTAAAGGTTGCATATTCATTGAAATGCCATAAATAGAGTATTTTGTAATACTCTGGGGCTTTCCATGACTAAAGATGCTCTGAGATTAATTCTTTTGCAAAATGAGGACTGAGTTTTAAAATAAACACCCTGTTAATTGTGTTTCTAAATTTAGATCGTTATATACTGGATTATCTTTTGTTAGAGTGAAGAGCACTTTATTTTCAAATCAGAAAATTTTTATTTACTGTGGAAACATTTTTAACACAGATGACCAATGAATAATCTCCCTTACTTCTGTAAAACATGCTAATTCATGTCCATCTCATGCTCAACACAGTAGAATTGTGTGTCCAGGAAGAGTCACTTGTATATATTCTCAACCCTGTTTGTGCAGGTTGTATGTGTAATCTAATTAATGTACCAAATTATCCTATCAAGAAAATTGATGAGAGTGGGTAGGGGATAGAAAGAGAGTTGTCCTATAATAAAAACTTAGTTGAATCCTTTGGAACAAACAAGAGTGAGCTGTTTCAGGGCAAAAAAAAGTTTAAAAGTTACAGCACTAAGGTAAGCAAACCAGCTGAAAAAAAGAATTAGAAAAGGGGTAGCAGAAACCTAGACTGGAAATCTGAGAAAAAGCATAAATGGTTGAGGTTTATGCAAAACAGATGAGGGGAACCTCTAATTGGCAAATCCAGGAAAAGGCTTTGGCAATACCCCAGAGGATTAGAGGATGACATGCACGTCTGTCATTTAGCTTCAAAATAAATTGTTTAATTTCTTTATTATTTTTTAATTCTCATTTTGAAACTCCTTTCCAATTAACTGAAAAAGTAAGCATTCCTGAAGGTTGTACAACTGGACTTCTACTTTGGTGGTTATTATTATTAAATATATGTTTATATATTTTGTAAACATATTTAAGTATATTTAAATACAATTTTAAAATTTATATATATGTTATATATTATATAAAATGTTATGTATGTATAATATGAATGTTATATATTATATATAATTAAAACTATAAACAAATGAAATTGATATATGTATATATAAATATATAATTTAAAAAATATATTTAAATTTTATAGACATATTTAAATATATATTATTATAATTTACTAATATTAAAGTATATAAATATATTTAAAATAACCATATATTTCATTTCACTTAATATGTCTACATACAACTTTTGTCAGCTCTTTCAAACAGTTATGCATCTTCTGTCATATTAAAGTAGTTAAATAGAAAAAGAATGTGTTTCTCCCTAAAACTCTTTTAAAAACCTTGTGTGATTAAACTTCGGAGTAGTTTTGTTGGAAATGTTATGTTTTTAAGTGAAAGCCAGCAAGCATTTAATTAAATATTAAGTATTTAATTGGGATAAAAACCAGTTTAATTTAATTATATAAAAGCGATTTTTAAATAACCCACCTCATTTGACACTATTTATCAGGAGAGTAGGCATCAGGTGCATTAGCATGCCTGTGATTTAATCATGTTTCCATTCTACTTATGTAGCCATTTCAACTATTCCAGGAAAATCCTTAGTGTTTAGAAATGAAATTGACTCATGACCCATCTATTTTATCCAAGGGGCAAGCGTTGGTTTGCTTTTGTTTGGCGTACTTCTAATCGTGAAAAAATAAGGGGCACTTTGAGAAAGCATGTGGAAGTAAAACTTAAAGCCGTTTTAGTGGTAGGATGCCGACATGCATCTTGGCAAAGCATTACAACGCACACATGCTACTGTAAAGCATGTAGTAGCAGTAAATTCCTGAGCTTCTTCCCTGCCTCTGCGGAATACTGCTCATTTGGCCATCAGACCAATGACAACTCAATAGAAAATGCAGATGAAGGCCAGCCATGGTGCCATCACTTCTGGATTTAAAACGCCTGCAGAAATTAAAAGAAAAAGTCCATCTAGTGAGTGACGTTATAGAGCAGTAGACCATTGAGCTGCCCAGATCATCCTAAGAGGGCAGTGTCTCAGATCCCGAATCTGGCCTCTGGTCTTGGAAGAAACATAAGTCGAGTTTTGTCAGTTCTGCAGGATTGGGTCTGTCCCAAGCTAGAGTCATGTTGGTATTTTATTATTTATCATGAGCAAATAAGGCAGACTTGAAAAGAACTGGGTGCCCACACCCTTTAGCCAGGACGGCCTTCCTTTGTTGGCAAGCTCTGTGCGGACGCATTAGAATCACACTGTTCTTGGTGGACCTGGAAGCAGGGAATGGAATGTACTAGGAGGCTTAGGTTTCTTCTGTAAACATGGGCCCGGGTTTACACTCGCCCATGTGAACATTAGCAGGAATGCATCCGTGTCCACTGCCTGTGTCCTGCAGAGACGGATAAGCTGTCAGGCAGGAGTCCTGTACTTACTGAGCTTGCAGTGTAGACGGGAGGCATCTTGGCCACATCCTGAGGCTCCATGAGTGCAGGTGATGGAGGCGGCAAGCCAGGTCTCAGGTCCTTGAGGACTTGACACCCATCTGAGACCAGAAGAAAGAGAGGGGTTACTCCTGCGAAAGGAGGGGTGAAGAGCACCGCGGGGAGAGAAAGCCCGTGTGCAGAGGCCCTGGGATGCAGAGGAGCGGGTTTCCATGGAAAGGGCAGGGGGCTGGTGCTGGGAGGGAGGCCGGGGAAGGAAGGGGAGGGCCTGTGGTGCTGGAGAGAGGCGGGCCAGTGTCCACTGTCACCCTGGGCATCCTTGCGCTCAGCCTTACTGCCTGCTTGGGTACCCCCACTTCCTCCACTGTGCCCCATGTGCCCACCTGAGGCCGTTCTCCTTCTGTTCTTGCCTTTTATTAGACAGGATCCAAATCAGCAGTGTCGGTGGCCAGAGTCGTCAGTGACACATCTTTGTTTCCTTAGAACCTTCTCTGCGTAGAACTTGCCCTTGAGTTAGTGTGAGGTTGAACCAGGAGGCACGTCTCAGCAGCTGTATCATGGCACCGGGGACCGTCTCTGTTTTGACAAGGGAGGTGGCCTTGCCATTTCTTCATTCTTCAGCCTCCCTACAGGATCCTCAGTTTTTCTTTTTATGCAAGTAGATTTCTGATGAGCTGCCCCCCACCCCGCAGTCCGTCTTAAAATTGTATTGTTGTTGGTGGGGGGGGGAGCATAGCATCCTTGTTGGGGTGGCTCCTGCATCCATTGCCAGAGTGGCACACGCCTGCGATCCCCACTGGCCAGGTGTCCCGGGGCATCCTCCCCTCTCCTGTGGCCTCGATGGACGTGGCCGGTGTTGGCCTCGAGAATCTCCGTGGATGACAGAGTGACAACAGTGGATCCTTTGATGTGTTTCCTTTAAAGCTTACTTTGCGTATCTTTCGACATTTTGGGTTGAATTGTGACGTTTTTGACTTTCAAGTGGCCGTCTCAGTTGCCAAGCCTCGCAGTTCTGAGGCTTTACTTCCCTCCCTGGTCAGGCTTTCATCCTGCCTCTGCTGGATGGTCATCCCGGTCCCTTCTTAATGCCCAGAAAATAAAGGATCGTTTTTTTGTTTTTGTTTTTTGGCTAGAAGCTCTCCAAAGCCATGTAACATTTATCTGGAACTAGGCATAGTTCCATACTGGTACTTCTGTATATTAGTCAGTTCCTAATGCCTTTAGTTCCTAATCTGTAAAACGGGAAGTTCAAATTTTTTTCAGGGTTGGTATGAGGCTCGTACGACATCTGTGTAAAAAACACGTCCACTGCCATGTTTGGGGTAAATGTCAGTTTTCTTCTCTTTTTCTCCAGTCTGGGCTCTTCCAGGCTTGCTGCCTGCTGTCCTGCTGTGTTTCTGACTCTGTCTCCCAGGCAGGGCATGGGGCCCTCAACACCCTGGGCTGACTTGCTCTTTGGAGAGGAAGCTGTGAACCGGGCATGTTCGTTTTTCATTACCTGGCTTCGCATTTCACTACGCCCACCTCTCTGCTGAGGACCTTCTCCTGCTCTCCCTGTGCTGATGAGCTGCCCCCCACCCCGCAGTCCGTCTTAAAATCATAGGGCCCTGAGTCACCTTGCCTGTCTCATCTGAGCAGGACTGGCAACTCCTCCTGCGGTGTGCCCAGCACACTTTGTCCTGATTCTGGGCTGACACTGGCCACTTCCTCACACTGTGACGTTGTTTGCATATCTTCGGTAGATGGAAGGCCCTTGCGAGTGACTTGTGTTTACTTCAGCCTTGCTTCCTCCAAGTTGGAATGTTTGGGGAGGTCTCTGTTTGTATATTTTTAGGAGTAGAGGCGGTGTTCTAGAGGGGAGAATGTCACAGATGGAGGAGAAATGGATTTCTGTTCCTCCTTTAAGATATGATCTCTAGTACTTTTTGTCCTATGTCATGAGCACTTTCTGAGGCCACTACAAGCTCTTTTTATCTTTGGCAACTTGGTCATGAGACAAGTTTTGGTGATACCAGGGGTGAGTGAAATAAATTTAAGGTATCATTTTCTTATATATTAAGAGAAACAATTTAAAATGAGAAGGCTTTCCTGGTGGCGCAGTGGTTAAGAATCCACCTGCCAATGCAGGGGACGTGGGTTTGAGCCCTGGTCCGGGAAGATCCCACATGCCACGGAGCAACTGAGCCTGTGTGCCACAACTACTGAGCCTGTGCTCTAGAGCCCTCGAGCCACAACTACTGAGCCCTCACGCCTAGAGCCCGTGCTCCGCAACAAGAGAAGCCACCGCAATGAGAAGCCCGCGCACCACAAAGAAGAGTAGACCCGCTCACCGCAACTCGAGAAAGCCTGTGCGCAGCAATGAAGACCCAATGCAGCCAAAAATAAAATAAAGTTATTAAAAAAATGAAAAATAAAGTGAGAAGTGATTTTAAGATGCACATTGAGGGTAAAGATTTATCCTTAAATCAACGAAGCAAAACTCTGATGAACTGTGAACCAGTAGTTTCCTGTCAAGTGCAAGAATTCCGTTGAAAAACTCAATCTCCCAAGGGTCAGTTCAGATTCTTTCTCAGATGGATGAAAATAAAATCCAGTCATAAAATCTTATGTTAGATTTTTAAAGTGTTGTCTCTCTCTAATATATGATAGTTCTGGGCTTCTCCTTTACTTCTTGTGAAAGTGAGAGTGAGAAAATTATTAGATAAATTATCAGTACTCAGAGGCAACATTCCAGATAAAGGTTCCTTCTACATAAGGGATGTGTATCATGGACAGAGAGAGGCAATGTGAACCCGTGAAGATGTTGTTTTCTACGAGATGTTGTAGCTTGGTTCTATTTTAATTTTAGCTTAACAAGGAAATACGGTATAATCAGAGGTGGTCTAGATTTGAAAGGCTCCCCGGGTGTGTCCTGGCTACGTCCCCAGCCAGCTCTCTCTTGAGTCTGCCTCTTAACAGATTGGAATCTGGCAAATGGTGATGAAGGTTACTTGCTTCCTTGACTTCGAAGCGTGATTGAGGTTGTTGTATAGAATACAGCAGTGGTTCTCAAACTTTAGAGAGCGTCAGAACTACCAGGAGGGCTTGTTAAAATACAGATTGCTGGGCCTCATCCCCAAACTGGGGTGGGGCCTGATAATTTGCATTTCTAACAGGTTCTCACGTGGTGCTGATGCTGGTCTGTGGATGTTCTTGGAGAACCATTGGTATAGATAGGTATGTTGAAGTGCTTTGGAAGCTAAGTTTCTATAATAGTCTTGGAATAAAAGGTAGATTTTGATCTCCTTACATTAGCCTTATATTTGTTTAGGATAAAAATGACAAAACCAATGATTGTTTTGCTTGATGAAATTCTTAATGAAAAAAAACATCTTTTGTGTCTTCTGTCCCTTACTGAAACAGCATAGAAGTGTCAGATTCCCCCAATCCATAATTTATTGTGGTATTTGGCACAAAGACTTAAAAATTAATGGGAAGCTCAGATATCTTAGCTTAAAAATATTTAATTCTTGGATTAAAGATCCTTTAAAGTTTATCTGAAATGAGTGACAGTATTTTTTCTTTACCTTTATCTGTGACCAACCCATATACTCTTATTGCTAGAAAGAAGACTTTCTGTATATAGTGCCACAGTGATATGGAAATTCAGGATCCACACTGGTCTGAAGCACCTAACAGCATCCCACATCCCGTTTATTCATTCACCGTCTGTCAGCACACAAGGTAGAAGGAACATTATGAAAAACACATGGGTCTTGTCAACAGTGGTGCCAGAACAACTGGACATCCCCATGCTGTTTTTACCGACCAGGGTTCTTGCCCTCCTTAATCAATAGAAATTGATCAGAGGCCAGACAAGAAATTCAGGCCAGGCTTTATTGGGGCCCCTGCTGCAGCAGGGGGAAGCAAGAACAAACAACAGGTTCCCTTGCTCATTTGCTCTCCCCCACCCAAGGCGGGGGCGGGTGGGTGGTGGTGAGCTGGGGTGAGGGTAGGGGCAGGTCCAGGGGTCAGACCGGAGGCATGGCTTAGGTGGTCGGCCCACCCCTTAGGTGGTGTTGTGTGCAGGGGGCATGCACGGTACCCTGCTTTTGCTCCCAGCTCTTCAGAACTGGCAGTTGGATTTTTGGTCTCTTCGTATCTTCTTCTCCATAATTTGTGCACAAGTGTGCATGCACTCGGTTTTCAGTCCCTCATAGTTTCTTTGTATTTTGTTGCTTGAGGAGACGTTTGTCCAGGTGCAAGCACTGCAGCAAAGGGTCCCAGGTCCCAGCCTGTCTCAGTGCCACAAATGAACATAGACACTGACATTATCTTTTGCAAAATTTTACTCAAAATGGATCATAGACCTAAACGTAAAATGCAGAACTATAAACTCCTGGAATATATCGTCGGAGAACATTTAGGTGACCTTGGGTTTGGTGATACCTTTTTAGATACAACGCCAAAAGCATGATCCATGAAAGAAAACAATTGATAAGTTGAACTGAATTAAAATGTAAAAATTCTGCTCTGGAAAAAAACATTCTTAGGAGAATAAAAAAAGACAAGCCACAGACTAGGGGAAAATATTTACAAACACGTATCTGATAAAGGGCTAATATCCAAAATATACGAAGAACTCTCAAAACTCAACAGTAGGAGAACAAACAACCCAATTTAAAAGTGGGCAAAAGATCTGAATACACACCTCACCACAGAAGATGTACAGATGGCAAATAAGCACATGAACGGATGCTTGAGCAGTATACCGTGCAGTTAGGAAATTGCAAATTAAAACAGCAGAGATGCCATCATACACCCATGGCATCCAAAATGCTGACAGCACCAACGGCTGGCAAGGCTATGGAGGAACAGGAACTAAAATCCAGAATGCTGACAGCACCAAAGGCTGGCAAGGCTATGGAGGAACAGGAACGCTCATTCATTGCTGGTAGGAAGGCAAAGTGGTACAGCCACTGTGGAAGACAGGCTGGCGGTTTCTTACAAAGCTAAACATAGTCTTATCAAATGGTTTAGCAGCTGTGCTCCTAGGTACAAGTTGAAAACTTATGTTCATACAAGACCTTGCACGTGACTGTTTATAGCAGCGTGATTCATAATTGCCAAAAATTGAAAGCAATAAAGATGTCTTTCAGTAGATGAAACGAATAAACAAACTGTTTTACATCCAGACAACGGAATATTATTGAGCTAAAAAGAAATAAGCTACCAATCCACAAAAAGACCTGGAGAAACCTTAATTGCATATTACTAAGTGAAAGAAATAGTCTGAAGTCTACATACTGTATAATTCCAATTATATGACAGTCTAGAAAAGGCAAACCTCTAGAGACAGTAAAAACATCAATAATACCTTACTATCCAAAAAGGTTTTTTAAAAAAATAAAATAGTGTATGTTGGTGAAGACATGAAGAAATTTGAACCCTTGTACACTGTTGGTGGGAATGTAAATTGGTGCAGCCACTATGGAGAACAGTATGGAGTTTCCTCAGAAACCTAAAAATAGAACTACCATATGATCCACAATTCCACTTCTGGGTATATCTCCAAAATAGTAGAAATAATAGAGATATGTGCACTCATGTTCATAGTAGCATTATTTTCAGTAGCCAGAAGGTAGAAGCAACCCAAGTGTCCATCGGCAGGTGAATGGATCAAATAAAACGTGGTTTTTACATATAATGGACTATTATTCGGCCTTAAAATGGAATGAAATTCTGACACCTGCTACAACATGGATGAACCTTGAAAGCATTAGACTTGGTGAAATAAGCCAGTCACAGAAGGACAGATACTGTATGATACATTTCTATGAGGTCCCTAGAGGAGTCAAACTCAGAGAGACAGAAAGTAGAAGGGTGGTTCCCAGGGGCTGGGGGAGGGTTGGAGAGGGATGGGGAGTTTCTGTTTAATGGGTACAGAGTTTCAGTCTTGCAAGATGGAAAGAGTTGTGGTGATGGTTGCACAACAACATAAATGTAATTAACACTACTGAACCATACACTTAAAATGGCTAAGATTGTACGTTTTATGTTATGCATATTTTACCACAATTTAAAGCAGGAAAAAAATGATCAGTGTTTGCTAGGGGCTGGGGCTGGGGCTTGGGGAGGGGTGAATAGGGCAGCGAAACTGCCCTAATCATGGGTATATGACATTATACATTTACCAGAACCCATTGTAGGTCCATCACAGGGTGAGCCCTAATGTAAACGTGGACTTACTTAATAGTAGTGTGTCAATATTAGCTCATCAATTGTGCAAACGTAGTACACCCCGGCAAGGTGTTCATAGTAGGGGAAACTGAGGGTGGAGGAAGGGAAAGGAAATAGGTGGGAACTCTATTTTCTGCTCAATTTTTCTGTAAACCTAAACCTGCTCCAAAAAATAAAGTCTATTCATTAAAACAAGCAAAGAAACTTTAAAAACACATGGGGCTAAGCAACCAAGTGGTACAATTGGGCTAGTTTTTGAAGTAATTCACATACTGGAAATAGTCCCGGTGAAATCAACTACCTGGGATCATTGGATCGTTAATTCGAATATATTGTTAATCTTTCTCTGTGCATCTCACCCTTCCCGCCGCCATCACTGCACAGATGCCCCGGGAAGAATTCAGTGCCACCTTGGAAAGAGAACAAGGGCTCGACTTTAGCTGACGTGTTAAATAGGGACATATGTTAGGAGCACAGTGAGAACCGCCTTGGAGGTGCAGCTGGTTACCTGCCTTCCTTTCCAGGGCTGATTGGCTGGATTTCCCTTTTCTTTGAGAGAATTAGGAAAGTTTCCCTTGTTTCCCTGTTTCCTTCGTGGAGGGGACTCACTTGTGCAATGGTTTTCTCTTCCCTCCAGCCTGGTGCCGTGTCGTCATCCTGGGGGGAGCAGTGGGCCTGTCCCAGCAGCATCGTTACCCTAGAGTGACGGTCTGGTCCCCTTCCCACCCTCCCTCCTCTCTCTCCTCCCACTCTCTCAGGCGGAGGTGGGATTAGGAAGCAGAGACAACCCCATTTTCCTTCCATTTCCCTTTGGAATCTTCCGGCTTCTTACTAGCCTCACATTTTCAGACATGCGGTGACCATTTTTGCTAAACTCTGGGTTCTTAACTGAACGGAAGATTGAGAGGAGGTAGTTGTGTCCTGGTCCATTTATTATTCCTTTAAAAGATGCTAAACACGACCATCTTTACCCCGTGAGCCCAGCGATGCCAGATTGTTGGAAGGTTTGAAGGCCAGGCGTCCCCGTGCGCTGCTATTTCTGGATTTCCCATTGACAGCAGCCGGATTACAGTGAAGCCCGTAAACTGACAGTTCCGGACAGGACCACGATTGCCGTAGGCAGTCAGAGACAGCGGGCCTCTCCGTGTTCCTGACTCAGGACAGGCATTCCTCCTGAGGTGCCCTGTCCTTTCTGATGATGGATTGAGAGAGACAGGCGGCACATGGGCAGACAGACACCCCGCCCAGGCATTTGGTGCCATTTCACAGTTTCCTCCCGCTCCTGACGTTTTCATTTCCCTCCTTCGCCCCGCGCATCACTAACTGTTTGCATCTTTTCTTCTTTACACAGCAGTAATGCAAAATGACAGAAGCCACATCCAGGCTCCATTCCTCATTTCCTCGCTCTGTTCTAGTTCATTTACACAGTGGGTTTTCCACGAGCTGAGCCACGAAAGGCACGTTCCAGTTTTAATTGTACCCTGGCCTGTACGGGGTGGAGAGGAGGCATCATTCAAGATAGCCTGAAATTTGCATGAACCATCGCTGCTCAAAAAGCAGTGGGGAAACAGAAAGGTGTTTCATCTATGAGTTGCTCGCGCCGGCTTGGGCTTGCCTTGCTTGTCAGGAAGCCTCTTTCCCAGGAAAGAACAATGAGGAGTTTCAGTCGTATCCCTTTGGGAAGAGGACTGATGTCTGCTGTTCGTTCTCGAGTGCGGTTCCGGGCTGTGCGGCAACTCAAATGTAGCTTCGCAGAATTTGTCTCTTTATCAACGGAATGATCCCTAGGAGGCTTGAGAATCTATTTAAAACTTTGAGACTTCCTTTCTTTAAAAAAGGTAGCTTTCTTTCATAAATATATCTACGTAAAAACTGAATAAATTCAGTGCAGGGGTTGCAGAATGGTCAGTGATTGATGGAGACATTTTTCAAGGTTTTCAGCTTCTGACTTAGATTCCATCAGCTGGCCTCTTCATCTCTTATTTCCAACATATCCCATCACCTGTCCTGTTAGGGAATGCACGTTTAGTCCTTTTATTCTTTTCTTTTTAATATAAATTTATTTATTTTATTTATTTATTTTTGGCTGTGTTGGGTCTTCGCTGCTGTGCGCAGTCTTTCTCTAGCTGCGGCGAGCGGGGCTACTCTTCATTGCAGTGCGCGGGCTTCTCATTGCGGTGGCTTCTCCTGTTGCAGAGCACAGGTTCTAGGCGCACGGGCTTCAGTAGTCGTGGCCCGAGGGCTCTAGAGGGCAGGCTCGGTAGTTGTGGTGCACGGGCCTAGTTCCTCCGCGGCATGTGGGATCTTCCCGGACCAGGGCTTGAACCCATGTCCCCTGCGTTGGCAGGCGGATTCTTAACCACTGCACCACCAGGGAAGTCCCCCTTTATTCTATTTTGAGGGCTTGCTTTCTCCTTTCTCCTCCTCGTAGGGGCTTTGTTGGTAGGTTGGGAGGTTGGACATGCAGGCCGACATGACATGACCATGAAGTGTGACAGAGGAAGGGCAGCCCCTGTGTCCCACTTAGAGCAGGTGCTCACTTACTGTTTGGTTGACTTAGTAAACAGCCGAGGATGTGAAGTTGTGCTGTTTATCTCACATGAAGTTTGCCTGGTGAATAGCCTGAATGGTGACTGTCAGCAGAGACTGTCTTCTTTCTCTTTTGGCCGCCTTTCTCTGGGTTCTGGGAGTACAGTGGGCCTCATCTCCTTCCCCTCTTCTCACCCCCTGTGCTGCAGTCACACTGATGCCATTTTCAGACTTTAACTCCTTAGCATTGTTTCTGCCGCAGGGTCTTTGCACTTCCTATCTCTCTGCGTGGAGCTCAGGGCTCTGCCCACGGATCTTCAGATGGCCAGTGTCTCCATACCCAAATCTCCATTCATATGCCTCCTGGTAGCTAATGAGGTCTGATGTGGTAGCCTCGTCTGCAACTGCAAGGACACACACACACACAGCATATCTCCCTCCCCTGCTTTATTTTTTCCACACTAAATATTTTCATTATTTTGTTTGTTTGTTTGGAAAGAGCCTGAATAATAGGCATTACTACCTCTAATGGTTTTATTCTCAAGCGGCAATATAGTTACCCAAACATGTTCATATATTGTATGTAGTTGTAATAAAAGATTCATGCTAAGGACCATGTTGTGTTTGTGTTTGCACCTCCTTTAATGGCCTGGAATATACTTCTTTGCATCTAGTAGGTGTTTTGTCCCTGTTGGCAAGATAAATGCGTTATGCCCTCGGCATCTGGAGGCAAGCCTGTGTGAGGGTGTGGTTTCCATGGGCCAGGAAGTTGTCCTCCGAGGGGTGCGTGACTGGTCCAGGTGGGGAGGGCACTCCTGTGTGCCTGGCGCTAGCTCGGTGCCCCCTTCCTGGAGCCACCAGACCACTAACGGCCAATGGCCATGGGAAGGACCACATTCTCCCCATCCCTGGCCGTCAGCAGGCCTGCATCACAAGCTTTCCAACTATTTACCCTCAGCAGTTCCAACTAGTCAAGTTTTCCTGTGCTGGTGACCCACTTCTTTGTAGCCTTGTTTAAAGAGATTTCATCAGAGTGGGACTTCAGTTCATTGAACAGATATTTATTGGGCAAGGACTCTGTGTGAGGCACGGTTCTAGGTACTGGGGACACAGCAGTGAGCAAACACCCTCAAAATCACTGCCTTCCCAGCATGTGAAGGTACGCAGCTAAGCGCCCTAGTTACCTCTTCCTACACAACCAGCCACCTACCCCACGCCCGCCCCAAGCTGAGTGACCTAAAAGCACAGCAACCATTGCTCTGGCTCAGGAATCGGCAGTTTGGGCTGGGCTCAGCGGGAAGACTCTTCTTGGCTTCACGCGGCATCTGCTGGGGCAGTTCCCATGAGGGCTGGAGCAGGCCTGGTGCACAGGAAAATAAGAGGGCCCTTCTCTGAAAACTATCAATGGAAAAAAGTGCTGTTAAAGGTATTAAAATACAGAACATCTTTCCTTCCTTCCGTGGTCTCTTTCTCAACACGTCACAGTGTTTTTTATTTGTTCCGTAAAGGATGGGTTGCCTTGGGCTTGGGGATGCTTGCTGGGCAGTGCAGCCCATTCCTGGCCCCGGGGCGGGGATGGGGTGCCCTGCCTTGCAATGCAGCACACACAGCCCCCCAGCCGGCCCAGGTCAGATGCCCTGTGCCCCGGCCCGGGGTGGGGAAGGCAAGCCAGGCTTCCCCACTTCCCGTGGACCTGCCACCTCAACCCATAGTGGACGAGTGACCCTCAAGGCGCTGCACCCTCCATGCTGGACATGCTTGGTGCCTGGATTGGGGGTGCATGAGGGTTCACCCACCTCAAGTCACTTGTCACACGTGCCATGGCTGCCAGCTTAGGGGGGGACAGCCCCTGCCATGCTGTGCCCTGAGACATCACAGGATACACCCCTATGTTGCTGCCCAGGCCACAGCTTGGAGCAGAGGAGGCGGTGGTCACTGGCTGAGGGTGGGCAGAGGAGCCAGGAGTTGGAGGAGTGGGCAGCTGGGGACCTGTCCCAGGGACCAGGGACCCCTCAGGAGCCCAGGCTCCAAGTCCCCTGCTCCTGTTTCCTTGTCTCATGTACAGAATACAAACTCAAAGGTAAAGTTGTTGGGAATTGCAAGATGGTGACCACAGAGCATTAAAGCCAAGTGCAAGTCCACGTGAGCCCAGGGCCTGGGTGACAGCACCGATCCCACATCCTCTGCCCTTGGCAGGAGGAGGTGCTTCTTGGTGACTTGCCCAGTGGAGAGCAGGTTGGTGGTGGCTGTCGGCTGGGAGCTCAGTCCAGGCTGAGATGCGCCGAGGGGGGGGGGGGCTCTTCTTTGTGGCGTGGTGGCTGGATTCCAAGAGGAAGCCGGGCGGAAGCTGCATGGCGTTTTATGATCTAGCTTTGGAAATCACGTAGCATCACTCCCGCCGTTAGTGGGGGCGATCACAGAGGCCCGCCCAGGTCCCCAGTGAGACTCCACCTACCGATGGAATCATGGAGGTTCCAGAGGAACTTGGGTCTGGACGTATCGTTGGAGCTGTATTTGTAGAAAACATCATCTGCCCCAGTAAGAGAGTTTGTGAGTCAGGGATTAGTGCTGTGAAACAAATAAGCAGAGCCAGGCAGAAAAGGAGCCTTGGTGAGGGTGAGGCGGTTTGCACCATCAAATAGAGGTCAGGTAATGCCTGTCTGACATTTAGGGGAAGTTGGAGGTGGAGCCACGCAGGTATCTGGGGAAAGGACGTTCCAGGCAGAAGAGAGAACCCGTGTAGGGTGAATTATGAAAGCAGAGGGGCAGATGCAAAGTGAGCGTGGAGGAGAGAAGTAGGAGAGGGTTTCAGAAAGCGAGCAGGGGACAATCCTTTCAAGTCTTGGAGGATGGTGTAGAGCTTTTCCTTGTGTACACGGAAAGCCATTGTTTTTGAGCCATAGTGCTGTACGGCCTGGCTCACTTTTTAAAGAGATCCCTCTGGCTGTTTTTTATAGGACAGATTGTACAGGGACAAAGGTGGAAGCAGGCTGACCCATTAGGAAGCCATTGACATATTCAATGCAAGTGTTGATGGTTGCTTGGACCAGGTGGTCACGATGGAGGTGATGGAGTGATCAGCCTCTGGATGTATTTTTCAAGGTAGAACCAGTAGGATTTGGGGACGTGTTGGATTTGAGTTAGGAAGGACTGGGTCAAGGGTGGCTGCAAGGTTTCCGGTCTGAGCAGCTGGATGGTGGCATCGCCATGAACCAACCTTTGCCCCACTCTTTCCCATTTAAACAGTTTGCATAGATGTTTACAGAAGGCTTGGAAACCTTATTATATTTGGAGGTTCTAAGAGAGTCAGACTTTTGAGGGGATGGGGTGCTGGGCAGGGTGGGTGGGAGGGTATTAAGAGGGAGTCAGAAGCAGGGACCCATGATTCTATTTTCGGGTCGGCCTGGGAGGCGGCTGGAGAGGTGAGTCTGCGGGTCTAGGCCAGAGTTCAGGGGCACGCTCGTTATTTTGAGTTGAAGCACATTTTTAATAAATAATACTGGGAACCAGCTCTGTAATATGCCCGGCTGGGGGAAATGAAGCACAGTTACTTGACTGATAATGATGCCAAACAGTTTCAGGTGTTAGAATGTCATTAAGACGGCATGTTGTCTCTCACTGTACGGTTTAGATTTTGTTAGGTATTTCAAATTAATCACGAGCATAATTAATAGTTGTAGTAATTAGATTACCATTTTGTGGTGATCTGCAGTGCAACAGAGAATGTGAGGAAGCAAGAAAAACAAGGACCTCGCAGGTCTGTGTCCTCTGTGTCCTCGGTATGAGGGACATCAAAACAGGTCACCTCTGAGCATTTACATATTGGTGCTTCATTACAGGTTGGTATATTACAACAGCTCAATACGGAGACAATTTTAACGTAAAGTGGAACTCTCCTAGGGCCCTTTGGTCCCAAGCCACCAGAAAAGAATTGTTTATGAGGATACTAACATTATAACAATAGTTCAGTTGAAGTGTGGGTTACTTTTGGATAACTGTGGAGTAACCAGGAAGCAAATATATGGTTTTACGTTCCTTAGAAGCTTAATTCAGTTAAGGATCAGTATGCATAATCTAACAAAAATAAGGAAGTTCAGCATTTTAGAACTTTAATGAATTACTGAACGTATATCAGACAGAAGATTGTTAAATAGCGTTTTGAATAGTTCTTGTTAACCTGAAGAGACACTTAAACTATCCATAGACTGATAGAAAAAGGATATTTGCATAGAAGTCCCTTTTCTGCCATGGTTCGCCCTGGAATGATTTCGAAGGGTTGCTTAATGAGGGCAAAAAGTTGCAGGGCTACATAGAAACTGCATGCTACTTAATAACTTATTCATGTTAGCCCAAAGGTGTAATTATTCAGTGAAATGAGAACTAAAAAAATTAGTTCTGTATTAGTATTTATTTATACTGGTTTTTTTTTTTTTTTTTAACATGCTCACATTTTCCTGCCAGAGGTAATCCAAAGGCAAGTCACATAAAATGTTGAATCAGGTTGCAACTCCTGGGGTCAGTTGGGTTCATCCTTTTCTATTTTTGTTGTTGTCTTTTGTTTGCTTTTAGAGAAAGTTTCTTTCATGTAGAAAGAAAAGTCAAACTCTCATTAAAGCTGTCCTTTGGCAAAGAAGGAGAGCAGTAAGGCCCTTCACCGCAGGCATGCCTGCAGCCCAGGCTGGGGTCTGCCACATCTGCTCTGGAGTGAAGAAGGGTCACAGTGACACAGTTTTGTGTCCTGGTGGTCCTGGGTTCCCCCACTTCCCTGACCTCCCACAGTCCAGGTCAGAAACCATGATTCTTATCTTTTTTTTTTTTTTTTTTAAACATCTTTATTGAAGTATAATTGCCTTACAATGGTGTGTTAGCTTCTGCTTTATAACAAAGTGAATCAGTTATACACATACAATATGTTCCCATATCTCTTCCCTCTTGCATCTCTCTTATCTTTCTTTGTCTCAATTGTTATTACTTAGTTTTCAGTTGCAACAGTGTGTAACACATTTTAGTTCAATAGTCTGTGCTTCTACCCTTGACCCCTAGAGTATCCAGAACAATAGGTAGGGTGGTTCCTTCAAAGCAAATGTCAGAGCAAATCATTCCTCCACTTAAAACCTTGCAGCAGGTTCTCATCTCAGAGTGAAAACAGAACTCCTCACCATGGCCCAGAGTCCTGCACGGTCTGTCCTGTTTCCTCTGCGTCCTTCTGTCGCTCAGCCCCTCCCCCAGTTGACTGCTGCCACACTGGCCGCCTTCCTGCCTGTGGACCAGGCCAACTGTTCTCCCCACAGAGGGCCCGGATGCCTCAGCCCCATTCCAGGATGCCTGCTCTGCTCACTTCCTCACCCTGGACCCTGGGGGGTCTGTGTAGACGCCACCTTCCCAATGAGGCTCACGCTGACTGCTTGCTCCCTGTAACTACTGCTCTGTGCATCCTCGGTCCCAGGCTCCCCCTTACCTTTGTCCCGGTCTGAGATTTTCCTGCTTAGCATTCACCAGTATTTGTTGAATGAATGACTGTTGTATATCCTGAAACTCTTCTGTGGAAATGCTAAATGTGCTGTCTCCAACGTTTATTAGAGAGCACGCAAAGCCACGTTGTGAATGCCCCACAACCACCAGGAGTGTCCAGTTAGAGAAGAAATCTGGGGAAGCAAGGGCAGGAGGGTGGGAAGCCGTTGAAGCAGTGGAGAGCTTTTGTAGGCTTAGGTCTGGGACTCAGCACGTGCACATAACCCCGTTCCACCCCTGTTTGGTGGTCATGATAACAGGATGAGAATGGCACAGGTGGCTTGAGTGGGTGGCCTGACATGCGTGGATGTCCTGCTTGTGTTTAACCTGAGGGAATTTCATGCACAGGTGTCTGTCCCTTCCCAGACCTGTTTGAATCCCAGTTTCTAGAGCAGTGGTGGCTGCCATAGCTCGAGTGATCCGTAAAGTGTGTGCTTGCCTCCTGGGAGACTGGGTCACCATTTGCTTGGAAAATTTCATAGCAGGAAGCAGTGAAGCAGAGGAAATTTTTGGAAGACTTAAATGTCAAGAGATAAGGCTAAAGGCAACGAGCTGAATCTTTTGTTTCAGAGACCTTCCTGATGGGCAGCTTTGCAATTCCAGCCCTCTGCAGCACACAGACACACAGACACACAGACACACACACACACACACGAAAGTTAGGGAGAAAATGCATGTTATCTTATACCTTCATTTGATTTAGTGGATGGTTGAATTGCCTCTTAGACTATTTCAACACTGTCCAATAAAAATATAATGTGAGCCAAAATTACAATGTAACATTTTCTAGTAGCTACATTTAAAAAGTAAAAAATTTTAATATCGTTTCATTATATATTTTAATGCATTTTATTTACCCGAAATATTGTCATTTCAAAGTGTCATCAATGTAAAATTTATTAATGAGACATTTTGCATTTTTTTAAACCAAGCTTTCAAAATTTGGTGTGTATTTTATACTTGCATCTCAATTTGGACTAGCCACCTCTCAGGTGTTCAGTAGCCATACGTGGCTGGTGCCTGCTCTGTTGGACAGTGTTGGCGGCTATAAAGAGTTGGCTGTAAGATAAAAAACTTCCTATGTATGGATTCTCTTTTAAAATGGATTCTCTCTCTTTTGAAAAAGTTTGTTTTGATTCAAAGTATATTTTCAGTCTATTAATTATGTTGTAGCAAGCTTGATGTGATGAATCAGACTATGGAAGACAGAAAAAAACATGTACTTATAGATGATCATGAACATGGTTATTAGTGATGACAGTTATATTTCCCCTTAATCATTGGTGAATCAAGTAGCAAAGATATAAACAATAGAAACAGAGCAGATAAGAAGTGGGATCCATGCACACATTCATGTAGCAGTCTGATACAGCTTTCTGTTTTGGTACATGCGAATTTATAGAGGTCTGGCTTAAGAAGTCATGTACCAGTGAGTGCTCTTTCGTATATTGCGAGATTATCATCTTTTCAAAACTGAGCTGAAGCTTATATAAAGCAGTTATATTTTGGTTCTCTTCCAAGGAATTGTAGCTACTAAACACCCCACATGAATTCTGAAGATAATATTCTAAGGATGCTTTCAGTATTACAGGGAACTCGACTGACTCTGAAAGATGATTGGAGGGTGTAATGCCTGCTAAGAGTCCTAGGGTGGTCTTGGATGCCCGTGATAAATAAGACAAAGAAAGTAGCTCTTCAAATCAGAATAAATGGCATTACATTTTGTTCTTATCCTTCTGAGCAAAACAAAGGTGACAACCTTTATACTTAAAACAGAAAACCTATTACTTAAAGATGTTAAAATTTTAAAAAAATAACATTGGAAAGAATCCCTGTGTCTCAGTATCTTCCAGTTCATTCCCTTCTGTGAACACTTTGTCCCTCCTTGTGCTGTTTTCCACTCCCCACCCCCAATTCAGAGAGACAAGTAATTATATACACACCAGCTAAATGTCTGGTAAAATCTCCGGGCAAAACTGAGTTGACTCGTGTGGAACTGAATTTAAAAATACTTGATGGAATATTGCTGCAGTCTCTGCCTCCTTGTCAGGTTGCATTTCCTGCCTTGCCTCGCTCGCAAGACCTGTGCTTTGGTCCTGAGCGCTGTTGCTTTGCCCAGCCTCTCCTCTTCCCTTCCTCCCCACCAAGTAACGCTAGCTTCTGAGGGCTCGCCACCTAGCCGTCCTTCATTTTGTCACTCTGTTAGAAAAAAATATAATCATAGCCTATTTGAAATTTTTGTTTCATACCTAGACAACTGTCTTTTTAGGAAGAACATATTTACATAGTAAAATAGAGGAATGTTTCATTATTGTGTAAGTGGCAGTGGAATAAAAATAATGCACTGCATTAAAAGTCTGTCCAGATCTATAGATCTGCTTTGGTAAGCTCTTCCTTCTGTTTCTCTCGATGCATAGAAATGAAGCCAAACACTGTCCTTTTGCTCAGTTTAATGGAAAAGAAATGACTTTTAGTTCTCATGGTTCAAAAATATAAGCAGGAGTAGCTAAAGACACAGCCTCTTTCCCTAAAGTGACACATTTTGTCCTACATCTAGTGTGTGATTTGCAGTAGAGAGCCTTGCGTGTTGGCATGGTAATAATTACGTGTTGAAACAATGTGCATACTCAAGCTATATCTAGAAATATCATTCTCATCAACCTGGAGTAAAACATAAACGAAATCAGTTTTAATAAAATAATCCTGCCATGTAAATATTGCAAATAGAAATGTATTCTTCTTTTGGGGTGTTATTGGCAGGATCCTTGGATTAGAGATTTTCATTTTAGTTTAGGGCCTTCATTCTTTCAGTGTTTTATAAACACTGTTTCACCTGCTCAGGTAGTTTGCATTTCATTTCATTTCGTTTTGGTTTTTTTTTCATTTTTTTAATTGAGATATAATTGACATACAGCACTGTGTAAGCTTGTGTACAGTATAATGATTTGACTGAAATACATCATGAAATGATCACCACAGTAAGTTTAGTGAACATCTATCATCTCATATAGATACAACATTAAAGAAATAGAAAAGAAAAATTTTCCTTGAGATGAGAACTCTTAGGATTTACTTTCTTAACAATTTTCATGTATGGCGTACAGCAGTGTTAGTTATATTTATCATGTTGTATGTTACATCCCTCGTACTTATTTATCTTCTAACTGGAAGCTGGTACCTTCTGACCAGCTTCATCCATTAGTTTGTATTTTAAATCATCTCATATAGCTTGTTGGAACCTGTAATCAGTGCTGAGGACACTGTGACATTTTAAGGGAAAACTGAATGGCATTCGATGTGTGAGGGGGGTGCCTGGTTTGCTGGACCCACAGGAAGAACATGGGGCTTAAATTCACGACGAGGAGCCAGCTGAGAGCCCAGGCCTTTTGAGGACAAGAAAAGCGTAGACAAAAGTTAAATCCAAAGCATGCATGCAGTGTCAAGCGTCTCTGAAAGTTTCCTGTTATCACAACTTATTTTCATTCCAGTGGTGAGGACAGAATAAACATCGGCTGTTTGGACTTGTTTTCAGAACCACTTCCTGATCTTCTTTTCACCTGGTGAAGAACCACTGACCTTTTCCCTGCCTTGGACCCTTCTTCACACACTTACTTTTGCAGATAATCAGCAGGGCGCACGCCTTGGTGGCTGGTGGGATGAAGTCGTTTCCTTTTTCACTCAGTACATTTTTTTTGTTGTGAAACTGCTAACTGTGTGGTGCTGTGCTAGGCTCCAAGGGATGAAGACATAGTTCGGACTTGGCTCTGGTTCTCCAGAACTGGGTTCTAAGCTTGTAGAAGCTCCGGGAAGCAGAGGCATTTTTCTTCGCTTACTTCTTCAGTGTTTCCATTCCATAGAATTCTTGGCTTGCAGAAAACAGAAACTATTTATCGTTGCAATTGCTGGAAAAAATTCTTTCCTCTCCTGATTTGCTTCCTTAGTGACAGGTCAGTAGACAGGTAACCTGTTGGTCACCTCGGAGCCCTGGCGTTCGGGAAAGAAGAGTTTGATAACTGCTGATCATCCCAACCCTGGGGGTGTGATTCTCTCCGTTTCCATTGCTTGGGTGAACGTGAACTTCCTGTCTCATCCTTGACCTTGAGCCTGACTTATACTGCATCTGGCTTGCACAGGTCAGCCGTGAAGGATTTACATGTAGCTGAAATCAGTATTACTGATTTTTGAAACTAAACTCTCATCCCCACCCCTCACCAAAATTTCAGGTCTCCATAGGGTTGGTTGACGTCCCATCTGGGTAAGTTTTCCATCAGCTGGAAGTTGATTGTAGGTCAGCGTGTGTGTGAAAGATTAGTGTTAAGAGGCTACCCAAATCTAAAGAGTTAACTGCACGGATCTTACTGACAAGTGTGTTACCTGTTTGAATGTGGCAGATTATTGAAAAGCTAGAACAATATAAAAAAGATGATTTTTGTTAAGTCCTCAGAATATGAAAATATTTTTTAAGAGGTACTTTTTTCGTTCTTTGAGAGGCTCTTTTAAATCTCTAAACTCATGTTAATTTTCTACACTTTGCGCAGTTTTGCCTATGAAGTCACTGCTAAGCCAAGTCTAGGGCCAGCCGTAGATACTATTTGGGAATTTAATCTGGGATTTAAAGAGTTTCCTTTTCTCTTGATTTTACTCTAGCTGACACTTTCTAGTCAGACTACATTTAATATGCTACTCATCCCAAACACCCTTCACTTCTCCTCTTAAGATCTTTCTCTTTCCATTCTGATAAAGCAGTTATGTAAACCTATATGTCATTTCTAGAATTGCTTCGAGGCACCCAACGATTACACTTTCCTTACAGTTTATAAAACCCCACCGGACTCTTATCTGAACATGAACTTTTAGAATTGTTGGGAGATTAATACGTGCATTGTGTCAGGGAACTACTTTACTTTTTCAGCAGTAGTATTGGATGCTTGCAACCCAAAATGACAAGTGATTACTGGTATAACAGCTGTATGTTTCAGCAGATATAGCAAAACAATACGTTTCAGTCTCTACGTGGAGAGATGGCAATCCACCAGAGCTTAAGTTTTTTTTCCCTCTTATCCTTAGCAAGAGAAGCAGATGGAGCACAGTTTAAAAAGGAGTTGATGAGAGGTGCCTTCCTTAGAAGGCCTTTATTTCACTGGTTGATTAATATCTTACTGTCCCCTTTAGACACTAGTTCCATCAACACAGAGGCTGCTCTGTGTCTGCTCACCACGTGGCAGTGTTCTTGGCTCATTTACTTGGCTTATTTTTCGGAGGAAAACCCAAAGTCCTCCCTACCCGAGCAGACCCACTGCTTCCCCTGGGCTCCCTCCTTGAGCGCCCGGCTCTCTTTGGGAGCCCTCTCCTGCCCTTTCTCCTGCCCGAAAGGCTCTGCCCCCTTTCCCTGAATCTCTGCTTAGGTGCTAACTCATCAGAGTTATTAAAGAGCTTCCCCATATTTAAGAGCTACCTTCGTCCCACATTCCCTGTGCCCCTAACTTGTCTGATTTTTTTCCTTGGGACTTAGCACTCAACCGATGACATATTGATTTCTTTCTTTATTGTCTGTCTACCCTAAGCAGGATGTGACCTCCACAGAGACAGGGTCTCTGGGCTCAGCACTGTTTTATCTCTGGTACCTGAGTGAGTGGCAGGCACTTGGTTATTCTTTGAAGGAGTGAATGAAGGATTAGGGGCGCTTGGCAGGTATCTGTGGGATGAATGAGGGAGGGAGGACGTGGCACATATGGTACCTAAGTGTGGAAGGACTTGGACACTGTCCCTTAGAAAGTAGGTGGTGATTGTACTGAGTTAGAGGGATACAGCCATCCCTGAAGAGGACTTACCATGAGGAAAGGGGGTGCTTCCCCAGTCATGGCTCAGTGCTCCTGGGTAGGTGACTGTAGGTCTGTTTTTCCTTTCATACACCTATTTTCTAGCCTAATATCTAATAACACCCTCTTTCATTCTCAGAAGTTTCCTGGGTTGGATGGTAAAATATGTGGCCATCCTACTTAAGAGATCCGATTGCATCCAGGGTTGCAGTTCTGTTAAGAGAACTGACAGTGGGAAGCACTCAGAGGGGCAACTTTGTGGGCAGCCCTGGCTGGACAGGGCCCTAGGGGAAAGGGAAGGTCTTCCTTCAAAGGACCACTGAGCGTGTGCAGTTCCGGACCAGCAAATGCTATGACGTCGCCCATCCTGTTGAAGGGGACTTCACGGTGACTCAAGAACAGTAGTGACCAGAGGAGATTCTAGTCAGTCCTCGTGGCCTATGCAATCCAACCCCTCCCCACCAACCCCATCCTGCAAGTCCCCACCCTGGCCAGTTTCAGCTGTGGGTCAGGGACCATTTTCCTACTAATAGGAAACTTGTACCATTAAATGAAAAAACCCAACAAGGTGGGACTAGGAGTCTATCCTGAGTTTGGGGAGCAGTTGATGTCAGGCAGATATCCAAGAAGAGTGTCACATGGGCTATATTTGTTACAGGTATCAGATAATGATATTTAACTAAAAAATTATCTGAATATGCTCACTTATAGTAAATGGAATATGTCAATCTAAACGTCATCCTATACCTCTCAACTCTTCTTCTTACTTTGCTTATAAAAAAATAATTTAAACTTGCTGTTAGAAGAGTTGTCTTCTTTCTCTTGTCAACCCAGCCTTCTTGAGGTTTTCAAAGTTATCACTTTGGTTTATGTCTTTCTACATATTTTCTGTGCTTATGCAAAGGCATATAAATATGTACATATATATAAAGCTCACCCCTCTGTTTTATTTTATAGATATGGCATTATGTCATACCCAAGGCTTACCAAAGTCTTTTTCACTTAGCATTTTCAGAACATCTTTGCTGGTCATATTGATCTTCTTCATTCTTTTTAATTGCAGCATAATATTCTATAGATGGATATATCATCATTTATTCGGCCATGTCTCTGCTGATGTGCTTCAGGCTGTTTTCATTTTTTACCATTACAAATAATTTTTGAAACTACATACATCTGTTTGTACCTATCTTTAAGTGTTGATGCTTTAATTTCTATGAAACAGACTCATGCCAGCAGGACTGCTGAATCAAAGGGCATTTAAAATTTTAACTATCATCACAGACACTTTCCCCAAAGGATGTACAGTTCATTCTCCCTGTAGCAACATAGAGCATGCCTGTTTTCTCACACCTTTGCCAGCAATGTATGCTCAAATCTTTTTATATTTTTCTAATACTTTAGGTAAAAAAAAATGAGATTATCTTTTACTTTTGCCCTTTATTTTTGAGTATGTATTTTATCATATAGTCAAGTGTTTTGTTGCATTCTGTACCTCCAAGATACGTAGCGATTACTAACTGCTGATATTCATTAAAGATAATATAGAAAATTAGGAAGATATACTGTTTAAATTTTAAAAATCAATTTCATGTTCATATGCCGTATTTTGTCAGTTATTTCACATACAAGGTAATTTTTTTTACAGATTTCCAGGTTTTATTTCTAAGTATGGCTAATAAAGAAGTTTCAGATCAAGGTTTATAATTGGAAAGGTTTTTCTTTTCTCAGAGATCTATAGGTAAAATTTTAGCATTCAAAGTTTTGTGGTGAATTATGACAGTCTCTAGTAGACTTTGTGTGCCTAAAACAATATGGAAAGTCCTAAGACCTTAACAGACATCTCACCAGAGAAGATATACAGATGGCAAATAAGCATATAAAAAGATGCTTCACACCATATGTCCTCAGGGAAATGCAAATTCAAACGACAATGAGATACCACTATACACATTTTAGAATTACCGAAATCTGAAACACTGACAACATCAAATGCTGGTGCGGATGTGGAGCAACAGGAACTCTCGTTCAGTGCTGGGGAGAAAGCAAAGTGATATAGACACTTTGGTAGATGGTTTGGCAGTTTCTCACAGAACTAAACGTGCTCTTACTGTATGATTCGGCAGTTGTGCTCCTTGGTGTTTACTCAAAGGAGTTGAAGACTTATGTCCACACAAAAACCTGCTCATGGATGTTTGTAGCAGTTTTATTCATAATTGCCAAAACTTGGAAGCAATCATGATATCCTTCAGTAGGTGATTGGATAAACTCTGGTCCATCCAGACAATGGAATATTATTCAGAGCTAAAAAGAAGTGAGCTATCAAGCCATGAAGAGACATGGAGGAGACTTAAATGCATATTACCAAGTGGAAGAAGCCAATCTGAGAAGGCTACATACTGTGTGATTCCAACTACAGTTCACCCTTGGGCCACATGGGTGTGAACTGCATGGGTCCACTTATATGAGGATCTTTTTCAACAGTAAATACTACAGTCCTACCCAATACATGGTTGGTTGAATCCGTGGATGCAGAACTGTGGATACAGAGGAACCGCGTACAGGGAGGGCTGACTATAAGTTATATGTGGACTTTCAACAGTGCAGAGAATCAGTGCCCTTACCCCCTGCATTGATCAAGGGTCAACTCTCTATGACAGTCTGGAAAAGGCAAAACTGTGGAAGCAATGACAAGATCATAGTGGTTTCCAGGGGTGGAGGTGGAGGGAAAGGTGAATGGGCAGAACACAGAGGATTTTTAGGGCAGTGAAAATATTCTGTATGATATTTTAATGGTGGATACATGTTATTATACATCTGTCCAAACCCATAGTATGTACAACACCAAGAGTGACCTGTAATGTAAACTGTGGACTCTGGATGATTATGATGTGTCAATGGGGATTCATCCTGGGTGACATATGTGCCAGCCTGATGGGGGACATCAAAAGTGGGGGAGACTCTGCATATGTGGGTGCAGAGAATATGTGAGAAATCTCTGAACCTTGCTCTCAATTTTGTTGTAAGCCGAAAGCTATTCTAGTGAAATAAAAACATTGATAAAACAAACAAACAATATGGAAAACTGTGATCCATTAATTGGTCATGTAATTTTTAAGTTCATAATTAACTTTGGCCATAGACTTTATTCATCCATTATTGAAGTATGATTTAGTAGAAACTATTCATTCTAAATATTTCCCATCAGAAGGCATCAGGTGTGATGGGGAGGGGCAAGTCCATGAGTGATGGTGCACTTGGGCCGTGTGTGATTCTGTGCTTGTGATAATGGCTTTCTTGTCCCTTAAACCAAAAGCAACCATGTAAACAGCGACTTGCTTAGAGCAGTGTGCTATAGTCAAGGTGCAGGTTTCTTTCTCCAAGGGCCTTAGTGTGTCATGAAAACTTCATTGATTGATGCTCGAAATGTTGCAGCACAAAATAAAAATATGTTGCCCTCTGGTAGTGATGGAGGGAATTGTGTGCCTGCACTACACGAGGGATGACATTTTTGAGTAGACATAGGAAAAATGTCCCCACATGTTAGAACTGCTGTGTGTTTCCTCCATCCAAATGCACATAGACAAGGGATTGAGGTGTGTGGGAAGTGCTTCTCTACTGCTTTTCCTGGGGAAATGGGCGTTTTTTTGCTTGCACAGGGAAAACTGAACAGATACCTATTATCTTATAGCTTTGTGGTGTCTTTGAAAATATTGAAATGTCTCGTTCTCTTTGGTGCTCACACCCTGCACTGGCCTCGGCCTCATCTACCTGTGTGCCATGTGGGTGCCACTCTTCCTTCCTCTGCCCCCCCAAGAATAGCCACCCTTGATTCTGCCCTGGGTGCTGCCTCAGCATGTGGCTCAGCCCCTAGTGGACCTGCCAGCCTAGCCCATGGGAGATGACCATGTCCCCTGTTCTCTAGATGGCGCAGACATGTTCGGACCTTGGAGTCCAGCATGGAAAGTTTGAAGGTGTTGAGGGGACATGTGTGTGAACTGGGTCCAGAGGTCATCCTTGAGCTCAGAGGAAAGATTGGCCACTGTGCTTTAGAAACCCTTACATCTCTGAGGGTTGACATGTGCAGAAATGAATGAATTCATCTAGAGGGTTTTTTCTCCTTTTGTGATATAGTTCTTTTTTTAATGTGAATCTCAGAATTGCCTGAATAATAATAATGATAATAATAATAATGGATACACTTAAAGAGACCTTCTTATTAATTGTTATGTTTTATCTCATTTAATCCTCATAACTATGAGAAGATACTCATAGTATCCATTTTGTTGTTGAAGAAACTGACATTTAGTGGTGTTGAAAGTAGCTTGCCAAGTTAAGCATAGCTAGAAAGTAGAGGGTCTGTCTGCCTATGGGACTTTGCTGAAAGCAGTTTTTCTTAATGAGCAAATTTGTAACTGTTGGTTAGTGGGTAAGTGGAGCCTCTTGTCAGATGCCATCAAATCTCTCTTTGTAATTTTGTTTTTAGCATCCGTTGGATGATGCGTATCTCTGCCCTGTACCCTCTCACTTCCTGTGTTTTGGAATTAAAATGGTGTTACATTTTGAAAAAGAATGCTTCTTTGTGTTCAGAAGTGGTTCCCAAGTGCATTGCTGGTTTAACTAGTAAATGTTGCTAATTGGCCCTGCCTTGCAGATGGCTCGCCTCACCAGACGCGTCACCTACTTGGTTCTTGCTTACTTTTCCTTGCATAACAACTCTGAAGTTTTTAATATTCATTTTACATTCATTTTGAGTTTTCATATATGTACTAAAAATGAGGTCCTCTCCTACCTGTGGCTGGAGATGAGTATATTTGTGGTTTAATTGAGCAGATGTAGGGATGGGGGACCCTGGACGAGAAATTCCCAGAAGTCTCTCCTGATTCCTCTTCGTGTGCTGGCAATGGCCGTAGAGGAGAGTTTGTTATAATAGAGCAGAACATTCTCGAGCTGATACTTACAGCCATGCCTCGCACCTCATGAGCCCTATGTAAGTGCTCACCTTACTTGCTACACCTTACGGTGCTGGTCCTCTTGGGATCTTCACTTTCCAGAAGAGGGAGCAGGTTGGGTATCGTTTCTTCTCAAGGCCTAGCAGCTAGTAAGTGGCAGAGCTGGGATTCCAATTCAGTTTGGTCAGATTCTTGAGCCCGGTGTGTTACCTGTAGGCTTTTAGCCTTATCCTGGTTCACATGTATTTTTTTTTTTTTCCAGTAAAACTTTAAAAAAACAGGTGGCAGCTGGATTTGGCTTACTTGTCAGTTTTGCCAATCACTGGACTAGACCATTTGCCTAGTGGTTTTAAAAAAGAAATTATTGAAATGTAGTTGATTTGCGATGTTGTGTTAGTTTCAGGAATACAGCAAAGTGATTCATTTTATATATATGTATATATATTCTTTTTTAGGTTCTTTTCCCCTATAGGTTATTACAAGATATTGAGTGTAGTCCCCTGTGCTATCTAGGAGGGCCTTTGTTGGTTATCTATTTTATATATATAGCAGTGTGTATATTTTCATCTCAAACTCCTAATTTATCTGTTCCCTCCTCTCCCCTTTGGTAACTATAAGTTTGTTCTCTATGTCTGTGAGTCTGTTTCTGTTTTGTAAATAAGATCCTTGTACTTAAATATTCTGGCTGGAGGGTATCTCAGGTAGAGCTATTTTGAGGGAATGTCTAAGAAGATATATGAAACATCTTGAAGTCATATATTTCATCAACCCTACAGTTACACCACAATGGGTCTTTTTGTTTGTTTGTTTTTTTGGCATCTCTATCAAATAGAGCTGTTGAAATACTTTCTACTGGTAAATGCGAACCAAGGGGACACTGTACCAATCATATAATTGTCCCATATCCTGGAAAAGCTAGAATAAATCAGGGAGAGCTTAATAAAAGTCAGGGGGCAGCACTGGGTGAAATTTAAGATGCTACAGGCTTCTTTATTCCTTTTTTTCCAAGAAAATGTATCATCTTGATGACATAGACCCCATAGCCAAATGATTCCAAATACAATTGCCAGTTAGTGTGTTTTTAAATGCTGGTTTCTCAATCAAGATGTTTCAAGAAGTTTTATAATGTAGCTTAAAATTAGACATTAGTTATTTATAAGAAATGACAAATTTTTAAGGCTTACAGATAATTTGCTTATGGGCTTGGGGGAAGTCCTTTGGGATTTTTCATTTTAAATGGTGCTGTGAAGCTCTGATTTCCTTTTGTCTCAGGCATTGTGAGGTTTTGGCCAGAGGGCCCTGGGACTGAGACCTACTCTTTGGGTTTCTTTAGCATCCTTGTGTCTTTGTGTCCTGCAGTAGTTTTCGGGTATGTGTAATTTGGGATCAATTTAAAAGTAAAAACCCAGTTTAAAGAACAGCTTGTTTCTAGTTTGCTTTCATCTGCAGCTGTGTAGCTTTGACCTTCTATGTAACCTAGTGTCTGGGGGGCTTAGTTTTTCCTTCAATGAAACAAGGAGGCATTCTCTGCCACCAGCATGCCCTTTTAACATCCCGGGCACTGAAGCATCACTCCTTGAGTGTTACCATCCTTTCCCTTATCTCTTCCCCTTCAGTGACAACTAGAGGATCGTATTGGGTGCAGGAGGTTGGCAGAGGAACTTGGAGAATGATTTCCCAGAGACACCTTCTTTTCCACTGGAAGAGACCTAGAAGCCCTGGTCTGAGAAGTAACTTTCACTGACCCAGAGTTTTCTGATGTATTCACATTCTCTGGTTGCCTAGCAACCACAGACTCAGCGGATGACAACACCAGGCACTTCTTAGCTCATACTACTGTGTTGGAAGGCTGGGCTGGCTGGCTGTGCTAAGCGCATCACCAGGCCAAAATCAAGGTGTCCCCTGGCCAAACGCTGGTCTGGAAGATCTGGGGAAGAAGTCACTTCCAGGCTCGTTCATGTTTCTGGCAATCCAGTTGCCTGTGGCTCTGATCTGAGGTCCCCATTTCCTGACTGTCATGGGGCAGGGGGTGCTCTCAGCTTCTTGAAGGCTATCTGCCTTCCTTCTTGTGCCCCTCCAGCTTCAGGGCCAGCAATGTCTCATCCTGTTAAATCTCTCTTGACTTTCCCTTTTGCCACCAGCCCTAGATAGCCCTCTCCTTTTAGGGCTCGAGAGAATAGATCAGACTCAGAGATTAGAATGTCCTGCTCTTAAGGTCAACTGTGTCATATGACAACATGGCATCAGCATGTTTTCATAATCGTCATCGTGCGTATGATGATAAAGGTAACAGTGAGTATAATCCCAGGAGTGACATGTCTTCATATTTACAAGTTCTACACGGTGTGGAATCTGGGGCTGGATGCATTTTTAGGATCCCACCCACCATGAGGGCTATCTCTGAGCGACCCCGGCTCCGTCTGTACCCTGCTGGAGTCAGCTCCAGTCTGGACCATTATTCAGTGACCCAGCAAACATCTTATTTCTGTAGGTTTGGCTAATTTCATTTGGTTTTAAGAAATTACCGAGAGAAATTTCAGCTAAAGTATAATCATTACCTTGATGCCTCGAAGGGTGTTAAAGATTCCTCACGATGATAGTAAACCTATTAGAAAAGACAGCATTGTTCCAGACTTATAGGGGTCTGGATGTGCAGACTCTTAACTGTCTCACAGGTGAAACAAAGACATGGGTCAGTTCACTGCTCATTTTATTGTGGGAATGAGTCTGCGGAACTGGTTTCCTCGGGGTTCTTGCAAATATAATTGAGATTATAGGTCATAAATTAGAAGGTCTGTTATATAAATGGGCAAATGCAGCATTACCTTATTGATCAGTTCCCAAAGTCCTAGGGTGAAAAGCAGCAGCACAAGCCTTAGAAGCAGTTCACCTAATGCTATTGATTTTTTTGAGTTTGCCGCCTAAGGAGTCCTCGGGGCCACCAGGCAAGGTCAGGCAATAATTCATGTCTGGGAAGAGCACCTCCAATGGAGTCAATGTCTGTTACTTTATCATAGAGATAATCTCACAAAAGGGCACCTGTATCAGTTAGAGTTCTTTGGTTGCAAGCAATAAAATTGGACCACAGTTAATTTAAAGCAGAAAAGGAGTTTATTGTAAGGATATCAGGAAACTCACAGAATCCAGTGGCAGACCAGGGAGCTGGGCTGAGGATAAAGGTCAGGAGAGATCCAGAGCAGTTTTAGGGAGAAGATTTATTACCTAACTACTGTCCTGTCTTTTCAGGGCATGCCGCAGGGAACTAGATGGATTTTTTTTCTCTCCCTGGGCACCACATAATCAAGACTGAAAGCCCTGGAGAGACTGTCCTGTGGACCTTTCCAGAAAGGCAGGGACCCAGACCCTGCACCCACTGGTGGAGGAATGCACACCTGGAAGGGATGCAGGATGCAGTTACCAAGCAAGGAGGGAGCAGCTGCTGGGAAAGTACCCTAAAACAAAAAACCGACCTTCACTCTGAAATCTTTTTGCTTAAAATGCTTTCTTAAAAACTATCCTAAAAAAATGTATTGGGTGGTCATTTCAAAAACACACTTTTGCCTTAAACAAGATTGTCTTCTATTGCTACATAAATGCTGCCTTCAATCATAGAAATCCAAAGTCCTCAAAAACTAATGTGAAATTAGAATATTTCAGGCGTATCCCCGTATTTGCATAATATCAATGAAATCCTTTGACTAGGTGGATAAGAAGGGCCCATTTAGCATATGACAGTGAAAACCTGTGACCCAAAAAAAAAAAAAATTCTGCAAGCGAGTAACACAGGAGCAGAAATCATTGTTTGTTGTCCTGGAGTAATGTTTACTGATTATTTGTAAAGTGAATACAAACTACGAAAATAATCCACATTCTATTTGTTGCATGATAATAGCTTTTAAAATGAACAACATTTGTGTCTAACCTAAAAAACCCTCTGTATCTGACAATTTATGGGTAAGTGATCATGTTGTAATAGCATTGTTTCAAAAGCTGCTTTTCTTTATAAACCCTTATATTTAATCCCTCCAACCAGCCAACAAGCTACATGCTTCCCAGGGAATTAATTTAAGATTGAAGGTAAAAAAAAAGAGGGCAAAGTTAACGATATCAAAGAGAAAGCTCCTGAAAGAGGTAATAGTTTCAAAAAGAATTTTGACTGTTTTATAAAACAAATATAAGCTGCTGTAGAAAGAATTGGTGTAATATGAGGTTATTGCTTTTGACTTACTCAAAATGATTTTTTTCTAGTGTATAACCTCAACTAATCTTGTAAAAAATGTTTTAAAGTAAAATTTTAATGGGAGCATTGGGAAGGACACTGACCAGTTTTACTATTAGATCACAAAAAATGTTTTAAATATTGATAACGTAATTTTGACAAGAACAAATCATTACTTGTGATAGCATAGAATTGTTATACTTAAAATATGAGATTTCTAAATGGATAAATAGGCAAAAGGGGGTTTGTTGGTGAGTTAGGCAGAATCTAAGATTGAATTCTGTTCTGACAAGGAAATAAAAGAATGGCATAAAACCACCAGGGAAAATTAAAAAATGATACTTTTGGTGAATGTTCTCCATTTTAAATAAAAACCTTGCCATGTAATGACTTACACCTATAGTGGAATTGAAGCAACATATTATTTACACATTTAATCTTATTTTGATTTACTCTAATTTATCTGATATTGGCAGCCTGTTAGATGATAATTTAAAAATCCGCTGCTACCGTAATTACCTTAGGAAACCTTCCTAATGGTAATTTTATTCCCCAGAATAATTTAACTTTCCATTTAAAATGCACCTGTAAACACGATGAAGTATGTATTGGCAACAGAAGACGTTTATGTTCATGTAGAATGCTAATTTCCTTAATGGACAGCAGTACTGTGCTTCATATTTTATGGTAATGGAGATGGACTAAAATTACTTTTTACTACAGGTACCTTCTATGTTTGTGTGTAGCATAAACAAGGAGTTATAAGAGTTGAAAACTTGAAAAAAATTCCCCAGAAGTGCCTTCATGGAGGCAACTGAGATTATGATGTCATATTTTGTCAGTTCTCACTCATACTCCAGTTCAAGCTACTTGCCCAGCACGGTCACACTTTCGAAGACCTACATCTGGCTTTTTCCTCGGAAGATGGGTAGGACTGGTTCTTTCTCAGAAGCATGGCACTCTGTTTCTGAATCTTCATTGCACACCTGAGAGATACAGTCCTCTCCTGCCCTGGACCGTGGCTTCCCTGCTGGAAGCTTTATTCCACGGGGAAGAAATGACAGAAAAGTCCTTGAGTCTACCCCCCCTAGAAGAAAGGAGAGGGAAGATGGAAAATCTTCCAAGGAAAGATGGTGTTGGAAATACGGAGATAGTCCTTCCAGAAAAGCTCTGGGGATGGTGTTACCCCCAAGCATCCGAGGATGCTCTCTGAGTGTCCTCTGCCAATCACTGTAGGACGGAGGCTTCTAACTGTATTCTGCAAATGTTGAGGACAGGTACAGGTATTGGGGAAAATCAATCCTAGATGATGGCATTCAGGAGAACCCCAACGTCAGCCTGTGATGGAGGAAGGTTGAGAAGACTTCATGCCTAAGGTGTCAACAGCGGGTGCTTAATCAAGTTAGGAACAGAGGAGCCAGCACTTCCAAATCCTGGGGGTTTGCCATAGGGTGAAGACATAGGGCAATAGTTGCCCCAAGAATCTCTCACCCTGTGCTTTTTACTTTTGGTGGAGCATGTAGCCCAGTTGGTTATGGCCCAGTTGGCAGGATATGTTTATTCCGGGAATTTGACTTTGTAGACTGAGGCAAATTTATGCAGATAGAGCTGCTGAGGCAGAAATCCCTCAAAAGGGGCCAGTGCTCCTGGCCAGCCCATGGGCATTGTGCTTGTCCAGCACAGGAAGAGACATTCCGCTGTGGTGACTGTGGAGGAGGTCTTAGTGACTAGATGCAAATTAGCATACTACTCCTTCCCAGATTTCTAGAATAAAGTAATTTCAGGAGTTATCTGTTAAGTATTTTTTTTTTTGAAACCATTACTCTGAACAAGATTTGAACCAGCAGTATGACACGTCCCTGTCCTCAAGCATGTCATAATCTTATGGAAAAAAATAAGATAGATACTGAGGCAGTTCCAGTATAAATGTTATATTCGCGGAATATAAAGTAAGTAGAATTGATGTGAAAAAGAGCTACTTCCTGGTTGAAGTGAATTGCAAAGAAAACGTATCAGGGTTTCTGCAAGAAACAGAAGGTACCTTTGAAATGGGTGATTGAGGAGGATTTAATAGAGAAACTGGTTACAAAAGTGGAGCCAGGGTTAAGATACCCTAGGAGGGGATGGGGAAGCACCCGTCCACCCATCGGGATTGGAGACGGCTGTTGAAGGGAATCAGGCATAGGAACGGTGACTTTCATAGATGAATTCAGCTGGTGCCGAACCAGAGACTTCAGGGGGGGAGGCTGTGGATGAAAATGCCAGACCTCTCCTTCCTTGAGCCTTCCGACCTCCTCCTGACGCCCTTGCTTCGAACCAGAAGCAGAGCCCATGTACATTGGCCTCCCGGTCATGGAGGGTGGATTTCGAATAGCCAGTGAGGAATATCGAGCACAGGCTTTATATAAAAGTTTGAAGTACACAAATTTACATACCATTCCATGTTGTGATGAATAGTTTAAAGCACAGTGAATCGCACGTGAGGTTTACAGATCATATTTAGTTGGTGAAACCTCAATCTTGTCTTTCATTCTTCGGGCTAGGTAATCAGAGGAATTCATCATTCGCTGTTTTTCCTGACGCTCCAGAGCACTTCGAGAGGTGTAGGGGGACTGAGCACATATAGAATCCAGACCCACGGGTGGAAGTCTACTGATACCTCTGGGTGTAGGGGAGAGGGATGGATGCTGAGCTACGTATGGAGACACTGAGCTATAATAACCTCTCTTCATCCTTTTTTGGCATTATAACTTTTAAAAGGTGTGAAGTTACTAGAAGCTGTGCCGTGGTAAGCTTTAAAAATGCCAAGGAATCTTATAAACAGATGAGGGCCATGACATAGAGCATTTGAATGGAGAATTGAAGCCCTGAAGACAGAGACAGAGAGATACAGACCCCATAGCTCAAGGTGATTGTAACTTTCTCCTTTGAGTGTGGCGACCTCATGAATTGTTCATATACAGAGATTTTTTCCCCCTTTGCCTCTAGTATTTGTAGGCACACTGTTAACTCATAGATTTAATATATTACTCAGAAGAGTATTGTGGTTTACTTCAAATTTCAGAGATGCTGCAGAAAACCATTTTTAATTTGAGAAACAACATATAAAGTGTATCCAATGTAACACAAGGGAGAAATGTTCTTAGGTAAATTATTTAAGTATCCTAAGAAAATAACTCAGGACATGATAGAACAGTATCAAGGTGCTGGAAGAACGTTTTTATTATTCAGAATAACTCCTGAATAATATCATTTTATGTGTATCTCTTAAATACACAATAATAAAAATACGATCTTTAAAATATGGTACAATGGAAATCAAGCTAGTGAGGAATCATGCAAGAAAGCCTTGTACTTTCATGTGGACTGAGTCCAACAAATACTGATACCAAGCAGGTGTGATAAATACAGTTATTTGGTTTTAGGGGTAAGGAAGACTGTTACAGAGGAAGGCAACCTTGTGTCACCTTTATCCTAAAAAGAAAACGTTATAAAATGTGCTTTTAATGCAACTCAAATATAATTTGTGTGCTAAACAGATATTTGAGCTAAGTAGAGAAATTTTAAAACAGCAAGTTTATGCTGCTTAGCTTCTTAAATCTTGGTAATCTGAAGCTGAAGTAATTGTTGCATTGTGTTAATTTAGTAAATTATTTGAAAAAAGTTAGTAGGGTATGTATGACAGCTGAGATCTCTTCCTTTATTGAAAAGGGTTGTAAAATAGATAAAAGGACGCAAGCTTGTGCCATAAATAATTATTTTTTAAAAAGCTGTGTGTGTGTGTGTGTGTGTGTGTGTGTGTTAACAAGGTGAGTCAAATGTGACTTCCTTGGAGTATTTTCTGATTTTCATCTAAGTCAAAGCAGGTTCAGTAATAGTATTTGTACTTTCATGACTTTCTTTACAATCTACCTGTATCAGAATTTCCTCAATAAATCTAACCATGTAGACATAGAAGGGGTCACATATTGTCTTGGCCTGACTGTACTCTCCTTGGAGGTTCAGGGGAGTGGAGAGCACATGTTTAGTGCACTGAAGGTCATGGATTAATACAGTGCAGATGGTGAATCGATGTGCTGGGGGAGAGTTTCTGGAGAAAAATAGAAAACACCAAAACTCTCTTTTTTAGTTGTTCATGCTGTCATCTTTGGTAAGCATAAAATACTGCCTTATAATTCTCAGTGTGAATAAAATACAATGATCAGAGTAACTTTCCTGATAATAAGTAAGTAATTGATGTATACATTTTTGCCTAACTTGCTTACTTGAATCAAGCTTAAATGAGCCAGTATGTTATTAAATGAGCCTCTGTGCCTCCTTCTGTTTAAATTTTGCTGTTTATGGTGCGTTTCTGGGGGACCTGTTCATTGAGAAATGATGGATGCCAGTAAGAGAATGGCAAATTGAAAGAAAATTCATTCAACTTCTAGAGGGAGAAAAACTGTTTCTCTTATTCCTCCCACCAATGGGCCCAGCGTGACTGAATTCAGTGGAAGTTTCAGTGGGATTGAGAGACAACTTCCAGCTCTCTCTACTCTTCTGGACAGACACTGACAGTTTCCATCTTTTATTCTTACCATAGCCTGACTTGAATAATTCATCAGCACAAATTGTGAGATGATGAAACCCTAAAATGACACAATCGAAACCACAAGTTATAATATCCTGAGATATTTCCAAGTTTACTTGCCAATGAGTGAATGCATCTTTAATGTTGATTTTTATTCTATTCTATTTTGAGATCTAAAATACCAGGTTTTCAAAACTACAAATGCTCTATAATTTAAACTAATTATAAATACTTGAAGATACTTCTGTCTTTCTGTGTTATACTTTGATGTAAACTTAATAAGCATGGGATATTCAGTAGGTTAAGAATACAAGAGGCTTGGTTTAAAATGCCGTGATTTTAGGGTACGAAGCTGGAAATCAGTTTTTCAGTCTATTCCACATTTAACACTGACTGAATAGGTATTTCCTGAATGTTTATAATACACAGGCCATTTTATTACATACTGTGAGGAATTAAGGAACGAATTAGACGGATATCCTGTCCTTATGTAGCTTACAACCTAGTCTGTGAGACAGATTTCATAAAAGTATGAAGCTTTTATAATTTGAAATAATAAATTCCAGAAAAGACTTAAAAGATGTGTTAACGCACTGAACACGCCTAATGGGAATGTATTTTGTGTAAGTACTGTGCTGGACACATAGTCATCATGTTTACGTGGCTTTGGGTATGGAATGCCCGGGGAGCTTGGACAGGTAGTTAGAAAGGTTGCTTGGGGTCATGATTCAGAAGAAAGAGAAGGGAAAGATCATATAGCATAATATAATATTTTACTGGATTATGTGTTTAGTAGACTTTAATATTAGTAGTATTTAGTAGACTATAATGTAATGCCATATAATATCATATTGCATAAAACTATATATATATATAGTAAGGAATTTAGACTTTAAAGGCACTGAGGAGCCACCGGACTCTTTTGAGCAGGACAGTGACTTGATCTGAGTAAGATTAATCTGAAAACCAATGGGACAGAGATTAATGCAAAGAAGAGAAGTTAAACAAGAAGCTGGTTGGCATCTGTACCTGAGTTCTGCGTGGTGTGACCTCGGACCACGGCAGAGCAGACTCCAGGGGCAGGAAAGAGGTCTCATACCCAACCATGCTGAGTGCGTTTGCCTATCCAGTGCTGCAGGACCTGTGATCCACAACGGCCCTTGGACCTGGGGTGGCCCCAAGCCCCTCATCCCTGTCTTTGAGGCAGCTCTTGGATTTTCTTCCCACCCAGAAAAGCCCCTCATACACAGGAAACACTCCACTTTAAAACTCCAAATCCTGTCTACTCTGGGGCTATACTTATGACCTCGCACTTCCTTTTTCATTGACTTGATCTTAGATCTGAAATGAATGAGGAAGGTCTCATCATTTTGTGGATTATTTCTCCAGGCAGGTCTTCTGGAATTATTTGTCCACCCCTCTGGGCTTGGTGGTTTCCTGGTTTGTAACCATGTCTCACCCAGCTGCACGGCATAGAGAAAATGATGTTGACTTATGTGTGGCCTGCCTGACAGCACAGGAATGCCGCCATCAGCAGTATGACCATCCTTTGTAAATTGCAAAGCCCTTTTATGTAAATTATCCCCTTTGATTCTTCAAACAGCCTACCTCTGGGGCAGGTGAGATTCCTGAGCTTAGTTGAGAGTTGAGACAAGTGAGAGATGGTGACACGTGTGAGGTTTCCCAGTAAGTGATGAAGCAGGGGTGTCACACAAGTACAGGTACCTGAGCAGTCAGGACTGAAAACTTATGGGGCAGGAACAATGAAAGACAAGCACAATTTTATTGCATTTCTAAGCACCAGACTTTGTGCTAAGGAAATGGCTTATGTGCTCACCTAATCTTCATCACAACCCACAGGATAGATAAGGAAACAATGTGCCTTATGTTAAAAAGTATCAGAAATCTAAATGTGACCCCGACCGTCCCACTCTGCACCCCACACTCTCAGCACATAGCTCAGTGCCCGGCCCCAGGCTCCGAGACCACACCTGGTGTGCTGTTGCTTTGTAGCGTCAAGGAGCAAAGGGGCCTAGCACAGACCAGCAATGCCAATGTGTGCTGTTCTTACATGAGGGAATCAGGTAAGTGGTGCGAATGTGAACCCGAAATTAACAGTGATCTACTGAAAACTTTACAGACCAGTGTCAGAAAATAAGCAACCAGTGATGCCTACTTTGTGAATTTACTTTCCTGACTATATTCTTATTTATTTTACTCATTAAAGTTATAATTAGTAGCAAGTACCTTTTAATTAAAAAAAATCATTTTCTTAGCTCATATGGGTGGTTTAGACTCAATGTTTTTACTTGAATGATATGCCTTCCTAAGAGGGGTTTATCTGCCTTGATGGTGATAAATCATTATCCTTTATCACCGTACCACAAAGGGCCCAATTAAATAATTGCCAGCTGTATTATTTTCCACATTCGGGTACCTTAGATTGTACCGTACGAATTGACACTCTGTTTGTTGGTCAAGAATCAGCAGAAATCAGAGAGGGAACTGTTTGCCCGATGGGTACAATCAGGATCTTTTATGAACAGCTGTGGCATTTCACATCAGCCAAAGTGAAGTCTGCATTGTGATAGATGAACAGAAGCGACGGGCGGCTGGACAGCTCTCTGCTGTTTCTATCTGGAAAAGCATATATAAGTAGACGCAGATCCACAGTGGCCCTCTGGTCACCAGAGGACCGCAGCGTGGAGCAGAAGCCTGCATTTCTACAAGGTAATTTGTTAGTTGTTGAGAATGGCTTTGGAAGGGAAATCATCTTTTAAAACTGTGGTTAGGTTCTGAGGCCAGCTCCCAAAGTACATATTTACCCACTGTGCATTCTTCCATTGCTCTGCGTTGTGTGTTGTTTATATTATTACATTTATCACATTATATTATACCTGCTTTCATTTTTTGGTTTTGCTTATTGGGCTGAGAATTCCCTATGAGCAGGGATGGTGTGTCTCAGAAAGTACTCAGGCCTATTCCTGGCACATAGGAGTCACTAAGAATTTTCCTTTTGGGGAATGAAAATATTGGGTTGGCCAAAAGGTTCATTCAGGATTTTCCGTAACATCTTATGGAAAAAACTGAACGAACTTTTTGGCCAATCCAATATAATGTTTAGTAGGTTCTAGAAAACTACATGGATAATAAATGTTTTTGAGAGAGAAATCTATTCAGAATTCCAAGTCTGGAAGCCAGGAAATACTCCTGGCACAGTAAATTGGAGAATGTCTGCAAGCAATATAATTCAGTGTTTTAAAATGAAGGGTGTAGGGACTTCCCTGGTGGTGCAGTGGTTGGGAGTCTGCCTGCCAATGCAGGGGACACGGGTTCGAGCCCTGTCTGGGAAGAGCCCACATGCCGCGGAGCAGCTGGGCCCATGAGCCACAACTACTGAGCCTGTCCTCTAGAGCCTACGAGCCACAACTACTGAGGCCACGTGCCATGACTACTGAAGCCCGCGTACCTAGAGCCCGTGCTCCACAACAAGAGAAGCCACCGCAATGAGAAGCCCACTCACTGCAACGAAGAGTAGCCTCTGCTCGCCACAACTAGAGAAAGCCTGAGCACAGCAACAAAGACCCAATGCAGCCAAAAAAAAAAAAAAAAAAATGTATAAAAAAAAAATGAAAAAAATAAAATAAAATGAAGCATGTTACCTAAAGTTCATTAATTCTGACCACCTTGATAAAACCCTTTAGGAAAAGCTTAACCTTTCTTCAGCTACATAGTAATCAGAAATAATGGGTTCAGGGCAGGCCTTCTTCAAATCTGTAATTGTACTCCAAAGGGAAATTAAATTATGATTATATGTTATTTGTTTTCTGGAATTTTAATGGAATGTGAATAATGCTATTACAATAGATCTCAAAAGCCTAGTCCTATGACCCAGAAAGATATTTACCTTTTTTCACTTTGGAGATGAATATTTCTTAGATACCACATCTCCATTGATTAAGTAATTTTAGAAAGAGAATGGTTCAGTGAATGTTTTGATTGTACATTTTTGTATTTTTGAGACCTCTAATTACTTTAGCCAACTTCCTTATAGGGGAAAATAGGAAAATCAGAGTACTTTTATGCTTGGAAATATTGGAAGTAAAAGTTCTAAAATCTTGTGTTGACTATATGGGAACAACATGGAAATTTTTGAACAGTGCTTAATAAAAACCTGAATCGGGTTGTATGTTTGTATTTTGAGACTTGAATCTCTGTTACACTGGCCCCCTTTCTGACTGTAAGACCCCTTGAGGAGGGATCACGCCATAATTTTCTTTTTACCCAAAGTGACTTTCACAGAGTCTGAAATATAATAGAAATTACTGATGTTTGAGGAATGAATGAATTATGAAAAATTGACTCAGGCATGTTAAAAACCAAGTTAAATATTTTTTGCCTTCTCTTTCTGGGCTGCTATAACTCATGCAGTCCTAACTATATACCAAAACCCATGGCAGTACCTTTGATCAAGCCTGAAGGGTATTAAATGGCTTTAAAAAGTCAGAGTGTGGCTAGCAAAACACCTTAACAGGAGCAGACAATGTATTGCTATACTGGCATTATTAAGGACCACCAACATTTTCATTTTGAATGATTATGATGTGGAAACAGTTGGGTAATTAGAAACATTGAAGTGATTTGTAAGGCCAATCATATTTTTTTATGTATCTTTAGTGGAGTATAATTGCTTTACAATGTTGTGTTAGTTTCTTTTGTACAACAAAGTGAATCAGCTATAACTATGCATATATCCCCACATCCCCTCCCTCTTGAGCCTCCCTCCCATCCTCCCTATCCCACCCCTCTAGGTCATAACAAAGCATCGAGCTGATCTCCCTGTGCTATGCAACAGCTTCCCATTAGCCATCCATTTTAATTTGGTAGTGTATATATGCCAATGCTACTCTCTCACTTCATCCCAGCTTCCCCTTCCCCTGCTGTGTTCTCAAGTCCGTTCTCTACATCTGCGTCTTTATTCCTGCCCTGCCACTAGGTTCATCAGTACCGTTTTTCTAGATTCCATATATATGTGTTAGCATACAGTATTTGTTTTTCTCTTTCTGACTTTACTTCACTCTGTATGACAGACTCGAGGTCCATCCGCCTCATTACAAATAACTCAATTTCATTCCTTTTTATGGCTGAGTAATATTCCATTATATATGTGTGCCACATCTTCTTTATCCATTCATCTGTTGATGGACACTTAGGTTGCTTCCATGACCTGGCTATTGTAAATAGTGCTGCAATGAACATTGGGGTGCATGTCTCTTTTTGAATTATGGTTTTCTCAGGGTATGTGCCCAGTAGTGGGATTGCTGGGTCATATGGTAGCTCTATTTTTAGTTTTTTAAGGAATCTCCATACTGTTCTCCATAGTGGCTGTATCAATTTACATTCCCACCAACAGTGCAAGAGGGTTCCCTTTTCTCCACACCCTCCCCAGCATTTATTGTTTGTAAAGTTTTTGATGATGGCCATTCTGACCGGTGTGAGGTGATACCTCATTGTGGTTTTGATTTGCATTTCTCTAATGATTAGTGCTTTTGAGCATCTTTTCATGTGTTTGTTGGCAACCTGTATATCTTCTTTGGAGAAATGTCTGTTTAGGTCTTAGGCCCGTTTTTGGATTGGGTTGGTTGTTTTTTTGATATTGAGCTGCATGAGCTGCTTGTATATTTTGGCACTTAATTCTTTGTCAGTTGCTTTGTTTGCAAATATTTTCTTCCATTCTGAGGGTTGTTTTTTCATCTTGTTTATGGTTTCTTTTGCTGTGCAAAAGCTTTTAAGTTTCATTAGGTCCCATTTGTTTATTTTTGATTTTATTTCCATTAGGAGGTGGGTCAAAAAAAGATCTTGCTGTGATTTATGTCATGGAGTGTTCTGCCTAGTTTTCCTCTAAGAGTTTTATAGTGTCTGGCCTTACATTTAGGTCTTTAATCCATTTTGAGTTTATTTTTGTGTATGGTGTTAGGAAGTGTTCTAATTTCATTCTTTTACATGTAGCTGTCCAGTTTTCCCAGCACCACTTATTGAAGAGGATGTCTTTTCTCCACTGTATATTCTTGCCTCCTTTGTCAAAGATAAGGTGACCATAGGTGTGTGGGTTTATCTCTGGGCTTTCTATCCTGTTCCATTGATCTATATTTCTGTTTTTGTGCCAGTGTCTTGATTACTGTAGCTTTGTAGTATAGTCTGAAGTCAGGGAAGCCTGATTCCTCCAGCTCCGTTTTTCTTTCTCAAGATTGCTTTGGCTCTTCTGGGTCTTTAGTGTTTCCATACAAATTGTGAAATTTTTTGTTCTAGTTCTAGTTGTGAAAAATGCCATTGGTGATTTGATAGGGATTGCATTGACTCTGTAGATTGCTTTGGGTAGTATAGTCATTTTCACAGTGTTGATTCTTCCAATCCAAGAACATAGGCCAACCATATTTAATCTTGAGTTTCATGCATGAAGGCTGCTGTAGTCATAATGTTCTGTCTTCCTCTATTTTTGCTGGTTAAAACCAAATTTTCTTTGTTTTTCTGATGATACCAGGAGCATGCTATCCCTGTGTCCACAGAATACGCAGATTATCTGAGGACTGGAGAGAAATATGGTGACTCAAGAAATGGCATTATTGTATAGTATGCATGCATGAGAGATTTGGGTGGAAGAGGTATATTTGTCCTTCCTTAATTACCTTGTCAATAAGAAAGAGAGAGTTGGAGAACAAAACCTTGAAAGTTACAGAGGGATCTGAAGAAATAAGATCTCCTGGAATTAGTTTGCTTCCGCTTTGGAAGTAGTATTTCTGGGGCACTGAGTTCACATTATCATTATAGCAGATTCTCAGGCATTGCCTTGAACTGGTATAAATCCTGTAAATGTTCACTCTGAAGGTGGGTGGGTGATGGTGCCAGCAGGCTGAGATGGGACTTCCTTGCTTTGACATTGCTCATTTTATTTTTATGTGGGGGGAACTAGTGACCTACATGAATGTGTTTTTATGAAAGTGTTAATAACTGACATTGGAGGGGTGACCGCTTGCTGAGCACTCCACCGGCGTGACCTTATTCTACTTCCTACTGACCCTATGAAGGTAGGAGCTGGTGTCATCCACTTTCACGTGAGACTTCCACGTCTCATTTGTTGGGAGTAACTTGCCCACAGTTCCACAGCTAAGATGTGGCAGAACTAGGATGGAAAACCAGGCAGTCTGATCCCAAAGACTAACCTTTGCTATTACTACTATTTTGCAATGCCTCCTGTTCTAGAACTATTAAAAGGCCAATGAACAGAAATAAACAGAGACATGGTACATGAGTAACCAATAATATATGCCTAACATTTAACTTAATTCACTTTTTCTGCCAAAAATATGTATTGACTCTCTACCATGGGAAATGGTGTGTGGGAAATATGAGGATGAGTTCCACATGAGGTTCTCTGCTCAGGAAGTAAGAGGGTATGATAGAGGCCATCTAGAATATCAGTAAACAACTCGAATTCAAAGTGGGAAATAAGTGCTTTCTAAAGGTTATAAGAAGAGTAATTACACCTAAAGAAAGTCTAGGAAGGCATTGTAGAGGATGTGGCATTTGCACTGGGCTTTGGAAGACCAGATAGTTATCAGAAATGCAGACTCGGGTTGGGGATGGGGGGCATCAGGCTCAAAGGGGAGGGGGACATACGTGAGTAGGTATCGGGAAAGGAAGAGATGGGGCTGGAATTCTCAAAAATGAGAAATGTGGTTTGAATTGTCATGTGCTGTAGAAAGAGATTTGGTGGTGCCAGGTGTTAGAAAGCCTTAGGACCTGAGCAGTGATCAGTAGACAGCGGGGTGTCACAGAAAGCCTTGGGGTTAAGTTGTCTTGGGCACGGCTGGTTTCCACTGTGTCAGTCTAATGACCAAGACCTGGAGCCAGTGACCCCAGAGGCGTGGTAGCTTGTGTGCTGGGGGTGTGGTCTTCTCAAAGCTGGTCAGACTCCTCCTCTGGCCATATTGCCTTTCCTTTGCGTTGTCAACTTCCCTTAAATCGGAAGACTCATCGGCCCCAGATCATAGGAGGGGCGTGCTTGTAATCTTAATGAATCCCATATGTCTCATGTTTCTGGAGTCATTTTCCATTCTGCAAAATGTCATGAGAAGATACACATGATGATCTGTAATGATGACTCTTCCTCCTAAAGAACAATGCTTTGGAAAACACTTTGAATTTGATCAGGTGTGGCCAGTGAATAGTACAGGAAGCACAGGAAACAGTATTAAATACAAAGAGAAAGGAATAGGACATAAGAAAGTGTTCACAGAAGGTTATAGCTCTTTTATAGAATGTGCTAAGTTTCTAATGGTCAGAATAAATATGTTTAAAGCAGTAGTTTAAAAATTGAGGTTAAAAAAAAAAACTTTAAAAAAAGGGAAACAGAAACAAAGCTTTCTTGAAGCCTTACTGAAAACAGCCTTTGTGCTGAGTTTTTCCTAAGTATCGTCTCAATTAATCCTGGCAGTAGCCCTGAGCTGGAGGGTTGCATTGTCTCCATTTTGCAGATGAGGAAGCAGAGGCTTAGAGAATTTGAGTGACTTGACCAGTGGGAGGGAAGTGCTCACAAGTGGCAGAGTGGGGGGCTTGAACCCCGGTCAGATGACTCCAGAGGCTGCTGTTCTCCAGCTAAATGGAGGGTCAGAGCTCATCCTGTTAGTAAAATCTCCTAGCAAGACATGCAAACCAAAAAGGATCCCAGACCCTTTGAGTTATTCAGAAACATACATGCACCCCAGTGTTCATAGCAGCACTATTTACAAGAGCATGTAAAGCTATTGTAAGACATGAAAGCAGCCTAAATGTTCATCGACAGATGAATGGATAAAGATGTGGTACATACATACAATGAAATATTACTCAGCCCTGAAAAAAGAATAAATAATGCCATTTGCAGCAACATGGGTGGACCTAGAGATGATCATACTAAGTGAAGTAAGTCAGACAGAGAAAGACAAATGTATGATATGGCTTACATGTGGAGTCTAAAAAAATGATACAGATGAACTTATTTATGAAGCAAAAATAGAGTCACAGACATAGAGAACGAACTTATGGTTACCAAAGGGGAGAGGTGAGGGAGGGATAAATTAGGAGTTTGAGATTGACACATACACACTACAATACATAAAATAGACAACCAACAAGGACCTACTGTATAGCATAGGAAACCCTACTCAATTATCTGGTAATAATCTATAATGGAAAAGTATCTGAAAAAGAATCATTTGCTGTACACCTGAAAATAGCAGAGCATTGTAAATCAGTTACTGTATATTTCAATTTAAAAGTAAATTAAAAAAAGAAGAAAAGTAATTTTTAAATGTCAGACTGGTTTTGATAATACTTTCCCCCTTTCTGTTGTGGGTTGTGTTTACAGGGGCACAATGAAGCATGAGGCATGGGCTCCCTTTAGCTGATGGAGATGGGGTGCCACACAATCATTTGTGCTACTGTATCACGTGTCAGTCAGTGGCACTTAGCGCTGGGATGGGACGTGCCGGGGTTGTCAGGGTGGATACACTGCCTTGCAGTCATTTCTGAAAGTTTTGAGTGCATTCAGTCGTCCAGTAAGTTTATGACAATTTACCTGATCTTTCTGTGCACCATCATGTAATTTTAAGCTTTAAAAATGCCCTGGTGTATCTTTGACATATAGTTTATTTTCGATTTACTTGGTATTTCTTGTTTAGAGTTTACCTACCTCAGAGGGCTTTTGTTTAGAATTAGCTGCTCTGACCATTGGCTTCTGGAAAGTTAATAGGAACAGTGGTGTTCGGTGCCATGCTGCCTGTTAAGGTGGTTCAGGTGATGTGGTCCATGCCTTGTGGCCACCCTCCCATCAAAGGGCAGCTTTGCTGTCTACCTTCACTAAAGCACATGGGTTTTGACAGGAATTGACATTGCTCTCATGATGGTTTGAAGGTAAATAGGTAAAAATGTTGTTTAAACTCCTTAATGTAAAATAGTTTTATAAAAGTTCCTTTCTCAGGGCTCCGATGACACTGACAGCATTGTTAATACTCAGTATTCTACTGACAGCAATCATTTGATATCAGTTTAATCATTTCACTGGTTAATGTTGGCTTTTTAGCATGATCGTTCAAATATACCAAAAGTTTGGGTTGATTATTCCTCACCAAGTAGATTCATTTTAGAGTCAAGAGAATTGCATCACTTGTAACATCAGCTATGCCTTTTCCAGGATTCTCCTTTAAATCAAGTCATTATACCTTATTGTTCTGATACTTAGTTATAGATCTATTTTGACTTGTTTTGTTTCTTAATAGGATCATGAAAAGTCCTTTTGCAAATTAGGCCTTCAGAAAATGAAACCAATCATGTTCCCCTGATTCTAACAACACTCTTAAAGTTTAGCACACAATATCTCAATTTTGATCTTCCTCTGTAGAAACAGGTTTCCTGAGTAGATTTCTTTTCATGCATGGTAGTCTGTTGTATCTGTACCACAGATAATTGTTTGCATCAGATTTGTCACTTTCTGGCATACTTTGAAATAGTAATGCATAGGGATGTGTAAATGTTTCATCGGCTACAGAAGGTGCAAATGTACCATATAAGAATGGTTTGAAAACTTCTAAGAGCATCTGTGTTTTCACAGTTACCGGTTCATGCCGGTCAGCCTATTGCCGGGTCTTTTTTATGCCTGTTTCTACGCAGAGCCTGTTCACAGGGCTGTCCTAACTGTGCAGGCTTTATCTTTATGCATGATCCATAGACACACAAACAAGGAATTGTAGCAGCAGTATTTCATTCTTAAGGCTGAATGATGACAGGCATAATTACTGAGGCTAACATCTGGAGTATTTTATTAAAGGGAAACCTGCCAAGATTGTTAGCATATACCAAACAGCATTATCCATATGTGCCATTTTATCACTATTGACTGTCAGGGTGTGTTCATATGAAAGGAAATGGATAAAATCCAGCAAAGGATCACTACTAACATATCTTTCCAGAGCGGATTTTAGTTTAGCTCAACGGAGCAGTTTGCTAGAGATTTTCAAGACCATGAACATCACCCATCTGGAGGGTTCCTAGATAGACCAGTAGTACCTGGTTACTTGGTCTTCCCAGAATTAAAATGTACGCTTCATTAAAATCCTGCTGAGTTTTTTTTTTTTTTTTAATGTTCTCCAAATCCTTAAAAGGAATAAAGACTGTCATTAAAAAATAAACAAGATTAACAGATTTTGAGGGCCTACTGTGTGTTCCATCGTTTTGAAAGCTCGGTACACACACTTGAGGAGTGTAGTAGGGATCTCGTCCCGTCGGGTGATAAAAGAGCACTCTGGTGCAATTATCAAATTTCTTGGAGTAGTACGGAATTACTGTTCACTCTTTTCCTTAGCAGACAGCTCTACAGTTGAATAGAGGGTATTAAGTCAGCAGATTGGTCCTTATCAAACTGTAAGAGGTTCGATTCCTATGAATACTGCAGTTCTTGTAATAATCTTGCAATTCAGTTTATTTAAATAGTAATCTAGAGAGGCTACCCCACCCTGGCATGGTCATTGTTGTTCTCCTTAGGCACGAGTGGAGGGAATCGTGCCCGTCTGTATTCTGTACACAGGAATTGAGAAAAAGACAGATCTTCAAAAATCATACCCAGATAGTTTTTGATGGAAGGGAGAAAAAACTGGTCCCCAGAAAATGCTCCTAGTTCATCCTCTCTGCCAATCACTGCAGATGCTGAAGACTGAAAAAGGAGTGAGAACATGGCCATCGTTTGGTTCTAGTGCAATCTGGGTGATGGATTGTGTTTGTGAATAATATCTGCTAATAGTTCACGAGTTGTGTGGTGGAGGTCCATGCAGGGACACAGGGAACACTGGAGGAGATGAGTGGTTTATTGTGCCTGTTGGACAGATCTGCCTACCACAAAATTGCATCTCCTTCTGTTGGAACCAGACAGCAAACTCCCTTCCACACCCCACATGCCGTTCCCTCACCTGGTGCAGATTCTCCCTTTACAACGTCTGCACTGAAAGCAAAGTCTTCCTCCCCACCTGGGTCCTGCTACCCTGCCTTCACTTCCTCGTTGTCCCTTCCAGCACCCGCAGCCACAGCATCGGGGCAGCCCATCCTGTCTGGGTCTTTGAAGTCGGCTCTGGCTGGTCTTTTGCTCTATTCTTCCTTTGCCCCCAGCCATCTGCCACGTTGTTGTCATCCCTGCAGGGCACACGTCACCCCTTACAGAAAACCCAGACTCCTTGGGAAGACCCAGTGGCCTTCTGCCACCCCTCTCACCCTCTCACTGCAGCCAAGACGTCTGCCCTTCTGACACTTTGCCTCTGCCTTTCCTCCTGCCTGCAGGGCTCTTCCCACTTCGGTGGATTTCTTGTTAATTTTCAAAGGGACAGCGAAGTCTTAACATTTTAGTTTCTGGGTGATGGATCTTCCTCCTCAGAGTCTAGTGCCTCTTTCATTCCCTAGGGATGCACGGATCCCATAGCATTTCAGCGTTCTGTCTCCTGCGGTAGAAGGACCAGGAAGATTTGTCAGAAATGAGTACTGAGTAATATGCATTCACCATTTGACAAACGGGGGCAGACCCCTCACTTCTAAAAATGTGTTTCAGCAGAATACACGTCCTGCAGGTAGATTGAAAAGCAGGCTGTGCATGAACCCTGCAGGGAGAGGTGGGACTTTGCCGCTGTTGTCTTTCTGCAGTATTACAAGTCTGTGTCTGAAATATGTGCAAAAAAATCTGTTACACAGCAGTGTTGACTTGAAGCTTTTTACTCATAGCTTCGATATTTGGCTTGTTTGATTTTCAGATATTCTTATTTCTGTATTACTATTTTGCAGTTTTAAAATGCACCAATCACCAGTGCCTTAGTGTTTCCCACGTATGCACGCGCGCACACACACACACACACGTATGTAAGGATTTACAGTCAGTCATAGCATCTATAAACATTTTCATGTTTCTGAATGTATGTATACTCTGTAGAGGGAGAAGGTTGCTGAGATCATCTAATCCCAAGTGTCACCCTGAAGACAGAAGTACACCATCGGTAAATACGCACAATTAAAGAGACACTAAGTTGGGACTTCGAGGGACTTCGAGGCTCTGGGAATGGCGGCGCCTGAGTTTGTTGTGGGCATTTTGCCATCCCCAATAATGGGCATCTTTTCTGGCTTCCTTTCTTGCATGAAGCCGCTTCCTGTCCCTCCTCCCCCGCACTCTCCTTTGCTAATCCCTGCCAGTGCCCCTCCCCCCCAACCCCTGCATATTGTCTGTTGCCTCCTAGTGACATGAGAGCTGGGAAGACTGTAAGCAGTAAGCAGTCAAGTCCGACCAGAAGCGATGTGGCTACACAGCCTGGCACGCAGGAGGACTTTGGGCGGCTCACGTAGTGACTTACTGACCATGTGGACATCCAGATTGATAGTTAGGGAATGCAGGAAGGTGCCCAGAGAAACCAGAGCAACTGACTCAGACTGTATCTCCCACTGAGTTTTTGTTCTTGAAGTAGGTTGGTGGAAGGGAGTTAATTTGCATTTTTTGGATTGATAGTGGATTTGAACATCATCTAAACTTTCATTGTTGATTTGTGTTCCTTCTTTTTAATGTCTTTTGCCCATTTTTCTGTGTGACTTTAGTAACAGACAGAGCATTTGGATTCCCTACAATAGAACTACTTACTTGGTGTATGCCTTGTAGCTGTGAGTAGCTAAGTACGTAAGCTGGCTGGGGCAGGATGTTGCCTGGGATGGCTGAGAATAAAACAGGGAGTTTCGAATTTTCTGAATGTCCTGATTGGTTGATGTTTAGAAGTCAGCTACAAGGATTGAGGTGGAAAATATGTTCATATTCTGTCTTTTCTGCTTCTATTGAATATCAATAGTGTGAGTCCAGCCTTACTGTAAAATGGCCCTGGAGGTGTAGCTTCGTTTCCTTGGTGGTTTTCTTGTTTTGTTTTGTTTTACTTTTTTTCTGTAATGGCTTTCCAGAGAAATAACTTCAGGCTCAAATTACTCATTCTAATCCCAGGATTTCCCTGTTTCACCTGGTTCAATGCAGTCAACATTTCATAGTTCATATAAATACCTTACCCATCCAGCATCATGATAAAAGGAAGGATATGTTTAACATGAGTAAAAATTTCTTGGATGATTGAAACTTATCTCAAAGTACAAAATTTTGCATTTTAACCCTTCTATGGGAAAATTACCTAAAATATATTCCCTGTATCAGACTTCTAAGATCTTAGTGTAATCATTATTTTCTGATGGGTGTATATCAAGAAGTGGAATTAATGAATCATAGAGTATGCATATGCTTAGCTTCAGTAGACATGATCAAACAGTTTTCCAGTGTGATTGTACCAATTTACACTCCTTTAACAGTGTAAGAGTGTTTTGGTTTTCCCACCTGCTTCACCAACATTTGGTCTGTCATTTTGATTTTATCTATTTTGGTGGCTGTGTGGTATTGTCACATTGCAGTGTTGGTTTGCAGTTCTTTGGTGACTAAGGAGGCCCATCACCTTTTCATATATTCCTAGCCATTTGAATATCTTTGTGTGAAGAGTCTGTTCAAGTCTCTTACACCATGTTTTCTTTGGATAACCTGTCTTTTAAATACTCATTTGGGGTAGTTTTTCTAAATTCTGGATTTAAGTCCTTTGTTGGATACGTTTATTGCAAATACATTTTTCCACTGGTTGTGTTGCATTGTTACTCTCTAAATGATGTCTTTTGATAAACAGAAGCTCTTGATTTTAAGAAGTCTAAATTATGTTATTCCTATAATAGTTAACATTTTCTGTGGCCTGTTTGAGAATTTTTTTGCCTATGCCAAGGTTACTAAGATATTTTCCTATGTTTTTCTATAAACACTTTATTGTTTTATCTTTTACATTTATATTTTCAGTCTTCTGGAATTGATTTTTGTGAATTGTGTGAGGTAAGGTCAATCTATGTGGCTTCCAATTGACCTATAGCACCATTGACTGAAAAAAGAAGCATCCTTTCCCCCATTGCACTGAAGTGTCATTGCTGTAATAAATCAGTCTATTGTGCTGTCTTCATTGTGAAACACTCTGATGGGGACTTAGAGAATTTTATACATCTCACAAGTTTTCTTCCAAAAAATGTATAGGTTAGAATATGCCATCAGAGTGAGTTGCTGTGGAAGGTCCCTTATCTTTCCATTCTAACATGAAAATAATAGATAAAAATATTTTATAAAGCTAAATATATAGCTGAGATTGAAAACAAGGAAAGAAAATCTGTAGATGCTCAAAATGAAGTGAGGACTCTTGATGGTGAGAGGAATTGAATTCACATGGCTGATAAGGATAACTGGACCAGAGAAACCCTTTATATAATGGAGTTTTAATGCCTCACAGAACCAATTTAGTATGAGCAGGAATTAACTTACCTGGATAAATCCAATAACCAGGAAAAGGTGACTCAGCAGAATTCTGCTTGCTGGCTAAAGGATGAACATAGAAGCTGAAGTCCTAGGCAGTGGATGTAAACAATACAAATTATGGAACATTGGATCTCCTAGATTGTGCAGTGACTGCATTTGGAACTGAATTCATCCTCTGATTATTCTGGAGAAGCCCTGGACTAAGAAACCAACATAAAATCTGACCAAGTACTCTACAGTCACATTGGGCTGGGGTAAAGGCAGCCAGAAAGGCATTCCAAAGGAATGCCTCTTAAGACTCTAGAAGAAGACAATTTTTAGTAAAGATGAACTCATGGTAAAATTTTACAAAGGCCTTCAAGGAAAGAGGGAGAATAATAAGAACTTTCAAAGAAAAAGAGAAGACTGACTGCATACTTTTCATCGATAATACCAGATGACAGAGACATTGGAATTTAAAGTGCTAAGAGAAATAAATGTTAACCTAGAATTTTATACCCAGCTAAATTATCACTTGGGATTAAAGATGAAATTAATACATTTTGACATGAAATAAAAGATAGTTTTCAAAAGAAAAATACAAATAGTTAATGCACATTAGTAAGAAATCAACCATGCTAATAATTACAGAGATAAATATTAAAATAACAATTATTTACTTATTTCAATCCATCAAAAGTGAGACAGTAGACAATCATGTTGACAAGGATTTTAGGACATGTAAGAGTCTCACACTTAGCTGCTAAGTTTACATTGCTACATTTTTAGAGAACAGGTTGGCAAAGGCCTTGAAATTGTGCAAGGTCTTTGAACCTGCAGTTACACTTAAGGAATATATCCTAAAGTAGTACAGTTGACCCTTGAACAATGTGGGGGTTAGGAGTGCTGTCCATACATGCAGTTGAAAATCCACATGTAACTTTACATTTGTCCCTTCATATCTGCAGTTCTACTTCCGTGGATTCAGCTAGCATTGGATCATTTAGAATTGCAGTATGTATTTAGTGAAAAAAAAATTCATGTATAAGTGGACCCATGCTATTCAAACCTGTGTTGTTCAAGGGTCAACTGTAGTTGAAATTATATTTATTTAGTTACTACATTGTTCATCCTAGTGTTTTTAAGAGCTCAAAGTTGAAAATAAAGTAAGTGTCCAACATGGGACGATTGGTGAAATAAATTATTGAATCTGTATAATAGAATACTGTATAGTCATTAGAAACAACATTTCATAATACATCAATTGACAAGAAAAAATACATTAAATGAAATAAATATACCAAATAAAAATATTATAAAATGTGAATAACATGATCTATTTTTACAAAAGCAAATAATCATTGTACCTAAAATATTTGAAAATATATAAATATCTATATCTATATGTATTTCTATATATTCCTCAAAGTGGTTGTACTTGGGTCGTTAGTGTTGTGTGGTTTTAAAATATTCTTCTTTATTGTCTCTGTTTTGTTATTTTTCCAAGGTTAGATTGTAATATTTTATAAGGAGAAGAAAGAAGGTAATCTCATGTTGGAGGAAACACACAAAACACCATTGTAAGCATTATGTAGTATTTATCATATGCAGCAACTTCACAGTACTGGTGATAGGCAGAGTCCAATCAACTATGTCTCATTTTTTCCTTGATTATAAGGATTAAGTTGAAGTTACTTCTGCATTTTAAATTCCAGTAAATAATTATAACTTTTTAAATTTTCTTTAAAAACTCAAAGGATAAAAGAACACTATATTGATTATTCAATATATAGAATGTATGGATCTTATTTCTCTTTATGATTCTCTACTCGTATAATGCCTTTTATATGTTTTTTTCTTTCTAGAGAACCAAAGGACATTGCTTTGGGTCCAGATCATGTGAAAGTGACATATGGCGACCCTATAGTGATTATAGGCATGAGGGTATGAGAGAAGTAAAAAAAAAGGCATTAATAGAGGGTTTTTTTGTGGGGGACAGTTTTTTTTTTTTTTTCTCACTGAGATTTTGAAATAGTTCAAGAGAGGTACCTGTTTCAGATAGAAGATAACTTCAGAAGTATTGGAAGCCAAGATTTGGATAAGGAGAAACAGACTGTCCCAGTGGAACACAATGCAAACTACACTCTTGTTCTTGCCAATAAAAAAGCAGAGTTGCTTCTACTTATGTAAAAGAGATTATCCTGTAAATAGATGCTGCACATATTGAGAATTTTGAGGGTGTTAGGAATGAGTTGTGATTTAAAACAGAAAAAAATATGAAAAGGAACTATAAATTATTAGACATCTAGCCTTTAAACTTCCCTAGGAAATAATTTTTTTGAGGCTACCCATGTAGAACTGTTTCAAGATTTGGGGGTCGGGGAGGAATGGAGTAGGAGTGGAACAAATACAAAATTTAACTTTTAAGGCAGTAATTTTTAGATCATTGATAATTGGTGACCCTTTGATTCCTGAATTCCTTTTGGAGATAATTGTGGAATCAGTTTTAAAAACCCACCTCATGTCGGAGAGAACATTTATAAATCTCTTTATAGGCAAATATATACAAAGCACTATTAATTACTTGAGACCATATCCTTTTAACTTTGTATTATATGACATAAGATTATGAAGGAAAGAAAATTATTTTATGAATCTCCTGCAGGCTCTTTTGAAATGACTCAAAGGAACTTTACTTCTGGGTCTTTAAGGAAAATATAAATTGACATCCAGTGCCAGCTACCTAAAAATACACTGTGTCATTCTTTACAAGATGTGTCCCATATTTTCTGTGTTAACTGTGGTTTAGAGAGAGAAACAGAAAAAGTGGAAAACCCAAAACTAGTTCTGGCTCTACTAAAAACTAGACATGTGGCTTGGAAAATCACTTATCCTCCTTGAGTTCAGTTTTTTTTCCTATTATGTAAGAGGGTTGAATTTATTAGTAGGTGATCTTCAGAGTCCTTGCTACTACAATATCCTATTTGTGTGTTCAGACACAATGATCCAAAAGTTAATACCCTATTTATTTTCCAGCAAGAATTACATTAGCACTAGAATAGTGTGGAATATGCTGTTTAAAAGTGTTCTTGATTATTTATACCCAACTTCTTTATTCAGCTCTTGAGTTGGCTTTCAGAAAACATAGGGTAAGGTTTTTAAATAAAGTGATTATCTGGACTATAGAAATATAAATTAAACAGGAGATCAAGAATATATATTTTTGGTAGTATATCAGACTTTCACAATATCATATTGAGAGCCTTAATTGTAACCAAGTAATGTTCCCAGTCTGTGTTTAACTATACATCAACTCGGTGGATGGTTCATAAAGAATATAATTGACAGCTAGTAAAACCCGTTCAAAAATGAATCAGCTTTTAACTTTGTATTAAATTATCCTTTTCTAGAAGATTGAAAACTATAATCAAGTTCTTTCTGTGTAATTTGCTATAGATTACTACTCTAAGAGAATAACATCCTTTGTTAAAAAGGCTTTTCTATTATTGGCTTATGGTGTCCCCTCCTCCCACTGAATTAAAGCTTTCAGCCTCCTGTCAGATGCCCTGAGCTTTTCACCTGAACATTTTTACAATGAGGGCATAATGAATGTTGGAACTGGTATAGATTATTTAAAATAGGCTTACATTAGCTGTCTATCACTGTTCTTGACCTCCAGAGAGAGAGAAGAAACAAGTTCCTTAGTACAGAGATGGAATTTTTATCAAATGCTTTAAAGCTTAAACTGTACAGGTGAGGTCTGTAGCCTCCTACTGCTAGTTTTTCTTTATTTCTCGGGTCCACTTATTAGATGAGCAAGTATGAGTATTCTGACAGTTATAATGTGCCCATTGTATATCATAAACACTAGAAAACAATATAATAATCAATATGTTATACAGAAGAATTAGGAACTTAGAACTGCTCTTTCATGCATTTATCAAAAATAATACTAAACTTTATGTATTAACATTCTGTAGATGGAGTGTTGAAAAATGCAGCAAAGGTCCCTGCCTTCATGGACTTTATGGATAACAGTCAAAACCTTTATTATGATTCTCTTTATAGAGGCTAAGTGTAGGCCTTTCACAAAATTTAGCGCCCATTCCTGACTTAAAAAAAAACACTCAATAAAATAGGCATTGGTGACCAATTCTTTAACATTAGCTAAACTATTTAGATTGAAGAAATAAGGTTTACATCTTTCTTCATGTTGAAATATAAGAAGCATTCCCATTAGCCCCCAAACAATGCAAGGATGACGCCATCTTCACCTGATCACCTTTTTATTAGAAGTATTAGCCAATGAGATAGGACAAGGAAAGATAATTAAAGGCGTAAGAACAGTACAAGGGGGAAGTAAAACTATCCCTTTGCAGGTGATACCTGGAAAATCCAAAAGAATCAATGAGAAAACTTACACAAACAATAAAAAATTCAGTAAAATACCAGGATATAAAATTAACTTACAAAAATCAAACATTAACTGATCAGAAGATAAAATGGAATAGAAAATCCTATTTGCGATAGGAGCAACAAGAAAATAAAATACCTGGGAGTAATATTAAACATATATGTACAAAATCTATATAAGGAAAGTTACAAACCTTTCCTGAAAGGTCTGAAAGTAGATTTGAATAAATGCTTAGTCCTAACCCATGCTTGTATAGGATAACTCAACATGGTAAAGATATCATTTATGTTCAAGTTAATAAACTGAATGCAACCAGTAAAAGTGACAAGTTTTTATTTTGAACCTGACAGTTTGATTCTCACGTTCACATAGAAACTAAACATGCAAGAATATCTAGGAAAACCTGAAAGGGGAAGAGTCATGGGGGATTTGCTTTCTCTGATATTCAAGCCTCTGCAATGAAATAGTGAGGTGCTAACTAATATACCTGTTGGCCACTGGGGGAAGATAAAAATAGACCCTAGAACACATGATAATTCAGTGTACTGAAAGTGGATTCTCAAATCTGGGAAAAGATAGACTTAAAAATTTTAGACATTATTTATTGTATTTTTCATACTGGCAAAATACACATAACATAAAATTTACCATCTTAAACATTGTTTTGGTATATAGTTTAGTAGTGTTAAGTACATTCACATCAGTGTGACCAATTGCCAGAACTCTTCATCTTGCAAAACTGAAATTCTGTATACATTAAGTAATAACTCCTCACCTCCCCTCCCTGACCCCACAGCCCCTGGCAACCACCATCGTACTTTCTGTCTCTATGAATTTGACTAGGGACCTCATCTAAGTAGAATCATATAGTGTTTGTCTTTTGTGACTGGCTTATTTTACTTAGCATAATGTCCTCAAAGTTTATCCTTGTCGTAGCATGTATTAGCTTTTTTAAGGCTGAATAATATTCCATTGTATGCATATCCTACATTTTGTTTATCCATTCATCCATCCATGGACACTTGGGTTGCTGCCACCCTTTGGCTGTTGTGAATAATGCTGCAATGAATGTAGGTGAAAAAATACCTCTTTGAGACCTTGATTTCAATTTTGGGGGGTGTATACCTAGGAGTAGAATTGCTGGATCATATGGTAATTCTAGTTTTTATTTGAGGACCACCTTACTGTTTTCACAGCAGCTGTACCATTTTACATTCCCACCAACTATGGATAAAGGTTCCAGTTTGTCTACCTTGTCGCCAATACTTGTTACCTTCTGTTTTCACACATGTATTTGCTTATTTTTGTATAAAGAAACATTGGGAAGATAAACCATAAACTATGAAACATGATTACCTGGGAGGTAGGTGGAAAGAGTCAGGATGGGGGGTGAGATTTCTCTTAGCACATCTTCTGCTCCTGGCCAAGATGGAGTAATAGGGACTGGATTTGCCCTTCTACTTGAAGCAACCTACAAACCCCACAAAAGCACAAAATACACACACAAACAAAAACAACGAAAAGAAGACAAAAATACAAAAAAGGAAGATAAACTGAAACAAAGGTTTTCAAGGCTTGGACATTGGACAGCGAAGGGCAGTGAGCCCTGAGAGAGGGCATACCAAGGAGGCAACCCTGTGGTGGTCTCTGCTGAGTCACGGGGAGAATTTCCAGAGCACGGGGCAGGGCAGCCTGCGTGGAGCCTTGCCGAGTCACTGAGTTGAGGAGACGGAGATAGGAGTCTGGGGAGAACAAGGCAGCTGGAGTTCACAGCAGAGTCCTGGACAGGAGAGAGCCCCCAGGGGAGGACCCCAGGGCTGTGCAGTGTGCCCCTCTGTATGCAGCAGCTGAGCACATGCAGGTGAGGAGACTTGGCCAGCTCTGGGAAAGGAACCATCAGGAAGGATGGGAAGGATTGGAAGGAAGGGTCCCTGGCAGCACACACAGGGCCGGGAACGGAGCCTGTGCCATCAACCAGGCTGAGGAACCTTCTGGACTCAGAATCGGGGAATCATCAGCCCTACACTGACCTCCGTCTCAGACCCGCCTAGCAGATCATTAATGCAAGACCTACAAGGATCAAACTGTCCAGGTGACTTCACTGCTTCCCAGGTCAAAGCAAAGAAGGTTTGTAGAATGTTCATCCAGTTTTGATTTTTGAACAGTGTAATGCTTTAAATATTCACATTTAAAGTTAAAATGTCAAGGAATGAAAAAAGCAAACCAGAAAATTGAAATCAAACAAATGGACCTGATGATGACCTAACCACGCAGAAGAAAAGTCTAATTCAGGTAAATCTTGGGCTCCATACACTATATATTCTCTAGAAGAAAAACACACACAACTGCAAAGAAATCTTGAGCTCTCCTTGGTGGTACTGATGTAGGCACTCTGAATTATATTTGTGTATCGTTGGATAGAGTGAATGAGTAAATATATTGATGTTATTGAGAACCAGGGCTACATCGTAGGATGGGGAGATAAAAGTATGGAACGCATAGATCCTGATATTTGGCAAAGCTTTTCTGAGGCTATATTGATTCAATACATATTACAAAATGTTCAGAAATAAATTTTCAATTTATTTTTTCATTGTCTAAATGCAGTAAGTTAAATCTTCCTTACACCTACCTTCTAGTGACTGAAATTGAAATGTGTCTGGGCAGTAAGGCTCTACCTCCTAGCACCCTCCAAAAGTGACCTGTTTCTGATTTCCTATTGATTTACCTATTTATTTTCAATAAAATCCATAAAAAATATTGTTTATGTTTGGCATAAACTCCTGGAGAACAGTTGGGCCTTTGCCCAAAGCTGTCACTCATACGTCTCTGTTGAATGGAAAGTAGTGACACTTTTCTGCTTTTTCATCCCATCATTCTAGTGTTACATATACTAGTGTGATAGTTATAAAACATCATATATATATTTTTTTGTTTTAATCCACCACCATGTTAGGAATTGCAGGTAAAAAGACAATCATGATGGTTTCTATTGTTGGAGAAGTGTGGCTTTAACTATTTTTCCCACTTCTAATTTTAAAATAAAAAAGTGAAAGCAAGATCGACCCAGTAAAACCTGATTTAAATTAGACCAAGCCTAGAGGAAACCTGGCCCTTGACAAGTAGTGACTATATCATAAAAGAAGACTGATTCATTTATGCTGTCATCACTCCTGCAGACTGCTGGTGCATTGCATGGTTTTCCACCAGGATCAGTTCCTTGATCTTGAGTGTGAAGATTTTTCAGAATCCAGCTGTGAACTTTCATTATTAGTTTTTAGCAGGACATATGCAATTCCCCTTGATCAGAGTGCATACACTCAGATAAAACCAAAGGCAGCTTACTGTTCAATGCAAGACAGAGAAATTAGCAAAAATGAAGAAAGTAGTATTAAAGGTTGGCTGCTCCTGGTATATACATATATGTTAAATAAACTTTAGAAATTGTAGGGTGATAGGACCCTGGCTCATATTTTATTTTTACTTTTAACTATTTATTGTTACAGTAGTGTTACTGAAGGATGTGTTGAATTAAAATGTTCTTATTTTTCATACACTTGTCAGTTACAGACTGGTAGTAATTTAGAGTTGCATTTGAACCTAGATTTCAACAGATCCAAATGGCTTATCTCAGCTCTAAGGTGTTGCATCTATGGAGCTTACTCAGCTTCTCCATGAACTTGTGGTCTTCAGCAGTGAGAGGGCTCATGCTGGTCATTGGCCACATCTGAAGGATGGACTCTTTAACTCTGCCCCCGGATTTAACTTGCTTATTCTTCTAAGCATTGATGTTTAAGTCTCCCTTCTGAAATGACAGAGTGCCATTTTTTCTTCTTAAAAAAACATAGCTTTATTGATACATACTCCACGTATCATACAATTCACTGATTTAAAGTGTACAGTTCAATGGTTTTTGTATATCCAACGAGTTGTACAACCATCACCACAATCTAGTTTTAGAGCATTTTTATCACCCCAAAAGAAGTTCTGTGCCCATTAGCAGTCAATCCCCGTTTCTGCTCCCCAATCCAGCCCTAGGCAACTACTACTGTACTTTGTGTTTCTACAGATTTGCTTATTATGGGTATTTCATCTAAATGGAATCATACAATAAATAGTCTTCTGTGATTGGCTTCTTTCACTTAGAATAACGTTCTCAAGTTTCATCCTTGTTGTAGTACATATCAGTGCTTTATTCTTTTTTTATGGCTTAATAATCCATTGTGTCGATATACCACATCTTAACATCTTATATGTCTATTCATCAGTTAATAGGCATCTGGGTTATTCCTTCTGGCTATTTATGAATAATTTTGCTGTGAACATTGGTGTATAAGATTTTGTATGGATGTATGTTTTCATTTCTCTTAGTTATATACCTAGGAATAGAATTCCTGGATCATATACTAATTCTATGTTTATGTTTTAGAAAAACTGCAGGGCTTTTCCAAAGAAGCTGTACCACTCTTATTTCTACCTGCAATGTATGAGGGTTCCAATCTCTCCACATCCTTGCCAGTGCTTGTTATTGTCTATCTTTTTGATTCTAGCCATCCTGATGGTGAGAAGCAGTTCTCAGCATTCCCTTCATGACTGATGATGTTGAGCATCTTTTCATGTGCTTGTTGGCCATTTGTATATCTTCTTCCAAGATCATCTCTTTAGATCCTTTGCCTGCTTTTAATAGGGTTATTTATTTCCTGAGTTTTAAGAGTTCTTTATATGTTCTGGTTATCAGTCTCTTATTAGATGTATGGTTTGAAAATACTTCTCCCATTCTGTGGGCTGTTGAGAGTATTTTTATTTTTACTTTTAAGCCCTCATCATCATTCAAATATTTAAAGATTACTGATCTGTGACTTGCACAGTGCTGGTACCCAGAAGGTCTTCCACAGAGGTTTATGAGTAAATGAACGATGTGTCTTCACATCCCCTCTCAGTCTCCTACCCACACTAAATATACTTCATTCCCCAGTTGAGTCCCTATTCTGCCATCTCTCAATCTCTCACTGAGTGGGCAATGGCCATCCTACGGGAGTCTGCTGATTTTCCCTAATGCGGCATCAGAGGTGTGGGTGTACTGGAACCATCACCTCCTTTGAACTTGACACTGCTTTTCTCTTTGCTCAGCCTGAGGTTTCCTGACTTTTGAATGCAGCTCTGTTATTTTTTGCAAATAAACAAACTGTAATAATCCGTCTTGGAATAACAGATCTAAGCGACACAAAGCTCTGCCTTTAGTTTAAGAGGAATGGGTAGGTAAGTGAAAAGCAGAGGATGTCAACCTTGACAGCAGCTCTATGAAAAGACCTGGCCTTTTCAGTTAGCTCGTTACATACAATTCACTAGTAGGACAAAGTTTTTTGTTTCGTTTCTGCGGTTGTTGTTGTTTGGGGTTTCTGGGTGGTTTTATTTTTAATGAAGAGCTTCCCATCATTTAGAGCTCTGAAACAATGGAACGGGTAATTTAAGGGAGGGACAGTATGTAAACAGCATCATTGACAGTATGTAAGTAGGGGTTGGATGAACGGTGGTCAGGGATACAGTAGGAGGGACACTTGACTGGGAGGGACTATGGACCGAGTATCTCTTAAGAGCAACCTCTCTCTCCTCTAATTCTTTTCTATGACAAAGATACCTAGGAGAAAGGCCAGTTCTTTTTGTGTTTGTGTGCATTCTGAGGTTGTATTTTCAATTTATATAAATTTTCAATTTATTTTTTCATCAGATACTTTTTAACCTCAAAAGATCGCTTTTATTCTTTACTAAATTATTTTGGCTTCTAAGGAAAACATGTCATTCTTAGTATTAATCCTTAATGAAGTTAAGTGTATGCCCAGATAAATTTTTGCTTAGTTGTGTATTTTCACTTTTTTTGTCGTTAAGTCTCACAGCTGTATTTAGTAAAGTCTTCTGAGAGACGGCCAAGTAGCTGATTTTTTTTTTTTTTGGTGTAGGAAGCCAATAGCATGTCAAAATTTGAATTTATGTTGAAAAGCTGTTTTGCAGACATAGAAGTCCATATAAACAGGCAAATTACTATTTCTCCCCAATTTGGTTGTGGGAAAGTGAGTATGTGTTTGGCTTTTCCTTCTAGAATAACTTGAGAATGGATAAATAGTTTTTCCTATGTGCTGTGTTAAGCATTTGCAATTTTGCAGCAAGTCCAAATGTAAGAAATTTAACCCCAATTAATTATGTTAAGTGGTTGAAAAAATATCCATTACTTAGGGTCATCATCTGTGTGCTAGATGTTTTACAAATGATATTTTTTCAAATGTAATCCCCAAAATAGCACTGTAGGTATTACAGTCATTTCTATGGTATGGACACTAAAATCAAGGGCATCAGAGTTTAAGGTAATTTGGTCAAGGCCACAGAATCAGTAAGTATGAATTACAGATTTGGGATTTGAACCCAAATCTTCTTGGCGCCAGTCTCAAACCTTTTCTTAAAGCTTCTCCAAGTTATTCCAGTTTCTGTTCTTTTGTACCATAACATGAGATACTTAACATTCAAATATTTTGCTATTTTAAAATATCGCTTCAGATTCATTACTCTGGTTTTTCATGACTACCTAATATCCAAAATAGCAGCATTTCTCCTATTTTAGTAGCTAGAAACAGGAATGATATATCTGTGTCCTGGACTATCTGTGACTCCAACCTCAATTTCTATGTTTATTCATAGGTTAAAAAACTGAAGGATCATAAAGAAACTAGCTATTAATCATTTTTAAAATTAAGTTCTCTCCAACTTTCTATGTGTGGTTTTCCTGAATGAAATGCCTTCATGTTTGTTGTACATCAGAGAAATAGAGAAATGCTCCCTTATGGCTTAACTTGTTTTCCCAGAGGACTTCGCAAGTATGGTTTGTGTGTCCCTGATTCAGGGCACGTGGATCTCCTTTGGGCAGTGAAGTGGACGATCATCACAGGGTAGATTATGGAATCATGCTCAAGGCTGATCGCTGGGTGGAATATTATCTGTTTTCTCATTTTACTGTTATTCTTTAATTTTCTGCTACAGCAGAACTTCTGTTGTATCTAAAACCCAGCATCTATTTGCTAGGAAGGATAAAAAAAACAAGCAGTGAAAAACATTGGAAAGAATATAGTCAAGGTAGAGTTCATGTCAGAAAAAAGGTATAGCATTCATTGAAGTAAAGCAATTAAAAATGATCTTGGGACTCTTACTTTTACTTTCCGTACTGTTTGTTATAAAGCCGCTCTTAAGTGTTTTTCCCTTATCGTCCCAAAGCACACATTTGAGTTTCTTACTTAAATTATTATCCTTACCAGCTGCTTCGATTTTTTAAATCCCCCTGACTTAAAGGATTTTTAAAACCTCTAATCATATGGAACCATATAAATGTAACCTAACTTTAAATCCTGGTCTATTATTTTTATCTTAATGGCAAAATAATGAATTAAAACCAAGCTTTGGGCATTCTGTGTTGTTGAAGTTACCTCTCGTGTACTCCAGGAATGAAAAATATATACTCTAAACATATGTTAATGACTATATGAAATCCCTTTCAAGTGTCAAACGTTTATGGAAAAAAAATCTACTTTGACTCTGAATTTTTATTATGCCTGAAACCTCACAGTAACATTATCTTTAGATTGTGTAGGCGGGGAGGGGCCATTGTTATAAATATTTGGCACTTACACAGTAAGATCTGTTCTGTAAGGACCAAGATGGGCCCTTGCACGTGAAAGTAGGCTCTCAGTATTATGCTGAAGCACATCACTTTAAAGAATCTGTATTCCCAGGTTTTTGAGAGTATGTCACCTTTGGATGATTAATGCTGAAAATGAGCCATGTCCGCTCGTTTTTTCTCTGTCGAGCATTTAAAAAACCTATTTATTTAAAAAGTTGGCACATACATTATTTTCTTAGCTGAGTATTTAACTGCCATTCATTTCTATATTAGTTTCTGCTTTCCCTCCCCAAGTTGTAAATTTGTGTTTTCATGGGGTAGCAGAGAAGGGTCTCTATTACCGTAAACCATACATAATTAGAAACATAAATGTGGTTAATACACACAGACTAAGTAAAGAACTACATTGTTGCTGTAAGTACAAATGAGTATTTTTGGATTATATACAGTTTTGCTGATCTGTGATCCTCTTCATTCAAACTTAGACAGGTAATTAAAAGTCATTTATGTGGGATTGTTGTATTACTCAGGAAATAGGGGACATTGAAATGTAAAGTTTCTGTACCAGTGCCTCACAGTAAATTCTTTCCCTAAAGGCAAATAATTGCAGAGCCAGAAGCATTTTCTTTCCCTGGGGGGTGGGGGGAGTTTGCTGAGAGAGCTTACTTAGAAGTCCAAAATACTGCAAATTTGTTGAGACAGTTTCACTTAGCTGACATGTTGATTGCATGTCACATCAGACACAATACCCAGGGACTTATTCTGTAAGGTTTCTGGCCTTCCTCTTTATCATAATTGTGGAGTGTCACATTGGTCTGATGGAGACAGATTTAGAACAATTGTTGATTGGAAGCTCTTGATAAAGACAGGGAGTTCAAACACAGGCCCTGTCTGGAAATTCAGCAGTGAGCATCACTCATCGATCATAATTTAACAAATGGGAAAGATCAAGACAACCTGCCATCCATCACATCCATTTAACTGTACTCCAGCGTGGATTAAATTGTATTTAACAACTTTTCTCTTACAGGATTTACATACTCCAAAAAGGGAGTAACACTTCTTCATCAAGCTTTTGTTTTCTGTTTATCAATGTGAGATTTTGAAATTTTGTTCCAGAACATTCAGTATCTGGTAAATTCTTTTCAAAGTCTTTATGGCCCTTAATTTTCTCCAAAATTTGTTTTTAACAGTAAGCATGAATATCAAGTTAGTAGAACAGCAAAGGAAACATAGTCTTAGGATACAATGGTATAAAATAGTAAGTTATTCTTAAATATGAGTGTTCTGAGTTGAGACAAGTTTGACTGGTACTGCAGGTATTAATTTGGAGCCCTTGAAGAACCTTTAAGGGGCATAATTTTAAGACCATAGCACCCTAGGGTTAGAGAGCACCTCAAGATGTCACCCAGTCCCTTTAGTTCACAGCTAAGAGGATGCGGCCCTAAGAGGTCAGTGACTATCTCAGCACGGTCATCGTGATCTTCTGCAACAGCACCAGGATAAGAATCAGGTTTCCTGACTCCCAGGAATAGCTTCTCTTTTCATTTCCGCTGTACATCGTCATGTATCGATTCTACACGAACTCTGTGAACCTCGAGCTTTATCAGGATCTTGGGGATTTAAGGGCGAGGGGAAGGGTGATCATGGTGAGAACAAATATCACTGACTCTTAAAACTTGATACTATCAGTTTGAGTTAAAGAGGAAATGTGTGGGAGAACGTAAGGGAAAGGAGATCACTCCTGTTCCTGTGTCTCTCCAGCTTACTTAACACTTGTGAGCTGATGAAAAATTTATTCATGAATTTTGCTAATGGAGTTGCTGTGTCTTAGATACTTTGCTGTGTATTAGATACTAGATGCTCTTAGATACTTTCTACATCTGCAGAGGCAAAGACAAAATACTTAAGTTTTCTTTTTTGAAGAGCAAGAAAATCCAAAAAGAAAACATTTTCTAACATCTTGATGGATGTTATTGGTATAAAACATTATGTATTAATTAGGATTAGATCCAGCCCAAGGTGATGGAAAACACAAATAAGAATGTTGTAAGCAAGTAGAATTTTATTTTTCCTTTCCAGTAAAAGAAGTGTGGAAGTAAGTAGACCCTGACTGGGAGGACGGGCAGTCTCCTTCTTTCTGGATCCCTATACCATCCTAATGTGGCACCTCAAGATTCAAGATGACTGCTCGAGCTCCAGCCATCACTTCCTAATTTTAACTAACATGAATTAAGTGATGAAGAACAGAAGCAGGGAGAGGGGCAAAGGGCCAGGGTGAGCTGGTTTATAAGGTAGTTTCTGGAAGCAGACACATAACACTTCCACTTACATTTCATTTTCATTGATCAGAACTTTAGTTATGAGAACACTTCTTGCTGCAAAGGAGACTGGAAATTTTGGAATGATTTTGGAAAATTCAGTTTCTATTCTGAGTGGCAAGGAATCCAGCTAAATCAGCGTTAAATTATTCTATTTGATTTTGGTAAATTACAGTATTTGAATTTGAAGGTTTTATCTGCTGTTTTTTAATTGGCATAAGTTTAGCATGTCAGGCTGGAGACTCTGACATTTGTGTCCAGTGGTGCCACTAAAGCTTTGACTATTAGCCACCTTTTCCATTTCACATTCTCTCTGTAAAGTCCGTGTTTATAGTCAATGCATTTTCCCTGGACCAGGACATTTGCTTTTTTTTTTTCTCTCATGAGCCTAAAGAATGAAAAGTACTTGGTACATGCCCTAGGACTTCTAAGAAAATGCCTCAAAGAGAAATTTTTTGGAACACCTATTTATTTTTCAGTTGTCTTTGATTGTCTATGACTTGAGATGAAAGGTACAAGCTAATGAAAAGTCAGGCTCTGGGCAGGATTTCTGGGGGGACCATCCCCCCACACTGGTACCAGCCCATCACTAGACAGACCCATGCACACAAGGCACAAGGCTGTCATACAGAGGAAGGGTCTCTTGTAAGCTCTGCTTTGCTATAAAGTATATCTTCAGACTTCCTTTCTCCCCACCCAGATCCTTGGATCCTCCTCTGTATTCACATGCTGCCTCTCCACCTCCCCGTAGCCTTGACTTTGCTGCATCCTTGAAAGAGGAGGATGTAGCTCAAACCAGCACGAGACATTGCTTCTTTAATCCATCTGATCTTCGGAAATTCCTGGGGGGGTGTTTTCACAGTGTGGACTCTTGGGTCTCATACCTGAACCACTGAATCAGAACCTCTGGGCGTAAAGCTTATGGGTTCATTTCCAAAGCTTTCCCAGGGCTCCCTAGGCAGCCAGCTTCCTGCTGTGTTGAGGAATCTTTTCACAGCAATACAGGCACTAGACATAAACCCCCTCCCTCCAAAAATAAAATACTCTCCACACTAAACGTTTCACACCTGTGAAGGGCTTGAAACTCCCAGTCCTGTGTTCCACACCTGCACCAAAGCCAAAGGAGGCCCAGTCCAGATTGGCATTAAACGTGCCAGAGCCTTTTCTGAGCCATCTGTGCCCATGGGCCCAGAGGACACATGATTAGTATTAATATCCAGTGCCACGAAGAAGGACAAAGATGGGGCACCCCAAATCTGTGTGCATCAAGGGTAGTGTGGTTTGGGAGGGGCTTGGAGAGGGGCCCGTAGGAAAAAAAGGAACAAGGAGGTATATTGCTTCTGTCCAAGGCGAATGAGGCTTCAGCATAAATGCAGTGCGTTTGCCCAGCATCTGTGATATTTCAGCTTTAAACTAGGTTTTGGTTTAGCTAATAAATCTGGAATATATTTATGTAATTGTGATTTTATGTATACTTAAGAGTTTACGTTTTAATTAAGTTGCTACTAGTGTTCTAAGTACTAAATCAAGAATAGCATGGAATTCTGTGAACAGATAAAAATTTGGGGGGGAGAGGGCAGGCAAGTCTGGATTCTAGCAGAGTTGATATCAGAAATTAATCAGAGTTGTAGTTTCTTTCTTAAGAAGTGAGGCAGACTACAGATCTATTATGGGCATTAATTAGAAAAGGTGAGAAAATGGTATGGGATTTTACTACTGCTCGAAAAAGCCTTAATGGCATTAATGTCCTCGGAAGTATTGTGACATTGCTCAAGTTCAGTTGAAAATAGTCTCTGGTAGCCCTACTGGCATGTGGGGAAAAGTTAATTCTCTGAAGAGTGATGGTTCCAAATTCATCAGGGCAAAAACTCCCTGCCTTCCTCTGGTGTTTATTTTTACTTCAGCTGAGCTCCCGTCTTAGCTGCAGTTCTGCTTTGTAGCAGGGACACCTAACGGTCCACGGCAAGGGCCCTAAACCCAGGTGACTTCCTGGGTGAGTGACAAGTGACATGAGTGAGTGAGGGCTCAGAGAAGAGGGGCTGCTACTCAGTTCCATGTGGGAATATGGGCCCAGCTTTGCCAGATCTGTTGAGTCTGGAATTTTCAAAGTGAAAATTTCCTGATCTATGTGGCCAAGCCATGCAGAGGAAATAAAATAAAAAGAATCGGGTGTTTGATGCTGTGAAACCTGAATGCGGCCCTCGGGCCACGTGTTTGCTTCCTCTGCCCAGTGGTGGAAGGTTTCATCTGACCCCACGGATTAGACAAGGCTCCAGACTCTCATGTTCAACTGGTCTGCATCTGGTTATTAAAACGTTAAGGGTTGGTGAGTTACAGGGCCTGGGGTGGGTGCTCCTGGGAGCTTTGTGTGTGACGGATGTGGTGGCCTGTGCCCGCCCCTTGTCTGCTAGCCTGTCCAGGGCAGTTCCTCTGCCCCGTCCCCCATCCCGTGTTCCCTTTGGACCATGCGGACCAGACCCTGATGGGGACGTGGCATTCCCAGTGGAGTGGCCATGAGACACACTGAAGGACAAACATCTCCCCCAGCCCAGGCAATGGCCATGGCTGCCCGTTGGCCCACCCAGTGTTGCCCTTGTGTGGCCTATTGTAGGTGCTCTAGCTTCCCTAGTGACCACCCTCATAGCATATGTGGGGTTTCACTCTGCCATCGGCAATGCATGCATCTCAAAAATGCTTTCTCAAGACATTTTGCCTTTTTCTTAGAATGATTCTTTCCCGTGGACACATACTTCTATTTTTCGTTCCTTTGTATTAGTGATGCTTTTTTCCCTTTGCCTTTTCACACCTCAACCTTGTGATTTAATGGGGAATGCACACAATAAACAGCTTAACAACGGACTAGATTTTCCTTGTCTCTTATGTTATTTTGCCATGTTCTCTGCGTTTTACATCTTCCCATGTTTAATCATCCAGCCACACGGGGCTGGTGACAGTACTCTCATGCTTGCTTATCGTTTCCTTGTCTTTGCTTGTACTACTCCCTTTGCTTAGAAAATTCTTCTTGCTTCCACCACCTAGGCTGGTGTGGTCAAATCAATTTGATTTTTTACAGTAAGAGACAATATCTTCTTCCTTGAATTTTGAAAGCAAGAGCCTTCGTCTGAATGTCTCATAGAGCAGGGGTCCCCAACCCCCGGGCCGTGGCCCGGTACCTGTTAGGAACCAGGCCACACAGCAGGAGGTGAGTGGAGGGCGAGTGAGCAAAGCTTCATCTGCAGCTCCCCGTCACTCGCATTACAGCCTGGACCATCCCCCACACACACCCCGCCCTGGTCCATGGAAAAATTGTCTTCCACGAAACCAGTCCCTGGTGCCAAAAAGGTTGGGGACCGCTGTCATACAGAATTCACCCCTTTATATTTCCTGTCCCGTATGGACACCTATGAGACAAAGTCTTTTCTCTCTCTTAAACTCTAAGGCTGCCCGCTATGGTAGCTGTTAGACACATTGGGCTATTTAAATATAAAAGAATAAAAATTAAGTAAAATTGGGATTGACATATACACACTACGATATATAAAATAGATAACTAATAAGGACCTACTGTATAGCACAGGGAACTCTACTTAATACTCTGTAATGGCCTATATGGGAAAAGAATTTAAAAAAGAGTGGATATATGTTTATGTATAACTGAATCACTTTGCTGTACACCTGAAACTAACACAACATTCTAAATCAACTATACTCCAATAAAAATTATAAAAATATATATATAAATAAAAAATTTATTCCTCGGTCCATCACACTAGCCACATATCAAGTGCTCAGTAGCCACAAGTGGCTGGTGGGTACAGTGTTGGACAGTTCTGAACATTTCCTTCATTGGCGAAGCTTCTGTGAAACAGGGCTGCTCAGGTCTCTGAGGGCTTTGATTGGTTTTCTCCATCCCACTTTCAGCTCCATCCCTATTAGTGGGTGGGGTTGCAGAGGAAGCCGTGTGGGGCAGTGGTGAGTGTGTAGACTGGAGTTTAACAGCTTGGCTTGGTGAACTGGAGCAAGGTGCTGATAATCTCTCTTGGCCTTGGTTTCTTCATTGATAAATGGGAATAATCATTATATATATGTGTGTATATATATATGCATATGGGCTATTCTGACTGCAAAATGAGGTCCTTCATGAAAAATTCTTAGTGTGGCGGTGACCACACACTGGCTGTTCAGTGAGTGTTGCTTGTCTACAGTAGGTGTTCCGTGGGCATCACACCACATCACACCACGCCTCCCCGCCTTGGCTGTACTCATGCTGTGACATGGGGGCGGGGGGCCACCTGGGTCTGTCGTCCAAGGGTTCAGTTTTACTGAGGACAGGGAAGAGCCCATCCTACCTGCTATGGCTGCCTCACTCCAAGGGTGAAGCCAATGTTTGTCATTGCCACTGAGCAAGGGACTAAACTGAATCACTTTGCTGTAAGCCAGAAACTAATGCAACATTGGAAATCAACTATACTCCAGTATAAAATACAAATTAAAAAAAAAAAAACTAACCCAGAAACAATGAGCCCCTGTAGCAATTAATTTTTGGCCTTGAAACACTATTTCACCACTAAAAGAAACCAAGTTCCTTGGAGAAATGGTTAATTTCTGGTCTGAAGAATGGAACGTATAAAAGGAGCTCAGAACATCTTGTCCTGTCAGATCATAATTAATATTACAGACGAAATGGCACAGTGTCCAAGAAACTCAAGAGACAAACTGAAGAGAATTCCACAGGCCACAGATAGAAAATTTTGAGCAAAAACAGGGATAATAATAGCAATGGACTGAAACACATAAAATATGATGAAATTAGTGAGAGTATAAAGATACTAAAGAAAAATAACTAATCATCTTTGGAGGATAATCAGGAACCAAGTTATTATTTTGAAAATTAGAAAATGAAGGTGATGTGTTTTCATCTGAACCGTGGTGGTGGATACACAGATCTACACATGCAGTACAATTGCATTAAAGTAAATGTACACACACACACAAATGTGTATACATAAAACTGGGGAAATCTGAAAAAAATAACTAAAATATTGGCAGCAAGTAACTTATTTTCTTGTGCCCAGAAAAATTTATTTTCCTGATTTTTAACAGACCATTATCTTTGTTGGTCACTAATATTTTCAGTTAATGGAAACACAGAGGAATGGTTCTGTTTCCCCTATGACATCTGTGAAGCCCTGAATGTGGTCATTTCTGATAAAACCGTTAAAACTCTTAATAAGCGACTGACCTTTAAGGCTGGGAAACTACATCTTAAGGGATTTTCATCTCGATAAGATGCCCGTGCCTCTGATTAGATTGGATTCATCTTTCAGGTTCTATTCTGAAAGAAACCATGAATTCCTTTAGTGTAAATGAAACATTATCCCTGGCTTCGCCTCAACAGATGCAGGGGAAATCAGCCTTTTTGTCCTATAATTGCTTTCATCAGCTCTCTAAGGCAACAGCCAAATTATAGATCCCAGGGGAGGAAGTTTTCCTGCAGGGAAGTTCCTGTTTACAGGAGTGGCTGTGCACCCATTTGTCAAGAGCTGTTCTTCTCCTGACTGCCACCTCCATTCCTCCCAGTTCTATAAAAAACACATCTTTTAGAACCTAATTACTTATGTCAGTAACACATTGTCCCCTGCTGAAGTTTACCAGAGTTTGAAGGAAGACAAGCTATGGGTGTGTGGGAAATGTATACATATGGCTGCTTCACTTCACTGTACAGCAGAAACTAGCACAACGTTGTAAAGCAACTATACCCCAATAAATAAAAAAAAGAAATCTTCATATATCTTAAAACTAAAGGGGATAAACTTGGAATTACTTGGAAAAAGGTGATATATGATAGCATAGTATAAAGGAATCCTACATGCAGTTTTCATCTTCCCATTTTTAAGGCGTCATATACATTGAAAGAAGAATTTAAGTTGCAGGGAGTGAAATATATGTTGGCTGTTTCCAACAACTTTAAAAAATAATACAACACAGAATTTTGGATAAATGGATGCAAAAATGAGCTTGTCATTTCTTTTCTTAAGCTTCTGGGATGATCTCAGTCTGATTCTGCAAAATAATTGAGTCCCTGGACTTTTCCTATCCTGTGATGTGTCTTTCTATTCATCATTTGATTTATTCACCCAGCTGTTTATTCATCATTTCTATTTAAGGTATTGCATTAGGAAATTAAATGTATAAAAAGATAAATGTATATTTCTTTATAAAGAAATATAAAGAAATGTATATTTGAGAAAAGTGGTTCTGTCTTTTAAGAGGACTCCTTTCGTTTGAAGGAGACCCTGGGCTTCTGTGTAGCAGATCAGAGTTTGGGCACTGAACAAGTCTCTGAAGCATCCTTGAATTCTGTAAGACAGAAGTGTGAGAAATAGCCAGAGATAGGTTATGGTGAGCCTGCATTTGTAAAATTGTTAATAATTTCTACTGAAAGTAGAAATTTAACTTGAAAATTGAAAATTCAGTTGCACTGATTTATATAGGAGAGTATTGGCCCATTACATGGGCACCAGTGTCAATGCTCTATGTGCTTTTCCTGATTGAATTCTGATAACCGTACAGTGAAACCAGTGATTATATTCCCATTTGACTGATGGGAAAAGAGAGGGCAAAGATGTTAATTAGCATATCCAGTTGTCACCTAACCCTGAGCATCCAAACCTAGGTCCAAAAGATTAGAGTCCAGTGCTTAGGCCTTAAGTTATTCCAAGTAGTAAGGAAAAGGGTCCAAATATCAATTCTGTATTATCACCTGTGTGGCCATTGATTGTCCCTTAAATTTTCTTTGCCTTTTGTCACCTATAAGAATGGTAATGGTAATACCTGTCTTATGAAATTTAAAACACTGTTATGGGGATGTTGTGGAGTAACACATATAAAAATGTTGAGTGTAATGCATCATGTTATATCAGTGAAGCTGAAACTCTTATACTTATTCCATTGCATTTTCACATGGAATCTTTCACAACACTCTAAGAAATTCTTCTGTCCAGGATCATAGCTGTGACTTGTCAGTTTGTACCTGAGTGTTTACTGGGTGATTACTGTGGAATACCAGAGTGGTAGAAATAGATACAATTCCTTGACTCATTTTGAAAAATATTGTATCCTTAAAAGAAAAAGGGAAAGGCTGGCTGAAACCTGGTATTTTCACAAACTAGACAAATGGAACTCTTGCCTTATTTAAGAGATAGATGAAAGCCTTTCCCACTATAGGCTTAAGTATGTAGCTGGGTAGGTCTGTGAATCTTCCCTTGAATATTTTGGACACAAAACAAAAAAAAGGGAATTTATATGTAGTATAAATTATTCCTTACATACATATTGACTTGTAAACTGGTTTACATAGAAACCTATGCTCTTCTTTTAAATTGGAGATTGAGAATATCCATAGAAGCTATCAAAATTAATAATACTTTGTTTACAAGAAAGCAGGAATACATTATTCAGCAGCTCTTGTTCTGAGCTTAGTGTGTCCTTATCTGAGAAGCTTCATGAGTATTCTGAAATCACTGTAAAATTCATCAGACAAATGGCAATAATTACCATGAAATCAGGCTTCTGACTTAGGTTTTTCTGCATTTAGTGGGAAAGCCTCATACTTGGATTTATGTTATTTAGATTGACTGGGGAAATCCTTTTTTTTTTTTTTTTAACATCTTTATTGGAGTATAATTGCTTTACAATGGTGTGTTAGTTTCTGCTTTATAACAAAGTGAATCAGCTATACATATACATGTATCCCCATATCTCCTCCCTCTTGCGTCTCCCTCCCACCCTCCCTATCATACCCTTCTAGGTGGTCACAAAGCACCGAGCTGATCTCCCTGTGCTATGTGGCTGCTTCCCACTAGCTATCTGTTTTACATTTGGTACTGTATATATGTCCATGCCACTCTCTCACTTCGTCCCAGCTTACCCTTCCCCCTCCCCGTGTCCTCAAGTCCATTCTCTACGTCTGCGTCTTTATTCCTGTCCTACCCATAGGTTCTTCAGAACCATTTTTTTTTTTTATGGTTCCATATATATGTGTTAGCATATGGTATTTGTTTTTCTCTTTCTGACTTACTTCACTCTGTATGACAGACTCTAGGTCCATCCACCTCATTACAAATAACTCCATTTCGTTTCTTTTTATGGCTGAGTAATATTCCATTGTATATATGTGCCACATCTTCTTTATCCATTCATCTGTCGATGGACACTTAGGTTGCTTCCATGTCCTGGCTATTGTAAATAGAGCTGCAGTGAATATTGTGGTACATGACTCTTTTTGAATTATGGTTTTCTCAGGGTATATGCCCAGTACTGGGATTGCTGGGTCGTTTGGTAGTTCTATTTTTAGTTTTTAAGGAACCGCCATACTGTTCTCCATAATGGCTGTATCAATTTACATTCCCACCAAAAGTGTAGGAGGGTTCCCGTTTCTCCACACCCTCTCCAGCATTTATTGATTGTAGATTTTTTGATGATGGCCATTCTGACTGCTGTGAGGTGATAACCTCATTGTAGTTTTGATTTGCATTTCTCTAATGATTAGTGATGTTGAGCATTCTTTCTTGTGTTTGTTGGCAATCTGTATATCTTCTTTGGAGAAATGTCTGTTTAGGTCTTCTGCCCATTTTTGGATTGGGTTGTTTGGTTTTTTTTGATATTGAGCTGCATGAGCTGCTTATAAGTTTTGGAGGTTAATCCTTTGTCAGTTGCTTCGTTTGCAAATATTTTCTCCCTTTCTGAGGGTTGTCTTTTCATCTTGTTTATGGTTTCCTTTGCTGTGCAAAAGCTTTTAAGTTTCATTAGGTCCCATTTGTTTATTTGTGTTTTTATTTCCATTTCACTAGGAGGTGGGTCAAAAAGGATCTTGCTGTGATTTATGTCATAGAGTGTTCTGCCTATGTTTTCCTCTAAGAGTTTGATGGTGTCTGGCCTTACATTTAGGTCTTTAATCCATTTTGAGTTTATTTTTGTGAATGGTGTTAAGGAGTGTTCTAATTTCATTCTTTTACATGTAGCTGTCCAGTTTTCCCAGCACCACTTATTGAAGACGATGTCTTTTGTCCATTGTATATTCTTGCCTCCTTTATCAAAAATAAGGTGACCATATGTGTGTGGGTTTATCTCTGGGCTTTCTATCCTGTTCCATTGATCTATATTTCTGTTTTTGTGCCAGTACCATACTGTCTTGGTTACTGTAGCTTTGTAGTATAGTGTGAAGTCCAGGAGCCTGATTCCTCCAGCTCCGTTTTTCTTTCTCAAGATTGCTTTGGCTCTTCTGGGTCTTTAGTGTTTCCATACAAATTGTGAAATTTTTTGTTCTAGTTCTGTGAAAAATGCCATTGGTACTTTGAAAGGGATTGTGCTGAATCTGTAGATTGCTTTGGGTAGTATAGTCATTTTCACAATGTTGATTCTTCCAATCCAAGGACATGGTATGTCTCTCCATCTGTTTGTATCATCTTTAATTTCTTTCATCAGTGTCTTATAGTTTTCTGCATACAGGTCTTTTGTCTCCTTAGGTAGGTTTATTTCTAGGTATTTTATTCTTTTTGTTGCAGTGGTAAATGAGAGTGTTTCCTTAATTTCTCTTTCAGATTTTTCATCATTACTGTATAGGAATGCAAGAGATTTCTGTGCAATAATTTTGTATCCTGCTACTTTACCAAATTCATTGATTAGCTCTAGTGTTTTCTGGTAGCATCTTTAGGATTGTCTATGTATAGTGCCATGTCATCTGCCAACAGTGACAGCTTTACTTCTTCTTTTCCGATTTGGATTCCTTTTATTTCTTTGTCTTCTCTGATTGCTGTGGCTAAAACTTCCAAAACTATGTTGAATAATAGTGGTGAGAGTGGGCAACCTTGTCTTGTTCCTGATCTTAGTGGAAATGGTTTCAGTTTTTCACCATTGAGAATGATGTTGGCTGTGGGTTTGTCATATATGGCCTTTATTATGTTGAGGTAAGTTCCCTCTGTGCCTACTTTCTGGAGGGTTTTTATCATAAATCGGTGTTGAATTTTGTCAAAAGCTTTTTCTGCATCTGTTGAGATGATTATATAGTTTTTCTCCTTCAGTTTGTTTATATGGTGTATCACATTGATTGATTTGCGTATATTGAAGAATCCTTGCATTCCTGGGATAAACCCCACTTGATCATGGTGTATGATCCTTTTAATGTGCTGTTGGATTCTGTTTACTGGTATTTTGTTGAGGATGTTTGCATCTATGTTCATCAGTGATATTGGCCCGTAGTTTTCTTTCTTTGTGACATCTTTGTCTGCTTTTGGTATCAGGGCAATGGTGGCCTCGTAGAATGGTTTTGGGAGTATTCCTCCCTCTGCTATATTTTGGAAGAGTTTGAGAAGGATAGGTGTTAGCTTTTCTCTAAGTGTTTAATAGAATTCACCTGTGAAGCCATCTGGTCTGGTCTTTTGATTTCCATTTGCATGGTATATCTTTTTCCATCCCCTCACTTTCAGTCTGTATGTGTCCCTAGATCTGAAGTGGGTCTCTTGTAGACAGCATATATATGGGTCTTGTTTTTGTATCCATTCAGCCAGTCTATGTCTTTTAGCTGGAGCACTTAATCAATTTACACTTAAGGTAATTATTGATATGTATGTTCCTATTACCATTTTCTTAATTGTTTTGAGTTCGTTATTGTAGGTCTTTTCCTTCTCTTGTGTTTCCTGCCCAGAGAAGTTCCTTTAGCATTTGTTGTAAAGATGGTTTGGTGGTGCTGAATTCTCTTAGCTTTTGCTTGTCTGTAAAGGTTTTAATTTCTCCGTCAAATCTGAATGAGGTCCTTGCTGGGTAGAGTAATCTTTGTTGTAAGTTTTTGCCTTTCATCACTTTAAATATGTCCTGCCACTCCCTTCTGGCTTGCAGAGTTTCTGCTGAAAGATCAGCTGTTAACCTTATGGGGCTTCCCTTGTATGTTATTTGTTCTTTTTCCCTTGCTGCTTTTAATATTTTTTTTTTTGTATTTAAGTTTTGATAGTTTGATTAATGTGTGTCTTGGCATGTTTCTCCTTGGATTTATCCTACATGGGACACTCTGCAATTCCTGGACTTGATTAACTATTTCCTTTCCCATATTAGGGAAGTTTTCAACTATAATCTTTTCAAACATTTTCTCAGTCCCTTTCTTTTTCTCTTCTTTTCTAGGACCCCTATAATTCAAATGTTGGCACGTTTAATGTTGTCAAAGAGGTCTCTGAGACTGTCCTCAATTGTTTTCATTCTTTTTTCTTTATTCTGCTCTGTGGTAGTTATTTCCACTATTTTGTCTTCCACTTATCCATTCTTCTGTCTCAGTTATTCTGCAATTGGTTCCTTCTAGAGAATTTTTAATTTCATTATTGTGTTGTTCATCATTGTTTGTTTGCTCTTTAGTTCTTCTAGGTCCTTGTTAAACGTTTCTTGTATTTTCTCCATTCTATTTCCAAGATTTTGGATCATCTTTACTATCATTACTCTGAATTCTTTTTCAGGTAGACTGCCTATTTCCTCTTCATTTGTTTGGTCTGATGGATATTTAGCTTGCTCCTTCATCTGCTGTGTGTTTCTCTGTCTTCTCATTTTGCTTAACTTACTGTGTTTGGGGTGTCCTTTTCGCAGGCTGCAGGTTCGTAGTTCCTGTTGTTTTTGTTGTCTGCCCCGGGTGGCTAAGGTTGGTTCAGTGGGTTGTGTAGGCTTCCTGGTGGAGGGGACTGGTGCCTGTGTCCTGGTGGATGGGGCTGGATCTTGTCTTTCTGGTGGGCAGGACCACGTCTGGTGGTGTGTCTTGGTGTGTCTGTGACCTTATTATGATTTTAGGCAGCCTCTCTGCTAATGGGTGGGGTTGTGTTCCTGTCTTGCTCGTTGTTTGGCATAGGGTGTCCAGCACTGTAGCTTGCTGGTCGTTGAGTGGAGCTGGGTCTTAGCGTTGAGATGGAGATCTCTGGGAGCTCTTTCGCCGTTTGATATTACATGGAGCTGGGAGGTCTCTGGTAGACCAATTTCCTGAACTCGGCTCTCCCACCTCAGAGGCACAGGCCTGACACCCGGCCAGAGCACCAAGACCCTGTCAGCCACACAGCTCAGAAGAAAAGGGAGAAAAAAAGAGAGAAAGAGAGACAGAAAGAGAGAGGGAGAGAGGGAGGGAGGGAGGGAGGAAGGAAGGAAGAAAATAAAGTTATTAAAATAAAAAATAAAAAATAATTATTAAAAATAAAAAGTAGTAAAAAAAGAATAAAAAGAAAGAAGGAAAGAAGAGAGCAACCAAACCATAAAATAAATCCACCAATGATAACAAGCACTAAAAACTATACTAAGAAAAACAAAACAAAACAAAAAAAACAGACAGAACCCTAGGACAAATGGTAAAAGCAAAGCTATACAGACAAAATCACACAAAGAAGCATACACATACACACTCACAAAAAGAGAAAAAGGAAAGAAATGTATATATATATATATATATATATATATATATATATGGAAGAGAGCAACCAAATGAATAAAGAAATCTACCAGTGATAATAAGCTCTAAATACTAAACTAAGGTAAGCATAAAACCAGAAACAAATTAGATGTAGAAAGGAAACCCCAAGTATACAATTGCTCCCAAAGTCCACCTCCTCAATTTGGGATGATTCGTTGTCTATTCAGGTATTCCACAGATGCAGGGTGCATCAAGTTGACTGTGGAGATTTAATCCGCTGCTCCTGAGGCTGCTGGGAGAGATTTCCCTTTCTCTTCTTTCTTCACACAGCTCCCGGGGTTCAGCTTTGGATTGGCCCCGCCTCTGTGTGTAGGTTGCCTGAGGGCATCTGTTCCCGCTCAGACAGGACGGGGTTAAAGGAGCAGCTGATTCAGGGGCTGTGGCTCACTCAGGCCAGGGAGGAGGGAGGGGTACGGAATGCGGGGTGAGTCTGCGGCAGCAGAGGCCGGTGTGACGTTGCAACAGCCTGAGGTGCGCCGTGTGTTCTCTCGGGGAAGTTGTCCCTGGATCACAGGACCCTGGCAGTGGCGGGCTGCACAGGCTCCTGGGAGGGGAGGTGTGGATAGTGACCTGTGCTTGCACACAGGCTTCTTGGTGGCTGCAGCAGCAGCCTTAGCGTCTCATGCCCATCTCTGGTGTCCGCGCTGATAGCCGTGGCTCGTGCCTGTCTCTGGAGCTCGCCCAAACAGTGCTCTGAATCCCCTCTCCTCGCACATCCAGAAGCAACGGTCTCTTGCCTCTCAGGCAGTTCCAGACCTTTTCCCGGACTCCCTCCTGGCTAGCTGTGGTGCACTAGCCCCCTTCAGGCTATGTTCACACAGCCAACCCCATTCCTCTCCCTGGGATCTGACCTCCGAAGCCCGAGCCTCAGCTCCCAGCCCTCACCCGTCCCGGCAGGTGAGCAGACAAGCCTCTCGGGCTGGTGAGTGCTGGTCGGCAGCAATCCTCTGTGCGGGAATCTCTCCACGTTGCCCCCTGCACCCCTGTTGCTGCGCTCTCCTCTGTGGCTCCGAAGCTCCCCCCTCCGCCCCCCCGCAGTCTCCGCCCATGAAGGGGCTTCCTAGTGTGTGGAAACCTTTCCTCCTTCACAGCTCCCTCCCAGAGGTGCAGTTCCTGTCCCTATTCTTTTGCCTCTGTTTTTTCTTTTTTCTTTTGCCCTACCCAGGTATGTGGGGAGTTTCTTGCCTTTCGGGAAGTCTGAGGTCTTCTGCCAGTATTCAGTAGGAGTTGTTCCACGTGTAGATGTATTTCTGATGCATTTATGGGGAGGAAGGTGATCTCCACGTCTTACTCTTCCACCATCTTGAAGGTCTCCTTTCAGTCGGGAAATCCTTTTTAAAGCCTAAACCAGACTATAGTTTCAAGAATTACTCAGTAGAACTTCTTTATAAGGTTTTGTGAAAAATAAGTAAAATCAGATTTGAAAAGAATCAGACTCCATTTGTCTGCAGATTTGGGGCTCAAAAAGGCCACAGTGTGGAGAATAGCAGATTCTGTTGCAGAAGAATAGTTTATGTATTTATTTTCCTGCAAGTCATAAAGGCATGGTAGTTACTCAGAATGGATATTGAGTGCTAAGGGTTTTGCCCAAGGGCATTCAGGAACTTGAATTGGCAGGTGAAAAAAGGTTCAGTTATTCTGTAAAGAAGCATGTCTTTATGATGAATGGAGTGGGAATGAGGTGGAGTAATTATCAACAGTATTTTAGCAAATCTTTTGTAAAAGTAAAATCCTGCGACCTACCCTTTATCTCCTGTTCTGCCCTCCCAATCGTTTTACACAGCTCTATTTTCCCCCATAGAACTTAGGAGCTGTATAATTGGCCTATGTGTGATGTTTATGTTTATATTCTGTTTCATCTATTAAAATATATCCAAGTGCCTAGAACATTGCCTGGCGTGTAGTAGGTAATAGATAAATACTTTTTGGATGAATAAATGAGCCCAAAGACAGAGTCTTTATTTTGTGGTCTTCAGTTTATTTGTCTAAAGAATGAGAACTATATGAGATTACCCTCCCCTCCAACATTTTCCCAGAGCATCTATGAGGATAATTGTGGCCATAGACATTATCTTATTGTCAACTGAGATGTGATTGTATCTCAAAATGTCTTTTGATTCAATTTAGAATTTATCCTCCCATAGGAAAAGACAAAAGCTAAATGTATTTGGATTCCAAACTCCAGTAGAAAGACTACCAGGAAGATGGGATTTTGAAGTCAGAAGTCTTGCTCTAACCCCAGCAGGCCATTTTCTGTGTCTTTCTATCATGTAGGTTATATTAAGGATAAAATCAGAGAAAGTATAATAAATAGTGGCTAAGAGACTCAACTCTGAAGTTCTGTTGAATTGGACTCAAATCCTGATTTTGTCTTTTGGTAGCTGATGAATCCGGGTAAATCATCAAAATCAAATCAAATCATCAAAATTCTCTAATCATCCATCTTCTCTACTATAAAATGCCAATAATAAGTGGTACTTCTTGGGATGTAAGGATGGAAAGAAAAGGTTATCAGCCCATCAGTCAGTAGTAATAGGACTAAGTTGTTTTAGGTTAACTGTTTTGCTGAGAACAGTTAGAAAACTGGACTATTTATATATAGCCGTCTATTTGAAGTCAGAGGCCTTCTAAAGAGTAGTTGTGTGATCCAGGAAGCTCAGAGCTGTGAGTCCTGCATGTGGGGCCACTTTCCTCCCCAAGAACAAGACTGAGTGTCTCAGCCTCTTAGCCTGCGCTTTGGTAACTGGCAACAGATATCAAAGAGCAGAGCTTTCAACTTAAGAGCTGGGGGTAGGGCCACTAGATTGGAGCTGAGGGCCTGCCAGGGAGAAGGTAAGTACCCCAGGCTTGGGGACCCCAAAGGCTATGTCCTAGGTGTTAGGGTGAATAGGAAGGAGACTAGCTCAAATCAGCTCAATCACTGATAGATTAAGGGGGTCTGGAATTGCTAGTACCCCAGACCTATCTGCCTGTCAGAAGCCCATCAGAAGTAACCAGGCATATGAAGAGATGGCAAACCCGTGACCAAAAACCGAGAGAAAACACAGACAGTAGAAACAGATCTACAGGTTATCTCCAAAAAGGAAATGAGATTTGTTATGTGCTTTAAAATAACTATGATTAATATGTTAGAGGAGGTCAAAGACAAGTGTGAGAATTTTGATATGTTACTAGAAATTCTAAAAATGAAAAGTACCATAGCTAAAATTAAAAACTCAATAGATGATTTAAACATATGAAAAGTAGTGAAAAGACAGAATGAAATATCCAGACTGATGAAAAGAGAGACAAAAGATGGAAAATACAGAGAAGAGTCTAAGAGACATATGGACATGGTAGATACATGTAACTAAACACGGCAGAAAAAGCAGAGAGAAGAATGGGAAGGGAACAATGTCTGAAGGGATAGTGCCTGAGAATTTCCAAAATTGATAAAAGGCATCAAGCAGACATTTGGGAAATTTTCAAATCTCAACAAGATAAACACAAAGAACTGAGGCACATCATGGTCAAATTCCTGAAGATCAAAGACAAAGAGCGGACTTCTCTCGTGGCTCAGTGGCTAAGAATCCATCTGCTAATGCAGGGGACACAGGTTCGATCCCTGTTCCGGGAGGATCCCACATGCCGCAGAGCAACTAAGCCTGTGTGCCACAACTACCGAGCCTGCACTCTAGAGCCCACGGGCCACAACTGCTGAGCCTGTGCACCGCAACTTCTGAAGCCCACGTGCCCTGGAGCCCATGTGCTGCAACTACTGAAGCCTGTGCTCCACAACAAGAGAAGCCACTGCAATGAGTGGCTCCGTTCACACACCACAACGAAGAGTAGCCCCCACTTGCTGCAACTAGAGAAAGCCCGCACGCAGCAATGAAGACCCAGCGCAGCCAAAAATTTTTTAAAGAGTTAAAAAAAAAAGACAAAGAGAAAATGCTAGAAGCTTTCAGAGGAAAAAAGACATCTGATCTTCAAAAAGCAGCAATAAGATTTTGAGTTGATTTCTCAACAGAAACAGTGGCATCCAGAAGACAGTGGCATGATATTTTTGAAGTCCTGGAAGGATTCTGCCAATCTAGAATTCCACATCCAATGATGATAGCCTTCAAAAGTGAGGACATAAATCAGCTATTTTCAAACATATACAATTTTATCAGTCCACTGATTTCTTTAGCGCCTGGAATAGACCCAAAGAATCGTATTTTAAATCATTAGAACCAGACCGCCATATACAGTGATCTTTCTGTAAAATCATGCTCAGAGTTCCTACTTGGGATATTGGAATACCTCTCCCTTCTGCCTTTTCACCCCATTTTTACTTTGACGGTAGGGTGAGACCCCCGCTTCCCACATTTCTTTTACCAGCTGGATGGGAATGTCTGGTGACTGTTTCCATGGAGAGCTTGGTCCAGCCAAGGAGGATGGAGGGGGAAGAAGGGCGTCAGGGGCTGTATCTGTGTGTTCAGGGAGAGCAAGAGGGAAGATGATGGGACTTCAGTGACTCCAGGGGCCCTTACAGCCTTCGCCCTCACTTGTGATAATCACAGGTGGCCAGTAGCCCTGGACTGAATGCCCTTCTCCCCCGTCCTCCATCCTTCCGCCAGAAATGAGAAAGAGCCGGATGGATGGAGCCCCATCTCCACACTGAGGTCAAGGCCACCCCTTTGGACTGTGGAACCTTGGGCTGGAGGGATTCGGATCTCTGGAGACATCATGGAGCATAGCTGTCATATCCGCCCCGGGCACTTAACACAGACTTCATCTGTTTGGGAGGGGAAATCTCTGGTGTTTTGTTAACCCACTGACGTTTGGGTTTTCCTGCCCTGTTTGACTCATCTAATCCCCATTAATACAGGAGGCAAAAGCCAAGTGTAATTTCCCAGCCTCATTAGTGATGGTGACAGGTTAATATTTTATAGCACCCAGCATCCTCGTGGTCACCGTTAAAACGAACCACTTTGTAAACAGGAGGCAGAGTTCTTGACTTGGGGACCCCAGCCTTCTATTCCCATGATTGGAGATGGTGCTGATAAGGAAGCCCCTTCCCCCCACAGTGGAAGTAATCCCCGCCATGGATGTGATATGCTAGAAACTTCTCTTCAGTACAAAGCTTAGTGCCACTGGCCAATGTTTCACTCTAGGGTAAGTTTAGAATTCCTCAGTTGATATTTCCTGATAACAAATTAAATGGTCCAAGTCTGCTTAGGACGAGATCTCTTTCAGTGAGGAGTTATTTCACTGAATGTGACATGCTTTGAAGGTCTTCCAGCCTCTCTCACGTTTGCCTTTGGGGTTCTTTTCCCAAACGGGCCCCCCACATGGCCTTGGTAAGAACAGGAATCTCTGCAGGGTTTGGAATGGGATGTGGGCAAGTGGCTCGCTGCTGGAGGGGAGTCCTTGGGAGGGGGCGGGATGCATCCTTTGGCCCCCACCCCCATTACAGCCCCATTTGAGCTGGCAGACTCACCACCCACCTTTCTTGTTGGCAACACTACTGCCAGATGCATGTGTGTGAAAAACCACCATTTTTTTTGGTCAAGCTGTTTTGACAGGGGTTTGGTCTTTAAATAGTAATTGATCATTAATTGCATTTCTTCCTACAAACCAGAACCTGTCTAGTCTCCCTGTATACTTTGGACTATCCAGATGTAAATTAATAAGATTTTTATTTTATCTGAGATTATGGGTGTGTTAAAAAAAATTCCATGGGACCACGTGGGAAACGCATGGGAGGACTTGGAGCCCTATTTAGGTGTAATTACAGTCTGACCCCATTTGCTCCTAATAGCCTGAGCTGTCATCATGGGATGGCAGACGGTTTGTGCTTATAGGGTCACAGGCAGAAAGATGGGGCTTGCTGGGAGAGCCACTCACTTTAACGATGATTTACCTGAATCTAGCATTCTGTGGTTTATAAAGCCTAGGTATATATTCTCATTCCCTATGTCAGGAATATTAAAAAAATATCTTTTCAGAAATCCCTAGGGTTAAAAAATTCTGTTTTTTAAGTGAAGTTGCCTGGGGAAGCTAGATCTGCTTTGCTTTGTCAAGCATTTACAAAATTCATTTAAAGCAAGTCGGATAAAAGCCTGTGTTTGCAGAGGGCTTAGGAAGCCTGGTATCTGGTGTTGTAATGGCAGTTAAAGTCAGTTAACTGTTGCTTTTTTGACTTCTAAAGCAAGGTCCGTATTCACTTTAGGTTTTAAGACCTGGTATCCTACATGATAAGAGTTTGCATATAAATCCCCGAATACATTATCTCTCTCGAGGTTTTGCTAAGAAAATTGGAATTACAGGCTAGTTTCGTGACTAAAGGATATTTTTCTCTGTTATCATTTTAATAAATGTAAAAGGAAATACCGTGGGGATAAGTTAAGTTCTGATAAGCTACATTTAAATTTATATCCTTTGTTCACTTTTAGATTCTGTTGTTTTGTTTTTAAAAGAACATTCAAATGATTTCTAAGCCTCTTAGTGAAACAAGCTTGCTATTTTTTAACACACCATCTTTTATATTGCCACATCTTCCTCCAATGTACTTTGTGGATTGAACCGTTTCTCCTAATTTGGAAGCCACCTGTGTACTCCTGGGCGATGGTTAGTCTCTCTTTTGTTCTAGTTTATACTGCGCAGCTGCAAATTGAATTTTATTCCTTGCATCCATCTCTGCTCAGGAGTCCAGAATGGCTCTTTATTGGCCATGAGAGCAAATAAAAGTTTTCTGTTAGACGTGGAAGACACTCTAGCACTCTTAAGACCTGACATTCTTACCTGGACTATGCCACACCCCCATTTTCTCCTGCCCACCTTTGGTCACTCCTGGAACAGTTCTTTTCTCCACAAATCTGGATGGAGCTTGTGCCGTCTCATGACTGCAGTTTATTGCATCCGATTTCTTCATTTGTGGATGAGTGCCTTTCCACTGGAATTGCCTCCTGCACAGCCTCTGTCCCCAACAAAACTGAACTCTAGGATAACTGAAACCTTCTATGTCCAGGGTTGAACATCCAAGGCCAGAAATGATAAGATGGAAGCAAGAGCCCTTGGGTTTGAGTGTATTTGTTTTTTTGTTTTTTTAAAATTTTTATGGATTATACTTCATTTTTTTTTGATAAATTGATTGATTTTTTGGCTGCATTGGGTCCTCGTTGCTGCACCGGGGCTTTCTCTAGTTGCGGCGAGCGGGGGCTACTCTTCGTTGCGGTGCGCGGGCTTCTCATTGCAGTGGCTTTTCTTGTTGCGGAGCATGGGCTCTAGGCGCACAGGCTTCAGTAGTTGTGGCACGTGGGCTCAGTAGTTGTGGCTCGCGGGTTCTAGAGCGCAGGCTCAGTAGTTGTGGCGCACGGGCTTAGTTGCTCTGCGGCGTGTGGGATCTTCCCGGACCAGGGCTCGAACCAGTGTCCCCTGCATTGGCAGGCAGGTTCTTAACTACTGAGCCACCAGGGAAGTCCCGTTGAGTGTATTTGTTGAATGAATGATTTTTTCATCTGGCATTTACCAAGCCTAAGAACAATTTTTAAATTATTTTCCTCCTTCCTGTTCCCCCTCCAAGTTCCCCTTTGATTATATGTATATAATCAAATGAATAAAGTGTTTTTTGGTTTCAACCAACTTCAACTCTTATTGAAAATCTCATCTTGTAAGGATTCACCAAGTTTTCTGCCTAAGTTAATAAACCAAGTTAAATTCTGCTGAATGCATTTCTGTGTTTTCTGGATATTGTCATCTCTGCAGTGTGATTCTGAGCGTCATTTGTGCTTGGCCTGTATGACATTCTAGAAAAGTACCTTGAGTACTTTCTTCTCTTTTAATATTTCTGTGATTTCTAGAAGTAGGAAACATGACAGTAATGGCTAATTTTAGGTTTTATCAAGATTGGACATGAACTTGTGAGCAATGTAAATAATACTCAAAGAAAACTACCTACTCAGCTCAGATGTCCTTTGGCGCCTTAGCTGTGACCACTTGGCAAAAAGTGCTCCTGCTAAGCTTATTAGGGACTTCAATGGATGCTCTTCGCTTAAAGTCTTTCTTGTTTATTTTTTGTAAACTATTCTTAATTTTCTAATGCCTCTTTAAAGGAAAAAGTCATTTAGGAGTTTAATAATTGGGGAGGGGTGGATTCTGGAAATGTTATGATGAACAGGAAATGGAGGAACAGATCTTTGGTTTAGTAGAGAGTTGAAGCCGGTTTCTCAGGGGATGCAGCTCTTTTTCTACCCGTATAAATTTGACTGAACATATTTGGAAATTAGTCATTTTGTAAAACATCCATGGAGAAGTAGCCAGTGATCTCTCTGTATCCCATCCAGTACTTGTGAAAGGAAAAAAATTGAGGTGAGTAAGTTTCGAAAGCAGCCACATACTGACTTGAGGTCTAGTTACTGTTATTGACTTGCTTATATCATCCTGAGAAATTTATCTCCGCCAGCTTTCGTTTGCTCCTCAGCTGAAAGAGCACGATCCTTTCCTAGATGGTAGGGTTGTTAAGTATGCGTGTTCAGTGAGGTGTGTCAAGTCACTGCTACATAGCAGGGGGTCAGTAGCATCGAATTCCCTTCTCATCCCCTATGTGTAATATAACCGGGGTTTAAATCAACACACTGAGTTAGTTCATATATGACTGCACACCAGCTTTGTTGTACTACCTTTAAGGCGTTTCAAATAGCTAAATTTGCTTCTCTTTAAAATGCCATTTTTATCATTGTTCACATAATTTTGTTTTGGCTGTGTGGGCTCATGTTTTTGGTGGAATCACACCATTTTCTGTTGGTTTAATTTATAATTCGATTTTCTTTTTGGCTGTATGCATACTCTCTCATTTTGGGACCCGTGGCACTGTTGGATTTTTGGCTTCGCTCACCTTTTTTTTTCCCCTTCTCCTCTTTGGCCCATCTCTTCCTGTTTCATTTTGGCACCACTGACATAACTGTTCACGCGTGTTTTGTAAGTCTGCCCAGTACATCTTTAATGGTGCAGTATTCCTTTTTATTCTTTTTTATTTTTCAAAATGACAAGCTTATATTTCAAGTATGTGAAAATGCCTTAGAACAGCACGTTGAATATTGATTAGTGGGCATTTAAAATCTTAACCAGGGTTGTGTAGTTCTGTTTTGGTTTTCTATTTCTTCTTTACATTTTTTTTATCATATACCTGATAGTTTTTGTCAGCAATGAATGATTACTAAGGATCCTTCGGTGCATAGCACTGTGTTGGGTCTTGCAGGAAGCATTTTAAAGAGACCCTTTGCAATGAATCCCCATTTCCTGTGTGTTTTTGTAGGCAGAGTTTCATAGAATATGATTGTCATCTTCTGGGTGCTTGAATCTAAAACAAATATGGACACATAGCCCAAGTAAATATTTGAACGAGAGTATGTAAATAGTAAACAAATAGACATACGCATCACTTACTGAGGACTAGACTCGGACTCCCCCTCTTCCTACGCTTCATTTCCTCTAAGTATTGAGATGTTAGGCCGCTCTCCACATCGCCTGGAATAATTTCTAGGCAGTTGTGCTGCTTGAAAACAAGGTAACACGTCCTTTGATTGGACAGGCTGTTGCACTTCCTGTGATGGATAGCATCTTTGCAGCAGTGTTGCTTTATTCTTTCCAGTTTGTTCTCTGGAGAGCTAAGCAGCAGGAGTGGACATCAGTGGTTCGGGGATCTCAGGGCAAGAGGGAGGCAGGCTCACCTCCCTCTGAGGAGGCCAAGCTGGGACGGAGGCCTCTGCCTTCTCCTGGCAGCTGGAATGTGGACCTGTCGACGTGCAGCCAACTTAGAAGCTTAACGCAGGAAATGTGAACCTTGAGGGAATGACCAGAGGGGCGAGTTAGAGATGATTCCCTGTGTGGCTTTGGCAGAGGGCAGAGTGCCGTGAGTGTCCAGTGGTCCTAGGAGGACTGCAGTCCTGTCTGTGTCTCTCCAGGTCACCGCCAGAGCATGGCTCTCCCAGCTACCATTTCTTAGTTACCCTTCTCATGGATTGCTCTTTGTTTAAACTGACCAGGGTACACTTTGTGATATTTGGAGCCGAGAATCTGAAGATAATAGGCATACAAATCAAACAAGTGGTCATAGCGGAGGATGTGCACCCTTACAGGAAAGGGTAGAATTATCCATGAAAAAACAGATAAACCAGAGATTGGCCTGGAAAACAAAAAGACCATCCAGAAGGAGTCAAGGTAGACCTATTAGAGGTGAGAAGGGAAGTTTAGGTCTGATTTACAGGACTTAACAAAGAAGAAAACAAGCGTCGTTTTTCATCTCGAAGGTCCTTTGAGGAGGTAGATATTGTGATCTTGTTAATCAGCCTGGCTTTTTTACGCAGTGAGAAGGACCAGAAGTAAGAAGATGAATAAGAAAATGGCAACACATCCTTTCACAGTGTGGGTAGGGGTGGGCTTCTTGCTACAGGGAGGAGAAGAACCTGTGTGACCCACACAGAGGAATCATTGAAATTAGGTCCATAGCAAACACAGGACTTGAAGACAGTGCAAGAATTTGGTGCCATGTGTTTCATTTGGCTTTTAAACTGATCCAAAATAAAGTGAGATGAAAACACTTTGCTCCCATCTGTTTCTTTTCTTAACTATTGTCGGCCCAGTGTGTGACCAAACGTTTTTGATATAGAAAAATCCTGCCTTAAAAAATGATAGGATACAATTAATTATCTTTGTGCTCTTCCATAATTTTTTAATTTTGTGGTCCCTTTGCCACTTTCTGTGTGGGAGACTAAGGTAAGGATTTGAAGGATGGGAGTTTTGAACTGCTCTGGTCCCATCCATTTCAATGCAAACCTCGCTCTCTCTGTCTCTCTCTCGTTTCACTTGCACAGATTTGTTCCATTTTGGGGTCTTTGTAAGATCTGTCTTCGTCTCCTCTGTCCCCGTCAGACTCCTATATTTCCTTGTCCTTTTTGGCCAAACACCATTGTTTTCGTCCTCCTGGTGGAACAGTAGATGCTCTTCGAGCTTTGGTGTTAATTTCCTTTCTCTCGCAGCAGCTTGGAGCTGGCCAGCACTAGCACCTCTTTCCAATGTTGAAGGGAGATTTGATCTCTCAGCACCCTGCCGCTGTGTCTGCGTTTTCTTGATGGTTCGTTGTGGCTGCTTTCAGTGCAAGATTGGATTTCTGATGCAAATGGCAAAGCAAACAAGCAATTAATTCTGTGCATGCTTTTGTCTTCCTGTAAACACACCTGCCACGGCATGTTACCCCTCTAAGCGCTCCTGCTTAACGTGCTTCGGTTTGTCAAGAATTGATTTGTTTGGCAGAATTACTCGTAGTTGATTCTAGGAGTAAATTTTCTCCAGTATCTATTTGTAGCAATAAATCTCACTTCTCCTGTGCCTTTCTTTAATTAGCTAGTTTCTGTTGTCATCAAATATTTATTTAGTGAGTCTATAAAGGATCTTCAATGGTGTTAAGTTGTCAGTGCTGTTTGGGGATAAAATTCAAGATTGACATCAAACGTGTCCATTTTAGTAAAGATGCAATTGACTTAAGTAGTATAAATGGAAGGGGTGTCCATGAAACAGTCATCCTGCTGTAATCATGTGTAACGATTATACTGTAAGGAAAATCTGCCTTGAGGAGTTGTGAAACCAAGGGTCAAGTTCACCTCTGCCGTCACCTGCCTCCCTACTGTTGGCAAGTCAGAGCAATGGTCTAACCCAGGGGTCCCCAACCCCTGGTCCGAGGCCTGTTAGGAACCCGGCCGCACAGCAGGAGGTGAGCGGCGGGCGAGCCAGCGAAGCTTCGTCTGCTGCCGCCCATCACTCCCATTACCGCCTGAGCCATCCTCTCCTCCCCTCCGCCCCGTCTGAGGAAAAATTGTCTTTCATGAAACCGGTCCCTAGTGCCAAAAAGGTTGGGAACTGCTGGTCTAATCTATTCCTTTGTCTGTAATATGGGATAACATTTTTGCCCTCCTTTTTCACCTGACGGTTGTGGCGACCACATGGAATCATGAATGTGGCAGTGTGGTCATCCCACCTGCCCTGGGAGGACCCCAGCCGGGGGTTATTCTGCTCTGCTCGGCCTTTGCATCCTGGTCTTCATCCCTCCTTTATACTCTTCGTGCTAAGCAGCCTTCTCACAGGTCCCCCTCCCTCTGTGTTTATACTCTCCGGAATCCCTCTAACTGCCCCTCAAGGCTGGAGCCATCTTCCTGGACACACCTTAAATGCCTTCTCCCCTGTGGATTCTCCCTTGTTCATCCTGATCTGCAATAGCCTCTTAGTGATCTCTGGTCCTCCATCACCTTAGCGATCTGTGGCTCTCTGTCGTCACGATGCTGAATCATCGTTGGTCCCATATGTGTCCTGGATTTCTAACAAGATTAAAAGCGAGGGTCAGGATCCTGAGTCTTGCACTCTGTTACCACACTGCACAGAACCCTGGTATGGATCAGGGGTTACTGGATGCTGACTGGAGTGGCTTTGATAAATCAGGGAAACCCCGCAGACTCAGTCTCCTTCCTTGCAGTAGTACTTTGGGTGCTCTGTGTGCCTGGGTAGAAATGTAAGTTGACCATCCTTAAGTCTTACCTACAGATAGTTAAGGGGTGACCAACCTGGGCAGCCAGGTGCCAGGCTCTGCATCTGTAATAAGATCAGGGTGCTCCCATGTGGCTGGGGAGACCAGGGCTTGAGTGTACACCGTCCAGAGCAAGAAGAGGGATGTGGTCTCACACGGGAGAGTTACGGGCATTCAGTGAAGAGCCAGTACACTGGGAATAGGGTGAGGGCTGGCACATTCTGCGGCAATGGGTCTTCATGGACGAGTGAGCAAGAGTTTGCTGGGAAGGTGGGTGGGACGTGCCCCCAGCGAATGTACAGGAGAGTCCAGGAGCCTGCTGTGCGTGGGGGCCAGTGTGGTTGTGTGCGGAACCCGGTGTGCAGAGCAGGTGAGGATGCAGGGGGAGATGCCCTTTGGTCATGTGGAAATGATCTTGGAGAGCTGGGCTCCTTAGGAGAGAGGCACGTGGGAGCCAGAGGAGCCTCTACTTCAGGACCAGTCGATGCCACAAGAGGCGAGGAAAATGGCCGTGGCAGAGGGTCTTCCCTGCCCTTCAGTCGGTGGCAGCATCACAGGGAAGAGACCTAAAATTCAAAGCCCCAGCATTACTTCCAACAATTCTGATTCTGCAGGTCTGGGGTGGGGTCAGGATCTGTGTCTTAAGAAACTATCCAGGTGATCTGATGCAGGGGGTCATTGACCCACCCTTTGAGTAAATGCTGAATTGTCCCTAAAGAGCTTTGTAAATCCAAAGAGTTATCAAATTTGCACGTTATCCATTTGTCCTGGCAGACAGGTCACGGATAGCTCTGTTCAGAGTCTCAAAAGGATCCATAAATTCTATAAAGCTTAAAATCACTGAGCTAGGAAAAAATAATGTAAGACAGAATGAGAACAGTGCTATAGCCAGAATACAGGAGAGTGGTAACCTTTAAAGAAACATTTTGTCATATAGGGAAAGTTGATGTTTACGAGAACCCGACTATAACACATTAGGAAAGGGAAGGCTTGACATCCCGTTTGTAAATCAGGATTTATGTTTGGGTGAATATCTCCATGTTTAAAAGAGATACAATGCTTGGTGGATCTAGAGATTTCACGATTTATCTATAATAGGTTTTTTTTTTTAAACAATTTTTCCAAGACCTAATTAAACCATCTGGTTTCCCCTGAGTTTTATTTTTTTAATTTTGAAGTTAGCAGTATATAGAAGTTCAGTATCAAGAAGGTCTTTACTGAGAATTTTTAGTAATGGTGCCACATTTTGCTCTCCTGCGGTGAAGGTCACGCCTGCATTTCGATGATAAACATCTTTCTGAAATTTATGAAGGAAAAAATTGATATTGATGCAACTTGGTTTTCACTCCTAACCCAAGAGCTTTCATGTCAGTCAAGTGTACAGCTGAAAAGTGGTACCTGCTCCCTCTTTTCTTCCTAAACCCAAAGTGGGCATATGGTTGATCCTGGCAACACAAGTATCACAAATGGGATGCAGTAACTCTAGGGTGGAGGCTCTGATCACGGATGTATTTCCCAGTGATGGTTGAGGCTGAGGGATCCACTGGTAACCACAGTTGTTCTTGGCAGTGGGGTTCGGCTCCTGGAGTCCCATATTTGATCATTGGCTTAAATATTACATGAAAGGTTACTATTTCTTAAGCCCAGTCAATAATATTCTATTGACCCACAAGGGTTTATTCTCCATTCATATGGTACCCAGCGCTAGGTTAGATATTGTCCATATGGCCAAGCGCCTGGGCCAACAATTAGCTTACTGAAGAGCATCCCATAAGAGAGACCCAGGCCACATGTGATCAAACGCAAAATTACACACTCAGATGATTAAAACCAATTATGCAACAACACTTGGATTAACTAATCCCAGTGACCACAGCTTCTTGTAACAACTCAGCCAGATTGAAAAAAAAAAATGTTTCATGAGAAGCAGAGTTCTCCACTTTCCTGACTTTATATTAAAAATATCCCAGTGAATCATTTCTGAAGCAAATAGGGCTCATTGCAGGCATATTATGAAGTCACTGACCTTGATATTATATTCTTTTTTGGAACCTTTCTCCATCAGCGTTTTCTATGTCTAATGTTATCCTTATCAAGATAAGAAATATCTCATATCTTGTTCTTTGTACTTGTGGATGTTTTGCCTAGGCTGCACACGCTAGGTCTAAATAAATACTTTTTGGAGTGGGTGTGGTTAGAGAACCAGTTGTATGAATACATTTTGGTTAGTGTTTGTTTGAGTTTTAGATTTTGAGCCTCTTTGTTGGAGACTGAAAAATGTAAACTGGTTCAGATAATTTTAGTCATGAATCCACAGGTGCCAAGGAGTGGGGGTATGTTGAGAAGAGTCCTACTGAAATTATATTGGTTGTTCTCAAATAATCCTTTGAGCACATATGATGTAATCTTTTCGTGGTGTGCTTGGATAGGAACGATCACCCCAAATTGGTCCCAACGCACATAGGATCGAGAATGGTGGGTGCCTGGTCCTATGATTTTGTGTTCTCTGCTCTTCCCAGCCCTCGCATCCACATTCATATCAATAGGGTTTCTTCTACCTCCTCACTACCTCATCCTAAACATTCTCTTCTCTCTTTAATGTTGGACTTAACCATCCTTTTGCTTACATTATTTAACATTATCTTATTTAGTTTTTATATGATAATCAGCCCCCCCCCCAACCATACACCTTGGCTACACACCAACACATTTTAACCTCCATTGTGTTCCTGATAAAGAAGTATTGTATTTAAGGGAAGAGAGAGAAAAATAATAGGATGTATACCTTTAGAATGGAAATACAGTTGACCGTTGAGTGACATGGGGGTTAGGGGCACCGACCCTCCACGCATTTGGAAATCCAGGTATGATTTATGGTGGGCCCTTCATATCTGGGGTTCATCCGTATCCAGGATTCCTCTGTATCTAAGGTTCATCTGTATCCCTGGTCCTGTGTCCCTAGATTCAACTAGCCAGGCCAGATCATGTAGTGCTGTAGTATTTACTACTGAAAAAATCTGAGCATAAGTGGACCCATGCAGTTCAAACCCCTGTTGTTCAAGGGGTCCACTGTACTATCTTAGGGATCATCTAGACCTGAATTTGTTAAATGTTGTTAAATATTAGATTTTGATGGTCCAAGTCTTTTGTTGGAACCCCAACATTTAAAGTAAATAAAAGTTGACTATATCAGGTTGACTCAGGGTTTAGAATGACCTGGAATGGGTCTGGAAGAACCTTCACAATCTGAGCGTTCTGAGGATCACAGTGTGAAAAACCAGCAATCTAGTTCCTCCTGCTATTTTATATAGATCAGGACGCTGAGGAAAGGGAGCCAACATTGATCTATTTACCAGATAGGAAGGTAGGTAAGTGGATAGGTAAGTAGGTAGGTGGGTAGGTAGTGTAATATGTATGTGTATATATAAACACATATACTGTATATCTACAGTATATAGTAAACACATATACTGTATATCTACAGTATACAGTAAAGTCATTTAATCCTTATAACATTCTAGAAGGTAGATGGTTTTACAGGTGATTAGATGAGAAAAGCTTTTAAGTTGACAGAGTTGGGGCTCACCTTAGGTCTTTTTGGTGGCAAATCTACATTCTTTGCATCATACCTCCACGCTGCCGGCTGGCGCTTCGCCTGAAGCCACACAGGCAGAGACAGGACTGGGACCCAGACCCCCTGCATCCTGGTCCAGGGTTGTCCCCCTAGACCACCTTTTCTCTTTAGTCAGTGGCCAAATAGTACCTGCTAAAAGAGTAAATGGAATATTGAGGAAGCAATTTAAAAAGAAGGACACTCCAGCTGTGCTGACCTTGAGAAGAGTTAAAGTTCTTAGTTCCGTATGTTTTAGCAACTAATTGGTCATGCAAAATGGCTGGAAGGAAGCTGATTCACAGGGATTTTTGTGCTCTGTAAGTATTGTTCTTAGCTCAGAGAATTTTGCATGGAATCCAGCTTCCTAATTTAAAACATTATATGATGAATTATTTTTCTTCAAAGTATACTCTCTTTATGGCCTGAGAATTGAAGTTTGATGCTGAATTTTCAAGTATTCACTACTTTTACGTTTCATAAACTTGAAAGGTACAGAACATGTCATCATTAACATTCTTTTTATGTTTCGAACGTAAACTCAAACATGAACGATTGAAGCATTAAACCAGAGTTCCAGTACAATACCCAGAAAATCCCTCTGCTTTTTGTTGACTTATGCTGAGGGCTGCCAAATAACAGCCTTATTATGCAGATGCTTAGATTAACGGGCCGTGGATATCTTAGCTTCTTGCCTCTTGTTGCTGACTCCGATTTTCTTTTTCTCTGGAGCGTTTAGGGACAGGAGATCTTCAGGATGAGTTTTGTTTTTCTCTTGGCTCCTGCAGCATTTTCCATCTTTCTCCTTTGTAACTACTTCCTTGGCCCCCAATTTGTCTTCCTGGAGGACCAGGGCATCTTTATCACCCTCCACACCTTCCCCGTAACCCTCGCCCCTTCCCCCCAGGGCCTGATATAACATCCGGCACACAGTGAGATGGGGGAGGAAAGAGATGCCGTGAGTCAGATCAGAAAGGCAGGAGCTCCAGAAGCAGGATTTCTTCTTTCCTTGCTGTAACCAGTGTGGTTAGTGAATAGAGTCCACTAGTATTTCTTTTTCAGTGTTTCTAATAAAAATAGAAAGGTGAACAATTTTCCATCTTACTTTTGTTACACAAATCTTTAAGAAATTCCATTAAACCCAGTAGGTCTGTAATGAGTAGCAGGCACCTTCCAAGGACTGGGGATGCAGAGGTGGAGAGAGTATTTCTAGGCCCAAAGAAGCTCATGGTGCAGTAGAGAAGATAAACAGGTCACAATCGTATTGCCGTATAGGTGATACGGACGTCTACAAGACCTATATGTCTTGTAGTGATGGTACACCGGAAGGAGTGGTTGATTTTATCTGTGAAACAGGTACCCAGGAGAGGTGGCCTGTGAGCTGGGATTTGAACAGCAGAGAACAGGAGTCTGCCAGCCATACTCTGGGCTGGGGACGCAGGGACACAGGGAGAGCACGTGGGCAGCAACATCACTGAGGTGGATCTCCAGACAGTCGGGGATTACTAGATTATACTCTGAAAGGGAAGCGGCGGCAGGAAATGAAGATAAAGAGGTAGACAAGGTCAAGTCCGGAAAACACCCTGGGTTACATGATAACATTTGCACATTATCCCGTGGGCAGCGAGGTGCCCATGGTGTAACACATGGGATAACACATAAAACAGCTGTGTGCTTTATGAAAGGTCAGCTTGCTGGGCGTGTGTGGGGTAAACTGGAGAGGGCAGAGTCTAGACATGAGAGGGTGGGCCAAGTTAAGTGGGGATGTAAGCTGAAACTCCAGTTGTGGTGTGGCGGGGATGGGAGACTGATAGGAGAAGCTTTTAGGAAGTTGTTTCGGGAGAAGGTGTTGGGCAGACTCCTGGTTGACTCACAGAGTTTTGGCTCGAGCCTCTGGCTTGTGGTTCCATCAGCCAAAGTCAGCTGTATCCACACAGAGCCGCCTGGCACTTTAATTTCCTGTTTCAGGTAGCATGTCCCCACGCCTGGCTGTGGCCCCCTTTGATGTTCACCATCTTGTAACAGTGAGTGCACTTTCCCATCTGCCACCAAGTCCAACTGTCACCCTCTCCCTGGGAGATAGATCATAAATATTACAAAAGTGTCATATCTTCCATAGGCATTAAATCCTCGGGGATTTGCCTGTGGTCAGAATTGCCCTCTGAAAATCCTTCAGGAAACTTCTGGGTTGAAGACCAGCATTCTGTTTGTCAAAAGACTGTAGGTCTTTAAACATGAGAATGATGCTGAACCCAAGAGATGTATGCACTTAGAAAGGAAAGACTTCTGTCATCATCCTCCCATTTTCATGGTTGAAACCACACACGTTAATTGTACCTATGATGTAAGCCCTGCATATGCCCTTTTTGTACAGTGAGCGAGACACACCATCTGTGACTTGCCCAAAGATAGAATAGGTAGCTGAAAGATCCAGGACTTAATGAATCCCGGGTCTCAGATTCCAGTTAAGTTGAATGAGTCTTACAAGTTCCCAATTTTTGTTGTAGAATAAGTACTCCTAATAATAGGAAATTGGAATGAATGCTTTACCAAGAGGATATAGGAAATTGTATTTACTTTTTCCTTATACATAATTTGATTCTACCCAATGAATGGGATGTGTAGAAAAAGTGTTCATTGAGGGAAATATATTTGGTTGAGTTTGGGTTAATCAGCGAAAATAAACAATTGGCTGGCTGTTTTAAGCTGAATAACACGGCTTGGCTGTACTGCCTATTGGTGAGTTCAGGAGTTTATTTTATCAGCTGTCCCAGATAATGATTTTATGCTAACAAAATCATCAAGAGATGAATCTGTAAATCATACTAAACTGGCAGGAGCACTACGGGGCATAAAATTAAATTCTGTCCTTTATTAATTTCCTGGGTATCTCTGACCAACAACTAGGATCGTTTTCTACCTAGGATACCTCTTCTTGTTGGGCAGTTCCACTTAGGAGAAAAATTACAGATTGGGAGTTTCTTAGCATGAAATTAGAGAATGGAATTCAGTGCTTTCATCAAGCAGTGTTATTCTGTTGCCCTTATTCACCTGAGAGATATTTATAACTTAAAAAGAGTTATTTAGAGCAGTGATCTCCAAAAGGCTTTCTCCATGCCCTTTGAGGCATATAATACACAATCTGTTGATGTATGGAAGAAAATAATTGAACTTAATTTATATTTATTTTCTAGTTTGTACTTTAAAAGGTCAATTATATGTGTGTCTAAGAATCTGAATATGTGGAGTACTACATTATATAATTTATAAGTAAAATGGGATGGTTGGGCCTTTTAATTTTTATTTATTTATTAATTTTTAAAATCTTAATATCCAAAATGTTTATTTAGCTTTTTAAATTGAAGTATAATTTACAATGTGTTAGTTTCAAGTGTACAGCAAAGTGATTCAGTTTTATATATATATATATATTTATATATAGTGTATATATATACTTTTTCAGATTCTTTTCCATTATAGGTTATTACAAGATATTGAGTATATTTCCCTGTGCTATACAGTATGTCCTTGTTGTTTATCTGTTTTATACATAGTAATGTGTATCTGTTAATCCCAAACTCCTAATTTATCTCTTGCTGCCACCTCTGCTATCCCCTTTGGTAAACATAAGTTTGTTTTCTCTGTCTGTGAGTCTATTTCTGTTTTGTAAATAAGTTTATCTGTATCATTTTTTTTAGATTCCACATATAAGTGATATCACATGATATCACTTTCTCTGTCTGACTTACTTAGTATGATAATCTCTAGTTCCATCCGTGTTGCTGCAAATGGCATCATTTCATTCTTTTTTATGGCTGAGTAAAAAGGTTGTGCCTTTTTAAAAATCTGAAATTACCTTTACCTTCCTCAAAATGTTTGAAACTACTGATCTAGAGCACTTTTCTAAAATGGGTCAAGGATTAGTTTACTCTGAGACCTCTTTTAAGACCCCCTATTCCTGAAGATTCTGGTTAAATAGGTCAGACTAGAGCAGTGGTTATCAAACCTAAGTGTGCATCAGAATAACCTGGGGGTCTGGCTTGTTAAAACACAGAGTGCCGATGCTGGGGCCCACCCCAGAGTTTCTGATTCAGTAGGTCGGGGGTGGGGCCTGAGAACTTATATTTTCAACAAAATTCAGGGAACCACTTTGAGAACCTCAGCTCCCACCTGGGACTCAGGACACAGGCGACTCCCAAAATGAGGTGATGATTACTGATCTAGATTTTGTTCACCGACCCTAGACAGTTCTTGCAGATACTTCAGCATTTTGTTTTCCTTTCCTACTCCTATTGCTCCCGTAGAGGCAGGCAGCTGCTTTTCACACTGTGCTTTTCAATACTGGCATGGAGGATAAAAGCACCAGCGTGACATTAAGGGAGATTCAAATTTACAGGGAATTCGTATGAGTGGTTTACTTAAATCCTCCCTGAGGTACTTATTTGTATATGAAAACTGAGACAGGTCACTAATGCTATGGCTGCATCTGTACAATATTTTGGAGTAGAAATAGCACCATTACCCATTTTTCAAAAAACAGATCTTGAGATGAATAAGAAAAATACATGATTGCTTGTTGCCTTTTTAAAATCAGGCCTTGTTAAAAATTAGGAATTGATAGATGGATATGAAATGAAGAATGCAGTAAGTGTGATGAGCAGTAGAAACTTTAAGGACAAGACAACTCATAGCCTTTGAATTATATAAAGTACATCTATTGGCAAATAGCATTTTTTACAATAGAGTGTGGCATGAGCCATTTAAATGCCTGTGCCATGTGTAAAAACTGCTTGCTAGATTAAATTACGTAGAAAAGCAATGCTTAGTGTCCGATTCACTAATCATCAGTGGGGCATTCAAAGTTTAAGAGGCATTGTATACTTTCATTGTTGGCAGGCAATTAAATGTAGATGTCACTGGGATTGATTTACAAGAAGAAAGCAGTGGCTTAGCTATATTGGTGCAGGGTTTTTTTTCACTCTTAAAACAGTTAGGTATATTATAGCTCACTTCTGTTTATCGTTTGAAAAATGTATTTTATAGCCATTTGTCTCACAGTTCTAAATTTGAAATAAATGGAAAGGACCACCTGAGATTACATGTATTTTAGGAAAATAGAGCATACAGCATTAATTCTTTTAGCACTAGTTTTTGATCTGCCCTCTCTGTAGAGAGTCCCATTTAATACTTTATGCATTTGATAAAGGCTGCCTTAAATGGGGTCATTCTGTATTTAGAACAAATGAGAAAAATGTTCCAGAAATCTCCTCAAGGAGTATTACAGCCTTTTTACAAAATGACTTTTAAAAGGACTGTAATTATGACAAGGAGAATGATTGCCGGAGTATATAAGTCAATTTAACCTGTTAAAGTCAGAACAACTCAAAATGTGTGTGAATCTTACAAAGAGTGTGAAATTAACATTTGATTGTCCTCCATTAGCTCCTTAGAAATGGCACTTTCAGGGGCTTATTTACAATGCAATTCATGTAGCAATCATCATACAAATACCACAGGTGGTTGTTTACTTATTTTACAGGGGCAGATTAAGGGTGAAGATGTGTAGACTTGAAAGGCTATGAACTTTGGACGCACTCTGCTTGGACTGCAAGTCCTACACCAAACTCTGGGTGATGTGGGCAAGATATTTGACCATGCCAAACTGCCATCTGTAAAAAGAGGGATGTATCCATCAAGATCCAATCAGGAGACAGAGAACAGGCAGTAATTTGACCAAGGAGAGTTTAATATAAAGAATGTAACAGCAGATTAGAATGGAGAGATTGGCTAGTGGAAAGAGTGCTCTAAAGAATAAAGGAAGAGCAGATGTGAGGGGCGGCCCCTGCTCCAGGGCAGAAATGAAGTCCAAAGAGAAGATCCGTCCAGAGCTGAGATCCAGGGCCCAGTGGATGGCAGGGAAGTCACTGTGGGGCCACACCCATAGAACTTGGAGGAAATGTGTCCTCTAGGGTGGCCGGGAAAGCTGTTCATGGGGGTGTCCTTCTGGGGCGGTCTCTCACAGAGCCGCAGAGGGGAGCGCTGGCAAGCACTGTCTGCAGGGCCTTGCTGGCCACTGTGCACTGGAGAAGCTGGGCCTGGGAAGCCCCTGCCTTGTGGGCCTGGGGCTCCTGAAGCTGTGTGCTAGGGAGCCTTCCAGGGACCTCTGCAAGCTCCATCCTTCCTCCTGCCCTGCCTTTCCTGGACCCTCTACTAGCAAAGCTTAAAGTCTTGCCAACTGGGACAGGAAGTGTAGTCAGAGGGCCTGGCTATATTTTTGCAGAGGAAGCAATGGAAAGTGAGTTTAGGGCTGAGAGGTAATACATTGATACTTGGCAAAAGGATATTGATGCTTGCCTTTAGACTTCGTAAGATTAAATAATACACGTAGACATTTGCGTGGGTTTTGTTATGTGACAGTTTCTTTGATCAGACATATTGAGACCACAGTCTTACACTGGTTGTGAGGATTAAATGAAGTAATGACTATCTGTTGTCTGAAGCAGAATCTGGCTGGCATGTAGCGGATGTTCAGGAAATGTTTGCAGATCACATGGCGTTCACATCGTAGTGTTGACTAGTAACTTCAGGCTAAACAAAGGGTCCCAGGTAATGGTTCTCACCCTCACACCTTAAAGGCTACAGGTAGCACCCTTTGATGGATCATGAAGTCAGTTTTGTGGACCCAGACCCAACCTTTTACAAAATAGAATAGAACAGAAATGAAAAAGGCCAGTGTATCTCAGTAGAGATAAATGTGGTTTGTGAAATGTACATATACATGTGCTGGGTTACGATGTCATGACTGTGGGTCACAATAAAAAAAAAAATTTGCTTAAATACTGCTCTAAAGAGTGCACTCTAATCCTTGTCCGTTTGGTTTCCTTTGTCTTCTCTCTAGTCCTGAAGCTTTAGTAGGATGTAGAATGGTCATGTGAAAGAACTTATAAGGTTTCCTTTGGGGAAAAAGTGGACCATCCTCTCCTTTATAGCTCCTGTCTTAATGATGTCATGCTACTCTTGGATCTACTGAATAATTCTCTGCTATTCCAAAGAAAGAAGAAAGATAAATTCCCTCCAATATGCAAATGACAATATTTTATTTTCATAAATCATGGATGACCTTTATAGGCAACTAGCCTTGCTATCTAATTATGGCCGGGAAGAAAATAAGAGTTCAACTTTTCTAAAGCAAAAGTCATAATTTGTGGAGACTTCATTAACGTTTAACTGGCTTATAGTTTTCAACCATAATAAAAAATGAACATGTTCAATGATTTAGTCACATTTGGAGCTGATTCATCTTGGAATACACCAGGACAAGGCTAGGTATTTTGTGGGGCTTGATTGAGGTAGTTTTCATTGTTTAAGTGGATATTACCTTACACTTAGAAAAAAATTTTGAGCAAAATTATTGCAGCCAAATTCTGCATAGAATTTTGGGAAATTCATTACCCATTTTTCTGAAGAAGCATTTATTGGGTGCCTACCATGTACCAGCTCTAGGAAATGTCAAGACGACTAAGAGTTATAATCAAAATGACTTTTGAGCAGAATTCCTAAGCTTTTAGACACCCGTTCCTTTTAAACTCCGCAGTTTTCATGAAAAAAAAAAAATAACATGGTTTCATCTGATTTCTAAAGCACATGGCATCACGCTTCAGTAATAGCACAGACAGCCTGTACTTTTTAGTTGGGGGGTAAATACTCAAACTCATGGCAGCCCATTAAGACTTTGTTGAGAGAAGCAATATTCATAAAGACTGTTTCAAGGAATATTACAGTTTTATCCTAAAATGCACTGAGCTCCCACTAAATCAAGTTTATCCAATCAAAGTTGGATGACATGCTATCCTGACATGTTACTGAAAAGACCCTAAAACCCATTGCTTTGCTGTGGTGGCCGCCCCTGAGACTATGTTCATTAACTCATGTTGATTGTTTCATACTAGGGCCCTGGGAACATATTTCCCTCTGGATTTAGGATTAGGAGTTGTGTTTCTTTCAAGTTTTCAGTTTGGGGGATAGTGTCACATAGTGTTCAGAATATGGGTTTGAAAGACAGGATCCCTGGGTACAAATCTCTGCATCACTCTCTTCCAGCTTTGGGACCTTGCGTGCAAGCTCTGTAACCCTTCTGTGCCTCAGTTTCTGTGTGTGTAAAACTCGTATCATGGTACCTACTTCATAGGGTTGGCGTGAGGATTAAACACGTCCCCAGTAAATATAAGCCCCTGTTATTAGTTTTAGTATTAATGTTATCATCTCATAGATACTGTGAATTGTGTAATCATTTTTTCCTCTTGGCACTGGCTACCCCAAAGCTTAAAGTGAAATGTGTGGCCAGTGCCCCATGAATGAGCCTAGTGATATTTTGTATGACTTGGTGATAATGGTGGAGTCCTAGTTATAATCCTGATATCATCTTGTCCTTTTTTTTCCCCTGCTCTACTTTCCTTGCTTTTTAATTTTCACTTCCCCTCAATTTTATTAATTTGATTGTCATGTTACTGGGCACTACCTGTCCTGGAACAGGCCATACAGTCATCATGCTTGGTCAGAAGCCATCATCCTTCTTGTCCATTACCTGGGCATTTGACACCCATTGACACTCCCTTTCACATAATAACTCCTTCTTATTCCAGCACAAGTTGTGTGTTGTGTTCAAATTTGCTAAGGAAAAGCCTTTCTCAAGGTATGATGGAAGCAGGTGGGCAGGCACGTGTGTGTGTGTGTGTGTGTGTGTGTGTGTGTATTTATGTAAGAGAGAGAGAATAAGAGTGATGCAGACCACCACCCACCCGGCTTGCATCACCTTTCCTCCATCTCTTGTATGACCTTTGGTTTAGTCCTGATTCCCCTCCACAAAAGAGAAATAATTTACCTTGATCGAGGGGTGAATATGGCCCAGCCATGAGCTGTTGGGCGTCGGTCCAAGTAAGACAATTCTGGGGAAACCTTGGCAATTTGTTGCTAAGTGTATGCCTCTACGTGATGGCAAACTGTCTGTGTTATCCTGAAAAATGCAGGAGACTTATTTTTGGAAATGCTTCATTTCATGATGTTTCAGGGACTTTGCTTCCTTATCACATTCTTCACTGGCCCTAAGGCGCTCACTTGAAAAGCCCAGCTGGCCTCTGTTCTTTGCTCCTATAGTGCCACAGAGGAGCCCACACACTTCACCTCCTTACAAAGTACACATTAAATTTTCCAATTCTATATTCCAACTCTTTGCAATGCAGTGAACTCCTGAGAGTCCTTGTAGGAGGTGTAGATGGCAAGGACAATTTAAGACCTAGTAATAGCTGGTACTGGTGGACTTGCTCGACTGTGTTAGACCAGCCACACTTGCTGCCTAACTGATTCATCAGAAACACCAGGTGACGGACATGCTATCTTTGTTTTATAGGTAAAGACATTGGGGTTCCGAGAGGCTAAATGATTTGTCTACAGACACAAAGCCAGCAGGGCAAGAATGAGGAAGTGCCAGGCGTCTGACCCCAGAACCCGTTCACTTCACCTCTACACAATGTTGCCTTGAAATCTAAAACCTTCATTTTGCTCTCTTGAGTTGGTTATATCCCATTGCTTTTTACCTTAATTGCCTTATTTTAGCTCAATAAACCACCTTTGCTATTTTAGGGTCTTGCATCTGTTGGATGAAGGCCAGTGGTGGATCTGAAAATCGATGTGCAGGGGGCCATATCTTTGGGCAACAGGAAATTCACAGTCCATCCTATTTTCCAGTGGTTCCATAATCCTATGTGGGTCTAGATGGACCATGGCATTCTTTTTATGTTTCCTTTCAAGTGATAAAAACAGCTTTACGTAATGGGAAAATTATATCCTTGCACCAGTGTTGTATTAGTCTTTGGGGTTTGCTGTCAGCCATGCAAGCTTTCGCCTTTATATTTGGTTATATCTGCAGTGCTAAGAATTGTTTCCTAAACCAGATCTTTAACCAGCCTTGAGCTGTTTTGCAGATGCCCCCCCGCCCCCACCAACAAGCTATTTCTCACTGTTTAAGATTGCACTGCAGGACTTTCATCAAAGTGCTATCTGTGCTTCCATTGGGGGGGCCCTTTTCTGTCAAAATTCATGGTTCTTTCTTTCTTTTGAATATTATTAGTGCTACTGCTGTTTGGACTTATTCCTACAGCACTGAAGCTATTTTCTATATCAAAATTAGGGTTTGCAACCAAGGGAAAATATTTCTCATAAATGTTTGTGTAGCCTTCTAACATTTCTTACCCCAAATTGGAAAGTTGTTAGTATTATGTGCTTAAAACAAATCCACTTTGTTTCTGAACTTGTTAAAGCTGAGTAAGAGGGAAGTATAAATTACCAATTGTTGTCGAGGTGAAGTATTGAGTTAATGCTGTATCTTTATAATGAGTTTTCTGTTCCCAGCAGAATGTTTAATTGGCCAGTTCTGTTAAAAGTGTTACAGAGGATGGTGTCCAGGGCCACTGATTTCACCTAGAAATGCCTAGAGCCAGTGACTAAGACAAAGACAGAAAGCTGGGGGACACCTGTTAAAATGGCCCGAGATCCCTTGTCTCTGCCCTGTTGAACATTTTTTATCAGTGATTTGGAGGCAGACAGAAAGCATGCTTAATCAAATTGGCAAATCACCCAAATCTAGGTAGGAAGACTAACACCCAAATGGCAAAATCAGGATCCCAAAAGCTCTCAACAGGCTGGAGAGATGCCCTGAAAACATTATATGGGGTTTAGAAAGTATAAATGTACAGAAAGTCACTTCCCTTAGGCACTTGCCTTATTGCAAAGGGGAGAAATGGCTCGATGGCAGTGGTCTAAGGAAGACATGTGGGATTCCAGGCTCCAGGAATCTCGGGAAGGACCAGCAGTCAGCTCTGACTGTTGACAGTCTGAGGTCAAGGGAAGTAGCCAGTTGAATTCGGGCTGCAGTACTGGGAGTTATTGGTTTGGAAGAGTGCTGATGAACTGGACAGTGTCCAGAACACCTGCCAGGATGGCAAACATCTGAGAACCTTCTAGTGGGAGGGAGGGAGGGGGAGCAAAACATGTTTTGCCTGGAGAAGCAAAAATATAGAACTTGATGGCTCTTTTCAGATAGTTAGCTTTCCCGTGTAAAAGCTGAGATTTTTTCACTGTTTCTTCACAGGGAGGAGCTGAGATAAATGGGTATACATTTCAAGAAGCAGTGTTTGGGCCTTTTTAAGGGGAATTGTCTACATGGCAGGTATGCTTTTCTAAATGCTGGGTGCCCACCTGTTCAGAAGCTGTCTGTCTGTCTAGAAGGTTGTAGAACTGATGGAAGCGTGTGGATGGAAATTGGACCAGGTGACCCTACCTCTGAGTTTGTGCAGTTGCTTTATTATTATTGTTTTATTTATTTTCTTGCTGCCAGGGCATACAGTACAGCCATAATGGAATTATATTCTTATGTTTGTGTTTTCTTGACCACACCCTTAATTCTCGTCATTGGCAAGTGATTATAATTAATCTTTTAAATTGATATAATTAATAGCATTATATAATGGGCAGTAGAATTTTCATGATAATTAAGATGATTGATATAATCCTTCACTTCGGCAATGTGAAGCACTGGGGGAAAGATTTGATGCTATAATAATTTAAAGTCAACAGGAGACATTTAAGAAGATGTGGGGTGGGACTTAAAATCATCACAGTGCCCAGGGTGCTGAAACAGCGGACCTGCTTTGCATATACTGCATTTTCTTTTATTCTTTGTTTAAGTTGCTTCATTTTTAGCATCGACATCAAGCAGATGTTTACCACATGTTTAGTTGTGAATTTATTCTTGCCTTTCAAAATTGTGTGGACTGTAGGCAAATTTATAATCTTTTTTAATTTTGAGACCTCAAATCTCCAAAGTATTAAAGCAAAACCTGTTTCTATGTTAGATTTAGAATAATCCTTAGAAAAATATTTTGCAAGCTAGGTCCATAATCTTTACTGTGTTTTGTCCTCTACCAGTGGTATGGTGGAAGTATCTCTCTTCATTTTTTTGGATAAATTATAATGGTTTTTTTCCTATTGAAAACACATTGAACACCTAGGATGGTTCTATTAAAGTTTTGAACATAAGATCAATTATACCTAATTCATATGAATCTGGAAAATATGGGTTATAAATCTGCTTAGGTCTTACTTTCAGTTGGATTATACAGACGTTGGATTCTTTTGGGGGAACAGTATAATATAGAATTATTGACAAGGCATGGTGAATACTCAGCTAGCACTTCGCAAGGATGCAATGGGGTCAGGATCCACAGTTCCTGAGCAAAAAGGCCAAATCAAATCGTGTTGAGCATCGAGTAGGTTTATGGTTCCCTGCAGTCATCATAGCTTACCCCAGACCTCTGGTCGTTATTTATTAATGCTACTCTTCCTTCTTTTACATTTTAGGTGGTTGCCTCTTTGATGAGCCTTATAGCACGTGTGGATACAGTCAGGCTGAAGATGATGACTTCAACTGGGAGCAAGTGAACACCTTGACCAAACCAACCTCTGATCCATGGATGCCATCAGGTTTGCTTTTAAAGTTCTCTTTTTAAAACCAAAGGTGCACAAGAGTCTTAACCACAGTAAATGTTCACTGGGTATTGGTTGAATGAATGAGGGTGTTGGTCTTGGAGTTTGGTGGCAAAGGCTGATTAGCTGGTGAGGATGGTACACGAGGACCAATGACAAAGAGTTGACCCTTGTATCTCTCCCTTTAAAATGTAAAGCTTACTTCCTTTATTGTTGGATACACTTGAGCTACATTAATGGCCATTACCCAATTGATCCTTTCCCAAGTAGCAGAACATATGGGAAATAGATTGACGTCTCTTCTGGAAGATGAGTTTGGTGATTGGAACTCTAGCTGGGGAATCCAAATAACAAAGTTTCCATCACAAATAGACCTTGGGAGGTGACTCATCTGGCACCTGGGGGATCTGGAGGTTGCTAGTGATCTTCAAAGCATTCTGATAAAATGGTTTTGCATGCATGTGGATCCTTTTTCCGCTGTAGAAGCACTTAGTAAATTTTCTGATGAGTGAGAAACATTTGATCCACCGAACACCAGCAAGAGTTCTACTTCTTTAGTTGGAAGATCAGGAAGATGGTGACTCACGGACTCTAATCAGATTGGTGCTTGATCATTTTGATAGACACCAGTTTTAGGCTGTGGTGTTGCATATCCATTTAAAATTTTAGATTTGCAGATTCATTTGACAGATGGGGTGATGACTGTGTCCCATTCAGGATTCAAACTGGAAGATGTGTTATTCTGATTTGGATTTCAAGTAAAACACGATTTTTATACTTTTTTAATGGCTCTTAAGGTCTTCATCTAACTGTGTCCCAATAGCAGTATTTATGAATACATTTAGTAAGTAATCTTGGAGAGGTAGCTTTTAAACATGAAGTAGGGTTTAATGTTGTTCTTAGTTAAGCTGTAACAGTTATGATGCCCGCCATGTTCTTTCCGTTTCCTTCCCATGTTTAACTCCTTATAACTTCAGAGAAAGGAAATTGAGCTCCTTAGCACTGTGGCTTTACTGGACTCCAAATCCTTCCTAGTTCTTGGTGACTTCCCCACAGCTGCCAGCCTCCTGTTCTGTCTCTTTTTCTCTCATAGGTATGTACTTTTGAATATTACTTGTGTTTGAGTCAGTGGTACTTTAGTTGTTTTTCCAAATTCCAGTCTGGCTCCATTCTTGTCAGTGATGGGAGAAGGGGTAGAGCAGGGGCTAGCAGCCCCCCTCAGGCAGAGCTGTCCTTTCCCAAGCAGCCTTCTCACCCTGAAGGCCTCTGTCCTCACCTGCTCTCTCTCTGGAGCCTGTGTCCAGAGAGGCTGGGGAGGGCACTCAGGTTTAGTTCTGGGAGTTTTCTCCACAAGAGTGCACTCAGGTTTTCTCTGTTTATTATCTTCTAATTTGGTGAACATTTTGTAGTTTTCCACAGTAGGGAATTGATTTCATTTTTGTGGTCCTTTAGATTGAAGCCTGATTAGGAAAAGTCAACTTTTACAAAGGAGCCCCCAATTAGGCAGGATCTTTGTCAACCTCCACTGGTTCTATTTTTGATATAGGATGACCCATCTCCCTCCATGAAGGAGGGGGAGGTATAGCTTCTTGTTACCATCTTGTCCTTTTCTTCTTTCTGATGTCCCATAATACCATCTCAGACCAAGATGTCCAAGCTTTAAATATAGAAAGGATGGGTTTCTAGCAGAGGCCATTACAAAAATGGTTACACATATCAAAGACCAGTTGTGCCCTGGAATAGTCAGTTGGGTAATTGAAGCAACACAGGGAGAGTGACCTTGCAAGTATTTGGCCTTTGAAGGCCCTTCTGCCTTTGGAAGAATGAAGTGGGGGCATTAAACATGCTGCTTGTATTTATTTTTCTTCTGTTGACTAATAGAATACTTGGTGATTAATATTAGGACTTTGTAACTTAAGATCTCTGAATGTTATTCAATTTTCTAACACTTTTGTCAGTTCCATCTGGTTTCTGATGGTTACATAAGATGTATCCTCAACACCTACCCCCAAACAGGTGCAAGTTTTGGGTTAGGGTTAGGACATGTGGGTGGTTTGGGTGTCAGCAGGTCTGGAGAGAGTTGGGGAAAGACTAGCAGTGGGTCGTCTCTCCTCTGACTCTGCCTGTGGACATGGGTCCAGATAAGCCTCCTGAAAATGGATAGTTCTTCCACCACATTAAAATGTTTACCATAATATAAAACTGCAAATACTTGTATTTTTTCCTACTATTTTTTAAACAAACTTTAGTTATTAAAAAAAACTTCTTTGAGCCCTAGTGTATACTAATCATGATTACTGAGGGAGATGAAGGATTATGAGATGATTCTTTCTAGGAACTTACCTACTTGGGAAAGAGGGTTACAAAAATACAACTAGCGAGCAATCTAAAAGTGCATAGAATTAAGTGTGGTATAGACTAGAAGTATTCTAAGAGCAGTTTTCTTACTGTAAGCCCAGTGTTTTTGGAGGACGTGGACTTGGGCCCAGCTGACCTACCCACCAAAAGTGAGAAGTTAAGTTCTCAATGAAATGTCATTGTTAGAAGTTACCGTCTCGTAAACGTGCATATACTATCCTGAGGTATGGATGTGAAAACTGAGTTTCCAATATGTATATATAGCCATGAGTTTTAAATACTCTTCAACTGCAGGATTTTTCCTGTTCCTCCTCCTCCTTTTTCATTAATAGGTATAAAATTTATTCCTTTCAAAACCAAATTCTAAGGCTGGCCTTCTTACACTAAAACAGAAACTAGTTTTATGAATTTCTCAGGGTAAATGGGTGGCAAGATCAGATACAACCATAGCTTTATAAGGGTTAATTTTTAAAAGCCTTTATTTAAAATATTGTTGGATTTGTTCTCACATGTGTATTTGTATTTGGTCTTGCATGTGCAGGCTGGTTCTGTGATGCCTTAGACCCAGGGTTGGCAAACTATATCCTGCCAGCCACAGCCAGTTAGCTGCTGTTTTTTTGGTGTGGCTTGCAAGCTAGGAATGGTTTTTACATTTTTATTTTTTATTATTTTTTTAAAACTTTATTTATTTACTTACTTACTTATGGCTGCACTGGGTCCTCGTTGCTGCACGCAGGCCCCCTCTATGTGCGGCGAGCGGGGGCTACTCCTTGCCTAGGTGCGCAGGCCTCTCACTGTGGCGGCCTCTCCTGTTGTGGAGCACAAGCTCCAGGCTTGTGAGCTTCAGTAGTTGTGGCACGCGGGCTCAGTAGTTGTGGGTCGCGGGCTCTAAAGCGCAGGCTCAGCAACCGTGGCACACGGGCTCAGCCACTCCGCGGCATGTCGGATCTTCCTGGACCAGGGCTCAAACCCGTGTCCCCTGCATTGGCAAGTGGACACCCAACCACTGTGCCACCAGGGAAGTCCCCATTTTTACATTTTTTAATGGTTTTATTTATTTATTTATTATAAATTTATTTATTTATTATTTTTGGCTGCGTTGGGTCTTCGTTGCAGCCCGTGGGCTTTCTCTAGTTGCGGCGAGCGGGGGCTACTCTTCGTTGTCGTGCGCAGGCTTCTCATTGCGGTGATTTCTCTTGTTGCGGAACATGGGCTCTAGGCACGCGGGCTCAGTAGTTGTGGCACGCGGGCTCTAGAGTGCAGGCTTAGTAGCTGTGGCGCACGGGCTTAGTTGCTCCGCAGCATGTGGGATCTCCCAGGACCAGGGATCAAACTTATGTCCCCTGCATTGGCAGGTGGATTCTTAACCACTGTGCCACCAGGGAAGTCCTAAGTTGTTTTTTAAAATCAAAATAATAATAATACTGTTTTGTGACACATGAAATTCCAATTTCAGTGTCCATAAACAAGTTTTATTGGCACACGGGCATGCCCATTTGTTAAATATTGTCTGTGCCTGCCTTTGGGCCGCAGTGACAGAGCTGAGTAGTCTGAGTAGTTGGAACAGAGGCTGTAGGGTTCACAAAGCCTAGATTTCTCGTTTCTGGACCTTTCCACAACAATTATGCTAACTTCTGTCTTAGACCATTTTGGCATCAGCTTTAATTGTTGTTTTGGACTCCTGGCTTATATTGTAATGATTTTCTGTATTCATATTATAACTATTAACATATAAACATTTTTTCACATTTTCTTTCACTTTCAGATGACTTCTTTTCCAAACATTGAGCTATTAAAATCAGTAAGAAAAAAAATGTGATGATCAGGGATTTTCTCTCTCTTTCCCATAAATTTGCTATCTATTGGAAAGCACCGTGACGTTCTTTATTGTTTAGTACCAACATCCTTGTGGAACTCCTGTGATTCTAATAAGCAAATAATCCACCAAGATGAATTTAACAATTACGATGGTGAGATAGACTAAAATTTTTACTCTGATTTTTAAATTTACTGTAATTAAAGTTTACTTTTTCTGTGTCTTTTTGGAAAATGATGCTTCAGTGTGCAGGGCTTGTTCCTCTGTATCTTCACACGTGAGGTTATTTTTTAACCACATTTAAACTATTTAAATACAGTCTGGAGCTTTATACAAGCTGGTTGATAATGTTAGCTATGGAAATACATAGTTAGGGAAAATAAATACCAAATGCCATTTAATTTTTTTGTATTTCAAGCCAACATTTATGTGATAGTAGATGATACTTTTGCAGCTAGCTCTGAACCACACAGTTTTCCTGATGGTGAAAGCGTGCTACATGTGATTTCTCTTTTACTGGAAAGCACGTGGTTCATTTCATATTCATTGAGCTCCATTAGCAATGGGCAACTCTCTTAAACTTTACCATAAGGATTATACTCTGAGCACAGGAACCCTTGATTAAGTAACCAAATAATAACCTGGTGCATTTTGATAGCACCATTGCTTCTATCACTTTATATAGTGCAGTGCCTTGTATGATTATCCCTATAGACTAAGAAGTATTTGATTAGGAGTGTTTCATGATGCAAAAACATCTGCACAGTTTGAGAATAGTTGATGTGTTTATATGTTGTTAAAGTATTCATGTTTGGACCCTAGTGCTCCAGTTTTATGAAATGGATATTTAACATATTCGATATCTTATGTATTAGAAAATGTGATCCTGTTTAATTTAAAAAATTAGCAATAAATTCATCCACGATATTAAAAATGTAAAGGTAGCTTACAACCATAGCCATTTGATACTTATAAAATTGACATTTATTTATAACCCCTGTGGTCCCCGTAAGACATCATACCTCTAAAAAGGCTGTAATGAAGTAAATTGGGCCCTAGTGCTGGGAGAATGTAATACTCTTCCAGGTTGTATAGTGCTCCTATACAGGTTGTATAGTGTGCATCCTGGGCAACCTCACTTGGCCTCCACATCTTGGTTTTATGTAATGCAGATTGGGAATGGTGGCCAATCTTTGGGTTGCCTATCTTTGTGGAGATGTTGTGACTGAGGATTGAGTCATTTCCGAGGGTATCCATGTGAAAGGCAGAGAGAGGGCCATGCAGGATGAAGGAGCAATGTGGACTCTTAGTGTCATGCCCCAGTAAATAGAAAAAAAGTGACTGCATGTATTTGTTTTGGGAACGATGATGGATTGACAGACGAAGGAATTGCAGTTTCCTCTTGGGGTGCGTTCACCAGGCATGTTTTCCTCCTACTGGGGAAGACGCCCTGTGTATTCACACTTCAGGGCTTATACAAAGTCTTCTGCTCTTTGAGTGACAAAGAGCAGAAGACTTTGGGCTTGAAAAGACTTTTTTCCTCCTTAAATTTCAGTGTGTATCTAGTGAGTGATATTTTTGGCAAAGAACATTCACGCAGTTGTTTAATTATTTCTTTCATTCTTTGAATCTGTCAACATTCAACAAGTATTTATTGAACACCTGCTATGTGTGAGGCATCGTTCAAGATGCTTGGGCTTCATCGCTGAATGAACCAAGTAAGGATCCCCTCCCCTGCGATGCACCTACATTCTCAGTCTAGTGAGATCGTTCTCGGATTGCCAAAAGATCAGATCCTGTGAGACCATGTTTCCCCTCATTAATTAATGACTTTCTGGATGTAAAAACGTAAAAGTTAATATGAAATTCAGTTCATCAGACTCAGCACACCATAGCATCAAATTTAGCTTTCTTGGCTGTGCTGTCTCTTAAAAACACACAAAGAGCAAAAAACAAGAGCAAAAAAAATTGAAATCCCAGGCAAGTGGCAGTGCAGTACCTTCCGATAATTCTCCCTCATAAACCAAAGTAATCTTCTACACGTACATGACTCCTAGCAGTTGACAAAAGTTGCTTCTTTGCTGTGTATCCTCTGATCCTCATGACGACCCTGGGAGATCAGATGGCGTTATATCTGTCTGACACCCAAGAGGACTGAAGTTCAGAGAAGATACACCTGCCCAAGGCTTATAGGAGAGAAAAGCCCCTGTTTTTGCTCTTCTGAGTGCCAGGGAGGGAACTTCCCACCCGAGCACTTGCATCTAGTGAGGGGGGCACGGGCAGCCTTCATCCCAGGTGGCAACTGTTTGGATCTTCTGGAAATGAACTCGAAGGCTCTCCCCGTGGGGTCGCTGCCCACTCCCGGGTCAGACTCTGGCTCTGTGGCTTCACAGATGTGGACCTTGGCCAACTCTTCAGCTCTCAGGTCCTCATGGGTGTAGGATTAGTCCGTGATACATGTTCGTGGAGTGATGGCCGGGGGGCCTGGCTCTAGGAGCTGGAGCGACAATAATGACGTCTGTCCTCTTGCTGACTGTGAGGCACGCAGGCTGTGATAAGCAGACAGCCTTACGCTGTGATGGGGAGACGTTCTAGGGCTGGGAAGAAAAACTAAATCAGGACAAGGGCTTAGTAAGGGATGGGAGCGGCAGACAGGAGCAGCCGCTCTGTGAGCAGAGATGGGGTCCCATCAGGGACAAGGAAGCCTGGAGGCTGAGTGGTCCTCCCAGAGGGAAGATCAGGGGCAGAGGCTGAGGCAGGGGGACCTCTGCGGGGGGAGGGGGCCGTCAGCCCTACAGGATCCCGAAGGCGTTGGAAAGGCGTTTAGAACCTGCCTCATGGGGTTATTGGCCAAGGGAGACAAAATTATCCACTTCAGAGACTTAGCCTCCTACCTGGCCTGGCACAGAATTCAAGAAACGTCCTCCTTTTATTACTAAGTAACTTTCCAGGAGCAGTTGGTATGAATTCATCTTTTAGTTTAATTTGGACTCTCTGTGAAGTGGGCAGTTCGTGCCGATTTCCTATTTTCCCTTCTAAGTGATACCAAATAAGAAACAAAAGGTATAGATCTTCATATAATTTTTGAATGGATCAAAAAGCAAGTTGAAAGAAGTCCATTAAAATATGAACTTTTTTTGCCAGGATGGTAGGATTTGGGGTAATTGTCCTGTCACTTCTACATTACACATTTTCTTTCTGATTAAGTGTAACTTTGTAATGAAAAGTATTATAAAATACTTTAAAAATGTGTGGGGGGGGTGGTCATTGAATTTGGTGTTATTTTAGTTGATTCTGAATATTTCTGCTCCAGAACTCAGGAAATGACACGTTTTATTGTCTTTGAGCATCTTATTCAGGTGTCCCATAGTGAGGTCCCTGCCTGACATCCAAGGTGTAGGATGGTCCTTGATGAGCATCCTCTCTGCATCTCACTCGTATCACCCCGGTGATGCTTCAAATGGGTTTCCAGTAGCTTCGAAACAGTGAATGATGAGACACTGTGAGAGGAACTGGACTGGAATTGCATCCTGCCAGCAGTTTCTAAGTTACAAAATTTAGAAAAATAACTTGAGATGATAACAAAAGAACCCCATTTCAGATCAGTGATCTTTGGGGAGTTCTTAGTTAAACAGCAGAGGGCTCTGGACGGACTCATTTTAACATGAGTGTAGACAGTGTGCTCCATTCAGAGGCAAAAACACGTAACATACAATTTACCATTTTTTTAAAAGATTTGTTTGGTGTGGACCATTTTTTTTTAAAGTCTTTACTGAATGTGTTACAACATTGCTTCGGTTTTATGTTTTGGTTTTTTTGGCCTCGAGGCATGTGGGATCTTACCTCCCTGACCAGGGATCGAACCAGCACCCACTGCATTGGAAGGCAAAGTCTTAACCACTGGACCACCAGGGAAGTCCCCAATTTACCGTTTTTAAGAGTACAGTTCTGTGGCATTACGTACATTCACACTGTCGTGCAACCATCACCACCATCCATCTCCAGAAACTTTTTCATCTTCCCAAACTGAAACTTTGCACCCATTAAACACTAACTCCCCGTCCCCCCTCCCCGCAGCCCCTGGCCACCACCATCCTCCTTCCCGTCTCTGTGAATTGGTCCACTCTTGGTACCCCACGTAAGAGGCATCATGCAATAGTGGTTCTTTTGTGTCTGGCTTACTTCATTCGGCATAATGTTTCCCATGATTCAGTTTTTATTCAAGATCAGGGCAGTCATTCTTTTTTTGAAAAGTGTCTTGATTTTTAATAGTTAAGTGTTTCAAGGGGGCCAGCGTATTCTGTATGACCATTTATTTCAATAGTTTATATTCAGTGTTCCACAAATGTTCTCCTTTAGATTTGTTCTAAATTCCTGTCTTGGCTGATTGGGAAACTGTTACAAAAAGGAAGAACAGTGGTTGACTATTTTTTAAGTATTTGCTAAAAAGTATACAAGTGAGCCTGTACATATAAATATGTTTTTATTTATTTTTTAAATTTATTTTTTAATTAATTAATTTAAGGCTGCATTGGGTCTTCGTTGCTGCGCACAGGCTTTCTCTAGTTGCGGTGGGATTGCGGTGGCTTCTCTTGTTTTGGAGCATGGGCTCTAGGTGCGCGGGCTCAGTAGTTGTGGCTCACGGACTGCAGAGCGGAGGCTCAGTAGTTGTGGCGCACGGGCTCAGTACTTGTGGCCCGTGGGCTCAGTACTTGTGGCTCGTGGGCTCTAGAGTGCAGGATCAGTAGTTGTGGCGCACGGGCTTAATTGCTCCGCGGCATGTTGGATCTTCCCAGACCAAGGATTGAACCCGTGTCCCCTGCATTGGCAGGCGGATTCTTAACCACTGCGCCACCAGCGAAGTCCCAATATGTGTTTTTAAAATAAGTTTATTTCTTGCTTAATTTCCCGTAAAATTGTACGAGATGACATCATAAGTTACGTGAAACCAAGTAATGGAATAAACACGCAGGCCAGTCGTGACAGATGCTGTAAATCTCTCTGAGGCTGAGTTGAGGAGGGGCTGAGGGTCCAGGGCGGGGTCCAGGGCGATGGGTCCACCGGGCAGTTGTGATGCCAGGCTGAGAAATTCACACCCAGGCGCTGGCTGGTGTCCACATACTCTGTGTTCTGTGTGCAGGCGCCCTGGAGCTGGGCCTGGCCGCGTTGTTGGAAGGGAGGAGGGTGGGGAGAAGGGACAGCAGGTTTTGATGGGACACTTGGGGACAGTCTTACCATCTTTGGGATACCTTGAACTACAGAGGGGCGGCGAGTGGGGATGGACCGAAGACCAGAGAGCCCTAGGCCTGAGGAAGACTTACCAGTCGGGTCCAGGGAGTGGCAGCCTCTCTTAATGGAAGACAGGATCTTTGGGTCAGAGGAGTTTTGGGTGGGCCGCTGATGTGCTAGCTGGCAGGTTGATGGTGGCATGAAGCTGTCCTCACACAGACACCAGCGTGGGGAAGCCCTGGGCCATTCTGTGTGGTGCCGGGGTCCGGTCACCCCTGTCTCCAGCCTGCCACAGACCAGACCATCACAGGGGCAAGGTCCCCTTTCAGCCCCTTCGGGGGCTCCCATGGTCCAAGAAATGGAAGAGATGAATACATTTAAAGAAGAACCAGTTAAGCCTGGATTGTTCTTTTTGCCATAGACCAGGAGGAGATGGAAGGCCCTTCCCTCTTTGGGCCTCCAACTGTGTGAGGCCCTGTGTGTGCTCCGGGCACTGGGATGTAGCGATGACTCAGAGCCAGTCTTCCAGAACAGAAGTGGTGGGCCCAGTGCTCCGGTGGGGCCCAGGCTGCTGCCCAGACAGAGGCCAGGGGTGAGGGCAAGGAGGAGGTGGCACCCCAGAGGGGCCAGGCGAGCGTGGGCCGTGGGACTGGAGCAGGCGGGCCTGCCGGGCAGGAGGATCGCCCTGTCCCGCGGCAGTGCTGGACAGTGGGGGGCACAGGCTTGCCCAGGGCTGCCCAGGAGCGGACAGTGTCGGGACTACAGGCATTGTGGACGGGGAGGAGAGGGGCGAGGCTGGAGGAAAGGCTCCCAAAGGCCGTCCTGAGCTGGTGAAGGACGCACAGCAGGGAGGCCATTTGACTTGATTTCTGACAAAGGGAACAAGAAAGAAATTGACCATGTTTGCAGAGAGGAAAAGAAAGAACTGCTCATACGAGGGATCAGGAAAAGATGTAAGAAGGAAGTTTGAGATATGGGGATATATGTATATATATAGCTGATTGACTTTATACAGCAGAAACTAAAACACCATTGTAAAGCAATTATACTCCAATAAAGATGTTCAAAAAAAAAAAAAAGAAGGAAGTTTGGTTAGTAAATAAGTATCATATCAAAAAGCATAGGAATATGTAGGAGAATTCCCTTGTTCTTAGGAGATTCATGTTAAAAAGTGTGTGTGTGTGTGTGTGTGTATGTGACAGAGTATGTGTGCAAATGTGGTGAGATGTTAACAGTTGTTAAGCTTGGGTGAAGTATGTATAAACATTTATCGTACTACTTTTTCAACTTTTCTATAGTTTTAAAACTAAGCAAAATTTGTACTATAAACGTGGGAAACAAAAGACACATGGAGCTGCACTGACTTAGTGCCAATGAGATTCTTATCCACAGATGCCTTTTAGGCAAAAAGCTATCCTGTCCAATCGCATTGAAAATATCTGTATTTAAGAAGCCTAGGTTGACTCCCGTCTTCCCTTCTGAGCATCTCGGGTTGATTCCTTGGTCTTCACTTGAGAAGTTTAGTGGAGCTGATGGGCCCATGTACAGTGACACACTTCAGGGATATAATTTTAGGACATTCCAAAATAGGACAGATGCTTCACGCTGCGGTCTTATGCCTTGGTGGGTGAATCAAGTATAAAGATCATTATGCTACTGGTAGATATTTTGGTGGCTAACTGGAACTTTGTAAGAAGATGCATAAGGAATTATTACATTTTATTTTTGGGTACATGCTTGAATTCATTTGTATCTCATCCATAATGTGGGGCTGAACACAGAAAAATTCATAAAGAATTTCTTGGGAAGCTTCATGAAATGATTGAGCGGATCATTAAATAAGTGGACTTTAATTCATAGTTGACTGATATTTTATCCTAGGAGATTGTGATAAATTATATCTTAAAGTGACATTTAAAAGCTTAAGTGGTTGAAAGGGAAATAAATATGGCTACTTAATTAATTGTCGGCTGGACATCCTAACTCCTTTCTGTGGTGGACGACACATCCAGGCAACCCATTATGCAACTGAGTATACCCCATATGTGCGGGGTAGCACGTGAATACAGCAGTCCCCTCCGAGAGGGCACCACGGAAAGTTGTTTTTTTCCAATGCCCTGTTCTTATTTGAATGCTTCAGGTTTCCTAATACAGAGGTGCTTCTTAATTTTATTTTTCCTGGCTCCTTCTAGGGAACATCTTTTCTTCTGTGACCCAGAGAAAATGTACAAAATATTGAAATCCTTGGCACAAGTCTTGGAGGCATAGACTGGGTTTGATCCAGGCAATTTTAAGGCAAATAGGAATCAATAGGTTTCTGGGGGTCATCTTGGGAAATGATGAGACCTCTCTTATAGTCATTCCTTTCATGCTGCTTCCTCTTCCCATCTCTGTTGACCGTGACACCTGTCCTATTAAACACACACCTTGTGGAAATGGTGCCACCTCCCCAATTGTACTGTATAAACACAACGTGCCTGAGTTCCCCCGATGGTCCTGGCTCACTGCGGAGTGACACGCTGCAATTTGCCAGCAGGTCAGTGACTGAGCTGATGACAAGCGACCTTTCTGACACTGCAATCAATGCTTGTTATTTGGAAAACAAAATGATAGTTTGTATTTTTCAGCAGATGGGTCATTGGGGCAGCCCACCACTGACATGTGAATTTGTTACTTGGGCTGGATGAGTCAGTTCAGACAGGAATGTTAATTTATTTGAATTGATCTGGGTCTTGCTCTTATAAAAAGGTGTTGGACATTTGTTAATGGTACAAATTATTATAAATAATTAGTTTTACATGTCGGTCAAACAGAGGCATTTAGAATACCTGTTTTACACAATAGCGCTGTATACTAGCTTTGGCAAGCATTTACCATCCATATTTTGTTTAGATTTGATGTTTTGCAATTGTTTTGAAATAAAAAACAATTGAAATATGTGAATCTGTGTATGTCGTATTTCAGTAGCGTCTCTCCACATGTTTCCTGAAATGGTTTGTGAGGCCCCATTAATACATGGTCACGAGGGTGAATAACTTTGGGACAAGATGATGGGAAGAGAAGAGCCGCCTGAAGGGAGAACCCTGTGGTATTGGGGGCGGTGTTGAGTCACTGCTTCCAGCTCCCATGTTCTAGAAACAGGGGAGCATGTGCACCTCTGTGCCCTCTGATGTGGATGTGGCCACACCTGCTGTGGCTGGTGAATGTGCATTCAAGTGACACGTGTCGCTTTCAGGCAGAAGCCTTTAGAGCCAGATTCCCTGTGTTCTCTTCCCTTTTTCCTGCCTTGGTGATTGCGATGCTTTTAGCCTGGGTGCCTGAGTGACAAAACGTAGAAACGACTCCTCCTGAAACCCAATCCTGCTCCCAACACACACACACACACACACGCACACTCAAACACACACACACACACACACACACACACAGCTGGGTAGTGCCGGGGTCATGTGCCTGAGTGAGAGGAAAACTTCCTGTGTGAAGCCACTGAGATTTTGGGGTTGTTTGTTGAATGGTTCTCAAACTCTTTGGTCTTAGGACCCCTTTACACCCTTAAAATTGTTTTTGAAATATCCAAAGAACTTTTGATCACGTGGGCAATTTCTATTTATATTTTCTGGGTTGAATGAAAACTGAATAATTTTGAAAACAGAGTACATCAGAGTACATGCACTCCATTAGCCATCAGAGCAATGATGTACACCTGTTAGTAACTGAGAGCAAAATGGGAATAATAAAATCAAATAATGTCCTATTACTATCAGGAAAACAGTTTTGACCTTGTGGACTCCCTGTAAGTAACTTGGGGATTTCAGAGGTCCTTAGAAGATACTTTGAGAACCCCTGAAGTAGATCATCTTAAGAGATATGCCTCCCTTGATGACTGACAGTTAAAGGCTTGGAGGAGTCTGGAAGGAAAAGAAAGAAGGGGAAAGGGTTTTGTAAATACAGTTGGTCCTTGACAACGTGAGTTTGAACTGCGTGGTTCCACTTATATGCAGATTTTCTTCAATAGTAAGCACTACAGTACCACATGACCCATGGTTGGTTGAATCGCGGGTGCCCAACTGAATCGTGTATACAGAAGGACCACCTCTAAGTTATACCCAGAATTTTTGTGTGAGCGGAGGGTTGGTGCCCCTAACCCCTGCATTGTTCAACGGTCAACTATTGCAAAAAAGCATATCCTTGAGTGTTACAATTCACATTTTCTTTCTGAATAAAGACAATATAAATAGTTTGTTCCTATTATTGAAAAGTATTTTCTTTTCACTAATAAATACTCATTCTAAATGAAATAATACACAAAGTTACATTGTATAAAGCCACACAACTGTGAATATTACAAATTCTATGAAGTTGAGTTTATGAAATCTCATGTTCTAGAAAAATTTGAGAGTAGGATTAATATTCATATATTTGAAATTGTGTGTAGGCTTTCTGGACAGCTGTGGGTTGGATAAAGTGAATTATTTAAACTTATTCCTTATGAATAAGCCTGTATAAAGTCATTCAGTAGTGCTGCTTCTGAGATTTTTAACTGTGGAACTGTCGTATATATTGTCGTGATAAAATAATTTCAACCCCTTTATTATGAAGTGCATAGTGACACAGTGTTATAAAGATGACTGAGCATTATTCCTGGAGACTTAGAAGTTGTGCTTGATAGAAATTGCATATGAATTGATAACAAATTCTTAGGGGAACTTACCAGTCACACATCTCCTATCAATAGCCCCGTTATGTAAGATAACACATTTATTTCCAGAGACATGAGTTCTAACAGAATTTGCTAATATTTAAAAGGCATGATGGAGAAACATTTATGAGTTTAATGTTAATATAGCCATGGAAAGAGTTAACGGGGGAATCTGGTAATCTTTATAGATTTTTACAGCTATGAGAGGTAGTTAATACTTAATCTTGAGGAAGAAGACAGACGTGGATGACCTTTCTAGCTCTTTCTAGTGCTAGAAACTTTTCTCCTTTTTCAATAAATCCTTAGGAAGCGCCTGCTGTGGGCAGGCACTGTTTTTGTATCCTAAGAGGTAAAGAACGTCGTGGGCAACCTAAAGTATCAACACAAGGAGGCGATGCTTTGCCTTTCAGAAAGACCAAGTATTAAAATAGAATAATGTGCTGAACGGAAGAAAAGAAAATTAAATTCATGAAGTGGCAGAGACTTACTAAGGATTAATTTAATCTACTAATTGCCTACCCATTATGGTGGCTTTTGAAGCCTGGGACTCACTTTAGAAAGTCCTTGTTATTTGGAGTCCCCTGCAGACTGAGAACACTTTAACAAGGCTTCCTAAGAAGATTTGATGGATGTGATGTAGAGCCAGAAGTGGCCATCTGCCCATTGGCTGTGGCTGGCGTCCACAGCTGCCCCAAGATGCTGAGATACACCCTTCTCCTTTCTCAAGTACAATTGTGTGGAGGGAAGGGCAGCCTCCACTAATGGAGAGTACGTCTCTATAAAATGCCTGTACTTGGTTCATACATTGTTTGCCCTGACACTGATCAAAGAAATGGAGTGTTAGTTGTTTCATTGCAACCTTTAAGTGACAAAAATATATAGTTGTGACTGGTATGGCCAGTCACACTTTCTTACCCCTGAAATGAGGTGGTAGTTTCTTTTCTTATTTAATGTATCTTTTTAAAAAACTTTTAATTTAATTTTTATTTTATATTGGAGTATAGTTGATTTACAATGTTGTGTCAGTTTCAGGTGTACAGCAAAGTGATTCAGTGTGTCTTTAATAAGAATTTTAATCAGCATAAAGCCAAGTCAGTTTCTAATTTGGGCAGTTCCTCAAGTTCCCCAGCAGATGGAGACGTGCAATTCTTTGCTCTTTCATTGGACGGACTGCTTCTTGCCCCTGTGACATTGCTGCACTTATAAAATGCAGTGTCAAGTTCTGCAAATGAGCTATCAGCCATGCCCTCTGCTCCCCTGCCCTTTCTCTCCTGCAGCCCGGTTAAGAGCTGGTATTTATTCCTGCATTTCATAAGGTCTTCATCATTAGCGACCTTCCCCAGCACATACGAACAATATTTTCTTTGATGATATATGCACAGCAAAGCAAAGAGCAGAGAACCCCCTGCACCCCCGGGGAGCAGGTTTAAACCCTCTGTGATCCCTCTGCAGGCCACAGCCTTCTGTGATTCAGAGTAAATCCCAGAGGTCAGATATTTTTGCAGCCGGCAGGGTAAACTTTGGTCACAGATTTTTTCTGAGGTCAGCATGGGGAGTAGAGAGAGGCTATCCTCATTTGCCCCTTTCCATAAAACTCACACAAAGAGAAATTGTAAACAGTCTTGGTTCCAAGGAGTCTTTTGATTCAAGTGAGTTTTTTCTTTTCTTTCCTTCTTGATTAACTGATACCATTCAGTTCCGGTGAGTTAAAGAAGAGATTGCTCATCTAAGACCCCATCTTTGACAAACTCAACAAAACCTTCCAAAAATATTAATTGTTGTGAAGCCCTTTAACATCATGATATTTGTTGCATTTCTTGCTATTTCTGCTAATCAATGGGGGAACATGATTGGTTTTCACATTCTTAAGTCCAGTGCTTTCTGAGCTGATGAATTTTCCTCCAGTGCATTAAAAAGGAAAGAAAGGTAACATCCTGGGGTCATTCATGGGAGCAGCTGCTAACACTTAGTGAGAATTGGTTAACAAAAAATGGAAAACAACTCGACTACCAAACAAGTAAATAAAAACCCCAATTGTGACCAAAAGCATTGTTCTTTAAGGAGCTAGTAGTTTATCATATTTTTGTAGTATGAGACTTTCTCTATAATTTGAAGACACAGTTTACAAATAGGTTGTTTTCCAAGTCAAATCATTAATTACATTCATGGGAGGCGTTTCCCCTTACTTTGTCTTTGTGAAGCAAGTGCAGTCAGTGATAATGCCACAAATGTCTATTGACTCACTGAATGAGTTCTGAGAATAGGACTCATCCAAACTCAATAGATCCTGTGATCTAATCTAGTTCCTTGTTTTCAAATTAAAGAGCTTTCTAAAGAAAATGAAGCTCTTTGTTTTTTGCTAAGAATTTACAGAGTACAAAGATGTAGTAGATACCATGACAAATAAATCTCAAAATCCTAGTGCCTTAACACTGGAGATGTTTATTTTCCATGTATATAATAGTCTAGAGTGGTTCCAGTTTGGAGGCTTTGGGGTTGGGAACCCCATTCCAGACAAACATCCAGATTGAAAAGGACTCTGCCATCTTTATTTTATTTAAGTAATTTATTTATTTATTTATTTTTGGCTGCGTTGGGTCTTCGTTGCTGCGTGCGGGCTTTCTCTAGTTGCAGCGAGCGGGGTCTACTCTTCGTTACGGCGCGCAGGCTTCTCACTGCAGTGGCTTCTCTTGTTGCGGAGCACGGCCTCTAAGCGCACGGGTTCAGTACTTGTGGCTCGTGGGCTCTAGAGCGCAGGCTCAGTAGCTGTGGCGCACGGGCTTAGTTTCTCCACAGCATGTGGGATCTTCCCAGACCAGGGCTCGAACCCATGTCCCCTGCATTGGCAGGCGGATTCTTAACCACTATGCCACCAGGGAAGCCCGAAAATGACTCTGCCATCTTTAACATGCGTTCTCCAAGATTGCCCTCAAGTGGACATCTAGATGGCAAAGGGGAAAGTCCGTGGAGGATCCACATGGGAAGTTTCTATGGACCAGACTTGGAAGGGGAGAGAAAAAAGTCAGGGGGGTCCCTGAAATCTGCAGCGGCAGCTGGGGGTGCAGTTTAGTGAGATTCCCCTGCAGAAGGAGAAATAGAACATTGAGTGACTAGCCTGTAGCCCCTGCCACACTTGGCCTTAGAGGATTTCATTTAAGAAAAGGTCATAGAGTACTTCCTGGTAAAGTATTATATGAGAAAATTACTTGAAATTGAATATAATGTTGGCTTTCTTTTTCTTTAAAGAAGTGCCATCTTTAAAAATTCCAGTTAATTGACTAAAATAAGTTTTGAGAATTAACTTTAGATTTATGGTGTTTTGATATAAAAGTCAGTGAAGAATTAATCCATAACTGATAGATTTTACACACTTAGAGCCTTTCCTAAGCCCTATGTTATTAAACCATGCCCTAATATTTCTATAAAACAGATATTCTCTTACCTTAACTCTGAGAAGATAAGTTCCCAGATACTGCAAAGATATATGAGCATATATTGCTACTTAATTCAGTAAAGTAAATATCATTGAATAAATGTCAGCTTTTCCAGGGAAATCACTGCATATAACCTCTGTGGATAATATATTTATCAAGAAAAATCAATACTAAGAGTAAACAGGTTTTTAATACATCTGAAGGAGCTTCCTAATAAACCAAAATGCCAACTCATAATTTAAAGCTATTGATACCAATGGGCATTTACAGATGACATCATCATAATTTTTGTAGATTATTCTTCATAGTGGTCTGATGTGATATATCAAATTCAGTTTTAACCTTGGGCCTGGGAGAAGTGGTGTGTTGTAGAGGTATGTAAAGACCACTCTGGCTTTTCTTTCTATGTAGGAAAACTCCAGTGGGTGCAGAGCCCATGGTGCTTCTTTTCTCTTCCATTCTGTTCTGCTCTGTCAGTGCTGCGTGGTTTCGCTCCCCTCTCCCCCCACCTGCCATTCCTCTGACATCTGTGCTCAGCTTCCTGGGATTCATTCCTCTCATTACATGGGCTTGTATGTCTCAACCTTTTGGTGCCCACTGATTATATGACTGACATATGATACCTTTCTTCTTAATGTCAATCACAAATTTTATTTTATTTTATTAAAAATTTTTACTTTATATTGGAGTATAGTTGATTTACAATGTTGTATTAGTTTCAGGTGTACAGCAAGGTAATTCAGTTATACATATACATATATCTCTTCTTTTTCAAATTCTTTTCCCATTTAGGTTATGACAGAATACTGAGTAGAGAAAATGAATGTTGAACGGTTGTATTTTACATTGGCAAAAATAAAATGGCTTCTTTCCTGCAAAAGATTTTTTTTAACTTTATTTTCAACTTACATACAAAGCTGGCCCTTGAGATTTCTCCCCAGCCTATGCAAGGAACATCTCACAACCGAAAGCTGGAAGTTTGGATATTTCAAAACTTGGAGATAATAAGTAGATCCCCAAACCACAGTTTGGTTGCACTCAGCTTTAGAAAATGTTTTCTGATTCTATTGAAGTATCAGGGTGGGTTCTAATTCTCTCTGGAATATGCCCAGTGGGAAGGCAGCTGTTAGCATACGTTGTAAGAGCTCCCTGACTTCAGTACCCTGACTCTAGGACCTTGTTCAAGCTACTTGACCTCTCTAAGCCTCAATGTCTTCATGTGTAAAATGAGAATATTACTTACGTTATAATGTTGTTGGAAGAATTAAATGAGAGAGAACAACGTTTGGTGCAGAGTCTAGTGAATCATTTTCTCCTTGTATGGAGCATGCTTTTGGTGTTGTACCTCAAGATCAGATCGATTTTCTCTTATGTTTTCTCCTAAAAGTTCTGCATTTACTTTCTTCCTACATGTTTTCCATTTAGGTTCAGGATCCATTCTGGTTTATTGTTGTATATGGTGTGAGGTAAGGGTCTAAGTTGATTACTTTTTTGGCACTTGTATATCCAAAAGGCCCAATCCCATTTGTTGAAAAGACCATCTGTTGTGGACTGAATTATGACCCCTGCCCTCACCCCCCACCCAAATCCATGTGTTGAAGTTTTAGCCTCTAAGGGTAACTGCCTTTGGAGATTAGGTCTTTAATCCCATGTGACTGGTGTCCTTAAGAGAAGAGGAAGAGACATAAGTAATGTGCTGGCACAGGGGACAGGCCCTGTGAAGACACGGCAGGAAGAGAGCCACCTGCAAGCCGAGAGAGAGGGTTCAGAATGAAGCACCCCTGCCAGCACCTTCATCTTAGACTTGCAAACTCCAGAACTCCAAACATTTAAAATAACGCCATTTCTTTCACTTAAGTCCCCCAGTTTGTGGTATTTTTTATGGCAGCTGTAGCAAACAAATGCACCATCCTTTCCCCCATTGAATTATCTTGGCACTTCTGTGGGTTTGCTTTGAACTCCCAGTTATAGAGAAATCAGCTGCTCACAATACTGAATCTGTTGCTGAAATGGGGGACTTGACTTTGCCACGAGAAGGTGTAGACTATCTTTACTGGCACGTCTGTGACCTACCAGGACATTTCATTGTAGCAAGTGGTTCTTTTTCTCCATGCACAGAGGAAATGCTGGAAATGTGGTTAAAATTTGGTCATTTCCCCTTCCCACTCTTTTATTCAACCGAGCACCAAGATCGGGAGGCTTATAATGCTGAGTCCACTGGGAGTGTCATGGGTGAGGGTGGAGGGACAGGAGAGCCATAGGCCCAAGCCTCACACTTAGACTCTCCACATTATCTTCAAAAAAGGATAAACTTCAGGGCAAAGAGACACAAGACTGAAAGTTGAATGTATTCCTCATATGGCCAAATCTGTGTCTCACTGCTGGATCACACCACTTACAGCGTACCCAAAATTAGTATTTTTAATCTCTTTTATTCTCTTCTGAATAGCACAACTATACCACCTTATAATATATTTAGTGTTTGAAGTATTCATATGTAAACAATTAAAATAACACCATTGAAAGATTATACCTTGGCATCTCTGCATTTTTTAATGCAGCGGGGATCTCAAAAATAGCACTGACGTGGGACACATCGGCCCTGAGTTGCCTGGTGCCAACTGCTGCCAGTGAATAAATCAGGGTGTGGGGTGATTGTCCGAGGCAGCTCCGAGCTCCCTTATGGAAGCCTGGCCAGGCCTCCAGTAGGACGACCTCAGAGCACTTTTCCAAGTCTACACCATGCCACACAAAGCAAGCCTCCAATACATCCAGCAAAATGCTCAGCCCCAAAGTTGTAGAAAGTTCTTCCTGTAACCCAGCCTGTTCTAAGAGCTGGTTCAAAGGCTGCCTTCGGTGGTTATCTCCTCCTGGAAGGTATTGTGGGAGCAATCATCATTCTCCACTGTACGACTTCGATTTTCTATGGCCATTGTATCTTGGTAGTAGATTGGTGGCCGGCAGTGTCATTTGATGTAGGGATTCTGCCAGGAGACTCTTCTGCTTTCTCTCTTCACATAATCTGGTTCATCAGCCTTGCAGCTGGCTTTGGGAGGGCCTCGAGGTGTGATATACATTTATTTTTCCTGTGGGAATAATTTTGAATAGTGCCTCTGTAACTGGGGGTTTCCCTTTCTATCAGGACATCATTTAGGTTGATAGAGGAAATTAATGTGCTCATTCTGGAAAATCCCTATTGGATTACCCAGAGATGCCACATGGAAAATGTTGCAAACTTTTTGTCGTGTCACTGTTTGTGAAAGATTTATGATGGTCCCCTTCCTGAGAACTGGGGGCAAATGCACTGTGCATAGGACAAGTCAAATCTGACTTTCCTCTGCAATTGTCACATCTCCGTGGACCATTTTGGTCGCCCACCCACTGGGTATCACCAGACAGAGTTAAATGCTCTGTGAGGCCAGCTGCCATGAGCAGAATCACCACCACTCATCTCTCTGCCCTTTTTCTGCCCTGAGTCACTAGGTTTCTAGTTTCTCTGGAATGAAGATGGACTACCTACTACTTGAATAGAGCGTCCAGGACTGGGCTGTAGCCCTCCCTCCTCCTCCTTGCTCCACCATCTTGAGCACTTGCAGGTGCCTGACTTTGCCCGTCTCTTGTACGATTGCTGCTCGAGACCCCCTTCCTGTGAAGCCCGGTTACCCCCTGATGTCCCCCGAGTTTGTTCTAGTCCTTTGGGCTCCTGATACTTCCCACGGGAATTTCTATGGCACCGCTGTTCTTGCTCTGAATGGTGAGATGTCCCCCCATCTGATGTGGTCTCTCCCTGAGACCAGGGGTGCGCCTCCACTCAGAGAAGCCCCATCTTGGCCTTCAGGTGTGTTTGTGTAGCACGCAGTGATCCTCTGTCATTGCAGATAACAGCATTGAGCAGTGTTAATGATGCACACCATCCCTGTGGCTTACCAGCTACTCAGACGCCTATGAACTGTTGTAGGTTTGTGGGCTGTTGCCTGGTGCCTTGGAAAGTACTTAATTGGGCATAGCCCTCGCTTCCCCTGGCCTCTAGGTGTGGGTGAGCACCACCAAGGAGAATGCAGGGGATCTCAGGAACAGCAGAAGCCCTGGGACTTAAGCCCCCAGAAGGTTGCCTTTTTCCTGGCAAGGGCTCTGGGGCTTCTGCAGTGGTCTGGGACGTCCAGTGGTTTCTTAAGCCACAGTCTTGGAAGCAGCTAATCCCAGGTTCAGGGTCTACAGCTCCTGTTGCTGTGGCCCCTGACAGCAACACCCTCCCACTGAGGAATCCCAGCAGGGCCACTGGGCTTGATTTTGACATTGATGCCCTGTGCTGCTTTCACTGAAGCAGGGGAGGACTCTCCCATTCAAGTTAGGACTTGAATTAGATTCATTAAAAGGTCTTGGAGCTTTGTGACCACCTAGAGCGGTGGGATAGGGAGGGTGGGAGGGAGACGCAAGAGGGAGGGGATATGGGGATATATGTATACGTATAGCTGATTCACTTTGTTACACAGCAGAAACTAACACAGCATTGTAAAGCAATTATACTCCAATAAAGATGTTAAAAAAAAAAAAAAATCATCCTGTTATCTGCTGGTTAGAGTTACCCTGGGGTTAGAACTCTGTTTCTTGACAAAGAGACAGAATGACGGAAATGAGTGAGTTTGTGATGTGCTCTCTTAGCATAAAAGGGGGAACTAAGACATCCATGAAGGTTGGTAGTTTAAGAAAAAAAATCATGGCAATGTTTGAACAGCAATGTGAATTATATTTAACACTATTGAACTGCACACTTAAAATGGCTAAGGTGGTAAATTTTATGTTAATGTGTATTTTAGCACAATTAAAAAAATTTTTTTTTAATTTTAAAAATCATCTCCAAGTCTCTTCCAGGCTTCCCAAGGTTGGTGATGAATGAGGATTCAGAAGCTTATTTATTAATCATTTCAGCAGGCTAAAAGAGGTTTCTCCAAACCCAATCATTATGCATTTTAAAAGTTAATTTTTCTACCATTTGCTCATAATAATCTTGATGTTTTTGTATTAGTGAGAATTTATGTAATATTTCATAAATATTCATTGTTCTTTTACCACCAGTTGGCTTCTGGCTTCTGGTTGTAAATATTTAGGCTATATTTCTCTCTGCAATCAGACTTATATTTTTAGTTGCCAACTAGACAGATACTTCAAACTCAAGGTGTTCAATGTTTCACTTATGTCCTGTCTTGTATTTGCCAATCTCTGATACTAGATGAAAACACCTAGTGGTCAAGACCACAAAGTAGTTAAAAATAAACATTTGGTTTTGATTTATAAAATTCAGAGGAAAATTAGAGCACTTGGCAGTATTTTTAGTGGAAGATTTTTTTTTTTTTGGTTTGTGTTTAAGTTCTAGTATTCATTTTTTTTTTTTAAACTTTTTTTTTTTTTTAACTTTGGGTTTATTTATTTATTTATGGCTGTGTTGGGTCTTCGTTTCTGTGAGAGGGCTTTCTCTAGTTGCGGCAAGCGGGGGCCACTCTTCATCGCGGTGCGCGGGCCTCTCACTATCGTGGTCTCTCTTGTTGCGGAGCACAGCCTCCAGACGTGCAGGCTCAGTAGTTGTGGCCCACGGGCCCAGTTGCTCTGTGCCATGTGGGATCTTCCCAGACCAGGGCTTGAACCCGTGTCCCCTGCATTGGCAGGCGGATTCTCAACCACTGCGCCACCAGGGAAACCCCATATTTTTTATTGTGGTAAAATACATTCACAATGTGTCCATCCATCACCACTGTCAAGTTCCAGAACATTCTCATCACCCCAAAGGACACCCTGGGCTCATTAGCAGTCACTTTCCATCCCCACCCCAGCACCCCCAGCCCCCCCCCCCCGCCAGCCCCCAGAAACTATTAGTCTTCTTTCTGTCTCTATGGATTTGCATATTCTGGACATTGCCTACAAATGCACGGTATTAATTTAATTGAGATTAGTCTTCAGACAGGTAAACCTGTTCTCAATCATTTTGTGGTTTGCTGTTTAAAAAAAATCTCAATGTCCAGCCACCTGGGGTTGGTTAATCTTTGTCTGGGGCGTCCCTGTATTAGAAGATGCTTAAGCCGTTAAAGGGGGCTGTAGGTACACGTTTGTTGACCTTTAAAACTATTTATATTATTTACTAAGGGAAAAGTTAGATTAAATTATAGGGTGTGATTGCATTCTGCAAAAATGCAGGAGCACAGGCAGTGTCTAGAAGGAGATAACCAAGGTATTGACAATGACAGTTTAAGGTAGATAGCTTGAGTTTTCTCAATGATCTTTCCATAGGTCCTTAATTTCTGCTTTGTGTGAACATTTGCTTAAATGAGAAATAAACGCTTATCTGTTGCCTCAATCAGCCCTAAAATGATTAGTGTAAGACTTCTTGGTATTTAAAAAATCTAACTACAGTATATTACTATTCTTTTAATTAATTATCTTAGACAAAAATTTATTGCCCGTACAATATTGAAAATGAAAATACTGCAAGTGAGTTAGTATTGAACCACATCAGTCTATCTTCACAGAATGCAGTTGTGGCAAAAATCAGTGTTTGAATATTTTAAAGTGTTTTAAAAATGGATGTATAGATTAGCTTGACTAATGCGATTTCCAGAAAAGGGCAGACAACTCAACCAAGCAGTAAAGTAAAGGATTTGGACCAGATAAGTTAAAGCTCTTTAATTCTGCAATTATTTGGCATAGTGATTTTAATACTCATGTCACCTGTTTTTTGTGACTGTAAAAAAATGAACTTCTAATTATGTGCCTTATACTATAGTCACAAAGCTGGCAAAATGATTGAATTAAAAGAAAAGCTGGTTGAGAAACCTGTTAAATATCCCTTTATGTTATCCTGATGGAGAATGCAACATCTTTTCAGAGATAGATTTGAGATGAAAACTCTGTTTTCGTTTAATTCTTTTATCCGTTATTTGTCTTTAAGATTATTATGTGTTCTCAGATTCTTTTTTTTAATTATTCTTTTTTAAAATTAATTAACTAATTTATTTTTGGCTGTGTTGGGTCTTCATTGCTGCTCACGGGCTTTCTCTAGTTGCAGTGAGCGGGGGCTACTTTTCATTGCAGTGTGTGGGCTTCTCATTGCAGTGGCTTCTCTTGTTGCGGAGCACGGGCTCTAGGCATGTGGACTTCAGTAGTTGCAGCACGCGGGCTCAGTGGCTGTGGCTCACGGGCTCTAGAGTGCAGGCTCAGTAGTTGTGGCGCACGGGCTTAGTTGCTCCACAGCATGTGGGATCTTCCCAGACCAGGGCTCGAACACATGTCCCCTGCATTGGCAGGCGGGTTCTTAACCACTGCACCACCAGGGAAGTCCCTGTCATCAGATTCTTGACACATCTTAGTATTGCACAAATACTAGCCATGCCTGTCTTCAGCTAATTTACATTGATCATGTGCCGTGTTCTGATGTTATTTTCACCATATAATATTTGACAATAATGATATTAAGAGCTGACATATTTCATGCTTTCCATACCTACACATTCTCTGCCTCTAGTTTGCCTTCCTAAGACCCTCACTTCAGCCACTTTTTAATTATGTGCTACCCATGATCATACATGATGATCACTCATTTTTGTTACTTTATGTATATTTTTAATAACTTAAATAGGGAAATTTGAGGAAACAGTATATAGTATTCAAGGTGCCTTGGTGTAGGGTCTCACAGAATATGCTACATATTTATGTGATTTATTGAAGTTCTGGTTTTCGCAAAGCATTTTCATTGTGAAATATACTTACAATAAAGTGATTAAAGTATGAATGTACCGTTAAACAGCTATGATGCTGTTATCTACTCAACCATCAACCAGAAACAGAACATTGTCCAAATCAAAGAAGTCCTATATCAAAGACGTTATCCTTTCCATTCACAATTGCCTTCCTCTCCCCAGAGGTAACAAGTGTCTTGAGTTTATCTTCCTAACTTTATTGCTTTTGTAAAAAAATTTTATCACTTATGCATACACCACACTCAGTTTTAATTTTGCCTGCTTTTGAGCTTTGTCTAAATGAAATCTTACTCTCTCTGCTAGCTTATATCTTAGATGTTTTTTCGTCAACATTAAGATTCAAGATTGTTCTTGAGAAAGAAAAACGGAGCTGGAGGAATCAGGCTTCCTGATTTTAGACTATACTACAAAGCTACAGTAATCAAGAGAGTATGGTACTGGCACAGAAACAGAAATATAGATCAATGGAACAGGATAGAAAGCCCAGAGATAAACCCACACACGTCTGGTCACCTTATTTTTGATAAAGGAGGCAAGAATATACAATGGAGAAAAGACAGCCTCTTCAATAAGTGGTGCTGGGAAAACTGGACAGCTACATGTAAAAGAATGAAATTAGAACACTCCCTAACACCATACACAAAAATAAACTCCAAATGGATTAAAGACCTAAATGTAAGGCCAGACACTATAAAACTCTTAGAGGAAAACTAGGCAGAACACTCCATGACATAAATCACAGCAAGATCCCTTTTGACCCACCTCCTAGAGAAATGGAAATAAAAACAAAAATAAACAAATGGGACCTAATGAAACTTAAAAGCTTTTGCACAGCAAAGGAAACCATAAACAAGACTAAAAGACAACCCTCAGAATGGGAGAAAATGTTTTCAAACAAAGCAACTGACAAAGAATTACTCTCCAAAATATACAAGCAGCTCACGCAGCTCAATATCAAAAAGACAAACAACCCAATCCAAAAATGGGCAGAAGACCTAAGCAGACGTTTTTCCAAAGAAGACATACAGATTGCCAACAAACACATGAAAGGGTGCTCAACATCACTAATCATTAGAGAAATGCAAATCAAAACTACAGTGAGGTGTCACCTCACACTGGTCAGAATGGCCATCATCAAAAAATCTACAAACAAATGCTGGAGAGGGTGTGGGGAAAAGGGAGCCCTCTTGCACTGTTGGTGGGAATGTAAATTGATATAGCCTCTATGGAGAACAGTATGCAGGTTCCTTAAAAAACTAAAAATAGAACTACCATACGACCCAGCAATCCCACTACTGGGCATATACCCTGAGAAAACCATAATTCAAAAAGAGTCATGTACCACAATGTTCATTGCAGCACTATTTACAATAGCCAGGATATGGAAGCAACCTAAGTGTCCATCGACAGATGAATGGATAAAGAAGATGTGGCACATATATACAATGGAGTATTACTCAGCCATAAAAAGAAACGAAATTGAGTTATTTGTAGTGAGGTGGATGGACCTAGAGCCTGCCATACAGAGTGAAGTAAGTCAGAAAGAGAAAAACAAATACCATATGCTAACACATATATATGGAACCATAAAAAACAAAAATGGTTATGAAGAACCTAGGGGCAAGACAGGAATAAAGATGCAGACGTAGAGAATGGACTTGAGGACACGGGGAGGGGGAAGGGTAAGCTTGGACGAAGTGAGAGAGTGGCATGGACATATATACACTACCCAATGTAAAATCGATAGCTAGTGGGAAGCAGCCGCATAGCACAGGGAGATCAGCTCGGTGCTTTGTGACCACCTAGAGGGGTGGGATAGGGAGAGTGGGAGGGAGACGCAAGAGGGAGGAGATACGGGGATGCATGTATATGTATAGCTGATTCACTTTGTTATAAAGCAGAAGCTAACACACCATTGTAAAGCAATCATACTCCAATAAAGATGTTAAAAAATTAAAAAAAAAAGATTCAAGATTGTTATGTAACTGTAGTTAGTTCATCTACATTGCTTAAAGATCTTCCTGTATGAAAATGCCTCATTTTGTTTATCCATTTTACTCTTGCTGGACGTTTGGGTTATTTCTGCTTTTAGGCTGTCATGGAACGATGCTGCTACAAATATCCTTGTGTACTAACTACCTAAGAGCATAATTACGCAAAGATTGGGACTGAATACAGAGTATGTGTGACTTCTACCTTATTATCGGTACTGACTGATTTTTTCCAAGATAGTTGTACTCGTTTACATCCTCATTAACAACTTATGAGAGTTTCCCTTGTGGTACTTCTTTCTAATGCCCGGTATTGACAATTCAAATTATTATTATTTTTTTAAAGACTTTTTTTTTGACGTGGACCTTTTTTTTTTTTTAAGTCTTTATTGAATTTGTTACAATACTGCTTCTGTTTTATGTTTTGGTTTTTTTGGCTATGAGGCATGTGGGACCTTAGCTCCCTGACCAGGGGTCGAACCCGCACCCTCTGCACTGGAAGGCAAAGTCTTAACCACTGGACCGCCAGGGAAGTCCCCAATTCAGATTATTAACTTAAAATACCAAGATGTTAGGTATGCCATAGAATCCCATGTGGTTGAAGTGTGCATCTCCCTTATTGCCAGTTAGGTTGAACACAATTTCATGCGTATGGCCATTCGGTGTTCCTCTTTTGTAAAGCCCTTTTCTCATTGGTTTGTCCTAGTTCTTCAAATATTCTGTATCAGTCCTTTGTTAGTTGTGTGTTAACTATCTTCTGTCATTCTGTGCCTTGTTTTTCACTTCCTGCATGGTGTCTTTGAATGAGTAGAATTCTTACCTTAGTCAGACTTATTAATTTTTGTCTTTTATGTTTAAGACTTTTTGTGTACTATTTAAGGAATCCTTCTGTATACCAAGGTCTAGAAGATATTCTTCTCTATTATCTTATAGAACCATTATGTATTTTCCTCTCTATTTTGTTGTTTAATCAACTTAGACTTTATTTCTGTGCATGATGGAAGGGCCACATTCTGTTTTCCTCTCTCTTCCTTTCTCCTTCCTTCCCTTCTTTCCTTACCACTAACTTCTAATATGGAAACCTGATTTCCCCAACACCGTTATTTAAAAGATTCTCTTTTCTGCTGTGCCACCTTTGTCATAAATCAACATAAAGACAATAACCATATACATATATGTAGTTATGAATCTGGGCTCTCTATTCTGTTGCACCGGTCAGGTTGTCCATTCCTGCACCAACAACTACACAGTCTTGACCACAACGGTTATGTATTATGTTTTCATATCTGCTAGGACAAGTCCTACCTTGTCCTTTTCCAAGTTTTCTAAGAGTATTTTAGAACATTTCCATTCATATTTCAAAATCAGCTTGTCAAGTTCTACAAAAATGCCTGTTGAGATTTTGACTGGGATTGTCTTAAATCTATAGATCAATTTGGGAGAGATTTAGTACCTTCAATATATCATGCCTCTTAATCAGTGAACATGATGATATCTCCATGTATTTAGATCTCCTCTAGTCTTGCTCAGTGAAGTTTTATAATATAACTTAGAGAGGCCTTGAACAGCTTTGGTTCAGGGTACTTGATATTTTTTAATGCTATAATAAAGTTATATTAAAAAATTCAATTGTTGCTGGTACATATAAATATATTCCTCTTTTGTGTGTAGACTTTGTATCTACCTACCTTCTTAAATTCACTTATTAACTCTAAAAGTTTTTCTGTAGGTTCTTTTGTATTTTCCATATATATAGCATTCTTATCTTATCAATGCACCTTCATTAATCATTATTAAAATCAGTGGAGTTCACCGAGACTCCCCGATTGCTGTCCTCACCTGTGATTGGGGAACATACCATCTGTGAATGTGTCTGTGAATGTGAGATGATCCTACCCTGCCCCAGATCTTTTAAGGAGTGTGGGATACTTGGATTTGGGCATCTTGCAAATATGAGTCTAGCTAGAGGCTGATCAATAAAGTTGTCCCACTTACCCCAGGCCCTTAAAGTTAATTGTGCATATTATTAATATGATGAGAAGCTATTTAAATCCGACACTGACAGCATTAAACTCCCCCCTCCCTAGTTGCTAGCAGTCACACTCAATAGGCAGTGAGCCCCCAAACATATAGCAAATCTATTATGGCGCCGCCCGATAGAACTTCTTCTGATGGTGGAAATGTTTTATGTCTGTGCTGTCCGGTATGATAACCACCGACCACGTGTGGCTATTGAGCACTTGAAATCTGGCCAGTGCAACTGGGAAACTAAACTTTTAATTTTAATTAATCAAAATTTAAATTTACATAGACACAATTGGCTAATGGTTACTGCTCTGGGGAGTGCTGTAGAGAACCCACATTTAGAAATATCCTAATCCTTTCCTTCTTGTTAAGTCTGGCAGCCTTTAGCCAGAAGAACTTTTGCTTTCTCCTGTCTCCTTTCTCTGAGGCTTTCTTCTACCTTTCCTAGTTCGAGGAAGCTGTTTAGCTTCATTTGCTGGGCCCTGTGTCCTGAGGACTCTTACCTTGGGCATCTTACCTTGGTTACCCATTTCCCATTTTCTGATATTTCTATATGACAGCCCACCGATACTATCACAAATGGGCAGTATTTCATCTGTATTGCAGTTTGGAAAGATGTAGATAAATCCAAGCACTTGATCAACATTGATGTCAGTTTTGAACTCAGCCTCCTAGTAAATTGAGTTCTGCCTATAATAAGACAGCTAGTCTATTTGAGTTCTACAGAGAGTACTACATCTCTTTATTGATTAATTGCTTCATTCATTGATTATGTCATTCATTCACTCAAGTAATTATTGAAAAACTATCATGTATCTGGTAGGTAGTGCATATTCAACAGTAAACAGACTCAGGAAGGTTACAGTTTATTGAGGAATATAGGCAAGTATAGAGGTAATTCCAATTGTATAATGGCAGTTAGAATTATAGAAGAGCAATGCTGGGAACACAGGGTGCTGTGGAGACCCAGAAGAAAGGGTACCCAACATCGGATGCTCGTACAAAGCTTCAGAGAGGAAGTGAGGTCTAATCGGAGAGCTGGAGGATGGTAAGGATTTATGGTGAGAGGATGGGGAAGGAAGGCTGTTCTAGACAGATACGTTAGTTCCCTGTTGTTGCTGTAATAAATCACCACACATTTCATGGCTTAAAATAAGAAAAACTATCTTATAGCCCTAGAGGTCAGAAGTCCCCACATGGATCTCACTGGGATGAAATCAAGGTGTCAGTAGCACTGCATTCCTTCTGCAGGCTCTAGGAGAGAATTAATTTCTTTGTTTTCTCCAGCTTCTAGAGGCTGCCTGATTTCCTTGTCTCGTCCATCTGCGAGGCCAGCAGCCTGGCTTCTTCCTGTCTACGCCTCTGACCTCTTGCCTCCCTCTGCCACTTGTAAGGACTTTTTTGTGATGACGTTGGGCCCACCTGATAATGCAGGACAATCTCCCCATCTAAGGGTCAGCTGATTCGAAACGTTAATTGCACCTGCAATCTTAATTTCCCCTTTCCCATGCAACTGAACATAGTCACAGAGTCTGGGGATTAAGTCATGGACATCATTGGGGGTGGGGGAGGGCTTTATTTTGCCTTCCACAGAAGAGGAATAGTACAGCATATTCAAAAGGCAGAAAGAAATTCAGAATGGCTGAAAGCTTAGCCCATGCAGGAGCAAATAACAGGAGAACGGTTGAAGAGGGAAAGCATGAAAACGCGACTGAATTTCATCCTAAGGAAAATGGGGAGGGGTGGTTAGATTAAAGGGAAATAATTAGATTTGGGTTATTGAAAACTTCCTCTGCCTGCGCTTGGAGCCTTCATTGACTATGAATTGAAACTTGTTAATTTAAATTATCAGAACTTAATCTGAAATGTGAAAGAGTAAGAAAAAATGAATTGGCCTGTATATAGGCAGAGCACCAAATATGCAATGCTGAAAATAATATGATGGGAGGCTATTCAAAATACTGGTAAGTATTTAGATGTGGACTCTTCCATCTAGTGAATACCCATCAAAGTTGGACCCAAACTACATAGGAGGATTTGTTGGTTTATGTAAGTGAAAATTGCAAGGGTAATCTTTCAGGCATACTGGGTCCAGGGGCTCAAATAATGTCATCCCTCTTCTCTCCAGGTTGGCTTTGTCATCCATCAATATGTCCTACAGGAGCTCCAGGCTGTAGCCCTACTGGACAGTCACCCCAGCACCAAGCAGGGGGCCAGGAGTTCAAGTAGAAGTCCTAGGATTTAGTGCCGTGCTCATCCCTGAACCCGTCTCTGTGGCCAGGGACACATGATATACGAATTGGGCAGGTCAGAGTGATAGTTGTCTACTCTGATTTTTAGGCAATGATATTTTGAAAGCTTGCTTCTGAAAGTAACAGTATGTTTTAAGAGTTGTGAGGAACTTTGTAACCAAATTTCAATTAAACCAGCTCAGATGGGTACATTGTCTAAATTTCTTTGTCCTATGTTACCATCAGTGTGGATCTGAAATCTATATTATTGTTAGTCTCTGATTGCCTTCTACAGATGGACCTGGATTTGAAATCTTAAGATGTACATGCCTATGTTCTACAAACTTACCCTTTAAAATCAGCACAAAGGCTTTTGGTAATTGATATCATTTGCCTGACTTTGAAAAGGGAAATATTTAATTAAACTTCCTTTAAAAATGAAATAAAACCATGCTTTTATTTTAGATCACTTTCTTCCCTTAAGCAACTGACTGTCTCTTTCAGTCTCCTTCAGCAGACTTAATCTCACTTCCGGTAAGTCCTTTTCAGTCATATTATCTTCATTTAAATACAGATGTACTTTAGGATAATTCCATGTTCTTTATACATTGAGTATGTAATGACATCCTACTCCCAGCGTTTCTTGCAATTGTGCTTAATGTTTGTAAATGAGCCATCTCTACTCTTTTAAGGGCACAATTTCCTAGTGAGCAAATGGAAAATATATTAGAGTGTGGTTATTTCTATGATTGGTTTTATTTATTTGAAAGTGACAGAAACACTTGAAATCACTTCCCATCTTTACCATCTTCTGTTCGGAGGTGCTGCCTTTCCTGACACAGCCTTCACCCACGTTTCTCTGAAGGTGACTCTCAGAAACACAGCTCTGAATCTGACACCTTTCTCTCCTTCCACGTTCCCAGCTTTGTTTTTAACATTTAACTGTTGATAACACTTTTTTCGTAAGCATCTCTGAAACTGACCTCATCATCTTAGTTTCTCTGTTGCGCTCGCTCCCCCTGTTCTGAAGTCACCATGGTTCCTCATTTCTTCCCGCACGGTTTCTACCCATTTCTTTCCAGAATGATTGCTATCCATCTGTTCAGTTTCTTAGAAGATTTTCTGAACCTCTTCAATAACCTGGTGTGCTTCTGTCTAAATCTCTTTCACTTCAATCTCAGTACGATTGAGATAAAAACTTTCTAAAACACTATTAAAGTCCAAAGAGTTTTGAGAGTTGAGCTTATATCCCACTCCTCCTCTTGGCAACAGGTTTAGAAGCAATTTTTGTGAACTTCTTAGTCCTTGTGCATTATTTGGTAATACTTGTTTGTTCCATGGGCACCTGTCTTTTTAAAAAAAATTTTATTGAGATATAGTTGATTAACAATGCTGTGTTAGCTTCAGGTGTACAGCAGATTGACTGAGTTATACATACACATACACACACACGCATAATCTTTTTTCAGATTCTTTTCTACTATAGGTTATTATAAGATATTGAATATAGTTCCCTGTGCTCTACAGTAGGACCTTGTTGTTTATCTATTTTATATATAGTAGTGTGTATCTGTTAATCCAAAACTTCTAATTTATCCCTCCCCCTTCCCCTTTGATAACCATAAGTTTGTTTTCTATGTTTGTGAGTCTACTTCGGTTTTGTAAATAAGTTTATTTGTATCATTTTTTTAGATTCCACATATAAGTGATATCATATGATATTTGTCTTTCTCTGTCTGACTTACTTCACTTAGTATGATAATCTCTAGGTCCATCCATGTTGCTGCAAACGGCAATATTTCATTCTTTTTTATGGCTGAGTAATATTAGATTCTGTATATATACTACATCTTCTTTATCAATTCCTCTGTTGATGGACATTTAGGTTGTTTCCATGTCCTGGCTATTGTAAATAGTGCTGCTGTGAACATTGGGGTGCATGTATCTTTTCAAATTATATTTTTCTCCAGGTATATGTATGGTTATCTGTCTTATCATTTAGCCTGGACCATGAGCTCTTGGAGAGCAGAAAGCATGGTTTATGTTTCCTGGGTAAATTATTTACAAAACCGAGTACTAATCTTTACAAAAGGTAGCTTCTTGGTAAATTTAGTAGGGAAATGATAAAAGAGAGTTTTGAAGTTAGGTGAGAAGCTTGTCTTTTCTTCAAGACGGCAGAACCCGTTGACATGGGTAACCCCTCCAATCTTAAATGAAGTGCTAGACAAAGGCAGTTGACCCTTAAGCAATGCGGGGGTCAGGGGTGCCGACCCTCCACTCAGTTGAAAATCCGTGTATAACTTATAGTTGGTCCTCTGGATCACAGTTCCATATCCACAGACTCAACCAACTGTAGGCCCTGTAGTACTGTAGAATTTACTATTGAAAAAAATCCACGTGTAAGTGGACCCACGCCGTTCAAACCTGTGTTGTTAAAGGGTCAACTATACATCAAAATTTTAATGTTAAAAATATTTTTAAAAATACATACTCAAGCTCAGAACCAATTATGGGAAATCTTCAGGTGGCAGGAATGAAGAGGGAGGCCTCAGCCGTGAAGGGTGAGGGGACAACTTGAGCAGTCATGTATGTGCTTTAGGGTCTGGAATTTTAGGCTGAGGCTGTAGACCTCACTGGAAATGGTCTTAGACTTGGGTGTGGAAGTCCCACCGGAAAAATTAACTTAATCCATGTTGGAACTTGGACCCTGACAGGCACCTGCACTTTCATGTTTGATGAGCTATATTTTCATCCTATGGGAGCCCCCAATTCAGAAACGAATGTCAAATTTGGTCTGCAAATCAGTGTACCCAAAGGACTTCAATGGGGATGCCTCCACAACCAAGACACTTGTGGGACCTCCATGGGAAAAAAGGATTCTGGATTATTGTGAGTTCACAGACAAAAATTATGAACACATCTGAAAATCCACTGTCGTGAGGTGTAGTCAGCAGACACAGCAAACCAGATCAAACTCATCAATTACAGATAATGAAAGCTAGAGGAGTGCAATCTGCAGGGCACAATGAGGGCATTAAAAAATAACATGCAACTACTTGGAAGAAGGAGAACCTAGAAATAAACATAGAGCCATTAAATGTTTTAAAATATCCAATATATTGGTTCAAGAGTGGACCAAACACAGCAAAGACAGGATCTGGGTATGGAAAGATGGATCTGAGGCCGCAGCGGGGTTGGTTTGTGCAGAGCTAGGCTGTGACTGCCCTGTAGATGGATGGTGATGGATCCTTGTTCTTCCTCGTTTTCCCCCTTTTCAGTGGACTCGGGCATCTGATAGGCACAGGTGCAGAACTACAGGCTTCATTGTTTTGCTCCTTTGCTTTCAATTTAGGTGACCTTATTTTTCTTAACTGTGTCTGCAGAGGTGATGTTATGATGCTGGTTCATGAGGAACTGGGCTACCATTTTGGTGAGGATCTGGTACCTAGAACTGTTTCAGGGATGGAGGGAGATAACCTGTGTGGATCAAGGCTGCTTTCTGGGGGACCAAACTTGCTTTTCTTTTCCTTTCTCCCTGATTGCAGTGCTCTCTGCTGGTTTTCATTGTCCACATCTCTTTCCCCTTCTGTATGCGACAGGTGGGTTCTGACTCCTCTTAGGTCCCTGGGTGGTGGTCCTTTTGAGAGTCTTGCGTGCGCATCCTGAGACAGGCAATTTTCTTCCTGCATTCCCGGCATTTTCTCCTTTGATAAACCTGGGTCTGCTTCCAAGGTTCATGTTTCTTCACATATTCCAATTTTCAAAGATGAAATTGTTGGTGGTGTCATTGTTTTTTTTATAATGCTGACATACAGTGGTTTTTAAAAAAATCAAAGTATAGTTGATTTACAGTGTTGTGTTAGCTCCAGCTGTACAGCAAAGTGAGTCAGTACATATATATATACTTTTCAGATTCTTTTCCCTTATAGGTTATTACAAAATATTGAGTATAGTTCCCTGTGCTATACAGTAGGTCCTTGTTGGTTATCTATTTTATATATAGTAGTGTGTATATGTTCATCCCAAACTCCTAGTTTATCCCTCCTTCCCCAGAGTAGATTTTTTTAAAAGCTATCTGCTGAAATGTCTCCTTTAGGAAGACGATTTCCTTATATACTGCTTCTGGAATATTGGCAGCAAAAATGGGAAACAGAAAAATTAAACTTTTTATAAGTTGACTAAAGTTTATTAAAATATGAGCTATTAGGCAGTCCTTTGGCACTTTGTTACCTTAAATTACAAACCCCCCCCCCCCACAAAACACCTGATACCTGTAGGTTTTTAAAAACCTTGTTTGCTACTGACCCACATACCCATCTGTCTGTTCCCTGCCCCCATTTTATGTATTCTACTAACAAGAATGCCTAGTTAAAATTATTACTTAAATATTGAAAAGGCATCTGAAAAAGAAGTTATCTGTGTTTAGGAAGTGATTGTTTGAATTTCTTTTTGTTGTTATCAGTTATTTTTGTCATTTTTAACACCCAGGAAGCCCCCCAAATGACCAAAAATTGCAGCACCATGTTGAGAAATGAAAAATAAGTACTGCCTAATTTGCTGAGACTTTGATCATTGATTTTAGGTAGTTTTATGTGTTTGAGGAAATAAGTATAAATATTTGACTATATGTAATTTTTGACTTTATTTTTACATTTGACTCAGTGTGGGTGGAGTCTATACAAGTTTACTATTTGTTCCATGGCTATAGGTCTTGCCTCACATAATTAATTACTCTAGAGGTACAGACATAGCCTTTTATCTTTTCGTCTCAGATTCTTAACATTCTTTTCTAAGTTTAAAGATGAAGTAGTACATCTTTCCGGCTATCCCAGGTAAAGACATGTTTTCTTGTGTCCCAGTATCCCATGTACATTCATAACATACTGGAGTCTGTCTGTCGAGGGGACTGGGAGGAACTTGAGTGAATGTATTGAAGGCATTTCCCCAAACCTCCTATTTGCCAGTATTTCTTCCTTCATCTCTATTTCATCAAACCTGTGAAGTAGAAACAAACTTGATAGAGTGGAATTTAATGTTCCCTTTTTATGTCTTCTCACACTCCCTTGAAGAATTAGAGCTGTGTCTTGAAGTGGTTCCAAAGCAGAGAGGAGAAGCAGGGGTGGGCATGCGGGCCTAGGAGGCCACCATCCCTGACCACAGGGAGGGGACTCGGTGCCAGTGGGGAAATAGGTCTTCTTCACTGGGAGATTCTGGGCAGTGATTCCTAGGCAAAATCTACTTCATTTAAATGTGTGAACCTAACCACATAGAGAAAATGTAGCCTGTACTTCTCAAGGGAACTCTATGAGGTTCAAAGCAAAGAGCTGTGTAATTTTTAATTCTTCACTGGATTCAACTAGAAAATGGGCTTGCACTGGGTGACATACTTGAGATTCTTCTCCTGCTGTGCTCAATCTTCCTGTTTGACAAAGGACAAGGGAAGTTGAATTGTTGAAATTACATCTGCAATAGCAAATGATCTCAGCTGATCCTGCAGCAGGTTTTTCATCAGTTGGACATGCAGTTAAACTGTAAATATGCGAAATGAGGCATGTCTTTGAATAAAGAATATTTTATTAGCTTTGTTAGTATTATGTCATAACTGTCTCTAATATTTTATATTAAAAGTGAATATATGGGAATTCCCTAGTAGTCCAGTGGTTAAGACTCGGCGCTTCCACTGCAGGGGGTGTGAGTTCGATAGATGCCAGGTCGGGGAACTAAGATCCCACATGCTGCATGTCGAGGCCAATAAATAAATAAATAAATAAATAAATGTTTATCTGTCCAAGGGCTGTGTTTGGAAAAAACCCCTGTTTGAAAAAAATAAAAGTGAATATAAACTGAGTAGAAACATATTCACCTCTGTTTTATAACATTTTTCTGGCTGGAAGAAATGGAAGCAATTCTGAGACTCTCAGATTTAAATAATAGTAATAATAATAGTGGCCAATTATTATTAGAGCGCCTGCTCTAAGTCTGATGTGGTGTTGTTTTCCTGCACACTTAATTCTCTATAATCATTACCTGCGTTGGGGCAGTGAAGGACCCTGGGGCTTAAGGAGGTGAAGGAACCGTCTCAGTCCCCAGAGCCTGGCTTTCCCTGACTACATCCTCCTGGAATCACCCAGTCTTCCTTGGGAGACCTCTAGGAGGAGGTGGGGGAGAAGACAGCCAGCTCTGAAGTGGACCTGGGTTCAAGTTCCCGCTCGGGGGCTATGGCAAGTTCCTCGGCATCTCTGGGCCCAGATCCCATCTGCAAGTTACAGCACTGCCTCTTCACTAGGCTCCAGGGAGTTAATATAGGAAGAGAGCTTGGAAGGGTAAACAGGTTCTTCCGAAGCATTCCCTTCTCTGGACATCTGCTCTTGGCCCGTGTCACCCGCCCTGGGTTTGGGCAGGGTGCCCGGAGAGGGGGCGCCTGAGTCTGCAGCTCCTCCTTCCTCGCTGCGGCCACTGCCCGCACTGTGTCTACAGCCCCTGGACTGAGTTCCTTATTCCTGTCCACCTCCACTGTCCCTGCCATACTCCTCCGACCTCAGCAGCCCTGTTCTGATTAAATGCTCGGGATGACCTGGGCACATGTTAATTTTGCAGTGAAGGTAAGTTTTACTGGAGCCCTAAGTGTGATGGGGCAGGGTGGGGTGGGGGGAGAATGTGGGTGGGAGCCGAAGAGGGCAGCAGCCTCAGGATACTAGAGACTCATTCCTACCAGAACCTCAGGGGTGCCTCTTGCTTTGGGAGCAAGCGAACATTCTCAGCAACGAGTTGTCCAGAGAAAGTCAGTGGTCCTGAGCTTCCGCACAACATGGTGACTTTGGAATAATAGGAGGCGGGTGGAGTCTGAGAGTGGGGCTGAAAAAGGCAACTGGAGAAGCAGCTGGAATCAGAAATACCTACTTTTCGGGATCTACAGGAGCAGAAGACCCCCCCACCCCCTTTTTCTCCCCTTCCCTGGCTCTGGTCCCTGCTTCTCTGGGCCTCGGGGACCGCCGCATGGCAAGCTGCGGCTGAGGTATGGATGGAGCTGAGTCCCCCAAATGCAAGGCAGTTGCCCTGGTGGCATTGTCACCTGGTAATCAGGTTAGTGGTACATGTGTTACAGCATTATCCCTGGGACACACAGGGCCACATGACTCATTGTGAATTGCCCAAGGATGCAAATTACCTAACATACATAGTTTCCTTAAGAACATTCATTATGATCTCTAGGTAGCTTGCTTACAAATGCATTTCTTGGGCAAAGCGTGTTTGTAAGCAGTGGGCTATATACATTTGCACTTGACTTATAAAGCTTTAGAGATGCCAGAAATAGTGTGAGCTGAGTGCCTTATTCGCCTGAAAGACACCTACTTAGCAGTGTGTGTGTGTGTGTGTGTGTGTGTGTGCCCATGCACACACACACAAGAGAGAGAAACAGAGGGAGGGAGGGAGAGATTGCAGTTTGAACAGACGTTTGGAAGGTACTGTCTCTGGAGTTTGGTGGAGGGCATTAAAGCTGTGGACAGATTGTAGCAAAATTTCTAAAACATGTCCCTTAGAAGTAGTAGTAGTAGAATGCATTGTACTTGTCAAGCCTATCTTGTATGAAATAGGCTTCAACCAGAGGGTTGATTTTCCTTAGCAAATTTTTTTCCTATTTGAAATGTCTAGCTTTTTACCAAAGCCCACTTTGTTTTTTCAATACTTTTTGTACTTTATGCTATTTTCAATGAAGATAGGAATTTAACTTCATTCTCAATGAATAAAAATCAATATTATCCATGGTTTTACATTTTTTTTCTGAACAATTGAATACTTATTCAAGTCTGCGTTCTGCTCAGCGATTTTTTTCAATCAATATTGGGCTCAAATTGCCACAAATCAGTTTGCAGCTTTGGCAACCAGCTTGCCTCTAGAAAACAGTCCTACAAGGAAAAGTACACAAACGTCAACCAGGTCGCCTGCAACATTTCTGCAAGGAGCAGGGGAGAGGCAAGAGTGACCTATCCTGTGTCACAGGCTGGGCCGGTAGGTCCTGAACTGGTTTCCGTCACAGCCAACCTCCTTCCAAGTACAGAAGAAGTCTCCCTGCGCCTCGTCCCCCTGCAGTGGAAGCTGTTTGCCCTGATCGCACAGCCCCAGTTTGCACTGGGCTGGAGTGGGATGCTGTGCCAGTTCAAAAGCCATGATGTCTGCACTATGGCTGCAGCCAGGCCCAAGCTGCCATCTGTGGGCTGAGAGCCAAGGTCACGGGGCGCAGGGGCTGGCTTCCCGGGGACTGGCTTCCCCGTGGCACTGTGACACCAGTGGGGCAGATACCAAGGAACTTCATGGGAAGTTCTGTCCCCCAGTTATAGTCTGTATTCTAAACACTTGAAAGAATTCATGTAGCCAGGTTTGGGGGGTGATTTTGCACAAATATGGCTGTTACCCGAAAACTGAGTTCGCCTCTTGGTGGGTGTGGAGCCAGAAGATACAACCAAGCCAGAGATCAGGAGAAGGAAGGATTTACTACTTGCAGCAAGTAAGGAGAACACCAGGCATCTCTCCCAAAGCAGTGTCCTGAACAGCAAAATTGGGAAAGTTTTAAGGTAGCGGTACGTGCATATTCACAAGGGGGCTTAGGCAGAGGAGAATTCAGCATAGAATTGGGGCAAAGGTCCACAGAGTCCAAGCATTAGTTGATTGAAGTTGGGAGGGTCAACATCAGCATTCCATCTTCCACCTGGGTGGGAGCCTTAATTCCTGCAGAACTCAAAGGTATAATATTATGTGTGTCCCTTGAGGAACCAGGACCCTGCCCCAAGGCTGCACTGTTGTTTCCTGACTGTTCCTCCCTAGTTTCTGCATTCCGTCCCATAAGATCATTAATTACTGAGACCTATTCAAAAGCAAGTATTGCGGCCAGGCTTAGATCACAAAATGACTTAGGCCAGAATGGGTTCCCACGTCAAGAAAGCCATGCCTAGTTCTCTTTCTCCAGCGACCCCCTAACCCATGTGCTTACATGGCAGCCTCTGTAGATGTGAGACCCTGGAGAGAGTAATATCTGGGATCACCTTTTATAAGATGAAGTTCCAGCATATGGCATTGGGGTGAACATGAACCCTGGCTCTGAAACCTTTTTATGATCATTCCTGTCCATCAAGGCCCTTGCCCCCTGGTTCATAATCAAGACAAAAATGAATTAAATCCAGTTTCAGGTTACTGTGTTTTCATTAGCAACCCTGCCTCTGTGATAACATTGTTGGGTAAATGAGACACCACTGAGTGACGAACACTTATTCCTGGAATCCCAGCTCCTCTATGGCCATCCTTCACTTTCCTTTTTCTTTTCTTTTAAATTTAATTAATTAATTAATTTATTTATTTGGCTGTGTTGGGTCTTCGTTTCTGTGCGAGGGCTTTCTCCAGTTGCGGCGAGCGGGGGCCACTCTTCATCGCGGCGCGCGGGCCTCTCACTGTCGCGGCCTCTTGCTGCGGAGCACAGGCTCCAGACGCTCAGGCTCAGTAGTTGTGGCTCACGGGCCCAGTTGCTCCGCGGCACGTGGGATCCTCCCAGACCAGGGCTAAAACCTGTGTCCCCTGCATTAGCAGGCAGACTCTCAACCACTGCGCCACCAGGGAAGCCCCTTCACTTTCCTTAAGGCTTGCTTTTTCCCTAATTTCAGCTTTGCAAGTAACTTTTCACATTCGTTTTTATTATTTTAATGAGGCTGTAGGTTCTGTTAAGTCCGTTGTGTCTGTTCTTGCTCTTCCTTTTATCTCTCCCCTTCTGTATGCTGGAGTCTTTCTCATAAGCCGCTTTTCTCTTTCCAGTTGAGGTACCTAGCGAACGCCCCATATTAAGGTTTGTGGGGGGAGGGTGAAGAATTGTCTTCGCAGTGGGAAGTGAGCCTCTCAGATCTTAAGCTCCCTGGGTTTAGAGCAGGAGGGGCTTGATCTGCCCCCGGAATCTCCTGCAGCTGTTTATCAAAAGGTAAGCTCTTTCTCTTCCCTTTGGGGACAGAATGTGATGGATTCTCATGGCAAGTATGAAAATAAAACTCTACAAAGCAGTATGGGAGAGCTGTGTAATCAGTACAGAATTTAAAATATCTAGTTGCCAACTTCCCCTCTGAATATTGAAAACTGAGACTTTGAAAGTTGTTTTCTTTTTTTTTTCTTTTATAGTGATACTAGTTCAAAGTGCACTTGCTTGTGAAGGAGAAACTGAGTCTAGACGGTCTAGCTCTTTGAAGAGTGAACACTGGGTACCACTACACAGTGCGTGGAGGGGTGTGAAATGTCAGCGAACAGCAGGAGCGCAGAGGCACCCGTGGAACTTGTCAGTCTGAGGTTGGACTGAAGCAGAAAGAAGGGTTTGCTAAAACCTGTCCCGGCTCATTTGCGCTGTTCACGTAGAACGCAGCTGACAATGTTAGAGCCACGTCTTTCTATGAGACATCGTGCTGATGAATGTACCCCTGTGACTTGCATGCAATGGCAGATTATGCCCACTTTGGTGACGTTTCCCTTCTAGAGGATCTCTTATGCGATTTTCCCTCAAGATAAACAGGTGCCAAGGCCAGGTCCCCAGGGTTTTGCATGGAAATCAAAGTAGGAGGGATTGAGGACTTGGCGGGAGGGGGCAGAGAGAAATGAGAGGAGAGGGAATGAACGTGGATGTGATCGTAAGGATATAGGAGGTGCGCATTCGTGTGTTGTGATCTCAAGAGCACTTTTGCAGCGGAAACTTCATTAAGATTGATAAAGAGCGAAAGCTTGAATTCAGGAGCCAGTAAGACCGTTTTTCAAAGACAGAATCAGTCATTCATGTCTGGTTCTCCTTCCATGCCATAGTTTAAGTAGTGCGTATCCTTTATTTTATTTTTTTAAAAATATTTATATATTTATTTACCTTCAGCTGCGTCGGGTCTTAGTTGGCACTCGGGATCTTTTGTTGCGGTGCCTGGGCCCTCTAGTTGTGGCACTTGGGCTCCAGAGCACGTGGGCTCCATAATTGTGGCGCTTGGGCTTAGGTGCCCTGCGGCATGTGGGATCCTAGTTCCCCGACCAGGGATTGAACCGGTATCCCCTGCATTGCAAGACAGATTCTTAAGCACTGGACCACCAGAGAAGTCCCAGTGTGTATCCTTTAAATGCAACACTTCTGGTATCCACAAAGGAGCTGAGTGTTTAAGACAGAGGACCTGGCTCCAAGGAGCTTCTTATCCAGGTGTGCGCCCTTGTTCCCTGGCTCCTGCTTGGAACTTCCTGGGTCCTCTCCACTGAGAACATGTGCCTTCACCTCTGCACATTTTTCTTCTATTATTTCTTTGGTCGCTTCTGTTACTTTCTCAGTTTTTTCTTTCAAAATTCATATTAGATACGTGTTAAAATTTTTGGCTTAACTTTTATTTCTCCAGACGTGGGTGGTTTCCTCATGTGCTTATGAGTACTCAGATGAGCACTTTAGGGGAGTGTGCTGTGGGTCTCCAGAGCTCGATCTCTGTGCAGCTGTCTTTTCTCCAGTGCTCTGTCCTGCAAGCTCCAACCGCCTTGGCCTCTCCAAACTCTTTCTGACTGTCCCTTCAACCCAGGGAATGTGTTGGGCTCCCTGGAAGCCCCCTATCTGCATGCAGCCTATAGACTCTCGCAAGGGAGTAACTGGGGTGATTGTAGGGTTCACTTCCTTTGTTACCCATCTTTCAAGTATCACTTTCCTTTGTTCCCCGGAATCCAGTGTCTTGTAAACTGTTGCTTCTTATATTTTGTGTGTATTTTATTTGTTCCTTGTGGGATGGTTAATTTGGCCTGTACTCCATCTTTGTGGCAAGCGGAATTCCCTTTGCGGTGTTTTTCAGATTTTTTTTTTTCTTTTTGGCTGCACCGCATGGCATTTGAGATCCTAGTTCTGCGACCAGGGATCGAACCCGTGCCCCCTGCAGTGAAGTGCAGAGTCCTAACCACTGGACTGCCAGGAAATTCCCAGTGTTTTTCAGACTTTGAAGGTGGGTCCCTTTTTCCAAAGAGTCTGTAACTGGACTACCATTGCCTTTGGAAAATGCCACTGTCATAAGAGAGGAAGTGGTGTTCTGTTGGTTAAGGAATTTTTACCTGATGCGCTAGTCTTTAGAAACTAGAGTCTCAGAGTTGATGTGGCATAAAGAGTTGACATAGGCCAGTTGTCTTCAAACTAGAATTTTTTTAAACAATAATGTGCTCCCCTCACACACTTGTAAATTGAATGCAAAGTTTTTCATCGTAAGTTGCAATATGTGTAAAGCATGTAATTCCAATAAATTATGAATATTGAGATTTTGATATAAAATCAATGATTATTCTATAAATAATAATATAGCAAAATAAATAATAATATAAACATAATAAATATGTCATCTGGAATCTAAATACCATTGTAGTTTGAGGCCCATTATTTTCATTTTTTAAATTAAAAAAATTTTTTTTAATATATTCTTTTTTAAATAAATTTATTTATTTATTTTTGGCTGCGTTGGGTCTTCTTTGATGTGTGCAGGCTTTCTCTAGTTGTGGCGAGCAGGGCCTACTCTTCATTGCAGTGTGCAGGTTTCTCATTGCAGTGACTTCTCTTGTTGTGGAGCATGGGCTCTAGGCGCGTGAGCTTCAGTAGTTGTGGCACACAGGCTCAGTAGTTGTAGCTCCCAGGCTCTAGAGCGCAGGCTCAGTAGTTGTGGCGCACGAGCTTAGCTGCTCCAGGATATGGGATCTTCCTGGACCAGGGATCGAACCCATGTCCCTTGCACTGGCAGGTGGATTCTTAGCCACTGCACCACCAGGAAAGCCCTATTTTCATTTTAAATCATGAAAGAGTTCTTCTTTAACATTTAGAGATTTTACATTATTCCTTTTTCTTCTTGATGTCATATTTCCATTCCACTTTCCCCATTTTCTGGTATTTTCTAATGTCACATGTTTGCTTCTTTAACACGTTCATGCATCACCCTATTTTGTTTACCTACATCTAAAATTAACATATAAATTAAAATAATACTTAAAAAAAATTTCTCATGACCATAAAGTTTTATGTTTAAAAACCAAATTCTTCTGGATTGGCTTGTCACTACAATTATCAGTAGCACACAATTGATCCAAACAACATAAATATATAAAGGACTGATAGATAATATTTCAGCATAATGACTGAAATTTTATTTGAAATGCATCTCTTTGGGAAAAGAGGGTCCTTTATTTTTTCTAGTTAGTCTATTTACCTGTGGGTAATAATTATTTATTGCTAGAATAAGACCAGATGAAGAGATTACACTGATAATCCAGGTAAATATGACATGAAGGAAACACACAGTGGTAACTCCTAAAATATGTATGTATTATGTGAAGTAAGTTGATATAAGTATAATGACATATGACTTCTGTACGTAATTTATTTGAAGTTTTGTGAATTTCAGAGACAATGCACTTTTGCCTGGGGGTGGATATATACCAGAGTATTAGATACTATTTTGGGCTAATTTTTTTGTCCTCCTCCTGCTCTTTTCTAGTAGTTGACAGTTGACCACTATATAAGCCTAAACTTGCACAATGGATAAAATATAAAATATGGCTTTTATTATAACAAAAGGATCCCTAGCTTTGTGAAGGATTTTAAACGATTCCATTTACAAAATGATTTCTCTGCTATTGGTCATACCTACTGCGTGAAATGATCATACCTGCCTGGGGATGCACTTTGGCCATCCTGTTGTCCTGTATCAGTATGATGGATAGAACCATCTCCAGTAGGATAATTGGGGTCACATTGTAAAACTGGACTTGTCTTTGCACCATGTGATTCTCAGAAGTCATGGAATTTGGGCACAGGTCCTGGAAGCCGTCCCATGCACCTCTGGGCAGCGTTAATCTCACTGCTGGTCTCCACTTGGAATGAGTTTCAAGGAGGCCAGTAGGGACTGAGGCTACTGCCCTCCTTATCCAAGCACTGAAGGATGAAAAAGGCTTCGTGCCAGAAAGGGATGCTCTGCCACACAGATGGTCCATGTGAAAAATGGTGTCTTTCCTTAACCTCACACTCATTGGCCTAGGGATTTTACAAATTAATTGCTCCTTCCCCCGGGGTGAAATCAGCTTGCTTTTGTCTTGGCCAACACCCTCTTTGGAGGGAGCTTTTAATGAAAGTTGTCAGAGAAAGATGTAACTTAATTTCTAGGGAATATAATTCCAGGCGACCGCACTGCTTCTTCTAAACTAGATGAGTTTTGTTTGTTTGTTTTATAAGTAGCTCAGAGAGTAAAGAAAGCATTGTTAATTTCCTTGGCTAGATATGCCTATTATTGCTTCTCCATGAGAGCTTTGAAATTTATCTAACCGCATTCATTCAGTCATTCAAGAGCAGCTGTGACTCCATCCTAAAGTGAAATTAATCCTTCCCTTCTTTGTGGCTCGTCCTACCAGGTACAGACTGACATCCCGGCCTCTGTGACACTTAATTGCATCCTTATATATCTTCCCTTCACCCTGTGGACTCAGGGGTCTTATTCATCCTTGTATCTACCACAGACTCTGGCACATAGCAGATTCTGGGAGGGAATAAATAAAGAATTGTCTTAAGCACATCTGAATCCTGGCTTGTTCTTAGTAGCTATGCTATCTTGGGGACAGTTCCCCACCTTTCTGTCCCAGGTTTCTGCACGCCAACATAGACATAATAAACCCTACACACAGAGTTGTGGTCAAAATTAAATGTCTGTGAAGTACTTACTCTGTGCCTGTGAGTGAATGCTTAGTCCATGGCCTTCTTCAGCGGTAACCTGCCAATCTTATTGCTATGGACGGAGTGGGTGCAGGAATGCACTTGTGTCGTCGCTGACTTCCGTGCTAGGACGTGGAATTCATGTTCTGATAGTGACACACGGCAACTCCTGGGGAGTACAGTGCAGGAGAAGGGAAGACTCCAGGGTGAAAGGTTTAAATCAGTTTAAGGTTAGGGTTGAAGAAGTTTCTCAGGAGAGGTAAGGTGTGGGCAGTGATTTCAGGAAAGAATATCAACATTTTCTAGACGGTCAGTGTAGTAAAGTAGAGGTAATATGGCTGAGGGATTTCCAGGGGTTTAATAATTGTAGGGTGTGCCATTGAGAGTGGGGGTGGGATTGGGGGAGGGTTTTGGGGACGGGTGGAGAGAGGGTGGATTGGGAAGCAAGCCCCTCCACAGAGGCAGCCAGGATGAAACCACGGAAGGGTTTTGTAAAGTAGAGGGTTATGGTCAAGGGGCAATTTGTGAAAAATTAATACCAGCTGAGTCTCCAGCTCTGGTGATGAACTCCATGGCTAATTTATACCTGTGCTGTACCTTAAACTTGAGTGAGACTGCAGGAGCTTCCTGGAAAGAAATGGGTAGGGTCTCCAAAGGACCCCTTGGTAAGTCCTTTGGACCCTCAACCCTCGCTGCCCACCCCCCCTCCCCCCGCCCCCCCCCGATCAGTCACATCTGTGCTGGTCCTGATGCTGTGCCACACACAGCAGGCTCCTGCCCTAGTAGAACTTCTCCCTGGAGTCGGGGAGGCAGGCGATGCGTCTCCAGGTGACCTGTTTCCCTCCTGCTTGCCTGAGCCTGGCTGGTGCAGGACCTGGTCGGAGGAAAGTGAACTAACTGGATTCTGGCTGCTCCAGCCCACAGCCGACAGTTGGGATCACCAACGAAATCAAAGGTAGTCCTCTTAGAATGGGTCCTCTCTATTTCCTGGGGCAGTCACCCACGAAAGCTACTCACCCGACACTGTGAAATGCACTTTGCTTTTATTTTTGTGTGGCTTTGGGGAAGGAACACTTAGAATCTGTCTGCAACAGACACTGATCTTGAATGTAGAGGAAATTAGGATGAGAGAGCCCCTAGGTTTCCTGCTGGAAACTGGCCCCTTGAAAGCTTCCCCAGGCCCCAGAGCTCCTTCCCTGGGAGCCCCACCCTCTCCCTAAAGACTCCAGTGTTCACGTGTGGCCAGGCTGCTGATTCTCCGTTGGTGACTTCTGCTGCCGGTGCCACCGTGGCCAGTAGGGAAGGGAAAGTGCTTTCCCTTTGGCTGCTCTGTCCCGAGCATCGGTCAGACCCTTCCCGTGGATTCTTGGCTGGACACAGCAGGCTGGCATCTGCAACCTGACTTTGCCAGGGCTTCAGCGCCAGTGGAGGGAAGTGCGGCGTGGGAATCCTGCAGCAGGGCAGGACCTACCCCTGGGGCCTCTGCTGACCCCTGCCTGTCTCCCTCCCGCCCCTGTAGCGCCCCCCCCCAACCCCTTAAGTACACCTACCTACTCCCAGCCCAGACAGAGGGGACTGTTGGCTCTAGGAAGGAGGAGAAGTTCTGGAATCCTGGTCCAAATCCTACCTCCACATTTCCTACCAGGACTGATCTCAGTACAGGTGAAGAGCCGGCCACCCTCTGGAAGTGCTCACCTGTCCCCCAGGGCCCTAGTCTGGCTCTGTGGCCCCAGCGAGTCTATGCCCTGGTAGCCCAGTGTGGAGCACTTCCCACGGTCTGGATTCTTCGGAGCCAGACGGCACCTGTGCGGTACAGGGACAGCCTGGTACGCATTCCTTCTCACGCTGTCTCCATCGAGAATTTAGAAAAATGCTAGTGAAACACAAAGAAGACCTTCTCCTTGGCACTGTTGTCAGAATAAGCTCCCCGGAGGAGGTGGGATTTCTCAGTGTCCCGCAGGGCAGCATAGGCTGTGACATTTCCACAGGGCGGTGTCAGTCTGCACAGGGCCTCATCTGTCCCGGTGCATGCACAAGAACAGCCCCGTCCGCGGTGGTCTGATGGTCACCAGCCCAAGGGCAGTTGGAAGCCATCGTGTTTGTGTGCTGGAGGTTGCTGTGTTTTGATTTTTGCTCCATAGTACTCTCTTTCTTTGAAAAAAAGATTCTTTAGTATTAAAAAATTTCCTTTTCTTGCTCATTGTTTTCTTCTCTCCTTTTCTCATTTCTTTTTTTCCATTTTCTTTCAGTAACTAGTAAGACTAGTCCTATCTAGACTAGCAAGGTACATCGTTCACTTCACTTGTAATTGAGGAGGAGATAGAGTAAGAGTTTGGGATTAACATATACACACTACTATGCATAAAATAGTTAAACAACAGGGACCTACTGTATAGCCCAAGGAACTCTACTCAATATCTTATAATAACCTATAATGGAAAAGAATCTGAAAAAGAATATATATACACATGTGTATGTATAACTGAATCACTTTGCTGTATACTTGAAACTAACACAACACTGTAAATTAGCTATACTTCAATTAAAAAAAAAATAAAATAAAATTCAGTTGTACTTTGTAGTTTCCTGTCCAGTTACTAAGGTTAAAAGCTCTGCCTTGCCATTTACAACACAACAAGACACCACCTCAAAATACGGCTCTCTCTGGGGACGTGGTGAGAGGAGAAAGACCTCCTGGTCCCAGTGGCCTTTGTCCAGGCTGACTTAGAGCAGGACAGGCACCTGCTGTCAGGTGCACGGTCTGGCCCAGAGGCATGGGAGCAGACCTGCTACGTTACGTAGCGCTGGGCCGGCTGCTCGCTGGAGCCTCTGGGTGAATGGATTATCACTGTGCTTTCCAGACTTCAGTTTTTCTTCATGGATCTATGCCCCATGCTTAAACATGTCCATCTGTCTGTCTGTGTTAAACACGGAGATACAGGTCTTCTCCTGCTCCTATTGGTAGAAGGCTTACCGTCATTTCACATGTGGTGTCTGTCAGTGCCGCGGGGACCAGGGTCTCTGTCTGGCTTTTAAGAGGAAGTGGCAAGGAGCCAGGATGTGGAACTATGTGGCACCCCTAATTTAGGTGCAGTTTATCCTGAATAGAATAGAGGGTAATTGCTAAGGCCCTGGTTCCCAAACTGTGTGCCAGGGCACCCTGGAGCATTATAACAAACATATGGGGTATTGCAGGATCTTTATGTTTTCAAGGGAAACACAGCAATATGGGCTGGACACCATGCCAGTGACTACCATCAAGTTGTTTAGATACTTAATAAGCAGAGTGAGGAGGTATTTCCTCTGGCCTAGGGGCACCATGAAAAAAAAAATCACTGAAACACTGAGAGCGATGTGAACGGAGAAAGTTTGGGAACTTTTGCAGTCAGGGAACAGTGAAGGCCCTTTAGAGCCAGGTGTGTGAGGGACGGAGTGAGAGAGAGAAGAAAATGCAGATTTGGCAGCTGGGAAACTGGGTCAGAGTGACTAATTTAACAGGCATCCAGGGTGGCTGGTAGCCACCGATCTCCGTGGTGCTCCGAACTAGAGATTGCTGCCCTTTCCTCCGACGTGACAGCCTGACAGCCCTACCCCTGCTGGTCACCCTGCTGCTGGGTGTAGGGCACTGCCCTACACCCCTCAGACCAAGCGTTTTGCATCTGTCTTCTTTCCGCAGGATTCGTTCATCCACTGAATGTTTCTCGGCTACACCGGCATGAGGAGACGACAGTGAGCAGAACAGACAGAAATAAATCCCTGATGTCTTGAAGCTTACATTTGTCTGGAATGATATCTAATAGGATATTATCGGTGTTTACTGTGAGCCAGGCATTGTTCTAAAAGCTTTGCATATATTAACTCATTTAATCCTGACAAAACTTGTTCCATAAGTATAATTAGTTTCGCCGTTTACATGCATCTGGTGTAATGGTGATGACGTTGAGACCATCTCACTGCCCTTACTCATTGGCTGGCATCCTTGGCGACGTGGTACCAGTCAGGCAAGACAGCAGCGTTTAGAGTGAAACGTGGCCCCTTTGGTTTGTTTGCACATATCTCTCTGCTTCTCTGATTGGGTCATGTGAGCGTGCTCTGTATTATCTCACAGCGAACCACACCCTTGACTTTGTCTACAAACCCTGGTGTCTGAGCGTGTCCTCATCTGCATGTGTGAGATTTACGTTTCAGACGTAATGCAAGCCGCATTAGCAAAACGTTAAGCCTTTCAATGGGCACGTCCCCTGGTAATGTGTCTTTCTAGGACTTCCTGTAAATACAACACGGTGTATTTAGGTGGATGTCAAACTGGCAGTGCCACCCAAGCAATTTCTGATCACACCGAAGAGTGGTTTACTTGCCTGGCGTGTCATCCTGCGAAGTCAAGGGCTGTGACTTCGGTAATGAGAGTTGGACTTAGTAAAGTGGTTTTCTCCCATTTTTTTTGCTGGGCTCGGTGGTTTCCTGGAAAAGCAGAGTCAGCAGAAACTAAGAAATTAAAGGTGTTGAACAGTAGATAGTTGTATCCAATGAAATTTCCATGAAATAACAGCTCATGCTGTTGTTCTTTTTTTTTATAACGAATGTAATACTTGCTCATCATAGAAAATACAGAAAATTACATAACAAAAGTAACTGCAGTCATATCGCCCAAAGAAAACAACTCTCTACTTTTGGACATACGTTCTTTTACTCTTTTTCCAGGCAAAAATATGCTTCCCTCTCTTTAACAAAATCTTATCATGTGTTGACGGTGTGCATTGTGGTTGCATTTGGTGCAGAGTAACATAGACGTACGTTCCTCATTATTACTGGCAGAAAGAAAGGCAAATTGTCATCTCCTGAATCTTAGACACAGACCCAGTACTTCCCTCGGCCACACATTCCCCTCCAGTCTGCTGTCCTTCCTTCTTTTTCTTCTCTTGGCTGTGGACCTGATGTCATTAAAGATACCTGTGGCCTTGTAGCCCTTCTCAATTCTTCATTAAAATTCACCTAATGACAGAGGGGAAAGAAAACGTGTGCCATCTTTACCCCTTTGCTCTAGCACCTCCCACGGCAGAGCGCTGGTCCACAAGTCTCTCTCTTCTAGAGAGCAGATTATTTGCGGTCAGGGACTATCTCCTATACATCCTTTACCCTTGCAGAATAGTAAGGGTTCAGTAAGCGTTTGCATTTCCTTCATGCTAGAGCCTTGCTCCAGGGCACCACGGATCTTGGTTGGGCACAGTCACTGAGTGCCCACGGTCGCCTGAACTCTGACCACAGAAGCCAAAGGGGGTCAGTCCCCACTGAGCATTCAGGGAGTCTGCCTGCCTCTTTACCAGGGCCCATCCACATGGTCGTACTGGGGTGGATTTAATGTCCCACGTGAACACATGTGCCCATGATAGCATCTGCATATCCGTCATGGACACATGTGTCCTGGGGTTGTCAGGGAACATGGTTTTCTCCCAATTGTGGACATTGTCAGTTACCTGCCCAAAAATCTGTAGACACATTCTGCTTGTATTGTACAGATGCTTCAGGGGTTCCAGAGAGGGGCCAGACATAGTCCATGACCACAGGGAGTTCACAACCCAGAGCAGGTGGCAATGCCCGACACAACCTGGCAAAAGAGCTGAGTCATTTGGGAAGTTTTTAAAAAAATTGTGTGTGTGTAAATACGTACACGTGTGTATCACATTTATATCTGGTTCCACCTCATATTCATGAAAATCAAATGGGTGCGAGGATCTGGAATTTTAATGCTTCTCCTGGTTCTGATGAGTAACACGGTTTAGGAGCTACTGAGTTGGAATTTGTAGTGCCAAGCAAAGTCTATGAGAGGGGAGGTGGAAACCTGAAAGCCACAAGCAGCCACAAACCTGAAAGCCCTTGAAGCAGGGCCATGCTTCTGCATCCTCATGGGTGCAGGGGCCTGGACCCCTCCCCCCATGCACGTGGGAAGGCCCTTCGTTCGTGAGTTCTGTTGAACTGAGCTGAGCGTGACAGAATTCACTGTGCTATGCATCTGGCAAGAAGGATGCTGTGTTTTTCTAGACTGAAATAAGGAGTAAGAAAGATTACAGGGAAGGGGATCATTCCAGTCTAAAGATAACCCGTGTTTTAGAAGCCATCTCAGGACTCTGGGATATATAGCCAGCCCTGTTGGTGCTACAGTTGCTGTAATAACTGTGCTGGTGTATTTAGTGTTCGTGAAAAGATAAATGAAGTAAAAGGTATGAAGTCTATTTGTAAAAGAAAAATAGTTACAGAAATGAATGATGGCATCCTGTAAGTATTTCAGTAATGAACCACTTTTCTTCTCTTTTTTGTTTGGCCTTCAGTAAGTTCTAGCAATTCACATTCAGTACTGCTGAGTCCCGTGGTATCAGAGATGTACATTGACTATAAAAACCAAATTGCATTTTGAAATCAAAATGAAATAATTTTCATATTACCTGCCATTTGGATAATCTGTCCTATTGTTATCATAAATAATGAAAACCTGAATGTAGATGATAATAATAGTGATATCTTTGTGACGATGTGTCTGGTTCAAAGCACTTATGTGTTGAGAGGAACAAACAAAATAATGTATATAAATGTTGGAGACATTTTTGTGCATAATATTTTCAGGAAACCTGAAAACCTGAGTACATAATAATTATACATTTGCCTGCCTTAGAATTCAAGATGACACTCTCTTCAGATTCAACATAACAATAGATGCATATTTTACTTCCAGGAAAATACTAGTATGTTCTACCTTACCTAATCAAGGTATTTATATTCCAGAAATAGGTGGCCAAAATTAGATTGCTAATGTAAACTGGAATTTTTATATCATGGGCTTTTAGATACTTGGAATATAAATTGCAAAATTATATGTATAAGTAGCCCAAACACGTGATTGTGTTATGTTATTGAGGTTTGAAAATATTGGCTGTGAGATCACTCGTAAAGATGTCTTAAGTCGACATGACATGTAAATCTCAAGAGTATCGTCAAAGATCTGCAAGATCATTTGTAAGACCCTAGAGTATGTGTAACTGTGGGTCTCATGCACTGAAGTCCTTTCCTTGGGTCATACAAAGGAAAAAGTAAAGACTTCCATGTGGTACTTCTAAAATTTTTCTATTTCTAGGGGAAACTAGATTGCTCCTTCTTGGGAAAGAACTGCCTAATCAGGGTCCTGTCTCCCTTGGGAATTTGTATTTTTCTTCTTTTCTTTCTCCTTTGTTTCTGTCTGTTTACTTATTTATCTATTCACATTTGCCTTCATTTTACTGTTGAATATTTTAATAATTGAGTATTGATTATCTTCCTCCTTTATGTCCACATAGTAATGAAATAATCATTTAACAAGTATCATCTTACACTTTATCGAATGAATGTTCTGGTTAACTTGGACCTAAATGTAACGCCTCCTTTCTTCCCACGGTTGTGAGTTAAATCTCATTAACATAGTTCAATACACTTTTTTGATTCGATAAATGTAATATAACAGGATTTAGCCAATGTGCTTTGCAGATTTGCAGCCCTTGGAAAAGGTGGGCCAACTATACTTATGATACCTAATACAACATAGATGCTATGAAATAGTTGTAAATACAATGGAAATGCTATATAATAGTTGCCTGAACATGGCAGATTCAACTTTTGGTTTTTGGAACTTTCTAGAATTTAAAAAAAAAAAATTTTCCAGCCAGTGTTGGTTGAATCTGTGATGCAGCACAGAGGGTCAACTGTACTTAAAAATTTCACCTGCAGTGATAGGATTTGTAAGGGATTGGCTTGAAATGTATTCTTTGAAGTTCCAGAATAGGGTTTAGGCAGAATTGTGGTATCATGTGGGGGAGAATTTAACTTTCTTAAAAGTTCTGGACAATCACAGTCTTCACAGTCTTCAACCTTACTGTACTTCGTTTGGAGGAAAATACACACTCCTTTTATTGTCAACAAGGGCTGGGTTGCAGTTGTCAACTATTGATTCTCTGTACTGGAAAGTGGAGCAGTGGTCTTAAATGTTGCCAAAGGTAATTTATTTTTTACTTTGAAATAAAACCTTTGGGGAGCAAGTCTGCCTTCCTTATCCTGTCAGTCTTACGCCAACACAAAAATATATTTATTTTCTGAACGTTTCAATTAACATTACAGGCAGGATCCCTGACTGGCAGAGGGTGGCTTCCTGAGTTTTAAAGTTTGTTCTAGATGAACTTGCGAGGAAAAAAATATACATGTGATTCACTAAGGAATAAGTTAAACTATTTATTAGAGGATGCATATGCACCTATAGTCATCAGGCAAATTCTTCTCTTGAGGCTTTGGGGAGAGATCCTGTGGGATGGGTCTGTGATAATCTCTCTGTCCATCTACCTCCAGAAGTTCACAGGGAAAGTAATCCAGATTTGTCACCGTTCTGGCAGGGTCTGTGCTGGGAAAGCATTGGCAATGTGTCCATTATTTTCAGGATTTGGCTTCCTGTTCCGACGTCAGAGTTTGCTGTAGCAAGAAATTGACAAATGGTCAGAAATGTGCCTTCGGTGATGTGCCCCTGTGATGTTGTGTATTCTTCAGGTGATGAATTGGCTTTATGCAGAATAAAAGCCATTAGAAACATGGTATGACAGTTGGCGGCAGAATGTGTTTGTTTTGTTGTAACTCCAGAAGCTGCTACTATTTGGCGTTGACATGCCCTTGAAAATCCAAGATGCTTTGGTCAATGTGTTTGTTGTGTTAAACTTCATATAAATTTTATTGGGAGATTTATTGTACGAGGCAGCCTTCCCTTCTTTGTTTTTAAATTTCAAGTTGATCTGAGATGAAAGGACAAGATGCAGTTTTTAAAGCACAACTATGAAGGTACTTAGAGAAGCTGTGTGCAAAAATCAGGTTCATCGCTTTTTAGTCATGTGGCATTATTTTAAGCCCCTTGAGTTGAAAAGCAGATTATACAGAAAGAATTTCTATCAACGCTGAAGCTCCTGGTAAGTTGTAAGTGATCGTAATGTAACTAAAATTGTATAATTCAGAAAAGATATAAGGGTTATTCTGGAGTTTCTCTTCTGCTTACTGTTTCTTTACAGAATAATTTTATTTCTAACTTTAGGTCAGACAGATTAGGGCATTTGGGGCTCAAACCATTGCTTAATGAGAGGCACGGTCTGCACCTGATTATTCAGAGAGGAATTTGTAGATAATCTGGCACCAGAGTTGCTTAAAATACTCTGACATAAACTGCTTCTGAGGGTACCAGGGTAAGTAATAGTTAAGCTTTCTAGAATTCTGAGAAAGGAGTCACTCTGAGAGTTTAACACAGGAAGTGCCAACGTTTTGAATTTAGCTTTATGGTGAGGACTTCTTTTTCTAAAATGAATGACGTATTCTTCTGGTGCTCAAAATAGAGATACGGTGAACATAATTTGACTTTCCTTGTTGATTCATAATTCGGAGACCGAGTTCCTGTGAGGGGTTGTAACTGTGGGTCTAGTTCCTGGAGCAGGTTAGGGTACCCAGAGATGAAGAGGATGCTGCCCTAGACTAGCTTCCTCACAAATGCCCAGCATGGCCCCTTCCTTTTTCCTTCAGAGTCACTTTCACATAAAGGTGGGTGAAGCGTGAGACCAAATGATCCTCTGGTTTGCGAGATTAATTTGTAAGTAATAATTAAGGGACACAAGGGTGCTATTTATAATTTTATAAGAACTACCGGTATAAACCAGGACTTTCCGGGGAAAATCATGGTCGTTCCAGTAATAATTAGCAGGTGTTGAGCATTTAACTGCAGCAGTATGCTAGGCGCTAGGGGCATTATCTCACTTAAGCCACAGGACAACCCAGTGAGGTGGGCACTGTTGCTTATCCCTGTGATGGTTAATGTTATGTGTCAACTTGCTAGGCCATGGTACCCAGTTGTTTGGTGAAACACCAGTCTAGATGTTGCTGTGAAGGTATCTTTGGATGTGAAGGTATCTTTGGGTGTGATTAACATTTAAATCAGGGAACTCTGAGTAAAACAGATAACCTTCCATGATGTGGGTGTGTCTCATCCAATCAGTTGAAGGTTCCCTGAAAAAGGAATTTTCTTCAAGACTACGTCATAGAATCCCTGCCTGAGTTTCCAGCCTGCTGTTCTACAGACTATGACTTGCCATCCCCCAAAATTGCATGAGACAATTCCTTAAAATGTCTCTCTCTCTGATATATACTACGATATAACCAGTGTACACTATTGGTTTTGTTTCTCTGAAGAACCCTGACTCATGCAATTCCTTTTATACAGACGTAACAAAGGCCCAGAGAGGTTAATTAAATCATCTAAAGTCAAGTTAACAATGTTCGTAGATGGAAAATATGAGATTTGAGCCTAGATTTTTGGACCCCAGGTCTCAAGCTCTTTACTGTTAAGCTCTGCTGTTGTGTCTTAAGAACATACACAAAACAACTACAAAAAACCCTCATGTGATTTTTGTTTTTGTTTTTAAAATTTATTTATTTATTTATTTATTTATTTATGGCTGTGTTGGGTCTCTGTTTCTGTGTGAGGGCTTTCTCTAGTTGCGGCGAGCGGGGGCCACTCTTCATCGTGGTGCGCGGGCCTCTCACTCTCGCGGCCTCTCTTGTTGCGGAGCACAGGCTCCAGACGCCGAGGCTCAGTAGTTGTGGCTCACGGGCCTAGTTGCTCCGCGGCATGTGGGATCTTCCCGGACCAGGGCTCGAACCCGCGTCCCCTGCGTTGGCAGGCAGATTCCCAACCACTGCGCCACCAGGGAAGCCCGTGATTTTTGTTTTAACTGGCCTCTTTCTTGCTGAGACTCTTCGTTGTTCCTGAGAGTTTTGAGCTGTTTCTGAACATCAACCACAGCCTTTGTGATGATTTTTTTTAAAATCAGTATTACAGGCACAGATACTTCTCATGGAGACTATGCGTTCTTCAATCGCCCTTATACACACTTTGCTCAGGGCATATGAAGGAATATCCCTGTGCATTTTTCAGAATTTCTGGTAGGTGTTTCAGGGGAGGACCCACTCCTACTGATAGGTTATCTTTGTCATCATCAGTTAGCGCCAATTCAGAGGTGACACAACAGGCTGGCGTTTCTCAAACCTGCTGGAATGGGTAACCCTCTGGACCTAATATTGTACCAGTCATGAGAAACATTCAGACTTTCGCTTTTATATTACAGTCAGAGGTACATTCCTGTATGGAATTTATAATCAAGATTAACATTTTGAGGCACAGACGTGTGCATGACTCAAAACAACAATCATTATGATCTCTCACCGTTTCCGTGTGTCATGAATCTAAGACATGGCACAATGGGAAAGACTTATCTCTGCTCCATGATGCTGGGGCTTCGGTTGGAGGTCTCAAAGACCAGGGGCTAGGGTTGTATGAAGGGCTGTTAACTCTCGTGTCTAGCAGTGGATGCTGGGTCAGTTGGAGACCTCGCTGGGGCTGCTGTCTGGAGCACCCACGTGTGGCCTTCTCATGGGGCCTGGGATTCCTCCCAACATGGCGACCATGTTCCAAAGGCAAGCATCCCGGTGGGGAGAGGTGGGCACTGCGTTGCATTTTATGACCCAGCCTTGGACATCATGCAGCATCATTTGCACTGCAGTTGCAGAGGCCCCCCCATGTTTAAGTGGAAGTAAACAGTGAAGGCATGTCATCACCGCCTTTTAAGGAAGAGTTTCTGGGACAGGATATATACTGGTGTGGCCATCCTTAGAAAATGCAGTCTGCCCAGTGTCCTGGGACCAGAGCCCTTCATATCACATCCCTCCTGTAAAATACTCTCACTTCCTCCCCCAGGACCTATAAGTCTCATCTCATAAAAGCATCAGCTCAAAGCCCAGGGTCTCACTACCTAAATCAGATTCAGGTGTAGAAGAGGCACCTCTGGTGTGGTTTTGTACGGTTCAAGTACAGATCTTCTCAGTCTGAAGACCTGTGAACTAAAGGACAAGTTATCCACCCAACCCAACCCCGGCCAACACGTAATGGTGGGGCAGGTGTAGGAGAGCTGCCTTTAGAGCCTCCTATCCAGAAAGGGCTGGAATGGCAAGCATGGCAGGATCACTTGTCCATAGAAGCTTTGAATCACCACCTGGCATGGGCGGTAACTACTTGATCACAGCTTAGTCCTGTGACCTAGGAATGATTCTTCATGACTCTGGTCTTCTGTGTGAGTGCTCTGGCTCTTCCATAAGAGTTGGAAGTTGAGTAGTTTTCCCAGCCTGATTTCTGCTTGCAGTAGTTTGGGTGTCCAATGGCCTCTTTCCATTAGAATCGTTTCTGTCCTGTTTAGTCTGAGCTGGCAGTGTTTCTATCAGCCCAGTTTGCTTAAAACACCTGAATCTTATTGAGGTTCACTGCATAGGACAGAAGCCACACCCATAAATGTCTCTGAGATAAGCCCTGGTATGTCACCCTTAAGGTGTTTAGAGGCAGCACAGGATCTGTGAGGCGTGCCCGTAGCATCCTTAGCCTTTTGTCTGCAGGCACGGTTCTCCAAGGCTCTGATATACATCTTTCTGGGATCTTATTAAAGGGTTTTATAGTGTACCCTTAGCTTTATCAGTCAAAGTTGTTTTCCAGTGGAATTCATTATTATCTTTCCTAGAAAAGAGATAATACAAACTGTAAAAGTTTGAGGTTCTGAAATTACTTTTTCCTGAAACAACAATTAGAATATGACCAATTGTGTTCAAAATTGTTGTACCGCATGAGCTTTCACTGGGTAAATCTTGGATGAATGTGTGACGCCTGGAGAACTTAGTGAAAACATGAAAAATGTCCATACCTACAGGCTTTACAGAGGCTAAGTTGGGTGTTCAAGCACTTTTTCATGAAGCGATGGACCCTTGTATTCTCACTCATGCAAAAGCATCTCACTTTCTCATGACTATACACGTCCTGAAGGATTTTCTTATGATTAAAGTTGTTCTACGTTCTTTCCCGTAAGCATCTTTGCTGTAGACACCTTGGCCAAAGACATTTTTGTCATATAACTAATTGGCCATAAGGCAGTTTTGCTGTGAAAGATAAAATAATGAAAAATAAAAGAGGGGCATTAAAAAAAGACATAATGAATCATGAGAAATGAACAAAAATTAAAAAGACTTTATTGCAAAATACAAAATATTTGAATGCATTTAAAATGTGCGTAGATTCATGGCAAAACTGTGCAAATAATTTTGTTTTATTTTCTGGGTTGTACTGAAGCACTTGTCTTCCAAGTTTTTTGTTCAGAGTGTTTTGTACTTTTTTTTTGCTGTTGAGCCATCATTTGGCATCGCACTTTTTCTTTTTCCCTGAAATGTCTTCCTTCATTAGAAGAGGGATCAGTTTCCACACAGTGGGATGCATGTTTGTATGATCTTTGTATTGCGTTGTGAACGCACACTGCTGTGTGTTCTTCACACAGACAACAGACACTGTTGCATGGCTGTTGGTAGACGTTCCAAAGTTCTGTGGGAAGTGTGGGTTCAACTCTGTGCCTTCCAGGCCCTCAGCCTCTTTCTTCTCCAACATAGTGTATTTCAAAATAAGAACCAGCTCTGGGGGCAAATCATACTCATCTGTCAGCTCAGTAAGACCATAAATAATGTCGCTGACTAGAAGAAATATTAATATGTTTCAACCAGTTGAAACCAAACTGTCAAACCAAAAACCAGTTATTTTATTTTGCCTTACGGCCAAGTCATTATGCAGTGAAAATCTTTGTGGTGAAAATGCTTGTAGCAAAGATGCTTATGGCGAAAATACTGGACTGGAATCAAAACTTTTTTTTTTTTTTTTTTGGCCACACCACACGGCATGTGGGATCTTAATTCCCCGACCAGGGATTGAACCCACACCCCCTGCAGTGGAAGCGCCGAGTCTTAACCACTGGACCACCAGGGACGTCCCAAAACTTTTAGTTTGTGGAAATTTTTCAGTACGCTGAAGCCTAAATATCTACGGGATCAATGAAACAGCCTGATTAGCGATATTCTTCTGTAGCTATTGATTTGTCCTTTTTATAGTTATAGATAAAACTCCCTTCTACTATGAGGTTGGCAGTACCTTTTTTTTTTTTTTAAATAAATACCTGAGGTTTTTTTTTTTTGTTTTTTTTTTTTTAACCCCACATTTGTTTTATTTTTTATTTATTTTATTTTGGCTGTGTTGGGTCCTCGCTTCTGTGCGAGGGCTATCTCTAGTTGTGGCAAGCGGGGGCCACTCTTCGTCGCGGTGCGTAGGCCTCTCACTATCGCGGCCTCTCTTGCTGCGGAGCACAGGCTCCAGACGCGCAGGCTCAGCAGCTGTGGCTCACGGGCCTAGTTGCTCCGCGGCATGTGGGATCTTCCCAGACCAGGGCTCAAACACGTGTCCCCTGCATTAGCAGGCAGATTCTCAACCATTGCGCCACCAGGGAAGCGCGGCAGTACCTTTTTTATGTTTGCCTTTTATCTTGCAATAGCAGACATTTAGAAACAGGAATTCCTTTTCCTTCTTTCTAGAATCCCTGCAGGGTCCACAGTGTCCAGAGGTATGACACATTGTTGCAGGTTGGGTCTCCTGGGATGCAGACTGGAGCTCCACTCAGCCATTCTGAATAGTTGCCGCTGCTCCTAATTCTAATCCCTAATCTTACCAGGGTTTCTGGACCTGTCACTAATATTGGTCCCTCTTCCAAATACTTGTCCTTTTCCTTATTTCTACTGTATTTTATGTGAGCTCTGGGGCTTCTTGGATAACCTACCCCCTATTCGATCTCTCTCCCTATTTCAGAGTAGCACTTTATTCTCAAGAACAGAGCAACCAAGCAGGTTTCAACTATGAATCTTTGGAAGGCCCCTTAGAATTTAATCTGTAGCTAGTTTTCCAGTAGATGCTTCTTGACGGTCAGAGTGCTGTTTAGGTTTGAATGTAGAAGGGTGTTCTAGTCTACTTGCTTGGTTGTAGTTTCTGAAACCCAAATCTAGGTTAATCGTAAATGGGAATTTATTGGTTTATCGAGTTGGGAGTGGAGGGGTGGAGTATGGCTTCAGGCACAGCTGGATCAAGGGGCTCAAAACAATGCCAGCCAGGCTCTGTGGTCCTTTCTATAGCTCAGCTTACTTCCCCTTATGCTCTGGCTTTGTTCTCAGGCAGAGTTTCTTCCTGTGGTATGAGATACAACGAATGACAACCCTAAGCTTATCCCTCAACAACTCCATATGGAAAAGGAGGAGGGACCTCCTTTCTCCGTTTCAGCATCCGTATTATACATTTCATGGAGAGAGTCACATACCCAAACCCAAATGATGCACTGATGCACATGATGCGTCATTACCAGGGCGTGGAGAATTCTCGTTTGCCAGCCAGAGGCGTCTGCTCACCTTGACTGACAGACTGACCCAGACCCTGTGCAGCTGGAGAGTCCCCTCAAAGGAGGGGATGCTGGCAAACTCAAGTGCCTACTGTCACCCAAGAGGGAGAGTGGCTACTCACATATAGAGGGCTATCTCTAGAGGGAAATGGACAAAGCAGAAACGGTCAAAAGCTTCATATCACAGTTCCGTCAGCTACAGGAGTCAGAATTTGCATACAAATATATTACTTTTCAAGATATGTAGACATGATATACACACTACTATATATAAAATAGATAACCAACAGGGACCTACTGTATAGCACAGGGTACTATAGTCAATATTTGCAATAACTTGTCAGGGAAAAGAATCTGAAAAAGTTATATATATATATAAATCACTTTGCTGTACACCTGAAACTAACACAACATTGTAAATTAACTAAAAAAAAAAAAAACTAAAAAAAATGTAGACATAGGGTTGCTTCATACTCACATTGTATTTACCTCCTTCATTCTGGGATGTTCACCGGCTTCCATTCCCTCCTCACCAGACGATGTACCTGTGTGTGCGCCCAGCCTGCAGGAGGCTTGTATAATGTCTGGTGCAGGAAACTGAAACCAGAGAGTCAAGGTTTTTATTTGCATCTCTACTTAAATAAGTAGAATATTTCAGAGTAAGATGGGCCAGGCAGCGCTGCGAGATTTTGTCGTTCTGTAGTCAGATGAAACAATATGAAAAATACTGAATTTAGTTTAACCATGCAGGTTGTCATGTTGCTGATAAACCTTACTCATGCAATAAAAGGAAAACCACCACATTTCACATGGAAAAAAAAAAGATGTGGGTTATTGTTATCTAATGTCTGTTTTCAGTAAGTTTTGAATACAAGGAATTGCTTAAAAGTGAAATTTGCTTTAGGGAGCCCCTTCTTTATACAGTAAGGATAAACCTACTGTTTCTAAAATGAAATATTTGCATTTTTCTTTTAAAACGATGGTAATTTATTGAATGAAGTAGCACATTAATTTCTGGAAATTAAATAGCTCTCCCTGTAAATGTGGCGAATTTGCTTATAAATAAACTCTCAGGGGTGTTTCAGCCTTGATTCTGGCTTAGGAATGGGAAAGTCCTCAGTTCTTTTCCTCTCTAGTGCCACAGGGGAGCGTCTGGCTGACCTGGCTCCATCTGAGGTGGCATCTGCCTCATTAATATATATATATTTTTGTCGAATATGTTACACCCAGAATGATTCTGACTTTCCCTCTTACCTGTGAAATGGATTTTCCTCCAGTGGCCAACTGTGATGTTTTGCTCATTTCACTTCGGGTGAAATCCTGATGCCTATGATTGCAGGCACAAAGTCTCATCATTTTCAGTGGGGATCCAGACTGTTTCAAGTTATCAAGAAAGTGCTCTTTTCTCGGAGACTTCTGGTGTGTGTTTTAATGACATTCTCCCCAGGCCTTCCTCCTGTACCCCATGCTCACTCCCTGCCCTCACAATCTTTATTAAGGAAAGAGAATGAATCCTAGATTTGTCTTTTTGAGAGTATATAGTTGAAATATTCAGATCTGGTAGATCTCTAAAAATACATATGACTCTAGCTCCAATTCTTGAGTAGGAGATGAGAGTAAATGCTGGCCAATGCATCCTTCTGGGCATGATGGCACCAAACACAAGGGGGTTTTTATGCTTTTAGTCTGTGTCTCAGTTTAAATGAAATGAATGGAATTGGGCTGTCTGTTAATTTGTGTCTTTGTGGCTATGATATGTAGACTTTTTGGAAACACCTTAAAATAATGAGGTGCCGGTGAGAGTTGTGGGGAAATAACTTAAAAGAACAGACTAGCCACACTGCAGAAATCAGCAGTGAGATGCATCTTTATCCAACAAAGATGGAGTGCAAAATATAGGAACGAGAGTCAGAGTGACCAGAAGTAACAGATTCAAGGGAAATTTCCAGTACAAACCATGGAACTGTCTTTAAGAATGCATGGTATGACAGCTGCTACTTACATTCATATTTATTGTAATAATAATAATCATAATAGTTGGCTAACATATATTGAGGGTTTACTACATATAGTAGGACGTACTTTCCTAAATACTTTTCATGTGTTTTGTTTACATCCTCATAGCTACCCATGATGTAGGTAGTAAAATGATCCCCATTGGACCAATAATGAAATGGATGCTCATGCTGTCCAAGTTCTAACAGCCAAGATTTGGTCCCAGGCTATCAAATTCCAGACACGGGCAATTCATGCACCTTCACATCTTGAATAAGAACTTGCATTATATACGTATGTTTACAACAATTTTGTCCCAGTGTTTATTTTAAAATATATGTAATTTGAGAGACAACTAAATGGGCACTTGAAATTCTGGGCTTTGTTCTTGAGCTTTTAAATGACAGTGTAGGAATCCCATTTCCAGCAGTGGCCAACTAGCTTATTTCAGACCATCCTTCATGTAGGACAACTAGATAATCTGGTAGGGGCGAGGGATATCAGTTTCAAAGCACTGGGGTTTGTAAGGCAGAGAGAATTTGTGGGGCTAATATTCCAGGGAGAGGGCGGCCCCCAAAAATGGGCCCAGCATTTGGTGCAACTTTTCCCATCCAGGCATTTGCTGAATCAGTAGTGTCACCTGGGAAGCTGGAAAGTGGACCAGAGCTTGTGGAAGACAAATGAAGCTTTGGAGTCCCATCCTGCCAAGGAGGAGGAGCCCTGGTAGACAGCTGATGCTCTCAGTGGGGGACCCCAAAGCCTTCACCGAAGGAACAAGAGTGAACCTGAGAGAGACCAGTTCTCATAGAAGCTCTGGAATAAAGTAATTTGTTCCTAACCCATCTGTCTTCCACAAGAAAAAAAAAAATCCTCCTTGGAGGAAGATAACATCAACTGGAGCCTTGAATTTTCTCTATAATTTTTCATTTACAGTGTTTAAAAAACAATTTAAAAAACCAGGTATCCCCAAACATAGGATTTAACTAAAAATCAATAGGACAAGGAGCATAAAAATAGAAACCGTTAAGTGATCCAGATATTGGAGTTATTAACGTAACATTAATCAAAGGACTTTAATATAACAGTGATTGAAATATTGAGGGAATAATTAAATGACAAGATGGGAAATTTTCAGAGAACTGATTCTATTAAAAAAAATCAAATAGAAATTCTAGAATGACAATCTGTATTAATGTAAGTTAAAAAAAGAAAACCCAGTGAGTTGGTTTAACAGAAAATTTTACACAGCTGAAAGGAGAATTACCCAAATTTGGAAAGAAAAAATATTTAGTTTGAAGTTCAGAGAGGAAAAAAAAAGAATGAAAAACAGACAAGACATAAGTAAGTGAAAGGTCTAGCATGTATAATTGGAGCCCCAGAAAGAAAGAAGACAGATAAAGGGGCAGAAGTAATATTTGAGGAGATAATGACAGAAGTGCTTTCAAGATTGACAACATCAAGCCACAAATGTAAAGAAAGATTAGGAACCTAAATAGAGTAAATGCAAAGGGAATTTGAGCACACTGTAGTCAAACTGCTAAAAACCAAAGACACGAAAAAGTCTTAGAAGCAGCCAGAGAAGAAGGACAAGTCACCTTCATAGGAACAGCAATAAGACTGACAGCTCCCTCGCAACAGAAATGACAAAAGCTAAAAGCCAATGGATTGACATCCTAAAAGTACTAAGAGAAAGTATTTACCAACTCAGAGTTCTACTTCCAATGAAGATGAAACAAAATTACTTTTATGGAAAAAAATGAGGAAATCAATTACCAGCCCAATTGCGCTAAAGGAATACTAAAGGGGGTTCTTTAAGCAAAAGAAAAATGACCCTAGATAAAGAATGAAGGTGCAAGAAGCGATTAGGATTGATGACAAGGGCAACTCTAAATAAAAACCAACTGTGAGAACCAAAAATAATAGTAGCTTTTGGGGTCTCACATAGAGATTTAAAATGCATGAGAGTAACAGCACATAAGTCAGGAAAAATAAAATTGAATTAGAAGTATTTTAAATTTCTTGAGTTTTGGGGTAAGTGGTGTAAGTACAATCGATACTGAACTTCAGTAGTTCGGGGAGACACATTGTACTCTCTGGGGTGATCATGAGAAAAAGAGAGAAAGAATGTGTGAATAACAAGCTACTGGCATAGAAATTCAAATAATAAAAACACTTAATCTGTAAGGGGGCAAGAAAGGGGAGAAAAAGGAACAGGTGGCTTATTAGGAAGTTTAAACCCAAATATAGCTAAAATTATACTAAACGTGCATGAGGTAGATCTCCACTTCCAAGGCAGAGATTGTCAGATTGGATAAAAAGGACAGGAAAACAGTTCTACTGCTTACAAGGGGCATATCTTAAATATAGAGAGAAAGGGTAAAAATAAAATGTTGCATCCCCTAAACCTCAGAAAAGCTAGCATATTAGACCAAAATCAGAAAAAGTTGACTTAAGGCAAGAGGCATTAGTAGCAAGAGGAAACTTTACACTGGTAAAAGATTCAAGGTAACAGAAAAATAGAACCCTTTAAAATGTCATCTACCTAATGGCATAACTTCAGAATTTTAAAAAGACAGCATATTACCTAATATTCCGGCGGCTTGACTGCAAATAATAGAATTTGCCAAAGGCACAACAGATAGCTGTAAGGGCATTGGGAAAATCCTGATAATAGCTCCATCTATACGTAGCTTTCAAATTCAGCCCGAGTCACTCCTTTCCACAGTTCCTTTCAAAGGAAATGGATGTCTTCTGTCATCTCAGCTGTGTAGTTGATGGCGTGTAAGGGAGGGCTCAATGTGAGGTTGGAGAGAAAAGACTTGGTCGGCCTTCCCAGGGGCTGAAGTTGGTGATGTGTGGGCCACACCTGGGAGCTTCAGATAAAGTCCAGAATTGGTAGTAAGGCTGCTTCCTTTTGTGCCATTAGTGGAAGTCTTACCAGAAATACATGGACTCCAGAAGTAGCCGGTAAAGAGAAAGCATCCAAGAAGGGTGAAAAGCCCAGCTTCCCTCGTTTTTTGGTATCTCACCCAGTGCATCGAAAATGTGAGCAACTAGAAAATATGCACTGGGTTTCTGAATCTCTTCTTTCTTCTGTTTCCCATATTCCTGTTATTCTTTGTCTGATGAAAGCATCTCCATTGACTAGATGTGATTAAGACATGTATTTGCCTTTGGAAGGTAAATATAGAGCTTGAAAAAAAAAAGGTATTCTTGAAAGAGCTTAAAATAATATTCTTTACCAAGCCAATTCTCATTAGAACTGCTGTTGTCCACCAAGATAAACAGCTTCAATCAGGGAGCAGTTTTTTCTAATCAGGTTGATAGTTTTGAACTTCAATGAAAACTGATTTTGTAAATTGTTAGCTGGTGGGATTACGTTTTCAGTCTGGTTGTCTTTTTATTCAAAGAAGCCTAGCTAATGAGAGCAGGTGTTGGAGGGAAAATGAACCATAAAATTATCTTTCTCTATCTGTTGGACCTAGACTGCTGAATTGGCCATTTGTTAGAATGCATTTTAGGATTTCCTCCAGAAGTTCTATAAAACAGAAAATTTCAACAGAAATATTAGTCTTTATATATCATAAGAGAATAAAAGAAAACAATTCCTTTAGCTAAAGGAAATGATGGATGCAGTTGCTTGTAAACAAATGGTTGTCTACCTTTTTCTTTTTCATTGTCATTCTTCTTTTACCATGTGACCTCTGGTTTTTATTGCTGAAATATAGGAGAAATAAAAGTGTATTACAAAAAGAATTCTGTGACCTTCCAATTCTGGTCTTATACTTCTTTTTTCCTCTTTTGGCTAAAGTAGAAATAATGAGGATCTAGTGTGTTACCCCTTTACACTTCTGTGAAGGTTCTCCTTAACGTTTGTAAGAATCAAGTGAATTCTCTTTGTAAAATCTTGACAGGTCTTGTCAAAAAAAATTAGTGTGAAAAATGTAATGGAGCCTAATTTAATTTTACTTGAAACTCCATTAAGGATTGCAAGTTTGTAGTATAAGATACTGGTAACCACTTGACAGTGCAGGTACCAGAACAGAAATATCCTTTCGCTTGCTTCCTATCCTTGAAATACTATTTAAAGATGAATCTAATATCTGGGGGTGTACACACAAGATTGTTAGCATTTGGTCACCTCTGAGCCATGGAATTAAAGGTTTGAGAGAGTGGGAGACTTTTTTATTTTTACTTTTTAAACTTTTTGACATATTAGATTTTTTTACACTGATGTGTTATTTTTGAGGAGGGATTTTTAATGACGTGGAAGTTTCCTGTGTAAACATTATAGTATAAGGAGTATGGAAGAGAATCTTCTTTTCTTATTGTTTCATGCAGCAGACCAGATTTTCGGTCTTTTTGACAGATTTGTTTCTAAGGAAATGATTTTTGATAGTTAATCATTTCACACACATATCCTTGGAGGTGAGGTAGCAACAGCCCCTGCCTTCAGACGTGCATAGCCCACTCCACAGCCCTCCGCACGTGGGCGCCTGAACAGGGAGTGCAGCCTGGGGCCTCCTGTGTCTGCAGAGCAGAGCCAGGGGCCTCACCCTCAGTACACACTCAGGCCTGACTCAGGCCCCCAACAATGAGCTGTGCAGGCCCCAGGTCCCAGCCTGCTGCCCCGCCAGGGACGGAAGCTAACTCACACCCCACCCACTACTGAACACGTGCCCAGTCCCGGCCGTCCCGTGAGCCTGACCAGAGAGCCCAGGCGACTGCAGAGCCCGCCCTCCAGCCCCACCTGGGGAGGAACCCAGCCAGCCGTCGTCCACCTGTTCCCGGCCGGGGCACAGCCCCCATCCCTGTCCTCTGAGCTCAAACGGATGCCTCCCCCCAAATAAACCCTAACAGCAGGCCCACCTGCCCAAGGGCTTTACCAGCAGACACGCCCAGAAACCCACGCCGAGCTGACTGGTGAGGAACTGTCTCTGCCAAAGCAAACTGCACAGCCTGGAAGACAAGCCCCACTGCTCAGACGCACAGATTCCAACGTGAGGAACCAAGGATCATGAAAAGCCAGGTAACTATGACACCAGCAAAGGAAACCAATAAAGCTCCAATGACTGACCCTAAAGAAAGAGTGAATTATGAACTGTCAGACAAAGAATTCAGAATAGTCCTCCAGAGGAAGCTTAATTAACTACAAGAAAACACAGACAACTAAATGACACTAGAAAAACAATGCATGAACAAAGCAAGAAGTTCAACAAAGAAATAGCCACCATCAAAACAACCACAACAATAACAAAAAAGCCCTAGAGTTAAAAAATACACTAACCGAACTGAAAAATTCAATAGAGAGTTTCAAGAGTAGACCAGACCATGCAGAAGAAAGAATCGGCAACCTGGAGGATAGGACACTGGAAATTCCCCAGTCAGAGGAGCAACAGGAAAAAAGGAGGATAAGAGAGAAGAAAGCTGGTGGGGGGGGAAAATTATGGGACACAGTGAAAAGAAACAATATTCACATTATGGAGATTCCAGAAGGAGAAGAGAAAGAGAAAGGGACGGAAAGTGTATCTGAAGCAATAATGGCTGAAAACTTCCCACATGTGGGGAGAGAAATGGACATTTCAGATCCATGAGGTCCAAAGGTGCCCAAATAGGTTGAATGCAAATAGCACTACACTGAGACACATTAAAATTAAATAGTCAGAAAAAAAAAAAAAATTAAATAGTCAGAAGTCAAAGACAAAGAAAGAATTTTAAGAGCAGCAAGAGAAAGAGAGACGTCACATACAAGGGAAACCCCATAAGACTATGAGCCAATTTCTCAACAGAAACTTTTCAGGCCAGGAGAGAATGGGATGGTTTATTCAAACTACTGAAAGAAAATAACTGTCAGCCAAGAGTTCTGTACCCGGCAAACCCATCCTTCAGAAACACAGTAGGGATAAAGACCTTCCCAAACGAGAAAAAGCTGAGGATGTTCATTACGGCCAGACCTGCCTTACAAGAAATGCTAAAGGGAGTTCTTTAAGTAGAAGTAAAAGAATGCTAATTGATATGACAAAAAACATAAAAAGGTAGTGTAAATCTCCTTGGTAATGGTAAATATATACCCATTGATTCTGCATTATGTTAAATGGTACATTTAACTTACTACCCTAGTTTAAAAGTAAAAAAAAAAAAACAAGTTAAAATAACCATAGCTACAATAACCTGTCAGTACTTACCCACTATAAAAAACATGTCAATTGTAATAGTAATAACCTGAAATGCGATGAGGAGGAGAAGTAAAAGTGTAGAGTTTACCAATTCTATTGAAGTTAAGTTATCAGTTTAAAATGGGGTTTTATAAATTTAAGGTATTTTACGTAAGCCTCATGGTAACCACAAAATTCTGTAGTAATTACACTAAAGAACAAGGTTGAAGAGGTCAAAGCATAATGATACCAAAAGACTTCAAAACACATACACAAAAGGACAGTACCTGCTGTCCACGACTTGAGAAATCCAACTGCTAAGGTCGTAGAGCTCATTAGCCTGTCCAAAAGGGAATCCTCCGCTCAGCCCCTTTCCTCACTTTTTCTCCTTGTCTGTCTTACCCCTCTGAAATACTTGGATTTTACGGAAACAAGGTTTACCCACTATGCAGGGAAGTTATCTGAGATGTATGTTACAGAGGAATGATTTTATTCGACACGTAAGGACCTGTGATTTGCACCAAATTTGCCCAGGGATGGAGATGCCCCTGAGCATGGGAGAGGCCCACTCCTTACCCTGGACCGGCCACTCTTTACCTTACAGGCCGTCTCCTGCCCTTGATCCTGCCTCTACCATTTCAAAGGAAGTCTGCTGATCGGTGCTCTGAGTTGCCACCCATTTGAATCCTTATCCTTGTTATTCTGTGGCACAGGTGGCGAACGCATCGTTTAAAAATTCCTCCTCTGAGAAAGAAGCCGTTTCTCATCTGACTGTCCTCCCTCCCCCCCCCCACCAACTACTCCCCCCTGTACTACATCCACAACCTTGCTGTGTCCCGATTCCCTAAAGGATGAGAGTACACCCCCTGTGGCCCAAGGCTCTATCCTCTTCAGCTTTGAATCCCAGCCCCTAGCTCCCTGTCTAGACCACGAATAAATGGTTCTGAGTGACTGAATGTACAATTTCTCAGCCTCGCTTGGCTTCCCTGTAAGTTTGTTTTTTTTTTTTTTAAACTGGAGGTTTGCAGTTCTGTAAATCCCTTAAAAGAATGTATGCTTTGTGCTTTTAAGTTTCTACTTATAAAGTAAACAGAATAATGATTAAAATGAAACACAGTATATATAGTAATATGAAAACTAAGTGAGGCTACAATTACTCACCGAGGATTTTCACATCTTTAATATTTGAATGCAAGCTGGCTTATAGCAGCACAGACTCACAAGTGACAGCATAATATTTTAAAATATTTATACTTGCACCTAATAAGCATTTGCTATAGCTTATTTTGGATATATTGAAATGAGCCTAAAAACTCTACAAAATATATCCCAAACAAGCCTAAAACCCATCACACTTTGAAGGCTTCTCTTAAATTACCTCCTGTGTTGAGGTGAGGATGGATTCTCCTTCTGAGGGTGTGGTCTGTTTCGGTGAATCCAGGAGACAACTGGGCATACAGACCTCAATCCTCTGGTAGACAGAGAGTCTACACAAAAAGGTGTCTACCATCTACTTGCAACCCTGCACACCCTTTTCCCAGGGGAGGTCGTTGGATGGAGAGTGTTTGGTATTGGGGTGAGTATGTGTGTGAGTGTGTTTGAGCATGTGTGTGTGTGTGTGTGTGACAGAGACAGAGACAGAAACAGAGAGAACCCTCCTATATTCAGGAAGCCAAAATCATGACACAGATAGCACTAACTACCAGGAAAAAAATGTAGACAGGAATTTATAGGTAAATGGTTGATTGAGTACTGGGGAGAAAACCTTTCCTCCAAAATTCTGTCTTATCTAGGTACCTGAAATTCTGTGTTTTTTAAAAACATCTTTAAAATGCCAATGGACTTAAGGGAAGGGGGATCATAGCAAGGCTTTGAGCATCTAGAACATGGGTTCTTAATTGTTTTTGTGCCATAGACGCCCTTGGCAGCCTGGTGAACCCTACAGACCCCTTCTCAGAATGATGTATCTAAATATGTAAAATAAAATCCATTAGATTACAATGGAACCAATTAAATTGAAACGGAGGAATCCATATCTTAAAAAAATATGACATAATAATAACAGTGTCTTTGTAAATCATTGCATGAATAAAGTAGTTAATATAACATGGTAATGTGATATGAACATCTGTGTGATTTTCTGTCTGATGAGAAAGTCACAAGTACTGCTAACATGATGGTGGTTTGTTGCCTATATTGTATTTGAAGGAAATGCTACATTCAGTTAGAAGGTATTGAAATTCAAGAAGCAATTTCATTCTCACCCAACTTCATGAACTCCCTGAATTTTATTCAGGACTCCTACCAGGGATTTTTCTAATTTAGTTGAAGAAATCTTTAAGTAAATGAATGCAGAGGCATGGAGGTGCAGGGGAAGAGAAGTAAAATGAGGTGAGGGAGGTGGAAGATGAACTTGACACTTCAACTGGACTCCTTCTGCTAAGACCATTAATTTGGTTTCCATGACACTGAACAGACTAAGAATTGCAGTTACTCAGTAAATGTGACTAAGTCTGAATAGTTTCACCTTCCTTTGGATCTAAGGGGAAAGTATCCCTCTTTCATGAATACATTAATGATTAATTAATTAATTAATACATTCGTACAGAATCAGGATGTCCCCAGTGACAGGCAGGCCTTGGTGTACAGCCTGCCTGGGAAGTTACCTGGCGATTAGGGAGGTGGGCCTATGGCCTGTCTAAGTGGGTTAGGTTATCAGAAGTCACTGTAGACACTTTGACCAGAAAAGAATGAAACATGCTCCTACCTTATTCAGCAAGATTTCTTTTTTAAAAAATTTTTAAAAATTGAAGTATGGTTGATTTACAATGTTGTGTTAATTACTGCTGTACAGCAAAGTGATTCGGTTATACATATGTATACGTTCTTTTTTATATATTCTTTTCCATTGTTTATCATAGCATATTGAATATAGTGCTCTGTGCTATATACTAGGACCTTGTTGTTTATTCCTTCAGCAAGATTTCTATGGAAACTGTACAGCTTCCTGTAGTGATACTTCTTTCTGTTAGGTTTCGAAGGGGGAGAAGTTTGGCAATAGCATTAGTCATCAGAATTTCACCACCCTTTTACGTAAGCGCTTGCCTTTTCTTTTAAGCATTAAAATGTAATATAAACTATGGGTTTGACTTAATTGTTCTGGGGCTTGGTGGTTTCATGTGGGTAGTGAATGAAAAGGCTGTAAGGTTTTTAGATTGTAAGCTTCCCTAGGTAAGAAATTATCTTTTCTTCCTGAAGTGGCCAGAAGGTGGCAATTATTAAACTGATGGCTTTGTGAGGAGTGCTGATGCCTGGGCATATTCTGATGCAAGTATTCATTGGATGCTTTCTGAGCTTTAAGTACAGCTGACGTTTTCGTTATCCTCCCACTGGTAACATTTCATGGTTACGGATCGAGGATCTCTCTTAGTTGAAATCTCACAGATTCCTAGTAGAAGCTAGGTCCAGCGTCTTCCTGTGGGCTCCAGGTTGGGCCGCAGGCAGGTTAATCTCTGCCACGTGGTCATGAAAGCTAATGGTTCTGTAATGAATGTGCCGCCGAAGTTGAAATCACAGCACAGGCGCGGTCCTCCTCATCCTTCCTTGGCAGATGAAGTTGTTCTGGAGAGCTGCATTTCCAAGACGGTTCACGGCTGACCACCGTTAGTACCAGGAATCATTTTCAGCACTTTTACGTGAAAATCATTCTGAACTCTCTCAGGCACCCCTCTGCCTTGCTAACATGTTGGTGATAAGCTGAGGTCATCGTTAAGAAAACAAAGGCTTCCCCACAGACCTGCTGCAGTGGAGTGGTTACGATGATCTTAACTACCCCCGGCTGCAGAGCTGGCACTTATCCTGGCTTTTATATCTTGTAGCGTCTTTCCTTTTGACAACTCGTTTTCCTCATTGTTGCCTGCGTGTCTGCTTTAAGGAGTCTCTTCCTTTCTTGTGAATTTTTGAAGGTTCAGAAACCAGATAATATAATTTTTCTATATTTGGTGAGCACAGCCTGTGGGTCATCTGAATAAATGCATGGATTCGATGACGTTTGTTTGGGCTGTTTGGGGTTTTTGTTTTGGTATATTTACACCCTAAGACTTAATTTTTCATGTTGCTGATAGATAACTCACTTCTAAATAGATGATAACCCATCCTCCCATCTCTTCATTTCACTGTCCATCTACAAAATATAAAGTCCGATGGATAATTTTAAATATTAAACCAACTGAATGATTTTTTGGATTTCATTGTATTTTTTATTTTTTTCCTTTTCCATTATGGTTTGGTACAGGGTATTGAATATAGTTCCCTCTGCTATACAGTAGGATCTTGTTGTTTATCCATTCTGTATATAATAGTTTGCATCTGCTAATTGCAAACTCCCAATCCATCCTTCCCCCACACCCCCTCCTCCTTGGCAACCATAACCAACCAATTAATTTTTATTTGAAAATATGATAAAACCCATTTAAGATTTTTTTCCTTAACAATTTTTGAGTATTTTTTGCCTTTAGTTCGGTTTTCTCCTCTGGGTGTGGAAGTAATTCTGCCTAATGAAAAGGTTTAAAGATGCTCTGTAAAATGTTCTCCAAAAGAACTGCCTCTCTGGCAATTAACTCCCATGGGGGTAAAGGAGCTTTCAAACCCCTCACAGTAATGGTTAGTTTTAAAGTATCTGACTCGTTTGTGTGCCAGGTGGGAGCTCAACTCCCTGGAAGACCACTTAAGGCAGCAATGCAGCTCTTGAAAGAAGTTTTGTAAAAGCAAAGCACCACGCTGTAAAGAACAAAGCGTTTTAATGTGAACCACGACTGCTTCTGGAAGAGCTCAGCTGCTCTCCTGGAAAGACGTCCTGTGATTCCTGAAACAGCCGTGGAAGCGCTGCTCCTTGTGTGGTCCAATCACACCTCGATTTCAGTTGTTGCCTGCAGGTTAATCCTGCTAACGTTTGCACAGTGAATAAAGCAAATCACAAGTATTCCTCCATCTTCCAAGATAAGGATGATCACTATTTGCATTTGTGTGGTGCTTCAAAATGTCCCAGTGATGATATGGTACCGGCACAAAAACAGAAATATAGATCAATGGAACAGGATACAAAGCCCAGAGATAAACCCATGCACATATGGTCACCTTATTTTTGATAAAGGAGGCAATAATATAGAATGGAGAAAAGACAGTCTCTTCAATAAGTGGTGCTGGGAGAACTGGACAGCTACATGTAAAAGAATGAAATTAGAACACTACCTAACACCCTACACAAAAATAAACTCAAAATGGATTAGAGACCTAAATGTAAGGCTAGACACTATAAAAGTCTTAGCAGAAAACATAGGAAGAACACTCTTCGACATAAATCACAGCAAGATCTTTTATGATCCACCTCCTAGAGTAATGGAAATAAAAACAAAAATAAACAAATGGGACCTAATGCAACTTAAAAGCTTTTGCAAAGCAAAGGAAACTAAAAACAAGATGAAAAGACAACCCTCAGAATGGGAGAAAATATTTGCAAACGAATCAGTGGACAAAGGATTAACCTCCAAAACTTATAAACAGCTCATGCAGCTCAATATTAAAAAAACAAACAACCCAATCCAAAGATGGGCAGAAGACCTAAATAGACATTTCTCCAAAGAAGACATACAGATGGCCAAGAAGCACATGAAAAGCTGCTCAACATCACTAATTATTAGAGAAATGCAAATCAAAACTACAGTGAGGTATCACCTCACACCAGTTAGAATGGGCATCATCAGAAAATCTACAAACAGCAAATGCTGGAGAGGGTGTGGAGAAAAGGGAACCCTCTTGCACTGTTGGTGGGAATGTAAATTGATACAGCCACTATGGAGAACAGTATGGAGGTTCCTTAAAAAAACTAAAAATAGAATAACCATATGACCCGGCAATCCCACTACTGGGCATATACCCAGAGAAAACCATAGTTCAAAAAGGCACATTTACCCCAGTGTTCATTGCAGCACTGTTTACAATAGCCAGGTCATGGAAGCAACCTAAATGCCCATCGACAGACAAATGGATAAAGAAGAAGTGGTACATATATACAATGGAATATTACTCAGCCATAAAAAGGAACGAAATTGGGTCATTTGTAGAGACATGGATGGATCTACAGCCTGTCATACAGAGTGAAGTAAGTCAGAAAGAGAAAAACAACTATCGTATATTAACGCATATATGTGGAACCTAGAAAAATGGTACAGGTGAACTGGTTTGCAGGGCAGAAATAGAGACACAGATGTAGAGAACAAACGTATGAACACCAAGGGGGGAAAGTGGCGGGGGTCGGGGGGTGGTGGTGTGATGAATTGGGAGATTGAGATTGACATATATACACTAATATGTATAAAATAGATAACTAATAAGAACCTCCTGTATAAAAAAAGTAAAATAAAAAATTCAAAAAAAAATGTCCCAGTGATGGTCCAGTTGGAGTTCTTAATTTACCCTGACAATAATCCCAAAGTTGCCACTCTTTTCTGCAGTGCTTCTCTACCACTTAGTGATTTGAGTATATCTCAAATAACTTTGCATTCTAATTATTTGATTCTATGGCTGCCTACCCTGTTAGACTTGAAGTTTCTAAAGGGCTGTGTGCAAGTCTTCCTCATGCCCAGGATCAGTGGCCGTTACCTGTAGGGATCTCACCAGTGTTTCCCGACTGAACAAGTGCTGAATCCCTCATCTGCTTTCTTTCCACCTCTGGTCTGGCTAACCACTCACCCTGGGAGACGCCCTTCCTCTAAAGAGCGGTGACGGAGTCCAAGCTCGTACTGCTCGCCGCACAACAGGCCAATAAATCGAGAGGCGAGGTGTTAGGGCAAGGCATAGGGACTTTATTCAGAAAGCCAGCAGACCGAGAAGATAGCGGATTAGTGTCCCACTGAACTATCTTCCCCGAGTTAGAGTTCAGGGTTCTTTTATACTGAAAGGGGAAGGAGTGTGGCTGGTTGTTAGAAACTTCTTGGTGCCTGCCAGACCCTGGAGGGGATGTGATAATCCTTCGTTCTTGCAGCTGTCCAGGTAGGTCTGGTTATGGTGTTCCTGTAAACCTCCAACAAGAGGCAGAGCCTTGAGAAAGGGCTACTATGTCTATTTCTGGCTATAGGTAACATTCTTTGATGAGACAAAGGTGCAGAGCCGGCATGAATAAGCACAGGCAACAGAGCACAAGGGTTAGAGCTAAAGGAAGAGATCCAATATGGAGTCAGGTTTGCTCTTCTCTGTTGCAAAGCCATCACTAACACCCACCTCCTCCAGCTGGCTTTAGTACTCCTTTTCTGTGTGCTCTAATGACTGCTGGTTGGAATAGCTCTATCACTGCTCACACCTTTGCAATATAATTATTCTCCTGCCCCACTAGAATTAAGAATGGGGCTTGAGTCTTACTCAACTTTAAATCAGTGGCGCCTACTACAGTGCCTGGCACACAGTAGTTGCTCAATACATGTTTATAAATTTAAGGAGTGGAAGAAGATAAGGTTGGAATTGTAGACTGGTGAGACTTTAAATGCCTTGCTTAGAAATTTGGAATGTATTGTGGAGGTACTTGTGAAATACCTCAAGTTCGCTCTTTCTTCCTAGTGTGTTAATTATATACATGAAAAAGAGAAAAAATTAAAGAAAAAATATTGCTACCAGTAAGAGATATAAAGTGATTTTAAATATATCCATTGCCATTTCTTTATTTCTGATGCATTCAGGCTGTTAATTCAACAGCTAATCTAGTGCCCACCATATGCCACATGATATGCAAGGTTGGGGATAAAGAAGTACAAAATTTACTATTTTGCTTTTTGTCAGGTAAAATTCAATTGTCAGTGTAATATAGAATCACTGTTCTTCTGCATCACTTGGGCTCAGAATTATATTGGACACCATAAGCTCCTCAGCCTCTCAGCAACCATTCAGACATAAATTCCTTTGACTGTAACTCAAAATGTCCCTTTTATCTTTCCCTACTTCTGTAGTATCACTGCCCTAGCTTGGTCTACTGTCATTGGTCTCCTCTTCCTTATATGTCCCCTGTGTGCCATAAACAGTTATATTATTGTTCACTTATATTCATGTTGCTTTGTAACTCTATCCAGTATGTTTATGTGCCCATGGTCTGTTTCTCCATCTGGATTAAGAGCAATGCCTTGTATAAGTTATTCACAAAAATGTTGGCTAAATGAGAGGGAAATTAGTCTTGAATAAAAATACCTAAGATAATCAGTACTTTTAACTCTTCTACATTTCTTCCCATTTCATTGCCAGCAGCCATGAATGGATTCTTTGTACAATAATGAATGTTAGGAATGATTCTCGTGGTGACTCTTGGCAGAACAGGTCAGTGGAGGACTCTTTTTGAGGAAGAAGACGGAGTGCACTAAGCACCGTTGACGGCCTCTATGACACATCACAACTGTGTCTGACCCCCAGACTCTTTTAGCACTTAGCAGATAGTATTTGTCTTCTCTAGGCTTGTGTAAGCTAAGGAAATTGGACATCTGCTTTGAATAATATGACCTTAAATCACATTTTTAAGTAAAGCCACATGGTTGTTATTATATCATTTTATTGCATTAGGAAGCAACCAGAACAAACAATATCCTCTGGGCTTCTGAAGAGATGCAGGGGCTGATCTAATTGTTTGTACGATATTAAATGTCTTATTTAAAATTCGTATTTTCCAGTGAACCTTGGTAGTCTTTAAAGAAATAGATTTTATTCACATCTCTTTATTTTGCATTTGGTCACTAACTCTTGTTTACTTAAGAAAAAAATAATAAAACTAATTTTGGCTCCGTACTTTCATCTTAAACATGGTGGGTTTTAATTTTGCTTTTAAATAAGAGAATGGCTCATGTGATTTGAGAATCGACTAATTTTATTTTTTAAGAGTTACAATTCAAAGCTGAAGATGACCCTAATACCTTCTAGTGCATTTTTTGTTCCCCTAATTTTAATTTTCTCCAAAGAGCATATGCCACAAATATTTTGCTATCTGACTCTGTGACATGCTATGAAATTTGGATTATCTGTTGGGCTAAAACATTGGCCCTAGAATCAGACTAACTGGGTTAAAATCCTGGTTTCCTGTGTGACCTTGGGGAAGATTTTTAACCCTTCTGAATATGAAATGATACTAGTACTCCCCCCACCCATCTGTTACTGAGGGGATCAAGTAAAAGGATGGATATAAAGCGCTTAGCAGAGTGAGGGGCACATAGCAAGTACTCAGTAAGTATTCAGTAATACCACCAATAGCAATGGCAATAATAATAAACAGAGGAAGCCATGGTGATTGTCTGTGTTTGGAGCAGAGAAGGCCAAGAGGCAGCTTCCTGTGGGCTCAACTCCACTTTCACGTTAGCCAGCCTGCTCATGTTGACCCTGTGACAGGACCACTCTATGTAACACTGGCCATTATCATTAATAAATAAAAAATGACTATTTTCATGTCTGGAGCGTTGTTTAGTATTTATATCCCATAAATCAAAACACTGGAGACTTAGAAATGCATATGCCTTTCGGTGCCCTGACTCGTAGGGCTCTATTCTGTGGAAAAACAGTGTGTTCACATGGATTTCATTGGAATATACATGGTAGCAGCAGCAGGTTGAAAAGGTTGAGCTGGGTCTGTATGTCTCTATTGGCCTCAAGAGTTATCCATGTTATATTACCGGTTAAGGGACAAAACAAACTCCAGAGGAAAGTGTCAGGTTATTATTCTTTGAAAAACATAGGAAAAGGCTAAAAAAAAATCATATATGTTTGTATGTATATAAAGAAGGATTTTGAAGGCAATACACTATTACTTTAGTGGGATAGGTTTGTGGATATCTGAGTGAGAAGTGGTTAATTTTCCCTTTGAAATCCTTCATTTTTGGTCTTTTTATAATGGTATGTGTTACTTTTATTATTTCAAAAAAGTAAAGGAAGAAGTTAAAGCACAGGGAAAGTAAGAACTAGGTCTCTGTCTAAAAGAAAAAAGTCTGCAGGGATATTTAAAATGTGGTTATCTATTAATTTGCTAATATACAGATTTCTCCCTGGGATTTTCCCAAGTACACAGTTATCTCTCCTGTAAGCAGAGCAGTTCATCATCAAGTGAGTACATTTTGAAAAGAGCTTAATAACAATGAATAATTTTAAATGGTTAGAATTTAAGCTATATTCAATTGACTTAAAAGGGAAAATAAAATATGCTGGAAACAGGAAAAAAAAAAGCAACCCACCCCTTTAGAACTCTGTGAAAGATGAGAGAGAGAGATGTTTGAAAACCTTAGGTCTTAACAGAAATGTAAAAATTTATACTGTATTCTGAAGGACAAAAACAACTAAAAGCTAAATAGTGGAACTCCTATAAAAGTAATTTTCCACCCAACCAAGCTCAGAGATACAATGATAGAATAATATATCTGAATTTGTTTCTAGATCACCTAACTAATAAACTGACTCAAGATGTACTAGATTGAACTATTTTAATTAAACTACAGTTCCTACTGGTTGGAAATACTGAGAGAGAAAACCAAAAGCTTCTTTCTGAAATTTTTCGTGAATGATAATTGAAATATCTAACAGTGGGTAAATTATTCAACCTGTTATGTTATATCCAAGGATATCATGGGTATAAACAGAAGATTTTTGGTAACATGAACCATTCTTGTCGAAAATCTGAATGAGCTTTACATCTTTACTTTTTTTTCATTAATTTTGTTTGCAAAATCTGTTCTCTCTCCTTGTGTATGTGAATGTGTGTATATATGTATACTATGTGTGTGTATGTGTGATTCACAAACATCATATTGATATAAACTCATTCTTAAGTGATTTTTTAAAAATTAGTTTAGATTAAATTAGATTTTCAAATTTATTATCCTTCTTTGAATCACACGTCCAACATGTTCTCAGAAAGACGTATTCATTTTCTATAATGCATTTTCAATGATGTAACATGATCCAAAATTCAGCCCATTTAGATATTGTTAGCTTAAAAATTGTTTTTATTATATGAAACTCTAATTATGAAAATGTTCAAAATCCAGATTCAACCAAAAATGGCTAAATTTTGCAATGTAACACAGTGTCCCCAAAGTTGGTGTCTTCAAGCAGTACCCATAGCTGTCAATTCTGTGGGTCAGCAGTTTGGGCCGGACTCAGCTGAGTGGCTCTCTGTGATCTGGGTTGTGTGGGGCTGTCTTGGCTGGGCTCCCCCATGCATCAATGGTCAGCTGTAGGTCAGGGTCAGCTGGGGCCTGGCTGGGACAGCTCAGCTCTGCTTCCCAGGGTCCCCGTCCTCCAGCAGGTGGCCTGGACCTTTTCACCTGGTAGTGAACAAGTCTTCTTCTTCTCTGGTAGCCTCAGGTTTATTTATCATAATTAGCCTTTATTTCTTTATAGACACCTATCATATGTATATATAGTATCTAGACTTAAGAGGGTATAATGTTCTTCCTAAAGCGATCTAACTAATGTGCCACATGCTTCATACTGAGAGGCAGCTTGGTATCCTGCTGAAAAGCACAGACTCTGAGACAGTTTGCCTGGGGGTCATATCTGATCTCTACCACTTACTAGCTGAATGACCTTGGACAAGTTCCTTAACCTCTCTACACCCCAGTTTCTTGTCTTCTGTAAGAGTTAAAAGAGTTAATATAAGTAAAGCATTTAGAAGAATGCCTGGTATATTTTATATATATATATATATATATTTATATATTTATGTAATATGTTAGCTATTATTACTCATCATTAATAGTCAATATATTTACCTATTTATCTGAAAATTCTTAACACTTCATTTTGTAAACACAACTAACAGCTTTCACAATCACCATTAATTATTGTAGCATTTTTTCCCTTGCAATAAAAAATGTACATTTATAATTCAATGGATTTGGTAAAATTTCAACTCAGATTTTTCATTCCGAGTTACATCTAGAATGATTATGCGTATCTGAAAATTAATGTTTGGATCTTGGAAAGAAATCTGAATGGCATACCTGGTTAATATTTCTGACCTTGTTAAGCTGAATAGACAAGGATGATGTAGTCTATATAATCACATGATCATCGATACTCATGACTACAGGAGGGCCAGAAATTACCTTGAAGTAGGCATTCAGCTGTTCCATCTCCCTAAGCTAAAACCAGATACATTTGGATAAAAACTGGGGCTGAGGCCAGACTTTGGCACATGGCTATTCTGTACCAGGCACTCCTCTAAGAAGTGTTCTAAGTGAATCATCTCATTTAGTTCACTGAACACCCTCTTTGAAATGGGCACAATTTTATCCCCACTTCCTAGTTTAGGAGACTGAGGCAGAGTGACGTTAGCTAACTCCCTCAGTGACATCCAATAAGTGGCCGAATCAGGATCCAAATCCAGGCTGTCTGGTTGCAGAGCCCCAGCCCTTTTCACCAAGATCAAGGCACCCTGTGTCCTATCCCGCACCAGGAGTCCTGGTCCACGTAGCCCTCAGAACCTCTTTCAAAGTAGGCACTCTTCTCATTTCTAGATGAGTCTACTCAGGATTCTCCCCAGCCTGCTCTAGAAGGGCAAAGAGCGTGACTCTATGTCTTTACAATAGGAAAGCTGTAAAAATCACTGTGCTTCCTTCCTGATCACGTGCTGGAGCTTCACCAGAACCTCACACATGTTTGGCTTTGAAATTTTTACGTATTTAAGCAATTTACTCATGTTTAAAATCATACCCGACATTTGCTCTAACTTAAATGTCTTGATTTCGTGGTGAGAATGAATATTTTCCCAGGCCTCTCTTCTCTAATTGTATTTCTGCTAATATGAATTGCCTCTTCATATCGTTTGCTAATTATTTATCGGTGTCTTAATGCTTTTTCTGATTAATTATCCAACATATTCCTTAAATTCCAGACTGTTCTGATCACTCGTAAATTTGATATTGTGTATCATCAGTGTAATGCGGAGACCAGATTAATTTCCTTGACTGACTAACCTTGTTAAATTTTGGTAATTCCTCCTTTCTGCCCTATGATCCCACGAATGCCTGCTGGGCTCTGCCTTCTGACCCCAGCCAGGCTAATGAAACATCTCATGCAAAATCTTTTGCTTCCTCTTCAGGAATACGGGGAGCTCCCAACTGGGGATGTTAACAGAACCCTTGGAGTTTCTTGGAGAACGATTTTTTTTTATGGCAAAGGGTGACTCCTTAAGCTGAAAATGTCAAATATGATGCACTTCTAAAATATTTCAGTTTGGTTTACATTTCATATAGAAGCTTACTGTGTAATGCCTTCTTAAAATCTTTTTTTGTTTGTTTTATTTTGTTTTTTTGTTTCTAATGTCTTCTAGAAACAAGACATAGTTTAGCTGGTAGGCAGACTATCACCAGACACACATGCAAAAAAAAAAAATCTCTAAATTAACAGTAACTTAGGGAAAAAATAAGCAGAAGCTTATATTGTGATGGCTTGTGTCATTTGAGACTTAGAACAAAAATGAACTCTTTTCTAAAGCCGTCAATTGATTGATAAAAAGCCTGACTTACATGGGAAATTAAGCAGCCTCTTGAGAACATTCTAACCAGGCTACCTGTCACTTCCCCATCCTCTTACCTGGGGCTCATTTGCTGAGATACGGTCATTAGCGTCGTCTGATAGTTAAAACGTGTTTGCTTTACTCTGTGTTTGTTCTTTACTTATAAATTATAAAGCACACAGCTAGTATTTTCCAGCTAAGTCATTAAAGTGGTTTGTCTAGATGACACACTAGAATACAAGTGAGTTCTCCTTAAAGCATCACTTTTCTTATGGAAAGAGAGACATTACTTCTCTCAATGGAATCCCCAGGGTTTCTTCTGTTTTCCAGAAACCTCTTCCTTCCTGCTTTGTCTCTCATATGATAACTGTGTCTCAAAACTCTTTTTTTTTTTTAAGAGTTTCTGGTTGACGGTTCTAGGTTGTAAACCCACACATTTTACAGCCACTTGAGGCTGCAGTTATGTAAATATTGGTGACCTTAATAGATCTGATTTGTTAATCTGTAAATTGTTTTTGTTTCTGTGCTCAATTCAAAATATTTCTAATACGATAGACAGCCTAGCTGTGAGGTTCTTGCTGGAAGAATCGGTCCAAGTTTTGTTGTTTGTAGTTCTCAAAATGCTCAGTACATAATGTATCAGATGAGTCCTGCCATGGCTGAAAATGACTAGTTAAGGCAAATTAATATCTTTTGGTCACCTCAGTATTTCTATGAGTAATAAAGAACAAAAATACCCATTCAATTATGCTGTGAATCACTAAATTAACAATTGCATTATCTTTGAGGCATTTAATTTAAATGTCCTGAAGCAAGTATTTTATATACATTTTAGGTGTGAGTTACGCTTATTATTTTTTTTAATTATTTTTTTGTTGACGTATAGTTGATTTATAATGTCTCAGGTATACAGCAAAGTGATTCAGTTATACATATGTATGTATTCTTTTTCAGATTCTTTTCTATTGTAGGTTATTACAAGATGTTGACTGTAGTTCCCCGGGCTATACAGTAGGTCCTTATTGATTATCTATTTTATATATAGGAGTGTGTATCTGTTAATCCTAATTTGTCCCTCTCCCCCTTTCCCCTTTGGTAACCATAAGTTTGTTTTCTATGTCTGTGAGTCTATTTCTGTTTTGTAAGTAAGTTCATTTGTATCATTTTTTTTTAGATTCCACATATAAGTGATATCATGTGATATTTGTCTTTCTCTGTCTGATTTACTTCACTTGGTATGATCATCTCTAGGTCCATCCCTATTGCTGCAAATGGCATTATTCCATTCTTTTTTATGGTTGAGTAATATTCCATTATATATATATTGATATATACCGCATCTTCTTTATCCATTCATCTGTCAATGGACATTTAGGTTGCTTCCATGTCCGGGCTATTGTAAATAGTTGAACTATGCTTATTATTAATTTTATAGCACCTAGATTGATGCGGAATTCCCTTGGGGAGAACAGAGTGCCTTTTACTAGCCAGTATGACATGCAAGAAGGCCGGGCCACATGAGTCCCCAGCTTCCCTCCTGCTGAGAGCACGTACTGGACTCTTCAGGAGGGAAGAGATCGTGCAGTTGGAGAGTATAGCTTGAGCTTCCCTGTGGGATGGTGTTGCTTCTTTGCCATCTTACTGTATTTTCACCAGAGTTTTAGGAACATGGCAAAAATCATTGCAACTAACAGATGTTCTTCTAGCTCAGTAATTATTGAGAATCCACAAGGTAGGCAAGAAGAGAGAGGGGAAAAATAGAAAGGGACAGAGGGCATCTGGATGAAGAGAGAATTTTTTTTATTAAAAGTTTTCTTCTCTAGTGGTTGCAAAATACATATTTCACATTCGTGCTCGGGTGACGTTTTCGAAAGGAGCACAGAAAAGGCCCTTCGAAAAAGGACGGATGCTTGATGCCTGGTCTGCAGAACAGGAGTGTGGCCGTGGAGAAGGAGGTTTCATCAGGCTGAAATGGGTGCTAATAAGTGCTTTTAAAGTGCTGGTGGCACCTCCCCGCAGAGGTTTTGTTCCCTTGGAGCTTTGTTCCCGAGTTCATTTATTTCTCCACAGTCTTCATCTTCCCTATTTCACAAGGTTTCTCATCAGAAAAGACATTGTCTTTAGGACCATTGTTATACTGGCTGAGGGAGCAGGAGGAGGGATATAGTATTTTGGTATTTTGATATTTGAGGGATAAGATCAAATTTAAAATTACAAATTGAAAAGAAAAAGCTTTCTCACTGAAGAGGCAGAGCACAGGTTAGATCTTCTTGATTTGGGGGTACTGGGGGGCCTTAAAGTACGGCCTTAAAGCAGTCTTGGGCTATGAAATCAGTTGTGGGTCATATCCAACGTTCATTGACTTATTTATGTTGCAAGATGAAATAGGGTAGAATAGGAAATGTGAGTATAATGCACAGACACACATGGTAAGAAACATAGTGATGCATTTTTTTCATGGGAGTTTTGTCCGAATATGTGTGTGTTTGTGTGTTTGCACACACGTATGCTGCCTTGCAGCATGCTGTCTGTTTGATACAATGAGTTATGGTGAAAATGTTTGAGAAATATTGTTTTTGGGGCGTTACCTCCGGAGCTTGAATGTAAAAAATTCAAAGTCGCCCCAGCTCTATCAGATGCTGTCAGTGGGCCACTTTGGTGAGTTAAGGACTTCTTTGTGTTTCTTCCAGTCTTTACTATTGGGAGAATTTAATGAGTTGGCCTGAGCACTAACTGCACATCTTACTTCCCTGCATTCTCTATTCCTTAAGAACAGCCCAGGTATATGGTGATCTCCATGTGCCTTGCCCACCAGCTCTCTTCTTTTCTCCTTGCCTTGAAACCGGTTCTTTTTCAATTCCATTCACCATAGTTGAGTCTGTCTCTTCTCTGTGTGTCCACTTGCGTCACACTCTTCCTTTTCATTTTCTTGTACCACTTTCTGTCATAGTCAAAGGGCTTAACTTGATGACCGTTATCTCTGGCTTAAGAAACAAGAGAATTTTTTTCCATTCCTTTCTTTCAGTTTTTCTGTCTCCATCTTCTTCTTCCACTGTCTAGAAAACATGCCTCTTGAGCACCCAGGGTGCTAAGCCATTGTAACTTTAAGTGCATGCCACTCAGTGGGCTCTGCAGGTCAGAGCTGGTCCCCACAATTTTCCTGGTCCAGGACTGCTATAGAAATTGAGGGCAAGTCTTTAGAAATTTTTATAGGAATTTAACAGAGTAATTTTATGTTTATTTAAGCTAACAAATTTGGGCTTGCATTTTGCATGTCTTTTTATTTCCTTTTTTCTAGAAATCCATGTTCATTGCATTTTACATAAACTCGATCTGAGCTGCAGCAGAAAATTACAAAACTGGTCCTTCATCATCAGTGGTTTCAGAGGCACTGCTCTAGATAACTGAATTGTTACAACCGGCGTATCTAACGGGTCAGAGGGAGAATGGATGGCCCTGTAACCCAGATTCTGGATATATGCTAGCAAAGATGGAACTTGTAAACTTTTTATGTAGCTTTTGGATCTTAAGTCCACCGATTTGAAGGCATGGCGGTAGAGGGGAAAATGAAGACAAAACAGCCAAAGGGAGAGAAGAGCCAATGATCTGTGTGCTTTTACTGAAACCAAGAGGCTTAAATAGTGAAAGTTGTAATGGCTTTAAACTTCATAAAATGCTGCTTCTCTGTCAGCAAAGGTACTGAATAACACACACAATTCTCTCTTCCTGCTGCATTTGTTGTGTGCACAAAGTTTCTCAAATGCTGGAGGAGAATTCTTGCAGTTTCCTCAGCCTTTAAAAATCTGGAGGCTCTAACACCAATGCAAATTTTAATGATGGGGTAGAAGGAATAGCTAATTATATGTCATTATTGCCGCCATCACCAGCAGTGATGGGATATGGCCTCATCAAATGCATTTGCCAATGGATATGATTAAGCTCATTTAATTCACCCAAAGATTCAAGAATACGAACATCACATGTTCTCATAACAGAGTTCTCCTTTTCAGAGAAACCAAAATAATGATTCTTAAAGACCTTCCAAGTCTGCCTGTAGAGACGGCCCCTTTTGAAGCCAGCTCCATTCCGTGCAGATCTTTCCATTTACCTGCAATGTTATATTCTCTCCGCTTCTGTACTAGGTGACTTAAGGGTGTTTATTATCTGAACAGAAACAGAATTTCAATGTTAATTTGAATTCTGATTTCTTTTATTTATTTGCCCAGTTGGAGTATTTTTTGTAGGGAAAAAAACTGAGGTAATGATGTATCAAAAAGGGGGACCCAATTACTCTTTGGAAATGCATTTCCTCACAGTCCAAACATTGAACTAGAAGGTGAAAATTAAATATTCAGCCATACAGGGACATTTAACAAAGCAGACGTAATAGTCTAGAATTGAATAGAAATGCTTTTAATTCTTTAAACATCAGCTATGATGTTGACTTTCCTTCCATAGTAGGTAGGTGATAAATTCAAACAATTAAAAGGCATCTCACCTGCTATCCCTTTAGACACAACTGGGAATTTACCCCAGGATTCCAAGTTGCTAGACGATGCTAAACATAAATGTTCACACTTTCTTCTGTACGTTCAGCATAGGACAATAGTGCAGCACTGCCAGGAAGTACGAGTGCCGGCTGAAATATCTTCTGTACTTCAAACCATGTGATAAGTCCTCATGACCACACACAGAAGTAAAGATCTCCTTCCCAAAGCTCAAATGTAGGGGCAAGATGGATCGAGTTGAAGGTTTTGTAAAGCTTCAGTACTAATGTTCCTCTCCCATAAAGAAAGGGAAGTTAAACATTACCATTTTAGGTGAAAAAGGATAGGACCCAGGAGGGTTGTGGACAGGCAGGCAGAAATAAATATATAGAGCTAAATGCTGAAGAATTACATATAATTTAGAGAAGCAGGCATTAGGAGGTATGAAGCAACATAGTAATCGTAATGATAATCACCAATAATTTTTGAACCTGTGCTATATGGTGAACACTGTCCTAAATGCCTGTATATGCATTAATCGTTCATTGTGAAGCTACACAGAAATACCAGCTGAGCGACACTTCTCAGGGGACTATACCCCAGGGAACAGGTGCTCAGTAAAGAGAGACTTTTTCTCTAAAATATAGTGTGCATTAGAGAAAGACAAATACTGTTGATGTCACTTATATGTGGAATCTAAAAAATACAACAGACTAGTGAATATAACAAAAAAGAAGCAGACTCACAGATACAGAAAATAAACTGGTGATTACTGGGGGGAGGGGGAAGGGGGAAGTGAACGGAGGGGACAGAATTAAGAGATACGAACTATAAGGTATAAAATAAGCTACAAGGATATATTGTACAATACAGGGAATAGAGCTAATATTTTACAATAACTATAAATGGAGTATAACCTTTAAAAGTTGTGAATCACTCTATTGTACACCTGTAACTTATATAATATTGTACAGCAGCTGTACCTCAGTAAAAAGAATACTGTGTGTTGACGAGCTGCTCATTGCTTTCTGGACTGTTTAGAGGCAGGACCTTTGCCTGTGACCGAGGGGACAGTCTAGATGGAGCTGCTTCCAGAGGGCAGAACCAGTGAGGTAGGAAGACGGTTCAGGTAGAGCAGGTGTTTCGACCAGCGCCACACACCTGTCCTTGGAAACCCTTTGACTATTGCACAAAACCATGCACCGAAAATGCTAGATCTTGTAAGAAGAATGGAGCTGACTATTCAAAACCTACACAGCTTTGTAGCCAGAGAACCAACGAAACAGTCACAGCCCTAATAAAAACCCTGGCCTCATTAACTTCCGCCTGGCACTTAGAATCCCTGTGAGTCCATCCTTCGCCCTGTGCCTGAGGGCTTCCACATCCTCCTTCTCACCAGAGGGGCCCTCGGAGTCAGTCATTCCCTTCTGATAGAGACCACTCTCTGCCAGCTGAAATATATGATCCGGGTTCATCATCTCCATCAATCAGCGTGCTTTCCTCTCTAAACTCAGGAGGGGAGCAGAAGCTTCACAGCTTCTTCATCTGGTCTTGCAGTTTCCCAGACAGCCTCACAGAACGGGAAGAGGTATGGCTCTGTAGAGCCACTAAACTTCTTGCCACTTCTGACCCTAAGCGAAGGCCCTTCTGTAGGAGTTTCACCTTTGTCGAAAGGCCATCACGTAGCCCTTTATTGGAGAGAAAATTTGCCTTGATTGCTCTACAACATTATTGTCCTGCAAAAACTTGCACATGGTCCGAAGGGACTCTAGTGTTATATGGATGTCACTCCCCTATTTGCTAATCCTGTTAGCTAATCTGCATTGCAGCAACATGCCTTGTAACAGGATAGACTGTATTCTGGTTCAAAAGGGGGAAAAAAAGGAGAAAGTATAAAAATCAGGATCATTTGAGTGTTTGCAACTTAAAATACCTGAGTTGCACCTTGACCTCAAGGTAAAAATTAGTATTTTGTCCTAGAATGAAGCTTAACGAGTAAATATTGAAGGATAGGCTGTGTAGTTGGGGAAAATAGTATTTTAGGGAAACCCAGTGATTTCCCAAACAACTATGGTAGGATGTTACCCGGTTTATACCAACGTGTGAAAAGAGACTCTTCATCCAGTCATCCAAACTAGACTTCCCAGGATGCAGGAAACCTACTTTTGCTCTCCTATGCATATTGCCATATTTACCATCTCTGGTCGCCCAAGTTTAAGTGATGGAAACACTCCAAGAAGTAATATTCTTGGCAGAGTGACAATACTAAAGCTTTTGGTGATTCAGAGTTGGCTTCAAGGCCAACTCATGCCTTAGCCCCATCAGGGCATATTCTACATTGCAACTATGTTGCAGATGCCAGAGCCCCAAATGATTGAATGTGGAATAAATACGCTTATATTTTACTAAGAGCGACAAAGTACAATTTTTAACTCATGTTATAAACACCAACTACCCTCTTTCAATTTGTGATGGGGTTGGTCGACCCTGTGTATTTTGAAGAGCTTTTTTTTTCACATTTTGTAGAGCATAGCTAACCCAAATCACTGCAGTGATATTCTCTTGTCACATAATCCCTCTCTCTGTCCCCAACTCTTTCTTAAATCACATTTGCAGTTCTTCCTTATTACTGAAATACATGTTCCACAATAACCCTTCCCTTGTGGCTTGACTTTCATATTTCCAGGTGCGTAACATTCGTCTCTTGAAAAATTGCTGTATTTTCAGATAGCTCCCATAATTTTCCTTCACTGTCATGAAAGGGTTTGTTTTCTCCATATGTGCTCAAATGGCGCATGAAGAAATGTGGAGTTATTGGAGTGTAGCAGGATGAGTAATGGGCTGGAAACCCAGAGGCTCCAAGTTCTGATTTCACCACTGACTCATCTTAAAGCCTGGATAAGATGCGACCTCATCTCTCTGTTCCTATTTTTCTTACATGGCATTAACACTAGCTGATCTCATGAAGGGGCCCTGAGAGGTAATAGCCAGAAGCAAACATTTTGTAATATTGATCCCTTAACAATAGTCTATTAATTTATAAAGGATATATCTACATTCCTGGTTTTTATTTAGTCCTCCTAATAATTCCCTGGGAAAAGTAGTCTTCTCATTTTTCTGTTTAGGAAATCACAGCTTGTAGATGAGAGAAAATTTCCACACTTTTTCTAAGATTGTGTATGTATCCTTATAGATATGTGTGGGTGTTTACTAAAATATATATACCTACAAACGTGCATACACACACCTCCTTGAAAATTATGGTTCACAATGAGGGACGTTTTTAAAGGAATACTCAACTGAGGGTAATAGTCTCTTCGTGCCGTAGAAACCATGAGTCCAACCACCCTGAGTAGTATTTTTTTTTAATCTTTATTTTCCAAATTTAGTTGTACTTCCCCCTCAGAATTTCCATACATTTTTTCCTCTCTGCTAAAGAAGGCTTGTAATGACCTGTTTTCCCGTTCATCTTAGAACATTTTGATTTACCTTTCTTTATGTGATATATAAAATTCATGTATTTATTTTAGTTGCTATTTCTGGTGATCTTAGGCATGGGGAAGGTCCAAGTGACCTTTCTCAAGGTCAGGGTATCTGGGAAGCTTGAATCCATCTGGAAACTCTTCAGCACTCATGGGTGGGTTAGTGCCCTGGATGAACAGTTGAAAACAAGGAGCTCACAAGAGACTTGAACGACTGTCCCCCATGGGCACAACCATTGATGGGTAAACTCCGCCATCCCCCCATTATGAGAACACCCCTAGTCAAGGAGAAGCCAGTTGTGACAGTCGTGGGGGGATGGGTGCTGAGCTGCAAGAAAATCATGTTATATTGATGACAAGGAGAATCATCGGGCCAATTTTCTAAGATTCCACCAACCAGAACAATCTGTTCCCTTTCTCTAGATTATATGAGAATCTCAGAGTGTCTGTGATTACTCAGTGGTGGTACCATTGTAGAATAGTGTTGTTTAGAGATGATGGAAAAGTTCAATATCTGTGCAGCCCAGTATGGTAGCAACTGGCCCCATGTGGCTATTGAGCGCTTGAAATGCGGTTCCTGGGGCTGAGGACCTACACTTTCAATATTACAGAACTTTTTTTTTTTATCCAGGTGCTGAATTTTTTTTAATTCATCTTTTTTTTTTTTATTGAAGTCTAGTTGATTTACAGTGTTGTGTTAATTTCTGCTATACAGCAAAGCGGCTCAGTTATCCATATGTATATTCTTTTTCATATTCTTTTCCATGATGGTTTATCCCAGGATTTTGAATATAGTTCCCTGTGCTATATAGTAGGACCTTGTTGTTATCCATTCCATATGTAATAATTTTCATCTACCAACCCCAAGTTCCCAGTCCCTCCTTCCTCCATATGCTCCAGCAATTCCACTCCTGGGCATATATCTGGACAAAACTATAATTCAAAAACTACATGCACCCCTATGTTCATAGTAGCACTATTCACAATAGCCAAGACATGGAAACAACCTAAATGTCCGTTGACAGATGAATAAAGAAGATGTAATGTATATATAATAATATATTTTATATATATACACAGACACACAACACACACACACACAATGGAATATTACTCAGCCATAAAAAAGAACAAAATAATGGCATTTGAAGCTACATGGATGGACCTAGAGATTATCATACTAAGTGAAGTAAGTCAGAAAGACAAAGACAAATACCATGTGATATCACTTATATGTGGAATCTAAAATATGACTCAATATTATAGAATTTTAATTAATTTAAAAAAAAAATTCCATGTGGCTAGTGACCACCAGATCGACCAGTGCAGATCTGCAAACCATGCATATACCTATTATTTAGGAAACTAATTGCAGTGACATCAAGAGAATTTGCCATCCCCACTGACCTTGAGAGCACTTTGGGGATGAAAAGGTGTGAAAGAGGTGGGACTTTCAAAGCCAAGGTCAGATGTGTGGAACTGCAGTGTCGACCCATGGAAATGACGGTGACTTTTCAGATATGAGCAGGAAGTAGTGTTTCTGGTTGTGACCGTCCTTTGATTTTCTTTTTGCAGGCTCCTTCATGTTGGTGAACACGTCTGGGAGATCTGAGGGACAGAGAGCCCACCTCCTCTTACCTCAGCTCAAAGAAAATGACACCCACTGCATTGATTTTCACTACTTTGTATCCAGCAAGAGTAATTCTGCTCCCGGGTTACTCAATGTCTACGTGAAGGTCAATAACGGGCCTTTGGGGAACCCTATTTGGAATATATCTGGAGACCCAAACCGTACATGGAACAGGGCAGAGCTGGCCATCAGTACTTTCTGGCCTAACTTTTATCAGGTATGCCCTTTATTTTTCATTTCCTGTTTTGATCCATCCTCTAACTTCTGAAACTATAAATCAGTTTTATATTAGTCTAATCAGAGAATGTATTAGAAGTGTTGGTATTTTTAGACCAAGGTGAGGAAAGCTTATGCTCGTGGATAGGGAGTGTATTGAGGCTTTGTTTGTACATTACCTTGAGAAATGAGTAAAATGCACCATTCAAACTTGTTTACGTATGTATCTATCTAAGAAAAAAGCAGCCACCTGCAGCAGGGCAGGAAATGCTGTCTGCAAGGATGTTTTACTTTCTATGTTAAGTAGCCACATCTGACCCAGGGAGACAGAGCACTTGATGGTAGAAGAAAAAGCCTCTTCTTCCATGAATGGATCTCAGGAGTCATGGGTCATTAGGAAGTGAGCCCGAGTGGAGGTCAGCTGGTGAGATGCAGGGCCCTGCTCCTACCCCATCAGCAGTGGGAAGAAAATGGCATGTAGACCGAGTCCTTGTCATGGAGGAGCTGCTCTGTGGGATGTTCTGTTGGGACCACATTGCCCACCTGGAGTGGGCACTGAAAGGAAATGAAGGGTGCAGGCCAGAAGCGGTTAGAAAGTGGTACCAAGGAGGTCCCGCTGGTCTGTCCGTCCTCTCGGAGAGGGCCTGTGCCCCAAGAGCATCCCGACTTGGCGTCAAAGGTGGGAAATTAGTGACGGTGGTGTTCTGTGTGCTTTCTCCTTTTGTCCACAGCCTCTGAAAATAACTTCACATTAAGAACTCAGTTAATTTCAAGCTAAGAGGATGCATTAAGAGAATTGCAGTATTTTGCTTTTCTCTTTCTTAATTCCTTTGGCTCACTCGGAAGCCAACGGGAACATGTATCCAAGATCATCTCTCATGGTTAATTGAGGTGCTTGGCTAGACCCAGGGAGGAAAGACTGAGTCTTCTCAAGGGCTGCTTGTCATCTGAGCGGCATGATCGGCGCCCGGGAACCCACTCTGCAGGCTTGGTGTTTATTAGGGAAGATTTATCAATCCCAGTTCCTCTATCCCTGGATTTGATCATGGGAATAAATGGGCTGTAAATTCTGTGCTTGTTTTATCTTTGTGCCCTCGTACCTGCAACAATTTCTGGTATTTAAACGTCTCTTAAATGGACATGAAGGGGTAGTAAAAGCTCTGTTAGCACACATGTAAATTGTTAAAATCCTTTTAGAGTGCACTTGGGCAATACATTTTAAAAGTGTTAAATATTTAAATAAGTCTAATTTTAGCAATCTACTGTTAGGAGTTCATCCTAAGGAAATAATGAAAAGTGGTAGCAAACAGTTAGCTACAAGGATATTCACGGCAGTGTATTTATAATAATGAAACACCAGGAGCAGTATTACATTTCTTACAATAGAGGATGAGTTCATCTATGCTACCTCAATACAAAAATTCATTTTGCAACCGTTAAGAATAATGATGTTATGAAAGATCATTTCATGATGTATCTCAGCTTATTTTCTTAAGTGGATAAAACTGTATAAAATCATAAAGCAGTATGTTAAATTCAACTTTAAATTAAATATATGTACTAATATGTATTAATTATACATTAATATGCATTAATAATATTAATATGTATTAATATATTAATAATATTAATATGAATTAATTGTATATAAATACATATAATATTAATATGTATTAATTATATACATTATACATATAATTAAACTATTTGGTGAAATAAATATATTAAGAAGTAGTATCTCTCCAGCTAGTGACTTGAATTTTTTCTTTCTGTCATCTGTCATATTCTAAATTTTCCCCAATGTACATGTGCTGTTTTTATGTATAAAACAAAAAAAAGAGTTAAAAAGTAGTTTTTCTTGCAGAGGGAAAATGCCCTACTTACTGAATATCTTTCTTTTTTATAAATATATTGATAACCAATCAGGGTATAATTCAAAAATATGGCCTTTGGGGCAAAGTTTCTTCTTTTGTAGGATTAAGATGGAAGCAAGGGAAGTGGGTTTGGCTAAGGCAGGCTTCATAAGGCTGTGTATGATGGACTAGACTAAGGGGCTGAGTGTTTTTAGAAACTTCTTTTGGAGGGGACCTTCCCACAGTAGAGAAGGCCTAGCTAGTTCCCCTCTGGAACCTGCACTGGACTCTTCCTTGGTCTCCAGGCATCTAGACAAGATCAGAAGTTCTGTCCTGCTCAACTTTGCCCTGATCTTCTTCTCTTTCCCCTTAGCAATGCCCACCCAAAACCTGTAGGAGTGAGCCCTTGTGGGGCTCCACAGCTGCCAGAGCCTGGTGCATTCATTTAGTTTTGACACTGGCTACAATCCAGATCTTAAATTTTTGTTTTGCCTTTGTCTTAGTCAGCTTGAGCTGCTGTGACAAAAAGAAAAACAAAAGCCCACAGCCTGGGTGGCTTAAACAACAAACCTTTATTTCTTAGCTCTGGAGGCTGAGAAGTCCAAAATAAGGGGCCCTCAGATTCCGTTCTTGTTAAGGGCCCCCTTCTGGCTTATGGAGGCCCCTTCTGGTCTTCTTGTTGTGTGCTCAGATGACCTCCCCATGTGTGCAGCAGAGAGAGCCCTGGTCTCTCTTCCTCTTCTTATAAGGGCACTAATCCCATTACGGGGGCTCCACCCTCATTGCCTCAGCTAAGCATAATCACCTCTCTGATGCTCCATCTCCCAATTCCATCACCGTGGGGGTTGGGGCTTCAACATATGAATTTGAAGGGGAGACAGCACTCAGCCCATAATAGCCTTGAACACACCTGGCTCAGACAGTCAGAACTAAAGGAATGATTTAATTTATCAACAGTCTCAGGAGATCGGCCTTTAAAAGGAATTATCAAACTACAGTTGGCCCTTGAATAGTGTGGCGCTTAAGGGTGCTGACCCCCAACACACACACAGTTGAAAATCCATGTGTAACTTTTGACTCCGCCCAGACTTAACCACTGATAGCCCACTGTTGACCAGAAGCCTCACCGATAACATGAAAAGTCAATTAGCATATATTCTGTGTGTTATGTGTATTATATACTATATTCTTACAGTAAAATAAGCTAAAGAAGAGAAAATGTTATTAAGAAAATCATAAGGAAGAGAAAATACATTTATGGTACTGTATTTATTGATACATTAAGTTTACATCATCTGTTTATAAGATGAATCACCTGTCAGTACCTACATCAACAGTGTCTTATATGAAACAAACACCATAGATGGTATACGTATTACTAACACGAGATAACAATAATGAAAAGATAACGTGAAAAGTAAACTCATATTTATTTACAGTTGTAACAATTCATGCATCGATAACGAAGAAGCAGCAATGCGATTGATTTACGGTCACCTCACACAATCCATACAGTTGCTTCTTCGTAGCCTAGCCTATATACCAATGAATGAATTGTTATCAGATTTTTATGGCACACAGTATTATGTCATATTCATAATACAGTATTGGAAACATTGTTACATTAATAAAAACACCTACCTGTTGATGGTAGGCTGATAGTTTCTTCAATTACTAGAGAGAGAGGTGTAAGGTAATGAAATTCTTTGAAAGCAAAGTTATAAAACAATGAGAAAACAAACTGTTATAACCTATAAACCTATAAACCTATAAAATGTTATTAATTTTATACTAAATATCACCCACCTTATGCCTATGTAAGATGAGACTAGTATCGACATGTATTTCATGCATTCATGACATACCTTTTTCTTAATTTTTTCGATGTATCTGGGCCATGCAGTTGGCGAGTTTTTTCAAATTGTTGCAAATCTCCAAAAATTTTCCAATGTATTTATTGAAAAATCCACATATAAGTAGACCCACAGAGTTCAAGCCCATATTGTTCAAGGGTCAACTGTATATTGAAAATAAGGTGATCCTGTATATCAGACCATTGTCATTGTCAGTGAATTCTTCCTTTCTTGGGCTCTTTTGAATAAAATATTTTGCCTTCCCAATTGTGAGCCTCTGACCCTCACCCCCAAACTCTCCTGCTCCTCACTGTGACCTCTCACATTGCTGAGCAGTACCTGCTTTACCATATTCAACTGGAATGTAGTTCTCATTATAGCTTTTTGGTTCACTGGGTGATTCATAGTTTCATACTCTGGGTTTAAAGGTGGATTTGCAGAGATTCTTTAAACCAGTGTTGCTAAATGTTTAAGAACCTGGTGATCAAAGTTTGTTAAGCATCTGGATCCACTGCAAATGCATTTGTTCATTTAATTCCCAAGGAGTCTAACCAAGCCTCAGCCTTTCACGTTTTAAAGGCATAGTTAAGGTTGTACTTCCCTCTTTTCTCCCCTTTATCTGCTGGGCAGTAAACATAGTGAAGTCACTACCCTAAAAGTAACATAAACTATTAGATAAATGGCACACAGTAGATGATACAAGAGAGATGTCAGCAGGAAATTTCCCAAATGCTGAGATAGACCTTAAAATCACCATGTAAAACTTGAATGATGTTCCCAGTTGGCATGAGAAAAATACATTGTATCAACAGGTGGAGAGGAAGGAAAATACCTACCAATCCTATTTCCACCCTTGGCGCAAGATGTCAGCTGAACTGGAGGTGATCAGAAAAAAAGCTGGAAAAATCAGTTGTCCGTGTTCAGGCAGCACTGCCCTGGATGGGGGCTTCGCCGCTGCAGCCGTGGGGCGAGCACACCCTTACTAAGGAAACGGCTGTCATATCCTGATGTTCGTAAAAACCTGACTTATGCAGGAGCCATCTGCTTTTAAATCAATTTCCCAGACAGATTTCTCCATCAGGAGTTTTGTACTAGCCTGAGGATGTGCTTCTGCTTTAGGTGACTATTATATTTCTAATTGCAAAATACACAAAATTATTTTTCTGGTATCACGTGTACGTGCATGCCTGTGACATTTTCTTTTATGGACATAGTTCATAAAAGTCAGTATCCAAATGATGCATTCTTAGTATACAGATAGGCTGTTTCTGGGACCAAAAGCTGAGGACAAGATAATAGGACATGGACATTTAAAGGAGGTGATAACACAGGGACTCTGCTTCCCCCAGATGTCCCATTAGTATTTAGGCTGCAAGATACATGACAGAGATCTAAAAAATTAATGTAAAGTGAACACATGCTTGAAATACTAGTATATTAAAATATTTTATATTCATATAGTACTTTATAAGATGCTTTTCACACTTTGTAAAGTAGTTTTGATCTAATGAATTAAGATTGATGAATTAAGTCTTAAAAGATTTCATATTACAATATTGCTTGTAAATGAGCGGCATCATACTGTAGTAAAAGAACATATGCTTTGCATCAGACAGAACTGGATTTGAATATGAGCCCTGTTTACTTATAAGCTTGGGCAGCTTAAATTTACTGAGCCTTCCTAATTATGGGACTAAATATAAAGACAGGGCAGGGTGTGAAGATGAATGGAAGAACACATTTTGGATGTGCTGGCCTCTCAATGAATGGTGGTAGTTTATGGAGATTCAGATTTGTGGAAAACAGAAAAAAGGGAAGCAGGTAACAGTTGAGTGATTTCTCCTGCTAAGTCACTCCTTCAGTGTGTTTGGTGCGATGGCAGAAGGTATGCAATGAAAAAGGGTTCTGGGAACAAATCCTTCAGTGAAACAGTGGATGAAACGGGATGAACCAAGGGCTTTCCCGCCAGAACATTCTAGCATGTTAGCCCTGGAACTGCTATCGTGGTGCTCTGGGCACTCTGCCTACACTTGGGGAGCAGGTGCTCTGGGGGGGGGACCGGGAACGGGGGTGCTGGGCTGGGTTCCTTCTGTCTGTCCTGTTCCTGATCCTCCCATGCTTTTGTCAAGAATGTCCATTTCTCCCTCATCTTTGGCTGCAGGATACTGAGTTGATTCTCATCTTGGTCAGAGTCTGAGTCTTGTAAGTTGTTGGATTTGGGGAGGTTTTCGGTGCAACCAAACACCACTGCACTGTGTACTTTGGATAAACATAGTGGGTTCTCTTGGGCATCTCTTTGTTTTTATAACCTTTCTGCTAACATGACCTAGATTAGCATGTGCAGAGTTTCAAAATGGTTCTTAGCAGAGTAAAGTGTTCTTGCCACTTTATGGAGCTTTCCCTATTTATGGGAAAATAATATTCTACCAGTACACATCACAACGGTAATCTGCATGGAATACAGCTAATTGCAGGTCAATTACTGTTCATTAACACATAAATTGTCAAGTATCTGGTGATTAACATGTATTTAATTACTTAATTAGTGTTTGTTCTAACTGCTGTGACGTAGAACCTGCCCCTCTTCTGGGTGGCAGCATAAGTGCGGGCTACCTGCTTTCACCAGGGCACCTGGGCTGTAACACCTGCTTCCTTTGATTTAGACACTGCCTTTTGCCCTTTTAAGAACAGCACTTTCCTCTCACAAGCACCCTTTTACTTTACTGTGCTGATTAAAAAAATATTTCACTTTGATTCTGTTTCTTCTCCCCTCCTCTCTCCTCTTATCCACCTGCAAGTTTCCGAGGCCTCTGATGGATTCTTCTGGGTTCTTAACCCCACCTGCACCCAGAGACGCCCCTGGAACCCCACACTCACTGCCTTTCTCCCTGCTTTTGGAGATAGTGATTCTGAGTCCTGTCGGAGGCCAGGAGGGCAGTGATCTTTCATACAGATGGTTGCTTTGAAAAGGAAAAAATGCACAGGTGGCCTTGAAATCCCTCCCCCTGGCCCCTCAGTAAAGGTGTTATGCCAGGCTGTGGGCAGTGACAAGAGGGATGGGAAGGTAAAGTCAGGGAAGATACTGGCCTTCTGGTTGCACTGAAGGGCCTGGCAGGAGAGGAGGCGTGGATCTGTGCTCTCAATTCTCTGTGCACTGAGCTTATCAAGGGGCCAGCACTTCGGGGAGGCTAAGCCAAGATTTACCCTTTCCCCGTCTGCCATCTTTCCTGGTGGATGAGGGGTGAGGGAATCGGAGATACTTGATCTTTCCCACCCCTTCCCATCACACTCCCACCTGGACTCCTGCACGGCAGCCTCTCTTTCTTCACTGGACCGGCCTTCAGCCCACTTATTTATTAGAAGGTCACGTAAGCCACGCTGAGTGGCAGCAACTCGGCAGGCATTTGCTGCCCAGAGACAGTGTTGAAGATCTGCATGGGTGAGTGTTTTCCAAACTGTGTTCCAAGGAAGGTTAAAAGGCACCGGTCAACCAAATGGGAAGGAGCACTGATTTAAGCGAAGTAGAACACATTCTGTACTGCCAGGCCTTTCAGAGCCCAGGAGTGTTTCTGCATCTCCCCGGGTGACACATGGCAGGTGCAGGTGCCTGGCTGGAGCGTGCACATCCGTTTGGTTTTAGCAGAGCATCTCGAGTCCAGTATTCCCTGGAGCACCTTGGGAAATCCTGATATGTACTGATGGAAAAAGAGAACATTCCCTGACTCTATAAATTCCTTAGCGTATGGCCGTTATTCCAAGTGTGTGACCATTGAATTGCTTTGTACCAAGTGCAAGACAATCGAATTGCTTCGTCCCTCTAGGAGGATGCGGGAATTAGATGTGACAGTGAAATAGAACCCTGTCTCAAGCAGGAAAGCTATTCTAAGCAGGTACTCCTGTCCTCTGCATTTTGTGCTTAAAAAAGATGAGTTTTAAGAAATCAGTGAGGACGTATGAGGCTGTCACTTTACTACAGACTCAGAGCTGCATTTAGGAAGAAGCAGAGGGAGTCACGTGACAGTTTCGTATCTTCAAAGATAATATTTTATATATTTATTTTGAAAAGCTTACCATGTCTCTGGGTTTCCTTCTCAGTTTGTATTTGTTATTTGATGATCAAGGACAAGTCCTTCTTCTGGGTGAACATCTTTCACTTCTCTGTGGTCTGTCGCTTTTTGCTTCTGAGCACTTTTCCTTATCACTTTCCTATTTTTTTCCCTCTGCCTTAATTTTCTTACATATCCCATTTTATAGAATGGGCATTTGAGCCATGATTAGAAAAGATTGGAAAAGAACACTACTTCTTTTCAAAAGGGAAAGGGAAAACACAAAAGTGAAGAAAGTTGTGTTATTTATTGGTAGAAAAAATAGATGACATCATTTCAGAATGTCCTAAATGGCAAGACAGAGCGCTGATAATTAGCTTCATTGTGAGTCTTATCCTTTGAATGCCTTTAACGGAGAGAAAGTAGGTTTTAACTTTACTTTGATAACATGTTCATGGACTTCCCTGGTGACTTCCTGGTTAAGAATCCGCCTGCCAATGCAGGGGACACGGGTTCGAGCCCTGGTCCTGGAAGATCCCACATGCCCCAGAGCAACTAAGCCCCTGAGCCACAACTACTGAAGCCCACGCACCTAGAGCCCGTGCTCCGCAACAAGAGAAGCCACGGCAATGAGCAGCCCGTGCAATGCAACGAAGAGTAGCCCCTGCTTGCCGTAACTAGAGAAAGCCCGCGCGTAGCAACATAGACCTAACACAGCCTAAAATAACAATGCTAAAAAAAAATGTGCATATAAACAAAGGTTTCAGTACTTTGTTCCTGATTTGGTAAGGTCTATCGTTTGTGGTTTTGCTTTGACTCTTCATCATTACAGAAACTTTTCTTTTCCTATGTTTTTGTTTTTTATTTAACTTATTTGGGTAAAAAAAAAAAATCAGTTTTTGTGAATATGATCCACCTTAGCTTTTTATTTAAACCAAAACCAGAAAGGAACTACGAGGCTCTGTGTGGGAGGACAGACAGATGCCATGGAATCCCCTTTGTTCTAGGGGACTGACAGTTTCCACCAGCCCATCTTCTGTGGGGAGTGTTTGTGTTGGTGAGATAACGCCTTTGCTTTGCTTATACGTGGCAGGAAAAGTGGCAGCGTGGAAAGCTAATTTTGCTCCTCACTAAAGCAGGGAACATCGGAGATGCTGCAGTGTGTTAAACTTCTTCCCGTCTCCTGTTTGGCAGACTCAGATCCAGGATGGCTTTCCATGAGCAAACAAAACAGCACTAGTCAGTGGTTTAACCAGTTGCTTCCTACCTGAAAGCCAGTGGCTTTTCCCCAAGGCTCCAGAGATGGTGGAGCCACACCATCTTGTCTCCTGAGATGTTATTTGTTGAGTGGTTGAAAGAATATGAATTCTCTGTAGTCTACATGTCTTTACATCCCATGGCTGCCAGTAATATCTGGGAACCAAGAGCAAAAATGAGCATTGAGTCCTTCCAATGACCAAGAACTTTGATAGAAGTGAGTCTCGGTGTGAATCCAAACACACGAATACAGTTTTGTTCTAAACATCACGTTGAGTGCCAAATGAGTAAACACTGGACTGCTGCTTCTGGGGGACATAGGGCATTAGTCCCGTGATGAGAGCCGGTGGTCACAAGACTTTCATCAACTGATCGATACATAACCTTGGTTTGTGTGTGTTTCTGTAAAGATGCCTTATTTAATGTGTATCATTGATTCTTAACAGTGAACTCGGCCAAGAGTGCTAGGCTTAGGCGTGAAGGAAGCTTATTTAACACACATGTTTTCTCTGTAAGACACATCACAGCCTTCTTGCACTTGGCGATACCAGACAGCGTTTCAGCATTGTGTTGGGGGCCATCTTAAATAGCAGCATCGCCAAGAAAAGGCATAAAAAGGTGAAAATGTGACACATTTAGACGAAGATAAGGACACTTGTTAGTGGCAGGAGAAGGGAAGCTGGAAGGCAGAGCTTCTCCTTGCCCGGCCTCTGCTGGGATGTGTGTGTCCGGCGACTCCAACCTTTGCCGCTCTGTCCATGTTCACAAGTGACCAAGAATGCTTTGCAGGTATTGATTTTGGGGTTTTGAATAAATTAACGAGTAGACAAATTCACAAATTCAGAATCAGCAAATAGTGAGGATTCATTGTATTTTCTGTTAAGCCAAATTTCCCCCACCAAAAAAAAAGTGATGTAAGATTAAATACTGTGTGACGACAAAATTATTCCAGAATACGGTAGTTTGGCTCTGTGATTCCATCATACCCATCCCCCACTTCAGCTTTCAACTTTTCAAATAATCATAGCTTAGATTAGGCTAGAGAGCAAAGGCATTTTTCCTAAAAATATATGTGTTTGGTAAAAACAAATAAAAACATTTAGCTGTAATCGAGCTAATGCCAAAGGACATTGTGCAGAATGAGATCTGAGAGTCAGGTTGGAATACAAAAGTGTTATAAATTCTCAGTAGTTTAGCTTATTTATAGAGGATTTGCCTTCTAAATGAGCTGGATTTTCTTTCATTTTTTAATTTAATTTTTAAGACAGTGTTTTGAGGTCTATCAAGTAATTCGTGTCTATGGTTTTGTTTTGGTGTATTGCAATTATGCTTTTAAAAATTGGTAATGATACTCCAATGCTACGTGGGCATTTAAAACACCACCCGGATATTAGAGCTGAAACAAATCAAGCCAGGACAGGGCTTTCTCCCTGTCATTGCTAGAGTTCAAGGCTCCCCCAGGAAGTGCAAAGCATATTGTTTTTGGCTGAGACGAACTACTGCTATTGATGTGTGCTTTCTTGTTATCTAGAGTAATGGCAGCCTGTTGGTGAGCAAAGCAGGAAAGCTTCCTCTTAAAGCAGGAGGCTGGATAGTAAATATTTCAGGCTTTTCGGGCCAGATGGTCTCTGTGGCAGCAACTCCACTGTGCTGTGATTGTGTGAGAGTCGCTGTAGACAATCCATAAATGAATAAGTGTGACTGCCTTCCAAGAAAGCTTTATTTTCAGACATGGAAATTTGAATTTCATATACCTTTCATGTATCACAAAATCTTCTTCTTCTTTTGATTTCCTCCTACCAGTGAAAACTTGTAAAAACCATCCTTAGTTTGTGGGCCAGACAGAAACAGAGGTTGGGGCAGATTTGGCCCATTTGCTGACCCTTGTCTTAAAACTGGCATTGTTAAAACTGTGTCATATAACTGTCCCTTGCATCTGTATTTCTAGGTCAAATAGATGATGACTACATTTCTTAGTTCAATCTGGAAGTAAAGAATTTAGAACATATGTACATCTATGCATTAAAAGTCATATATATTTGTGTGTATGTATACATATGTGTGTGTATGCATGGTTATATATTATATATTTGTGTGTGTATGTGCATGTGTATATGTCTATGTATTCTACATATATAGTCTCTCATACCTGCTAGATTAGGCAGTCGGGTAACATGAAAGAAGCCCAGACTTGGAAGTAAAATAGACCTAGAATTATACCCTGATTGCATGACCTCGGAAACATTCCTTAACCTTACTGAGTCTGCCTACTCATCCCTAAAGGGGAGTTAATATTATCTACCTCGTATGGTTGACTGAGAAAAATTAGATAATATGTACAAAATGTACCTGGGACATGGATGTATATGATAAATAAATGTGTTTTGAATTATTCATTTTTTTTTATAAAGAAAAGATTTGGTGTGTTTCCCTCAGGAGATCCAAGTCTCACATCTAATGTAGATTTTCAGTATATTCTGTCCTGTTTGATAAAAATAAGCATGGCCACATCCCTAAATCAATTTTCACACCTTTCTTTATTCTCTTTCCGGTGGTGCTGTTGGTGGCCTTGTGTTACTGTTTGCTGTGACCTCAATGTTTTTGTCCTCGGATGCAGGCATCTTTAGACATCCCCGTGACTGCCACCCCCATCCCCACCCTGGGCTCTGCATCCCTGTGTTATAATTCCCCTAGAGCAATATCTGTCCTTTCAGTAGAGTAGTCCCTTATTTGACAGAAAGAGACAAAACTATTTCTGCTTCTGAAACTTTCTTGGTAGGGGCACTGGCTAGAAAATAGTACAAAATGGGAAACTTGCCAGACAGCAAGAGGTCATGACAAGGAAACCTTTTCAGGGGGTGCTTAAATCTGTTTTTAAGAAACCTATTTAAGATAAGCCTCATCCTTTGAACTGCATGGTTTAACCCTGTTGTTTGTTAGAAAAAAAACAAAGTCGATTTCTTAATGGTCAGGTGGTAGGTAAAATCAAGATAGTCGTCAACCTATGGTTGTCCGACAGCACCTAAATTCAGATATCTTCATTTAATCACATTTACTTCAAAGTAGCAAACATTCAGTGCAAATCATACCCACTTTATAGTCGTGGTATGTGTTGAAACATTTATATCCTAAATTATAAACTTGATGAAAAAGCTAACAAAACTTGTACTCATAAGTCCCTTAATTGAAATGAACTTCTAAGAAAGAGCTGGAAAATGACCTTTTAAAAAACGTGCTTCAGTTTTTTGGAAAGAAACATTGAAGTGATTGCTTCAAACTTGCAACACATTATGCACCTTCTGTTGTTTAAAACCTAAGGTGTCCTACTAAGTTTTTATTTATATATTTCATAGAAATCTACATGTCTGTGCATCTGTGTGCAGGTGTATAGACACAGACCCGTAAACATATCTATAAAGATTGTTTTCCTCTTTTTGTCTCTGCAGTTAGCTGTAAGTCAGTGCTGGAACCTGCCAAGTTCAGAAGTTTGCTTCAGAAGTTTCCAGTTAATGGAAAGGGCCAGTCCATTGGTCTCCAGTGTATCTGTAATCAGACTCTGTCTTTCTTTGCTTCCTGGCGTTCCAGCTGGAAGACTGAGAGCAACAAAGTTTCAGGCATAAACTTATGTTCACTTCTTTGGTTGTGGCCTCACTGGCGAGTCATCTTGCTGGGGAATTTGGGGAATTGGCTTCTTGCTGAGTCTTGCTGTGTCTCTAGCCTGGCTGAGACGCTGGGTAAGTGCTTGCTCAGGCATCTGTGCGTTTGCACTTAACAGGCTGAGAATTGGGCTGGAGGTAGTGTCGGGTGTATCACGGGCATCCTGGCTGGTTAGGTAAGGAGGAGGAGAAAGTTTGTGGTCCTACGAGCTCCATACTGTTCCCATCTGTCATTTGGCTGTTCTTGTCTCCCTTCTGTTCTTTCATTGTGTTCCTTATTTTTTCTCCAACTAAAGCTTAAATTTCATAAAATTGTCTAATTTTTTGATGCCCTCCCCCGCAGAGCATGTAGTAAATATTCTATTAATATTTGGACAATAAGGCTCAGAATTTTGGGGCATAAAACTTTTGAGGGTCCTAAGTTCTCTTAATGTGATGGATGAAAAAACAGATTCAGAGGTTTTAACCTGGCTTTTCTAGTGTCTAATTCCTTTCTCCCCACCCCCTTCCTTTCTCTCTCCTTTTCCATGGTAGGGCCATGGCCTTGTGTTGGATTAAATTAAATATGGTGCATTAAATTTACACGTGTCAACTTTTAAAAACAGATCCACACGAGCATGCTTTATATATGTACGTTATATTCTAAGAGTTAATGCATCCCTTTAAAAATGAGGATTATTCCATTTTTATGAGAAGCTTCAGCCCTTGTAGTTGATAAAGGAAAAAATATAACTTTTGGTGAGAAGAAGGACAAACCTGCTGAGGAAAGGGATCTTCATCTGTTCCGTTCATGATGGACTCCAAGTGCCTGGAGTAGAGAGATGCTTGGTGGAGACTTGAACTGGATGAATGAATGTATAAGAGGGAGGGAAGAAGGCAGGAAAGATGGATGAACTTCTGGGTTTGGCTTTCAAAGTACCCTTTTCATGGCCAGAGTGATGGCGTTCTTGGGCCACTGGTGGTGCTGGGCATCAGTCTGTGCTGTGGCCACTCGGACCAGAGCATCTGGCCGGTTCCTGCTCTGCCTGTAGCTGCTCCTGCCAGGCAGGATATGGCTGTTTCCCGGGAGCCCTGTCTGGAGAGCCCTGGGAAGGCTTTTTCCTCCACTTGTTCTCAATGTCCGTCTGCTTTTTGCCCGTCAGTTGTCCTGTCTTAGACTTCAGTAGAGAGAGAAATGAGCAAGATCCCATTGCAGGAATATCTGTGCATCTCTTCCTTTCTCTGTATTATCAGTGAAAAAAATGTATATTAACCCCCTAAACAGGACCGAGTTTCATTTCATTTCTGTTCTCCTGCTGGGCCCCTCCTCCCCCTGTGTGTTTTGTATTTCAGCTTGACGGCATCCTGGCACAGGGACGTCTCGTATAGCAGGTGTTTCTGGGATGACTTCTATCTGGGAAGCCCCCTGAGCTTTTCCATTGCGGGTCCTGCTCATTGCTTCCTCCATGCTTGCATCCATCGCACAAACATAAATAATGCAGTCCTTTAGTTGCAGTGTTCATTCAGGCAACGGGCAGTAGTGAAAATGCCACGATATTTGGAATCAGGAAGATTGGGTTTTTAAGTGACACCCACCATAGACTCATCTCATGTTCTTGGACCATTACTTTGTATCTAAATCTCTTTGTTCTTGAAATATTGAATCCTTGAGGAATTTTCACGTGAAATAATAAAACAGTGGAGTAATATCTGCCCAGGGTATGTAACCTATTATGTGTGTAGTAAATGGTCACTTATAATTACTTTTTTTAAATTGAAAATTTTATAGGGATAATTGTGGAGTCAGATGCAGTAGTAAAAAATCATACAGATTCCTATGTACACTTCACCCAGTTTCTTCCGATGGTAACATTTGGCAAACCTAAAGTATAATGTCACAAGCAGGATATTGACATTGTTAAAATCTAGAGCTTTTTCAGAGTTCCCCAGTTTTACTTGTACTTGTGTATGCATGTGACTGTATTTACTGCTATATAATTTTTTCACTGTTTTATTGTGATAAAATACAAATCACTTAAAATGTATCATCTTAACCATTTTTAAGTGCACAGTTCAGGGGTATTAAATACATTCATAATCTTGTGGAACCATCACCACCCTTCACCTCCAGAACTCTTCCGTCTTGTAAAACTGAAACTCTGCACGCATCAAACAATAACTTCCCAGCCTCAGGCAACCACCATTCTCTTTTCTGTCTCTGTGAATTTACTACTCCGGGTATTTGCCCTTCTAGGACTGACTTATTTCACTGAGCGTCAACGTTTTCCAGGTTCATCCGTATCATAGCATGTGTCAGAATGTTTTTCGTCCTTCTTAAGACTGAATAATATTCCATAGTGTGTATAGACCGCATTGTGCTTATCCACTTATCCATCAGTGGGAACTTGGGTTCCTTCCGCGCTGTTGTGACTGATGCCGCTGTGAGCTGTACGATTTTATTACCTGGGTAGGTTTGCGCCTCCATCACCACAGTCAAGACCCCAGCACTTCCAGCATCACAAGGATTGCTCCTGTTGTCCTTTCGTGACCACACCCATCTCCCTCCTGTTCCTTCTCCCTCCATCCCTGAGCCCTGGCAACCACTCATCTGTCCTCCATTTCTAAAATGTTGACATTACATGATGCTACGTAAATGGAATCAAATAGCGTGTAATCTTTCATGATGGGCTTTTTCACTCAGCACAGTTCTCTGGAGATTCATCCAAGTCAGGTGTATCCACACTATGGACGTCCCACTGTCGGTTTAATCATTTACCATTTGAACAGCATCTGGACTGTTTCCTGTTTCTGGCTGTCATAAATAAAAGCTTCTATAAACATTCGTGTGCAGGTTTTTAAAAAAAATTTTATTGGAGTATAGTTGATTTACAGTGTTGTGTTAGTATCAGGTGTACAGCAAAGTGAGTCGGTGATACATATATATATATATGCACTCATTTTTAGATTCTTTTCCCACGTAGGCCATTACAGAGTACTGAGTAGAGTTCCCTGTGCTATACAGTAGGTCCTTATTAGTTATCTAGTTTATATATAGTACTGTGTATAGGGATTGACATATGCAGGTTTTTATATGAATGAAAATGTTCATTTCTCCAATGGTGCAATTGCTGGGTTGTGTGTTAGACTTATTCTCCTCATGTTGCATCAGCCGTGGTCTCCCTGGTGACACAGTTTCCTGCTGTGTAGAAATGGAGGTGAAAATAATGTCATGTGGACCTTTTATCACTAACACTAGCCTGACAACAGACACCTTTAGACAATCATGTTAAGAACATTGATAATTTTGTTACTGGTTCTTTTATCTCCTTTAGCCTCAATTTCTCTGAAGTGGCTCCACCATCTCAAAAACGTCATTCTGAGAACCTCAGAGCGTGTTGCCCTTCTTCTGTTGCCCTGCTTCTCCCAGGATCAAACAGTCGTAAAGCCCTCTTGATTTGGCCACTGCAGAGATTTTTATATCGTCCTCCTCCTAACTGATACTCTGCCATCTGAATTTCAGCTAGTATAGTCTCTTCTCTGTAGTACTAATGGGCTGTGTTTCCTGGGATCTCCAAGCCGGGTCACAGCTGACCTTTATAGCTGCAGATCGCAGTTCTCCTCTTCATGGCCACCATCATGTCCACCTCAGGGCCTTTGCACATGCCCCGGAAGGTGCCTTATCCTCTTCACACCGTTAGCTCATTCACCTTCAGCTATCAGCTCAAACGCCACCTCCTCATGGGAGGCCATCTGGTATATGTTCTTCTAGTATCCTGTCCTCTTCTTTCATAATACGTTTAAAATTTTAATTGTATGTATTAGTTGTATAAAACCCCACGTGGTTCAGTCTGGTGCTAGAGTTTCCTCAAAGAAGTTGACCAGAAGATATGTCATCTTAAAGCAATTTAAATCTTATCGCCTCTGGAAAATGACTCAGCCTCTGTCTTCCACGTATCAGTTCTTAACCATGGTACCCTGCCCCACTTTTATGAGGTGAGTCCTTGAGGTACAGTGCTGTCTGACGCACCGCCGTTCACGTCCCTGAAAACTGGGTTTGAGTCTTAGTTGTTTTTGTAGTTTTAGAACCTGGAACACTGACTGGAGGATATTGGGCATTCCATTAATATTTTTGGAAAACATCAATGAATGGTTGAAACTACATATCTTATATATAGGAAATGTTTGGTAAAAGTTGACAAAATGAGTGAATAATGAAAACCTTTCTTAACTTTCCAGGTGATTTTTGAAGTCGTAACTTCTGGACATCAAGGCTACCTCGCCATTGATGAAGTGAAGGTGTTAGGACACCCATGTAGTAAGTTACCTCAGCTTCTAATCATCCGGGGACGTGGTTGGGGGTGTATTTATGTTATGGATAAGAGAAGGCACTAAAACCTGGGGGAGGTCGTCCTACTCAGAGAGTCCCTGATGGGCCTCTGGGTGGTGCTGTGCTAGCCCAGAAGTTCAAAAACATGTGCATCATGTGTGATGTCATTGTACATATCTAAATGTCTTTAAAGTGAAAATCAGGAATAAGGACTAAGGGAACATCCACATTCAACCCCAGCATAGAGCTTTGTGAGCTGAGCAAGCAAAAGTCTGCAAATGTGGGTGTCTGTGTGTGTGCTTAGGTGTACCAGCATGTGTGCTTGTGTGGGCATGTGCATATGTGTGTGCGTGTGTGTGTCTGCATGTGTGCCTGTGTGCATGTGTGTATGTGCATGTGCCTGCGTGCATGTGTGTGTGTGTGTGTGTGTGTGTGTACGGGCACTGAGGTTCCCATAATCACTACATGTTCATAAAAAGTCAGACAGTCATGTTTGCCTTTTGTAAATTCTGATGAATGGTAGTGAACTGTACAAATTACTCAGTATTCTTTTTTTCCCCACTTAGCATTGTATTTAGGTCAATCCATGAGATTGTATCATATGAATATACTACATTCTATTTTTTCCTATTCCTCTACGAACGTTTAGTGCCCCCCACCCCGGTTTTCCTCTATGACAAACACGGTTGCCGTGAACATCTGTGTGTGTGTGCGTGCCTCTGTGTGCAGTGTGTGAGAGCTTGGGCGAGGTGTATTCTTCAAGGCAGAATTGCTGAGCGGTAGGGTAGAAACATTTTTAGTTTTACTAGATGCTATGAAAAATGTCTGACCAGTTTATATGCCCACCAGCAATGCACGGACGTTTCATTTGCCCTATATCCTTGCCCCAAATTGATATTGTCAGACATTAAATCTTTGACCATCCCAGGGATGGCAGCCTGCTTTATGTTTTAGGATCCCTGGTATAAAAGAGAAATTGACTCATTCAGACGATTCTAGATCTCTGCTGAAGGTCCCCACCCAAATTCATGACAGAATGGTTATATCTACACTGATATTAGAAATACCATCACACGCAGGAGTGTCTGCTTTTACTGCATGGATTGAGAGATTGGTGCCATGATCACTCCCTGTGGTGGTTACAGAGAAGCCTGGGTGGTTGGTATCTGATGGGCTGTCATGACACTGTTGTCTGATTCCATCCAGAGGGGTTCTCCTCTCTGAGATCTTTACCTGGTGCTCCAAGTTCAAGCTCAGCAGTCATCTGGTTCATTACTAAGGCAGACGTTACTTTTGTAGCGCGGTGCTTGGCCTTTTATTCTGTCAGCAAGACTGGCGAGTTCAAGAAGAATTTCTGCCCCTTTTTTTCTGAAAAGGCAAGAAAATGAACAATGCTGTACCTAATGGGAACAGCAGGGCAAATTTAGGAAGCAGAATATAATTACCTGAGTTGGAACTTGGCCAAATCCTCAGAGTCATAGCCTCGGGCTTGGAAAAGTGCCGTGAGATCTTCTAATGTGCACGAATATTCAGGGCCTCTGATTCACCTCTTACCGGGAGGTAAAAAGTCAGACAGTAATACTGTAGGCCTACTATGAGCTGAGCACTCCATTTCCCAGAGGAAACCTCGCCACAAGGCAGGTGTCGCTGCTTCCCTGGGTATAGGTGTGGTGGCCACTGGCCAACAGAATAGCTCCTCAGGTGTAGCCCCTCCCATCCCGCAGGATCTGAGTCATTGCCTTCAGTAAGAGAGACAGACTTAGTGCTTTTCCTTCTATCAGAGCCTTCCTGAAATGTGTCTGTGCATTCTTTCCAAGCCCAGCTGCCTGCAGCCATAGAAATGGAGTTTATGTCTCTCCTTTGGAGAATACCGGTGCTGATACTTAACTGGCTTTGCAAACTGCTGCTAGGAGATACAGAATCACAAAACAGGCTCTGTCCCAAGGTGATGGATGCTACAACAACGTGTTGAACTGTGAGCTTTCAATGGTTTTGATGATGGCCTTTCTGTAGTTATTTTTTCCTGAATCGCTAAGTTTATGGGGAAAACATGCAAATAAAGATTTTAAAGAATGCAGTCGTTTTGTCTTAAAATGGAAAGCTTTACAGTTTGTATTCTAAGGGCTTTCCTATCAAGATTTCTAAATAATAATCAATTATTTTGAAATACTGATGATGTTCATTAAATTTACATCGTGAAGAAACATAAGTATTTCATATCCAAAACTGTGCTTTCCCAAAAGATACAGAACTGCTGAACTTTATTTATTTTGCTCTAAAGGCTCCTGTTTGGATTCATATAGGTTTATGGTAGACATTATGACATTTTTTTAAAAAAATAGCTGTTCTGTTAAGTGTATACAGTTGCTCATAAAATTGATTTTCACGTAGTGACAGTAAGATGCCAGATCAGCCTGAAATGTGGAGATGGCTGTGCAATGGCTTCAGACCACTTCTAATGAAGATAGATAATTTTTGTATTTGGTACACATGCTAAAGCTATATTTTGAATTTAGTTCAATAATCCTAGTAGGAGAAACTGAAGAAGCATTTTTTTCAGCTTCGTAATACTGTCTCCTGTTTTTAAGTAGGTTGTAACTTATGCATAGTTGGGTATTACTATTATTACCTTGTGGTGCTGATATATACTTTTATATCTTGTAAGCCATGCAGCATTTTAACATCACATATCATTCAATTCATCCACTCAAAGTGTATGGGAACATGGGATGTTTTTCCTTTTACTCGGGTCTTCTAAAAGTTCCTTCAATAGTGTTTACGGTATTCAGGGTACTAACTGAACTTCTTTCACTATACTTTTTTTGTTAAATCTATTCCTATGTGTTTTATTTTGATACTACTATAAATGGAATTGTTTTCTTAATTTCTTTTTTGGATTGTTTATTGCAAGTGTATAGAAACGCAATTGACTTTTGTATATTGATTTTGTATCCTGAGACCCTGTTGAGCTTACTTATTATAAACTCTAATTGTTTTTTGTGGATCCTTAGAATTTTCAATACCCATGTCATCTTTAGGTCGAGTTAGTTTTATATCCTATTTTTCAATCTGAGTGCCTTTTATTCCTTTTCTTGCCTAATTGCTGTGGCTAGAACCTCCAGTACAATGTTGAGTACAAATGGAGAGAAGACATCCTTGTCATGTTCCTGTCTTAGGAGGGAAGCTTCCAGCCACTCACCATTCAGTATGATGTTAGCTGTGGGTTTGGGTTTTTCATAGATGCTCATTATCAGGAGAGACATTCTCTTTTATTCCTACTTTGTTGAGTATTTTTTAAAAATCAATCATGAAAGGGTGTTGGGTTTTAGCAACGCTTGACCCTCTTAGGGTCTCTGACTGGGTCTGAAAATGAAACTGACAGATTCATGGGAGTAAAGCATACAGATACATTTAATATATGTTTTATGTGACATGGGAGCCTCGTAAGGAAATGGAGACCCGCAGAAACAGACCTGGTGTATTTATGCTGGTTCTCGTGAAGAGCAGACATTCATGGAGGAATATGATATGATAGAGATTGTACAGCAAGTATGGCAAACTGAGGAAGACAAACAAGATGCGTGCATTGATTCTTCTTGGTGAACCTTTGTCTTTGGAGATAAGAAAGCTCCTTTCTTCTGGTGCAAGGAGGGCACCTCTCACGTGAGGGTTTTATGGCCTGTTTAGGGGACAAGGGAAGGGAAGGTCAGAGTGACCTTCTTGCTACTGCTGTTTTCTTGAACTCCTTCAGCTTAATTTATTCAGTGTGCAAAGGCGCCATATTTTGGGTAGCATTTCCTGGACTCCATTATTTATCAGATTATCGTATGGCTTTTATCTTTTATCCTATTGGTGGGGTGTGTTATACTGATTGATTTTTGGATGTTAAATCAACCTAGCACTCCCAGGATAAATCTCACTGGGTTACAGTGTACAGTCTTTGTTATATGTTGTCATATAACACCTTAAATATGAAGTTATTTGCATATATGATGCCTTGAATTCTGAAATCTAAAAATTACACAGAATAATGCCTCATTATTTTTCTGCCAATTTTAAAAAATAATAATATAATGAAAAAGATTGCAAAAACCCTCATAAACCTATGTGCCATATATGGGATAAAATGAATACAAAAATCCAAGACATTTCTGTATTACTACTTTGCAATATGAAACAAGTCAGCAATTTCTTTAAACATTTAAGAAATGCTGAGTTCATAATATGGCGTCCAAGGTTCAAATTTATTCTTATTTTATAAAACAAAATTAATTTTTCACTCATATTTATTTGTGCACTCAAACATTGCTTGCCTACTTTCAAATTTAAATTTTTATGAAGACATTAAACAGTGTGATTAAAATAAGAATAACAGAGACATATAAAAAATTGGAACTGTTTTCTGAATTATGTTTGTTGAATAAAAACTGACCCATGTGCTTTGGTTGAGAGACGCACAGAACTCAGAATTGAGTTTCTTTTAGTTTATCATTTTATTTATTTATTTTTATTTTTAAAAAAGTTTTATTGGAGTATAGTTGCTTTACAATGTTGTGTTAGTTTCTACTGTACAGCAAAGTGAATCAGTCATATGTATACATATATCCCCTCTTTTTTGGATTTCCTTCCCATTTAGGTCACCACAGAGCACTGAGTAGAGTTCCCTGTGCTATACAGTAGGTTCTCATTAGTTATCTATTTTATACATAGTATCAATAGTGCGTATATGTCAATCCCGATCTCCCAATTCATCCCAACCCCGCCTTCCCCCTTGGTATACATACGTTTGTTCTGTACGTCTATGTCTCTATTTCTGCTTTGTAAATAAGATTGTCTACACCAGTTTTTCAGATTCCACATATATGCGTTAATATACGGTATTTGTTTTTCTCTTCATTTTACACGTGGGAACTTAGCTTGGATTTTTCTCCAGTGTACTATCATTCTTCTTCAAGAGATGGGTGACTAATAAAAGTTATTTGTACATAGTGCCTAGCTTATTTTTCTATGATAAGGATGTTGACTCTGTTTTTCCCTTGACAAATTATTCCATTAAGATCCATTCTTACCTCTCAAGCAAAACAAAAGTAGTTTTGTCTTGAACCATGTTAAGAGCTTCCTACTCACAAGAGTTACTTGGCCTCTGTGGCCCTATAACCTCGCTCATGTAGTGGAGAATAATAATGATAATGCTCTCCTCACAAGGTAAATGTAGGGATTAAATGAGTTAATGTGCATAATGAACTTAGAATAGAGCTTAGCACATTCTAAGAGCTCAGTAAATGTTAGCTATTATTATTATTATTAGGCCTACATCCTGATTGGCCTACTAGAATGAATTAGATGGAGATTTTAACTCTAAGTGGCTAAATTGATTGATTTCTTAGATGGGATAACTTAGCAGTGTCCATTTTAAAAATTAAAAAAATGTTTGCAAAATAGATTGTTTTCAGGCAGTCCCGGCTGTTCTTTTTAGCAGAAGTTGGCTCTCTTCTTTGTGATGATGTGCTACACAAATAGAAGCATTGACTGTGCATTCTGGCAGGCGGGCATGGCTGCAGCCCATCTCAACCTGTGCCATTCCATTAAAATGTAAGTGAAAATACAGAGGGGTCAGGGCACAGTCCGCTTTTGTCCATTTCCGTTTGCACTTTGATCTCGCAAATTACCGTTCTCTGATTTTGTTGTTAGTGTTTTGGTGCAGGCTTTGAAGAAGCAATAATATGAGACATCTACAAAAAGATTTGCATCCTGGTCAATGATAATTCCTGACTTTGGGATCAAATGCTGGTGTGAGATCAATTAATACCCGAAAACCTCTGTTCTTTTGAAAACTGTTTTCTTAGTAAGAAACAAAAGAATATGGCAGAAATGAAAAAATAGGAGAGTTGTACTCCAAAACCTTTTAGTATTCATGGAAGATGTTTAGTTTTTAGAACTCCTGCAGATTTTAGAAGAAAACTGGCATAGCATTTTGAAAGGGTATCCAGGAGACAAATGGGCCTATAAATTTAGAGGGAAAGAGAGAATTTTTCTTCCTGAGTATGGGATAGATTGAAATTTTCCACTGTAATGGTGCTCTACCTGTGTTACAATTAGTTTGGCAAGGTTCAGAGCACGCAGCTGAGCGTGGAATTGAAACTTTTCTGGCTGTGGAGCTCTTTTTCTTGGGGTCTTTTCCAGTTTCCAGTGATAGATCCGTTATTTTAAATAATAATGAACATTTTTGAGGCTAAGTACCAGGCACACAGAATACCTCCTCCTGGCAGCATCTTGTTTAATCTTTATCCCAACCCTATGAAATAGGTGCTATTTTTAAATCCTTATTTTGCAAATTAAAAAAAAAAATCCACTAAGGCTTGGGTTGAAGAATTTTTGCTTCTATTCAAAGGTAGTAAGAGCCTGAGCTTGAACACGTATTATGCTGCAATCCTGATCTTAAAATAGTATTAACCTTCAACTGCTTCCTAACTGAAAACCGTTGTAGGGTTTACAGCACTAGGCAGGGAGATTCCAGGCATCTTAAACCTCTGGAAAGATTATATATGCCTTTAATGTTTATTGAAAAAACTTACAAATGTCACCAGTAGAAATTTTAACCTTCATGATCTTGGAGGAAACTGATCTGGAACATAGAATTCTACAGCCCCTTTGTCTTATTCACCCTGATGGATAAATTAATTAATTCAATTAATTCTCTTGCTTGAAAAGGATAATTTGGTGATAAAAGTGTTTACACTTAATAGGTTTTTCTGTCTTCATCTGGTTTCCATTGGAGGTATGGCTTTATTATTTTAGCCAGACTATTATTTTTTTCCGGCAGTCTTCTTCTCAACCAAGAAACACTATTTCCCAAACTGAACACAGCCAATCTGTTCAGAGAAGAACCCTCCCAAAATACAATTTGAACAGAGGTATCAATTCCTTAGACACTTAACCTTACTGTGCAAGTAATAAGCCCTGGTGTCTTTGAGAAAACCGTATTGAACATCAAATCCATTCTAAAGGAGAAGGGATAACCCTCATTCTGGGCAGCATGTCTTAATAAGGATGGGGGTAAAGAAATACTATCACACAATCCTATCTTTGGCCACCAAATTAAAAATGTAAGTTATATTCTAATAGAACTCCTAATACAATTAGCAAATTGTATTGATAAATGAGCTTTGCTATGTCTTTCTCTTTGGTTCAGTAGCCATTGCTAGAAACAGGGCCCTTAGGAAAACAACCTTCCAGGGCGGACTTACTATGGATGGACAGACCTATAGCAGAACCAGTGACAATTCTGATATGCCCGTTATTTATTATTGTTAAGTAAGCTGATGAAGCAGAGCACATATATTTAATCAGATTCTCCAGAAAGATTACAGAAATTAACACTTAGCATTTTTGAGGGGGTGGTAAAAAGAGTACTCTTCTACTCTGCTGGTAGAAATGCCAATTGTTATATGCGCTAAGGGAAGCAGTTCAGCAATTTGTGTCAAACCTATTTTAACAATGCTGACTATGGGAGGATACACCAGGGGTGATACTCAAAATAATTAACAGCCCTTCAGCATAGGCTCCGAACTGACCCTGCGCTTAACCACGTGCGGTGACACTGCAGACCAGCAGCTGCAGGTATAACACCCCCTTAACCCAAGTTGTCATGAAAGATGGCTACACACCCAACACTCTGTGTTAGAGACCCACTGTGTTATAGTGACCTGCAGCCAGAGGCAAGCAGAGTTAGGAGGCCACGAGATGGACAGGAGAGGGTAACATCAGTGAGACGTCCTGACGGAGGACGTGTGATATCTCAAGGGTCTAACAGCAAGCTAAGGGAATCCATGGAAGCTTTATGGAAGGAAAAGCATTGGAGAAGGTCCTTGAAAGTAGCAGGAATTCCAGCAGTCAGACTGGGAGCCATACCTGGTGGGATGAGAGCATGGGAAAGGCAGACACTGGGCTGCAAGGCTCGCCGAGGTAGTGTGGCCTGATGGGCAGAGCCTGAGCTTTGGCACTGGCTAGACCAAAGTTTCCACTCTGCTTCTGACGCTTAGTAGCCAAGTACCTACAAGTAAAATGGAAAAAATACCTTCCTCACAGAACATGGTGAGTCATCAATGGAAAAGTTTCCGGCCCCTGAAATGCTCAAAAAGAATGTTACCTTTTTCTAAAAGCAGTGGGTCTTCCAGCTTCTTGGGAACAGGGAGTAGAAGAGAGATTTGATGCAGGGACTTTTTACACAGATCTTTAAAACCATAGAATCCTGTTATTCTTGACCAAGGGGAATTTGATTAAGTTAATGAGAAATAGTTTACAGGGTTTTAAGTTAACATAATAGTATTAGAAACAATGACCCAGAGTTATACTGGTTTTTTAGAAGTTACTTAGGACATTTTGCATGCCAGGCATCATGAATGCATTGTCTTGAGTTATTGGTGGCCTCCAAATTAGTAATGGGGGTTTCCTCTGTGTTGCTGATATTAAAATGCATTTTTCTTTGTTCTTGGATAGTAATTCATTTCCACTCCTAATTATGTTTATTACAGGCTCACGTTAGTGCTTGTTTATCATCTTTGGGTGCCCACGAGTGGGGTACCATTCTTTGAAAGTGTCTAGATGTGGTCCAGAGACACGTTGGCACTGCGGGAAGGCTGACAAGGCATAAAGAATGCCTTCTAGCTGTCATCCAGGTTTATCCATCCCTCCCAGAAAACACTGGCATCCTATTTTCTTCTCTTCTACTCCCTCACCTCCCCCCACCCCACCTCTTGCTGCTCTCTCTCTCTCTCTCCTTGTTTTGATAAGAGAATGTTGTCCTAAAAGTAGAAGTTATCATAAAATTTCATTCCTGACCTGTCACTCCAGGTCCTGACACGCATTTTCAGTGTGCTGTGGAAATGGGTCTGTGCTTCTCAGGTCAGACAGAGTGATCCTTTATTTAAACAGCTGTCCCCTATGGACGATGTATGTTGTGAGACTTAATGCTGTTTAGCAGTTGGAATCATTCTTTCTTCTCGAATTGGAAATCAGGATCAGCCAACACCGCAGTGCTGTAGCAGTCCCAACGTAATTTCACAGAATCTATCTGTAGGGATAGTATTTTTGGTAGCTGGGAAATATTGCACGAGTAATGCTGCATACCAATGAGTTGTATTAAAATATATATTACTCACAGCTCTGTACTTGGCTTACAGAGTTTCCTTGGCAGCAGCATTTCACTTCTTACTGTTGTTTTCATGTTGCTAGTATAAATATCTAATATGTTTTTGTTCACAACATCAATTAGGCCTCAGTATAATCTTTATTAATACAGGTCTGTTATTACAAGAAGGCTGCTGAGCTATGATTATTTGCACAGCAGGGACAATAAAGTATCTTCTTTCGTCCTGGTTCTATCCCAGAATGCCCGGCTGTTGCAGAACACACCAGAGCCTTCCAGAATCTCTTTTACAATCCTAATGAAATCTTTAAAGCTCTTAGAAGCAAAGGCATTCTTTCCTTCAAAGGTAAACAAAAGGGAAAGGCCGGAAATTGCAGAGAGATTCAAAAAGGCACCTATGAGTTCAGATCTCCACTTTTAACCTGTTTAATTCTTTCTCTTTGTGCAGCCAGAACGCCTCACTTCCTGCGGATTCAGAATGTGGAGGTCAACGCGGGCCAGTTTGCCGCCTTCCAGTGCAGTGCCATCGGCAGGACTGTGGCCGGCGACAGGCTCTGGTTACAGGTACGGTAACTCACTTTCACGGTTCGGAGAGAGTCCAGCGGGCAGAGTGCGTGTCCCCGGGGAGGGCCCCAGAGGTCGGGTCAGTGTCAGGCCCCTACGGGAGATGGATGCTCTGAGCGGTTTCCCCAGTTCTTTTCCTTCTTCCGCAGTAAGTAGCCAGATTACAAAGAGTTCTAGACAAGCTCAGTGTTGTTTTTCACAAACCCTGTTGTGAATTTCTGTTTTTTCCTTTTGCTTCTGCTTAGCCATCTCATGTGGAAGATCTGGTTACCAAATTACTTTTGGAGCAGTATGTTGGAGTCCAAAATACAGTACCTTTCCCCCACTCTTCCTCTGGAGAAAAACCCAAAGAATCACACGCACACGTGCACACACACACACACACAAGTTTATAGGCCTTTTTGTAATTTTCATTTCCGCAGCAATAAGCCTAAACTTATAAATTAATAGCACACCTTTTACCTTTGAGCATTTAAGCAGACTTTTTTTAGGGTCATCATAACTTGTGTGTCTCGTTTTATTGTCTTTCAAACTCCACCATCTGTATTTTGCACGGCCAATAGTTTCATGGACAGATCAAGGGTTTCAGGAATTCTGACCAAATGAGCGGGAGTACGTGACCTGTCCCCCCTAACCAGCATGCCCCCCACTTCTTTAGACTCTGGGTTTGGTTTCCCCCATAGAGTTCTCCAATTTTATTCTTATTGCTTCTTGTCGCGCATTGATCTATAGGCTGCTTGTTCTCCACCTTGACTCGTGTTGATTTTAACCCCCTTTCCTTACAGATTCTATTGTGGGTTTTGTTTTGGTTTGGTTGGTTATTTACTTATTTTAGTTTGCGACTGAGCTGCCTTATGTTCTAAACCTTCTCTGCGTCCGTTCTGTTGCACTTGGGCTCTGTTCCATGGGTGCCGAATTTTCCTTGGTATATGTCACTCTCCACCTATCATGTGTCTCCTTCTGCTGTGTAGTAATGATTGTCATGTGTCACATTTGCCTGACACTCTATTCTTTTTAAATCCCGTATTCCTTTTAATTATCACAGCTGAAGTCAGTGGTCACTTTTCTTCTTCCTCCATTTCTGGGGGAAATGAAAAACAGCCAAATGTGCTATCCCAAGATTACTCAGCAATGTGTTGACAAATGGCGAATACATTCTGAAGGAGGCTTCTTAAATGCTTTGGGGTCCTCTGCACACAACCCTCCACCTTCTTCCCTGATGTCACTCTCATTTCTCATATCCTACTGTCCCCATGAGAGAGTCCCCAGGCCGGGAGAGAGGAATGTGTGCAGAGGACTGAAATGGTATGTACCAAATTCATCTTTTTTTTCTGTTTTTCCAAGTGCTTTTATTTTTTTAATTAGCTTGTATTGGTGTGTAGTTGATTTACAATGTTGTGTTAGTGTCAGTTGTACAGCAAAGTGATTCAGTTATTCATATACATATATCCTCTCTTTTTTAGATTCTTTTCCCATATAGGTCATTACAGAGTATTGAGTAGAGTTCCCTGTGCTATACAGTAGGTCCTTGTTGGTTATCTATTTTATATATAGTAGTGCGTATATGTCAATCCCAATCTCCCAGTTTATCCCTCCCCCCCATTTCCCCCTTGGTAACCGTAAGATTTCTACAGCTACAACTCTACTTCTGTTTTGTAAATAAGTTCATTTGTACAATTTTTTTAGATTCCACGTATTAGCGATATCATATGATATTTGTCTTTCTCTCTCTGACTTACTTCAATCAGTATGACAATCCCTAGGTCTAAATTTATCTTTACTGTTTCCTTCGCTCTAAAAATTTTGTAATCACTACTTTAAGAGCTTTTTGCAGCATGTGAAAAATGTACTTGACCCTGGTCTTTGGTATTCAAATTTTTTTTTATCCCACGTCCCAGTTATTTTAGCTTCTTGATGTTAGAGCTTGAGAATTCTTTTTTTAGTTAGTGGTTGTTTCGTATTAAATTTGATCAAGTTTGGCTACGTATGTATGTATGGTAATTGATGAGACGGACGTATTTAATTGGCATTTTTCACAATGCCTTATCTTCTTTTTAAAAATGAAAATACCCCGCCAAAATTTTTAAAAATAAATAATGAAAAAATGAAACTACCCTTGTCATCTTTGATTTATCTCCAGAAATCTTAATTTTTCATGGAAAGCATTTTTTTTGTCCCTGATATTTGTTTTAATGTTATTTGAGAGACTACAATAAAAAGTCTAAGCTTTTGTCTCAACAGTCTTAGACATTCCCAGGAACTTACAGGCAAGTTGAAAATACAGTTTCCTTTTTCGTTTTTGTAAATATCCTGGCCTTGGGAGGGTCCTGCTTACACTTGAGCACTTCCTTGGGGTTGGGATCTTTAACTCCTTCCTCTTAGGAAGTGGGAGACTTTGTTTTAGAGAATCCATCATGCTGTAGGGAGAAAGCTATCTACCAGTTTGCAAAAAGGGTCTAATTGCAGAATTAGATTCTGCATTAGGTCTAAATGCAGAATTCCCATTCCTGATTCCACTATAGAATCACATGGAGAGTTAAAAAAAAGGGTGGTCTACACTGGATTCTGATTTAATTGATCTGGGGTAGCCTGGATCTGACTCTCATGGTGAATTTCCCACCTACCAGGTCTGTCTTGTTTCATTCTATTAAATTTAATCATAGTGTTGATAAATTGTTTTCCAATCAATCCATTAATGCCTCTCTTTGCCAATCACCCCGTCTTCTCTTGCCCTTCTTATCATCAATGACTGCATATTGTCCTGCAGCTTTCAAGAAGGGTCGTGTCAAGAAGGGAATGAGGGTAAGACAGAACTGGGATGACTTTGAAATTCTAAGTGACACCGAGTTTGTCCTGGACTCAGCCTGCTATGTGGTTTGTGAGTCTTTGTGATGTTAGAATAGTTTTAGTGTTCAATAATTTATTTCCTCTGTTTGGATAGGCATTTTGGGGGCAGATGTTTATTTCGTTAGCAGCTGATGAAATAAGACAAGCGTCTTTCGCTTGCAAGGATGGCTTCTGTTAACCTGTGTTGTGTGAGATGGTTTCCAGCAGCCATCGGGATTTGTGGCAGGGGATGGTTTCACAGCGTCCTCCTGCTCTCTTGCCTGTGCCCTGGCCCTTTGCTTCAGGCAATTCTTTACAAGTTGTGCGGAGAAGCAGACCTGGAAAACTAGACCAGGCCTCTCTGGTCTTGGAGGTATGAATACGGACTTTTCTTCCTTCCTACCTGAATGTTCTAACACTTTCAAAAATGCTTTCCTGCATCTGAACTCCCTTGGATCCTCAAAATAATTCTAAGATTCAGGCAGAAAACTGAATGAAAAAAATGTTTAGGTTTTTCTATCATTTGAATCTTCCCAATAGTAAGTCAAGATTTAGAAATAAATAATACATCCTTTATTGGGAGAACATTGATACTGTGAAGTGTGATCATTTACAGTCATTTGCATTATAATCTTTTGAGTCCTACTGTAGGTACTTTGTGGAGTTTCATGGTGTAGTCCATGGTTTTGTACTCCTTTTTTTTTTTTTAATATTTATTTATTTATTTATTTATGGCTGTGTTGGGCCTCTGTTTCTGTGCGAGGGCCTTCTCTAGTTGCGGCAAGCGGGGGCTACCCTTCATCGTGGTGCGCGGGCCTCTCACTATCGCGGCCTCTCTTGTTGCGGAGCACAGGCTCCAGATGCGCAGGCTCAGTAGTTGTGGCTCATGGGCCTAGTTGTTCCGCGGCATGTGGGATCTTCCCAGACCAGGGCTCGAACCCATGTCCCCTGCATTGGCAGGCAGACTCTCAACCACTGCGCCACCAGGGAAGCCCTTGTACTTCTTTTTTATAGATGAGGCTTTTGAGGTGCAGGATTGGTGAGGTTCAAAAAGGTAAATGGCATAGCTGGGAATAGCACACCCCTGTTTTTTCACTTTTACTTCACCACTGATTAATTCCACTCTGCTGTGCTGGCTTCTCCTATCCTGAGCTAGGTGAATAGGTAATATGCACTTACTACTTTGTTAGAATGATTTGGATGTAACTGACATTACATAATTTACATCCAGGAGGCAGCTTGACAAAAAAAAAAAAAAAGTCCATCTGTATTACATGTACATCTTGATCCACGTCTATGAAAAATGGCCAGTGGTTTGATTGTTTAAAAATACAGATTAAATATGATCAATGTCAGAGTCTTTCACAAACACATAACACATAAATCTGAGGATGACACTAATGAAGAAATGTTTATGGTTAGCAGATGTGTCCCATCTGCTTCCATTTTCTCCATCTCATCCATGGGCCACACAGGTTATTGTCAACGTGGAATCGGTCTTTCTAGAATACAGAACAAGGAAATAAAACACAGCTCATGAACCTCCATTATTGTAGCTGCAAAGTACGTAAAAGACCTTCGAGACAGTGTGCAGGAGGAAGACAGCATCTATCAAACTATTTTTACTTAGTAAAAAACTGATGTGCATTGAATCTGCTGAGGATACTTGCTACGTGCTATCAGATATGGTGATCTTTGCGTCCAACTGGGCTGTAACCATGGGAGACACTCAAATGAAATGTGTTCGTAAAACAATTCAAGCACCCAAAACAGGACCATGTATTTCTTGGTATTATCAACTTTCTGGTCACTGTGGAGCCTACATTTTGAGATATCATAGAATATGTTTATATTTAAGATACTGAGAAGAGAAAATAGAATTTTAGATGTTCTTTTTTTACACTTAAATGTTATTTGCTGATGGGCAGTTTCTGAGTTACACATTTTTATAGTCATTGACACTTTAAGCCACATATTATTGTATTACAATTACTATTGTTCTTTCTGAAGTATTTAAAATTTTATTTTCTGCCATAGGCTTGTTTCTCTTGGGAATTAATACTTATAATGCCTCTTTCAGCTTTTCAGTGAATCACCAAAGCTGATATTGACACTGGTAAATCTGAAGATGGTGTGTGCACATTCTTTTCCAGGGAATACAGCCCACTTTGCCCTCTTCTGCATCTGGTCCAGTTTGGGGCACTTTTGTAATTTCTGCCCTTTAATTCATTTTTGATACATTGTAGAGGCTCTTCCATTCCTTACTCTTTTCTTTTTTTTTTTTAAATAAAATTTACTTATTTATTTATTTATTTTTGGCTGCGTTGGGTCTTCGTTGCTGCGCACAGGCTTTCTCTAGTTGCAGCGAGCGGGGGCTATTCTTCGTTGTGGTGTGTGGGCTTCTCATTGCGGTGGCTTCTCTTGTTGTGGAGCACGGGCTCTAGGCGCATGGGCTTCAGTAGTTGTGGCACACGAGCTTCAGTAGTTGTGGCTCACGGGCTCTAGAACACAGGCTCAGTAGTTGTGGCTCATGGACTTAGTTGCTCCACGGCATGTGGGATCTTCCCAGACCAGGGCTCGAACCCGTGTCCCGTGCATCAGCAGGCGGATTCTCAACCACTGCACCACCAGGAAGTGCAATTCTTTACTCTTTTTACTCCATATCTTAGTCAACTCGGGCCACTGTAACAAAAATGCCATAGACTGAGGGGCTTAAACAACAAATATTTATTTCTCACAGTTCTGGAGGCTGGCAGTCTAAGATCAGGGGCCAGCGTGCATGTTCTTGGAGAGGACCAGCTCCCGGTTTGCACACTGCCATCCTCTTGCTGCATCGTCACTTGCATCCTCTGGACTCTTCATCCCCTTATAAGGGCCCTAATCCCGCCATGGGGGCTCCACTCTCACGACCTCATCTAAACCTAATTACCTTCCAAAAGCCCCACCTCCAGTACAATCACATTGGGGAGCAGGTCTCATCATGTGAATTTGGCGGGCATGCAAATACTTAATCTACAGCACTCAGCTACCACATCAAACTCAGAAGCGGGTGGAAATGAAGGTGCTTCGGCCCCCAGGACAAATGGCAGAAAGCAAGGAGGCAGTGGAGGTGCCTTTTCAAAGGTAGACGGTTGGAGGCTTTGATAAAACCCGGGATTGACACGTGCGTGTTGGGTGAATAGAAGCTGGTAAAGGAAAGCTGGAAAATCATACTTTTCTCTCAACAGATCTTAGAGGCCCCATCATTTTTAAATGGCTCACTTTTTAGAATCACAAAATTATGTAACTTCTGAATTTGGAACAATCTTCAAATTAAATTCCTCATTTTATTAATGAGAAAACCAGCTCAGAAGAGGTAGAGAACTTTAACACAGTCATCTGTCCAATTATTATATTTATTATAGATAATTCCATTCTGCTAGTGAAAGTCAATTATATGTACAAATATTTTTGCTTATTTATAAATTAGTAAATTTTGTCACTTGGACATTTTTCTTCACTGAGTGACCTTGTATTTCACATATTAGCCTTTTAACCAAATATTCTCAGATTTACTATGAAAATATCTGCATTAACTTTGGAACCATTATAGCACAATATAATTTGAGTTGTTTTCTTTGAGCAAACATCCCTTGGTGTTTATTTGAAGTAAGGTACCAGAATAGCATTTTAAAATGACTTCATAGCGTGCATCAATTCACAGAAATAGAAAAGGAAATCAGATGGCATTACTCTGAAGTACGCTCTTAAAAACGCTGGTGCAACCCAGCACCTAGAAGGGTACCTGTCACATAACAAATCTTCAGTAAACCTGCTCATGGCTCTTGGCTTACAGATGCCTGAACGACCAGGTGTCTCCTGCAGGTGAGTCCCAAAGGCACATAGTTGGACCAGGAAAACAGGCACAAACTCTGTCTTTTTGGAATGCTTATTTTAGGTCTATGGTTCATCTTCAGAGGAATGGTCTTTGATGAGAAGAGGGGTGGATAGAATCTGGTCGTGTCTTTTCTGCTGTTTCAGAATATACAGCAAGTATCATGCAGAGTTTGAATAATTTTAGAAGAAAATGTGATCAGTACATCATCACTTTTCCTTCATTTCTTGTAACCTTTCCCTAGGCTTTTTAAATTCTCTGTTGTAAATTTTTGTTCTTTAATTCCCCCTTCAAAAAAAATTTCTTGCCATTGGACCTCAGTAAATGGTAATAGAAGTATAGGTCTAATAAAGCTGGTCCTCTTGAGTTCTCACCATGACAGCAGACCTGTGTCATAGTAATTGATGAATAACCCCACCCACTCATTTTTTTGGTATGGAATATAATTCAATATGAGCTTTTAATTTGGGAAGCTTGCTCTTTGAAAAAATAATATTCACTTGGGATTAATTTTCTTTTTTTAATTACTGGCCTAGCGGTATTGTTTTCTACTGAGAGTTTGCTATATCATTCCTCTTAACTGGGTATGACCTATACAATGGTGAAAAAGGCATTTCCAGCAGTCTAATAAGTTTCTCACATTTCTTTTCTGAGCTCAGATAATTTTAGACCTTTTTGAGAAAAAAAGGAAAATCCTGAGATTTTGGTAACCTAAAATGATTCTCATAGCTCCTCTGACCTGTATAATTTGGTTCATGAATGAATATGTACATTGTATTAATAATATTTACATTACTAGCTTCAACATATGTGTTTGAAATAAAATAATTATAACTCCTTTTGCTGAGTCCCACTGTTTGCTGAGTACTCTGCTAGGGTGTGTTTAGCCATTTTTTCCCTTAACTGATCCCAAGGAGAACTCTTTTATGTGCCCATTTATGGAAGAAGAAAATGGGCCTCAGGAAGTTTCAGTGATTTTTCCATTTGCGCGTTGCTAGTAACAAGGTCTGGGTTTTGAACCAAGCCATCTAAGTCTAGACTCTGTGTCCTTAACTGTAATGCCTCTTGCATAGCAGAAAGACCCAAACATTTCTTCATGGATTCATAAACATCGTATAGTAATTTAAGTGATACCTTTTATTGACATTTAAAATGAAAATTTTATTCATGTGTGTGTACTATTGCCTTGGCTTCTGTGTTATGGAATGTGTATATTTGGTCAACCTTTCTTTGTGGTTTTTAGTTTCCTTTACAGATTCTGTGGGAAAAACATCACAGCTGTATATCAGAACCATTTTGTAATTATACATAAAAGCCATAAAATGATTTGAAAAGGAGTAAAATTATGGCTCCCTTATCAAGCCTAACATGGGTGTTTTTAGACCCTATATTTCAAAGCATAAATTTAACAGCACTTACTGTCATAGAAAATACCAGGGGCTTCCCTGGTGGCACAGTGGTTAAGAATCCGCCTGCCAATGCTGGGGACACGGGTTCGAGCCCTGGTCCAGGAAGATCCCACATACTGTGGAACAACTAAGCCCGTGTGCCACAACTACTGAGCCTGCGAGCCACAACTACTGAAGCCCACGCACCCAGAGCCTATGCTCCACAACAAAAGAAGCCACCACAATGAGAAGCCCGTGCACCGCAACAAAGAGTAGCCCTTGCTCGCCACAACTAGAGAAAGCCCGTGCACAGCAACGAAGACCCAATGCAGCCAAAAATAAATGTAAATAAAATAAATAAATTTAAAAAAGAAAATACCAAGAAGACACAAAGAGGACTATCTTCAGTTGCTATAGGAACCACTGGCTCCTTAAAATTTTGAGTGGTTGAAATCACATCCATTATTTAGTCAGTTAAATATCCACATATATGATATACTGTTGAACATTCAGCCTGAAACCACCAGCAGCCTTGAAAGCATACACCATATCTTTTAACTTATATGATTTTGGATTACCTTCATTTAAAGTTAAAGATTTATTTTACATGGATGAAAGAGTAGGACATATCTAAGGGGATTCTGAGAGAAATTAATTAATGAATTTTACTCTGTGATATTACCTGTCTCAGTCAAAAAAAGGTGTAAACAGCTGGTGCTTTGAGGAGGCTGCACCAGGAGCAGCTGGACCGTTCTCCTCCGTTGCAATCTAAAGGCCTCTGGGCCAGGATGTGAAATTGTACTGTGAAAACTGCAGGTCAGGATGGTTCATTTTGGAGGACAGAAGAGAAAGGCATCAACTACTAGCCTTAAGGACTGCTTGCTTGGGACCCAACAACCACACTTCCTGTAAAAGCATTTGTTCTGTTTCTTTTCTCATATTCATCAAAAGGTTCATTTGTTTCTCTTGCTTCCAAGAATCCGCAGCTGTGTCACGAGAAGGGAAGGTGGAGAAAGCCCTGCTCTGGGATTCCCGTGGTTGAGGGCTGAGAATACTAAACACTGTCTCTGCTGTCTCCTGTTAGTGATCCAGGCCTTGGAGTGAGGGTCCTGGAGAGTTTGGACACTGTTAGAATCTCTGGTTTTTTCCTCTTCTGTCTCTTCTTTTTGGAAGGGGAAGGGAAAACATGGAAAATGTTTTAGCTAGGAGGTAAACATATCTGCTTTAGGTAACTTTGAAAGTTCTAGGAGATTTTCAGTCTGGTAATCTGGAATTATGTACCTAGAGAAGAGAGAGGGAAGAAACATGACAATTTTTGATGGGTTTTGATTTCAAAAATGTCTTTAGGACCAGAGAAATGGAATGGAAAACAAAGCATGCCGCTTGTAGTCCTAGAGGGACCCAGTTTGGGATAAGTCCAGAGACCTCTGAGACAGGCACACAGTGGCAGTCAAGTGGCTCCTATAGAAGATGAACTTTGAAATCATAAAGCAGGTCGTTATTCTCTTCTGCATCTCTCCTACGTATAAAAAAGCCACCCTTCATTCCCTTTGTTCAAAGAAAAGGGAATTGGCTATTGTCCAAGTGTAAGAAAATTATGTTTGGACTTCCCTGGTAGCGCAGTGGTTAAGAATCCGCCTGCCAATGCAGGGGACACAGGCTCGAGCCCTGGTCCGGGAAGATCCCACATGCCGCGGAGCAACTAAGCCCGTGCGCCACAACTACTGAGCCTGCGCTCTAGAGCCCGTGAGCCACGACTACTGAGCCCGTGTGCTACAACTACTGAAGCCCGGATGCCTAGAGCCTGTGCTCCGCAACAAGAGACACCACCACAATGAGAAGCCCGCGCACCACAACGAAGAGTAGCCCCCGCTCGCCGCAACTAGAGAAAGCCCGCGCACAGCAACGAAGACCCAACACAGCCAAAGATAGATAGATAGATAGATAGATAGATAGATAGATAGATAGATAGATAATTTATTTAAAAAAAAGAAAATTATGTTTTTTCAGTTATAAGAAGTGATGTCCACTAAGCACAAAGGACAAGTGACAAACTAATGCAGTTTCTGTTTATCCTGAAGGTTTAGAAGCTGATGGTTGCTTTCATTCAAGAATTGTGTAGTATATACTTTCCATGTCTGGGTGTATGATTATTATAATAGTTATTCAAATGTTGCTACAGCTTGGGACTGCTACCCCTGGCATATTGCTCCCCTTTCCCAAATTGCATTTTTTCTTCTACTGTGGTGGGATCTTTACCATATAGTGACTTCATGCTTTTGCAGGAGGTGAATGACACCTGGACAGAATGGTTCTGTGATTCCTATAGCTTTGGAGTATTTATAAGCCAGCAGCAAAACCATCTATTTTTCCTGGGGAAATTATGATGGTTAAAATAGTTGTTCAAAAATACAAAAACGAGAGATTTCCTTCTAATTGCTTCTTAGATTTTCTTCATTTATATTTTTTCTTTTCTTTTCTTTTTAAATACTGAATATAGTTCTCTGTGCTACACAGTAAGTCCTTGTTGGTTATCTATTTTATAGATAGTAGTGTGTATATGTTCCTCCCGAAGTCCTATTTTTATTTTTATTCTAGAAATTATAAGTGTATACAGTGGTAGAGAGAATGATGTCATGAACTCAATATACCCAGCATCTGACTTCAAAACCAACAATATGTGACCAGTTACATCCTCTGTGTGTCCACCTGCTCCCCCTCTGATGATTTTGAAGCAGTCTTAGTCATCATATCATGTAACTTGTAAGTGTTCTCTAAAACAGGAGTTGGCAAACTTTTTCTGCGAAGGGCCAGATAGTAAATTTTGTAGGGCAGAGCGTCTTAGTTATAGCTCTTCATCTCTGCCATTGTAGCAGGAAAGCAGCCACAGACAACACAGAAATGGATGAATGTGGCTGTTTTCCATACAGCTTTATGTATGGACACTGAAATTTGACTTTCATGTCATTTTCATTGTCACAAAACACTATTCTTCTTTTGATTTTTTTCAATCATTTAAAAAATGTAAAAAACGTTCTGAGCTTGCAAGCTGTACAAAACAGGTGGCAGGATGGACTTAGCCTCAAACCCCTGCTCTAGGGCTTCCCTGGTGGCGCAGTGGTTGAGAGTCTGCCTGCTGATGCAGGGGACACGGGTTCGAGCCCTGGTCTGGGAAGATCCCACATGCCACGGAGGAGCTGGGCCCGTGAGCCACAACTACTGAGCCTGCGCGTCTGGAGCCTGTGCCCCGCAATGGGAGGGGCCGCGATAGTGAAAGGCCCACGCACCGCGATGAAGAGCGGTCCCCGCACCGCGATGAAGAGTGGCCCCCACTTGCCGCAACTAGAGAAAGCCCTCGCACGAACCGAAGACCCAACACAGCCAAAAATAAATAAATAAATAAATAAAGTAGCTATAAAATAAAAAAAAAAACAAAAACAAAAAAACCCTGCTCTAAAAGATAAGAGCTCTTAAAAAAAAAATAGAATAATCACCGTGTATGCCCTGCAAAAACAGTCAGTGTTCGTATATCCTTGGCTGTCTTGTAACTTTATTTCTTTTAGCAGTTTGTTTGATTGTGATTGCAGTAAAGTTCACACTTTGCAATTGGGTGATGAGTGTCTTAAGTCCTTTTTATCTTTAGGCTTCCCTGTTCATTTCCCTCCATTTGTGATGGTTGTTATTGTTGTGGAAAGTGGGTTTGTCCTTCACAGTCCTCCCGTATTTTGAGTTTTGCTTATTGCCCTACAGTAGTGTCATTTAACGTGTCCTTCTGACTGCTGTGTTTCTTGCAAATTATGTCTCCTTTTGTGAAGTTATCAGCCACTGATGATCATTCCTAGGGTCATTAATTCATTCAGGGTTGCAGAACGGTCCCATTCTCAGTCCTTCTTTGTTTAGTCACTAGAATACTTCTAAAAAGAAAAAAGCTCTCCCATTATCAACCATTTGGGTATCCTGGTATATAAATCGTAAAGGGAAGGTGGTATTGATACTTGATATTTTTGTCCTTGTAAGCAAATTGTCAAAAATAGTGAGGTAGTTCACTAGTAGTTCACAAGTGACCAAAGGGGTTATTTAGTATTATTGTCACTGATGTCATTATTGTCATCATCAACCTGTGGATTTAAACACATTTGATGAGTTTCGATCCATCGCACTTATTATCTTTATTGCTGCTCAGATCTTCCACCCCTAAACAGTGGGGCTTACCTGACCTGGCCCATCTCGATGGCCTTCTTGCTTTGTGGTGTAACCGTATGTTCCAGGCTTGTATTTTCCATCTTAATGACCTAGAATTGGCCATTTCTCCAAGGAGCCCTGGTTCTTTTTCAGGGGGAACTGGTAATTAGAAATTACAGTCTGATCACAGAGGTGCTTATTCCTACTCGTTATCGTTTCTGGATCTTCCCATCCTATGGAGCTGGGATATATACGTATGCGCACATACACACGTTTAAGAATAAAGCCTGTCCTGAGATCGTATTAACAATTCAAATTCAGAACTACAGGGCTTTTAACCTTTATCTTGTGCCTTTATCTTCTTTCAGCTATGTTTTCAGAAAAGAGTTGTATGTTTTAAGGCATATTGATTGGGGAAAAGTGACGTTCTTAGCCTTGTTTATGTTTAACTAGCCTTGCCTCTTAGATTATGGATAACTCGGTAGGTTCTGCCATCTTCCTCATGGTCAAGTGCTGTTATCACAGTTTTGAAGTAAACAGGGTCAAGTCCTGGCCTTGCAAACCCAAACCTTTAACCCAACAGGAAATGTCAGTCAGCATCAGGCTCCTTAGTCTGATGTGGCTAGATTAGTCTTGTCAACTGATTTTAAGAGTAAAGAACTTCTAATTTCATTGGTATTTCTTTTTTTTTTTTTTTTTGGTATTTCTAATTACTGCATTCATTATATATATCCTGTATTATTTGGATGAACTTCTAAATAAAATTTAAACACAGGTTGTTAAATATTATTCATGTATTGCAAACATATATTGAACTATGTCTAAATATCAGAATGAGGGTCTAAATTTTCGTAATCAAATTCTTTACTTGAATATGCCTGTAAGACTATCATATGTTCGAATAATATGTTACTTTGGCTATCTGTATACCCATTAGCCAGTTGAAGAATACGTGTCAATAAATATTCATAGTATATGATAACATAAGTAAGAACTTCTGGTTCAGTATTCCAAATTGATAAATACTTGTGTTGGCTTGGTTATGGAATAGAAATCAAAGGTCAGCACCATCTTAGTTATTAAAATTAAAAAATACATGGGCTCCAGAAAGTCGATTTATTGAGGTATTCAATTATTATTGGATTTAGATTACAGGAAATGTTTTAAACAAAATTATTCCTGGCTCTGCTGATACTATTAGTGATCCCAGTGGTAAGAATTTCAACCGGTATCTTACAAATGGGCATATTTGAAAGTGGGGTAAGACGGACTATTTTCTCTATTAAAGAAATGCAAGTGCGGTTTAATCCCCACCTGTATGGCTAAGGAGGGGCGAATGGCTCTCCTGTATCTTCTCTTGGCCCCTGCACTCAGAGTGGCTCCAAAATGGGATTAATTTGCCCGCAGTGCTGCTAACTGCCCAGACCTCAATTTCTTTCCGTCGTTGCTCTGATTATTGCAAAACTCTTTCTGAAAGACTTAATATGTATCTTTTTTGCTGGCAAATTACTGCTCATTTAGATGTCCTAGAGTTAGTCCACTGCAGAAAGAAGTTTGGAAGTCTAATTTAAATAACTATCAGGGCTTTTTCTCAGGCTTGCTCAAATTGAAATGCATGCGTGTTTGAAGATGCTCTTGCTTTTCTAAAAAGCTGCATTTAACCCATTAAGATCATTTCCTTGCAGATATGGCCGTTATGGTTGTCTCATTAAGTTGACAAACGATGGGTCAGCAGTTTCTTTAACACCTGGACACCTGGTGCCGTGCTCTGCCTGGAACACCGGGGGTTTTGTCCCGAGGACTCGGAGCCTCTCTTACGGGGGGAATTCATATTCTGAAGAACAATCGCAGTCCCATCCTTGGTGATGCCTCATTGTCCTGCTGTAATGCTATTAAGAACCAGCTCTCCAGTCCTTGTCAGGGCCGCCTCTTTCTAACTCTGTGAAAATTGAGAGAAAACTGCCTGACAAAGGTGCTGTCTCTACCCAGTGGACATTTTCATCATTTTGTTTTGCGGGAATAACAGTCTCCCCATAGTTTCCTCGCTGCTCAGGGGTACCCCAGGTTCTGAGCACGTTGTCCTGTCTGGTCCTCCCTGTCATGGGGAGAGGCAGACAGGGAGGGGGACTCAGCCCTTTCACATCGTCCAACATCAGAGAAAATGGGCCAGCCACGGTTCCCTGCCTTCCCTGTTGAATTCTGACCTAAGGAAGAGTATCTGGGGACCAAAAGGCATCTTAAAAATCAGTCTGGGGCTTCCCTGGTGGCGCAGTGGTTGAGAGTCTGCCTGCCGATGCAGGGGACACGGGTTCGAGCCCTGGTCCGGGAAGATCCCACATGCCACGGAGCAACTAAGCCCGTGAGCCACAACTACTGAGCCTGCGCATCTGGAGCCTGTGCTCCGCAACAAGAGAGGCCGCGACAGTGCGAGGCCTGCGCACCGCGATGAAGAGTGGCCCCTGCTCGCCACAACTGGAGAAAGCCCTCGCACAGAAACGAAGAACCAACACAGCCAAAAATAAAGAAATAAATTAAAAGAAAAAATCAGTCTGTTCAGTTACCCATTCAATGCCTAAATCCCTTTCAGTATTACGCAAGACGGAGGAGATACGGGGATATATGTATATGTATAGCTGATTCACTTTGTTATAAAGCAGAAACTAACACACCATTGTAAAGCAATTATACTCCAATAAAGATGCTTTAAAAAATGGATATATATATATATCTCCATTCTCTTTCAGATTCTTTTCCTTTATAGGTTATTACAAAATATTGAGTATAGTTCCTTGTGCTATACAATAGGTCCTTGTTGGTTATCTCTTTTTTATATAATAGTGTGTATATGTTACTCCCAAATTCCTAATTTATCTCTCCCCCACCACCTTTCCCCTTTGGTAACATAAATTTGTTTTCTATGTCTGTGGGTCTATTTCCATTTTGTGAATAAGTTCATTTGTATCCTTTTTTTAGATTCCACATATAAGTGATATCATATGATATTTGTCTTTCTCTGTCTGACTCACTTCACTTAGTACGATAATCTCTAGGTCCATCCGTGTTGCTGCAGATGGCATTATTTCACTTTTCCTATGGCTGAGTAATATTCCATTGTGTATATATATGACACATCTTCTTAAACCAATCATCTTGACGCACATGATCTGAGAACTGGACTAATACAGAACCGACAGGTGCTGTTGGACCTGATGAATGTATTCAGCCTCAGGAAACAAGACCAGGATTAAAGTGTGAATGCCAGGATTTCAAAGGGAAAGAATGAATATGGCCCTCGGAAGCGATTCTTTCTCTGGCATTTGGGCACGTGATCTGTTCTCGTTTTAATCCTCCCCCCCGTTCCTGTCCCCATGATCTTCGGTCCTTTCCTTGGGGCGCCCCCTCCTCTCCTGTCCTGTCACTTTCCATCTGGCACTGGCATCGCCCCTTCTTTCTCTGCGGGTCTCACTTCTTCCTCTTCCTTTTGTTCTCTCTGTCTCCCTGCCTCTCCCCCGCGCCTTCCACAGACTTTCCTGGTTTGTTTCTCTGCTCATCTCATTCCCCTTACGTGTGGCCTCAGTGGTCGACAGTCTTCAGGCAGCTATTCTGCTCACGTTTTCCAAGTGGGATTTTCAACTTGCATGAAATTCCTGGTGATGCCACAAATTTAAATGAGATGCGTCAATCTGAGTAATTAATCTTATAGATATTTAAATATTGCCATGTGTCCCTAATTCTAAATATATATTTTAGGAGTGCTACATGCCCTTCAGTTAAATTATGTTAAGCACACTTAATCTTACTTAGTTTAGTTTGTATTTTCCATTTTGGGGAATATCCAGTTATGGATACTGAAGATGTGAGTCTCAAGGAGCATCCTTGCCTGATGGAAAGAGGTCAGAGTTAGCATCTCATAGTATTGTAGGGAATTTATCATTCTTCAAAATATTAAAAATGGGATTTATTTTAATTTAAAAGTGCTATCGAGTGAGAGAATAAATGAATTTGTGCCATAAAAGGCATGCAGTACCACAGAAATATAAATATTCTTCTGAATATTTGATCTTTTACCCAAGATAAGCTTATTTTTCCCCTATTGTATTGGAAATATTAATAAGAAAAGGTCAGTGATTTAGGCCAATGCCCTGTCCTGTTTGATCTGTTTGTAGTATTTGAAAGGAGTTGGAAAATAACTTGATTTTAGGAGCCATTTGAATTCCCATTAAAAAACACAACTTTTTTTTTTAAAGGAAGGTTTTATTTATTTATTTATTTATTTATTTTTTGGCTGCGTTGGGTCTTCGTTGCTGCGTGCGGGCTTTCTCTAGTTGCAGCGAGCGGAGGCTACTCTTTGTTGCGGTGTACGGGCTTCTTATTGCGGTGGCTTCTCTTTTTGTGGAGCATGGGCGCTAGGCACGCGGGCCTCAGCAGTTGGGGCACACGGGCTCAGTAGTTGTGGCTCGCGGGCTCTAGAGCACAGGCTCAGTAGTTGTGGCACACGGGCTTAGTTGCTCCACGGCACGTGGTATCTCCCTGGACCAGGGCTTGAACCCGTGTCCCCTGCATTGGCAGGCGGATTCTTAACCACTGTGCCACCAGAGAAGTCCAAACAACACAATTCTTATAAATACATAATAACTCTCTATAGAGATTTTTAGGTTATTCATCCAAAAAAACAAAAAGTTAAAACTTTTATTCCCTTTTGACCTAATAATTTTAGGAAATAGGGATTGTCCTAAGATCATTTATAATAGTGACGAATATAAATAATTTAAATGTGTAGCAATAGAGAACTACTTATATAAATAATGGCTACAGCCATATAGTGGAAAACATTAAAAAGCATGTTTTTGAAATTATCTAATGCTATGAAAAATTCTACAGATATCACAGGAAATTTAAATGAAGAGATCATATATATATAAAACCACTATTTCAAATTTTATTTAAATTAAAATGATCTGTAACAAAAAATAAACTAAACCTTGCCAACGCTTGTTCTTTTTCTTTTCTTTTTTCTTTCTTTCTTTGTTTTTTTTTTTTTTTTTGGTATAATGGCCATTCTGCTGGGTATGAAGTGATATCATTGTGGTCTTGATTTGCATTTCCCTAATGGCTAATGATGTTGAGCATCTTTTCATGTGCTTATTGGTCTGTATTATTTCTGTATCTTCTTTGGGGAAAATGTCTATTTAAGTCCTTTGCCCATTTTAAAATTGGATTGTTTGGTTTTTGTTGCTGTTGTTTTGCTGAGTTGTAGAACTTCTTTATGTATTCAGGATATTAATCCCTTATGAGATAAATTATTTGTAAATATTTTCTTCCATTCTGTTGGCTGTATTTTTACTCTCTTGATAGTGTCCTTTGATGCACAAAAGTTTTTATTTTGATGAAGTCAAGTTTACCTATTTTTTCTTTTGTTGCCTGTGATTTTGGCATTGTATTTAAGAAATCAATTCCAAATCTAGGATCATGAAGATCTCCCCCTATGTATTCTTCTGAGAGATTTATACTTTTAGCTCTTAATTTTAGGTATTTGATCATTTGTTTTAATTTTTGTATAAAAGGAAAGATAAGGGTCTAAGTTCATTGTTTTGCACATGGATGTCCAGTTTTACCAGCACCATTTGTTGAAAAAAGTATCATTTCCCCATTGAATGGTCTTGGCACCCACGTCAAAAATCCACTGACCAGAGATGTGAGGGTCTATTTCTGGGTTCTCTATCCTATTCCATTGGTCTGTGTCTGTCCTTATGCCAGTACCACACTGTGTTTTGATTACAGTAGCTTTGTAGTAAGTTTTGAGGTTGAGAAGTGTGAGTCCTCCAACTTTGTTATTTTATTTTGGCTACAGTGACGGCTTTTGAATAGAACTGTTGCTAGCCCATAAGACCTAAACTGGCCTTAAAGATTTGCTGTGTAACTCTGACAAATCAGTATTCATGACTATTGTGCATCTCTGAAAAGCCACAGGAGTTTTCAATATCCTGATATTCATTGTATTACTGTTCTATTGCTGCTGTAACAAGTTACCACAAACTTAGTGGCTTCATTATCTCACCGTTCTGGAGGTCAGAAGTCCTGAAATAAGGTGATGGCAGGGCTGGCTCCTTCTGGAAGCTGTAGGGGAGGATCTGTCCCTTGTTTCTGCAGCTTCCAGAAGCTTCCTGCATTTCGTAGCTCATGGTCCCTTCCTCAGTCTTCAAAGCACTTGCTTCTCTGGTCACATCTCCTTCTGCATCTGACCTTCCTACCTTCTCCTACCTTATCATTACATTGGGCCCACCTGGATAATCTAGCATAATCTTCCCATCTCTAGATCCTTATTTTTTTTATTATTATTTTTTGATGGTGCTAATATATCCTTTAATGGCAGAATGTGGTAATTATTGAATTAATTATTGCTAACTTAGTTTTCAAATGAAAAAAAAATAGAAAAAAAAACAAATTAAATGTGACACAACCTGACCAAACACATGTCAAATTACAGTTTCAAGGTTATTTTACAAAATACCTCCATTTATACCATAGATCCTTATTTTAATCTCATCTTCAAACTCCCAGGTTCTGGTGACCAGGGAGTAGACATCTTTGGGGGCTGCTATTTTGCCTACTACGATTACAATGACTGGGCAGTGTTGCTGACCGAGGGGCACACAGATCCTCTAAAATATCCTTTTATTTTTCCCTGTTGGTCTCCCTTGTAAATAAAGATTCGCTGTCCAGTTGTAAGGATCAGGTATAAGTCTGTTAATATAACAATCTCACATTTCTTTCCTACCTATGGAACTTTTTTCCACCGAGACTATGATTCCTAGAGTCAGCAAATATTAATTGAGCTCTATTTCCTGTGCACCCATGTCCACAAAATGAATACATCTGTTTCATGACCTTGAGGAACTTATAATCTACTAGAAGAGAAAGATGGTACTGCAGTGTAACCCCCTTTTTAAAAATTTCTTTCTTTTTTATTTAATTTTTATTTTATATTGGGGTATAGTTGATTTACAATGTTGTGTTAGTTTCAGGTGTACAGCAAAGTGATTCAGTTATACATACATATATATATCCATTCTTTTTCAGATTCTTTTCCCGTATAGGTTTTTACAGAGTATTGAGTAGAGTTCCCGGTGCTATAAGTAGGTCCTTGTTGATTATCTATTTTATATATAGTAGTGTGTGTATGTTAATCCCAACCTCCTAATTTATCCCTCCCCCCCACCTTTCCCCTTTAGTAACCATAAGTTTGTTTTCTATGTCTGTGAGTCTGTTTCTGTTTTATAAATAAGTTCATTTGTATTGTTTTTTAGATTCCACATATGAGTGATATCATATGATATTTGTCTTTCTCTGTCTGACTTGCTTCACTTAGTATGATAATCTCTAGGTCCATACATGTTGCCGCAAATGGCATTATTTCATTCTTTTTTTATGGCTGAGTAGTATTCCATTGTATATATGTACCACATCTTCTTTATCCATTCGTCTGTCGATGGACATTTAGGTTGCTTCCATGTCCTGGCTATTGTATATAATGCTGCTATGATCATTGGGGAGCATGTATCTTTTCAAATTTTGGTCTTCTCCAGGTATATGCCCAGGAGAGGGATTGCTGGATCATATGGTAACCCACTTTTATAGATTATATTTCCTAAATAGCTTTAGAATCCCTCCCTTCCTGTCTCTCATCCCTCCTTTTGTCATGTGTTACTATGATTTTTGCAGAAAATACAGCCAGTTTCCTTGACATCAGTTGGGCTCCCACACTCCTTGCTTTGGGCCATTACTGTACCCACAGATGTGCTCATGTCACCCTTTTGCCAAAAATCCTTGTGTTCCTGGCATCAGGATAAACTGCAACCCTCTGCAGGTCCTATTCCTGGGTGTGGGCTCTACCATTCCAGCCTCATCACCTGCCATTCCAGGAGCACTTTGTGTTGTAGCGGAATAGAATAAACCTACCGCCCCACAGTTTAGCTGTCTTGGCTATTGACTTTTACAGAGCTCTTCTCACTTACTGGCTCCATTTTTCCTCCTTCACGGCTCGAGAAAGTCCTGTGCATCCCCAGTTCTGGCCTCAAGTCTTGCTTTCTAGAAAGCCAACCCTCACCCCCCTCTCTGGTGAGGCTCTTTTTCCTGGGTTTACTGTGTCAGGCAGTTCCTTGCTCTGTAGTGTAATTAGTGCCTTACCTGTCTGTTTTTCTAACCAGACTGTGGATTCAGTTAGGTAAGGGCTGGTTCTCTTAACCCCATGCTCCCTGTATGTGTAGAGTGCCTGCCTCATAAAAGATGTTAACTAAGTTTGGGTTGAATGAATGCTTGGACCCACGTACATGTGAGTGATGTAATAGAAAATACCTGCAGATTGAAGCAAGATTTATGATGGCATATGGATTCTAAGCTAAAGTGATTGCTAGCTAGCACTTGTTTTCTCCTTTCTATATACTGTTTCTCTTGAAGAAGCTGAATCTAACTTTCTGTGTGATTAAATACATGTGCTTAAAAAAAAGTCCCATTCCTGAGAGTTCATGTGACTCATTGGAGTTCTGTAAAGCTGTTAGTTTGAAGCTGTTTATTTTAAAGGATAAATTTGTGGCATGAAGTCAACAGCTATGAAGTAAAGCTCCTCTCAACATATATATGAATCCAACACAGAAGTTTTCTTAAACTTGACTGCCCTCAGTACAGCCTTGAATACTTGTGAGGGATCCATAAGGGCATACTTTAAAATTCTTTTGAATAAACATTCTCTTGAGACAGGCTTATTTCATTAGGACAAATATTACAAGGCAACTATAGAAGTATATTCTTACAGGATTCGTGCCGCAAGTAAGTAAATAAATAAGTAGATAGCCCTTTTGTTTTTGTCATTGTTAATAAACAAAACAAATAATTATAAATGTGAAGTATGCCTTTCTTCAGGGCTCTTTTTTTTTTTTCTTTTTCAAAACGAGATTAGATTTTTTTTTCAGTCTGGAAAAGACAAACTTAATTTTATAGAGTAGTAGGTCTGAGGTTACTCCTAGTGGTAGAATTTAGTTATTTATTATATTTATTTAGGGGAGAGGATGGGAGACAATGTATGAAATACAGAGAGAAATACTTTCTCCTGTTCTATCAATTAATAATGCTGGATTGATGTTTTGCTTTTTGTTTAACTTCTCAGTGCCCTTTGTCAGACCAAATTGAGAGGATTTAGTAATAAAAAAGACTCACATAGGATATATAAGGTGTATATTTAATGTCACATTCAGATCTATGACTCTTTAAGCTATTAACAAGGCTGTTTTGACAGCTAGTACGAAAGATGGTGGGAACTGTTCTTCCGCGGCCCCGACGTTTCCTTCGCTGTGGCAGGAACTGTACTGGCGCAGCACCGGGATGCTTTGTCTCTGTGCACGCGGCTGCTGGACAGGAAGTGGGAGCACGCCCGGCCCAGCCCCTCCTTTGGGAGCTCACTCCCCACAGCAGCCCTTCCTCTACCCTGCGAGTCTGCCAGCAGCACCTCACATGGCGGGCGGGGGTGTGTGTGGTTTTGCAGTGCGGCCCGTGGCTGGGTGGGTGAGTCTGATTCCGTGCTTCAGTTCTAGCAAGCCCATGGTTTCCCACGCGTCGGCCGTGTTCTGCGTATTCTGCAGGGCCAGGTCCACAGGTACTAAACGAGGTGTTTGACCGCCTGTCCGCCTTTCTTCTTGAACTCATCCCTCAGCTGGTCCAGAATCCGGGCAGGGACTTTTGGTCCTGGTCATTAGGCAAGTGTCCTTGCGCATGTATATCTGTAAATTCTCACAACTGCCCTGAGAGTTGTATTGTCCCCTTACAGATGAGGAAAGGGGGGCCCCAGGAGCATAAATCACTCTGACGTTAGGTTTGGCACCCTGGTCCGTCTACTCCCAAACTCATGTCCGTTAGGACATATTGACAAAGAAAATATCACAGCAAAAGCTTCTAAAAGGCTTTGCATAATGTAAATCACTGAGTTCTACAGGTGAGTTTTATTATTGGTAGCCTGGCGTGTTCATACCTATAAACACAAAACATTTTCATACGGTCTGCGAGTCCCTGAATGCACAGGTGCGCGCCCACCTCCCCAGTTCCCCTGGCCGCCTTGATGTCCTCCAAAGCTTTCGGCTCTTTCTAACCATCCCGGGCCTCCTGTTCTCTCTCCTCTGACCGGGGCGCTCCTTTTCTTCCACCCTCCCCTTTGCCTGGCAGCTCCTACTTACCCTTCAGATCTCAGCTCCAATGTCACTTCCTCAAAACGGCACCGTATCTAAAGACGGCCTCATTGTGATTTCTGCCAGCCACCTGCCCTGGCCATCATTGGTGATCATTTCAAGCCTATATTTCCCAGCAACTGAAGCGCTACTGTGAACACTGAGGCCACTTTTCTGTTGTCCACTGTTGTGAGCCTAGTGTCCTAACACAGTGACGGCACGTGGATGGCACCCAGCATGGTTGCTGGGTGAATAATTGGACATAATGCTTGGTGTCGTGCATTTGCCTTAAGATCTTTGCCCATTGTTTTCTCCTTAATACTTGCAAATAACGTGTTAAAGATAGCCTCTTTCCTGATAATTGTAAGAAAAAAAATATATAGGACTGAAATCTATAGTCTTTCTTGAGGCTTTAAACTGTGGGAAGCATAGAATGGATTTCCAAGTGTACGTAACTAAGGACTTAATTAATGTCTCCGGGATAGTGTAAGACAACACTGTTCCAGTGTTGGAACCTGCTTTGTGTGGTCCTGGGCTGTGGGATGTGTAAAGGAACTTCTCTCCTAGCATTTCAGTGTCAGGTAATATTAAACACCTACTTCTGCTTGGTTTTGATAGCTCCAGGAAGAAAATTCTAAAGCTGAGACTAGTCCTTCAGAACTTATGCTAATACCTACTTACATTTTTAATGTAGTTCTTGATAAGTTGTTTATCAGTTCATGTATAAAATGAGGTCAGTCATAGGGTAGTGTGCGAATTAATTTTGTTTCCTAGCCAAGTATTAAAAAAAAAATGATTAAGTATTACAAAAAGACTAAATGTTGATAGTTTGGGAGCAAAATGAAGAATTTTTCATTGTACTTTTTCCTCTCCTCCTGTTGAGGCAGAATAACATAATGAACATATTAAAGGGGCAAAACCAAAGACATTTCTGCACACTTAATTTTGCATCCCTCAAATCCTGAAAGTGTTGATCGAGGCAGAATTTCAGTTTCTGGGCACCTGTTTTCCTGGAACAACTGCCATGGGTAATAAACCGTGGAACCAAGATCTGTAAGGAGGTAGCATCAGTAACATCCATTCTGTGCCTTCAGATGTCTTCCTGGTTCCGTATGACAGCTGATATTGTTTCTTTCTGCTCTCCCCATCCCCACGTTTACAGGGCATTGATGTACGGGATGCTCCCCTGAAGGAAATAAAGGTGACTAGTTCCCGGCGATTCATAGCATCGTTTAATGTCGTGAATACAACCAAACGAGATGCTGGAAAATACCGCTGCATGATTCGAACCGATGGAGGAGTTGGCCTATCCAACTATGCAGAATTGGTAGTTAAAGGTATTTAATGTTATTTTTATACCTCCAAATAGTCTATTAAAAGAGACATGTGGGATGGTTGTGAGTTCATGATTTGTTGAAAGCTCAGACTTATCCTCGTCTGTTTCTGAACAGTAGTTTGGGGACAGGCTGTACGGATGGATTACATTTTAAGTACAAATTTTGCACATGAGCAATAGTTTTGAAAAATGTATTTTATTTGTGTTGGTTCAGTTGCATACAAAGCAATGAATGTGCTCTGGGCAAGTTCTTCTGCCAAGTCTGTGTACAGAGATTACAACCCTATAAATTTTTTTTAAGGAATAAAATTTTTTTACTGATAGAAAATCACTTAAAATGCAAATATTCCCCAGCCAGGGTGTTTATGATAGCAGGGTAGTTAATAAAATGAAGCAGTGTCAGTATAAAAATGTGCCGTCATATCATACAAGCCACATAGATAGTAGTGGGTTAACATTCATAATGTTGCTCTTAGGTTCTATTACTGTATTTTGCATGACTGAAAAATTGAGTCATTATATTCAGGAAGGTGGGAGATGAGTAAAAAAAAGGGGGGGGGGATACATTTCCTTTGGCTGGTTTGATGTTTTTTTGTGTGTGCATGGACTTAGGAGTTTATAGTATTAAACTGGTAAGGCAGTTTTTGGTCCCAGACAGAATTTGGACTTTTAGATATACCATGAGGCATTTTTATACCTTATAGCAAGCCATTGCTGCTTTCTCCTAGGGGAAGAGAATGATACCTGCTTTTTACATGTTCTCCCCTGCATTTATTAAATGGGGAGCATAAAATTGGTCTCTTTTGGATGGACTATTCCTTTTGTCAGCAAATTTCTCTATGTCGGCAGTTTTACAGACTGCAGGGTTCAAACCCCAGAGCTAGCTGTGTGGGCGTGGTCCTATGGCTTACCCTCTCGGTGCTTCTGTTTCCTCATGTTTAAAATAGACATAATAATGTGACTGACCCTAAAGGGCCATCAGGAGGACCAGATGCAAAAGGTATGTGAATGGCACTTAGAACAGGAGACCTAGTAGGCAGCCAGCACCTGTTCAGGCCGTGATGGGGCATGGGGTGGCTCTTGTTCTCCGTTCTAGTCCGTCAGTGGTCCTCAGCTGAGAATGCATGGCTGAACCACCTTTCCAAATAAAACAAAATACAGATACAAATACCTGCCCACCTATTCTCTACCACCACTACACACCCATGTTCAATCAGAATCTCTGGGACCAGAGCCTCTGCCATAAAATCTATAGGTGATCCGGGCAGATGGCTTCTTCTGTGAAATCAGCCCTGCCAACGTTAGTCACGCCTGGCTTGGGGGGAGCCTGCCCCCAACACTGTTTATCTGCAGCAGTGGCTAATGTTCTGTGGAAGGAAGCCAGGAAGCACACCCTGCAATATCTGCTCGCATGGTCTAATTTGCCACACCAGAGCCCTGTGATTTGGGGTTTGTAGTGAAACTGTAGCCCGTCTGGCCAGTTTCCGAGTTTAGGTTTCACCTGTAAGAAAACTAAAACTCTGCATAGATGTGCACACCCTCCCCTGCCGAAGGCTCTCGGGGAAGCGAGGGGTTTCCTTGTGGAAAATGGACACCATATGCCAACAAATCCAGCAGAGCGGCCGCCTCGCTGTTGCCACGGCTGAGTTCTTTATTGTCATCACCGTTACTTAATTTTCATCTTGGTCCCGTTCTTTGTGTCTGTGTTCTGTTTTCTGATTTCTGGTTGCTACGGTGCTTCACTGTGCCCGTGCCCGGTGAGGCGTGGTGCTTTGTAATCAGTATGATAGAAATCTAGTCACCTCTTTAAAAATTGCCTCTGTGGGAAAGTTAATTTGTTGGGAGTTATAAGCAAGTCAGAAATTTCTAGTCTGCCACAACACACATAAGCACAGAGGCTGAGTGGGTCCTTACTCACATTTCTGCCTCACGTTTTCCTGCCTTGCGACAGTGTGGAGGGATCTTGGGTCATGGTGATAAAATGTCCGGGCACCCTTTGCATCTCTGCACCCTGCCACAGCTGGTGACAGTTGGCTTGCAGATATGGCTCAAATCTGGAGTTTGACTTTTCCTCCATTTATAATTTTTATAGCCATATTTTGCACGTATTTGATTTTTCAAAATAAAATAACATACTGGATTCTACTAATTAAATAAAGCATTGCGTTGACACAATTACTTTAAAATATATAATGGCATGTTTAGGCCACCTGTGTGAACACTTTTTATATGCATGTGTTTAGAGTGCTACATTTTTTCAAAATGGGAAAAACTAAAGTCCAAAGAGTTTATAACTTTCTTAAGGTCATTCCCTGATTTGGTGCTGGCCCGCAAATGAAGCCCAGGTCATTTTAAACTATCATTCTTGTCTGTTTTATGTCTACCACTGCTTTTGGTAATCAAAGACATAAAAATATTTCATATAATCTCCACAATTCATGTATATATGCATATATGCCAATATCATATTTAATTATAGGAGACATGTATTAGGAATTCATATATATGTATCAATTACATATATGTATATGATATGTATCTATAGGTATATAAATTCTTTCTTTGCTGGCTTGATTTAGAATTATTTTTATCATGCCCTTTCACTTGGATTAAATATTTTAAATTGCTTTTTATCACTTAGTATAGATTGAGTTCCTTCCTTCTTTCCCTTTGAGAAAATTTATTCAAAATTTAAATATTGAGATTGGTTCAAGATGGCGGAGTAGAAGGATGTGCTCTCACTCCCTCTTGCAAGAGTACCTGAATCACAACTAACTGCTGAACAATCATCGACAGGAAGACACTGGAACTCACCAAAAAAGATACCCTACATCCAAAAACAAAGGAGAAGCCACAATGAGATGGTAGGAGGGGCGCAATCAGAATAAAATCAAATCCCATAACTGCTGGGTGGGTGACTCACAAACTGGAGAACACTTATACCACAGAAGTCCACCCACTGGAGTGAAGGTTTTGAGCCCCACGTCAGGCTTCCGAACCTGGGGGTCCGGCAACGGGAGGAGGAATTCCTAGAGAATCAGACTTTGAAGGCTAGCGGGATTTGATTGCAGGACTTTGACAGGACTGGGAGAAACAGAGACTCCACTCTCGGAGGGCACACACAAAGTAGTGTGCACATTGGAACCCAGGGGAAGGAGTAGTGACCCCAGGGGAGACTGAACCAGACCTACCTGCTAGTGTTGGAGGGTCTCCTGCAGAGGCAGGGGGTGGCTGTGGCTCACCGTGGGGACAAGGACACTGGCAGCAGAAGTTCTGGGAAGTGCTCCTTGGCGTGAGCACCTCCCAGAGTCCACCATTAGCCCCACCAAAGAGCCCAGGTAGGCTCCAGTGTTGTGTTGCCTCAGGCCAAACAACCAATAGGGAGGGAACCCAGCCCCACCCATCAGCAGACAAGCAGGTTAAAGTTTTACTGAGCTCTGCCCACCAGAGCAACAGCCAACACTACTCACCACCAGTCCCTCCCATCAGGAAACTTGCACAAGCCACTTAGATAGCCTCATCCACCAGAGGGCAGACAGCAGAAGCAAAAAGAACTACAATCCTGCAGCCTGTGGAACAAAAACCACATTCACAGAAAGATAGACAAGATGAAAAGGCTATGTACCAGATGAAGGAACAAGATAAAACCCCAGAGAAACAACTAAATGAAGTGGAGATAGGCAGCCTTCCAGAAAAAGAATTCACAGTAATGATACTGAAGATGCTCCAAGAGCTCGGAAAAAGAATGGAGGCAAAGGTCGAGAAAATGCAAGAAATGTTTAACAAAGACCTAGAAGAATTAAAGAACAAACAAACAGAGATGAACAATACAGTAACTGAAATGAAGAATACACTAGAAGGAATCAATAGCAGAATAACTGAGGCAGAAGAACAGATAAGTGACCTGGAAGACAAAATGGTGGAATTCACTGCTGCGGAACAGGGTAAAGAAAAAAGAATGAAAAGAAATGAAGACAGCCTAAGAGACCTCTGGGACAACATTAAACGCAACAACATTCACATTATAGGGGGTCCCAGAAGGAGAAGAGAGAGAGAAAGGACCAGAGAAAATACTTGAAGAGATTATAGTCGAAAACTTCCCTAACATGGGAAAGGAAATAGCCACCCAAGTCCAGGAAGTGCAGAGAGTCCCATACAGGATAAACCCAAGGAGAAACATGCCGAGACACATAGTAATCAAATTGGCAAAAATTAAAGACAAAGAAAAATTATTGAGAGCAGCAAGGGAAAAACGACAAATAACATACAAGGGAACTCCCATAAGGTTAACAGCTGATTTCTCAGCAGAAACTCTACAAGCCAGAAGGGAGTGGCAGGACATATTTAAAGTAATGAAAGGGAAGAACCTACAATGAAGATTACTCTACCCAGAAAGGATCTCATTCAGATTCGATGGAGAAATCAAAAGCTTTACAGAGAAGCAAAAGCTAAGAGAGTTCAGCATCACCAAACCAGCTCTACAACAAATGCTAAAGGAACTTCTCTAAGTGGGAAACACAAGAGAAGAAAAGGACCTACAAAAACAAACCCAAAACAATTAAGAAAATGGTAATAGGAGCATACATATTGATAATTACCTTAAATGTGAATGGATTAAATGCTCCAGCCAAATGACACAGGCTCACTGAATGGATACAAAAACAAGACCCATATATGTGCTGTCTACAAGAGACCCACTTCAGACCTAGGGACACATACAGACTGACAGTGAAGGGATGGAAAAAGATATTCCATGCAATTGGAAATCAAAAGAAAGCTGGAGTAACAATACTTATGTCGGATAAAATGGACTTTAAAGTAAAGAATGTTACAAGAGACAAGGAAGGACACTATATAGTGATCAAGGGATCAATCCAAGAAGAAGATTTAACAATTATAAATATATATGCACCCAACATAGGAGCACCTCAATACATAAGGCAACTGCTAACAACTATAAAAGAGGAAATCGACAGTAATGCAATAATAGTGGGGGATTTTAACACCTCACTTATACCAGTGGACAGATCATCCAAATAGAAAATTTATAAGGAAATGCAAGCTTTAAATGACACAATAGACCATATAGATTTAATTGATATTTAATTAAATATTCCATTCGAAAACAGCAGATTACACTTTCTTCTCAAGTGCGCATGGAACATTCTCCAGGATAGATCACACCTTGGGTCGCAAATCAAGCCTTGGTAAATTTAAGAAAATTCAAATCATATCAAGCATCTTTTCTGACCACAATGCTATGAGATTAGAAACCAATTACAGGGAAAAAAACGTGAAAAACACAAACACATGGAGGATAAACAATACGTTACTAAATAACCAAGTTATTATAAATAACAAGTTACAGTAATCCAGACAGTGTGGTACTGTCACAAAAACAGAAATATAGATCAATGGAACAGGATAGAAGGCCCAGAGATAAACCCACGCACTTATGGTCACCTTATCTTTGATAAAGGAGGCAAGAGTATACAATGGAGAAAAGACAGCCTCTTCAATAAGTGGTGCTGGGAAAACTGGACAGCTACATGTAAAAGAATGAAATTAGAACACTCCCTAACACAATACACCAAAATAAACTCAAAATGGATTAGAGACCTAAATGTAAGACCGGACACTCTAAAACTCTTAGAGGAAAACATAGGAAGAACACTCTTTGACATAAATCACAGCAAGATCTTTTTTGATCCACCTCCTAGAGTAATGGAAATAAAAACAAAAATAAACAAATGGGACCTAATGAAACTTGAAAGCTTTTGCACAGCAAAGGAAACTACAAACAAGACGAAAAGACAACCCTCAGAATGGGAGAAAATATTTGCAAACTAGTCAATGGACAAAGGATTAATCTCCAAAATATATAAACAGCTCATGCAGCTCAATATTAAAAAAACAAACAACCCAATCCAAAAATGGGCAGAAGACCTAAATAGACATTTCTCCAAAGAAGACTTATAGATGGCCAAGAAGCACGTGAAAAGCTGCTCAACATCACTAATTATTAGAGAAATGCAAGTCAAAACTACAATGAGGTATCACCTCACACCAGTTAGAATGGGCATCATCAGAAAATCTACAAACAACAAATGCTGGAGAGGGTGTGGAGAAAAGGGAACCCTCTTGCACTGTTGGTGGGAATGTAAATTGGTACAGCCACTATGGAGAACAGTATGGAGGTTCCTTAAAAAACTAAAAATAGAATTACCATATGACCCAGCAATCCCACTAGTGGACATATACCCTGAGAAAACCATAATTCAAAAAGAGTCATGTACCACAATGTTCACTGCAGCACTATTTACAATAGCCAGGACATGGAAGCAATCTAAGTGTCCATCGACAGATGAATGGATAAAGAAGATGTGGCACATATATACAATGGAATATTACTCAGCCATAAAAAGGAACGAAATTGGGTCATTTGTAGAGACGTGAATGGAATGAGAGCCTGTCATACAGAGTGAAGTAAGTCAGAGAGAAAAACAAATATCGTATATTAACGCATATATGTGGAACCGAGAAAAATGGTACAGATGAACTGGTTTGCAGGGCAGAAATTGAGACACAGATGTAGGGAACAAACGTATGGACACCAAGGGGGGAAAGTGGCGGGGGTGGGGTGCTGATGGTGGGATGAGCTGGGAGATTGGGATGGACATATATACACTAATATGTATAAGGTGGGTAACTAATAAGAACCTGGTGTATAAAAAAATAAATAAAATTCAAAAAAAAATTTATTCTTATTCTTGTACAGTTTCTTTCAGCAACCCCCAAAGTCCTTTTGAATGGCTGTCTCAATGATTTCCAAATTCTAGTTGAATCTTTCATTTGATTTAACATATTTGGTACTCTTCTTAATGGGGAACTAATAGAGAAAATAGACTCGGGACAAATAAGCATTGAAGTCCTATCTATTTTAGGATACCAGTAACAACGTCCTAAATGAATCGTGTGCTCACTAACATTTGTGGCTTTGCCCCGAGTTATATTTTGAATGGCAGCTCAGGAACCCTTGCTAGCATTTGCAGCTTCAAAGTAATTAACTGCTCTTTCAGCCTGCCTATGTAAATGTCTTAGGATATACTATGAAAGGCCCATTTCATGTCTTGGTTCAAGGAATCTCCTAATGATATAAATTGATGTTAAATCACTATGAGTTGAATCAAAACTATCTAAAGAAATGAAGAGCTAGCACAAAGTTGTAGTTTATAAATAATAGGAACAATATTTTAGTAAATTTGCACTAAATTTATGGGCCCCCAAATAAAATTCATCTTTTAAGTGTCTTATTTAGACTCAGTCTCATGAGATTTCCCCAGCTATTTTAAAAGTCAGTATGACTTACCACACCTTGAATACGTTAAAGAAGAACAAAGATGCCCCAACCCAACAAAAGGAACTTGCGTTGCTGGTTTCTTGTTGGTCTAGGGATCTACCTGGTATCATCGTAGGGGCCAACCTCAGATGGGACCAGCTGTCGTGAGGTCCCCAGCAGCAGGAAACATGACAGGGAGCAACGGGTTATGTCTGCTATGGAGCAGACAGGAGCATATGCCAGTAAAAGAATAGCAGGCTTTATTTTACATGCATTTATGTGAGCTAAATGAGGAGCTAAAAACACACACCAAAAGGCCCAAACCACCTGCAGAAACATCCTTGAAAAAAATCACTAGGACTTAACATTTTCTCCGATGGAGATTCATTAAATAGAAATACATTATTTCATACAGTTATCTCCTTCCCTAATGTCATGTGTGGTGCCACTCACAGTGACACTGGCACATGGAACGCCTTTATTTGGTGCCTGGAGGGCCATTCAGCTGGCACCTGATATACTGTTGAAAACAAGATTGCCTCTCTCACCTGTCTCAGACAAAGATCCAGAAAAAGTCAGTCTCAGGTTTTCAACAATGAGAGAGACCTTCCTGGGTTGTAAAGAGTGTTTGCCATTTATTGCTTAGAGTTTTATCAAGCTGGGCATGACTTGTGCTTTGCTTTAGAGCTTTTCTTTCTATTCACTGCTTTAATAAGACTCATTACTGCAAGATCCCTGAACAGTGGCAGTGCTGGACTTTATCACCCCAAGTGCTCAATGCTCCTGGAGCAGAACGAGTCCATTGGGATAGCTTTTGGGGGGAAACGAGTCATCCTGGAAATGCATTTCTGATGAGATAAACTGTAATTTCATCCGTGTTTTTCAAGTGATGATATCTTTGGAATACAAATATAAGGAGACTGAATTTAATGATATAACTAATACCTTGGGTGATTTTGAAGACACTCAGGGGTTTTTTTTTGTTTTTTTTGTTTTTACTCTTGACAATGGAGAGACTTCTAGAGTTTAATTACTACCACTTGAGAGAGTTTTCAGAAGTTACTTTTAGTGCAAAAAAAATCCTTTGGTGCCTATGTAGCTGTTCGAGAAAAATGAATTGCGTCCTAAAACAAACTGGGGATGTACCTACCTGAGCAGGCTTAGGTTTTAAGGATGGCTTATTTCACAGATGTGAACACTACGCAAACCTCCCTCAGTATGCTTTTTCGTATTAACCTGAGCAAAACCATTCTCATCAGTTCATTGCTGAAATGTTAATGTCTTCCCTGTTTTAATAATTGACGTGCATTTAGCTCTTCTCAAGTGTCTGAAGGATGGCCTCCGGTTTGCCTTTCAGAGCCCCCTGTCCCCATCGCCCCCCCTCAGCTGGCCTCCGTGGGGGCCACCTACCTGTGGATCCAGCTCAACGCCAACTCCATCAATGGCGATGGGCCCATCGTGGCCCGGGAGGTGGAATACTGCACCGCCAGCGGGAGCTGGAGCGACCGGCAGCCAGTGGACTCCACGAGCTACAAGATCGGGCATCTCGACCCGGACACAGAGTATGAGATCAGTGTGCTTCTCACCCGGCCAGGGGAGGGCGGCACCGGTTCTCCTGGGCCCGCTCTCAGAACCAGAACCAAGTGTGCAGGTGAGTCTGGGGATGCTGGGACCGCTTGTCAGTGTCTTCTGGGTTTTGACCTGCAACCTCCGTGCAGGTGGCTCACGCTTCCCTCAGCTCTGCTGGGACCCTGTCTGGGTACAAAAGGTCCCTTCACCTGTGGACAGCAACCCAGTAGCCTGTGGACTTCAAACCTCAAGGCTTGATATCTCTCAGGAGGCCTCCGCCCCCTTTTCCCCCCGTTCTTAATTTACACCTTCCTAGGAGTATCACCTAATTCATACGGGAATCATCCCAAAGTTGACAGAAACTGTTTGCTTTAATGATGTCTGCTCATAGGTCAATGCCTCTCATCTGGGTCCCTTTGTTTTTATGTTCCCCGTTGATGTGCTTGTAGCCTCGAGGGCCTTTGGAAGGCTAGATTCCATCTTAGCGATAGCTTTAAAGCTGTGTTTTTATGGACGGATATTGAATGGAGGTGCTGCTTGCCAATGACATGGGACCCATTTGTAAAATAAGCCAGGGTGATTTGTGGACTGCACGCCGGCTTTAAATTCTTAGATGATAAGGTTCTAATTGACTGTGCAGAGCCCGCTCTGTGGGTTGATGGAGAGAGAAATGCAGAGTCTTATAAAAATCAGACCCTAAAGAAAGAGCCCGTTAGAGGTTCGAGTGCTGTTTCTGTCTGGCTGCTCTCGGGTCGGAAGTAGAGAGAAATAACAGGTTGGGATACTGAAGTGTTCTTTCATCCTTTAAACGCAGATTCTTGCACTGAATTGAGGGCTGAAAAATTTCTCCAGAAATTTTTATGGAGATAATTGATTCTTCGGGTGGCATTATTTAAGAGGATACTTATCAGTAGGTTTCGTTTCCTGTTAAGTTTTTAAAGTACTCAGAGCGCAGTCTAACCCTGTCTGGTAGGAGAAATGATTAAGCCTTAACAATGGTAACTGCTTCATTCTTTCTTCATAATTTGGCGTGTATGGTTTCGAAAAGCCCAAAGCTCATGGAAAAAAGTTACTTTTGTAAAACTGTTTTTGTTAGAAGAGGGAACAGGACCCTTTCTCTTCTTCGGGTATGTGCTATTGGGCCTGCCTTGTCCACCCAGGTCTGTTTCCCAAGTCCCACGCCCCCATGGTCATATCACGCTCAGCGCAGAGCCTCTGGTCTAAGAACTGTGGTGATTCCCACAGCCGCCATGGGCGGTCCGAGGAGAAAGGAGTTTGACAACACTTTCTCTTCCTCACTTCTCTACACCATGTCATCTCCTCTCTCTCTTTAACTGAATAAAATTTCCCTGCCTTTTTTGAAATAATTTATCATCTGTCGTAATGCAAACAATAGCTGTGTAACACTGTATCTATCACTTTACACTATAAGAATTGCTTTCAAATCTGTTATTTATTTTATCACTGCCTCTTGAAGTCTCTGAGGCCAATACTGTGACCCCCTTACTAGGGGCGGGGAAATAGAAACCCCTGTGGTCCTCCACGCATGCTCTGTGAGCAATAAGTTTGTGTTCTTTCACTTCAGCGTTATTTTGAGGAATCCTGTTTGGGGACATGGTGCTAGATCGTCTTCCTTTCTCTCCAAAAGAAGGTTAGAATCCCATTGTCTAGGCTGGAGAAAGGATCCAATCTGTCATTCTAGTCACTGACAACCCCACCTACCTATTGTTTTCAGTTCTGTTCTTTTGTCTTTTCTCCTGGTTTTGTGCCTGTACATTTAAGGTATCAACATGATTATTATCTACATTTCCCCTAAATAAAAGGCATGCAGCTCTGTTTTCAAGAAGCCTTTTTGTTACGGCTGCATGAGGTGTAAATGTAGAAACTTTCATAGTAGAATGGCAGTCCTTTTTTAAAACATTAAAACCAATCCTGAATGGATATTTGCATGCCAGCCCTGTGCCTTAGAGGTTTAATCTCACTTAAGCAAGGAAGCCTGTTGAGAAAGCAGGCTTTTTCCTCTTACCATTTGTAACCTGCCGTGGACACTGTTGTACACCTGTCCTGCACGGGGATTGAGCATTTTTGAAAAAGCTGTGGTCGAACAAGTCAATCTTAGGAAATAGAAATATGTTAGGTGAGAGGGTTAAAGCTAGAAATGAGAGGGGGAGATGCTGGGTGGGTGAGGAAAGGGAAGTTGAATGAGCCATTTACTGTCGGAAGAAATACAGTTTCACCCTTTGTTGAACTGAGACTTTTGAGAAAATCTGCGGGAGAGCTTGTTGACTGCTCAGGTGAGCCGTGTGAAATAGTGGTATGCAGGATGGAATGAAAAGGGGGAAGGTGGCTGCTATACACTCTAGACTGAAAAATGTGCTAACGGTCCCTGCCTCTTCCTCAGATGGTTCGCGAGCGTTTAGGGTTCAGAAAGAGCAAGTCACGGATCTCAAAACCTGAGAGAGACACTGAGCGTTCTGCAAAGCAGATGGAAGATGGAAAATGGCCTTGGCCAGGCATGAACAGTGGGTGAATCTAATAGGGTGACAGGTAGTAGGAATAATTGGGCATCCATCCCGTGTGGTTTAAAAGGCCAAGAATATGTGTCTGGAATTAGAGTAATAAAATTTAGCAGCAGCACATATAAAAAAAGAGATTGAGGATTAGATTTAAATACATATGCATCTACAGTATGGTCCATATTCTGTTAATCACTCTGTAATGCTGTTGCCTCACCACCCCCTCCAAAAAACAAAAACAAAAAACAAACAAACAAAAAACCCTAATATAAGTGTAGGTTGCATTAAGAAAGCAAAGCCTATGTTGTAGGTGGTGATAGTCTCTTTCTACCAATGCTGGGAAGCCTCCCTATTATTGTCACACTTACTTCTGGTCCCCACATTTTAAGAGAGAAAGCACAGAATAGACTGTGCTCAAGGAAAAGCACCCAGGATAGGAAATGTTCTGGAACTTTGCTCAACCAACGAGGAATGATGGAAGAATTGAGAAAGAGGATGGGGACGAGCAGGGTGTCTGTGCAGATTTGACAAGAGCTAAGTCATGCATAATGAGTTTCCAGTGGCTGGTGGGTTCAGGCAGAACCTGGCGTTGCAGGAGGAGATTCTATACTCACGAGAGGATTGAGCTGGCTGAACCTGAAGGCCTCTTTAACATGAAGAGTCTATGTTCTCTTTCTAATGAAATGATCCAGTGTATATTTCTACCCTGACCGTCTCGGAGTTCACTTCTATTTTATCCTTTTCCAAATTCTCCCTAATCATGCGTATCGAGTGCTCTGCTGGGCAGTGGAGGTCTGTGATGACGTTTGCAAAAATCTGAGCAAACGGGGGAAAACCACTGAGTTTTTCATACAGCTAAACAGGTTAAATTTGAAAGACTGACTCTTATTCTGAGCTTCCCACCTGGTTTTGTGCTAAAATATCACTTTCATGAAATGCCAGTGCCTGAGGATACTACAGCTGGAGTCAGCAGTTGAGAATTTGGGCTCTGGCACCAGGCTGCCTGTGTTTGAGTCCTGGCTCTGCACGGAGCTAGACATGTGACCTTGGGAAGACTTTGTACATTCTCTGAGTTTCTCGTCTTATCTATGAAACAGCGGTGATAATAATAGTGTTGTATCTCCTAGTGTGGCTGTGAAGCCTGAAGGAGCTAATGTGCACGTAAGGTGCCTAGGACAGAACCTTACACGTAACAAGTAGTCAATACAAGTTAACTGCCCGTGGCGAAAAAAAAATTATCGTTTAACATTTTCATTCAAAAGAATTAGATGTTGGCAACCTGATTTTGTTGACTTAGATTACTTATCTGGTAAATCGAAAATCGGAGGGATACAGTTTTATATTTGGACTCAGAGAATCCCCTGCAGTTGGGCATTGCATCCATGGCAGACGCCATTCTCTGATTCTTTTTCTATCAAATCTGTTTCTTTTGGACAAGCTCTGTTTTCATTTCGGTGCTGCACCCATGGGGCCTGTCCTATCACGCTGGGGTGACACCCACGAAACCGTATTTCATTTCATGCATTGAAATGGAAAGATCACTGTTTATGACCCATCTCTGCGCTCTGGAATTGATTTTCATGTGTGGCTTGTAGATGCGATCTCATCACCTGGTCATATTTCTTTCAAGAATCGTACGGGAACACGCTGCCAGACCTCTTGCTTCTTATGCTTCTGAAAATTATTTTCAGATATATGCACAGGCTCTTGCACGTGTGACCCTGATCAAATCACTTGGCTTCTCTGATTCTCCAAATAGGGGCCCTCGACACCTGCCCTGATAATATCAAAGGTGTTTTTGAAGATCGGATTAGACATTATCTCTAAAGGTATTTTACACATGAGAAAAGGCCCTGCCGACATGGGATATTAAAAATGATAATAGTCAGGAGCTACTTTGAAGATTTATACACATATCTACTTATTTTTCAACTTTGCATTTCAGCTATAGTTGGGGAACCTCAGAGAGCTGAAATTATTTCAGTATCCAGTGAAGCAAAATGCAATTTAGTTTGTGTTTTGTATTATATCTTATATCCTTATAATTATGTGCAGCCTGTATATCACAAGTCATTAACTGGTAGCTACTTGAAAAAGAGAAATGGGTGATGCTGTTAGCTTGATTTTCACAGTGGACTTTTTAAGTGCTTATTTGGGGATATCGCTTTTTATGTATCCTGGTTATTGTTTAACTGTGGTTAAGTGGCTTGCTAATAACTGGCACCAGGAGTTAGAACAGGATGATGGTAAACTAATGACTTAACAATTAAGGTTGGTGAGAGTGAGAAAAAGCTGAACTGAAACGTGTTCTTTAGAATTAATATAACTAAAAATATTTGAAAAAAGAATGATTGCACTGTTTAAAAATTCTGTGCATAAGAAATTTATTAAGCACCCATATTTGTAAGGCACTGTTCCAGGCCCTAAGGGCAGAGCAACAAGACGAGATCTGGCCTTCAGAGCTGATATATTTGGGGGTATTGGAGGGAGGAATTGTACAGGCAATAAATAAATAAATATATGTACATGTTTGTATATGTAAATATATGTATATTACATATACACACATACATAATATAATAAATGCTATGAAGAGAAATAGAGAAAGAGATAGAGAATGGAAAGGTAGGAATTTTTTTATTAGATTATTTTTTATTTCTAATCGTGCTAAAATAACCTAACATAAAATTTACCTTCTTAACCATTTCTAAATGTACGGTTCAGTAGCGTTCCGTACACTCAGTCAATCTCCAAGACTTTTTCATTTTGCAAAACTGAAACTCCATACCCCTTCCCCCCACTTCCTCCCTGGCAACCCCCATCCTACTTTCTGTCTCTATGAGTTTGATGGCTCGAGGTCCTTCACGTAAGTGGAATCGTTCAGAATTTGTCCTTTTGTGCCTGGCTTATTCACTTAGCGTAATGTCTTCAAGGTTCATCCATATTGTAGCATGTGTGATTGCACCTTTGTAATTACTCTGATAATGTTGTATGGTGTATACTTAGTTTATGGGATTCTTCGTAAACCCCTTTGAGACTTTAAGCAATTGCATTGGTTTTCAATGAATAATTCTTGAAGTTTAAAAACGCTTTATCTTTCTGACTTGTGGAAATCTTGCCTCCTAGAGCAGGTGGTAATGCTGTGTTTCCAGAGAGTTCAAGTATATGCATATAAGTGCTACATCAGGATGGTATAGCCATCCCATCAACAGACAGCCTTCTGTTTGTCAAGAATAACGAGTGAGATAAGAAATTGGAGGGTTTTTTAAAGTAATGAACCATTCTTTTAAACTAGTAAGGGGGGGTACATTTTATATTTGTAGAGAGGTATATATTTGTTCTGTATATGCCTAGTTAGAACCTTTTCTGTGACTGTAATAACTTCGATTATGTGTTACTTTAAAATGCATTTTTGTTCTACTTGGGATTTGATAAACACAGTTATAGCTACCTTGTCTATCCTACTTGCAGTGACACGAGAGATGGGCCATACTTTTCATCTACTTCAAGTCACTTCACCTTCCATTGCTCTGTGGCCTGTGAGAGAGTGAATTTATGCTCAGCCTATGGTGGTGTACATTTTTGTGCATCTCCTGTTCTTTGCGATGGTGGTTGTACTGCTGCCCTAGAACAAATGTATTTGTGTAGCTCTCTCCTGCCTTTGCCACATGCTTGGATGGCTGTGGGGAATGTTCCATTGACTACAAGTTAATGTTCCGTGATGTCTCTTACCATATACCCTGAGACCATCTTTAACATGCTTTATGTAGCAACACGCCCTGTGCTACCAGGCCTAGTCTAAATCTCACTAGATTTAGGTAAATATTGGTTTTGGAGTATTAATTCGCCATGTTTGCTAAATGTGACACAGGAGTGACTTGTTTCATTTTATTTTTAATTTTTATTGGAGTATAGTTGATTTATAATGTTGTGTTAGTTTCAGGTGTACAGCAAAGTGAATCAGTTATACATATACATATATCCACTCTTTTTTAGATTCTTTTCCCATATAGGCCATACACAGTATTGAGTAGAGTTCCCTGTGCTATATAGTAGGTTCTTGTCCGTTATCTATTTTATATATAGTAATGTGTATATGCCAATCCCAATCATTTTAAATACTCTTGAATGGGATTCGCATATGGGAAGTGGAAAGTGATGGGTTTCTTGGCAACAGGGCCTTCCATGAAGCCCAAATTGCGTGATACCTGCATTACACTGAAGGCCGACCTCTCTGTGTCTATTTATTTATTATTCTTAGTTCCTCTTGTGGGGGCAAAAGAGACAATCTGTTTGGGATGGGTCTGATCTGAATTTAAACCCTGTCAAAACTTGATTTGTTTTCTTCCTAAATCAAGGGTAGCCAGATTTGTCTTTTCTGTACAGAACTGTTGCTGGCATTGCAGTACGTCTTTGGACCCGCACGGATCACCCACAGGCACTGGGGGGCAGGTGGGAGCCCATCTAAGACCTGGCAAAGGCTGAGATTCAGAATGAATACAGGCCAAGACCTCATTGGATGGAACATAATTTATTTTTCATTTAAGTTTATTTACCAGGGAAAAAAATTAAAGTGTGGTAATTCTAATTCTAAAAGAGCTCTGCCAAAGGGCAACAGGTTTTTTTAATGCATTTCCAACATATTAAACCATTGACTGGTTTAATGTGACTTCCCTGGTGGCGCAGTGGTTAGGAATCCACCTGCCAATACAGGGGACACAGGTTCGAGCCCTGGTCCGGGAAGATCCCACATGCCGCAGAGCAACTAAGCCTGTGCTCCACAACTACTGAGCCTGCACTCTAGAGCCAGCGAGCCACAACTACTGAGGCTGAGTGCCACACGTTAAACCATTTCCAACACATTAAACCATTAAAACCTTTCTTTTTTTTTAAATTTTATTTTATTTATTGTTTTATACAGCAGGTTCTTATTAGTTATCTATTTTATACATATTAGTGTATATATGTCAATCTCAATCTCCCAGTTCATCCTCCCCCCCCACCCTGCTTTCCCCCCTTGGTGTCCATACATTTGTAAGAACCTTTCTTAATTATAAACATTAAAAGGATATTAAAAAGTATCTGCCCTATTAGTCTGCAGATGTAAATACATGGCATTGGGGAGTGCATCGCAATTGGGCAGAGGACAGGTGCAGAGCAGCAACGTGGCACCTTTTTTATTATAATATATTCAGTCCCTGCCTTACAGGCTTTTGTGCCCCAGAGGCTGTATTACCCAAACCTGAAACCCTGCCTTTAAACACTGAGTCAGCACTTTCCCTGTGTCTGAGCCCTAAGGCCATGGCGGGGGAGGAGGGTTAGAACTACTGGAGCAGCTCTGTATGAGAGGCTTGGAAAGGCCTCTAGGAAGACCAGACAGATGGAGGTGGTTGCTTTCAGAGTCCTCGTTATCCTGCCTCTGTGACTCTTAAGTGCCCTGGTAGTTCTAGAAGGTGCCAAGCAAGCCCCTTGACGGTGAAGAGTGAGCATTGCTAACAGACTTCTAGGTGTGAGGTTGAAGCCTTTGTAGGCAGCTCCCTGTGTAGCTTTGAATGCCCTGAGGAGGCAAAGAAATTTAAGAGAGAGATCCGGAGATTATCAGTCAGTGGCTGTGGCTTCCCTCTGGGCCATTTGACACTGAAAAAAATCACAGAACCCGCCCGGCTGCGTTTTGTGTGTCTTATCAACGAAGGGCTTGACCAAATTCCTGGTTCTAGTGCTCGGATCCCATCAGTCTCTGTCAGAGGGGCTTTGCTGTCATAGAGAAACATCCTTGTGGTCAGGATTAGTCCCCTATTAAGTACCGACTCCAGCATGTTGAGTGCGCCTAAAGCCACCAGAAGGCTTAAGGATGCTTCTGCTTCCCACAGCAGTATCTTCTAGAAAGAGGAAGACACCCACTAAATCTTAACCTGGGCAGTTTTTAAAGAGACCCTGGGTCATCTAAATCTTTCCCCAAATCTCTTATATATTAAAAAAAAAAATTAGTACTGAGAATGATATTTTTAATTTTTATTAGAGCAAATGCCTTAGTTCCTTCTCAAACTTATGATTCAGTAGAGTTCTATTTTGTGGTCTCTATGTAAGCATTTCTCATAGACTGGGCCCCCTGCATAATCAATATGCACTGCTTACTTGGGTTTTTTGTTAAGACCAGGGCATGATTGAACATTCTAAATTGCCTTCGTGAATATTTCGGACATATTCAGAGAAGACAGTGTCCATTGGTTAACTTCTTTCACTTTAAAGTCTGCCTGACTTGGGGTGAGTGCTGCTTCTGACACTAACAGCTAAAAAATATCTCAACAAATTACTAAACTTAGGAACCTCAGTTTCTAATAATTCTAGTCTGTTTTCTACCAATACCAGAACCTTCTTCATAGCACTGTTGGGAGAATTAAATGTGCTAAATGCATGAGAAATGGTTAGCAGAGAACTTTGGTCACTCTGAAGTCTGAGTATTGGGTTGGCCAAAAAGTTCGTTTGGGTCTTTACATACTATGTTGAGGAAAACCCAATAGGTCTGCTAGCAAATTCTGATAAAACGAATACACTTCTTGCGACTGAGGATACACACTATTATGGCAAAATCTTCCAATAGGACGTTTAAGCTGGTCAGCTGGGTTTTGGTTGACACACTCATCAAATTGCAGTTTGCTTTAAGTAAAACAAAAACTAGATGTACGTCCTCAAGCTAATGTCAAAAGCTGTTGCAATATTCACTGGAACCTGGGAAAACGGTGCATTTTTGACTCTTTCCCGTGTTGTCGGGAAAAAGCACAGTGACCCAAAGTCCCTGAAGGGCGGCAAAGAAATAGGATAACTGTGAAGGCTTTATTCACGTGTGAGGCGTCAGTCTGCAGTGGTGGTTGCCGTTATTAGTGACCCGGTGAGTGTTTTTGACACGTTAGCCCTTGGAAGAGCACTGCCCCAGGCCCTAACACCTCTGAGTTTGCTGAGAACACACAAAGCCTGACAAGCACAGTGTGATTAGAGCAGTAAGGCAGCCTCTCACTGTGATGGAGGCATCCTGGCGGACGTCTTTCCCTTTGCCCATTTACCTGCAGACATCAGGAAGGTATATAAGACCCTCATGGAATGAGATTGGAGGTGAGGGTCCTGATGCTGTGGATATAAGGGACTGAAGTGTGCACAGGTAAATTCTTCCCCTGTGGACTGCTTCTGAGACAGGCCCTACCTGGCTTCTGAGCCCCTGACCCAAGAGCAGAAAGAACTAGTCTCAGTATGGCCTTTGTCTTCAGGACATTTGAGGAAAAGCTCACGCACCTTTAACTCGCCAGGTTCGCTCTGGGTTTGTGCCTCAAACGCAGCAAATCCCATTTCACGAATTGGGAAATAGATGGATTTTATCTTTGACCTCATAGGTCCCGTGTGCTTCTATCCATCTTGCCTGGGCAGGCTCAGATTCATCCTCCTCTTATCACACCACCTCTCAGCTCATTTGTCCTCTTTAATGTGGATGGATAACTCATTGGAACACATTCAGTGGCATTTGGGCTCCTATTAGAACGTGCCTGCTTCATGTGTAAGGATAATGTTGCTCCCGTTGTTAAAAACTAAATTAAAAAGAAGTAAAATAAATGAGAGCTAAAACTTGCAGAGTGGTAACAAGAGATTATGAAAGCTTGATGATATGTCACAATTTCAGTTTATGAGGGTTAACCACATTCCTGTGTTTGGGTAATATTTTTATAAATTAATTTTAAGAATACAAAGAACCAGTAATTGCATTACCTATTAGAATAAATTTTGAGTGAATAGAAAGCTTTAAAAATGAATAATGCATATAAATGAAATTAAAACTACAAATAGCAGAAATTTTATTAGGAAGTATGGTTATACCTATTATTAAAATAAGAAAGATAATAGAACAGTTTGAGATCAAGATTGCTGATCTTCCATCCATGTTATTACCTTTGTAGAATGAGTAATATAAGTAATATAACTACTCAGGTAAAATATTTCTATTGACCAAATAGCAGTATTTCTTTCTTACAGATCTAGACAAATGACTATAGACATGGATTTATAGCTGGCATTGAAAACTCTTTCTAGTATATATTAGCAGTAGAAAAGATACAGGTATTAACATATATTTCCATTAGGTGTTATATATTGTTACATATTTACTATTCTTTAGCTAGACTATATTGCTCTTAAGTTGGATCATGAATTCATCATACATAACATTTTATTTGTTAATGTTCGTAGCTTGTTGATGATCTATTTTAATTACTGAATTCATAGGTACCATATAAGAAGGTAAAAAATATGGAAATATATAGTGAGGAAGGTCATAGATTTCCTCATCTTTCTTGCAGTTCCTTTCTTGGGGATAATACTTGGGTGTTTATCTTTGCACATCTCTCTCTATGCCCATTTAGACATATAAATATCAATCTATGTCCCAGATCTGTTACTTACTAGTTCTAACAACGCGATATCGTACGTAAGGTTCTGCAGTTTGATTTCGCATCAGTCAGTACTCTCTGAACATCTCTCTAGTGGCTGGAGTCCAGTGCAATATTTATATATCTTTAAATCACTCTTAGGACCAGCTACTTATTATTATGAAATAAGGATACCCCAGTTATTCAGCCCTTCCCCCTTTTGATGCATAGTCACTGTTGTTTTTTCTATTAAAAAGAATATTTCAGTAAATATCTATAAATGTATCTGCTTTTTTTATTTTTTATTTCTGTAGGTTACAGTTCTCAGATAGAATTGGTGGGCCAAAGATACATGCATTTAAGATTTTAGTAGAGGTCACATTACTTTCCAGAAGGTTCTAGCAAGTTAAACTCCATCAGCGAAGTGTGAGAATGTTAGTTTCTAGACATGCTTTTGAGATTGCGTATTAATGATCTTTTACAATTTATCAATTTACCAGTTTAGAAATGGTGTGTTACTATATTAATTTGCATTTTACTATTTTTCATGTGTGTATTGACTGTATATTTTTTTTAACATCTTTATTGGAGTATAATTGCTTCACAGTGTTGTGTTAGTTTCTGCTGTATAACAAAGTGAATCAGCTATATGCATACGTATATCCCCATATCCCCTCCCTCTTGCATCTCCCTCCCACCCTCCCTATCCCACCCCTCTAGGTGGTCGCAAAGCACCAAGCTGATCTCCCTGTGCTATGCAACTGCTTCCACTAGCTGTCTGTTTTACATTTGGGAGTGTATATATGTCAATGTTACTCTCTCACTTCGTCCCAGCTTACCCTTCCCCCTCCCCATGTCCTCTAGTCCATTCTCTACGTCTGTGTCTTTATTCCTGTCCTGCCCCTAGGTTCTTCAGAACCATATTTTTTCTTTTAGATTCCATATATATGTGTTAGCATACGGTATTTGTTTTTCTCTTTCTGACTTACTTCACTCTATATGACAGACTCTAGGTCCATCCACCTCACTACAAATAACTCAATTTCATTTCTTTTTATGGCTGAGTAATATTCCATTGTATATATGTGCCGCATCTTCTTTATCCATTCATCTGTCGATGGGCACTTAGCTTGCTTCCATGTCCTGGCTATTGTAAATAGAGCTGCAATGAACATTGTGGTACATGACTCTTTTTGAATTATGGTTTTCTCAGGGTATATGCCCAGTAATGGGATTTCTGGGTCATATGGTAGTTCTATTTTTAGTTTTTTAAGAAACCTCCATACTGTTCTCCATAGTGGCTGTACCAGTTTACATTCCCACCAACAGTGCAAGAGGGTTCCCTTTTCTCCACACCCTCTCCAGCATTTATTGTTTGTACACTTTTTGATGATGGCCATTCTGACCGGTGTGAAGTGATACCTCATTGTAGTTTTGATTTGCATTTCTCTAATGATTAGTGATGTTGATCATCCTTTCATGTGTTTGTTGGCAATCTGTATATCATCTTTGGAGAAATGTCTATTTAGGTCTTCTGCCCATTTTTGGATTTGGTTGTTTGTTTTTTTGATATTGAGCTGCATGAGCTGCTTGCATATTTTGGAGATTAATCCTTTGTCAGTTGCTTCATTTGCAAATGTTTTCTCCCATTCTGAGGGTTGTCTTTTCGTCTTGTTTATGGTTTCCTTTGCTGTGCAAAAGCTTTTAAGTTTCATTAGGTCCCATTTGTTTATTTTTGTTTTTATTTCCATTTCTCTAGGAGGTGCATCAAAGAGGATCTTACTGTGATTTATGTCATAGAGTGTTCTGCCTATGTTTTCCTCTAAGAGTTTTGTACTGTCTGGCCTTACATTTAGGTCTTTAATCCATTTTGAGTTTATTTTTGTGTATGGTGTTAGGGAGTGTTCTAATTTATTCTTTTACATGTAGCTGTCCAGTTTTCCCAACACCACTTATTGAAGAGGCTATCTTTTCTCCATTGTATACTCTTGCTTACTTTATCAAAGATAAGGTGACCATAAGTGTGTGGGTTTATCTCTGGGCCTTCTATCCTGTTCCATTGGTTTATATATCTGTTTTTGTGCCAGCACCATACTGTCTGGATTACTGTAACTTTGTAGTATAGTCTAAAGTCTGGGTGCCTGATTCCTCCAGCTCCGTTTTTCTTTCTCAAGATTGCTTTGGCTATTCGGGGTGTTTTGTGTTTCCATACACATTGTGAAATTTTTTGTTCTAGTTCTGTGAAAAATGCCATTGTAGTTTGATAGGGATTGCACTGAATCTGTAGATTGCTTTGGGGAGTATAGTCATTTTCACATGTTGATTCTTCCAATCCAAGAACATGGTATATCTCTCCATCTGTTTGTATCATCTTTAATTTCTGTCATCAGTGTATTATAGTTTCCTGCATACAGGTCTTTTGTCTCCTTAGGTAGGTTTATTCCTAGGTATTTTATTCTTTTTGTTGCAATGGTAAATGGGAGTGTTTCCTTAATTTCTCTTTCAGATTTTTCATCATTAGTGTATAGGAATGCAAGGGCTTTCTGTGCATTAATTTTGTATCCTGCTACTTTACCAAATTCATTGATTAGCTCTAGTAGTTTTCTGGTAGCATCTTTAGGATTCTCTATGTATAGTATCATGTCATCTGCAAACAGTGACAGTTTTACTTCTTGTTTCCCAATTTGGATTCCTTTTATTTCTTTTTCTTCTTTGATTGCTGTGGCTAAAACTTCCAAAACTGTGTTGAATAATAGCGGTGAGACTGGGCAACCTTGTCTTGTTCCTGGTCTTAGAGGAAATGCTTTCAGGTTTTCACCATTGAGAACAATGTTGGCTGTTAGTTTGTCATATATGGCCTTTATTATGTTCACGTAAGTTTCCTCTGTGCCCACTTTCTGGAGGGTTTTTATCATAAATGGGTGTTGAATTTTGTCAAAAGCTTTTTCTGCATCTATTGAGATGATCATATGGTTTTTCTTTTTTTGTCCATTGACTTTATTAATGGTATCTTTGGCTATACAAAGATAAAACTTTTTTTTTTTTTAATTTTTTTTTTTTTAAACATCTTTATTGAAGTATAATTGCCTTACAATGGTGTGTTAGCTTCTGCTTTATAACAAAGTGAATCAGTTATACGTATACAATATGTTCCCATTTCTCTTCCCTCTTGCATCTCCCTCCCTCCCACCCTCCCCATCCCACCCCTCTAGGTGGTCACAAAGCACCGAGCTGATCTCCCTGTGCTATGTGGCTGCTTCCCACTAGTTATCTATTTTACATTTGGTAGTGTATATATGTCCATGACACTCTCTTACCCTGTCACATCTCACCCCACCCCCTCCCCATATCCTCAAGTCCATTCTCTAGTAGGTCTGTGTCTTTATTCCCGTCTTGCCACTAGGTTCTTCATGGCCTTTTTTTTTTTTTTTTCCCCTTAGATTCCGTATATATGTGTTAGCATACTGTATTTGTTTTTCTCTTTCTGACTTACTTCACTCTGTATGACAGACTCTAACTCCATCCACCTCATTACAAATACCTCCATTTCATTTCTTTTTATGGCTGAGTAATATTCCATTGTATATATGTGCCACATCTTCTTTATCCATTCATCTGTCGATGGACATTTAGGTTGCTTCCATGTCCTGGCTATTGTAAATAGAGCTGCAATGAACATTTTGGTACATGACTCTTTTTGACCTATGGTTTTCTCAGGGTATATGCCCAGTATTGGGATTGCTGGGTCGTATGGTAGTTCTAGTTGTAGTTTTTTAAGGAACCTCCATACTGTTCTCCATAGTGGCTGTATCAATTTACATTCCCACCAACAGTGCAAGAGTGTTCCCTTTCCTCCACACCCTCTCCAGCATTTATTGTTTCTAGATTTTTTGATGATGGCCATTCTGACCGGTGTGAGATGATATCTCATTGTAGTTTTGATTTGCATTTCTCTAATGATTAATGATGTTGAGCATTCTTTCATGTGTCTGTAGGCCATCTGTATATCTTCTTTGGAGAAATGTCTATTTAGGTCTTCTGCCCATTTTTGGATTGGGTTGTTGGTTTTTTGGTTATTGAGCTGCATGAGCTGCTTGTAAATCTTGGAGATTAATCCTTTGTCAGTTGCTTCATTTGCAAATATTTTCTCCCATTCTGATGGTTGTCTTTTGGTCTTGTTTATGGTTTCCTTTGCTGTGCAAAAGCTTTTAAGTTTCATTAGGTCCCATGTGTTTATTTGTGTTCTTATTTCCATTTCTCTGGGAACTGGGTCAAAAAGAATCTTGCTGTGATGTATGTCATAGAGTGTTCTGCCTATGTTTTCCTCTAAGAGTTTGATAGTGTCTGCCCTTACACTTAGGTCTTTAATCCATTTTGAGTTTATTTTTGTGCATGGTGTCAGGGAGTGTTCTAATTTCATACTTTTACATGTACCTGTCCAATTTTCCCAGCACCACTTATTGAAGAGACTGTCTTTTCTCCACTGTATATGCTTGCCTCCTTTATCAAAGATAAGGTGACCATATGTGTGTGGGTTTATCTCTGGGCTTTCTATCCTGTTCCATTGATCTATATTTCTGTTTTTGTGCCAGTACCAAACTGTCTTGATTACTGAAGCTTTGTAATATAGTCTGAAGTCAGGGAGCCTGATTCCCCCAGCTCCATTTTTCGTTCTCAAGATTGCTTTGGCTATTCGGGGTCTTTTGTGTTTCCATACAAATTGTGAAATTTTTTGTTCTAGTTCTGTGAAAAATGCCAGTGGTAGTTTGATAGGGATTGCATTGAATCTGTAGATTGCTTTGGGTAGTAGAGTCATTTTCACAATGTTGATTCTTCCAATCCAGGAACATGGTATATCTCTCCATCTATTTGTATCATCTTTAATTTCTTTCATCAGTGTCTTATAATTTTCTGCATACAGGCCTTTTGTCTCCTTAGGTAGGTTTATTCCTAGATATTTTATTCTTTTTGTTGCAATGGTAAATGGGAGTGTTTTCTTAATTTCACTTTCAGATTTTTCGTCATTAGTGTATAGAAATGCAAGAGATTTCTGTGCATTTATTTTGTATCCTGCTACTTTACCAAATTCATTGATTAGCTCTAGGAGTTTTCTGGTAGCATCTTTAGGATTCTCTATGTATAGTATCATGTCATCTGCAAATAGTGACAGCTTTACTTCTTCTTTTCCGATTTGGATTCCTTTTATTTCTTTTTCTTCTCTGATTGCTGTGGCTAACACTTCCAAAACTATGTTGAATAATAGTGGTGAGAGTGGGCAACCTTGTCTTGTTCCTGATCTTAGTGGAAATGGTTTCAGTTTTTCACCATTGAGGACAATGTTGGTTGTGGGTTTGTCTTCTATGGCCTTTATTATGTTGAGGAAAGTTCCCTCTATGCCTACTTTCTGGAGGACTTTTATCATAAATGGGTGTTGAATTTTGTTGAAAGCTTTCTCTGCATCTATTGAGATGATCATATGGTTTTTCTCCTTCAATTTGTTAATATGGTGTATCACATTGATTGATTTGCGTATATTGAAGAATCCTTGCATTCCTGGGATAAACCCCACTTGATCATGGTGTATGATCCTTTTAATGTGCTGTTGGATTCTGTTTGCTGGTATTTTGTTGAGGATTTTTGCATCTATGTTCATCAGTGATATTGGCCTGTAGTTTTCTTTCTTTGTGACATCTTTGTCTGGTTTTGGTATCAGGGTGATGGTGGCCTCGTAGAATGAGTTTGGCAGTGTTCCTCCCTCTGCAATATTTTGGAAGAGTTTGAGAAGGATAGGTGTTAGCTCGTCTCTAAATGTTTGATAGAATTCACCTGTGAAGCCATCTGGTCCTGGGGTTTTGTTTGTTGGAAGGTTTTTAATCACAGTTTCAATTTCAGTGCTTGTGATTGGTCTGTTCATATTTTCTATTTCTTCCTGGTTCAGTCTCGGCAGTTTGTGCATTTCTAAGAATCTGTCCATTTCTTCCAGGTTGTCCATTTTATTGGCATAGAGTTGCTTGTAGTAATCTCTCATGATCTTTTGTATTTCTGCAGTGTCAGTGGTTACTTCTCCTTTTTCATTTCCAATTCCATTGATCTGAGTCTTCTCCCTTTTTCTCTTGATGAGTCTGGCTAATGGTTTATCAATTTTGTTTATCTTCTCAAAGAACCAGCTTTTAGTTTCATTGATTTTTGCTATTGTTTCCTTCATTTCTTTTTCATTTATTTCTGACCTGATCTTTATAATTTCTTTCCTTCTGCTGGCTTTGGGGTTGTTTTGTTCTTCTTTCTCTAATTGCTTCAGGTGCAAGGTTAGGTTGTTTATTCGAGATGTTTCCTGTTTCTTGAGGTAGGCTTGTATTGCTATAAACTTCCCTCTTAGCACTGCTTTTGCTGCGTCCCATAGGTTTTGGGTCGTCGTATCTCCATTGTCATTTGTTTCTAGGTATTTTTTGATTTCCCCTTTGATTTCTTCAGTAATCACTTCGTTATTAAGTAATGTATTGTGTAGCCTCCATGTGTTTGTATTTTTTACAGATCTTTTCCTGTAATTGATATCTAGTCTCATAGCGTTGTGGTCGGAAAAGATACTTGAAATGATTTCAATTTTCTTAAATTTACCAAGGCTTGATTTGTGACCCAAGATATGATCTATCCTGGAGAATGTTCCATGAGCACTTGAGAAAAAGGTGTATTCTGTTGTTTTTGGGTGGAATGTCCTATAAATATCAATTAAGTCCATCCTGTTTAATGTATCATTTAAAGCTTGTGTTTCCTTATTTATTTTCATTTTGGATGATCTGTCCATTGGTGAAAGTGGGGTGTTAAAGTCCCCTACTATGATTGTGTTGCTGTCGATTTCCCCTTTTATGGCTGTTAGTATTTGCCTTATGTATTGAGGTGCTCCTATGTTGGGTGCATAAATATTTACAATTGTTATAGCTTCCTCTTGGATCGATCCCTTGATCATTATATAGTGTCCTTCTTTGTCTCTTGTAATAGTCTTTATTTTAAAGTCTATTTTGTCTGATACGAGAATTGCTACTCCAGCTTTCTTTTGATTTCCATTTGCATGGAATATCTTTTTCCATCCCCTCACTTTCAGTCTGTATGTGTCTCTAGGTCTGAAGTGGGTCTCTTGTAGACAGCATATATATGGGTCTTGTTTTTGTATCCATTCAGCCAGCCTGTGTCTTTTGGTGGGAGCATTTAATCCATTTACATTCAAGGTAATTATCGATATGTATGTTCCTATTCCCATTTTCTTAAATGTTTTGGGTTTGTTATTGTAGGTGTTTTTTTCTTCTCTCGTGTTTCTTGCCTAGAGAAGTTCCTTTAGCATTTGTTGTAAAGCTGGTTTGGTGGTGCTGAACTCTCTCAGCTTTTGCTTGTCTGTAAAGGTTTTAATTTCTCCATCACATCTGAATGAGATCCTTGCTGGGTAGAGTAATCTTGGTTGTAGGTTGATCATATGGTTTTTCTCCTTCAATTTGTTAATATGGTGTATCACATTGAGTGTTTTGCGTATATTGAAGAATCCTTGCATTCCTGGGCTAAACCCCACTTGTTCATGGTGTATGATCCTTTTAATGTGCTGTTGGATTCTGTTTGCTGGTATTTTGTTGAGGATTTTTACATTTATGTTCCTCAGAGATATTGGCCTGTAGTTTTTTGTGTGTGACATATTTGTCTGGTTTTGGTGTCAGGGTGATGGTGGCCTCGTAGAATGAGTTTGGGAGTGTTCCTCCCTCTGCCATATTTTGGAAGAATTTGAGAAGGATAGGTGTTAGCTCTTCTTTAAATGTTTGATAGCATTCATCTGTGAAGCCATCTGGTCCTGGGCTTTTGTTTGTTGGACGATTTTTAATCACAGTCTCAATTTCAGTGCTTGTGATTGGTCTGTTTATATTTTCTGTTTCTTCCTGGTTCAGTCTTGGAAGGTTTTGCTTTTCTGAGCATTTGTCCATTTCTTCCAGGTTGTCCATTTTATGGGCATATAGTTGCTTGTAATAATCTCTCATGATCCTTTGTATTTCTGCAGTGTCAGTTGTTACTTCTCCTTTTTCATTTCTAATTCTGTTGACATGAGTCTTCTCCCTTTTTTCCTTGATGAGTCTGGCTAATGGTTTATCAATTTTGTTTATCTTCTCAAAGACCCAGCTTTTAGTTTTATTGATCTTTGCTATTATTTCCTTCATTTCTTTTTCATTTATTTCTAATGTGATCTTTATGATTTCTTTCCTTCTCCTAACTTTGGGGTTTTTTATTCTTCCTTCTCTAATTGCTTTAGGTGTAAGGTTAGGTTGTTTGTTTGAGATGTTTCTTGGGGTAGGATTGTGTTGCTATAAACTTCCCTCTTAGAACTGCTTTTGCTGCATCCCATACGTTTTGGTTGACTATATTTTTAATCATCAAATTATCTATTTCTGTCTTTAGGATGCTATTCGAATCTTTTCCTTTTCAATTTGTAGGAGTCTTTTATATAGTAGTGTTATTAACCACTTGTCTGTTATATGTTTTCTAAATATTTTCCCTCATTCTACCATTTGTCTTTTAACTTTATTCACGATACATTTTGTTAAAGAGAAATGTTTACATTTTGTATAGTTAAATCTATCAGTCACAGCCTTTAGAACTATATGATTAAATTATCACTAGAATTTAAATCAGTCCAAATATATTTATTCTAGGTAGATGGTGAGATGGTGAGATATGCAGTCACTTTTACTAATCAAACTATTGTTTTTCCAGTGACTTGTTTTCCAGTCTTGTTTTAGAAGGTTTCCACCTTTTCTTTGAATATTTTAAAAATAGTTAATTTTCACACTTCAGTCTTCAACCAGTGAAATTCTGGTCCAAAAGACATGCAGAGAAAGCCACAGGGCTGGGGAGGCTTCTGGAAAAGGTTCCTTTGCTCTTTAATGATGTACAAGGAGAAAGGGTCCTTTCTCACCTTTGGATGTTATGTGATGAGGCATCCAGGAATGCAGCAGGCATCAAATGACCCCAGGGGAACCAGCTAAAAGGACAGCCAGTGGGAAAGCTGAGTAGACATAACTGAATTAAAATACCCTCCACACCTCATTTTGGTTCCCCCCTCCCCTTCGTCCCTCTCTCCCTCCCTTCCTCCCTCCCTCCCTCCCTCTCTCTCTCCCTCCTTTCCTTCCTTTATTCAACAACTATTTATGGAGACCTTCTTATTTGATAAACACTCTCCTAGTCATGGGGGACACAGTGGTAAATCACATGAGCGCTGGCCCTCGTGGACACAGTTTTAATCTATAAAGTTGTCCATTTGGTTTGCAGTACATGCACATATTTATCTGGAGCAAAGCTTGCAGAGATTCCCAGGATAGCTGTAGGGAGGAGGTTCTAAAAGGAAACATAAACATTAGGGCACAGAGGAACTTTAGAAATAAATTGTTTTAATCAGTATGCTTTGGGCTGCAAGTAACATAAATCCTGCCCATACAAACTAACCACAAAGGAAATGTATCAACTTGGAGTAAGAGGAAGCCCATAGATAAGTCACACTTTGCAGTTTGTTGATTTAGTGGCTCAGTAATATTACCAAGGACGTGAGATCCTTCCAAACCTCTCCTGCGTCAGCTCCAACCCAAAGATGGTCCTCTTCATGACCATTAGGAAAACACGCTTTGTTCATAGCTGGTGGAGGGGGAGAGAAACCTTTCCCCAAACCTAGAATATAACTCCTTTCTTTCAATCTGTTAGGCCAACTTAGGACCAATAATAACAATCAGTAAATTTTTTTTGAGCTGATTTACTTAGTGTCCTTATTCTCAAATGTTAATGTACTTTGGTGATGTTGGTATACATCAGAATCACCTGGAAGGCTTTTAAAAGATTGCTGGATCCCACCCCAGAGTTTATGATTCAGTAGGTTTGGGGTTGGGCTCAGCAAGTTATATTTCTACCAAATTCCCAAGTGATGCTGATGTCGCTGGTTGAGACTGACTTGGAGCAATAAAGATGCAGTCTTGCACTAGACACCTATTAGAATGTCCAAAATCCAGAACACTGACAACACCACCTGCTGGTGAGGATGTGGAGCAACAGGAACTCTCATTCAGTGCTGATGGGAATGCAAAATGGTGCAGCCACTTTGGAAGACAGCTCCACACTTTCTTACAAAACTAGAAGTATATTACCACACAGTCCAGCAGGAGTGCTCATTGATATTTACCCAAAGAAGTGGAAAACTTATGTCCACCCAGAAACCCGCCCAAGGATGTTTATAGCAGCTTTATTCATAGTTCCAAAACTTGGAAGCAACCAGGATCTCCCTTGGTAGGTGATTGGACAAATAACCTGTAGTCCATCCAGACAAGTGAATATTATTCAGCGCTAAAGAGAAATGAGCTATCAAGTCATGAAAATATATGAAGGAAATTTAAATGCATATTACCAAGTGAAGGTAGCTAATCTGGAAAGGCTACGTATGTACAATTCCTACTGTATGACATTCGAGAAAAGGCAAAACTATGGAGACGGTAAAAAAATCAGTGGTTGCTAGGAGGTAGAAGGGAGGGAGTGATGAGGAGGCAGAACAGAGGGGATTTTTAGGGCAGTAAAAATATTCTGTATGATACTGTAATGGTGGGTACATGCCATTGTACATTTGTCCAAACCCATAGCAAGTAGGACACAAAGAGTGAACCGTAATGTAAACTGTGGACTCTGGGTGATAATGACCTGTCCATGTAGGTTCATCAGTGGCAACAAATGTCCCATCTGGTGGGATAAGTTGATAATGGGGAGGCTGTGCTTGTATAGGGCAAGAGGTATATGGGAAAGCTCTGTACTTTCTGCCTAAATTTTGCTGTGAGTCTAAAACTGCTCTAAAATAAAAGAAAGAAAAAGGTATATCCTTGGGCCTAGGGATGGGCTGAGTCATACCTAAGCTACAAGGTGTGGAGAACTAAATAACTATTGAGAAATTGGGTAAGGTTTATTCCCGACATTGAATAAATGTGTTCAAGGTTGTTAGTACTATGTATGAATCAGAATTGAGATCTGCAAATAAACTTGCTTTTTATTTTAATTTTTTTAAGATGCTTGATTTTTAGCAGGATACTAGTAGAATTCACCCTTGGGATCCGTTGGAAATCTATTCTTCATACTGAGTGTGTCTCTAACCTTGAGTCCACTTATGATGAGAGAAATGTATTACACCTGAATTGTTCAGAGGATGTTGGTATGCCATTCTCCATAGGTTTCTCACGCTTCTGCTCATTTTGCCAGTGGAAGCACTGATGGTCTTTGTTCTGGGCTGTCTTTTTAAGGATGCTGGTATAGCGAACAGCTGCGGGGGACAGAGGCCGCGCCTGCTCCTGAAGCAGAGGGCAGGCTGTCTTCCTGTTCAGTATAATAAATGCCTCTCTCTGGAGCAAAGGACAATCAGGTGTGCTTACACCCAAGTAAGAGATTTGGATTCCCTGAGCTCAGGGTCCCTCAGGCGTAACACAAACCTACTGCGTGTGTAGCACGGCCTGGCCCCTCACTGTTGCCCTCATGGAACTTTGGGGGCAAGGGGTGATGAGAGAAGCTTGAAGCTCATGCCACTTGTCAGTAATGAAGTCCTTCATCTCTGACCCAAGAATCTCATGTCTTCTGCTAACATACATGAAACTGGGGCAGGCAACTCGTTAATTTGAAAGTTGGGTAAAATCTCAGACCCTTCAAAGTTCTTGACAGTATGTACTTAGAAGAAAAAAAAGTTAGTTCTTTATAACGTCATCTGACTTCTACCTTTTGATGAGTAGGAAATTGAGACCTGGATAAGCGAAGCAACTTAACACAAGTGCACAGTGAATCTGTTTACACAAGTGCACGGTGAGTCTGTTTGCACAAGGGCACAGGGAGTCTGTTTACACAAGTGCACCACCAGTCTGTTTGCACAAGTGCACAGTTGCAGAGCCAGCCCTTGGGTCAATCAGCACACTCTGCTTTGCCCCTCACCACAAAACGGGGCTCTGTGAGTACAGCCCACAGCCCGGGTTTAGAGTTGATTTAAAGATGTAATGAGACAATAAGAATTTCTCATTTCAAGAGAGAACGAGATAGAATTGACATAAGCTGAGTGGGGTGGTTAGTTGTATAGAGCGCAGAGCTGTAACCTGACAGGGTGATTCAGCACTAAGAGATGCTTGGAGGAGGAAAAGATCATTATCAGCCAGGGTCACTGAGCTCTAACTCTTCTAAGAACTACAAAGTGAGATTAGTTGGCCTTCCCTATTATTTCTCGATTTGTGTGTTTGCTGATTGCTGCCATTCTGAGGCAGGGTGCTGATGTATTTTACATTATAAAGTGGGGCTCTGTTCGACCCGCAGGTATTAAATATGCCTCATAGCTGGTAGGGTATGCAGACTTAGCAAGGTGGTCCTATTGAAGGTTTTGCCCTCAGTTAAGCTCTGGCACATTAGCAAGGCCGTTCTGCTGACTTATTAGGTGTATGTTGGTGTAGCTTGTCTTGTTTTTTACATGGTAGCATGTATCTTTTTCTCTTTTCAAGGAATTTCTTTGTAGTACTGCTTTGTAGTAGAAATCGTAACTCTTCTATATTTTATCAATAGTATTCCTGACCCTTCTAGCATACTGATCACGTCTCAGCTTCAGTTATTAAAAAGGTTTATATCATAATAGTAAGGTTAGGATATTGACTGTTATGAAGGGTCTATGAGCAGATGACACAGTCATCTTTCATATAAATTCCAATGTGGTTTCATAATTTTTTGAAAACAAAGACACGTCTCTCCACCTCAGAATTGCCTATAGCTACTTTTTAAAAACAAAGCTTCACCATGGAAGCTGACAGAACGTGGCCCTGGGCTCTGCACCTGGGTTTTCACTGAGCCCCAGGCCCGTGGCAGAGAAAAGAATGTTATCTGGACGACCTGTCTATAAGCTGGTTATTGATTCCACCGTGGTTATTGAAGCTCTCGCTGTAGCCAAAGTGAAAACAAAAGTGAGGCCAGAGAGATGATTTCTGCGGATGATCTGGATCCAACCAACAGAGGAAATCATTGACACGCCCTGCCACCGTTACAGCTTCCTTCTCTGGCCACCTTTGTCTAACTCTAAGTATATAAAACACACAAATGTTCCAAGAACCGCACAATTTCTAAGAATGATTTCTAAAGAAATCAGTAATAGAGGTCACTATATTTTAAATTATTAGGGATTTGGGAAGCAGAAATTCCAACAGTTAGCAATTATAATTCTTCCTAATAAGTTCACCACTTGGGCACCATTGGAAACATTTTAATAACAGGTTCAGAAAGGTAAACCTAAGCTACTCTTTTGGACAGATTGTGAATCTATGGTATTTCATTTGAGACAAATAGCTAACATGTTACGTGATGTGTTTATTAGTCCAAACGAAAAATATTTATGTTAAACCTTCTTCTTCCAAAGAAAGTGTAGAGCCTATAATATATTTGCATTACTTATCTTTTTTCAGCAGTTTATGCTCAGAAAATGATATCATTTCAAATAATTAGTAGCAGAAATGAAATAAAAAAGGAGAATGGGAAATCACAGGCTCCGGGGTCTTGGTGCTGTGGTCAGCGTCCCCTTGTCACCTTGCAGCGGCTGGCACAGGGGACGCTGTGATGGGGATTTAGGAGATGTCAAATGGGCTGCACTGGCATTTCAGTTGAAGCAGCTTTGGACCCATTTCCTCTTCCAGATGGAGAAAGACTGCAGGGCAGGGGACCAGGTCATCCACCCTGGAGCCATCACTCCTGGGAGTGTGCCTGGGTCCCCACGTCCCTGTCCTCAGCCAGCCTGGAGGGAGCTCCAGGTGCTGCCACCCCACCTGGATGCCCTGGGCACCTTCAACTCTGCTTCCCTAAAACACAACTGAGCCTCTTCCTCTTCCCCCCAAGCCTTTTCTCTCTTACCTCTCCCCCCTGATAATGTTCCTCTGCCCATGTCCCTTAGTTCAGTAAATAATTCCACGAACTGCCCACTCCTTCCAGCCAGAAACCTATGACTCACCCTTGGCTCTGCACCGCCTACACCGAACCAGTCGGTACATCCTACCCGTTCTTGGTCCTAAATGCCCCGGGTCCAGGAGGTCTGTCTGGGTTATGTGCGCAGTGGCTGCGCTGGCCTCAGTCGCCCCACCCGCACTCCGGCTCTCCGTGCATCCTTCCCATTCATCATCCTAGGTGCCCTTTGCTCCCCTCCAGGGCTGCTCTATCCTGTAGTCAGAGATCTCACTGAAGTGCAATGTGATCATACCAAGTCTAAGCAAAAGTGGAAAGACGGTAAGATACCGACTCCTCACCCTGCAGCCACCCAGCTCTCCCGGCCCCTCCCGGCCTCAGCTCTCTCCATCAGCCCTCACATGTTGAGCGTTGATCTTTCTCTGCTCCGGGAAGGCAGGGCGTTTTGTCCTTCTCCTTGGCCGTGCGGGGCCATCGGAGGCACTCGGGGAACAGGAGTGAAGACCAGCCGGCTCCCGGGACCCCACCCTCGGGCTCTGTCCTCCTCTCCGTCAGCTCCCTTGGCTCGTGCTGCCTCCGCTTCAGCCCTGTTGTACTTTGTTCGTTTATCAAATGCTGCTCCTTCCTGCCAGGAGGGACCATGGGGGAGGTGCCCCTGCCCACCCCATCTCCCCTGCAGGTCCCTTCCCCAGGGGCTTGCCCTGAGCTCTGGGCTCTGGGAGAGGGAACCGTGCATTCCCGTAGGGTTACTTTTTAACTGTCTGATCTCTCGGCAACACGGGAAGCCTCACGTCTTCGGGACTAATGTCTTTCTTGTTCACTGATGGACACGCAGAGCCTGCCCAGTGTGGGCTCTCGACAGATACTTAGTGGATGAATCCATGTCGTTCGGAGTCTGGATTGGCATCTAAGGAGCAGCGAGTGATAAGGTTTTTTCACCAAAGGAGCAGTTACATCAGTCAGAGTGTGAGGCTATCAGTCTGATACCCACCTGCCAGCATCCTGTTCCTCCTGTACTGACCCCCTGAGCTGCCAGAGGGCCTCCAAGGAGCAGCTGCCCTGCCCCAGCGCTTGAGTGCAAACGAGGGTCAAGTACATAGATAGTTCCCTGTGGGGGGTGGGGGTTAGAATCAGGGGCTTTAGGGAGGCTTGTGGGGTCTCTATGTTCAGGACCCCCGCCCCTGGCCAGCTCCTCCCCGGAAGCTAACATTTCGGTCACCTTGGACCTTGCCCCCCTCCCCGAGCACATCATCGAGGCCTTCTCCGTCACACCTCTGTGCCTTCTCACATGTTGTTCCCTGGCTCAGAAATGCCCTTCCTCCTCTTATCTGCTTGTCAACCGCTTAGCTCCTCCCCTGAGTACAGGAACCACGAGGCCTGCTCCGTGCCCCATGCAGCCGGTGCCCCATCCCGTCCGGCGAGAAGACACTGACCGTGCCTTTATGATGGCGTTTATCTCAGGCCCTCAAGACTCGCTCTCCGTCTCTGGCTCCATCGTGACTCTGTCGGAGAAAGAAGACAAACTCAGACTGAGTTCTTTTCACCCCGTGTGCACCAGTGCCCGGCACACACGGGCGGCTCACAAACGTTTCGGACGTTGAAAGAACGGCTCCTGCTTCCTCTCATCCCTTCTAGGTCAGACTCCTTTCTCCATTTAACACGTTCTCCCGTCTTCTTTGGCACTGACCTCCTTGGAGAAAAGAATCTGTGGAAGGTCATTATCAAGTTATCTCAGCGCTTATTTAATGTGTGTTTAGCTGCCTTACTGTCACATAAAAACGTGTGGCCATAAAATAACGTAATAAAACTCTCAATAAAAGCTCCACTTCCACTCACTATTTAATGCCAAAGAGCAAGAGACATTTGAGATTTTCATCTGTAGTAGTAAATCGGCATCATCAAGGTTGGTAGGCAGTCAATTTGCCTTGAAATATTGTTAACTTGTTGAATAAAAACGGATATCGTTAGAATAGAAAGCAGTGTGTTTCAGTGTTCCTTAAATGGCTCCAGATAAGGTCAGGATATGAAGGAGCCCCACACCATGGGGCCGCCAAGTGTTTTTAAACAAAGAGACGTAGTCACTGAAGAATCAGGAGAGATGCCCCACTGACACCATCTTCAGTGCACTGTCATTTATAAGCTACTGCCGCATCCATTTTCTTACCTCATCCCCCAAATGGGTGTGAGGTGGATAACAGTACCCTCATTTTCCAAATCAGGGAGCTGAGGGTCTGGGAGGTCAAAGGTCACGCAAAACGTGGCTACAGTTCCATGTGTGTCTGACTCCGAACCGTGTTCTTCCTGTCATGGCACAACTGCTTCATGGCTGGGGAACTAAAAAATTCAAATTGATGCAAACATAGAGACTGTTTAGAAAATACACCATCAGGCTTACCATCCAAAGAGTTAACTTCCCGTAGTGTCCAGGGGCCAGGTGGGCTCCAGAATACTTGTAGCCCTTCCGCCGTCCCAGGGAGGGTGTGGATGCCAAAGAAAGTTCGTTCAGAGTCTGAGATTCTTTCCTAAGGACGTCAGCCCATTGTCCCTGATGGTATAGAACTTTCGGAATTCACAGGAAAGTAAACCTTTATTCCCAAATTATACTTTGAAGTCGGAAGATAAAAGGAGAGCTGTCTCAGGCCCAGTGCTCAAATAGAGGGGCTAAAGACTATTTTCAAATTCTAGAGACCTTATCAGAATTTGAAGTGAATGTGATAACAGATCTCTCTAGTTCAAGTTCTTAGTACCATGAAACAGGGTTTAAAGCAGCTTAGCTCAGCCTAACACACACGGAATCAAAGCCTTTTGTAGGGTTTTGAAATGTGTTTTCATCTTCTCAGGAAAGAGAAAAGCAGATTCCTGACTTTCATGTACCTGGTTGCCTAGAAAGGTTTTCTATTCTGTGGTTCGGGTCCATTCTTAGAGCAACACAGAGAAGCACAATGGCACTTATTCACATCTGTGATGGCCGGCCCTGGCCAAGCAGTGTTTCCCATCGCCTCGTGTGCCAGGAGGAGCTGGTGGGGTGGGCTTAGGAAGCTCAGGCCCAACATCGAGAACAGCGGACACGCATCCCCAGCCAAGGCCCCTGCACGAAGCTGGTTTGTTAGAGGTTCAGCAGCAGTGGCAGGACCTGGCGTTAACTCAGCATCAGTAAGCCGCAGAGGGTAGGTGTGGACTTAGGATGGTCCAAAATGAACAAATACTATTAAATTTGGAAAACAGCTTTATACACGGTCATTTATAGTGGTCTTCTGAGTTGGTGTTATGGGCTGAATTGCCTTCTCCCAAAATTCATATGTTGAAGTTCTAACCCCCAGTCTTCAGAATGCCACGGTATTTGAAGAAGGGTCTTTAAGGAAGTAATTAAGGTAAAACGAGACCATTAGGTTGGGCCCTGACCCAGTATGACTGGTGTCCCTATAAGAAGAGGGGAGATTAGGACACAGACACACACAGAGGGATGACCACGTGGGGACACAGGGAGAAGACGGCCATTCACAGGCCCAGGAGGGAGGCCTCAGGAGAAACCAGTGCTGCCGACACCTTGATCTTAGACTTTCCAGCCTCCAGGACTGTGAGAAAATACATTTCAGGCCACCCCGTCTGTGGTACTTTACTATGGCAGCCCTAGAAATCAAATATAGTTAGTAACCCCAAGGTGGAGACTATCTAAACAGCTCTCTCAAGCTACGACTGTACCCCCAAATCTATCTTTATTTCCCTCCTCCCTATAGTACGCCCCTGGAGAAATGTGTACAGTTTTGTGAAAGCCCTCGTTCCGCTGTGTTTAAATATGATTTTGTGAGGATTATTCTTTCATTATAATTAGAGGAAGGTTGAGGCAGCAGTGAGTAGGAGTAACCGCTGAAGCTGGCTAAGCCACTGCTGAAGGACCAAGTGGAGAAATATTTGCTGTCTTTAATTGTTCTTAAATTATTAATAGCATAAGCTCTCACTTCAGAATACTTCATGTGTAACAGACGTGAACATCCGTGATTGGGGAAGAGGAGCGTGATTGTTCCTCAGCGGCCTCCTGGCCATTTCATCACGTAGCTGATTTCAGCTAGCAGAGGATAAACCCTACAGCCAACAGCTATGTCAGTGATTCTCCAGGGACAAAGGGTGGAGAGGGGGGTCCACTGGACCCCCGGGCACAACAAGGGCTGGTGTTGAAATCAACCCAGGTGATGTTTTGATTTCGATTTCACCTGGTTTAGATAAACCCACAAAAAGCAAGTGCATTTAACGCCCTTGTTACTATAGTACTATCTCATTTTAAAAACATATCATAAAAGATTAAAAGCAACATTTTCAGGGTCAACATTGCTATGATTGGTTTCTTTTTGTTCACAGTGCCTATTGATTTATTTTGAAATTTTAAGTAAACAAAAACTTTTCACTCTTCTTTACTGTCCGGAAAAGCAAATAGGTATTTGAAAATAAAAATGATTTGGAAATAATTCTGATGATCCGAAGTTTTCAGGAAAATAAATGTAACCCTTTAATCAGTTGATGGTTTGAATAGAATGAATAAAGTCTTCCTAATTTTTATTAAGTGTCATAGGAATCCCTAGTAAGGGTTATTTTTTTTTAATATTTATTGTGGTGAAATATACATAAGAATATTTTATCATTTTAACCATTCATAAGTGTACAGTTCAGTGGCATTAAATACATTCACAATGTTGTATAACCATTGGTACTGTCTATACCAAAAACACTTTCATCATTCCTAAAATATTTTTATCATCCCCAACTAAAACTCTGTACCATTAAACAATAACCCCCACTTCCACCCTCCTCTCAACCCCCCTAGTAACTTCCGTTTACTGTCTCAGTGGATTTGCTTGTTCTAGGTACTTCATATAAATGGAATCATACAATATTTGTCCTTCTGTGTCTGACTTATTTCACTAAGCATAATGTTTTTTTTGGTTTTTTTGTTTTTATTTATTTTTGGCTGTGTTGGGTCTTTGTTTCTGTGCGAGGGCTTTCTCTAGTTGCGGCGAGTGGGGGCCACTCTTCATTGCGGTGTGCGGGCCTCTCACTATCGCGGCCTCTCTTGTTGCGGAGCACAGGCTCCAGACGCGCAGGCTCAGTAGTTGTGGCTCACGGGCCCAGTTGCTCCGCGGCATGTGGGATCTTCCCAGACCAGGGCTCGAACCCGTGTCCCCTGCATTGGCAGACGGATTCTCAACCACTGCACCACCAGGGAAGCCCCAAGCATAATGTTTTAAAGGCCCATCCATGTTGTAGCAAAATCAAAATTTCATTCATTTCTATGGCTAAATAATATTCCATTGTATTGTATAGACCACATTTTATTTATCGATTCATCTCTTAATGGATGTGTGAGTTGTTTCCAGCTGCTGTGAACATGCACATAAAAGTAATTTTTCAAGTTTTAAGGGCTTCTGTTACATGTTAGATTTAGGGCCCACAAAATTTTTGGCTGCAGGTTGAGTTTGAAGGAAGCATGTGGAAAATGAACTACAGAGTAAATGACTATCACTAACACCTGAAGATTAGAGAAAATGGTCACTTTTCTTAGATATTTTTGTATATGTTGCCTATGGTATTAATACATATTCAATTAATATTTATTGGAGTTAAATAAGGTAAAAGTTCACTCTGTACTGTTTATGTTTATTATTATTATTACTATATGTTAGTATTAGTTAACATTTGGGCTAGCCACTTTTGTCAGGTAATCCATGTCATAGACCAGATGGAGTTAATGGTTTTAGTAGCTTATACTTTTAAGCCTACAGGAGGGGGCACAGTTTCTGCTTTGACTCTGGGCTCTGCCACTTAACTTCATAGATCACCTTGACCCAGGATCAGTAAACTACAGTTCATGGGCCAAAGCCAGGCTGCCTCCTAACTTTGTATGGTCTGAGAATCATGTAGTGGTTGAAAAAAAAAATCAAGAAGACAATGACATTTTGTGACACATGAAATTATATGAATTCAAACTCCAGTGCCCATAAATAAAGTTTTATCAGGACACAGTACTGCTCATTCCTTTACGTATGGTCGGTCTTTGGGCTTTAAAGGCCAAATTGAGTAGTCGCGACAGAAACTGGTCCACAGAGCCTAAAATATGTATGCTCTGGCCCCATACAGTGAACGTTTGCCCAGCCCTGACCTTGAGCAAGTTGTTGAACCAGGCAAGGCCTTAGTTTCCTAATCCAGCAAATGGAATTAGAAATCGTTTCTCCTCGTTGGGCTGCAGTGAAGCCTAATTAGATGGTGAATGCAGAGCCCCTGGTTGCTCTGAATCACAGTAGACACACAGTCACCGGTAACAGGATTTTTGTTTGGTGGTCATTATGTTTATTATTATAATTACGGTTAACAGCCAGCTGAGAGAGCAGTGTTAACTGATGGAGCTAACTTAACCTAACGGCAAATAAAGTACCGGGAAACAATGAGTGTCGTCTAGTAGCATGCCAGAGGCCAGCGGGCTCTGCTGAAATCTGAGCTTGTCTTGCTTACCTGTCGCTGGTATTATCCCCAAACTTCCCCTCCTGATCCATCTTAACACAGAAATTTCTTTACCATGTGTATCAATCTTCAATTCTTAACACAAATTAAAATCTAACCATGATTTCCCTTGTGCCCGACTTGTAAGAACAATGTGTTTCTTGCCCTTCTGCATCTCCTTTCCTGCAGCAGGGAGCTGCAAGGCTCCCCTCCATCCATCACTCCTGTGTCCCTTCACTGCATCCTGCTGGCTAACCTGCTGTCCCCTTGTTGACTTCAGCTTTTCTACCATATCTGCTCAATTCTTAGTCATAGTCAACCTTTTAAAAGAATTTCAGCTTTATTTTATTGTATTTTTATTTTATTTTGTCATTGGATACCTGAGATGTATTATTTGGACAGGAATGTATTTCTGCCATGTAGAGATACTGGTAAATACATGTAGCATGTATGGTCATACTATGAAAAATATATCCAGGATCAGGGAATAGGCTTGTGCCTATGCTGAGGAGGATATATCTTAAAATACAGTTAAATCTCCATTCTCCAGTAATCATATTCATTTGTTAGATTTCTAGTTTTTAAAATTCCATTTATATACATCTTGATAATTTTTGTGTGTGTGCACACATGTTCAATTCTTTTTCTTCAATTTTTTATTTGTAGACAATTTTTAAAGGTTACTTTCCATTTACAGTTATTACAAAATATTGGCTATGTTCCCCGTGCTGTACAATACATCCTTGAGCCCATCTTACACCCAATAGTTTGTACCTCTCACTCCCCCACCCCTAGGTTGCCCCTCCCCCTCCCCACTGGTAACCACTAGTTGGTTCTCTGTATCTGTGAGTCTGCTTCTTTTATGTTATATTCCTGGTTTGTTGTATTTTTTAGATTCCACGTATAAGTGGTATCCTACAGTATCTCTGTCTGACATTTCACTTAGCATAATGCCCTCCAAGTCCATCCACGATGCTGCAAATGGCAAAATTTTATAGTTTTTTAATGGCTAATTTCAGCTTTATTGAGGCATAACTGACATGAAAAATTGTAAGATATTTAAAGTATACATCATGGTGATTTGATATATTTATGCGCTATGAAAGGATTCCCCCATCTGGTTAATTAACATATCCATTACATATTTACCTTTTTTTTGGTAAGAACATGTAGGTTCTACTCTCTTAGCAAATTTCAATCAAACAGCACAGTGTTATCAACTATGGTCAGCATGTTTTTCATTAGATCCTCAGATGTTTTACATCTTGAAGCTGAAAGTTTGTACCCTTTTAACTACCTCACCCCATTTCCCCCACCCTCCAGCACCTGGCAACTACTTTTCTACTCTTTCTATGAGTTTGACTTTTAAGTGATACCATGCTGTTATTTGTGATATAAGTGATACCATGCTGTATTTGTCTTTCTCTGTCTGGCTTATTTCACTTAGCATAATGCCCTCAAGGTTCATCCCTGTTGTCCTAAGTGGCAGGATTCCTTTCTTTCTTGTGGCTGAATAATATTCGACCATGTATCGATCTATCTCTCTCTATATATATCACATCCCCTTTGTCCATTCATCCATTGATGGACACATGGACCCCTGGGTTGTTTCCTTGTTTTAGCTATTATGAATAATGCTGCAGTGAACATGGGAGTGCAGATATCTCTTCAAGATCCTGTTTTCATTTCCTTTGGATGTATCCCAGAAGTGGGATTGCTGGATCATATGGTAGTTTTATTTTTAATTTTTTGAGGAACCGCCGTACTGTTCTCCATGGTGGGTGCACCACTTACCTTCCCACCAACAGTGCATATTTCCCTCTTCTCCACACCCTCTCCAACACTTGTAATCGCTTGTCTCTTTGAAGACAGCCATTCTAACAGGTGTGAGGTGATACCGTGATTTGATTTTGATTCCCTGGTGATTAGTGATGTCGAGCATCTTTTCATGTGCCTGTTGGCCATTTGTATGTCAGTCAACATTTTTAATGTTGGATTCGTTCACTTGCACACTTTCCACACACTTTCTGTAACGTTAAATTTCATGCCCAGAATATGGAAGCTGCATTTCTATGTCATCCCCTCCGCTCTCACTCTCAGTCCTCACTTCCCCTCCCACAGGCATAACTTTGTTCTCTCCTCCTTCGTTCAGCTCTACAAGGCCTTCTCTAATTTATAACGTGGTATTTTCTCCTGATCTCACCTTTCAGAATATACACCTTTCACATCTGTTCCAACACTAAGCATCATTCAAAATGCACCTTTGCATTTTAGCCGTGTGATGAATTGCATGTGAGTGTGAGTGTGTGTGCGCTATGTGTGTTTAGCTTGATTCTCTAGGTAGTTCACGGCAGCCAGTTATCTTATAGTTTCCTAAGAAGGAGGGGCTATATTGACTTTCTGGGATAATGCCACATGTAGATTGCTGTCCAGTGAATGGCTTCAATGATGGTGTTTTTGAGTGGTAACTACTTATGTAAGCATTAAGAAATACGAATATAAAATGTGTTCCATATACAGCCAAACTATTTTAGGGTCAAAAGTTTCCTTTGGGTTATTTTCAGGGTTCAGTAATTCTCCCCAGAAGGTCGGCGGTGCTGGCTAGCAGTGATGCGCAGGTGAAGGTGTAAGCCTTCCACCCTTGAGAGAAACCACAGGAGGCTCGCACGTGGGCAGTGCACCCCCATCACCTAGTCGGAGGAGTGCCTTCTGCCTTTTTATGAGTTATGTTTTCCCCTCAAGAATGTGCTCTGTGATCATGTCAGCCCAGTTCCATGTGTACAAATCGTGGTTGGGCCCTGGGGGCAGGGGAATGGGTGATCTCCTGAAGCTCTTCTCAAAGTGCCACGGTTTCCGGCGGATGTTTTTAATGGTGTCTTACATGAATGACTGTTGTAGCTGATGGAGGCCTTGTGGAAATGACTCAGAGTAAGCTTCTGCTTTGCTTGAAGCTTACTGACCCGGTATAATGGAATGTAATTCAGTGGAATCAGTAAATTTATATTCTTACAGTTAATATCAGTGTATTCTCAAGAATGAAAAAACCATGAATGAGGTTCCTAATCTGTGTTTCTGCTTAGGCCCTGACCTCAAGGAGAATATCATGAAAGCACGGGGGAAATTTTATTTTAAAAATCCTCTTTAAAGACCCTCCTCACCCCACCCACTATTAAAGCTAAGCACCATGTCTGTGGGTCACCATTTTAAGTGAGGAGTGATGCAAATAGAGGGTATAGGTTTTATTCCAGCAACACAGTACTCTTAACCATTTGAGGATTGTAATGACTTTAGCAGTAATGTCAGTGGAATTACTATTCTTTGTCACTGGAAGATGGTTCATGACTGGGGAGGGAGGGAAGAAGGAAAGAAGGAGGGAAGGAAGGGAGGGAGGGAGAGAGGGAGGGAGGAAATGGACAGAGGAAAATCTAAGGCAGCCTTCAGAATTATTAAAGTAAAACAGAAATGTTTGTTTGCAAGGCAGTAGCACATAATAGAATCCCAGGGTCTTAATTTCATTAACATCCTTGCAGCAAATAATTCTCCTTCAAGAAAGGAGCCAGCTGCACCAAGCATATTTATATCTTTCAGTAGCAACCCATCCTAACAACTTTATAGAGACTATCTTTGGTTTGGTTCAGTTTTAGACTAGTAAGGTATTAGATGCCCGATTCAGGAGAACTTGTTCCCGTTAGTTTGAGGCTAACTAAGGCTTTTGCTTGTGGTCCTTGTGGTTCCTGATTCCCAGGAAAACATGAGCAGTGAAAGTTTAAAGGCTCGTAATTTATGGGACATGCATAGGAAGCCCATAATTTGTGGGAATTATGTAGGAAAGAACCCATCCTGAGATGTGTGGGTGATGTTTCAGATTCTCAGAATTAACAAGTTCTTTATAAGGGTGATGTTGGTTCAAATGTCTGGGCATCTCAAGGCCCAGTCAAGTTGACACATAAAATTAACCATCACAATCATGAATGCCAGAAATTTAATTTGTAGACATCTGAAAATTGTGCTGGATTTAGGCAACAGTTCATATGAGATAAACTATTAGTAAACACAGTTATTAAAGTGATATGTGTATCTTATTCATCAAACCCATTTGTTTATGCCACTCTCCTTGATGTATTATGGTGTTACTATGTGTCAGTAAGAAATAATATGTTTGGATTTTTAAAAACATAGTTACATAACAGAATTCTCATTTCTTGTGAGAACCTTGCCTCAATTCACGTTTTTATGCAAAACTAATTATTGATGTGGTAACTGAGCACTAGTTAAGTAAAAAAATCATCACCCTCTATAACTGAGCTGGAAATAAGACCCTTAGGAGTAAATAGTTGTGTTTATGGACGTGAGCCTAAAGTGGGGTCTTAGACCTACCATTCTAGACCAAGTTTGATAGACACATAAAGATGAACCTTACAAAGGCTACTTCATCACTGTAAGCCATCCATGATGAAGCCACAAGGAAGGAGAAGAAAACCATCGGTTCTGGATGGCGGTGTCCCTACCCGTCCCTAACTGTGCAGGGAGTCAGCAGGGTCGTGGGCTTTCACAGTGGCTCACGCGTCTTCCTACTTTTTCAAAGACTTTTTCACCATCTTCAGTGGCAGCAGGCACTTGAATGAACTCAGGTGGGAACACAGCACATGACTCCAAGATGCAAGAAGAAAGGCAGTTGGGATGAACTGGTGAAACATTGTGGGCACCCAGGAAAGAGAACACCACTTCCAAAATGCTTAGTGAAAAATGGCATTTTAGAGCAACCTGGAAATCTCTGACCTGAGGGAAGAGAGTGAGCACGGAAGCTTTGAAAGGTGCTCCATTCAGCTCGTGCCTGGTGGCATCAGGCGGCACTGCCTCCATCACTCACGATCCCTGGCAGCCTTGGTGCGGGAACGAATCATCAAAACTCTGCCGCGCAGGGCTGGCCCTTCCTGTTGCTGCGTCCCCGTGTCCCCTGATGGGGGTACAGATGTAGACCTCTCAGAAACCCCAGAACGGGGCTCTGCTTATGCCTGTAGGTGCTGGTGCCTTTGCTGCCAAAACTGCTGGGCTAATGACTTCCACTGCCCAGTTTCGAATGGCATGAATCATTGGCCAAAAACCATAGCGAAAGTTTGTGTGTGTGTGTGTGTGTGTTTGTGTGTGTGTGTGTCTGGCCTGAAAGGTTTACTGGAAGTTCGACAGAAATTAATAAAAGCTGCTGACAGAGGGGACTGCCACCCAGACAGCAGGTTTTCTGGCCATTAGAAGGCTGCATGAAAGGTGTGGTTTTTGATTCTCCCCTCTACCTGCCTTCATAGTCACCGACTTTTGTGACTTCAGAGGGCTATCCTCAGATATAGATTCCCAAATTAGGAATAATTCTGAAACGATTTCAAGAACCCAGTAGTCAAGTCTGCTCCGTCCCATCCTGTTCTCTGCACCGATCTCTCCTTGGGGAAAGCCAGCAGGGTCCCAATCGATTGCCTTTCTTTGCTGACCTCCAGCCCCAAATTGGCCTGAGATTGAGATTGACTGATGCCAGGCAGCGCTGTCAGACATTTGGAAACCCTACAGGCAGAAGGCTTTAAGACAGGCCGTACTGCACAAGTCATATTCTACCAGTGTTAACATGTATATTTATGGCTCGCCAGCCCCAAAGTTCACTGTCAGCGCCTGCTGTGCATTAAAATGGATGTTTCCTTTGGTTTCCCTGAGCAGTTCTGCCTCAGCTCATGCTGTCAAGGTTCAGCATTTAAAAATAGTTCCTGTTAAATGTTGAGAGCTGCTCCTGATTATTGTGGCCACCGGTGGACCATGTGGGATGAGATATCTCCTTGAGATAATAGGAAAATTGCAGGTAATCCACTCACATTCGAGCTGTATTTAGATTTATGAAGCCCTCCTCAGAGGCAGAAATACCACATAGGGCTGGAGCGGGACTCAGAGATATTCAGGTGTCTGTTGCTAACGATACGCATGGACACAGAGTTTCCTTCCTCTTTTCTTATTTGAGCTTGGTTTCTGAAAACCTTGATCACACTGAAAAGCCAACACTCAGAGGGGAATGAATATCCTGCCCTCAGGATGGTAGAGCAAGTAAGTCCTTACCAGGTATGACTTGACCTAAACGTACACCAGCTCCTTGACGCCACCTGCACCCACTGTTGACTAGGTGGCAATCAGAGCCAGTGGCCAAGAAGACAACACCAAGTCAGGAGATGCCTCACATGGGTGAAAATGCTGGTGGGAAAGATCCGAGAGTCTGGGAGAAGCTGCGTGTACTTGTTCTCAGCCCTTGTGAGGACCAGACCTTTATATTCGACTCTGTCAGGGGTTCTCAAAGTGTGGTCTCTGGACCAGCAGCTTCAGCATCCTGGGAGAACTTGCTAGAAACTGCAGATTCTAAGCCCCCAGCTCAGACATATAGAATCAGAAACTCTGGGTGGCCTAGCTCTCCTTGAGCTGCCTCTTGGCCCACCAGTCTTGTAACAAGTCCTTAATGTGATTCCGATGTGTTCTAAAGCTTGAGAACCAATAAAGAATCACCTCCCCACAGAGGTGAGATGAGACCGAATCTTGGTTCCATTTTCCCACAGTCTCAGTCCTCAGGCAGAGAGGAGGTATGAGAAACACTGAGACATCTCTACTCCCCAGCTTGACACCCAAGAGACCAACAGGTGTGGGGAGAAGTGATTTTTAAATTCCAAAGCCAGAGTGCTTCTCGCTTTGGCCTGGCTGGGAAGGAGAATGGGCACAGCGGGCCTCCCATCTCAGGTGGGGACGGCAGAACCAGTGTTCTCCAGATTACAAAGAGGGAGGAACGCTCTCCGTCAGAGCACGGGGCCCCTAGGCTGGCAGGAGGTGTTCTCGAGCCTTCTCACACCTGCTGCATGAGGACGCAGCAGCCCCTGCCCTCGTGCTGTCTCGAAGATCACAGAGGCAAAGCAAGACTTTGACTTCTGCAAAATAGTCATAGCTGGGCCTAAAGCCCTAAACGAAATCTCTGGAGTTAACTAGACTACATACATTAAAGATTTGGGGAGATGGTGTGTTTCTTTGCATCTGTATAATCGCACCGTCAGTTCAACAGCTTCATTTACTACACATGCGAGGGCCTACTGCAGGCAAGGTGGCATTCGGTAATGATTCTCTCCTCGAGCTGCCTCTTGGCCTTCTGCCTGTGACCATTCTATTTAAGGTAACTTAGGGAAGAAGGGAGAGAAATATTCACTTTCCTTTTCTTCTCAGTAGGAACACCAAGTTCAGTCTCTCATTTCCTGCCAGAAGCTCAGAGAATGCAATAATAGTTCTGGCAAATGGGAGCTGAATGAATTCCTCCAGCCTGGAAAAAACACTCTAACCCTTCTGATGGCCAGGTGCTGCCTGTATGGAAGGATCATACCCCTCAAAAGAGATGGATATTCTGTCTTCACGGACTGACTTCTAACCTCCATGAGCCCCAGGCGACCTGGAGAGAAAGTGCCAGTGGCAGGGGCGGGGTGGGGGGGGGGGGGCGGGTGACTCAGCTGTGCACTGATTTTCTCTAATCCAAATTACTTTGTCTGATTTGAGGGTGAATGCAGGACCTTTTTGACGGCTAAAAGTGCTTCGGGCTTTAAATTGAGAGCAGTCACGCATCCAGCGTGAGGGCTGAGAGGTTGCACACTGGATAAGCCCCTTGTTTTAAAATAATGAAAGAGATCCATAGAATCGCTGGCATTTTGCAGTTCCTGGATTTTTCCTGTTTTTAATGTAAATTGTGTCTGTGTGCGCACGCGTGCACGTGCCTGCCATTCAAGTACTGTCTTTCTTGTACGGAATTGGATAGAAAAATTGCTCAAGACAATTCATATTGCTAACACTTGGCACTAGTTAGCATATTTTGACTGGGTGTTTGCCTGCCTATCTGGTGGACTTAAGAAAATATAAAAAGATGTTCTAACGGACTTGGAACTGAGTGATGCAAAGGTAGGATGGGTGTGGGCCTAAGTTAGTATCCCCTGCAGCTCCCAATAGCCCACTTCAGAGGGCGGCTGACCTGGGGCGTGAAGGAACGAAGTCATAATGAGGAAAAGCAGTAGCACCAGGGGAAGTGGAGATGCTTGGACAGCTAATTGACAGAGGTTTCACACAGCGGGAAGGAACCGTGGGAGAGCTCGTGGCTCATGGCGTAAGTCAGAATAAACACGGAATCATATAAAGAAAATCAGCCCCCACCCCACTTTTCCAGAAAACTTGAATTTGTTTTTTTAGTTATTTATTTTGGATTTGTTGACAACTCTTTCCCCTCAAAGGGTTCCCCTGCCCCTTGCATTTTGGTGAGGAATATTTTCTCGGTGCACGTAAGTGACGACAGCATTTACAGCTCTGGAATCTCCAGCTGTCTGGTTATGTAAATGATGCGCACACACTACATCCTAGTTTACACAAGCGTGTTTGCAGCTTGTTGAGCTCAGTGTTAAATTTGTTTCAGAGCTTGTTTAAAGAAAGATCCTTTGGGCACGGTGGGTGAATAGTTGCATGGAAATCTACCTCAAGGCAGGGTAACAAAGCCGCGGAACAGGTATATCTCAATTAAGGAATCCCCTCTGATAATCGAGTTAACTGTGCTGCAAAGCAAGCAGATGACTCATGAATCCTCGCAGGTGGGGCCACCTGATTTCATAGCCGCGGAACCAGAAGAGCTTCACGCTCTGCACCACCTGGGCTTCGTCCTGTTAAACCAAACAGGCTCCCTTTGGACAAGGTCCTGTCTCCGGGGGTTATTCACTGCCTCCAGCCTTCTGATGCACAAGTATGGCTTCACGTGGATACAGGGCTGAGTACCTTCCCAACGCTTTTTCATTCGTAAGTGGTCCCAGCGAATTCCCGGAGCCGTAGTGGAGGTTGACATCGTTCCCATTTTATAGATGAGTAAACTGTGCTTTGGCAAATGGAACTGTCCTCGAATTTCACAGCGAGCGAATCGCGGCACGCAGAGTTGTCCCCAAGACTCCTGCCGCCGCCTCCGGTGGCATTTGTCGCTGTGGAAGAGCGTCCTTTTGTCACCTCCGGGTCAGCCGCTCCTGTTTGGGAGCCTAGTCCTTCCCAGGGTGCTGTCTTCCTCTGCTCTGGTTAACAGTTCTCAATAGTCCCATTATTATTATTATTTTACTGTTGTGCAGCCGAAAACTCACTTATACTTAAACACTGCCTCAATCTGTCTTTGGTATTTTAAGCCTTTTAATTCCTAATTTCTGGAATGCGTGGCTTTTTTTCCTTCTGAAAAGTGATTTCAGGGGCTGCAGTGGGTAAGCCTGTATCGGAGATGGGAGATATCCTTCCTGGAATCCCCTGAATCATTCTGGATCTGTGGAGCTCTCCCTGTCAGCGGGAACTTAATTTACTTGGTTTTAGAGTGACTTAGAGGGATGTGAGGTAAAAGGAAGGATTCTTGATCTCTTCGTCTTCTGATGGTTTGTCTGTGGCTGCTGAAGACCTGGCTGAGGTTTGCTGGAGCCGATGAACCGGAGACTTTGGGAAGGAGCTCCTTCTAGGCGTGTTGCCAACCAGCCCAGGTTCCTGCGTTTCGATTACTAATCAGAAAAATCTGTTTTTACATGGCTTCTAGCTACGGCTCTGTGAATTCCTAGCTCATGTCCTTAGTCTCAGCTAAACATTTATAAATACTTGGAAGATGTCAAGGAAATTTAAACTTCCTTATAAAACTTTATCTTATGAATAATAAGCATGCATGTTTTGCAGGAAAAGCTCATAGCCGTGATCAGTGTTTCCAAGCAGGAGTGGGAGCTACGTCAGTGCCATGGTTCTGTGGGCCTAATGCATGCTCAGCAGAAAACATGTGTGTCACGTTACATGATGAGGCTTCCCGCCTGGCCTTCCCGGGCTTGGTCAGTCATAAAGTACCCTAGAACATCCTTGCATAGCTGTAAGTACAAGGCAAAAGAGCACGTGATGGAGGCAGGTTCCCCTCCAACTTCTCTCTCTGAGCTGTGGGGTTTTCCCAGCAGTGGAAGCTGACATGTTCCTGGCCCTGTTTCCAGAAGATGGGAGTGAGATCTAGAAGGATCTTGTATCCCTAAAACTGTGGCAGCCTCAGACAGAGTCAGGATTTTTTTTTAAATTTTATTGGAATATAGTTGATTTACAATGTTGTGTTAATTTCTTCTGTACAGCAAAGTGATTCAGTTCAGAATATATACATGTATTTGTTCTTTTTCATTTCATTTCCATTTCTATATAGATGTATTCTTTTTCATATTCTTTTTCCATTATGGTTTATCACAGGATATTGAATGTAGTTCCCAGTGCTATACAGTAGGACCTTGTTGTTTATCCATCCTATATATAATAGTTTACATCTGCTAATCCCAAATTTCCAATCCATCCCAACCCCCCTCCCTCTTGGCAACCACATATTTGTTCTCTATGTCTGTAAGTCTGTTTTTGTTTCGTAGATATGTTCATTTGTGTCATATTTTAGATTCCACATATAAGTCATGTGGTATTTGTGTTTCTCTTTCTGAGTTACTTTACTTAGTATGATCATCTCTAGGTCCATCCATGTTGCTGCAAATGGCATTATTTCATTCCTTTTTTATGGCTAATATTCCACTGTATATATGTATCACACCTTCTTTATCCATTCATCTGTCAATGGACATTTAAGTTGTTTCCATGTCTTGGCTACTGTAAATAGTGCTGCTATGAACATAGGGGTGCATGTATCTTTTCGAATTATAGTTTTTTCCAGATATATGCCCAGGAGTAGGATTGCTGGATCATATGGCAGCTCTATTTTTAGTTTTTTGAGGAACCTCCGTACTGTTTTCCACAGTGGCTGCAGCAGTTTACATTCCCACCATCAGTGTAGGAGGGTTCTCTTTTCAGAGTCAGGATTTTAGGATTGCTGTGGTGTGCTGGGTCCCCTTTGTGGAATGCCAGGCCTCGAGTCACACCACACAGTTCATGGCTCTGGGTCCCCTTAGCATCACCCAGACCCCCGTGCAGGTCCTCAGGAGATGGACCACAAATGGACAGTGGGCAGATGTCTCCTATCTATCAGTTCTTGTATCCCCATGTGGATTTCAGTGTGGACAGTCTCTGAGAAGCCATCTGTCTCCATTTGAGTCTCTCTAAAGTCTTATTTTAGGAAACTCACCTCAGCTAGACAACAAATATATATGACTTTGTTCTCAACATGGCTTAAGAGTTTAATTTCCATTTCACTTCTCTATAAGGTACTTGTCAACTTGACCCAAATGGAACGACTGGATCCTAACCCCTCCCTCCTCAAACTAAACCATATCACTCCAACTAGATGACTGTGTATTAAATTCCATGAGAACCAGGAATCTGAACAACAGCACGTTTGCCCTTTTACCCCCTGCACAACTACCCCAGGCCCAATCTCGAGGAGCTGGGATTCTGCATCTTCACAAGAGCCAGTGATTCTCGTTATCAGGCAAATTCGGTTAAATGGAACAAGTTTCTTGAACCAATACTTGTTACCTAAATACTATCTTAAATTTTTCCTACTAACGTATGCTTCTCAAAGCACTTGGCACTGTATTCTGTCTCTGTTGGAACATTCTTGAATGAGTCAAGTAAGTGGCTGATCTCTTTTTCAAGTGACTTGCCTGTGGGTGCCCAGCCAGCCACCGGTGGGAATAGATCCGAGAGGGGGCTTCTTGATCAGTGCTCATCCTAATTTGACAAGTAGGAAAAAATGTAACTAGTCAAATATTTGAGACACCATGGTTTTGTGGTCCACTGCTATAGAGGATGAAGAGAGCTAACAGGGTAAAATAGGGGTGTGGGACCCAGTGCTTAAGATTCAGTACTACATCTGCCATTGACCACTGAGAGTCTTAATTCTAAAACTTACATTTTATAATATTACATATAAAAATACATATTCAATACAAATTATATATTAAGACATGCAAAAATAAAAATTGTAACATTGGGCAGAAAACTATAAGTTAAATTATTTCATACATTGTGATGATTTCTGGCGGTAGATGCTTACCTAATGGATAAAGATGTTAGGAGATCCTTTAGATTAATTTGAATTCCCCTGGGTAACTGCCTTCTGATGCCTGGGCTGCCGGCTGCCTCCCTCCTGTGTGGCCGTCCTCACCTTTAAAGTGGCAGCACATCTTACCTGTTCTTTAGGGCCTATTTCCTGTCTAGGAAATATTTCTGAGGGAATCATCCCTGGACTACATAGGAGGTATTTGCAGTGTGGCTGCTTTCTGAAGAAAGGGAAATCAGCTGAGGGGGCATGGTATGGGAGGGCACCTGCTTACTCAGAGGCTACTGTAGCTGCCCTGCTGCCAGCCAAGCTCAGCTCCTGCCCCTCCTCGTCTCCTGGGCACTGCAGAGCATCCGACGTGTACATGGGGAGGTTGGCAGTTCAGCTCTGGACTGGACAAAATAAATTACTGAGAGATCAGTAAACAGCAGCTGAAGAGACTATGGGAAAATTAAAGACTAATGATGGAAAGTTGGTGAAAGGTTGGCTCTTTCAGTTTACAGTTGTAAAAAGAAAACCTCCCTTTTTGTATTATGTTTTTAAATTAACCATCTTTCCTTATTGTTTTTAAGAATAAATAATCAAGGAAGGAGAGAAGAAAGTGTTCCCTTTTCTAGCGCTTGAACACCTTGGTTCAGAACTTAAATAAGTGGTCGTGTTATTTCTTTGTGTTTTGGGTGATTTAGGGTTTAATAATGTGGTTGGTTGACAGAGAAAGAAATAATGGATAGTTCTCTTTGACTTGACGTAGCTTTGCATGCGAGTGTTGTTTTCTTTCCTCTGGAGTTTCGCAGGCTGCCTGGCAGAACAGCCTTGGCGCTGGAAGCTGGCGTCTCATGCTCAGCTCCGTGGAGAAAATCACATGCCTGCAGATCCACCCTTCCAAGGCCACAGCATCCCGTGTGCGAGTATGAAAAGATACAAGAGCTTCATCCTGCCCACTCAGAGTTTAGAGTCTAGAAGGAAAAGCAGAGAGGAAAAGTTAAATGCTTAGTAAGAATGTAAGGAGTCTTAAAACCGAGTGGACGGCTGGCCCTGGGCTACAGACAGGCTTATGTTCCAGCCCTTCAGCCGAGACGTGGGTTAGCCATGGCCCCAGGAGAAGCCTCCCCAGAGGGCTTGGAACTTAGGCTGAGGCTTGCAAAGCAGGCAGAGGTATCAGCGAGATGAATGGAAGGGAGGAAGCAAGGATGTTTCAGACAAGGGAGCGTCTCCCATAGCCTTCCTCCTTTATAAATCCATCTCCTTCCTGTGTGTGCTGGGTGAGATTCCATGGTGAAGTATGTAAAGCATGGAGCTGGATGCCTGATACTTAAGGTGCTCAATAAATATTGACTGTCATTTTGAAGGATTATGGTTAAAAGATGAGGCGTCATGAGACAATGAATAAAACAGTTGTATTTCATCGGCTTCTATAAATTTTTTTTTAATATCCTGCAGCCTGAAAGAGTCCATTACCTACTCTAGTTAGAATCCTGGTTTTGCCAGTGAGTAGCTAGGAAACTAATAAATAAATCATCTTTTGCTTTAAGCCTCACTTTACTTCCATGTAAAGCGTGTCAGTTGGACTAAATGATATCTACTGTACCTTTCACTTTGAAAGATAGCAATTGAGTTTGTTATAATGAATGAGGGAAACTGGGACTGGAGGCAAGAGAGTTAAACTAGTTTGCCAGTTTCTTTTCCTGGTTTATACTTTTTCATTCAATCAGTAATACCTGTTTGAATGTGAACTTATTTTACATTCCTATTGATAGTAAAATACTAAATTATTTGGGAATTAAAATTTAAGAACAGGTATACAGATTAGAGTTGGCTGGTATTTCTTTTTATTTTTTCTTTTCCATTATGGTTTATCATAGGATATCGAATATAGTTCCCTGTGCTATACAGTAGGACCTTGTTGTTTATCCACCCTATATATAATAGTTTGCATCTGCTAATCCCCAACTCCCAATCCATCCCTCCCCCATCCACCCTCCCCCTTGGCAACCACAAGTCTGTTCTCTATGTCTGTGAGTCTGTTTCTGTTTCATAGATAAGTTCATTTGTGTCATATTTTAGATTCCACGTGTAAGTGATATCATATGGTATTTGTATTTCTCTTTTTTTTATTATTTATTTATTTATTTATTTTTGGCTGTGTTGGGTCTTCGTTTCTGTGCGAGGGCTTTCTCTAGTTGCAGCGAGCGGGTGCCACTCTTCATCGTGGTGCGCGGGCCTCTCACTATCGCGGCCTCTCTTGTTGCAGAGCACAGGCTCCAGACGCGCAGGCTCAGTAACTGTGGCTCACGGGCCTAGTTGCTCCGCGGCATGTGGGATCTTCCCAGACCAGGGCTCGAACCCGTGTCCCCTGTGTTGGCAGGCAGACTCTCAACCACTGCGCCACCAGGGAAGCCCCTGTCTTTCTCTTTCTGACTTACTTCACTTAGTATGATAATCTCTAGGTCCATCAATGTTGCTGCAAATGGCATTGTTTCATTCTTTTTTTATGGCTGAGTAATATTCCATTGTATATATGTACCACATCTTCTTTATCCATTCATCTGTTGATGGACACTTAGGTTGTTTCCATGTCTTGGCTATTGTAAATTGGCTGGTATTTCTTATATGGAATTATCTGCTCCATCCTGAAATAAACAAACTAGGGAATTAGAGAAGTCTATTTTTAGAAATGTGTTATGGCAGCTCTGATGCCTATAATAGCGGGTAATGCAGATGCAGGAGGACATTCTGAACTAAATGACTTTTTAGGGTCCCTTTATTGTTTATAAGATGCTTCCTGCTGTCCTCCTTTTCCTTGGTGCCATTACCAAATTAATTTTCCTAAAATCTCTTTGGTCATTTCCCTGCTCAAAAGCCTTCAGTGTGTCTTGTCTCACAGGTCAAGTACAGAAGCATTAGTCTTTCTTGTCTGGGTTCATCTTCTTTTCCCTCTCTTACTATTTTCCCTTAGGACATTTCTGTTCTTACAGGTGTGATTAACTCACAGACCTGAAATACGTCCCAGTTTTTCATGCCATACTGGTTTTGAGGTCAGCAGTCTCACAGCCTAGCTTAGTCTCACAGCCTAGCCTCGTAACAAGGTCTCTTTGTTACAAGACTCAGCTCAAGAAAGAGGATTCACCATGTTGAAACGAGCAGGAGTTGAGAAGGAAACATTAAAATGTTTGTATGACGATTCTCCCTAGGCAGGGTGGCAGCATGTGGTAGGGCAGGCAGATACAGAGGGCCAAGGGACTCACAGACTCATGGGAGTTGGAGAGAGGTGGAGATGGAGGGTGGGTAAGATCTAAACTGGAGATGTTGGACGTTGCATACTTTGAGGCCGAAGATGTCTCTGGAAATGAAGGTCAAAGAAGAAGAGGTGGGGAGGGGCTTGGCGTTCTTTGAGCCAGATTGACTTGAATGTGGCTCGAATAAATAAAGGCTTATAGGCTGTAGGAGGTGAAGGGCAGGAGAAAGCTGGACGCCAGAGGTGAGACTCATTGGGAGGTTGTTTGTGTGCCGTGGAAGTGATTTGGCAACAGTATCTTGAACGTGAACTAAGTGGTGTTAAAAAAAACAAAAGTCTGGAAGATGCAAAGAGGCATAGAAGAGCCCAACCCAAGATCCTTTCCTCTAATCCAGGGTATTTAGGAGGAGGAAACTCTTTGGATTTAGGAAAATCCAGATGGAAATAAAGGGAGTAGCTTCCAACAGAACAGGTTTTCCAAAAGGGCCAGGGGAATATCAGGGCCCGTACACCAGGGTGGGGTGGGTTGGGTTGAAATTGTCCAAGGAGAGGTAGAAGAGTGTACAGATCATGTACAGTTCAGGCTGGAAGGTAGATTGGAGACAGACGTTGGCAGTGGAAAACCACGGCTGACATACTGACGCCCCAGACCTCTGGACCTGGGCCTCCTGCTGGCAGGGTGATGGGAAGCCAGCAACTCTGTCCTTCTAAGAGAGACACTGACTGGGACATTTTCTGATGTTCAGTTCTTCACAGCCAACCATCTGTAGCCTTTAGTACCAGTAAAAAAAAACAAAAAAACAAAAGCCTCTGACATAGTTTTACTTCATTCCAGCAAGTTTCTTATAACCCATTTTTAGACTCATTTAAAGGTTTGAGCATTTCCAGTGAGTTCTGCTGCTAATTCTTTGTCACTGAGCTCTGAGTCACTCTTTGGCCAACGCAAACTATTGTATCCTGGAGAGGACTTCTGCAGAAATATGGAAATTGTTTTGACGGTTTCCTACTCTGGTCCGTCCACCTTAACTTTCCAATGCGAAGGCATCCTAATAATATTTACTAAGAGTAAATATTGTTATAGATGATGTGCAGGGTTTGGGGTGGCTAAAGAACTCAGCAGAAAGATCAAGAGCAATATACCATGTTTGTAACACAACTAACGATTCAACGTTAACTGTTGGTTTCTGAAGAGATACCTCCTTCATCATTAAAAGAAAAAATATACGTTTATTAGCACTTATCTTAAAATCACTTACAGTAAAATGACCAAATTATCGAAACAGGTATAAAGTGAAATGGTGTTTTTGACCTGGTATTTCCCCTTCCGTCTCTTAGAGAAGAAAATCAGAGTTTTTGTTGCTGTGGTTTCCTTTTCTGTACTTCTGGGGACTCTCTGGTGGGTATATGTGATCACCATTGCCCTGCGGTAACATTAATCTGTGTGACTCATGGCACTGTAGTGAAGTCTCACCTCTTTCAAAGCGGTAATTAGACTTCTGGTCGTTTATTTTTTTTCAACACAAAGTTTTCTTTATTGATTCCATACAACTCTGGGAAATGATACATCTGCTTTTATTTCAAACTTAAGGGTTATTTTAGAAATGTTTTTTTTGTTTGGTTTCCAGAAACTCTAAAGGATATCCGTTTCTATGATACATAGCTGTAGAGAAATTCTCTAAAATGGTTACTTTGCTTCTTCCAGGAGTCCCTTTGGCATTCCACAGCCTCCCAATTACATTGTCTTTGTTCTTGGTGCACATGCTGCTGTCATATTTGGAAATACCTTCTGTTAACAAAGGGAATCAGGATTCACATTGAATGGTATGTCTCTCAAATAAAGTATGTTTTTTGTTTTACCCAGAGCGTGGACAAATAGGAAACACACAGAGGAGCCAGACCACTCAAGGGTGAGCGGTGGGTGCCTCCAGCAGCTCCTTGGGATGGGAGGGTCAGGGCATGGGGGGGAGCAAAGGGCCGTTCATCAGCCCCAGCCCTTCCCTGTGGGTGCAGGTCTCTGTCCAGAAGGAGGGAAGCGCGGCTACGTGGGCAAATACAGAGCTTGATGTAAACGCTGTTCTCAGTGTTTTGAGTTTATAAGGACTGGTCCAGTCTTCAACAGCATGAAAACATTCAGGAAGCAGTATGAAAGTAGTATTAAATGACAGAATTTTTTACTTTGTGGCAACCAGAATCCTAGATTTCAATGTCTTTTAACTTAGAAAATCCAGCCCCTGACTCACCTCACCTCCCTTAGTCAACCCCTCTGATGGAGGAATGCCATTCTTTCAGCGATAACAGGGACTAGTAGAAATGGCCACATATTCATTTGGGGGAGAAAATCCATTTGGGCTTCTAAAAGTTTTTCTATAGTTTCAAAAACATCAAACTGTAGGAGTTATATCACTCTATTTATAGAGATTATACTTCTTAGCATTAAAAACTTAGGCCTTTCAAAAGAAAAGTATGAATATATGTTTTAAGTGCAGAGTTCTTTTACATCCATTAGTGTAAATTATATCTAAACCTACTATCTTGAAATTCAAGATTTCATCATAAACAATGAAGTCAAGTTAAAATGAAAAAAAAAAAAAACAACAAAACCTAAGGTTTTAGTATCATTCCAGTTTTTCTTCTTCTTTAACACAGACAATATAAGAAGAATGAGATTTTATTTTGGTGTAGATTTAATTAGATTTTGAGGAAATTAGGACATTCTTTTCCTGACTATTAGAATACAAGAAATTAATATTGGACCAATTTTTTGAAAAATTACCTATCCCTTGGAATTTAGATAATCAAACTTTTAAAAATATGTAATAGTTAATACTTAAGTTTATATGCATATATGTATATATGTTATTTAGAAAGCCCGTGTTAAGCCAAGGAATCAGTTATTTATTGTAATTAGGCAGTCTTTTGACTGGAAATTTTATTTTTCATATTTTGTCATTTCCAAGATTTCTTGTTTTTGAAGAAGTGATATTCTCCTGGATTAGTGAATTCTTAAAAAGAACATCTTTTCTGTCTACATTTTTTTTTCTTTTTTGAAGAAAGCAAACATTTGTATACCCACACACTTAAGGAAAAAAGAGCAAGTGTTACAAGATAATTAGAACAGTTAGGATAATTGCCTTTTTATGGATATATAATGCTTGAGTTGTTTACTGCTAAATGAAATGTAAGTGTATTAGACGAAAGAATAATGCATAAAATAGATCTAAGTACAAGGGAAATTGTGTTTTGTTTGAAAATGTGTAGATAGGTCTAAATTAAGAATAAATGAAGAATACATAAATACACACACACATATATATGTGTGTATGTGTGTGAGAGTTTACCCACACACACACACTTATATGCATACACACCAAATACACTGAAACAAATCTGTACTTAGTGTCACAAGTTTGTGGTGAAAAACAAGTGTGATTTATCCTCTGTAATAGTTCATCCTTTCTGTTGCCTTCCAGTAATGCATTACTATGAATCCAGAGGAGTTTGTCAATTACAGAATTTATTTTTCATGCTCCAAGAGTTACCTGGTGCCTCAGAGAAAAGACTTAACTCATCCCTGCCCCTCACTTTAGATGTCTGGAAGTGTTGTTTGAGCTCATCAGCAGAACTCATTCTTGAGCAGCTCACTGAATTTCAGAAATTATCCTTTTCAATGAATCCACATTTCTGCGTGTAGCTTAGTGAGCCACCCACCACTGACTCAATAATAGCAAGAAAGGGCATCATGTTTCTACATGACAACAAATCTGGGGCCTGCAGTCTCTGCGCAGCATAAAGGCCCTCTACAAAGAACAGGTTTAAGACAAAATGAACAGTGGCTGCTAGTCAGGTTTTTTTTTTTAATCCCATTTTATTTTAAAATTGACAGAATAAATATGCTTCTCAAACTTCCAGGGGGATTTTTGGTATTAAATAAAGTCATCTTCTCATTTAAAGCTGTTTATACTCAATTCAAAATAGGACGCACAGCTTCAAATCCAACAAAGAAATGTCTGCCGCCCTTTGAATAACACGTGGGGACTTGACTCTGGCCATCTAACCACTATAATTGACAACCTGCCTTACTTGGGTAGTTTATTTGACTTGGGATGATTGTCCAGAAATTAATTTAGAGCAAGACCTTTCCATCTTATCTGTGACAAAAATGTCTAAATACTTGTGTCTGAGAAGGAAATGGTCTCTATACAGATGCTCCTAAGTTTTGCTCCTAAGTGTAGAATTGAGGATTTATCATTTTTTTAAAAAATTTTTTATTTATTTATTTATGGCTGTCTTGGGTCTTTGTTTCTGTGCGAGGGCTTTCTCTAGTTGCGGCAAGCGGGGGCCACTCTTCATCGCGGTGCGCGGGCCTCTCACTATCGCGGCCTCTCTTGTTGCGGAGCACGGGCTCCAGACGCGCAGGCTCAGTAACTGTGGCTCACGGGCCTAGTTACTCCGCGGCATGTGGGATCTTCCCACACCGGGGCTCGAACCCGTGTTCCCTGCGTTGGCAGGCAGATTCTTAAGCACTGCGCCACCAGGGAAGCCCCGAGCATTTATCATTTTAAAGCCTTTTAATTGGAATTATAATAGAAAATTCCACTCCCCCCTCCCCCCCCCAAAAAAAACCCTACAACTTTTTAGGTGCCTAGATATAGGAAATTTTGAATTTAATGGAATTAACCTTAGAATGAATACTGGAGTTAGTTGGAAAAGCTCCTGAGGTGGATTAGTCCTCAAGGTAGAATCCAGTAATAAAAGATAGTGCCGTAAATGTCTTCTGAGAAGCATAGCCTGTTAGCTGGGGTGCCTTGTTGTCTGTGTAAACAATGAAATGAAATTTTGGAGTAAACTTGAGATGGTCCTGAAATGCTGTTACCAGTAAAAGAAATAATTGATGGGGAAGGGGTGGATAGGTAGACAGGGAAAGAAGAGAGAAGTGGAATTCTGATGGTTGATAGGAGAAAACAGATGATTAGGCTTATGCTCTTGAGGGTTTGATGTAAACACCCTAATACGTGTCACTTCTGATGCATTCAAAAGGTACTGATTTCTGCATTCGGTGGGTACAGGGCAAAACAGAAGCTAAACATGTGGGCATGGAAGCTAGAGGACAAGAGGAGAGTTGCCAGAAGGGTTACTTAGACAAACAGCATAGAATTCATGCAGCTGTTGGTACCATTTGATCACTCGAGGTGCACACTCATTTTTACAAGAACATTTCTGTCCATATAAATAATCTGAAGGCAATCCCACATTTTAAACACAGCACATAAGTGAGGGTCTTAGGGGATGATCTGCTTCTCTGCACTTCCTTCCATCTGTGTTGCTGGCCAGTATTCCTGCCTGGGTAGATGTTGTCACTTCTCTGGTCCCCACAGTCACAGGGTCACTGTAGTAGCTACACTAAAGTGTTTGGATGTTCATTATGTAAACTGACACATTCATCTATAATGAATTATTTTTTCACTACATTCATCTATAAATTAGACACCAGTTGGGTAATTCTATCTCCTGCTGATTTCTGAGAGTATTTTCCTTAAGCATGTTTTTCACTGAAGTGGATCAAATATGTTATTACATAGACCATGTATTCATTATTTCAAGTTGTCTTTCATGGTATAAGATAGCTTATCCTTAAAAAATTATACACACATCTAGGTATGATACCTTATACTTGTATAGCAAAACACAATTTACAAAGCAAATTGTCAATTATGCTTCGGGGTCAGAAAAACAGCTTCCCAGAAGCAGGTTTCATTGGTACATTTTACAGTGAGGTAGCAGAGGTGCATGGTATCAGCTGTACAAGGCCGAGGATTTTATAGCTGGAGGGATCTCTGTGGTACATTTGCCAAACATTCAGGGCTAACCTATTGGAGAAACAAAGAGGGGGATGTCCTAGGTGAAGTACAGAGAGAAAATATGCCTGGCCCACCTGTCAAGGAGTGCACCACCTTAGAAAGGAAGGCTGTATAAATTATTAGGGAGCAAATGGGAAATGCCTGCTTCATAGAGGAACTACTAAAATGCTCTATGACCGGGAGGAGGCATGTTCAAGCCCACAGTGTGCAGCCCAGGCGGCCCTGAGGAGGTGGTCTTTCTGCCGAGCCTTAAGGGATAACTAAGGATAACTAAGATTGTTCCTGGTAAAGAATGTAAGTGGGAGCTAATATCAGGCATTAGCTGAAAGAAAGGGCATTCATGGAGACACAGAGGGGTTAACGTACTTTTAATTTTACTTTTAATTTTGAACCATCCACGGGACTCCATTAAGTGAAATGAGCGTGTCATATGTTGAGAGCTTACAGCCCAACCTTGATATGTGCATTTTTCTGAATTCATTTTCATTTTTGTTAGGTGACCGCTTAAAAGATAACTTTTTGGTCAAGATCCAACTGAAATAGGAGGCTGATTATTAATAACATTAGGGATTATTGGGAAACCTATAGAAAACTTTTAAAGTGCCAAATTTTTGTATTTGCTGTGTGTCTTGTAAAACTGGGAAGAAGCTGGCTCGTGAACCGAGTTGAGCAGAGACACAAGTTGTTTTATGTTTGTTACGCTCCGCTCATGGTCAAGGAGCGTTAGACTTGTCCTCTAGGCAAAAGTAGCACTCTGCTCCTGGTGAATAGGGAAGGAAACATTTATCAGAATGACATCATTCTTTTTAAGAACTCTTTAAGGGAAGGAAAAATTATTCATCTACAATGTTAGGGGATCGACTCCTTTAGGAGAGAAAAAAAAAATATTTGAGTGTAAATTGCTGGATAAATTCATTTTCCTTTCTCATGTAAAATTGTTGTGACATGTTAAAATAATTTATGTAATTATAGAAGAAAATTGGATTTTCTTTCGACCTTTATATATGGATGTGTGGTCTTAAGATTGAATGTATACTGAGTATTACGCTAGAAACTGAATGATGACTCAGAAGAGTATAGTTGACATTTGGTTTCATTAAAGATTAATAGTAGCTCGGCTTGTGTGTTTTACCATATCACAAAAAGCAAGATTTAGTGGCTGGGGCTCTGGATTATGTATTAGGTGGCACGGCTTGTGGTCTAAACTGCCACTCACTTGCTGACGTTCCCACTCACCAATGCTCACTTCAATTTCCCCACGCATAATGACAGTAGTAATAATATCCGCAACCAGCATGCCCAGATAAATGGTGAAGATGAATAAGGTCATGTCTACAGGCTTTAGACTTATTAGAAAAGTAATGAATAAAAACTCAACAGAAGAACCTTCTGGGGAGCACCCATCACTTCTTCACTCTTCAGAGGAGGAGAACATTAAAACTCTAGTAGGTGGTGTAAACCCCATTGGTATGGTGAGGGAGGAAGCGCAGTGGAGTGACCTTGGACTGACTTTGTCACTCATTGTTCATGTGACTTTGGACGAGTTCGTTGATGTGATGGCGTCTGTTTCATCCTCCTTAATGAGAGGTAACACGCGTAACCCAGACATGTAAGAATTGAATTCATGGAAAATTCGACCTAAATTTCCCTCTTTAGTTTTGGACCACGTAGAGAAATATATAAAGAGCATTATTATCCTGTAGTTGACGAAATGGGATTGTACACATAGGACGCTTTGGTTATTGTTTCTAATAATTTCACCATCTCTCTAGTCTTCATTCTGTATTTTTAACCTGCAGCAGTGGAAAAGAAAACACCTTTTATCCTTCCTTGTCTTTCTTATCCCTTGTTGACTGTCACAGAGTCAAACGAGGAGGATTAGAGATGGAGTTTTGTCTTTGTTAAATGGGCTTGCAGTCCACTGTGTATGGAAACATGGAGTTGATGACATTGTTCTCCTGAGTCAGAGCCCTGCGACTCAGGGTAACTGAAAAAGGATCCTCCCAAGAAAGCTGATTAGTATTTAATAAAGGGGCACTATCACTTTTTCCCCAACAATCTAGGGCAACAAGAAATAGTACTTGTAAAAATCTTACCAAGGAGAATCCTTGAAGGCAAGTTTTCATATGTATGAATCATTTTAATGAACTGTTGACACTGATTCGCATTAGCTCTTTTTATTGAATTATGTGTGGCAAAAAGTATCTGAAGTAGCTGAGCTCATTACTCTCCATTTAAAGAAATCACACCCCACCCCATCCTTTTTTTCATGCATATGGTGAAGTCATCCCAATCCCCTGCACAAATAACCTTCATTTAATTTAAATCACACTTAATGGGATTCTCATTGTGGGCTCACACGTCTTTAGGGCACGCACGAAAAAGAGACGCAAGACATTGTCTTTTCAGTATTACTGTAAGCTATGTGTCTGAAAGATAATGCATGTGATTAAAGAGAATTTCCCTGGTCCTGTGAATATTCAAAATTTGAGGGGAAAAAGTCTTAAGACGTATTCAATGCCCTAGATGATGCTTTTTTTTTTTTTACAAAATGGCATTTTAGTAAGGTGAAAATACTTTTGAAAATATTTATAGATTCCATGAGAATTTCTTAATATGGTCTAGAACATGGAGCATACTGTGTGCTCCATTGGGTATCCGGTGTGTTTGCTTCATCAGCTGAATCCCTTCTTGGTCTCTTAGTACTTGCTCGATGCACTTCCAGCCCAATTATGAGATATTTATATTGTGCTGTACACTATTCTTGCAGGATTTTTTTTTCGTCCACTTTTGGTGGATGGTTTTGTTCATTGGTGGTATGAAAAGAAAAAGATGACAATCACCCAACGCAGTAAACACCTGTTTTGCATATTGTTTCTGTGTGGCGGGTGAGCACAGAATCTAAATGTGCTCAACAAATGTGCTATCATGTGGAATATTCCTGTACGGACCATGATTTTTTTAAAGCTCTGGCACTCGTGATCATTGAAGCTTCCTGGGCACAGTGCCAGTGGCATTCTCTGAGCCTTTCGTTTCCACTGCAGTAAGGGATTTGGTTGTAACTGGATAAATTCTGATAATAAACGTGTGGCGATCCTGGGCAGAAACACCTGTGGGGAGGGCTTTGAGAAGGTTCTTAGAGTCTAGCAGTCTTCTGAGTAGTACCTAGTGACCGTCCTGCTATGTTGGAAAATTGCATTGGGCAATAGTAACTACTCTCTGTGCATGGTGACAATTAAGCCTTTCTGACCTCGGCCTTGGTTGATGTCAGGTGGCTGCTTCAAGCCATCTCTTAAAGGAGCTGCGGTTAACTAGTTAAGTTGCTTTGGTTCCAAGTAATAGAAACCAAGTGATACGTGCTTAAAGCATGAAAGAGGCAGAGATGATAAGAATACAGACAGGACTGATCTGGGACCTGTAACCCTGTCGGGAATGGAACCCAGGACTCTGTCTCCATCTTGCATCTCTGCTTCCTCCCTTCACTTCTTTCTTCTCTCTGAGGGTTGCCATCTCCTGCCCTGTAGGTCCTGTGGAAGATTAAAAGGCTGTCCACAGCTCCCAGGTTGTATCCAGGCAGGAACAAGGATGCTTCAGCTCTGGGACTCGCTTCTATGGACAAGAGGACCATTTAGAAAGACTAATTGTGAACTGGGCAAAGTCCCCACCATCCTCACATAGTGATGTCTCTCTCCTGACATTCCTCATTCTTGGTCCCAGCTCCCCGTAAACAGAGGCAGGAGCTTAGTACTGAGCGAATCGGTGCAGTGCTGCAGAGAAAGCATAGAATCTAGGGAAGCATTTTCCATCCTTTTCTGTTCCTGCTCTTTTGCTTATTACTCTGCATGCATCATCCTTATCATTTCGCAGCTCATGGCATATCTTTCTTGAATCTGAATCTTTAAGGGACCTTTAAAGATCACCTTATCCCCTCAGCCACGGTCACCTGTACAAAAACTCTAAAAGGTGTCCACCCACCATCACTAAAGCGCACGTCTGTGTAGGAAGCTCACGCCTTATGAAGTGAATAATGCTTAGCCAGCTCCTAATTGCACTCCTGTTGATCTGAAGTCTGTCTCACTGTAGCTTCCTCCCCAGGCCCACACTCTCCCTCTGGAGCAACACCCTTCAGCCTTTTGAGTGACCTTCAAATTCCTTAATATGTAAGGAGGTACTCTATCATTCGCTTGAAGGTATTTCAGTGCTTATGTTTACCTAGTATTGTGTAACTGCTGTGGATGTGAAATGTTTGGCAAAGTGTGGAACAGAAACTGGACAAGCTTCCGAGGGGGTGGGAGAGGACAGGGGAGCAGCAGAATCCCTCTAACAGTGTTTCAGCCCCAGGGAGGCTGCATAGCCTCAATCGCACGCAGCCATCCTCGTATTCAGAGTTATCCAGCCATTGACAAAGTCCTTGATGTAGGAGTGAGAAGTCAGGGTGAGGACGTCTCACACAGGAGCGTAGGGCCTGCCGCGTGAGGTGCAGGAAGCACCAGGGTCAAGGGGTTTGGGATAAGCCAGCCCACCCCCGCTGGGGAGGGAAAGAAGGAAAAGCAAGGAAGGAAAGGGACGGACCATCTGGGAGAAGTGGATAAACTGAAGAAACTGGAGATTTTATCAAGTTCGAATTTGGGCGGAACATGAATTCCAGGTAATAGTAAAGTACTTAATATGTTCTCAGGGGCACAATTGCTGAAATCATATACTAATGTAAGAGACCTGCTGTGTCTTCTGATTGGTTCCAAAACAAACCATATTTATCTTATCATCTATGTTTAACTTAGTAATAGGTATAGTTCTTATTTTTTATTTATTTACTTATTTATTTATTTATTTTTATTTTTTTTATTTTTTTTATTTATGGCTGTGTTGGGTCTTCGTTTCTGTGCCAGGGCTTTCTCTAGTTGCGGCGAGCGGGGGCCACTCTTCATCGCGGTGCGCGGGCCTCTCACTATCGCGGCCTCTCTTGTTGCGGAGCACAGGCTCCAGACGCGCAGGCTCAGTCGTTGTGGCTCACGGGCCTAGTTGCTCTGCGGCATGTGGGATCTTCCCAGACCAGAGCTCGAACCCGTGTCCCCTGCATTGGCAGGCGGATCCTCAATCACTGCGCCACCAGGGAAGCCCTATAGTTCTTATTTTAAGTAAAGCTGGCATAAGTAAGTTCACGTTCATAATTTGACACCAGGACTTTATTCTAAGAACCCACTACCTTTGTTTTTTGTGGTTCATTGCAGTAAGTTGGTGTATCATTGGATAGTTTTAGAGCATTCTGGTGTTTTTCTCAGAATTGAACTCTAATGTGAGGGGAGTCTTAGAAAATTAAGTGAAAAACTTTAGGGCAGTGACATCATCAAAATGGCAGTGAAGGTCACTCCCGACTTCAGTCTCCCTCACAAGAAGGACAACTGGCAACTGTCCACAGACAAGACCCCCCTGTGAAGACCCCAGCACCGAGGATGAGGCTGAAGCCACCCCTGGAGCACAGAGACCGAGAAGCCTGGGCTAGAAGGGCCTGAGGAGGGGTTCCACTCTAACCACAGCGCCCTCACCAGGCCAGCCCAGCACCGCACCCAGAGGGCCCTGGGCTACAGTTTCTCCAGTGGGAGGAGGAGAGCCAAGGTGGACGCCCAGCTTCCCCAGCATGTGGGTCACTTCCCAGGAGGCCCGCTGGCTCTCACCTCTCAAGGATGCAGGGGCGGGGGCGGGTGTCTGTGCAGCTTGAGCCCTGGGGATCAAACAGACATGGAGAAAGGGCTACCGGCTCTCAGGTCTTGGCAGGCGTCCTCCTGCTTCCAGTGGCACCCGAACAGAGGCCCCAGCCAGTGCCCTCACCAACTGCAGAGCTGAGATGGTGACTCGTCTGGCCAGGGAGCTCAGTGGGCAGTGCCGCCTGGCTTGGATCCTCCGCCGATGGGCCGTATGCACCAGGAACACGTGTTAAGACTCACCCAGGTAAGAATCCAGCTCGCAGCCCTGCCGGACTGTATGGAGAGCCTCCGGCCCTGCACAGCCAGGGATCCTAACCCATGACCCCAAGCAGCCTCAGACCTCAGCCTACGGTGCCCCCCGAGCCATGGAGCACAGCCCACGACTCCCCAGCCCCAGCGCCATCCCATGGCTCTGCTGATTGCTCAACTGATCCAGTAGCCTCTCCGGGCAGGGGTCCCAGCCTGTGACCCCGCGCAATCGCAGAGCACAGCCTGCAGCTGAGCCTGACCTGAGACCCTGGACAGCGACCCCAGCTGACCATAGAGCTGTCTGCAGCCCCACCAAGCTGCAGGTACAGCCAAGGGCCCCTCCCGCCAGAGAGCCCGGCCAGTGATCTCCCTGGACAGCAGAGCACAGCCAATGGCCTACCTGAAGTCCACCCAACTTTGAGCACAGCCTGTGGCCTTGCCTGATCCCAGAGCACAGTGCAAGGTCCTGTCCTACTGTGTGGTCAGTGAGCTGTGCCCGGAGCAACTGTGAACTGCCCACAGTCCTGCCCCATCATGGGTAGGTAACCACGTAAGGTGATTGTTGTGTGAACTAATTTTATGGTGGTAATTATTTAGCAATATATGTGTACATCAAACTATCATGTTGTACACTTTAAACTTACAGGATATGATACGTCAATTATATCTTGGTAAAGCTAGAAAAAAAAGTTCAGTGTTAGGCAATTTTTGAGAAGGTTGTTATTTTCAATAAAAGGAAAAAGTTTTAAATGTATTAACGTCAGCTGGAATTGAACATCTAAAAAATTGTTATGGGTAATATACAAAGTGAATAATTGATAATATTTACCTATTTATAATGGTTAATTATCAGAATACACACATACACCCCCATACGTACGTATCTCCTCCAAGTGAACCGTTTTCTGACTTTATTCTAATACTTATTTTAATCAATAGAGTGAGAGCTAAGTTGTAATCAATATAACTGCTCTGCTTCACCATCTCAGGTACTTATGGATCAGTCGGCTGGATACATGCCTTTATGTTGGCACTGTGGATTCGTATTAGAAAACTGTGGAAGATGCTATACTTGCCCTTAGGAAATCTCATGTTGATCTGTGTATTATGAGGGCAGAAATGATTTTTCATATCTGGTATGAGACGAGCTCTGTTTCTTTGTTTATTTCTTTGTTTTTAATTTCTACCTCTGTTTAGTATTAGGGATTGTATTCATTGATTTGAACATTTCAGGCGAATATTTCAACTAAATATTTAGATGTCAGATTTCCGACAGCCTTACCATTTGGTTGATCTCCATCCAAGTTTCAGTGGGGACCTGATGTGATTGGTCATGAGTTTGGCTGTCATTCTTATTGTCCCATGGCTTGGGGGCATTTCTGCCAAAGACAACTGTGAGTCTAGAATATGGTGTCAGTTTCATGGCCGATAGGCAAGGTAACCATCTACTTTGTCATCCAAACCCAGATACATTTGGCTAATTATAATTATGCCAGAACAACAGGCTTAATCCTGGGCCTATCCACTGTAAACTATGACATATGGTACTCTACTTATAGGTGACCATTTTTTTGTTCAAAGTCTTAAGTTGTCCATATTTCAGCAAGTCACTTTCTTAAGACCACACTCCTCAAACCAGGAGTATACTACTTCATATGCAAAACTATGGGGTGGAAACGGCACCTTCCTAACATAGCAGTTTTAATCAATGATAAGTATGAGTACTACTCTTATATTAAAATATATTTTTATGAAATAGGATCCAAAGCCTGCATATTTTTAAGATAAACTTTTGGGTCTTCACAGAAATATCATTTTTGCAGTAAGTTGCTTAGTACAGCGTCCACCGGCCTCTGTATTCTCTCTCCTCTGCTGTTAGTGCTATTTTTGTCTACATGTTTGAAAAGAACTGACTTGCATGACCTTAAATTTTGAAGATGAGAAAACTGATTAACTGTTCTGAAAACGTTTGAACAGTCCTGTGGCTCCTGTAGCCTCCAACGACCTAAAGGTTATGACTAGAGGGATGGGAGGACCACCTACCCTGTGTATCTCTTGAAAATCTGCCTGATTTGGTACCACAAGAGGTTCCTTCTTTTGTGTTAACCATTGCATCTCCTTTGAGCTTCTGTAAAGGTTAAATACTCTCAAGGAAGGTATCCATTTAACAAATAACATTTTTTTGTGTGTTTATTTGCTATGTTTGTATTTCGTATAATATGGAGTATTTTACAATCATATAAACCTAAGAAATGAGTTATTTCAACAGCTGGCACCAGATTAGGGAAGGAACTTTGTTCATTTGGGAAAATGCCTTGGTAAACCTCTTGGTGTGACATAGAACCTAAGACCATGGGTTTTCAGGTGTCAAGGAAGCAAAGATAGCTCACCCATCCCAAATAAAAACAGGGATTCGAGGATGGGAGGAGTGAGAGGAGATAGGGATGAGCTTCAGGGTAAAAAAGGGCCAAAGGGTATCTTTTCAATATTTCGTTACCTGCCACATGGGTCTGTTATAAAATCCTTCCTGCTCACCCCCTGAGAACCTCAGTAAGACCTGCTGCACATGTAAAATGCCAGTGTGAGAGAGATTTTCAAGAGAGAGCCAGGATGGAAAGTGCTTGTTCAGTGAATGGCTGTATAGCCCTAGTGCACTTGAAAGCTGTCACAGGACCCATCAGCAAAGGAACTGACACAGAGCTCAGAGCCAAAAGGAAGAGAGAATATATTCCCACCTACTCAAAAGCCCTTAGAGGAATTGTTGGACACAGACACTGGCATCTTGGGCTAACTTCAGGGTGAAGACCACCCCTTCGGCGCCACAGAAGCTGGGTATCCCAGCTCACCTCTGGGTTACCGGATGGCAAGATGTTCTGCCTCCAAGTCCAGTCTGAGAGGCAGGGGAGGCTTAGAGAAGGGAAAGCAAATGGTATAGAACACCAACTGCTTCTCCATTGCTTGGATGTGTCAAGCTTCAAATCCTGTCCTGGTACTTGATGTGTGCCGGAACTCCAAGTCAAATGGTACGTAGGAATTAGAATGGTACTTGTGAGTGTTGCACAGTGACAGATAAAAGAATATACTAGGTGCAAAATAATTAGGGTCCAAAATCACATACAGTATTGAGAAGATCGAAAGAAGTAGAGGGAAGAATATTGGTAGTTACGTTTACTTAATTCTACGCTAACTTCCTAATGGATGCAACATTATTTAACCAGTATTTCAGTTATCCTATTTCCAAGTTTTGGTATACTCAAAAATCAAAGTATGCCATTTAGTAATAAGACTTATATGGTCTTGGCTGTGTGTCTTATAAAGCGCTGACTTCTGAGGCTGGTGCTATATTCATAAACAAACTATTTCCCCTGTCAAAGAATCTTTTTAAAAAATAGATACCAAATGTCTCCAGTTATTGATGTTTATCAGTGCACAAATAGATATCCATTGGTACTGATTTATATTCTTCTGTATTATGTATATGAAACAAAGAGCCTTTGCCTGAGTTTGATAATATTTATTTCTTCATCAAAACACTACAAAATATTGTTAAAGTTGATTAAGTCTTGATCTATCCATTCAAGGATTAGTCTTTCAGAAGACTAAAGACTAAAGGATTAGTCTTTCAGAATTTGAGTGACATATAATTCAATACTTTTATTATCTTAATATAAATACGTTAGACAGACAGTTATTTTGTCTTCCTAGTTACATTCAATTTTTACTTAGAGAGATAACCTGATAATTAATTTCTTATATTCTGGAATGAGAAGTGTATCCCTTAAGAAAATAGGAGTCCCAGCAGTTTCGGTATATGAGAGTTATTGGGATTTTACATTCCTCTGGAATGTATTTTGTATGGAAATGTGTACACTCGTGAGGTAATAACCTTCGTAAGTCATTTTGAAATTTCTGTTTAATCAGATTCTGCATATTCCTGCTAACATATTTCAAAGCCAAATATATACATGTATAAATATATTTGTTTATTAGACATTAGAGACTTCCCACATAGCAAATTTTTTTTTTTTAAAGCAAAGCAACATACAGCAGGAAGGAGCTTAACCTGTGAAAGTTTGATATTTAAATGAGGAACATAATTTTAAATTAGTATGGAAGACTCAACAAAGTAGGACATGTGTAAAGTAATAGATTTACTGCAGTTTTAAGAGAACAACTGAATAGAGCCAAGGACAAGTCCTGTATTTTAAAAAGTAACAAATAAAAAAAATAGAATTTATCTTTGGGCTCCTTTCCATCTGCTCCTACTTCCTCCCCCTCTCTGCCTTCCCCACCCCCATCCCTTCTTCCCCCTCCTCTGTTACCTTGTACCACTGCCCCCCTACCCCGTTGGTGGTCTTTCTGCTGCTTTACAAGGCCATTCACTGTCTTTCTAAACACATTCCAATCTGACTCTCCATCCTGATTACCGTTCTTAGCTGTACAGACCCCTAATCTGATTACTTGATTTTTCTTCTTGGAGAGGACTGGGTAGATCCTAGCAAAATGCTTAGCCCTTAGGATCACTAGAGAAAAAATTATTAAATAACTGTAGATACAGCATGTGCATTTTTGTATTTATAGTTGGTACCTTCAGCATGTTTTTAGTTCATGGACATAGTCAGTATGAAATATTATCCGGAACTTGTCCGTTACAGCCTTATGAGCAACTCTGCTTCGATTAAAAGCAAGAATCCATATGAGCATTATTGTCTGTACCACCTCCTAGAGCCCTACTTAGCAGTTCCCATAAGCAATAGATTATTCATTAATTAAGCTAATATTTATTAAGTACCTACCACCTCGTACACTGGAGTTATTTGCTGAATTGAAAGTTTTCCTCCTTAAGTCTTCCTGATGTCCGAGGCATGAAGTTCAAACTCAGCTGCCGCCCTGGTTGATCTGGTCTCACCTGTGACGGAGGCAGCGTGTCCAGGGGCGCTCGGCCCGGATCCAGACACACTGAGTTCACATCGAGCTTTTGCTAATGCTATCATCCTTGCCGAGAATACCTTCCTTCTTTTTCCCCACCTGTGAACAAGTCAGACCAGTCTCTCCCTTTATGCAAGATCCCAGATCCCACCACCTTCATAAACCAATCCCAGCCCATTTTATGTCCATCTTCTCAGAACCCTCAAAGAAGACGCCATATCTGCTTTGCACAATACAGTGTGGGCATTCTGCACCATCTTCACCTCATATTCCATGTATATTAGATTCATGCCCACCACAAAAATAACAGATATTTTGAGCATTAGACTTGTCCCTTATACTTCGTTTGTATTCCCTGCAGCACTGGACACAGCATTTGGCCTGATGTTAGAGTAATCAGTCATTGTTACTGTAAGTAGAATAGAGTGGGAAGTGATTTGGCGGCCTGGAACCTGATAGACTAGCTTCCCAAAGTCGCTGCTAAGTAGGTGTCCAATGATTCTTCCCTTGCCATGTCACCTTAAAGCAAGGATTTATTCAAAGACACGTGCAAAGAATATGTAAACAGTGTTATTGGTGTTTCTGTAGTAAGCAGTCAGCGTGCTAACCCTGGGGTTATCTTAAAGCTCATCTGTCTATTTTAATATAATAAATCTTGAAATATTAAGTTCTTTCATTTCCATTGCTGAAAACTTTTTCTCTGTGTCTCCTCTTTGTAGAACACAGAGAATTCTCCCTTAAAGAGTATGGAAAATTGTACCAAGCTTATGAATAATGCGCAGACAACATGAGGTTTACAGATGAAATTCTCAATCCAGTAACCAGCACATACTATAGTTCCTCAATATATAATTGTTGAATAATGAATGAGATCATTAAATCTCGGTGAGACTCTATATGTTGTATATATAAAGGGATAAATTCTGTGTCATAACGTTTTGAAAAAGACAAGTCTTTCTACTCTTGATGTGAGAAGAAATTACACGTGAACTACCCAGTCTTTTGTTCCTAAATTGCAATATTGAATACTTGCATTTTCGATTTTGGATCCTTTTTCTTTTCTTTCTTTCTTTTTTTTTTTTTCCAAGAGTGTGTGCTTTGTGTGTATTTCGATTCTTTTCATGGAAATCAGTGGCCATTTCATCTGTCCTTTGAGAAACTTCGTCAGTCAGTTACTTAGTATTTATTTCCATCTTTCCGATTGGGTCATAAGTGGCAGGTTGCGTAGGCTGTTCAGTAGTAAATATTGAAATAGCCCACGCTGATCACATTCCTAATCTTCACCCACTTGGAGATAACTGATGGAACCTACTAGAAATTAAGGCTGTAAATTTTCAGGTAGGGATTTTAGTGTTAATGCAGTCAATACTTTGCAGATCGTGCTAACAGTTTTTACTGTGAAATATGTTGGCTAGTGGGTGGAAAATCAATGCCTGCGAATGAAAAAGAGGTGTCAAGTTTGATAAGAACATCATGCGTTTGATGTTTGGAGGCCAGAGGGTCCTGTCAACAAACACAGCAGTAATTCTGTCAGATACAGTATGCGAGGAATTAATGAAAATGCCAGAAACAAAACAGTCTGGACAGCAAGCCAGTTCTGCCCAAAGTCAGGGCAAAACATGCATCTTCCTCTTGCATGTGAAGTGAATGCATTACATTAAGACAATCGAGGAAAGGTAAAATGAGGCACTTTTGCAGAGCTGTGGTCTCCGATACAAAGAGGAAAGGAGACAAAGGTGTCATAGGTGGCCTTGCCATCAGAGGGGCTGTCACAAGTGTCTGGTCTGGCAGACAAATGGAGACTGTTGTAACAGAGCATCGTGGTTGGGTTTGGAAGTTGCAAATCAGCAGTCTTTCCTAGGCTAGTCAAGCTTGGCCTCATGACATTTATCTGTTAATACTTTGGGCATTTTTGCCCCTCTTATATGTCATCATCTAAAGAACTTGGTTCCACTTTTGAAATTCTTACTCTGTATTGAAACAATTGTGTAGCACTGATGCTGATGTAATAGACTCCGGCTCCTTGGATCCTTCATGTGTAAACACCCTTATAATTCATGACTCATGCTCGGTCACTCTCCATTGAATGACAGAAGATTCGCCCTCAAATAGCTCCTGTGAAACTGTAGGATAGAGAGGGGTCTCTACTGCTGTCTTCCATCAGACTCTGGAAACATCTCTGGAACTTAGAATAAGGTTAATTGACATGTTAATCAAATTTTCACTGGTTTTAGCAGGAAAGAAATTGCTGCATAGATAGGTGGAAAAAAGGTGCCAGCACAGTTTTTTCTAACATACACTAGCTCTTTGCCTCTTTTTTTTTTTTAACATCTTTATTGGAGTATAATTGCTTTACAATGGTGTGTTAGTTTCTGCTGTATAACAAAGTGAATCAGCTATACGTACACATATATCCCCATATCTCCTCCCTCTTGCGTCTCCCTCCCACCCTCCCTATCCCACCCCCTAGGTGGACACAAAATACTGAGCTAATCTCCCTGTGCTGTGCGGCTGCTTCCCACTAGCTATGTATTTTACATTTGGTAGTGTATATATGTCCATGCCACTCTCTCACTTCGTCCCAGCTTACCCTTCCCACTCCCCGTGTCCTCAGGTCCATTTTCTATGTCTGCGTCTTTATTCCTGTCCTGCCCATAGGTTCTTCAGAACCTTTTTTTCCCTAGATTTCATATATATGTGTTAGCATACGGTATTTGTTTTTCTCTTTCTGACTTACTTCACTCTGTACAACAGTCTCTAGGTCCGTCCACCTCAATACAAATAATTCAATTTCGTTTCCTTTTATGGCTGAGTAATATTCCATTATATATATGTGCCACGTCTTCTTTCTCCATTCATCTGTTGATGGACACTTAGGTTGCTTCCATGTCCTGCCTATTGTAAATAGTGCTGCAGTGAACATTGGGGTGCATGACTCTTTGAATTATGGTTCTCTCAGGGTATATGCCCAGTAGTGGGATTACTGGGTCATATGGTATTTCTATTTTTAGTTTCTTAGGAACCTCCATACTGTTCTCCATAGTGGCTGTATCAATTTACATTCCCACCGACAGTGCAAGAGGGTTCCGTTTTCTCCACACCCTCTCCAGCATTTATTGTTTGTAGATTTTTTGATGACAGCCGGTGTGAGATGATACCTCAATGTAGTTTTGATTTGCCTTTCTCTACTGATTAATGATGTTGATCATGCTTTCTTGTGTTTGTTGGCAATCTGTACATCTTCTTCGGAGAAATGTCTCTTTAGGTCTTCTGCCCATTTTTGGATTGGGTTATTTGTTTTTTTGATAACTGAGCTGCATGAGCTGCTTGTATATTTTGGAGATTAATCCTTTGTCAGTTGCTTCGTTTGCTAATATTTTATCCCATTCTGAGGGTCCCAATTGTTTATTTTTGTTTTTATTTCCATTTCTCTAGGAGGTGGGTCAAAAAGGATCTTGCTGTGATTTATGTCATAGAGTGTTCTGCCTGTGTTTTCCTCTAAGAGTTTTATAGTGTTTGCCCTTACATTTAGGTCTTTAATCGATTTTGAGTTTATTTTTGTGTATGGTGTTACAGAGTGTTCTAATTTCATTCTTTTACCTGTAGCTGTCCAGTTTTCCCAACACCACTTGTTGAAGAGTCTGTCTTTTCTCCATTGTATACTCTTGCCTCCTTTATGAAACATAAGGCGACCATAGGTGCGTGGCTTTATCTCTGGGCTTTCTATCCTGTTCCATTGATCTATATTTCTGTTTTTGTGCCAGTACCATCCTGTCTTGATTACTATAACTTTGTAGTGAAGTCTGAAGTCAGAGATCCTGATTCCTCCAGCTCCATTTTTCTTTCTCAAGATTGCTTTGGCTATTTGGAGTGTTTTGTGTTGCCATACAAATTGTGAAAGGTTTTGTTCTAGTTCTGTGAAAAATGTCATTGGTAGTTTGATAGGGATTGCACTGAATCTGTAGATTGCTTTGGGTAGTATAGTCATTTTCACAGTGTTGATTCTTCCAATCCAAGAACATGGTATATCTCTCCATCTGTTTGTATCATCTTTAATTTCTTTCATCAGTGTCCTATAGTTTTCTGCATACAGATCTTTTGTCTCCTTAGGTAGGTTTATTCCTAGGTATTTTATTCTATTTGTTGCTGTGGTAAATGTGTGTGTTTCCTTAATTTCTCTTTCAGATTTTTCATCATTAGCGTATAGGAATGCAGGAGATTTCTGTGCATTAATTTTGTATCCTGCTACTTTACCAAATTCATTGATGAGCTCTAGTAGTTTTCTGGTAGCATCTTTATGATTCTTTACTTATAGTATTATGTCATCTGCAAACAGTGACCGTTTTACTTCTTCTTTTCCTATTTGGATTCCTTTTATTTCTTTTTCTTCTCTGATTGCTGCGGCTAAAACTTCCAAAACTATGTTGAATAATAGCAGTGAGACTGGGCAACCTTGTCTTGTTCCTGATCTTAGAGGAAATGCTTTCAGTTTCTCACCATTGAGAACAATGTTTGCTGTGGTTTTGTCATATATGGCCTTTATTATGTTGAGGTAAGTACCCTCTATGCCTACTTGCTAGAGGGTTTTTATCATAAATGGGTGTTGAATTTTGTGAAAAGCTTTGTCTGCATCTATTGAGATGATCATATGGTTTTTATCCTTCAATTTGTTAATATGGTGTATCACATTGATTGATTTGCATATATTGAAGAATCCTTGCATTCCTGGGATAAACCCCACTTGATCATGGTGTATGATCCTTTTAATGTGCTGCTGGATTCTGTTTGCTAGTATTTTGTTGAGGATTTTCGCATCTATGTTCATCAGTGATATTGGCCTGTAGATTTCTTTCTTTGTGACATCTTGTCTGGTTTTGGTATCAGGGTGATGGTGGCCTCATAGAATGAGTTTGCGTGTGTTCCTCCCTCTGCTATATTTTGGAACATTTTGAGAAGGATAGGTGTTAGCTCTTCTCTAAATGTTTGATAGAATTCACCTGTGAAGCATCTGGTCCTGGGCTTTAGTTTGTTGGAAGATTTTTAATCACAGTTTCAATTTCAGTGCTTGTGATTGGTCTGTTTATAGTTTCTATTTCTTCCTGGTTCGGTCTCGGAAGGTTTTGCTTTTCTAGGATTTGTCCGTTTCTTCCAGGTTGTCCATTTTATTGGCATATAGTTGCTTGTAGTAATCTCTCATGATCCTTTGTATTGCTGCAGTGTCAGTTGTAACTTCCTTTTCATTTCCTGTTCTACAGATTTAAGTCTTCTCCCTCTTTTTCTTGATGAGTCTGGCTAACGCTACATCAATTTTGTTTAATTTCCCAAAGAACCAAGTTTTAGTTTTATTGATCTTTGCTATCATTTCCTTCATTTCTTTTTCATTTATTTCTGATCTGATCTTTATGATTTCTTTCCTTCTGCTAACTTTGGGTTTCCCCTTTTATGACTATTAGCATTTGCTTTATGTATTGAGGTGCCCCTATGTTGGGTGCATAAATATTTACAATTGTTATATCTTCTTCTTGGATTGATCCCTTGATGATTATGTAGTGTCCTTGTTTGTCTCCAGCAATAGTCTTTATTTTAAAGTCTATTTTGTCTGATACAAGAATTGCTACTCCAGCTTTCTTTTGATTTCCATTTGCATGGCATATCTTTTTCCATCCCATCACTTTCAGTCTGTATGTGTCCCTAGGTCTGAACTGGGTCTCTTGTAGACAGCATATATACGGGTCTTGTTTTTGTATCCATTCAGTCAGTCTCTGTATTTTGGTTGGAGCATTTAATCCATTTACATTTAAGGTAATTATCAATATATATGTTCCTATTACCATTTTCTTAATTGTCTTTGGTTTGTTATTGTAGGTCTTTTCTCCTTTTGTGTTTCCTGCCTAGAGAAGTTCCTTTAGCATTTGTTGTAAAGCTGGTTTGGTGGTGCTGAATTCTCTTACCTTTGCTTGTCTGTAAAGGTTTTTTTTTTTTTTTAAAGAAGAGATAAGCCCCTAATTATTTAATTCATCTTACATTAAGGTTTTCAGCTGAAACCGGAAGCATGACTTTTAAATTTATTTATTTGTTTATTTTTGGCTGTGTTGGGTCTTCGTTTCTGTGCGAGGGCTTTCTCCAGTTGCAGCAAGCGGGGGCCACTCTTCATCGCGGTGCGCGGGCCTCTCACTGTCGCGGCCTCTCCCGTTGCAGAGCGCGGGCTCCAGACGCACAGGCTCAGTAGCTGTGGCTCACGGGCTTAGTTGCTCCGCGGTATGTGGGATCTTCCCAGACCAGGGCTCGAACCCATGTCCCCTGCATTGGCAGGCAGACTCTCAACCACTACGCCACCAGGGAAGCCCGTCTGTAAAGGTTTTAATGTCTGTGTCGAATCTGAATGAGATCCTTGCTGGGTAGAGTAATCTTCGTTGTAGGTTTTTCCCTTTCATCACTTCAAATATGTCCTACCACACCCTTCTGGCTTGCAGAGTTTCTGCTGAGAAATCAGCTGTTAACCTTATGGGGATTCCCTTGTATGTTATTTGTTGCTTTTCCCTTGCTGCTTTTAACATTTTTTCTTTGTATTTAATTTTTCATAGTTTGATTAATATGTGTCTTGGCATGTTTCTCCTTGGATTTATCCTGTATGGGACTCTCTGCACTTCCTGGACTTGACTGACTATTTCCTTTCCCATATTAGGGAAGTTTTCAACTATAATTTCTTCAAATATTTTCTCAGTCCCTTTGTTTTTCTCTTCTTCTTCTGGGACCCCTATAATTCGAATGTTGGTGTGTTTAATGTTGTCCCTGAGGTCTCTGAGACTGTTGTCAATTCTTTTCATTCTTTTTTCTTTATTCTTCTCTGTGGTCGTTATTTCCACTATTTTATCTTCCAGGTCACTTATCCGTTCTGCCTCAGTTATTCAGCTATTGATTCCTTCTAGAGAATTTTAAATTTCAGTTACTGTGTTTTTCATCCTTGTTTGTTTGCTCTTTAGTTCTTCTAGGTCCTTGTTAAATGTTTCTTGTATTTTCTCCATCCTGTTTCCAAGATTTTGGATCATCTTTACTATCATTACTCTGAATTCTTTTTCAGGTAGACTGCCTATTTCCTCTTCATTTGTTTGGCCTGGTGGGTTTTCACTTTGCTCCTTCATCTGCTGTATATTTCTCTGTCTTCTCATTTTGCTTAACTTACTGTGTTTGGGGTCTCCTTTTCGCAGGCTGCAGGTTCGTAGTTCCCGTTGTTTTTGGTGTCTGCCCCAGTGGGTAAGGTTGGTTCAGTGGGTTGTGTAGGCTTCCTGGTGGAGGGAACTGGTGCCTGTGTTCTGGTGGATGAGGCTGGATCTTGTCTTTCTGGTGGGCAGGACCGCATCCGGTGGTGTGTTTTCTGGTGTCTGTGACCTTATTATGATATTAGGCAGCCTCTCTCCTAATGAGTTGTGTTGTGTTCCTGTCTTGCTCGTTGTTTGGCATAGGGTGTCCAGCATTGTAGCTTGCTGGTCGTTGAGTGGAGCTGGGTCTTAGCTTTGAGATGGAGATCTCTGGGAGATCTTTCACCATTTGATATTACGTGGGGCTGTGAGGTCTCTGGTGGACCAATGTCATGAACTCGGCTCTCACCTAAGAGGCACAGGCCTGACACCTGGCCAGAGCACCAAGACCCTGTCAGCCACACAGCTCAGAAGAAAAAGGACGAAAAAAAAAAAGAAAGAAAATAAAATAAAATATAATAAGTAAAGTTATTATAATAAAAAAATTTTAAATATATTATTATAAATAAAAAAGTAATAAGAAGAAAGAAAGAAGAGAGCAACCAAACCAATAAACAAATCCACCAATGATAACAAACACTAAAAACTATACTAAAAAAACCAAGACAGAACAAAACAAAAAAAACGGACAGGCAGGACCCTAGGACAAATGGTTAAAGCAAAGCTATACAAACAAAACCACACAAAGAAGCATACACATACCCACTCACAAAAAGAGAAAAAGGAAAAAAAAAACATATATATATATATAAAAAGGAAGAGAGCAACCAAATCAATAAAGAAATCTACCATTGATAATAAACTCTAAATACTAAACTAAGATAAACATAAAACAGAAACAAATTAGATGCAGGAAAGCAAACCCCAAGTCTACAGTTGCTCCCAAAGTCCACCACCTCAATTTGGGATGATTTGTTGTCTATTCAGATATTCCACAGATGCAGGGTGCATCAAGTTGATTGTTGAGATTTAATCCTCTGCTCCTGAGGCTGCTGGGAGAGATTTCCCTTTCTCTTGTTTGTTCGCACAGCTCCTGGGGTTCAGCTTTGGATCTGGCCCTGCTTCTGCTTGTAGGTCGCCTGAGGGCGTCTGTTCTTCGCTCAGACAGGATGGGGTAAAGTAACAGCTGGTTCAGGGGCTCTGGCTCACTCAGGCTGGGGGCAGGGCGGGTTACGGAATGTGGGGCAAGCCTGCGGCGGCAGAGGCCAATGTGATATTGCAACAGCCTGAGGCACGCCGTGTGTTCTCTCGGGGAAGTTGTCCCTGTATCACGGGACCCTGGCAGTGGCGGGCTGCACAGGCTCCCGGGAGGGAGGTGTGGATAGTGACCTGTGCTTGCACACAGACTTCTTGGTGGCGGCAGCAGCAGCCTTAACATTTCATGCCCGTCTCTGGGGTCTGCGCTGATAGCCGCGGCTCGTGCCCGTCTCTGGAGCTCGTTTAGGCGGTACTCTGAATCCCCTCTCCTCATGCACCTGAAACAACAGTCTCTTGCCACTCAGGCAGTTCCAGAGTTTCTCCCGGACTCCCTCCCGCTAGCTGTGATGCACTGGCCCCCTTTGGGCTGTGTTTACGCAGCCAACCCCAGTCCTCTCCCTGGGATCCGACATCCGAAGCCCGAGCCTCAGCTCCCAGCCCCCACCCGCCCCGGCAGGTGAGCAGACAAGCCTCTCGGGCTGGTGAGTGCTGGTCGGCAGTGATCCTCTGTGCGGGAATCTCTCTGCTTTGCCCTCCGCACCCCTGTGGCTGCGCTCTCCTCCGTGGCTCCGAAGCTTCCCCCCGCCACCCCCTGTCTCCACCAGTGAAGGGGCTTCCTAGTGTGTGGAAACCTTTCCTCCTTCACAGCTCCCTCCCAGAGGTGCAGGTCCCGTCCCTATTCTTTTGTCTCTGTTTTTTCTTTTTTCTTTTGCCCTACCCAGGTACGTGGGGAGTTTCTTGCCTTTTGGGAAATCTGAGGTCTTCTGCCAGCGTTCAGTGGGTGTTCTGTAGGAGGTGTTCCACGTTTAGATGTATTTCTGATGTATTTGTGGAGAGGAAGGTGAATCTCCACGTCTTACTCCACTATCTTGAAGGTCGCTTTGCCTTTTTTTTCCCGTCTGTAGTTAGCTTCTTGAATTTTTAGCAGATAGCCTTATTTTTAATCATAATATTGTCACAATATTAGTACTATTTCCAGTCGCCATTTAGTCAGCCTCTTGATTTTTACCAGGCAAGGCCTCCTCCCCTGTCTGAATTCTGGGAGACTGCAGCATGATTAAAGTTAGACACCTAGCCAGAATTAGGGTGTTTGCTAGAGGTAGTTCTGGGAACAAAATCCACGGTAAAACATGTCATATAACATCTTGAAAAGGTGTTAATATGGATGAATAACTGGGGCTACATTTTTTAGTTTATTTTCTACCAGAAATGTGTTAGCAAAAGCATGATACATTTTATGATTTCATATATCTCAGAAGTAATTACCAAATTCATAATTCTGTAAGTAGCAGATTTTTAATACCTGCATTATTAGAACACACCAGATTGATTGCCTTGAATCCAGCCTTGGAAGTTAATAAAATGCACTTGTCAGTGTTGCAAATACCCGTTAATCTTGTATATTGTTTTGTTTTCATACAAACCATCCATGAGGAAATGATGCATCCTAAGAAGTTCTGGGAACTTTTACAGATTACTGTATTTCTCTCCTCAACGATTTGATGCTTGTTCAATCCTGCTTCCTTATTTAAATTAAAGGAGGTTTGATCTTAATCTTATATTCTATATAATCCCCTCTATATTTAATTAATAATTTTGCCAAAAAATATATACATATACCTGCCTAGTATACTGCTTGGAAGATAACTGTTCAAAAATGGTAGACACTATCTTTAGTGTTATAATTTAAAATGTGGTATTTGATGCATGGCTAGATCCATAATTATTCCTTTCCAGGATAGAAGATTTCCAGAGATAGTGGGAGTTGAGGTTAAAGCTCGAGAGGTTCTTGAGACTTTGAGACTATTGAAAGGACTTTCTCTTGTTTGTGGATCCCCATACTCTGGTCCCAAGTAATAATCAAAGGCCTCAATTAGAAGGAAAAAATTCTTGGATGTATTCCAAACTGGATATACTACAAGCTGATATAATATTAGGGTTGGCAATTTAAATCTTTTTCATTCATAGCTTTACCAAAGAAGTCATCATTTTTATGAGATGGAAAAAATGAAAGCTTTGGTGGATGCCTTCCCCCTAATGTGAGGGTTAGATGCACACAGGGTGGGTACCTCTCCACTACTAGAACATTCGTTTGCCCTGTGATGCTTCCCCAGGCTCTGACGCCACTCCCATCTCCCCATGTCCATTCAACTTACTCTTGCCCTTGGAGCTCTAGTGAGTGATGATGCGGTGTCTTTGCTTCCCACTGCAATCACTTCTTTTAGTTTTAGCCTCTTGCGTGACCCATCTCAGGCTTCTAGATTTCGGCAGTAACTCAGGGTGGTGTGTCTCAGCTTATGAAAAGTGGACGGGTGCTGGCTGGTGTGCTTTCTCTGAATATGTATGTACCCTGTGTTTTGATATATGACAGCCAGGCATGAATCTTACTCTCCTCCCCACCCAAATACTGTTGCCATTCAAAATTATTTTTGTACTTGGATGATTCCCCAGGTCCAGAGCCAGATACCCCTGCTTCCTGTATGGTGGTGGGGTACAATAAATGGAAGGTTGCATTGGGATAACATTGGGATAGCAGCAGATGTGCTACTCTTAAAATCATGTAGCAAGTCAACCAAGCGGACTTGGAGTTGAAGAGATAAGATACAGTTCAAGGTCATTGGTAGAGGTAGCATTCAAAGGAAAATAATCATAGGCTTTGTGAGAATAGTGATATGGTTTTTTTTGTTTGTTTTTTTTTGTTTTGGTGTGGGGAAACAGAAAAAGAATAAGATTTAGCCAAAAAGTAAAAGTGAATTTCTTTTGGTGCTTTACCTTTTAATCTCAAGTCTCTCAGTTTCCACATCTGTGCTCTATTCTGTCTTGTTGCCAGATGTTTAGAACAGTCATTGCATAATTGCCTTGTGAGAGGGCTATTTCTGTGCATTCTGGGCCTGAATGCACCGAGCAGTTCAACATGTATTCCTCCAGTTGATCTAGAGAATATTGCTCATCTCTCAGTTCCCGCGTTTGAGAGTTAATTTGCCAAAGTTGCTTTCATTCTACACGCCTTGGCTCGGGCAGATCACACATATCAGAATGTATCCGTTTATAAAAAAATGAACTCTGCTGTTTAGCCATGTAGCATTAATTGATGACATTTCTTTAGCATGTATTTACGTGGCTGTGCAGTCTTGTCTCCGGTTCAGTAAAGCCTTGTCTGAGACTCTCGATTTAGCTCACATTGTTGGGCTAATGACTTTGAATTAATGCAGTTTGTCAGCGGCAATAGACTTGCCATGAGAGCGGGTACATCCTGCTACGTCTTCTTTAGACTGATGTGTGGAATCACACATCCCATTTATTTCTCTACAGCATTATAAACAACATCTGTGCCTCTGCTTTCCTGGCAAGGATGGAGCTGCTCAAATCTGAGATTTATACCGTGGTTTATCATCTTCCCAGGTGATTTTCATGGCAACCTTCAAAGCTTAAACCAAGAGCTTAAAGTGTTGCTCAAGTGTGATCACAGATTGGCTTAAATAATGCCTTGAAAATCAGTTTACTCTCTCAGCTGCTTGGTGCTGTACAGACCCATGTTTGACACGGGGAGGGGTTCTGAATTTAATTAGAGGCATCACAAGGCATGACCTTGGGTTCGTCTGCATCGAAATGCCTTTTGTGGGAGCAGATTTGAAATGGCCAAGCATATTTGTCATTTCTGGTATCGGGTGGTTATATTTTCTGCCTTATAAAATGTAAGAGCTGAAGTTCTGCGTTATGTTTGTGCAGCATTTAAATCCAGGCCCTCTTACGAAGACCCCACTGTCATGCTATGATTGAGTCCAGTTGTGGCTGGGATTCTGAACCCCTGCAACTCTTCGGCTTGGGGTGAAGAGCGGTTGGCAGCCTGCTTACTTCTTGTTGACTTAGATGTGAACCGTGGCACCTGGAGTGCAGTTGGGGCAAATTGTCACTGACATGAGGGTGAGGTGAAAAGTATATGTCTGTAGTCTTTTATCTTTCCTTTAGCAGCTAGACACATGTTTCCTTCATGCAAAGGGAAGAAAATCACAGGGACCCGTGCTTGTCTCCCTTTAGAACTCTCTAGAATTAGCTTGTCATGAAATGTAAAACTAATGTGCAATTGTAAAAACTGCTGCCAGCTCTTTCCTCACTGCTGCCTGATGGCTAAGTAGATTTGGAAATGAAAGGGGTTATTATAAAGTGATTACTGAATAGCTAGGTATGTCATTTTAAACAAGCAGCTAAAATCTCTCTGTTAGACATTCAGGCTGTAGTCTTGTTTTGTATCATTCGTATTTAAGACATGATTTTGATTGTGGAGGAGTAATCAGTAATCAAGCACTAGGGGTAATTTAAGAAAAGAAAGTACATACTGGGTGATATTTTCTTTCATTCCTTATTAAAATACATTAGAATTTAAATGAGGCATTCTCTAAAAATGTGTAACTATTAAGTAGGTACCAAATATAAAAATCCAGATACCAGCTGGCTCTAGTTCAGAGTTGAAGATTCTTCACTTGACTAAAAACTTTTCTTTTAAAATTCAAGTAAAACCTATTATAAAATAATATGTTGAAAGTGGCATATATCAAAGAATGAATGGTTTAAAAATTGTAACTCTTAATATCTTATTACTGTCAGTTTCATAGGGGAGGGGAGATGCCTTGAAGAATCTTAAAAGGAAAACATGAAACCTAAATAAAATGAGGTTCAGCTAATATAGGCTTTTCCTTTATCCTTCTCTTTTTTCTAAATGCTTTTCCTTGGAACCACCATCTGTGTTAGTGGCTTGAACAGTTGCACAGCCTCCAAATCCTTCACCCCTGATCTTGAGCTTCAGGTTTCTCCTAAGGGTCATGCTGGCTGTCCATTCGTGGACGTCATGCAGGCAGCAGACAGTCAGGTCCATCACAACCCCAGCTCTTCTCCCTCTGTCCCCTGTCTTGGCAGGACTGTCTCCTTCCTGTCCCTGGTCCCACCCTCCACTCCAGCCCCTGACCATTTAATGGATGACATTCTGTGGTGCGTATCTCCAGGATGTTTATTGGGCTGCCATTTTCCTGGTACAGTCTGGCTTGGCCATCACCAGCAGGTCCTCCGGGGAGAGCCCAGCCTTGTACCCTTCCCTCCAGGCTCTCCCCTCCTCAGTCCACCCTCTACTGCCAACAGGCCAGTCCCTGTGTCTGCCCCACACGTCACCAGGCCTCCTCTCCCCGTAGCTGAGGCCCCTTGAGCCCCCATGTAGGCCTAACCCTTTACTGTCTCCAGGACCCACGCTGACCTCGCACGGGGGAGGTCTGCCGAGGACACGCAGGTCGTCGGCTAGTCTCTTTGCTCCGGCGGCCTTATCACCTTGTCTTAACCCCCGAGATAACTGAGCAGCCAGATCCCAACTTACTCCACATCAAGAACTAGATGCCTATCTATTGCGGTACTGGACCCTCTTGCTTTATGGCATGCCTGATACTTTCCCTGGAGCACATTCTATGCCTAGGACCTTGCTGGTCGCTGGTAGAATTTCCTAATGTTACCCTGACCCCTCTGTTTTAGTCTCTGCTGAATGGACATGTTATGGGACCACCCAACATTGTGTCCTCATTTATCAATCATCTATTCCACCTGGAATATCTCTCCTCTCTCTCTATTATTTGGTCCCGTGATCATATCTTTATAATACATGCCAGCTCTTCTGGTTCATTAGAGGTAAGCTTTGTGTGTACTATGTTGACTTCCTTTTTTTAATTTATTTATTTAGATTTTTTAAAGTTCTTTTTTATATCATCCTCCTAGAATATCTCTCCTCTCTATTATTTGGCCCTGTAATAATGTCTTTATAATATATGCTTGCTATTCTGGTTTACATTAGAAATAAGCTTTGTGTGTACTATATTGATATTCTTTTTTTGTTTTGTTTTGTTATTTATTTAGTTTTTTAAAGTTCTTTTTTACATCATCCACATTGGGGGTATGCTTATCCTCTACTCCTGATGCTTCCATGGAGAGGAAAGTCCTCGGTCCCCTCTTCTGCCCTCTATCAAAGATAAACAAAGTCAGATACTAGTTAAAGTGGACAGGACAGATTTTAACCAGAAATACACTATTGTACTAGGGAAACGAGTCCAGCATGAACTGAACTCAGCTTGGAGATGCTCAGAGGTGACTGGGCCTTTACAGGAAGGATGAGGGGGTGGGAAAGGGGTGATGGGGGCTCAGTAGGGTCAGGGAAGTGAAACATTGGTCCATGTGACACCATCTGGTTTGCTGACTGGCGCTTATGGAATAAGTCAGGTCCTCCCATCCACAGAGGCTGGGAGCCAGGGCCCTGTCCTCAGGTGTCACTGGGACCAGAATCCGTTCTCTGGGCAGCCTTGAGTTTCTCAGGGGGCCTGGGGTCCCCTAGGGATGCAGCCTTGAGCTTTTAGAAATTATGTCCATCTTTGTTCAAGTTTCTGTGGGCCCAGGTGGGGGCCTGGTGGAGAGGAGGGCTCAGAGGAGCCTGACTGGGGTTTGGTCCCGGAGAGAATCCTGTCACTTCTCCCTCCTTCCCGTGTAAGCAGCAGGGGCTCATTGGAATGGTGGCATCTGGAAAAGGAAGCGAGGACGTGTGACCAGCTTCTCCTGGGCATCGTCCTCAGGACACAAATGTTCTTTCTTACAACCACGGATAAATTGACCTCCCCTAGGTAGGGGTGGAGGGAGCTTGTATCTGCTGGTGAAGGAAGGGGTACGTGTGCATTTAATTCGAGAATGGATTCACTGTACAACTGCAGTAATCAAGGCAGTGTGGTGTTGGCATAAGGATGGATATATAGAGAAATGCAATAGAATTGAGAGTTTGAAAAAAAAAACCCTTATTACATTTATGGTCAGTTGATTTTAAACGAGGGTGCTAAGACCATTCAGTGGGGGAAATAAAAGTCTTTTCAGCAAATGGTGCTGGGACAACTGGACATCCACATGCAAGAGAATAAAGCTGGATACCTTCCTTATATCATTGACAAAAATTACCTCAAAACGGATCATATATCTAAATGTAAGAGCCAAAATTATACAACTCTTTAAAGAAAAATAGGTATAAATCTTTGTGACGTTTGTGTGGATTAGGCAATGGTTTCTTAGATATGGCACTAAAAGCACAAGTGAAAAAAGAAAAAAACAAACTGAACATTAAATTTAAAATGTTTGTGCTTCATAGAACACCATCAAGAAAATTAAAAGACAGTGCAGAGAATGGGAGAAAAATTTTGCAAATTATGTATCTGATAAAGGACTGGCATCTAGTATATAGAACTCCTACAGCTCAACAATAAAAGACAAGTAACATAGTTTAAAAAAATAGGCAAAGGATTTGAATAGACATTTCTTTAAAGAAGATATACAAATGGCCAGTGAGCACAGGCAAAGATGCTTAACATCATTAGCCATTAGAAAAATGAAAACCAGAACCACAGTGAGATACCACCTCATATCAACTGGCATCCCTTTAAAAAGATAAAATTAAAAATGGGAAAATTAACAAGTGTTGCCAAGGATGTGAAGAAATTGTATCCCTCATACACTGCTGCTACTTTGCAAACAGTCTGACAGTTCCTCAAGTGGTTAAGTTACAACATGACCCAGTAATTCCACTCTTAGCTACAGACCCAAGAATGTACGGAGGACATATGTCCACACAAAAACTTGTACATGAGTGTTCACAGCAGCACTATTCAAATGTGGAAATAGTCTAAAATTCTCATCAGTTGACGAATGGATATAAAACTTGTATTATATCTATACAATGGAGTACCAGTTGGCAATAAAAAGGAGTGAAGTACTGAAAAATGCTGCAGTATGGATGAACTTTGAAAATGTCATACAAAGTAAAAGGAAGCCGGTTACAAAAGACCACGTGTATATGATTCCGGTTATATGAAATGTCCAGAATAAGCAAATCTATAGAGTGGATTAATGGTTGCTGACGGCTGGAGGTGGTGGTGTTGGTGGCAAATGAGGAGTGACTGCTAATTGATATGTAGTCTCTTTGGGGGGTGATAAAAATGTTCTAAACTTAGACTGTGGTGATGGTTGCACAACTCCGTGAATACAGTAAAAAACATTGAATCATACAATTTAAATGGGTGAATTTTATGACGTGAATTAAAGCTCAAAAGGGTGTTGAAAAAAAAGGGCTTAAATGAATGCAATAGCAAGCTTATCTGGCCACAGATATAAGCTTTTCTCTTTCATCACCTTTATCAGCGTAAATCTGATAGCATGATCTTCACTTGTCTAAAATCAATGCATCTCTGTCCCTCAGTTGAGAACCTAAAGGGAAGACAGACTATTATGTATTGGCTTCCTAAGACCTCAACGTTATGCATAGCTAAGGATACCTTGTATCTTGTATCCTGCATCTATATTTTATCTTGTATTCACCTTGTATCTAGACTGTTGTATTTATATTTCTTCATTGGTTCCCAATTTTGGTGAGGCAGTTGTGGAAGAAATGTGATTATTTATCAGCAGCCCCTCCCCATGACCCCCAATCTGTTGGTCATCCACGATATGACTTCCTGACTTGAATCCATTATCTTTTTCAATCATCATTTATTGTATTGTCTCATCTTCACCCCTGCAAGGAGGTCTAGTCTCCCCAGTGTTGGAAATTAACTCTGTCAGGTCACAGCATTGGAGGAATAAATGTGATCATATTCAATGGGGCTCCTCAAAATCCAGATTCCTGGACGTCCACCCCAAAGCTCAGCATTGCCGCCTCCTCACACCATCCAGGTTCGCTCCAACCACATCTGACCCACCATGTGCTCTGGCTACAAGGTATTAGTAAGTGAGAACGTGTCTGGAAATTCAGGAAAATGAACACTATACCAAAGAAAGGTTGCTTTTAATTTATGAAGACTATATTCTTTACCAAGAATTCAACTTCAGAAAGGATGAAAAAAGCTAAGATATGCCATACTATTTATCATATCAATAAGTTATTAGAATTATTATCTGTGGATCCTCATGAAAATGTCTGATTTTCAATATGTAAGAATCATGAGTATTTTTTCACTAAACATTAAATGGCAAATGAGTCATCTCTCTTATTAAGATTATAATAATATATTCCATAGTTTTTAAGCCACTTCTAAGAAATATTCAAATGCTCGAGGAAGCATAGTTGTTTGTAATTTTTTAAAACAAGTTTTTGTGGCAAGTTAACAGAAATAAAAGATACATGTATCAGTGAACTGTGATTTATTTTCAAAAGTTGAGTGAGGAATGAGCTGTAATAAAATTCTTATTCATGATCGTTTCCTTGTTCTTTTATTAAAGAACAGTTCTTTTCTTAAAGATAGAAAAGGCTGAGGGAACACTCTGGTGATCCAGTGGTTAGGACTCCGAGCTTTCACTGCTAAGGGCCAAGGTTCAATTCCTGGTCAGGGAACTAAGATTCCACAAGCCGTGCATTGAGGCCAAAAAAGAAAAAAGAAAACATGGCTGAATTGTGTGCTCCCCAAAATTCAATTCAGAATGTGACTGTATTTGGAGAAAGGGTCTTTAAAGAAGTAATTAAGTTAAAATGATGTCATTATGGTGGCCCCTAATCCAATATGACTGTTATACCTTATAAGAGGAAATTGGGACACAGACATACACAAAGGAAAGACACAGGAAGACACAGGAAGAAGATGGCCACTTACAAGCCAAGGAGAGAAGCCTGGAACAATCCTTCCTTCGCGGCCCTCAGAAGGATCCAACCCTGATGACACCTTTGTCTCAGACTTCTAGCCTCCAGAACTAAGAAGAAATAAATTTCTGTTGTTTAAGCCACAAAAAAAATATAGAAAACATGGCAAGTTAAAAAAAGAAAAGGTAGCACCAAACAACACAGCACACTTTCTCCAGGTGTCAAATTAATAGTGTATGTCTGTCTGTGTTTGTAATTCAGGGATTCCTTACCAGGTGGGAAGAGGGTGGGCCCCCGATCACCTGGGCAGCTGATTCCTGACCCCCTAGGGAGGTGGAGTAGTGAGGTCGACACATGGGGTTTTGGGCGGGGGGGTTGTGACCCCACCCCCCTAATCTTTATGGACTGCAGAGATGGGGATTTGAGTGCTATGAAGTCAGGAGACAAGGGTTCATTTGAAGGAGAAGTTTGGGGTGGTTACTGATAAGGGGTATGGGCAGACGACAGACCTGCAAGAGTGTTGCAATAAATGACTATGAATCAGTACATCATTAATAAGTCATCCATTGATTTTCTGGCTTCCAGGAAAACAAACAAACAAAAAAATCCACATTGCCTTTCCATTTTGTAAATGAGAAAATTGCACTTTTTCATATTACCTGAGGCTTCATATTTTGAAAAGGTCAGAAAACTAACACTGCAAAGTAAGAGAGATGGGAAAAAGGAGATGATTCCACACAGAAACTACTTTTAGGGTAAAGTCGATGCTAAAATGGTGCTAATTTGATAGCAAAATATGGAGAAATCTCAGCAGAGAGGTAAACTACACCGTATTTACAAAAAGAGCAAGTTTTTAAAGTTTGTTGTTTGAGGGAACAGAAATAATTTCAAGTTAGAACCTTTGTTTTCTTTCTTCTTACCTTTTTAAAGCAAAGGAAACTGGTTCCTTTCTTCCCATGGAAATCCCTTTTTCTGTCCTAATATTAACACCCCTCAGTGGGCTGCTGGCAGCATGCTGTCCTAGAACTGAGTTTTCTACCCTTCATTCCCCAAGCGTCCCTAGAAGGTAAGAAGGATGGAAAACTTAGGTTACTAAATACAAACTTGTCCATCATATGTGAATTTAAATGGAGGAAAACTCTTTTTAAAACAAGCTTTTGATGAAAACACAGAATTGTTATACAGTGGTCCCCCCTTACCTGCGGTTTCAGTTACCCTCGGTCAACCGTGGTCCAAAGGTATTAAATGGAAAATCCCAGAAATTAACCATTCATGTTTTAAATTGGGCACCATTCTGAGTAGCATGATGAAATCTCTCACCTTCCAGTGTGTCCTGCCCTTAGTCACTTAGTAGTGGTTTACCAGATTGACTGTCACGGTATCACAGTGCTTGTTTTCAAGTGACCCTTGTCTTACTTAATAATGACCCCAAAGTGCAATAGGAGTGATGCTGGCAATTGGGATGTGCCCAAGAGAAGCCGTTAAGTGCCTCCTTTAAGGGAAAACCTGAAAGTCCTCTACTTAATAAGGAAGGAAAATAAATTGTATGCTGAGGTCGCTAAGATCTCTGGTAAGAATGAGTCTTCTATCCATGAAATTGTCAAGAAGGAAAAAGAATTTTGTGCCAGTTTTGCTCTCGCACCTCAAGCTGCAAAAGTTATGGCCAGAGTGCATAATAAGTGCTTAGTTAAGATGGGAAGGGCATTAAATTTGTACAATCAGATATTTTGAGAGAGAGACCACATTCACATAACTTTCGTGGCAGTATATACTAGTAATTGTTCTATTTTATTATTAGTTATTGTCGTTAATGTCTTACCCTGTCTAATTTATAAACTTTATTATAAGCCTGTTTGTATAGGAAAAAACATAGTATTAGTACTATCCCCAGTTTCAGGCATGGACTGGGGGCCTTGGAAGTCACCTCCCTTGGGTAAGGGGGCCTAGTGTATATAGCAATAAATCTAGCAGAGTTGAGTATGGTCTTTTGTGAAGCCATTTGCCCACATTCACAAATAATTTCAAACAGAGAACTGTGTAATCGTAAAAAAAATTGTAAATACTACAGTAGGAGGGTCTGAACAGGTAAAAATGTTTTTAAAAGATTTATCTGCTTCATATCAACTAGTAGAGAGAATGGTTCATATGGGTAAAACTAAAATTGTGTTCAATTGGTTTTTTCCAACACTAATCACATTACTTCTGTAACCGGAAGTGACTGGTTTGGGTACTCTTTTGCTCTGGGTGAAATATCAGATCCAAACTTCTAAGGTTTTTTTGTGGGCATCACAGCTTTATGAGGGTTAGAGAAGGTCAAAAGACATTCCAAACCAAGTTTTGACAGTTCTGAACAACTCTGAAAATCATTTGCCTCCTCCTTTAATATAGCCTGAAATAAATACAAAGAAAGTCTTTTACTGGAGAATCATTTTTATTTCATACAACCGTTTCTTGTAAAGTTCATCTATAGGATGAATTACAGTTCATTCATTCCAGGGCATCAAAACAATTGAAGATTCTAATTTTACTGTACAGCAGTAGTGTTCCTCCTGCAGGGACGAACTTTACACTTTGGAAATGTCACTAAGGAACTCAGGCAAAAATGGACTATTCTGGTTGTTAGGGGAGCCTTGTTTATAAAGCAGCAAGTAAGACAGAGACGCAAGTCACAGCACAGAACTTAGAAAGGCTTTTCATAGAAAACTGGTAAATACTGGAGAAAAGGAGATGTTTTCTGAATTGACTTACGAAAACAAAGGAACTGAGCTAGACGCTTGGTATTTATTATTCTGTTAGCATCCTTTTATCAAATGCATTGATTAGTAAACATAGGATTCTTCTAGGATAAAGCATTCCTGTTAGACGTGGGATCAGTAGTCAATGAACTTGACTGTTACAGAAGACAAGAAAACATATAGAAACATAATCAACGTATGAACATGAGGATTTTGACATTGTGGGTGTATGAATGTCTGAGTTTTTATTTAAACTAAGAAGAAATAGTCATAAAAGAGATTGATTTTTGAACCAAGATTGAAAGGGATTGAAGGCTACTTTTTGGCAGATAAAAAGGTGACTATTACTGAGAACAGAGATGTTAATTTTGGAGGGAGAACGGTATTTGGGATACGGCAGACAGACTCACCCGACTGGTGAGGAAAGCGAGAATGGTTACGATCTGTTTGGCACTTGTGACTTACTCATAGAATCATTCTTATTTGGTTCCTATGATAAGGGGGCATCAATTAGAAGTCCTCGGATTGATTCAGACGAACTTGTCAAAAAGCAAAGGTATGAGGGACAGATAAGATTAGGGAGGAGTAGCTAGAACTGGTACCTTCGTGAAAATGCAATTTTAAGTACTATATGTGGATATATGAATGTTGAAGTTAATATTCATGGTTAAATGGTTAAATGAGTAAATGGTATTAGTTTGCTGAAAAAAATCCACACACTTCTGTCAACAAGCACACCTCACAGCATATGCACTTCTGCAGACCTGCTTTATCAGAAGTTATTAAATTGTCCATTAAATTCTCTCAGAACTCTGTGTGTGCAGCATATATAGGTCTTTTTGGTCATGGAACTTGCACATTTAGAACAGCACATAAACATATGCATGTAGACATACACACACAAGCACACTGATTCCAGCAGGGCCACGGCATACGGTTGTGCAAGCTGTGCACAGCGCAAACATGCGGTGCCGATTCATAGCATGAACCCCATAGATTTGTATATTTATTGTGCAGTTTTCCAGCAGGTGACAAGACGTGCCTTGAGGATGGGCCGGCCATGGCCTTGGATGGTTGGTTACCTTCCTCATGCTCTTTCCCTCCTCACATAACCGTCCTGAGTTCCGTTTTGGACCTCTCTTCAAGTATCCAAGAATGAAAGAGAGCGAGGTTCAGAAGTTTGGGCGGGGCAGGAGAAGCAATAACTGTACCCTAAGTGGCCAGAGCCAGGCCTGAGACTCAGCCTTCAGGACCCAAATGTCTGGTTTCAGGGGTGAGAACATCGCTGGTGTGATGCCTGTTACCCCTTGTGAGTACAGGGCTTTGTAAAGCTCTTCAGGTCACAGGCCCCCAGCCATGGGTATGTATCCAGAAGAGTTAAATCTTCAATGAGATATTGTCTTGCTTCCATTAGGTCTGGCTGATAGTAACCATAGTCTCTCTCTCAAAAGAACCAAAGGTAGACTGCTCTCCAGGAAGGAAACTTCAAAGCGCCAACAGTGTTTCTGGGATATTCATGCCTTCCCTGTAATAATATTCTTTTAAGTTATTATGCAATATTTGATAGAAACAAAAGAGTAGAAGTAATCTACCTACACTGTACAGCATAATAATAATTGACTCCTTGGCTTAAAATAGAGCATCCTTAGAACCTCTGCATCTAACTGCAAGCTTCTCATTTTATCCCTCTTCCTCTAGGACTGAGGTCAACAGTATTCTGAGTTTTCATGTAAATTTGTCCTTTGTTTTTCTCTTCTTTTGTTGTTAAAGTGGTTTTAACACATATGTATGTTCTTAATTCCCTTTTGCTGATTTTTCACTTTTATAAAATTATACAATAGTTCTCTACTGTGACTTGAGTTTTTCCCTCAATTCTGTATTTCTAAGATTCATTATTGCTTCATTCATATTCACTAGAGAATACTTTTTTATTATTTTTTTAATACAGCATGTTCTTATTAGTTAACTATTTTATACATATTAGTGTATATATGTCAATCCCAATCTCCCAATTCATCCCAACACCACCACCATCCCCCCCCACCCCCACTTTCCCCCCTTGGTGTCCATATATTTGTTCTCTACATCTGTGTCTCTATTTCTGCCCTGCAAACCGGTTCATCTGTACCATTTTTCTAGATTCCACATATATGCGTTAATATACGATAGTTGTTTTTCTCTTTCTGACTTCACTCTGTATGACAGTCTCTAGGTCCATCCATGTATCTACAAATGACCCAGTTTTGTTCCTTTCTATGGCTGAGTAATATTCCATTGTATATATGTACCACATCTTCTTTATCCATTCGTCTGTCGATGGGCATTTAGGTTGCTTCCATGACCTGGCTATTGTAAATAGTGCTGCAGTGAACATTGGGGTGCATGTGTCTTTTTGAATTATGGCTTTCTCTGGGTATCTGCCCAGTAGTAGGATTGCTGGGTCATATGGTAATTCTATTTTTAGTTTTTTAAGGAACCTCCATACTATTCTCCATAGTGGCTGTATCAATTTACATTCCCACCAACAGTGCAAGAGTGTTCCCTTTTCTCCACACCCTCTCCAGCATTTATTGTCTGTAGATTTTCTGATGATGCCCATTCTGACCGGTGTGAGGTGATACCTCATTGTAACTTTGATTTGCATTTCTTTAATACTTACTGATGTTAAGCAGCTCTTCATGTGCCTCTTGGCCATCTGTGTGTCTTCTTTGGAGAAATGTCTATTTAAGCCTTCTGCCCATTTTTGGATTGAGTTGTTTGTTTTTCTAATATTGAGCTGCATGAATTGCTTATATATTTTGGAGATTAATCCTTTGTCCATTGATTTGTTTGCAAATATTTTCTCCCATTCTGAGGGTTGTCTTTTCGTCTTGTTTATAGTTTCCTTTACTGTGCAAAAGCTTTTACGTTTCATTAGGTCCCATTTGTTTATTTTTGTTTTTAATTTCTCAATGGTGAAAAATTGAAAGCATTTCCTCTAAGATCAGGAACGAGACAAGTATGTCCACTCTCACCACTATTATTCAGCATAGTTTTGGAAGTCTAGGAGGTGGGTCAAAAAAGATCTTGCTGTGATTTATGTCAAAGAGTGTTCTTCCTATGCTTTCCTCTAAGAGTTTAATAGTGTCTGGTCTTAATTTAGGTCTCTAATCCATTTGAGTTTATTTTTGTGTCTGGTGTTAGGGAGTGTTCTAATTTCATTCTTTTACATGTAGCTGTCCACTTTTCCCAGCACCACTTATTGAAGAGACTATCTTTTCTCCATTGTATATCCTTGCCTCCTTTGTCATAGATTAGTTGACCATAGGTGCGTGGGTTTATCTCTGGGCATTCTATCCTGTTCCACTGATCTATATTTCTGTTTTTGTGCCAGTACCATACTGTCTTAATTACTGTAGCTTTGTAGTATAGTCTGAAGTCAAGGAGTCTGATTCCTCCAGCTCCATTTTTTTCCCTCAAGATTGCTTTGGCTATTCTGAGTCTTTTGTGTCTTCATACAAATTTCAAGATTTTTGTTCTAGCTCTGTAAAAAATACTGTTGGTAATTTGATCGGAATTGCATTGAATCTGTAGATTGCTTTGGGTAGTACAGTCATTTTCACAATATTGATTCTTTGAATCCAAGAACATGGTATGTCTCTCCATCTGTTTGTCTCTTCTTTGGTTTCTTTCATCAGTGTCTTATAGTTTTCTGAGTACAGGTCTTTTACCTCCTTAGGTCGGTTTATTCCTATGTATTTTATTCTTTTTGTTGCTGTCGTGAATGGGATTGTTTCCTTAATTTCTCTTTCTGAACTTTCGTTATTAGTGTATAGGAATGCAGGAGATTTCTGTGCATTAATTTTGTATCCAGCAACTTTACCAAATTCCTTGATTGGCTCTAGTAGTTTTCTGGTGACATCTTTAGGATTTTCTATGTATAGTATCATGTCATCTGCAAACAGTAACAGTTTTACTTCTTCTTTTCCAAATTGTATTCCTTTTATTTCTTTTTCTTCTCTGATTGTCGTGGCCAGGACTTACAAAACTATGTTGAATAATAGTGGTGAGAGTGGACATACTGGTCTTGTTCCTGATCTTAGAGGAAGTGCTTTCAGTTTTTCACCACTGAGAGTGAAGTTTGCTGTGGGTTTGTCATATATGGCCTTTATTATGTTGAGGTAGGTTCCCTCTATGCCCACTTTCTGGAGAGTTTTTATCAGAAATGGGTGTTGAATTTTGTCAAAAGCTTTTTCTGCATCTATTGAGATGATCATATGGTTTTTCTTCTTCAATTTGTTAATATGGTGTATCACATTGATTGATTTGCGTATATTGAAGAATCCTTGCATCCCTGGGATGAATCCCACTTGATCATGGTGTACGATCCTTTTAATGTGTTGTTGGATTCTGTTTGCTAGTATTTTGTTGAGGATTTTTGCACCTATATTTATCAGTGATATTGGTCTGTAATCTTCTTTTTTTGTAGTATCTTTGCCTGGTTTTGGTGTCAGGGTGATGATGGCCTCATAGAATGAGTTTGGGAGTGTTCCTTCCTCTGCAGTTTTTTGGAAGAGTTTGAGAAGGATGGGTGTTAGCTCTTCTCTAAATGTTTGGTAGAATTCACCTGTGAAGCCATCTGGTCCTGGACTTTTGTTTGTTGGAAGATTTTTAATCACAGTTTCAATTTCATTGCTTGTGATTGGTCTGTTCATATTTTCTGTTTCCTCCTGGTTCAGTCTTGGAAGGTTATACCTTTCTAAGAATTTGTCCATTTCTTCCAGGTTGTCAATTTTATTGGCATAGAGTTGCTTGTAGTAGTCTCTTAGGATGCTTTGTATTTCTGTGGTGTCCATTGTAACTTCTCCTTTTTCATTTCTAATTTTATTGGTTTGAGTCCTCTCCCTCCTTTTCTTGATGAGTCTGACTAAAGGTTTATCAGTTTTTTTATCTTCTCAAAGAACCAGCTTTTAGTTGTATTGATCTTTGCTATTGTTTTCTTTGTTTCTATTTCATTTATTTCTGCTGTGATCTTTATGATTTCTTTCTTTCTACTAACTTTGGGTTTTATTTGTTCTTCTTTCTCTAGTTCCTTTAGGTGCAAGGTTAGATTGTTTATTTGCGATGTTTCTTGTTTCTTGAGGTAGGATTGTATTACTATAAACTTCCCTGTTAGAGCTGCTTTTGCTGCATCCCATAGGTCTTGGATCATTGTGTTTTCGTTGTCATTTGTCTCTAGGTATTTTCTGATTTCCTCTTTGATTTCTTCAGTGATCTCTTGGTTATTTAGTAATGTATTGTTTAGGCTCCATGTGTTTGTGTTTTTTTACATTTTTTTTTTCCTGTAATTGATTTCTAACCTCATAGCGTTGTGGTCAGAAAAGATGCTTGATATGATTTCAATTTTCTTACATTTAACAAGGCTTGATTTGTGACCCAATATATGATCTACCCTGGAGAATGTTCAGTGTGCACTTGAGAAGAAAGTGTAATCTGCTCTTTTCGAATGGAATGTCCTATAAATATCAATTAAATCTGTCTGGTCTGTTGTGTCCTTTAAAGCTCATGTTCCTTATTAATTTTCTGTCTGGATGATCTGTCCATTGGTGTATGTGAGGTGTTAAAGTCCTCCACTCTTACTGTGTTACTGTTGATTTCCTCTTTTATAGTGGTTAGCATTTGCCTTATGTATTGAGGTCCTCCTGTGTTGGGTGCATATAAATTTATAATTGTTATATCTTCTTCTTGGATTGATCCCTTGATCATTATGTAGTGTCCTTCCTTGCCTCTTGTAACATTCTTTACTTTAAAGTCTAATTTATCTGATATGAGTATTGCTACTCCAGTTTTCTTTTGATTTCCATTTGCATGGAATATCTTTTTCCATCCCCTCACTTTCAGTCTGTATGTGTCCCTAGGTCTGAAGTGGGTCTCTTGTAGACAGCATATATATGGGTCTTTTTTTTGGTATCCATTCAGCAAGTCTATGTCTTTTGGTTGGAGCATTTAATCCATTCACATTTAGGGTAATTATCAACATGTATGTTCCTATTACCACTTTCTTAATTGTTTCAGGTTTGTTTCTTAAGTCCTTTTCTTCTGCTGTGTTTCCCACTTAGAGAAGTTCCTTTAGCATTTGTTGTAGAGCTGGTTTGGTGGGGCTGAATCCTCTTAGCTTTTGCTTCTCTGTAAAGCTTTTGATTTCTCTGTTGAATCTGAGTGAGATCCTTGCCAGGTAGAGTAATCTTGGTTGTAGGTTCTTCCCTTTCATCACTTTACATATATCGTGCCACTCCCTTCCAGCTTGTAGAGTTTCTGTTGAGAAATCAGCTGTTGGCCTTATGGGAGTTCCCTTGTATGTTATTTGTTGTTTTTCCCTTGTTGCTTTTAATAATTTTTCTTTGTCTTTAATTTTTGCCAATTTTATAACTCTGTGTCTCGGCGTGTTTCTCCTTGGGTTTATCCTGCCTGGGACTCTCTGCGCTTCCTGGACTTGGGTGGCTATTTCCTTTCCCATGTTAGGGAAGTTTTCGACTATAATCTCTTCAAATATTTTCTCTGGTCCTTTCTCTCTCTCTTCTCCTTCTGGGACCCCTATAATGTGAATGTTGGTGAGTTTAATGTTGTCGCAGAGGCCTCTTAGGCTGTCTTCATTTCTCTTCATTCTTTTTTCTTTATTCTGTTCTGTGGCAGTGAATTCCACCATTCTGTCTTCCAGGTCACTATCTGTTCTTCTGCCTCAGTTATTCTGCTATTGATCCCTTCTAGAGTATTTTTCATTTCAGTTATTGTATTTTTCACCTCTGTTTGTTTGTTCTTTAATTCTTCTAGGTGTTTGTTCTTTAACTCTTCTAGGTCTTTGTTAAACATTTCTTGCATCTTCTCGATCTTTGCCTCCATTCTTTTTATGGGGTCCCGGATCATCTTCGCTATGATTATTCTCAATTCTTTTTCTGGAAAGTTGCCTGTCTCCACTTCATTTAGTTGTTTTTCTGGGGTTTTATCTTGTTCCTTCATCTGGTATGTAGTCTTCTGCCTTTTTATTTTGTCTATCTTTCTGTGAATGTGGTTTTTGTTCCACAGGCTGCAGAATTGTAGTTCTTCTTGCTTCTGCTGTCTGCCCTCTGATGGATGAGGCTATCTAAGAGGCTTGTGTCGAGAATACTTTTCCATTGTATAAATATCTGTCTGTTTTCTGGTCAGTAGATATTTAGGTTGTTTGCACATTTTCCTTTCTTATTCTTTTGTTAGCAGTGCTGCTAAGAACATTTCTATACATATCTCCTGGTGCCCCAGGGAAGAATTTCTCTAGAGGTGTGGTTTTCACTCTTGCTGCAGTATGAAGTGTATTTTACATTGTGACACAGTCATACACACACCTGTAAATTTACAGGAGTGTGTGTAGGTAGAACTAAAACAAAATCTGCACAATCCTCACGTTTCAACCTAAAATGCACTCTAATGTTTTAGTTTCTATCTCTTTCTTTAAAACGAATGCTAATCTAAGACCTGAGGGACCCAGCCTGCATTCTGAAAAGCACTCCTCTAATTCAGAGTTTCTCAGACTTTAATGTGCACTAAAGATTCAACTTCAGGAGGTCAGAGGTGTGGGCTTCCTGTTGGTACCACTGCTTATTGTTCACCCCTTGTAATAGAGAAAATGTAGACTCAACCTGTCTGTTCCTCAATAGGGGGATGTGGAAGTAAACTATTGTTCATTTATTTACTGGAATTCGATACACCAGTTAAAATGATCTCTATGATCTATCCATAGATATAAACTAGATCTATGTATTTCAACTTGGCTGATGTTGAACCAGTCAAGTTGCAGAGAATGGTAGCATTTGTGTTAAATTTTAAGCATCCCAGATACATGTAATAAAAGTACAAAATCATGTCTGGAAATGACACATAATAACCTTAAGGTAGCCTGCAGGAACATGGAAAGGATTTGTATCAGCACTATTTTATTTCTTTAATCAAAAGTGATCTGAAGCAAAACACCTATGTTAATATTTGATATTAGTCGGTACACAGGTGGTTGTTTTATTTTGTACTTTTCAATGTGCTTTAAAGGTCTTATTACTTAAAATTTCAAAAACTTTAAACTAACACCAGAAAAGAATACTTTGTATTTAACAGAATAACATCTTTCAACCATTGTGGGACTCCTACCCTTATTCTTTACAGTTAGTCAGTTCAGGTGGAATAAAATATGACAGATGTTAATGTCAGTGAGTGCATTATCAATGCCAGCATTTCTTTATTTTGGACGGTTGAAAACAGTAATTTGTTTATTCCCTCTTTTTTTCCAACCCCCATTCAACAAACTCTTTACTTGAGAACATTAAATCTTAAAATTCTTTTTAAAAATTATCCTAGAAGACTTGGTGACACTAGCCTAAAACCAGACACCAAGGGTGACTAACCAAAGGCCTAAGATGTATTCTTTTACTTTAATTTTTTTAATGTACAAACCCAACCAAGACCTAAACAAAGCGTCTATACACAGTAGTCTTTTCGGGTTACCTGACACCACAGGTAAATGCTCCCTCCAGGCTGTCAGTCGTCACTTACATTCAGAGCATGGGTGCAGCCTTACCCTCTTGCCTGAGAGGGTCTGTGTTCTCACCTTAGTCTGTGTCCTAGTCATGCGTTATGTAAGATAATCTTTACACTTCCCACAAGACATGAATAGGAATTCTTTCTACTGCGATCAAAATTAGAATCATCGGTAGAATTGATACGTGGAGAGTCCATTTCCCAGCAACATAATGTAGTGGGTTACTTACCTTTACGATTTAGGCTGAGTCGAAACCACCACTTGGAAAACAGGAAAGACATTGTGAAGAATATGTCCATCCTAAACCAGGAAATATGGGAAAATGTTTGCTTCTGTGTGAGGCTTGGCATGGTTGCCCTTTCCTTCATTTATTCAATGACTGTTTTTTCAGCTCTTAACTTCGTACTATTTTTGAAATTCAGCTTGTTTTTTGGGAAGAAACTATTCTTTTTTATAGGATTGTGTGGTATATTTAAGAACAGATCGTTTTCAAGTGCGTTTCTTGATTCTAATCATGATGTAATGTAAGAATTACTAATGTGAAAAGTATTTTGGTGGAAGAGGCTATTCAAATTCATATAATTCTTATGACAAGTTTTCATTTATTTAGTTACATCACAGGTATATAATGCCTGTAGGGTAGCATAGGTTAAAGGTTGATATATTTCAGAACTTTCAACTACACTGACAAAGAGTACTTTCTAAACTATGGAAAACATCGGCTAATTCAAAAACTATAGCTATGTTGCTTACAAACAGTGCCATGTGCCTGGAACCTTTGCTGCTTAGGAATATTAAATGACTGAGTAGGCCAAGATAATACTAGTTAACCAGGTCTTTGCTCTGATTTAACTGAATAGTAAAGTAAATAAAGCTATTACCTTATTATTTTGTCACTTTCTTTTGTGTGACTGGCAAGGCAGAAATTCAGTAGCTGAAGATGACAAAAGGGGCCCACCATGCCATTCTGGTTGTTATTCCTGTTATTGTAATAGACCTCTGGAAAGTCCATGAAGAGGCAGAAAAGAGAAACCTGTTAGCAGGAGCCTTGGTTTGTAATCTGTGTTTTTGATTATCAATGACAGGATTCTAAAATTACACCCAGATCTATCTCACAGGTTCTGAAATTGAGTTTCTGAAAAAGCACTGTAGTAGTAATGAAAGGTAAAGAGCAGAGTTCCAGAGAAATGAGCTGTGAATTGAACCTGCAATGGAAATTGATCCTATCAGTCAGTTTCTGCCCTTTTCCGTAGAAAAAGAGGACTGAGTGTAGAAGGAAGCGGGATCCCTGATTAAATAGGATGCCAAAGTGCTGGAGGCTAGAACCGGCTCGCTCATCCCTCGGGTCAGGATTGCAAGTGTCAGACACGTCTGCTTGAAACCTGGCTCGAACTGGCAGAAAGAGAACAGAAGGAAAAATGCTGCCAGTGGTGCCAGCAAGGGAATCGGCGGGAACTCCCTGCCTAAGCTTCGGGCATGACAGCCACCGCACTCCTCAGGGGCACCGTTCTGGTCTCTTGTCGTGAGCCCGTGGGCCCAGACTGGATCCGCTGGCCTTATGACTTGTGCCAGCGGGGCCTTCATTTACCCATCCTACTGTGGGCAATGGGGATGTGAAGAGAACTGGCCTTGGAATCCACACACATCCTCCAAAGCATCTTTAGGATTGTAAGAAAAGAGAGGCAGATATCCTCCAACTAGTAAATACAATTAACTACCCTGTTATCTGACTCTTAAGAGATTTATTTTGTGCACATGGAATGGTAGTAATAGTATGCCAAATTTGGGGAGCAGTATTTGCATTTTGCTGCCAGAAATGCCTTGTGAATTGCAATTAGCCAACTGAAATTACGCATTTCTATCTATGAAGTTGCCGTTTATTTCCTGCAGTGTGATCTGTGTCGACAGCAGTGCCCTTCAAAGTCTTCAGCGATCGTCAGCGTAACTCACTAGGGGAAATGTCCCTGTGGAATGCCTCGTTCACAGCTTGCAGCACACTAATAGACACGGTTCTGGCGGAAACACTGAAGATGAAGGTGCTATAAAACACCAAATTAAGATGTAATCATTAGAAGCCGTCACTGCATCAGAGCTCGGTTTTGCAGAATGGCAGAAGGAAAGGAGAAAAGGAGTAGTGAAATCCGGCAGTTTGCTTAGCATGAGTTGAAAGGATTGTCAGATGCCCTTAGTCACTGGACATAGCCTAACAGTGCTATCGTCAAAGGGGATATTATCACAGGTACTTGGTAGCCCAGGACATTCAGTCTGTGTTATCAGATGTCATTTCCCATCTCACTTAGCGCTTGCCTTTGGGCCTTGGCAAGAGACAGTAGACTGTGTCGCCTGCATCGTCGTATTGATTCAACTTCTCTCTTAAGCTGTTGACTAAAGGGAGAAGCATTTAGGACTCATCCCTCCCCCTGCTGATAGGATTTGACTCCGCCATGTTGCTATTGACATATTAAGAGACACAACAGAACTGTACTTATGGTAGGCAAAGGTCCACAAAGGGCACAGATGGAAATATTCTGTTTGGAAATGATATTAGAATACTTTTAAAAAAGAAAAAAAAAACAGAAACAGATTTACAGATATCGAAAACAAACTTACGGTTACCAAAGGGGAAACGTTGGGGGAAGGGATCAATCAGGAGCTTGGGATGAACACATACACACTACCATGTATAAGATAGATAGCCAACAAGGACCTACTGTATAGCACAGGGAACTCTACTCAATATTCTGTGATAACCTCTATGAGAAAAAAATCTGAAAAAGAATGGACAAGTTATTGAACCCACCGTAGCCACAATTTTTTCATTTCTATACTGGGAAGAATAGTACTTAAGCCACAGGATTGTTTGGGGGAATAGAGATTATATACAAAACAACTCACACACAGTAAGTACACACACAGTACGTGGTAGCTATTTTTTATTTGTTTTATTTTTTGTTTTGTTTTGTTTTGCTAATCAGTGATTTTTTTTTATACTAATTGCAGCTTTATTTTAATAAACCCTATCCTTGGTTATTATATCCTACTCTTCCAGTAATGTTCTTTTTATTTTATACAGCAGGTTCTTATTACTCATCAATTTTATACACATCAGTGTATAAATGTCGATCCCAATCGCCCAACTCATCCCACCACCACCCCCACCCCCCTGTGGCTTTCCCCCCTTGGTGTCCATACATCTGTTCTCTACATCTATGTCTCAATTTCTGCCCTACAAACCGGTTCATCTGTACCATTTTTCTAGGTTCCACATATATGCATTAATATACAATACTTGTTTTTCTCTTTCTGACTTACTTCACTCTGTATTACAGGCTCTAGATCCATCCATGTCTCAACAGATGACCCAATTTCGTTCCTTTTTATGGCTGAGTAATATTCCATTGTATTTATGTACCACATCTTCTTTATCCATTCGTCTGTCGATGGGCATTTAGGTTGCTTCCATGACCTGCCTATTGTAAATAGTGCTGCAATGAACATTGGGGTAAATGTGTCTTTTTGAACTATGGTTTTCTCTGGGTATATGTCCAATAGTGGGATTGCCGGGTCATATGGTAATTCTATTTTTAGTATTTTAAGGAACCTCCATACTGTTCTCCATAGTGGCTGTATCAATTTACATTCCCACCAACAGTGCAAGAGGGTTCCGTTTTCTCCACACCCTCTCCAGCATTTGTTGTTTGTAGATTTTCTGATGATGCACATTCTAACTGGTGTGAGGTGATACCTCACTGTAGTTTTGATTTGCATTTCTCTAATAAGTAGGGATGTTGAGCAGCTTTTCATGGGCTTCTTGGCCATCTGTATGTCTCTTTGGAGAAATGTCTATTTAGGTCTTCTGCCCATTTTTGGATTGGGTTGTTTGTTATTTGAATCTTGAGCTGCATGAGCTGTTTATATATTTTGGAGATTAATCCTTTGTCCGTTGATTCGTTTGCAAATATCTTCTCCCATTCTGAGGGTTGTCTTTTCGTCTTGTTTATGGTTTCCTTTGCTGTGCAAAAGCTTTGAAGTTTCATTAGGTCCCATTTGTTTCTTTTTGTTTTTATTTCCATTACTCTAGGAGGTGGATCAAAAAAGATCTTGATGTGATTTATGTCAAAGAGTGTTCTTTCTATATTTTCCTCTAAGAGTTTTATAGTGTCCAGTCTTACATTTAGGTCTCTAATCCATTTTGAGTTTATTTTTGTGTCTGGTGTTAGGTGGTGTTCTAATTTCATTCTTTTACATGTAGCTGTCCAGTTTTCCTAGCACCACTTAGTGAAGAGACTGTCTTTTCTCCATTGTATATCCTTGCCTCCTTTGCCATAGATTAGTTGACCATAGGTGCGTGAGTTTATCTCTAGGCTTTCTATCTTGTTCCATTGATCTATGTTTCTGTTTTTGTGCCAGTACCATGTTGTCTTGATTACTGTAGCTTTATAGTATGGTCTGAAGTCAGGGAGTCTGATTCCTCCAGCTCCGTTTCTTTCCCTCAAGACTGCTTTGGCTATTCGGGATCTTTTGTGTCTCCATACAAATTTTAAGATTTTTTGTTCTAGTTCCATAAAAAATGCCATTGGTAATTTGATAGGGATTGCCTTGAATCTGTAGATTGCTTTAGGTAGTATAGTCATTTTCACAGTATTGATTTTTCCAATCCAAGAACATGGTATATCTCTCCATCTGTTGGTATCATCTTTAATTTCTTTCATCAGTGTCTTATAGTTTTCTGCATACAGGTGTTTTGTCTCCCTAGGTAGATTTATTCCTAGGTATTTTATTCTTTTTGTTGGAATGGTAAATGGGTGTGTTTCCTTAATTTCTCTTTCAGATTTTTCATCATTAGCATATAGGAATGCAAGAGATTTCTGTGCATTAATTTTGTATCCTGCAACTTTACCAAATTCATTGATTAGCTCTTGTAGTCTTCTAGTGGCATCTTTAGGATTCTCTATGTATAGTATCATGTCATCTGCAAACAGTGACAGTTTTACTTCTTCTTTTCCAATTTGTATTCCTTTAATTTCTTTTTCTTCTCTGATTGCCGTGGCTAGGACTTCCAAAACTGTGTTGAATAATAGTGGTGAGAGTGGACATACTTGTCTTGTTCCTGATCTTAGAGCATCAAACTAATGCTTTCAGTTTTTCACCATTGAGAACAATGTTTGCTGTGGGTTTGTTGTATATGGCCTTTATTATGTTGAGGTAGGTTCCCTCTGTGCCCACTTTCTGGAGAGTTTTTATCAGAAATGGGTGTTGAATTTTGTCAAAAGCTTTTTCTGCATCTATTGAGATGATCATATGGTTTTTATTCTTCAATTTGTTAATATGGTATATCACATTGATTGATTTGCATATATTGAAGAATCCTTGCATCCCTGGGATAAATCCCACTTGGTCGTGGTGTATGATCCTTTTAATGTGTTGTTGGATTCTGTTTGCTAGTATTTTGTTGAGGATTTTTGCATCTATATTCATCAGTGATATTGGTCTGTAATTTTCTTTTTTTGTAGTATCTTTGCCTGGTTTTGGTAACAGTGTGATGGTGGCCTCATAGAATGAATTTGGGAGTGTTCCTTCCTCTGCAATTTTTTGGAAGAGTTTGAGAAGGATGGGTGTTAGCTCTTCTCTAAATGTTTCATAGAATTCACCTGTGAAGCCATCTGGTCCCGGACTTTTGTTTGTTGGAAGATTTTTAATCACAGTTTCAACTTCATTGCTTGTGATTGGTCTGTTCATATTTTCTATTTCTTCCTGGTTCAGTCTTGGAAGGTTATACCTTTCTAAGAATTTGTCCATTTCTTCCAGGTTGTCCATTTTATTGGCGTAGAGTTGCTTGTAGTAGTCTCTTAAGATGCTTCGTATTTCTGCGGTGTCTGTTATAACTTCTCCGTTTTCATTTCTAATTTTATTGATTTGAGTCTCTCCATCTTTGTCTTGATGAGTCTGGCTAATGGTTTATCCATTTTGTTTATCTTCTCAAAGATAGTTTTATTGATCTTTGCTCCTGTTTTCTTTTTTTCTATTTCATATATTTCTGCTCTGTTCTTTATGATTTCTTTTCTTCTGCTAACTTTGGGTTTTGTTTGTTCTTCTTCCTGTAGTTCCTTTAGGTGTAAGGTTAGATTTTTTATTTAAGATTTTTCTTGTTTCTTGAGGTAGGCTTGTATAGCTATAAACTTCCCTCTTAGAACTGCTTTTGCTACATCCCATAGGTTTTGGATCACTGTGTTTTCATTGTCATTTGTCTCTAGGTATTTTTTGATTTCCTCTTTGATTTCTTCAGTGATTTCTTGGTTATTTAGTAATGTATTGTTTAGCCTCCACGTGTTTGTTTTTTTTTGCTTTTTTTCCCCATGTAATTCATTTCTAATCTCATAGCGTTGTGGTCAGAAAAGATGCATGATATGATTTCAATTTTCTTAAATTTACTGGGGCTTGATTTGTGACCCAAGATGTGCTCTATCCTGGAGAATGTTCTGTGCGCACTTGAGAAGAAAGTGTAATCTGCTGTTTTGGATGGAATGTCCTATAAATATCAATTAAATCTATTTGGTCTATTGTGTCATTTAAAGCTTCTGTTTCCTTATTTATTTTCAATTTGGATGATCTGTCCATTGGTGTAAGTGAGGTGTTAAAGTCCCCCACTATGATTGTGTTACTGTCGATTTCCTATTTTATAGCTGTTAGCAGTTGCCTTATGTATTGAGGTGCTCCTCTGTTGGGTGCATATATATTTATACTTGTTATGTCTTCTTCTTGGATTGATCCACTGATTATTATGTAGTGTCCCTACTTGTCTCTTGTAGCATTCTTTATTTTAAAGTCTATTTTATCTGATATGAGTATTGCTACCCCAGCTTTCCTTTGATTTCCATTTGCATGGCATATCTTTTTCCATCCCCTCACTTTCAGTCTGTATGTGTCCCTAGGTCTGAAGTGGGTCTCTTGTAGACAGCATATATATATGGGTTTTGTTTTTGTATCCATTCAGCAAGTCTGTGTCTTTTGATTGGAGCATTTAATCCATTCACGTTTAGGGTAATTATCAATATGTATGTTCCTATTACCATTTTCTTAATTGTTTTGGGTTTGTTTTTGTAGGTCCTTTTCTTCTCTTGTGTTTCCCACTTAGAGAAGTTCCTTTAGCATTTGTTGTAGAGCTGGTTTGGTGGTGCTGAATCCTCTTAGCTTTTGCTTGTCTGTAAAGCTTTTGATTTTTCCATTGAATCTGAATGAGATCCTTGCTGGGTAGAGTAATCTTGGTTGTAGGTTCTTCCATTTCATCACTTTAAGTATATCATGCCACTCCCTTCTGGCTTGTAGAGTTTCTGCTGAGAACTCAGCTGTTAACCTTACGGGAGTTCCCTTGTATGTTATTTGTCATTTTTCCCTTGCTGCTTTTAATAATTTTTCTTTGTCTTTAATTTTTGCCAATTTTATAACTCTGTGTCTCGGCGTGTTTCTCCTTGGGTTTATCCTGCCTGGAACTCTCTGCGCTTCCTGGACTTAGGTGGCTATTTCCTTTCCCATGTTAGGGAAGTTTTCGACTGTAATGTCTTCAAATATTTTTTCTCTGGTCCTTTCTCTCTCTCTTCTCCTTCTGGGACCCCTATAATGCGAATGTTGTTGTGCTTAATGTTGTCCCAGAGGTCTCTTAGGCTGTCTTCATTTCTTTTAATTCTTTTTTCTTTAGTGTGTTCCGCAGCAGTGAATTCCGCCACTCTGTCTTCCAGGTCACTTTTCCGTTCTTCTGCCTCAGTTATTCTGCTATTGATTCCTTCCAGTGTAGTTTTCATTTCAGTTATTGTATTGTTCATCTCTGTTTGTTTGTTCTTTAATTTTTCTAGATCGTTGTTAAACATTTCTTCGATCTTTGCGTCCATTCTTTTTCCTAGGTCCTGGATCATCTTCACTATCATTATTCTGAATTCTTTTTCTGGAAGGTTGCCTATCTCCACTTCATTTAGTTGTTTCTCTGGGGTTTTATCTTGTTCCTTCATCTGGTACATAGCCTTTTCATCTTGTCTATCTTTCTGTGAATGTGGTTTTTGTTCCACAGGCTGAAGGATTGTAGTTCTTCTTGCTTCTGCTGTCTGCCCTCTGGTGGATGAGGCTATCTAAGCGGCTTGTGCAAGTTTCCTGATGGGAGGGACTGGTGGTGGGTATAGCTGGGTGTTGCTCTGGTGGGCAGAGCTCAGTAAAACTTTAATCCTCTTGTCTGCTGATGGGTGGGGCTGGGTTCCCTCCCTGTTGGTTGTTTGGCCTGAGGTGACCCAACACTGGAGCCCACAGTCTCTTTGGTGGGGCTAATGGCAGACTCTGGGAGGGCTTACGCCAAGGAGTACTTCCCAGAACTTCTGCTGTCAGCGTCCTTGTCCTCACAGTGAGACACAGCCATCCCCTGCCTCTGCAGGAGACCCTCCAACACTAGCAGGTAGGTGTGGTTCAGTCTCCTGTGGGGTCACTGCTCCTTCCCCTGGGTCCCGATGCACACACTACTTTCTGTGTGCCCTCCAAGAGTGGAGTCTCTGTTTCCCCCAGTCCTGTCAGAGTCCTGCAATCAAATCCCACTAGCCTTCAAAGTCTGATTCTGTAGGAATTCCTCCTCCCGTTGCCGGACCCCCAGGTTCAGAAGGCTGACGTGGGGCTCAGAACCTTCACTCCAGTGGGTGGACTTCTGTGGTATAAGTGTTCTCCAGTTTGTGAGTCACCCACCCGACAGTTATGGGATTTGATTTTATTGTGATTGCGCCCCTCCTACTGCCTCACTGTGGCTTCTCCTTTGCCTTTGGATGTGGGGTATCTTTTTTGGTGAGTTCCAGTGTCTTCCTGTCGATGATTGTTCAGCAGTTAGTTGTGATTCTGGTGTTCTCACAAGAGGGAGTGGGAACACGTACTTCTACCCATGGTAGCTATTATTTCTCAAGTTTTCATGCTTATTTTCACTTTCCAATTATAGATCTCTTTATATTCAGAAATGGTGACCACATTCAGGAAAACAAAAATCAAAATATATGGCTCAATTGTATGTATGGATATACTAAAGCAAAGTATTTTAGATTAGTTTTTCCCCAAACCCGTGAAAGATAAACTTCTTAGGAAAGTGTAAGGTACATAATAAGGGCTCAGTAAATGTTATGTAGTTAGTATTACTGTATTTTCATCATCATTTCATAAACAAGTTTAAGCTTTCTCATAAACAGCAAGGCCCTACTGTATAGCATAGGGAACTATATTTAATATCCTATGATAAACCATACTGAAAAGAATATTAAAAAAGAATGTGTACATATATACATACATATGTATAACTGAATCACTTTGTACAGCAGAAATTAACACAACATTGTAAATCAACTATACTTCAATAAAAGAATAGATATGCATAAAAAGAAAGTCTTCTCTGTATATATTCTTTCTTTTAAGCCCATCAGAATGCTTATAGTCCCTGCGTTTCATTTAGATTTCTAAGCTCAAAACTCTGTCCCTGGAGCTTGGACTTCAGGGGTAGCAAAGAACTACTTCAGCATTGACTGTGTGTAATTCTCTACAAATCACAACCCGAAAAGGCCTGGAGTTCTGTTCAGAAGTTTATGCTCTTTAATCATTGTATTATTTCATGCTGAATTCTCAAGCTTTTACTCTGTTTTCCAATTACATAATGATGAATTAACTTAAAAAGATAAAAAATATATACATCAATTAGCATTAAGACTGCTTTTGTGTATCAGAGCCCCAGAGGAAAGAGCCTTAAGTAAAAGCACTGTATTTCTCTCTAATGAAAATTTTGGAAGTATACCATTCAGGGTTGGTATGGTAGTGCAGTGATTATCAGGAACCCTGGGTTCTTCATCATCATTGCTTTGAGTTCTTAATGTTTAAGCCTATTATGGTCCATCATGGCTGCATGAGCGTGAGACACCCTATCCTCAATCAAGCTAATAGGAAGGAAGGAGGAACAAGGATGGTGAGCCCCTTCCTTTCAAAGACACCGCCCAGAAACCATTCTTGACGTCTCACGTTGTGTGCTACCCACCAGAACTTGGGTAGAAGGATAGACCTCACTGCAGAAGAGACTGGAAATTGTAGTCCTTATTCTGGGTGGCCTCATGCCCAGCTAAGATTTAGGGGTTTTATTCATATGGAAGAAGAGAAGACAAGATACTGGGAATAAGGAGGATTATCTGTGATACCTGGGCTTCACTGGAACTTTTATTATTCGTTTCTCTTATGTTCTCTTTTTCCTTCTTTTGCATCTTAGATCCCATGCGCGGCCCAAGAAAATTGGAAGTCGTCGAAGTCAAATCTCGACAAATCACTCTCCGCTGGGAGCCATTTGGGTATAACGTGACTCGTTGCCATAGTTACAACCTCACAGTCCACTACTGTTACAAGGTCGGAGGGCAGGAGCAAGTGAGAGAAGAAGTAAGCTGGGACACGGATAACTCACACCCTCAACACACCATCACCAACCTCTCCCCCTACACCAACGTCAGCGTGAAACTCATCCTCATGAATCCCGAGGGACGGAAGGAGAGCCAAGAACTCATAGTACAGACGGATGAAGATCGTGAGTACTTTCAAGTGATATGTTTATGGGAAACATACAGTCTTTCAAAAAAGCAGCTCATGTTTCTTTCTAATTGAGATCTTTACACTGAAAATGGGAGGAAGAATTACTTACTGGGTTGAATAACACAGATGTGTATCTGTGCTGCTGTATACTGAAGCACTGATTAAAAGGGGTAAAGGGAATAAAGATCCAGAAGCTTATTTTAATTTTTATGAGTCATATAATTACTTTTCTACATATGATAATTCTGTATGGTTCTAAGTAGTTCTTCATTCAAGTTTTATCATCATGTTGGACTGAAGAGGTGTTGTTCTGGGTATTCGATTATTTATAAGAAATGCTTATTCAAACGGCATTCTGAAACATTCTTCATAGTTCAGATAAAAATTCAGCCCCAAATAGAGGCTGCCCTTGCTGTTCAACACAGTGCTGAGAAATTACCTCATTAGGTCGGTGGTCATGTAATAGATCATGCTTTTCCATAGGAACGATGCTGTAATTGGATATGACCTCAGTAACCAAGAATTCAATAAATAGACAGTGCATGTCTCCAGCAACTCATCAAAAAAAGCAAATACACAATTGCAATAAGCCTCTAAAATAATTTAAAATGGTGAAATGACACCTGGAATCCCATAGCATAGGTATAAATGTGCTTTTACACTGATTATACAGGGGACTTTCATGTACAATAATGAGTCCATGTAGCACATAAAATACAGTGGTGGTTTATCGTATATTTGGTTTAAAATTCATTTGCCAGGCATCAGAGTAAGTGGCAAACAACCTGGGGAGCCACTTACTTACTCCTGGGAAAAATAGATTTCACCTTTTTCTCATCAAGCAGCTGATTATGATCTTTATTGATTGTAACATGTGTTAAATGTTTATCACAACACTATTTTTTCATTTAAAGAGCTGACAAAGTATTTCTGACTGTTGATGACCTGTGCAACACCAAGCATATTGCTGTAAAATAAAAACATGGAAACAGCCAGAGTAAATGGAAAGCTCGACCACATCTTCTCTTTTCTTTTTTTGTAGCCCCTCAAGTCCTGCCTGTGTTGGTTGCTCTCAAGTAGTTGTTTTATTCCAGTTTTTTTTGTGAGAAGTATAGTTTGATACGAGTCACTCAGTCTAGGCTGAGCATGGAAGCCCTATCTCTGTTTCTTCCAGATCTTCCTTGTCTCCCAGGAGAGACTCAAGAACCTTTCAGCACTGTCAGCAGGTCTTTTCTGGCCCCCTCCTCCCCTGCATTTTTGTATTTAATTTGGTCCTAACTCCTGTTGTTGCTACTTCCAAAATCTTAGATTGTTCTTTTTTTGACCTAATTATTTTTATTATATTTCTGTTTTTCATATGAAGAAACTGAGTCAGGAAAGTGAATGGTAAACCCAGATGTCTGGTTCCAGAAACTGTGGCCTGTACTTCTATGTGCCAAAGTACTTCTAAGTACTTACTAATATGATCATTAGTATTCTAGAGGCATTATTTATATAAACATTGATATTACTGTCTATTCTATCTTTCTGCCCTGAGGTATTTTTTTACAATCAGCTTTTTAATTGAAGTATAGTTAATTTACAGTGTTGTGTTAGTTTTAGGTTTACTGCAAAGTGATTCATTTATATATATATATATTCTTTTTCAGATTCTTTTTCATTATAGGTTATTACAAGATATTGAGTATAGTTCTTTGTGCTCTACAGTAGGTCCTTATTGGTTATTTTATACACAGTAGTGTGTATCTGTTAATCCCAAACTCCTAATTTATCTCTTCCCTGCCCCCTACCTTTCCCCTTTGGTAACCATAAGCTTGTTTTCTGTGTCTGTGGGTCTATTTCTGTTTTGTCAAAAAGTTCATTTGTATCATTTTTTTAGATTCCACATATAAGTGATATCATGTGATATTGGTCTTTGTCTGACTTACTTCACATAATATGATAATAGATTGTTCTTTTCTCCCAACTTCCACTACCTATATCCAGATTTTATGCTGAAATTTCTGTAGTAGTTTCTAGCCTTTTATTGTAGTTCCAGCTTTGTCCAATTCCAGTGCCCTCTACTTGTTCCCTAAACTAATCTCTAAAATACATGTGCATCATGTTACTCTCTCCACAAGAGCCGTCAGTGACTCTCTTTACCCATATCTCGGTATTCCAGGCCCAGGCTCTAGACCTGGTAGCTTTTCCTCCCCGACAGTGCATCCTGCAGAGACGTGCCCTGGGTGCTGGCCCTGCTGCCACACTCCATGTATCCTGAGTGCTCCCTCACTGTCCTCCTCTGCACGTCCTCCCCACCTGGCTGCCTACGTTCCATCTCCTCCACGACCCTCCAAAGTTCTCCTCAAGTTCAGATCCTTCATGAAGCTGTCTCCAACTCTCTCACCCTCATTCCTCTCTCATCCTTCTGACCTCATTTGCACTTGACAAGATCTTTAAATCTCTGAGCCTTAATTTCCTCATCTGAGAAGCAAGAATAATACAGTTCTCCAGCATATTAGGGTTAGAAGCCGTTTCCATTGGGTGCTATTTGTAGCTGCAGAGAGGGGCGTTTTAATAGGTGAGCGTTATTATTGTTATTGTAAGAATTCAGAGGAACTTATCGTGCCCCTTTCTTGTTCTCTCATTATGTTATATATAATTTTTTCCTCTTAACTGTAAACCACTTGAGAGAAGAAGCCATCTAATTTTCTTCTATAGCAATTTGCATGGTATTGAGTAGGTAATAAGTACTCAAAATACTTATTAGTTTTTAAAGAAAATAGTAAAATTTGCTGATGATCATTTAATTCAGGCTTAAATCAACAGTAATGTTTCCATCAATGAGAGAGGAAAGTCAAGTGCAGTCGTTTCTAGAGATGAGAGATGTTTTCCTGAAGCATGAACTCACCAACACTTTTGGGTTTCGAATTGACATGAGCTAATAATTCTGTTAAGTGCTGTTAAAACGTAAGGTTAAATAAGTCACTTTTTTGTTTGTGTGTTTAAATTATCTTGCTAGTCCCTGGAGTTGGGGCATGCATTACTTCCAAATAAAAATCTATTGTTTACATAGCACACTGGCATCCGGTTCATTAGAAAAACTTTGATTTCAAATTATATTTCCTAACAAGAGCAAAAGAAAAAAAGACTTCAAAAAAGACAGAAATAGAAAAATTGTTAATACCTACCGAGCTTGAAGAAAAAAGAATTGACGTGTCACTTTACTTATCTGCCATTAACAAAGGCTACAATTTGTTGTACATTGTGAGTTTTATTGTAGTATAATATTTTTATTGAAATATTATTTATTTCATCAGAAAATATGTGGGAAAAAGTTATCTTTTTATTACTGATAAGAGTGTCACTAGACACTATAGGGCTCAGTTCCACAAACTTAGATATTATGGTTCTATATCCCAAATCATGAATTCTTAGAACTTCTAAAAAAGGCACCAGACCTAAGTTCCTGTGAGGTACCAGTTTCCCTAATTCAACTAAAACTCTTCTGGTATTTTATTTTAATTCACTTGATCTGTTCCTGACCTAACAACAATTATATGAATCACATTTAGGTTTTCCTGTTATTAACATTTTCATGATTACAAGCCCTCCAGTACATTTTATTACATTCATCCTTTTAAAATATCCTCTGTTCAATATAGTTTTGACAATCTCTCTTTTTTTTTAATTTTACTCTAATTTATACTAATTGAATGAAACCAAAGATTTGTTTTTTTCTAAGTTTTCACCCTCTTTACATCTGTACATAGATTACTAAATATTTTCAATTCAGAAATATTATCACAAAATAATAGAACCACACATGCATCATAATTATCTTGATCCTGTGAGGAACCTGATGACGTCAAAATAAACACTTTCAAGGTCAAGAGGAAGAGACTTAGTAGAGCTTTTTTTTTTAATTTTTATTTTATTTATTTATTTTAAAATTTATTTATTTTTGGCTGCGTTGGGTCTTCATTGCTGCGCATGGGCTTTCTCTATTTGCAGCGAGCGGGGGCTACTCTTCGTTGCGGTGCGCGAGCTTCTCATTGCGGTGGCCCCTTTTGTTGTGGAGCATGGGCTCTAGGCGCGTGGGCTTCAGTAGTTGTGGCTCACAGGCTCAGTAGTTGTGGCCCACAGGCTTAGTTGCTCCGCGGCATGTGGGATCTTCCTGGACCAGGGCTCAAACCCGAGTCCCCTGCATTGGCAGGCAGATTCTTAACCACTGCACCACCAGGGAAGTCCGAGACTTAGTAGAGCTTTCTCTGGCATGACCCATCGTAGTCCAACTTCTGATTGTGATGAGCATTTTAGTCTCAGAGTCCAGAATCCAAATATTCTTAGAACTCACCAGTGTCATCACTTCTTAAATACTTTGTTTCTTTGCTTCAATGTAGTTTCACATCAATTCCTTCAACCTAAGACAAACGATTATTTTCACATTTATATATTTTTTAGAGTTTGGACATTAGGGATCAACTTACTCCAACGTCCTCATTTTAGAAGTGAGGCAACTGAGGCCTAAGGAGGATCCGTGAATTGCCCAAATTTCACAGTTTATTCACTGGAAAGTCTTAAATCAGAACCCAGGCCCCCCATCTGAATCAGTGATTTTTTTTTTTTTCTGCTAAACTCTCCTTAGTTCTGCTGAGAATAACTATCAATATAAATGTCCTAGATCTACCTTTAAGTAGCCCCTCAACTAAACAAATGTGTATTGCCTATGAGTCCTTTTGTAATTCTGGTCAGTCTTTCCAGTCTGAGGAGATCTCACCAACCCTTAAAGGGCTATTCATACCCTCCACAAGCTAACCAAACATTTCTTTAGCGCCCATCATTTAAACTTTATTGAGATATGTTTATACAGTCATGAGTTGATTTGTGTTGTTTCTACTTTTTAATTATTGTGAATAATGCTCCTCTTAATATTTGTGTACAAGTCTTTGAGTGACATGTGTTTTCAGCTCTCTTGGATATATATGTAGGAGTGGAATTTCTGGGTCATATGGTAAATTTATCTGTGTTTAACCATTTGAGGATCTGCCAGACTGTTTTCAAAGTAGCTTTGTGATTTTACATTCCTACCAGCAGTGTATGAGGGTTCCAGTTTCTCCACATTCTTGCCAATACTTGCTATTATCTGTCTTTGGATTATAGCCATTCTAGAGGGTGTGAAGTGCTATCACACTGTGGTTTTGATGTGCATTTTCCTGCTAGCTAATGATGTTGAGCATCTTTTCACGTGCTTATTGGCCATTTGTATATCTTTTTTTGGAGAGCTGTTTATACAGATCCTTTGCCCATTTTTAATTGGATTATTTATCTTTTTATTGGGATTTCATAGTTCTTTATGTATTTTAGATACAAGTCTCTTGACAGATACATGATTTGCAAAAGCTTTCTCCCTTTTTGTGTGTTGTCTTTTCACTTTCTTGGTAGTGCCCTTTGAAGCACAAGAGCTTTTCACTTTACTGATGTACAGTTTATCTATATTTTCTTTTGTTATTTTTGTTTTTGGTGTCATATCTTTGAAACCATTGCCTAATACAATGTCATGAATATTTATACCTATATTTTCTTCTAGGACTTTTGTAGTTTTAGCTCTTATATTTAGCTCTTTAATCTATTTTGTATAATTTTCATATTTGGTGTGAAGTAGGAAACCAATTTCGTCCTTTTACATGTGGATATCCAGTTGTCCTAGCACCACTTGGAAAAATTGTTTTGACCCCACTGAATTTTCTTGGCACTTTTGATAAAAATCAATTGACTGTAAATGTGGGGCTTTATTTCTGTACTCTCAATTCTGTTGTACTGATCTATCTGTCTATCCTTATGCCAATATCATGATGTCTTAATACTGTAGCTTGTTAGTATATTTGAAATTGAGAAGCCTGAGTCCTCTCAAACCACTTTTTGATTACTCACACCGTCACCAAAAAGTTTGATCGCACCATCCCCAAATATACATACATTTATAGGTAGTACAGATATACTAGTTTATAAATAGAATAGGTACACTAGACACTAAATTGTGTATCATATAAAGCATACTCAAAAACTTAATTTAAATGAATATGAGATAAATGATATTTTAAAAATAATATTATATGTTATTTTGTAGAAAATTGGCAAGTACATTTCTATCTTCCCTTATGTCAATTAGATTTTCTCACTAATCAAAAGGTGTTACATACTTTAGGTTTTAAAAAATGGCCTCAAACTTTCCCAAATCTGTTTTTTGTTTTTGTTTTTGTTTTAATTTTTTATTTATCTATTTATTTATTTATGGCTGTGTTGGGTCTTCGTTTCTGTGCGAGGGCTTTCTCTAGTTGCGGCAAGCGGGGGCCACTCTTCATCGCGGTGCGCGGGCCTCTCACTATTGCGGCCTCTCTTGTTGCGGAGCACAGGCTCCAGACGCGCAGACTCAGTAATCGTGGCTCACGGGCCTAGTTGCTCCGCGGCATGTGGGATCCTCCCAGACCAGGGCTCGAACCCGTGTCCCCTGCATTGGCAGGGGGATTCTCAACCACTGTGCCACCAGGGAAGCCCCCCAAATCTGTTTTATTATTAACAAATAAAATGAAATATTTTAAAAATATTTCATCTACATCACATCTTTGTAGAACTTCTATTTTGTGTGTACTTTTCATAGACATATTAAATATAAGTCCAAGAGTTCATATATATTCCTCTTTGACATGCTTTTATCACTCAGTGTTATGGTTATAGAATTCATCCATGATGATGTATAAAGCTGTAATCGATTTTCAGTCGTTTTTGTATTTTATTGAGTGAATATAAAATAATTTCTTAAACCATTTTTTGTCTCCAATTTATTAGTTTTATTTAAAAATGCTACTATGCTGACATCCTAACCTATGTCTCCTGGTACATATGTGCAAGAATATTACTAGGGAATATACCTGAGGTGGGATTATTGGGTCGTATGACATGTGCCTCTTTAACTTTAGTGAGTACAGGCAGATTATTTTCCAAAGTGGCTCTACCAATTTATGGTCTCACAAGCAATGTGTGGGAATTCGCATTGCTCCACATACTTCTTTATTTCTGAAGAATAAAAAAGTTTATTTACAAGATGATACTGAGCTTTGTCTAATTGATTCAAGCTTTTTAGAGGAAAATGTGATGAAATTCTTTTCTTTATAAAGACAGTATGGCCAAAATGGTTTTAAATTGCAGGTGTTTGCAAGAAAATGGAGTATATCTATTAAAATCTTACACCTCAATAGAGAGTTAAAAACCTGTCAAGTCTAGGAAAATGTATTTTGTTTTTGGTTTACTTAAATATGTATCGATTTTTCCCCCCCTTCTAGTTCCAGGTGCTGTTCTTACTGAATCCATCCAAGGAAGTACCTTTGAAGAGAAGATATTCCTTCAATGGCGAGAACCAATTCAAACCTATGGTGTCATCACTTTATATGAGGTAGTATATACATTTGTTAGTAATTTAATTTTTACTGTAACTTTTATGATAGCTAGACTATCTAGTATTTAAAAATGCATAGTAACATCATGCCTTTTAAGAAGTTGAATGCCTTTAATAGTTATAATGGTTACTGAATAGAAGCAAAAAAATTAAAAATGAGTTTTCGAATTATGTGTAATTTCAGGATGTATATTCACAATGATTTAGATGCTTCCAGATTACATGTTATTGTATGTAAAGCCACACCATAATACAGTTTAAAAATCACCTTTGTTAAAAACAGTAAGTGTTCTGTCATATACATTATTTAGGAGGCAACCATGGCATCCTGTTCTCGCCAGCTCTAAAATATTTTACTCCTGAATTATAGAAGAACGCTGATGATCCAATTAGTGGAGTCGATAGACGTTGTCTTGGGAATAACAACAGAATAATGTCTTCTGGTTTCTTAGCATTAGCAAAACAGCCTTTAGACTTCTGTGACATAGTTTTGTCTACTGATAGATAGCAGAGAAGAATTCAATGACTTGTTCAGGGAAAAAAATAACAGCAATAGCGGAGTTAGCAGTCATCATCACATCTGTATGAGCGTGATTTCACTCTGCCTATTGTCATAGAAACAAGCAGGTGCATTTTTTTTTCAAGCTAGCATTTATGTGAATGCAAATTCAACAAAATTATATGTTGTTCGGGTTCTAAAATCCGCAGCCATTCTTCCTATGGGACCTCTACCTGAATACCTTTCAGAGCTACTGACAAAGCTGGAGTAAATTCGCTGTCAGACAGTCACCATTGGTGAACCCTCTCCCTGACCCAACTAGCCTCACAGCTATGTTTCCTTGTACCTTTTGAAAATTGGTATTGAAATGCAAAAAAAAAAAAAAAAAAATTGTTGTTCGTCAAAAGCTAAAACAAAGTAAGAGAAAAGAAAAAAAGTTGATTTTCACATTAAGTTATGATGCTTTCCTTGGCTGCTTCATTGTAAAAGAATCATGAAAATTCATGGCTCTCTTTTGTAGAGTTGTTTTTTATAATGAAATCAAACAAGTTCATTTTTTTTCTCAGTGATCAGAATCTTTTAGTTAATATTTTTGGCCCCATGACCATTTTTTAGTTCTGTTTTGTGGATTCTTACCTCAGGATAACAGAATATTTTACTAGAAAAGATACAGTCTTTGAAATCAACATTAAGTACCAAGAAATCAGTCCACCTCTCCTGAAAGCCACATGTTGATATCTAGACGGACAGAATATAAAGGTGAGATCCTTTCTTTCTGATCCCATGGAGCATAATATTCATGTAATAAGTAACTTTAATGTGAAAACAATAGGAAAATCAGAAGCCATCAATCTCTCTGATTTCAGCAGCCAGGATGTCCCTTCTAGCTGAACACTGATCTAAATGCTACTACAAAGGGGATGTGTAAATGTCTCGTACATCAGCATTTTAAAACGCAAGATATAGGTAAGAAGAGCAGGTCAGTTGTTTTTTCTAGGCACCAAAGGGAAAATACCAAATGTGTGAATCAGGCTTAAGTGATTAAGTATAAGTTTCTGACTGTCGAATCTTTCTCTTCTTTTCTCCATGTTTGCTAGCAGTAGGAAGGAAGGTATTCCAGATCCCCCAAGGTGGGCCTTAGATGGTGTCTGTGCAGGGAGCTCCTCTTTGGCTAAAACACACTGCACCCTGGGGCTCACCCAGCCTGTACCTGAGTCTGCAGGAGACCCAGCTTCCTCCTGGTGCAGGGCTGCTGGAGAACCAGACCAGTCCCCTCCCTGGAGGACCACAGTCCCCTGGGACAGACATGCCAAGGAAACAAAACCGTTGCCCAAAGGGAAACCAAGACCTTAGGAACAGCGTATTCATGGAAACACAGTTGACTGTAGGCCAAAACTGGAAGGCAAGATACGTTATCATAGTTGGAAAAAAGCTTAGTAATAAATGCTATGGGTGTTTCTTGAGGAGCACACTTTTAGGGTTTTTTGAAGAAGAGGAGGAAAAAACAGAAGGAATGTTGTAAATGTTGTAAGTGAACATACTGTGGGTTCACGTTATTCTCAAGTTCTCTCTTTACCTCTTAAGAAAGATATACCAGATCATTAATGATTGGAAAATGCTGACAATGTCATCTTTTGCCAGGAGTTATGGCAATGACGGCACTAAAGCATCCTTCTGGCCTCAATTCTTTGTCCTCCCCATCCTCAGCCTTCTCAAACTAGCCTTCCTTCCTCTTGCCCCCACCTGTGTTCTAACCCCAGCCCTTCTCATGCCTTACCTCCTGCTCAGCCGTTTCATTCTATCTGAGACATGTTCCTAAAATCTGGGACTGGTAATTACACTTTTCCTCAATGGCTATCCAGATTTTTATTTTATCAAATTATAAATGCAGTATTGTTCTCTGAAAGGATACTTTAAGTACAGAAGTATTCAAAATAAAATGTCTTTGCTTCCCAAATTCACTTTTCAGAGGTAACTACTATGAACAACTAGATGCATGTGCTTCCAGAATTTTACAAGGTAGAAATTTATAGTGCAAGTGCACTTATGAATATACATGGATAAAATCTAATAAATGCTAGCAAACCCAGCATTTTATTACAAGAATAATATGCCATATAAGACCCCCTCCACATCATACAAAAATAAATGCCAAATAAGTCCATGATCTAAACACAAAAATTAAACTATAGCAACACTATAAGAAAAATAAGGAAGACTTTTGTAATAAGCTTATTTTGAAATAAGCTTTTGTAATATATCTTGACATAAAACCCAGAAGTCATTTAAAAAAGATTGACAGATTTGGTTATATAAGAATTTAAACTTCTGAATGATAGAAGATGCCACAAAGGAAAGTCTAAATACAAACAGAAGACTTGGGGAAATTATTTTCAACATTTATAGCAGTCAACTGGCTGGTGGCTGTAATTATAACACACTTGATACAGATTGATAAGAAGTAGACAACACTCCATTAGAAAAAATGGGTGAAGAATAAAAGGAGTTGATTCATAGGAAAAAAAAAATCTGAATGGCATAAGCAGATGAACCTAACCTTACCAAGGATTAAGAAATGAAATGAAACAAACACTTCAGAAAGTTTAAGTTGGTGCAAATCCAGTGTTAAGGGGTGATGTGGTGAAATTTGTGTGCACAGACCGTTGACGGGGACATACAATTTTGCAACCTCTCATGTAGACAACTTGGGAATATCTATCAAAATTCAGACACTGCATGTCAAGCCTGTTTAGGGAAGTTTCTCAGTCAGTAATACTCCCAAATGCACAGGGATGTATGTCTCAGTATTTTCATTGTACCCCACTAACTTTATATGGCTCTCGATTGCTTAGTGAATCAACTCCAAACTCCTGGTCACGAGAGTCACACACACAACAAGTTTTTGAAAAAAACATTTAGTATGTATAAGGTATTAGAAGAGAACAAAATATAAAAGATCCTCTCTCTCCTCTACTAGAAGTGAGCAGTCCTATCAGCAGCTAATTATAGAAAAGAATGAAATGAGGACCAAATGTCTGCCTCGATGCAGCGTGTGCAGGGTTGTCGGGCACATAGTAAAGGAGAACAGTCTGGACTCATCAGCCCACTGGGGCGTTGACGGATGGAGAGTTGAAAATACCTCAAGACCCCCCACCTGGAGAGCGGGGCTCAGTGACTCACTCTCCCCTGAGACAGGTCATAGGGTGGAGAGAGGGAGAATTGAGGGGTCCTCTTTGCTATCAGTATTCAAGGCCATACATGGTACCATCCCAATTGATACTTGTTACTGCATCTCCCGTGATTCTCTCCTGGAACTGAATGAGCCATGTGTATGGAGTTATCTTTTCTCCATGAACCTTCTGATTTTTCACACCTGCTTCTGCTTATCCGCTTCTTTCCTCCTGACTGCCTCCCCTCGTTCTCCTCCTATGGCACTTCTGCTTATCTTTCAGCATTTCAGTCAAATTTTGAACTTTTCCGTGGAGCATCCTGGGTTCTTGCGTCCCGTGGAATCCGATTTACTTGTTGGTTCCTTTGATTGCTTGCCCCTCTGTTGAAGGACTGTATTTAAGGCTGGCTGGCATTGCAGCCTACTCACACTCCCTGGAAGATTGATTGCCCTCGTGGTCAGAGATTACGTGTTATTCCACTTTGGTTCTCCAGAATTTGAGACTTAGAGGAGGGGAAGATGATGCTGGAGTATTTCAGGCACTGACCTGCCAATCAGAAGTCATCCGATGTGAGCAGCAGCTGACTCCACCTCACCTGATCTAACCCCACACATGTTGTCTGCGTGTCAGTTTGCTTTCAGCGTGGGCATCCCATCAAGTCCCTGGGTCCACCCTGGAACGTCAGTGTTCTCCATGGAGGCATCATTAGAATCACCTTGGCCCTCAGCCAACGAAACGGCCAAGTGTGAGCTCAGCCCCAGACCTCCCTCCTGGGAGTCTCCGGATGCTCGTCCTTGGCCTGGTACTTACTAGGCACTTAATAAACGTGCTGAATGAACCAGTGAAAAAATAAATACTGAAAGTACATGTTGCATTTGGATGTGAGCGTGGAGCTGGGTGCCCTTCAGAAGTACTGCTCAGGAGGACAGATGCTTACTGACCATCAGCTGCGCAGGCAACAGAGTTCTAGGGTCAAGTTCACCGTGTTCCCGAGGAACCGTTTTATTCCTGGAATTCAGACTCGCAGGGCACTGGATGGGTTTGAGGGGGAATCCATGAACTTTCTGACATTTTGTGTCCACTTGGACACAACATAGTTGCTTGTTAGGGGTTTGTTAGAGGTGAGGGAGAGGATTCATGATTTTTAAGAGCAGCGTATACGTGCTTTGTTACGGGTTGGGGAGAGGAAGTGTGCTTTTTAACAAATTGTCAAGGACTGTGACCGAAAGAACCCCAGTCTAGCGGATCCTGCAAGGCCATGGCTAGAGGCGAGTACAAACCCATCAGCACTGGTAAAACAGCAAGTCCTCTGATAACGCATTTGCTTTTTGCTTTGCGGAGCAAACGTCCTTCTTGCCGCACCGTGAGCATGTGTGTGTGTGCGTGCACATACCCGCCCTCCCCGGAGTCTTTAGGAAAATATATACCGAGTGCCAAATAGTTACTGATCACAGTGGGATCAGAAAGAAGAATAAGCTATCACTATTCAGAAAGAAGAGACAACTGTATGAAAAGTTTCAATTCCTTTGGCATGTTTAAGTCACAATTTCGGACTACAAAGAGCTCTTACAGCTCTCCATGATTTGTTGCCGAATGGATGGTAGGGACACAGTCACAGCAGCCGGTGTTGAGCAGATCCAGTGATCATTAGGACGGGTTTGGGAAGCCTTTACGGATACGTAGAATGGGAGCTCTGGCTCGAGACATGGATAGACATGTTTTTGGTTCCAGTCTCAAACTCCCGGCAGCATCTTTGAAAGCATTTCCTTCTTAACACACTGTGTTCTTTTGATTTCTATGACAGCTGTCTCTTTTGGCTTCTCCCTGCTTTCTGGCTCTCCTTCTCTGCCCTAAATTAAATATCAGCATTTCCCCAGGGACCTCATCCAGTCCTGAACCGTAATGTTCCAACGCTGCTCACCCCCAGGTCTCTACTTCCAGCCCAGACCTCTCAGCTCCCAGCCCTATGTCCTACACGGTGTGTCCTCTTGACTGTCACAGGCATCTCGACCTTGACATGCCCACCCCCCAACAGTTAACTTCTCGTTTATTCCGTCCCATTTCAGTAAGCAGGACATCCTTTGCTCAAGCCCAGACATGGAGCCTGTCTTGGTTCCTCCATCTGTCCCCACATCCAGTGCATCACTGACTTCTGCTCATGTCGGCTCTAAAACTTGCCGATTCCTTTCATGTGTTTCTCTCTTCCTGGCCCCACCCTTGGTCCAAGCCACTGCCTTCTCTCACCTGTGCTGTGGCCTCACCCATGGCCTCTGCCGGGGCTCCTAGGGGTCCTCCTACTACCTTTGGTGCCCCCTTCAAGAAAGCAACCCTCCACCTGGCAGCCAACGTGATCTCTTTATAAGGGAAGATCATTTCATCTTCACACTTAAAATTGTTCAAAGTCCCCTGTTGTATGTCTCCACACTTTCTCCCTTGGGGTACTGAGCACTGCAGGGAATTGCCCCCCCAACGTTACCAGCCCCCCCCCCAGGGACCACGCCACTTCGCTGGCTGGGCTGCAGCCACAGGGGCCTTCTTTCTGTCCATCGTCTGTGTCCAGAATGCTCCTGCTTCATGGTCTTAGTTCATGCTGTTCTTCCCCAGACTCTTGGCCTGGCTGACTCCTTCCCAAGTTCAATTAACTGTCATCTCCTCAGGGGATGCTCCCCCGGCCATTCTGAATGGCTGAGCATGGGCCCCGCCCCCAAAATCCCCTTCATCTTAGCATCCTGTTTGTTTCTTCCATGGCACTTAGTGTTTACAAATTATTAATTTACTTCCTGGATGTCTCCCCAGCTCCTCCCCACCCCAGTCCAGATTCTTGGCTGCCCGAGGGCAGGGCCTGGGTCGTCCTGCTGACTGCAGTGCTCGTGCTCGCACAGTTCAGTCAGTATTTCAATGGCAAGAGTGAATCTGAATTCATGGTGGAGGAAAGAGGACAGAGTTAACTCTCTCACATTCCAAGGAGGTGAGAGTTTATAAGCAAAAGCAGCGTCAGAAAAGCCCAGTGTTTGTGGGGCAGTAAATCTTTGTCCCCTGACCAGGACAGAAGAAAATATGATGTCATCCCATGTGAACTTCTGCTGCCAGTGTCCTTGTCCCTGCGGTGAGCCACAGCCACCCCCGCCTCTGCAGGAGACCCTCCAACACTAGCAACCGCGTGGCTGACAGGGTCTTTGAATGAAAAGAATTGAGGACAGTCTCAGAGACCTCTGTGACAACATTAAATGCACCAACATTCGAATTATAGGGGTCCCAGAAGAAGAAGAGAAAAAGGGACTGAGAAAATATTTGAAGAGATTATAGTTGAAAACTTCCCTAATACGGGAAAGGAAATAATCAAGTCCAGGAAGCACAGAGAGTCCCATACAGGATGAATCCAAGGAGAAACATGCCAAGACACACATTAAACAAACTATAAAAAATTAAATACAAAGAAATATATTAAAAGCAGCAAGGGAAAAGCAACAAATAACATACAAGGGGATCCCCATAAGGTTAACAGCTGATCTTTCAGCAGAAACTCTGCAAGCCAGAAGGGAGTTGCAGGACATATTTAAAGTGATGAAAGGGAAAAACCTACAACCAAGATTACTCTACTCAGCAAGGATCTCATTCAGATTCGATGTAGAAATTAAAACCTTTACAGACAAGCAAAAGCTAAGAGAATTCAGCACCACCAAACCAGCTTTATAACAAATGTTAAAGGAACTTCTCTAGGCAGGAAACACAAGAGAAGGAAAACACCTACAATAAAAAACCCAAAACAATTAAGAAAATGGTAATAGGGACATACATATCGATAATTACCTTAAATGTAAATGGATTAAATGCTCCAACCAATAGACATAGACTGGCTGAATGCATACAAAAACAAGACCCATATATATGCTGTCTACAAGAGACCCACTTCAGACCTAGGGACACATACAGACTGAAAGTGACAGTATGGAAAAAGATACGCCATGCAAATGGAAATCAAAAGAAAGCTGGAGGAGCAATTCTCATGTCAGACAGAATAGACTTTAAAATAAAGACTATTACAAGAGACAAAGAAGGACACTACATAATAATCAATGGATCAATCCAAGAAGAAGATATAACAATTTTAAATATTTATGCACCCAACATAGTAGCACCTCAGTACATAAGGGAAATGCTAACAGCCATAAAAGGGGAAATTGACAGTAACACAATCATAGTAGGGGACTTTAACACCCCACTTTCACCAGTAGACAGATCATCGAAAATGAAAATAAATAAGGAAACACAAGCTTTAAATGACACATTAAACAGGATGGACTTGATTGATATTTATAGGACATTCCATCCAAAAACAACAGAATACACTTTCTTCTCAGCGCTTATGGAACATTTTCCAGGATAGATCATATCATGGGTCACAAATCAAGCCTTGGTAAATTTAAGAAAATTGAAATCGTATCAAGTATCTTTACTGACCATAATGCTATAAGACTAGGTATCAATTACAGGAAAAAAAAAAACTGTAAAAAATGCAAACACATGGAGGCTAAACAATACACTACTAAATAAACAAGAGATCACTGAAGAAATCAAAGAGGAAATTAAAAAATACCTAGAAACAAATGACAGTGAAAACACGACCACCCAAAACCTATGGGATGCAGCAAAAGCAGTTCTAAGAGGAAAGTTTATAGCAATACAATCCTAACCTCAAGAAACAAGAAACGTCTCAAATAAACAACCTAACCCTACACCTAAAGCAATTAGAGAAAGAAGAACAAAAGAAACCCAAAGTTAGCAGAAGGAAAGAAATCATAAAGATCAGATCAGATCAGAAATAAATGAAAAGGAAATGAAGGAAACAATCGCAAAGATCAATAAAACTAAAAGCTCGTTCTTTGAGAAGAAAAACAAAATTGATAAACCATTAGCCAGAGTCATCAAAAAAAAAAGGGAAAAGACTCAAATCAATAGATTTAGAAATGAAAAAGGAGAAGTAACAACTGACACTGCAGAAGTACAAAGGATCATGAGAGATTATTACAAGCAACTCTATGCCAATAAAATGGACAACCTGGAAGAAATGGACAAATTCTTAGAAAATCACAACCTTTTGAGACTGAAGCAGGAAGAAATAGAAACTATAGACAGACCAATCACAAGCACTAAATTGAAACTGTGATTAAAAATCTTCCAGCAAACAAAAGCCCAGGACCAGATGGCTTCACAGGTGAATTCTATCAAACATTTAAAGAAGAGCTAACATCTATCCTTCTCAAACTCTTCCAAAATATAGCAGAGGGAGGAACACTCCCAAACTCATTCTATGAGGCCACCATCACCCTGATACCAAAACCAGACAAAGATGTCACAAAAAAACAAAACTACAGGCCAGTATCACTGATGAATATAAATGCAAAAATCCTCAACAAAATACTGGCAAACAGAATCCAACAGCACATTTAAAAGATCATACACATGATCAAGTGGGGTTTATCCCAGGAATGCAAGGATTCTTCAATATATGCAAGTCAATCAATGTGATAAACCATATTAACAAATTGAAGGATTAAAAACCATATGATCATCTCAATAGATGCAGAAAAAGCTTTTGACAAAATTCAACACCGATTTATAATAAAAACTCTCCAGAAAGTGGGCATAGAGGGAACTTACCTCAACATAATAAAGGCCATATATGACAAACCCACAGCCAATGTTGTTCTTAATGGTGAAAAACTGAAAGCATTTCCTCTAAGATCAGGAACAAGACAAGGTTGCCCACTCTCACCACTGTTATTCCAGATAGTTTTGGAAGTTTTAGCCACAGCAGTCAGAGAAGAAAAAGAAATAGAAGGAATCCAAATAGGAAAAGAAGAAGTAAAACTGTCACTGTTTGCAGATGACATGATACTATACGTAGAGAATCCTAAAGATGCTACCAGAAAACTACTAGAGCTCATCAATGAATTTGGTAAAGTTGCAGGATACAAAATTAATGCACAGAAATCTCCTGCATTCCTATACACTAATGATCTGAAAGAGAGGATCTGAAAAATCTGAAAGAGAAATTAAGGAAACACTCCCATTTACCATTGCAACAAAAAGAATAAAATACCTAGAAATAAACCTACCTAAGGAGACAAAAGACCTGTATGCAGAAAAGTATAAGACACTGATGACAGAAATTAAAGATGATACAAACAGATGGAGAGATATACCATATCCTTGGATTGGAAGAGTCAACATTGTGAAAATGACTTTACTTCCCCAAGCAATCTACAGATTCAGTGCAATCCCTATCAAACAACCAATGGGCATTTTTCACAGAACTAGAACAAAAAATTTCACAATTTGTATGGAACACAAAAGACCCCGAATAGCTAAAGCAATCTTGAGAAAGTAAAACAAAGCTGGAGGAATCAGGCTCCCAGACTTCAGACTATACTACAAAGCTACAGTAATCCAGACAGTATGGTACTGGCACAAAAACAGAAATATAGATCAATGCAACAGGGTAGAAAGCACAGAGATAAACCCACGCACCTATGGTCACTTTATCTTTGATAAAGGAGGCAAGAATATACAATGGAGAAAACACAGCCTCTTCAATAAGTGGTTCTGGGAAAACTGGACAGCTACATGTAAAAGAATGAAATTAGAACACTCCCTAACACCATACACAAAGATAAACTCAAAATGGATTAAAGACCTAAATGTAAGGCCAGACACTATCAAACTCTTAGAGGAAAACATAGGCAGAACACTCCATGGCATAAATCACAGCAAGATCCTTTTTGACCCACCTCCTAGAGAAATGGAAAGAAAAACAAAAATAAACAAATGGGACCTAATGAAACTTAAAAGCTTTTGCACAGCATAGATGAGACAAAAAGGCAACTGTCAGAATGGGAGAAAATATTTGCAAATGAAGCAACTGACAAAGGATTAATCTCCAAAATATACAAGCAGCTCATGTAGCTCAATATCAAAAAAAGAAACAACCCAATCCAAAAATGGGCAGAAGACCTAAATAGACATTTCTCCAAAGACGATATACAAATGGCCAGTAAACACATGAAAGAATGCTCAACATCACTAATCATTAGAGAAATGCAAATCAAAACTACAAGGAGGTTATCACCTCACACCTGTCAGAATGGCCATCATCAAAAAGTCTACAAACAGTAAATGCTGGAGAGCGTGTTTTAGAAAAGGGAACCCTCTTGCACTGTTGGTGGGAATGTAAATTGATACCGCCACTATGGAGAACAGTATGGAGGTTCCTCAAAAAACTAAAAGTAGAACTACCATATGACCCAGCAATCCTACTACTGGGTATATACCCTGAGAAAACCATAATTCAAAAAGAGTCATGTACCACAATCTTCACTGCAGCTCTATTTACAATAGCCAGGACATGAAAGCAACCTAAGTGTCCATTCACAGATGAATGGATGAAGAAGATGTGGCACATATATACAATGGAATATTACTCAGCCATAAAAAGAAATGAAACTGAGTTATTTGTAGTGAGGTGGATGGACCTAGAGACTGTCATACAGAGTGAAGTAAGTCAGAAAGAGAAAAACAAATATGGTATGCTAACACATATATATGGAATCTAAAAATAAAAACCAAAAAAAAAAGCAATGGTTCTGAAGAACCTAGGGGCAGGACAGGCATAAAGATGCAGACATAGAGAATGGATTTGAGGATACAGGGAGCAGGAAGGGTAAGCTGGGACGAAGTGAGAGAGTGGCATGGACATGTATACACTACCAAATGTAAAATAGATAACTAGTGGGAAGCAGCTGCATAGCACAGGGAGATCAGCTTGATGCTTTGTGACCACCTAGGGGGTGGCATAGGGAGGGTGGGAGGGAGACGCAAGAGGGATAGGATATGGGGATATATGTATACGTATAGCTGATTCACTCTGTGATACAGCAGAAACTAGCACACGATTGTAAAGCAATTATACTCCAATTAAGATGTTAAAAAAAAAGAAAAAGAACGAAGTTTAGAGAAGAAGGTGTAGGCAAGTCTTAAGCACGGAGCTCAGAAGTTTGAACTTTGTCCCGTATGCATTTGTATCCCGTTGAAGTTTTTCATAAGGCCAGTCCTTATGCTAATTATACTGCATCATCACTGCTGGGTTGGGTCTCCCCTTACCCACCAGACTGCTACCTTCCCCCCAGCAGGTACTGTGTTTGAATCACCACATGAGACCCCAGCCCAGAGTACAGTGCTTGGCACACAAGAGACGTGCAGTGAAGATGCTGTGAATGAGGGAATTAATAAATTTGGAGGAGCAGTTATGTTGTCACAGCTTAGATCTGCCTCCTCTACCTCTTCTCTGGAGCTCTCAGGATGGAGTTCAAAGTGCGCAGCTAAGCGCATAGTAGCAGTGACGTTGAAGTCCCCCGACAGCAGCTGCTGGTGGGCGTGGTCTTGTCTCTTGACTCAGAGGCACCTGGTGCGGGAAGCCCATGAGAGGGTTAACAGCAAGTCTGCTGCCTGACTCTGATGGTGTCGTGCACGGCGGTGATTAATGTATACAGCAAACATTTTCTTGCCAAAGCGTAGTTGACTCAATCTAAATATTCTTTCAGAGAGGTCTCCTTAATTATAATGACATGCTATAAATATAAGAAGAAAGAATGTCAATTATCACTTGGTATAATAACAGTGTTAGTGTTCATGCACATAAATTATCAGTAACTTTAACCTATCTAAAAGCAAGAAAAGTGCTCAGTTTTGCAATTTAAAACTTTTGAATATGCCACATTTAAAAATTATGCCATTACAAGGAGGAGAAGTTAGTAATCACCCCTAAAATGCATGTTCTTGAAGAGTTGATGAACTACTTAGAGTGAAATTTTTTAAAATGTCATTTGAAAGGGCAAAATTTAAAGACACCTATGTTATATTTATTTTCACGCAATCCAGACTCATCCAGAGTGATGTGAACACCCGTCATGTGGCAAACATAAAGCTTCCAGAATTGCACTGTGTCCAAAATGGAAACTCCTAGTCATTCGGAGCAACTTAAATTTAAATTTTAGTTAATTAAAATAAAATGACTCACAGACATAGAAGAGATACTTACGGTTACCAAAGGGGGAAGGGAGGGAGAGATAAATCAGGAGTTTAGGATGAACATATACACACTACTATATATAAAATAGATAACCCACGAGGACCTACTGTATAGCACAGGGAACTATACTCAGTATCTTGTAATAACCTATAATGGAAAAGAATCTGGAAAACAATATGTATGTATGTGTGTATAATCATATAATCACTTTGCTGTATACCTGAAACTAACACAACATTGTAAATCAAGTAACTTCAAATTTTTTTAATGATTTTTAAAAATAATAATAAAACGAAATAAATTTTTCAGTTCTGTGGTCTCACCAGCCATGCTTCTAGTGCTCTGTGGCCACTGTGGTTAGGGGCCGCCACATTGAATAGTGCAGAATAGAACATTTCCATCCTGACAGTCCTATTGGACAGCATTGCTCTAAAGAAAAAAGTAAATAGGACACATCGCAAACACCACAGTCACAGCATTAAGGGCTACTGACACGCATCTAGGATTTATTTTTGGAGCAGATATCTTTGCCCACATTAAGGAAAACGCTTAAAAGTGCCCTTGTTCCCAGCATACGATAATCCTATTCAGGGCAAAGTCAGACTCTGGCCCCTGGATGAGAGATGAGGCCTTCCCCTTGTCGGGTCCTTATCTGTTTCAGCTGGTTGTCTATTTTGTTATTTTGTTTTAAGCCAGCTGTAATGTAGTTTTCCAACAAGACACTTTGAAAGCAAACAGCTTCAAGGTATTAGCTTAAACCTGAACTCATTCTTTATGTTCTAATCTACTGGCTTTCAGCTCCTCTGTCTATACAAGTAATAACTCATCACAGTTTTGGCTGAGTTCCTGTGCCCCTTCACTGGATCCAGGATTTGAAGAGTCTAGGGGAGCAGGAGAGCTTATCATAAAGCGTCTGACGGTGCATACATCAGGAGGGCTCATTGGATAAAGATGCAGTCTCGGTCGATCTGCCTCAGGTATTTCATCACATCCGTCTTCTCTTACAGATCACCTACAAGGCAGTCAGTTCCTTTGACCCAGAAATAGATCTATCCAATCAAAGTGGAAGAGTTTCAAAACTGGGAAATGAAACCCACTTTCTGTTTTTCGGACTGTATCCGGGAACCACATACTCCTTCACCATCCGAGCTAGCACGGCTAAGGGTTTTGGACCCCCGGCAACAAATCAGTTCACCACCAAAATATCAGGTATCGTACATTCTTGAGCTGTGTCTCTTATCAGAAGTAGCATTTGGGTACTTTCTCATTCCCGTTGTCAAGTCTGCAGAGCTCACCCACACATACACGTAAATTCATATTTTTGTAAGTATGAAAATCGGACTCATGGAATTCAATGAAACGCTGCAAATGTTTATCATGTGGGAGCTTCAGATCGTCGTCCTGCGTCAGGAAGTAGGCACTGTTTTAAGAGTGTGTGTCGGAGAACTCAGACATGAGCGGGAGATGCTGTTCCCAGCACTCTCAGCCCTTCGCAGTCCCAAGTTCCCAGAGCAGCAGTGTCGGGAAAGTCTCCATGGCGAGGTCTCTCACAACGGAGTGCTCAGCAGAAAGGCAGCGTTATGTGGAGTCCCTTCCAGAAGGCTCAGCCTTCCGTGGGGCCTTCACCGATAGTAGTTTCACGTCCTCAAGAGAGAGGCTACTACGGAGGGGAGGGCGCCAAGCACTTACATCCGCCACCTTATTTCTTGTAGAGACTCAATTACACCATCCAACAAAGGACATAATTTGGGAAATATTTCTGGGCATGTGCAACTGTGCAGAAAATGTCTTTGTGCTTCAGACTAGAGGAAATGGAGTTGCCATCTGGTGTGGGATATGCAGCAGCAATAAACACAGTTCCAGGGGACGTTTTTCCTTTTCCATGTTTTCCCCTTTGGATCGAGTAGGGCAGTATTTGAGTTTGGGCTGTGACTGTTTTGGTTGGGGGTAGAAGAGCAGAAGGCAGGTGACGGAGTAACTTCTCATCAGTCAGGGTCAGCTAAGTAATATTCAGCCTGATTTTTATATCTGATGTCCCTCATCCCTAGTTCTGTGAGAGATTTTCTTTAGGCCTGAAGGAAGGGAAGGAAATACAACACAAGTACTCTAAGCCTTCTACTAGGTTTTGAGGGAGGAGTGAGGTTTGGAATTTTGTTTTTTAAGCAATTATAACTTAAGGGATAACTTTGCATTGTGTAAGATTTAATTTATGAGCACAAGCTTAACTGGAAATTTAATAGACACTTGATGTGTGATATAAGACATTAGCTTATAAAAACAACATGGAGAGTTGGAAAAGAGGAAGGATACTTCAGAGGTTAGGAAAATGACATAAGTTGTACAGATGCCTGAGTAGAAAGACCACTGGGCCTGGAATCAGAATATATGAGTTCTAGTTATAATTTTTCCCAGTGCTGCTTCTCTGATCTTGATCAAGTGAATTTACTCCTGGATGTAAATTAAGTTGATATTATCTGTTATATGAACTTACCCTGGAGATTTAAAGAGGTAATGTGTGCCAATGTACATACCTCCAAGCCCCTTTTTTGGTAATTTCTCCCTATGGAAGCCATATTTCAAAGATTATTATCTTAAAGAGGCTATTCTTTTAGAAAAAAATAATTCATTTTTACCATTTGTATTAGGTAAAAATTCTGGTTGGTGTGAGTCTGGCCGCTCTTAGCCCACCAAGTTCAACAGTTCTATGCCAAAGCAAAGCCAGTTGACATTTTAGTTAGCCTGCAAAGGCTCATCAAGAATAACTCTTTGATTTTTCTGGTTCAAAGAAATTACGGATTCTCGGCCCCTATTTTCTACTTCCATGGACCTCAGAGAACTACTCTCTATCCAAAATGTAGTTCTGTGTTATGAACTGGAGTTAATTTTTAACAGAATTAGAGCTAATTTTAATGCTGAGAGAATCCAACGAATGGACCTGAGCTATAACCCCATGTCTTTTACATAAAAGCTTCTTGTATGGAAGAGATTTAAAAAACGATACTCGCCAAACTGGCCTCTACTGTCCTCATCAGGGACCCGACCTGAGGGCCTTACAAAGGCCGGTGCCTCTGCGGCCAGCGTGACAGCCTTCGTGCGGCGATGTCTCTTGTGCACCGTGATGACAGAATTACCGGAGAGCTGTTATATCTTCTAGTAACGAGCTGAACAATAGAAAGCAAAGACTGCCAGGAAATGGCCTTGGAAATGGGATCCACACTGGGAAGAGGGCTGACACTTGTAGAACTAGATTTGCCTGTCTCTCTTTATCTATTATCTCTTTGAATTCCTGTAATAACCCTGGAGGGTAATTTCTCCTATTTTGATGGATGAGTTAACTGAAGCTTCAGAGATAATTACCGTGCCTAAGCTCTCATGCTGGTCGAAACAAAAGGCAACAAAGTCAAGCACAAGCCTTTCTCACTTCAACTCATTATCTTTTCCGCGGTCCTGCTTTCCCAGAGAGCCCACCGGTGGTCACTAGGTCCAGCCAGGCCCTCTGATTCCTAAGGACCTCTTCAAATCTCTGGATGGATATTTGGTACACAAGAAACCTTGATTTAGATGGGAGAACTGAGATGATCAGTTTTATGATCCTAGTAATTATTTCTTAAATTTGCATTTAATATTTTAAGAAAAGCATATGTACAGAAAAGCACACAAATTAAATTTATTTTACAGTTTACAATTTAATTACAGTGATGTACATGTATGGATGGATGTAATGGCTACACCCATTTAGCGAGAATCCGAATCGAGAAACAGTATTACTAACACCTCCTAAGCCCCCCTCGTGCCCCCTCCCAGGTTAAACTCAAGACCAAGGTCAACACATGATGGTTTTAACAGCTGTCCCTGATGTTCAGCGTTGGGTAGATACGTAAAGGCTGTTCGTGGTTGGTTCACAGACGCAATTTAAACTAAGTGTGCTGTCTTCTTAATGCTCATTGTAAATGAAAGTAGAAAGGAAATGGAAAAGACAAACCAGAAATCATGAGTCTCCTGTCTCTTGCATCTTCCCTAGCACCCTCCATGCCGGCTTATGAGCTTGAGACGCCCTTGAATCAAACCGACAACACGGTGACGGTCCTGCTGAAGCCTGCACACAGCCGAGGCGCACCTGTCAGGTACCAAGCGGAGAAGGGGTGGTTTTAGGTGAAAACTGAAGTCAAGTCTCACATGTGTTTTCTGGGGATTTGCTACAGGCCTCGGTCCACATGTAAACCCATATTCTTATGAGCTCTAATTAAAAGAAAGGACTGAGGGGAAGGAAAGGGTTTTGATGTGGGGTGATCAAGTATTGTGTAAAGAGTTTGATTCTGATGCAAGTGGGTTGTTCTTTGAAGATACGGAACAAAAACCCCAGTCCTTTCGGAGGTGGCTTTACTCCTAAAAGGTAATTGCTCCCTGCAATTTAGTTACCCAAGGTCAGGTGAGCCCTATTCCTTAAATGGACTTTCGTGGGAGTGCTTTTGTTTGTTTTGTTTACATGGAGTTTTAAGTCCTTAACCTTCAGTAAATTGGCTAATCTCTCAATTGAATATGTGGTGTATAACTATTTTTTTTAAGGAAACAGGTGATTGGAAAGATGATTGTGAAGTCTTTATTTGAACAGATTTAAGTTTATTACCATGCTGTAGGCCTCATTTCTCATCATGTGATGATTTATATAGCTAAGAAATTACAAAGTATAACTTTTACTGTGAATGAATAAGATAAATTTATTCTTCGTAGGAAGGAGCAAAGGAATGCCTGAATAACTCTTGAGTATGAACTTGTCATAAGCTCATTAATCTATATAAATGAAATTTCTACTTGTTTCAGAGGGATTCAGATATTTTGTACTATCAGAGTAGATTCCCTTGAAAATAATCTATTCCTTGGAATAGCGTTCTCCAAGGAAACATTTACATTCACAATTAAGGCTACAGGGCCGGGGGTGGGGTTCCTTTCCCTGTGCCTTTTGTAGAATTTTATTTCATTAACCTTTTGAAACCTGGCCTCTCTTTGATCACGTTTTCACTACAGTATCCAAGGCCGATCCATTGGACTTCTTTCTGCCTGATAAGATATATAAGTTTCAGTTCACAGACTCAAGATGAAAAACAGACGAGCATTAGCTGATAGAGAATTCACATTAGGGTAGAATCAAAGAAACTTTTATTTGAAAACCCTGCAAAATGATATGAAACAAGTTTTAGTTTGTTGACTTACTCAAAGTAGTAGTCCATGTAAGGGATTTCGGATCGCCACTCATAGGTGCAGTAAGTGAGAACACTCTGAAATATGTAAAAGCTCTGTTCCAGATGTAAGATATTACTTCTGCAAGAAAAGCGATGCCACTGACACTGCCCAGCCCTTTGGGTTGATTTGTTTGGCACTGAGGGGTTGCACGAACTGAATGACCCCAGGCTCACCCTCACTGGATGGCTGTCCAAGACCCAAGCATACCTATGGCCGCGGGTCAGACTTTTTCACTCCAGCAAGCTGAATTATTATTAAATGAAAATTGACGCTCTGACCGTGGCCTTGAGAACATCGTTTTTTTCTGACCAATTTGAGTTACCCAGACTCAGCAAAACAGGCCGTTAGGACAGGAGTCCGGGTTCTTCCGCAGAGGCATCTCGATGAAATGAGAGGGTAGAGGTCATCCACTTTCAGAGCCTCCAAACTGAAGGAAGCTGAAACCCTAACCATTTCTCCAACACTGTACTTTATTCTCATAAAAACTCCTTTCACACATTTTCTATTCTTGTTGCTTCTTTCCTTCTAACCCTTTCAGTTGGATTGCCATCCTCATCTTTGTATAGATCTTCCCAAGTCTAAGTTTTCAAATAACATTTCTTTGGGCAATCCATGTTAGTCCTGTGCCCAGAAACCCTTTTCTTATCTTTTCAAAGTGTCAGTTGTGTCCCAAACGACTACTCATATTTTCCATCATCTGCCTTGCTAAGGCACGGTTTTGTTCTTTTACTTTACTCCTTTCTAGTTGTTTTTGGAGACTTTGAAGTCTTACTACTTAGTTAGTTGTAGACATCCTCAGGCTTTTTATTCTTATGTCTATAAAAATACAAATTCAGATGCTGGTCGGGGTGTCTAAAACGCAGGTCTCACATCATTTCATCAGGCCCAGCTCTAACTCTGTGAAGATTTCAGTTTATCATGTCACATGCTCTTTCACACCTGTCATACTGCCTGATTTTCCAAGTTCAGCACTGCTTTGCTTTTATAAAATATCATCTTGTTAACTGGCTAAGCATTCCTGGAATTGACCGGGATCATTTTGCATTCTGCCTCTATGATGCCTTCTTCTACAATGTTAGCAGCTTGAAATGAACAAATTTACTATCTGTATCCATCGTGGAAATCTACAATGCTAGAATCAAGATCAATTCTTGTGGCAAACAGTTCAATAAGCATTACAGGGAAATCCACTACAGATGCCACCTTTACTGGAAGGATGCTTGTCTTAAATGGGTAAATTTTATTGGCACAAATTTGAGAGAGGAAATTATCTCAAACTCACCTGTCAAAAAGATTTTTTTTTTTGAGAAAAGTGAATATTCTCTTCAAAGGATTCATTATTATAGTACAGCATAATGGGACTGATTATCTATTGAGTAGATGGAAGACCAATATATCTAGAAAGACTAGTTTGGAAAACAAATGTCCATAATACTCTCAATCTAAATGGGGTATATGAAAATTTTCAATTTCATTTAATGTTTAGAGAAATAAGAACTCTGATTAGGGACTCATAGGGACCTAAAATATAAAGCCATAATGTAGATTGAAACATTTGAACACATCTGGAAATTTGCAAAATGCACATGTAATCAACTGCAATACAAGAAAGCTTTTCCCAAATGGTAAGATAAATACTAGAAGAAGAAATAGAAGTGAACATCTGTTGGCTTTCCTGGATTTTGCACAGAATTATGTGTTCAAAAATACTGTCATTGTGTGATTGCAAAAAACCCATTCTTTTGATTGATTTGATTTTTCTTTAATCCATATTCATTGGTGTTGAAAATTTAGTCATACTTCACTGAGGCACTTTACTAAGTGAGGTGGTTGTATATTGATTCCACTACAAACACTCAGCTTGGTTAATGCGGATTCTTGAAATTGCACTAAACTCTCAGTGTAAATGATTGTTGTCTTTTTATCGATCAGCGCATCAGCTCTGTCACATAAAATTATTTAAATCCTGAGATGGCTGGGAAGAACACAAATTCCATCATTCCAGCCAGTAAACTAGCACCTAGGACGGAATTTTAATGTCTGTTCATGGATTCAATTTTTTTTTCTTTAATAAGACAGGGAAAAGCTTAATTTTCTTTTACTCATTTAGAATCACCTCATTTCTCTCTCTTCTTCTCTCCAATGTTTATTACATGCAGACAGAGTCCAACAGAGAAAACCCTAATAATTTGGCAGTAAAAGAGCAACTCTAAATAAAGAATGAGTTTTACACTAACTGTGGTGCTTTTCTTGCACTAACAAAAATTCTGTCTGTGATTTTACTCTTGTGATGTATGTCTTTATATATAATCTGCTGTGTGCAGTAACCCTCATTAATGATGTTTTATACCTTCTAATGGGCTGTAACTTGAGACTCAATCACGTTTTTGTAATTCAAATGACTCTCATTTTTGTTCCTTAGGCATTGTTGCTTTAATTTGTTCATAAATGTTTTGGAGCTCGGTGTCTTCTTAATTAAAACTCAGTGCTTGAATATGTTAACTAAATATTTTGATATTCATTTCAGTGGAATGTTCAAAGATTACCAAATCATTCTTTGATTCATTCATTCAGGAGAAACTGTTGAGTGGGGAAAACATCTATTACAGTTGTGTGCCTACAGGGAGGGATGGAAGGAGGGCAGTAATCACAGCAACAACCAAAACATTAACACGGAGGCTGAACCATGTGAATGTAATTTTAATTCATGGCAGCCACTTTGTTCTTCTAATGGTAACGTAGTCCAGATTATTTCTTTTTAATTTTATTGAAGTATGGTTGATTTCCAATATTGTGTTTAATTTCTGCTGTACAGCAAAGTGACTCAGTTATACATGTATATAATTTTTCATATTCTTTTCCATTATGGTTTATCTCAGGATATTGAATATAGTTCCCTGTGCTATACAGTAGGACCTTGTTTATTTATCCTGTATATAAGAGTTCGCATCTGCTAATCCCAACCTCTCGGTCCTTCCCTCCCCCTTGGCAACCACAAGTCTGTTCTCTCTGTCTGTGAGTCTGTTTCTGTTTCATAGATACGTTCATTTGTGTCGTATTTTAGATTCCACATATAAGTGATATCATATGGTATTTGGCTTTCTCGTTCTGATTTACTTCGCTTAGTATGATAATCTCTAGGACCGTACATATTGCTGCAAATGGCATTATTTCATTCTTTTATATGGCTGAGTAATATTCATATATATTATATATATATACACACACACCACATCCTCTTTATCCATTCATCTGTTGATGGGCATTTAGGTTGTTTCCATGTCTTTAGCCCTGATTATTTTAATGCTGTGCATTGGCAGTCATTGGTGACTTATACTGTGGCTATCCTCTAAGTTGAATGCTTCCTCAACAGTTATGTTTAAAAAGCAATTTGTGAATAGTTTCTGTTGCTGAGAATCGGGGCCAAAATCTTAAAGCAAATAGGAACTTCACTACCTTATGAATGGGGAAGAGAGGAGGCATAGGGAACGGAAGACATATTTTGCCTAACTTTTTTCAACAATGTGTCCTAGGTAAGTAAGGTTTCAAATGAGATAGGAAATATTTCTTGTTAGTAAAAAGCAAGCATAAATGCTTTTTTCATCCAAAACACCTCTGATTTAAAAACAGAAAGACTTGTATCATTTAACACCTGCAGTTTCATAGATAAGTCAAGAATTTGTTTATTTTTATATACTATGTCCAGATTTTTATTAAACTGATTTTGCCTTGAATTTGCTCTCATGGTAGACTGCAAATGTGTGCTATTTTCATTTACTCCTAACATTTTTTTCCTTATGCTGCTTTGTTTTACGTGGTAAAGTAGGAAACATTCTGATATTAAAGCATCATTGTTAACTTCAGTATTTCTTGATTTATTCAAATTACTCATCAAATATTCTTTTGTAACAAATTAGACAGAAAATGAAAAATGCATTAAAGGATGCTATTTTTCTCATTATAGAACTCTTTGTCTTTTGAAAAATCCACTCTTAGTCTTAGAAGAAGGTGAAGGACAAGTTTTCATTCCATTGAGGATAAATAGGCAGTAAAGCAATTGTATTTATTTTAAGAAAATGTGTTATATTTCTCATACATATTCCATTTGATCCTGGAGCTGTATGGGAAACGAGCTTTATTCTCTTTGTGGGCCTGCACTCGTGTCCCCAAGCTGGGTATCACACAGCAGTTTTTGTTAAAGGGACTCAGCGTGAGAGTGCCAGGGAGTCTGTGACACTTGCCACCTCGGATGGGACAGTGAAACTAACCTTTGTCAGTAAAAGAAAGGAAAGAGATCATTATTACTAATGAAAGGTAGGAGATAATCATGCATTTTGTTCTAAGAAGTTTGCTATTTTAGGAATTACAATTGTTGGCATATGATTGACTACGGTTTAGAAGTTTGATGTTAGGAAGTATGGACCAGATTCTTTTTACATTTTTTTTAAAGCAGCAGCAATCTATGTGATTGTCTCCCATTTCTAAGGCCCAGGAAAGACATTATCACTGCGTTGTCACCACCTTCTTGGGCACCCCTTTCTCTTCTGCTTCATGCAAGGAGCCTTTGAGCATTTCAACATTATAGGGTTCTTGTGAGGATTAAATGAGGTACTGTTTTTCAAATAGTACTTCAAACCGTACTTCGCACACACTAAATGCTACATAAGTGTTTCTTCTTGCTCTGGCACCCTTCAGACTGTAGCAGTAGGTGGTTCTCATTGTTTCTTTTCACACAACCAGCCCTGGGCCTCTACCTTTTCCTTTGTTGGTCTCATTCTCTTCAAATCTGCTATCACGAAAAATCTAATTTGTCATGGAAAATAAATTAAGAATTTAATAAGTGTGTCTATTAATAAAATCCTAAATAGAATTCCTATAAATTCTAATGTCTCTACTGCATTTTAAATTTTGATTGCCTCTGGTTACCTGTTTATTTATGCATTTGCACATTTTTTTTTTAAATAATGACTATATTTTCCTGTACTTTACAATATACCTTGTTGCTTATTTATTTTACACGTAGTAGTTTTTAAATTATTATTTATTTATTTATTTTTGGCTGTGTTGGGTCTTCGTTTCTGTGTGAGGGCTTCCTCCAGCTGTGGCAAGTGGGGGCCACTCTTCATCGCGGTGCGCGGGCCTCACCATCGTGGCCTCTCATTGCGGAGCACAGGCTCCAGACGCGCAGGCTCAGCAGCTGTGGCTCACGGGCCCAGTCGCTCTGCGGCATGTGGGATCCTCCCAGACCAGGGCTTGAACCAGTGTCCCCCGCATTAGCAGGCAGACTCTCAACCACTGCGCCACCAGGGAAGCCCATGCATTTGCACATTTTGAGGAACTGATACTATAACTAGGTAATGAACTCTGCCCCAACCCCAGTTCTGTACAACAGCTCTTTAAAAAGGTTAGGTGTTTCCATGTTGACCCCTGAGTCATTAGCTAATTATGGGCTTTATCAGCTCTAAACTTAAGTTTATGAATAAACTTAAGCATAAAACAAAAGGAAACCGATCTGCTGTTTAGAACCACTCTAAAAGTAAAGTTTGCAACTGTGCCATACCAACGAAGAGTCCATGAGACAAGTAACTTGCTTGTCTCAGTGGGGTCTGTTGTTGTCTCCACCCTCAAAGAATCTGCTCCTCCTTTCACTTTCTTAAAAGAAAGGTATCTGTTATTCAAGTACCATTTTATGGTCATTCAATCATTATGATTATATTAGAATTTATTCTCCAGATTCTAAAAATTGTCCTTTTTTTTTAAATTTTATTTTTCTGTACAGCAGGTTCTTATTAGTTATCTATTTTATCCATATTAGTGTATACATGTCAATCCCAGTCTCCCAGTTCATCCCACCACCACCCCCACCCCCACTTTCCCCCCTTGGTGTCCATACGTTTGTTCTCTACATCTGTGTCTCTATAAAAATTGCCCTTTAATCAGAATAGTTTTATCTATTAGTTTGATCTTGGCTCAGAGGAACCATTTAAATAGAGATTTTCCAAATATTTTATTATTTATCCATAAAAAAATTTATCTCTTTATATTACTTTCTTGCTGGATGAAAGAAAAAACTATAGTGTAAAACCTTACAATGCAAAGTTTACCTTAAGATCCAAAGATTCTGTAACTTAAAAGTAGCTTCAGGGACTTCCCTGGTGGCGTGGTGGTTAAGGATCCGCCTGCCAATGCAGGGGACACGGGTTTGAGCCCTGGCCCGGGAAGATACCACATGCCGTGGAGCAACCAAGCCCGTGCGCCACAACTACTGAGCCTGCACTCTAGTACCAGCGAGCCACAACTACTGAGCCCGCGCTCCGCAGCTACTGAGGCCTGCGCGCCTAGAGCCCGTGTTCCACAATAAGAGAAGCCACGGCAATGAGAAGCACGTGCACCGCAACGAAGAGTAGCCCCTGCCCACCACAACTAGAGAAAGCCAGAAAGCCTGCGTGCAGCAACGAAGACCCAACGCAGCCAAAAAAAAAAGTAGCTTCATTTTAAATTAACCTATTATAAATCAATGTATAATGTTCAGATCTACCCAGTACTTTGCTCTAAATTAATTGGAAACTACTGAATCTATCAATAATGAATAAGCAAGATCATTACGGCCTAAAAGATAAGACAGTATCAGGTGTCACGCATGGTCTTTTGGATGGGCAGAATCAGTCTTCCATCCTTTGACATAGGCAGGAAACTCTTCTAATATTCAAATAATTAATCTGATTATGCATCACATGAATAGCGGACCTAACTTTCTAAAATGACTCCCATGATACAGGGAAAGAACATACTCTTTGGACTAAATAAACCCAGTTTCAAATCCCAGCTCTCTCAACGACTATCTGTGTGATGGTTACAAATCTCTTAACATCTCTGAGCCTCAAGCCACTCATCTTTCCAAAACAAGGAGTGACGCCACGTTAGCTCACGGAGCTGCTGTTGGGGTTACGTTGACGCAGTAGACACTAGGTTCTGAGCACTGTGTGACTCCCTGGGGATCCAGAGGGGCCTGTCGTGGACTCTGTTCTCCCGGGGATTGCAGTCTAGACACATGAGCCCAGTCTAGACACATGAGCTCTGGTCCCCTGTCTCGGGTGCTGAGGAGCCTGAGGGCGGGGCTGTACCTGGGGCAGGGGGGGGTTGAGTAAGATTCCAGAGAGGAGCTGAGTCTTGACAGATGGATGTTGCCCATGGGATGTATGTCACATGGAGACAGGAGGTTACGTATGTGGCAGGGACTAAATACTGAGCAAGACAGATGGATCCCAGGAGGGCGGGGAGGACCAAGTTGGCCTGCTCTGGTGATGAGAAGTGTGATATAATTAGAGATGGGAGAAGCGGAAGGGAGATCAGGGGTAGATTGATTGATTGGGTGACCTTATGCTCCATACCAGGGGGTGGAGATGTATCCAATGGGCAGTGAGCAGCCATTCCAGGGACTTAGGTAAGGAAAAAATGTAGGGAAGATCAGCTGCAGCCGTGGAGGGTGGGTTAGTGGGACGGGGCATAGGACAGGTGTGCAGGTGTTCCTTTTCATCCGCCCAGTTAAGGTATCACTAACCCTTAGGGAAGGGATCTTGTACATGTCAAATGCTAATTTTCATTAGAAACGGGACTTAGGGGAACCAGAAACATTTAGTTCTTTTAGAAGAAAAAAAGAGAATGTATCGCCTAATCAAAGTGATTGGTGATGTTAACTGTTTAAAGTACTGTTAAAGTGCATACTAGGACACTCAAAATTGAAAAACTAGCTCAGCCATGACTCTCTGGTAGTTAACTGGAAATTACTAATCATGTGAATATTTTTAAATCCCAATTTTCATAAGCGGTAAAGAGGTGGCATTGTTAGTCCTTCTTGCTCAGAAGAACCTTCTGGACCTTTGTCTTTTTGCTTCTCTGTACCTTCCTTTTACTGTATCACCCTAACCCCTTTGCCCTGAGCCTGTGCTAGGCACTTTTGGGACGATTATGAAACACACTGGGGTGTGTTCGCAATGCCAGTGAATGCATGAGGCGGTGTCTTGGCTTTACTGAAGGAGCGCAAGAGGCGTGAATGCTCCAGCACGCTTAGTGGGTGAGAGTGGCTGACGCTTGGCTGAGGGACGGGGAAGACTCCAGGTTTTGATCACACCGTTTCTCGTTTTTCTCATTCCTATACCCAAAGGAACCCATGCTTGTCTCTGCAAAGATCAATGTCTGAGGTTGGACCACAGGCTACGCGAAGGCCCTTGAGTGTCATTTATAGTGGAGGCCGTACGTTATCATACGTGACCGCCTCCCTGGAGGTGAGGTCAGTAGTGCTGGGCACAGTCCCCGCACCCGCCGACCAGGAGCCCAGAAGCCACCTGTCAGGATGGGGAGGCAGACATGCAGGTTGAACTCACTGGCCACTGACAATAGAGAAAGTTACCTCCTGCTTCTTCCCCCCACGCCGTCTATCTGGACCATCCATAAATGTAACAGTGGAATCACAGCTTTTAGCTGTCTCAGTTGTAAACCCAGAGCCCCAGAAGGTTGCCGATGCCTTGAATTGAACAACTTATCGCCTGAGTGACAAATCTCACTGCTGCTCTGCCATTTGCTCTCAGCAGCTGCTGGGTCTTCCTAATCACGATTATTGATTCCATGGGGTTTAAGGGATGAATTTCTAGAGGTGTTCCAAGCTGAGACTGTTAGCCTTTGGGAGACAGGATCTTGGACATTTTGACAAAGACTAACTGATCCGACTATGGGTGCTTCACTTTCATTTTTTTAAGTGTTACAATCACATAAATACGTGAGAAAAGATGACAAGTTCAAAGAGGCTGATAGTTACTCTTGGGGCAGACAGTGAAAGCCAATCCAGGGAGCTGCTGAGAGCTGTGGGCTTTGGGGGCCAAGGAGCCACTCGGAGAGGACCTGACCACTCTCCTCAGGTGTCAGAACCTCGTGATCCTATGGAGGGGGGCGGACATGGCCATATAATGAACACTGTTTTATGTCATTCTCTTCAGCAGAACATTTTCTCAACCAGCGCTTCTAAGTATGTACAGTGTAATTGTTTATGATGAGAACAGCAAAGCACAGGAAAATGCTGATGCGCCTTCTATTTCATCAAAAATTATTTTATTAAGTCTATTATTACATTATGCTTGTGATGGTTACCTATATTTGGTTTTCAGCTCCTTAATTTAATTAACAGTCAATTCTTCAATCTGTGAGACAGTAGAACAATTGGGTAGCAATGTTTGTTTTTTCCATATCGTCGTATCCATTTTGAGCTGTTCTCTATGTCCTATTTTTTTCATTTCTCTACGTTTCCCTAATAGTGTTTGCCTGTCCAGTGTCAGTGTATTTCCTGCTCAATGAGAATTGGTAAGAGCTCTCTGAAGTTATTAGTCTCTAGTTAAAATTCTTGCCCTTTATAATACTGCCAAGTGTTATAGGAAATTTGAGGGTTGACATTTGCCTATTATTCATTCATTTGTGCACCTAATATCTATTGAGCATCTTTATTTTCAAGTCACTGTGCTAGGATGGTGATCAAGCTGTGTAGAGAAGTCCAGAGTACACTGAGAGCATATGACAGAAAGATGAAATCCCAACAAGGAAATCAGGATGTGCTGTTTCAGCTGCAACTCAAAGGAAAAGTAGGAAGTGGCCAATCAGGGGCTGGAAGGCAGGTGTGGGTCCACCAAGGAGAGGAGCAGCCTTTAGAACAGCCTAGGATCAGAGAAAGTAAAGAGATGTAGACAGTGGTCATCCCAGCAAATACAATTAAAACCACACACGTAGTAAATGAAGCTTGACCAGCACTCAGGAGTATTAATTAGATTTATGAATTTAATATTGGAAGTGAGCCTTTTCCTAGGCTAATTATTATGTAAAATGTATGTAAATGTAATAGGAAATGCAAAATGATCACAAAATGATTTTCATAATTTAGTTTCTGAATATCCTTCGGTACCTCAAACCTAATTAAGTGTGCAATAAATGTTTATTGAATTGAACGTCATCTTTTTCTTGTGAGAAGTAATTATCGCTGAAACCTTTATAGATAAGAAGCCGAAGGTCTCAAACCTCCTTTTAACTCGTTGGATGTATAAGGAAGAAGAAGCGTTTAAAATTTATATTCTCATCTCTAAATAAAAGTTAAATACCATGACCCTTCCATAGAGTGCAGAAGCATAAAAAAATATCCTACCCTTACCCTTGGATCAATCTTATTTTTTTTAATAAGAAGAGAAATTCAGAAGGACTACTTCAAATAAGCCATTGGTACAAGTTCAGATTTCCTCAGGAACGTCACTAGAATCTTGCACGCCTATACTGACCCCTTTGAAACTTCTCCTGCTTCTCACCTCTCAGGGTCACTGACACCCTCCTTTCTCCTTTGCTTTCCACCTGCCCCCCATAGGTGGGAAAGGGAGTTGGGAGGTGGGAGAAATGGGCGAAGGGGCATGAACTGTGGGGTGATGGATGGTACCTGGACTTGTCGTGGTGGTCCCTCTGTAGTGTATACAGATGTTGAATTATAATGCTATATACCTGAAAGGTATATTAGAATTATATTTTTTTTAAAAAACTGGGAACCATGGAGAATTATTACAAAGAATTATCTGAAAACAATTATCATCAAAATCAAATTAAAATGTAATGAAAGCTTAAAATTAATTACTAATTAATTAAAAGAAAAGAACAATTGCATGGACCAGAAGCCTTGGGTTTGCATCTGGGCTGTGTTGTTTACTACTGTGTGACCTTGGGCATCCTGTGAACTCTGAGTCTTTCTTTAGTTCTGAAATTGGGCCTAACACACAATCTATCCGTTTCACAGCATCGTCGTGAGGATTAATACAGGCGAAAGTTCTTTGTAAACTGAAGTGCTAAGAAAGGGTAAAACTGTGGCTTCCCTAGTGGCGCAGCGGTTGAGAATCTGCCTGCCAATGCAGGGGACACGGGTTCGAGCCCTGGTCTGGGAAGATCCCACGTGCCGCAGAGCAGCTGGGCCTGTGAGCCACAATTACTGAGCCTGCGCGTCTGGAGCCTGTGCTCCTCAACAAGAGAGGCCGCGACAGTGAGAGGCCCGCACACCGTGATGAAGAGTGGCCCCCGCTTGCCGCAACTAGAGAAAGCCCTCGCACAGAAACGAAGACCCAACACAGCCATAAATAAATAAATAAACAAATACTTTAAAAAAAAAAAAAAGGGCCGGAGCCTGCGACCGAGTGGGAGTGGAGTGGAGTGGAGCGGCTGTTGTTGCCGACTCTTTCCTCCTCCCCACGGACCAGTCAGCTGGTTGATTAGGCCATCGGCCCTCAAGCCGAGACCTGTCTCTTATTTAGTTCTGGGGAGTGCCTGGCCGACATGAGTGATGTAGAGGAGAACAACTTCGAGGGCAGAGAGTCTCGTTCTCAGTCAAAATCTCCAACGGGAACTCCTGCTCGTGTAAAATCGGAGAGCAGGTCAGGATCTCGTAGTCCATCAAGAGTTTCCAAACACTCTGAATCCCATTCTCGATCAAGATCAAAATCCAGGTCGAGGTCAAGGAGGCATTCTCATAGACGTTACACTCGATCCAGATCCCATTCTCACTCTCATAGGAGACGATCTCGAAGTAGGTCCTGTACACCAGAATACCGGCGTCGAAGGAGCCGAAGTCATTCTCCAATGTCTAACCGGAGAAGACATACAGGCAGCAGGGCAAATCCAGATCCCAACACTTGTCTAGGAGTGTTTGGCCTCAGTTTGTACACAACAGAGAGAGATCTTCGCGAAGTATTTTCTCGATATGGACCATTGAGTGGTGTCAATGTGGTTTATGACCAGCGAACTGGACGATCACGAGGATTTGCTTTTGTTTATTTCGAGAGAATAGATGACTCAAAGGAGGCTATGGAAAGGGCAAATGGAATGGAGCTGGATGGTAGAAGAATTCGTGTAGATTATTCTATCACCAAGAGAGCGCACACACCTACACCAGGCATATACATGGGCAGACCAACTCATAGTGGTGGTGGAGGCGGTGGAGGAGGTGGTGGAGGTGGAGGAGGTGGCAGACGTCGAGATTCTTACTATGATAGAGGATATGATCGTGGGTACGACAGATATGAAGACTATGATTACCGGTACAGAAGAAGATCGCCTTCTCCTTACTATAGTCGATACAGATCACGATCAAGACCTCGTTCCTACAGCCCAAGACACTATTGATAAACAGAGTGGTTGCAGTTGAGGACATCTTTTTCTCTCTTTTTTTTCCCCTTTCTCTTTTTTTGTTTAATTCTGGATTTCCCCAAGCTTCTAATCCTTCCTACTCCTTAAAAAGAGCCCTTAAAAACATCTTTGGTTTATTTAGCATCTACACTTTGTCGATTGTATTGTTGTTTTCACCCCTCTTATTATATTCTTAAAGATGTAATTGTTGTCATTTTGAGTAGTTAAACATCTTGAGTTAAAAAGGAACCCCCAGTGTTATGCTTTTGTAAATGGTTTTTTGTTTGTTTTTTGCTTTTACAGAAAATTAACTCCTGCCTAATTGAATGAGGAAAGAAATGATCTTTTTAAAGCTTCTTTTGTGTTAGATATTGTATTAGACATGGTATTAGAGAGCTGCATTTACTACAAACTCCTTTTTTAACTTTCTTTTGGGGAAGTTAGTAACATAAAGTAGTTCAGTCATGTCAGGTTTGTCTGGGATGGCATGGAGCAATCAAATAATTGAGTGTAGAAAGTTTGAAGCTATAGAAGAAAACACTTGGTCATTTCTTTTGAAGAACGGAATTTTTGAACCCTAAAAATTGTCGTTTTTTAGAGATGAAAAGCTTGTGGACTCCTACAAAACATGTTGTATTTAAAATACATTTGTTAAAACTTAAAAACGTAAAGTTTGATTTTTGTGTTGAAATTTTTGAAGTTTAATCAGTGAAGGACAAGCCTTATTATTTATTATTTAGAGCAGTTGTATGCTTTGCTGTTAGAAATTTTGGTATTGGGGAAATGGTTTAAGTAAGCTGTTGTATAGAGTCCTTAGAAATAGTGAGGGGAAGGGTAGTCTCCTTTCAAATAAAAGTTAATTTCTTTGAAAAAAATTTTTTAAAAAATTAAAAAAAATTAAAAAAAAAGAAAGGGTAAAACTATAATATCAGGATTTGCTTAACAAAACACACTGACTAGATTGATGTTTAGTTTTTATTCCCTTTATTCCTTGCTTTTGGTAATATGCTTAAAATTTCTAATCACTACTGCCCTTTAACTTTTATGCCAATATACCGAGATTATCACTTTAGTAGTATCTGTGGGGACTTCCCTGGTGGCGCAGTGGTTAAGAATCCGCCCGCCAATGCAGGGGACACAGGATTGAGCCCTGGTCCGGGAAGATCCCACATGCTGCGGAGCAACTAAGCCCGTGCACCACAACTACTGAGCCTACACTCTAGTGCCAGCGAGCCACAACTACTGAGCCCGCGCTCCGCAACTACTGAAGCCTGTGCACCTAGAGCCCATGCTCCGCAGCAAGAGAAGCCACCACAATGAGAAGCCCACACACCGCAACGAAGAGTAGCCCCTGCTCTCCACAACTAGAGAAAAGCCCGTGTGCAGCAACGAAGACCCAACGCAGCCATAAATAAATAAATAAAAACAAATAAATTTATATGAAAAAAATAGTATCTGTATTCTAAAGGAAACCCATACTTTGACAATAAGTTTATGGTCATTGTAAGAAATATGTGCAGTCATTCTGTAAAATCATCAGAGTTTTAGAAGACCTACTGTTCCAATCCAAACCCCACAGCGATGAGAAAGCACTGCTGGTTGGAGTAGTTACAAACAAGGGCTCTTTCCTGGGAAGGAAGGTGCAGAGGTGTTCAGAAGCATCAAATATGCAGCCAACCACAGCATGGGGTTTGGTGACCCTGCGTTTAAATCCTAGTGCTTATTTGCCCTGTAATCTCGGGCAAGTGATACTTTTCTGTCTCATTTTCTTCCTCAATTAGTTGTGAGTGATAATATCTACCTCAAAGGGCAGCTAGGAGGTGAAGGACAGTAAGCAAAGCAGTCAGTACAGCATCTAACACAGACGTCATCAGCTCGATATAGGAAAGCTTTTCTTATTTATTGTTGACTCTATTCTGGTCTGTAAAGATGGCAGTACCTTGTAGATAACACGGTAGCCTCTTTTCTTATGCCTGTGTCATAGGAAAGTTTCTAAGTCCCAGTATAATACTTCTGAACCTCAGTTATGATCTGAGAGGAATAATAATTATGGTAATAAAAAAATGAAGAATTGTTGTTACTTGGATTGAGTAGCTATAATGTGTCAGTCCCATGCTTGGTCCTTTATGAAATGATTTCTAATCATCCAGAGCAGAGTTCCTGGTCAGATGCCAGCACTCTGTGTACAGATATAGGAACTGAGGTCTGGGGGGATTAACAGTCAGCCGTGCTCTCCCTGTGCAACAGTGCATGGCCTGCAAGGCCCCTCCCAGGAGCCATCGCCACCACAGACATCGTCCCTGCAGAATCTCTCTGGAACCAGTGTGGTTACACCTTCCTTTGCAGACATGGGCTTTTCTGAAAATTAATATCCTTTCTTTATTGTCTCTTCCGGTGTTAAGAAAATATATAATGCCTTTGTTTTTAGATTATGATCCTTGCAATCTTTGGGGTTTCTCTCTAATACTTCATTCTTAGAAGTTAGAAGCAGGGTTTTTTGGTTTTGGTTTTCTTCATTATTGTTTTTAAACTAAGACTTCCTTTTTATTTTTTTGGTCAAGCCTAACTCCATCAAAATCTGCTCAATGTTTACTAGCGAAATTTTGAGTACTTGAAGGACTTGGGTTAAACAGCTTTGTTTTAGTGTATTGGATTGTTTTAATCAAATTCATCAGTCTTTTTTTGTTGATATGTATGTTCTTTTTCATATTACCGTGTTTAATAGTCTCTGGAGAATAAAGAAAGAAAATACCAATTCTTTTGAAATGCTTATTAATAGTTTTTTTTTTAATTGTTCCCTCTTCTTTATTGAAGAATTGTAAACTGCAAGACCATCTTAAACCTTTGGGGCTAAAGGTTCTTTTGTCACAGTTCTGGAACCTTTTGAAAAGGTTCTATCCATTGCTAAAATTGTTTAAGGAAAGGAGCTCTAAATACCTGACTTCCAACCTAAAATTTTTCCTTTTTTCATTGGTACACATAGTCACAAAAACCAAAATATCATTTAACAGTAAAACTTCAGTTTTATATTACTATATTGGCTCGGTTTTTTTACGAGTTATTGTAGCTGAATTGCTACAGAGTGTGTTCACAAAAGGTACTAAATCCCTTATTACCACTGCCACCACCCTTCCCCCACCTGATTTTAGGTGACTTTTATTGTATTAAAAAATAATACTCTGGATTCCTTTACTGCCAGGAAACAAAGATCACTTTTATTAAAGTTGCTTTTAGGATGACAGTGTCAGTCATCTCTTTGAAAATGCATTTTGGAAACTAGGTTTGTTCTTCCAGAACCCTTGAAAAGAAGCCAGAAAAATTGCAGGGGAAGATAATAATAATAGAGTAGATGTATTTGAGCAGTTATACTGTGAAACTTAATTTAACTTTCCCTCAAACTCCATTTCAAACTTGCTTTTGTGCATGAAAATATACTGTCTCGCTTTCCTTCCCTTATGTCTCAGATTTTCTTTTTCTTCAACATAATCCCCTCTGAAGGATTCTGTGTAGGAGATCAGAGCTCCAGTCTGATGCTCCGGGACCTGCGGGGCAGGTGCACAGGCCTTGCTCAGGGCCTTCTCTGCAGAAGGCCGGGCCAGGGGCCACTGGCCTGGGAAGGGCGCAAGGGGCTCCCACTGCCAAATTCTACCACCACTGCCCCCAAAACAACCAACACATCTGTACTATTTTGACTTCACCTTAATGATTAAAATGGAGAGAAAATGAAATACTAAAATTGAGAGTTGATGGCTCTTGTAACCAGCGGCGTGATTAGAGAAGGCAGAAAAAGGAGTTCCAAGCTTGCCTGGCAGGCACCTGTGGGGAGGTGGAGGTGAGCAGAGACCGAGGCTCTGCGTGTTTGCAGGCTGCTCTCCCTGCCCTCCCCCAGAGAGCAATCTACCTGGTTCTTATTCCTCACCTTGGGCATCACAGCGGGATGGGAGTCAGCAACCAGCCCTGGTTGTCATGCCCTGCAGCGTCCTTCTGCCAGGAGCTGGGCAGTATGGAACCTGTGAGGAAAACCCTGCCACTCCTGGGATTCCTCTCCGGGAAACTCGGGCACTGTCGGGACAGGCCTGCTGGGACCCTGGCAGGCATCTGAGCCAGAGCCCGGCCATTACCCTCAGTGTTTGGTCCTATTGATGAAGGATCCTCATGCTTCTCGGGAGTCTGATGGGAGACTTGTTGAGACTTGGGAGGGTCTTTGTTAGCACAGGTGGGCGTAGTGAATGGAGATTGCATTGGGAATCCAAAGACATGAGCTTTTTGTTTGTTCTCATTGCTTTATCTCTAATTTGGGGGGAAAGTTGATGGCTGTAGGCAGCACAGGACAGTCTTCAGCCATCACCGGCAGTAGGAGCGTTTGGGCACTAGGTCCAGGCCAGATGTCCTCGGGGAAGCTGATGCCACAAGAGATTTTTTTTTTTTCAATAGATCTTTTTTGGAGTATAATTGCTTCACAATACCATGTTAGTTTCTGTTGTACACCAAAGTGAATCAACCATATGCATACACACGTCCCCATATCCCCTCCCTCTTCAGGCTCCCTCCCGTCCTCCCTATCCCACCCCTCTAGGTCATCGCAAAGCACCGAGCTGATCTCCCTGTGCTATGCTACTGCTTCCCACTAGCTATTTTACATTCGGTAGTGTGTATGTGTCGATGCTACTCTCACTTCGCCCCAGCTTCCCCCTCCGCGCCCCCATGTCCTCAAGTCCACTGTAGACACTGACACTCCCCCTCTGTACCCTCTTTCACTCTGTACAAACCTCTGTCAGCATCTTGTCCCAGTTCTTTGTTGGAGGGACCTGTTGCTAACACCCCGAGAACGGGGACACTGTGGACTTCATTCCTCTTTTTCTTCTTCCCTTGTGCCTGGCACAAGGCTTGATATGTGATAAATATCGTAGAAAATAAGGAAATATGAATAAAATAGTTTTCTTCTCACTTGCTGATGTCACAACTTGCCTGATCTTGTACCAGGGATTATAAAATATCAGAGCTGGAAAGGACCTTAGTGGTCAGGGGATGATTTGGTGGCAGTGCTGGACCCGGTCACCTGGGCATGGGGCTCCCAGTTCACTGTGCTCTCAGCGGCACCCCCTTCGGGATGGTGGCATTTGTATTCTGGCTCACCTGGCCTGCACTACTGCTACTTTTAGGGACTGAAAGACTCTGACTTGAGTATAATAATGAAGATATTTAGTGTGGCTTTGATAGTATTTGATTTTTCTAGTTTTATTCAAATCCCTAGAGCTATTTAAGAAAAACGAGCTTTCAAAATAGTAGCAGACCTTGAGTTATAATTTTTATAGTCATGCATTTGTTATGAAATTGTGATGATTAAATTATGACAAACGTAGCTGAAATGAAATGTGCAAAGGAAAACGTCTTCACTTGTTAAAAGGAGGAGAAGTCACTCTTAAAGATGTTCCATCTTGGACTAATTTACTTGAAATTTGGTGCCTGTCATGAAGATTAATAACATGTGGCCTTTTACACAGCTTCTCAGCCCGAGTCTAATGTTCTAGTTGTCCTTTTATTATCCCAAACCTCCATAACTAAAGGATTTTTCCTTCCTGCCCTTTGTTCACAATATGGAGCTGTAATTGAGTTCATATTTCTCACCCAACCTTTCAGCTATAATTAATATTTTATTATATCAGATTTTGTCACTAACTAGCAGAGCAGCAGGGTGTGGGACCACGTGCTCAGGCGTGCTTACACATACACACACACATGTGCACACACATGCAGAACGGAAGTAACTTAGGGATGCCAGGCGAGCTCCTGATGATGAATTATGGCCGAGAGAACATCAGTTTTATTTGTGGTACCCTGAAAATATGCCACAGCAATAGATGGCCGATACTATCTAGAAGAGAGCAGGACAAAGAGAAATTAAAGTGGGCAACATAGAGTATTCGACCCCACGGATCAGTTTATGCTGCGCAGTGTGTTACCCAGGGTCCATTGTTTGTGGAAAACTAGTGATCAGACCTCATTTGTGAGTCAATGAGCAGGACAGGCTCGGTCAGCTGCTCTCAGCACCAGTGTTATGTGGATCCTAGTCATGATGACAAACAAATTGAACTTATTGAACTGACCTTTCTTTTTCCTCATTTTAAACTGGTGACAATTCTTTTAAAATGTAGTTCAGTTGTACCAGGTCATTTGGATCTTCAGGGTGTCATTTCAGTAAATGCTGACAGGTTTAGGGAAAGGATGTGACTAAAAAAGAACAGGAAGAAAAATACATTCTGTGTTATTGCATAAATAGACCTGAATTACACATTTATTTTACCTGCCTTGAATATAATTTATACTTTCATTTTCCCTTACCCCCCCCCAAAGAGTTAATCTTCAAGAAGATATTAATACTAGACTCTATTCTTTTTTTCTAGAGAGAGAATAGGTGGTTTTTACCAAAAATTGCAGATCAAGCTGAAAGTCACTAATACTGCCATGAAACGAAAAATATTGTAAGTCCTTGAAATGATGAGAAATGCCAACTTTAAAGGACTGGCAAAAGCAACAATGAAACGGATCAGTACTTTTCTCCTCCTCACCCCCCCCCATCCTGCTATCTGGTTGGATAATCCTCCAATATTTTTATGCTGATAAGAAACAGAATAAGTAGATAGAAAAATGGACTTATGACTAAGGGCTTAATCTGGAAATGAATTAGGACACACATCTTGAAGTCAATTTCAAATCTGCAGCAGGCTTCCCCTAACATCTTCAAAGTTAGAAAAGACCAAAACCATTTTGTCACATTTGAACTTTCAAGTTTAACAAACTACATGAAAGATGTTCAGATGTTCTTTTCTAGGTTATACTTCATGGGCTAGTCTGTATAAATGCAGATTTCTTATTCACCTTCTAAAAGCCTTAGAGTTTTGTTGTAGAAAAGCCTAGCATCAATTAAACTTTAAATTAAATTTCACTCTGTAAGAAAGTTCGGATACAGTGATGTCACATTTTTGGCAGATTCATCTTCACGATGGATTGTGCCCTCACATTGCACATGCCGTAGGAAAGTTTTATGTGATTTTAAATTCCAGAATAGTGGTGGAGGAAGGCTAGGAATGGTGAGACTTTGATAAACAAAGAGGCCATGAGTAACACATTAAAAGGATAAAAGAATTTTAATTCAGCTCACTAAGCTAGAAACTTCCGTTTGGTTTTCCATCTGTGAGAATTTGCTTTTTTCAATCATCCTTTTAGGAAAAACATTCAAACAGTGAGATTTTCAAATCTGCTTGTGAGATGACACTTGTGGTTGGAGAGATCTTGTGAAAATCATCAATGGGATGATGTTATTTGTACAAATGAAAAGCACATCAGTCACCAAGTTCTGTCCAGGTACCATTGACCTGGATGCCAGTAATGTGTTCATTTCCATCCAGGAGGCAGCAATGTGTGGCCACTGGGCAGCAGAACGGATTCAGCCATTTTTCATTAGCACTTGGACTTTGATAAAGGGGAATAGGAAAGAGCTGCTTGACCTTTCAGCGTTTAATTATTAAAGAGCAAATAGATTTGAGGTCTGGATGCTTGCAAATCTAATTTGTCTTGTGGAGCAAGGATGAAAAGACATTTTGGGTTTGAAATTGCTCTAGTCAACTTAGTTCTTCCTTTAATATATCTGAAGATGAGTAGATGGTAGCTATTTAAAAAGTAATATGTCTGGAGTAGAGTGCATGGCATAACATACCAACTGGCTGAAATGGAGGCCCACTAAATAATCATTTAATTCTTGCATTTTCATCTGATCCTCCTAAACTTGCTGCTTGGAAAAATTAATTTTTTTCATCCATATTCACTTAGATGGCATTTAAATTACAAAACAAAATTGTCTTTCTCTAAGGAGTGTCAAATATCATATTGTTCAAGTTAAATCAGGCCAGTGCCTGGCACATACTAGGGGCTCAGAAAGTATGCGTTGACTTAATAAATGAGAAAAGCTGGGGAAAGATGGGTGGAAAGTGAGGATGGAGATGAGGGGAGAGAGGAAACAGAGTTGCAGCTTCTGATTCTCTCCATTTCTCCTTATTTGCGATTGTACAGGGTAAACTTGCAATCTAACCTGCATTATCTTATCGCAAAACCTTTTTCTTGGTAATTCCCTTCTCTCTTACCTCTTGGGTATTCAGGAAATGAATACAAAAGAAACTTAGTATTAAATTTTAGTAAAGAGAAGCATATTAGTGAATATCAGTATATTTCCTCCCTCCTACTACATATAAGGTATATAAAGTAAAAATTACTTCTGGATTACGTTACGCTTTCAAAAATATGTACTTCGTGGCCCACTTCATTCTGTCTCATGAGATACAGAAGTGACTGACTGTGTTGTCGGATGGTCAGCAGACCACATCTACTATTTAATTAACTATGTGTCCCAGATAGAACGGGCACCTCACCTCTGAACCTTAGTTTTCTCATCAGTAGAACCAGAAAATAAAACCTACATGTGCAAGGCTCCTGGCCTAGCACTTCCTGTATGGAATAACTTCTGCAAATTTTTTTCTTCGCATAAATCTTCATATTTCTACTTTGTCTAGTATACTAGGCTTCCTGGAAGGTGTTTTTAAAGTGGAATTTTGAAAATCATGTCCTATAGCAAGTAAATTGGAAAAGCTTGCTGATAGAAGAAAACCAGTGTTAAAAATTACTTAATGGAGAATCTCTTTGCAAAGCAATTAATTATTCTTTGATTTATCCATCTTGTGAGAGTAGTTCTTGTATGCTGAATAAAAATTCTGAATAAAAAAAATATAAAATGTACCTTGGAGACCCATCTAGTTCTCTCATTTCATAGGAAAAAACTAAGAACCAAAGACGTTAATTTAAAACCCCAGTTTTAGCAGAACTAGGAGTAGAGTCTAGGGGATGCACACGCCAGTGTCTGCTACCCTGACAGAAGGCGTTGCAGGAAAACAGTCACACTCTCTTAATGATGTTTGCACTTCTCTAACCGAGGCCTCGAGAGTTACACGTTGTCCCTCTGTTACATTCTGTTGGTTGCATGCGATCTTCAAGGTTAGCCAACACCATACTTGGTGGGAGAAATGTCAAAGAACTTGCAGATATAGTGGAATCGCCACATCTGACTGTAGAGGTAAGAGGTCAGGGAGAAGGGGGAGTGAAATCAAAGCCCCCCTCTGTCTCTGCCTGTGTTCCTTGTTCCCCCCACCCCCAAAGGAAGGTCCTTCCTAAATTCTTCCTTCCATGTTGGATACACCCTGCAGTGAGAACTCTGCAAGATTTGGTGGCGCATCTTATGGGACCAATAGAAAGTCTTGATGTTAGGAAGTAAGAGTCATATTTCTTTTCTTTTCTTTAAGTTTACATCCCTGCTCAGAAGTCCCTTTATCATTATTTACACTGTAAACCTGCTGGACTCCCTGCCTACTGAGCAATCATTCTGATGTTGTACAACCATCAATTTTTGTTTGGACAGAATTACAAACTGAACGGCAGCTGCGTTGCATGACTGAAATAGAATGTGCTAAGTGGTTGTACTTCCAGAAACAGGAGATTCACTGGGTGCAGATTCAGAGTTCACACGGACAGGAGCACAGAGAGGGACCTCTCCGGGCCGACCCCAGCGCGTGGCGTTGGTAGGCATCTCCCTTCTATTCTGTTTCCCCGGCTTTAATGAGTGGCTGTGCTGAGCAGCCCCAGGGTTACAGCGTTGCTCGGGGAGTCACGGTGCTTTTCTGACAAAGTAAGAAAAAGATATATCTCCTTGTCAGAACGACTTGCAATCTAGTCTGGATTCAGTTTTTGAAAGCTGCTGTCAAGGTTTGTTTTTTCTCAGTATTAGAAACTTTTTTTTTCCCCAACCAAACTGCACAACAGTTCATCATTCTAGTAAATGTATGTAGCTCAATAAAGAAGTCCATCCCTTCAAGGTTTCTCCTATTCTCCTAAGGTTAATTCGAAATTCACAGATATTGGAAGGGGGTGGGGAGGGAAAGGTGAGTAGGGACCAGGAGATCTACTCCTTGCTGGGGACGTCTGTCTCTCAGGCATCTTCTGAGGATACTCATTCCCATCTTATCTTTATATAGAATTCAAGTAGCCCTGTTCATGATTTACTCTTAGAAACCACTTGTAACTCCAGGGTGTTGGCTTTTGAAATTCCAGTGCCTTTTCTCTGCTTTTCTGATGTCCTCACTTTCCGCTGACCGAATATGGTGCAAGGCAAAGGAATAGAAGGAAAATATGGGAAGTTACACCTTGGTTAACCCGAATCATCACACACTGTATCTTGTGACTTGATAAAACTTCACACACGTTCATACAGATGTCACCGAAGAAAATATTACGTTGCCTTTTTTAATAAACTTACGGTTAATATTGATTGGTTCATTGACTATGTAAACTGAGTTCATTTTCTACAAATTCATCTTCAGTTACATGTAAGAAGAACGTTACCTTGGTGTCCTGCTCACATAAACAGCAGAGATTGTTATATAAAAACGTCTTAACTATGGTAAATTTTCTTTCCCTCAAGAAATTGTCTTATTTGGGGGTGAGAGAGTTCTGTGCAAAAGCATTAAGCACTTTCCCTCTCTTTCATGGAGCAAGTGTTGAATCCGTGTCCGTTAGGCACTAAGCACTTATTATTGGCTCTATCCAGTGTGTTCTTTATTTGGGGTGTCCTGTGGGTCTCCGCAGTTGAAGACCATGGGGATCAACTCTGTTATCCGAAACTATCACTGATAATACTCTCTTTTTTTCTAGTGTCTACCAAATAGTTGTCGAGGAAGAGCGTCCTCGAAGAGCTAAAAAGACAACGGAAATCTTAAAATGCTACCCGGTGCCCATCCACTTCCAGAATGCTTCTCTACTGAACTCCCAGTACTACTTCGCTGCTGAATTCCCAGCCAACAGCCTCCAGTCAGCTCAGCCTTTTACTATTGGTGATAATAAGACATACAATGGATACTGGAACACCCCTCTCCTTCCCCATAAAAGCTACAGAATTTATTTCCAAGCTGCTAGCAGAGCTAACGGGGTAAGTTTTATAAATGGCTGTTTACTTAGGCCATTCAGCATTATCAATGCGAACACAGTCAGATCACATAAGGTAGCCGTAAGAAGGAAAGTCATGCTTTTGTGTGCTTTTACTTGGAATAAATGTGTTTTATTCTCTCTTTTTAAAATTATTTTCACCTGGAGAAATTCATGGGAAGAAATGCATATATTCATATTTGTTTGGGTAGGAAGAATATATTGTCAACATGATGGTTTTTATTTTCAGTTTTTACTTGTTACCAAAAGTTGGCTAGTAATTCTGCTTAGCCTACTATTTTACAGGGAAATAGTACAGCTCTAACACGTACATTCAGCTCATTTACAATTTTGTGAGATTCACAACATCTGTCTTTTCAGCATATTCTGTCCCATTTCTTTGGTTCCACAAGAGTTTAAGCTTCCTATAGCTGGGACTAAATTAGTTATCTTTCTTTTTTTTCTAAGAGAAAACAGCTTTGGAAAGATGAAATAGAAACAAAATAAAAACTATCACGTTGTTTTTGAATTTTTTTCCCTTTCCTGTTCAGACCAACCCAGAGCTCTGATGAGATAGGAAAGTCTCCTTAGAAGGAAGGGCAAATTTTCCAGATACGACAGCGGTTTCCTCCTTCACAGCGTGGGTCTCGGTACCATCATTGCCTTTGGCCAGTGAGAAGGGGGGGAAATCAGGGGCACAGATTTTGCCCACGAGTGTCTGCACAGGGAGCCAGTGAGGGTCCGGAGGAGGAAGCCAGGGGGGCCACCTGGCAGAGGCGTTCTGTGTGTAACTCCAGGCTTGCCATCTGCTCCCGGGGTGCCCACCAGCGCCACCGCCAGCACTGGAGCCGGAAAATGTATCAGAGCGCAGTCCAAGCGCTAATCACTGTGTGGTTAATGCCACACTTGGAACAATGAGAACCTCCCTTATCTGTATTTAAAGAGAACTGCAGAGATTTTATTTGTTTCACATAAAACATGAATAGTGATTTTTTTTCCCCCTCTTTATTTAACACAGGAAACCAAAATAGACTGTGTCCAAGTGGCCACAAAAGGTAGGTTGAAATTGTGCGAAGCTCTGCTGGCTTCTGTCCTTTACGAGTTCAGATGGCGTTTCAGGACTTCTTGAAATGTTCATGTCATTGAAATCAGTGTGTGGGGGGATGTGTGCTCCTAGGTGTGTGCTAGGATTGTAGGCCAGTTAAATTTGACTGTGTTTCACACAGGTATTTTTTTTTAATGAGAAGTCACATTGCTGTGTTTCAAAGCAGTTTTCAATGGTTATCTTTTTAAAACTTCTATTAAAATAGAATTGATTTTTATATGATCTCGTTTATACTGTGGTATAAACCACAGTACCCTACATAGTAATACTGTGTCTAGTGAATGTTCAGATGCACAATAGTAAAATACCTCCTGCTGTTTTAAAGCAATTATCTAGTTATAATAGATCTGTAGAGTCTGCGTGGGCTTTTTTCACTGGGGATGTGTGTCTCTTTGAACCCAGGAACCAGGTGATGTTATTGTGGACCTTCTGTTTCCCAGGCCTGGTTACAATACTGAGAAAATGTGATTGAGGATGAAAGGTAGATTAGGATGAACCAGCGTAAGCTCACCACACAGGGCTTCCTAAAGAAGAGAGTGCAGGGGTGTGTATGTGTGTGTGTGTGTGTGTGTGTGTGTGTGTGTGTACACATACTGTAACATCATCTTGTCAACCTCGCAGTGTGCTTTTGCCATCCCATGTGGAAGTATTTGAGAAAATGCCACGAGAAACATCCGATGCTGCAGGAAAACGAGGCAGTATACGTTAACACTTGTAGTTAAACGCACTCTTTCAGATCAGTAGAGGAGCCATGAGCACAGGGAGGAAGTGCTGTAAGACTGAATTTGGGAAGGACGGCAAGAAAGCAGAAAGCACCAGATTTCGTCAGCTCATAGGGAGTCACTCGACAAGTTCTGCTGGATGAACCTATCTTGTTTTTGCTGTTTAACGTTCAGGCAGCTTAGTTTGAATATATCGTGGGTGCCCATCGGCATTTTCAAAATTCTCACTGAATTCTTATTTCCTGAAGAAACATGACCTTTTTATTCCATTAACTTGACACACATTTCTTGGTTTCATGTTATGTGCCAGGCTTTGTGGGAGGTACTCACCTTATTTGTATTTTGTTTGTCCTCATGGGCTCATAGCTCTATCTCCAAGAATCTCCTTATATTGATTTTAAAACACTCAATTCTTTATATCATATTGTACCTGATTAAGAGCCTTTATTTGTAGGGATAAATTAATAAAAAATGAAATTACAGACATTGATGTGTTTTCTAAACAGTAATTCGCTGTTAACTATTAATTATCACAGTATTATAAGGCCTTTGAATGAGGTATCGACGTTCTCAGGCCTCTGATCATGGCCCATGCTCAGGCTGCTTTATTGAATTCTGCTGACCCTTGAGGTCTCAACAGAAAACCCAGTTCCAGAGTGCCTGATTCATAATGCCTTGCATTTCACATCACAGCTGAAAGTTAAAATTACTTTCATATGTATGTTCTCATTTATTTCTTCTAAATTACTGTGAGAAAGGAGACAGGTATTGCTATTTTTATTTTTGAGACGAAGAAAATGCATATTTGGGGAGATGAATTGACTTGCCAAGGTCACTCAGCTAATAATCTGTGTGTCAAGGCTTGATCCCAAGCGTTTGGCCTCCTACACCAGTGTTTCCCTGTATCTCATGGCTTTTCACCCAGCAGAACCTCTGGCCAATCGTAGTTCTGCAGCATATAAGTATCTGTCCTCCTTTTTATTAGAACTGAGTCACCGCCCAGTTGACTCTGGAAACAGCAGAATATCTGCCATCCTGTTCATGTGCGGAGTTAAATAATTATATAAACAACACACTAGTAAATATGGAAATGTGGCGTTTGGTCTTTTCACAATAGATTGAATTAGATGGTGATTTGGAGCGTTTTCTTCTACCATCAGCTAGATTTAATCAATATTGTAATTTGTTTTTCAATTCACCAAAGGATGATTAGGCAATCAGATGACCTGATTGACTAAATCTTTCTCCGCTCATATTTTCTGAGTCATTTGCAAACATTTACACAGCCACAGACTCTATCCAACCAAATAACCTTTTGCGGGGGAAGAGGGAAACAAATTTTAATTTTCATTGCCTCACTTTGTCATTCCTATTCATAAAATCACAGCACAGGAGGGAACCTCGGGAGATAGTCTCCTGCTGGGTGAAAACTACACAGTCTGGTACTATTTTATTTCGTGAATTTCTATATGTACAGGTTCAGCAACCTTCCTTTACAGCACCGTCCAATGTTTCATCACCTTTACAATCAGATCATTTTTTGCTTATTCATACTAAAATTGATTTTGCAATGAAGGAAGCCATTCCATCTTGACGACTTCATCAAAACAGAGAAATTGGCAGGTCTGACAGTGTTACTGGTACCATATCATAAAGATGTTTGAAATTTAAAAGAGTTAAGCATCTTGACTGTTTTTGCCACTTAGTGCTGACAATAATGGTGGCTTAATTGAATTTTCAGACACTAAACCACTTTCCTGAGCAGCATTTTGAATTTACAAAGATTTCAGTGTTCTCGTGAAACAGTTGTTGACAAGTATCTTTATAGAGAAAGTATGGAGGTGGATTTTTTTCCGCAAGGAACTAATTTGTAATTTCAAACACGGATATGTCTCTTAAAGATACATTTCATGCTAGTTATAAATTTAATGTAGTGGTTATTTTAATCATATTCCAAGGGTACATTTTGATTCTAATCATCCCAAATATAAAGCCTCATAAAAAATTGGACACCAGAAAATACCTAAGGTGGGTCATTACATATCTCCATATGTTGGGGGATTGCCTGTATTTTTATGTATCCTCCTTTAATTTATATACCTAGATTCGTCGTAAGTACATATGGTTAGCTATAGGCAAACTCACCCCAGACTATTCTGTCTCTTGAGTTAAAAAGGCACCATACGGGACTTCCCTGGTGGCGCGGTGGTTAAGAGTCCGCCTGCCAATGCAGGGGGCACAGGTTCGAGCCCTGGTCTGGGAAGATCCCACATGCCGCGGAGCAACTAAGCCCGTGTGCCACAGCTACTGAGCCTGCACTCTAGAGCCCGTGAGCCACAACTACTGAGCCTGCAAGCCACAACTACCAAAGCCCGCGTGCCTAGAGCCCATGCTCCGCAACAAGAGAAGCCACCACAATGAGAAGCCCGCGCACCGCAACGAAGAGCAGCCCCCACTCGCCACAACTAGAGAAAGCCCGCACGCAGAAATGAAGACCCAATGCAGCCAAAAATAAAATAAATAAATTTATAACAATTAACTAAATAAATAAATTGTAAAAAAAAAAAAAAAGAAAGACACCATACGATGACAATATACTTGATGTTTTGGGGTTACCCTCCCAACAGGATTCTTTTTAATCTTTATGGTGGAGTACATAGAATGGCTTTTAGTTATTTTTAGATTCTCCTAATTTTTATTTTGATTTTTAATCACATTCACATTTTTATAGTTGAATTCTGTTTAACACCACTTGATCCAGCTGTGTCTTAGCAATCCTTGTATATGTTTTCCTTAACTTTCACATACCTTATGGCTGCCTATGGTAACTAGTAGGGTGGAAACTCTTTTCTGCTAGTTTTGGAAGAATTTGTTAATGATCAATTCTAAAGAATTTGTTGATGATCAATTCTAAACTGACAGGAAACTTTTACTTTCACTTAAAAGTAAAAATCCGCCTTGTTAGTAAATTAGATTTCTTATATTAAATGAGGTATAGTCATTCTAATTGATATAATAATTAGTTTAAACTGTTTACTTTGCATTAATCTCCCATAAAATAATTTTTTCCATGACATGATGCCAGCTATGTTTCTCCTTGACAGCATAGCCATTTGGGAGCTTTCTTGTTATACATTTATTTAAAAAAAAATATTTGAGGACACACATAGATTAAAAGTGAGGGGATGGAAAAAGATATTTCATGCAAACGGTAATGACAATAAACCAGGGGTCACAATACTCATATCAGACAAAACAGGCTCTAAAACAAAGGCCATAAAGAAAGATAAAGAAGGGCACTGCATAATGATAAAAGGATCAGTACAAGAAGAGGATATTACACTTGTCAACATACATGTACCCAGTATAGGAGCACCCAAATACATAAAACAAATACTAACAGACATAGATGGAGAAAGTGGTGGGAATACATGATAGTAGGAGACTTTAACACCCTGCTCACATCAATGGACAGATCTTCTGGACAGAAAAGCCGTAAGGCAACAGAGATCCTAAATGATACAATAGAACAGTTAGAGTTAATTGATATTTTCAGGACATTACGTCCAAAAAAAACCAGAATACACATTCTTTTCAAGTGCACATGGAACATTCTCTAGGATTGACCACATACAAGGGCACAAAACAAGCCTCAACAAATTTAAGAGGATAAAAAAAATTTACGTGCCTATTATGTTAGGCATAGTGTAATCTGTAAAACTTCCAAACATAGATACATAAGTATATCACTTTTTAAATTTTGAGGATTTCGAGTTCATAAAAGTTTTGAGGTTTTTGTTTGTTTCTTTGTTTTTAGTGTATGGGGGGAGGGGTGTCATATGTATTAACTTATTCCTCTCCTTGCTATGATTTGACTAGCAGCAGTATAGCTAGAAATCAAGACAAAAACTGCATGAAAACTACATGCTAAATTATTTTCAAAAGTATTATAGTAGTCAGATATAAACCTTAAAGAAAAAGAAAACAAAACCATTATTCTAATGTCATATTTTAAGGTGAATTTTCTGTGTGAAAATGCTCCACTGTTTTTAAGTGTAGTCTTTTATTTAACTTAAATTTTTATGGCAATGTGCTTTGCTGGGAGACCTTCAGGAAACTTTGAAGGATTTCTATTGTTCTGATACAATTTCTAACTATATTCAGAAATGTGAATGTTTCTCTTTTTAATCACTAGGCTCTTTGAGAAGTTTCTCTACACTGTTTTTCTGTTCATTGTTTTGTTCAAAGAAATGCCATCCTTTCTAGGCCACAGTGCTACAGAATGAAAGTACACTGATAAAAAGAACTGAAAAGAATGTCGAGATGTAAAGCTAATTAAGATTCCTTTTAATTACTCATATTCAACACACAAGCAAACAAATTATATAGTAAGGCCGCTCATATATGCTAATCTGCTATCATTTAGCTATGGGTTTAGAAATAGAAACGTAAATATGATATGCATTTGCCGCTCTGCATTTTGTAGAGAAAATATTTCCTTTTCTCGACTTGAAAGTCTCCATGCTGTATGTCATGAGTGCATTAAGGCCCCCGAGAAGTTCCTAAGGAAAGGAAACCTGTTTAACTTTGTTCAGCCCTACAGTTTCTAAATTTATTTGACCCAATCTCATTTTTCAAGGAGCCCTAGAGTCATATAAAACCCAGTTTGGTAAATACTGGGTCTTCAAATTCCAGAAGATACCACCACCTGTAACTGAAATGGCAGGTTAGGAGCCGATACACCGGGTGTGATGTTTACTCTCCCGTGTGCACCTTTGTACCTAAAGGAGACCCTAAGCTCATCAGCACCAGACGCCATCTTTAAAGCCTAGGAATTTAGCGATACTCTCTTTCATAATGCATTTTTTTGATATTTTAAGACATAGTGCAGCAAGTTGTTCTGTAAAGGGCAGATGGTAAGTATCGTAGGCTTCCTGACCCACACTGTCTCCATCAGAGCCCCTCAGCCCTGCCTTTGCTGTGGAAGGGCAGCCCTCATCATGGGTGAACATGACTCTTTGCCAATAAAACTTTATTTGCAAAAGCAGGCAGTGGGCCAGCTGACCCCTATTTTACAGTAATTTGTAACAAAATCAAGTTTTTTCCTTGTAACCAAGAATAATTGTCACAAAGGAACACTTTACAAGGCAGAACATAGAGATCAGATAGAAACCCTTCCTGATCCCTGTCATGGACTTTTCCATTTGAGTTTTGAGCCTCAGTTTGTAACTTGTCTTCCTTTGAGTTGTGAATACAGGGCTGTCTGACATAGCTCTTTTCAAATATCTTTTTGTTCATATTGTTTACCAATTTCAGTATCGGATAGATGTTCTATTTTTATAGAAACAATGTAATTTTTCTCAGACGTAGAGTAGGTCAAATTTTCCTGTAAGTAATGGAAAACTGCACAGGAATGTTGGTTGAACAACAGTATCTATGACCAAGCAAGTGTTCTGTGCATAAACTTGGAATTGGTACCAACTTTATCACGAGTCTTAGAAATAACATTTTACTGTTTACAGTTTATTATGCAATTTTGCATACTGTGTCATACCAAGAAAATTATCTTTGTGATATCTTGGGAGCTCTCCATTCTCTGTCCAAACTGTTAGTTTATTCATCTCACTGAGCAAAACTAAAAAGTTTTCATTAGTAACACGTCAAAGATGATGATACCACTTTTAAACTCACTTGCCTCTGTTGTCTGGCTACAAGGAGCAACTCTGTTTGAACAGTGCAAAGGGATATTTCAAACTATTATGTACCAGCAGTTTTGGGTTTAATTGTCTGCAGATGGTAGATGATCTATTTTCCTTACTTGTTGCCACATTTCTGATAGCACCCAGGCTGTTCCATGTAAATTAGTCATCTTTCATGTAAGCCTGTCCTTAATTTTCCAATATTTTTTCTTTGCATCATTTTCCAGCTGTATCACGTTAGAACTGACGTTTTAATTTTCTCTCTTTTTTTTTTTTCAATATCTGTGTGTCATGAATGTTAACCATTTAAACTCAACTGCTGAGCTCTTCAGGCAAACCAAGAAACCCGCCTGGTCTGCTTCAAGAATCTTAATCATTTCTCTGGTCACATGTTAACCATGACAACTATAGCAAAGGCAATGATTAGTCTCTTTTTTTTAACTGATGTTTTGAGATGCGTTTTTTTTTTTTCATTCCCTGAATGTGACAAAATAAAATTCCTAAATGGAAATTCTCTACAGGAAGTTTAGTTATCAGAGAAATTTCTCTACATAAAAATGTTTTTAGTGAAGGAAGATAATATTCTTCACAAAGGTGATTTTAGCAAGAAGAGAAAATATTGTGACTTAAGCAGAAGAATTTTAAATAACCTATTACATGTTGAAAGCTTCAAGTTTGGCTCATCAGAATTAGCAATGAATCTTTCTACCCCCTTCTCAGGAGCAGTTGAAAACACTGTTCCATCTAGATCCTTATTTAGAACGAATGTTTTTGGTTTTTGCTTTTTTTTCCCCCCTTTAGTCAATCTATCCACAATCTCAGCCCAAGCTTGCAACTGTGTCATGGTTAGAAATCCAACTGCCTGATGAAAGCCTGTTTAAGGGAAACGAACTCAGAAAATTCAACGGCTCGCTGCGGTTGTTTTCCTTTTTCCTTCTCTTTTTGTTGTTGCTGGAAGAAAGTTGAGATGATGTGATATGCGGATGGAGATTCTCCTTGCTAGCCTAGCTTCAGTCTGGCTTTTTCTTCCCTCATGCATGCTGACCTGGGAATCTTCCTTTGCCATAGCTGCGATAATCGTGACTCAGCTTACGACACCTCACATTCGCATCGCCCCTGCTGCAGGCGACGACCAGCTGACAGGTCAGACCTTCAAGTATAGATGAGTCATCTTGCCCATTTCCTCCTCATTTTTCTCAGCTTCGTTTCCCCTCTACATCTCCTCCTTCGCTTTAAGGCTTGTTGACAATGTCTCCGACTCTCGGTACAGACCTGTGCCCGCGTTAAATTAAGTGGTGTGCTCGGCCTCTTCTGTGTGCACATGTATACCCCTGCATTCAGCACAGCCCCGCTGCATGATCCCATTGTCTGTGTGTCTGTCGGTATGTTCCTTTCTAGCCTAATGTTACACAGAATGAAATTTGCTGGATTTGCAATGGCAATGCCATCAAAGAGGATTTCAATCAAAACACGTAAAGATGTTTTCCCAGTTATCCAAATTAATCCAGAAAGGCGTCGAGATCTGAGCGTGAGAGGTTTATTTTCACCTTGTAGGGTCTAGTTTGCACACGCATTTAGCGATCCACAGGCTGATCTGCCAGTGTTGTCAAGTGAAGCCACCCAAAGATGTTTTGGGGTGACGCTGTTCAAACAGCTTTTCAAGTTCCTACAACTGGAGCAGAGCAGATTGCATTCCTTATAGAGCCTTGTTTCAAAGCACACTGTTTATAGCAAGCAGAGGCACATCTGCAAGTCAAATGCACTGAATAATTTAGGGAAGTTTTTAAAAAATTGAATGGCTTTGAGTCGTGGAATTGAACTATGTGCCTCTTTATACCAAGAGAAGTTAGCTTGTCCATTTGAACTGCCTCTAAAGGTATACGGACAAACGTATAAACTTATATAGGAAAAGAATCCAGTACGTTACTGCATATCAAAGGTGAGTGGCTAGAGAATGCCAGAAGACCAGCTTTGGTCCTGCAAGAGAAGCAAGCCATTGTCAAGGTTTCTAACACAGTCACAGGAGCAGGACTCAAGTTCTGCTTTCAGAGGCATCACCAATATGGTAGTTTGTTGCATGAGTTATAGGCGTGAGGAAACCAAGTAAGAAACATGCAACTGCATTCCATAGGATTTCCACTCCTGCAACTGTTTTGTGTGTATGAGATTAAGGCATATACCCTAACATTTAAGAAAAAAAAGTAAAGCTTAACTCACAGTAAGAATTCATGAATGTTTAAGTTGTTCTGTGAGCTTATTATTTTGGAATATAAAGCAGCTGAGACTCAGGAAAATTATAGACTGCTTTTTCTAAGGTAAAGAACTGTAGGATAATTTTACTTCTTTCTCAGCTGGAATTCCATACATATTTTCAGCCCTCTGTTTCAGGGCCTAAAAGCTGTAAACTTTTTACTAACAGTTCTGCCTTTGCTTTCAAGTTTCTTTTAAGCATATTTCTTTTACTGGTTGAAGTTCGGTTGTTGCAGACACTCTTTTATCCTGAACTTCTGATGTGTTCCTCCCAACAGTTGAAGTACTTAAGGGATCGTGTCTTTCTTACATAAGTCCTCTCCTCTAAAACCTTTACGTCTCAGGCCTGGCCCATGCACTCTGCGTAGGGTTCTGTGTCCACCTTGAAGGTAATCTGGGATCTTCAGCAAGTCTGACCCCTGCCCCATTACATCTGAGCTGGTACCAGTCTTGTCAGCAAACATTAAAAATAGATTGGCCTCACTCTCATAAAGTGAGTACTTGTAGGGAATATAGTTAAATAGCCCCTTTTGAGACTTTCCGCATAACCCACTGCCTTCAAATTCAGCACGTGGTTTACTAGGAATAAAGTAAGAGAAACTTCTGAATATAGTGTTCCCTCTAAAACTCCCATGATTAAGAAGACACCTCATAAATCAGCCTCCTTCCCAAAGCTTTCAGATCCATTGTACCTTGTTATTTTGTAACTAATCTGCGGAGGACGCATACATAGCTGAAGTATGTGGCGGCTGTCTTCTAAGGGCTGCAGGTGATCACCATCATTTACTTTGGTTTATTAGGGATGAAAATGATGGAGTGTTAGAATAAGCCTCAAAAGCCAGTACAAAACTACTCTTGTCCTTTTTTTCAGTATTTCCTGCTGCTGCTAGTGATGGTTACTCTTACCCAGATAAATTCAAGCTCAAGTAATATTTCTTTTGTATTTTCTATTTGCATCAGCCATCCACTTGGATAGCAGTAACACTGTCTTTTTGAAATAGATTTATTCCTGAGTTGTACTGCAAGCATGAGACTTCATTCATTCAATCGCTGATTGACATTTAGCACCTTCTGATTGAGCACTGATTGAGCACCTTCTGTGTGCCAGGTCAAGGGCTACTAGCTCTCATAAATACGTTTACTTTGTGTGGTTCCCCAGACTCTTGGCATCAGACATATTTGCATGAGTGACACCAAAACCTAAACGCACACATGCTCTTATGAATGAAAAATGACCATCATGCTTGTCATTTCGTAGTTGAGAAGAGACAACAGCTTTGTAACAATGGGGGGAAAGGACGTGTATTTCAAAATCTTTCTCTTCCTGTCGAGTTGCTTAGAAAATGATCAGTGGGACAGTTCTGAAGATTTCACATCTGTGACCCATTGTTTACTAGATCAACACAGGCCCTTCCGGAAGCCCAACACAGGCCCTTCTGGAAGCCAACAGGAAATCACGAGGGATGCATTCTGAATGCCTAACAATTTTCTGGTCCGTTTTGTTTTAATTGTGCTGATATCTTGCCCCTACAAATGCTATTGGAAGCTGTACTTAGAGGAAACTTTGATAAGACAGTGAGTTCTCCACAGCCTAGATCCTGTTGTCCCAGAATGTAATCCATGCTGGTTCGGTTCACCTCGGTGTGGCTGGGACCCCCCTCCCTTCTGTAACAGAGAACGCAAGCACCCGGTGACCTGACTCCCAGCACCTGGGCCGTGTCAGACACAGCAAAAGTGCCCATAAATGTTGGCTAATTTAATTCACTGAATGAATGGACCTCAGATGCAGGATGCTGGTATGTTTGATAAGCAGGCCTGTCATCACACTGGGGCTGTTTCTTAAACTTTTTTGTCCTCAATCAACAGTAGGAATACATCACCACCCAACATACACACAAACACATACACAGGTGTTTAACTGAAGCAAAAGATTTAGAAACTGTCCTACCAATGCTACTCCCTGAATAAGCTGCATTCCGACCTGTTGTATTCTGTTCTATCTTATTCTATTTCATTTTTTTAAATTTAGGTGCTACCTACTAAATCGATTTCATTTCCCACTAATGGGTTGTAACCCACAGTTTTAAAAAAAACAATTTACTAAACCACTATAGTTAGGGGATTATGAAAGGGAACAGAATATATAATTGAATTAATGGTCCAGTCTTACCTCAAAACTCCTACTGTAAAGAGAGCACACAGAAAATTCTAGAAACTGGAAATGCTTCTTTCTACTTCATTCCCTCAGTTTCGTTATTAATTGTCTATAATATAGAACTGCTTTGGGAAGAAAATTAAAAGCTGCACATGCTAGAAATTTCTCAAGATTTTTTTACTTCACTTTATAAATACCTCTAGGCTGTTTACGTTATATTGATATTTCTGTTTATGATTTAAAACCCCAGCCAGCTCTGAGATGCTGTGGAGAACGGTTTCCTTCAACAAGTACTTTTTATCATCTGTTTTGGTTAAGACATACATCTAAAATGATAAGATCTGTATTGTAGAGTATTTATAAACAAGGTGACTTCTGGGATTCAAGTACAAATCAGATACATCAGAGCATGTAGAATTACTTGCTAGATATAATTAGTACTAAAAAAAAAATAGAGAACTAGCCAACACTTATTCCCACATAAAGTTTGAAGTTTTGAAAAAGATACGTGTAGGAGATGTGTGTGTCGATAAAGATAAACACAGCCCGACATCAGCTAAAGTGGCAAAAACAGATTTTATTCAGTAACTGCTGACTTGTAAGGGTCGAGCTGCGCTCCAGTCTGATTTGCTGAGAGGTGACTGGGTCTTTACATGGAGGATGAAGGGGTGGGGAGGAGGTGATGGGGGCTCAGTAGGGTCAGGGAAGTGAAACATTGGTCCGTGTGACACCATCTGGTTTGCCGACTGGCGCTTATGGAATAAGTCAGGTCCTCCCATCCACAGAGGCTGGGAGCCGGGACCCTGTCCTTAGGTGTCGCTGGGACCAGCATCCGTTCTCCGGGCAGCCTTGAGTTTCTCAGGGGGCCTGGGGTCCCCTAGGGACGCAGCCTTGAGCTGTTAGAAATTATGTCCATCTTTGGTCAAGTCTCTGTGGGCCCAGGTGGGGGCCTGGTGGAGAGGAGGGCTCAGAGGAGCCTGACTGGGGTTTGGTCCCGGAGAGAATCCTGTCACTTCTCCCTCCTTCCCGTGTGAGCAGCAGGGGCTCATTGGACTGGTGGCATCTGGAAAAGGAAATGAGGACGTGTGACCAGCTTCTTCGGGGCATCATCCTCAGGACACAAATGTTCTGTTGTGTCAAAGGGGCTCAGAAGAGCCCACCTAGAGTTTGGTCACAGCGAGAATCTTTGTCAGTATATCGGCAAAGCTCTCACGAAATAAACCCCAAGGAATTTCTCTTTCGCCCCAAAGTGGCGCTTAAAGCAAACAGAGATTTTTTTTTTTTTTTTTAATGTAACATATAACACACGGAAGTCAGTGAACTAGGTCTCCACTGAGGAAGGAAGCGGCCCCATTGTTTACGGACAACCTTCTGTTTGAGAGACCCCACTGCATCCCTTCACTGACTCCTGAGGAAACCCCACAGCCTGCGCTCTCGGCTCCTGTTCCCATCCTTCCAAGTACCGCTGGAGAAACTACAGAAACAGGCAGACATTCTCGAGGTCTGCACCTTGGCCGCAGTGATTTCCCCTGCCCGAGCGGTGACAGAGGCTGTGTCCACCCCACCGGCCACTGCAGGGCTTGTTCTGCCTGAGAAGTTCTCCTCGTCCCTCAGATTATCCAGCCAGGACCCTGAATTTGGGGTATTTTCATTCTTTGACTCTTGAATCCATCTAGAAGTTACCACTGAGATGGCCTGAAGTGTTTCCAGGGCAGAGGTCCAGCTTCTTCCCAGAGAAACAACCAGTTAGGCTGGTCTCATCATTAAATAAGCAACTACTTTCCCACAGGAATGAAAGGCCATGTCGTCAGCGTATTCAGTTCTCACATGTAGGTTGCGCGAAGGGCCTCTTTGTCTCTTCCTACAGGGTTATCATCACCTTTTGATGACACTGGCTTTTAAGACATTTTCTGATGAAACTAGAATTCTCTCCTTTTCTCTGTCAGAAATCCCCCAGCCCTCATCCTCCTCTGTCTACTTACCAGCCCTCCCAGCAGCCCAGAAGCCCTAGAATGACCGGCTTCCCTCCCCTCCCTGACCCCCTCCTCCCTCTGCCTCTGTCCACACCAGTCCCCGCTGTTGTCCTTCAGACACACCAGCCAAGCTCCCACCTTCAAGCTCTCGCTCCAGCTTCCCCTGCTTGGGAACATTCCTCCCCAGATCCCCACTTGCCTGACCCCCTCACCCCCTACAGCCTTTGCTCAAACCCCACCTTCTCAGGGAGGTCTGCCTTGAACACTTGGCCTTCCTAAGGGCGCAGCCCCCCGATGCCTCTCTCCCTGTGTCTCCCTGACACAGTCTGTCCCCTTCCACTACCACGTCCTTGTTCTTTACAGCACTTACCACCTCTGTGCCTATTTGTTCTGTTTCTACCGTCTTTGTCCCCCTCCTGGAACAGAAGCTCCCTGAGGGCGGGAATCTGTCTGCCGAGCTCTGATAAATCCTAGACATCAAGAAGGTCCAGTGCCCACAAGGCAGCCAGGTCCCAAAAATGCCACTGAGATTCTCTTTGGAATCTTATTAAATGTACGCGTCATCATCACTGTGGGAAATACGATAGATTCCTCCATTTATTCGGATCTTGTCGTACGACTTTTAATACAATTCTGGAGGGGTTTTTTTAATATGTAAGTCATTTTTGTCTAGTCTCCCCCCAAAAGATATTCCAGGTTCAGCCACATCTCACCTTCCCACGGTCACCCCCCCCCCCCAGGCATTTGACGGGTCCCTGACTCGCTCCCACGACTCGCTACTCATTCATTGTCCACGCCGCAGCCGACCTCACGTGTGAAATCGAAGCCTGGCCCCGTCACTCCTCTTCAGAATCCATCGAAGAGCTTCCCATGGCACGCAGAATACATTCCAAGCTTGGCATCACAGTGCAAGGGCTGCACCCTCCGGCCCGGCCTCACAGATCCTCATCTCACATCCCTCATTCTCAGCGCCTGTCTTCCTTCTGTTTCTCCAGATCACCAAGCTGATCCTGCGCCGGCTGTTTGCACTTGCTCTGTCCCCCGCCTTCCCATCACCAGCTGCTTCTCAGCACCAAGGTTCAGCGCAAGTGTCACTTCCTCGGGAGGCCTCCCTAGACCGTGGTCCCCGAAGTCCATGGCCCGGTGGCCCTCTGGCCACCGGCCAGCCCATCACTCTGCCTCTCTTGGAAGTTCCCTCATGACTCTATATCTCCCTCCTAGGATGTGATGGGAGCAGGGCTTTGTCTGTCTCTCCTGTTCTACCAGAGGGTGTTCAAAACTATTTACTGAGTGACTGCACAGTTGATGCTTTTCCTTGTTAAATTTATTCCTAGGTATTTTGTAGCTTTCCTCACTATGATAGGTAAATTTTGAACAAATTTTGAATGAAGGTGAGAATCTTTTGACATTGGTTTATTTTGCCTACTTTTGACTGATTTTATGTTAATTGCCAAATATGTCTCTTCTTTATAGTATATATTTCTAATTCAGTCGACCTTTCCATTGCAAATAAAATAGACTCATGGTTTTGCAACCCATTTACAAAAGCACAGTTTTAATCAGCCATTTCTTTTGGCCAGAGTCATAGAAAAGTTTCCTTTTCACTGAATTGTTTGGAGAGAGGCCCACCCACTCACAGCAACATTATCTGTTTTACTCCCAGTCCCAGACTGTGTCTGTCCACTTCTCCACCTCCACCTGTCAGACCCAGCCAGTGGGTCCTTGGTGCTGTTTGTGAGCAGTAATCTGGGGCAGGGTAAATGCAGAGAAGCAGTGTTTGTCCTTCTGTGGACCCAAGGTTCTCTGTAAGATGAAGACATAACTGAAAGCAGGTCTTAGCCACATTGTGTAGCTCCAAGGACTGGCTACAGCGTGAAGGTAGTAGGATTATTCACTGACCTGTAGCTCAGTCAGTGGCAGGAACAGCACGTGCAAAGGCCCCAGGGTGGGAAGTAGCTTGAGCAAGAATGAAGGATTGGAAAACGGCCACCGTGGCTGGACGGATGCGTGAGCACTCAGGTTGTACAGGTGAAAGGAGGTCGACCGTGACCCTGTAAATTACAGTAAGGGCTTTGATCAAGAACAGTAGGAAGCACTGAGGTGTTTGCAAGAGGGGCAGACAGGTTCACGTCTGCACTAGACACCCCAGCCGCACTGGAAACATTGGAGGAGAGGTGAAAGAGGCCAAGAGACTGAAATAAAACTCTAAGAAATGGAAGATGGTCTGCCAGCCTGGAGGAAAAGAACAGAGTGAGTGGATACAAATAGAAGAGCTAAATGCCAGGGAGTTGATACAGTCTGAGTCCCTGCCCTGGGTTATTGATCATCTACAATCAGCATGAAAGAGCACACGATAGGAAACTAAAGGGACAGGTTCCAACATATCTTAGCAACACGTTGAGAACCTTGGAGATGGGATGGTTTCATTCAGCCTCTTGCCCGAGATCACCACTGCATTTATTTTGAGCGCCATTTACCGGGATATGCATATGATTCAAAACTGGCAAAGAACATAAAGGATAATAAAACTCAGCAATACTGTTTGAATATATGTGCACTGAGATAAAGTCTCACCACCTTTAGCTGCAGACAGTTATATTTTGCCCTTTCAAGAATTCAGTCTTCCATCGACAGTTGAATGAATAAAGAAGATGTGGCACATATATACAATGGAATATTACTCAGCCATAAAAAGAAACGAAATTGAGTTATTTGTAGTGAGATGGATGGACCTAGAGTCTGTCATACAGAATGAAGTAAGTCGGAAAGAAAAACAAATACCATATGCTAACAGAGATATATGGAATCTAAAAAGAAAAAAAAAAATGGTTCTGAAGAACCTAGGGGCAGGACAGGAATAAAGACGCAGACATAGAGAATGGACTTGAGGACACCGGAAGGGGGAAGGGTAAGCTGGGACGAAGTGAGAGAGTGGCATGGACATATATACACTACCAAATGTAAAATAGATAGCTAGTGGGAAGCAGCCAGATAGCACAGGGAGATCAGCTCGGTGCTTTGTGACCACCTAGGGGGGTGGGATAGGGAGGGTGGGAGGGAGACACAAGAGGGAGGAGATACGGGGATATATGTATATGTATAGCTGATTCACTTTGTTATAAAGCAGAAAGTAACACACCATTGTAAAGCAATTATACTCTAATAAAGATGTTAAAAAAAAAGAATTCAGTCATTAGGCTCATAAAGTGTTGTACTGGAGATAGTTGCTTGTGTCTACTATGAAATATGTGTGGGAATAGGTGGGGTTTTTAAAAATTAATTTATTTATATTTATTCTGGCTGCGCTGGCTCTTAGTTGCAGCGTGCGGGATCTTTTAGTTGTGGCATTCAGCCTCTTCGTTGCTGTGTGGAAATAGTTTTATCTACTACTCCAGGGGCCGTATTGTATGTCTCTTTATACTTTCCACAACCTGCCACTCAGAGCTGGGCACGTGAAAGGTATTCAGAGACCAGCTCTCATTTTCCTATGGAATGAATTCACTTGTAAAAGATAAAATGGTCTTAAAGGTGTGGACTAATTTCCACACCACTTTTTAAAAATAACATCCCCCCCGAGAGGAGCTCCTGACTGTCGCGCCATCAGGACTGGGTCTCCGGGAGGTACAGAGTGTCACGTGACCAAGTGTCCCATGGGCCTCCGATGGCCAGCCTCCCGTCCGGCACTTCCAGGAAGGGCGTACCGTTCAGTTCTGATAGAAATAAGTCGCAGCATTTCAGTCCCCGAAGCCCTTAGCTGTCGTGGCTGTGCTCTGCACTGCTCCACGAGCATCCACTGTCCGTACTTTAGGAGGCAAGCTTCCCTCGTTCATCCTTCACATTGAAGACCTTCTCATCTCCTTGGAGAGCTTGATGGGTAATGAGCTCTGCGTTAAGAGATGAGGATTCAAGGAAGTGTAACTTCTGTCTACCATCTTTGTTAGGACCGACATAAAACAGTTCAATAAATAACCCACTTCAACAAATTTACCAGTTTCTTGAACTCTTTGTAATACGATAAGTGCATAATGAAATAAGTTAACTTATAATCAGTTGGGCTCTAAACGTACTATCCTATTATTCCCCAGTCATGGAGTCATAGAGCTTCGATTGGACCTTTTGAGAGAATTTTGGGTGAAAATTAAGCAAAGAAAATGCCTCCTTTAGGCTTCCTTATCAATTAAAATGCCAAACTCTTTATTGAAGCCGATAATCAATATATTGGAAATAGTGGCTGAGTAAGACCTACCATTTTCCAACTAGTTAAGTGTCCCGGCTTTTTTCAAATGCAGTATCCTATCAGTACAGAGGATTAGCAATTCACATGCCCTGTCTTGGGCATTTCTTAGTAAAGAGGGAACAGGGTATCAGTGCTGTACATTTCAGAGGCCAACGTGGGCAGTTAATGTGAGGTGAATTTGGTTGGAATTTCAGCATCTCTTATAAGGGTTGCTTGAGGATTCTAAAATATCCTTTTCATCTAGAAGAATATAAAGTGAGGGGAAATTTTTATTCTTCCTGCAACACCAGCTGAATGCATTTTAATGGGCTATAGTGTCACAGGTAATTTATTGCCCTTTTTTGTTCTTTTATGTGTTATATTTGTCATTTTGCTATGGCAGTTTCATCTATAAAATGGCATAGTTACAAGACAATGGTGAGAGGATACAGGACTGCCAGGGAAGATTCTGTTCCTTTTTCCTTGTCATTTTTGGAAGGAAACACTGAGTCAAATGTCAAGCATTTAGTTTCAGAAATAATATATTTTAAAAGATATATATTACCCTGAAATAGTGTTGTTTTCCATTTTTACTACATAAACTTTAGAATTTCTATGTAAAAGATTTTCAGTGTAAGAGAGCCATTTAATTTTTCAGTATCCTTGTGTGTTTTCTCTTTCTGTCAGCAGTGTGATAAAGGAAAATAAAACAATGTGTTTAACTGTCTTTTATTTGCTTAAGGCATAGAGCTTCCTGGCTTGAAAAGCATAAATTGAAATTTTATATTTTAGGAAATCTACCTTATAATTTTGTTATTAATCTAGTGCATTGTGCATATCCAAAAGGAATGCTGAAGGTAAAGTTTTGAGCTTAAAATAAACCAAAATTTGGGTAAAAGATGCAAAATACTGGGAAAAAGACAATGCCTGCAGTTTTAAAAAATAGAGATTTTGCACAAAAGATTTTATGTCACTGAGTTAAATTATTCTTGCCTTTTCTGTAAGGAATATATAGTATCAATTTTATAGTGAAATTATATTAATTCATACTTGATATCAGTTAACATGGAAAAGGCCTGGATATTTTTTTAAATATTTATTAAAGCTGAGTGATAATACCTGTTTTACTAGGTGTTTCTTTTTACCTCAGTGGCTAGCATGGAACTAGACAACATTGTAGGCATTCACTGACTATTGTCGATAGATACCAATTGTGATACTTTGGTTTTCAGCACTTTACTTGCTTTAGAAAAACGTGACTACCATTTAGAACATAAGGCATCAAGATGAGTTCCAAGAGCTTAATGTCTAAGAAACCAGTGAATTCCATTGAGAATTTGTAGGCAAAGGGCCATGTCTTACTGCTGTGCTTTTTTGGTTGACTTTGGACTAGTTTCTCCTATAAATAAGTATTTTTAGAATACTGTAAAATGCTTAGTATATGTGAGAGGTTGTTGTTTTGTTTTATAAATTTATTTATTTATTTATTTATTTTTGGCTGCATTGGGTCTTAATTGCTGCACACGGGCTTTCTCTAGTTGCGGCGAGCGGGGGCTACTCTTTGTTGCGGTGCACGGGCTTCTCATTGCGGTGGCTTCTCTTGTTGTGGAGCACGGGCTCTAGGCGCACGGGCTTCAGTAGTTGTGGCTCGTGGGCTTCTAAAGCATAGGCTCAGTAATTGTGGCACATGGGCTTAGTTGCTCTTCAACATGTGGGATCTTCCCGGACCGGGGCTTGAACTTGTGTCCCCTGCATTGGCAGGCGGATTCTTAACCACTGCGCCACCAGGGAAGTCCCTGTGAGAGGTTTTTAAAGTGTTTATGGGTGTGAGCCAGTGTACTGAGTCAGAATGGAAAAGAAGTCAGAACTTCCTCCAGCATCTTAACAGGGCAACATGTTGAGGAAGCAAATCAAGAAAACTTCCAGGATAGATCTAGCATAGACAAAACTCTTTTCTGGAGAAAGAATTCTTATTTTAAATACTCTACTGACCTTATATGAGAATCAAGGGAAAGGTCCAGGACCAGAACAGAGAGTTGAAAAAGCACAGTCCTTTCAACCCAGGTGCCTCATCTTATTTGCCCTTTTGACAATATCAGTGTCAAAACTTGTTCAGCAGTGTCTCCAGAGGGCTGACGGGGAGGCCCAAAGTCTTTAAAAAGATTGACTTCTGAAGTTCTAGCATGTTCAAATCCCCCCCCACAGGCGCACGCAGGCACATAGGTACTGCTTTTAGAGTTGTGATTGTTTTCATGTGAGAGAATCTTGGGTTTGGCTTTGAATGTCTGATTCGTTCTCAGGCCATGGTTTTTCTAGCTTAGGGACCATATATTCTTAATCAAATAACCTGTCTCTCTCTCTGGAAAGGTTGCCCCAGGGGGAAGGGGGAAAGAGGGGTCGCTCTCCTCTGTGGAACTGTAGCCCTTGTCTAGCTGCCTTCCCATCTCATATGCTTGTCAGACTGGAATCCAGGGCTTCCAGAAGGGAGTATCACTTTCCTTGGTGGTAAATCATTTAAAACATTATTTGCATTAAAAATCAGTATATCACAGAGCAAAAGGCAGCATTTACATGCTCCATTCAAAAAAATAGAGCTATGGACTTCAAAGAAAGTTGAAGCCAGTGGTGGGCCACTCAGGATAAAGCCCAGATTCAAGCTTCGGCCTGTCCTCTCCCGCCTGCCTTATAGGCACAAGTGATGGGAAAGTGCAAGAGTCGCAGCTACCCTTGACCGGCTCAGAGGGAACAGTGAAGGCCCTCGGGTTTAGACTCCGGGTCATCTTCAAAGCCACATTTCCTAGGGCCATTTCAAACATGTCAGACAGGAATCTGGGCCTGGATTTAACAGGGCAGTTCTCAGGGAAACTCTGGGTCCCAGCGCACAATTCAGAAAGTATTTGCTTTAGATAAAAGGTAGTGAGCTCAGGTCCAGACTTCTTGGGCAAATCTCTTAAACTCCAAAACTCAGCTTCCATATCTGTAAAACGTGAGAATACTATTTCTTAACCTCCCAGGGGGCGGTGGGAGAATTAATACAATAACATATGTAAAGGACCTCTCACAAAGCTGGCTGGGGGTCAAGGCAGAGGAGTTGGCAGTTGCTGGTAACTTCTTTTGTGGCTTTGTTGTTTGTTGTTGTCCTGACAGAGGATTGTTTATGGCTGTTAGGGCTTTCAAGAGACCAACGTAATTAATGCAGGCCACTGCCCCTCCCAAGCTTGAATGCTGACCCCGCCCTTCCTAGAGGTTCAAACTTGAACTTCCCAGAAAATGAATGGATTTCTTGATGCTAGGTAGGGCGTTATCTACACGAACAGCACGTGGCTACTGGGGTCTCCAGGAGCACTGGAGCGTGAGAGCAATGTGATTATTTTATTATATGTCAGGACCTGTGATGAGTCTCCCACGGATGATATTTCCCACTCACCTGCCTTTGGGATACAAACAGCATCAGCAGGACCCAGCCTATTCTCTTGCCACTGGCAACAATGGTAATGATGCTACTGATGGAAAAAAAAAAAAAAAAAAAATCACTGCATTTTCAAAGACAGCTGCTTTATTTGAAGCAGTAATAGCCCAAAGCGGTGCCTAACCTAGTGTGCACTTCCCTGTAGCCCAGCGCACGGAACAAAACGCCAGGCTTTCTTTTGTGGTCCTGGCCATTTGGGGGTTCGTTCGTTCCTTCCTCACTGTCCTTGGTTTAGATATGGACACCTCTCTTTGTGTTTGTCTCTCAGTTACACCGGTTCTCAAGGGAGCACGAGACGAAGCGCTTTAATAGAACTCTATTGAGAGGGATGATAGATTATCTCATTGAGTACCTTTTTCAGACACTGGGTATGACGTTGGAAAAATATAGAGCGGTTTGTAAGGGAAGGAGAAGCCACATAAGTTGTTTTCATTTAGAGGAGTGAATATCTATCTCTGAGAAACAGTCTTTGAAAATCATCCTGGCACCTGCCCGGGAATTAATAAATGGCATGTGTTCAGCACATCTATGAGACTCTCTGATGAGTTTTCCCATTTCCTCCAGTAAATATCCAAGCAATACATCACTCTAGCCATGTAATTGATGTTCAGTTTAATCTGTATAATGTACTTATTGGTATTGCTAATGATGCAGTTATTAATTATGGTTTATTATTAATTATAACAGTTTATTCAAGTTAGAGTTCTTGGTCAAAACACATTATCAGCATACCAGTTTTTTTCTGGGATTTTTGCCTAGGTGCTGTCCTTGCAGTGGTTTAATTTTGTTCTCTTTTACTCAAGATTATATCTAACTTCACAGTAAACGTGATGAAAAAAAAAAATTGTGGGATATTACCAATTTGGTGGGTACTTCTTTTATGTCTTTGAATAATCTCTTTAGACTTTGGCATATATTTATGTATAAATATGTGTGTGCACACACACACCCCACACCAGAGTGATTTACATGTGTCTTTTAGCCAGTTTAAAGGCTTAATAAAGGGAATTTTCAGATTTCTGCCTTATTTCTTCTCTGAGTAACAAGGAAGTTAGAAAATGCTTCTAAAGTAAGGTCATAGGAATGATATAACCATTTTATTAACTAAAATTACTCATAATAATTGTAATCATATTAGCATCATCTTAGAAGTTTCCCTTTTTTTTTTTTTTTTGCTTTCTAAAAAGTCCCAGACCATTGTAATTATTCTCCAGCAGAAATTTTGACTTGTTTAAAGACTGCTAAAACAAATTTGACATATGATCATGAAGAATGGTCTACAGCTACCTAATCATTACAAGTATTAAGTTCATAACACTTTATTCTTGACAGATACTCATTTCCTGTCTCTCTGATATGTACCCAGTTAACTTTCTCATCACTGATGGATATATATCTCACTGTTTTGGTGCTGGAAATATAACATTTTGCCACTAGTATTTATTTCCATGCTCTTTCTTTCTAGTAATCTCATTTTATCATTGATGAAAGTTTGGTCAGTAAATTTACTGGCAAAGACTTTTATCTGTCATCAACATACTGAGGAAAGCCTTCTGTGCCCTGGCTAATCTCCGGCCTGGTCCCTGGAGCCAAGGCTCAGATGGTCCTTCTTTCTCAGCGTGTTGTCTTGATGGCCACGGAAGGTCACCCGAAGGCAGCCGCAGACCCCACTCATCTTAGTAACCCCCCGCTAAATGCCAGGGGTCGGTGGAGGAAAGACCACAAAATCGGACTTGTCTTTACACTTCTACTTTTTCCTCTTTTTTCTTTCCTTTTATACCCATCACCCTATGTCTGAGAACTTTAACGCAAATGGAAAAAGAATAGGTCGGCTGTGAAGAGAGTACAGATGAGAAAGACAGAAAAATTAAAGTGAGACTTATTGGGAGAGAGCTTTGATTCAGCATGAACTGCGGGCACGTAATAAGATGCTGGGCCGGGTCATGTGAGGGCCGAAAAGTAAAACCAGCTTTGTCCCAAGGAACGCATATTAGCGTGTAATATAAAGGACTTACCAAAATAACTGAACTCAAGGTTGAAAATAGTCAAGAGGGGTGAAAAGAAGGTGCTACAGCAGTTCAGTAGGAGAGAGAACACTTCCTTCAAAGACACAGGAACAGTGCTGGGCTAGGTGGCCTGTGAAGGACGGGTAGGATTGAACCTATATGAAATGTGAGTAGGGATGGGTCCATGGAGAAGGAGCGGCAGGGCCAAAGGGGAAATGTTGCATGTGGGGGGTGTGGGGGAGACTGAGCATCTCCATTTGGTTGGAACCCAGGTAGATGCAGGAAGGTAGAGAGGCATAAAGTTAAGAAAGGGGCTGGGAGCCGGTTCATAGGAGGCCTGGCTGCCTTTTGAAATCAGCATTAGGAGGCTTTTGGGTTTTTTGTTTTGCTTTTTAAATGAAAGAATGGCATAATTAGGGCTCTTCTTTAGGAAGATCAGTATGGCTGGAGTGTCTAAGAGGCCGGCTGGGATGTCTCCTTAGGAGTCAAGAGCAAAATCCAGAAGAGAAATAAACCAGGTCCATGGCAGTGGGAAAGGAGATGAAGAAAGTAAAGCGTTTTTTGCATTTTTAGACATTGGGCAGGGAGGTAAACGGACCTAATGTCAGGTGACTGTTCTTCAACCTGAGGATAGAGTAAATAAATATCCTTTGTAATATATTTCTTTTTTATGTGCTGAGGGTCAAAATGTCCTTTCTGGACAACCAAATTCATTTCCTTGCTCTGAATTTGATTAAGTACATGCCACATTCTAGGCACCAAGGATACAGAGAGGGAAAAGGGGCAGCTTTTCTCTGCAGGAACATGGACTCCTGCCTTTGTTTAAGCCTATACATTCAAAAACATTCCACTCACGTACACAGATGGCACATGGTCAACGTTCTCTTTTAAAACTCCCCCTCTGGGGCTTCCCTAGTGGCGCAGTTGTTAAAAGTCCGCCTGCCAACGCAGGGGACATGGGTTCGAGCCCTGGTCCGGGAGGATCCCACGTGCCGCGGAGCAGCTAAGCCCGTGCGTGTACCACAACTACTGAGCCTGCAAGCCACAAGTACTGAAGCCCGCGTGCCTAGAGCCCGTGCTCTGCAACAAGAGAAGCCACTGCAATGAGAAGCCTGTGCACCGCAACGAAGAGTAGCCCCCGCTCGACGCAACCAGAGAAAAACCCACACGCAGCAACGAAGACCCAATGCAGCCAAAAATAAAAATAAATAAATTTACTTAAAAAAAAAAAAAAACACTTCTGTGTTTTAAGACTTCCGTTCAGGAAAGACTTATCAGGTGACCACTAGGTTACAGACATCGGGTTAACGCTTACAAGTCACAAGTGGGTGAGAAATAGTACTTCCTCTTGGGAAGCTCCAGACCAGCCGTGGCACCTGCTGGTCCGTCCTTGGTTAGATAAGTGCCCTTTGCCTTTTATCACAGTCCTTCTTATCTACCCTGCCGATCACGTGTGTTTCTTTTCTTTGATTCCCTTTCAGCCTTGGCCAGCGCAGTGTGCGCTGGAAGGATCGCATGCATATCACTCCTCTGGTCCAGTTCAGAACCACAGTGATCCGGCCTCTCTTGCCTGGACTTAGGCCTGGGGTGTCCTTAGCCCTCATCTATTTGTCTTATTTTTCTTGCAGGATTTTAACTTCCTTATGGCATTGTTCTGCACTTTAATTTATCTTCATTCTTTTGTTAGGCTCTCCTCTTTACAACTGGTCATGATGATTTAAGCTGGAGTCTTGTCCTCCTGAATGTCAGCCGTAAGCACTCGAGTGATTACTGTGTTCCTGGGGGAAGTGGAGATGCAGTGAATCCCGTGGGCTTCAGGGTCACACCGGGATCCCGAGTGTAGCGCCCACCCCCAACCCCAGCCCCACTCTCACGTCCCTTCTCACTGGCTTGAGACAATCTCCTCTTCCTGACTGCTTCTGCTGCCTCGGTTTCCCCATTTGTAAAATGGCATTAATTATACCTCATGGTGTGATGTTAAATAAAGGTTACGTAAGATACCTGGCTCACAAAGTAGGTCTTCACGAAGATCAGCCTTCTTCCTTTCCATCTAACTTAGTAGCACCTGGGCAGTTGATCCGCATACTTTAAATTCCTTTACAATTAAGAACACTTTCCAATCCCTACTAACTCTGGGTGATCATATAACCAGGGTTTGATTCCACCAGGTTTGCCTTTTCATTGTGTCAAAGGATCTTTTAAAATAGTGCAATGAAGGACATTGGCTAAATGATAAAGTAAGATATTAATATATTAGGAGGTATTTTATAAAAAACCACCCAATTAAGTATTTTTCCCATTTTGCCATAGTCTGTGAAAACCTTCCTCAAAGATATTTAGGACCAGTGGTTCTCCGGTTGGATTTTTCCTCATGTCGTGTAGAGCATTACCTAGGGCGGAACATACAGATTCCTGGGTCCGACCTCAGACCTTCCATCCGGAGTCCCTGGGAAACCCAGCCATCTGCATATTCAAAAGCTCTTGGAATGATTCTTAAAGTCTCTGTAATTAGAGAACTTCTGTTCTAAAATATATTAACAGAATGATACAACTAACGTAAGCCTTATTTCTTAAATAACTTCATTGTTTGAGGAAAACTGTATGCTTAGTAAATGAGAGTCAGGGGATGATGTGACCCCACTCTCTGCTGAGACCCCAGGAATCCTCAGTACGTCTCTAAGGGTCACTTTTTGTGTGTGTGGCTCATTGGCCTGTAAAAAGACATGTCACACTTCTGCAGGCAGTTTGCTACACCCTGTACACTTTCTGAACCTCAGAAATACGGATTTTTCTAGCAAGGACGTAGAATTTATTAGGTACACTTAACTTTTTGATAAGAGAGTGAATGACCAATTTCAAGCAGCAGAAAAAGCTGCAAGGGTCTTTTGCAAACAGTTACTGCTTTGTGCAGGATGCTGTGTGATCCTTTCTCCCACATAAATGATTTTTAAGAGCTAAACGTAAGCGTGACCCAAGACACAAAGTATGGAAAAAATGTCAGGGACAGTTGATTTTTATTTTAACGCCTTCAAAGTTTAGTTTCAAACAAGCTGTTGGAAATGTCCACTCTTAACTGATAACATCCTCAAAATCACCCACTCACATTTCCTTTATTGATTATTCAGTTCATATGAAAGGCGAACACAGTTGATGCCTTCTTATTGACAAGCTGTTCACTCATTTTATTACTTGACGGTGATTTGAGAAATGCAGATGGAAAAAATAAAGCCATTTCATCAGACCAGTAACGGCACTAATAATTCTCTGGAAACTTCCAGAAAGTAAGTTATAAGGGTTTTATCATCTTACCCACAGGCTGTAGGCCCCATCAATAAATGAGAGCAGTAACTGTCATGAAATTAGAACAAAAATTAAAAAGTAGATTAATTTTTTAGAGATGGTATATATCAAACAATCTAGCATCTCAGTTTTATATGAAAAATTATGTTTCTGATTATTACTTGTACGTCATACATGCCCTGCATGCCCTACGGTGGAAATGAGGTACAAAGGAAGAATGATAAATTCAAAAGCATAATCAGGTTACAAATAATACATAAAGTGTGAATGGAGATTATTCCAGGGGTACTGACTGACTTTGCATTCCCAGAAAGAGAAACAATGATGTACAATTTAAATGAAAACTCTTGGAGATGTTTCGTGATTATATATAATGTTAAGGTTCAGCTGGAAAAACCAAACAGAGGAATTCTGATTTTCTGAGCAGCAAGACATGAAAGAACTGACAATAATCTTTAAAACCAGGGTGTTGCTATTTTTAAGACAAAGAAAAGACCTCTGCAAAAGGTGAAAAATAACTATGAAAATTATTTGAAATAGATTCTCTATTCCATAAAGTCATAAAAATGCTAGTCCAAAGTGGCTGAGGCTTCCCTGATGGATACTTTAGAATATCTTTGGGGACCAGTGCTTTTTTTTTTTTTTTTTTAATTGACTTACCAGAGCAAGGCTCTTTTTTTTTTTTTTTTTTTTAATGAATTGACATGTTTTTATTTATTTATTTATTTATGGCTGTGTTGGGTCTTCGTTTCTGTGCGAGGGCTTTCTCTAGTTGCGGCGAGCGGGGGCCACTCTTCATCGTGGTGCGCGGGCCTCTCACTATGGCGGCCTCTCTTGTTGTGGAGCACAGGCTCCAGACGCGCAGGCTCAGTAGTTGTGGCTCACGGGCCTAGTTGCTCCGGGGCATGTGGGATCTTCCCAGACCCGGGCTCGAACCCGTGTCCCCTGCATTGGCAGGCAGATTCTTAACCACTGCGCCACCAGGGAAGCCCCGACCAGTGCTCTTTGAAACACACTCGGAGAAACAATATTCTTACGTGTTTCCACAGCTTCCATTTTGTTTTTTCTCATAAGGTTTCTCAACCTCCTGTTTCTCTTTTCAGCAGCTTCCCATGGTTGCTGTCCCCCGACTCTTTTCTCTCTTTCCCCCCTCAAATACCAGAAGTGGAATTTCGGTATTTGGTTTTGCATGTTGTGAGAATGAAGTATTTTGTTGTTTGAATTCAGTGCAAACGTTGAACCCAAACACCAGTTCCCCCATCAGGAAGCGGGCCAGGTATTTCCATGAGTGGCACCGACATCCACCCAGTCAGTGCCTGGCGCTCTTAGACTGGAGGGCACTATGTGCGGCCAGTGGGGTGCCTTCCGTTGAGTCCCTGCATCCTTGCGGTTCCCATCACCCACTTGGGCCAGACATTGGAGGCCCCTGGCCTGGGTGAGGCAGTAGCCTTCATTGCTCTCCAAAGGGAACGTCCTTCTTTCCTCCAGTTGGGTTTTGAAGCTCACCCGTGGCACCTCTAGTGGCCTCTTGCATCGGGCACGGAAGGCTGAGGTGTCACTCGTCTTGCTCATCTCGAGTCCCCTGCAGAGCCTCTTTACAGGACCTGGAGCATAAAAGGAGCTGTTTATTTGAAGACTGTGAAAACCAAGATCGGCAGCGTCACAGGGATGGGCATAGGGTGGCTCGGGCAAGCGTCCCTTCCCTGTGTCCATCCCAGCGATGCTCCCACCTCTGATGGGCTCACTCTCAGTGTCCATCCCACCTGCTCACTGGGATGGAACTCGGAGCAGAGCCCCTCTCTGCCTTTTCTCCTCCTCCTCCTCCCCTTCTTCATCTGGTTGTGAGGAGGGAGGAGGGGGCCCAGCTCTGTGCTCCTGGATAAACCTGCAACCCCACCTAACCCGCCCATGTCCGTCACCGTCCGCCTTGAGATCGTCAGGATTCATCTCATGAGGCCCTTTTTCTCAAGGAGCCCGGCTGTCCACCTCCCCCTTCTTCCCCTAGACCTTCACCCCCTTACCTCTCTGTACAACTCTCTCCAGGCCCATCCCTTCCGGCCCCTTCAAGGTCACTGCTCCAGCAGCCATCTCCTTTCCCTCCTGCGTCATCAACCTTTCCCTCTCTCGGGGACCGTACGCATCACCGTTCAGAATGCCCTGATTTCTCGCATCTTAAGGAAGAGAGCGTCCCTGGATCCCCACACCCGCCCTGGCTCCGTAGTGATGCTCCCTTTCTGCCTGTATCACACTGACTCCCTCCTCCTCCTCGCCGATTTCCCTCCTGCCCCCTCCCTCAATCTGCCATTCCTTTTTGTCTCCATTACTGGTCCCTCCTCGTGACGCACCGTCTCTCTTCACCTCCCAGGTGCCCTCCTGAGTCTCGTGGCTTTAAAGACCATCGTTTTGCTGGCAGCCCCCCAAATGTTCACCCCACGTCTAGACCTCTCCCCTTTATGCCCCACAGCCTACTTGAGATCCCCTTTGGGTGTCTAGTATCTCAAAACTAACTTGTCCAAAACCAAATTCCTGATTTCCTCACCTACCCTTCCACACCTGCCCCTCCAAGTCCTCTGCATCCCAGGACATGGTAACCCCATCTTTCCAGTCACTGCTGCCAGAAACCTGGATGTTGTATCAACACACCCTCCATCCAGTTCATGGACAGATACTGATGGCTGGACCGTCAAAATAGATCTCAGGTGTGACCATGTCTCTCAACCTCCACTGCCACCTTATTCCAGACCATCCTAATCTCTTGTGTGGCTTATCGCAATAGCCTCGTAACTGACATACCTGTTTTCACTACTGACCCCCAACGGTCTGTTCTAAACACTGCCACCAGTCACCCTGGTGATCCTGCGTGATCCTGTTGAAAGCTAAGCCAGGTCACATCCCTCCTCCACTCCGAATCCCCCCGTGGCTCCCATCTCATGCAGAGGAAAAGCAAAGTCCTTTCAGATTCTCTTGAGGTGCCCCCCACTTCCCCCGGCATATCCACTCCAGTCACACCTCAGTGTTTCACAGTCTCGTCTTGTAGCTTTAAACTTTTTCTCCCCGCTGTCCTCCCTGGGTGTCAGCATATCTCACACCCCTTCCTCTTTCTGGTCTCTGTTCACATGTTATTTCTCAGTAATTCTTCTCTGATAGCCCATCTCAGAGCTCAGCAGCAGCCGCCCTGCCCTGCCATCCCCACCCCACACGGGTTTCTCTGTAGCACAAGCACCGATTGACAACCTGCACAGTATCGTTTACCTCTGGGTCTGTGTCCCACAGGAATCTAATTTCCACAAGGAGAGAGGCTTTTGTTTTACCCACGTGCTCGCTGCTGTGTTTCTAGAACAGTGCACGGCACATCGTTGGATGTGCAATAAACTCTTGATGTATAAATGGAGAATATTACTGATTTCCCCCACAGTCAAGGGTAGCCAGCCCTAGTCACCATCGTGCAGAGGTTCTGGGTAGCCACGCCCCCTCCCTTCCCTCTAGAAAGGCTCTCCGTTTGCTCAGGAGAGGAAGACCTGGCCCTGGGGCTCAGCCACTCCAGGCAGCGGTGATGCCTCCGTGTCCTTCTGGGCTGGTGTCCGTGGGTCTTCGGGGGAAATTTATGCAGCCTGTTCAGTGGCCAGAACTGGGCCCAGACCCTCGAGCCAGTGGCTGAGTACATCCAGTTCTCAGCCTGAGAGCTGCTGTTACTGAATTTAACGTCCAACACTGGACCAAGACGGACTGTTTCCTGCCAGGTTAAGAACCAGCCAAACACTGCATTGGCTAATCGCTCCCTTTCTTTTGAGAGTTTTCACGTTAGACATTATATCTGAAACCTTAAATAATGCAGGTTCACTGGAATACCATCCTTTTTTAAAAAAAAAAAAACTTCTTTTGGTCATCAAAACAAAACAACACGCCCGGAGCTGTCACTGGGAGTCAGCAGCGTGGGCATCTGTGGAGATGATGTTCATTCTCCTTCCCCCTGAAATATTTAGCTTATTTATCATTTTAATGAATGCGTCCAAGCCTAGATAATGCCCACTGTGAAATGCATACATTTGAATTTATTCTCTTTAAAAGGAGCTACATGTGCAGTAACCTCTAAGCAGGATGCACAGTAGAAGAGAATAAAAGCACCTTTCCATGAAGAATTAGAATTTATACCAAGAAAAAAAGAATAAAAGTTTATACCATTAGAAACCCGGCAAGAAAATAACAAAACAGAGGGGGAAATATTATAACAACTCTTTTGCCAAGCAGTTTGTAAATTATACTCTTACGTTCATAGATTTGGGTAAAGGGGGAAAAAACCAAGCTATCAGTTGCAACCACATTCTGTCACGAATTATTCTCTGTCTGAGGCTGACTGACAGCTCACAAGCACATGTTTCCAAAGCAAGAAACAGGGAGAGAAGAGCATCCTGTGGGGGAAGGACGGAAGGATGTCCATCTCAGGCCGGGACGGAGGGCAGAGCACATGGAGATGGCAGGGATGGTGTGTCCCTGAGGGAACCTGCAGTGAATGACACACCTTCGCGAGATTATCCCGGGGTCGTGACTCATTTCAGCCCAACTTGTGTTTCCCCAGAGTAGTCCTAAACCCAGACACCTGAACCAGCCCCTTCACCCAGGCTCCACCACGGTGAGCTGGTGGCCGTACCTTTCAGGTAAAGGGAGGGTCGCGCACAGACCTGCAGGGCAGCCCTCCTCACGTTTTTTCAAATTGCTCCCCCATTTTGCATGATTGCTGCCATGGTTACCTTGCAACTGTGTCCCACAGAGATTGAACATTTCATTTTCTTGACCTGCAACGTGAAATGAGTTAAAAGTAGGTGCTAAAGAATGATGATCCTGACCTTCGCTGGCTGCATAACAATGTGCTTGCCTGCTTCCTGCAGGGAATGAGAGGCTGCAGGGCTGATCTCTTTCCCTGACCCAAGGATGGGTAGGGTCACTCCTCACTTCTCAGAGAGCTTAGGAAAAAGGCTAAAGCACAACGTAACTAGTCGTTTAGGTAACAGGAGCAAACGTGTGACCATTAACAGGACGCTCTTCTCTTATGGAGTGTTTACAGTGTATGAGTTGAATCCTTGTAATTTTTTAAATTTAAATTTTTAAGCCAAATCCAGTTTTTCTAAATAATTTCTTCCCCAAGTGTTGTATTTACTGGAATAACTTAGTTACAAAAAACTTAGAGAATCATTTATTTAGAAAATGTATCTGAACTTGCATTCTATCCCTAGTGAGATAAATGGAATGGTCCCCAATATGCCAGCATTTGGAAGAATAAAACCAATTAGATTTTATTTTTTTAAGTTAAGTTTTCAAATTGGGTAGAAAAAAAATCAAAATTGAAAACCAGTGGACTTTTTGTCAGTTTTGTGAATTTGAAATACGTTATTTTTACAAGAATGGCTTTTTTCACCTTTTATTCATCTTTTAAAACATACACAATGTTTAAATTTTTCTTAGCAGTTTATTCAAAGTAACAATATCCTCCAAATCTACCACTTGGCTGTATGTTCCAGTGGCCTAGTGGAGTGGTATACTTCAGATGTTATTAAAATAAAAAACAGTAAATATTTTCAAGGTTCATTTGGACAGCTGTTTGAGGGATATTCTTTCAAACAAAATAGCAGGACTTCCTCCTGAAGTGGTCAGAAATAAAAATGGCCTGTAAAGAGTCATTATATCCGGAAGGGTTTGTATTTAATACGGTGTGATTTTTCACATCACCGCTGCTCTCCTTGCAACCGTCGCTTTGATTGGAAAGTACACGTCGGGTGGAAACTCAGGTGATCGTGGCCCTCCGTCTCCTGCCTTGTGTTTCTCCCCTGATCTTGACCAGCTCCGTCTGTCTGATGGCCACGGCCATGTTCAGGGTGCAGAGTCTCATATAAAATCTTGATATGAATAACTTTTGAAAGAAACATTTGTATGTTCCAGTGGAAACAGATGGAAAGTTGCAGCTTGACACCCTGCTTCTCTGTGATGACTCATCTTAGACTAAGCCCTGCCTGGAGTGCACAGGAGACAGTGATGGTTAAGTTTTTCAAGAGTCAGATGAAGCATGAATGCAAAACCCAGTGGGAGAGTAGAAAGGGCTGGTACCATAGTCAGTGTTGATTTCATTTTTACCAACAAAAGCAAGAAGAAAATTCTAACATGAGAAATTTGGACATAAAATTCCTACTTTCCCAATCACCTGTCTCCCTAGGGAGGGGACGTGATGGCTCAGATGCCAAGGACTGTCGTGTTCTGATTAAAAAGGGAGAAGCCCTTCCAAAGTGGATTCTGTTCAGTGAATTGAACATTACAGTCCTAATATTTTTCATCCTGAACTCATTTAGCAGAGGAAATGGATATTTCATCAGACACAGATTTGACATTCCATCACATTATACTGTAAACAGGACAGATAGTGTTTTGAAAATGGGAAAGCAGGAGAGCTAAGACAGTGGCCAGTGGAAGCCCCTGGTTATCTCATTTAAACAGATACGAAATGTGGGTGCCAGTAGTGTGATCATCGGCTGCTTCCCACTTTGTGAATAAATTGCTTAGAAGGAGTCTTTTGCCTACCAGATGTGACCTAGATTTAGATTTTCAAAGGCAGGGGGGAAAAGAATCTCTATTGTGTTAAAAAACAATTGCTGGTAAAATGCACAGTAAGTGAGCTTATCTCTCTTCTCCAGGTGTTTGGGCTAATATTGTTATGGAATTACTGCTTCATTTATGAAAAATAATTGGGGGAAATGTTCCAGCAAATCAACTTTGGATAAAGGCTGAGGATGTCTATTGTGTTGTTAGCAAGTTTCTAAAAGGCAGAAAGATCAGGGAGCCCATAGAGATAATAAAAATATTTTAAAAACTGTGTTTGAGAAGAGTCTCTTATAAAAGGGTCAGGTGTGGGTGTGCTTTCCAACTTGTGTTGGGATTTAGTGAAATATGGAAGAACAATGCGAACAATTACATTCCTTTCAGCGCCTGTGAAAGCCATTGAAAAAAATCAAAGCTCGTCTGTCTGCTAGCTCTGATAAGTCTTATGACTCTGTTAAATGCAGCAAAATTTTAAAAAGCAAACATTTTTATTCTCCCTTACCCACCGTGTCTTCTTTCTCGTTTCCTCTCCCCTTCAGGAGCTGCCACTCCAAAACCAGTCCCAGAACCCGAGAAACAAACAGACCACACAGTCAAGATCGCAGGAGTCATCGCTGGCATCTTGCTGTTCGTGATTATATTTCTTGGAGTCGTGTTGGTCATGAAGAAAAGGTGAGCTCCTGGCCATTGCCACCCATATGCTCCTGGCCCGCTGTTTGCCGAGAGGCTTCTTGTGTGTGAAAATATTCAGTTACTCATTTGGCTTTGATGACCAAGATACATCTGTGGCTCCGGTTGTTCCTATTTTGCATCATAAAGCAGTCAAGGTTATGGGACAAAATTTAGAGTACATGGCTATGATTTTGTGTAAATATGCAGTTTCTCATGCCGGGTCAACATAAGGATCATGTGTCTTCCCACGAGTTGGTACATAAAACTTGGCAGAATCAGTAAAATCATTTATTCACCAGGAAATGTTTAGTATTTACTACCAACAGACTAGGTCTTGAGGATATGAGAAAAAAGACTTTTCCTTCTCATTATCTTGAAGATTATGGCGATGACAGAATTTATTGGGCCCATGTTATGCGCAGGCACCATGTTAATATCCCATGAGAAAGGGACTCTCAGAAAGGAGCTGGACAGCAACGCAGGGCATGGACACATAAGGACAAGAATGGTAGCATGTTGGATGTTATGTTGCCCTGTTTGGCCAGGGGTGGTCAGAGGAGGAGAAAAACAGATAAATAAGCAATCTTCACCTCTAATACATGAAAAATAGGCAGTGTCTTTTGTCTTGTGGAAATGAGTGAAAACTTGCTTAATAATACAATGTTCAGTTTATATAGGAATGATCAACATAAAATATAGACAGCAAGAAGTGGAAAGACAGATTGTCCCTTTTTTTAAAAATTAATTAATTAATTAATTTTTTTTTTTTTTAAATTTATTTATGGCTGTGTTGGGTCTTCGTTTCTGTGCGAGGGCTTTCTCTAGTTGCGGCAAGCGGGGGCCACTCTTCATCGTGGTGCGCGGGCCTCTCATTATCGCGGCCTCTCTTGTTGCGGAGCACAGGCTCCAGACGCGCAGGCTCAGTAGTTGTGGCTCACGGGCCTAGTTGCTCCGCGGCATGTGGGATCTTCCCAGACCAGGGCTCGAACCCGTGTCCCCTGCATTGGCAAGCAGATTCTCAACCACTGCGCCACCAGGGAAGCCCCAGATTGTCCCTTTTTTATGTAGTTTAAAAACAATTATAAACAACAGGGTCCTATGTCTAACACAGGGAACTGTATTCAGTATCCTATGATAAACCATAATGGAAAAGAATATGAGAAAGAATATGTGTATATATGTATAATTGAATCACTGTGCTGTACACCTGAAACTAACACAACATTGTGCATCAACTAGACTTCAAGTTAAAGAAAAGATTTTTTAAAATTATGGAGTGTGAGTAAGGTTACGGATGATAGGAGGTGAGGACAGAGGGGTCGGCAAAACCAGGTCTTGGAGGTCTTGTCTGGTCATCTAAGGAGCTGGACCCGGTCGCAGAATCCACTGGTGGCATTTAAGCAGGTAGTAATGTGATGTGCTTTTGCTCTTAGAAAGATCACTCTGATGTTAGGGTTGAGGCCAGCAAGGAGAGAAAAAGGCTGGAGTTAGGAAGACCAGCAACTTCAGAAACATAAGGAGCTACGTTGTAGTAGCCGTTTGGAGGCCGATCTGAGGGAGATGGAGCAAAATAGAAAGAACCTCGTTGCTGCCGTGGCAGTTGGTGGGGGTATTGCCACTCCCCAAATGTGGAATGTGTAGGAGGTGGAACATGTGGGGCGTGAAGACGGGGAGCTCAGCTCTGCACCTTCTAAGTTCACTCTTCCTGTAACGTGGAGTAGACATGACCACTGAGCAGTCAGATATGCTGGTGTGGACCAGGAAGAGTACTTTCCACAGTCAGAGTCATCCATCCACGTACGTCCGGCTGAAGCTGGGGCTGGGACGAGGGCACTTAGAGCTACTGTCGAGTCAGAAGGAGGTCAAGGATGAAGGTAAACCCTTGGGTCACAGTGATATTTAAGGGGGGAGTTAATATCCAAATGTGTATACATACATATACATCTTTCCTTGCTTCTTCCTTCGTTTTCTGGTAACTGGTCTAGTTAGGCCTTAGGACAAACAGCTGCTCTGTCCCAGCTCATATGTGACTAATTGGTCCCCATCATTTCAGCTCCTCCTCCCCACTTGTCATCCATACTCTCTTCCTTTCTCTTTGCTCACGCATTGTTTAATTTCTCTCCATTTTTTAAATCTTTTTTCTTGTGTTGAGAACTTTCATGATCTACTCTCCTAGCTACTTTCAAATATACAGCGCTATAGTGTGGTGTATATGTAGTGTTACTGGTATAGTGATATTAACTATAGACACTGAGCCGTACATCCCATCCCCAGGACTTGTTTATCTTATAACGGGAAGCCTCCTCCTCCTTTTTCATTTCTCGTTTCTCTAGCTTTCTTTTCTTTACCCTTCTCTGCTTCTCTAGCTGTCAGTCTCTTTATTTCTTTCTCCCTTCACATCTCTATCTTTTTTCTTCCTTCTTCTTCTCCGTCACCTCTCACACACTTTTTCCTGGATGTGCTTTTTCTCTCCCCACCTCGGTGTTTATGTGGAAAGCTTAGCTTTAGTACCAGTGGTTGGTACTTTTTTTTTTTTTTAATATGATCCAGTATAAATTCTAAGCAGCACTAGGCCCTTGTACGCCTGGATATTCAAATTAAACATTTTGGAGAGTTGATTTTTAGTTGTGGGAATTTGTTGGATTTTTGTGTCATCTGGCAAGTTCTCTGTGAGGAATAGCCTGAAACTACAAATCCAGTTGCCCTCGTGACCTTAGCTAAATGTTAATTCATCCTCCAAGGGTCTGTTTCTGCAGGAGTAATTCATTATTCTACCTTGGACTCTCAGGCAGTCATGGAGGTTGTGTTATAAATTATGCATTTGAAGAAATTGCCTATGGTAGCATATGGCCTTGATACAACTTTAGACTAAATTCCAGTGACTCATATCAAATTTACATGATTATTTACTAGATAATAACCTTAACAGGGTTATTTTCACAGCATGTGCCACTTGTGTATTTGCTTTTTCTGAAATATAGAATATGCTCCCTTGTAAGGCAAATTTGCCAATATACTATGCCTCTGAGTACAAAACTTGTAAGATTTTGACCTGAAGAGTCATGTGGTCCAAACTGTCGTATGTAATAGAAATTCTAAAAACTTCTAATTGTTCAGGGTTTTCTCCCAAAATTTGAGTCTAAGTTTTAAAAGTTGTATTTTTAAACAGAACCATTAAAATATGATAGTAATCGTGAATAAGTGGCTGGAGAGTTATTGATACATAACAAGCTACAGTGTTTGGTTAGCAACAGGGAGTTTAGATTTGGAATTCCTAGACCTGTGTTTTAACTAATTTTGTGATTCTGACCTTCTCCGGGCCTTAGTTCCTTCATCTTTAAGTTGAGGAAATTGCACTCCCCGATCTCTTAAGTCCCCACAAACTCTCCAGTTTTCTGTTACGCGGCAGCCAATGGTGACACGACTATGCAGTTGCTGTCCTGCAAGTGCAGTGGGGGCTCCTTACTCTGTCTCATGCTGTAAACATACACAGTTGCTTCTCCAAAGCTTGCTTTGTGCAGCAGATTCAGGTCTCCGCGTGTTGGCCGGTGAGGGGTTCATCTTTTAGCCACGCGTTTACCATTGTCACACAGGAGGCACTCAGTTCAAAGGCGAGCAGTGGGGAGATGTAATGAGAGAAGGAGGGTGAACAGGAAAGAGCTGGCTTTCAGTGTAGTGCTAGTCGTGTTTGCTTGTTCGAGCCTGTGCTAATCAAACTTGCAGGCCCACCCCTGCCCGGGCTAGACTCTGGGTCGCCAATGCGAGCACATGCCATTGGTCATAAGGACATCCTGGGCCCAAGAGAAAGTGTGCGTGAAGCAAATGCATCCGTAGTTCTGGAATTACAATTGGAAGTCTGTCCTGCCGGGGAAAAGTCAGTAGTGACCATCTGGGTGGGTCAGCGTGCCAGGCCACGTGGGCCTGAGCTCTTTGGAGGAGGGACAGTAAATTTCACCAGGAGACATTGCCAGTTATTAGCTTAACTAAGATCGTGTGGGCTTCTGAAGGCTCAGCCTTCTCTAAAAATTAGTTGCTGGAATAGAACCTGTAAAATCTGTTCAACTCATACTAACTCATGGAATCCTTTCACACCTAGGCCATAATGACTGAAAACTGAGATGACCTTCAGTTTTATTTGGCTATAATGTTTTACAAACCTATCACAAATTAGACTAGTTGTTACCTATTTGTGAATATTAATACATTTGAGCCTTGCCTAGACTAATGCAATACAAAACCTGCTTTTCCTTAAAACCTTTTACAAAACCTTTCCATGTATTTGTATCTTATTCTTTGAGAAAGCAATTTCTTATTACTTTCCCCTTCCCAGAAGTATGTGTTCTTCTGAGGGTGCAGTGTTTTGACGCAGCAAATGTTAAGAAAGGGTGTTGAGATGAATAGCTATGAAATAAAAGTTTCATGCAGAGTCACGTGACAACACACTCTCAAAATTAATATAAAATAAGTTGAGTAGCAGATACTTAGTTTTTATCATTTTCATCCCTGTATAATTAAATTTATTTGTATAAATGAAAATGCCTGCATTTTCAACATTTTTCATAAGGAATAATTTATCTCAATAACATGTTTGACAGAATTTAGTATACAAGCACCATCTATTTTACCCTGATTAATTATATTTACTATTGTTTCTAAAATTGCTATAGATCTTTTAGAAATTTGAGAACATTTGTATCAATTACAGTAATATTTCTGTCTCGGTCATTGTGGTAAATAGAAATTACAGAAGTTGTGACTAAATGGAAATCATTAAAGAGATACACATTCTTGCTCAAAATAAGCAAATGTTAGTTATTCTACTTCATGAACACCTGTTATAGGTAAATGTGACTATTTTCATCCTCCAGCACCATACCTCTATCTCCTTCCCGTAAAGCTTTTTAACAGATGTACATTTTGCAAAAGCAGCCTATATCATTGAATATTTAACACCTTTCTATTATATTTTAAAAACACTGGAACTACCAAGATAATAAAAAAGTTCAATAACATAGGAAGAGTATCTGAAAACATGAAACAAAAAAGATAAGGGAAAATGTCTGTTGAAAGCCCTCTTTTCAAAGAGACGCCTACAGCCTGTGAGTGGAGGTAAGTCGACATTAACTGTTCCCCCACTAGAGTGGTTGACACTTGACATAGGAAAATTTTTTCCACTACAGTTAAGTGTGAGTTACATGTGAAAAATGTCTTAAGTCTGGATGCTTTATTTGAAGTCCTATTTCAAAATCACATTTTCTGAAAGCGCATTGAGAAAGTCACATCTAGACATGTCTTTGTGGTTATTTAGAATATGTGTACTTGATATGTAGCCGTGTAAATAATAATCAGATGCTGAGACTTTTCTACTCTAGCACATGCTTTTGGCATATGTGAAACAGGATACACGTGTTCACAAATAGGTCCGGAAATGCCCTCCTAATCAATCAATCAGCTAGTGTCCTTCAGTTTCCTAGATGATAATTGAGTGGGCTCCTTGTTCAGCGTTAAATTAAATTGACCTTTTTAAGGGCTCTTCTAACCTGGACTTCATATGGTTACTCTAATAGCTGCCATATTCTGACTATTTCTGGACTCAATCTAATGGTTTATTTAATTATGTTCTAGTGGGGGCTCTCTGGGCCCTCTTTATAAAGAAGATTTTAAAAGGAAGGTGGGAAACATAGGCACCAGTTTTTTTAGTTTATAGGAGGAGAGTGTCAGAGAATGATAAGGGCAGCCAACAGGCTTTAGAATCTCACAGACCTGTGTTCACACCCCAGCTCCTACCTGATGGCAGCATAGATTTAGGGAAGTCACTTAACCTCTCTGAACTCAGTCTGCAAATGTGAAATGTGACGATAATGATGATGATGATGATAATGTGTACGGGGGAAGTCTGAAAATCAAGTACGGGCATAGCTGGTGCTTGATAAATGGTAGCCCAGAAGTTCGGAAAGCTGTTCGAGGCCACACGGGTATACGCGGCAGAGCCTGGGGTCAGTCCAGGGGTGTCTGAGTGTTACCACCCCGCTGGTCACAGCAGTCAAGCTCAGAGGTGCCTCTCACTCTGTAAGCCTCAGCTGCTCTTGGTAACCAGTAGCTGGAAACACCAAATAGTCGTCGGCTTGTTGCTGTCTACTCTTGCTGGAAGTCTACAGATATTTCAAACTGCCAGCCTGTTTTAATCTCCATTTTGAGCTATCATTGGAGAGTAGCTACATGAAAGCGTTTTCCTCTTCCTCCTTTACAGAAGCGTTTTGTAAATCCTTTCGAATACATGTGTTCCATGGCATTCTTGGAGCCGGTGGTTTACTTCTGATAATTTGCAGCAGTGAGGATGCTGTGTCCTCGTCTGGTTTAGTGAGTGAGAGAACTTTGTTGAGTTTTTGTTGTTGTTGTTGTTGTTTTAACATCTTTATTGGAGTAAAATTGCTTTACAATGGTGTGTTCGTTTCTGCTTTATAACAAAGTGAATCAGTTATACACATACATATGTCCCCATATCTCTTCCCTCTTGCATCTCCCTCCCTCCCACCCTCCCTATCCCACCCCTCTAGGTGGTCACAAAGCACCGAGCTGATCTCCCTGTGCTATGCGGCTGCTTCCCAATAGTAAGCCTTCAGCAAGCGAGCTTCTCTCCTTCCTCCTCAGAGACAAACCCTAGATTCTGGGGGCTGTGGAGTGGGCAGCGGCCCCTCGAGACAGAGGCTGACACGGGCTCTGCTGAGCTGTGTGACCCTGGCACATGGTTGGCTTTCCGTCCCCCAGCTTCCCCAGTAAAATGCCCCGAAGGCATCATAATAGGACTTTCCCATGAGTGTTAGGAGAAGGAAATGAGTTACGACCATTACAGTGCTGGCCCCAGTGAATATTAACTACTTTGTCAGTACGCATGCTATGGTGCTTTGCCCATGAGCTGTAGCTGAGGCTAGTCTCAGGTCCATTGCCCACCTTAAAGGCTTTGTTTCCACCCTCAGAGGCCGGCCGGGACCAGGAGCTGATTCTCCTTTGGAGGGGGTCCGCCTCTCCGTGCGGAGTCCACGTGGAGAGCATGGGTCTTAGTTGTGAAGGTGGCCGGGAGCACAGCCACCAGGAGTAGGACAGGTCGCAGGCCCCGCAGCCTGAAGCCAGGCCTGGGCAGAGATGCTAGAGCTGAGAGCGCAGAGGAAACGCTCTTGGGCCAGACTGGCCCAGCGGTATTCCTTGTGCAGAGGCCCCTGCTCCATCGGAGGGTTTTACTCCCTACACAGAAGGAAGCTAAGTGCTGGGGCACTGACACCACCTCGCTCGCAGACTTCCCGCTAAGCCCCAAGTTCACCTGAGTAAGCATGGCCTTGGCACTCAGCGCAGATTCTTTGGGTACCCGAACCTGTCAGACCCAGACCCGGGCTGGGGCCGGTGGTCTGCCTCCCGGCTCAGAACAGAGGACAGCATCAGTCTTTCCCAGGTCCTTAAGAGCATCCGGCGTCTATAGGGACGCCCCGAGCCTGCTCTAGCACCTCTCAAGGGGTGTGGACCCTCCTGCCATGTGACCAGCCCTGAGCCTGCACACACTGAGCTGGGCTCTCTCCAGCCATCTCAGGGCGCAGCTGTCCTACTGATTCCTATTGGAGTGACCTGTAGCTTTCCAATACAGCTCGTTTGTATCCTGTATCCATTAGCACAGCTTATTAAAACGTGTTCTTTCACTGTATCATCCCTCTGAAGTTCAAGTCTGACGGTACCTATAAGGGGTTCGGAAGGGGTTACATATTTACCACTGAGGTTGCTTGTTCTCCGTGGCTGCTGTCCCCAGATGCTGTGTTGATGTCCCCAGCTCTGTCCCAGGCAGGCTCTTCATGTTGTAGAGGGCGTCTGTCTCATTCATGTTGACATGACCTCACGTTCTAGTTTGTAGGGTAGGAAATACCCAGGGCATGAAAACTGAGGATGTTTTACTTAGGGTGATTGTTTAAACCTGTCGTCTTGGTCGGTGAATCCGAGAATTCAAACTTAATAGTATCACTTGTTCAGTTCTTTCTAGTTTTGTATTAATGAGTAAAACAGTAATGAAAAATACTTAGACTATAGAAAATATATATATGTTAAAAAAAAAAAAGTAGGCCAATGTCTAACCTGACTTCTTTGGGCAAAATTCATGGTCCCTCTTCTTCTAACATAAATCTAAATTTCTTTTTAACAAGGAAAGGAGTTATATCTGGAATCTTTAACTTAGGTTCATTTATAGAAAGTTACATAAAATTAATTTTCAAAGAAGATAAAGAGGAGCTACTGTGTTAGTAGAGGAATGCTATTTTCTTTTTCTTTTCCTTTTTTTTTTTTGGCATATCTCAGCATTGTAAGATGTGATGCCATGTTAAATAATATATTGACTAATAGGAAAGGCATGTTTTTGCCCAGTGTCCTCACAGACTGTGCCTTTCAAAGGGCATAATGCTTCACTGGAAGGAGTTTTTGTTCTTATTTTCATGTATACTGTTTTCCTCTTGGCACTGCTGTGGTGGAACTAAAGTCAAGCTATTTTTATGGGTTTTACAGCAACAAGTAAAAATTGACTCATTTATTAAATCCAACATCCTTCTATTTGTTTGTAAAAACAACACAAAACCGAAAATTGGCCAAAATGTAGCCCAGGTTATTCTATCTACGAATGGCCTATTTTCTCTCTCCTGCACACGCAGGCACGAACACAGCTTTCTAAAGTTAGTTATGTTCCTGAGATGACTCGGAGCACCAGTAGCCCGATAGCAGAATTCCAGGGTGGACCTGGGATGCGGTGCTTCCCTGACTCACCTCATCACAGCGCTCAGGCTGCACCTTCCATGCATTCAGCCTCCTGAATTATTCGGGTACCATCTGCCTCTTCTGTTAGATTCTAACATGTTACAGGCTGTGATGTGATCCTTTCTAATTCTCTCTGAAACCCCAACACAGTCTTTGCCCCTAGTAGACATGGAGTATATTTAGTAATTAAAGACAAAAAGCACTCCTTTCATGCAAGCCCTTCAGTGCCACCCTGGACTTTGAATCGCTTTGGCTTTTTATTATTAGGGATATATAAGTTTTATAATATAAGATGCTTTATTAATTTTTCTGTACTGTAGGTTTTCTGGTAGACAGATTCCCTCTTTTGAATAGTATGATTTTTAAAGGTCTGATAACAATTATTTACGTTTTTTATTTGATATATTAAAATCATTTAAATGAATAGGAATATATTTAAATTCAGATCTGGCTTAATTAAGAAAAAGAAAAATGGGCTCATATCTATCATTTACTTAAATTATCACTTATTTCCAAACCACCTTTGAAACATTTTTTATAATAGTGTACTGCCTTGCATATTTTTCACAAGCAACATCAATCGAGATAGAAATTATTATATTCAAAAAAAGAATAAGAGCCTCAGGATGAAGTTTTATCTACACAATGAGCATGTGCCCTAAATAAATTAAAATATCCAGTTTTTCAGGTCTTCATTTCAGTGGGTTCACAATGGAAATGCTCAGACTTACGTCTTGGTAATTCATGTGGGTCTTCTCATCGCCAGCCCTTCATCTGCTAATAGCACTCCCGCTGCATCCTTGCACAGCATTGTTCCTCCAAGTGTGCTTGATGAGAATTTATGGTAAACATTGGCTCACTGGCCTTATGTCAGAAGGAAAACATTAATAGAAACAAAATCAGGAAAAAGCCATTTCCTGAACAGCTTAATGTAACTGTAGAGTTATCCGGAGCTATCAAAATGTCCTTCATCCCTTTCCCTGATTTAGCTAAAAGCCTGGGTTGTGGATTTGGAGTCAGAAGTCAGTTGTGGAAGAATTGGCCGCTCTGCAAAGCAAATTGCTGCCTAATTCCTAGGAATGGTTCTTACCTTTACTAAAAGGGAAGGAGGAAAATCTCAGAAATACATTAAGATGGTGGGAACAAAGTGGGACATAGCATTAACTGAAACTCTTCACTCGGTGGCTGTCATCTGGGAGTGGTATTGTCCCCTTAGGGGACACTGGACATGAATGAGGGTGTCTGCACGGAGAATGGCTTAATTGTATACATCTGTCGGCTGTATACTTTCATAGTTACAATTGTCAAGGTTTTTCTTTTATAATTTATCCAGGTAGGGTTGACTCAGAGTTCTGGTCTTAAAGTCACAGGAGGTCTAGATTAAGGTCTCAATCAGAACTGCCTACAAGGAGGCCCAGGAGGGCTGACCCGGGGCGGGGGGCCTGGTGAAGAGCGTGTCTGGAGAAGGTTGGGCTGCTCAGGCCCATTAAGTGTGCCACTATGTCACAGATATTACTGTCCCCTCCCACCCCTGGGGAAGTGAGAAATCTTGATTTCTTTTGTTAAATCTTCTGAATTTTTTTCACACTGGCAACTAACCATTTTTTAATGCTGTGTTGGCCAGATAAAATGGGTATCCAGTTGCCAGTTTGTGATTCCTAATTCTATTTTAAGATAAACTAAGCAGGAGACATGAAAATAACCCCATTTTAAAACTCACTTACACGTTTCTGGCTATAGATGATGCTTATGCCAGAAAAAGACAATAGACTCTTTCCTTGCCCACGTCTTCAGTACCTGAGATGCCATCAAATCGATGAATAAATGGTTCCTACTTGGAAATACACGAAATTTAAGCTTCATTTATCTTGTCCGTGATGCCGACAGGTGGTTTGGATTGTGTGCCTCCAGTTTATGACAAGAGCCCATCCCATCTTTCCGCACTTAGAATTGCTGTTGACTTCTATATCGCTCTGTAATCCAGGTCGGGAAACTTTGGAATCTAGAGGAGCCTCAGATTGTAACATCTGTTAGAGCGCTTTCACTCAGAAGATTAACATTAAATTTCTTAAATTCTATTTCTAGTCTAATCATCTTCCTGGTCTTTCAGAACAGTTTCCCTAGCATGAGAGAGCCCTAGGCTGCCCCTGAAGTTGAATCCGGCCTCTGTACCCAACACCGAATTAAATCTTGGAGACAGAGTTTTGGGTGAAGTAGAAAAGAAAAGGTTTATTGCTTTGCCAGGCAAAGGGGGCCACAGCAGGCTAGTGCCCTCAAAACTGTGTGTCCCGGCTTGGAGGGGTAGTGAGGAGTTTTATAGTAATGGTTCAAAGAGGGCGTGCTCAGCTCGTGGACATGCTCCTGATTGGTTAGTGGGGAGACAGGAGTCAGCATCATCAACCTTCTGGTTCCAACCGGTCTGGGGTCTAGTGCTTGTGGACAGTACACCGTTAACTTCTCCCACCTGGTGGGGGTTCCAGTATCTGCAAAACAGCTCGGAGATAGTGTGTATCCCTTGCTGGAAGCAGGACCCTGCCCCAAGGCTGCACTATTGTTTCCTGACTGCTCCTCCCTTGTCTCTGCATCCCCTCCCTTCCCTGATTAGCACCTGTTTGAACTGCCCCTCGGAACTCAAGGAAGGTCATGGGGGCTGAATAAAGCCTATTTCCTATAATCAAGAAATGGGGGACACAGAAAGGCTTTTGTGCCCAGGAGCTCCACAGGGTCCTGTTCGGTTTCACCCCTGACCATGCTTATCATGGTGGATGGGGTCTCGGGAGGGAAGCCGGCCCCCATCAGCCAGGCCCTCCTTCCTAAGGCGGCCTCCTGATGGACCGTGCCCAGCTGACCAAGTCAGAGCCCGGGGTGCTATGGGTTCTCCCGCTACATAGCCCAGCCGAGGTAAGAGAGCCAGAAAACCTGGGGATCCTGTGAGAACAGGCTCCCTGCTAGCACCGTGGCTGTTGATTTCGTTATGCTGGGTTTGAGAAGCAGTAGGACTTATGTATCTGCCATCATCTGAGAATAAAACGGTAGTGTATTTCCCTGTATACCCTTTACCTCCCACCCCAATACACATACATCTTTACGGCCTGTCTTTAAGAAGGAGAATCCAAATTTAAATAATCTCCGGTGCCCTGAAGTTTTGGAGCTGCGCCAGTGTACAATCCAAGACCCCACTTGGTCTTCACATCAGACTGCAGTTATGAGACTCTTCTGCTGCTTTTGGCTGCGGCGAATCCTGGAGCCTTCACAGCACATCCAGAGACCTGACCCCGCAGCCCTGCCCCCTCTGCTCAGCGGGCATCTAGCACTTTCCGAGGAGCCCCCAGGAGCCTCAGAGCCACTCCACGGCCGTGCCACACTCGCTCTGGGGCCAGGAACACCCACTTGCATTCCCTGGCAGGAAATTGCTCAATGCCTGAGCTCTACGGCCTTCACTTCCAGAGCAATTTAATTTCCTACTGCCCTAATTGCTGTGCTGGTGCCTGGACTTAAATGGCCCATCCATTTGGATCTCCAAACAGCCTCTGACTCACCCAGAAACTCCTCCCTAAGTTCTAAAATGGCGATTTTTCAACCTGGAACTTTGGGGTGCCAGCCTGATTCTGTAAACCTTGCGTAACTCTAGATCAAGTCTGGCTTATTGAACGCCCCTCACGTGGTGACATGCCCATCATTGTGGCAGTGTGAGGTCCAGGCTCTGTCTGTCACCCCATCCTGAGCCCCTGCCGTCCACGGCTGATACCCAGGTTGGTAGTGATAAGTCGCCAGGGAAGCCTTCCAAGCACAGAGCTGCTGACAGTATTTTAACGAAGGAAAGCAACATGAATAAATGGTTCATTCTTATTCTGCATATGTTTTTACTTTTATGATCTACACTGATATAAAGAACAACAATGACAACAAAATTTAACTGAAGTTGTAAGTAGCAGAGTTAGAATGATGATTCACTATATGAACGGAAAAACCGACTCTAGGAAGAATGTGGTTGATTAATGAGCTTTGTTAACAAGTTCACAGTTTCAAAGGTCAAAATTATAGACCTGATGACGTACAGCGCAACACTCTTCACTGATGTTCAGGTCCTTTTCCTAACACAGAACGTCAGAGGGCATCACCAACAATTATTTTAATACCATGTGTTCTATGACTTATAAAATTTTGGATTCTTAAAATATCTTTTAATTACTATCCTGACCAGTGCATTAGCCTCAGCGTTTTTTAGTTTAAACTGAGGGCACTCAGCAATCATTTCTCTTTCACTGTGACACTGCTAATTTTAATGACAGTATGTGAAGAACCTACAACAATTAAGCTGGAGCTCTGAACAAAGAACAAATCCTGTTAAGCTAAGGAAAAGGAAATAGCCATAATGACAGATCCATAAGCTAAGAGAGAAACTAAGTAGGATATAGAAAGACAAATTAAAGTAGATTTTTGGATTCTAAATTATTGTTGATTATGATAGCTTGAGGGGCTCCCTGGAAGAGAATGGATTAGCCCACAAGTCTCTCCCAAGTTAATTTCGTGATTTGGCAAAACACAACCTATGAAACTTATTTCTCTGGCCACATGCAATCCCTTTTTAAGTATGCATGAAATGAGAAGCATACTGAACCGGGACCCAGAGATGCAGCCCTACTGTTTCTATTGACAAAAATGTCTTTCTACGTATATACCACAAAGAATTGAAAGCAGGGACTTGAACAGGTATTTATACACCCATATTCATAGCAGCGTTATTCACAATAACCAAAAGGTGGAAACAATCCAAAAGTCCGTCAACAGATGAATGGACAAACAAAATCTGGTGTGTCCATTGATACAATGGAATAGTATTCGGCCTTAAAAAAGGAAGGACATTCTGGCACCTGCTACAACACGGATAAACCTTGAGGCCATTATGCTAAGTGAAGTAAGCCAGACACAAAATCACAAGTATTATATGATTCTACTTATGTGTGGTACCTAGGGTAGTCAAATTCATAGATACACAAGTAAAATAATGGTGAGCAGGAACTGGGGAGAGGAAAGAATGAGGATAGTGTATAATGGGTGCAAGTGTTTCAGTTTAGGAAGATGAAAAAGTTCTAGAAATGGATGGTGGTGACGGTTGCCCACAATGTGAATGTACTTGTTGATGAAAATTTAATTAACTTATCAAGTTAAGAAGAAAAAAGGAAATTTTATTTGAGCCAAACTGAGGATTATAACCCAGGAAACAGATTCTCAGAAAGCTCTGAGAACAACATAAAGTTCACCAAGGATACATAGTCCAGGTAGGCACATACAAAGTGAGCAGCAAGTCACCATGACCCCCTACGGAGCTGGGAAAGCACACAGTTCTTTTAAGTTACATTTGCTAGCGTCAGAAGAAAGAAAAGAAAATTGATATTTACTGTTGAGCAGGTCTTCCCATCTTTGAGGAGCTCTGATTAATGTGTATGACAGATGCACATTGCACATTAGGGAGGGAGAAGGCGCAAACAAACACAGAGAGAGAGTTTTATGTTTAATTTTTTCTTGGCTTGCCTTAAAATATAAATTTTATTTCATCATACTTAATGCCACTGAGCTCTACACTTAAAAATGGTTGTTAGTAAATTCTGTGTTATGTATATTTCACCACAATTTTTTTAATGGTTTAATATTGGTGGACAAAGGATGTTTAGACAGGTTTTGAAGTACTGCCCTCACCATTCTAACCAGCAGTCAGCCTCAGAGCATTAGGCCAGCCTTGGTATGGGGGGCTGGGTGTATGATGGAGTGTCTGCCTTTTGAACTCTCAGGCCTGGGCTTCTGGGAGGGTTGCTTTGCCGAGCTCACAGCAGGGGAAAACTGATGCACTTGTGCGTGTTTACCTGGGGTTAGGAAAGCCCCAGAAAGACACCCAGCCACATTCAGAGCACGCAGCCCGTGAGTATTCCTGCATCGTTACTGACAACGGTGAAAGCAAGGAAACCAAATTGCCTCCGAAAAGCACCTCCTGAATTGTCACCTTAATACCCCCCAAAGCCAAGCAGGCTGGCCATCAACCTGGAACCAGCTGGAACACATGTGTCCAGATTCCTGGGGAGGCACAGGGTATGTCAGTCATAAGTGAAGAAAACAATGCGCCCTGTGCCTTATTTTAAGCCACCAGAGAGTGGAACGTGGGTAGTGCTGGCGGAGGCTCTCAACAGCTGTCAGTTTGTTATTTTCTTTACTAGTAACAGCGACTCTGCACAGATCACCTACAAACAGAATATGAGTGTGTCTAGCATTCTGGAAGCTCACAGCACTTCAGATCCAATCCACATCACTCCCTAGTGCAGGCCTCAGAAGTTGTGCAGTTTCAGCCTTACGGCTTTGATTGAAAAACAGAAAACAAAGAGAAACTAAATCCGGGATGTAAATCCCGTACGTGCTGCCTAGAATGTAGGGCTGGGGCTCCTCTCTTTCCATGGGTGGGTCCTGAGTCGGTCTCTGGTTTGCCTGTTTCTAAGCAGACTTGCTGCCTCTGAGTTGACTGGAAGCCCTCTGAGGGCAGGATCACTGAGTGAGTGAATAGACAGCAGGTCCTGCCAACGTGACCCCTGGGCACTCTTCCTACCGCGTGCCCCCGTGCCCCCTGCCAGCTCCTCACAGAGGCGTAGCTGACTCCAGACCACCTGCTTCCAGTCATGACCAGGCAAGGAACAAGTCCTGTTCTTGCTCGCCATGCTCCTCTTCCTGCAAAACCCTTTCCCTGAACTGCAGCCTCCCTTTTGTGACTGGAGTCACGTGAAGACAGTGGTACCCCCAGAATGGAATTCTGCGTGACTACCCTACCTTGGGGCACCACATTTTTGTATATATTTATGTATGTCATCTGTAGGAAACTTCTTACAGGGCCCGTCCTTCCTTCAGACAAGTTTATTGACCCAGTGAGATGATAATGACCCAAAAAAGGATACAAGCAAGATTTACCTTGAGAAATCTGAATTACTAAACATCCACGAGTGAACATGAGTTGGCTTTTCTCAATAGTCATTCCATCTGTGTTAGTTGTTACTTATTTAATAGTGATGGTGATGATGATGTTGATAGCCAATAAAAATTCAGCATCTGCTTCATACTAGGCACCATTACAAGTTTTTATGAGTGTTATTACAGTTAGGCCTTGTAGCAACACGGAGACAAGTAAATTGTTTAAAGTCACGCAGACCGTAAGCGACAGAAGCAGAGGTGAAGCCAGGCCACCTGTCTCCAGAGCTCCGTTCTGAGCCATTCTGGCTCTTTAGTTGAAATGAAACAGACATAGAAAAAAGACGGACACAATGCCTACCCATGGAAAAGAAGCCACAAGAGAGTCCCGTGACCTATATTGTAACCAGCATTCCTGTATTTCTCATCTCAGTCATTTGGTGAGAGAAGAAAATTGTGCCCCGTGTGAGAGAGGAGCCCTGCAGGGCCAGGTGGACAGGCTCGGAGCTGCCCCTGGAACCCAGCTCTGCCACTTACGCTCAGGAAGCAGAGAGGGGACCTGGGTGACTCAGGCTCCTTTCGAAGCCTTTGACAAACCGAGCATCTCAGTAGGCTTGAAACGGGCCACAAAAAATGGCCACGTTCATGCCTAAATAATGTTCAAGCGTCACGGTCCACACACTGTAAAAATCCACATTGGTTCTGCAGCCTCCATCACCCAAATGCAGCAAATACTTGGCTTGGGAATCCTGCCACTGCCCCCACTTCTGGCACATGTAGTACTCGGCCCATGAGTCCACACAAAGCCTGTCGGTGCCATGTGTATGCATCACCCTGAGGGCCAGGCCCAGCTCCTCAGCGCTGCCCTCATCAGCTGGGCTCACCTTTCCGATGCAGAAGTCCGTCATTTAGACCCTGTTTCCACCCCACAGGAAAGACTGGACCTTGACACTCCAGCTGTGTTCTCGTTTCTCATATCCTCGCTTGTTAGGTCCTCAGAGGAGCCGCAAGGCCGCCGGGCTATGGGGGAACAGGGTCCAGCCCTGCGTTTCAGCACTGCCAGGCCTCTCCGGAGGACGAGTTGCTGGCTGGTGCTGGTGGGGGCGTCTGGGGTTCAAAGGCAAGGAGTCTAGTGTCCTGAGTGAAGAAATGCCAGGCAGCGTGAGGTGTGAACCTTAGCCAGCCAGGTACAGGCTCTCCAAGTGGGCTTGTGAATCCTCCCTTCAGAAACAGGCAGGGGTGGCCTGTGGTCCTGATGTGTGGAAAGTTGGGTAAGATGAATGTGATAGAGCAGCTCTGATTTTTTGGTCTCTGCTGACGTAGCGTAGCATCAGATGCTGAGACAAATATTACCTTCCAATGATGTAGGGAGATGGGATGGTGAGACTTTAAAGTGATTTACATCTTACCATTCTGGCTGGCATTGGGGCTCTAAAATGATTTTCATGCCAGCTTTCCGCGCTTGCTTGCTTTCTTATTCCCAGTTGTAGCTCCCATTCATATTCTCTTCTGCTAGACAGAGAGCCATCCAGCCTGCCAGCGCTGTCCGCAGAGAGCCATCCAGCCTCCCAGCTCTGGACAGCCCTGAGGGTGTTTCTAGCACTCAGCTAAAAGCATTTACTGACGTCTGTATCTATTTCAACATTATTTTACAGTATTAATCTTAATCTGAAAGGTATTTCCTGAGAGCTATTACGTATTTTAAATGAATTTAACCAGGACATATTTTCATTTTTGATCACGTCTAATCTGATTTTGATGCCGAACTGTTTGGTTTTCACGTTAAACCTGGCAGTCCCAGACCACTTTATAGCCAAACTGAAGTACTGGGAAACTTATGGCAAGGTCTTTATAACATCTTTTGTAATTCTTACAAAATAAACTTTGAAGTAGCATCATAAATATCTTAAATTAAACTTAGCAAAAATAAACACTTAAAGTACAGTTAGTGCCTGCGGTACTCTTGGTTTTAATTTTTTTTCCTCCCTCTCACTAACAGATTTGCTAAATTTGGTAATTGGCAGACTGTTTCTTCTATATTAGTGAGAAAAATAAGTTAGTTCCATATTCATTTTTCTTAAAATAACTATTTTCTCAAGTTCCCTGTATAAGAATCAGCACTCAATTATTTGTGTTAATGGAGGAGAGAAAAGATTCGGATAAAACAATGGGTAATCACAAATTGTTTACATAGGGGAAAAGTGCTGAATTTTGTGAAACAAAGCTGACTTACGACCGTTCACCCCTCTCTTACTAACTTGCGTGGAACAGGATTTAACCAGTGCAAAATCTATATAATAACAAATTTTGTCGCTTTGGAATTCCCCTCAGTAGGGCCTTCCAGTGTGTGCCCAACCTCACGATAGCACAGACGACCTGTCGCCATAGGTAGGTTGTAAACAGGAACCTTTGTTCGTTCACCCGTGATCCAGATTCATCTAGTATCACACAAGTAAGCCCTGCCGGACTCAGTGGAAGAAGTTAAATAAAACATATCGCGTTCCTGTTTGACTTTGGAATTAAATTTCTCTATAAACATCCTATCAACACCCTTAGAGCAGGCTTCCTTAAAGAAATATTGTGAGTGTATGGAAGGAAAATGCAGACTGAAAAGGATAAAGGTCGCCGACATATCACAGTGAGAAACGCAAGACCATGGTCAAGAGTCCTGTCCTCCCCTACCTTTCTGTGTTCATTATTTTCTTTTCCTTCCCCCAGAAAAGTTAACTGAGAAAGGCCTATTGCAGTGTATGACAGATACACATTAGCAATGGCTGCCCCAAAAGTCACACCTCCAAAAATATCATGTTGACTAAGGCAAGTATCGCTTATCAAATTAATGAGACAAAAACTTTTTGTTTGTTTTTCCAGGGCATGAGGGAAGAGGGAAAGTCATAGATTTAAATGGATTTCTTTAAAACTACCCCTCCCCACTGCTGAGTGCATTCTCTGAACACTTCATAAAGCGTCCTCCATGCAGCTTTTCCAGATAGCAGTGCTTTAGACACAGAAACAACATTCTCAACGACAAAGAAGAAAAAAAGCGTACCTCACTCATTGATAGCCATCGTGAGATTCTCTCTAATTCATAGGATTGGTAAGAATCTCGCCCAAGGCAGGAATTCAGTGTGGTGTATGTGTGTACTTTTATTCAGTCTAGAGGAATCACAGGGACTGATTACAAATTTTTTTTTTCTGAGAAGCATATATATTCATATAGGCTGAATGGATGCTAATTCCCTGAAATGTGATTTTCCTTTTAAGGCTGGGTACATTTTTGTTTTCTGTAAGTACTTATTCCTGACACAACAGTGTAAGTAATTTGAAAACATGATTTAGTATGCAAGGATTCACTTTCCATTTCTATCATTTGGAATGCGTTTAATGCGCGAGACTGTTCAAACTAAATGATGCATAGAATTTCAAGAGCTGCAAGGAGCCTTGGAGTTCATCTCTTCCTAACCTCTCATTTTATAGATGAAACAAACAGAAGCCCAGATAAGCTAAATGCTTTGGTGGTGGTGTTGGGGGGTGGAGGAGGGGACCCACAGCTGTGAAGCCCAATGTGCAACTTCTGCACAGATTGCTTTAATGCGACTTTTCTGGTGACTGCTTAGCTGAGTGATGTCAGCCGAGCTGATTTCGGGACGTGTCACTGACAATGCAAGGGCCAAGTGATTAATTTGAGAACATCTGTATTTTTCTAGTGCAGCTAGGTGAGCTCCACTAAGCAAGAAGTCTTAATCTGTGACAGGCCCCAAACGTGGGGACAAAGTGCCTGGCCCGGAACAGGCCGGATGTGATTGATCACTGTGCCCGCCACACAATTACAGTCATCACAGGCTTTGCTCCCTCAAACTACCAAGCAGTAAATTTGTACATGAGCTGAGCATTTGTTGTTATTAAAGCTTCATTTTACTGTTTTCTGTATGCAACAAACATTTAGCATTAAATTCACTCAAGAAAAAAAAGCTCTCAAAATTATATATAGGCAGTCTTAGGCCTATAGCTACTTTATTTAGGGCCTTTAAAAGTAATATTCAAAGGTTTGCCTACCTTTCTGTTTGTTATTAGGAATGAAAGTTTAGACTCATGGCCTTGGCTAGGAGGAGAAACTCATTAAAGGAGCAAAACACAGGAAGATTCCTGAAGGATCAATCTCTGGACCAGTCCAGGCATCATTAGAGTCACTGGAGCAGAAGGTCTATTCTTTCCCTCCCTCCTGGTGGCCAACACAGAGGTCCAGGCTTCTGCTGCTTGTGAAGTGACAAGTACATTTAAAGGTGGTGTGGAGTGACCACCAATTGTCAAAACGAGTCCAGAATGAAACCATTCATCCCTATTTACTTCTGATTCGCATAATTTGCAGATGTCCTGCAGCAAAAATAAATGAGCTCTAAATTTTCTATTGAGCAGAGCCTTCCGACAGGGTGTCTTATGAATATTCTTCAGTCAGTTTGCTGAGGGGGAAGAGAGGCTCGGAAGATCCCCAGGCTACAAGAGTGGCAAGAAACTCATACTCCCAAGAAAAGATGCTACGTTAAAGTTAAATACCTGGATAATTAATGCAAAGCACAAAAATCATGCATTGTAGACTTAAGTAAACTTTTCTTGCTAAAAACTTTTTTCTTTTAAGTTCCAGTGTTGACCGTCTGAGGGAGGCTTACAGTAAAGGTTATGCTTCTTGCATCCAGAATGTGCAGGAAGTCTGCAGCTATAGATGTCTCCGTGGCAAATGGGCCGCACGGTGTCGCCACTGCAGCCTGTAATTTATGTTGCTTAGGGACTGTAGTTTTCTAACAGATTGAACTGTTAGTTTTCAGGAGGATTTAATGAGATATTGGACCAAATGCCACTGGTCTGCCATGGATGCGGGATTGTGGGAAATGAGGAAATGTTGCTTTGTAAACAGCTCGGACCTCTGTGAGGGGAAGCAGGCTGGGGCCTTGGTGAGAGAGAACCACGGCAGGAGAAAATATGGCATGTTTCAAGTCCTGTGTTTGCATCTCTGTCCTGTGCTCATTTAGAACAGGAGGCTATGTCTAGCTTGGGACCCTGTTGACTGCCCAGAAAAAATGGTCCATATCTGGAGGTAGGCAATAAGGGGCTAAGGTTCTTCTGTGTCGTCATTGTTGTTATCTGCATGTTTGTCGTCTGCATGGCCTTATAATTCCCCCAGATATGCTTGTGCTGTATTCCCATTTTCAATAATATTATCAGATAATTGGCATCAAGACTGAACTAAAAGATTTTTTGCCAAAAAAACAGTCTCTTCAGAATTAAATTCTTACACATCATTTTGAGAGCCTTGACAATTAGACTCTTCCCCTAACATTTTAGGACTATTTCTTTCTTTCCTCCTTTTTTTTTTTTTTTTTAATGACCATGGTGTCAGGACAAGAGGTCATTTCTCAAAAAAAAAAAAAAAAAATTATTCAACTCATGAGTTCAGATTTTGATTTGTCTCTTTAGGACAGGCAGGTATTGTTAGATATTTCCTCTTTTCTATAAGCACTCATTCCAACTTAAAACACTTTTTGAGCATCACCCAGGATATTTTACTTAAGATTTTTAAAGTTGGCATTTAAAATATATCTCTAGTTGTCTTCTTTTAAAAAGCCTTCTTGATTCTGCACGACCCATCCTAACCAGCACCTAAGAGCACTCACAGAGGGCCACAGGCAGTGCGAAAGGTCTGGCATAGGTCTGGGATAAACATGAAAATATACTTGCCAATTAAAGGAAAAATTGTGAGTTTAAAAATGAATAATCAAGTCCACAAGGCTTCATGTCCATGGAGAGATTGTCTGTCTAGATAATCAAATACCCTATGTAACCTGGATTAGCTTTTAATGGGAAACTGAAAGTCATCAGTTTTCTCGAACTACTTTTAGATAGAAGTAGACAACATAGTTGGAAACGTTGCTTATGTAATTCCATCGGTCCTGGGCCAATCCTAAGCAGCTGATCCTAGGAAAGAGGTGGGAAGCTAAAGGAAAAAAGACACCTCCCCTTGTCAAGTTCCCCATAAAAACCATGGTGCCTGCTCTGTACATATTTATTTGTACCCGTTTGATAGTATAATATAGCAGTTACTTCTTACAGATCATTCAAGGGAACCCTAGTGGAGTAAAAACACTAAAGTTCTCCTGAAAAAGGTTAAGTGCATCCTGGTTTGGAAGCCTAGGCAACGGGCCCTGTCCGGGGGCCTGGATCGTGACCCCAGCAGGGCCAGGAAGTTATCTGTGACCTTTGGCAAGTCTTGGGACCTTTCCTGGCCTCTCCTGTTTGTCAGTTTAAGAACTGCCAGATGGGGGCTTCCCTGGTGGCGCAGTGGTTAAGCATCCGCCTGCCAATGCAGGGGACACGGGTTCGAGCCCTGCTCCGGGAAGATCCCACATGCCGCGGAGCAACTAAGCCCGTGCGCCACAACTACTGAGCCTGCGCTCTAGAGCCCGCGAGCCACAACTACTGAAGCGCGCGTCCCTAGAGCCCGTGCTCCGCAACGAGAGAAGCCACGACAATGAGAAGCCGGCGCACCGCAACAAAGAGTAGCCCCAGCTTGCTGCAACTAGAAAAAGCCCACGTGCGGTAACGAAGACCCAACGCAGCCAAAAATAAATAAATAAAATAAATAATTTTTTTTTTAATTAAAAAAAAAAAAAAGAACTGCCGGATAATCCTCAGGGTTCCTTAGCACTACTGGTGTCTGATTCTAATAGTACCAGCTCTGATCTTTCCAACAAAGAAATAAATGGGATAAACTAATACCCAAGTAGCCTCTAAGAGAACCCTAGTCCACTTATTTGCTTTGTCCGTTTCTGTGACGCTCACTCCAGTCCGGCAGATCTGTAGCCTTCAACGTACAGGGAAACCTGTTTCCTGTAGTATTTTTTATTTGCGATGGCTACCAACGAAGTTTGAAACTTGTTCCTTGGGTTCTCCCGTGCCCCTGATCTTGCCCTCAGCCTCTCCCTGTAGAGTAATAAGGACCTGCTGTTGCCTCAGCCACACGCCCATCACTCCGTTAGCCAAAAGGGGAACCAGGAATTAAGCAACAGAGGATTGACAGGTACATTTCAGACATTTGCCCTCAACGTCCCTCAGATTTATATGATGGATGGCAAGTGGTGCAGATAAACCTGACTATTCCTATGTAACGTTTCGAGTCTGACCCTCTCTCACTTTCTGGATTACCCCTCCCTACAGCACATGCAGGGTGGGCACCATCCCAGCCCGTCTCCTGGGCTTGCTGCAGTTCATAGCCAGTTGTAGCTGGTCTTCAGGGCACTGGGGGGGGTTCAGTGTTGGGCAGGTTGGAGCTGTTCCCAGACACATGACTGTGTTCCTCAGTGTTTAGTCCAAGGACCCTCTGCCTCGAAATCACTGGGGGTGCATGTGATAGTGGACACTTCAGGGCCACATCCCCAGGCACAGTGGGAGGAGGGAGGGATGTGTATAACAAATTTCCAGGTGAGACAGTGATGCTGTCTGATGTTTAAAGCCACCGCCCTAGATGCTTGGACCAGCTGTTGACACTCCTTGCATATGTGAGGAAGGTTCTCAACCCTAGAAGGTTAGCTTAGACACCACAAGAACCAGCTGCCCAACCCCACGAGAGCCCACTGAAGAAGAAGGAACATTTCAAGGAGAACTAATTCTGCTGGTACCGTGTGATCATCCTACAGCAAACACCTTTTAGTATGAAGGCAGCTGGTCTCATGTGGTCCCAGATGGAGTCACTGGCACCATAATTAATTGAGTGTGATGTCCATAAAACAAAGCTGTGTGTACGCATGCACATGAGTGTCTACACACAAATTCAAGTACTTGTGTCTTAATTTATGGGGTAGTTAAGATTTCATCCTTCTTTTTTTTTAATTTATTCGTTTTTTTTTTTTTTCCTGTGGCTGCGTTGGGTCTTCGTTGCTGCGCGCGGGCTTTCTCTAGTTGCAGCTAGCAGGGGCTACTCTTCATTGCGGTATGTGGGCTTCTCACTGCGGTGGCTTCTGTTATTGAGGAGCACAGGCTGTAGGCACGTGGGCTCAGTAGCTGTGGCTCGCGGGCTCTAGAGCACAGGTTCAGTAGTTGTGGCGCACGGGCTTAGTTGCTCTGCGGCATGTGAGATCTTCCCCGACCAGGGCTCAAACCCGTGTCCCCTGCATTGGCAGGTGAATTCTTAACCACTGCGCCACCAAGGAAGCCCAAGATTTCATCCTTCTTAATGAAATATCGTGCTCAGTTCAGGGGTTCGGAGTGGTAGAGACACATGGATTCATTCAGTGAGTGCCTGAGTGCCCCCTTATTCAAGGCACTAAGCCAGGTGTTGTGGGGACAGCACACATCAGACTAACCCAAGGACCTCAAGATCATGATAGCCTAGCAGGAAAGAGAAGCCACATTAAAAAAAAAAGAGAGAGAGAGAAGCCACAGACGTAAAGACAACATTGGGTTGAAAATGATAAAACACCATGGAATGTATAAGTAAAGGCTCTGCCAGTTCGGAGGGAAAACTTGCTTTCAGCTGGAGGAACCAGGAGAACTTCAGGGAGGAGGTGGCACTTTTGTTGAAATTTTCAGGGAGGAGAAAGGAGAGACAGGTGGCAGCATGTGTTATGGGAGTGAAGTGCTGTCCTTATCAAGAATTGTTGTGCTCAGAATACTTCATGGCATTTGCTCTGACAGAGCACCTAGCCTGCTCATTTCACGTCAGCGCCCATGCCAAGCGATAGAAACAGGTTGGGTCTACTTTCCAACAACGCGTATTGGTCCCCTTACAAAAGCAAACGAAGTAAGTTTACTCTGGAAGTAAACTAAAAGATCACAGCAAAGACAGATGGCACGGGGAGTTTCACAGCATAAGAATCGGAAAGGTACTCTCGTTAATTTGATGAAAGAAGTTATCAACCTAATAATGGTAAGAAGTATAATGCAGATGGAGTGTGGAAAAGTACTTAGCTCAGAGATGGTAAAGCAGGAAGCAGAGGGGGAAATACCTACCGAGAAAGTGCAATTTGCTGTCTCTTATTAAATTAAAAAATGCATTGCTGCCTGAGTCAGGATGAGACTGTCTTCTCTTCTTTAAAAGTATCTTTGTCTGAGAATTGCCTGTTACTGTCTGAATCATAACTTCCACTGCTGCTTTCATTCAAAAGGAGCCATGAAACTCACATACCTCCTGAATATGCCCAGTGTATGAAAGCTTTCATTAAATCTACAAGCAGAGCCTTAAAAGAACAAGGATCAAATTAATTGCTACATGGGCCATGCATTTGTTTCTCTGACAGTCCCCGTGCTTTGGAGAAAAGGCAATCTGTGTGCCCTTATCCTGAATTAGTAAACTCAATATCACTTTCCATTAGCATAGCCAAGTCAGCACCATACGTGCTGCTGTGACACTGCTTACATGTTAATGCTCCCACAGAGTCTGTTCCAACTGGTTTCCTGTCGGGTTCCCAAGCAGTAAATCCACAAACTGTAATAAGGGGTCTTCTGCTCTCTGCAGAGCTGTTTGTGTGAGTTCTTCTCCAGACAGAGTTTCATAATTAGACTGTGGAGTAATTAAGAAAAATTCAGCACATGCAAATAGGGCAAAAGGACTTGCTGCTATTTATGGCTGTTATACCACCATCAAGAAAAATTAATTTATAATATTATTATTCGGCTTTTCAATGACCTGCAGAAGTCTAAAATGAGGACGTGGTGTTTTGTGCTCCGGAAAGACTTCTACCGCCAGAGTTAATAAATATTTGCCCCATGAGGAAATTAGAGTAAAAGTGATATATTTGAAATTTTAGCCAAAAAAAAAAAAAAAAAAGACTCCAAAAATTCCTGTGCTCCAAAAGCTTGAACGTTTATTTACTTTGCTTTTATTGGGGGTTTGTTTTTAGAAGGTGCTGGTTTTTAATATGCCCATCTTATAGTATCATCCCACTAGTAATCTATAAATACCCACTTCCCCTACCAACTTTCAGCACTTGCAACTGGGAATTTAATCAGACAGTATATAATTTTCCTGTTTTAAGATCTTCACCTTTTAATACCTTCACCAAGGCCAGATGTTGAAAGCCAGTGGCCCCTGACTGGTTATACTCAGCTCCTAAGAAGGAGGTAGGTTTGAACAAGGTGGCCTGGCTGAGCCCCCAAGTCAAATAGGTATCTTCAAGGTAACTTTGTTGGTTGCACATTGTTTAGAATTAGAACTGCAAAGATGTCTACTTTGACACATTCCATATTTGCGCATCAGGATTGTTTCCCGGGCAGAGAATTACATTCTCTCACTGGAAATGGAAAGATTTATTTGTGAGCTGTACACCTCCTCCTTGCTACATGTTTTCTTCCTTGTTTCTCATTTCCTTGAAGCTGAAGATGAAAACACCAGCATGCATTCTTAGGACTGAAACAGGAGAAAGCAGCATTTTTAAGAGTAAGGGCTTTGCATGTGAATTAACAGAAGCAATATTCACTAAGTATTAAAAATTCAAGGTTTAGTCCATCCAGGGTCAAATTGGGAAATTTAAAAATTGATGAGCTTATATTGTTAATAGTTTCCTGAGGGCAAGTCCATCCAGTATTTTGAGCTATTAATGAATTGCGTTTTGTATGGCAGTATAATAGAGAGAAAGCATAGAGTCGGACATAATCTAGAAGTTCTTTTTGGAAACAAGCTAATAACAAGGGAGGCTGTGTAATCTCTAGCCACTGCAATCTCTAAAAATAGGCTGGATAACCATCTATCTCCAGAGATTTCAGAGTGATGTGCCTGGAGGCTGGGAGTTGGATCTGGTGACTTCTGAAGTCCCTTCCACTTTTTTAATTCCCATAATTATTCCTGCAAATATAAATACAGACAACACGGTTTTCGTTATGCCAGTTTTCACTGTGTGAAAAAAAGAAAGTCTAGAATTCAGCACTCCCGTTATAGGACATTGCTGTCAATTATTCAGCTTCACCCCAAAGAGCTGTCTTTGTTAATAAAGGGAACCAGAGTGCACATCGTCACCAACAGGATGGTCATTTGTGATGTCTTTTAAGTGGCTGGATGACAATGGCATGAAGGGCTGAGAGAAAGGTCACGCAGATTAGCTCCAGACATACCCAGTTGTTACTCAAGAAGGATTTTGCTCTGATGAGCAAAACACCAAAGGCCAGTCAGGGCAAAAAGGTCAAGGCCAGGAACCTTCTGGAAAAGAAGTCGACTTAGTAATAAACAAAGACTGCCACCATCTATCAGGCCTCCACACCCACGCAGGATTGATAATAATATCCTCCACTGTGCCTCGAAAGCCTTGCCCACAGTTCCATTTCTAATTATTTGTGGCTCAGATGGGACTGAAATACATCTATTTCTTTTCCACCTTTTCTTTTTTTGCCCTTTTTTCTGCCCTTTGTTTGTATATGCCTTAAGTTTCTCAATAATTTTGTACTTCTTTTTATATCTTTTCTATCAACTCCATTTTCTCTTGCCTTTTTGAGGAGATGTGGTTTCTTAGGACTCATTCCAATACTGATAGCCTTTGGAACAAGTGAAATAATTTTTAAGCTTTTTTTTTTTTTTAACCTTTTTAGAAATACAGAAGCTTTTCTTATATTCGCGGTATATATTTTCTCAGCCCATTATCCAGCCAGTGAAATAGTTTCTTTAGTAATTCTTTACAAAGTCTTCCCTGCCTCCTTCTTTGTTTATTTATTCATTCAACAAATTTTTGAGAACCTATTCCATGCCAGACACTCTTCTAGACATTGTGAATATAGCAGTGGACAAAATAGACAGAAATCTCGATCTCTCTGGAGATCCGAAAATTACTTCAGAAATTTTGCTCTGTGAGCAGTAATCAAGGAGGAAAAGGTGAGAGCTGGAAGTACTTCTGTCTTTCTCCAAGTGCACCCCAATCTTCTTCATTTTAGTAAATGTTGGCTAAATGACCACAGTCCGCTAAGACTAGCCCAGAGGAGACATGCAATTGCTAGAGGCACGGATGAATCAGAGCTTCTGCAGGGCTGGGAAGGGATGCAGGAAAGGAGGGGAAGGTGGGGAGCAGGTCTTGTGGCAGAGGGGCTCCCCCCACCTCCAGCCAATCACGGGAAGACAGCGACCTCTGCGGGACGTATACAGGATGCAGGAGCCACGCTGGGCCTCGCCAGAGGATGGGGTCCTCGCAGAGGATGGGAGCTGCCAGCACAGCACTTGTCCTCCCCAAGGGCACCAGAGCCTGGACCAGGGGGTGGAGAGAGACGAGGCCGGGCCCGGCTAAGCGGAGAGGACAGCAACCCGCCTGCAGGCAAGGCAACTGCCTCGGGCAGCGGGTGTTCCCCCTGGGTTCATGTTATTTTCTCCTGCTTGTGCATCTTAGAAGAGTGAAGTTGTGTGCTGAAATCTCTCCATCGGCTACTTCTCCTGACCCTTCAGTTGAATCAGACAAACGGAGAACCTCTGAGGGCACATGAACCTGCACCAGGTCCTCTCCAAGTTAACCCACTCCGTCCCTCAGTGCTGGCCACGCGGCAAAGGTCGTTTTCTGTAGCTGGGCATCCCCAAAGCAGGTTAGCCTCTTATTACCACTTGGCAAAGAAAAACTAGACATCAAAGGGAGCTTGTCCTTCTAAATGTTTTGCTTACACTTTCAGATGGAGTTGAGTAGTGTTAGTTGGGGGCTTTACTTATACTGGGCCTCTGGCTCACCTTCTGAGCCAACTTTGATGTTTTCAGTTCTTACTCTAATTGAATTGTTTTTCCTGTGCCATGATTACGTCATGAAAGGCAGTCCCTCAGATTGTTCACTGTAAAGCAGAACCACACAGAAGTGGGACTATATTTATGGGTGCCGAGCACGTTAAAGAGTCTCATTTATTTTAGAGAAATCTCACCTCCAAGGCAGGGCTAAGGCTCTAAGATATTGTTTTAGCTAATCTTCAGTGCATTTTTAAATATTTTAAAGTTAAAGTGAGCTGTTATGAATGCCTTATAAGTTATAGTACCTTTTCTCTTGAACTTCTTTGTTGCTAAACTTACTTCCAAATCAGAGTCAACGAAGGGACTTTTTAATTTTAATTTATTTATTTTTTTGGCTGTGTTGGGTCTTCGTTTCTGTGCGAGGGCTTTCTCTAGTTGTGGCGAGCGGGGGCCACTCTTCATCGCAGTGCGCGGGCCTCTCACTATCGCGGGCTCTCTTGTTGCGGAGCACAAGCTCCAGACGCACAGGCTCAGTAGTTGTGGCTCATGGGCCTAGTTGCTCCGCAGCATGTGGGATCTTCCCAGACCAGGGCTCGAACCCGTGTCCCCTGCATTGGCAGGCAGATTCTCAACCACTGCGCCACCAGGGAAGCCCGGGACTTTTTAGATACACAGATATCTCGCGCCCACCCACCCTATGTGACCCCACAGAGAGAATAATCAAAGAGCTCTGTTTTTAAAAACGCACCACAGGTGACCCTATTTGGAAATGACTATTATACTGTACTCAAAATTACATAGTATAGCTGCAAAATAACTGATTAAATGATAGTTTTGATAGCTTTCTTATCTTTGGAAAGCTAATACATGTTTATTGTAAAATATTCCATCACAGCAGAAAAGTGCCAAGAGAAAAGGAAAATCATCTAATATATTCCCCTGCCGCCAATTCTATGATTGTTCTGGTGACGATGTGTGCACACGTGTATCCATGTGTGTATGTGTGTGCGTGTGTGTGTGTGTGTGAAGGCAATGGATGCTATCTGTGTGGTTCTCCAGCTCATTGTTTTCACACAGTGTGCCACAAACATCTCGCCCTGCCAGGAATTATATTTAACAATTTAATGTCAGTCAATAATCTCCAAACATTCTGCTTTAACAGGAAATTAACTTTGTGGTCACACAGTCCTGACGATTAGATACGTTTACACTTCTTTCCAAAAGTTCATTTTTATCGGAGTTTAGACTACCCCCTGTAGACCCCTGAAAACATTTGGGAAGAGCTCCTCATGCCGACATAAACTCTTTATTCTAAGTGTGACTCACCAGCTTTCTTATTTCTGAAACGTAAACAAAGTACACTTAGCTTCTAAGTGGTTTTCAGCGTTAAACTGTCCTAAAAATAAATAGCTTTTCTTCTTGATTTAGAAGGAAAACCCCGCAACGAGTTTTTTAAATATGACTAAATTCTGCTGTGGTTCAAACCCTAATTTTAATATTATTTCTAAAGATGTGATGTGGTGACTTTGTTATCAGAGTCCCCACTGTGGTCCATGATATAATCACGAGACAGAAAAAACAGGGAGGGAGGGACGTCCCTGGTGGTGCAGTGGCTGGGGCTCCGTGCTCCCAGTGCGGAGGGCCTGGGTTCAATCCCTGATCCAGGAACTAGATCCCATATGCATGCCACAACTAAGGAGCCCTCGAGACGCAAATAAGGAGCCTGCCTGCCACAACTAAGGAGCTCACGTGCTGCAACTGAGAAGGCGGGGAGCCTCAACTAAGAAGCCCGAGAGGCGCAACTAAGGAGCCCACCTGCCGCAACTAAGACCCAACGCAGCCAACCAAATAAATAAATATTTTTAAAAAAGAAAAACAGGGAGGGAAATGATTCAGCTGTGGTTCTATAAGGGCAGTAGCTGAGACCTTTTGTCATTTGTCCCAAGATAAGCCTCTCCCATTTGCTTTTATTTTTTTTTAACATCTTTATTGGAGTATAATTGCTTTACAATGTTGTATTAGTTTCTGCTGTATAACAAAGTGAATCAGCTATACGCATACGTATATCCCCATACCCCCTGCCTCTTGCATCTCCCTTCCACCCTCCATATCCCTCCCCTCTAGGTGGTCACGAGGCACGGAGCTGATCTCCCTGTGCTGTGCGGCTGCTTCCCACTAGTTATCGATTTTACATTTGGTAGTATATATATATAACCATGCCACTCTCTCACTTCGTCCCAGCTTACCCTTCCCCCTCCCCGTGTCCTTAAGTCCACTCTCTACGTCTGCATCTTTATTCCTGTCCTGCCCCCAGGTTCTTCAGAACCTTTTTTTTTTTAGATTTCATATCTATGTGTTAGCATGCGGTATTTGTTTTTCTCTTTCTGACTTACTTCACTCTGTATGACAGACTCTAGGTCCATCCACCTCACTACAAATAGTTCAATTTCATTTCTTTTTATGGCTGAGTAATATTCCATTGTATATATGTGCCACATCTTCTTTATCCATTCATCTGTCGATGGACACTTAGGTTGCTTCCATGTCCTGGCTATTCTAAATAGTTCTGCAATGAACATTGTGATACATGTCTCTTTTTGAATTTTGGTTTTCTCAGGGTATATGCCCAGTAATGGGATTTCTGGGTCATATGGTAGTTCTATTTTTTGTTTTTTAAGGAACCTCCATACTGTTCTCCGTAGTGGCAGTATCAGTTTACATTCCCACCAACAGTGCAAGAGGGTTCCCTTTTCTCCACACCCTCTGCAGCATTTATTGTTTGTAGATTTTTTGATGATGGCCATTCTGACCGGTGTGAGGTGATACCTCATTGTAGTTTTGATTTGCATTTCTCTAATGATTAGTGATGTTGAGCATCCTTTCATGTGTTTCTTGGCAATCTGTATATCTTCTTTGGCGAAATGTCTCTTTAGGTCTTCTGCCCATTTTTGGATTGGGTTGTTTGTTTTTTTGATATTGAGCTACATGAGCTGCTTGTATATTTTGGAGATTAATCCTTTGTCAGTTGCTTCATTTGCAAATATTTTCTCCCATTCTGAGGGTTGTCTTTTCATCTTATTTATGGTTTCCTTTGCTGTGAAAAAGCTTTTGTTTCATTAGGTCCCATTTGTTTAGGTCCCAATTTTTGTTTTTATTTCCATTTCTCTAAGAGGTGGGCCAAAAAGGATCTTGCTGTGACTTATGTCAAAGAGTGTTCTGCCTATGTTTTCCTCTGAGAGTTTTATAGTGTCTGGTCTTACATTTAATCCATTTTGAGTTTATTTTTCTTTATGGTATTAGGGAGTGTTCTAATTTCATTCTTTTACATGTAGCCGTCCAGTTTTCCCAGCACCACTTATTGAAGAGAATGTCTTTTCTCCATTGTATATTCTTACCTCCTTTATCAAAGATAACGTGACCATATGTGCGTGGGTTTATCTCTGGGCTTTCTATCCTGTTCCATTGATCTATATTTCTATTTTTGTGCCAATACCATACTGTCTGGCTTACTGTAGCTTTGTAGTATAGTCTGAGGTCTGGGAGCCTGATTCCTCCAGCTCCGTTTTTCTTTCTCAAGATTGCTTTAGCTACTTGGGGTCTTTTGTGTTCCCATACAAATTGTGAAATTTTTTGTTCTAGTTCTGTGAAAAATGCCATTGGTAGTTTGACAGGGATTGCACTGAATCTGTAGATTGCCTTGGGTAGTATAGCTGTTTTCACAGTGGTGATTCTTCAAATCCAAGAACATGGTATATCTCTCCATCTGATGTATCAACTTTGATTTCTTTCATCAGTGTCTTATAATTTTCTGAATACAGTACTTTGGTCTCCTTAGGTAAGTTTATTCCTAGGTATTTTATTCTTTTTGTTGCAGTGGTAAATGGGAGTGTTTCCTTAATTTCTATTTCAGATTTTTCATCATTAGTGTATAGGAATACAAGAGATTTCTGTGCATTAATTTTGTATCCTGCTACTTTACCAAATTCATTGATTAGCTTTGGTAGTTTTCTGGTAGCATCTTTAGGATTCTCTATGTATAGTATCATGTCATCTGCAAACAGTGACAGTTTTACTTCTTCTTTTCTGATTTGGATTCCTTTTATTCCTTTTTCTTCTCTGATTGCTGTGGTAAAACTTCCAAAACTGTGTTGAATAATAGCGGTGAGAGTGGGCAACCTTGTCTTGTTCCTGATCTTAGAGGAAATAGTGTCAGTTTTTCACCATTGAGAATGATGTTGGCTGTGGGTTTGTCATATATGGCCTTTATTATGTTGAGGTAGGTTCCCTCTATGCCCACCTTCTGGAGAGTTTTATAATAAATGGGTGTGGAATTTTGTCAAAAGCTTTTTCTGCATCTTTTGAGATGATCATATGGTTTTTATCCTTCAATTTGTTAATATGGTGTATCCATTGACTGAGTTGCATATACTGAAAAATCCTTGCATTCCTGGGCTAAACCCCACTTGATCATGGTGTATGATCCTTTTAATGTGCTGCTGGATTCTGTTTGCTAGTATTTTGTTGAGGATTTTTCCATCTATATTCACCAGTGATATTGGCCTGTAGTTTTTTTGGTGACATCTTTGGTTTTGGTATCAGGGTGATGGTGGCCTCATAGAATGAGTTTGGGAGTGTTCCTCCCTCTGCTATATTTTGGAAGAGTTTGAGAAGGATAGGTGTTAGCTCTTCTCTGAATATTTGATAGAATTCGCCTGTGAAGCCATCTGTTCCTGGGCTTTTGTTTGTTGGAAGGTTTTTAATCACAGCCTCAATTTCAGTGCTTGTGATTGGTCTGTTTATATTTTCTATTTCTTCCTGGTTCAGTCTCAGAAGGTTGTGCTTTTCTAAGAATTTGTCCATTTCTTCCAGGTTGTCCATTTTATTGGCATATAGTTGCTTGTAGTAATCTCTCATGATCCTCTGTATTTCTGCAGTGTCAGTTGGTACTTCTCCTTTTTCATTTCTAAACCTTTTGGTTTGAGTCTTCTCCCTTTTTTTCTTGATGAGTCTGGCTAATGGTTTATCAATTTTGTTTATCTTCTCTAAGAACCAGCTTTTAGTTTTATTGATCTTTGCTATTGTTTCCTTCATTTCTTTTTCATTTATTTCTTATCTGATCTTTATGATTTCTTTCCTTCTGCTAACTTTGGGTTTTTTTTGTTCTTATTTCTCTAATTGCTTTAGGTGTAAGGTTAGGTTGTTTATTTGAGATGTTTCTTGTTTCTTAAGGTAAGATTGTATTGCTATATACTTCCCTCTTACAACTGCTTTTGCTGCATCCCATAGGTTTTGGGTCGTTGTGTTTTCACTGTCATTTGTTTCTAGGTATTTTTTGATTTCCTCTTTGATTTCTTCAGTACTCTCTTGATTATTTAGTAGTGTATTGTTTATCCTCCATGTGTTTGTATCTTTTACAGTTTTTTTCCCTGTAATTGATATCTAGTCTCATAGAGTTGTGGTTGGAAAAGATACTTGATATGATTTTAATTTTCTTAAATTTACCAAGGCTTGATTTGTGACCCAAGATATGATCTATCCTGGAAAGTGTTCCATAAGCGCTTGAGAAGAAAGTGTATTCTGTTGTTTTTGGATGGAATGTCCTATAAATATCAGTTAAGTCCATCTTGTTTAATGTGTCATTTAAAGCTTGTCTTTCCTTATTTATTTTCATTTTGGATGATCTGTCCATTGGTGAAAGTGGGGTGTTAAAGTCCCTTACTATGATTGTGTTACTGTCGATTTTCCCTTTTATGGCTGTTAGCATTTGCCTTATGTATTGAGGTGCTCCTATGTTGGGTGCATAAATATTTACAATTGTTATATCTTCTTCTTGGATTGATCCCTTGATCATTATGTAGTGTCCTTCTTTGTCTCTTATTGTAACAGTCTTTATTTTAAAGTCTATTTTGTCTGATATAAGAATTGCTCCTCCAGCTTTCTTTTGATTTCCATTTGCATGGAATATCTTTTTCCATCCCCTCACTTTCAGTCTGTATGTGACCCGAGGTCTGAAGTGGGTCTCTTGCAGACAGCATATACACGGGTCTTGTTTTTGTATCCATTCAGCCAGTCTGCGTTTTTTGGTTGGAGCATTTAATTCATTTACATTTAAGGTAATTATCGACATGTATGTTCCTATTACCATTTTCTTAATTGTTTTGGGTTTGTTTTTGTAGGTCCTTTTCTTCTCTTGTGTTTCCCACTTAGAGAAATTCCTTTAGCATTTGTTGCAAAACTGGTTTGGTGGTGCTGAATTCTGTTAACTTTTGCTTGTCTGTAAAGCTTTTGATTTCCCCATCGAATCTGAATGAGACCCTTGCTGGGTAGAGTAATCTTGGTTGTAGGTTTTTCCCTTTCATCACTTTAAATATGTCCTACCACACCCTTCTGGCTTGCAGAGTTTCTGCTGAAAGATCAGCCGTTAACCTTATGGGGATTCCCTTGTATGTTATTTGTTGCTTTTCCCTTGCTGCTTTTAATATTTTTTCTTTGTATTTAATTTTTGATAGTTTGATTAATATGTGTCTTGGCATGCTTCCTCCTTGGATTTATCCTGTATGGGACTCTCTGGGCTTCCTGGACTTGACTGACTCTTTCCTTTCCCATAGTAGGGAAGTTTTCAACTATAATCTCTTCAAATATTTTCTCAGACCCTTTCTTTTTCTCTTCTTCTGGGACCCCTATAATTCAGATGTTGAAGCATTTAATGTTGTCCCAGAGGTCTCTGAGGCTGTCCTCAATTCTTTTCAGTCTTTTTTCTTTATTCTGCTCTGTGGTAGTTACTTCCACTGTTTTATCTTCCAGGTCACTTATCCATTCTTCTGCCTCAGTTATTCTGCTCTTGATTCCTTCTAGAGAATGTTTCATTTCATTTATTGTGCTGTTCATCATTGTTTGCTCTTTAGTTCTTCTAAGTCCTTGTTAAACATTTTTTGTATTTTCTCCATTCTATTTCCAAGATTTTGGATCATCTTTACTATCATTACTCTGAATTCTTTTTCAGGTAGACTGTCTATTTCCTCTTCATTTGTTTGGTATGGTGAGTTTTTACCTTGCTCCTTCATCTGCTGCATATTTCTCTGTCTTCTCATTTTGTTTAACTTACTGTGTTTGGGGTCTCCTTTTCACAGGCTGCAGGTTTGTAGTTCCTGTTGTTTTTGGTGTCTGCCCCCAGTGGGTGAATTTGGTTCAGTGGCTTGTGTAGGCTTCCTGGTAGAGGGGACTGGTGCCTGTATTCTGGTGGGTGGGGCTGGATCTTGTCTTTCTGGTGGGCAGGACCACATCTGGTGGTATGTTTTGGAGTGTCTGTGAACTTGGTATGATTTTAGGCAGCCTCACTGCTAATGGGTGGGGTTGTTTTCCTGTCTTGCTAGTTGATTGGCATGGGGTGTTCAGCACTGGAGCTTGCTGACCGTTGGGTGGAGATGGGTCTAGCGTTGAGATGGAGATCTCTTGGAGAGCTCACGCTGATTGATGTTACATGGGGCTGGGGAGGTCTCTGGTGGTCCAATGTCCTGAACTCGGCTCTTCACCTCAGAGGCTGAGGCCTGACACCGCGCCGGCGCACCATGACCCTGTCAGCCACACGGTATGAACCAGGAACTAATCTAGGTCCATGGATTTCAGTAGTAAAAAGCAGTCAAAAACGTCTGGCTTCATGGAGTTTGTACTCCTCGTTACAGGAATTCCAGTGTCTCCTTTCTCTTTCCTCACCTTGCAAATAACAGTCATTTTCTCGCAAGCCAGAAGGGAAGATCCTTGAGGACAGGGAATATCCTTCTTTCTCTAGTGCCTATTCTAATGCCTGGTCCATTGCAGAAACCCAACATGTAATCGGGAAGAACAAATCTGACTCCATACTGGATCAGTTTCTTTTACTTTAACCTTTGTATTCGATTGCTTTTGCTTAGTCGTACTAGCTCAAGCAGGCATGAAACCCCCATTTACTTTTTTTTTTTTAATAAATTTAGTTATTTATTTTTTTATTTTTGGCTGTGTTGGGTCTTTGCTGCTGTGCACGGGCATTCTCTAGTTGCAGCGAGTGGGGGCTACTCTTTGTTGCGGTGTGTGGGCTTCTCATTGCGGTGGCTTCTCTTGTGGCAGAGTTCGGGCTCTAGGCGCGCGGGCTTCAGTAGTTGTGGCATGTGGGCTCAGCAGTTGTGGCTCACGGGCTCTAGAGTGCAGGCTCAGTAGTTGTGGCGCACGGGCTTAGTTGCTCCACAGCATGTGGGGTCTTCCCGGACCAGGGCTCAAACCCGTTTCCCCTGCATTGGCAGGCGGATGCTTAACCACTGCGCCAACAGGGAAGTCTCCCCACCATTTGCTTTTAGTAAAGGTTTCCGGGCATCTTTGTCCTTCCTTCTTCGCCCCCCTTGACTCCCTCAGGAGCTGCCCCAGAGTCCCCTTCATCTGGTCACAGGAAGGCCAGCATCCAGGGCACCAAGGATGCCACGGGCGTCCTGAGAGGAATAAGACAGACATGGTTGCCACTGTCATGGTGCTTGAGGTCTAGGGAGGTGACTGAAAATAAACAAGGAAACAAAGGGAATCGGGACAAACAGACCCCTCTTTCTATCATGTTTACCTCCTCATCCTCAGAGGTGACTGAAAATAAACAAGTAAACAAAGGGAATCGGGAGAAACAGACCCCTCTTTCTATCATGTTTACCTCCTCATCCTCAGAGGTGACCTGTCCCAGGATTTTGTGAAAGTTTCTCTGGGTGGGTTTGACCACCTGGGGTCCAGGACCCTCACCTGAAGAGAGGATTCGTGGGTAGCACAGAGCAGAAAAAATAAAGTAAAATACTTAGGGACCGTGTTCACGTATAAATCGAATGATTATTAGCTTCTTTATTTGTTTTCCTCAGCCAAGGAAAATGAGGCACAGAATTTTGGGGGAACCAGACTAACATTAAAAAGTAGCTAAATATCTGACAATTGTAGCCAATGTATGGATGTAGGGTATTTGTAAAAATAATAATAATAACAGTATAATTTAATCAGTGTATAAGCATAAATAAAGTAAAAAATAAAGGCTCTTCCCCGGCTGCCCATGCCCCCTCCATACACAGCCCCACCCCTCGGACAGGGAATCTGACTCCTAAAAATCTGAAAAAATATAGTATACTAACTTATAAAAAGAAAAATAACTCAGAAGCTTAGAAGAGAGTTTGATATTCATTCTACTCCTTTTATTCTTTACCCACATATTTATATGAAAAGATAAAGTATTTTATGTTTTGTTTGTTTTTATATAAATTGAATCATTCCTTACTGCTAGTCTGTGACTTTTTATTTAGCTTCATATGTCTTAGGGCTCTCTCCTATCACGCAGGGTATTTGGTCTACGTTATTCTTTTAACGCTTAGTGTTCCTTTATTGATGAAAATGCAGGTGATTTCCAGGTTTGTTTTTTTTTTTTTTTTTTTGCTTTCTTTTTACTTTCACAGGAGTAGCTGCACTGATCACTCTCATGTGGGCCCCTGAAAGCCTCTCTCACCTCTGTTTCCACATCAGTTTCATTCATCCACCTCCACAGGAGTATGGGCCAAAGTATATTCACTGGTCTTTTAGAATTCCCTAGAAAACCATTCACCCATTTGGTATTTTTGGTGCCTTTAACAATAATAATAGCGGTAGTAGATATTGGTAGTGACCTAATAGCAAACACACATAGAGGGACCACGTGCCAGGCACCCAACTCGTTTCAGCCTCAAAACAACTCTACTTTTATTCCATTTTACAGATGGGGAAACGCAGGTCAAGGAGGGTAAGTGACTTTCCAAAGCCACACAGTTAACCAGTGGTGCTGCTAAGGTTTGAACTGAGGCCAGCGGCTACAGAATGTGTGTTTAGTTACAATGATACCCTCAACCGGCTAGGCCCAGTGTTGATGAAATACGGTGACTAGTAGCCTTATACCTGCCTTCATGGGCCTTTCGCTAGTTGAGAAGATAGGTACTGGTAATCACACAGTGACTGTGCAAATGCTCTGTGGCAGGTGTAACCGAAGGTGGGGCACACGGTGGTCTGTCTACGAGCCCACAGTCAGGGGAGAGACTTAGCGTGGTCCAGGAAGGCTGCCCTCGGGCAGAGGCTCCAGTGAGATCTACAGGTGGGAGGAGTTAATGAGATGACCTTGAAGCTGGAGCCTCCCAGGCAGCAGAAGCAGCATCTGCAGAACGCCCTGTGCCAGGAGGGGCGTGGCAAGTATGAGTGACTAGAAAAGGCCAGGGAGAGAGGGTTTGGGGGTTCTCATTGCAGGGGGCGGGGGTGCAGAGCCTGTCGGGTGAGGAGGCTGCATGCAGATGCAGACTGGAGTCGGACCCCAGGGTGCCTTCGAGGTCAGGGGAGGAGTTTTGGCCTCGTCTGGAAAGGAGTAGAAACCACTGCTGTGCTTTAAGGAAGAGATGTTGTGATCAGATTTGTGTGTTCAAAGCTCTCTCCGGTGAGTGTGGGAAAAGGCAGATGGAATGGGGCCAGTCTGGCTTCCAGAGACCCGCAGGGAGGCAATCACTAGAGAAGATGGAAGCCTAGACCAGTTGGCAACGAGGACATGGAGGAAAGGGGACAGATTTAAGAGGCAAATTAACAGGACGTGGATCCTAGGGCTTCAGGTGAGGCAGACATGCAGGAGGCATGGCAGTACTGCTCACCAAGTTGGCCAAAACACAGCGTGAAGGGAAACGCCAGGTGTGGGACCTGCACCCACCTGGAGAGCGTGTGGACTTCACAAGATCCGCACACGACTCCCTGTGAGCTACTTTACCCTTGAAGGGCGGCCTCCAGTGTGTATTGAGCAATATATCGTGCTTTATTCCGTTCGCCTTTTGGAGATTTGTATGCAGATGGCCATTTCAGATGCTTACATTTAATATCATATGTTTCCTGTTTCTTTCCAACGATTCTTAAAAGCATACAAAGCTTTTCGTTCCATGAGCTAAAAATATTTCATTTCATAAAGAGAAGAAACTATGTCAGAAAATGTAGGTTCCTAAATCCAAAAAAAATTAATTTTGCTTACATTGATTATTTCTCAGATATTGATAGAGAAGTGGAAAGGAAATGTTCAGCAGAGCATCTCATTTTTAAACAATAAAACAAAACCAAAAAAGTCCAGAGGGCACGCAGTTCAGCATAAAGCTAGCCACAGTTGTGCGTAAAATTTGAAACCGTGTAGTCAGAGGGAAGGTTCCTCCTGTGCTTTGTACAAAGGAGGTGCACGGATGGAGTTTTTACAGACCCTCATTGTAGCAGCAGCCAATATTTCTCTGCATGCTCTAACCCTGAACCAACTCATAATTTTGAAGCAAACTCTGTAGGAAATATTTAAGTGAATAATGTAGTTCTATAATGAAGCAAATGCTGAATGCTTCTGTAAGTCGCGGGCAGTGCATTACCATAATATTAAAGAAAGCATCCTTCCAAGGGGCTCGTCTCAAGCCCTCGTGGTTTGCCTGTGTTGTTTACGTCCAGTCTTTGAAAGACAGTGACCCAATCATGCTCTTTGTGTTTAACTTGGGTGAACAGCATAGGACTTAAGGTTGAAGACCATAATGTTGATGGTCTTTACTGTGAAATTTTTCTTAGTTTCATTATAACTAGTTCAATGAACAAAATCTAATTTTCTTGAAATGAAGGAGTGTGCATCAGAAGAACCTAGAAAGCTTTTTTCCCCCCTAAGTACAGAGATTCAGATCCCCCCCGCCGCATGGATGATGTACAAGCATGTATACTTTTTAAAAATTTATAACATTAAAAAAAATTAGTCTCCTTCCAGTTAAAAGCTATTGGATTAATAAGGGTTGCGGCTACATTGAATCAGTTTTTCAGAAAATGCCTTTCTGAAGATAGCTGGTTGTAAGTTATTTTTGTTTTATTCATTCAGAGGTCTCAGAGTTGAAGGATAAATGGAGAAAACAGCCTCTGTTCTTGGAGAGGCCAGCTCGGGGGTGGGCGCTGTTGTCTCTTAAGTGGTCAAGGCAAGGACATACTGACCCTGCCACATCACTGAGGGCAGTACCTTGCCAGGCCGGTCCTCCTTATAAAAGCTAAAGCATCCTGCCAAATAAGCCCACTTTCTTCTTGTATCCTCAGCCCAAAGTGAGATGATGACAAAGAAATTTTGAGAACGCTTTCTCTATGCCTGAGATTGGCATCCTTCAGAACCAATATGTCGGGTTTTCATTTGTTCCTTGGAGTGGAGTGGAGGGGAAGGTAACCCACCTGAAGGAGGAGTTCAGAGGTTGCCACTGCCTACAGGTCACCTCCTCAGCTGGCCTGGAGTATCTGGGGAAATTCTCACCTGGGAGACCTGACCCCAGAGTGACCACGGGGCTGCCCATCACCCTGAGACTTCAAAGAATCATCTTTTAAGATGCGACGAGATGGTGTTAGTAAATTTACTGTATTGGCACACAAACTGCTTATATTTGCAAATTGGTAGGAATATGTCACTTTTTCTTTGCAGTTGCCTTTTTACTTTTAATTATTTACTTAAAAAATAAAATTAACAATACCATATTTTAAACACATACTCAATGCCAACCCTGTAAGAGTAGGCTTACTTTATCTAAATTTTCTGAACCGATAACACAGTGACAGCTGCTAACATGCTTTTTCTACTGGTTGTTCTAGACTCCTTTGGCTTTCAAAAGACAAAGATAATACCATGCGTTTAAGAATCAGTAACTAAGTAAATTTTATTTGAATATCTTATTTTAGTTCACCCTCTGAAAGTAGTAAATCCATGTTCTACTGTTTGTGTATAATAATTGCATATAAAATACAGTTACTCTAACAGATACATTAGATTTTAAATACAGTGGAGTTAAAAGTAATTGACAAGGTGATTGCTTTACTGAGTGCAGATAGTTGTAATGCAGAGAATATATGTGGAAAAATGTAGAAAACTACTTAGTCTTGGCAGATTGTTTTCCTGACACTATAACTAGACTGAATTTTATTTTAGTGAAAAAAAAAATTGTGCATGTGTTGGGGGTGGGACAGAATGTCACGCGGGGCAGGTCATAGCTTAACAGTTGTGGACTGGCATAGAAAAGAGTAATTGTTTTGTTATTAAATGGAAGGCTGCTAAGGGCACAAGTAGGAGACTGAGCCGGCCTCAGGAGAAGTCTGTGTTTGCCGCAGAAGGAATTGCTGGGGGAGTGGCAGGATTGGTGGGAGAGGCTGAAGTCAGACTGAGCCATTGACAGCTCTGCCCAGTCACCAGGGTACCAGCCTGAGTTCACAGACAGCCTGGGCTTTGGGGGGGTGGCCTTCAGGTTGGTAACTCTTCATGTGGCCGTGTCACCTGATACTTAACCAGTGTGCCTGGAGGTCAAGTTTAAGGTAGAAGTTGGTAGAACATAGGACACGTCTGAATGGCCCATCTTATTGAAAAACCACAAGAAACTGTGGAGCATCTGTCAGCCTCCTACTCAGCTATACAGGAGATGGAATGACTTCTCCAGATAGAGTGGAGTGGTTTCCAGGGAAGGAGACAGGCAGGAGAAAATCTCTTCTTCACAAAAGAACACCAGCTGATCATTGTGGAAAGGATGGCAGGGTCAGAGGGCTACCATTTTGAAAAGGCCAGTGAAATATAATGTGCAAATGATTACAGCTGGAGTGATACCTTTTGAGTAAGAAAGAAAGGAATAAGTAAATATATGTATTTGTTTGTCTGTAAACACACACACATGCATTATTTTTGCAAGGAGAACTCAAGAAGAATATGCCCAAAATGCCTGAAATTGATTACTGTGAGGATAGATATGTGGGAATGAGGTGGAGGAAATAAAGAATAATGAACAAGAGACTTCTCTGAGTATAAATTTTTATATAGTTTTGACTTTTGAAGCACGTAAATGTTTTTTGCAAATTCAAAAAATTAAGTTAAATTAAAAATATGAAACAAGCCTTGTGTTCTGAGTCACCCCGAGATTGAATATAGATGGAAACACAAATTAAGAATATTACTGCCCAGAAGAAAAAAAATTAAGTAACTTTTGAACACAGGCCTCTGACTATGTACTCTTAGTGGTGTTGCCAAACCAAACTTGGGTCCACTCACCCACGCACAGCAAAGTCAATCTACTGACACCTGGTAGTGGTGAAGGAAAGTGCAGCGTTTATTGTAAGATGGCAGACAAGGAGTGTAGGGCAGCTAGTGCTCAAAAAACCCAAACTCCCTGATGGGTTTCAGGGAAACATTTTTTAAAGACAAGGTGAGAGGGGAAATTGCAGGGTATGTGATCAGCTCGTGCACAGTTCTCTGATTGGTTGATGGTAAGGGTAATGTCACAGGCGATTGTCACATTATCAATCCTCAGGCTCCAGCCAGTCTGGGTGCTACGTGCTCATGGTCATCAAGTAGTAACTTCTTCCATTTGATGAGGGCTTTAGCATTTGTAAAACAACTCAGGAATGTGCATCAGATACTGTTATCGATGTACTTCAGGGAGGAACTAAAGATTCTGTGACTGCCATATGGCTGATTTACTGTTTAAATTGTTACCAGTTCTCCTGGCCCAACTGCTACTTTTGTCACTACATGTTCACATCCTTTCAATCATTAATGTTGATCCAGGCTTTTGCGACTCAGGGGAGGCCTGGGAGACTACAGCTTTTCTACAAACAAGAGGCAGGCAGAGGACATGGGGGGACCCCATAGGGTCCTGCTCAGTTACAGTGGGATATATTCTAAGGACAAAAAGAACTAAAATGAAATCTTCAACATTTTTAGTAGATTTATTTTTCATAATAATGTTCATATTGCTATTCTGAAATGATTTTTATATAGTAGGATAAGCAAATAAGCCCCAGAGTTTTCACTGTAAGAGAAGAGAACCAAATACTTTTTTTAAAAAGAAAATCTCTGTAATGTTAAATTTGAATTGGAAATATCAGTATGAAGTCATATCAGCATGAAGTCATGATTTAAATATATACGGTATATAATACATATAAAATTTCCTAAGCTCTATTCACTCAAAAGAGCTAGAAACAATGAAACCCTGGGTGCCGTGAGCATACATAACAGTGAGATCTTGATTTCTAAATGCTGTTCCCTAATAAAAACAGTAGGGCTTCTTGGAGAAATGACTAATTCCTGCTCTAGGTCAGGGAAAAACCAGGTGAGCCTGTAGCATCTTATACCAGAAAGCGAGGTCATACCCAGTGACTAATGGGATGATGTCAGAGGGGCACAGCGGCCAGCTTGAAAGGGCCGCCAGGTGCCAAATGTGGGACAGTTCCATCATCTAAAAGAATAATGGCAGTAACTGATTATGAAGCATGGAATTTTTAAAAATCCGTTCATCTATGGTAAATATTTAAAAACCAAAAAAATAAAAGAGAAATAAAGAGAAGGGGACAAGGGAAGTTTTTCCTTACAGGGCAATGCCAGTGAGTAAATGTAGAAATGGGAGGATTAGAAAATCACCATTTTGCTAAGCCCAGTATAGTAATTGATTCAGATAAGAATCATCAGTGTTTGCTAAAACGCCTGGGTGAGAGATAGTCTGGGAGTGAGAATATTCACACAATCTTGTCACTCACAGATAATTTTATTCTGAAGGAAAACTTAGCCTTTACAATGGGAAGGTCTGCCAGTCTACATCTTACTCATCAAATTTAGCAAAGCCGATAACGGCACAATGGAATGTTATGTGCCCCCCGAGGGGATACAGTTAGAAGGGTACAGAGTCACCTGTGTAGCAGCTTTGACATAAATGTTTAATCTGGGACAACCAGAAATGTCTGTCTAGGTGAGACGCTCTGCAATAAAACTAGCCTTGGACTCTTCAAAAGTCAACGTTGTTTAAAAAAACAAAAAAAAAAAAGCAGAGAGACTTCTTCATTAAAGGAGGCTAAAGGGATATAACCCAAAGCAATGTCTGAACCTGGATGCAGAGTTTTAAAAAAAGCATTTGGGGAACAACTGGGGCTATTGGATGAATAGACTACATATTAAATGACATTAGAGAATCATTGTTTTTCTCAGTTGTGATTGTGTAGGATGTGCAAGTGCTGTCAAACGCTTCCGGGGGTAAAACTACATAAGGTCTAGATACAGAGATAGAGAATGAAAGAGCGAGCAAGCAAACGCTCACAGTTGCTCAGTCTAGGTGGAGGGTATTTGCAAGTGTATTGTGCTGTTCTTTTGCCTTTACTGTAGACTTGGGGATTTTCGAGATAAAAAGTCGTGGCGAAGAAAGCTATCAAGTATTGATAGTACAGTAATACAGCTGCATTTTCTCTTCCAGATGCTTATAGATTGATTTTGTGTGATTTTTATTCTTCTTCCCAGTATAAAAGTTGTCAACAAAATGTGTGTAACTCCCAAAGCCCTTTAAAAAATATGATTAAGTGACAGCATAAGGGTTTGCTTCCCCCAGCGAGCTGGGGTCAGCAGTACCGAGTGGAAGCAGCACAGGGTGCCCGGCCTGCGGCCCCGGCCAGATGCCGTCCCCAGAGCATCCTTCCGTGCGGACTCTTCTCGTTAGGGCCCCACTTGCGGGGGGGAGGCAGAGAGCAGGAGTGAGTGCACAGCTGGCAGCCTTCTGCCTTGACTAAGATGAGAATAGCAGGGAGGATCCCAGGGATGCCTGGGTAGAGACCAGGGCTGCAGCCAGGCTTTGGGGGGAGAGCCCTGCTCCTGTCTCTGGTCCAAACTGGGGGGCTCAGGGGCTGTAGGGACAGGGCCCTCGGCCTGGAGCCCACTCTCTGCACCCTGGCTTGTCTTGCAGAAGTGCTGTGGGGATTGCAGTGGTTTCACACACACCGGGTCTTACATGCCGAGTTCTCCTGGATGCGTGTTAAGAAAAGCCCCAGCGGTATTGATCTGGGACGGCAGATTTGTACTGACGTTGTATACTTTCTCAGTGACACCCTGTGGTGTCACCCTCCTACCAAAATCCTCGTCCATATGAAAGGCCATTTTTGAAACCAAGCAACAACTTTTACTTCCAGCCTTCATCCTTCCAACTTTTACCCGTTATTTCGCGTGTCTAAACACCACAATTCAAACTATGTCTAGAATATTTGATTCAGTGCCAACACTGCCGTGCCGTCTCCCCTTCCTCGTCTTGCCGTCCTCATCCCCGTGATCCCCTTTGGCAGTTTCTCTGCTTTTAAGCTGAATCATGGAGGCCTAGTTAACATGAGGTCTTGCTGTGACCGAGTGTGCGGATTGTTTTAACTGAGGGGGTCTTGAGAATAGTGGGGGAATAAGTGTGAGAAAGTTGTTTAGAACAAAGAGATAAGAAAGACAAATACTATATGATATCATTTATATGTGGAATCTAAAATATGACCCAGCTCAACTGATCTATGAAACAGAAACAGACATAAGGAACTCACAGACATAGAGAACAGACTTGTGGTTGCCAAGGGTTGGGGGAGGGAAGGATTGGGAGTTGGTGACTAGCAGATGCAAACTAGTATATATAGAATGGATAAACAACAAGGTCCTACTGTACAGCACAGGGAACTATATTCAATGTCCTGTGATAAACCAAAACGGAAAAGAATATGAAACAGAAAAACAGAACAAAGAGGTAACACGTGGAAAACAAGAAAAATTTAAATCTCAAGGTTCTGTCTCTTTTAGAAAGTTCTGTCTATGGAAGGTTATGCATGTGCTCGGGGCCCATGCGAGCAGCAGTGGAGCGTGCTGGACTCCAGCCTCACACAAACCAACCCCTCACAGATCAGAACCCTCTGGTCCATCTGTGGTAGCACCGGATATTCCTACATCAGGCCGTGTTTATTGTCGTGGTCCCAGTATCACAGGGGATTACACCGCAGGCCTCTGGAAGTGGTGTGAGCAGAAAAGCATGTAGCCACAGCTGCATCTACCCAGCACATCCTGCCCATTCACAGTAAATGTAGAAATCCACTTCTTAATGACATTTCGTGCTGCTTTTTCATTTTTCTTGCTTTTGAAATACTGTGTTGTCCTGCACACTCCTGTTTGGGACGCCACGTCCTCACTGTGACCTAGTGTCAGTCAGCCCAGGACTTGGGTTGTTTTCTCTGTTTCATCAAATCTGAGCTACAAGAGTCCTTTTTATCACTGGGAGGGTCGGGCATACAAATCCTCCCTCTGGGAGTCAAAGAAAAACTCCCAGGAAACTGCCTTTCCCTGAGATCCCAACTCCCCCGAGAGCAGGACTCCGCCTGGAATACGGTTCATCTTGACTCTCACGTTTCTGCCCGTAAACCTCTCCGGAGCTGCAGGATTATCCACACTCTGGCCGGGGGCACTGGGGGGTAGCCAGAGTGGAAACGAGTCAAAATTCTCAACTCTTCGAATTTCCTTTTTTGTGTGTGTTCCGGGAAAGCCAAGAGCAGAGGCCTTTCACGTGAACTCCAGCAGCAAATTCTGGGCTCTGGCTCGAGTCTGTATTTGCTTTGTGGCCCCATCGCACGTGAAAGCGGCCTGAGGGTATTAAGTGGTGACAGCCTTTCAACAGAGCTCAGCGGCTGTTCCCACATGAGGGGTCTCCCGACACTACATGGGCGATCCATTTCGAATGGGCAGACTAACAGTAAAAAAAGAAATATAAAACCGATTGGACATCGTATGAGAAAAAATAAAAAGGGCACGTCTGGATCCTTCCCTAAGCTTGAGTAATCTCTTGTTACTAGTTAGGGGGGTTCCTTTCCTTGAGCACTTTGATCAGCTGGTGGGAGTCTTTTAGGAAGGTCTTCATGCTCTAGAATTATGGACCCTCTGCTTCCACTGACTTAGCTGTCCTCTAGCATTGGAGCCATAATGTGGGTTGGGTAGAAGTGGTGGTCAGGGAGGCTTGCGGGGCTCCCTTGCATCAGCACCTCTTACCTCTGGGATCGGACCTCGCACATCAGTTACTTCCTCGATGTATGTACAGGTAAGCCTATGTTAGGATGCCTGAGATCAGTCAAAGGTTTTTGCCAGTAATGTTAACGAAAACTCTCAGCTACTGTCTCTTTCTTCAGGTAAAGTCTAATGCCTCTGTTCCTTAGTGCTTTTGCTGCAGAGAGATGGGAGTAGGAGGAATTGAGATGAACAGTGTCTATCTCCTGGAAGAAAAGTGCTGTTGATGCAGGGAACGTTGTGCAGCTAGAAGATGCGCCAGCATCCGGGTCTTGCAAGGCTCCGAAACTCTATTTGCATGCAGCATTTGCCTAGAATGTCAGCTATCTAGCATTAGTGCCCATTTGGGGGGTTGACCAGAGCATTCTCATTGCAGTTGGCTTTCAGATTGCTTTTTACATTTGACAGTAACTATGTTAAGAAAGATCACTAGCTTATGTCAAAAAGTAGTTTGGAGAAATATTTGTCTGTTGGAAGGACTCCGGTGCTGATGTTTCCAAACGGAGTGTGATGTTGCCATGTTCCCATACCAGCCCCAGCTCCTCTGTCATGAGCTCGGGTTAGAAGCCGCTGTCCTTCTGAACCATGATGTCACTCAGGGAGGTGTGTGGTCGCTCAAACTCAGAATTGCATGGGGTATGTGGTGGGACAGAAAGAGCTCCCAGTGTATCTGTATCTGACCTTGGTGAATATCTGACCTGAGGATATGGAAACAGGCAAACTGAGGGGCCATTAATAACTCGAAATGTTGATTGCCTCTAAGTTAATTGGGAGTGTGTCATGTAGAAAGCCAAGTAAATGCTAATTTCAAGCACTTTGAGGTAAGGACAGTATTTGATTGTGGTTTGATTTGAAAGACTAGAATGGTTTTTGCACATAGTAGGTTCTCAGAAATATTTCTTGCGTATTTGAGGGAGCACCAAGGCATCAGGTAATGTTGCAGTCGCTGTCGTCTTTATTCGCTCTAAGCCATGTTTTGAGTAATAAGGGGAATTCTTCAAGGTTCTTATCATGTATTATTTTAGGTAATAATGTCCCTATTTACACACTTATGTTTTCATGGAAAATAGTGTGTGACACACATGCTCTGACACTAAGCTAAGCATCTATGAAGCGTCCTGGATATTCACCCCATTGATTATTACATATAAATTTTAATGTGGTAGTCAATGCTTAAATTGTCGGAAGGCTGTATTTACAATGAAAGCATAAGGAAAACTAAAAAAAAATGTTACTTTTTATCACTCTGTGAAATTTCATGACTCATGACTTGGGCACTTTCGTTTCTGTTCCTAAGACAAGGTTAAGGTTAAGGGAAATAGAATTAAGAAGTTGCTTAGGAGTAAGCTTTTCTGTTTATTGGGAGCTGCTATTGTACATTCATAAATTTATAATCTGCATTATGTTCCAGCCGTATGTTAATGCTGAGTTCATAAGATTCATCAGGCCACATGCTGTCCTGTGGTTTCACTAATACAGTTCTCGGTCACATCAGCATCTTCTCTTTAACTCCACACGCAAAACGCCTTACAGAGCAGTGTGTAAGCAGTCCTAACAGGTGAATGTTCAGACATAATTAAAGATGAAGTTTAGCTCTTCTGTTATGGTTGGTGAGCAAGCTAATGCTCTTTAACTGTATGATAGGAAAATAGAGAGAGCCAAGGCATTTGGCTGTCAACCCTTGCTCATTGAAACTGCAGGCAAGATTTCTCCAATGACCAGAAGCTCATTCCAGGAATTCCAGCCTCTAGGGATCAGGAAGAAGGCTGGTAGAATGAGAGGGTTCCAAGTCTGATGGGTGGAAACAGGTCATCCCAGCTCTTTGGCCACGTTTTCCTACGTGTACAGTCTGCTTCTAGAACTTTGAGTAACTGGATGTCTGTTGGAAGATCACTTCCTTTGGTGCAAACTCAGAAGGTAGGTGTCTTTCACTAAAGCAAAATTTTGCTACTGCCTGTTAGGAATTGGCTCATAATTTTAAGCTGAGTTGTGTCTTCTTAATTATAGACATGCCCCCAGATATATCACAAAACATATCAGCTACAATAATCACTCATTGAACAGATGTTCACCCAACATCTACTTGTGGGGGGCACCCGCTCGGTGCTGGTCCAGAAGTGGTGAGCGGAAGGGTCCAAGTGTAAGGTCGTCCACGGGTCACTCTGTTGTTCTGAATACTGACCCAGTGCTTTCCGCCTGGCCTTGTGGCCGTACCCCTTAGACGCCTGCTTCCTCGTAGTCTCTGTTGAATAGAGCGCTGCCCACTTAGACGGAACAAAGCACGGACAGCTTCTAAAACTGCCAGAGTCCAGAATCAACTCCAAATAAATCATGAAGATGATGGTTTTAACCGGGCTGGCTGGACTGACTTCTCCAAATTTATCAATTGTTATCGGGTTGTGGAGCAATGACAGCAAAAGAGGATCTGAGGATGCAGGTGTGCCAGGACCTACCTGGAGGAACAGGATGCTGGGCCCGCTGTCCTTCAGACATCTGGCACTTTGAGGGAGAGAGATCAGGTCAGGCTGCCCCCGTCCAGCCAACTCATCTCCCGCCCCCGCTGCATCCGCTCTTGATTTTTTTCTGTATTATAATAATAATCATCATCTAATTTTTTTCAGCCTTCCCATGTATCAACTAGTGGTCTCATATTATACAAATCTGTTTTACAGTAAACAGACATATTTTGAAGTGATGTTACAAAAAAAGAGATGCCTCTCTGTGTTATATGTATCATATTCTGTTTATTCTGTGTTTAATTTGGGCCCAAGGGGGACAGAAGGACATACATTCACTAATTAAGCATCTCTACTTTTTTACCTCCTTTTTAGCTCATATCCAGAAATTTGTCTATATGTAAAAACAAAAAACACAGATTTGCATGTATCTAGAGTAACCCTGCCCTTTAAGTTGCTCATGTATGATTTCAGTCCAATTTTTAATTCTTCCTTCCGCTCCTCTTATGTTCTTAGAAATGAAGAGAATTTGTCAGCCTTCTCCCTGAACCCCCAGCAGTGAGCGTGCTGCTGGTAATTCATGGCACCTTTGCCTCATAACAGCTTTTCATTTCTTCCCAGACCAAGACCATCCTCCTATGATTTTAAGTACTTTTCTCCTTGGCGCTCTCTCAGCTATCCTGTTCTTCCCCATCTCCTAGGCAAGCCCCTCCTCTTACTAAAGCACAATTAAAGCTGCAGAGAATTCCATTTGGCCCTCCTCTGTACCTGAGACCCCCCCCAGTGTCACCTGACAGCCCATCTCCCTCCTGTACCCACGCCCCTGCAGCCTCCTCTTCCTGGTGAAGGACCCGCGCACCTCGGCTCAGACGCCCACAGCTGTGATTACCTTCCCATTCATCACCCCTGAAAATGAATGTGCACTTTAATTTGCAAATATAAAATATATGTATTTGCTTACAGTGAATTTAACTGAATGTGTATCCATGTAATTACTGCTAGTTCGGATGATTCTTGGGGAAATGCAGGGAGGAACTCCCATCCGATACAATTATTTGGTACAGCTCCGAGTATAGCATCATTCTGAGGTTTTGAAGGCAGCAGGATGTAACTGGTATTGCGTATATTAACACTCACCGGGTTTCTTCGCTCTTAAAAATAACTGGAACTCAGAGAAGCGTGGTACAAACTACTTTGGAGTGAATTCCTCCTTATAAATCATATTAGAAAAAAAAACACATAGGTTACAGGAAGTTTTTATAAAACAACTGGTTTGTATTCTTCAAAAGGCCAGTATCATGAAAAGAAAAAATTCAGAGACTGTTCTAGATTCAAGACGCTAAAGACACATGATAAGTAAATACGATACATGATCCTTGATTGATTCTCGAGCAAAAAAAAAAAATGTAAAGGACATTATTGGGACGATTTGGAAGTTTTCAATATGCATGTATATTAGATAATATTTTTGTATCATGGTTAGATTTCTTGAGAGTAGTAATAACACTGTAGTTATGTAGAATTCCTCATTCTTAGGTGATACATGCTAAGTATTAAGGGTAAAATGTCATAATGTCTTTCAACTTTCAATGATTCAGCAAAATAAGTGTACATATTACATATGTGTGTACACCACACACGCACAGACATGTAACTTGCAAAGATTCATTCCTGTTATTCCTTATTGCTTCTAAAGGAGTGAAAAATAGTTTTCTAAGTTAACTTTCCTACTGATAAATAAGAGATTTTTCTTACACTCCATGAGGCAAAGTAAAGGGAGTGAGTAGCGTGGGGTCGCAAGCATCCTGACGTGGTCTCCCACGCCCTCCGTGGAGTCACCCCTTCTGTACGTGCAGAATTCAACCACACCACCTGCCAACTGCAAGAGGTGTTTCTCTGCTATTTCTTGAAAAAAGGAACCCAAGAAATTTAAATCACATGTTGTCAAATGATCTAAAAAGGGTCGCCAACTTTTGGGGTGTAGGTCTCTTGTTCGTAAAAAGAGTGAACGGGGGGAGAACTGCAGTCAGTATTGTGCCCTTTCTTGCTGTCTCAGCAACAGTGCCCTCAGTGACACTACTTATTGGTCATCGCCTCCCATACTTTGGGATGTATGTTACCCTCTGCTTTATGGGTGTATTGAAATGTGTGGGAAGGTAAACTGAGTCTTAACATTTTGAAATAAAATGACCTTTTCTTTTTAAATCCCTTTAGCTGTTGAGTGAAATAGTTCAGTAGGTTTTTTGATTGATATGCAAGTAGAAGGCAGATTTGTTTTGAAAGCACAATGCCATTTTAGAAAATACAAAAAGAAAGGGGAAAGAAAAAACCATGAAGCTTCTGCCTAATGTCAGTTACAGCTCTGGGGAGGAAGGGAGGGGACCAGCCACAGCCTGTAGCCACCTCCACGCGTGGCAGCGTCAGTGTGCGGGGTGACAGGAGGGCCATTTCACCTGTACTTTGCTTCACTTAAGAGTTGCCCAGAGCTGCGTTTGGACTTGATACAGAAAATGACTGGATTGAGAGCGTTCTTCATAAGTAATCCTTCTGTGGTAACTTAAAAAAAAAATTTTTTTTAAACCTAATACTTCCCATCATAGAACCAGAAAACTTTAAGAATTTGTATGTCCTCTTGTTTTCTGTCCAGTGTATTGAGTTTCGTGATTCTTCTGGTCAGAGTATGGAAAGAATTTGGTTTATCAGCATGTGCCATATTCTACTTGTTTCCTATGCATTTGCAAACATAAAATGATACTTTACTGTTTAAGTTGCTGTTGTGTGCTTAGGGTTTTTTTTTTTAATAGAGTTGTTCTTCATTGTTAGCAGCCAAAATATTGTGTGGCTAAATGATTTCAGTTTATCTAATTTGCTTCACAATTAGACAACCATGCTCGCCTTGGGAAGAAAATATGTTCACCATAAAAAAAATTAAGAATGTGATATAAAGTTCAAAGCGAAAATATTAAGCCATTTAGTTAGTAGGAAGCTTTCAGAACTCTGCACTTAGTACGCAAAGAAACTATGATTTCTCACTGCTATAAATTCTGTTTCTGTCCATAAAAGGAAAATATATCAAGTTTAATCATTTGATAGAAAAAAAAAAATTCCATTAGGCGACCTTGGGCGGGGGGGTTCGCCAGACTAGCATCCCTATTATTCCTATATGCATGTATAACCTTAGGTTATGTTTATGTGATTTCATTTTTAGAAATGTTTACCAAACATGCATACGGTTTCCATTACCAAGAATCACCTACACTAAGTTCTTTGGATCTGCTTTCTTTATTCGTTATGTTTAATTGGTTACATGCTTTACAATTTTCAGTATTTTGGCATTTTAGAATACATGCAGCAATACATTGCTATGGTCCGTATACAGACAGTCCCCAACTTAGAACAGTTGGACTTAAAGTTTTTGACCTTACGATGGTGCGAAAGCAATCAGTAGAAAATACTTGGAATTTTGAATTTTGATCTTTCCTGGGCTAGCGATATGGAATATGATCCTTTCTGGTGATGCTGGGCAGTGGCAGTTCCCAGTCGGCCACATGATCCAGAGGGTAAATAACTGATACACTTAGAACCATTCTGTACCCAGACAGCCATTCTGTTTTTCACTTTCAGTGCAATATTCAATAAATTACATGAGATATTCAACACTTTATTATAAAACAGGCTTTGTGTTAGAGGATTTTGCCCAACTGCAGGCTAATTTAAGAGTTCTCAGATCATTTAAGGTAGGCTGATGTTTGGTAGGTTACATGTATTAAATATATCTTCGACTTAGGATAGTTTCAACTTATGATGGGTTTATCGGGGCGTAACCCTATCGTAAGTCAGGATGATCTATGTAGTTATATTTGGGATGATACATTACGCTTCAGTTATAAAAATAATTTGACACATCCACTGTGTTCAGTGGATATCGTGTCCGCCAAAAATATTTCCATTTCCACACGGCTAGCTTTCATGCATAATTACTTACTTGTTCATCTCAAGATGTAATGTCAGCTTGTACTGTGTAATATGAAATAATCTCATCTAGACACATAATGCATTTCTATTATCTAAGAGTTGTTTATATTTGATGACATTTTCCTTCTTTGGGAAAATATATTTCAGGAAGAGGAAAATTGCAGATATTTTTAAAATCAGTGTTTTTTTTGTTTGTTTTTTTGTTTGTATTGTGTTAAGTTTGGCGTGCCCGGTGATTTGAATCACTGTCGTTTAGTGGCAACGTGCTAAGTCTGTGAAGTATGAGAAATGTTTTTTTGCCTCATGAATCTCGTAAGACATTATACATATTGCAAGGTAATTAATCAAATGAGACAGGATGAGGTCAGGATAATTACTGCTTTGGAATTCAGAGAAAAGTGACGTCACCATGGACCAAAAGATTAGATGCATCAAGGAACCCAGCCTTGAAGGATGGGAAAGAATGAGCTGTCGTAGGGAAAGGAGAGAGCAAATGCACAATGAGATGAGAGAACAGTGGAGGCAACGAAAGACTTCCAACCAGGCTGAACATTTTGTAAAAAATGGCTGCTACTCTTAATGTAATCCATTCAAATCCATGAATGGTGCACTAAGATTTTAATAGAAAAATAGGCAAAGGATATGAATAGTCAGTTTATAGAAGGAGAAGTGCAAACGATCAATGTATGCATTAAAAGCTGTTCATTCATTAATAAGCAATGAAATGTAAACTTAGAAAGTAAAATACTCTATTTTTCACATCAAATTGACAACTACTTTTAAAAGCCAGTAGGTTATAGTGAGAAGGGCCTCCTCATGCATTTTCTGGTGAGAATAGAAATTGGTACACATTTTTAAAAAGCCTTTTATAGTTTGTAACACTGCTGTTTTAAATGGACATGCCCATTAATCCAATACCACTGAGAATTTTTTTTTTAACATCTTTATTGGAGTATAATTGCTTTACAATGATGTGTTAGTTTCTGCTTTATAACAAAGTGAATCAGCTATACATATACATATATCCCCATATCTCCTCCCTCTTGCGTCTCCCTCCCACCCGCCCTATCTTATCCCTCTAGGTGGTCACAAAGCACCGAGCTGATCTCCCTGTGCCATGCAGCTGCTTCCCACTAGCTATCTATTTTACATTTGGTAGTGTATATATGTCAGTGCCACTCTCTCACTTTGTCCCTTTGTCCCAGCTTACCCTTCCCCCTCCCCATGTCCTCAAGTTCATTCTCTACATCTGCGTCTTTATTCCTGTCCTGCCCCTAGGTTCTTCAGAACCTCTTTTTTTTTTTTTTTTAGATTCCATATATATGTGTTAGCATACGGTATTTGTTTTTTCTTTTTCTGACTTACTTCACTCTGTATGACAGTCTCTAGGTCCATCCACCTCACTACAAATAACTCAATTTCGTTTCCTTTTATGGCTGAGTAATATTCCATTGTATATATGTGCCACATCTTCTTTATCCATTCATCTGACCACTGAGAATTTTTTCAAAGGGAATTTTCAGATTTATTGATAAGGATAGTCATCACAGTATATTATCTGTGACAGTAGAAAATTTAGAAGCTAGCTAAATTACCAAAAGACATTATTAAGTCATTTTGATTAAGTATTGTTTAGTCATTAAAACCTATGTTTTCAAAAAAATTTTAATGACATTTGGAAGTCATAGAAATAAGTAGTACAGAAAAATCCAAATTTAAAAAAAATTAATATGTGTAAAAAAAAAAGACTGGATTAAAATATCCTGAACTGTTAGCAGTTATTATTCTGAGGGGTAAAATTATAAGTGGTTGTATTTTCTTTAACCTTCTCTCTATTTCTAGATTTTGTCCAGTTGAAAATGAATTATTTTTAGAAAAAATATGTTAAACTTTCACTTAATTTATTGAAACAGGACAAATAAGGTAGTTAGGGTAAAGTCTCAAAGAGAGGATTTCATAAATCAGTAAATGCCAGTGTGAATCCTTTGACCAGCTAGTGAAATGAAGTTGCTGAATAACAAGTGTGTGTGTCTGTGTGTGTGTTGGTGTGTGTGTGCACTAGTATATTGTAAGGCTGAGAAAAATGTTTTAGTGGAGACCCTGCTGAGGAAAGTTAGGGTATCATCCACAGTCTAGGGGCTACAGAGGACCTAAGCAGAGCGGGGTTACACACCCGGGCCAAAAACATTAGCAAGAGTCAGAATAGGGTGGGAATTGATGTACAAGATTAATATTAAAGAACGGGCACCATTTAAAATCAATAAAACATAATAGAGAATAGAAAGAGCTATAATGGCACCTATCTTGTGTAGTAAAGGTGGGAATTATTCTAAGAAACTTCTTGTCGTGAGTTTACACACAAAATATGTTCGAATGACTTTGTAAGTCTTCAGAACTAAGTGCCCTTTTCAGGGTCATTTTCGGCCTGACCTGCCAGTATGTCAGCCTGGCATGGTCACATCTCAAGAGTGTGATAACACAAGTGACCAGTGAAGTGATTCTGGCCTATATTTCAGAGACATTGGTTTCTTCTAGTCACCGTCAAATATCAGCAAAATTCTAGATGGCAGATGAGTGAACATCTCTGTAGAGGCTCTTTTAGTTGAAATTCTACCATTTACTTGAAAAATACCTAAATGTTTGTTATAAAGGAGTAAAAAAGACCCTAACTAATGATTACTATGCATGTTGCCAAATTAAACACAATTTTAAAAGTTCAAATAGATAAAAACTAAAGGATAGTGAAAACCTTAGGATGAAACACAATTTCTGCTCTAGAAAATGTGTATAAATAATAAATTGATCATGAAGAGCACAGTAGAATTAATTCTAGTATTTGTACCATTATTTGGTCTTCCAGATTTCACAACAAATACTAAAATTCATAGTAAAGACTATCACTTTTAAAAAGTATTTGGCAATTTGAGAGAAACACTTGGGTACTTGATCAACAGATAACTCAGAAATTAGATATTATGTCTAAAAATCTTAAGCGTTATGTCTGAGAGGAAAAACACGAAGGGCCAAGTTCAGAGGAAATGGGTAGAGTTAGAACCACGGTGAGGGGCCCTGTCAACAGCACAATCACAGGACAAGGTCCATTCACACTCCTGCTGGTCTAGACTCGCGTATGCCCACGTGTGCAGCCACCTGCTTCAGTATACAGCCCGTTTACAGTGCAAGTGAGTTATTTCAGTCCTCCAGTAAACACACTCACGTTGGCTAGTACTTATGCAGACACTGAATATGGGTCTCTTCATTCATGTAGCGGATGCCAAATGAGCAGCTGTGAGCAGCGTTCTAAGTTCTGCAGAAAGGAATCAACAAAATTTCTTCTCTTGTGGAGCTTGCCATCTGATGGGAAGAGACAGACCACAAAGGAAATAAGTAACTTATCTGTAAAACGGAGGAAAATAAAACTGGGAGGTAGCCAGGGAGTGGAGGGGAGGGAGGGAAGTTGGAAGAGGCTAGTCTTGTAAACAGAGTGGTAGTCAGATTTCTGTTTTCGAACAGAAGCGTTGTCTATACTTGCCTTCAGTTCCTTTTAAAAGACTGAACGTGGCCACTGTGCTAAAACCAGATAGTGTTTTAGCATGATAGTGTGGGCATTTAACAATATTAGTTCTTCCCGTCCATGAACATGGAATGTCTTTCAATTTATGCATATCTGCTTTAATTTCTTTCCTGGGTGTTTTCTAGTTTTCTGCATACAAGTCTTTCACCTTCTTGGTTAGGTTTATTTCTAAGTATTTTATTATTCCCCAGACCACAGAATGTGACCTTATTTAGAAATAGGATCTTTGTATAGGTAATCAGATTAAAATGCAGTCATTAGGGTGGGCCCTAATCCAATGTGACTGGTGTCCTTATAAAAGCGGAAATTTGGACGCAGACAGTGTGAAGAGACTCAGGAAGATGCCACGTGAAGACAGAGACAGAGACTGGAGTGTCATTGCTGTGCTGGGAGAACCAGAGAGATGAGGTGCTAAGGTCACTGTCATGACTCCCAAGGGACGTGACCTGGGTCAGAAGAGAAGTGAGGACACGAGAAGATATAAAAAGCTTGCTGAATGAATAGGCAAAGATTTAAGAAAAAAAGAAACCGTCATCACAAACAAGGCAGTCTCGTAAAGAAAAGTGTCATAAAAACCAAGGGATCAGGTCTACAAAAGGGGACCACGGAAGAGGCGGTGGGGACGTTCCCGGAGGAGGAGGGTCACCTGTGCCAGGGGCGGAGCACCAGGAACCACTTCAGAGAGGAAGTCACCAAGAATGAATGGGAATGAACAGATGGGCAGGTGCGCGGAGAGAACATCAGTGCAAACGGGACCCCCAGCGATGACAAGGGACGTGTGGTCGGCAGACAATGCACTGATTAATAGACCTGGAAACTAGCATCTTCACTATCTAGGATTGTGACAGTACCTATTGTATTTCTTAATTACAAATTTAATGCTTCTTCATCCTCCCCAGTACATGTATGTATTTGTGTGTATTTATAATTTGTTATATGTAATTTGCATACAAAAACTGATTGTGTAAATTCTATATATATAAGATTTTTAACTAACATGAGCGTCTCATAAATACAGAACAAAAATACATCGTTTGTCTTTCCCCCTCTGCCCACCTACCACCACCTTCACCACAGCCTCCTTTCTCTGACCTCCTGAGCATCCTTCCCAGCCATTTCCAGGATAATCCCTCACCTTCTGGCCTTCATGCTACTCCATCTGCCAGCACTCCAGAAGGCCACTTGAAAATGCAAGACCCAAAGCTCTAGTGTTTCGTGTGGGTCCCCAGCAGATAACACACACCGATATTAAGAACAATATGACAGAGCTTAACAGGGCTTGGCGCCCTAACCTATTGGTCGTGAATCGTGAACATTTCCATGGGGTTTTAAAGTTTTTGTTCTGAATTGTTGAATCACAAAGATAACAGAGGTCCCTTATGCTAAGTATATTCTGTGAGGACAGTCCTTGCACGTAAATGTTTTCTTAAATGCTTACTATGGTAAGGTGTCAGCATAGTGAAACTCAACAGGCTGCAGGGTGTCATGGTAACATGAGCGCGTACTCCTGTACCTGCAGCCCGCTGGTGACAGAGTTGTAAAAGCTCACACCCAAGACGGTGCAGGGCACTGTACCAGTCAGCACGGCTCCTGATTAATTACAAACCTAAAGAAATCCCACTTACAAAAACCCTATGGGCCAGAGAAGGTTCATTGGAAAGGGAGACTGAACACACCTCCCTGGGGCAGAAGCATAACTTGTGGGTGGGGGCAGCTCCATTGGCATGTTTACAGCAGGTGTTTCAAGGAACCCATTGATGAGACAGTGATAAGCCGTAGATGAATAGATTGTGAACACACAGAGGGAGAGGGTTATCAGAGTGGCACCTCTCTCCTTCCGTCCTTCATCCCACCAATGCTTACTGAGTGCCTACCCTGTGGTAGGGCCCAGGACTCCAGGGTGAGCAAGACAGATGAACACGCATTCTAGTGCTGGCCGGCAACTTAAAAGAAACGAGGGTATAAAAGAAATATAAGAGAGTAGTGTGTGCTATGCAGAAAATTGAAACGGGGTAATAGGACGGAGAATGGTCGATGATTACTCTTGGCCTCCAACAAGCCTTAATACCCATGAGGCTGTGTCCAACATGAAACAGGAAGGTCAGATCCACGTTCACGGAGCATTCATTAAGCACGCGTCCTATGGCAGGCCCCTGACAGGAGATTTCGTAAAATGGACTTCTTGTCAGCGTTCTTTTGCTTCTTCACAAATGGCAGAGGTCATCAACAAAAGAGTCCTGGGATTCAGGTGTATGTCACCCCAGTTTATGCTACTTTGGACTGGGTTACACTTTGAAATGGGGATTAGTCATATCACACTATAAATTCAGGCCCAGAAAATGGTGGAGACTGAAGGAATTCCCAGAGCCACTAGGATTCTCCCACATTTGAAATGCCAGGTCCCTCCTGCACCCATAGAGCTTGGGGGTGGTGGCAGTTGGTCACCAGGATCCCGGATCCTGTGAGTTCAGCCTTTCATGAAAGGCATGCAGAGGTTCTTAGTAATGCACAAAGTAGGTGTCACTATGGTCACTGGATGAAATTACGGCCCCTGGGCCCCTATAAGAAAGGGTCTGCTTCTGTTTGGTGGTGCCTTTGTTGTGACCCAGGGACAATATTGGTCAACAATAACATTAGGTAGCAGTTTCTGAACCACAGCTCTGAAAGCATGAGCAATGGTCGTTTCCAATTTCATTATTAAATTCTTGTTAAGAGATTTGATTATCCCTGATGGCAAAGAAAATGCAGATTGCATTAAGTGATAAATTTGTATTTCTTAGCATTCTGTTTTCTTTATCAACTGACGAATTTTCTTCTTACCTACAGTAACGCTGTCTCTTGAACTTTTAAATCCAGACTTTGAGTTTTCAATAATTAGTCGGTATTTTTCATATGAAATTCAGAACATCCATGTTAATGATTTAAATACATTTTTTCCATAGGACCAAGCTTGATTTCCTGTGACTAGCACCATTTTGACCGCCTCATTAACACCAATGAATAGATGAAATTTGAAAGTTATACTCTACAAGTATACCTTCCATACCTCTAGAACTGGGTTTCTGAAAAATTGTGTATTAGGAAAGCTCATGGCTGAGGAACAAGATGGGAAGCAGTGGAAAGAGTTGACTTATGACATCCCTGAAAGAGTTCTGTTTCCATTCTATGATACAATAAAGATGAAGCACCGCATAAACGGGCCCTCAACTGCATAATCATATTGTAAAATAGTAATAACCAATATTACGCAATAATTGTCATTTACCATCTATTGCTTGATAGAAACTTTTCAAGATCTGCCATTCTCAAAATTTTGGGAAGATACTTAGAGAAGCAGTTTCCATTATTTCAGGAAATACGCACTTTAAGAGGCATTGTCTCGTGTGTCTGGCTGTATAGACAACTGTTCAAAGCCTTTCTGATTTTAAGGCTCCATGTTTCTCTCCTTATTTTAATTCTTTCCTCAAGTCCTACCTTGTGCTTCTTATTTGGTTCCCCGGATGCAGAGTAACTTGTCTGCTTTGAGTGAGAAAGGCTTGGAGTGACCTTTCTGTAACCTCTAGAGCATATTTCACGGAACCTCTCCCTTCTCCCAAGAACCGTGGTTGGCCTCAGTTGAAGCACGTGCCAAGGGTTCCTCCTCACAGGAGCGTGCCTTTCTATGGCCCTGCTTTCTTCCTCATTTTCCTTCATGTTGACTGGTTTTATTGCAAAAACCCCTATTTCTGTTCCATCTTTAACTTTACCTTGGTTTTCTCTTTCTGAAAAGATCTCTTTTTACTGATTCCTAATAGGATTGTCTGGCCATTCATACCCTCTGTATCTGAAATTCCCCCAATGATGTCAGATTTTTGAAGATATAAATTTATGTGCACTACAATTTTGCATGGAGAGAATTTGTGGTTGAAAAGAGATCATGGTATCCTATTTTAATTAATCTCAAAAAATAAATAACATATTATTTCTAGAACCATAGTCATATCTACACAGAACAGTAATAGTTCAGATACATAAAAACTATTATTAATACTCTCATAATATCCTATAAGGTAAAGAAAACATATTCTGCTGATTTATTTCTTTCTGATACTTTTCCTCTGATTCAATGTAATCATGTTGATAATATACTTGTTTTAGTGTGTCTTCATTTTTATGGTTTTTGAGGGGGATTGTTTGTTTTGTTCTGTTCTGTTTTGTTTTCTGAAAGGCCAAATCTCTCATTTGGTTACTCTTTTCCAAAATGTTTTTTTTTAAATACCGGGTATGTTTTGATTTAATTTTTTGCCCAACTGGTTTATAAACAGTCTCTGAGTCATATGGTGACATATTGTTTCCACGAGCATGCATTTTCAGGGCAATTACAGGCATTTTGTAGGAGTGGTGGCTCTTTTTTGCAAAGAGCTGGCAAAGCGTTTTTATTTCAAATATTATAAACCAATATAATGTTGATGTCCATCAAGAGTTATCAGGGAACTCCTCCACAGCAGCTGACATGGGATACTCGGGAGAATAGCCGACTTCTCTCTGGAAAATGGATTAGGAGGGCTGGTGTATATCCGTTGTGGAAAGAACAGGTCGTGTTTCCTTCTGGAACCAACCATGTTGCTGATGGACACAGCTTTGTGGAGAATGTTTGACTCTCAGGCCACTTGGAAACCTTCTGCCTTGGCAATATCTACCTCTTTCATTTAAGACTGTGGCAAGGTTAATAATATTTACACATACTTTTCTCTGTGTTGCGAGATGTTAGTATAAACTGGGACATGCTGGCTTGTTGATTTCTAAAGTGAATCCGTTTATCTTTGGTCTAGCCTGAAATTGCAGCGGAGAGTACGTTTCCTCCTGGGATCAGAACATAAAATAACTGAAGCAGATTGAAGCTGGCAGTGGCTAATGACGTCTCTGCCCAGGTCGGCAAGTCAGTGGGTTTCTGAGTATCAGGTAGGGAGAGCGGGAGTAGCCAGAGCCTCTTTGAGATCAAGGCGTTTCTTCCCTTCCCCCTTGAGCCCAGCTGCAAAGTGGGAGCGGGACTTAAATAGCCCTCCTCCATTCTTTCTAAAGACATCAGATTCACAGTATACAAATTTGTTACATTACTGATAATTCCCAGCTAGCTTCCTTGTTTAATGAGCCATTTCAGCTGCCTGAAGGTATTCCACATGCAATAATTTTAATCAGTCACATAAAATTTATGAAGCTGAGTGTCCAGTGAAAATTAGCATGAATTAGAACAGTTTCTTTGAGGACTCCTCGAGCCGTTGGCTACCTTGTTCCACCATTAGTATTCTGGAAAGTACTCTGCATTGGTGATAGACGTCAGAATGACCACCTTGTTTCTTAGAGTCTCAGCTTGCAGGACTGCGGGTGGCTTCACTTGTTGTTTTGTTTTGCTTGTGGTCAGTATCTGACCACATAGATTCTCCTATATCCCTTAAACAGACACACCTTTACTTTAGAAAATACCAGAGTAATTTCTTTATTTCTCTCTTGAAATGTTTTATTTTTGCAGCTATTTTTTAAGCTTTAAAATGGTTTCAGGAACCCACAGCATCCCATTGAATTGATGAGATTACACGCGTGCCATTTGCTTGGCGCATTTAGAAATACGTTTTGAAAGACATCACTGTGCACCCTCCCCTAAGTTCATCTCTCACAGTCTGTGCCCACACGGAGAGCAGCAAGATTTGTGTTTTCCAGCTCATTTAACTGACAGCAGAAATTAGTTTCTGGTATTAAAAACTAAAAAGTTAAATTACAGCTACACGTGTCCTTTATGCAATGGGCTGTGTGGAAGATGTTTGATTTTAATGTTTGCTATAATGGAGAATTTAAATTACAATGTTTGTCAAATCTCTAATCTTTGTTACAGGGCGGAATATTAATTAGGCTTTTAACTACGAGAGGTAAATAAAACGGGCATCCACCACCCGCCCAGGGGTAAATTGCAGATTACCCACAACGCGGCAGAACACACTAAATGTCAGTTTTGTCAAACAAATTTAGAGGAACAGTTAAACTATTAGCTTCCCGTTGTTCTCAGGCCTTTCTTGAAGCAGCGACTGTTTGGAGCCGCAGGGAAACCGAGCCGTCTGGAAGACGAAGGGGGTTAGATTGAATCGGCAAGATGAATGAGGAGACCCTGCACTCAATTAACTGATAACTGTCTATTAACTTCTGTAGATGGTTTCAAATAAACAGCCGATTAACCGATGCACTTTGGGGGAACTCGGGGAGCCAGGGCACAGGGGCCGTGAGATGCTCAATGGGAAGGAAATTTTCGGGCTGTCACTTTTCTCTGTCTTCCACTTTCATCGGTTTTGTCAGAGTTTTCTGCGGGTTTAGAGGATAGGCCTTGAGCAGCGGCCCCACCCCTGTGTTTCTCTTGGTCCGTCTTGCCTGGAACCCTGGCGTAAGCCTCTCCAAAGAGTAAGCAGGGTCCAGGTCGCTGCGAACCTATCCTGGGGAAAAGAGCTCTGACTCTTGAGTTCTTAGGATTCAGGAAGAGGAAGAGTCCCCATCAATGATCAAAGCCAGGGTTTCCTTCAGCAGCTGAGGGTGTGGAAGGGGTGCTGAGCAGGGAATCCTCACCTGATGGGCAGCCGTGCGCAGCCTCACAGGGTGCGTGCAGCCTGCCTTGCTTCCAGTGAAGGTGTCATTCCTCAGCTCGGTGTTTTGTTGTTGTTGTTTGAAGAATAGTTGATTTACAATGTCATGTTAGTTTCAGGTGTACAGCACAGTGATTCAGTTATACATACATATATACATTCTTTTTCAGATTCTTCTCCCTTATAGATTATTACAGAATATTGAGTAGAGTTCCCTGTGCTCTACAGTGGGTCCTTGTTGGTTATCTATTTTATATCTCATCTTGTGCTGCATTGAGGAAGCATTACATGGTATGATGATTACATTACTCTTGAGAGGAGCTGCACATTTTGATATGAAATTGTTAAAGAAACAGTGTGACTTAAAGGGGAAGAAGGAGATCAGAGAGGGGAGAGGGAGGGAAAAACAAGACCAAGAAAATGTGGAAACTGTGAGTGATGATTTCAGGAACTAAAGTATTTCTACTGGTTCTGAACTTACTTTCTTCAAGTATGCATATCAACTTCCTTTTGGGGGGCTGCAGACGTTACGTAACACAAGCCATTTATCAGAATCCTTGTGTATAGCACAGATTGCCGTAAAATACTCCTGCTTTTCCTTACACACACATGCACACGAACATATACACAAAGGGATTTCATTTTTCTTATGCTAATTTGAAAAAGCTAAGCAATTTATACTCAATGCTCCCACTGGCCAGGTTGGGGCATCCCCCATGTGGAAATGTCCCATTGGGAGCAATTGTCATGAGAGAATTGGGAAAAAGCACAACACTCAGTGGATGGGTTCCCTAAATCCGTATTATTATTTTGAGTTAGAAAAGCTATGGTCTCTCCTGAATAAGCCTCCTTTGAGGAAGAGCCAAGACTTTCTCTAGCTCTTGGGTGTCAGTTTTGATACCTGTGACTATAATTGCTGCTTTACTTTATAAAAAGAGTGTTTTCTTTGGTCATCCCTTGACTTACCTATCTAAAGATCATTGATGTTTTTAATACCTAATTTTACTTTGGATTATATGTAAGCATTTATGTGCTGATGGATGCTGCATCTCCTTTATAACCGTTAATGAGAACCATCAGAGTGAGGGCAGTTTACTTATCAAATACTGCACGAAACCCTCAGGAACTAAGATCCCAATTACCAAAGTTATAGCAATCAGGTGGAATAATACTCAAGTGATTGCCCTTGAAAAATAGAGACATTTTGCTTAACCTGAACTTGAACTCTCTTTCTTCTGTGCCCCCCCACACCCAGAGGTACTGCTGGTTTAAGAGGGTGTTTATTTTGCAAGCTACAGTTAGAGGCATTCGTTATAGAAGAGTAGGGAGAGTAAACATGAAGAAAAGCGTCATCCAAATGATAGTCCAGAGTCTATTCTCTCATTTGCCTGTGTACCCTGGTACCATGTAGAGTCTGTATCAAACGCACTTTACTGCTGCTCTCGTTGCCTCTGTGGTGGTTTTACGTGCCCATCCTGGCAGCTTTGAGCTTCTCAGACAGGAGAGCTGATGTCTTCACCCATATCCCCAGCTGCTAGCACATTGCTGGGCTCACAGTGCTTATGAACTGCTGAATGAATAAATAACTAGAAAAAATAGAGTGAAAGACATCTTTTGTGGATTCTCAAATATCCAGGAACAGCAGCATTATTTGAAACAGCAGTCAGCTGTTAGAGAAGGGTTCTGTCTTATTTTCCCTCCTAACTATTGAGTCCTTACCAAGTGTCAGGAAGTGTACTTCACCTGTATTCTCACTTAATCCTCATAATCATCCTACAAAATATGTGATACACTCTCCCCATATGGGGAAACCCAGACTTAAGAAAGTGTCGGTGTCTTTCAAACAGAAAACCAGAACTGGCAAAAAATATGTGTACGGGGGAGGCGGGTATCTCCTTTGTTTGCCGCTATTTACTCAGTGAAATAAGAGGTGTTCACCTGACAGAGGAGAGGGGGGATCATGGAGGTATGAAGAGATGAGAGAAAATGGAAAATTCTTTTTCCTAAAATCTAATTCCTATTATATTATTTCCTGCTCAGTGTAGCTTTTCTTGTCTAAGTATTACCACCCACCTTCTCAACTTCACCTCCAAAGCCTTCCACGGAATAACTCCTGGCCTTCACTGTATGTAGGCAGCTCAAACCCTATGTGTTTTGGTAAAAGCTGGTTGACTTATTACGAACTCCAAGGTGCATAAGCCATATGATAGTAATTGTAAGACTTAATGATTGTATTTTGTTGGAATGAAATGTTAAGGGAGCTTCAATTCAGTGGCCTAGAGTTGCTGGGTAGAAGCTGGGTAGAAATTCAGCCCATCTTTCCAGTACACATTTTAGCAAATAGTTTTCAACTCTCTCCATCTTAATATAAGTCTCAAATATTACAGAGACTTTTCACGTAATTGTTTTAGTTCTCTACGTCGTTAGCAGAATGAAACGCTGAGCATTCTCTCTGTGACTCAGGGAGCAGAACATTCCTTTGCACAGCCACCAAAGCAGCCCAAAGCCACAAGTTTGAAAAAAGAAATGTGCATGTGACTGAGGATGATTTGGGCTGTTTTTGCTGTTCCCCTCACCCCCAGGAGTCTTCACTCTTCACACTGCTCAAGCCAATACCCCACACAATATGAATTGTGATTTATGTCAGCTGCCATATAAGTTTGCTGTCATGCCATTTAATGGGGAGGTAGGTGTTTTATAAATTAAGCAAAGCCATGAATCTCTTCTGTGTATATAGCCTATGCAAGGGAAGCTTTCAAATACCTCCTACACGTGTCCCTTCCCCCTTAACTCTTTGACGTGCGTCAAGAAACGCCATAGCACGACACAGACAGGTCATTATGTTTGAATTAGTTGGGGGTGGGGAGGGGGATGGCAGTATTTCTCTTTGCTTCAGAAATCGAAAGAAAATGCAGTACCTGCTGGATACATCTCCCCTGAAAGTTGCCGGCACTGTTCATAAGACAGCTCCCAGATAAGCCGAGGGCTTCTCTAATGATTAAACCCGATTTTTCTAAAACGCTAATTAGCTAGAGAAGGATAATTTGAAAGTCTGTCATACTTTGCAGGAAATGTCTTTCATGGCTGTGTTATTTGCTCCTACGAATCACGCAGCCATCACCTGAGTTGGCTCAGTTTCTCACTTTTTATTTAAATCATGTGACTCTTCAATCACAAGAAAAGGGGAAAGACCATTAATGAGGAAAAGGAGACTCCCCTTTTCAGGATGAAGTGCTCAATTAAAAGGAAGGCTATTTTTCTCTTTGCAGAAATCAGCTTCATTGTTACTTTTGAGCTCTGCATTTGGAACAGTCACTTCAGTGGCTTCGTATGGCAAGTGCATCTCAATTCACTTTTCTATGAATTTCCATTGAAACATGGAAAACCCCAGTTATCGCTATGAAAGTTCGTTCTGACTCTGAGCTTGTCAAGCTAGAGGTCTTGGTCAGAATGTATTGGGAAAAATGAATTAAAGGGTTGGAGACCTGGCTATCGTTCTGGTCACCTAACCTTTCGTAGGTGCGTCTCCATTCATAACATGGACTCACGTGTTCCACCCGCCCTCACTTGTTGAATAAGCCATTCATCCTGTGGAATCTCCTGCGTTCTGAATTTGGCTGACCTGTTCTTGGTGTGTCATCTAAGGTGCCTTTCATCATCTGTACTTACTGTGATATGGGTGAGAGAGGGAGGCTGAATCAGATTCAGGCTTCTTGTTTTGGTAGGAACTGCTTGTGGTCATGCTTTTACTTCCCATCACGCTGCATCGGGAAGCACGTAACGCTCAGATTGATTGGCGGGTGGCGGTTTCGCCAACCTGATCCATCCATTACAGAGTTCCACTTCAGCCTTTCACTTAATGGCTTTTTAAGCTACTGATGATGATTGCCTAGATCTATTATTTTATTAGGGGTTTCAAAATGGTGACATCCTAATTCCATCACTCCATCCATATTTATTAAGTGCCATCTCGGCTCAAATATTTGGTTATCCTGAAATACAATTCCTATAGGAAACTCGAGATAAATGTTTAATTCATTCCCTTTATTTTCTAGTTTCAGAATGAATTGGTGTCATAACAACTTTATACAGTAACCAGTAGTACCATTATGGACTCAGGGATTTTTACCTATTTAATATGTTTGAACGCTTTACAGTAACTAGTGTTTGCATGTTGAGAGCATCTCCTCTTTGGCCAGAAGGAGCCCCTTCTGGTTGTCTCTTGTGTTCTTTCAACATGACTCCAGAAATCTTTGGAGCTTCCCTGCTTTCTGGTCCAACAGGATGGTCTCAGCTAATCTTACTCATTGTCTGCCCCATGACTGGAATCAGCCATTTCTGCAAGAAATCTTGGGGGTTTTAGTAGGCAGTGGCACTTAGAGAATATATTCTGGCTTCAGGGGTCCTCATTGAACCTGGTTGCTTCTAGACCTACGTCAGCTACTTTCACCACCATCTTGAACCCTCTTGTCTGCGTATCTTTTTGCCGTACCTGACAAGCCAGCATCTAATTCATCTCCTTTGTCACTAGGAAGAGAAAGAGCACCAGGTATAATAAAGTATAGGAGAATATCTTTGTAACCTCGGGGTAGGGAATGCCCTAAAACCATCATGGGCATAATCATAAACTTTTGTATACCAAAGGACACCATAAACAAAATTTTAAAACAAGCTATAGAAGAAAATATTCTTAATATTTATATGTCGAAGCACTAGTGGCCTAACTGTAAAAAAATATCTAGACATCAATAAGAAAAGACAAATCCAAATGTACAAATGGATATAAAATATACATAGGCAACTTACAGAATACCAGTGTATGGCTAAGTGACATTTGAAAATATATTCAACCTCACACATAATCAGATATATGCACATCTACACAATAAGAGATGCCATTGTTTTACGCATCAGATTGGCAAACATTTTTAACTGATATCAAGTGTTGGTGAGTATGTGGGAAAACACAACTTGCTAAATATGATAATTTAGTACAACTTTGGTGTTACCTTTGAGATTTCATTTTAATTTTGAAAAAAAAATTCCTCTGTCTCCCATCAACCCCCTCTGCCGCATACACACATACATAATAAATAAATAGCATATAAAGGCGATATTATTTGCTTTTCACATTTCTAATAGCAAGTAAGAACCTTTTGCTACCAGTGTACCAAAGTACTAAAATACATGTAGTTTGCTTTGCCTTTATCTGTAAAACAGAGAAACTTACAAATTCAGAATCAGAGGTAAAATGTTTTAGGTGTGATTTTTGTATTTTTCCATGGGGAAAAGACTATTTTTGTCAATAAAGTGACCACAGTTTAGAATAAGTTAAGAAAACATAGGCCTGGATTGGGAAGAGTGGTTGGTAGGTAAATGGATTTTTAGAAAAGCCCAATGGCCAGTCAGATGACCATAGGGGTGCCTGTAAGTAATGAAATATTAAAGCTGGTGCTTCTGCAGCAATCTCTCTCAGTTGCTGTGTTCCACACAGGTTGCTAGAGCCCCAAAAGAAATGGGTTGTATTTGCCCCTGAATAAATTGACCAGCAGCCGTATTTTACACTCGGAATAGAATGATTTTGTGAAAATTTTTCATCCTGTATGTTTATGAGCTTCTTGGATACTTAGTTCTGCGTATCCAAGGGGTCACCTGGATTTTATGATAATGTCCCTGGTTAATTCGGAAACAGAACACACAGTTTTCTTGTTTACTGGACTCTGATTTCCCTGCATGTTGACACCAATGGCTTGCTCTGTTTTTCATAGACAGGCATTCCAATTTTTCAGTGAGCTCAACAAACTTCGTCAAGAGGAAACTAGAGGTACTATTCCGATATGACACGCATTAAAAATTCCTCTCATTCGTATTTATAGTCTGATGGAGGATCAACAGTGTACCAATTTAGTCTTGCGGCAGAGTGACATTTTTGAAACCATTAAATCTCAAGATAATGTGCACACACAGAATTCAGCCACATAAGCTGACTGTGAGCGGGGAGCCGCTAGCACTAATGTCGCTTTATTCCTATTTTGCTCTGTTGTGGATTTTACCCATTTCCTATTTTCTGTGCCATCGCTGGTTCTAGCCCCTGTGGATTCATATTGCCCTGATGTGAGAAATAAGACTAAACAAAATATTACTAAGATTGACAGATACTGCATCTATTATTTTTACTACTGGCTTTTTTTAATGTTTCAAAATCTTAGGCTGGTCTGGGAAATTACAGTAGGTGCTCATATGAGCTGTGACTTACTCCCGAGTGGAAGATGTGTGTGTCAGGAGAGCAGAGTGTGTGTGTTCGTTGGTCCTTGCTGCAGCCTGTTTTTGGAGGAGGCCAGCTTAAAACATCACCAGACGGTTATAAAACAGGCGCTGTCACCCTCCGGGCCAGATAGAAAATGGAGGAGGGTATAGGGAAAAGTTGGGCTCTCAAGGAATTTCTCTTTGGTAGGAAAGGTAACCAGGGAGGTGGGGAAGATGTCCAAGCAGATAGGAAAGATGGGGGAGAGTGATAATTAAGTGCATTTCAGGACTGACCCAACAGCTTTTCCTCCAAGGCTGTTATAGGGATAATGTTAAGTTCAAGTTACCCAAAAAAAGAGTTGTGGGTTTTTTTTTTTTTTTCAATTCCTCTTTTATCACTTAGAAAAATACATCTACATCCATGTTTTGTGTTTTCAAACTGGCAGGGTCCTTTTCATTCTTTCCACAAACCGAAAAGCTCTAGGATTGAGCCCTGAGAAGTGCATGTCAATTCCAAGTACTGACCCAGAGAACTTTAGCTTCATTAGCTGTGCGTCAGAGTCACTGTCTCTCTGTCTGTCTCTCTCTGTCTCTGTCTCTCCCTCTCACAAATATGTTCATCCCATATTTTTATAACTAGGAAATAATATTATGATTAATCAGATAATCAGAATAAGAACAAATAGAAATATTTGTTGAATGCCTACCCCAGGCCAGTACAGTTCTAGGACAGGGCATATACAGCAAACAAAAGAGGCAGAAGCCTTGCCCTCATGCAGCTGATGCTAACATTTGCCAAGAAACATAGTGAAATACCTGTGGGCTGAGAATAAAAACAATGTTCCCCAACCATATCCGGATAATGTTTTCCAACCAGAGGTTCCTTTGAAACTCAAGGGTGAGGAAAAGTTTTATCAGTCGAACACTCTACGGTTCAAAAGCTTTAGGTACTTGGACTCCCTCCAGAAAATAACAGATTCTATTCTTAATTCTGTTAATTCCAAAAATAAAACATAGGATATTGGAATTATTTTGTTCCCACATGTTAATTTAACATATGAGTCCATGAAGTTTCTTGCCATAAATAACACCTTCCCAACCCCTTTATTTATTGTAATTTGTAATAATAACTGTCATCATCAGAGTCATACAAAAGATACACACATCATGATTTTGAAGTGATCCTGGATTGTAATACATGTAATTTCAACTTGTTTTCGAAGAAAGTCAACCTTTTCCAGGTATTTCCTTTACAACTTCTAAGTTTGAGAAAGACTAATTTTTCATTAAATTTGTATAATATGACTCTGTTATTTGAGCCTCTTCAACATGAAATACTTGTGGTTATGGTATGTGTACATGGGTACAAAGAGAGATCCTGACAGCTACTAGCCTAAGAGGTCCACAGGGTTCTTCGCTTCTCTTGGCTGGTGTGTGTTCCTTGCAGACACCCTGACTGGTCAGTGGAGCATTCTAGGGCACCTTTGCCTCTAGGTAACCCAACATAAAGCTGTAGCCTTAAGTAACATGTTAATAAAATCGTCCCCCACTTCTCAGTTGCAGGGGAAGAAGACCAGTGTTGAAGGCCCCCTCCCAGTCTGCCTGAGGCAACTCCAGCCTATAAATTTATCTCATCACAGGGTCAAGAGGTAAACTCTGAAAAAGAGACCCAACCAAGATCAAAACCCTGACTTGTCTCAATGTGAATCTCTATTCTTTGTGATTAACATGCGCCATGTTCACTAGTCAGTGAGAACCAGAAGGCAGCTGGGTGGGGAATGAGTGTGTCCATAGCGCTGTGTCTGCAAGACATGGATGCAGTGGTCTCTTAGGTGATGATACAGTGAGCAGCGAAGTTAGAAGAACACTCTTACGTTGGTCGTCAGCCACAAAGTCCCAGCTGGCAAAGAAAACTAGCCTTTATTTTCTGTGTCCAGATTTAAGCAACCAATAAAGTTTGCTTAGTGATGCTAATAACAGTCTCATGGAGATGGTTTTATCTCAACACAGGAAACGATGCCAGAGGTCTAGAGTTGTCTGGCCATATGGTCTTGGGAAACTTAACAACACTGTGCCTCAGTTTCCCTCTCTCTAGGATTGGGATAACAATAGTAATCTCCTCACTGGGCTGTTGTGAGAATTAAGAGTTAATGAATGTAATGTGCCCGGTTTATCTCAAGTCCTACATAAGTTCTTGTAATTATTATCCTCATGGTTTTTCTATGAACTGTTACAGTGCCAGTTCTTCTGCGTTGAAAGTATTTAAAATGTCAGATCATTTTCTTTTCCTTTTCCTTAAAATTTTGCCTTTAAAAACAACATCATCTGGTAGTTGTCACAGATCCATCTTTACGGGGACAGCCCCCTATTCACTGAGGTTTATTCAGCTGTATCTTGGCAATTTGGTATAATGTATGCATTCTTTGACTCAACCAATATCTACTTCATCCCTACTGTGAGAAAAAATTAAATACTTCTTCTCCGTTCCAGCTTCTGCACCAGTCCTTAACTAAGTCGAAGCACACACTTAATTGTAGAAGCCAGGACCAGAAAGCCATTTGCCTTTTCCTTCTTATGTCTATATGCAATTTGCAAATCCTTGAGTTTTGCCTTCCCTGTAGAATTTTAAATGACAGACCATTTAAGAATGAAGATACCTTTTTTATAGCCAACCACTGATCTTCAGGTCAGTGTTACCAAGTCCTTTGTTGGTCATGATCTTTGTTGGTGTAACCCAGCATGGCAGGGTCTCTGTTAGGGTTGGGAGTGGGGCCAGTCGGGCTTGTTGGGGAACTGTGTCTTATAATCCTGAGTTGCAGTAAACCAGGAGCTTGACTAGGATCCAAATGGAGGTTGACCTTTGGATTCCTTCCCCTTGAATCTGCTTGGTGCACATGGCAAACATGCCCTTCCACCCTGATCCTCTGACAACTGCCACTCAGTTCAGATTCAGGGAGGAAAAAAAGAGGAGGAGTTATTTCTGCTTTCCTGCCAACCGTGCTGCACTTGGGTCTCCTAACTGGTGGCCACTGTCCTATGGCTCTTCCTCCTGTAGGACACAATGCTGAAGACATCATTCTTCACCATGTTTTCTTTACTGGCTCTAAGTCATGCCTGTCACATAGTTAATAACTTGCCAAGGAGTTTTCTTCCAATTCCCTTACCCTCGTTCCTTGTTTTTTATTTTTATGCCAGGAAAGAAATACAAAAGAAATGTTGGAATAGAATAAGCATGAAGGGCCATCCTTTTAATTTGAATTCATCCCACATTTCTTTCCTCCTCCTCTTTTGTTCTAGTTGGGAAATTTAGGGCTCTAACTATCTTTTTTCTCCCTCTTAATTTTTTTTCCAGGCAGTATTGCAGGGTTTTTTTAATAGACTTTATTTTTTTAGAGCAGTTTTAGGTTTACAGCAGAATCAAGCAAGAAGTACAGCAAGAGAACAGAGAGTTCCCGTATACACTCTGCCCCCCACACACAGCTTCCCCCTCTGTCAACATACTGGACCAGAACTGTACATTTGTTACAACTGATGACACGTCATTGTCACCTGAAGTACACAGTTTACGTTAGGGTCCACTCGGTGTCATATGTACCATAGTTTTTAACTGCTGAATAATGACACATACCCACCATTATAATATCATACTGCCCTAAAAATCCTCTGTGCTCTGCTTAGTCATTCCTCCTTCCCTGCCTGGAAAACCCTGATCTTTTGTTTTTAATTGAAGTATAGTTGATTTACAGTGTTGTGCTAATTTCTGCTGTACGGCAAAGTGGCTCAGTTATGCACATACATACATTCATTTTTTATATTCTTTCCATTATGGTTTATCCCAGGCAAACACTGATCTTTCTATTATCTCCATAGTTTTGTCTTTTCCAGAATGTCATGCAGTTGGAATCATACAGCAGGGAGCCTCTGCAGATTGGCTTCTTCACTTGGTGATATGCATTTATGTTTCCCCCATGTCTTTTATAGCTCGATTGCTCATTTCTTTTCAGTGCTGGATAATATTTCATTGTCTGGATGGACCACAGTTCATTTATCCATTCATCTATTGAAGGACATCTTGGTCACTTCCAAGTTTTGGCAATTATGAATATAGCTTTTATAAACATCAGTGTGCCATTTTTATGCGGACAAAAGTTTTCAGCTCCTTTGGGTAAATACCAAGGAGCATGATTGCTGGATCATTTGGTTTCTATTCTTTTGAACTTATTAAGGTGTGTTTTATAGCCCAGAATGAGCTCTACCTTTGTGAATATTCTCTGTGAACTTGAATATGTGTTCCAGTATTGTCGGATGAAGTATTCTATAGATGTCAGTTATTGATATATCAGGTTGATGGATGATGCTGTTGAGTTCAGCTATGTCCTTACTCATTATCTGCCTTATGAATCTGTCCATTTCTGGTCAAGGGGTGTTGAATTCTCCAATGATAGTAGTGGAATCATCTATTTCTTCTTGCAGTTCTATCCGGTTTGTTTTTTTTTTTTCACATAGTTTGATGCTCTGTTTTTGGGCACATACACATTAAGGATTGTTATGTCTTCTTGAGAATTGACCCCTTTATCATTACCTAATGCCCTTCTTACCCCAGATAATTTTCCTTGCTTTGACATTTGCTTTGTCTGAAATTTAAAAAGCTACTCCTGCTTTCTTTTGATTACTGTTAGCAGGTTATAACTTTCTCCATCCCTTTACTTTTTTTTTTTTTTAAAGCAAACACTGTTTTCTTTCTTTTAATATTTATTTATTTATTTTATTTATTTATTTGGTTGCACCGGGTCTTAGTTGCAGCACGTGTGCTCCTTAGTTGTGGCATGCGAACTCTTAGTTGTGGCATGAATGTGGTCTCTAGTTCCCTGACCAGGGATCGAACCTGGGTCCCCTGCATTGGGAGCTCAGAGCCTTAACCACTGCGCCACCAGGGAAGCCCCTGCATCCCTTTACTTTTACTCTACATGTATCTTTATTTTTAAAGTGGTTTTCTTCTAACAACAGATTAGTCGGGTCTTGCCTAAAGTTAGCAATAAACATTTACAACCAAATCAAGTCCACTTGCAAATAACACTATACTGCATCACAGTTAGTGTAAGTACTTTAGAATAATGAAATATGCCTAATTCCTCCGCCATGTCCCTTGATTCATTCTATCATTCACTTCACTCATACATAAACTATAACCATCAACAGTACTGTCACTGTTATTATTTTGAACAAACTGTTATTTGTTAGATCAAATAAGAATAAGCAAAATAAAAGTTTTTATTTCACTTCCATTTATTCCTTCTCTAATCCTCTTCTTTATGTAGATCTCCTTCTGACCTATGTCATTTTCCTTCTTTCTGAAGAACTTCTTTTAAGATTTCTTGCAAGGCAGGTCTACTGGCCACAAATTCCCTCTATTTCTTTTATTTATTTATTTTTTATTGAAGTATAGTTGACTTACAATATTGTGTTAATTTCTGCTGTACAGTAAACTGATTCAGTTATACATATATATACATTCTTTTTTTCCCGTTATGGTTTTTCCCGTTATATTCTTTCCCGTTATGGTTTATCACAGGATAGTCTCAATTTTTGTCTGAGAAAGTTTATTTTTCCTTCAGTTTTGAAGGCTAATTTCACAGGGTACAGAATTCTAAGTTGGTGGTATTTTTCTCTCAACAGTTTGAATATTTCACTCCACTCTCTTTTTGCTTGCATGGTTTTTGAGAAGAAGTCAGGTGTAATTCTTATCTTTGCTACTCTATAAGTAGGGTTCCTTTTTTCCCCTTGGGCTTCTTTCAACATTTTTTCTTTATCTTTGACTTTCTGAAGTTTGAATACGCTAGGTGTAGAATTGCTGGAATTTATCCTTCTTGGCGTTCTTTCAGCTTCTCAGGTCTTTGTTTTGATGTCTGACATTAACTGGGGGAAATTCTCAGTCACTGTTTCTTTGGATAATAGAAATAGTGACTTCTCTTTCTTCCTTTCTCCTTCTGGTTTCTCACTATACACGTTACACCTTTTTTAGTTGTCCCAAAGTTTCAGGATATCCTGTTACCTTGTTTTACAGCCTTTTTTTCCCTTTGCTTTTCAGTTTTGGAAGTTTCTATTGTCATATACTCTGGCTCAGAGAAACATTCCTCAGCCATGTCCATTCTCCTACTGAGCCCATGAAAGGCATCCTTTGTTTTTGTTGCAGGTTTTTTTTTTTTTATCTCTAGCATTTCTTTCTGATTCTTAGAATTTTTCATCTCTCTGCTTTTGTTTTCCATCTGTTCTTGCATGTTGTCTACTTTTTCTATTAGAACCTTTAGCCTATGACTCATAGTTATTTTAAATTCCCAGTCTGATAATGCCAACATCCCTCCCATATGAGCCTTATTCCAATGCTTCCTCTGTCTCTAAACTGTTTTCTGCCTTTTAGTATGCATTGTAATTTTTTATTGATGTCCAGACTTGATGTACCAGGGAAAAAAGACTTCTGCAAATAGGTCTTTAGTAATGTGATAGTAAGGTGTTGGGGGAGAGGAGGTGACCTATGATTGGGTCTCAACCTGTTAGTGAACTTGTGCCCCTGAACTGTGACCTGCACAGGTGCTTCAGTGCCCCCACCTTGGGTGGACAGGATGGCTGGAGACAGCTGGATTTGGATATTTTCTTCCCCCAACAGGTTCCCCCTCCCTCAACCATCTAGTAAAATAGTATTCTTGAGGGCAAGCCCTTTTAAAAAGCACAGAATGCTCTGGGTGTATTTCAAAATGTCTACTTTCCCCCTCCTCCTGCTGGAAGCCCAGTTTTTTCATTCAGTCTTTACTTTGAGAATGAGGTAGGGTTCCTGGAGATAAAATTCAAAAAGGTGTGGGGTACCCCTAAGTCTGGACGCCCTTGGAGTTTTTAAGTCTCAGACTTGTCCACACTGACCCTCCAATAATTCAATTCTAGTTTAGGTTTTTCTACCCCAGTGATGGTTCTCACACAGATTTCTGCTCATGGGTTTCTGCTCTGGTGAATTGTGATTCTCTGTATCTACCTGTTTGTCTCTGTAATTTGGGGGACACTGGTTTGCCCTGTGTCCTCAGTTATCTGACAAGTTAGAAGGAGCTGTTGATTTTCCATCTCTTCAGCTTTTTACTTGTTGTTAGGACAGAGTGATGACCTCCAAGCTCCTTACATGCCCGACCATAAACCGAAAGTCCTCTCTCTAATTTTTTATGCTCCATTTTTAGGTGTTGGTAGGAACATTTTTAGTTGTTGTTGTTACTAAGGGTCTTTGAGATTCATGCAATCCAAATTTAGGGATTTGAGATTGAAATATCTCAGGCAAACCATTTGTTTAAAAATCAAAATGGAAAATAAATTTACTTGTGTCTTTAGATAAGATTGCAAAGAAAATTGCCTCCACTTCAGGAGTTTTCCTGCACAAAACACTATTTCATTAAGTTCACAATGTTTTTCTGACAGTTTTTAAAGTTTTCTTTAAAATATAAAATACAGATCTGAAACACAAAGTCCAAAAGAGAAATAGATAGTAGAAAAAGAGAAAGAGAATATATTTCAAATTATCCACACTCATTCCCAGCTCTCAATTCTAAATCTAACCTTCCTCAACCATCTGTAATTATGGACTCGCATTTAGCTGTGCATGAGGACAAATCAAAAATCCCAAGCAATGACTCAAAACCTCCGTGACCAAGCAAACTACTTTTGATTAGGAGGTTGCAGAAAAACTGTCTTTTCTAATGCTTTGGTGTAACAATTGTTAATTCAATTAACAAGCATATTTAATACCACCTGCTTTGTGTAAAGCGTTGGCTAGGTGCTAGTAAATTAATCTATAAAATAGGAAGTAAGAATAGCTCTTACCAGGTTACTAGGATTAAATGAGAGAACACTTGCAGAGCACTGCCATACAGTAGTTATGTATTATATGTCAGTTTCCACTCCCTTCCCTTCCAACACAATTACGTTTCTAAGTGCTATATTAGTGGAGAGCAGAAGTGTCCACAAACGTGCTTTGTTTGGGCCACATAGTCTTTTAAATTTTTAATTTGAATTATTTGGCAATACTTAGAATTCAGATAGTTCCTATAAAATCTGGATTTCTGGTTTCTCCTGCAATTTACAATGTCTGGGACCCTTATGGGGCATCCACCCTCTGGAGCTGAGAGGCTGTCTCCCCTTCCGTTTCTCCAGTGCCCACCACTCCTTATTGCCTTAGACCTGCTTCACTCCCTTGCAGTACCTGCCTGGTCCCCAGTGAGACATTTGTATCTGTGTTCAAAGGGTGAGGTTAATGCAGGAAGGCTTGCCGAGGACGTGGGAGCCATGTTTTGAAGGTTCACGGACACAGAGTATATGCTTAACGGACATGAGCTTAAAGCTGTGGGTCTCCAGCTGGACCTCTGCTGGATTTGAGCAGGTTCTCATGAGTCCTTAATGGGCTTCTTTTGTGCTTAAGGAAGACCAGCAGTGGAGTGTGGAGCGTGACATCACTGAAATTAGTTCACACACGGAGGATTAGAGAGGAGAAAGATCTTTCCAGTACAAGCTTGGCTTTTATTGGAGCACACATCCCCCCTCCACCACCACCTCCCACCAGCAGTAAGAAGCACTTTCACTGTCATTTCCTAACCTGTAAGGATTAGAGAAACACAAGCAAGAGAAGACAAAGAGGGAAGTCTGGCGAACTTGACTATGTCTCTCTTCATAGGCAAAACAAAAGAAAATATTGAGGCAATTATCTGCATAACTCAGTCCAAAGCAAATTAAAGAAAGTCCAGCAAAGGGGGGATATTTTGCCTGAATGATGGCACTAATTATCTCGGTCCTCCACTTTAGTGCTCCTGGGGAGACCTGGCTTAAGAATGCTTTTCCAGTGAGCTGGCAGACGTAGAAGTGGAGAGCAAATGTACTGTTGTAACTGCAGCTGTGGGTCTGGAACCAGTGCTACCTCTATCCAGAACACCTGTGGAGAACATCCAAGCCTAGACTCTGCCTCTTAGACTAGCATGATTGGCTGGAAGAAAGGGGGCTCTGGAGAAGATGACCAGCATCTGCACACTGGCACCCAGAGGAGCCATGCCAGCTTCCTTTTCAAAACCTTTACAACTTTTTTTTGTAAATGCATATTTTTTTAATTTTTATTGAAATATAGTTGACTTACAATGCTTTGTTAGTTTCCGGTGTACAGCAAAGCAATTCAGTTTTTTATATATATGTATTGTATATATATATATATATATGAATATACATAAGAATATATATTCTTTTTCAGATTCTTGTCCCTTATAGGTTATTACAAGATATTGAGTATTGTTCCCTGTGCTGTACAGTAGGTCCTTGTTGGTTATCTATTTTACATATAGTATTGTGTATCTGTTAATCCCAAACTCCTAATTTATCCCTCCCTCTCTTCCCCTTTGGTAAGCATAAGTTTGTTTTCTATGTATGTGAGTCTGTTTCTGTTTTGTAAATGAGTTCATTTGTTCATCATTTTTTTAGATCCCTCATATAAGTGATATCATATGATATTTGTCTTTCTCTGTCTGGCTTACTTCACTTAGTGTTACAATCTTGAGGTCCATCCATATTGCTGCACATGGCATTATTTCATTCTTTTTTATGGCTGAGTAATATTCCACTGTATATATGTATGACATCTTTATCCATTCATCTGTCAGTGGACACTTAGGTTGCTTCCATGTCTTGGCTATTGTGAATAGTGCTGCTATCAACATTGGGGTGCGTGTATCTTTTTGAATTAGAGTTTCCTCCAGATGTATGCCCAGGAGTGGGATCGCTGGATCATATGGTAGCTCTGTTTTTAGTTTTTTAAGGAGCCCCTCCATACTGTTCTCCACAGTGGCTGCTCCAGTTTTATTATACATTCCCATCTTTACAACTTCAACACTGTCACAGAAGTTATAGATCATTTTCATTTTTCTGTTTAAAAATGTATCTTTTTTTTCCAACAACTTTTGGCAATAAAAAAGGGGCAACTTATTAATGAAACCCTTCTGCCTTCCAAGTATGAAATCAAAAGATTATTTTAACTACGGGCAAGAAAGCATTTGGATTATGTGGCATTTGGAAATGAAAATAAAGTTTATCCATATGGTCTAATGTTGTCAGTGTCTTACACTGCATTAGTAATCACCTAATATGGGGGTGATTTTGATTATGCAGCTCATTTTAAATTCTGCTGTGTTCTAGGTTAATCAGAGTCAAGATGATTTACTAGAAATAGCTGCCATTTTCTTGTGTACATGCTAAGCGCTTAAGGAAAATTAGAATATTTAGGACATTATATTTTTAGTATTACGGTGCTCTCGTCTTCTTAAAGCTTCTTGCTTTATACCTTCTTCTTAAGCATCTCTAATTCTATTCTTGTCTGTCCTGGGTGCATCAAACAACCTCTGGTAGTAAGAGCTATAAAAATGTGTTTTATCTGTGTATTCGAATGTCAGTTTCCCTTAGGTTTTTATGGGTTTTGTCCAGGTCTCTGGAACTTAAGATTATGGGCTTCTGGTGGTTAATGAGCATGTTAGAAAGGCCGGGGTTAAACTCTGTCTCCAAAAGAACTGGAACTCTCTCTGCCTTCCAGGGCCTTTTTGCATCTCGTTCACCCAGGGAGGTAGCCTGAGGACTCACTCCTCTGCAGAACTTGGCAGTGAAGCCGACAACTTGACTTTTTTTTGCCTTCTGCCCTGTTGACCAGCCTTGATGGGGAACTACTTTGGGTTCATTTGGGGTTCGGTCCAGTGTCACAGCCATCTAAGGTTCGGCAGATGCCCCAGAGGCCTCCGTCCGTGCAGGCTGCCTCACGGCCTCCTCCCTTCCCACACCCACTCCAGTGATGCTGTCTTCACACCTCGCCTGGGTTGTTCTTTGGTTCTTTCTGCAGGGCGCCCCTTAGATTCATTGCTTGGATTATTTCGGCTTTGTATGATGAACGTCTACTAGGGGAATCTACTCTTGGACCCTGAGTATGGCATGTCAGGAATAATTTAGTGAAAAGTTAGTAACGGTAGAAGCCTATCAGTAAGTGTATTATGACTGCGTTGTACTAGGATCATTGGCTCATAGTAGGAGAAGTGTAAGGTAACGTTTAGGCTGTACGTTCCTAACATGACTGAGGGTTTTTTTTTTTAATTGAAGTATGGTTGATTTACAATGTTGTTAGTTTCAGATGTACATCCAAGTGATTCAGATATATATATATATACTTTTTCAGATTCTTTTCCCATATAGGTTATTGCAAAATATTGGGTATATTTCCCTATGCTGTACAGTTTGTTGTTTATTTTACATATAGTAGTGTGTATATCTGAACTGTCTGAGTCTGTTTTGTAAGTTCATTGGTATTACTTCTTTCTTTCTTTATTTAATATATAGTAATATGTATATTATCTGAACTGTGTGTGTCTGTTTTATAACTAAGTTCATTTGTATCATTTTTTTTAGACTCCACATATAAGTGATATTATATGATATTTGTCTTTCTCTATCTGACTTACTTCACTTAGTGTGATAAACTCTAGGTCCATCCATGTTGCTGCAAATGGAATTATTTCATTCTTTTTTTTAATGGCTGAGTAGTATTCCATTGTATATATGTATCACATTTTCTTTATCCATTCCTCTGTCGACGGACACTTAGGTTGCTTCCATTTCTTGGCTATTCTAAACAGTGCTGCTATGAACACTGGGGTACATGTATCTTTTTGAATTATGGTTTTCTCTGGATATCTGCCCAGGAGTGGGTTTGCTGGATCATATGGTAGCTCTATTTTTAGTTTTTTAAGGAACCTCCATATTGTTCTCCATAGTGGCTGCATCAACCTACATTCCCACCAGTGGTGTAAGAGGGTTCCCTTTTCTCCACACCCTCTCCAGCATTTACTGTTTGTAGACTTTCTGATGATGGCCATTCCGACCGGTTTGAGGTGATACCTCGTTGTAGTTTTGATTTGCATTTCTCTACTAATTAGCGATGTTGAGCATCTTTTCATGTGCCTTTTGGCCTGAGGGGGTTTTTCTGAGGACAGGCAGGAGATGGGTCTCCTCTGCATGTCTGCAGCTGGCAGAGAACCTGCCATCTAGAAGGCATCATGAGACACTGTTATGGATGAATACCATTAATTCCATGCAAGTGATTCCCGGGCGTTGGTCAGTGCACTTTTTCCATCCTCACGCGTGTCTGCATAATGAACTCTCTGTCCCAAGGAAACTGGCCAGGAAGCGGAAGGAGACGATGAGCAGCACGCGGCAGGAGATGACAGTGATGGTGAGCTCCATGGACAAGAGCTACGCGGAGCAGGGCACTAGCTGCGACGAGGCCTTCTCCTTCATGGACACGCACAACCTCAACGGGAGATGTGAGTGCTGCGCGGCGCCTGCCTTCGGGGCGGCTCTCGGGTTTCCGGGATTCCACGTGGTGCCGGGGGTTAGGAAACAAAACCCCCCAGAGAATTCTCAGGCCCTGTTGGTTTCTCCAGTCCCTTCAGATGATCCTGGACACGTCCCCATGTGCCACGGTTGCTTAGGAACGGTGATGTGGGAGGGGTGACGGGACCAGAGCAGACAGCACGGGCAGCCACGGCCACGTTTCTGTAAAGACCCGAGAGCAGTGACACGGAGGCTTCCCTCCTCACCCAGAGGAAGGCACCTGCTTCTCACCATCCCCGTTGTTATGCAGCTCCTGTCTGTAAGCGAGGCAGGTGTGCAGTCACACGGGGGAAGCCCGTTAGAAAACAGCTCACTAAATGGCAGTAACAAGCTAATTGTTTTATTTGTTTAGCTGACAAGTTCTGCCTTTATTACAGGGCTGTTAGTGGCAATTAATAAGCTAAATTGTATTTCCACTTCAGAAGGCTTATGTTTCACACCAGGTGGGTAAACGGAGCTCAGCTAACACCTTCCATGCTGCCACCTGCCATCCAGGTACAAGGCGTTATTTTAGGAAGCCAACAATTACATGGATTGTATGAATACAAAAAGTGCAGTTGCCGTGTCCCTGGTGATCTTCTTGGGGACCAAAAGTAAATCCTGTGGCCTGTGCCTAATGATGTGGTTCACAGCGCTGACAGGTTCAAGGTCAGAGGTTTCTTTAACGTGTGAAATCCATGCCCAAAGGCTGCTGCCGACCCTGGCTGTGCAACCAGGATGCTGGACGGCTTGCGGATGGATAAAGGACAGCTGTCACCAATAGTAATAAAGTAAAGGCTGGGGATTGGGAGAATCACAGACACACGGTCTCTGGTGCGAGAGGGCTGATCCCAGTGCGGACGGTGTGCGCCCCTGTCCTGACCACCCACCTGGGCTGTTGGGATCCACATCTCCCCCGGCCCCCCACCCTCTGTGATCACGCCTGCTGTGGTCAGCACCCTTCTCCCACACCTGCCTTTCCCCTACATTCAGCAAGGCTTCGTGGAAAGGCGTGTTCCTTTCTGTTCACAGTGGCTACCATCGTCCCCCTTATCCCAGTTAGAGGCCCTGCGTTTATTTATCCACGTGCAGCCGCGGCCCGCTGATGCGGGACTTCAGCAGGCACGGCTCTCACCCCGGCGGGCAGGACTCACTCCTCAACCGTGGTCACTGTCCTTTGCCCTTTCATGTCATTTTCAGTGTAGGTGGCAGAATCTGGGGTACTTCAGTTTACCACAAATTCCATCCCTTTTTTTCGTACAATTTTCTCTGCTTTTTTGTAGCAAATATATTTTCCATTTAAAGATATGTAATGCATTTAACTGCCAAAATAAAGCAACTTGGGATGCATTTGTGTGTGGGGGGGGGGGGTGCGAGTCCTTCCCACCACAGACAAGATGAGAATTTTTGTCAGAGCAGTTATTTCTTGACCAACAGTGTGGAAGGGACCACGCGGATACATGCTCTCTCTTTCCATGATAACCCATTACTGTTCCAAATCTTCTATTTCATGGTGAAATTCCTCATGAATAAATTTACTTGGAATTGCCTGCCCAAAGAGCAGAAACCTACATTGGTAGTTTCTAGGCTTTTGAAGTTTGAGCAACAGGAGGTATTTGCCTCTGGACAGGATATTTAATTTGGCATTGACTTTTTAAAAAATGAATGTATCTGTGGAAATCCAAAACTGCCCATGTAGAGGGGGCTGCTGCAGCAGTGGGGACACAGCTATTGGGGCCCACCCGCCAGGAGGCGTTATTTGATGCTTCCATCGGTAAAGCCAATGGAGGAAGCACGGCACGAGGCGTTCCACTGACCTCCCGCTCTCTGAACAATGGGTAGGTCTCATCCAGTGCCATCCACGGGCAGTGACCCTAATGGTAAACTTTGTCATCGTCATACTCTCTAAATGCCTTTAAATTAAAAGAGCACTTACTGGGGAAGGAAGTTTTCATGAAAAGTGTTCATTAGACCACTAGGCTTCTAGCCCAGACCTACTCCAAGCCTGGATATGTTTGAGATCATTTAGGATTGGGAAGCAAGTAGTTTTTAGGAATGAGACGGTGAGAAAACTGAGGTTGGAGAATTTAAAAATAAGCCCGAGCACATTTATAAGAATGAGGAATAATCCGTCCACCAAAGCAAATGGGAGTCTTACCTAAAAGGGGGGAAAGTAGTTATGGATAGTGGGTATGGGTTTAATTCTTATACAAACAAAGGGTTTAAAATATGTTTTTAAAGGTGAAAATAAACATAGTTATTTTGTATCTGCTTTGCATATTTTTACAAAACAAATAAAAATGTCAGCAGGTAATAGGCATTCTGCTCCCTGACCATGGCATGTTTTATAGGTACTCGGGTTTTTGTCCTTGTTTTTATCAATTGCTCTCTTTTTTCCTGGCAGTTTATCATAAGCATGCATTATAAGTGTGATACTTATCTATTTTAGAAAAATATAACTGACAGGCAGCCTGGGTTCTGTCTGGTTCTGTCATTTGCTAATTCTATACTTGAAAAATATAAACACAAGTAAAATCATTGTCTGAAGGGAACTGCTCCAAGAGAGTGATAATATATTAACATGTCATCAGGATAAAGATGACGTGCAATAACCACAGGGATTTGGTAGAGCCTCCCATAAAACAGCCATGTAAGTGGGTATTAGTGTCCTGACCGGGAACTCAACATCAAATAAACCGTATAACCACATCAGAGGAATTAAAATTTAGACTTAGATCTAACCAGCTTGAGCACTTGAGCACATTCAAATAGTTTATCCTTACACTTTAATGAAATTAAAGTGTTTTTAAAGCACTGATCCATTAAGATGTTGAAGAGAGTTAAACTACTTTAAAAAGAGGAAATATCCGCTTTCAACGGAATCAGATAAATTGGATGGGATTGACTCTACCTCTTAATAACAGGGGGAAGAGAAGGTGTTATAGTTAAATCTTGAGTGTTTCAGAGGAAGATTTCAAAGAAAAATAAGCATGTTTACGAGGATTTAAAGGCCTAATAAGACAACACGTAGGCACGCAGCTTTCACGTTAAATATAGTACACACAGAGCGTCATCTTTATTTTTCATAAAACAGATCATCGCATCGTGAAAAGCTCCCTGAATACCCAAAATAGGAGCAAGGTGAGGATTTAGCGAACTGCAAAAACATTGACATTCGGAACATTCTCCAAAAGCCATGTGTAGACACACTCTCATACTTAGTTGTAAAAATCAGTTCAGTGTAATAGCAAAATTCTGCAAGCAAAGGCTAGAAGTCAAAAGGGAAATTAATGAATGTCTTAATCCAAAATGGCGGCTGTGGTTGTGGGTTTTTTGCCTTCATTTGTGGGATCAGAAAATCTTTTCAGTGAAAGGGGGCATGTCCTCTAAAGTACAAGTAACTCCCCGCAGAGACAGTGGAGACTGATAGTATTTACCACATAGACGCGGGTAAACCTCTGTTGTTTCTTTGGTCAACAGTCTACCCAGTGTGGTTTCCCCGTGAGTGACCTCAGGGCCACATTTTCTGGTGTTGCTTCTCTACCCCCGCTGACATGCCTTTTCTCTTATTTACAGCTGTGTCTTCCCCATCATCCTTTACCATGAAAACGAACACCCTGAGCACGTCGGTGCCTAATTCCTATTACCCAGGTAACAAAGCTTTCCGTTGTTTCATCTCTTCATAAACCCTGAGCAGTCAGAATCACCCAGGGCTCACTTTGCTGCCCAGGATGCTTTAGGAGCTTAGCGTGTTTGAAGTGTTGTAACCCGATGCTTTCTATGGCTTTCTGCGGGAAAACTGGGGGGCCTTTCATCAGTCATTTACTGTTCTTTCTCTTTTTACTTTCTCTGCATTGACCTGCTTATGATGTATGACAGACCCATTTGTGCCAACTGCAATTTTAGGTGAGAACATTTCCCTTTATCACAGTTTATTACAGGAGTAATTTCTAAAGTCAGTGGCCACTCTGTAGGAGACGGCAGTTTGATGCAAGGATCGTAACCCGGACACGGGGGGTGGTGGATGGCCTGGAGGGGTGGGGGGGTGGGCATAGATAATAAAAAGACTTTCTCTAAACAGTCTCCATTGATAAGAAGGGTTTGCCGTGTGTGTGTTGGGAATGATACCAGAAGGTTCCAATGAACGATCCCGGCTCCAGCACTCTCCCTGTCCAGGTTCAGAATTAAAAGTCAGCTTTGATCCCAAGGAAAAACACAGTTTGTCGTCACTCAGCTGTGTACTTGCAAGACCTAAAGTCTGTCCAAAGTGGTCATAAACGTGAAAATAGCTTCTTATTATTTTCACTTATTGCTAAGCACTGAAAACAGCAGTTTCAAAAATAGCATTTTTCTAATTATGCCAAATGTTATGCAGAAAAATCATCACAGTAAAGACTTGGCCCCCTCCCCCTCCTCGGAGCTACCCAGGGCACCCCCCGCATTTCAGATGCCTGTCACAGTGGAATTTCAAAGGAGCCGATGTTCTCAACAGCAAAACGACAAGGTGACACTTTATAATCACATGGTTCATTATGTGTCGGATGTCACCGGAAATGAAATAAAATGTTAGCCCCCATGGGGCAGAATGCAATGAAAGTAGGAAATATTCCCAGCGGGGATTAAAGAAAAAATCCCATTTGTCCAAATATAAGAAGGGTGAGGAGAAATGGCATTACCTGGCCGTGATAGAACCAAACAAGCATGAGCTGCTGTTGCCTTTGAGACCGTAGCCCGAGCGTACCCGGCTATGTTCTCTCTCTATCAGTACTACTAACCTTACGGAAAAGGAGCACAACACAAACGACTTCAAGGTGTGTAACCATCTGTCGCAGCCAGAGCTCCATCCTCAGCTGTGCCAGTCCTGCTTCCTAACTCTCTTTACAAGGGTTTATATCTTGGCAACATAATTTTTCCCCCTGTGCTTCTCTTTTCTCTTAAGTTGTTATGACTCTCATGTAGAGGGTGGGGTTTTTTCCCCCCCTTATGGTGTTTTCTGGGCTTGATTAAGCAAGTTTGTTGCTTGAGGAAAAAATGAACTCAGACAGAAGTTGAAGAATGGACCTAAAGCAGACTTTTTGAATTTGCATCATTTTGAGGACTAAGAAACAAACCCCACTAAAGCTGCCACCTTTTCATCCTGACTGTAAGGGAAAGAAAGCTGCATTTTTTATCCTTTTCAAAAGTAAGGGGCACAGGCTAATCTTAGGTGCCCGAACAATGCAATCTAAATGCAGATGACATTTGCAGAATCTCTTGATAGGCGAAGATTTGCGGTTTCTTTGTGTGCCTGGCATTCATTCGGCAATTCCTCTAGTAGATGTTCTGACCTTGGGGGAGCTATGAGTGGGGAGGGCTGAGATGTGCATTGTCAGAGGGAAGAAAATGTTCAGATTTCACAGCAGGATTTAGATAAGCTTATTAAACAAATACCATCTTTTAAAGTTGGGGCTTTGTTATTACGAACACTAATGACATCTTTTAAAGTTGGTTAGGCTTCTCTACAGAGAGAGAGTCACTTGAACAGACAATTCAAATAGCAAAAATGATGCACATTGTGAAAAATAAGTCAGCCAGATCAACAAATAACTGTTACCGTGTTGAGCTGGTACCAACATGCCAATGTGACAAATGGCGGTGCTTGGGGACTGTCCCTTCCATGTCACTCGGTGTGAAGGTGAATCCATATTTTACATAGGTTATCACTTGAAACCATGCAATGAAGATATGCTGTACATCTACCCTGGCACTTTTTGGGAATAGTGCTATTTTAATTTACACTAAGACAGGAAGATGTGTTTTGTTGTGACTCACAGCTTAGCACAATTAAATCCTCTAGTGCCTTTTATTCTCACAGGCTAAGGTGCCCAGCCCTAATGTATAAAGCTTTAGCGTGCCTTTATATCATTTTCTTGCAAAAAAAAAATAGATAGATAGATAGATGGATAGAGGAGATAGCTAGGTAGGACCATCGCCTACCTCAAAAACAGCATCCATTTCAATTCAAGATTTTTCAGCTGGTTCATTGAAAATTCGAGATCGTTTGTTAAAGAATGTAGGTAGAATGAATTCTCAGTTCTTAGAAAACCATCGGAACTTTTAGTGAGAAGCTTTATTTCTGATTTCCTCTTAGCCATAATTTTTAATTAAAAATGGCGGGGGGGGTAATTTTTAACAAATATAGGAAGTTAGTGACAAACGATGTATTTTATCAGTAATCATTCTTTTTGAAGAAGTCAGAGGAAACTGATGAATCACTAATTTTGGTGGAATCAAGATTTTCTGCTAGGTTAGGTGACACAATTTCAGAACAGATATCACACCAGAAACCTTCAGTTTCCTCGTCGGCAGCTATGTTCTCGGTAATAGTGTTCTTTTCTTAGATGATCTGGTAGTGTTTAAATGCTTCAAGACGTGTCCACATAACAGTGAGGTCAAGATGTCATAGTGCAGTGGGGGTGATACATACAGTGGGGACAGTGGTGGCCGCTCTGTGGACTTAAAACTTCCAAGAATGCCTCGCCCTGGGATCAGAGCACTGTGAGGTTGCCAGTGGATCCACATGGAAGACCCACATGATTCATTTGGGGAAGTTTAGAAGGTCAGTCCACAGTGGAGGGCATTTAATTACGTTCATCCCAAAAGGTGCAAAACTGAGAGAACAAGAGGCACAGTGGGGAAACTAATTAATGTTCCATGTATTTGAGTGTGAAGAGCAGAACTTGCTGCTGGAGCAGCTGAAAGCTCCAGGGCTTCAGGGCTTCAGGAGGGAGCCTCCCCCACATTGTGAGCTTGGCAGTTGCCTACAAGCAAATCCGATGTGAAAATGTTCCGGTTTATTTGCAACTGTTCTAATAGATGGGAACATATGAATTTCTAAATTTCAAAGCAAATCCAAATGAAAAAGAAATCATAAAATCAACTTACCACCTTTTTTATTTTGTCTTTGTGTCTTTAGCCACCTTGTAGTGATCCAGGTACCATTTCAGCAGCAGCACATAGCTACACACCTGTGTGCCACCCTTCATACCATGCATCCCAGGTGCTTTGCAATGCAGATAGAAGTGAGGTTTCAAAGCCAGGCCCAGCTCACCAAGCGCCCTTGAACTAAATTTCCTTTGGAGCTGAACTTCTCAGTTTAAACAAACAAACAAAAACCCATAGCTGAATTCCCTATTGATAAACAATCTGGTCATTTTTTTAGTTGAACTTATCTTTTCTTACATGTTTTCAGTCTTTATGCCTGAAATCAATTTTGATTTAATGTTCTCATTTTAAGTGACTTTCTCATTATATTTTGATGAGACAGACCCTCAGTTGTAAAACGGCTGAGGGGATTCAGCATTATAATGAGTTTACCTGTAGAATGTGGAACTCTTAACCTAATAGCACCTTCCTGCATAAGACATTTTTTAATAGCTATAATTTCTGCAGTTCATTGATCTAATTTACTAGGAGTCTTCCGTTAAAATATAGCCTCTTTAGGCTTATTTGACCAAATTCTGACATTAATTTTGTAATACAATTTGGTTGACTTGTTCAAGAAATTTAAGTGAGAAAATGTATGGAGTACAACTAAGACTTAGTTAGTCATTACTTGGTTCATGGGGGATGAAAAGCGATTATGATACTATTTTAACCTCCTTTTCTTACTGAGTGCTTAAACTAAACACCTCCATCCTAAGGTGATGGGAGAAATGAGGCTTTGCCCTCTGACCACCTATGAATAGAAAACTTAACTGTAAAATTAAAACACAAAATAAAAACTACCTGTACTTATTCACGCAGTACTATTGCTTATGCCCTGTTTCCTTTTTCTCCTCCTCTTTTCTCCTGATATGTATCTTCTTAAAAGTGCCTATAAATGGTAAGTTCCCCCATGCGCCCGCCCCATGGAGAAGGTGTGGAGGGAATGGGGGGGGGCGGGTGTCTTCTCTGTAGAACAAAGCCAGCTGGTTCTGCTGTGCGTTGGCCTGCATGTTAGCTCCTGTAGATCATCCCATGAGTGCTGCGTTGGCCCACCGTATTCTGTCCAGCTTTCTGATCCTGGAGCATGCGAAGTGACTCATCCAACCAGGTTCCTTTCTCTCCCCCTCCCGCCCCCCCAGTTATCTTGGATCTCATGTATCATGTCCACGTTTTCATTGCTAGCTTTGTAAGCCAACCCATCTTGTGCACTTTTTCTTTGCTCACAGAACATTCATACAGAGTTGATTTCCATCATCATACCAACTAGTTCACAGATCTTCAGAAGAACACAAGACTGGTTTTTCACCAGGCCTTGATGAAGTTTCAGACCGAAACTTCGATGAACTTGAGCCCCCGAAGGCTAAAGGATTCTTACCAACTAGCTTTGGGAAAGCAAGAGATCGTTTGGACTGCTTTGTAAAAACAAAGATTCCTGCCGCATCCCTACTAGTATTGCCAACCCCACTGAAATCTCTAGACACTTAACTTTTCTTTTTTGCTGAGCCATCACGGGGATCGTGGCAGCCGTAGGTTGAGGGGATGTCAGCAGCCGCTTAGATTCTCGGCGACCCCAGTGTAGCTGCTGGTTCCCCTCACTTTTTCCACGGCCTTCTGTTCCCAGACGAGACGCACACGATGGCCAGTGACACCAGCAGCTTGGTGCAGCCCCACACGTACAAGAAGCGCGAGCCGGCCGACGTGCCCTACCAGACGGGGCAGCTGCACCCTGCCATCCGGGTGGCCGACCTGCTTCAGCACATCACGCAGATGAAGTGCGCAGAGGGCTACGGCTTCAAGGAGGAGTACGAGGTGAGCACGCGCCCCGCACCTGGGCTCCCCCTCCGCCCGCCTGGGCGCGGCGCTGGGGGCTGTGCGACATCTCCGCTAGCCGGTGGGGCCCACGAGGCCGCCAGGAAGGGACCAGCTGTTTCATCCCTGGACCCACTTCCATCCAGCGGTGAGACTTAGCCACCGGGGGGATGTCCTACCTTAAATGAAATGAGGAGAAATACTTCTTCACCTTTTTCTTTATTCTGCATAAATACGCCATGAAAACAGAGGCCTGCCAGGCTCTCTTCCCCATTCCTCATCACCTTTCCTGGCTTTTCCTATAATAAAGTCTGATGTTAAATCCCAATAATTTTGAGGGTTATCTCAGGAAGAAGCTGTCCACCTAGAACAGTTGTAGGCCAACCAGCAACGTCTTGCATGGAGATGAGATGGCAGTAGAGGGACCGGCTAGTGTCACGGCAGTGACAGCTGTCACCGTCCCGCCAGCCCAGGGAGCAGGTCGCTGTCCTGGGATCCAGTGCAGGCAGCCCTTGGGGGCCTTTCCAGGAACAGCGATATATACTCTGGCACCATATATAAATGTAGGACTCACCCCTTTCACAGCCTCTGTCCTCAGCCTAATTCTGTTGGAAAGTCTTTCCCGAACTGAAGAGAATTAATTGATTTGAAGAGTCTGGTTCAAAAGAGCACACCTTCACTGAGTGTGTGTGTGTGTGTGGTGAGGGGGGAGAAGGAAGGAGTTGGATTTCTCTGTTACCTTATTAAGTAAAATTAGTTCACAATCATTGGTGAAGATAAAGTAGCAGCATGCTTACAGTAAAAATAGGATTAGAAAGCCACATGGCTTAAATCTAAGAACTTGTTTCTGGTACTGCATCTACCTGACTAGCTCCTACTTGTAAAACATCTTGTCTGGAATTAGAGTATTTTTAAAATCAGTTTCTACCACCTCCCTATCCTTCGACGTTCAAACTCTGCTTCTTTCTCCTCTTGGGGGGCCCTCATGATGCCTGAGTTTTACGCCCCAGATGCTGGGTTATCTTGGGTTTAGCTTAATTGTCCAAGGCTCATTACAGCAGTCAGAGCCCCACCACTGCTCTGCTTCTTTGAAGGCCAGGTCTTTGTTCAACGCCGGCAAATACACAGACACACTTTGCTCTGCTGACACGTGTGTCCTCACGTATTAACCAACGACCACAGTTCAAAAGACTCCAAAGCCAAGAAAACAAACTCAAACCAGGGCCCAAGGGTTTGATTTAAGTCCAGAAAATATTTCCAGATGAAGTTCTGCATTTTAGCCATCCTGAAATTCTTAGGTATGCCTTTAGTGATTTAATTCATAATTCAGTGAAACTGACTGCCTTTGCATATTTCCTCCTGCACTTTAAAAGGCTGGCTTAGGAATTAATAGGATTAAGAACAAGACTTCCAAAAGCATTAATATCTTATGAAAGACAAAATTAGATTATTGAGAAAATATAAGCCTAATGAATACAGACGGTGTCTTTAGTTCTATCCAATCTTCTGAATGCAGTATTGCTCTAATGTTTATTAAACATGTTAATGTCAAAGCGATTAGTTATAGGCTCAAATAACAATTCGTAAAATAACCTGAGTCCAATTTTTCATGGACTATTTTAAAATACCTACCTTAGGACTTCCAATAACACACCACAGATGATGCGTATTTGAAAGTATGCAGAAAATCAGTTCCGATTCACATCTCCTGAAGAAATATGATTTATAAGTGCAAACTGAAACAGTGTATACTCATCTTAAGTGTGTTATAATTGATGATTAAGAGTTGTTATACTCTGCAATAAAATGTTGTATTAATTACAGTTCAAAAAACTCTTTTTCCCATGCTAGCTATTCAGTGGGTCAGAGAAGACTGTTTCTTTTTTTAATTTATTTTATTGAAGTATAGTTGATTTACAATGTTGTGTTAATTTCTGCTGTACAGCAAAGTGATTCAGTTATACATATATATTCATATTTTTTCATATTCTTTTCCATTATGGTTTATCACAGGCTATTGAATATAGTTCCCTGTGCTATACAGTAGGACCTTGTTGTTTATCCATTCTGTATATAACAGTTTGCCTCTGCTAATCCCAAACTCCTATTCCTTCACTCCCCCATCTCCCCTCCCCCTTGGCAACCACAAGTCTGTTCTCTCTGTCTGTGAGTCTGTTTCTGTTTCATAGATACATTCATTTGTGTCGTATTTTAGATTCCACATATAAGTGATATCATATGGTATTTATCTTTCTCTACCTGACTTACTTCACTTAGTATGATAATCTCTAGTTGCATCCATGTTCTGCAAATAGCATTATTTCATTATTTTTTATGGCTGAGTAGTATTCCATTGTATATATGTACCACATCTTCTTTATCCATTCATCTGTCGATGGACATTTAGGTTGTTTCCATGTCTTAGCTATTGTAAATAATGCTGCCTTGAACATAGGGGTGCATGTATCTTTTCAAATTATAGTTTTGTCTGGATATATGCCCAGGAGTTGGATTGCTGGATCATGTGGCAACTCTTATTTTTAGCTTTTTGAGGAACCTCTATACTGTGTTCCATAGTGGCTGCACCAACTTAACATTCACACCAACAGTGTAGGAGGGCTCCCTTTTCTCCACACCCCAGAGACAACTGTTTAAAACTAACATATACAGGTATCCAATCATCACATTATACACCCTAAAGTTATACAATGTTATATGTCAGCTATATCTCAATAAAACTGAGGAGGGGGGGAGTAAAAACTTTTCAATGCCAAAATCATTATCAGCTTTTTTTAAAAGAAGGAAGGAAAAAAAAGAAAAAAGAGCAAATACTAGAGAGGAAAGCAGGAACAAATAGGAACGTGCTATTGGGAGAAATATGAGATGGAAAGTTCTGTTAGGAATAATCCTAGCACTCAGTAATTTTCAGGTTATTAAGTACCCCCCTCCTGGGGGCAGGGTGCGGATGTGGGCGGGAGGACCGTGGTGGGACAGAGTAAACGGGACATGAGGAGTGATGCTGGCACAAGGGTAAATCTGTAGAGTGGCCGCAGGGAGAGGGGAACACCTGCTCAGTTTCTCAGCTACATCCCGAAGCCCTCCCGCTCCCTCGCCATCCTTGCCTGCACATGGCTGAATTACATGCCCACATCTTCCCTGGAGGCACAGCCAAGCTTATGGGGATTAATGGGGCAGCGGCAAACCCCAGCTGCCGTTATCCTGCTCGACCTTCCTTAGAGAAAAATCCCAGGGGATTTTTATTCCAGTGTGAATCTGGAAACATCCTTAAGCAGTTATGTTTTAAAGCCCAATTTGGCTTTTAGAACTCTAACCAAACGCACCTCTTTGAATCTTGCTGTGAAGTCTACATCCTTCCCTCAAACCCACACCAAAAGTCAGGAGTGTGTGGCTGCCTGGTGTCGTGTGAAGCTCGAGGATCAGACGGTAAGAGGCCGTGGTTTGGGAAGAGGCTCTGGTACCAGACTGTGGGTATTCCAGCTCAGCCTGGGCCAAGCTGTCTAACCTCCTGGGCCTCAGTTTCCCCATCTGTAAAATGGGATAACTATAGTATCAACCTCGTAAGAGTATTGTGAGGCTTGACTCATTTAATGCTGCATCATAAGTACTAGAACTGAATCTGATATTCAGTGGCAGCTTTAGCTAATAAAAGAGGAAAGGACTAATTTACAGTAGGATCCAAGGCAGGGCATTCACCCCGTGGTCTTTACAGGGAAACTGTGTCAGTTACAATTTCAGTACCTCTCCTATGTTCACACTCTGGATAGATAGTTCACTTACCATGTATCGTCAAAACTTGCCATTAAAAAGTAACTTAAATAAATAGGTAGGTTTGACTCTGTGGACAAAGAGTTTGAGAACTGAGAAAATAAGTTAAATATTTTTTTCTTTTTTAAAATATTGGCACATAGTTGACTTACGATACTATATTGGTTTCAGGTGTACAACATGGTGATTTGATATTTTTATAGATTACCCGTCAAAGTTATTATAATATTATTGACTGTATTCCCTGTGCTGAATATTACATCCCTGTAACTTATTCTTTTTTCTTTTTTACAGTTTACCAGATAAAATATAGTTTGCTCAGTTAAACCTGAACTTCAGATAAACAGAATAATTCTTTAGTATAAGTATGTCCCAAATAGTGCACGGGACATACTTATACTAAAAACTACTCACTGCGTATATGAAACTCAGTTAATATTTAAAAGCATATGCTGTCAACTTTTATTGTTGAAACAGTATTTTCATATCTAAGTTAGAAAAGTCCTAAGGGTTGGTGTAGCTACAGACCACAGAATACTATCTTTTAAACAATGGTTCTATGAGTGTCTTTGCAAGGTCGGATTTGGGGAAAAGCTTACCATCAGCTGCGCTTGTTAGTTCACTGGAGAATACCCAGCACGTGGGGTGAATGTGACACGCCTGGGTGCTGGGGACACGGAGGACACCGAGTGTCCTGCCCTCAGGAGTCTCCCTCTGCAGGAGGAAGCAGTCATGGGGTGGTTTTAGCACCTCTCATGAAACCTCACAAGAGAGATTTGCATTAGTACTTTGAAGGCTTGGGGTGCAAGTCTGGGCAAGGATGACTTTTTCCTTGAAGGATGTGTTGGAGTCGGCCAGGGGAAGGCAAAAGAGGGGGATTCCAGGTAGACACGGAAGCAAGAGAACGTGGGCAGTCAGGGCGCTGTCGTGAAGGGCCACGTGTGTCCCACCCAGAAGCTTAGACATCATTCTGGCCGCCGTGGGAAGAGAAGAAGAATTCAGGTAACGCATGCGTCTCATTCCTGCACCTGGAGGGAGATCTGTTAATACAAACAGCTTAATTTTTAAATGCTGTTGTACGCGGCACACAGGAACTGCTTGAAAGATAATAATCCACACCCAAAAAGTAAAGGGGAGATGGAAAATGTATTTACTGGAAAAGAGTAGTATGAACTACATCCCTTTCTCCCCATGCAAAAAATTGCAATGCCGTGCTTGGCTTCCAGATTTGTTGAAGCGATGAATTACTTCAATTCGGAAGCATTTCTTGGGGGAAACCATCAGGAAAGCCTCAGGTTGCCTCCGTGACTCAGCACAATCACCCAATCAGTCGGTTTTCTTCAATCCATGTACGTTGGGAAACACCAGCCACTTAGACTGTAAAATACTTTTGAAATGGTGACTTTCTCTCTGTTGACACTGTTTCAACAAATTCGTCTTTATCTTTTCCAAGACAGAGATGTCTGAAAGCTGGCCTTAACCCTGGAAGGGTTCGTTACCGCTCAAGTAGCCGACAGAAGTGTGTCCAAACCAGAGGGAAAACATGCTGGGGATAAGACAGCAGCACTGAGTGCAGATTTTTGTTTGTTTGTTTTTGTTTTTTGTTCTAACAAGATCGTCATATGGCATCTCTCACCAGGGAAATGCAATAATTTGATTCAGAAGAAACTCAGACATGAATCACAATAAAAAAGTAAACAGGCTGAATTGAACAGAAAATGGCACGTTGTCAGCAGAGACTGGTTTGGGGATCTCAGGAGAAAGACCCAGTGGAAAGGGCAAGTTTGTTTACGTTGCTACAAAAGAGGAGCTGATTCTTTCTTCCAAAAAGCAAAGATCAGTCTGTGCTCAGCCCTTGGAGAAGATCCGTGGGTTTACCAGAAGTGGAGAAAGGAGACAGCTGCACTCAGGAAACAGTGGAGGCCTGAGCAGCCGCCCCTGCAGACTCCTGGGCCTTTATCACCTGGAATGAAAAGGAAGATTCTCCAGCTCTGCCCTGAGCCAGTAGGCCCTGCCCTAGATGTGGGAGCTGCTCCCTGCTACCTGAGGGGGACAGAGAGGGTCCCAGCCTCAGGGGTGACCCTGCACAGTTGGAGAGTGAATTCCTGCCCCTCTGTCATCCCCAAAAGGTCTTCTTTGGTCCTGGATTTTTGAACTGATCCTAATTGTCTTCCGGGATCCAAGCAGAAAAACATTAACCTGAAGTAGGAAAATAGTTGTGCAGTTCTGAAAGAGTGTATGTTGCTATCGTTGTAAAATTAAGATAAAGGAAGGACAGCAATTTAAAACTACTCCCACATAGGATCTCCTGAAAAACACTGATGCTACTATTTTATTAGCTAATAATTAATATTGCTCTGGGGCACAAACATTTATTTTCCAGTTACTAGATACGAAATACATAAACCTAAGTAACTCGTGGCAACTACTTCTCAAAAAACTATGTGTGTGTGTACATATATGTCTAAAATTATTTAGAAAAGCATTATCCTGACCCCACCTACTTTTATCCTATGTGTTTCTCTAGGGCACAAACACGGATGATTAATTTTATAATTGAACATGGAGACTGGTTTTTAGCTCAGTTTAAATTGGGGAATTGGAGGCTTTATGCCAAGATCTTCAGGCTTAAGTACAACCTATGCATTTTTCCAAGGAACCTGGAGTTTTTTTAAACATGTCTAACTCCTAGTAGCTCCTTGCAGATCTTTTTAAAATGTATGGATTGTATATTTTCCCCTCTCATCCTGCCCCCTGCTTTCTAAGTAAAACAACTGATTTTGTTCAATGTAAGCACAATGTTATATTGGATGGCTTTGTCTGTATTTGACAAAGTGTGGTGAGCTAAGAAGGAATTGTCTTAGCAAAAAAAAGTCTCACTTGCCCTCCAAATCTGAGTTTCATTTTGGTTTGTTTTTTGTTTGTCTGTTTGTTTGTTTTTTTAATTTACTTGCCCCCCACCTCAGGGAAGCCAGTGAAAACTAAATAGAGAAAACCACTCCCTGAAAAACCACCTCCCCCCCACGGAGGCTGCAGTTCTAATTCCTGATGAGATGCCCTTAGACAGCAAGGCCCTCAGCTGGGAAGACAGGCCAGCATCCCCAGGTGGGCGGCAGTGCCGCTGGGGAGAAGGACGCCCTGTGCCTGGTCCCTCCCCGTGCGGGGCTAGTGGGCAGGTACCTCTAGAAAAATTCTAAGAATAGTGCTCAGCGGCCCCTTTGCTGGGTTTTGAAAACAGAGGCCGAGGCAGGTGGCATGAGAGGTGCTTTGTGTTCTTACCTGCTGGACCCATTGCCGACACAGCTGGCCCGTGCTCGTGGGTGGTCCAGCGTGGAGGGACCCCCTTCCGCTCACCTCCAGCCCGCACACTCTTCAGATGTGCTTTTCAGTTCCCGCTTCATATTCTGAGGCACCAGCTGAGTCCATCAATTGCCACAATCAGTGCAGGTTATTTTCTGTCCCACAGGACACAAAATAAACAAAACAAAACCATTGAAAGCCAAGGATGGGGACATGGGGGAGCCTTGGCAAGCTCTGCAAATACATTAAGAATCACAACAGCTGCGCCTCCAATGGCTGCCGCAGCCAAGTAAGTTTTGACATTTTTTTTTCCTTTAATTATTACGGTGATGCTGAGCCAGGTCCATGAGAAAATGATAAAAACTATGTGAAATTTTGAGGCTGCGTCAAGCTGTTTGGGGCAAGTCAACTGTATGTGTTCATAAACACTTTCTTAGTAGATGAAAATCTCTGCGTCTTTTAAATAACGCAACAGAGACGGTTGATTTTTTACTGTGAATACTCGGTAGATTTTTCACTAAACTACAAATATAGAAGTGTCTTTTATTTGTCGCGTGGTCCATTTTGTCATGCTTGCTTTCAGGACCTCTTATGTGTTAGCTGATTTTTTTTTTTTTTCTAAAGGAATTCCTTTATTTTTATTATTTATTTATTTTTAGCTGTGTTGGGTCTTCGTTTCTGTGCAAGGGCTTTCTCTAGTTGCGGCAAGCGGGGGCCGCTCTTCATCGCGGTGCGCGGGCCTCTCTCGCGGCCTCTGTTGTTGCGGAGCACAGGCTCCAGACGCGCAGAGCTCAGTAGTTGTGGCTCACGGATCTAGTTGCTCCGCGGCATGTGGGATCTTCCCAGAGCAGGGCTCGAGCCCGCGTCCCCTGCATTGGCAAGCTGACGCTCAACCACTGCGCCACCGGGGAAGCCCTAGCTGATTTTTTTAATCCAGTTTCCTTTTGCCCACACCCCTGATAATATCCTGGACTCAGAAAACTTTGGAAAATTTAGTTAAAAATTGTTATTTCCCACGACTCTCTATTCCTCCCTCTGATTTGAGTTCATGGTGGTGGACCTTTTCCAGTTTGTTTGGAGTAGTTCTAGTTTACCGTCTGGTTTCCATTTTGAAGCTGGTCATTAGAACTGTCTTTATCTCCCCCGGGAGGAGTTAGGCGCTTTCCCCACTTGTTAACATGCTTTTAGTGTCGGATGCCATTAGTCACAGGACCCGGCCCAGAAGGCACTGTCGGGATGCCTGTATCCCACACCTGCCGACCTCGTGTGTCTCTGGTATCAGCTGGATGCTGTCACCGCCTGCTAACCTGGTCCAGCTGGCTGCAGCACAGTGGTATTGCCCCTCCCGCCGACCTCCCCTCAGCACCTCCCAAGTCCTATCCGCCTCCCCTCCCGCCGTTTCCAATTCCATCCCTTCCTCTCCCAGCCCACCGGCCGCCCTCATCTCTTGCCCACCCCGTTGTAACTCTCCCCGACCTCATCTCTCGACATTTACTCTTCCCCCTTCACATCTACCCTCCACTCTGCAACCAGTTTTCTTTGGGAAACACAGATGTTATCACATGTGATGCTAAAACATCTGCTCTGGATTCTTTGCAAAATTAGGCCCCTCCTTAGCAGGGAGTGCTCAGTCCTCCGGGACGCGGCCCTGGGCCTGCTCCAGGCTGTCGCTGTAACCACGGCAGCTTCCCGCCACGTGCCTCAGGGCCCAGCTCCTGTGGATCCGCCCCTGCACCTTTCACACCCTCAGCACCTCGCTGTCTCTGGGCTGTGCTCCACATCGTGGTTTCTGCCCGGAGTGACTGCCAGCTCCCTTCAGACCCAACATGGATGTTACCAGACACCAGGCCGTCCGTGGTCTCATAGCGCTGCGTTAGAATAACATAGTGGGCAATAATAATACCGTGGGCAATGTATTAACTGATAATATGGTAAAGTGTATATTAATTGATTATCCAATAGATATTTGAGAAACACTGCTAAATATGTTACTTTACATTTGTTGAATTGATTTCTGTGTATTTCAACACATACACCCCTAGAAGGGGAGATGAAATTAAAGATGGATAGAACTATTACAAATACACACTCAGAATGGTACACATCATCACGTAGGAGCAAGTGGATTAGCAATGTCCAACCAGGAAACACTGTGCTGAGCGACTTGAACCTTACCAATACCCGTCACTGAAAAATGGGAAGAATGGCATGGCTCCATCTGACCATTTTTACTCACTGAATGCCAACCATATGTTTAAAAAAGTTAGGGTAAATATTTTTATTCCATATTTGCTTTCATTTCTTTTTTAATCCCTAATAGAAATAATGTAGAAATATCTAGTGACTTCAATGCATTTCAAAACATGACTGTTGCAAGAGAGAAACTGTATGTCATCATACACAGATTCAAAGCTCATAAAGGTAATTTGTGTTATCATGGACGTATTTTCAGGGGGAGCAAGGTATTGAGGGGTGGACTTTTCATGAAATCTTGCTTGGTTCCTAGAATGATGATGATGATGTTGATGGTTAGACCTACGTTGGTCTAGCCCTAACCCTAATGTGGTAGCACTCTACAAAGATACACACACAGATAGAGAGAGACACAGAGATATTTCTAACCACAATGCTCCTACACTGTTATCATACCCATTTTACAGATGAGGGAATGACTCAGAATGTAAGTCATTTGCCCAAGGTCATCCCACTTTGGAGTGGTGGGATTTACTCCATAATCTGTTGACTCCAAGGCCACGTTCTTTTCCACTACGCCACATAACTTCTTCATGGAACACCACGAAACACAGACCTACAGAAGTTAACCTTGGGTTTTATTGATTTGACTTGTGATTTCACGGCAGGAGCATGGTTTTACCCTGTGCAGTTTTATTTGCTTTGAAGTGTTCTGTCCTTTGGCAGAGGACAGAGCCAGCCCCGGGGGCCCCACTGACAGCGCCAGCTCTGGTTTGTTTCAGCATCTCAGCTCCAAGAGCACGGTCACTCCGACATTGCTCCTGCTCTGGCTTTTCCTTGTCAAGAAATGCCGGGAAATTATCCTGCAAATATCAGCCAGCCTGGCTCGTCGGAAACCCACCAGGACCAGGTATAAGCTAAAATCAAGCTGCCGCTCTTGAGAGGCATAGATCCCATAGGCTGTCTCCCTGGATTGCTACACGACTGCCATCCAACCCAGTAGAGGGAGGGAGAAGAGGAAGTGTAGACGCGAGTTGTGTGTGAAAGCTGAAGGTTTTCTCAGAGATTCTCTCTGGAAGAGATTCTGGAAGAGGTTGCATCTTTTTTCGATGAGGTGATTCAACACAACGGTAACAACCTTGTGAACTGGATCTCTGCCCTCCAGGCAGGACCAAGATAACATGTCTCAGCTTCGACTAAATGATGCAAATAATAACCAGTTGAAAAGGAGATTATTCTTTTTCAAAGAATAGTGCTGGGAAGTAGAAAGGACAGTGGATTGGCCATGAGAAGACTGGATCCCAAGTCTTTGACCTGTCACGTCACTGAAGAGTCTCGCTGAGACCCTAACCCCAGACCCTTGAGTGAACCACTCACCTCCCCTGAAACAAGTGGGTCAGTTCCGAAGACCAAGCACTTCCTAGAGTCTCTGTATCATTAGTCGAGCCATCACCTTGGTGATGTTGGACTCCCAGTTTGGTTGACACATCTCCTTGGACGGGATGTTTTTTGGTTCATGCTTCTCCATGGATGGGATGTTTTTTGGTTGATGTATCTCCATGCATGGAATGTTCTCCAGTGGGCAGCCCTGAGAACCGAAGCCTGGCGGTCACTGGTGTGTAGAGGGCCGTCACTTGGGACCCGCGGGCAGTTCTCTGGCCCCCTCTTGCCAGTTTTGAGTTTATTCAGCATTTCTGAACGATGGAGTTTCTGTCCGGATGTGCCCTTCCTCTTTTTTCCTCCTCTCTTTTCCCCGTATCAACCTCTTCCCACTCTCACTTCTAACTCCCACCTCATCTCCAAAACACTGGGAAGGCCAAGTGGAGAGAGTGCAGTAGTGACATTAGTACATTTTTGTATGAAGTCCTCACCGTGTCTGAAAGGTGTCTGTGATCAGAGTTCCATTCCGTCTCTAATCCCCACTGTCCCCGTTTGTAAGGATCGTGAATAATAAGGAAATATATGGATTAAAAGTTTGGAATTAATTTCTTTCACATTTTATATTATATAAATCCACATTATTGTTACATGTCTTATTCAGACCAAAATAATATTGAATCAGAGGCCATAGCCTTTTTGACCTGTCCTGTCTCTGAAAAGAAAGAGAACGTGCTGACTTTTCCAACTTCTTCTGAAAGAAAAGTAGCTTTATGTCCTCAATGGGCTTCACCTATTATTCAGCATCTTCGAAATTTTTAAAAACTTCTTCACTCCCTTTATCTTCCATTGTTGCCCTTTAGGGACACATGGAAAACCTTTCATCTGTTTACTTCAGGGAAATTATACAAGAGATACTGAATAATTATAATGCATTCAGTGTAATTATAAACGTCTAGCATATGTTTTTATATGTATTGTATTTATGTGCTTTAGGTAATTATGCATTTGAGTTCCTTGACAATTTTATGGCCAAAATATTTCACTTGGCTGATTACTAAGTGTATTTTAAGCTTACTTCTTGAAACATGAAGAGAATATACTATAAATCCAGTTAACATAATTTATCTGCCTAAAGAGGATGCTTGCTTTTATTTTTTTCTCTATTTCAATGATGAAAACCATTTGTAAGGATGCAGAGTAACAAAATATGTTTTTAAAGGTTTCCAAGTCCCGATTTTATCATGTTTTTTTAAAAAGAAAATTTTGAAAGAAATTTGAAATTTTAAGAAAAGTGTAAAGAAGAAAAAAAAAGACAATAAAAATCACCCATAAACCTGCTCTCAGTTTTCAGTAAGTTTCCATCCAATATTTTAATGCATTAGAATCTTTATATAAATCGTTTCATACCTTGTTTGTCTTTGCCAGGAACACTGCTATGAATAATTCTTTGGATTTACCTCCATTATTTTCTATAGATAGACTTCAAGAGGTGGAATTAATGGTTCAAAGTATATAAAATGCTTAAGTTTCTTTATGAACCTATTATGTTGAAAGCTTGCTTTCCAGAAAAATTGAACCAATTCACACACGCCGTTAGCACTTTCCATGAGAATGCTTACCTCAACATACCAGCACTCAAATAAGCATTAGTCTTTTTTCTTTTATCATCTTTGCCAGTTCGATAGGTGGAAAAAGAGTATCTCATTATTGCTCCATTTGAAACTGGACATGTCTTTATATGTTCACCAGCCACGTGAAAATCTTCTTTTGTGAACTGTTCATATGCTTTGCCTGTGTTTTTACTAGGGTGTTAATGTCTCCTACTGACTTGTACGACCTCTTCTATGCTTGCTTTGTCCTCCTTTAAAAATGTATTGGCTGTCCTTAAGCTTTGTGCTGCCATCATTTTAGAATCACCTTGTCCATGAAAAATGGACATTTCATGAAGCTGACATTTTATACAGTCAGCTTCATGAAAAACTCTGTAATTTTGTTTGGAACTGCGTGGGATCCACTTAAAAAGTTCGGGAAAATTGACTTCTTGGCAATATTGGATCTTCATGTCTTAGTTTGGTTTATGCCTATTTATTTGGATCTTCTTTTATATTTTTCAGCAGAGTTTCAAAATGTTCTCCATGAAATCTTGTACATCTTTTAGTTATGCGTACTTATTTGTTATGGTAATAGTATCTTTTAAAGTTACATTTTCTTTTTATTGCAAGTATATGGAGTACATGTATAAATATATAGAGATACAGGTATATATGTGTGTATACGTATGTGTGTATGTATGTATATTTGTATATTGCTCCTTTGTCCAGAAACATTTCTCAGCAATCTTTATTTCAGTCATTTCTCTGCAGATTATTCTGGAGTTTTCCATGGAGAAATCATGTCAACTTTCATTACTGACAGTTTTGTTTCTTCTTAATCCTTATACATTTATTTTTTCTTATTTCTAAAGCTCACTAGAACCTCCAGTACAACACTGAATAAAACTTAGGTTGGCAAGTATCATTGTCTTGGTCCTGATTTTCAGAGAAAAGGCTTTTAATGATTAATAATTAGTCATAATTAGTTTAAGGATATTCCCTTCCATTTCTGGTTTATTAATACTGTTTACCATAGATAAATATTGAATTTGATAGAATGCTTTTTTAGCATTTATTGTCATACAAAATGATTATTTTATTTCTCTTTTTTAACATGTTAGTGTGGTGGGTTAATTAATGTAGTTAATATTCTAATTTTGAACCAACCCTTCATCCCTGGGATAAACCTAACTTGGTCATGATATGTTTTAAATATTGCTGAAGGCTGTTCACTAATGATTTTTACATCTATGTCCATGAGTTACTAGTCTCTTAATGATCCTTCTTGTATTTTTATTTTCTCATTTTAGAATGAAAAATATATCTGCTTTTTAAAATGAATTAGATAGCATTCTGTGTTCTTTCTGTTCCCTTAAAAGAGATCATGTGAGATTCAAGTTATCTTTATTTTTTTTTTAGATGTGACCTTTTTTTTTAATTGGAGTATAATTGCTTTACAATGTTGTGTTAGTTTCTACTGCAAATTGTCTTTAGAACTCAACTACAAAACTGGCTAGGTCTGGCATTTTCCTCACGGTAAAATTTTTAATTACTGAATTTTTCAATAGTTACAAGACTATTCTGGATTTCTAGTTCTTCTTGAGTTAATTTTATAGTGAATATCCTCATAGAAATTGTGAATTTTGTCTAATTTTTTACTCAAGGGTATACATTTGTTCATATTTTTCTTATTATCTGTCCTTTATCATCATTAATAGTGTTTATTTGTGCCTTTTCTCCTTCTTCTTTCTTGACTATTCTTGCCAACATTTTGTTGGTTTTATTAGTTGTTTCAAAGAGATAACCTTTGACCTTGTGGATCTTTCATATCGCGTGTTTTTTTGGGTTTTTTTAAAATTTATTTATTTATTTATTTTTGGCTGTGTTGGGTCTTCGTTACTGTGCGAGGGCTTTCTCTAGTTGTGGCGAGTGGGGGCTACTCTTCATCGCGGTGCGCGGGCCTCTCACTGTCGCGGCCTCTCTTGTTGCAGAGCACAGGCTCCAGATGCGCAGGCTCAGTAGTTGTGGCTCACGGGCCTAGTTGCTCCGCGGCACGTGGGATCTTCCCAGACCAGGGCTCAAACCCGTGTCGCCTGCATTGGCAGGCGGATTCTTAACCACTGCACCACCAGGGAAGCCCATATTGCATGTTTTAAATTTCTGATATTCCTGATCTTTTTTCCATCTACTTTCTTTGAGTTTATTCTATTCTTATTTTTAAACAAGATGCTGAACACATTAATTTTCAGTCTTTCATTTTTCTAGTAGAAGCATTTATTTAAGTATTAATTTTCCCTCTAAGTAACAGTCAAGTACTCTTATCCTTAAGTATTTTTAAATTTTCATTACAATTACTTCTTTGACCCATGCATTATTTAGAGCACGTGAGTGCATGAATGTGTGTGTTTTATTTCTCAGTGCATGGGAGATTTTTTGGTTGTCTTTTTATTAATGATTTCTAACTTATATGTATGATGATTGGAGAAAATTCATTGAAATTTGTGGACATTATTTAGAGCCGTCCACATGGTCAATTTTCTTAAATATTTTATGTATTCTTAACAGCAGTGTTGAGTGCCAAGTTCTGTATATTCTTTAGATCATGCTTTTTAAAAAGTTTGCTGTTCAAATTTTCTGTATACTTAACTGGCTTTTTGTCTGTTTGATCTATTACTGAAAGAGGTTAAAAGAAGTCTTATATTTTGAAACTAAGTGATTAGGTAAATATAAGTTTAGAATTGTCTCTCCTAAGTGAATTGAACATTTCATCATTAGGCACTAATATCATTGTCGTTAGTTTATATTGTCTAATTTCAATATAACTATGCCAGTTTCCTTCTAATTAGTATTTTCCTGGATATATTTTCCACCTCTCTATTTTAGTTGTGTCTCTTGTAAATAGCATATAGCTGGAATTTTTTTTGAATTTTTGCATTTTATTTTATTTTTTTTTTATACAGCAGGTTCTTTTTTTTTTAAATAAATTTATTTATTTTATTTATTTTTGGCTGCGTTGGGTCTTCGTTGTTGTGCGTGGGCTTTCTCTAGTTGTGGTGAGCAGGGGCTACTCTTCCTTGCGGTGTGCGGGCTGCTCATTGCAGTGGCTTCTCTTGTTGCGGAGCACGGGCTCTAGGCACGCGGGCTTCAGTAGTTGTGGTGTGCAGGCTCAGTAGTTGTGGCACGCAGGCTCTAGAGCGCAGGCTCAGTAGTTGCGGTGCACAGGCTTAGTTGCTCCGCGGCATGTGGGATCTTCCTGGACCAGGGCTCAAACCCGTGTCCCCTGCATTGGCAGACAGTTTCTTAACCACTGTGCCACCAGGGAAGTCCCTACAGCAGGTTCTTATTGGTTATCCATTTTATACATATTAGTATATATATGTCATGGATTTTATTATTTCAGCTTTTACCTTTAAAAGTCTTACAGCTTTTACCTTTAAAGTCTACTAATTTACAACTTAGTACATTTTTAATTTGGTGCGATTACTGATTTATTTGAATTCATTTCTGCCACCTTATTTTGTGAGTTATGTTTGTTCTACTTTTTCTTACGCTTCTTCCCCCCACCCCACCTCTTCTTGCCTATTTTTAATTAGTTAAATTTTTGTCTCGTTTTATTTTTCTGTCTACTAATTTGGAAATTATACACTTTTTTCTTCTACTAGTCACTATAGAAATGTTAGCACGCATATTTTAAAACCTAGAATTAAATTAATTGCTTAACCTTCTCCTCTCAGATACCTTTCCTCCCCTATAAATAGCTCATGATAAGGAGATTCTCTGAGAACAAAGATTCCCTGGGATTTGTAGCATCTACGAGGTAGTATTTCTTTAATTTGCTCATTCATGCATTCAGCAGATGTTACTGAGGACTCTCAAAGCTAGACCCTAGGATTAAAAAGATAAGTAAATCTTGGTTGCTATTCTTAAGAGCATCCCTTTTTGTTTTCTCCTCCAGGAGTAATTAGGCACCTACCAAAGACCACGTATCTTTCTTACATCCTGAAACCATGTTTTCAACCTGGTCGTCATGTAGTTCCAGTGGCTGCAGGGTTGCAGGCTAATAACCGTGGTGGCGTGCTTCCCGTGCAGTGGGGCCTCTGCCCCCCTTTGCTGTTGGTTACTGATGGCATTGGTTACTGATGGCAGTCGTCACTCTCGGCCACCACCTTCCCATTACCAGAGATCCTTTCTGCTGTAGCCACTTGTGTTTCTCCCCTCTGATTGCAGATCCCCCAGTTCTGCTCATCGCCTTTCCACACAGGATGTACATGTAGATGGACTGAGCATCCCTGTCTAATTTCCCTTTCATACGTGGATCTCTCTGGTCTTCATCATTCACGTGAGCCCCGATGTCCCTCTGAATCACAGTGCTTTTGGAAAATGGGGTAGTGTGTTCCGCTCCCTGTGCTTTGTCACCTCTTCTTTCCTGCTTCCCTGGGCTCACCATCCCTCTTCCTCTCTCTCATCACTGCCTGCAGCCTGGACTTGAGCCAAGCACACACATCTCCCATCGCAGCTTCGTTCCTTCCTCTCTTCCTTCCACTGCTGGGCCTTCGGAGCTGTGTATAAAAGCTCTAATTTATTTTTTTGGTGTTTTCTTCTTCTTTTAATTTATTTTATGGAAGTATAGTTGATTTACAATGTTGTGTTAGTTTCTGCTGTACAGCAAAGTGATTCAGTTATATGTATATATTATATATATATATATATATATATATATATATATTCTTTTCCATATTCTTTTCCATTATGGTTTATCCCAGGATATTGAATATAGTTCCCTGTGCTATATAGTAGGACCCTGTTGTTTATCCATTCTATATGTGCTAGTTTGCATCTGCTAATCCCAAACTCCCAGTCCATCCCTCCCCTATTCCCCACTCCCCCTTGGCAACCACAAGTCTGTTCTCTATGTCTGTGAGTCTATTTATATTTCGTGGATAAGTTCATTTATGTTATATTTTAGGTTCCACATAGAAGTGATATCATATGGTATTTGTCCTCTTTCTGACTTACTTCGTTTAGTAGGATAATCTCTAGGTCCATCCATGTTGCTGCAAATTGCATTATTTCATTCTTTTTTATGGCTGAGTAGTATTCCATTGTATGTATGGACCACACCTTCTTTATCCATTCATCTGTTAATGAGCTTTTAGGTTGTAAAAGCACTAATTTTTAAACAAGATCATCCCGGTGAAAACATCTCCTCAGTTGTCAGAGGTTGGAGGGGAATCAGCAGGTACAGTGGTGACAGTTGGTCTGGATGGGTCATTTTATAAGTTGTATGTGCAGTTCAAGGCTGCCTGTATTTAAAAACAATTCAGCCTGTACTGTAAGTCTGGTGAGCAGGAAAGAGGAGAAAATGGACCTGGATGGATAAACAATTTAAAACTGATAGAAAAGTACTTTGCTGAGAAGCCCCGTGTCGTTTGCCCATTTTCCCTGGCCCTTTTGAAACTCCTCTGCGTGTTAGTTCTGACTGTCTGCAGGGCTCCCACTGACCCAAGCGTCGAGTGGCGCTGGTGGATGGAGCTGGTGGGTGGCGCTGGTGGGCGGCACGGGTGAGCGGCTCCGATGGATGGCGTTGGTGGGCGGCGCTGGTGGGCGGTGCTGGTGGGCGGCGCTGGTGGATGGAGCTGGTGGGTGGCAGTGGTGGGAGGCGCTGGTGGATGGAGCTGGTGGGCGGAGCGGGTGGGCGGAGCTGGTGGGCGGCGCTGGTGGATGGAGCTGGTGGGCGGCGCTGGTGGGCTGCGCACATTGTCATCCTGCTCTACGCTTTGTTGGTGGGGAGTAAATCTTTCATAGAGTCTTAAGTGGTTTATGTTTTGTTTAGGATCTCGATGTCCAATTTTCTTGTCAACTTTTTGTTTATAGCCTGTCACAGATCTCATTAACGCCACTGACCTCTTAACCATTTTAAAGAGCATAGGGTGGGTTGCAGAACATGGCATTTGATCTCTTTTGCACTAAATAAAATTTTTTAATTTATGAGTTTGAGTTCTAGCCATGATTACTGCCTTGGTCAGGTAACTTTACTGCTTTTTTTATTTTTAAAATGCCAATATTTGACATCAGTGTTCCCATAAAATAAATGATTCTTCATAATTGCTTTTCCAATGCTTTTCCCATGTGACTCTCCCCAATAGTTTTCCCCCAGAAATTGAGTAGTGGCTGTCACAATTCTTGTGAACTAGCAATTATGTCAAATAATTTAATCAGTGCTTGAACTGGGCTGGCATTGCTCTCGGAAGACCATTTTTCAGAATGACATACCTCTGAGCATTTGTTCCATAATTAAACCTGTAAACACTTTTTCCCACAAAGACCCTCAGAAGTACTGTTAGACATTCAGAGCCTTCAGGGAAGAGCCTGGGCACCACTGCTGGGCAAAGTTAGGAAACTTTGAGCAAGGATAGGCAGGAGTCAGAGTTCTCTGTCGTGCAGTGTCATTGTCAAGAGCCTGCATACATAATTAATCAAGGCAGAGCTCATTGGGATTTTGATTGACATCAGACACCATTCCGGAATCGTGTGTTGAAGGACCACTAGCGGGGTCTCCCCTTAATTTACGGAACGTATGATTCTCCTTCAACCGAAGTCACTGTGGAAAATGTGTTTCTTCTGCAACCTGCGATGGTATGTTCTGTGAGAAACTGATGCTCTAAAAATTAGGACTAGATTTTAAAATCATGATTAAATGGATGATAAAAATCACAGCATCCGCTTTCAGATGTGTCCATTTGGTTTATGAGGAGGCTAATAATGAAAAAGGAAAGACTTTAATGCCTCCAAGAGACTCTCCTGTGTTCGGACCTTTGCAGAAAAGCAAATAGGAGAGCAGGTAAGTAAAGGAATTGTTGGCCATTTAGATGAGGCATGAATAAGGGCAGAAAGTCTAAACATCTTAAGACATTTCAAATAAGGCCCCTGTTACGTCTGTTCAGGCCCCGCGTCATCCAGCTCTCCCTCAGTCAGCTTTGCTGTGCTGGTTGCTAAATATAAGACACACCCATTTTTTAAATTTTTATTTTATGTTGGAGTATAGTTGATTGACAATGTTGTGTTAGTTTCAGGCGTGCAGCAAAGTGATTCAGTTATATACATGTACAAGTATCTATTCTTTTTCAAATTCTTTTCCCATTTAGGTTATTACAGAATACTGAGCAGAGTTCCCCGTGCTATACACTAGGCCCTTGTTGGTTATCTATTTTAAATACAGTAGTGAAGACACACCCATTTAAAAAAAAAAAAATCCCGGCATCCTCCTTGTGCTGCTGACACAAGGGCACACTCTGCTCTGGGTGCCCCCTTCTGGTGCCTCTCAAAACCTCCAATCCCTCATTTAGAAGAAGGGGTTAATGTCTCCCCATAGGAGACTGTTGTGGGAATGATATTCTGTGTGTGCATCCATGTATATGCAGAAATATACAAATAGACCTTTTCCCTGTGCTCTGGAACTGGGCCCCTCCATTCTTAGATCACTGCCAGAGCTTTGAGCCACCGTCTCTGATGGAATCAGTTATTAGACCACCACCAGGCTTCAATTTCCTGTGTCACGTTGAAATATTATTCACTCCCCTGTGCTTGGAACCCCCAGTGTCTACAGCACTGGGTGGTGATGACTGCCAATAGCGAGCTGCAGCCCACGCCTCCTTGTAGCCTTTTCTCTGCGGTAAAGATGCCTCACTTGGGGCAGAGCATCTCCTCCCTCATTTCCGCGCCTCTGTCTTTGTCGCAGGCGTCGCTTGCCTGTGCTTGGAGCCCAGTCTCCATGAAGCGTCCCCACCCACCCGTCAAGCCCTACCTGATTTCTCCAAACCTTTACCGCACGTGAGGGTCTGCGCCACGTAATTCACCCTCTCTTTGCATACCACTGTTACCCTCTGCTGTCTGTGTCGTGACTGTGACCACTGGATTGTAGCTCCTCGGAGGACGAGGCCGTCTACCCTTTGGTGTGGTCTCCGCACTGTCCGGCACTATGCTCAGCCCCTAGTAGGCAGGGTGGTTGTCTGGGGCGAGGGACCTTTTACAGGACTGTCTGATGATGTGTCAGCACAGACCAGTGGTGACCAAGTTTGACAACCGATCATTATAATTTCATGGTTTTGAAAATTATTAGAACCAGGTAGCGGGCGTCTTCATGGTGGAGGTTGGAATAATCAACCTTCTTGTCGAAATAGCAACTAACACTGGTTGAGCATCGGCCAGGGGCCACACTTGGTGAAGCCCTTCCACACATTATCTGATTGAAGGCTCACCACACCCTCCCACTCTGGACAGGAGGAAACTGAGGCTTAGGGAGGTTCATCTTTTACCTGTGTCACAAAGCTCACGCGGCTGCTGGATTTGAACCCGGACAGCTGCACCTTCTGGACACAACAGGGAGTCAGGGTCTCCCTCCCTATTTCCCCCACACTTTGACCCTTAAAATGTGAAGAGGTAGGAAAGATTGGGCAGTTGGAACAGGGATCCTATGTACGTCAGACACCCAGAAAGCTTGACAACTTTCTACTCATTGGGATGAATGGCAGGTCACAATTTCCTAAAATATAAAGAAACAGTAGAAATGTTGGAAATTAAGTTTACTGACTACATGACTATATGGTGTTGATGTAGAACTACTTTCATCTTGTAAACTGACCTTGTTTTATTCATTCCGTGTGTACGATTTTCACTTTATTTGAAGGTGTTAAGAGTCAGATGTAAGTGTAGATTTGCTCCAGTTAATACTCAAGGGGCCAGAGGAAGGAGGCTAAAGAGAGCCAGGGCGTTTGTCCTTTGGCCCTGGCCACCCACGGGATGCCATATTGCACTTAAACATTGTAACAGTTTTTCCGAGTAAGTGCAATAGGTGTGATCGAGTAAAGGAACAGTGGAAAAGAGACATCGAAATGATTTTGTCGATGTTCCATATGTAGAAATAAACATATTTCAAAAGTCAGTCTTCCAATTTTAGAACTTTCAAAATCTAACTAAGTAAAATCCTCCAGGGTAAAGGCAAAGCTTAAAGTGACCAGGATTTTTAAAAGCGTGCTCTTTTGTGTGGGGGGGGGGGATGTGTTGTGAATGTGTGGCTTTGTGTGTTTAAAGTTCTCATGGCGTGATGAGCTGGGAAGTGGTCCACGGAATATCGTAGGTAGGCTGCCAGAAGTGCTACGGCTTTTAAAATAGTTTCTGCCTCTAGCACAGTAAGTGAATCTTCAGGTAACAATGATTTAAGTGGAAAAGGCAATATATTTTTTGTGCCTGTAACTTCGCATTAGTAGGAAAAAAAGTAGGATAGGGAAAAAAAGTATGGAAAACCATAAGCATGTCTGCACAGTAGGATTTTGGTTTCTCAGTATGTAATGTTTCATTATGATGTTCTGAATGGGTGGCACACACTCCTTCTTTCTTTCTTTTTTGGCCAACCTCCTATATGCATCTCAGTACATACCCCCTATGTAATCCAAGAAACCACCTAAATCAACCTCTAATGAAAAGGGAAGGTCTGGAGTCTTTGTAAACATAGTATTTATATAACAGTCAAAGCTTCCTAAAAGTTCTTATTTGGGGAGCAATGCAAAAAACAAAAACATAGGCTGTCTTCTAGGCTGAATATTTGTAATACTTTACAGCAGCTAATTTAACTCGAGGACACGGTTCTAATGAAAGAAGTCATAGGACAAAAAGGTAGAGCTGAAATATATGTCTTCGGTGTCCTTGTAAGTCTGATAAACTGCCATGCTCTCCTAAGCTTCTGCAGAACAGAAAGTGAGGAGACCCATTGCAGAAAACTAAATTATGCATAATGTCATTAAGCCTCCACCTTCACTTCTGATTGAGAGATTTGCTGCAGGAGACAGTGAGAGCAGAGGCAAATGAAAAAATAAATAAATGAAAGACCTGATCACATTATACATTTTGGTGGAAATGAAATTGCTTATAAGTTCACCTGAAGTTCTTGGGTACATGCAAAGTCACGTGTAGCTGCTGACGATAAGAATGGAGCCATGGCCCACAGCACCCTCGTGAACTCTTGAGTGTAACCCTCAGGTGGATGGGTACGGAAGTAAGAAGTGGGCTCGCCAGTGATGCTGGCATTGGCACATCCTGAGTAACCCCAAACTCTCCTATGTATTGAAGTGGTCACTCTTTTTCTTGCCCTGGTTTTCCACCCAGAGATGTATTTCTGTAGATAACATGCACTGTTTACTTCTTTTTTTTAAATTGGCTTACAATGGTGTGTTAGTTTGAGGTGTACAGCAAAGTGATTCAGTTATATGTACATATATATGTATATACACTTACATATATATATTCTTTTTCCAATTTTTTTCCACTATAGGTTATTACAAGATATTGAGTATAGTTCCCTGTGCTATACAGTAGGTCCTTGTTGGTTATCTATTTTATATATAGTAGTGTGTAAATCTTAGTTGCAAACTCCTAATTTATCTCTCCCCCTGCCTTTCCCCTTTGGTAACCATAAGTTTGTTTTCTAGGTCTGTGAGTCTGTTTCTGTCTTATAAATAAGTTCATTTTTGTTGTTTTTTTTTTTTAGATTCCACAATTAAGTGATATCATGTGATATTTGTCTTTCTCTGTCTGACTTACTTCCCTTCAGTATGATCATCTCCACGTCCATCCATGTCCGTTCACTTCTTTTCCAAAGTGGTTTTGTAACTGCTCCTTTGAAAGCATGTCTAAACAGACAAGCTCGTTAGGAAGGTTATGAGATCCCCTTTTCCAAGATGATGTATCCTGGAAAATGCTCTCATCTGTCAAGGATGATCTCAATGTGAGCATTTTGAAAGGATGACCATGCAGTAATGCCCTCTCTTGAGGTCATCATCTAGTGCCAGGACTATGAAATGGAAACATCAGTGTACGTATAAGACTTCATAACTCGGAGGCCCCACATAGCAGGCAGAGCTGGAGAAAGCAGCAAGACCCTTTTCTGACCCTTAATTAACTTCCAGGACTCTGCAGATTGCCGCTGGCTCTTAAGCATCCCCATACAGTTCTTAATTAATTCTAGCTGCCGGAGTGTCCCACCCTATATCACTGCAAAATAAGCCCTAGCTGAGGAGTGGGGTAATAGCCATCGTAAGCCCATGGACCACATTTCCTCTTGTTTGATGCTGTGTCTTGAAGGCTATGGCGGTGGGGCGTGTCTGCCTCTGTGAGTGGGTCTGTTTCAGTCCACACATCACAGGACCATGTGTTGGGACAGAATGTCTCCCTGCTTTGTATGAACTATGGCTCAACGAAGAAATCAGTGATAATGCACCTCCAAAAAAATTAAACGTATGAATGCTCGCTATGGAAGAGATGTTCAGAGAAGCAGAAATTGCAGGTTGTGTCTCTAGTTCTGCATGTCACCTGCAGGGAGGGCATGTGTCCTAGAGAGCCTTGAGGGGTCCTCAGGGACATAGAACCTTTTCATTGCCATAGAACTGCCATAACCTTTTATGTCTGGAAGGGCCGTGCTCAAAGGCTTTGAGAGTCATTAAGGTGATCCTTGCAACAAGCATACTACTGCCACGTGCTTTGTGCCAAGTTAAAAGGGGGGATATGGACCCTCTCTTGGGGCAACACATAATTTAACCTAACTGTGGTGATGAAAATAACATAAAATGCCACATATCAGATCTGTAAAGAAAACTTAAGTGGCACATACTGACAGCTATAATGGAATTGGGGGGGGTGGCGGAAGATCATTGGAAAGTAGAGAAGAAAACACATGGAAGAGGTAGGTTTGAGCTGAGTTGTAACAGTTAGATCAACTTTGCAAGGCAAGGCCAGGAAGGGCACCCCTGCTAGAGCCACACCACACCCCACGGAATTGGATCATTGGAAGGCATAGAAGGCCACCGTCGTGCCCTTGTCTTGGACGTACGTCAACGTTGCTTCCGTTCTCTCCTTTTTACTTCTTCCTTCCTTGTTCCTTTCTCGGCCTTTCCCACTTGTTCCTTAGCACAGCTGGGCTCTTGCGCATCCTGGCAGATCCACAGAGCTCTCCTTCCTTCCCCTGTCTTCCTCTAGATCTGTTTTGTCTTCTCCTCAGCCTACGGTAGGATGTGTGTTGCAGGGTTCACCTTCCTGACCCCCACATCAGCAGAGCCTGGCCCTCCTGGGATGACAGAAGGTGCTCTCTCCAGTGCTGTGGCCATGGTCATGTGTGTTGCTTATGCTTCCCGTGTGGCTGGTGCCCCCGGGGAGCCGAGCAGCAGGGATGGAGCCTTTGCCTTGTTTAGGGAGCTCGACTGAGCCTTGGACTGACAGCCAGCAGCTTCTTTTGCCTCAGCCTTGTCTGCAACATCCTCCTTCCTCTAGAAAGGATGCAGGTCACAGACAGTAACCCTGGGAAACGGGGGCCACCTCCCAATTCATTCAGAGGCAGAGAAGGAAGCAGGGAGGGGAGGGAACCCAAGGTCGTCCTAGAGAGCCTTGTGGGGTCCTCAGACACGTTCACGAAGGCATCTCCCAACTTACGTGCTGACACTAAACACTGCCGTCTCTGATGCGATGTCCACGTTTCAGCATTCATTACTATTCGATTTAGTGATTAATTATCAGGCATTACAGATTTCCACAGTGTTTTAAATCCAATAAAAGTTATTTTGGGAGGACCTGAGGTTTGGAGACCAGTTTTTGGATGTCACACCAAAAGCATGATCCATAAAAGAAATAAAGTCAAGAAAATAGACTTCATGGAAATTAAAAACGTTTGCTCTGTGGCAGATGATCCTCAAAGGATAAAAAAACTAGCTCTAGACTGAGAAAAATATTTGCAACCCATATATTTGACAAAGGACTTGTATCTGGAAAATATAAAGGACTCTCAAACCTCAACAGTAAAAAAGCAAACAATCCAATTAGAAAATGGATAAAGACATGGAAGACACTTCACCAAAGAGGATACACGGAGGGCAAATAAACACATGAAAAGATACCATGATCAGCCATTAATAAAAAGCAAATTAAGATCATGAAGAGTTACACACACATAATAGAACAGCTAAAATAAAAAATAGGGACAGTACCAAATGCTGGTTAGAATGTGGAGGCCTTGGATCTCTCATAAATTACCAGAGAATGTAAAATGGGATAGCCACACCAGAAAAGAGTTTGGCAGTTTCTTAAAAAATTAAACATACACTTAGCATACAACCTAGCAATCACACTCCCGGGCATTCATTACAGAGAAATGAAAACTTAAACTCTCCCAATAAAATGGCACCTACATTGTTTCAACTTCTGTTTCCTGGTTTCGATATTACACTACGGTTATGTAGTAAACTTTGGTAACCACTGGGGAAAACTGAGGAGTAATCGGGACCTCTCTGAGCTATTTTTGCAGCTTCCTGTGAACCTAGAATTATTTCAAGATAAACAATTTTTCAAAAGTTATTTTTTGGTATAATTTAAAATTCAAAGGTATTGGTTACTAACATAATTATTTCTTAACTCACTGGTGATAATAATAATAAAGTTGACTTTTATGAATATACTGAAATCTCTTTCCCTGAGCATAAGTAAAAGCTGTAACAAGAAAATGCATGAAGGATTCGTTTCTGTAAAGAAAAGATGTCTATGAGATGTTTTAGATAAATAACATACATATTATCATGGATAATAATAATAATAAGGCTTTATTATTATGGGTAATAATATCTATGAGATATTATGGGTAAAGCACCTAGAATAGTACTTAGAATTTAGCAAATATGCTGCATTTATCTTGTATTATTATTAATGTCATTTATTTAATATTATCTGGCATTCTTATTAATACTACTAAATTGAGAGCTTACGGTGATTTCACTAAAAGAATTATGTAATCAAAATATTTTGAGCCAAAGTTTTTTCCTCCCCACACTTCTTCTTGGCAAAAATTCAAATCCCCTTTCAGAAGTCTTCTTTGCTGAAACAACAGTCTGAGGATCACGTGAAAGTCCATTCTGTCTTATGATGGAGATGTTAATATAGGTCCTCCAAGGGCATTAGATCTTTGTTGTTTGCATTTCAGTATTGACCCTTGAGTTTACTTTACTTTCAACTCTCTTGCCTTCTCTAAAATGTTTTGAGGCAGTACTTCTAATAGCATTAAGCATCTCATTTTTAGTTTAATCCCAAACCTTGTAGTTCTAAATAAAAAATTGAACCGCGTGCCCCCAAGGTTTTAATCTAATATCTGCTTCCTTAAATTAGGGCCAAGTCCTCATTTTTTAAAGCATCAGCACGTTCTAAATACACTTTCTGCTACTTCCTTTTAACATCTGACCTTGGTTCACTTAAACTAATTGTTATCCTTTCAGCAGATTGTGATCCTAAAAAAAAAAAAACAGAAATTACACTATAGAACATTGGTGGAATTTTTAAAATTCTGAGTTCAATGCCCTCCATTGTAAACTGTGCCGCTTCAGTAGTACTCTATTTTTTTTTTAATTTTTTTTTCTGGTATACATCAAAGGGATTCAGTTATACGTACATATTCTTTTCCATTATGGTTTATCACAGGATATTGAATATAGTTCTCTGGGTCAGTAGTACTCTCTTCATCATGATAGTAATTTATTTAAAACCAGATAAAAGCATATAATTTTTTAAAAACTTTTTAAAGAACCAAGCCTCAAAAATATTAAATTCATATACACTTGTAATGTAGGAATCTTCTGATTTATAATTGTCACCTGTTCGTTCACTAATACTTACAGAGCTCCGCCTATGTGCCAGGTGGATGCTGGGCACCAAGGAGGCACAGAGGCTCAGCTCCGCCCCGTGGGGCTCCTGGTAGGGGAGGAGACTGGCCTTCATGCTCAAATGCCCTGTGCATGACATGTATTGTACTGATTACATGACAGTTGTAGGGCACTTAATGTGTATAAGCTCCTTACATGTTCTCTTAACTGACATTCATTGGTTTGAATACTGAAAGCAATGCTGTTAAGTAATTTAAATTATTAGAGTATTCCAACTGGATAAATTAAAAAACAAATTCAGTAACTGGCCTGTGGCCACATGCTTAGGAATCAGTCAGAGCTGGGATTCCAAGGCCAGTCTTCTGGTCCTAGATCCCATGCTCTTTCCTCTTCTGCACCCTGTGTTGGGAGCCAAGATTGAAGGTGAATTCAGAGTTCCCCCCAAGTGTGAAATGCCAGCAGCGGATGCCGTTCCAGGTGGCTTTTAGGAGGTCCACTCATGAGGAATAAACAGTGCTGAGACGCAGGGTGAGGAAGTGAATGCCTGTCCAGTTGGTTCTTTTGGTCCTTTGATTGATTCATCCGTGAGCCTGTGTTTGGGGCTAGAGCATCTTTCTCTCCCGAGGAGGAAGAGGCCTCGGGCTCAGAATGTGGCTAAGCAGCAGTGCCAGGCAGGACTGACATCATTGTTGTGAGTTTGTTGCCTTTACTTTTTCTGTTATCTTTACCTGTGGTGTGTGTTTTGGCCTTCCACTTACTGAAGTGATACGAAATCTCATTTCCAAATAAACATTTAAATATATAATACTTTAAATAAGTAAATTAGAGGGAAGAGGTGAGAGGACAGGGGAAATAGCGAAGGTGGGACCCAGGGACTGAGACTTGGGAAGAGCTCGTGGAGTGATACTGGCTACTCTGTCGACCTCATGTGCCTTCGGGATTTTTGTTTCATCTTCCCCTCCACCTACCTGCGACTTCCCAAACCAAAAGCATCTTCAGAAGATGATGACAGTTTGTAGGGAGCACATGCAGGTGAATAAAGCATTCCACCCAAGGTCTGTGGTAAGATGATTTTAGCCACTAATGTTTGATCTGCTCTGAGAGATGAGTTAGTCCTTTCGGGATTCCCTCTCTCGGGAAGGGTGATCGGCACATGGAAACTTCCACCAAGATTCCCGCCCTGCCTGGTACAGCCTCACTGTTTCGACTTTGTTTTCAGTCTCCTCCTCACACCCAGATTCTAAGGCTCAGAGCCAAGACTTCCATCACAAGAAGTCTCTGGACATCTAGGGTGATGGTGTCCCCACATTTTTTTACTAACTTTTATTGGAATATAGTTGCTTTACAATGTTGTGTTAGTTTCTGCTGTACAGCAAAGTGAATCAGCTATACGTATATAAATATTCTCTCTTTTTTAGATTTCCTTGCCATTTAGGTCACCACAAAGCACTGAGTAGAGTTCCCTGTGCTGTACAGTAGGTTCTCATTAGTTATCTGTTTTATACATAGTAGTGTGTATACGTCAATCCCAATCTCCCAGTTCATCCCACCACCACCCCTGCCCCCCTTGGTAACCATAAGTTTGTTTTCTACGTCTGTGACTCTATTTCTCCTTTGCAAGTAAGTTCATCTGTACCATTTTTCTAGATTCCACATATAAGCAATGTTGTATGATATTTGTTTTTCTCTTTCTGACTTACTTCACTCTGTAAGACAATCTCTGGGTCCATCCATGTCTCTGCAAATGGCACGATTTCGTTCCTTTTTATGGCTGAGTAATATTCCATTGTATATATGTACCACATCTTCTTTATCCATTCCTCTGTCGATGGACATTTAGGTTGCTTCCATGTCCTGGCTATTGTAAATAGTACAGCAACGAACATTGGGGTGCCTGCATCCTTTCGAATTATGGTTTTCTCCAGATATATGCCTAGGAGTGGGATTTCTGTGTCATATGGTAGCTCTATTTTTAGTTTTTTAGGGAACCTCCATACCCAACTTTCAATAAGAAATGACATTTGTCCAAACATCAGTCAATAAAGGAAAACAGCTATGACTCCAATTTCAAAATATGTTATAATTTTCAATAAGAATGTTTGCTTCTAAGAGAAGTTAAACTTTCTGACAGAATACATTGAGATGTAATTATTCTTCACTAAACTGTTAGAAAAGGTATTTCTAACCTTGGTTTCCTAATTTCTAAAATAATCCTCCCTTCTAAATTTTTACCGTGAATCTCGTGTCTCGGGTCCTGCAGGAAGAGCCTGGGAATGGTGCCGATAGGTTTTAGAAATGAATAGATGTCGAAGAGAGAGTCACAAACCTCTCATTAAAATTCCTTTTTCTGCTATACTTGTTCATTTCCAAGCCTGTCATGTCTAAAAAAGTCTCCTTAGATTTTCAGTCACATTTGATGGAGCGTCTGTGCTGTGATTTGTGAGGTGAGGACATTTTAAAACTCACAGCTCTCCCAAGAAATACCATGGAAAAGATGTTTGTTTTTTAACAGAAAGGAAAGAACAAAACAATAATCGCCCCATTTCTAAATGCTGTATAGAATCCGTGGAGGGAAGACACAGAGGGAAACAATGGAAAGGACATTGTCAGGGTGACGCTAACAAAAAATGGCAGCAAAGTCAGTAAGGATTTACGGTCATCGAAGTCTGAAGCTCTAATGTTAGAACAACAGTAATTGCTAGCGCTGACTGAGCACTTCCTGTTTACCTGGTGCATTGCACATGTCAAGTATCTAGGTCCTTAAGACCGCCCTGTTGTCAGTAGGGAGACTTGCTATGTTTTCAAATAGGGACATGGCAGATGCCCACGTGCTTTTTTAAAAGCTTACCCTAGGAGAAGTGTATAAACCAGAGGGAGGTGAAGTGACCAGGTAGGAAGCTACTGCAGTAATGCAGGCCAGAAGTGAGTGGAAGTCAGCTTTTCTGGCTAGTCCCCGAAGGAAAGGAGCAGCTCGCTTTCTGCAGAAGCATCCATTTGTTCTCCAGATGTTTCAAGGATTCCTTTTTCCAAAGGGGACCCTTGCTCATCTCTGAAGATCTGGGCACTGTTAGCACAGGCTCACCGACAAATCACTCTTCCAAGGCAGGTACAGAGGTGGAGGAAATTACAGTTCTCGAGTTGTATTAACATCTCAGACCCTGGCAATATCTGCATCTGAGGGGAAATGAAAATCGTTATCTCTCCTAAAGATGGAGGCATTCTCTGAGGAAGGACTCAAACCCAGACTGATTTAGAGAGTCAACAAAGCAATTACATCAGTCGCTTTCACCTGCCTTTAAAGCAGAGCACTCCCCTTTTTGGTGGCCACCTGTGACAAGCTGCTCATGGGCATCACGATTTTGACACCCCATCTGATGACTGGGCCTCCTTGGAAGCCCCGGGGTAATGCAGTGAGGACAGGGCCAGGACCAAGTTCCAGAACCTTTGCAAAATTGCTTGATCTCATGATGTCCTGTGACTGATCAGAGATAGGCATGCCCAAACCAAAAAAGTAAACTTGGACCAAGATTTATGTAGTGAATATAAACATAGAAACAGTGCTGTAAATCCCTTTCAGTGCAGCCGCTCTGCTACCCCATCCTCACTGCTCCAGAAGCAGCAGAGACCCTATCGGGACCATCTAGAAGGATAAGTCTGTACATGCAGCCTTTGACTTTCAAACTGAGGAATATCCGCCTCAAGCCCCCTTCAGGGGACCGGAGACTCCCCGAAACTCTGTGCCACCTCCGCAGCGTCAGCGGGTGAGAATGTCCTCGTGAAGCCGAAAGTGGGGTCCAGCTGCTCGCCGCTCAAAAACCAGTAAAGAGGCAAGGTTGCTGGAAAGGAAAGTTTGCTTTATTTTGGATGCCGGCAACTTGGGCGGGGTGAGGGTGGGGGACTCCTGTCCAAAGGCCGACTCCCCCCCAACTGACAATCAGTGGGCAAGAGGTTTCAGAGACGGAGGGAGGGGGCTACATGCAGAAACAGCACAGTCAGCCTTGACCGTCGTCTTGTTATTGGTCATCGGTGGCCTGACCAGAGTCATCTTGATTGCTTTAAGTACAGTTAGTCTTCAGTTCCAGGGTTGGTTTGTTCCCATTTCCTTGAGGCCAGTTCTCGGAATTGTGGCAGCTTATGTCATGGCTACAGTCTGGTCATCATGTAGTTAACTTCTTCCACCTGGTGGAGGTTTCAGTATCTACAAGACAGCTCACAGGAGATGACTCAGAATATATCTATCTATAGCCCTTGAGAAGGAACTGAAGGTCCTTGACTTTGCTTAATGACTAAACTATTATTGTTTAGTCTTGTTGGACTGTTTTCCTTTGTTTCTGCATTTTCTCACTTCTCTGATTAAAGTTGTTCTTTGGCTAAAGTTTTTCTACAGACAAAAGGCAGGTGGAGGACATGGGGGGAAGGACCATAGGGTCCTGCTCGGATTCACTCACGTGTGTGGGACAGGGGCTTCCAGGCCTGAGAAGGTAGACCAGATGGGAGGGGTCACTGGGCCCTGCTAAGCACGGCGGTTCTTGTCACTAAGCTTCCTTCCAGGGAACAAAGGGAAGAGGAATGAATGCCAGGAAAGGTTGACTATCCCCAAACAGCTATCCTCTGCCTCTTAAAATTAATGCTCGACTGAAACTCACACCAAATATATCAAAATAGCCCCCTTTCTTGTATAGATATTTTATTTATTTATTATTGATGTACAATATTATGTAATTTTCAGATGTATAATGTAGTGGTTCACAATTTTTAAAGGTTATATTCCATTTATAGTTATTATAAAATATTGGCTATATTCCCTGTGTTAAACAATATATTCTTGTAGCTTATTTATTTTGTATCTAGTAGTTTGTACCTCTTTATTATTATTTTTTTTTTTTTTGGTTGCTTTTTTTGGGTCTTCGTTGCTGTGCACGGCTTTCTCTAGTTGCGGTGAGCAGGGGCTACTCTTCGTTGAGGTGCACGGGCTTCTCATTGCAGTGGCTTCTGTTGTTGCGGAGCACAGGCTCTAGGTGCGCGGGCTTCAGTAGTTGTGGCGAGCAGGCTCTAGAGTGCAGGCTCAGTAGTTGTGGCGCATGGGCTTAGTTGCTGCGTCGCATGTGGGATCTTCCTGGACCAGGGCTCGAACCCATGTCCCCTGCATTAGCAGGTGGATTTTTAACCACTGCACCACCAGGGAAGCCCTAGTTTGTACCTCTTAATCCCCTACCCTATCTTGCTCCCCACCTTCCCTCTCCCCACTGGTAACCACTAGTTTGTTCTCTATATCAGTGAGTCTGTTTCTTTTTTGTTGTATTCACTGGTTTGGTTTTTCCACATTTAAGTGATATCATACAATATTTGTCTTTCTCTGATTGACTTATTTCACTTAGCATAATACCCTCCAAGTCCATCCATGTTTTTGCAAATGGCAAAATTTCATTCTTTTTTATGTCTGAGTAGTGTTCCATTGCGTATATGTACCACATCTTCTTTATCCATTCATCTGTTGATGGACACTTGGGTTGCTTCCATGTCTTTCCTACTGTAAATAATGCTGCTGTGAACATTGAGGTACATGTATTGTGTCAAATTAGTGTTTTCATTTTGGGGGGATATATACCCAGGGGTGGAATCACTGGGTCATATGGTAGTTCTATTTTTAGTTTTATGAGGAACCTCCATACTGTTCTCCACAGTGGCTGCACCAATTAACATTCCCACCAACAGTGTACAAGGGTTCCCTTTTCTCCACACCCTCTCCAACATATGTTATTTGTGTTCTTTTTGACGACAGCCATTCTGACAGATGTGAGGTGATATCTCATTGTAGTCTTAATTTGCATTTATCTGATGACTAGCGATGTAGAGCGTCTTTTCATGTGCCTGTTGGCCATCTCTATGTCTTCTTTAGAAATACGTCTATTCAGGTTTTCTGCTCATTTTTTAATCGGGTTGTTTGCTTTTTTGCTATTGAGTTGTATGAGCTGTTTATGTATTTTGGATATTAACCCTTTATCAGTCACATCATTTGCAAATATTTTCTCCCATTCTGTAGGTTGTCTTTTCATTTTGTTGACAGTTTCCTTTGCTGTGCATAAACTTATATGTTTAACTAGGTCCCATTTGTTTGTTTTTGCTTTTATTTGCTTTGCTTTAGGAGACAGATCCAAACAAATATTGCTGCAATTTATGTCAAAGAAAGTTCTGCCTATGTTTTCTTCCAGAAACTTTATGGTTTCCAGTCTTACATTTAGGTCTGTAATCCATTTTGACAAAGCCACCTTACTATGCCTCAGTCTTTGTGATTCCGTGAGATATTGGCCTTGCCTGTGGACTGTTCAGCAACAACCCAGGCTTCGAAGTTACTGTTTCACCTCTTTTTCTCCATCACTGAACGAAGAGTATTTTTTTTTCTCTCTGCCCACTTGATCAGTGGTTTTCAGATTTTTTTTCCTGCTTCGATTCACTTGAGGGATCTGTCACATCATTAGCGGGAGCTTAGTACTGCAATGATTCTGAAGGTGGAAAGAAAAGGAGCTTTGAAATTGGGCAAATTTCCTGAAAAGCAGGTCTATTGAGGGTCCCTCCAGGGTGCACATGGCTTCACATCCCGGGAAAATCACTGTGCAGATGGTAACAGAGCTGTGTGTCATCCAACAGGATTATTCCACAAAAAGTGGAAACCAGAAATGCCTGGCGACTTATGACCCACGGCCAGGGCGACTTCGGAAAGCTGAGTGTGCAGTGTGATGCAGTGTGCACAAAGGCACGTGCCCTCGGCCAGCTAGGTGGTCAAGCAGGGTTCAGAGCCAGGCAGCCCTGGGTCCAGGCCCCAGCTGTTCTGCTCCCCTGCTGCGTGGTTGCAGGCAATCCACTTCATGCCTTCTGATCCTAAATTCCCTTCTCTATGCAGTAGAAATAAAGACTTGCCTGGTAGAACTTCAAAGATGCCATAAGCATATATTATTCATATAAGACATGGCTGTGAAAAGTCACTCATTCGGAGTAATATCCAACAGAATAAAAAACATTTTTAAGCTCAGTCAAATGTCACGGGTACTGTTGCTGGGCACTAAAACATCACATAATATTTTGGGCTCTAAACCTCAAGTCCATTATCACGTAAGAAAGAGATGTTAGGTAAAGGAAGGCAATATGGCAACTACTGCCTAGAGCATCACCAGCTGAATCCTGAAAAATAGAAATTACATTTGGAATTGAATTACATTGTACTAAAACATGGCCATTTGAAGTCCTGAGCTTAATTAGCAAGTTCTTTAAAGATATCAGTGTGTTGGCATTTAGATTTCAGTTTGTTTAGAAATAACAGTTCCTGGGTCAAGGTTCTTGTTTCACCCAGCCCTCACCTCTCTTGCCCTTGAAGGCTCACACGCTTCCTTTGGCTGCCTCTGTCCAGGACATTGATGATGGCAGTGACTGGTGGCCACCGCTGCCTCTGGCCCCGAGCTGCCAGGGCCACCTTCCCATCGACACTCCACCCTGCGGCCTGTCAGGCAAGTCTAAGTGGCTTCGGTGCAATAGCAATAGCAATAAATAGTTTATATGGACCAAATAAAATGCAGCATTGGAAGAACCCAAAGAGGCGTATGGGTAGAAGACAAAGAAGTTCAGAGACTTTGCACACCCCAGTGAGGGCATCGTCCTTCTTTTAGCGTGATGATTTTAGTCATTTTACGTGCACAGTTTTATTCATACGAGAAAGGGAGGAAAACTTCGATTTCAGAAGCTTCTAAAAACAACTCGACCCTGCACTGCCTGGGAACACGCCGTGCATTAGGTATAGCCTTGACCTGCATCCCGTTCTTCCCGACAGCTTTTCTGTTGAATAGGGTTTGGGTTTTTTTTTCTCCTTTTTTAATATCTGGGAGCTGTGGCATTTTTAACCGACTGCAGCATTTTGGAGTAACATTCTCTTGAGGTGGGCAACTGCGATGTATAATTACATCCTGTGGAAAATGATGGTGGTGTGAGGGGTGGGAAGGAGGTTACTGAATCACAAAAGCATGTTTCCTGTTCAGAAAAAAACGGCCGTGTGTGAGATGTCCCACGTCCTCCTGCTCTGTGCCCAGGGAGCGTGCGGCACCTTTACGTGGAGTCATTGGTATTCGCTGGACCTTTGCCTGCTTTCATTTTTATTGTTTCGGAGACTTATTACTCTTGCAGAGTGGTTCCCCGGTTTGCTGCCTTTTCTCAGTATATATGAGCGAAGGTAGTCAGAGGAAACACTTTAATTACATTTTAAGCAGAGCCAAAGCCTAAGTCTATTTATGAAAATTCTAACAGACGGTGCAGTGAGACCGTTAACTTCAATCCCCAAAATAACAGAAAGTGTTTTCTTTTCATGATAAAAAGTCCATAGTTGGTGCGTTAAATTGTATCTGCATATTAAAAATCTGCCCTGAACACTAAACATTGCCTAAATGTGCGTATTGTATTTAAAAATCCCTCCTGTGAAAAGCATCCCTGGCGCGTGGGCCGTTGTCGTGTCTCCCAAGCTGGTCCTTACGCAGCTGCTCTGAGGATGGGGCGTCAGCTGCTAAGGATGCTCTCAGCCGTCGCCTCCGCCCTCTCTCATTGGGCCTCTTTTTCAAAGAAACGCCTGTGCTGTGGTTGAATTGGATTTTAACCATAACCTGCTCATAACTTTTGTCAAGCAAAAACTGGAGAGATTAAGGAGGAATCGGAGGTTGTACTAAAACGTGAACTTAAGGGTGGGGGAAATGTTAGGAGTAGGTAAGCCAGGTATCCCCCGAGCGGCCAGAATTCATGTGCTCAGGAATCCTCTGAAGGAATTCCTTCAAGGACCCGAGCTCTCTCTTTCTCAGCAACAGCAGGATTCAAAACCTGGTTGGCTTTCCTTCCAGTAAATGTGAGAGGAACAGCTCTTGTCTAAACCCACATAAATGATGTGGTGATTACTTACTTCCCAGGAATACTGGTTCAGAGTAGGAGTCTTCTGAAAGCATTCAGTAATTCAATTTATGCAGTTTTATTGGAACCACGTACAGCTTTTGACCTTCTTGCAGATAAAAAAGATAGCCAAAGAACCTTTTGTTCTTACCCCAAGACAAATGCACAGCAGAAAATTGTCTGAAGCATTTGTTGATTTGCTTCATTTATTAAAAGATATTTAAAAGCCAAAAGGGCTGTGAAATAGGACATGGTAGAATGACTGTGTAGCAAAATTGCTTAATTTTCCTCAGGCGCATTTCACTGGTGGGTTTATTAGTGACTATCTGTTCAGCTCATGGTCTGCAAAAAAAGAAAGGTGGTAGGTCACAGGGTCATCAGAGAAGGCTCGGTCCCTCGGGAAGACAAGGCCTGGAGGAAGAGCCACTTCTGCCTCTGGAGTCTCACGTCTGTGCCAGGCCTTGCTGTGGGCCACACAGGAAGTGGTATTCCATAGCCCTGATGACCCGCATTTCTGCCCTGATTGCTATTCTTGCTCAGAATTCCCAAGCCAGGGGCTTCCCTGGTGGCGCAGCGGTTGAGAGTCTGCCTGCCGATGCAGGGGACACAGGTTCGAACCCTGGTCCAGAAAGATCCCACATGCCACGGAGCAACTAAGCCCATGTGTCACAACTACTGAGCCTGCGCTTTAGAGCCTACGAACCACGACTACTGAAGCCCGTGCACCTAGAGCCTGGGTTCCGCAACAAGATAAGCCACTGCAATGAGAAGCCCGCGCACCACAACGAAGAGTAGCCCCTGCTCACCGCAATTAGAGGAAGCCTGCATGCAGTAACGAAGATCCAACGCAGCCAATAAATAAATAAATAAAAAGAATTTCCCAGCCAGGAAGGCAGCCAGGGGCTCACTATGCAAAAGACCCATATGTCATGTCACAGCTTCTCTGAGTGCCCAGTGCCTCTAGAGCAATAGATAAAGTTTTATTTTCTAAGTAGAAATTTAAACAGTTGACTTTTGTCCTACTTCAGGCATAAGAGGGAATCTAAAGTCTAAGCTAAATATTTTCTCAGCTATTTTGAAAATGTATGCTAATGGAAAGCCATGACATTTAAAACTGGGTCCATCTTAGAAATTTTTTTAAATGACAATCTCCATAACAAAAGAAAACAAAGCCAGGTGATCAATCCAGAAAGCCCTTTCTTCCTCTCTCTGGGCTCCCCAATAGGTATATTACTTACTTTACAAGCCAAGGATAAGAACACATGGTCTTCATAACGCAAATGTATTCATGGGAATGTATTCATGGGGAGATTGGCTGTATAATTGGAAGCAAAACTGTGCCAGAAAAGGCGAGACCCGATCACCAAATCTGTAGAGAGTCAGGAGACTGTGGATGGCACTAGTCATCTGATCTTTTCCTTGAAGCAGCTTTTTGTTTTGTTTTGTTTTGGTTTTGATTTTGTTTAAGAAAAATACATTCTGCCACTTAAACTGATTCACATAATTCCTGGATAGGAAGTTGGGGAGGCTCATGGCAAGAACTCCCACTTCTACTGTCGCTCTCCTGCTGTTGCTTCCCTGCAACGATCACATTATCCTAGGAGATAAGAAAATTTCCTATTTTGTGAAAGCAGTCAACAGTTAAGCAAAGTTTACTTGACATCTTATATATTCTCTTGTTGCAAACCTTCATTTGGAGACAAGGAGATATGATCTAGGTTGGAAAACAGTCATTGGTCATGTGTAGATTTAACTGCATCCCCTCCAAAGCCCTTGTCGGGAGGGGTGGTCCAGGAAGAGCAGTGGACTAAGGGTCAGCAAGCATTGAGGTCTTACTCAAGCTGGTCTGCAGTGAGCTGGCTGTGGTCTTTCTGCATCTCCTGTCTGCAGCAGTAAAGCAGGCAGGTGGTCCTCCATGGCTGCTCCTCTCATGAATAGTAGTCAAGCCGATGGACTCTTTATTCTGCTTGCTTACTGATGCCTGCAGTCAGTGCTCAGAGATGGAGAGCGTGGGCGCCACGCTCACAAAAACATGCAGAGGTCAAGTGCAGGGAGATTGGTTATCATCTCGTTGTTGATTTTGTCTGTTTTCTGGTCACCAGTTAATGAGAACAGTCAAATGAAAATAACTTTTTTTAGACTCGCAGACTTAGAGAACGAACTTATGGTTACGGGGGGGGGGGGGGGAAGGGCGTGTGGGGGAGGGATAGATTGGGAGTTAGGGGTTGACATATACACACTGCTGTATTTCAAATGGATCACCAACAAGGACCTACTGTATAGCACAGGGAACTCTGCTCTATACTCTGTAATAACCTAAATGGGAAAAGAATCTGAAAAAGAATAGATACATATATATATGTGTATAACTGAATCACTTTGCTGTACACCTGAAACTAGCACAACATTGGTAATCAACTAGACTCCAATATAAAACAAAAGTAAATAAATTTTTTTAAAAACAACTGTTTTTAATAGCAAGGGCTATTGGAATTCCTGTGATCACCCTAAATGCTAAAGAAACCCAGCCTGTGATGTGGGCACCTTCCCCAACGGAAAGCATCTGTTTGTCAGGAATGGGAAGGAACTGGTGTGGCTCAGGGTGGCTTTGTCTCCGGTGGCCCAGCAGCATCTCCTTGTACTAGTGGAGCAAGTGCCTCCTCCCTAATCCGTTGTTGACCCCCTCTCCATCGGTCTGTCTGTCTCTCATCCTGTGGGGAGTTAACTAGTGGCCGTGGGTCTGCTGGAAGACACCCAGGTCTTCTTCAGAGTCGGGTCCCTTTTCATCTTCCCATGAAAATAGCAAAGTCTGGAAACTTTCACATGGGTGGAGAAGGCAGAGGGGAATGAAATTGTAATTACATCACGACAAACTCAAAGTATTAATAGAATTAAATTGTTATAAGGGATGTCAAATAATAGTTATTACTCAACGGTAAAATAATTGTCATTCATAGAGTAACAAAGACACTATTCAGAAAAAGAGGATGACTTTAAAATCCCTGAAGCTATTTTAAATGCATATTTTATGGCGGAGTAGACGTTACATGTCTAAATAAATCCTTTATCTATCCTATAACGGTCTTGTTCTAGATGGAATTAACTAACAATTTTTACTGTATTTTTATTAGCTTAATTTATTAATAATCCTGAAAATGTTTTTATTTGTTTTTGTCCTGCATTGCACAGTATCTTACCCTTCAGTTAGCAATGTATATTGTGAATCTGTTAATACGGCTCTTAAGTGTGTAGCACATCTGATCCTGGTCTGCCTCCATGGTTTTATTTCAAAATGATAAATACAATGTAAAAACGATTATGATAATGAGGTGTCAACAGTGACCATGACTAAGGTACCTTACTTTAAAATGGGCAATTTAATACTGTTGGTGGGAATGTAAGTTGGTGCAACCACTATGGAAAGCAGTATGGAGGTTCCTCAGAAATCTAAAAGTAGAATTACCATATGATCCAGCAATCCCACTCCTAGGCATATATCCGGACAAAACTACAATTCAAAAAGATACATGCACCCCTATGTTCATAGCAGCACTATTTACAATAGCCAAGACATGGAAACAACCTAAATGTCCATCGACAGATGAATGGATAAAGAAGATGTTGTATAATATATATATACAATGGAATACTACTCAGCCATAAAAAAGAACGAAATAATGCCATTTGCATCAACAGGGATGCAACTAGGGATTATCATACTAAGTGGACTGGGCGTTTGGGGTTAGTAGATGCAAACTATTATATATAGACTGGGTAAACAACAGGTCCTGAGATAAACCATAACGGAAAAGAATAGAAAAGAATAGAAAAAAGAATGCATATATATATATAACTGAGTCACTTTGCTGTACAGCAGAAATTAACACAACATTGTAAGTCAACTATACTTCAATTTTAAAAAATAAATTAATTAAATGGCAATTTAAAACTCTAACTCTTACGCTTACAGTGTTATCATTTCCCTCTTGGATGTGATGAAATGGTGTGTCCTGATGTTCTGGTGTGTGGAATTAATAGTGCGAGGGGGACAGAGTCAGGACAGGGCTCTTTTCCAGCCAGTCTCTGTTGAGGGCCGAGCTGTAGGGTAACAGCAGCTTTAACACACAGCAGTTCACAGAAAACACGTGCACTTTTTTTTTTTTTTAACATCTTTATTGGAGTATAATTGCTTTATAATGGTGTGTTAGTTTCTGCTTTATAACAAAGTGAATCAGCTATACATATACATGTATCCCCATATCTCCTCCCTCTTGCGTCTCCCTCCCACCCTCCCTATCCCACCCCTCTAGGTGGTCACAAAGCACCGAGCTGATCTCCCTGTGCTATGCGGCTGCTTCCCACTAGCTATCGGTTTTATGTTTGGTAGTGTTTATATGTCCATGCCACTCTCTCACTTCGTCCCAGCTTACCCTTCCCCCTCCCCGTGTCCTCAAGTCCATTCTCTAGGTCTGCGTCTTTATTCCTGTCCTGCCCCTAGGCTCTTCAGAATGTTTTTTTTGTTTGTTTGTTTGTTTTTTAGATTCCATATATATGTGTTAGCATACGGTATTTGTTTTTCTCTTTCTGACTTACTTCACTCTGTATGACTGACTCTAGGTCCATCCACCTCACTACAAATAACTCAGTTTCGTTTCTTTTTATGGCTGAGTAATATTCCATTGTATATATGAAGCACGTGCACTTTTACAGACAGACAACGTGAACCCTGCAGACAGTGCCTGTGCAGGTCTCCGAGTACTCCAACTCCGCACACACCCACACAAGCTTTATCTGGGGATCAAAGCCCAGCAGACTGCCCCCAGACACTGCAGTCACTCATTCATTCAATGACTAATTATCGGACTCCTATCACGAAGCGTGGGCTCCACACCAACAAAAATGAGGACCACGCAGCCCCTGCCTGGGGGCATCCACAGCCTGGGGCAGAGACGGTAGGATATGCCCAGCGCTGTCCACCGTGTGGTCGGGTCTGAGCCACCTGCAGGCGGCAGGGCTCCCCATGGGGTCTGTGAGCAGGTGTGTCCCCACTCCGGCCGTACTAAGGAGCAGCTCAGCTGATAAGACACAAGTGGACCCATGAAAGGGAATAATGAATTGGTCCCATTGAACTGCAGACTGATCGCTCAATAGTGGCCATTGGTGGCAATGGCCAAGATGGCCAAACGCTTTAGCGGGGGATGGAGAGTAGGGGGGTATAAAGGAGCTTCCGTTCTAAAGAGGGAACTTGGAAAGCCATGCTGGGGCGTGTTTGAGGATGTGAGTTCCTGGTACCACATTCTCTGGCCCCAGAGCGTTTCAGAACGATGCTTCCACACACCTGATCTGCCTTTGTGTCTTCCTCCTGCTCTTCCCTTCTTTCCCAGTTGGTGCCAGGAAATATAAGAGTAGGTACAGAAAAAACAACAAATCAGTGTTACTAAATGCTTCTTGCTACCATCCTTCTTCCCAGTACCTCCGTATAGTGTTGACTACGTGAAGGTGAAACAGAACATGAACTAAAGTGGAAATGAAAATCACAGATTTTTTTTTTCACTTGTCAACTGATAGCAGAGGACATTTTCATTATAACTTGAACAGAAAAATGTATATCTGACTAATAACATGAAGATTAAAGACCCTAGGCATAATAATGCCAAATCCTTAAATAAATGGACATCTAAGCTCCATTAAAAATGAAAACTCTGGCAGAAGTTCTTAGAGGATTTTAGGCTGGAAGTCGTGAAGTCTTAGCTTACCTACTTTCACAGTTTTAACCAAAAATAACCTTCCTTCAGTTTGCAGTTGGGAAGAAAAATGATATCTTTATATCTCATAGGAGAATATTGAAAGGATGTAATGTAATTAAGAAATTGAGAGAAATGTTAAATTTTCTGTAATAAATATTCAGGTAGGATGGGGATGAACCCCCAACCATTTTCAGTAGATGGTACAGATAAATTGTGGGCTTACTCTTCAGCCCCCATCCGTGTTTGTGGCATTTTAACTAAAGGAAAACAAAAAAAAACTAAATGAGATATTTAAGATATAAAGTAGTTTAATAATCCATTATTTCATTCCTGTGAATATTCTTTTCCTTCCTTGACCGTTGTACATTTTTTAAGAACACCCCCCAGTCATTAAGATCCCTGTGTTTGTTTACCGCACCGAATTGTAATTAGTCATGTCACTTTTCTCTTTCTTCCAGAGCTTCTTTGAAGGTCAGTCTGCACCATGGGACTCCGCTAAGAAAGATGAAAACAGAATGAAGAACAGATATGGGAATATTATTGCATGTAAGTGATGACAGCATCATTGTGCTGTGATGTAACTTTCTTTTCACATCTGCTAAGATTGACCACCAGCCTCATGCGGCAAGAATTTGCAGTGCAATTACTGCCTTCATCCCGCTGGAAAAGCTGCTGTGATGCTCGTATTAGGGAAAGGAAAAACTACCTAAATACCCCCGCTATGTCCGTGTGTCTTGCTGTGGGGCTAGTTTTACTTTTAGATTTAAGGTTCGGGTAAACTAGGTAATGTTCAAATGCTGACACAGAAAATGCATTTTGGAAGGAGTAAACATAACAGATCTAATGCTTCCAAGCTGCTCCACGAGAAGGAATAGACATAACGATTCGAAGCACGCCTTGCTGCCAGGAGCCTCTCAGCAGACATGAGCTCATTAATCCTCAGGACACTTGGGGTAAGGAGGTCAGTAATAGCCCCATTTTGAGGACAGGAAACTGGAACTCAGAAGTTAAATGGTAGTGCCTGTATCACAACACTCATTAGCAAAAGAGCTAGGATGATATCTCAGAAATTCCCAGTTCCTATGAAAAGGAATGGTACCAATCCATAATGCCTCGGACGGTTTTTAAATCGAGCCCAACCTCATTAATGTTCCGTAACGATGCCGGGATGCCTGGTGGATTGATGAGCTTCCTTCTTCCAGGGCTGAAGCCATCCATCCCCTGCATTAAACTGCTCAAAGCCACACGTGACTGCACCGAGGTACTGACAAGGTACTCACGGAATTAATACCATCTCTAAAGATATGTAAATTTAAAAAACAACAATAATATGAAATATAGAGCACCTAGCTCATCCTCCCTTATTACTTGTAAAAGAACAAACTTGAAAGGTTTGGATACTCCAACGGAGCTATATATTATCTTTCTTGATTGTGAAAGTGCGGTTAGATTTTATGTGCCTGAGTTAACATTTTCTTGGTAGGACAGTTGAGCTTCTATAGCAGCGCCACCCAGTAGAATTTTCTGTGATTGTGGAAATGTTCTGTGTCTGTGCTGCCCGGTGCAGTAGCCCTCACCATACCAGCACTTGAAATGTGGCTGGTGTGACCGAGGAACTGAATTTTCTATTGCATTTAATTTTAATTATTTTTAATTTAGATCATCTATGAGACGAGGGGCTCCCATATTGGATGGTGCAGACCTACAGTGTGTTTCATTTTAGAAAAGAAGGGTGTCAGGGTTTACATATAATATGAACCATCCCAACTGGGCCTGAACATGTCCTATTTTCCCTTTGGCCACTCACAAAGCCAAACCACTGGTTTTGCAGATGGCAAGTGCTAGCTTTGGGTGTCTTGTGCATTCATTTACTTAGAGCTTCATTTTTAGAGAGAAGATGTTCCCCTGAGATCTAAGGCTTCATTGCCCCTCAGTGAATTCAGTCAACACTTGGCCCCCCGAGGACCCCAAGGTGATGGGGACGATGTCCCCGCCCCCAGGACAGAGCAGCCCAGGCAGATGAGAGGCTGTGAGTCTGGTCACTCTGCACCAGGACGCAGTCCTGCGTTGGAGCTGTGTGTACAGTGCTGTGTGCTGCAGAGGCTCAGAGAAAGAAAGCATTATTTCCAGCCAGAGAGGGGTCATGGGAAGAGTCCATTGGCCAATATAGATCCTCCCGAGTTCCTTCGTGTTCTCTGCGAGCCTGCTGAAGCGTCACACCCTCAGAAGAATCCAGATTTCTCACAGTGGCTTATAGGAGCCTTCCCAGGGTTCCTTCAGCTCTGCCACTAACTCCAAGGAGGTCCACGGAGGTAAAATGGGGACTTCACAGCCATGCCACCCACGCCAGGTGGAAGAGATGTCAATGAGCCCTTGTCCTGCGGCCGCCATATCCGAGGTGTGGGCCTCACCCCGAGCATCTGGAGAGCAGCGTGCAGGGCTCTGATTTGGGCTGTGCTCAGAGACCCAGCCTGCCTCTGTTCAGTGTGACTTTGACTCTGCTCCTTCCCAGTGTGTCGTTTGATGGCTGCACTTGGTAGATGCTTGAGAAATAGTTTTGAATGCTTAAAGAAAAAAGTGATAAAAGCTAGCATTTGCTGAGCACTTGCTATATGCTAGACACCCCTGTTATACCTGTTAAGCCCTTTACACCTGTTAACTCCCTCACTCCCTGTAATGATCCTGTGACATGAGTAATATTGTTTATCTGTTTTACAGGAGAGGAAAACTGGGGCATACAGAAGGTGAAAGGGTTACACAGTTAATAAGATGGGGACAAGATTCCAACCCAGGGGCAGCTCTTATAACCACCACCCAGTGGATGCTGGATAGTCAATCCCCACCGGCCATTAGCATCATTGTCTGCACAGGCCAGTGTCTGTGACAAGAAGCAGCTTAAGGAGACTTTCACCCCCCTCATCCCCATTCTTCATCTCCCCAGGCCACCTCCAAATAAATGTACAAACTAAGTACAAAGAGTACACTCCCTGTTGAAGGCAGCTTCAAGCCAAGTCCTCCAGCCCCCAGGCTGACCCCCTGTGGCCCCCTGTTCAGAAATTCTGGAGCTGCCGCTGTTATGGGCCTTCTGCAGAAATTCTTCTTTGATGGCTTCAGATCTGTTGTCTAAGAAAGATATTGGGGTCAGGGTCTAATTTATGTATTAATTGTTAGCCTATCATCACTAACCATCACTAGCTCAGAATGGGCGTCACCTCCAAGATCATCTTCAACTCTCAAGACCCTGCGCTTAGGACGGATTATCTCATCGCCCTAGACAGGCACTGGCTATGGTCTGTGTGTTCAGTAGAATGTTGTCAGAGGTGGAGAAGGTTTAAATCTGCCTCCCACCCCCATGAATGTACGGTCTGTGGGCTGGACCAGACTAGGACGCACGTGAACTAATAGGACAGTGTAAATGACTAAGGGAAAAGCCTTTGGGGGCAAAAGAGAGGAATTTAGGATTGGGAACTAGAAGGCACAGTTCAGAGTCTGTTTCACCACGTGTTAGCCAAGTGACCTTGGGAAAGTCATGAACCTTCTCAATGTCCCAGTTTCCTAAAAAGCCAGCTGTTGTGGAAATGAACTGAAACGCCACATAAAAACATCACTGATTGTTGTTACCTTTGAAAAATCACATCTTTCTTCTCTGTTACTCCTTACCCTTCCTCAGCTTAGTGGACTCAGTAGGTCATTTAAAATGGAAAAACAAAAGCAGCATTTGGAAGTCTCGGGTTGGAAATGATGAACTTGTGGATAATTGCAGGCGCCACGTTGCTCCCTAATTGTCAGCAGGATTCGGCACAGCGACCCGCTCTTCATGGGCTGTGACCAGGGGCTCTATTTCTGGAGAGTTTGCCTGGCTGTCGCCTTTATTCCTGATAAATCCCAGAGGGGGAGGATTTTCTAGCTCTCACCTGCCTCCACCTCACCTGTTGGGCTCTTTCAGTGTTTCTTCCATCAGCTTGCGTTGTTTTTGTGCTTTTGTAGGGACAACGTCAGAAAGATGTCCTCTGCCCAGGCAGCTCAGTCCAGTCTCCTGATCTCACCCCTCAGCTGCCGTGGCATTCTGAAGGCTTTCCCCGTGCACACATTGTCTTTTTTTTATGTATTTTTAAAGTAAAAATTGTCTATATTTAAGGTGTACGACGTGATGCTTGATATAGATAAACAGCGAAATGATTACAATAGCCAAGCTAATGAAAGTATCTTCCCCTCACATAGTTGTCATTTTTTATGTGTGGTGAGAGCACCTGAAATCTACTCTCTTAGCAAGTTTCTGGATTCAATGCAGTATAATTAACCATCGTCATCATGGTGTACATTCAATCTCGAGACTTAGTCATCCTATGTAACTGCCACTTTGTACCCTTTGACCAACACCCCCCCCATTTTACCCCTTCCCCCCGCAAGCTCCTGGTAACCACCCTTCCACTCTCTGCTTTCTATGAGTTTGACTTTTTTTAGATTCCATGTACAAATGAGATCATGCAGTGTTTTTCTTTCTGTGTCTGGTTTATTTCACTCAGCATAAGGTCCTAAAAGTTCATCCATGTCGTTGCAAATGGTTACCTTTTCCTCTAGTTTTCTATTGCTTTCTAAAATCCCTCTAGAACTGTCTGTGGTTGTTTGTATAATTGTCTATAACGGTCTATGCTGGCGTATTCTGAGACATCAGCCACTTAGACCACCTACCGAACAATTATTAATGCTCTTAAAATAGAGTGTGCAAATCCTTAGATGCTACTAGAGCTAAATAGCAGGAGTTTGGTACCACATATGGGTTGCAGAAATACCACTACTGCTGGCTGGCTTAAATACCAGAACTGCCCTAATGCCAGCCCATTCCAAGTCTGGTGTTAGAACTCACAGCCTGAGTGCCGTTTCTCCAGGGGGGCCCCAATCCAGCATGAGCTCCCCAGTAGGGTCTGATGAAGCCACTGCAGTGCTAAGCACCCCTCTGAGAATCACCATTTGGAGCTGCTTCATTTGAGACTGTATGTCTCTAGTTACGGCAGCGAAAATGAATTTTGATATTGTTAAAGTTGTAGAAGGATTTCAGGAATAAAAATACTTATCTAAATCACCCTAATGTATACACTCATACTGGTTGTTTCTATAAAGGCATGGAGAAAAGTATTACATCTCCCTTCCCCACTAAGAAATTCTGTAATTGTGGAAAAATCAGTTTCCCTGACTGGGAAGCCTGCTTCAGGGAGTCTAGGCTTTGGGAATAGCACCACTAACTAGGATGAGGAACTGGGGGATTCAATGAACTTGTCCTAGAGATTCTTGTTAGTGCTTTTCAGAGAACATAAGAAGTGCTTTAATGATCACATTCGTAGTTTTGCAACAGTGTTTGCATATAAAATGGTTTTAATGGTGCTTTAAAACTGTTTATTGGCTGTTGTTCTTAAGTAAGGTGAACTTTTCCCTCATTTACACGATGAATTTGCTGAGCTAGCCCTTTCCAAATATAAACAAATACCCCGTCCACCATTAACAGACACACACACACACACACACACACACACACACACACACACACACACACACACACACACACACACACACACACACACGCAAGCGTAGCCCTCCTGATAGTCTCAGCAGTTCTTAATTGTAATTAACAATTACAATTGAGAGAATAAGATGCAAGTCAGACAAAAAGAATGAAACTCTGCCATTTGCAGCCACATGGATAGACCTAGAGGGTATTACGCTCAGTGAAATAAGTCAGACAGAAAAAGGAAAATGCTGTATGTTACCACTTACATGTGGACTCTAAAAAATAAAACAAACAAATGAATATAACAAAACAGAAACAGACTCACAGATACAGAGAACAACTAGTGGTTACTAGTGGGGAGAGGGAAAGGGGGAGGGAATTGAGAGGTACAAACTACTATGTATAAGATGAATAAACTACAAGGATGTCATGTACAGCACAGGGAATATAGCCAATATTTTATAATAACCTTAAATGGAGTATAATCTATAAAAATATTGAATCACTATCACTATTTTATACACCTGAAACTAATATAATACTGTAAATCAACTATACTTCCACTGAATAGATAGATGTTAGATAGATAGATAGATAGATAGATAGATAGATAGATAGATAGATGCAAGCCAGGGCCTGACGCAGGTGAGGAAGGGAGCCTGGTCCAGGCGGAGGCCCTGAGGGAGGGACAGCCAGCCCGGGTCAGCGTGGCGTCAGGGACAGTAAGGAGCTCGTGTAGCTGGAGCAGAGGGGGCGCCATCCAGGGGAGGGGCCGGAATTGTGAAGACCCTGGGGGACAGCAATGAGCCAACACAGACTCAGCCCCTACACTCGGGAAGCTGACATCTCCTTTGAGAGGAAGAGAGACTTGATTATACAAATAAATGAAATAAACATAAAAATGAAATAAAAGTCAAGGGCCATAAGGAGAGGAGCGCAGTCCTGCAAGAACCTGTACGTGGGAGCTGACTGATTCCGGAGGATGTGGAATGAAGACAGCTGACCCAGGGGCTAGAGCAGGGGGGCGCAGACATGCGGGAACCCATAGTTTGAGGAGGGGAAGGAAGGCGGGGTGGCCAGACCTGGGAGGGGTGGAAGGGGGCGGCAGGCCCGAGAGAGAAGGAGGTGGGAGCCAGGCCTGCAGGGCCTTCTGGGGCAGATTCAGTGTTTTAGTCGTTATTATAAGAACGAGGGACACCTCATTAAAGGGTTGGGAGGGAGGGTTAATCTAATTTACATTTGGAAAGATTAGTCTAACTGCAGTAAAGTAAAGAGTGAATCAGAAGGGGACCCTAGCTGAAAGATTCTCTCTTGGCCCAGGTGACAAGTGACGGTAATGTAGACTAGAAAGTAGTAGATGGATTCAAGGAAGACACAGGGTCAGAGGTGACTCCTGTGCTTCTGACTTGGGTGGATGGAGGATGGACGGCAGACAGATGGACAGATGGAAGGACGGGCTGTTTACAAGTTGGGTAACCCTGGAAGGGAACCAGACTTGGATCTCAGGAGTGGCAGTGAGGTCGGCGGTAGCAGGGAAAGCTTGTGAGTTGAATCCGGGGATATACTGAGACGCCTTTGAAACATTCAGATGGGATGTCAAGTAGGCAGTTACGTGGACGGCTCTGGAACCCAAAAGAGATGTAAATTTGTGAATCTTGGGGCACATCAGTGGTGGTCGTGAGGTCCTCTGTGGAGGGAGCATGGAGGACGTCAAGGGCCTAGCACCCAGCCTGGAGGGGCTTTAAAAATGAGAAATACTGAGACAAAACCGCTTAGCATGTGCAAAGGAGCACGTGTCGTGGAGGGGAGGGGGCATGCAGGGCGTCCTGCTGGGGGGTCTAGTACAATGAAGACGGTGATGTAACAAGGTGAGGAGCAGCCGTGAAACTGCTGGAATGAGTAGGGGAGGGGCGAGGGAGGTGCGGCCCTGACCGTGAGGACCCACGACTCTTACATGAAGGGGAGGCCCTTCTGAGGTCTGGTTTCCGTCTGGACTCAGGGTGCCCGTGCTTAGTGAGGCGACTAAGAAGACAGTGTGAGCTGTGACCCGGTCTGTCCCACCCGAGTCTTCTCACCAACAACCCCGTCTCCGTGGCCCGGGCTGAGGGCTGCACTCCCCAGGACTTTGTCTTAAAGCAAGGTGCTTCTTTCTGCTAACTGAGCAACCGTGTCACTTCTGAGGGACGTACTACTGTCTGATCCAGGTTAGGTATAAAGGCAGGCGAAGGCAGGAGAGGGGGACGGGGTGAGTGTAGGGGGCAAGATGCACTGGGAGAGGGAGCTTCCTGCATCAAAACTCCGGCGGACGAGAGCAAGACAGAAACATCCCACAGTATGTGCAGGAAAGAAGAGGGTAAATTCTAGAAAAATCAGGCAAAATAAAATAAGAGTCAGGGGATCTGCCAGGAATCTGAAAATAAAGAGTAGGCGTCTCTGACAAAGGGTCCAGGTAAAAAAGTCAGAAACAAGGCAGGACTAAGAAGTTGGCGACACAAAACCAGCAGCAGGAATGAAGCTTAGCACAGAGCCAGCCAGCGCTCAGCCGAAAGCTCCTTCTTGCTTCTTGCTCAGAAGCTGCCTGGCTGGGCCTGAGCCCACCCTCCATCCCCACCCCCGTGGGCAGCGGCAGGGACCCCAGGCTGGAGCAGTGGGGAGAGGTGCAGGACGCCCAGCGCTTCCTGTCGGTTACCTTGGCCCCTCTGCCTCTTGTACCTTGAAACCAGTGCAGACCAGCCCTTGGCAAGATGTAACCACAGGAAGAGCAAGGCTGTTATTTGCAGCGATCAATTATAATTAAAATTAATTTTGAGTTTCCTGTCAGGCAAATGTTACATACATCACTGTGATACCAGTTTGCCTTAAATATGTCATCAATATTCAGCAGAAAGGGAGAATTGGTTAGAGATGAAAGATTATCAGTGACAGACTCCATTTGTGCCGCTATAATAATATCTAATCACTTACAGGTTCCGACTGCAAGGCTGTGACCCAGATCCATCGTGTTTAATGTGAAAATGATGTTAAAATATTTGAAGCTATGTAGATGTATTTTAAACATAACGTTATTTGATAAAAAGGGCATAAATAACATGTTTCAGGGACTGAGGGACCTGCTTTAAATCTCTAATTACCCCACCTCTAATGTGTGAAGGCAGTCATACACACACACACACACACACACACACACACATATGTGCATGCATATCTACACACACAAACATAGATACACACATATATACATACCCACACAAATACATACATATATACAAACATACATGTACACATATATACGTATATGCATATAAATACATACATATATATACACACCATAAATACACACATACATACATATACACACACATACATACATACATATACACAGACATATTTATGCACACATACATATGTACATACATATATACACACATGTAAATACATACGTATATAAACACTATAAATACACACATAAATACTGCACATGCATATATGTATACATGTATACATATATACATATGTATATACACACACCATAAATACATACACACATACATAAATACCCACATGCAGACGTACATTTGGAAAAGTCCCAGCTGATTATAATTTTTCAGCATTAAGCAATGGTTTGTTTGACCAGGTCTTTTTGCCCTATTTCATGTAGTAAGGGCTTTTTTGAAAGAAATTGGAGGAATAGCAACGGATCTTTAACGCAGATTGAGTTTCTCAAAATGGCAGAGTTTATTACCCTTCTAGATGGGGTAGCATTGAGTTGTGATTATTATATAAACATTAATTGAGGTTTGATCATATTCCTTTCATCCATGGCTAAATAGGTTTCTTTTTCCAATTATAAAAACAATTCATACACATTAAAGAAAATGTGTACAGTAAAGAAAAGAGGGGGGAAATTGTCCAGGACCTCACCAAACAAATTCAAACCCTGCTAACATTTTATTTCTATTTCCTTCAAATCTCTTTTCTCTATGCCTTGAAGTTGTTGGCTTTATTTTGTAAAATAAAAATAGATTTATTGTTTTCTTTCTGATTCCTAAGACAGTATAAACTATGTAGACAATTAAAGTGGTACATAAAATCATAAATGGAAAAGTAAATATCCCTCCAGATTTTGCCACCCAGCAGAAGCCCCATCCCTTCAGTTGCCCGCTATGCCTTCCTAGACACATATCCAAATGCGTTCAATTATTTCATATAAACAGACTCCTAGGAGACTTGCTGCTTTGTAACCTGCTCTCCTTCGCTTACAGTATGTCACAGAGATCTTTCCAAGTAAAGAAATTAAAGGTGTAGTAACCCTTTGTAATGATCGTTTCAGATTCCATTGTTTTATAAGATCACTGTTGATCAATCCCCTGCTGAAATCATTGAATGGTTTAAACTGGGTGGGGAGAAAATAAATTGTGTTTTAGAAAAGTAGCTCTCAGCATGGATTCACTGGAGAGGGGGCAGTCTGGAGGCAAAGATGAAACCGTTCAGGTGAGAAAAATTATCAGGTCATGAAGTCACAGCAGTAATGATACAAGTGCCAGCTCACCTTTACTTAGTTCTAACCATGTACCAGACACTAATGCATGACTTGTATTAACTCAATCCTCACAAAAACGCTGCAAGGTAGGCACTATTTTATTTCCATTTTACAGTGGTAGAAACTGAGGCACGGAGGTTAAATAACCTGTCCAAGGTCACACAACTGGAAAGTGACAGAATTAGGATCAAACCCAAGGATTTTTACTCCAAAGCCTGTGATCTTAACCTCTGTACAACACTGTACAGAGTCAGGGATGAAAAACAAAAGCTGCGGAGTAGATTCCAGGGGAATCAGATGAAGGAGTTGTTGAGAAATATTCGGCCTATTTCCAGACCTTTTCCTGTTTCCTCTTTAAAGCTAGCTAAGCTCATCTTCCCCAAAAAGTGGGTGCGTGGAGTTTTCAGTTCCTCTCTGCTCTGCTGGTCCCCTAACAAGCCTACTGGGCTCGTTGTGCTGTGAATTGCCAAACTCCAGCAAGGGTGTTGCTTTTATTTGTAGAAGAGAGTAATTTCTTTTTTTATTGTATTTTATTCCTTTTTTTCAGTTGATTTTCAGTGTTTCAGGTGTACGGCAAAGTAATTATATAAAACTGAATATATATAAATAGGTTATTACAAGATATTGAACATAGTTCCCTGTGCTATACAGTAGGTCCTTGCTGTCTATTTTACATATAGTAGTGTGTATCTGTTAATCCCCAACTCCTAATTTATCCCTCCTCCTCCCCTTTCCCGTTTGGTAACCGTAAGTTTGTTTTCTACCTCTGTGAGTCTATTGCTTTTTGTAAATAAGTTCATTTGTATCTTTTTTTAGATTCCACATACAATCAATATCACATGATATAACTCCAGAGTCAGGTCCTGTCAGCCTTACCGGCCTGTGTCTCCCAGAAACTCCAAGTCCTTGCAGTCTTGACCGCTTGGCTTTCGTGGTCAGTAACTGACCTATTGTTAACCACAAATCCCACTGGATTTCCCAACCTTCATACCTGAGCAATCGAGTTCTCCAGGCTTCTTCCTCCTTTTGACCCAGTTGCTGGACTCTGGCCGACTTCCAGCTGGTCGGCCTCCAAAGCCAACTGGGAGGACAGGGCTCAGCCAGTGGGCAGCTGGCATTTCTGTGGATCCTTTGTCTGAGTGACCCCATATGTGCTTCAGGCCAGAAACATCCTCTGGGCATCTCCCTATAGTCATTTGATACTCTTTAGCCCCAACAGAAGGAACTGAGCTTTCCTAAAAGAATGGTTGGTACATATTAGTCTTCTTAATTGGCATCAGATTCAAGGTGAACCAGATTTCAAGAAAATACGGCAGTGAGCCTCCACGTACTGCTTTATTTGCCTCCAACAATCTATATTTATTGCTTTTATAGTCACCTGAGATGAGGGCTTGTTGTGAAAGAGGATGCCTGAGAATCCAGTTTCTGTTCCCAAGTCGTTCTCAGGTATCCGAGCAGCAGCTTGGAGTAGACTCTTGTGGCTGGAGGGGCGGATTCTCTTACTTCCTTTGCTTTTACTTTCACTGACAGCTTGGAGGAGGGTGATACTTTCCTATTTATTTCACTGCCGTTTAGGACGGATGGTTTTCCCAACAGCCTGCTGGGAGGCAGAGGATTAACTTGATAAGTGCTAACATCCCACCCAAGAAGGGCAGTTGTGCAAGGACCAGCCCCCCTCATTTCATGGCTGAATAATATTCCACTGTACATATGTACCACATCTTCTTTATCCATTCTTCCTTCCAAGGACATTTAGGTTGCTTCCAAGTCTAGGCCCTTGAAAACAGGGCAGCACTAAACGTTGGGGTGCATGTATCTTGTCAATTGATGGTTTTCCCAAGATATACGCCCACAAGTGGAATTGCCATATCCTCCGTAGCTCTAATTTTTAGATTTTTAAGGAAACTCCATACTCTTCTCTCTGTGGGCTCAGCTCCTGCCCCCGTGTTCTCCTTCCTACCCGAGGGGCAGCCCACTCTCCCTGCTGAAATATCTGCCTGCCTGTCTCAACTTGCACCGACTCATCAGTACTCACACTTATGTTGTCACAGAAAGAAAGAACACCTCGTAGGCCTCATTTCAATAATTCCCAAACATACCTACTCAGCACACTTTATAAAGTATGGCAGTTGTCCTCAAGGAGCAGGCCGTGTAGTCACTGCCTCTCCTTCATCGTGGAAGGGAACGAGCCCCCCTCAGGAGGAGACCAGCAGAGGGGACCCCACGGGCTATGAGACAGCGAGTCCTCGAGGTGCCCTTCCCACCTTGAAAGTGCTGCTTCCTAGGAGCCCAGGGCTCGAGTGGAACATGAGGAGGTGTCCTACAAGGAGGCGTGGAGAAAGTGGACTCCTAGTTTTTTTTTAATTTTGGTAGCAGACACACAACATAAAACTTACCATCTTAACCATTCTTAAGCGTACCGTTCAGTGACATTAGGTTTCTTCTGCACCCATGAAACAAGAGCTCACTCTTCCCCACCATCCCAGCGCTTGCCAACCACTATCCTCCTTGCTGCTTCCACGGATTTGACCACTCCAGATGCTTCATATAAGTGGGATCATACGGTATTTGCCCTTTTGTGTCTGGCTCATTTCACTGAGCGTAATATCCTCAAGGTGGACTCTTTTATTTTTAAAGTGTGAAATATAGGTACAGAAAAGGGTATAATACATCCATATATGGGTTAATACATTGTTGTAAAGCAAACACTCGTAAAACCACTAACCAAGTCCACAACAGGACCATGGCCAGCACCCAGGGAAGCCCCGGTGAGCCTCGCCTGAACACAACTTGCCCTTCTTCCGCCATATTCATTAGCCTAGGGAAGAGGTCATCCTTGGTGCCCATAGCCGTGTGTTGGGCAGAATCACTGCTGGGCTGTGAGAGGAGCCCTGCGGGTGGGCGCTGTGACCCTCATGAAGGATCCTTGTGGGGATGTTCGGAGTGGACACTACATGGTCTCTGACCACAAGGGGTCATACGTAGTCTTGTAGAATCAACTTTAAAATACAGAAAGAGCATGCATATAAAGAGAAATAAAAACAATCCAGTCTACATAGGAAATAGGCTTTATATGGGTCTTACAGGCTTCTATGTCATGCGGGGAGTGGGGCAATTAAATTTGGAGAAATAATATGTAAATGAGTTGTGTCCTTAGGGGGTCAGTAGTTCCAGTAAAAACCAGTTTTCCATTTCTTTGTAAATTCATTCCATGGCATATCCTGATTTAGATTATCTACTTATCTATCTATATCTATATACCTGCATAGATTGATCTATCTATATCTATTTATCTATCTAGATAACTAGATCTGGATATAGATCTGCTGGTAAATTCTCCTTGAACCAGTTGTAACATCTTCCTGCTTCCTTCATTAACTAAATAAAAATCTTTGGCATGTGTTGCTCTTTAAAAAAAAGGGAGAAATAGCAGTGAAGTTAAAAAAAAAAACCTGTGCGGGGGGTTAACTGATTGAATAGTAGAAGATGTTGGGGAAATTCTTTATTTCAAAGGCTCTGTTGATGGGAGATGAGAGTGCAGCCTTGTCTGAGATCGAAGTCCCTACTGAGAACATTCCAGAACCACTTGAGAGGCCCAGTGGTGGTAGATCACGGGGACTGGGTAGCATTCGTCCTGAGGTTCTCAGGGAAATAAAGCACGAAAGAGGAGGGATTCTGACAAGGAGAACAACAGATCCTGAGATAGCCTCGCGTCTAAAGATTAGGAGGCTCGAATGCGGTGTCTGCCTTTTAAAGCACAGCCCAGGGAAAGTCAGGGAGAACAGGGAGTGAACCTAACCTCCTTCAGAGGAGCCGACTGAAAGCCCAGCGTGTGCAGAAGAGCCGTGGTTCGATTCTGTTGTAGCATCTCTCATTCGGGAAGCTCCAATGGCTTTACCCGCAGAACCGCTTCGAGCTCCCTCTGCAGTAGCCGTGTGTGCACTGGCTCCGCCAGCACGTGCGAAAGCGGTGACAATCCACACGTCCCAGTGCCCCAAGAGCCTGCCCCCCCACGACACGGGCAAACTCTGGACAGGGGCCTCTGGTGTTAAGCAAAATGGATTCTAGGAAACTAGTTCTTGGAGCGGGTCACCACGGGGAAAATTCCTGCCTGCCCATGGGTCCTGGGTTGCTCTTGTCGGTTTGGGCAGCCACTGTAAAGATGGTGAGAAGCAAAGCACGAGTGTGTGTCACCCAGCACGTGGTGATAACAACAGCTGGCGTCATCCATCACTCGCTGTATACCGGGCTCTGCGCTCATCTCTTCCTGTGTGTGATTTTCATGCTCACCGTAACCCCATGGGGAGGCACTGTGAAGCCCCATTTTGCAGCTCAGGAAAGGAAAGCCCAGAGAGACAAAACAACTCGCCCGAAATCACAAGTGAGGGGTTCCAAGCGGCACCCCTGACCCCAGAGCCCACACGCGGGACCACTGCCCGCATGTGTTCTCCCTGAGCAGAGCAGGGAGACACGGCTCCCTCCAGGCTTCGCCCGTGTCCCACCCACTTTATCCCCACTCTCCGGGTAAATGTACTGAGCCCAGGCTAATCGTAAGGCACAGACAGGAAATGATATGACCGTCTGTCAGGAACTGGAGTGAGAAGCCCCATCAATGAAGGAGAGTTAGGAGCTCGACACGGATCTCCCTCTAGCCCCACTGTTGGAAACAGAACGTTCCTCCAAGGAGGGCTGAACCAGAGGGACCGGCTGAAACGCTGGCTCTCACTCATTAGCACGTCAAGCCAAGGAACGGGTTCAAATCGACAGTTCGTCCAGTGACCTTGGGTCAGACGGTCTGTCACCTGCAGGCCCCCTGGCTCTTGCCTCAGCCTGGGGGTGTCATTTCTCACCCACTAACCCAAATGAAATGTCGGCAGTTTAGAGGCAGGACCTCCCACTGCCCTGCGTCAGGAGAAGAGTGGTTTGCAAAGTGCTCCCCCCAGACCACCTGTCAGAGACCACACTCCCTCCCCCTCAGAGCAGCTGGCCTTTATCTGCCAAATATTGGGTTTGGGTGTAAGCTTTCATTGGAAGAAAGGGCTCCTCTGCTTCAAAGAACATTCATTTAGGAAAACAATTTTTAAAGGACGCATTTTTTAAAAAAACAAAAAGTTCACTTTTGACTCATTTTAAAGATATTTGGGGGAAATTCTACGATGTTCCAGACTCTGATATAGGGGTCAGGGGTAGGGCAGTGAGCAAAACGGGAAAATCCATGCCCTTATAGAGGTTTTAGCACTTTCCTTTTTAAAATTTAGATTTCAAGGAAATTATTGAGATGTCTCAGTAGCATTTATGGAGAAAATTTTCCATTCAGAAAAAATGTTTACTGTAGCTAATTGGTACCACCATCACGACCCCTATACAGTATTTGGTGTGCGTTGGCAATTTGTGTTTTTGCTTAATCATTAAAACATTCCAATTTGAGGCAGGCGCTGGCATCCCTCCTTCAGGTGAGTGGCTGAGGCTTGGTGGTGTAACTGAGTGGCCTGGGGTCACGTGGCTGATGGGGACAGCCTTGCTCCACCGGCCGATGCCCTCGGGGCAGGGGGAGAGAACTCTGGGCCAGTGACTGAGGTTAGAACCGTGTCCACATCTCCTGGGAGGCTGGGCCGTGGTTTATAACCATCATGTGTCGAGGTGGATGTCACAGGCAACCTTCAGAATCTCAGGGCTCACATGTGATTTAGTGAAGTTGTTGAATTTCCAGTCCAAGAAATCAAGAAATCATTCCACTGTGATTCACAGGACTCTAGGTAGAAGTTTCAAACCTCTGCCAATGCTTCACGTCTGTAAATGATCAAAGAATAAGTTAATGAGATTTCCTGTAAAAACGCAAAGGATTATAAAAACCCTTCCCTGTCTTAAGAGCAAGAATGTAGGCGTGTAGTATTTAATTCTTCGTTTATCTTTAAAGCAGCGTGGATGTGGATGACCTCTCTGTAATGTGCTTAACAAGGTGGGGCTCTTGTTATCTCAACAGAGCTATCTCTCTGTATCTTAACAGATAGCTCTTGTTAATTGCTGGTTTTTTTCCTTTTGCAGATGATCATTCCCGGGTGAGGCTGCAGACCATAGAAGGAGACAACAACTCAGACTATATCAATGGGAATTATATCGATGTATGTATCTTGAAACTGTCAGTAAACCTGTGTGTTCTGACACATAGCACCCCATGTGTCTGCTCTAAGATGGGTGGACACAGGCTGGTCCAACCCTGGGAGCAAACACATGCCCTGTCCCATACACGCAGAACATGTCCCATACATGAAGACATGTCAGCCTCGGGCTGGTGAGCTCCCCGTGACGTTCCCTGCCTTCTTTGCCATCCCACGCTTCTGTGGACTAAGAAAATGGTATTTCCATTTTTTTGTCAACAACTTGGATTATTTGACACTTAAAAAAGTCTGCTTGCATATTAATAGGACAAAACTCTCTAATTCCTAATTTGATGATTTACCATCTCTTGTCATCACAGCACTTTCAAGTTGCCTTCAAAGTCGTCTGCAGCTGTTAGCCAGGACCTCTGATGCATGCAAGACGTGTCATTAAATATGTAGGCTGCTTAATTATTGAAGCCTGCTCCTTTGTTCATTCTGCATCATGTTAACTTAATGTCTTACATTAGAATAAATTCTTTGGGAGACAGCATGTTTTCACTTGAAAGAATGAATGAAATCAAAAGTATAGACTGAAAATCAAGGGAAAGTTGCTGTTACCTCCAAGGCCCAAGTTTACATTAAACAGATCTCAGTTCCCAAGACATCCTCTGTACTTGGACTTCATACTGTTTCTTAATCCATCAGGACTTCCTTGCACAAGTTTTATTCAGATATGTGGATTCCTTTCTTGTCTTGGCTGAGTATTACTAAAAATACTAGCATTACAGTCTCTAAGAGTTACCTAAAAATGACTGCAAGAGTGTTATGTGTAGTGCTTCTTGGGAGGGTTTGGCATTTGGGGGTTATAGATTTGAGGCCTGACGGAGGATTATTTGAAGACTAATTCGTATCTCAGTCTTCAAACAGAGACCCCTAGACCCTACATTTGATGATGACCAAAAACATATCCAATCCAAGGTAGAAGTTTTTATTAAAGCAAGGTTTCCTCCAAAGGCACATTGCACTTATTACTTCATTTGGGAAATATTTAAGGAGTGCCTTACAGGAGTGCTCAGAGGTGCCCAAGACCTTGTACCTTCTGCCTGAGGCCTCACAACTTAGGAGCTGAAGTAAGAAACGTCTTCACTCTGACACTCGTTCCCTGGGGAGAGTCCAGGAGAACGTTGTTCACACCGCAGTCCCAGCTCCCACAACCCTCTGGGTCCTCGAGCAGAGGGACAGTGTCCGGGTCCCGCTGTACCCCTGCCCCTGACACAGGCCTCGGATGCTGTCAGTCCTCAGCGTCTGCCGAACCACCCTCTGAGGAGTGGCTGTGATCAGATCGGGCTTCGTCCTGGAGGCCATTTGAACTAAGCTTTAAAGAACGGCTGGGTAGAGACACAGAGGAGGGAGGACCTAAAAGTAATGAAAATACCAGATTCATTAGTTCTCGTTTTAACAGAGAAAAGAGTCAGAGTTCAGGACCCCTTTTCACTTAGTCAGTGAGATTTTATTGAGCACCTATTACAGGTCAGTAACTGTTTGAGGCACTGGTGTTGTAACTGTGCACAATTCAGACCAAAACCAAAAAGAAAGCTCTGACATCATGGATCTGTTGGTCTAACCGGGAGGAAGAGATCACAAATGAAACAAGTCGGTTAAGTCTCTCTCGTGTCGTAGAGGGTAGGAGGAGCACAGTGCCGGTGGAGTGTCAGCTCCACCGAGAAAGTGGGGGTCTGGGCCGGGGGGATATCTGGGGGCTGAGCCTCCAGGCCAAGAGGCAGCCCAGGAAAAGGCCTGGCTGTGGGGCATGCCCGGCAGCTGTGGAGGGTGCTGGTGAAGAGGGTGGCGTCCGGGCGATGGGGTGAGGGAAGCCTGGGCAGGTGACGTCCACGGTGGTGAGGAGGTGGGCTCTTCCTGTGAGCTGGGCGGTCATAGAGGGACGTGCTCAGAGGAGTGAGGGATCTGGAAGCCGCGAGGAGGACGAACTGTAGGTCGGCAAGGGGGTCAAAGCGAGGAGGCCCGCTAGGTGGCTGAGGGTGGCCTGGCCCAGGGCAGGCGGCCAGAGGGAGGGAGGTGGGAGGATCCTGGGTCTGAGCTGAGGTGGAGGCTGGGGAAGGAGGGGCCCGCATGCCTTCAGGAGGTGGGGTCACCGTTATCTGAACAGGATTGTGGTGACAGACTCGGAGTGGAGAGGAAACGAGGAGCTGGGTTTATATGTGTTCAGCTTTAAATGTACATCAGATGTCCGTGTGGAGGTGTGAGTCGGCACTGGTTCGCCCCAGGGTTTCAGGGCAAAGGCCCGGCAGGAAGTGAGGATGCAGGGCTCCCGGGATACTGGATGCTGACGGCCGTGAGGCTGGAGGAGATCATCAGGGGAGTGGGGTAGACAGAGGAGAGTCCAGACACAGGGCATCCCAGCATCACCACCAGGGAGAGGAGGAGGGGACGAAGGAAGGAGGAGGAGGAGCCGCGGCCAGGCAGGAAGAAAGCCAGAGCGTCACATCCGGAAGCCAATGAAGAAGGCATTGCGGGGGTTCGGTTGTGTTCATGCTGCTGGCAGGTCAAGCAGGGGAGGCCTGGGGACTGCCACTGTGCTCAGCATCAGAGGTCTCCATGGACCGTGCCAGCTGCTGCAGTTTAACCAATGAGCCCCCATCTCCCAGCACCTTGCAGACTGGCGCGTACGGTGATGAGTCCAACCAGGTCTTGCTTCGTGGAGCTTACCAGCTGGCAGGAAGTGACTGATCATCTGAATAACCCTACTTAATATCTGTCATGACTCTATGTCAGACACCTGCAGCAGGCCAGTTGTACAAAAGAATGTGTTTGCTTTGGTTGTTCCCTCTTGTAGACTTGCTTTTAAGAGCAAAAAGATCTAACAGATATGCATCTAAGTGGTCTGAGAAATTGGTATTTCCTCTCCAAGTATCTTTATTCTCTTTCTCAGCTGGCTTTGGGCATAGTATTTTGGGTCATCTCAGGGGACAGAAAGGGGAAGTATTAAGGTCCGTGGTGATATTATATGTTACCTGTGTGTCATTTTCTCTAAATTGGCTTTATCTTTCCCAGATATTGATCCTGTGATGTCCCTTGTTTCCTTCTTGCTTTGGTCCCAGTTTTCATCTTTCCCCCTTCTTGTAAGGCCATGATAAAAGGAAGGGGTCTTGCAGAACTTCTACCTCTTTAAATTCCTGGTCCTTGCTACAGCATCATATCTTGGTATTAGCAGTGTTTAAAAATGATGTTTAGTATTACTGTTGATATAACTGCCTATATTGATGTAACAGATTATGCGTTAAAGCTTTGTCACATTGCCAATAACATCCCAAACACAGATGAAATCCCCTTGCACATTCCTAGCCGGTTTACACTCTAATCAGAGTCATGGTCATGTTATTTCAGAAAATCCATAAGTTGTTGGTGTTTTTTGCTCATCCATCATCTCGTAGCCTGTGTGTGATTAAGTTACTCACCCACTCCCCGCCGTGCAGGCATCAGAACTGTTATATTTGATGCACCTTGGCTTATTAAGAGGTGCTCAGTGGTCCCAGGTCTGGTCATGTAACTTTCAAATGATGCAGCTATTGGTATTTGTAGGTGCATTCATTTTGGCAAACTTAGCATGTGACTTCTGTGCTGCTTATTGATTTTTCAGTTTGTCAAATATTCTTTCTCATTTATTTTTAGGGCTATCATCGACCCAATCATTATATTGCTACGCAAGGTAAGTTGATTCCAGCTTTGATGTCTTTCTTTGGTTGTTTGCCCGCTCTGTCATTTCATACCCAGCCCACCCTCCCTAGGAGCTCTGTTGCACAGTGCTGCAGCCCCGATGATTGCAGTGCTAGCCGTCAACACATGCACCCTGGTTTCCCATCAGAGGTCCTGGTGATGTAATCATACAGTTAGAACTTCATGTTGAGATCATTAGAAGAAATGCGTTCATCAGTTAATTATTGAATTAACTCTGTCTACCTTAGCAATTAATCTGACATTTGCAAAAATTGATATATAGATATTCGTTGAATAAATAGGTACTGAATAAAGACCTGGGCTGGTCACTGCTGGGAATGCAAGCCGAATCCAGCAAGCACCCCTCTCACATTGGTGTGGGTCAGTGGGGAGGACATTTGCACATGCAGTATCACTTAAAACCTTGTGTGCAAGGTACAGATAACAGGTTAGGGAAACTCGGACAAGAAAGAGGTGGCTTTTGGGTGGGATGATTCAAAAACAGCCTTGTGGCAGAGGTGAGCTTGCGGGGAGAAAACATCTAATTGAGAGAGACATCACGAGCAAAGATCTGAAAGCAACGAGTCAGTGCTCCCGGGTAGAAAGCAGTTGGTGGCTCACTTTGGCTAAAGGAAACAGAAAGAAAGTCAGAGGAACGTGTTGGGGAAGTTCATGGCGTGGTTTTGTTCTTTCTTAATTTATTTTATTCAAGTATAGTTGTTTACAATGTTGTGTTAATTTCTGCTATTGAATCACAAAGCGATTCAATTGTACATATATATACACGGCGTGGTTTTTAGACCCCACCAACGATGGGGCGGGTCATCTGTAGAGGGTGAGGGTCGTGGGAGATCTGAGGATTTCAGGAAGAGGCATTGTCAGGGTTGAGTTGGTGAGTCAATACAAGGTGAACCAAAGAAGTGCTGGGAAGCAGAGAGGACCTGCTAGGGTTGAAGAGTTAGGGATGAATAGAGAGTACATTCTCTCCCTTTTATTATTTTATCATCATTTCTGGTAATGCATCATATCCCAGAAACAAGAGCAGGGAAATCAAAAGGATGCAACCTGCCAACATTTAGGGTTTGGCCGGGGGTTGCCCAAGAGAAAGTCAAGGAGCAAGGGAATCAAGGATGACAAGAAATCATGGTTGGAAAAGTCTCAGCTTGGAGGCGGGGAGGTCAGAGGTGTCCAGTGCGCCACGAGGAGAAGGTAGGCGCTAAAGGATTGAGGCCAAGTTCAGTGAATGAGTCACGAGGTAGAAGAGGCGGTCGTAGCCAGAGACCAGAATCCCAACACTTAGAGCAGCAGCAGCCGGTAGAACTTCCTGCATTGGTGGAAATCTTCTCTGTCTGTGCCATCCAGTATGGTAGCCGCTAGTCATTCGTGGCCACTGATACTCAAAACGTGTGCACTGCGAATGAGGAACTGAATTTGAAGTTTTAATGGTGACTTAAAGAGCTACATTTGGCTTTTCCCCACTGGTGGTGTTGGGCACCAGAGCTCTGGGGTGGACAAACTCTAGGTGTAGCCGAAATGGAGCCTTACCCTCAATCCCCACGGCCACGGCAAAAACCTGGTGGCACCACTCGTATAGTCCACAGTCTTATGTCACCACTTATAGATTCTACACCCGGGTCCAGTGTGTTTCCTTCCCTGGAATGACGTCAGTAAGGTCTCCTTCCAAGGTCGCCTTGCAGTCAGAAGAAACACCGCACGGGCAGTGTCCAGTGTGAGCCTGGCACAAGGCAGGCCCTCGTTAGGAGGTGCTAAGGGCTTCAGAGAGCAAGTGCCCAGCTTGTCTCACATCTAGACAGAACGAGGACGTGTTTCCGGACCTCTGAGTCCAACCCTGGGAGCTTCCAAACCGAACTAACCAATGGCTGTGGAGGAACCATCGCTCGTGCTTCACGTCGATCCGCAAGGCTTTCAGAATGCCCCCAAGTCAGGGTCATAACAGCTCTGATTTAATACATCTGATGATTATTTGAAATTTGCAGTTTTTACAAATTTACATGAAAATTTTATTGCAAAATATACAAAACGCTTCTGAGTTCTTGATTAGCAGCCCACGTTTTCATAGAAAGTATAAGCAAAAAATTAAATCTGATTCAAATTTTCAGTTTTCACTGTAGATTCATGTGACTGAATAGGCAGCAGAAGTAGAGATTGAAACCCCCAAAGCCCTACATGGGTCTCCTCCCTTCGTTCATTCTGTCTGCCCCTCTGTCCCTGAGGGAGGTCACGATACTTAATTGCTTAGCAGTCGTCCTTGGCAGCCTTCAACCTCTCAAGTATTAATGAGCAGATATACTTGTAGGCAGCTGAGAAATAGCAAATGTAATGTTTGTAGGAGACCACCACGGTGCCTTTAGCAGAGAAGGGTACCCCGCTGTGCACAGAGCGTGGCCCTTTCCTCGGTGCTGGGTGGGCTGCAGATTGGACTTCACCACCAGGCAGTTCTTACATCGCTATTATTGGTGCAGCAGGAGGGGGGAGAAGTGAGCAGATTTTTTATCTAATATTCAGTCCAGACAGTACCCATCGTGTTATGAGTAATACCTTCAGACCGTGATGTGCAGATTAATAAGTCAGAATGTGTTTTCTAGTGTGTGCCACAAGCGCAGTGTAAGTGGTGGCCTCGGGTTGCCGGTAATAAAGATTTCTGCTCGTCTGCAGTAATTGACCTGGACAAGATATATAGAACATGCTCGTGGGTAGCTTTCATTAAAAAAACAAAAACCACAAACAAGCTGATTCTCAAAGTCCAGCAAAAAGGGTGACGAAGACTAACAGGCAGACGCAATTTTTGAATCCCTCCTTGCTCTTTTTTTTTTCCTCTCTGTTTTGCACTGAGTCTTTAAAATCAGTTCACAGCAGGAACCCCTGAAACTACATGAATGGTCCATTTTCCTGACAACTGGTTTTATCCCCAAGAGTTGGAAACACATAGATTTCTAGCAAGTCCCTTCAATACAGAGGGCATGTCATGAATTCATCCCTTCAGCCTCTCCCCCTCCCTCAACTTTATTGATTTTTTCCACCAGTAACTGGCTTTGACCTTTAATGATAATGGTAATGTTTCTGCAAATTGAAGGGACCGCATTCAAGCCAGATCGGTGGCTTTTTGAGTGTGTTCTTCCCGTCTCCCCACCCTTTAATTGTTTTCCATCTGGCAGCTAGTATATTGATGACCCGGTATGCCCTTCATCACATCTGCCTGGCCAGCCATTAATACAATTATAACACTCAGGACTTACGACTTGGCGTGCCAGGGGTCAGAGGAGAGGAACTCACGTCTGTGACTGCTTTTCCACACTCAGAGCCGGGGCAGAGCTGGGATTTCAAAAGCTGGTTCACGGAGAGAGGCAGTACACAGGTGGGTAGGGTCACCCAGAACCGATCATAATCAATCACAAGATTCCCCATGGAGACCACCACACGGGCCATGAGCTGGAGGAAGCTGCACACATCAGAACCGGTCCTCCAAGACGATTTGGGAGAATGCCTGCCAGCCACGTGGTGCGAGAACGAGAAGCGTTCTCTTCATTGTTGTTTAGGTTTATTTTTCAAACTGACTTCAAGGGTCCTGCTTCAGAGAACTCAGGAAAGACAGTGCGAGGCAGTTGTGGAAGAAATGGCTGTAAGTCTGGGATGGACATGCCTATCCAGCGCCCCATCCCCTCTGCCTCACTTCCAAGCTCATCTGTGGGCTGGAGATGCACAGAAAGATGGGGGGATCCTACCCAGAGGATAGGAAATCCGGGGGGGCACATCGCAGTCACGGGGTAGGGCACCCGCGCTTGGCCGGGTTTCAGAGGAGCCGGAGTGGGGTGGATAGAGCGGGAGGCGGGTCTTCATCCAGAGGATGGGCCGAGTGGGAGGACACCCGAGGTCCAGGAGGAGCACGGCCCCTGGCAGTGGGCAGGAGGGAGACCGCCTGAGGGGGAAGGGTCTTCATCCACGGCATCTTGGGTCTTCTGGGTTGCTTCTTGAAATGGATTGTCTCTCAGGACAAATTCACACAGACACACAGTTTTACACGGAAGTTCAGGCATTCTCCAACTTACTAAAATCCAGCCTGAAAGATCTATACCCCCTAGATTAAGACCCCTGAATTAGAGGGGTTAAGAACAAAGAACTGACAGGTAAAGTGAGGACATGATTAAAAGGCTTTGAATAAGGAGCGTTATTTAATGAAAGGCAGGGAGGGAAAAAGGAAGGCTGTTTCTACGCCATGTGGTGGTGAAAACAGTGCTTTAAGAAGATTAATTAGTGTGGAAATATCCTGGAGAGAAAAACCTGCAAACAAAGATAACGGGGAGTAACCACAAGAAAACTTGGGATAGAAATGAATGACTCAGACAACAGGAATGGCAGGGGGCAGTTGTAGTTTTTATTTTACTCAACAATCCAGGTTGCATACAACTAAAGTATGTTTTCTAATATTAAATATGTTCTGGTGTCAAAACTGTTGATTTTTAAGTGTGATTCCTTCTCATTTAAGAAAAAAATGATAGATACATTTTCTGTATTCGTACTTTGGGTTTATATAGTACTTTCCTTTCTGAAACTTGGCATTTTTCTTTGTCCATCATTCAGTAAATATTAAGTGCCTTTTATGTACTAGGCTTTGTGCTGTAACTAATTTAATGTATTTTCTGTCCTCTGACCATTTAAGATATTACTCGTCTCATTTCATAAATAGATTTGAGGCCCATGGGGAGAACTAACACGTAGCTGAGTGCCTGTGCCTTGCATGAGGGCTCTGCAAGCATCTCTCTAGTGTCTGGTGGGGCAGGATAATGTACGATCCCCACCTTGCACTGCGTGCTGCCGCTTCTGTGGGCCTCACGAAGCTCACCCCCCAAAATCACGTGGTGGATCTTTTACAAAATGAGTCTAGGATCCAACCTCTTCCTCCTAAGTTGTGGTGCATCTCAAAAAGCAAATTTTCTATGATACGTTCATACCTGAAAAGACTTCTTAATTAAAATTGTCTTAAATGTCCTGAAATATGACACTGAGCGTTTGGAGTCACCTTGTTCCCAGCTGGGCATCTGGGCATCTGTTTGGAAGACACCCTGGCCCAGGGCTTAGCCGATCCAAGGAGTTAATGCTGATGGTAACAAAGAGACTCTGCGTGGCAAGATCAAGGCCGAGCTCAGAACTCTAGTTGGGTGGCCAACCCTGTCGAGTTAGCACAATTCAGGAAAAAAGAAACGATAAAGTGGGTGTCGGGCCACCTATACTCAAGGAGAGTAAATTATATGGATTTGAACAATCGAGAATTAAAAATATGTTCATCTTTCCTGCCCAGAGACTCTGAACGCTCAGTGTCACATTTCAGGACGCCAAGTCACGCTGGCATAGACCCAGGAACCGAGAGAGACTTACTGTCCATCGGACAGAACTGCCCTCAGCCTGGCAAGGGTAGTCTGTGTCTCAGGCCAGCCCCGAGAGGAAGATGCTTCAGCAGAAGGCTGCTTCACAGCCTGGCATCCGCAGAAGGGCCACAGGGTTCATCCACCGATCCCCAAGCACCTACTCACGGCCTGGTGGAGGGCGGGCACGAAGCAGATGCCCAGTGGGCCGGCAGGAGCGCGGGAGGGAGTGAAGAGATGAGCAGACGCGTGAATGGGGAGCTGCCACGTGCCCCGCACCAACCAGGGAGCAGAATACAACATCCAGGCCAAACGGCACCTCCGCTGGCCTGACACGGTGTCTACTGAGCTGGATGGATTTTTAGCTCCAGTATCTGTGACTGTGTCTATTCTAAGTTAAGGGCTGGTCACCTCCTGTTCTCGTGAACACTTTCTCTTTCAACATGTCAGTAAATCAAGGCACTGTTTTTGGAGACTGTCCACCTTGTCGAAGTCACTTTGCTTAGCTCCACGCTGACTCTGCTCATGCATATATGGTCCCCCAACTACACCTTAGATAGTCAGTCGTATTTGTCCACAAGTATAAGCTGTTACTAATTTGGAAAAGAGAAACCTAAAGCAAATTTCCTCCAGAGACTTTGAGCTAGGGGCAGACTCTTACATGAAAATAATAAAAACGTGGGGTGTGAAGGTTTACAGTGGAAATACCTCCTGTCCTCCACTACTGCAAAACAGTTGGAACTTTGCTACAGTGACTCCATTCTGTTTACTTTTCATTTGTGTTTCTTCTGCATTTCATCCACATACCCTGTGTGGCATGAACATTGTTAGTAAGGATTTTCAGAAAGATGAATATGGGTTAAGTTTTCCCAGGCGTCTGAAGCAGTAATTACCAGTACCTAGAACAGCACACTGCTTCCCCCAGCAAGTGGAGACTTGCCAGAGGGTCAATGCAAGTTCTACACACTCTGTAAAGAGCTTTTGTCTCCTGGGTTCTGACCTCCAGGTGGAGATGAGCACTTGAAATCATTTCTCAGTAGAATTGAAAGGAAACATTTTTTTAAATCAAAAGCTAAGCCTTCAGTAAACAACTTTTGTTTTTATTCCTCCAAGCACCAGCTCTGCGCACACCTCAAGTACAAACTCTCCATTAGCTGCTATTGTTCTTCCTGGCTAAGCTATTCCCGCATTGTCAGTGGGTTGTAGGTTATGTTTGGATTCACTTATCATATCCTATGAGAGACTGATTTAAAAGTATTGCCCGGTAAACTGGAGTATGCTCTAGTTTCCAAACTTAAATAGGGAGGCTTTGAGGAAGTGTGATTTATACCTGGAGAGACAGTGACCTCTGAGGAGGTCTAGGTATTCCCGACACCCAGGGCCAAGGTCTCCATGCAGGGCCCACCCTCATCTTACTCTCCATCTGCAGGTTTCCAAGGGAAAATGAACAATTTCAAGAAAACAGCTTATCCACAAACTTCCTTTAAAACAATAGTTTTTCTTCACCAGATTAATTTCAAAAGCTACTGGCCAATTAGCCAAAAGGTCGGATCACAGACATGGCTCAGCCCTGTGGTCTTAATAAACTCGCTGATTAGAAGTGAGAACGTTTAAAGACAGCTTGCACATTAAAAGATGAAACCAAAAACAGATCACGTTAGGTACCATCCGTCAGTGTCGTCATAGACGCTATCGCGGAAACATATCCCTCAAGGAACAGAACCTAAGTTGATACAGAATAATTTGAAGACAAATGCTGTCCCACAGGTACTGGGTCCTCAACTGCCTGGAAACAAATGCTTTTTAAATCTTTCAGAGTAATTTAGAAGTGTTCCTGATTTGAAGTAGAAAAATGATAGCATCTTTTAGAGGTGGTTGAAACTTTAAAAAACCTTTTAAGTCCAACTCTCTTGTTTTGTAATTGAAACAGATGAAAAAAGCACAAATAGATTTAAGTGATTCTCATCGTGTCAATTCAAATGAGTCACGATTGCAAAAGGATTTGCGAACCGTATGGGTGAACATTCGTATTTGAATAGTGCGTACTCCGTGTTCAACTTAGGAGGAACGTCATGGGTTTCCGGCCTCCTAAGGGGCCTTGGTTAACAGTGAGGAAAACGTAGGGGGTCACATCTTTCTTCCAGGTTCCATCCTGAAAGGACAGAGCTGTGACTCACCCCCCAGGTGCTTTCTCTGGGGCTGGCCTCCCCCGGCCTTCACCCCTCATTGCAAAGCCAAGCTGTTCCTTTCAGGCATAGTTCATCGGAAATTGAACCAATATTTCTGTGCATCTACCAAGTGCCTGCTAAGTACAGGGTCGGGAATAGAGCGTGACTCAGGAATTACACAGTGTGCCATGTATGTAAGCAACCAGCTGTTACCAATCTGTGAGTTTACAGCAACGTCAGATTTGGGCAGTATTTTAGCTGTTTCTCTCTCCCAGCCCTAAACCATTGAGCAGGTGGAGAAGTGAGGCCTGATTTTGCCCTAGAACCACACTCTTCCTGCGTCTCGGGACCAGGGTCCTTTATCGCCCATCTATACGGTTTTGGACAGGTGTCTCAAGGCAGCAAACTTGAGGAAGTTTCTAGCCACTGCAAGTTCTTTTTCTCGCCTTCTCACTCAAAGGGATGCTTCTGGAGATATCCCAATGCCGTTGAAAACTTGAGATTGCCTGCACTCCGCCGTGCCTAGGGTGTCAGCTTACCTCTACTTTATTCATTTATCACATTCATTCTCTTTTTCTTAAATAAAAATGGATCCCACTTGTGTACTGAAAAAAAGCTTAATTAAAGAAGATGGTGAGTAATGCAAGCTTTTATTTCTCTGGCGGTGGCCCCTGAAGCATATGAAGGGAGGTTTTCCCCTTCACTTTGCTTCTCCTTGACAGAAGGCAGGCAGATCCTTTGGGTCACCCAACCCCTCCACTCTGAAGGCTGCCATTCTTTCTTTTCTCCTTGATGGCCTTCTCTCTGTGCCCCTCTTGAGAGCGTGAACAAGCACTCAGGATGAGTGCGCGAGGGTTCTCTTTGGAGACAGGCCTGATGGATGCTCTGTGACTCCGCCAGCAACAGGCTCTTGTAATGTGGACATCTGTCATGTTCCTCCCTCCCGAGGCTGCAAACGCTTTCTCGTCCGCCTCCTCCCAGCTCTTCGCGCGGTATCTCCATCAAGCCTGTCGCGGGGATCAGGGACCAGTGGGAATGCATCTGCATCTCTGTATCTGAGATTGGACCCTTGCCACACGCTGCCCACCACCCTGCCATTGTCTTCCATACACAAGTTCCTCTTTGGAGGCCTCGTCTTTGCCGCCACTCAAATCTGATTTATCGGCCTTTATCCTTCAGTTTCTGTGTCAAGAATAATAGCAGCCTTTGCATTCCCATTCACAGTGGCACCACTGCAAGCTGGAAATGTTTATGTAACTGCTAGGGTGGCGTGATTCTAGAGGAGGGCTGAGTATAGTCCAGAAGGAACAAAATCCAAGTAACGGTTCATTTAGGTAGATGGGGCTTCCAGAAATGCTTTGGAACATTCTAGTCCTGCCAGGAGTCACCCTGTTATTGGTTCTGTTCACAAATATTCCTTTGCTTAGGCAACATGGTCACAATCAAATCTTTGAAACCTAAAGATTTTATTTGGCCCTAAAATTGCTTCCATATACAAATATGTTTTATGTCAGTAACTAGGACAAGGCTTTTTCCCCTGCAGGAGGCAGTAGAGCAGAGTGGTTAGTTAGAGTGTAGACACTGAAGTTACACTGCTGAGGCTCAGATTCCAGCTCTGCCAGCAACCTCTCAGTAAGTATTAGCTAAAATTCTTATCATTATTCCATTGATTCCAAAAACACGTCGCTCAAAGCACATAGGTAGTCAGGCTTTAACCCAAGTATAGCGTATGCTCATGTCATTTTCATAAAAGCTAATACATTCTACACCTGTTAGTGCCTCTTCCAGGATGTACCAAAGGGAACCACTTACATTTTCACCGGCATCCTGCATCCCCCTCCAGAGTACAAAAATTATTGTCACTGTTGTTGACTTTTAAACAAACATGGGTTGCAAAGACAATAAGCTAACTCATCAACTGCAGAAAGCATATTTTCCTCAAGTTTTTGAAGTCTTGCAGACATTGACCATCTCTGAAAGCAGCAAAGAACACCAGCGTGGAGTCCTGAAGGCATCTCTGATGCCTCCTTAGAGTCAGACTACATGTAAGTGAGAACAGCTTAATTCCAAAGACCAGACAAGTCCCTTCCCAAGAGGCTTCGTCCAAACCAATTTCTGATATAAGAATCACACAAGGATGCTTTAGAGAGGAGCTTTGGAAGGCCAAGAAACCACTGGAGGAGAAAATGGGGCTGAGCAATGATCTGGGAAAGAGAATAATGATGACAGAGGAGCAGAGGGGGAAATCAGAGGGAGACAAAGGGAAAGACGTGTGCTCTTGGCCTGTTTCTGCAGCCTGTCTGTGTTGGGTGGGGCTGGACTGTTTGTGTATCAGAAATTATTTTAAGGCTTCCATGGGTGATCTTGTAGATTTTTATTTTGAAATGATTCAAAATAAATTGATTCAAATTGATTTTAACACATGTAGCTTTTGTTTAAGAAAAAAGAAAACTTCTAAAAATATTATGACAAAGTTAGTTCTCAAAGCCACTATTTTCATTTATTTTCTTGTTTTAAGGTCTTAAAATAATGGGTGAGGGAAAGGAAGAAGGTATCCAGAATACTTGGGTCATTTTGTTTTGAGTTTACTTTTTTAAAAATTGTGCTTCTTTACCTGTTTTTACCATTGACTTGAGACATAGTTAAGAGTGGTGTGGAAATGCACAAACTTGTCCTTGTAAAGGTAACTTAAGGAAAACCACAATAAAAATTATGAAGGCTATAAAAATTTACACCAGAAAAGGAATTATAATAATGACTAATCAAGATAGGATGAACTCATATTGGAACTAAGATACTAGAAAATACGAATATAAAAAATGGGAAAGTGACGATTAAATACGAAGTTTCTGGTATCTCTTAGGAAGAAAGTGGCTATTGATTAAATTTATCTTTATTAACACATTAAATAATACCTACTATATTGTTCTTTGTTGTTTTTAAGTATTTTACAATTATTTTTAGTGAATAAGATGAAAGTCAGATTATTAACCAAAAAAGAGCCAAGAGTTGAGGGGTTATGACTGATACTACAGGCAGCGGTTTCCCAAGCTGTTTTAGATTTTATATGTAGCCTGTCCATTAGTGTTTGGTTTATACCGATTTTCTCTTAATTAAATCTGACATGACCTTTTGGTGTCCAATCAGGATTTCATATGTTCTAGTAATGCACCTGGAAACTGACATCCCATGACACTAATTATCTAGAGAAAGCCATGAATGTTTGCACAGTTCATGTTGGCACCCTTTCTTATTTCAGTCTGAAAGGAGAATTTTAGGGGATGGTGTGAGTGAGGTGTAAATATCACCATGTGGATGGTGTGTCCTAGAGGAAGTGGATGCACTCACAGTGGATGCCTAGTTTTTTCAGATATAAGAGGAGCACCTTGTGAGCCAATTTAGGAGAATCGGGGTACTCAGCAAGTTCCTGCTCACCAGTCAACTATACTTCAATTTAAAAAAGGAAAAGAAGTAGAAAAGTTAAAAAAAAAATAAAAGACTCAGGCAGTGGGTAAACCTACTCCAGTGTTGAGAAGGGATTTGTCGTGTGAGAACCACGGAAATGTAGTAACCAAAAAAAAAAAAAGAAAAAACCCACTGTTTAATGTCATTAATTAAGTCATCACTTATGACCCTACTTCTTTTTTTTTTTTTAGACATCTTTATTGGAGTATAATTGCTTTACAATGGTGTGTTAGTTTCTGCTTTAAAACAAAGTGAATCAGCTATACATATACATGTATCCCCATATCTCCTCCCTCTTGCGTCTCCCTCCCACCCTCCCTATCCCACCCCTCTAGGTGGTCACAAAGCACCGAGCCGATCTCCCTGTGCTATGCGGCTGCTTCCCACTAGCTATCTGTTTTACATTTGGTAGTGTATATATGTCCATGCCACTCTCTCACTTCGTCCCAGCTTACCCTTCCCCCTCCCCGTGTCCTCAAGTCCATTCTCTACGTCTGTGTCTTTATTCCTGTCCTGCCCCTGGGTTCTTCAGAACCTTTTATTTTTTTTAGATTCCATATATATATATGTGTGTTAGCATACAGTATTTGTTTTTCTCTTTCTGACTTAACTTCACTCTGTCTGACAAATTCTAGGTCCATTCACCTCACTACAAATAAGTCAATTTCATTTCTTTTCATGGCTGAGTAATATTCCATTGTACGTATTTGCCACATCTTCTTTATCCGTTCATCTGTCGATGGACACTTAGATTGCTTCCATGTCCTGGCTATTGTAAATAGAGCTGCAATGAACATTGTGGTACACGACTCCTTTTGAAATTATGGTTTTCTCGAGGTATATGCCCAGTAGTGGGATTGCTGGGTCGTATGGTAGTTCTACTTTTAGTTTTTTAAGGAACCTCCATACTGTTCCATAGTGGCTGTATCAATTTACATTCCCACCAACAGTGCAAAAGGGTTCCTTTTCTCCACACCCTCTCCAGCATTTATTGTTTGTAGATTTTTTGATGATGGCCATTCTGACTGGTGTGAGGTGATACCTCATTGTAGTTTTGATTTGCATTTCTCTAATGATAAGTGATGTTGAGCATTCTTTCATGTGTTTTTTGGCTATCTGTATATCTTCTTCGGAGAAATGTCTATTTAGGTATGACCCTACTTCTAAACAAGGCATTATTTCATTATAGCTTCAATGCCAATCTTCTCTTGTTTTACTAAATTAAAATTAAAATTCCACTGGACTGGTCACTAAATTAAACTTCCACTGGTGGACATTCTAACCCTGTAATGCTGGACATAAAGGGTGTTTCACATGAGAGCTGTCCTTAGAAAATGCTGCCAGTTATATTTTTGAACTTAGGTTAAATAAAGTATTCCCAAGTTTTCCCCATCGCGGAACAATTTCTCAGTGTTTGCTTCTAAATCTTTAGTTGATTTTTATTGTTTCTTTCAAATGGTAATCAGGGGGGATATTCTTAACAATTCAGGAAAATAAGCACATCTCATCCTGTGCACCCAGCCGTCTCAACTTCGCTTTTCTTTTTCTGCAGCTGAAACCAAAAATTATTCATAAAAATTCCATGATTTTCACTTAAGTAGCCTCAGGGGAGAGCAAATGCACCTATCAAATAAGTGTTGTTGAGGATTATTAATTATTAATGCAGAAGCCCACTGTTTTCTGTGTCACCATTATCACTTTTGTGACATACCAGACAGATGCAGTCCGTAAAGCATGGTGGCATATTTTACCTTGTACATTTCACTACTGCAAAGATGAAAAGCTACTAAATGTAAAATTATAAACGTAAGCGTTATAGAAGCATCAGATTGAAAAAATCACTTAAAGTTTTGTAATGAGAACTTATTCAGAAACCACTGAAGGGACATCTGATGTTTGGAACGTTGAGTAACTGACTTCACAATACTTATTCTAGATTATCTCCAGCAGCAACGATAACAGTAATGGGTCAGAAATTTAGGGCGACTTTCATTTATGAGCAAGAGCTTGAAAATGAATGCGTAAATCTTAGGCCTCTCTTTTCCACATCGGTGTTTCAGCGTCAGGGGTCTTCGGTTCCGATGGAGTGAGCTGGATGCCACAGGGCCTGACCGACCAAGCCCACGCCCGGCCAGCGCCCAAAGCCAGGACTCCTAGTTTCTGCAGCTGCACTGCCCTTAGGGTCCCCGCCCCTTCCGTCTGTGCTTCTGCCGTTCGGCGTGCACCCCACACCATCCAGTCATGTCAGGTAGTTAAAGGCTGATGTGCACAGACAAGGCCCCCAGGCCTTGGGGGTCATTCTGAAATTTTCAAAGTGCACCTGGATTGATGTGGGTGGGAATTCCAGCTTCGAAGTCACTTAGCCTCCTAAGCCTGGTTCTCATCGTAGGATAGAAACATAGTTGTGATGCTGAATAAATGAGACGGTGCATGTAAAACACACCTGGCCTGAGGACTTACCCACCTGCCTCATTTAATTGTCTACCATCCTTCTCAGCCTGCTTCCCAGGTCCCCTTACTTTCCAGCCCAGAGCCCTCAGCTCCTTTGCTGACAAAGCAATGGCACTGCGCTAAAATCCTGCTCGGTTGCATCCAAAAACTGTCCTCCAAGGGCAGCCCTGTCGACCCCAGTCTGATTCAAAGGTGAGCCGATGCATCCATGACCCGCCGGCTCCTGAGCCAGCCCGGCCCAGCCCAGGCCTGAAGCCCACCTGAGCCCCTGCTCTGCACCAAGGAGCCTGGCAGTGGCGCTGTGAGGCCAGCAGGGGCCTGTCCCCCTGCCCAGCCTGCCCAGTGTGACCTTCCTGCCCCGGAGTCACCACCGGGAGCCACACGCCGCTCGCGGGCCTGGGGTTCCAGGCATCACTGCCTGGGTGTCTCCGCTGCTGGTTTCCACCGGCCTTGTGGATGCCAGGGAGCCATCCTCGGGATATAGTCATGTTTTGTAGTCT